>NC_067415.1:48738326-51238326 GCF_009764475.1 Pristis pectinata | reverse complement strand
AAGAAATTCAGGAGATCCTATTTTGCATACAACCCCTCCTTTGAATGGCATTCTTCTATTGCTCCCTGGTTTGTTGTATAGCTGGAAATCTGACCAGCAAACTGCTGATGCTGTTCAACATGTTTCTCCTAACTGGAATGTCATCTAAGACGGCCACCCATTCTGATGTAGTACAGCAAAGTGCAGAAAGAAAATTCAAAAAGTATGTGTACAAACTCTTCCTCATTAACAGATAAGAAAGCAGCTGTGGTGCTGAGTATTTATTGCCATATGATTGATTGATTGATTCACCCAGCTCCCTCAGATACTACTGTGTTTTTGCTTTGTTTTGCTAAAGTTTCAAGATACTCAGGAAATCCAAGGACCTGATCATAAAATCTAAAGTATGTCAAAATATTGCTAAACTTTGTGATTAATATACTTTAATTGTTAAACTATGAAACATGTTAGTGAGCTCTATGAAGTTCAAGTCATAGAGTCATACACCATGGTCCTGTGGCCCACCGAGTCTGCACTGATCATCAAGTACCCACTTACTCCAAGCCTGCACTCATCCCATTTTATTCTCCCACATCCCATCAACTACCCCCATATTCTACTACTCACCTACACACTAAGAGCAATTTACAGTGGCCCATTAACCTACCAACCTGCATGCCTTTAGGATGTTGAGGGAAACTGGAGCATCTGGAGGAAACCCACAAATTCCACACTGACAGCACTCAAGGTCAGGATTGAAAATGGATCACTGGCAGTGTGAGGCAGCAGCTCCACCAGTTGCATCAATGTGCTAGGAACGCTACATGAGCTGCAAGGTAGGATCACAAGATCATTATTATTGGAGACGTAAAATAAGGAAGAAGACATTCATATGTGTCAGAAACAAAAATTGCTGCAAAGAGAAATTAGTCCATTAAGAAGTCAGAAGAGAGCAACTGCTGCAGTATTTTAGAGTTTTTTCTCAACACATCCACAAATATATCAAGGTGAAATGCCAGAGTGGGTAAAACTTATCAATAAATGTAAATTAAAACCATCTTCCATCACAAGAAAGAACATATTGGTGAAGTTGCTGAAGTTTAACCACAAGAATTTCCTGTCACAATGACACCTTTAAGGTAGCAAAACATCACAAAGCATTTCATATAACACAAAAATTGATGGAAAAAGTGACATGTAAGGAGATATTAAGGCAGATGATAAAAAAAATTGGTCAAAGAGGAAAGAATTAAAAAGTATCTTAAGAGGAAAAAGAGATTTAGAGAGGTGGAGAAAATCAGGGAGGGAATTCAAGAAGTTGACAACCGAAGGCAAGTTTGTCAAAGACATGATTAATTTAGGGATGATCACATGCCAGATTTTGAGAAGGTCAGATATCTCAGAGGTTAATGGGCTTGAAGAGGCTACAGAAAGGGAGATTGGCCAGAAGTGCATTGTAATGGCCAGATAAAGGCGTGGTTGAGAATTTCAGAACAGAGGGGCTGAGGCTTGAGCGGAATCAGACAATGCTCCTAAGATAGAATTAGGTAGTCATAATGATGACATGCATATGGCATCTGAATCTCAGGGTCCAATATGACACCAAAGTTTCAAACAATCTGATACAGTTGTATACAGTAGCCAGGGGAGGGAATGAGTGAGTGCCTAGGGAATGGAGTTGGTGATAGGGGCCAAAGATGATGGTGTCTACCTTCCCAGTGTATAGAGAGAAGTAATGCCTGCTCATCTAGTGCCAGATGTCAAACAACTGTTGAATGACAAAAAGGGGTTCAAGAGAGGTGGTGGTGAGATAGAGATGGGTTATATCACTGGTTATGGGGAAATTAATATGTTTATGGCTGATGTTACCTTATCTAAACAAAAATAAGGACCTTAACTGATAATTTTCATCTCAGAGTCCTGAAGAAATTATCTCAAATGTTGACAGACTTTTTCCAGACCTTATGGACACAGGGGAAATGTAGAGAAAAAGAGGAAGAGATAACCATCAAATTATGGACGTTATCCTCACTTCATTAAGGTGAATAATATATCAGAGTATTTTAGCAGGAGAAGGTTCAGGTGCTTGTCAATGTTGGTATTGAGCACTTACAGGTAGATATGGCATAATAAACTCCTCTTAACAAAATAAAACTCTTGTCTCTAGTTCTGTCCATCTGCCACCTAGTGGCATGGAAAACAGCAAAGGCTAAATCTGTCCTGATGCAGGGTCTCGACCGGAAACACCGACAATTCCTTTCCCTCCACAGATGCTGCTCAATCCACTGAGTTCCTCCAGCAGTTTGTATTTTGCTCTAAATCTGTAAGATTTCTTTATCCTACCTGGAGGAATTAAGTTTTAGCAGTAATGTTTACCTTAGTGGTAATATTGTTATGTTACTGTAAAAACATAGCTGGTAATGCAGAATATGAAGAGTGCTACTGACCCTGTATTGCTAATAATGCATGTTTGTGCTAGATATTGTCATTAATTTGTTATGTTCCATCTGAATTAGGAGTAGGTCACTCAGCCCCTCAAGCCTGCTCTGCCATGTAGTAAGATAATGGCTGATCTGATTGGAACCTAGCAAATCATTTGATAATGTTACATTCTTTACAGCTGATTTAATAAAAAGTTAATCACTTCCTCAACATTGTGTAGCCAAGTTACTGTCTCATTGAAGATGGGCTAATATATATTTATATAAATCAATGCAGTTTCCTAATAACATTAGGATTAGCCTGCAATATTGATTTTTAGTGGTAATGATCCCAACATGGCACCCTGTGTTTGTTTTGTCTAGATCTTCGTTCACAACCTTTTCAGGACAATTTGAAATTGCTTTTGCAACCATTGATTTATGGGTGAAAAATTTAGCTCTTAAAATATTTTACAGCATTCTCTACAACATGGGACATGTTATAACATGGAAAAGCATTGGCTCCTGAGGCTCATATTATAATAAATCAAGGTGGTGAGCTGTATGGCTAAAGCTATAAGCCACTTTATCACAGTTTGAAGCTTGAGATAACCTTTATAGTTTTATATGCAAGTTACATAACATTTCCAGTGTGTCACCTGTTTTATTCACATTCCAGCAAAAATAAATTTGTACCATAGCACTGATTTTTTTTCTATTCAGGTTGTAACATAAAGGAAAGATGTAATAAACCTTATCCTAACTAGACCTGGAAGGGCCTTATGTGTGAGTACTAAAGCCAACTTCAAAAGCAGTATCCTAAGAACCAAATACTATGTTCAATACTCATGCACAAAACTCGCAACTAATTTTACTCATGGTATTGTGATTAATTATGATAATCACATGGCTTCCAAAGCTGATTGTACAATTGCTAGTATTCAGGTTATTTTATTTTATATTGTGCGTTAAACTGATTCCCACATATCTGCACATAAAACAAATGGCAGTATTTGTTATTCACAGAGTATTTCCTCAGCTCAGCTTAAGTGCAACATATAGATGGTTTATGCTGCAGCTACAATCCACCAATGGTTGATGTGAATATCAAAATGAGAGGTTGTGGAACCAATCAAATGGGCTGCTTTGCCCTGGATGGGGTCAAATTTCTTGACTGATATTGGAGATGCACTTATCCAGGCAAATAGAGATGAAACTATTACATTCCTGACTTGTGCCGTGTCGAAAAACTTCTGATTGCATACACGTTGCATATGTATCCATTCCAGCTAAGTTTTGGTATTGGTTTATTATTGTCACTTGTACCGAGGTACAGTGAAAATCTTGTCTTGCATACTGTTCGTACAGATCAATTCATTACACAGTGCATTGAGGTAGTACAGGGTAAAAACAATAACAAAATACAGCGTAAAGTGTAACAGCTACAGAGAAAGTGCAGTGCAGGTACACAATAAGGTGCAAGGTCATAACAAGGTAGATTGTGAGGTCAAGAGTCCATCTCATCGTAGAAGGGAACCATCCAATAGTCTTATAACTGTACTTGAGCCTGGTGGTATGTGCCCTTTCTGGTCAACAGTGACTTGGTAATATAATAATTTTTATTGTCCACTAGATAGTTGGACTCCCTTATTGGAAATGGTCGTTGTTTTTACTTGTGTAGCATAAAAATTACTTGCCACATCAGCCCATGAGAGGCATGATTTCCTAGGAAGTTGTGAATGGAATTACACTATGTGCGATCACCAGTGAACATCTCCACTTATGATGGGGAAAGATGGTCATTTTAAAGCAGCTTAAACTGGTTGGACACAGCCCCTAAGAATGCCTACAGTAATATCCTGGCCCTAAGATGATTGACCACCGATAATCACAACTATCTTGCATTGTAGGAGATATGACTCTAACCAGTTTATCCATTTTCTTGAGTCCTTCAAGGGCTCTGTCTTGGCATTTTTGATCAAATGAAAGAAAATTTATGACATAGAAGGAGACATTCAACCCATCCTATCCTTAGATCAAAAAGGGCTATTCAACCTAACCCACCTTCCAGAACTGGGTTATGTAGCCCTGAAGGGCATAGCTCTTCAAGTACACATCCAAGTACTTTGCAGGCTGTGAGTTCCAAACACCTACCACCCTCTGAGTGAAAGATTTTTTTCCTTATCTCCCCTATCCAAAGGAATATGTCTTTCTTATTTATTTTAACCAGGTCTTTCATATCTCAATTAAGTCTCCCCTTATTCTTTTTTCCAAAGGAAACAATCCTAACCTTTTCCTGTAGCTATAACCTAGCTACAACCTCATAAATCCCTTCTGTCTCCTTGTGTTACTGTAAACACACAATCACTTGATTCTGCACTCGCAACACCAACATTTATCTTTGAGAACAGCATAAAGGTGTAATCTGCACATTGTAAAACACTGGGTACAAATGCAATGCTGTCAGTGTGAAGACAGAAAATATCAGTGCTTGAGGGTAAAGATCACACATGCATTGGATTCAAGAGGAATTTAACGGGCCAGAAGATGTCTGAAGAGTGTACACAACTTGGTACATTTGGAAGCATGCATTTAACATCTATGAGAATAAAGTCTGGCACGAAGTTGCACAGAACTTGGGGTCCATCTTCCCAGGCTGGAACTGGTTCCCAACTTTATCAATCTGCTTATTGACTCAATCATGATACATGCCGGATGCCACAGTTTCCCCTGTACCATAAGTAACTTCCATTGTACCGTCCATGTACTGAAAGGAAAGTCGGACTAAAACCATGCTACTTCATACCAGAGTCTTATGCCATGCCATCTACAGATAACCCCTGTCACCCAGTCTACTTTGGTATTGTAGTTAAATTATGGCTGGAAAAGTAGACTGCAATAAAACAGAATAATGACTGAGAGTAGACTGATCATGCAGTAATTAGCCAAACTGGATTTGTCCTGCTTTTCATGAACATGACCGCATAAATGTAAAATAGGAAAAAAGAGATTGGCATTCAACAGAGATATCAAGATCACATTAAAGAATTAGAAAAAAATGTCTCAAACATTGTTGATTCCCGAGGTTCAAGTTGGGGAATTTGCCTTCCTGAACACTCAGTGTAGATAAGGCCTCTGACACAGTGAATTGGGGGAAACTGAGGGATAATAAGATAAGAATTGAACCTAGGGGAGTTCCAGTACAGTGATGCATTATACCTTGTTAACTTAGCCATGCCCAGTAAAGGTTGCATTCAGGACAAAGTGTTTTAACTTCCTCTGCAATATTCCAGAAATCACATTAGATGAGTAGGTGTGACTCCACCTCCGCCCCCCCCCCCCCCCCCCCCCCCGTGAAGTGCCCAGCTGAATTTCTGGAGTGACATAAAACTATCTGTAAATGGTCATTATCAGATTCTTCTGTGATATAAATATACGAATGTTAAACATTGAAGTCAACAGTGCAACACAATCTAATTTTTAGCTTGTAGAATAATGGCTACAGCCAAGATAAATCAACTAGCAATTAACCTGCAATTTGTTAAAGACCTGTTTAAATCGTACAAGTAGAAGGAGTCATTTTTGCTGCTTAATACATGTCTAAAGTGGTTAGCTGGAGTACTGAGCTACAAAATGTCAACACTGGGGTCAAGTCAATATTGCACACCCACCAACATCATGATCTGCCTGTTCTGCATGCCTTAGAGGTGCATCAGTGCTTTACCAACATGGGGGCCCAGCTTCATGTCAGAAGTGTTTGTATGTGCCACAGATACCATCCTGAATCCCTTATGAAATTTGTAGTGGTCAAAACAATGAATACTATTGAGTCCAATTTCTCCTCTAAAGAGATTCAGATAGCAAGCATATGATTTTAGAAGTTAATGTTACATTTAAAATAACAATAAACTTAATCTGAAAAGGTTGATGCCTCAGAATACATAGTTGCCTTGAAGTTAGCCATTTGACATAATGTTCATTGGTCTAATATCTGAAATTCCTCTCTTGATTACTTAGCGGAAGCATTGCCTCAGTTATTTTAAACAGGTTGATGCCTTCAACTGGGATGATGGAGAAAATTTCAGACAGATGTGTTAATTGTTTAGCTCTAATATTTGACATTAAGTTTCAAATTATCATTTGAACTCACACATAAAATGACATATCATGTCATTATCTTGGTTATTTTTTAAGGTGTAAGTCCCCAAAGAACATTCTGTTTCAATGGCATGTAAAGCTCATGAACTTGCACTTAAAAATGCACCAAATATATGTTCCCATCCAACCTCTCAGGCAGAACTTGACTCAACATTAGTCAGAACTTAATTCCACTTAACTCTGCTTGTGGGAAAAGCTTGTTCTGACTCAACCCAACTTTGCTTTCAATTAAGCTTAACTCAGGTCTGAAAGCCAACTCTTGAAATGGATAGGCTGCATGGATGGAGATGCAGTTTCTCTAGGGAAATACATGGAGCAGCCACTACCAGTCTCCAGCAATGGTGCACACTTGCTGCATCAGCCAGAATGCAGCCCTGCACCCCACATCTCAGTGCTGAGTGCCTCATTGCTTACCTAGCCCATCTAACGCAAAGCTCATGAGCAATTGCTACATACTGCTTCAGTAGTTCACTCCATACATGAATTGTGCAGTTGTAGCGGCCCGGACCCGCAGAACTTGAACCACCATCCGCGGGCGCATGCACGGGAGCGCGACGTAGATTAACCGCGGGGCGGGCCTTCCTGCAGGAACCTCACATCACTTCCGCCGGAGAGGCTCACGGGTCTTTTTGAAGCGCGCGCGCTTTGTTTCAGTCAGTAAAGTGTGCTCTGGTCCAGCCTCCATGTCTCTACGTTTTCTGCCACGCACTGTGTACGGCTGCATTTGGTGACCCCGACACTCCCAGACGGCATCTGGAACCTGCGACGTGAATCCCAACGACTCACACAACGCAGTCTCGCTCAAGTTCCTGACTTTCTGGGCCGCTTAGCCCCACATTTGGTTTGAGCAGGCTGAGGCCCAGTTCAGTATCCGAGGCATTACAGCCGACGACACGCGGTACTACTACGCGGTCAGCATGCTCAACCAGGACATGGCAGTCCGGATCATCGACTTCCTGCACCATCCACCTACGGAGCACAGGTACACTAAGATCAAGGCACTCCTCCTCCGCACTTTCGGACTCTCCCGCCGCAAACGAGCCGCATGGCTTCTGCGCATGGATGGCCCGGGTGACCGCAAGCCATCCAAGCTGATGGACGACATGCTGGCGCTCATGGATGGCCATAAACCCTGCATCCTATTCGAACAGCTGTTCCTCGAGCAACTGCCAGAGGACATTCGCCTCCTCCTCACGGGTGAAGATTCCAGCGACCCGCGCAGCCTCGCGGCCAGGGCGGACGTTTTGTGGCAGAGTAAGCAGCGGGGAGCGGCTTCCATCTGCCTAACCACAACCGCACAGCCTAAGGCCAAGACCCCACAACTGAAACCACCGAGACCCACGGGGGACAAAGATGAAGGTTCGGACCAATGGTACTTTTACCATCAGAGGTGGGGGTCAAACACGTGCCGCTGCCGTCCACCATGTGCCTTTCCCGGAAATGCCAGGGCTGGCCGTCACTAGTGGTTTCGCCAGCTGGCCATCGCAACAGCCTCCTGTTCCTCTGGGACCAACACTCCGGGCGACGTTTCCTGGTGGACTCCAGGGCCGAGATCAGCATCCTTCCCCCCTCAAACATGGACACCCGTACCGTGGCCCCAGGCCCTGACCTCACCGCCGCAAACGGCACCACCATCCGGATGTACAGTTCACGTACCATACTGCTGCGTTTCGGCCCCAGCTGTTTTACCTGGACCTTCACGGTAACAGCGGTGTCGCAGCCGTTACTAGGGGTGGATTTCCTACGGGCCAACCGTCTTCTGGTTGACCTGAAAGGCCGGCGTTTGGTCCACACCGAGACTTTCCAAACCTTCCAGCTCAGGGAAGCCCAGTTCCCGGCCCTCCACCTGGACTCCGTCACACTCGCGGGTGACGAGTTTGCCAGGGTGCTGGCGGATTTCCCCTCCATCATCACCCCACGGTTCTCCACTACCGGTCCCAAGCACGGCATGCAGCACCACATTCCCATGCAAGCAGCACCGCTGCACGCCCAGGCCTGTAGGCTTCCACCCAACAAGCTCTGCCTCGCCAAGGAGGAGTTCCGGAAAATGGAGGAGATGGGGATCATCCGCTGCTTGGACAGCCCTTGGGCATCACCACTGCACATGGTGCCCAAGTCCGCAGGAGAATGGAGGCCCTGCAGGGACTACAGGAGACTCAATGATGCCACAACCGCCAACAGATACCCAGTGCCTCACATTCAGGATTTCACAGCTAACCTCCACGGGGCGACCATCTTTTCAAAAATCAACCTGGTCTGGGGTTACCACCAGATCCCCATGCACCCCGACAATGTGCCCAAGACAGCCCTCATCACCCCTTTCGGGCTGTTTGAATTCCTAAGGATGCCGCTCAGACTTTCCAGAGGCTAATGGACTTGGTTGGGCGAGGCCTGGATTTCGTCTTCATCTACCTAGACAACATCCTGGTGGCCAGCAAGTCACGCAAAGAGCACGTGGCACATTTGCGCCAGCTCTGCCAGCGCCTGAGCGACCACGGACTGGCAATCAACCCGGCGAAGTGCCAGTTCGGGCTGACGGAAATCGACTTCTTGGGCCACAGGGTCAACCAGCACGGACCCGCCCCTCTGCTGGACAAGGTCCAGGCCATCCGCCAGTTCCCCAAACCCAGCACGGTCAAGGGCCTGCAAGAGTTCATGGGGATGGTGAATTTCTACCATCAGTTCGTGCGGCAGTGGCGCGCATCATGACACCCTTGTTCAGTCTGATGGCTGGCAAGGCCAAGTTGGTGGAATGGGACGTGGAGTCCACGGAAGCCTTCGAGCAGACAAAAGAGGCATTGGCAAAGGCGGCCCTCCTAGTACACCCGAGAGTCGACGTACCGACGGCCCTCACAGTTGACGCTTCCGACACGGTGGTTGGCGGAGTCCTGGAGCAGCTCGTTGAGGGCCAGTGGCGACCGCTCGCCTTTTTCAGCCGACACCTGCGACCACTGGAGGTGAAGTACAGCGCTTTTGACAGTGAGTTACTAGCGCTCTACCTAGCTATCCGGCACTTCCAGTATTTCCTTGAAGGAAGGGATTTCACCGTGTATATGGACCACAAGCCCCTCACCTTCGCACTTGCAAAGGTATCGGACCCATGGTCGGCTCAGCAGCAGAGGCATCTCTCGTTTATCTCGGAGTTCACCACCGACATCCGCCACATCGCGGGGAAGAACAACGTGGTCACCGACACGCTGTCTCGTCCCAACATCCACTCAGTGACCACCTCAGCCCCAGAGACCGACTACACGGTGCTGGCGCAGGCACAACAAGCGGACACCGAGATCCCGGCCTATCGCACCGCCGTTTCGGGACTCCAGTTGGAGGACGTCCCCGTTGGCCCAACAGCGGTTCGGCTCCTGTGCGACACATCGACTGGCAGACCTCGGTCTGTGGTACCAGCAGCATGGAGGCGGCGGGTGTTCAACGTGCTACACGGCCTGGCCCACCCGTCCATCCAGGTGTCCATCAAATTGGTATCAGACAAATTCTTTTGGCACAGTCTGCGCAAGCAGGTCAGACACTGGGCCAGGACCTGCGTACACTGCCAGACCGCCAAGGTCCAGCGGCATGTAAAGGCTCCCCTCCAGCAGTTCCAACTGACTCTCGGGAGGTTTCAGCACATCCACGTGGACATTGTCGGCCCCCTGCCCGTCTCCCGGGGTGCCAGGTATATCTTCACCATGGTCGACAGGTTCACCAGATGGCCGGAGGCTGTGCCGCTAGCGGACACGTCCACTGAGTCCTGCGCCAGGACACTCATCGCAAACTGGATCGCCAGGTTTGGACTTCCAGCGGACATCACCTCTGACAGAGGGGCACAGTTCACATCAGGGTTCTGGACAGCACTGGCGCAGCTCCTGGGCACCCGGCTACACCACACCACAGCGTTACCACCCACAGGCCAACAGCTTGGTCGAGCGGTTCCACAGGCACCTCAAGTCAGCCCTGATGGTGCGCCTCAGAGGGTCCACCAGGACAGATGAGCTTCCCTGGGTTCTACTGGGCATCCGCACGGCCCTCAAGGAGGACCTGGGCACCTCCTCGGTGGAGTTGGTCTACGGCACCCTCTTGATGGTCCCGGGCGGGTTCGTGCCGGAGGCCCAAGGTCCAGCAGGGATGCCAGCAGAAGTGCTGATGAAGCCACGGGACAAGGTGGGGAGCCTGGCACTGGTTCCGACCTCCAGACATGGCACTACACCGTCCTTTGTCCTTAGGGATCTCCGGGACTGTGAGTACATTTTCATTCGCAGGAGCATGCACAAGTCACCTCTGCAGAGGCCGTACGAAGGACCCTTCAAGGCGATCCGGCACAACGGATCTACTTGTGTCGTGGAGGTGGGGAGCCACGAGGAGACCACAGTGGACCGCCTCAAACCGATGCATTTGGACATCAGGCAGCCCGTGAAGATGCCCTTGCCGCACCGGTGGGGCAGGCCACCCAAGAGGGACACACAGACCGGGGGTCCCGCGCCCCCGATGGGCGATTCTGGGGGATGGTGGTGTAGCGGCCCGGAACCACAGAACTCGAACTGCCATTGGCGGCCGCGGGCGCATGCGTGGGAGTGTGACGTAGATTAACCGTGGGGCGGGCCTTCCGGCAGGGACCTCATGTCACTTCCGCTGCAGAGGCTCGCAGGTCTTTTTGGAGCGCGCGTGCTTTGTTTCAGTTAGTAAAGTGTGCTCCAGTCCAGCCTCCAAATCTCTGCGTTTTCTTTTCTGCCACTCGCCACGTATGGCTACACAGTTATGAAATCATTTTAATTGCTTCATTACTGCAGGAGCACCAGCAAGAGTTGAGCCCTCAACCAGGTTCATGGCACAGCAACAGGGAGGGCAGGGATTTGTGCCAGGTTTAACAGCACTATCAGTTAAATATCTCTCTATATTTAAAGCTATAATAACCCCTTTTAACACTGATTTTACTTGCTCTCATTCCTAGGCACCAAGCAAGGTATCATTGTATTCTTTACAAGCCATTAAACTGGAACACATACTCCTCTATGCAAATTGTATGTCCTTCCACTAACCCCATGCTGAGGTCACAAATCAGCATGATCATGGTAATTCCCAAAGACCCTAAGGTCTGTATTCTTAAGGAAAGCTAATGTTTTATTCAGTTCATTGTTGTTTCTTCTGTTCAATTTCTAATACTTGCCTATGTAGTGTAGAGCCTATGTAATACTGATAATAGTCAAAGAGCAAAAATTATAAATCACAAAGTGTTCAACTTTTCTGAACATCACTTTTAATGATGGTTGCTCAGGCAGCAAAAGCAGCAATAGTGAAAACAAATGCTCGCATTATTTGCTGAAGGTTTTCTACCCTCCCCTGTTGTGGCAAATTTATTTATACTTGCAAGTTTATCGCTTCCTGAATTTTGTTTAACAGAAGCAATCATTTAAAAGAAAAACAAAAGTTTGTCTTTCAATATATTTTGGTACAATAGTGTATGTCATATATTAAATAGAGAACATCAAAAGATGGGAATTATTAAAGGAAAAAGAATGAAAAGATATGAACACTTCCTGCATTCAAGAGCATATCAGACTGCAGAAAAAAGGAAGGTAGGAAATCTTAATGTGTTTAATAGGCAATATGAGGACTTGAAAACTTCAAACATGACATTAAAAGATAATAATCTGAGGGTATATTTTACAAACCTGACTATTTCCTTGTAAACTGCCTTGGTGGTTTCTAGGTAAGGATCAAGCATATCTTCAAATTGACAGAGCATTCCACCCAAGCAGAAATGTTTGAAGAGGCAGAAGATAAATTCCTTACGTTCTGTATCACTGAATATTTGATAATTGTCAGAATCTTCCAGCAGTAATACCTAAATTAGATATAGAATACTTATCAGTGAAACTAAATGAAAAATTAGGAATGAATAAAATATCAATCACTTGCTTGCCAGATTAATGGTTAGCACATGGTATCATTCAGCACATTGCTCAAAAGCTCTTTTCTAGTTTATGCATCAGTTTTCTCTGTCATTCAAAGTTAAAAGTACAGGATTTGATTTTTGCTCTTCATTTCTTTTGCATAATTGGCCCATTAGTCTACTGACAAATTATGCAATTCTGTTCCAATGTCACAAGATAAAAGCTGTACTTCTACTTAACACTGTAAAATTATTAATGGTAACTAATTTATAACAACACAGTTTTAAGATGAAGTTGGATGTTGTAACAGAATACAAAATAGCAGAGTTGTATTGAAATGTAGAACCATAACAAAAGTGGAAGAGGTTCAGGTGAGTCATTTTGTGGTATGTCATCTGCATAACACCAGCAATTTGAGGATATGCATTTTTCATAAGTATTCTGTGTAGGGGAGCAAAAACAAGGCAATTATCCTGTTTCACTTAATGGAAGGATTCAATGCAGAAGGCACCACTTTAAAGTGGTTGTAGAGAGGGCTTCAAAATTCATAGATTTCCAGATAGATAGCCCATTCTTAGTTAAGGGTTCAACAAACCAACCAAATACTAGCAGCACAGTGGCACAGCAGTTAGTACCACTGCCACACAGCTGCAGTGACTTGGGTTTAATCCTGTCCTTGTATGTTGTCCATGTGGATTTTTCATATCCTCCCTGTGACTGCACGGTTTTCCTCCCACATCCCAACAACATGCTGGTAGGTCAGCTGGCTACTGTAAATTACCCTGTGTTTCATTGTTTGGCAAGGAATTCATGGGATGTTGATGGGCATGTGAGACAGAGTATGTTGTAGGGAAATGGGTGATGGAAATGGGACTGATGGGAATGTTCTGAGAGCTGGCATGGACTCAGTGGGCTGAATAGCCTCCTTCTATGTTATAAGAAAATTACGGGGGAGAAATATTAGTGAGGCTGCGGACACTGCATTCCACACCAAATTGCTCCCCAACGGTTACTTCAAATCTTTAATTATCTCAGTATGTTAGTTTAAAACATAAAAAATAAATTCAGAGAAACCAAAGAGGATGTTTTACAATTATCTCAGCATCAATAAGCATTAACAATAAATCACTTTATTATACAATCAACTTAGCAGTTATGCAGACTCATAAATTTCAAAGAATTAATTGATTGTACTGTTCAATCCCTTTGCATTGATGTACAACTTTCTTTAACTAAACAGTAACAACAAACCGTATTTATATAACAACTTTAATGTAGTAAAACATCCTGAGGCATTTTACAGGAACATTTCCAAACCACATTTAACAGCGAGCCATACTTGGAGATAACTAAGAGCTTGGATAAAGAGCTAAGTTTAAGAAGTATTTTTAAAGAGGGCAAGAATGGTAAAGCAGTATAGTACAATCATCAAACTTTGGCAATGACACTATAAATCTGGCCTGGATTAAGCAATCTTTAAAATCACCAATATTAATACTACTTCTCATTTGACAAAAATACTGCTTCAGCAAAGCTTTGCATCTTGCAGTCACACCAAAAGATAAAGAAGAAACTCAGTTATAGCAGGTAAGCTCAATTACAGGTCTTAAACTGGGAACATTTTGCTTTTGTAGGAAGCATTCCATCTACTTACACTTTTAAAATGAATTAATTTTATACACTGTTGCCATCAGCATATAATGGCAGTTTTATTTGATTAAGGTCTTACCTGTCGAAGCTGATCAGCGACAACAAAGTCCCCATAGAATTCATCCAAACATTTATTAATGTGCCCTGTTTCTCGAACAATGTCATTACTGTACAAACAGTCAAAGAATGACATTGAAACTTGCTTGCAAGGAATTTCCTCTGCTTCTATTTTCTTAACTTCCACTCCTACTAAGAGAGTTGAAAATAAATGTAAACATTGGCCTAGAAATTCAATTGCAAAGTGTATGCTTTCTAAATGCTACATGACTGAGTGCAAAAATCGACACCAACGTCTGATCACAACCTCATTGCACTCATGGAACTTACAAAATATCTTTGACTGGTTTCTTCCATGCATATGACATGGCTATGCTTGAAGTACATAGAATATACATGGATTATGTCAGTTCACACATAATGCCCAATTTCCAGTTTCCCTTTCAAACTGAAGCACCAAAATGTAATTGAGACGGTGTGGATCTCATGCAGGAAAGGAGGCCTTAACTGCAGACATACTCTGAATCTGTGCATTTTACAGAAATCATCAAATATTTGCAGGTTTGCTGAGGAGCAATTTGAAACTGAGCCCACTTTATTCCATGATGGAAAACTGCAGGTGGAAGTCATGTGATGAGTTTTGGTGAGAGCTGAGCTCAAGACTGCATTTCATCATTGATTATAGAGTCACCGAGTCATATGGTTGTCCAGCAGAGAAACAGGCCCTTTGGTCGACAACGTCCATGCCAACATTTTTTCCCATCTACACTAATCCCATTTGCCCACAGTGGTAATATCCTTCTATGCCTTGCCTACTTAAGTGCCTGTCTGAATGTGTCTTAAGTGCAGTGATTGTGTCTGACTTCACCACCTCATCTGGCAGCAAGTTCCAAATCAACCATTCTCTGTGTAAAAAAACTTTCCCCTCAAATCCACATTAAAAAGCTTCCCTTTCACTTGAATCCTATGCTACCTGCTTTTGATCTCCCTATCATGGGAAAAAGATTCTAACTATCTATGCCGCTCATAATTTTATATACCTCTATCAGTTCACCCCCACCCCAGCCTCCTTTGCTCCAAGGATAACAAACCTAGCCTATCTAACCTTTGCCCATAATATGGATTTCTCTGCTTCCTAAAATTTAGTACGTCATGGGCTCTGGGCTCCAAATGTGCCTTTGGAACACTACATAATTATACATTTTCTCTTTCCTGTGTTCTTTGAGGTCCCTGCAAAAATGCAAAGGCAAAGTTCCATAAGCACATAAGGAAAATGACCAGGAGTTGACAGTATACCATTCACCAATCAAAAGATCTTGGCTGATCTGATCTTTGGCATCAGCATTATTTTTCTCTCAATTCCTCATAAATCTTGATTATTCTGCACTCTAAAAATCATCTTTTTCAACCTTGAATGATCCAATGTCCACACTTTGTGGAGTGCAGAATTTGAAAGATTCACATCCCTCTGAGAGAAGAAATTTCTTCTTCTTTCTCTCTTAAATGAATGACTTCTTATTCTTCAACAATGCTGACACCTTTTCAGAGTCTATGGAATTTTGGAAGATCACAACCAATGCATCCACTATCTTTTCAGCCACTTCTTCTGAGACCTTGGGATGAAGGCCACCAGGTTCAGGGGACTTATCAGCCTTTAGTCCCATGAGTTTGGCTAGCAATTTTTCTCTAGTGAAAATGATTGTTTTGAATTCCTTTCTCTCTTTTGCCTCCTGATTTTCCTCTGTTATTGGAGCTTTCAGTACCTTGAAATAAAAACAGATAGAAAGTATTTGATCAAAGTTTTCCTAATTTCTTTATTTCCTATTATTAATTCTCTAAGGGACCAATATTTACTTTGACAGATATTGCCCCCCCCCACCTTTATGTACTTGTAAAAGCTGTCTCTTTTTGTATTTAACACTAGGTCACTCTCCTTATTTATTTTCTCCCTCTTCAGGTTATCTTTTGCCAATTTCTAAAATCTTTACAATCCTCTAGCCTGCAATTTATCTTCACAACATTATAAACATTTTCTAACAATTTGATACCATCCTTAGCTCTATCTTTCTCATTAAACTAGGACCATCATCTAAAATCACGATCCTTTTGCTGCAGCATGAATTGCTGTGAATAACCTGCACAATGCTTCTAATTACAGAGCAGATGAAATTTCAGGCCAGGACTTTTTTTGGGAAATTCTTAATCATACAGCAATCAATATGTGAAATGGATGCCCAAATACATCAAAACAAGCAAAAATTGAATGCTGTGATAAGGGACTTCTGCATGTCTAAATGGATGATCTGTGATAGTCAGGTAGCATGTGTTATCTATTATTTTGACATTACTAGATTTTTGCAATAAAAATGTGTTTGAGGATTGTATAGATTTAACATAACTCTCATTAGCTACAGCTAATGGGTGGAGAGAAGTTTGAAAGGCTATGAATGCAGATCCCACTGGTAAAAACCCATTTTCTAATTGA
Organism: Pristis pectinata; assembly: GCF_009764475.1. Classification (NCBI taxonomy): domain Eukaryota; kingdom Metazoa; phylum Chordata; class Chondrichthyes; order Rhinopristiformes; family Pristidae; genus Pristis; species Pristis pectinata. Next base: position 51,221,689 of record NC_067415.1, on the reverse strand, counting down.
CTATGCCATCCAGTTTCCCAATACTTTTCAATTAGGGGTTAAAGGAAGACAAGTTTCTCTCCACTCATTGAGAATATAGCAAAAACAGAAATGCTGGAAATACTCAGCGAGTCAGGTAATATATGTGGAAGAGAAACAACTTTTAAAGTTCAGGCCAATAATTTTTCATAAGCAGTGAAAAAAAAGCAAGCAATGCTTAAAATGTGTGACAAGTTTATAAACAAGGAAAGTAGAGAGGGAAGGGAAAAAAGGAAGATCTAGGATAGGATGAAAGGAGAATATTAAATTATAAAAGGCAATGATAAAAGGTATGATAGTACAGGATAAATACAGATGACAATAGGACCATTAAGGAAACAAATATTAGATCCAAAGAAGGTAAAAAGTTTTTCCTCTTCCTGTTTAGGAGTCTCCTCTGCAATAAGGTTAACCCTTTACATACCATATGGTCTTAGTCTGTTAAAATGGATAAGATGATTAATTTTGTTTAATGGAATACGAACAGTTTAAATAATCCAATTAAGCGCACAAAGATCTTTAAAGTTTTTCATAGACTGAACGCTCAGATTATTTTTGCTCAAGAGACTCATATTAGGAGAGAGGATACTCAGCGCTTTTATAGATTTTGGAGGGGTCTACAGTTTCATTCTAATTCACAAGCAAAGGTGAAAGGAGTGTCTATTTTTATAGACTCCTCAATTTCATTTGTTCATCATGAAACAATTTCAGACCCGAATGGTAGATTTCTATTAATTACTGGCTTACTTCACAATAAAAAAGTAGTTATGGTTAATGTTTATACACCTAATGTTGATCATCCTGAGTTTTTTAAACATTTATTTGCTTCTTTTCCTAATTTAAATGAATATACGTTGATTATGGGTGGAGATTTTAATTGCTGTTTAAACCCTTTGATGGATAGATCTGCGTCAAATCACGTACTTCCAAACAAATCCGCTGTCTTTATTAATTCTTTCTTAGTTGATTCCGGAATCTTAGAAGTTTGGAGATTTTTACACCCATATGATAAAGAATTTTTATTCTTTTCTCATGTTTATCACAACTACTCTAGGATTGATTACTTTTTTATTGACTCGCGATTAGCTCCATCTGTTATTAACTGTAAGTATGATGCAATTGCCATTTCTGATCATGCGCCATTGAAACTAACAATTAAATTAGCAGACGTACCCTCTGGTGTCAGACAATGGCGACTCAATTTTCTCTATTGCAGGATTTAGACTTTGTTCTTTTTATTAAAGAACATATTTCCTTTTTCTTTTCAACTAATTCTACAGAAGAAATTTCCAGTGGAATATTATGGGATACCTTTAAAGCTTATATCCAGGGTCATATTATTTCATACTCTGCTGGATTGAAAAAACGAACTAATAATGAAATACGTATATTGGCTGATAAGATTAAAGAAATTGATAAAAAATACTCTGACGCTCCTAATTTGGAGGTTTTTAAAAAGAGAACTGAACTTCAGTTACAACACAGTTTATTATTAACATCTCCAATTGAAAATCATTTACTCAGAACTAGGAGTCAGTTTTATATACATGGTGATAAATCCGGTAAATTGTTGGCCAACCAACTGAAAGTTGCTTCAACTAAATGTCAGATTATTAAAGTTCGTAAATGAGATGGTAATTACACGGTGGACCATGATCAAATTAATAAATCTTTTCAAGAGTTTTATTCTTCTTTATATCAATCAGAACTTCCTGAAGACCCTACATTAATGCATGAATTTTTAAGGAATTTGAAGACTCCGAAATTATCACTTAATGAACGTTCAATATTAGATGCACCCATTTCGGAGGAAGAAATAAAGAAAGCAATTTTTTCAATGAATTTGGGTAAAACACCTGGTCCCGATGGGTATACAGTCGAATTTTTTAAAATCCTTTTCTGATCTTCTCTCTCCCTGGTTAGGTAAAATTTTTAAAGATGCCCTATCAGTAGGTAAATTACCACAATCTTTTTATGAAGCAACTATCTCTTTAATTTTGAAAAAGGATAAAGATCCTACTGAATGTGCATCTTACAGACCTATTTCTTTATTGAATGTGGATTCCAAAATTTTTTCCAAAATATTGGCTTCTAGACTGGAAAAGGTACTCCCACAAATTATTTCTGATGACCAGACAAGATTTATTAAGAATCATTATTTGCATTTTAATATTAGGAGGTTAATGAATATTGTATATACCCCTTCATCTACAATCCCAGAATGTGTTATCTCGCTAGATGCCGAGAAGGTGTTTGATAGAGTCAAATGGGAATATTTATTTAACACACTTGAGAAATTTAATTTTAGTCCAAATTTTATATCCGCAATTAAATTGATTTATCATACACCTATGGCTTCAATACTTACTAATAATCAGAGATCCCCCTTTTTTAGGCTTTTTCGAGGCACTAGGCAGTGTTGCCCTTTGAGTCCTTTACTATTTGACATTGCCTTGGCAATTGCCCTTTGGGACTCTTCTAACATATCTGGTATTACTCGTGGAAAGGGGATCCATAAGATATCACTATATGCAGATGACCTGTTACTTTATATCTCTAACCCGGAGAAATCTATCCCTGCAGCACTATCATGGCTTGCTCAGTTTAGTGTTTTCTCTGGTTATAGATTAAATCTTAATAAGAGTGAACTTTTCCCATTAAATATGCAAGTCCCAATTTACAGGAAGTCCCCGGGTTACGAACGAGTTCCGTCTTTGAGACTGTTCGTAACCCAATTTTGTATGTAACTCAGAACAGTGTCCGCGCATGCGCACTTGGGCCTGGGATTGTGGCTGCACATGACCCCAGCCACACATACGCACTTGGCCCGAGATTCCCCGGCCGCATATGCGCACTTGGCCCGGGGTTGGGCCAAAGAAGGTGTACCGCCACCGTGGTAGGATCGGGGGCCAGGCCCGCTTACAAACCGACCACAAAGGTCGGTTCATAAGTACGGGTGTTCGTAAGTTAGGCGTTCGTAAGTCGGGGATTTCCTGTATAGGCAATTACCAATTAGGTTAGTGACTAATTATTTTACGTATCTGGGTGTCAAAATTACCAAGAAGCATAAGGACTTATTCAAAGTTAACTTTTAACCTTTAATTGATCATGTTAAACAATTGTTTACTAAATGGTCCCCATTGTCTCTATCATTGATCGGTCGAATTAACGCGATTAAGATGACTATTTTACCAGAATTTTTGTATTTATTTCAGGTGGTTCCAACTTTCATTTTGAAATCCTTTTTCGATTCTATTGATTCTAAAATTATTTCACATATATGGCGGAATAAAAATCCAAGGTTAAGTAAGAAATATTTACAAAAATTAAAAAAGGATGGTGGTATGGCTTTGCCTAACTTTAGATTTTATTATTGGGCAATTAATATTAGTTACTTAATTTTCTGGGCACAAGATTTAGATGTAATTCAATGTCCTCGATGGGTGTACCTTGAGTATGAATCAGTGCAAGGATTTTCATTAGCTTCTATTTTAGGAGCCTCACTCCCTTTTGCACTTACTAAATTGAGTAAACAAACGATTAACCCAATAGTTAAACATACAATACGAATATGGTTTCAATTTCGTAAATTTTTTGGATTGAATAAATTCATTTTATCAAGTCCTATTCAATCTAATTTTTTCCTTTCAACCATCTAGAATTGACTTAGCTTTTTCTTTATGGAAAATGAAAGGAATAACATGTCTTTGTGATTTATTCATTGATAACTGTTTCATGTGTTTTGAACAGTTGTCTAATAAATACAATTTGCCTAGATCACATTTTTTTCGATATTTACAGATTAGAAACTTTATAAAAATCACTTTACCTTCTTTTCCGATACTATATAAAATTGAAATTACGGGAAAAATCTTAGGTTTTAATCGTTATCAGAAGGGCTTGATAGCAATAATGTATGATCTGATTATGAAAATACGTATAGAGACACTTGATATAATTAAGAATGAATGGGAAAGAGCAATCCAGATCCTTTTACCTACAGAGACATAGAAGAAAATTCTTCAATTAGTTAATACATCTTCAATGTGTGCTGGACACTCTTTGATACAGTTTAAGGTGGTCCACAGGACCCATATGTCGAAGGACAAGTTAGCCCGTTTTTATCACCATATAAACCCTATATGTGACAGATGTAATTCAGAGGTATCTTCCCTGACACATATGTTTTGGTCCTGTCCTCTTTTGGAAAAATATTAGAAAGATATTTTTAATATTATTTCAACTGTATTGATATTGACTTACAAACCCCATCCTATGACTGCAATTGTTGGGTTACCAATGATGGATTCTGGCCATTTATCCGCTTCTGCTTGTCGTATGATTGCAATTTGTTACATTAATGGTCAAGAGATCCATTCTATTTAAATGGAAGGACCTTATACCCCCTACTACATTTCAATGGTTTTCTCAAACTATAACATGTTTAAACTTAGAAAAAATTAGGAGTGGTACTGTTGATCCTTCGCTTAAATTTGAGGAAGTTTGGAATCCATTTATTCAATATTTCCATACGATATGAGCAGACCTTTTTCGAATCCCCTTCAATAACCCTTGAATATAGAGGAGCGGAGCTGATGACATAAGAATGTGTTTTTTTTTAATCGAAGAAATATCAGTCCAGTTTTTTCTTTGAACTTTTTGTTTAATATTACACTTTTATTTTGATTTGGGTTTTTTTTCTTTATATGATTAAATTTCTTTTCAATTATTTTGTTTACCATCATGTACACTTAGCAAGAGTGCGGGAGGTCTAGATTACATATTTTACTCCTTGTGAGTATAAATATTAACTGTTATTATTGTTATCCTGATCTCTTTGTATCATATGTATAATCATTAATGTTATGTACATTAATTTGAATTAACTTGAAATTCAGTAAAAAGATTGAAAAAGGAAAAGTCAAAGAAAGTAAAAAGGGGTATTGGAGAATCATTGTCAACAACTACTCTCAAAAAATACCAATTTTCTTCAGACAGCAGTTGTTGGTAATGATCCTACTGCTCCCATTTATACCTCCACACATTTTGTCTCTGCACATGCCTACTAAAATCCCCTTTAACTTGTACCATCTCCCCATTATTATTTAATTTCTCCTGCTTTCCACTTCATCTCTAACCTTCTTTGCTCAGTTTCATGCTTTCAATCTTTCCATCAACTCTACTTGTTGTACTTACCTGTTAAATGTCTAATTATATCCAGATTAAAGATTGCCAACCTGAAGTGTTAACTTGAAGGATGCTGCCCAAACCACAAGGCTTTCCAACATCTTCAGATTTTACTTAAGATTTACAAAATACACGATATTTTGATTTTGTACTTCAGTGTTTCTTAATATTCAAAGTGAAATTTCTACATCTCCCATTTTCTCTCTATCCTATGAGTTAGGACTGTTCGCATGTATGATTTACTGGATGGAAGAACCAGAGAGCTCCTGAATGCAGCTTGATGAGTTTCAAGTGGAAAAGAAAATACATAAGATAAAGTACATGGAGGTAAGGTGCTTTTCAAATGGTAGCTCAACAACAACAATGGCAAACACAAGATCATACCTCCCATAATTTTGCAAGAATCAAAAAAATGAAAGACAGAGAAAATTAATTTTAAAATCTTAGGGGAAAGGCTACTGACCAATATTAATTACAAGCCCACAGATTCTCATTGGTATCTCTAATCTATTCCACTCTCCCAGTTTCTCTGCCTCTGTTGTATCTGTTCTGATAATGAGACTTTCCATACCAGTGCCTCTGAGATGTCTTCCTTTATCATTATTCATGGATCTCAACCCAACTTCCTCTATTTCTCGCATTCTATTCTCACTTCCTCCAAGCCAAAGCAAGGATAGGGCTCCATATGCCCTCTCCTTCTACAAATCAGTCTTCAGATTTAACAGAGCATCCTTCATAATTTCCATCACTTTCAATGAGATTCCAACCCGGACACATTTTCCCCTCACTTCCTCTTTCAAGAAATTTTGAAAGGGTTGTTCCCTTTGTGATTCTCTAGTTCGCTGTTCCATCTCCACCAACCAAGTCACTTTTCATTACATGCTCCCAAGCAATGACAGGAGGTAAACACCTGCCCTGTAGTCTCATCAATCCCCACCAGCCAGGGACCCAAACATTCCTTCCAGATGAAGCAGCAATTCATTTGCATTTCTTCCAATCTAGTTTATTGCATTTGGTGCTCACAATTTCATTTCCTCTACACTGGAGAAAGAAATTGGTTGATTACATAGCAAAACACCTCTGTTTAGTCTGCAAGGTGGACCCTAGTCACTTATCATTTTAATTCTACACCTACTCCACTGTGATACCTCTGTCCTTGATGTCCTTAACCTTACCATGAAGCCCAACATAAATTCAAGGAAAAGAATGTGATCTTCTGCCTGTGGCAGCTTTTGGACTCAAAACTGAGTTCATCAATTGCAGATAATCAACTCGTTATGCTTGCGTCAGAACAAGCCAATTCTGATGCAAGGTCATCAATCTTAACTCAGTTTTTCTCTCTCCACTGATGCTGCCCAATCTGCTGGTATTTGCAGCATTCCCTCTAGTTTCAGATTTCTAGCAACTACTGTGGTCTGCAAATCACAATTTGAGGAGGTTCTTCTGTTATTTTCTCTTCCTATCTGCTGTTAATCATGTACTCCGAAAGCATTGTGCTGCTTAGATAACTATGGCCCCCACCAGTATTCCCTTTGTTCTCTCTCCCTCCTCCTCTCTGCAATTTAAAAAAAACACTTGTTTTCTCACTATTCCAATCTAGATGAAGGGCATTTATCTGAGACGTTAACTCTGTTTCTCTCTCCACAGATGCTGTCTGACCTGCTAAGTACTACCAGCAATTCTGTTTTTATTTAAAATGGCAGAATTTAGTTCAATTCAGATTCCCATTTAAATCAGATCATATATAAGTTTACAATGGTGTTTTCCTTAGAATATTTTTTATGTAGGTTATAGACTCAGCAGCTGCATCACGGGCACAATCCTCCCCAACACTGTGGACATCTTAAAGAGGCGGTGCTTCAAGAAGGCGGCACCCATCATTAAGGACTCTCGTCATCCAGGACGTGCTCTCTTCTTGTTACCACCATCAGTGAGGAGGTACAGGAGCCTGATAACCCACACTCAGTGATTCAGAAACAGCTTCTTCACCTCTGCCACCAGATTTCTGAATGCTCCACGAACCCATGAACACTACTTCCTTATTCATTTTTTTGCACTATTTAGTTTTGTAATTTCTAGTAATTTTATGTCTTTGCACTGTTACTGCTGCTGCAAAACAGCAAATTTCACGTCATACAAGTCAGTGATAATAAATCTGATTCTGATTCAATGACTTTGGTGCCAAAAATACATTGGTCATACCTAGAGTTGTCCATTCACAAGTTAAAGGTGAGACCATTTTAAGATTGGTCACAACACTGGGATCCTTGAAAAATGCCTATGGATTTAGAACACATAAAATAATTATATTTAATAAACAGATATAATAAATACCTACTAAATGATTAATCATATATTTCTAAGTATATGCTTCTTAAGTTTAAATTCAATTCACTGCCTGGGAAGTATCTTCAGATTACATTAAGAGAATAAGATGCTCTATGAATGTAGATTTTTTTTGTCTCCCCCATTGCTCTACAAAGATTAATCTTAACTGTAGGTCTGTCACCTCTGAATTTTGAGGTTGTGGGTTCAGGTTCTATTTTAGAAATGTGACCAGAAGGTCCAGGTGGAAAGTCCCATGCAATACTGAAGGAATGCTGCTCTGTCAGTGTTGCCATCTTTCAAATGAAATATTAAACTACTCTTTCCGGTAAATTAAAGATCCTATGATACTCAACTGATGAAGAGCAAGAAAGTTTTCCATTATTTATCCTTCACTTAAATAATTAAAGTAGATTATCTGGTGATTACCTGGTGATCATCATTGTTTGTGAGACCTTGCTGTGCATAAATTGGCCACCATATTTCCTACATCAACACAATGACTATACTTCAACTATAAGCCATTTGGGATGTCCTGAAGTCCTGAAAGATGCCATAAAATGCAGGTTCTACTGTCTGTTTACAATTTGCTCCACAGCAGAACCTAATGGTTTAGTAGTTCATCTGTGGTTTTCATGGATTATTGTGCAATAATTATGCTGATTGTGAGCCCACCAAAGGAAGGTTCAGTAGCTCCCAAGGACCAAGATATCAGATACAATTGCTTTCGTGGTGTACACGCTCCTTCAAGCATTTCGGAGACAACAAATGAAAAGAGTGAGTCTCGGATTGGGACTAGGTCTGGGAGTCGGAAGAGAAGGCCAGCAGTTCAGGGCATGGTCGGGGCCTGAGGAGAGGAGGAGAGAGGGAGATCAAGTGGGGAGCACAGTGGCTCTGCAGGTAGTGCTACTGTCTCACAGCTCCTGCATTCTGAGTTTGATTCTGATCCCCAGTCCTGTCTTTGTGGAGCTTGCATGTTCCTCCCATAACTGCGTGGATTTTCTCTGGGTGCACTAGCTGCCTCCTCCAGCCAAAGATGTGCTGGTTAGTCGGTTAATTGACCATTGTGAATGGTAGATGGGAGGGAAATCAGCATGAAGTTGATGGGCATGTAAAAGGGAATAGGTTAAAAGGAACTAAGTAGGGGAATGAGATTGGTCTGAGAGTCGGCAAACACTTGGTGGCCTGAATGGCCTCTTTCTATATCATACGTAAAAAAATACAAAATAAATATATAAGGTGGAGATGATGTAATCTTACGATCAATATCTCATCCAGTAATTACAGCCTTGAAGATTTGGGGATAGTGGAATTTAGAAATCAAGGCCAAGGGACATGACTGGAGTCTGGGTCAAGAGATCAGGGCCAAAGTGGCTAGAAAAGTTGGTGAGGTGGTGGGTAAGGGTTTGGTGAACTGGTGGGAGATTGGAAGGAGAGAAAGTAACTTTTAAAAAAGGTAAAGTGGAACCGCTTGGGTCGGATTTCTACTTCTGGGTTGGAATCTTCTCAGGATGCTCCCTTCAAATCATGCCACTACACAGGCAACACTGTTGAGGAAACCAGGGTGTTCCAGGAGTGCCTAACAAAGGATCAATGCAATCTAATTTCCCACTCCAAAAGAATTACTTCATCACAGAGACAACTGCCATGGAAATCATAAGTGTAGGAATGATTCATGGCCAGAATACTTGACAAATTTCTGGAGTGATGTGGTCGTGGTCATGTCGCACTTCATTTTGTGCTGAAAAATAAATTTAAATTCTGAGCCCATTTTGTTCTTGTGTTCCATTAAATTATACACTACTTATAACTGTCAGTAAGTTATTGTTGAAAATTTTTATTTGTAATTAAGTACAATAGCATTGGAATATTGATTTATATCTTTCTTGTATCTAAAACTTGTTTGACTCATGTCAAAGAACAGGGGTGTAAAATTTTGTGGTAAATCATCCAAACTAGCACCAAACATACTGGTAGTTTTAAAATAGGTGAATTATGCCCTGAACCAGTTCAGATTATGTTTTCTGAGATTCTCTAATGCTAGTTTAAGATTTAGTTCACTGATAGCAAAGCCTGTACTGAAACTGGCCACACCCAGGTCGAAGCTGCAAGATTTTGCTGATGACACTGCTCTTGAAAGTCATTTTCATGGGTACCTTGGTATATTTTAAATATTTTTCATAGCAAGAATATGGAATTCACTGAGAAAGTGATTAATCCATGCTAATATAGCTACTAGGTAGTTCTGCTTTTATTAAAGTCATTGTTAGTGACTTTATATCACTCCACATACAGTTAATAGACGATAATTTTATTAAAAATGCTTAGTTTTGGTGATTAACTGATTTATAGCTGTATTAATAAAATTCACCAGGTTATCATCCTTATATTATGAAATACATTAAAATGAAAGCAAAAGAAAATAGAAATAATTACATTTTATTCTGCTGCCCAATTGCTTGGATTCATACAAGATTCTGGAATAGAAATTTATCTTTAGTGCTATAATATCAGATGCCTCCTCTCCCGAAATTCAATTCTATTAAGTCAACAGACAGTTATTATTATTATTAACAGTTTCTTGATTAGTAAGGGTGTCAAAGGTTACGAGGAGAAGGCAGAAGAGGGAAAAATAAATCAGCCATGCTCGAATGGTGGAGCAGACTCAATGGGCCGAATTACCTAATTTTGCTCCTCTGTCTTATGGTCTTATTATTGTGTCCATTTAGCATTAGCATTAGCAACTAAAAATGATTTCCCTCTTCTTTAAAAGTGAATGTGACCTAATCAGAACAACTCTGAATGGTTTAGTTGTGACCTGATTATGCCTGTAGAATATGCAATATTGGTTGTGAACAATTAATTGTTGTTTTTAGGCTGTTATGCCTTTCAGGATTATGTCATGTGACTAACATCTTTCTGGACTGCAACAATGTGCGTAGAATGTTCTGGAGACATCCTGACATCCTTGAATAAACTTCATTGGTGCTCTTTGTGTCTCAATTATACAGGGTAGTACATTCTGCAGTTGAGACTGGCTAACCAACCCAAGCCTGATGGGAATTGACTACATGTGTAAAGTTCGAGTTAGGTTTGATATATGTTCTAAAAGAATATTCGGGGTCAGGTTACGTTGCGTTGTGCCTGGCCAAACTGTCCTGGTTCAGATCAGGATGATTGCTTAGTTTTACCACGTGTCCTCTGTTCTTGATTAAATAACAATGTATGTGCAACAAAGCAAGTTTTTCTCCTGCTTTTCTACAGATGCCTCCAGGTCATTTTGGGTATGGAAAAAATTAGAAGTACTTCAGTTTGGGTCAAGTTTAGGCTGAGTTTTAATTTTATACCTGAACAAACCTCTATTCTGCAATAGACTTTAACAGTGAGATTAAGAACTCACTGAAAACATATACTTTGTAACACCCAAAGGAGAAACTCTATCCCATGATTATAAAAAGCATAAATGTACTGAAATGCTTCTAACTAAAACTATTAAACCATTCTGTATTTCCAGTATGGCAAGTAATCTTTTGCAGTGGTGCATGTAATAAACTTCTACACACATCTGGTGCAATCTTTTAGTCTAATATAAGTATGCAAAAGCACTGCCATATAGAGTAAACATGCTAAATTTTGAATAGATCTGATGCACTGCAAACCCAAACGCTAATCATTGTAAAAGTTCATTCAATTATTTTTCTGTATGTAAGACAAGTCAGGAGGAGATTATGCACGATTGTTTTGAAATTTCGTTTGAAAGGATAAGTTTACAGAAATTATGTATTTTATATCAGAGAAACTAAAACTGTTAGAGATGGACAAGTACAAAGTAAGGTTTAAATACTAGATCAATACACGAAAGAAAGCTCTTTAAAATTATTCTCTCACCAAATGAGATTTGCTTGCAGACATCTGAAGCAACAATTTAGGTGCCAAAACTAACATGACTAAATATTTAGCTTGACAGTTTATAAAAAAAATAATGAAAATACAACAGCACTCACTTGTACAAATTTGTCTTTATCATAAGGCTGAAAGTATTCATCAAAACTGAAAGCTTGGACCATGATCCTACCATGCATTGACCTACCAGGATAAAAATATAACTACTGAGAAAAGAAGGAAATTACTTTTATTAGAATCATCATTTACACCAAGTCAGTATTTTTTTAAAAAATTAAGCATTCACTCTGATTTTTAAAGTAATAAGCTCCCAAGTCCTATAATTTTGTTTTAAAAGTACTTTTCTTTAACATCTAGAGGGTACGCTCTGGGAACCTGATGAGAATAAAGACGTATGATAATATGTAATAAATGTAGTAATAATAATAATGACACTCAAGTTACTAAACAAATCAGGCCATGTACTGAGTGAATTAAGCAGGACAACCCTTTCCTCTGACCCTGCCTTGTCCGCTGACAGTGACGTTGCTCTATCATCTGCAATGTCCTCTTTTCTTGCCCTTTCTTCTGACATTATGCTTTGATCCTGCCCTGAACCCTAACATTGCTCTCTGAATGTGCCTTGTTTTCTGATCTGGACTTTGCTGTTTATGTTTGCCTTTGTGCCCAGGCCCCCTTTCTGTGTATTTATTTCTGGCTTTTGTTCCAAACTAACTTTATTAAAAGCAATAAAGGAAAAACAAAAAATGTTGGCAGATGTGCACTCCCGCCCTGTGGCATCAATAGATGTGAAAGTGCTTAGATGTTGCAGTGGACAGCATATGCTCCTTCGCTAGGACCAGCTTGAACGTGAGCATAATGTGGGATGTGGGGCAGGAAAATGGGATGGGCAGTCCCTTCAAGTACTCAAAGAAGGGCTGCAACTTTTCAAATTCAATACCTGCATGGAATACTGATTTATAAATCAAAAATATAAAAAATAACTACAGATGCTGGAAATCAGAAATAAAAACAGAAAATGCTGGAAAAATTCAGCAAATTAGGCCACAGTCCATGGATAGAGGCACCTAGTTAATGCTTCAGGTCATTGACAGAGGGCCATTGATTTGAAGCATTAATTTTGCCTTACTCTCCACAGGACGCAGCCTAACTTGCTGAGCATTTCCAGCACTTTTGGTTTTTAATTGCAGAAATTACAGGCTGTTTGGGAGTCTATGAGCGTATTTAAAAACCTCTGGCTCTATGCGACATTCTCACAATGTAAAATGGGAGGTTTACAATGAAGAGTCATCTCCATTGGTTAAGGTGACTCTACATGAGAGTCCTTCCTCCTGAATGCATGACCAGACAGGGGACGGGTTCCAGGAAATGGAGAGTATGCTAGTGCAGCCCACACAGGAAACCACTGAGGGTATTTTTGAGAATCAGTTCATAGTTGCATAGGGTCATTTCCAAAGGAGGATTTTGCATTGTAGGTTCAAGCAGTTTTAGCCAAACCAGGTCAGGATTGCACCACACTCCGCCTTTTCAACATCACAGTAATTAGCCTCCTGGAGGCTTTGGTTATTTTCCCATCTTTGATATTGCCTGACCTGCTTTTCCAACATCTGGTCCATGCCTACTTCAGTGTAGGAGCATTCCAACTGGAAGCAATCATGTCCCAGACTTTAACTAGATTCAGAGACAGAGACACAAGAAATTCTGCAGATGCAGATGTATCTGGAGCAATACATAAAAAGTGCTGGAGGAACTCAGTAGGTCAGGCAGCATCCATGGAGGGAAATAAACAGTTGATGTTTCAGGCCAAGACTCTTCATCAGAACTGGAAAGGAAGAGGGCAGAAGCCAGAATAAGAAGGTGGGGGGCGGGGGAGGAGCACACGCAGGCAGGTGATAGGCGAGTCCAGGTGAGAAGGGAAAGGTAGTGGGTGGGGAAGGGGGAAAAGATGTAATAAGCTGAGAAGTGATAGGCAGAAGAGGCTGAGGGCTGAAGAAGGAGGAATCCAGTTGGAGAGGGCAGTGGACCATGGAATAAAGGATGGGGGAGGGAGGAGAGGAGATGGGCAGGTTATCAAGGCGGGGGGAAGGGATTGGTCACTTTGGTTGCACCTGTAAAAGACATGCAATTCCATGAACGATCGTTGATTACACATGCCAATGGGACAGTGACCAGGCAGAAAAAATACATAGTTAACACACAGTCTCTGGAAGGATGCTCTACATGTAGATCTCCGTCAAGGTCTGAAAGTGGACAGTCACAGCAGGATATGGACACATATCAGCAGCTGATTGGCCTCCTCAATCACGAGACTACAACCAGTATTTCCTCTAGCCCCAAAGGAATTCAATGAACTTCTGATTTGGGCAGTAAAAAGGGGGTGTAACCAAAGTGACCAATCAGTGCTACAGCACTGAATTCACCAGTTGGTCTACAGTGGGTGCTTAGCCCCTATTTAGCACCCTCACCAGTTCGCTGGCCAGGCTTCCTTAGCAGGGCTCTCACAGACTCCCAGAGAGAGCAGGTGCATTGTGCTTCCTGTAAAAGATCTTGTCTACTCAGCAGGAAATCCATCTGACAAGGCCTTACCAGGAATCCAGAACATTTGTCCCAACTGGCCCTTGTGAAGGATGCAGCAAAGGCATTAGGCATTTATGCATCCTCTGCAAACCAACAGGATCTGCGACCATGAGCAGCATATCATTATTGTAAGGGGAGAGGACAAACTCTATGCTCAATCCGTGCAAACTAAACCCTGCCAAGAAGACACGGGAATGGCTCCAGGCAATTAGAATTTAAATGACCAGATATCTCCAAAGCACCCCCCCCCCCCCCCCCCGCCCCACAACCTCAAAGCAAATGGATGCCATCAAGGATTGATGAACTTCTGTCAGACACTCTGCAGTATGATCCACCCTATCAAATGTCTTCTCCTGGTCCATAGGAAGAAGAGTGACAGGCAAACCAGCCCTCTGACACTGCTGGATTAGGTACAGGACCAGATGGATGTATATTCTGAAGAGACCAGCCGTGAACATATAGGACTATGACCGCGCATCTTTCTCTGACCTTGTCTTGTCCTCTGACCCTGCTCAGTTTACACTGTAGACCCTCCCCGCCGCTTTTACCATTTCATAAACAGATCGCTGATTTTTCTATCATGCAGGAAGTTGATCTTCTTATTGCTCAGATGCCTGAAAGTGAACGGAGGCTTCGCATCTCTTTCCGCAGCCATGCTCCGCTAGTGTTTGATGGTTGCTAGGAGACGGCAGTCCTCGCTCAATTCCTTCCCCCGACTTCTGGTGCCAACGCAGCAGTTCCCGGCTCTCCGCCTGGTTCCGTCAACCACTCACTCGTCCACTCCTACCTGGACACGAGTGTTTGTAACCAGAAAAAAACTCGAGGAGGTAGGAGGCCATGACAGGCCAACCCTGAAAAATTAACAAGGTGAAATCTCTCCATGACTTGCAGCTTAATCCGACTGTTACTATTTTACACGTGGCACAGCTTTTGTAATCACAGTATAAGCATCTAATATCACGTCCATAACAATCCTTTCATGAACCAACGATTTTTTCTCTACCAAAACGCACCACTTTACATTTATACATATTGAAATTAATTTGCCAATTATATTTCCATCTTGCAAATGTATTACAGTGTTCTTTGCATTTCTTCTGTATTAATTATACCCCTGAATTTGTGTCATCTGCAAGGTTTGCTGTTGAATTACTGGTTCCTGAATGCAAATTGTTTTTGTAAATAACATATCCCCAGTATCGTGCCTCAAATTGGCATTTCACAGCTCCACAATATCTACTCTTGATAAATTCAAATCCTTTTATTATCTTCAAACCTCTCCTTTCCTAATTGCCAACTTTTCCCATTTACTCAACCCTGGTCGTTTTTCTAGCCTCAGAGTCACCAAATCTTTCTATTACTACTCTATCCTTCAGAGGATGAAAAGATTGACCAAAAACTTATCTGTACACATTTTTTTCTTTTTCTCCCCATCAAAACATTTTTATTAAAAGTCTCTTCATACACACCAACTCTAGGAGCTCTTGCATAAGTTCATTCTCATTTTTGGATCTACCTACCTAACCCCTAAGCACTATACTGTGCTCCAAGAGTGTAAGTGATAGAAAACATGCTACAAGACTGCCTGTGTGCCTGAGAAGGACCTTGGATAGTCAAGGTTGCTACATTATGACCTCATATAAATCCTAAATGTTATTTAGGTCACTTTTTAATTCATTGACAGAACATGACCATCATAGTCTAGATTGACATTTTTGTGCATTCTTAAGTGCTCCTGAATTAAATGGTGTGGAAAGCAGCTTAGAGTTAACCATCATATTGTTTGGACATTGGGACTCAGCTATACCAGCCATTGTAAATTGAAAGAAATATGAATGTTGCAGGGCAAGTTTCGATCTGGCTTTCCAACTGTACCTGCCATTTGTCTTGTTACAAAACTTTTATTTCAGTCTTTTTGCAACAGCAAAGAAACATCTCCCATTACTTAGCACCTCGCATTGCCAAGGAAACACCACGAAGTAATGCTTATCTTAATCTAGTGCTCAGCCATGATCCATGAAATGGAAGTAATTGGTTTATTTATGTCACATGTACCAAGATACAGTGAAAAGCTTTTGTTTGCATGCCATCCAGACAAATCATTCCATACATAAGTTCATCAAGGTTGTACAATAGGAAAACAAAACAATGCAGAATATTGTGTTACAATTACAGAGAAAGTGTAGTGCAGGTAGACAAATAAATTTCAAGGGCCATGACGAGGTAGATTGAGAAATCAAGAGGTCCGTTCTTATAACAGCGGAGTAGGAGCTGTCCTTGAGCCTGGTGGTACGTGTTCTCAAGTTTTTGTACCTTCTGCCTGATGGGAGGGAGTAGAAGAGAGAATGACCGGGGTGGGAGGGGTCCTTGATTATGTTGGCTGCTTTCCTGAGGCAGCAGGAAGTGTAGACTGAGTCAATGGAGGGGAGGCTTGTTTTCGTGATTGACTGGGCTATGTTTACAACTCTCTGCAATTTCTTGCTGTCCTGGGCAGAGCAGTTGCTATGCGGGCTGTGATGCATCTGGATAGGATGCTTTCTATTAGTCATCTGTAAAAATTGGTGAGGATCATCAGAGACATGCCAACTTTCCTTAGCCTTCTGTTGAAGCAGATGCACTGGTATGCTTTCTTGGCCATAGCATCCATGTGGCTGGACCAGGACAAATCGTGGGTGATATTTACACATAAAACTTGAAGTCTCAACCATCTCCACCTCAGCACCATTGATACAGACAGGGGCATGTACTCTGCCGCATTCCTGAAGTCAATGACCAGCTTGTTTGTTTTGCTGAGATTGAGGGAAGTCACCAAGGGATTCTGATGATAACATGATCTGGGAGTCATATACTGTATACTGAAAAGCAGGAGCTGAGTATGTAATGTTAAAGGGGTCAAAATTAAGTAAATAGGTAAAACTTGAGATGAATAAATTAAATGAATCATTCAATAATAGTTCACCTGAAGATTTCAACATTTATAAAGCTTGAGATAAAAATACAGATCAATAGATTTGTAAATTCAGCAAGCTCAAACAAAACAATCAAATTAAAAGTGAGAAGAAGAAACTAGCCTCTGGAAATACTGCAGGAATAATAGAAAGGAAATTCAATACAAATAGATACAAAAACGTGAAAAGAATGATCTGAGCTATATAAAAAGTCTTTGAAATGGAATAGCAGCTGAGATTAAGCACAATGATACACAGTTCTAGTATCCCAACTAAAATCAGCAATTTGTGCATGAAATGCAAGCCCTTGTCAGGATATATAGTTATGCCAAAGTGTTGACAGATTAGGGAGGAGCTTTGTGAGGGACTTTTATCAGGGAGTCAAGAGACACTAACACAGGTAAAATGGAGTTTGGTTCTTTGGTGGGCAGTTGCTCGTTGGTAGATTATAAACCAGCTAATGTGGTCGCCTTGTTCTTAAGAGGTGGACAAAACAGACACAGGCAACTAGAAGTCCATTAGTATTGTGCAAAATAAAGTGCTGATTATCAAGAGTAGTTTGAAGATCATTCATACAATAGCTGAGTTAACAGCAGTCAGCGTGATTTCAGATAGGGAAACTTGTGTGAGACCAATTACCTTCACTTCTCTGAGAAAGTACAAGCAATGCAGATGGAGTGTAGTAATCCATGTATTGTGCTATATCTCAGTTTGCACAAGGAAAGTGAAACTAATCTACAGGTCTAATATGAAATTGTTCCCTGTCACCTCTACTCTGCAACCTCAGTCATTGAGCTGCAATGTGTAGACAACACTTAAAGTGGAGTTCAGCTGCAAACTGAGAGCCAAGTCATTGTCAAGCTATTTATTGAATCATTTGAGAAAATGGGGCTTACACTTACCCACAGCAAAACAGAGGTCCTCATGATGTTCAGAGTGAATGTTGAGCATTTCCAGGGCCACCCCTTTCCAACTATGCCACCACTTCCCCCACCGCAATCCCACCAGCAGTATGTACCCTTGGATTCTAATAGAGGAGTCCGGAAGTTTGAATGTAAGGTATGGTACTGTCAGTTCAGTTTTGTCAGTCTATTGCTTAACAGATTTGGACTGCTCTCCTACTTGTCTCCAAATGATTTTGAGAAGCACTTTTCAAAATCCACTGAGCTTGGAGTCACTTTGCTATATCTGAATCTAGTACCTAGATCAATACCAGGCACTCTCTCTGGTTTCATTTTTACTGAGTTTCAGTGAAGTGGTTTTGATACAGCTGAAGAACTTGCTAGGTCATTTTACAGGGCAGTTAAGAGTCAAACACGGTGCGTGGGTCCAATGTCACATCAAGGTGGCAGATTTCCTTCCCTGGAGTCAGCAAGATAGGTTTTCACACCAATCTGGCAGTTTCATGTTCAACACGAGTGAGACCAGCTTCTTTTCTGGAAAAAAAACAAGATTATTTATTCAATGAAATTTAAATTTCCCAGCAGCAGTGGTGGGATTTAAATTCACATCTCCTTATCATTCATTGAAGCTTCTGGATTACTAGTTCACTAATTTATCACTTATTAAATCATCAATCCCCTCGCTAATGTCAGATCCAGTTATTTTCAAATCCACAGGTCCTTTCAGGAGTCCAGGAATGAGTTGAAAACAACTTGGTGCTTCACAAAGTTTTATTGGAAAAGCTTAAAAGAAAGAAAGTCACAGAGCACATGGCACTGGCTTTGATGAGCCGAGAGAAAAGGAACAAAAAATGAGCTCGGGCCGGGGGGAGAAGAGCAAGAGAGAGATTAACAAAAAGCAACACCTCTTATACCTGAGATAGAGTTATTCCTTAGCTAACAATAGTCCAATCAGGAAACTTATTAGATACTTGTGGCCAAACCACCAATGAAAAAAACCACATATTCACCTGATGGATGAACCAATAAGCTAGTAAGTGGCCATTCCTTGTGCAGCCACTTGAGGTGTATTAAACACTATACATGTTAAAAAACTAATTAAAACAGTTGAATCCAACACTAAGTACCTTCACCGTATTTACTAAAATAATTCAAAAAAGCAGCCCCACACTCAAAGGTATCATGCAGAGCCACTGAAGCAGATGAGAGAAATAGCAATCATCATTGTTGACGTTAAAAGCCCCTCCCAGTTTTGCTTGAGGGTCTCTGCTGGTGAGGCAAGTGGGCCTACATTGAAACATCACTTAAACAAACTGTCTCTGAGTGTGATCAGTGCCAGCACTTTGTGCTGAGTAAGCTGAAGTGGCCCAGGGATTTTTTTTAATTTCAAAATTAAACTTTATTCATCATAAAAGAGAAGAAACAGTGCAAAATTTTTACATTCATGGTCATTACATTCAGTAGTGTTCACTTTATTTTTTTTAGAAGTCACAGCTCCATTATCACTCATGTGGCCCCCTGGGTAGATACATCCGTTAATTCTTTGAGGGGCTTCCCCACCTGAATCAGCCCCTCCATGTGTGGTAGCGGAAGGAGCCTATACTGTGGTCCTTCCCCACAGAGCCACAAGATATCAAGACAAGGGAGCAGAAGTAGGCCATTTGGCCCATCGAGTCTGCTCCATGAGCTAAACTAATACTATTCCTATCTAGCCCCAGTTTCTGGCCTTATCCCCATATCCCTTGATACCTTGACTAATTAGATACCTATCAATCTCCTCCTTAAACGCCCCCAATGATTGGGCCTCCACAGCTGTATGTGGCAAATAATTCCATAATTTCACCACCCTCTGGCTAAAGATTTTCACCAAGCTTTAGTGCGTCCCTCAGCACGTACTCCTGCAGCCTGAAATGTGCCAGTCGGCAGCATTCTCTTACAGACAGCTTGCTGTGCTGGAAGACCAACAAGATTCGGGCAGACCAAAGGGCATCTTTCACCAAGTTGATGATCTGGCTGCAGCACTTGATGTCTGTCTCGGTGTGTGTCCCCAGGAACAGCCCGTAGATCAGAGAGTCCTCTGTTATGCAGCTGCTGGGGATGAAACGTGACAAGGACCCTTGCATCCTTCTCCACACCCCCTTAGCAAATCCTGCAAAGCAGTGGGTGATTTTCTCTTGAATTTCTATTGATTCTAATTACTTTGTGAGCTCTCCACATTGAATCTTGGCCTGAAGAAAGCTGAGACCAGTGGTATGCCACCTTTTACTGGGGAGGGCCAGATACACAATCCAGAATCAGAGATCCACTCACAGGAAACATGTTTTATTTCAGCCATATTTTTAGTCATGCTTAAACTTACAAGTGCCATAGTTCTTACTGCATCTCATTGTAACATCTGCATCCTCCTTGTTGCTCCAAACACTGACTCTCTGCTGCTCCTTTCCGTCACTCTGCTGCCTCCTCACTTCCTCCTTGTTGCTGCCTCTCTGCTTCACTAACTGGCCTAGTGTTGCTTCAGTTACAGCCCCCTTACTACCTCACCCACTGGTCTCTCAATGCTCCAGTTACTGACCCCCCCACTGCCTCACTCACTACCTCCTCTTTGTTCCAGTTACTGCTTCCTTAATATCTCACACATTGCCCCCTCACTGCTTCACTCATTTGCCCTTGCTGTTTCACTCACTGCCCCCTCACTGCTCCAGTTACTGCCTTCTCCCTGCCTCATGCACCAGACACTGCCCCCTTGCTCTTCATTCAGTAGTTTTGCACAGGCTACTTATCACGATGCACCTTCCCACCTTGCAGTCAAGGTATACCTTCAAAACTAGTGCCATCAGTACTAGACCCCAGCAACTGACTTGTGTCCACTGGTATTATATCACAGCATTATATAGCAACTGCCCTGTAACCACTAGTACTGTACCTGATTTATGTGATATGCGCACTGGTACTGTATTTCAGTGTTATACAGTGCAAGACCTCGCCCTCAAGTGTTATACCCATTATATAAAGGCACCAGAATGGCACACCTGGTTCGAGAGCTGGATTTGGGGATGTGCTGAAAAGATCAGACTGAGTCCCACATGGTCCCTGGGTCCCTAGTATCACATCCCTGGATAACTGGTCCCAGTCCCCACTATGCCCTTGGCCCCAGACCAGGATGGCTCTGTTGTTCTCAGCCCTGTCAAGGCCCCAAGTCCTGAGATATGGGGTTAGTGCAGGAAAATGACAATGATCTTACTGAATATCGGAGAAAGGAAGAGGGGCCTATTCCTGCTTCTCTTTCTTTTGTTTTTATAGGTGAATTCTGAACCTCACTGTCAGGCATCAGGTGAATCCTCGGGCGGTCCTGAGGCCTGGCTACAGGTGGGTCTAAAGACACAACACCTGGAGTGCCCCAAGGTTTTGCTTTGGGAGGGACCCAGGCCAAGCAAGTAATGGCTGGACGGACCCATCCTCTGGGCCAAATGTTACCCAAGGGCATCGTGGTGTGCACATTGGCTCCAGACTAATTTCTACACCCACATATCTAAACAATGCAAAGTCCCCACTAACTTCACATGCTCTCTATCTAGTTCAGTTTTGCTATCTTTAAACTATCAACACCCATCTGTTTATTGACGCCAGTGTGATGAATAGCAAGAATGTAATCTGGAGATGTCACACCCGTCATTACCTGAGGGAAGATTGTATTCGAGGCGCTTAGAATATCTCCTCATCTGCTGTCTTTAGCCTCAACTCAAAACTTGATCATCAACTCAAAATACAATGTTAAATAGCCTTTGGCAATGGAACAGACAAACTATGCAAAATCAGTTTAGGGTCCCAATGAAAACCTAACATTTCACAAAACAAACCACACCAATGTAAATGGAAATCCCCTGTCATGATTTGCAGACATAGTATTAGTTTGCAGATTAACCCAACACATTTATAGAGGATCCTGAATGTTGAAGTACAAAAGTCAGGAAGCATTGCTGCAGCTATAAAGGGGCTTAGTAACTCCACCTGTGGAGTACTGTGCTATGTGCAGTTTTGGTCTGCATACATAAGGAAGGAGATATATCTGTCTTAGTATCAATGTAGCATTGATTTGCTAGATTTATTTCTGTAATGTGGGCATTATCCTATGTTGAGAGATTGAGTAAAATTGGCCTGTGCTCAATGGATCTTAGAAGACAAACAAGATTGTGAGAGGAATTGATAAGGTAGATATTGAGAAACTGTTGAGTTTTTTTTCCTCAGACTGGGGAATACAGAATTATAGGGCATTGTCATGGGATAAGGGATTGGCCATTTAGAAATTATTTACTTTGTGGGTTACAAAGTTTTAGAATTCCCTACCTCAGAGGTGCTTAGTGTTTGAATATATTTTTTGAGACTAATGGAGTGTATGTTTGTGAAAATCTTAATATCATGAATTTCCTAGTGCAATTTTTCAAGTTTTTGTTGCTTCTGGCCACAAAATATCATAAGAGAATAAATGCAGTACTATAATTACAAGTTCAAGGAATTGAATACATGATACATGTTGGCTAATGGTTCACAAGAAATTTGATGTATGTATTTTTTGTTCTCAAGATATGACTGAAATCTCCAGGACTGCCTTTAGTACCCATGCTTAGCTTCCCTGATAAACCTTCTCTTTGATCTGCTGCAGTCCTTAAGATGATGACATACCCCTGATGGCATGTGTGAGACCATTACACAATTTTGACTGAGTGGCAATGAAGAAATAAATTTACATCCAAATTATGTTAAAGTGTAATAATATCTAGAAATGCATCCTGAAGAGTTCATTGGATGGCTGTACACCAGGGTTCCAATGATTGTTTTTCAGACCAATGTGATGAATGGGGAATACCTGCATAGATTATTGAGCAGACAGGGCAAACGGGATATCAGTACAGATTGAAGATGGGGTGACATATTGACAGGGCCTGAGACTTTCCATATCATGGGCATAGGGGTGGAATGAAGACTAGGTTGTTGGTGGGGATGGTAGTAACCAGCAGGATGAAGGTTTACCTAATAGGGCTTCTAGTCTGGTACTGCATTTGGAAAAACTAATTTGGCCCAGGTGTGTCCAACAATGGTTGATCACAGGACACTCTGCCCCAGTGATCATTACATTTAATGATCATCCCATTTACAATTGAAGCAGAAACTGTACAATTGGAAGAGTGACTGACAGCATAAGTGCCAAATCAAATTTCTGTATTGTTACGTACCAGCAACAATAGAAACACACTGAGTCAGGTATAAGTGTTAGAAACTATTTTATTAATAACTGCTTGTAATAATAAGAAAAGTAAAAATGTTAGATATTAAACTTAACCCCAAAACTAAACTCGAAGTTTGTGTGTGGCAAATTCCCCAAACTCCAAGTCCAGGAATAGTTCTCAAAGTTCAGTTCAGCAAGTCATAAGGTGAAACCACCATTGACTGAAGAGAAAATGTAGAGAGAATATAGAGAGAAATTCTGAAATCCAAATGTTCCACGATGGAACCCATACGACACCTCAGTCACTGATGATCTCCATTTCTTTGTTCCGAAGTATCTGCCACCCCGAAAGGCATTCGAGATGTGGCCATCCACAGAAATACCTGTTTCCTTCTACAGGTTAACGACAAAGTGGACTCCACTGGATTGCTCCAAAAATCCATACGTGGATTCTAGTGACAGACACAGTTATTGTTCTTCATCCATCAATACAGAGACCAGCAGTCAGTGTCTCTCTTTCATCACTGAACAAAATGTCAGCACGTTGTTATCTTCTTGCTGTCATGATGACACCACACACACACACACTACTCTACTGTACTATATTTTAAAGGGACAGTCACCAAATAGCAACCTAATCCATAACAATATTAAGGAAAGAAAGCCCAGAATGAAAGAGAAGTTGGAGCTAATGATGTGTGCAACATCTCGTTTCTTCTGCCCTTCTCACTGTGGGCCCCAGGAATGCTGATAAAATAAATTTTTCAGGGTGTTGCAATGCTTCCTGTTCACTCCCCAAGCATACTATTTTGTCTAGTTTGTGTTGATCTTCTTAGGTATTGTTAAAGCTGCTCCCATTCATGTGAATGAAGGCATTCCACCTCTGCCTTGATTCTTATGGTTGGAGTGGAGGCCTGAAAAAGGGTTTGTTAGCAGGCACTCACAACATTTGGCAGTAACGACAGCACGTATTTATATAGCACCGTTAACTTTCAAAAATATAATTTGCCACTTCACAGTTTAATCAGAAGCAAATAAATTTTAAGCTAAGGAAGGAGATTTTAAGAGGGGTAATCAAAAGTTTGTCCAAAAAAATCTTAAAAGGGGAGGAAGAGAGTGGGGAGTGGGATTAGTTGGCATACTCTTCACCAATACACAGCTTCTGTCCTATTTTAGTGAATTGTTGCTATGCTTTGATCAATTAAGTTTAGTTCAGTGGTGCAAACCATGTCGATGGTGCTATAAAAGATCAGGGGAGCATTTTCTTGGTGGAGATGGTCATTGGACAGGCACTTACATGGCACAGCTGTTATCTGCTGATTGACAACCCAAATCTCATCGCTGTTCAGATCTTGTTTATCAGTTGCAACTTCAGCCACTGGAGGGAAGTTACCTTTAATTCTTCACTGACTTCATTATTGCTTGAGTTCTTGATGTTCTGCTTTAGTATTGATGGACTAACAGCTGACTTCCATAAGTGAGGTGAATGATT
The DNA here is from genome assembly GCF_009764475.1 of Pristis pectinata. NCBI lineage: Eukaryota > Metazoa > Chordata > Chondrichthyes > Rhinopristiformes > Pristidae > Pristis > Pristis pectinata. The sequence continues at coordinate 51,197,113 of NC_067415.1, read as the reverse complement.
GCCATCAAGGCAGTATTAAGTATGATACCAAGCAATTTAATAAAATTAAAGTCAATGGGAAACCAGGGTATTGTTCCCTATTTACTTAAGTAAAGTGGAATGTGGTTGTCATTGTTGGAGACCAATCATCTCATCCCCAGCACATCACTGTAGGGGTTCTTCAGGGAAGTATCCCATGTCCAACTATTGTCAGCTGCTTCATCAAGGACCTTGCTTCCATCAGAAAATCTGAAATGGGGATATTTTCTAAAGATTTAATAGTGTACCATTCCTTTTGCAGCCTATTCTTATACGCAGCAAGGCCAGCCCAACATCAAAATTGAGTTGATTGGTGCTAGATTCCATTCACACCATACAAGTGCCAGACAATGACAAACTCCAACAAGAGAAAGTCTAACCAGTTGCCTTTGACAATCAATGGCATTTCCATTGTTCAATTCCCAACCTCAACAACCACCAAGCACCCAAATTGTCCTTAAAATCCAGAGGAGGAGAGAGGTGGTGTTGGTTAGTCATCATTGATCATAAACTTAACTGGACCAGCTACAGAGTGTGATTACAAGAATAGGTCAAACGTTGAGGGTCTCTTTCTCACATCTACTATTTGATAAATTCAAAAATAATTAGTGCTTTAAAATATTATTCATTTTTCTCATTTCGTGGTAGTAATTATGTTCTCATACACAATAAAATCACAATGCTTACTTAATTGGTTTAAGGAGTTTACTGGTTTAAAGAGTTTAACCTGATGGTGCAAAAGAATTTTACCAAATTGCCCAATAAATATGTGTGTGTGTGAGAGTGAAAGAAAAAATGCGGATGGAGCTGTAGGATTTCCACTCTTGTAAACTGAGTGTGATCATGTGCAATTATTTTCATTATAATGGCATATCTAGTCAAGGAGACATATAGTGTGTTATTGAAATGCAGACAGGAGGGTATTGCATTCCATGGATTTTCCTTCTTTTCTTGCTTGAAGCAGTGTAGTGACTTTTATTCCCTTACTTCTCTTATTCGCTGCAGATCTTAGAGCATCTTCTCAATGGGAAGGGGCTGAGTGCAACAGGAGGGAGTTAAGAGGGAAGGGGACTACGAAGGGGAGGTGACTATGGAAGGTAGTTAAGGTGGGTGATGTGATGGAAGAAGACTGAGGAAAAGGGTTTAGACACGGTTGTATGAGTGTGTGATCAGAGAGCATTTCTTTGTGCCCAGAGAGAGTATATGTTTGTGTGTACCTGCTGGTGTGCATGTGAAACAGATCTTGATTTCCAAGACCTCACTTTACCAAGACTGTGTGGTAGCTAGTGTACAACAGCAGAACCTTGTTAAAAGGCTTTGGACACAGGCATCTTCTACTCTTTAGCACTAGAGAACAAACAAGTCATCCTCAATCCTGAAGGGCAGCCTAAGAAAAAGATTTTAGAGTAAAAAATAATGGAAAACCCTTGTGTGATATAGCTTTTATAATAAAGATGGAGAAATGATGGAAGGTACAGATAAATCAAACTTTGAAATTGAGAGAAGAAGCCAGTATTTTGCCTGGATCCTTCTTTGGAAAAGTATGTTTGGTTTTATACTACTAATGAAGCTTTTTGTCAATGATGAATTGTTTCTTAGATTCCATCTTGAAGCCCAAAGTACACTCTGTCTCAAAACAAAGTTTACTTAAATAAGAATGGCACAGGTTTTTTGATAATTTCATACCAAATATCTAAAACTATACATAATTTTTTTCCTGGAATTCCTCTCCTAACTGCCTGTTCCACCATGTTCAAAGGAATTAACTTCTAATAGGTACTAATTGGCTTTTTACAGCAGCATTTAAGTGGAACAGATTGCTTTGTTCACAGGATGAAGTAATTTAATTCAAAGGCCTGTGACTCCTTTTTAAAGTTGTTATTTTGGCAGCAACACTTTGTTTTGAATCTGTGAATATCTGAAGATCAAAATCTAGGTAAGAGAGACACAGTTTCAATGTTCTTTTTTAGTTTTATCTGCAAAGGAATTTGGGTCATATCTTGGTTAAGTTGAAGCCATCATATGTGGGCCAGAAGCTTGTTAACGCAACTCCCATAAAAATGGCATAGTGCTGCTGACAATTAGATTAAGGCAGTGTAGATAGAGCATTCTTACATGTATTTCTGGGCACCTAAGTTCCCATTGGGAAATTCATCTCCTCATTTTGTAGCAGGATTTTTGTTCTCCTCTGCAATTTTTTTTCCAGCATAAAATATTGCCAAATAATATCATCAGTAATGCAACAAGGATATTATTCTGTTGTGAGATTCTTCAACTTCACTTGTCTGAAAAGTAACAGTTCCTATTTACTCGTCTTAAAAACCAGGTCATAGCCATAGAGACAGAGTTATACAGCACAGAAACAGGCCCTTTGGCCCAACTTGTCCGTGCTGACCGAGATGTCTATCTAAGTTAGTCCCATTTTCCCTGCATTTGGCCCATTATCCCTCTAAGCCTTTTCTATCCATGTGCCTGTCCAAATGTATTTTAAACATTATAATTGTACCTGCCTCTATAGCTTCTTCTGGCAGCTTATTCCATATGCCCATCACCCTCTTTTTGGAAAAAGTTGCCCCTCAGGTCCCTTTTAAATCTTTCCCCTCACCTCAAAGTTATGCCCTCCAGTTTTAGACTCACCTACCCTGGGAAAAAGATCGTGACCATCCACCTTATCTATGCCCCTCATGATTTTATAGACCTCTATAAGGTCACCCTTCAACATTCTATGCTCCAGGGAAAAAAGCCCCAGCCTATCCAGTCTCTACTTATAACTCAAGTCCCGGTAACATCCTCATGAATCTTTCCTACTCACCCCATTTCCTTTGAAACTGTACTACTTAAAAGACCAAAACTAAAACTGCATCCTTTGTCTCACGCACTGAGATCTGTGACCTCCTACGATCTCAAATACAACCTCATATGTGCTGGAGAGGGTCACAGTCATTCTCAGCTTTTGAGCCTCAGGACCATTTGAGACTGCTATTACTTATCTCTGCCAAACCCACAGTTTTTTTGCTTATTGCTGCATTAAGGAAGTCATCCAAACTCTATACTTGAGAGGAAACTTCATCTACTTTTTCTTCAGCCCACAGGAGCATATACACCAGGCACTATATTGACTTACATTACTGACATTCCCAGTCTGCAGGCATTTAAGTCAAAACTCATATCATTCAAGAGACCTCCCTGGCAGTATCCTGCAAGGAGCACCTGGCTGTGGCCTGGAAAATCTCTTTGACCCTTTTGAACAAAGAATGTGCCTAACTGTCCTTAACCAGCATGCCCAGGTCCCCCTGAGCCCCAGGAAGGAGTCCCCCAGGCCTCTCCCATCATTGCCATGTCCACTCATTCAGTAGTATCGCTCCTCGGTAACTGGAAGAGTATTACTTGACTTGGATGCCAATTTAAGAGCTGGTTGTATCACACCTGTTGGGCTAAATGCTGGCAAAGTGAGAACTTGTGACCCATCAACAAGGAACATTGCACTATAACTGTCAAAGTCAGTTCTGTGAACTTTGCCAAATGGACCTCACAATTTATGTGACTTTCACAAACTGCATTGGGATGATACACAATGATGCTTTAATGCCAAAAAAAAGCACGGAGCAATTACAGGCCATAGACTATAATTGAATCTTTGTAACAATGATGGTGAGATGATTCCCTGGTCCTGCAATACTGCTGAGGTATGTTAGGCCTCCTCCGGTACATGGTGTGGGGCCCCAACCTCAGTCAGAATGTTGGCCTATGATGCGTCTGGGCCTTGGCATAGCTGTTGTAAGACATTGACCTTTGGCCTGGCTGCCATGAGGGATTGGGCTGGGAAATGAGCCAAATCAGACAACCTGTGCTTACAGTGAAAATCAAAATACTGCAGATGCTGGAAATCTAAAATAAAAACAGAAAATGCTGGAAGTACTCAGCAGGTCAGGCTGAGGGAAGTGAAACAGAACTAATGTTTCAGGTCGAAGACCCTCATCAGAATTGGATGCAGCCTGACTTGCTGAGTATTTCCAGTAGTTTCTGTTTTTAACCTGTGCTCATAAGTAGCCATGTTATGGATGTATGATCCCACTAAATGTCTGCTTTTTGCTGGGACAGTAGTGCAGCAAATTTTTGATTTCTACTTTTGACATTTTGAAATTTCAGTATACGTGCTCTTTGTGCATGAGATTGACCTTCTGCATTTAATAATTTTGTCTAAAAAAGCCTAGACAATATTACCTTCAGTTATACCATTCTTGATTACTTCTGAAGAATGGCTGCCCACAGATTAGTTTATGATAAAGCTCCAAATAATTTGGTTAAATAAGGGACAGTCTTCAACCTTTCATTGAAATTGTAGTTGAAGGTTAAACAACATCATAAAACCACCCGATTTTCCTTTCCACATGTCATGCTCTATGGTAAGCTAAAAGAGACCTCCATGCACTCATTTGCATTTCCCAACAATTTACCAACTGGAACTCGGTTAACTTGGCATTTAACAAGTTGACATCAATACGATTGTGACACGTGGAAATAGAAACACTTCTGCCTATAATATGTGTTATGCATTGATTAAAAACTTCCTGTCAATGTTTTCCATTGTAAATTCAATGCACAGACATAATTTGGAAATTGTTCCTGGTAACTTATTAAACTGTAACATATTCTCTGCAGTTGGAACACAGCAGTATCATCAATGGCAATTTTTGCTTTCAGTATGCTGATACAATGGAAATATAAAAAGAAGGAAATACATGACTTCACAATGGTGAGCTACATGGCCCCTCTCTAATTTCTCTCCATGTGAATTTTGTTCCCTTTCCTCCATTTATTTATTCCTATCTCTACCAAAAATACCAAGTCATGTTGGAGCACAGTCTTATGGACACTATTCACTCTCTAGTCAATCACTGCACTGAGCACTCTTCATGTGTAAGCTCAAACCATTAGTGTTGTTGGAACATTTGACCATAGGATAATCAAACTTACCCTGCACATTCAGAAGGAATACTGCACAGCTATCAAATAGGAACCCTAGAAATGCAGTGGGGAAACAAAGAGAGAATGTTAACAAAAGTGGTTGAAAAATCATTCATATAATCAGGAATCACAAAAGATTTTGCTTTCCTCTTCTTTTGAGGCCAATGCCACGTTGTCAAGTCCATTATGCTGACTTAAGAAGTAGAATTTAAGTCTATACTAATTGGCTACCTTAGCATTTTTTAATCAGTTGGAATTGCACCAGAAGTACTGGAAGGCAACACATTTATGTCTATTTATTCTTTGAACAGGCATGGATACAGTGCAGTCACACACATTCTTATTTCCTGCATCGTGAATCCAGATCTTGACTGATATTGATAAAATAACATTTTTATTTGAAGAGATGGCAGCCTATTCTAAATTTACTGAGGGAAACTGCTTAGCAATTAATTAACATGGTGTTGAGCTTTTTCATAAAATACAGCATAGAAGAAGGCTATTTGGATCATGTCATCACTAGTGCTAACTCAATTGTCTACGTTAATCCCATTTTCCTGCACTTTTCCTGTCGCTGTTTATAGTCTTCATTTCTAATAGTCATTCACTTCTATTTACATGATGTTATGGTATCTGCCTTCATCATCATTTGTGATAAACCATGCTATGTTCTAACTACCTTGGTTAAAAAAATTCATGTAGTGTCATGTTCACATCCTCCTGCAACCTGATTCTAAAGGACCTCATTACTGATTTGGCTATCAGTAAAATAACTTATTTTGCTATTTAACCTATCAAATCTTTTAATAATTTTGACTCCCTCTTAACTTGTTCCAATGAAAAATCCCTACTGATTTGGGCCTTTCATCATATTTTACAACCATTTATACCTGGTGTTAATTTTTGGCTGTATGCATTCCATGGTCTCACTTTGGCCAAACCAATGTCTCGTAAAAATTTACATATCCTAACACACTTCTTCAAAGTAGAAAAAGCAGAATTTAATTTTTTTATTGCCTTATCAATTTGCATTTCCACTTTCAAAGATCTATGCATTTGTACTCTCAAACCTATCCATCTCACATTTTCTTTTACTTTTTCTCCATATGCTGAAACACCACATTTTTATGCATTTAACTGAGTCTATCACTGTTTAGAATTGTGGGGAAATAATGGAGCTATTGTACTATGAGGTGTATACTATAGACCACCAAAAAGTGGAGATGGAGAAACAAGTTTGCCGGCACATTTCAGAAAAGTGCAAAGAGGTGCAATCATGGGGGGGGGGGGGGGGGCGGTGGAAGAGGGGGGGCTCAGTTTTATCTTCATATAGACTGGGTATATAAAAGTGTTAATGGCAAAAAGGTGGAGGAATTCCTGAAAAGTATGCAAAATAATTTCCTGATCAAAATGTTTCAAGCACAATGAGGAAAGATGCAGCACTGTAACTGGCTCTGGGGAATGAAATGAGTCAAGAAGAATATCTTTCAGGCGGTGAAATTGTAGGAAAAGATAATTGCAATATCTTTTGGAGTTGGGACAACCAAATATGAAAGTACTCAACTGGAGAAAGGCTAATGTTAGTGAATTGAAGGGGACTAATACTAATGAAGTGAAATGAGAAAGGATGTAATGGAAAAAATGAGAATAGACTGAATAGCTTAAAAGGGAATAGAAACTTCTTACATAGATATATCAATGTTATAAAGGTATGAGTGGAGGCAGAGATTATAGCTGAGGTACTAACTTAATACACAGTAGCTGTCTTCTCTAAACAAGTGGATGCTGCCAATGTCCCAGAAAAGGAAAAGATAAGAGTAATTGAATAGGTTAAAGTCCATAAGGATGAGGCAACGCTGACTGGCAGTGCCCAAAGCAGAAGCTTTAGTCCTCGTAGATAGGATGCATCCATGATTGCTGAGAAAAACAAAGGGTGGAGCTAACGGAGGTTCTGGCCACAAGCTTCCAGTCCTCCTTAAACATGGAAGCAATGTGCGTGACTGGAGGACTGCTAATATTTTGCCCTGTAAAGGGAAGGAAATGGAGAAAAGGTGCTGGAGGAAAATTTGAAAAATATGGTATATGAAAAACATGACTGCCACCACAGATTTGTGAATTGTGTTGAAGTTTGAATTATTATGGAATTTATTATTGGTTCAGTTCAGTGGCTTATGTTTAATTGGTTAATTCCATTTAATGAAAAGCTTCACTGGAGGGATACATCAAATTTCAGCTTCTTTTATCCTTTATAAGTACAATGTTTTGAAAACCTTACAGCATTGTTGCTGGAGAGAAGGAATTGCATACTTGCACAATGTTGTTTTGGCCATGATAATATTCCTTCCATTCTCATTTATGTCACCATGGAATGTAAACAAGATGCTAACTGCTGGATTTCTATTCATCAACAGTAAAGGCTACTTTGTTTTAACTCGTTGTGTGTGTAATGTGTCATGTATATCTGTTAGCTGCTGAGGGAAATGTTACCTTATGGTGGCCACTACCTTACAAAAAATTATCTTGCATGTTACATTTTGTTACTTTGTTGTAACATACAAATAAATTGAAGACCAACTGACACAAATAAAGACTGTTTACTTGAAGCTTCCTGTGAATAAATGAGTGATGGTGATACTCAGTTCTCGAGATGGGTTCAGAAGAACCCACAAAGCACTGCACTGTAGATGAGAAAGAGATGCATGGAAGTCCTAGCTGCAGGAAGTAAAACTGGATGAGTTTTCAATTTTGCAAAACACTGCAAAATAGAAGTAATTCCTCACAAGTAGAGTAAGATGAGCGTCTGCAGAAATTGACCTCAAGATGCAGAGTATTTACTTGGAGTGTTTGGACATCTTTTTAAGAAGATCCACATTGTCCAGATTACAGATGATAATGTTGAAGAGCAAAATTAAGTGATCCATGAGTTGAGAAAGGTCCATTTTCCAAGCAGAAGTGGGGTGCAACACCACACCACACCAGCAAACGTAGGGACACTGCAGACTGCCAATAGATATCCCATGTGATGAAATTATTGAGAAGCTGAAAGCACATTTCAACCCAGCACCATCTGAATGCTTTAAAGTAAAAATTAAATACTCATGACAAGGTACTTGAAGTGGCAATGGGTGACATGGTCAGTCTTCAGTTAGTTGAATGAGTAGTTGTGAATTTATTGGGTTAAGCTACAATGGCATTTTAGGGCTTTGTTTTCTCCATCAGGATGTGGTCACGTTTTGTGGTCTTGGTGGTTAAACATCTAATCATGGGAACTTGAGGGTGGGCGATGGGACTGAAAGTCATGTGATTGTTGCTGTTACTGCAGCTTGTGTCTGCTCATTTAAAGTCGTCACTGATAATAAAATTCGACATCTGGCACCAACTTAAGAAGTAACGGATCTGGCTGAAACAGAGAATGTAGTCCACAGTTTGCTCATAAGCAAGGAAATACGTCTATCAAATATGCATAGTGAGGTGTTCTAATATGTCTGAAATTTGGATGGTATTGCACAGTACAGATTGAATGGTATTCACACCTTGGACAGTGAGGTGACAAAAGAATGCCGCAATCCAGAAGTAGTAACGGGAAGAGGATAGTGGTCAAGGTTAGCAATTTAATGGCATGACAACACTGACAAAGGACAGTGAGGTGCAGGCAGGGAATAACCATTCTAAAGTGCAGAAGTTATGGAAAGTAAGAGATAATGGCTGTATGACTCGGAACCTCAGCAAATAACCACTCAAACAGAGGGTCAGGCAATATTGTGTGCTAAGCATTTGGATACAAGTCTTTCCACTGATAACTTGTGTTGTGAGTGTGGAAATGCTATGCACATGTTCCATGCCATACAATTTGCTGTGAAGAATCATTGTATGGGTTCAGAGTGAGGCTTGATAATGTAAATAAGGCAAACAAATTTTGAGAATTACAGAAAGTGTTGTGAGCTTTCCTTGAAAGCAAAGCACTCACAGTTGTAGTTTTCAAAATGCAGCCAACCAAAGCTGTGTTGGGAACTGAAGAATTAGTTAGGTTTGGCATCATGATAATTGATGAGATAAGATAAGATATCTTTATTAGTTACATGTACATTGAAACACAGTGAAATGCATCTTTTGCAGCTGGAATTGAACCTGGGAAATGATGCTGTAATAGTGTTATGCTAACCACTACACTACCGTGCCTGCCCTGAAAGGGACCACTGCCCGTACGGGGAGTTATTAACTGAAGTGGTAATCTCATTTGCCAGCATTGGGTCCTTGCCCTTTTATGCCTTGCTTATTCAAGTGCATGTCTAAACACCTCTTAAATATAGTGAGGTATCTGACTCCACCACCTCCTCTGGCAGCATGTTCCAGATATCAACTACTCTGTGTGGGAAAACTTTCCTCTCAGATTCCCTTTAAACTCCTTCCTCTCACCTTAAACCCATGGCCTCTTGCTTTTGATTCCCCCACCTTGGGAAAAAGATTCATATTATTTACCCTTTCTATGCCTCATATAACCTCTATAAAATCACCCCTCAAGCCTCCTTGGCTCCAGGGAAAGCAAGCCCAGTCTATCCAGTCTTTCCCCATAACTAGAGGCGTCCCACCCAGGCAACATCATAGTGAATCTCTGCTGCACTCTCTCCATATAGTGTGGTGACCAGAACGAAAGGTGATCCCGGCATTAGTTTGTATTCATGGGTTTATGGCAGTTCAATTATGTTTAATCTGTTATATGTACTCGTTTGAGTATCAGTATTTGAGTGGACAATAGGTGTCCGAATGACAACCTTGGTCTCCACTCAGTCATAGATTTTGCCTTTGATCTCTCCACCATTTTCCCTCCCTGCAACTTAATACACACCTGTTTTCTCTTCCAGTTCCAATGAAGGGTTACTAAGCTGGAACATAACTCTGTTCAGCTCTCTGTAGATGCAGCCTGGGCTTCTGAGGGTTTCCAGCAATTTCTGTTTTTATTTCAGATTTCCAGCAACTGCAGTTTTTTTGATTTTCAGGAATGATATTGTTGCTTGTGGTGGGTCAGTGACACAGGGAGTCATTGAGTCAGCATACGTCATGAACTACAGACAAAGTCTCATGTGAATAAAGCAAATATCCTGAAGGGACATTTTAATCTAGGTCTGTCAGAGAGTTTGGTGCACAAAACTAGAAAAACTAGACCAGGATGAGATATCCCAGTCGATTATGAGTTCAAGTCAAAAGTATCATTTGGAGCAAAAAAAAACAAGATGCTGGAAGAATCCAGTAGGTCAGGCAGCATCTGTGGAGGTAAATAGATAGTCGACCTTTTGGGTTGAGACCCTTCATCTGGACTGAAAGGTAGAGGGGAGATGGCCAGTATAAAATGGTGAAAGGAAGGGGTAGAGAAAGAGCTGGCAAGCGATAGGTAGATCCAGGTGAGGAGGGGAGGGTGGAAATAGCGACAGAAGCTGGGAGGTGAGAGGTGGAAGTGACAAAGGGCTGAAGATGATGGAATCTGATAGGAGAAGAAGGTAGAGCTTGGAATCAACTGAGGGAGGTGGGGAGGGCAGATGGGAACAGTGGGGGAGGGGAACCAGTGGAAAGAGTGTGTTGATGATGGGCAGATGGAGTGGGTGGAGGAGGGGAAAGAAACAGGGTGATGGGGGCTGGGGTGACTGTAGTAAGAACTGGTAGGAATCTCTATCCTTGTCCTCAATACCCTAACTTCTTATGTCCTCATCTGGAATGGGCCTGTGAGAGGAAGAATAATTTGCTACAGTGGTTCAGGATGTCCATTCCTCAGTTCAGATAGTCAGTGTTATAACAATATACAAGTAAACTTTTCCGCCAAGTTTGCTCTAAGTGCTAACTGAGAATGCTATTCACATCCAGCCTATTGAACACTGTACGCTTAAGATAAATCAAGAGTTTCTGGAAGTTTTTTATTTATTTCAAAAATAAATTTTGTTCATAATTAATATATACAAAAGAAGAAACAGTGCAAAACTCTTACATTCATGGTCCCTACATTCAGTAGTGTTAACTTATTTTTTAAAACCATAGCACCTTCACCACTCAAGTGGCTCCCTGGGCTGACACACCCTCTCACTGCTTGAGGGGTTTTCCCCACCCGACTCAGCCCCTCCATGTCCAGAGCCTAGACTGTGGTCATTCCCCCCCAGAGCCTTTGCGTTGGCTGCACTGAGCTTCAGTGCATCCCTCAGCACGTGCTCCTGCAGCCTGGAATGTGCCAGTCGGCAGCGTTCCCTTATGGACGTCTCGCTGTGCTGGAAGACCAACAAGTTTTGGGCAGACCAAAGGGTGTCTTTCACCAAGTCGAGGACCTTCCAGCAGCACTTGATGTCTGTCTCAGTGTGTGTCCCTGGGAACAGCCCATAGAACAGAGAGTCCTCTGTTATGCAGCTGCTGGGGATGAATCAAGGCAAGGACCCTTGCATCTTTCTCCACACCCTCTTAGTAAATCCACAGTCTGCAAAGAGGTGGGTGACTGTCTCTTCCCCACTGCAGCCGTCCCAAGGGCAGTGAGTTTTGAGGATGATATGTCGTTTGTACAGGAAGGATCTGACTGTGAGGGCCCCCCTCACCGCCAGCCAAGCGAGTTTTTGGTGCTTGTTGGTGAGTTCCAGCCATGAGGCATTCTGCCAGATGATTTGGAAGTTTGCTTAGAGAACCACCCCACCATATCCACAATAGTGTTCCCGTCCCGCAGTGTCTGCAGGATGTTCTGTGCTGACCACTGCCTGATGGACTCATGATTAAAGGTGTTTTTGAAAGTCATCAGGTGGTGTGCATATAACGTTTATGACTCAGCCTTAGTACCATGGAACCTGCCCCCATCCCTCCCCATCACCCCTCTTTTCATTCAGTGCATTCAGTAGAGGTCACCCATACTGGACCTGGCACATATTTACATATTACATGCCAATTTGTCCTGCAGTAAGAACACTGCGAAGGCTAAGAGAGTTAGTTCTTCATTTGAAAAGATTGTTTTGGAGACAAAGAATTTTTGCTAATTTTCTTCATTATATTTTGTGTTGCGTTCCATTGAAAGTCTAAGGAATGCTTGTGTTGCCTGTTTTTCTCAGGTCATTGTATTTTATTGAATGACTGATATGGTGTTTAATAACTCCCACATCTTCACCTAGATCGAGTGGTGAGCTGAACCTTCAGCATACTTGCTACTCAATTTTGGCTCAGCTTCATCTCATCAAGAAAATCCCTAGTTCTGCACCTTTTATTTTTTTCCCTTCCTCCTATAACATTTTTTGCAGAAAGGAGATACACCTGGGGTGGACTACTGGCCCATGTCTGTATCAATGGTGCTGAGGTGGAAATGCTTCAAGTTCCTAGGTGTAAATATCACCTACAATTTGTCCTAGTCCAGCCACATGGACACTACGGCCAAGAAAGCACACTAATGCCTCTACTTCCTCAGAAGGCTAAGGAAATTTGGTATGTCCCTGATGCCTCTCACCAATTTTTACAGATGCACTAAAGAAAGCATCCTATTTGATGCATCAGAGCTTGGTATGGCAACTGCTGTCCCCAAGACCACAAAAAATTGCAGAGCTGTGATCGCAGTCCATCACATAAACTAGCCTCCCCTCAATCGACTCTCTCTACACTTCCTGCTGCTTCAGGAAAGCAGCCAACATAATCAAGGATCCCTCCCACTACAGTCATTCTCTCTTCTCCCCCCTCCTGTTGGGGAAAAAGAAATAAAAGCTTGAAAGCATGTACCACTGGACTTGAGGACAGTTTCTTCCCGCTGCTATCAGAGTCTTGAATGGACCTCTCATACGCTAAAGATGAATTCTTGATCTCCCAAACTACCTCGTCATCAGAATCAGGTTTATTATCACTGACATATGTTGTGAAATTTGTTGTTTTGTGGCAGCAGTATGTGCAAGACATAAAAATTGCTATAAGTTACAAAAAATAAGTAAATAGTGCAAAAGAGGAATAATGAGGTAGTGTGCGTGGACTGTTTATAAATCTGATGATGGAGGGGAAGAAGCTGTTCCTGAAACATTGAGTGTGCGTCATGGCCCATGTACTTTATTTGTTTATTGCCCTGCACTCTCTTTGTAGCTGCAACATTATATTCTGCATTCTGTTTTTCGTTTTACTACCTCAATGTACTTGTGTATGGAATAGCACGTAAATAAAAGCTTTTCACAGTTTCTTGGTGCATGTGACACTAATAAACCAATACCAACACAAACATTACAAATTATTTTTACAGTAATTCACAACAATGTTCACATGAAATTGCCTTGTTAAATTTATTTAGTGTGATTTTTAACATGAAATATAGCTCAGTTATGCAACACATGGCCTCATGGAGTCTTTTACAAATAAGAATATAAGGATTAGGGAAGGAAGCTTGGGGTAGGATAACACAATTAGTTGTGGGGAAGAAGAGTTTTGATGCTGGCAATGACAGGGTTTGCCCATTAAAAACCAACTAAGTGATGAAACGAGATACTGAAATAACATTACATGTTTATGTTTATGTTTAATACGATGTTTTATTATTTCATTATTTGATGAGTTCTTGTAAAAAGTCTTGAAGAATATAAGACATAAAGCTATGACTTTTACATGTATTTCAGATATAAACACCTATTATATTTACCTTGGAACTTAATTGTTTGATTGCTGGCCTTTTTATTAGTGCAAGATCTTTTGATCCTTTTCAGCATTTAACAGGCTGCTGTTCATAAGCAATTGTGATGATGGTTTCAGATGTCTTGACTGGTCATGCTTTTTCTCAGACATGCCACAAGTACTTCCCATGTCATTGCCTCAAAGGAAATAATTGTAAAAGAAAACTAACAGATTTCAACTTGAGATATCCATGTGGGCTCTTTTGTAATTCTGTGTTGATGTTTCAAGTTAGATGGCTGTGTGAATAGTAATTGTTAAAACACAGGTGCAAACATACCTAACTTGATGCAAAAGGTTGCCTCAAAGTGGAAATACCAGTTTTAAGCAACTCTAGACAGAAAATTCCTATGAGACTACCATTTTCTCAAGCTTCTTAATAGAAATGTCTTGCAAGCTGCAATAGGATTAGACACGATTGATCAGAATTACTGCAATCATCTTTCATTGAATAAAACTATTACTTGGATATTGGCATACTTGAGGAAGAGTATTTTCATAAGGTTGGAAAATTAATATTTTGTAGCCGAACACGATGCGTTCCCGAAAAGAAAACTCGGATACGTTGTGGCTGAATCGGAGCACACTTTACTGTGTGAAGCAAAACGCGCGTGCGCACAAAGATACCCGAGAGCCTCTCCGGCAGACGTGACATCAGGATCCCGCCAGAAGGCCTGCCCCACGGTTCGCTCGTGACGCGCTGCCACGCGTCCGCCCGCAGCCGCCGATGGCGGTTCAAGTCTCGTAAGTACGGGCCACTACACCACCACCCCCTCCCCTCCCCCCCCAGAAGCGTCCATCGGGGGCGTGGGACCCCCAGTCTGTGTGTCCCTCTTGGGTGGCCTGCCCCGTCGGCGCGGTGAGGGTACCTTCACTGGCTGTTCAATGTCCAAATGCGCCGGTTTGAGGCAGTCCACTGTAAAAGTCTCTTTGCAGCCACCCACCTCCATGACACACATAGATCCATTGTGTCGGAACACCCTGAAGGGTCCCTCGTATGGCCTCTGCAGCGGTGACTTGTGCATGCCCCTGCAGATGAAAACGTACTCACAGTCCTGGAGGTCCTTAGGGATAAAGGACGGTGTAGTGCCATGTCTGGAGGTGGGAACCAGTGCCAGGGTCCCCACCTTATCCCGTAGCCTCGTCAGTACTTCCGCCGGCGTCCCTGCTGGACCTTGGGTCTCTGGCACGAACTCGCCTGGGACCGTCAGAGGAGTGCCATAGACTAACTCCACCGAGGAGGTGCCCAGGTCCTCGTTGGGGGCCGTGCAGATGCCCAGTAAAACCCAGGGGAGCTCGTCTGTCCACTTGGGCCCCCTGAGGCATGCCATAGGGGCTGATTTGAGATGCCTGTGGAACCGCTCTACCAAACCATTGGACTGGGGATGGTACGCCGCGGTGTGATATAACCGGGTGCCCAAGAGCTGCGCCAGTGCTATCCACAGGCCTGATGTGAACTGTGCCCCTCTGTCGGAGGTAATGTCCGCTGGGAGTCCAAACCTGGCGCTCCAGTTTGCGATAAGTGTCCTGGCGCAGGATTCGGTGGACGTGTCTGTGAGCGGTACGGCCTCCGGCCATCTAGTGAACCTGTCGACCATGGTAAAGATATACCTGGCGCCCCAGGAGACGGGCAGGGGGCTGACGATGTCCATGTGGATGTGCTGAAACCTCCCGAGCGTCAGCTGGAACTGCTGGAGGGGGGTCTTCACGTGCCGCTGGACTTTGGCGGTCTGGCAGTGTATGCAGGTCCTGGTCCAGTGTCCGACCTGCTTGCGCAACCCATGCCAAATGAACTTGTCCACTACCAATTTGATAGACACCTGCATGGACGGGTGTCGAAAACCCATCGCCTCCATGCTGCTGGTACCACAGGCCGGGGTCTGCCGGTAGATGTGTCGCACAGGAACCGAACCGCAGTTGGGCCGACGGGGACGTCCTCCAACTGGAGTCCTGAAACAGCTGTGCAGTAGGCCTGTTGCGTCTGTGCCAGCGCCGTGTAGTCAACCCCTGGGGATGACGTGGTCACTGAGTGGATGTGGGAGTGGGACAACGTGTCAGTGACCATGTTGTTCTTCTCTGTGATGTGGCGGACATCTGTGGTGAACTCCGAAATAAAGGAGAAGTGCCTCTGCTGACCATGGGTCCGATACTTTTGCAAGGGCGAAGGTGAGGGGCTTGTGGTCCGTATACGTGGTGAAATCCCTTCCTTCGAGGAAATACCGGAAGTGCCGGACAGCCAGCTAGACCGCTAGCAACTCCCTGTCGAAAGCGCTGTACTTAACCAACGGTGGTCGCAGGTGCTGGCTGAAAAAGGCGAGCGGTCGCCATTGGCCCTCGACGAGCTGCTCCAGGACTCTACCGACCGCCGTGTCGGAAGTGTCGACTGTGAGCGCTGTGAGCACGTTGATTCTCGGGTGTACCAGGAGGGTCGCTATCGCCAACGCTTCTTAGGTCCGCTTGAAAGCCTCCGTGGACTCCGTGTCCCATGCCACCTCTTTGGCTTTGCCGGCCATCAGACTGAACAAGGGCCTCATGATGCACGCCGCCGCTAGCACGAACCGATGATAGAAATTTACCATCCCCACAAATTCTTGCAGGCCCTTGACCATGCTGGGTCTGGGGAACTGGCGGATGGCCTGGGCTTTGTCTGGTAGGGGGGCGGCACCATGCTGGCTGACCCTGTGGCCAGGAAGTCGATTTCCATCAGCCCGAATTGGCACTTCGCCGGGTTGATTGCCAGTCCGTGGTCACTCAGGCACTGGCAGAGTTGCCGCAAATGTGGCACGTGCTCTTGGCGTGACTTGCTGGCCACCAGGATATCGTCTAGGTAGATGAAGACGAGATCCAGGCCTCGCCCTACCGAGTCCATAAGCCTCTGGAAAGTCTGGGTGGCGTTCTTGAGGCTGAAAGGCATCCTTAGGAATTCGAACAACCCGAAGGGGGTGATAAGGGCTGTCTTGGGCACATCGTCGGTGTGTACAGGGATCTGATGGTACCCCCGGACCAGGTCGATTTTCGAAAAGATGGTCATCCCGTGCAGGTTTGCCGTGAAATCTTGGATGTGAGGCACCGGGTATCGGTCAGCGGTTGTGGCGTCATTGAGTCTCCTGTAGTCCCCGCAGGGTCTCCACCCTCCTGCAGACTTGGGTACCATGTGTAGTGGAGATGCCCACGGGCTGTC
The DNA here is from genome assembly GCF_009764475.1 of Pristis pectinata. NCBI lineage: Eukaryota > Metazoa > Chordata > Chondrichthyes > Rhinopristiformes > Pristidae > Pristis > Pristis pectinata. The sequence continues at coordinate 51,180,294 of NC_067415.1, read as the reverse complement.
CGAGCAATGGATGATCCCCATCTCCTCCATCTTCCGAAACTCCTCCTTGGCGAGGTAGAGTTTGTCGGGTGGGAGCCTATGGGCTCGGGTGTGCAACGGTGGTCCCTGTGTGGGAATGTGGTGTTGCACGCTGTGCTTGGGACCGGTAGTGGAGAACCGTGGGGTGATGATGGAGGGGAAATCCGCCAGCACCCTGGCAAACTCATCACCCGAAAGTGTGACTGAGTCCAGGTGGAGGGCCAGGAAGTGGGCTTCTCCGAGCTGGAAGGTCTTGGCATGGACCAAACGCTGGCCCTTCAGGTCGACCAGGAGGCGGTTGGCCCATAGAAAATCCACCCCTAGTAACGGCCGTGATACTGCTACTACCGCGAAGGTCCAGGTGAAGGAGCTGGGTCTGAAACGCAGCAGGCTGGTGCGCGTGCCGTATGTTTGGATGGTGGTGCCGTTTGCGGCGGTGAGGTCGGGGCCTGGGGCCGTGTTACGGGTGTCCATGTTGGAGGGGGGATGAACGCTGATTTTGGCCACGGTGTCTGCCAGGAAACATCGCCCAGAGTGCCGGTCCCAGGGGAATAGGAGGCTGTCTCGATGGCCAGCCGTCAAAGCCACTAGCAACGGCCGGCCCCGGTGCTTCCCGGGAAGGTACATGGTGGGTGGCAGCGGCGTGTGTTTGACCCCCATCTCTGATGGTAAAAACACCATCGGTCCGAACCTTCATCCTTGTCCCCTGCGTGTCTCAGTGGTTTCGGTTGTGGGGCCTTGGCCTTGGGCTGCGCGGTCATGGTTAGGTAGATGGAAGCTGCTCCCCGCTGCTTACTCTGCCACAGAATGTCCGCCCTGGCCGCAAGTCTGCACGGGTCGCTGAAATCCTCACCCGCGAGGAGGAGGCGAATGTCCTCCGGCATTTGCTTGAGGAACAACTGCTTGAATAAAAGGCACGGCTTATGGCCATCCATGAGCGCCAGCATGTCGTTCATCAGCTCGGATGGCTTGCGGTCGCCCAGGCCGTCCATGTGCAGAAGCCACGCGGCTCGTTCGCGGCGGGAGAGTCGGAAAGTACGGATGAGGAGCGCCTTGATGCTAGCATACCTGTCCTCCGTTGGTGGTTGGTGCAGGAAGTCGATGATCCGGCCTGCTGTGTCTTGGTCGAGCGTGCTGACCACATAGTGATACCGTGTGGCGTCGGCTGTAATGCCTCTGATGCTGAACTGGGCCTCAGCCTGCTCAAACCAGATGTGGGGCTGAGCGGCCCAGAAAGTCGGGAGCTTGAGTGAGACTTCATTGTGCGAGTCGTTGGAATTCATGTCGCGGGTTCCGGATGCCGTCTGGAAGCGTCGGGGTCACCAAATGTACCCGAAAGGAAAACTCGGAGACGTTGTGGCTGAATCGGAGCACACTTTACTGTGTGAAGCAAAACGCGCGCACACACAAAGATACCTGAGAGCCTCTCCAGCGGACGTGACGTCAGGATCCCGCCGGAAGGCCCGCCCCACGGGTCTCTCGCGACGTGCTGCCGCGCGTCCACCCGTGGCCGCCAATGGTGGTTCAAGTCCCGTAAGTATGGGCCGCTACAATTTAATGATATATTTGGGTTATTTAACTGATGGTAATCTGTCATGATGTTTTGCAATAAAATGCTGAGATAGCCAGCAGTTCAAACAGCATCTGTAGAGACTGAAATACAGTCAGCATTTCTGGCTGTCGTTCTTTCATCGGAACAAGTGAATACTTATGCCTCCCAAACACCCTCTGATCTCCAGGCCACCCAACCTGTGATCTGTGGTGCTCCAACCACCTTTCACTGCAAACCTTGACCATCCCCACTGCATTTCCCAACCCCAGTTCCCCAGGCAATCTGCTGATTCCATCCCACACCCTGATCCCCTAAGCAATGTATCAGCTCCACCCCATTCTCTCATTCCCCCAGGCAATCTGCCAGGATTTACCGCTACTGACCTTAACCCCCTCAAGTGCTGCGTGCTGATCTCTGCTTCCCATCCCCAAACCCAGTTTTGGGAGAGGAGGATCAGGTGGCACATTTCTGCCAACAAAAACTTCATGAGATGAGCTAATGGCCAAAATAGTTGTCAACATCCCACAGCTGTGTTACTCTAATACATTTTAGTGGGTCTACTCAAATTTCTGGCCTGTGTATGTTTGTGTCCCCTGTTGGAAAATTCAGATGAAAGCAATAGTTAAATGACAAAAGTGAATCAAAACATGTTACTTGAACTGTTCCATAATTTTACTTAATTCAGGTAATTTGGGACTTACATGAGCTTGTCACTCCATACCATTGCTGTAAATCAACCAGGGCTATCTGAGATTGAAGATTCAGGAATAATCACAGAGCTATTTAAATTTACTTCATTCCCATTGTCCTGATTTGCTGCAGGCAGAGGGCAGTTTTCACTAATGGAAAGATCATGACCATGTTTCTTTACAGTCCTGAGAATTCCCCATGAGGGCAGAAACTTTGAGGCTAAATTGGATAACTGGAAAACATGTACAGGAATTGTGGTGCACCATTCACTCATGTTCTTTTAAAACAGTGCAAGGCTCACACAAAATATGTGCACCAATTACATTATCATGATTCCAGCTGAACCTGCTGTTTATTGCAAATGTGGGGAGAGATGGGGAACTGGGGCTGTGGATGCTTTGCTGCTCACAAAAGTGGTGAAGGTTATCACACAGGGTTTGGGAGAGGAAGGCATGGCAGAATATAGCTGAGAGCCAGCACTCTGATTTCCAATGTGGGGCGAAGTCCTCCATCAGCAGGGGCTCAAGAAGTGGCAATGTGAGAGGGCAAAGGAGGTCGTGGCAGGAGTGAAGGATAATCACTCAATACCGCAGAAAACGTAATGCCCTCTCATGCATAGCAGCTGTCACAAAGTTCACGTCTAGTGGCAATTCAGAGAATATTGACAACAATGGAACGTTCATGCAGTCTTCCCCAGGTTATGAATGCCTGACTTGTGTACAACCTGTCTGGACAAATGAGCATTTGGGAGACCTGTGAGATGGACTTGCCAGCTGCTGTGGGGTTACAGGCATCTTCTGCCACCTGGGAACTCAGTTCTTGGACATATTTCCGACCTGCAAACTGTTTGGGTGATGAACAGTTCAAAGGAATGGAATCTTGCCATAACCTGGGAAGGACCTGTACTTGGAAACTTCTTTCTTGTAATTCACTTTCCTCTCATCATATAACCTGCAGATGGTATAAACATGTACCTCTAATTTATCTGTTCCTCTGACAATAACTCTATCCTTGTATCTTTATTCCTCCGTGTGGTTAAGAATTCCCACCTACAGCTGAGCAGCAAGAGGATGAAAGTTGAATGGACTCCTTCACTCAAACTGACCACCAGCTCAGACACTGTCACTTCACATTCTGCACTTAAGCATCAGGAAGGATCTGCATCAGATGAGTCACCAAGTTTGAAAGTTGGAAAAGGTAGCCCAGGTGCTAACTCCATGAAGAGTACGATGACACTCTAGTTCTGTTGCAGAGCACTCAGATGAGCACTATAATGGAGGGAAGCTAACAGATATTCATCTTAATGTATTGGTAGGCTTGTGAAAATCTTTGTGAAATGTTAAGAATCACAGTTCCAGTTTCACATACAGCTTCATCAGAGAGATACCGTCCTGGGGCCCATCAGGTCTGTGCCGACTGTCAGGCACTCACTTACACTAATCCCACATCAATCCCATTTTATTCTCTCCACATTCCAATCAGTCCTCCCTTTTTCTACCTCTCACCTCCACACTAGGGGTAATTTACAGTGGCTATTTAACCTGCCAACCAGCACGTCCTTGGAATGCGGGAGGAAACCAGTGCACCCAGAGGAAACCTGTGTCATCACAGGCACAAAACACAAACTCCACACAGTCGGCACCGGAGGTCGGGATTTAACCTGGGTTGTTGGAGCTGTGACTCAGCTCTACGAGCTGCCCACTGTGCTGCCTACCTTTCTAGTGTGGGAATGGTACCAGCTCCATTTCAAGACTGGTGGAACCAAACATAGTTCAGGATCTGATGGCTGACATCTTAGCTTCCATTGCAGCTCAAGTAAAAACCACCCAGTATACGAGTGCTGCAGTGGAAGTATAGGCTGCTTCCATCACTGGATACCAATATATCCTTGAGGGTGTCAAGGCAATCTGTCTTCCAACAGATACCTAGGAACATTGAACACAGCCACAGGGGAATGGCAGTAACCACAAGGAGCATGAGTCAGGAATCCTTTCTCATGATGACAGTGTTTAAGATCCAATCTTGACATTTCACCTCTGTTCGTACTGAATCATAGAAATATTATTGAACAGATGAAGGTCACTTTGCCATTTGAAATTCTCACTTGCCTGCAATTTCCACAAAACCTGCAGATCAGGTTTTACAAATCAGGTGTAATGCTATTACAGCGCCAGCAACCCGGGTTCAATTCCTGCCGCTGTCTGTAAGGAACTTGTATGTTTTCCCCGCGTCTACGTGGGTTTCCTCTGGGTGCTCCGGTTTCCTGCCACTTTCCAAAGACGTACAGGTTAGGAAGTTGTGGGCATGCTATGTTAGCGCCGGAAGCGTGGCGACACTTGCAGGCTGCCCCCAGAACACTACGCAAAAGATGCACTTCACTGTGTGTTTCGATGTACGTGTGATTAATAAAGATATCTTATCATTCAACTTAAGTGTTTAAATAATTTTCTTTTGAAAATGCTGACTGATTCCATCCATAGAGGCAGTGAATCCCAGAAATAAACTACTCCCTGTATAAAAAGGTCTTCCTCATGTTTACCCGGTATCTTTTATTCCGAATTTTAACCTATGTCCTTGGTCCTTGAACCATCCACTAATGAGAACAGCTTTATTCTATTTAGCCGATCTAAGTATGAAATGATCTTTTACACCTCTGTTAAATTGCTTTTAAACTTTCTTTGTTGCAATGAGAACAAATCCAGGTTCTCTAATTTACACTTACATTTAAATATCACAGGCTTGAAACCATTCCAGTGTTCTTGCATTCTCTGAAGGACCTTTACATCCTTCCTAAAGTTAGCTGAATATCCAACACCCAGGTCCCGCTGTTCCTGCATACCCTTTGGAACTGTGCCATCTAGTTTATATTGCCTCTCCTTATTCTTTCTGTCAAATTGTATTCTTTCACAGTTTTCTGTATTCAGTTTCATCCTCCATTTGTCTGCCTATTCTGCCAGTCAAATTGTGGTAAACAGTAATAAGTCTTCTTGCAGCTCATTACTGTTTACCACAGTTATAAGGCCAGCATGATTTGTCACCCAGCACACATATCTATGTCATTAACATATCAAAAGAAGTTTCCCAGCACTGACCACTGAGGAACTCTACTGTCTACCATTGTGCTATCTGAAAAACCACTGTTTACCACTGCACTATGCCTTCTTTCTTTTAGTCAGTTTGCTGTCCATTCCCCCATTTATCCTTTTGTTTCAGAGGCCTAAATTTTGCTTTTGTGTGGGACTCTTTCCATGTAATCAACACCTACAGCATCATCTTTTCATCAACCTTTTCTGTTTTTTCATCAAAAAGGTTGCCAAGTTAGTCAAACATGATATAAACTTACTGCCTTTAACAAATCATGCTGACTCTTCTCTATGAACTGAAACTTTTTCATTAATACTTTCCCCGATTTAATGTTTCTGAAAGTTTCCCCCATGGCTGAGGTTAAACTGATTGGTCTGCAATTGCCAGCCCATCTCCTTAACATCCCTCTTTGAATAAGGTCGTTACCCTTTCCAATCCTTTGCCACCCTATTTTCATATAGGGAGGAATGGAAGATTATGCAAAACCCTCTGTGACCTCCACCCCTACCTCCCTCAACAATACAAGATCTGGACCAGGCAACATTAAGCATGACCTGTCTGCCTTGTACACCTGTATGTTTTCACCCCAACTATTATCTCTATAGCTTTCCTTCCACTAAAATATTGTTGGCATCTTCTTCCTTGGTAAAGACTGATACAGAATACTCATTTGGTATTCCAGCAGTCTCTGCATCCATGTGTAGATTATCTTCTTTATTCCTTATCAGTCCTTCCCTTCCTCTTACTACCTGCTTTCTATCTACATAGCAATAGGAGACTTACAGGTTAGGTTAGCTGTTATTCTTTCCTCATGTTCTCTCTTTGCTTGTTTTATTTTGCTCTTCACTTTTCCTCTCAGTTTACTCTATTCAGCCTGTAACTGAAACACCTCTTTAAAGCTTACCCAAAGTGGTTTCACTTTATCATGGCCAGATCCCTTCTCATCCCCCTAATATTGTTCTTCTTTCTCTGTTATAATTTAATATTCCCACTCTATTGTGCACCTTTATGCTGCTTTTCTGTTACCATATACTGGTGCCCAAGCCCCTGCTAATTTAGTTTCAATCCTTCCACTTGTGAATCTCCTCATGAGCACATTGGTTCTACTCATGTTAAGATCTGTTAACATCTTGAACAGGTCTCTCCTGCCCTAAAACGGGCCCTGGTGTCCCAACACTCTGGAGGTCTTTCCTGTACCAAGTCTTTACCATGCATTAATCTGCCTGATCTTCCAACCATTCTTGCCAACACATACCACAGGGAGTAATCCAGAGATTGCTACATTTTACTTTTTACTTTTTCTCCTTGGCTCCTGAAAGTTGATCTGTTTCCCTCCCTATATCATTGGCACTGAGATTCTGGCTGTTCCCCTTCCTCCACAATGTTCTGTACTCTCCCTGTGGTGTCTAACACCTCTGCACCAGGGAGGCAATTCACAATGCAAGACTCTCAATCACAAAACTGCCAGTCTGACCCCCAATGAAGGAATCTCTTCTGATAATTACTTTTCTAACTTCCCTCCCCATGCAGACCTTCATCCCATGACACATTTTTTGGTATGGCCCTCCTTCAAGATCTCATTACCTCTCTATTCTCCATTTCTGACTTCCGGTTTAAGAGAGACATACACCCTGAAAATGTATGCACTTCCTGCCTTCCTCTGTCCTTTTAGGTGGCCACCTCCTGGCAAGTACAATCCAGGAGACTCTCGGTTTCCCTTACGCTCTGCGTCGGCCCTTCAGGTTTGGAAATACTAAGCTTGAGTTCAAGGAGCTGGAGGCCGTTCCTACACTTAAGGTGTCCTGAAGTTCCCACATGGTGCAATAATTGTAATAGCTCTCAGCTGTTCTTGCATGAAGTAAGAAACCTCTATTGCTCTTTAGAAATGCAAATTAACTGATTGAAAGATAATTTTTTAGATGGTTTCCCATTTTAAACTAGACATTTATGTTAAAGGAATCACCTTTTCCACTCTGACCAGATTTGAATTTATTACTGTTTAAATCTGCATGCAGTTTGAAATTTGTGCTCCGTGTAGTTCCTTTTAACTACAGGTTGGTCCCCGATAATGAACAGGTTCCATTTTCACAGACATCCATAAGTTGATTTGTTCATAAGCTGGAAAATACAGCAAATTACTTGATACGGTAACCATATCTTCATGGTACGGTAATGAATGGTGTTGATGAAGGACATTTAACATGAATGTTTATTTGTTGCCTTCTCCTACCTAGTTAGAGTGGTAAAGAATCAGGATGTCCCATGCTCAATAGCTGGTTTCGATGGACTGGAAGAATCAGTGGATGTTACATTGCTTAATATGATATCATTGCAGAAGTATCAATAGAAACAATTGCTTGTCAAGTTCCAAATCTAAGTGGCCTCCCATGGCAAAACTGGCAGCCTGTGTTCTTCAGAGACAATGGTGTTTGATTACTGCAGGGAAGTTACAGGTTTTTTTTCAAAGACGGGTTCTCATTTGAATTTAATATTTATGAGAGCTTGCTCTTATGTACAGGTCGGATGGGTGGGCCTATATGCTTTTGTTCTAACTACCCAAGCATCATCTTCTGCACTAGGGGCAGAATTATTTTCTCATCATGGGTTAGGGGAGGGGGGAGCTTTTAATCCAAGAGCCCATCATCACAATGAAATTCTTATAACTTTGAGCTGCAAAGGATCCGGTAACCTTAATTTTAGAGCCACCAGAGAGTGGGGTTAACCACCACATCTGCCCTCATCCCCCCGCTGGCTGTGCTTGGGAACTGGACCTAATAAGCAGTTGTAAGACAAAGAACACAGTGAACCAGCACAATGGGGAGGTGTCATGAAATGCCATGGGTTCCTGGCATTGATCATTATGATTATCCCCACTTCCTCATAGACCAGTTGAAACTTGCGGAAGTGAAAATTCTTGTGATTTTTGAAGTATTTCTGCACTTTCTGATGTAGCTCCTGACCTGCACCGTATGGTCAAACACAATCTGCACCATTGGGAAGCCTACAATCCCGGGAAAAGAAGGCAACATCTGCCTGTAGCTCTTCTGCTCAAGTGGGAGGAGATGAATCCATCTGTCTTTCAGTCACCTCTCTAAGGCAGCCAGTAAAAACACATCTCTGATGTGTTGAGAACCAGTTTGGAAAAACCCAGATGTGAGGAAACTGATGGCCATACTCCTCTTCACTGTGTTCACTGTGTTCTCTGTCTGGAAAAACAATAATCCCAAAGCACTGTAACTGCAGCTGTGGGTGTAACAAGTAGCAGGTTTCAGTCACCACCTCCTTGAGTTAGAAGGAAGTCAAGTGATGTGATATAGATGGAAATAAATGGTTGGAGGAACATGTTATTGAAAGCTCATCTCTGGGTCAAATAGGACACCAAAGTTGCAAAGAGAATAATTCAGATTCCTAGGGAAAGGAATGGAGTTGGTTTCCAGAGGAATGATTTTGTGATATTAACTAAACACAAATGGCTATGCTCTTCCCAATACATAATGAAAAAAATCCTGCTCTTCAACAGCATTTAATGGTTAGGATGTCTTGTAAAATTGTAGATATTTTATGGCAGAATGTGGAAATATGCCTCTCTTGAACACACAATGAAGATATCTTCACTAGATTTGTGCTTAGCGGCATTAAAATCTGTCACTAAAGACAAATGGATCTTACTGAAATTTTGCAAGGTAAAACATAATCTACTTTCTCATTCATAACTGAATATCACACAAACCCTTTTTGTCCAAGGATACAATTACTTCTTTTAGTCTCTTGTGTATATTGATGAAGTTAATCTTGTTCAAAGCACGGACACTGCATAATAACAAACGTTCAACAAACTGCTTAGCTTATGAGGGAATTATATCTCGGGTTCTAAATGAATTTATTCTCTGTGTTCTGATAATGGGATTAAAATGCAAATCACAGAATTGTCTTAAACTTACATGGGTTAAAATGTTACAGAACAGTGCAGTACTTATCACTATAACTACTGAGATTAATTAACCTAATTTTTGGAGTCTGGAAAACATTGTTTATGTCAATGCATAAATAAAAGTTTATCCTTCTAGATCTTCTTATACTGTTTGTCAAATGGGGCCTCATTACAGGAAAATCAGTTACACTTTTACCACGTACAAAACAAACCTCTGGATGTCATGTTGCTTGCCAAGATTCTGAAAAGGAGAACAATGGTGCTTTTATCACACTCCAGTGTTCCCCTGTCCAACAAGCTCAAGCAAGTTTTTTTATGATTATTTTGAAGTTTCTAATACAACATTTCTTTGAAGCTTTCTCTTCTTTACACTTTTTTAAACTAAATCCAACAACCCCACCCCACCAAACTCTCCAATACACTGCATATTCTTTGTGACACAAATTTTGCAAGCCATGCACTACTATAACATATTGTTGGTATAATGTAGTTTGAGCTTCTAATACTTTATCTGAAGGAGCCAGGAAATTAAGCAGGATGCATGATTTAAAGAGTAGCAGCGAGTACTGCTTACAAATATTTTCCTTCTCACCGAAGTATTTGTAAAAGAACTTAATTTGAAATCAACCAGAAAATAATTAAACTATTTCAAATGTTTGCTCGTTTCCATGTATTTCTATTGTAACCTTAAAAATTTGTATATAAAAATGGATCTTTCTTCTACCCAGAAACTGGATTTCATCATTTTTCATTGATATCCAAACATGCGGTAAACATGTTTGCATATCATAAGTCATAGAGTCATACAACATGGCACAGGCTCTTCAGTCCACCTAGTCCATGCTGAACATCAAACACCTGTTTACATTAACCCTACACTAATCCAATTTTATTCTCCCCACATTCCCATCAATTCTTCCCAGATTCTACCACTCACTTGTAAACTAGGAGCAACATACAGGGTCAATAACCTACCAAACCGCACATCTTTGCGATGTGGAAGGAAACCAGAGTGGTCACAGGGAGAACGTGCAATCTCCACACAGACAGCACTGAAAGTCAGGATTAAACCTGGGCTGCTGGAGCTGTGAAGCAGCAGCTCTATTAGTTACATACTGTGCCACCCTATGACTGCAGGATAATGTCTGATGCGCTAAGGTGAATAGTGCACAGAAGTGCCCTTCCCAATTTCCCTGTTGGGTGCAATTTCACCCAAGTGAATGCTGGTGCAATCTACACCAGGTTAAGTTGCTTTTTGAGTTAATGAATCCAGTTTCTCAGTTCTTAGGTTTTTTCATACAATGTATGCTAAAGTGAACAACTGCTAGGAATTTGGCACAGATAATAAGTGAGTTGATAAATAATATGTTAATACAGCACTATATAACAGTGGTTCTTATTTCATAATGAAGCTTCTATTACATTGGTAACATGTTTAACTCTCAGGATGCATTCTCAGGAATTACAAATTGAGAGATGTGTTAATGACAACGCTGCTGTGATATAGACCTGGTCTGAACTCCTGCCCTCCCTGCTACTGTGTGCTGCCATGTCATGAACCTGGGTGCCAGGAATCTGGCACAAACCCTGCCCTTCCCACTGCTGGCACCCTGCTATGCCTGAAACCTGGCGTGAATCCAAAAAAGAATTACCCATGGCTTAGTGTGGAGAGGCTGTCAGTGATGGCTGGTGTTATGCAAGCCAGACTGAATAAATGCAGACTTTCTCTTTCATGAACAGTACAGAAGTTCCCAATTCACTTCTTAGTGTCAGCCAGAATTGCAACAAGGATTAAGTAGAATAAAATGACAATTGAATAAGTCTGTCTCATCATCATGAAGTCTTGTACAGATATGAATGTTCTTACATTATCTTTTCACTGCCTTCGCTTTTCAAGCATAATACCTGCTGTGTCTTAACTTAATCTGGTCCTTGTGGTGGACAGTTTGTCCCAGTCACAAACCTTACAGGTGCTCAGCCTAACTTACCCAAAGTTATCTTAACGTACTGATCCATACCGGTCCAGATGAAGGGTCTCGACCCTAAACGTCAACTGTCCATTTCCCTCCATAGATGCTGTCTGACCCACTGAGTTCCTCTAGCAGTTTGTTTTTTGCTCAGCATGATGACTGCTGGGTCTGCCCATGGGATTGGTCTTGTCATTTTGCACTCCTGTTAGATTTCTGACAAAACCTTGCCTTTATACTAAGTCACAATTAAAAGCATGAAGCATCAGCATGAGTCCAGGATTGTTGCTGACATCAGGCCATCAGCTTATGGGAGCCAAACAATTCCAGCAGTGGTTGCTCTCTCTGCCAGACTTCATTTGACATGACAAGGCAGCCTAGGTTGCTAGGATTACTTCCTCTGCTTAGAATGATTAAGTGAAGCTTATCTGAGGAAACGACAAACATGACACAAGAAAGGGACTTGATAGTCTTGCAGCACATGACAGGTTGCAACTAGCATCCAGTAACAGCCATTCATTTCGTGCTTTGCAGTTACAGCTGTCCAAACATTGCCTTTGCTGTGGGCTGACTTACTTTGGTTAACTAAGAGTAAGGAACTGACAGATGAAGGGCATTAACAGAATGTTTTCACCCACAATGAGCTGCACAATTGGAAAAAGGGTGTAATGAAATATTTGGTTGCAAAGGAAACTTGCTAAAACTATGAATCATAATCTGGTCACTACCCATGACTTAGCTTTTGAGGTTTTCATGTAAGGTTGTGCTATGGGGCTATAGATTCAGACCTGGAAAGTGTCGGACACACTTAATCTCTCCTGGTGCCTGGAGCTCTCCCACCTCAGCACGTGTCAGGCCCAACACTCTCTCCTCTGGAGATGTTAACCTTCTCCTTGAGGTTTGCCCCCACTGGTCTGTTCTGTTCCCAGTGACCTTCCTCCGCAGCAGAGAATAATTTTTGGAGGAAGTTGGGTATATTTGACAGTGTGATCTTCTTGGGTAATCATGTGGAACAGTCATAGAGAGAAAGAGAGATAGGCAGGCAGAGAAATGGAGAGAGGGAGACAGAGGGACAGGCAGCGAGAGAGAGAGGCAGTGTGAGAGAGAGAAGAACCTTACCTTTTGTAGGTTGCCCTTGCAGCAGTAAGAACTTCATCCACCTGCATAACCAACAATCCTCCTACCCCTCAGCTCTGGGATCCCAAACTCTGTTGTGTTTGCTGCATCCAGTGTGTAGTGCTGTGTCCGGGTGACAAATCCTCTGATCTCACAATTAGCAGCAAATCCAAATGATCCTGGACTGAATGAGGGTGGGAGGACATGCAGAGGGAGAGAGACAAGGAGAGGGATAGACTGGGAGAGGCACACATGAGAGAAGAAGGGAGGGGGAAAAGGCAGAGCGGTATCTACACAGTAGCGGGGATATGGAGAGAGAGAGGGAGAAAAAAGAGAGAGGGAGAGATACATATAGAGCAGCAGAAAGGGAGAAAGGGAGAGAGTGAGAGATACAGACAGGTCAGCTGAAGCATGGAAAGGGGGAAGAGAAGGGAGGCAGAGCAATGTTTTTGAATATGAGACAGCTGTAAGGAAAGGAGTTAGCAGTGTGTCAGTGGAGGTGAAGGCATGAGCTGTGGATATAATAAAACATGAGGAGTCACCTTGAAAAATCCAAGGAGACAATGTTTTAGATGACACTGGTGAGCCCTGCAAGGAATATTGCTTCGAACAGAGAGCTCCCCGGCAACCTCCGGCAGTGTTACCTCCCGGTGGCTCTGGAGAGATTCTGTGGTCCTTTGAATACCAAAGATCTTCCTCTAGGTGAGAGGATCCATCAGTGTCTTTAGGTCCCTCTCAATAAACCTGGGAGCTTGGAGAAAGGACAATGCAGCTCTGTCCACATAAGCAGCATACAGCAGTAGCTGAAAGATGGCTGGTGATGTGTGTGGGCACGCGTGCATGCGTGTGTGTGTGTGTGTGTGTGTGTGTGTGTGTGCCTTTAACAGTTGACTGATGAAGTCTCACTGAGTGGCTATGTCCCAGTGGCAGCGAGAAGCTGAATTAGAGCTGTACAGTAACACTCACTTTTTCTGAAACAGTGTGACGTTACACAGGGTGGGGAGAATAGAACAGTTTTTTTAAAAACTGCACCGTGTGATCTTGGTATTGGTATTGGTTTATTATTGTCACTTGTACCGAGGTACAGTGAAAAGCTTGTCTTACAAACTGATCGTACAGGTCAATTCATTACACAGTGCAGTTACATTGAGTTAGTACAGAGTGCATTGAGGTAGTACAGGTAAAAACAATAACAGTACAGAGTAAAGTGTCACATCTACAGAGAAAGTGCAGTGCAATAAGGTGCAAGGTCACGACAAGGTAGATCGTGAGGTCATAGTCCATCTCATTGTATCAATAGTCTTATCACAGTGGGGTAGAAGCTGTCCTTAGGTCTGGTGGTACGTGCCTTCAGGCGCCTGTATCTTCTACCCAATGGAAGAGGAGAGAAGAGAGAATGTCCCGGGTGGGTGGGGTCTTTGATTATGCTGGCTGCTTCACCAAGACAACGAGAGGTAAAGACAGAGTCCAAGGAGGGGAGGCTGGTGTCCGTGATGCGCTGGGCTGTGTCCACAACTCTCTGCAGTTTCTTGCGGAGAAAGAATACCATCTTTTTAAAGCTTTTCAAAATAACATTAGGGAGACACACAGAGTCCTTTTAATATTAAACAAAAGGAGTGCAGAACAATTTCTAGACCAGCCATTTGAAGCTCATTGCTTGGCTAAGTAACTCTTTTCTCATCCTTCACATTTGTTCTGCACAAAAGCTGAATTATTGCGTAGTCAATGGTTTCCCTTGAAATAAGACCACAAGAAAAAGAAGCAGGAGTAGGCCACTTGTCCCCTTGGACCTGCTCTGCCATCCAATGAGTTCATAACATCCAGATTTGACCCTAACATCACTTTCCCTCTCTCTTCCTGTAATCTTTGACTGCTTTGCAGTTCAAAAGTCTGTCAATCTCTGTACTTTGAATATATTCAATGATGCCACTTCCACAGTTCTTTGAGATAGACAATTCCAAAGAGTCACAACTCTCTGAGAAGAAACTCCTCCTCATCACCCTCTGAAATGATGACTCTTTATTCTGAAACTATGCCTCCTTTGTTTAGTGAATCCAACTCAGGGAAACATCCTCTCAGTATCCCCTCCACCTCCCCCCCCCCCCCCCCCCCCATCAACTTCCTCAGGAACTTGTATGTTTCAAGAACATCTCACATTTTTCTAAAATCCAGTAATGATAGACCAAACCTGCTCAACCTTTCTAAATATGTCATCCTTTTCATCCCAGGAATCAACCTCTGCCCCTCTATGTCTAGATTCCCTGGTTACAAAGTGTAACAATCTGTTAGTTTTGTTGATTTTTCTTGTGTGTAAATGCCAGATTGTAGTGATTTGTATTCATGAAACCCTAAATCTCTTTGCAACTATCATTTCTCGTTTTTCATCATTTAGATCTTCCCAAATTGCCTCCTTAGTCTCCTGGTAATGATAACTAATAGGCACTGATTCATCAAGGAAATAGTTTTTCCTTGTCCAGTTTATTAACATTAGTATAATTTAAAACTAAATCTCCTCTTGGTCCTCTCTACACCACCAGAAATAGTATTTCACATCGCCATTTATAAAAACAGTTTCTTACAGCTCTCATCATTCTGGTAAATCTGACAGTGCTGCTCAAATTTGTAGGTGGATATAAGCCACTGAAGATGCTCCATTGGGTGTGATTCAATGTAGGTCAAGATCATTTTCAAATTTTAAAGGCATCACTTTTAATAAATATTCAACTGGAATTAAAGTTGTTTTTTTGCTGGAAAGATGTCAATGAAGTTTTTTCATTGTTTCTAGACACAGCATGTGTGTATATTTGTGGAGATAAGTGCATTACACATCTGATGTGCTCTTTGCTTTTAGTCCATTTAGATGGTTGTAAAAAATTACTATACAGTTTTAAATAAAAATAAAATTCCAAGACCATCTCTATCTTTACATCTCATTAATGATTTGTTGCTTTTTTCTGAAAGAAAGAATGAAAAGAATGAAAGTATGTGGCAAATCAACATTTAAAAGTTCTTTTTCAGCTCAGAAAATCACTTGGCAAAAACAAATGAAAATAACATTTGATTTTCCAGAGGCAGGACATTTTGTGTTACTTTTTGAAATGTACACAAAGGAAATCACAGATTTTATCAAGCAAGTTTTCTAATGAGGTAAAGGCAAGATCATAATACAAGTACAAAATATACTGTTAACCTTGCTTACATAGAATTTCAGATCAGTTGGTTGTGCTTTTGTGACTGTTTCAGAAAGCTGTGGTTTAATACTTTCATGTGGGTGTCTCACCAAAGACTGGAGGACAAAAGTTTAAGTCCATGCTGAACACCAAAAAAAACGTAATTGAGTGTCACCTGTGTAAAAAAAATGTTAGCTGTAGCTCTAATGCTAGAACAGGTTTTGGAGGCATAGGCAGAAACTATGTATCTCTGAAGGAATCATTTCCTGCCCTTTCAGTTTATAATTTCATTGGTAAAGTTACTAATAACTACAATGCTGCAAAAAATTACATTTCACATGTTTCACATCTCTGCATCATCTTAAAGTATCACATTTTATACCCTCCTTGCGCAATACAATGGCAGGAAAGTGAAATTCTGGCCCAGTGCTGCTCCCGGTTCAATTTGAAATTGTTTGACAGCAACTAAGAGTGAGTTTTATTTTCCTCTTTGCTGTTTGAACATAGTACATAGAACAGTACAGCACAGGAACAGGCCTTTGGCCCCCATCTCTGTACCAACCATGATGCCAGTCTAAACTACTCCCATTTTCCAGCACATGGTCCATATCCTTCTACTCCCTGTCTGTTCATGTGTCTGTCTAAATGTTTCTAAATGCTATCTACCTTTTCTACCACTTCCCCTGGCAGAGCATTCCAGGCATCTACCACCGTCTGTAAATTTTTAAAAATTGCCTTGTAAATCTCCTTTAAACTTTCTCCCTCTCAGGTTTGACCTATGCCCTCTAGTATTTTACATCCCCATCCAGGGAAAGTGACTTTGACCATCTAGCTTCCTATGCCTCTCAGAATTTTGTATACTGTATACATGCCTCTCATAATTTATATACATAAATTATTAACTTCTCCTTGATGTTAAGGAGGTCTTGTGGATCCTTGCTAGCTTTATAATGGAGCCTTTTATTCTAATCCTACAATCCTGCTATCTATTTGGAATAGACATTGTAGATTCGAGGTAGATTCGAGTTGTCATTTATCTTATGTATAACCATTTCAAATCAAACTTACTCAGTTTGTTTTCATGTCCCTGTTCAGTTGAATCTTAAATGTTAAGAGTTTTTGCCTCAAACACTAACTCTGGAAGTGAAGTTTATAGCTTCATAATTCTTCATATAAAGAAATATAACTTGCTCCGCTTTGAATCTCTTACATTTCGTCCACCCTCATCCTGGATTCTTCTGCTAGTGAAACTTTTTCTTTCTTTTTCAATCTTTTTATTAGTTTTCAAATTAATACAAATTAATATATAACATCAATGTTTGTACATGTAATACAAAGAGATCAGGAGAACAATCATGGCATAGATAATCATAAAGAACAATAAAATATAAAAAATCTGTAGATCCAATGATCTCTTACTAAATGAATATAATATAAAAGAAAGGAAAGAAAAAGATTTATTATATAAATAAAAAAAGAGAAAAAAAATCCCCAAATCAATAAGAAAAATTATAAACAATATATCAAACTAAACTAAGCTAAACAGAAAAATTTCAAAAAAAAACCAACCAAAAGAAAAGACTGGACTAAAATTTCTCAGCAGAAACAGAGCAATATTATGTCATCAACTCCGTTCCTCTAAATTGGAAAGTTATTGAAAGGGGATCTATATCATGTGAAAATATTGAATAAATGGACTCCAAATATCTTCAAATTTAAGTGAAGGATCAACAGTACCACTCCTAATTTTTTCCAAGTTTAAACATGATATAGTTTGAGAGAATGAAACTTAAATACAACTTTTACATTGCCTTGTAATAACAAATAATTAACTTCTCCACTGCTGTTGTATTTCTATTTCCTTACATCAGACAATAGGTTAGTGAATCTGTTGTGTACCCTTTCTAAATCCTCTCCCTGAATACCTTTCCGATATGGGGTCACCAATACCGCATTCAAATCTTTTTTCTGGATGAATTTATTTTTAACTTAAAAAACATCGTGTTTAAATTTCAACATTCTCTCTAAAGCTGATATACAAATCATTGATATTCTCAGTGAACGGAAAGGAATGGAGAACTGAAAAAGTGCACATTAAAACTCAAATCAACGACATCTGAAAACTGTGCTTTATTCTCATTCTCAACCTTGTATTCAACTTTTTATCCAATTTGCTACCTTCCATCCTAATTCCATATTCTTGAATTTTCTCAAGTAATTCTGATCAGCATACTATTTTTTTCTCATCAGGTGTGCATCTCATTCTGAATGAAACAGTGCAGCTTGAGTGACTCCATTCCCCAGATGTGTTAATGGCACTTATGTTTTAATAACTTTACATGGAAAGGTTCTTGTAACTTCATTATTGAAGCTTCTAATGATCAAGCTAAATTATGTTCCCCTTTTAACAGTTTTCCAATTGAAAGAAATCATTCATTAACCTCCAGTGTATTAATGAATATAGTTGGCATTTCTTGTAAATCTCCATATTCATAACTTGATCCTTTCATTTCCAGTCATTGTTTCTTAAAACTGTTCTGTGAGTTTCCATAGCTCAATTTTTCTAAAGTGTAAACAAATACACCATTATAAATGCGCATGGCACTCCAACTGTGGCTTAACCTTTGATGTCTACACTTTAGCCAATCACCTATCCATTCTGGCACCTTATGTATAATACCAAGACACTTAAGAAGAGTAATTCTTCACTGCCAGGAAAGACAAGGTAAACCTATGATGGCCAATGAATGTTCCTATGTGGATTATTTGCTGCAAAATTCTAATGCGTATGTTTCACAACGCCTTGCATGGATAATGTGGGGAAAATCCATAATGGAGAATTTGGAGGAACTCTGGTAGGTCACAGGTTGGAAGGGGAAGGGTTGTGGAAGTGAGAGGCTTGGGTAGGGGTAGGTACATAGTGAAAAATCAGCTGTAGACTGGGAAGGGGAAATCAGAACTAGTGGAGGTGAAATCACAACCTCAAGGGTCAAGTTAGGGCTTAGGTATGGAATTGCAATCAACTGTTGGGGAGTGGGTTTGAATCACAGAACATAGAACACTATAGCACAGTACAGGCCCTTTGGCCCACAATGTTGTGCCAACATTTTATCCTGCTCTAAGATCCATCTACCCACATAGCCACCCATTTCTCTATCATTCATGTGTCTATCTAAGAGTCTCTTAAATGTCATGACTGGGAAATTATGGAGGAAGTTGGAATCAAGTATTTTCTCTGGGACAGGAAGGTAGTTGGGGGGAGGGTTCACGGTACGCAAGATGGAGAATTGGGCAAAGGAGATCCTCATCAGTGGTAAGTATATAGGGCACCTGAGGATGATTCCAAGCGCTCGATTCTGACCTGAGGTCTACTAAAGCAAGCATCTTTCAATTTACATTGAAGTAGGCTTAATATTCATTATAAGTGATTGTACCTGCATGAGTTACCCACATCATATTACAAGACACCTATGCACAAGTGAATTTTGTAACGGTGTTGTCCATGCACATCTTGCATTGCTTTTGATCCCATTTGCACATTGGGGTACTTCCTTACATTTTATGCACCAGTTGCACAGAGTACCCAGAAGTAACTTGGTAATCTTTACGAAGCACATAGGAAATGCCTGCTTGCTCAGCAATCAGTTTTTCAATTCAATTGTGTCTCTTAACATACATAAATATTGCACAAGATAAAATTTCTCAGACTTAATTTTTTCAAAATTATCCCAAAGGTGGAATGTAATCAAATCTATTATTAAAGTCTGAACCTACAGCATTCACCATTTTTGTCTCCATATATGGTAATTTCTTTTAAGAATTTAGCTTTGTCAAGGATAACCAACCTTTTACAAATCCCTGTTGAATGTACACTGTTAGCCTAAATCTATCTAAGTGCTCACCAATTTTCTTCTATTCAGTTATATTTAACTTTAATCTATACAGTGATCTTTAGACATTGGCCTGCAGTTATAGGTTTGTAAACAGGATAATGCCAGGGATTTGACTTGATCCAACAAAATGGCAAACCAAGCAAGTTTTGGCAGTGGATCTAGAATAAAAAAAAAGAATTACACTTCTTAAAAAGCTGTCAGCAATGTTTGCAAGGTAAATGAAAATTTTTCAACAGTAAATGGAATTCACTAATTAGTGAAAGGAATAGGTCTACCACAGGAAATGCTTGTGTCCTCTTTATTCATCTTTGGTTTATGAGAAACACACAGTATTACTCACAAATGGATCTGTTATGTAAAGTCAGGTATGTGAAAGTAATAATCTAGTTGCTCCTTTTATATAAATTAGTTGTGAATTCCATCAAAACTTGGTTTTGCCAGATTACAAATCTAGTTATAACACATTTGTCTGAATATCTGTGCATATATAAATGAGTCATTTTGATCCGAGGATGCAAGGAATGGACCATCTAATACTGAGTAACTGTTTATTTTGCATTCATTTATAAAACTGGGTAAAATAGCAAAATATTTGATGAGATGGGGTTGAGATGAGATGAAATATTTGATGAGAGTAACCTACTCCCTAAAGACAGAGAAGGAGTTATAATAACATTAAAACATTTCAACCATTTTAGATGATAGAATTTGAATGAGCACCATGTAATGATGCTGTCAAAATAACTCTTTAAGACCCACTTTCCTATTCTGAATTGCTTTTATCTTTCACAAGAGAGATGAGAAACAGTTATGTAGACATTGTCGACACAACTTCAAAAAGTAATTGTGCAATTTAATTAAAAGTAACACAAGTAAGACAAAATGCATTTAAGAAAATGATAGAAAATGTCAAAAGTAAGACTGCCACTAGGCAGGTCTAAGCTTATGTAATTGAGTAATTACAGAATATATATGACAAATTTCATATAGTAGACAATATACGAGGGTACAAATCTCAAAGTTTAATCAAATTTTGTAGTCAGGATCAATATAAAGTACTGTGGCAAAGGATCAAAGAGTAACAGTAAAATAAATCCAAGCTAACATATTGCAAAATGCATACACTTACATTTGATTTTATAGCTACTCCACTGTACATTTTAGTGATTTCAAAAATGTACATTACAATATTATCATTACAACAATTATAATGTTCACATGATTAATAAAATACAAATCATTCTTTTTCAGTGCTTATTCATGAATATATTTAACTTCAGTGTGTCATAATGAAATGAGCCAAAATTCACATATTCACATAGATGCACAAGCTTAAGAAGTACTTTGGAGTCTGTTTAGCAAATAATTTCCAGTTCTTTTTGCCATCCCATTAGCTAAAAACTGTTGAATTATTTGCCAGTGAGTCAAAATTATTTAATTATGGTTCAAGATGCAAAGACTCAGAAAAAATAATGTTTCTGATCACAGGCGAAAAGCAGATATGTGATTCCATCTCAGCTTTGTTATTGAGTATAGCCACTGAGCAAAAAATGGAGGAAGGCAGTTCTTAGTAGTTTTATACTGACAGAGATACACATACACTGCACCAATCACAAAGGAGAGACAAGGAGGCTGAAACTAAGAGAGAGAATAACTGACAGAAGAGGGAAAGAATGATTTACATCATTTTGTGCTTTGTTCAAATTAGAAGTTGAAAACATTACTCCCACTTCAGCTGATATTTAGAACCACATGTAGCTTCCAATTTCATGACTCATTTATAGAATCTTATTTTCAATCACATTGCACCAGAAATTTAAAAAAAACTGTTTTAAGCAAAATGAATTTCTAGACTGTTAAATTTAACTTGTTTTAATTCTTTTTTTTAAATTTTCCTTCTTTTTGCTCTCTCATCCAAACTTTCACTTTCCTATTGCCTTGAATTCACCCACTCTAATCTACTATTCCTTCTCAGTCCTTACACTTTTAATTCCACAGATCTTTATTCTCATTGCTTTTATATTTACTTGCCTTATTCACTTTGGACCTAGATGCCGTTTTCCAGCAGAGCAACAATATCAGCTTGCAAAATACCTTATCTTAAAAGCCTAAAGATTGAAATGACTAAACAGCACTAAACACCCTGTTGCTGGTTGTACTGTTTATAAGTGTGTCTTAATTTTGAATATGCTTAACATCAGTTGGATCTGGACAGTGATAATTGAACACAGTCCAGGATCTCTTAAAGGGGAGGTACTTTATGGTTGCAAGTGGAGGAGAAAGTCATTCCACAGATCCAAACAGCAATAGAGAAAGTGATGGTTCTCCCATTTGAGGCATGGGTGGATGAGATGGAGAGCAGGATACACATCTCCTACACACAGGGGGACAGGAAGCCATCACCAGTAGGAGGAAGCTGAGGTAGAAATGAATGCCAGGAGTCAAAGCTCACTTCCCATCCCTTACCAGATAACTATCTCTTGCAGCAAACAGACTAACCAGTGACTTCCTATTACTTGACTGACATTCTTGAGTGTTTGCATGTGACATCACCTATTGTTTGATATCTAGATTCAGTTTGATCATCCAATGACAATCACACCGGCAATTATAAGGAGGGAAAATTATTTTACAGTCATTTAATCAGCTAAATTTTTCTGGCAATTTTACTATTTTTTCCAGGAGGATGCAGTTAAATGTGATAACCAATCTTAATAATCTATACAACCTTCTGTCACAAAAGTGATCTAATGTTTATACAACTTTCTAACAGAAGCATTAATTTTGTATTAAAACACACAATAACTTGAAGCATAAACTTAAAAGTTTTCTCCTCAGAGATACTGTGTTGTAACTTATGTAGCTATTTACAGTCATCAGCTTGGCTTGTTTCTTAAGTATTTCCTCTGAATCCGTGCATAATTATCAGCAGTAACATTGGGATGTTTTTGTGTTCCACAAATAGCTTGTGCTGGTCTAGACCCTGAGCCAGAAACACCATATGGTATGACCTAAAAGAAAAATGTTGCCAGGAATGTTGCATAATTGACAATATCACTCTTGACTATTCACATGAATGTGATGAATGATAATGTCAGCAAAGAACCATAACAAATCATTGAAAAAATGAAAATCATACAATGCCCTATGAGTGTAGGAAAACATTGGAAAGAAGAGAAAATAGCAAGGCCCGTCTGTCCAAAATAAGTTTTGATTTGTTCCAAAGACAAAAATGATGATATGTCATTATTTCTATAAATCAAGTAACTCAGTACCAGGTTTATTATATAAACTTTTATAATACTGCATTGTGAGGTGAGCATAGAAATTAAAAAAATAATAATGTGGCATAAGCACAGCTATTGGCAGCCTCAAACTAAGCCTCTGCCTGTTATCTCTCCTCCTAACTACTGCTTCCTCTTCCCACCATAAGCGCTGGGTAAAACACATCCAACCCTATTTTATGGCTAAATATGTGGGTAGCATTCAAAGAAATTAATAGGTGCAGTTAACAAGGTGCAGACATAAGGTTTCAGGCAGGTCAAGACTTCACAGCACTAATGCAAGCAAATAGTAATGGAAATGGCAGCGGAAAAGAACATACTTACAAAAGGAGATGGAATCTGCAAAAGACCATTACGTGGGCTTGCTTCAATAGTTTCCTGGATACCTAAATGATGTAAGATAATAAAAGCAGTTTTTAGACCAGGGGTGAAGCACAAACATCCTAAGCTGCGGGACTGGAGATCCAGCACCTCAACTATATAGCAGTCATAGCTAGCATTATGTAGTGATCCTGCTCATTTAAATGGGGTCATTTTGTTGTTTTCGAGCAAACTCATCACCAAACATCGAGACCTGGGACTCAACATCTCCCTTTGCAACTGGATCCTTGACTACCTGACCAACAGACCGCAATCAGTAAGGATAGGCAGCAGCACCTCCACCACGATTATTCTCAATGCTGGTGCCCCACAAGGCTGTGTCCTCAGCCCTTACTCTACTCCCTTACACTCACAACTGTGCGGCCAGAGTCTGCTCTAACTCCATCTACAAGTTTGCAGATGATACCACTGTAGTGGGCTGTATCTCCAAATAACGATAAGGCAGAATACAGGAAGGAGATAGCAAGCCTAGTGATGTTGTGTCATGACAACAACCTTTCCCTCAATGTCAGCAAAACAAAAGAGCTGGTCATTGACTTCAGGAAGTGGGGTGGTGCACATGCTCCTGTCTACGTCAGCGGTACTGAGTTCGAGAGGGTTGAAAGCTTCAAGATCCTAGAAGTGAACATCACTAATAGCCTGTCCTGGTCCAACTACATGGACACCATGGCCAAAAAAGCTCACCAGTGTCTCGACTCCCTCAGGAAGCTAAAGAAATTTGGCATGTTCCCTTTGACCCTCACCAATTTTTATTGATGCACCATAGAAAGCATCCTATCTGGATACTTCACGGCTTGGTATGGCAACTGCTTTGCCCATGACTGCAAGAAACTGCAGAGAGTTGTGGACACAGCTCAGCACATCATAGAAACCAGCCTCCACTCCATAGACTCTGTCTATACTTCTTGCTACCTTGGTAAAGGAGCCAGCATAATCAAAGACTCCACCCACCCCGGACATTCTCTCTTCTCCCCCTCCCATCACATACCACCAGGCTCAAGAACAGCTTCTATCACGCTGTTACAAGACTATTAAACAGTTCCCTAGTATGATAAGATGGACTCTTGACCTCACAATCTACCTCGTTATGACCTTGCACCTTATTGTCTACCTGCACTGCACTTTCTCTGTAACTGTAACATTTTATTCTGCATTCGGTTATTGTTTTACCGTGTACTACCTCAATGCACTGTGTAATGAAATGCTCTGTATGAATTGTATGCAAGACAAGTTTTTCACTGTACCTTGGTACATGTGACAATAATAAATCAATTCAGCAATTTGACTGATTGAAGAGATAAATGAAGGTAAGTAATTATTTTTCCTTACCTCTATGTTTTTAATTCATTTCTGGCAAGGTATTTTAAGTAAATTAATTATTGCTCTATTATTTCTGAATAATTTTCATGTTTTTAATTACATATATTAATTTTAATTGTTTTCAAAGTCTCCGATTGCCAGAGATATTTAAACGTTCAGAGACTTTTGACAATATTTGACAGGCCGTCAAGTGAGTTTGGGTGCAAGGTCTCAGGATCCACCGCTTGGGGCTTAGTCTCTGTTCACAGACCACTTTGCTTTATGAGATGACCACAACAGTCAGGCCTCTATGTTCATTGTTGGTCCTACTGAATGATAATAAATAATACCTCTTTGGCAGAGTGTATGGGTGGGTGCAGTGGTGGAGGTGGGGCAAGCACCGATGTGTATAGTTTGCAATTTCATTGTTTACAAATGCTCTTAAAGGGACTGTAGAGCCGTTTAACATGCTTTTCTCCAACTGCATTGCAATTTAAGCAACTCACTTTTTATAGATAATCCAATTAATCTGTAAACTAGGAGATCACACCTTCCCCCACTGGAGAAAATCCCAATCAACATTGCAATTTAAACTTAGGGTTTTTAAACGAGGAGTTAAATGCTGCAACCTTACTTACTAAAGTTACAATAATTTGCTACTTCTTTTTACATCGCAACTAAAATTAGTGTAAAAGTGGTTTCTCCCAGTCTGTTGACTTTAAAATCTTCATCTATAAAATCCCTCCACCGCCTTGCTTTACCAGATTTGCAAGCTCTTCTGGTCTGGTATCCCCTTCAACACTTTGTACGCTGATTCTGGTCTACTTCTCCATTGTTCCCCACTATTGGCCATATGCCCCAACTCCTTTCCCTGGAATTTCCTGTTTATAATTCTCTTCTTCTCCACTTCATTCTGGCTTCATTAATCCTTTTCAAAACTCAACATGTGATTAGTTAGTGAAGTTTAATCATAATCTTTCATTATGGCTTATCATCCAATTCTTGATTTCCTTTATCAATATTTTCTTCCAGTGTCCACTGCAACATTAAAAGATGTTGTTGAAAAGTAAATGTTGTTTCTTGCTCAATGGCACTTACAAGCCACTGTACATGAAATTTACAATCAATCTAATTTTTAATCCTTCTGTAATTTAGTTAGCACTTACTTTTGAGGGATTCTCAGCATCAAGGGCTTTTGCTTCCGAATAGGTAAAAGACTTGGGAGAATTAGGATAAGTGGTTTGATGACTACTAGTTGAAGGCAGGGGTTACAGCCTGGGTGCTGCTGTTAAGCCCAGCATTAGATGCATATCCTAAACTGCTCTTTTAGAAGATAGTGGTGAATTGTGAATTTATGAACTGCTGCAATCCTTCTTCTGGGAGTACTGCAATGGTTCTAGGATTTTGACCTAGAGATAATGAAGGAATGGGAATATATTCAAGTCATGATAATGTCTCACTTGGAGGGAAATCTTCAGATGGTGGCATTTCCATGTACCTACTTGCCCCAGTCATTCTAGATGGAAGGTTTGTAAGGAGCAATTGAAGAAACCTTGGTGATATACTGGATTGCAAATGGTAGGTCGTACACAGTGGAATTAGGTTACACCAATAGTGAAGCCAGTTAGTATTTAGAGTGGTTGACGGGGTGCTAATCAAATGACAAGCTTGACTACTTTTGGAGCTCCACTTACCTAGGCATGTGGAGCAGATCTTACTACACGTGATCTGTGCCTTGTAAATGGAGGAAAGACTTCAGGGAGTGAGGAGGCGAGTCACACACCACAGCATGTTCAGGCTCTGACATGCTCTTGCAGGGACAGTATTTCCATAGTTGGTCAGGTTAAATTTCCAGTCAATGATGACCAGGATGTTGATGATGGGAATTTAGTGATGGTGATTCTACTGAATGCATAGAATAGGATCCTAAATGGACTGTCAGTTGGGAAGTATCATTGCCTGGCACTTTACTGGTAGAAATGTTACTTAGTATTAATCAGGTCAAAACTTAGTGTTGCCCAGATCTATTTGCACATGGGTAAGAGCGGCTTCATTAATTAAGGAGTTTGGCATGGAACTGAACACTACCTAATTATCAGTGAACATCTCCTTTGCTAAGATTATAATAGGAAAGTTATTGATGAAGCAGCTGAAGATACTACCCTGAGAAACTTCTGCAGTGAAGTGGTACGGATAAGATGATTGGTTTTCAACCTGAACCATCTTTATGCTGAGTATAACTCAAGTTTGACATTTGATTTTGATCCCCATTGACTTCAATTTTTGCTGTTGCTCCTTGACGCTACACTCAGACAAATGCTTCCTTTCCATTGTGGACAGTCACTCTAAATTTAAGTTTGTTATTTGGTTCTATTGTTCATATCTGGTCTAAGCCTGTGATCAGATCTAAATCCAAATGGTCCGGCTGGAACTCAAACTGAGCAGCAGTGAAGTTGTTATGGATTAATGCTACAAATGCAATAGAACTATATATTATTGAAAATTGCAAATGCTGGAAGTATTCACCAGGTCGGGCAGCACTTGTGGAATGAGAAATAGAGTAGAGATTAAAACATTGATTCTGTTTTTCTCACCACGGATGGTGCCAGACTTGCTGAATATCTCCAGCATTTCTGTTTTTGATTTATTGTTGCTAAGTGCAAATAATAAACAATAAGCTGTCATCAACAATGCTGTCATTTTCCCGATGAATGAGAACAGAGTAATGAGAGGGTAACTGGTTGGAACTGATATGGCTTGACTTTTAAAGACAGGATGTACTGGGGCAAATTTCCAAATTTTTGCAGTTGTATAGGAACATCTTGGAATTGATGTAGCTCAACATGAGACTCCATTCTTTAAAAAACATAACATACATTCATGAGAACATTAACCCAAAGATAGCACTCCTTAATCCACTTAGGCCAGAATTCCTTACTTTCTGAAGGTATATTTGTTAGCTCATGGGTTATTTTACTCACTTACTCTTCAATCTTTGATTGAGACGATCTAATGACTGAAGAAGTTTCTGTTCTTCAAAGGACAATGCACTGAGGCCTAATCTTTGTACTTTGTTTTGAAGAAAGACATGTTGCCGTGTTTTTACTGCTTCCATAGCAGCCAGGATGTCAGTATCCATAGCGGATGTTTCTACGAGGTTTTCTGCTAGCATAAACTGTTCAGTGCTTTCTGAAACTGCTGAGGACAGAAGCATTGCAAAATCAGTTCAACTTACTAGGTTTTCTAGTTCCACTTTTGTTTACACTATTATATAAAGCAACATTTAAAGCCCAGCTACAGATTAGAGAAGAAAGAAAATATATTGGTGTAAAATGTAACTATATATATTTTTATAAAAAACAAAAGGCAGAAATAAAAGAATTTTAAAGTGTTGCTCTCTTGATAATATCATTTGGATTCCTGGTTTTAGTTTTAAATAAAATATAACAGAAAACTGTTATGTTTTATTCAAACAGCACTACTAAGCAAAGTTAAGAGGGACACATCATATTTTATTATCTTGCTTACTCTCTATCCTTCATCCTATAACCCACTTTGATTTACAAGCTGGAGAGGGTGTAAGCATGGTCTATTCTACCTTTATACTTTTATTCCTTTGGGTACCCAGGAGATTTCACCTGGCTAAGGAACTGCAGCTGAGCAATAAGAAAGCATCCTGTCACTCAGTCTAACACTTGCAGCCACCAGTTCAGACGCTGGATTTCACATCCTGTATGGGCTGGTGTGGAGGTGTAATCTGCACATGCTTAGTCACCAGGTATGTGGTTTGCATCCCAGGTTGAGGGAAAGAATAGTCTGATATCAGCTCCCTGAAGGGTTAGGCTGCACACATTTTCTGCTGCAGATGCCTCAGATGATTAGTTTGAAGGAGGAGTCTACATGAAAGGGCTGATGGGAATGCACATTTAAATGTCTGGTGCATTGGTAGTTCTGCTGGAAACATGTCAAGGAAGATAGGGGCAGGGAGGTTAAGCTTTAATTTTATACTTGGAGCCTTACCCCATTCTTTCCAGTATGGATATGGTAGGCAACTCCATTTCCACACACAGAAACTAATCATTATGCAGCACCTAATGATCATTGGTTAGCTTCCATTGCAGCACAACTGAAGCCAGTGTCTGAGTGTTGCGGTGAAAACTCAGACATCTGCTATCAGGAGTCCAGCAACAGAATTTGAACAGTACACTTAAGGTGTCAGTACATCCGGCAGTCTTTACTCCAAAACATTACTGGATTTTCTGGACACTGCCCTATAGAGCAGCAGTCACTTTGTGGAGCTTAGATCAGTTTCCTCAACAGGATGACAGCATTCATGATGCCATCACTTCTCCATTGCTCTGGGCTCCCCTAATAGAGGAAACAGTTTCTCTGTATCTGCTCCATTGAATCCCTCGATCACTTTAACGACCTCCATTATGTTTATCTGATCTGAAGCAGATTTATGTAACCTAGCCCATTAGCCCCTGCCACAATTTTGTATTTTACCCTTCCTGAGATTGTGACCTATAAATTATATTAAGCAGCACATCACTTTTAGTGTTTTAGAAGTGAATTTTTAAAGATCCTGGTCATGTTCCATCCGCATAGGCAGTGAACTTCTGGACTTTTAAGTGGGATCCTCCTTGGATATGGTGCCCAAATACACAGAGACTGCTAGACATGCAGAGTGATATCTAACAGCATGCAAATAACCTTGTACGCTGAAGCAGATCCTAGCTGGAAAGTTGAGGCCTGCTTCAGCCTTGGTTAAATGCCTTACCCTACCTAGGCTGCTGCTGGCATATCAGTGGTGTCTACCTACATCCAGGTAGAATACTTCTTTAACTCTCTTTGTTAATGATTTGCCCCAGTTCTGCGCGCCCCCCCCCCCCTGCAATGTTAATGCCCTCAGACAGCTCCTTTCCTTTTTTTGCTACCTTAAAGCATCCCCACAGCCTCTCACCACAATCCTACTATGGTCTCCACAGCAACACACCTACCCAACAACCATTTCCTGCCCTTACAGTTTCCAGTTTCCACTTTCGTTCATCCCCTCCCATGATCCTTTTTCCATTGTCATCTTTCCCACCTGTGATTACCTCATTACCCACAATCTGCTGCCCAAAAAACTTCCCCTTCAATCTCCACTTTCCACAATGACGCGAGATTGCAGGGAAAAGGCCTTAATGAATATTTGCTTTCTTAAGCACGAATATATTGTACATGATGCCTTAGGCCTTATGGGTGATGGGAGAGCCTTAATACAAAACTGGTGCCTTCCTCTGCAAAGCAGTCCATTTTACACACAGAAAAACTTCCAGGCCTCTGATCTAAGACTCGGTGCAGTACCTCAGAAACATTCTCATCAAGACCCTGCAACTGAAACTGAAACAGTATTTTTTTACTTTGGCATTCCATTCATATAAAGATAAATTTCAACAATTCATAACTGCTAAAAATAATCAAAAAGACAAATTAAATGTTGGAATTCATCTGAATGTGATATATATGCATAGATACCTAATTTTCATTTGTTCAGCAGGTCCTACTACTTAATATTAAATAAATATTTCAGTTTGTCTTTCTCAGATCCACAGAGGATGGGATCACTCTTCCCCACATTGAACTCCTTTTGCCATTATTTTGCCCACTGAGTTAGTCAATTGATCTTACTGTATCACTTCTTCTTCCCATTCTCACAACTGACATAGCACAATCTGCAGACATGGACATGCAGTTGCCTATTCTTTCAACCAAATCATTCATATGTACACTGAAGACCAGAGGCCCTAGTATAATCCAGTGGAATACTTATGTCATATTCTGCAAATCATTGTCTATTTCTTTTATTTTTGTTCATTGTCTTGTACTTCTCCAATTATTGACCACGGTGCCTTATATTTCTGGGTTCTCTCATTTTTGCTAATATCTTTTGAGTAAAATTTCATCTAACATCTTCTGGAATTCCATAGATGTGTGATATCCCTGGACTTTCCCCAAACCACAGTGTCAGTGACTTACTGAAAAAAATCAATAGTGAAACATGGCCTATCTGTCCCAAATCATAGCTGGATCAAGGAAATAACCAAAAATAAGTACAAAGGTCTAAAGATTAAACTTTAATAACCGAACTAAAGCAATATTGCATTTAATTATCAAAAACCTTACAATACTGGATTTATTATTTGGACAGCAACAGGGACAGTCAGTTCCTTACAGCAAAATAAAACTAGTTTTGACTGATCTGATAACATCCAATGTCCAGACAGTATCAGATACGTTTTATTGTGAATGGTTATGTCTATTCTCATTTACATTCTGAGTGTATGTGGTATCAGTGAAAGAATTTAAGTGTATAAAGCAGTCAGTCCTTGATAGGGTAAAAGCTGGATTTTTCAGTAAATTTAACTAGTACCTTCTTTGGTGTTTTGAGCAGCATTTACTGTTTGAACAGGATCAAAGGCACTTTGAAATGGCTGAATCTGAATGTTCTGAAAAAAAGTTAATACTTTCAAATTAATTTACATCTATAAATTATGATAGCAACTAAAACACCAGTCACCACTAAATTACTATGTGGATTATTATTAGAACCATAAATCGTGAGGTAACACAAAATTCAAAAAGCATGAACTATCATAACTAATTTATTTTCTGTTACAGAGATTATATGCCTTCTATGTTACATCCACAGAAGTTTTGGATTTGAGTAGCAGTCAGTTGTGGAAATAAAAACATGACAAGCATTCATTACTGCAACAAATTTTGGAGAAAATGCTATGCCTCATATTTTGGTAGCACACATGTAGTATGTACAGTAGATTAGTGAGGATGAGAACACATAGGCTTTGTGTTAGTTATTTCACTACCAGTTGTACACAAAATCTGGAATTTATGTCCTTCAGAACTTGACCAACTCGGTCAGCAGTCATGCTATCAAGCCACTCTTGATGAAGTCCATTGATGTCCAACTATCAGAGAACATTTAGTGCTCTTTCTTAATGCTTCTTCCAAGATTTATTCAACATGAAGGAATACTGATTTTTCAGCTGAGAGAGGAAATAGGTGGCAGTTGGCAGTAGGTTTGCTTTCTTTCTTTGATTGAGATCCTGGGATTCAGAATCAATTTTGCAAGTTCTTTGGGCCACTCCCTGCTGATTGCATACTTTTGTTCCAACTAACTCTAGTTGGTCTGACCAGTTGTCCAGGAAATATCCAGGAATATTGATACTTGCTGAAAGGTATGATTCAGTGAGTACCACTTTCTTGTAATGCACCCTGACCAGCTGTGACAGCACTTGCAACATAATCCAGACATTCATGAGGACAACTTTCAAGATCAACTAGTCTAGATACGTCTTTGTAGAGTTTGAATCCAATATCTAAATTGATGGCTGGAGGTCCATCATTGGCCAGCATACGGGGTAATACCACAAAAAATGATGGCATCCTTATTTCTAATCGTCATTCTTTCCTTCTGTTTCCCTTTCATTTCATAATCACTTCTGATTTGCAAGTTGCAGGTTCATGAAAAATGCAGCTGCTAATCTGCTCTAACACCACCCACTCCACCTTCCAGTAGTTCCTCAACCCCTTTCTCACAAAATGCTATCCTTGTGTCTTTGTCCTTTCATAAATAGGCCAGGACTGCATCCTGGCCTAGCTGTGGTAGAACAATGAGAAGCAAGTGAAGATGAAGATGCATCATCACTCAACAATATGTCAAATATTGTCACTCTGAGTAATGTACCTTAGAAGTGGAATCTACACAGGAGGAAAGAGTGTTAGGTCACAAATTTGCTGCAAAGCACTTAGATGAGGACTTTGAAGGGAGTGGGCAGAAAAAGAATAATTGGTTTACATAGTAAGACATTTGGTGCAATAACAAGACTTCCAGGAAGACTGTATAGAATGCCGATGTTCACGGACTTAGTTCTGAGCTTGGTGTCCCTTCTTTCTAATCTGAAATGGAGGGCAACTCCATTAGTATATTAGGACCCAAACATCATGCAGCATCGAATGGTTGGTACCTCAGCTTCCAATACAGTACAAAAAGAAGCCGCAGCGTTGAAAGCTCAGACTGCTGTCATCAAGGTTATAGTTACCGATTCAGAGTTTCACAGCAGTCAAACATGCTATCCTCTAACCAATTATTAGAACTACTTGGCACACCATCTATAGATGTAGCAGTGGCTCTGAGGAGTACAAAGTACTATCATCTTTCAGTGCCACTTCCTTACTCATGTCTTTAGAGTTCCTTGTCAGTTGCTGTCAATCATGCAAAAACTTGTGGATTTTTCAGGCCCAGAGCATTTCAAGCTCGTCTTCCATGGTTATTTACAACTTTCACAATTCCAAGTAGCCTCCCACCAACCAAACGGCACTCATCAGGCTAGCAGAGTCCAGGAACAATCAAACAGACAAAGCAATCCAGACACCAATGAAATGCATAAGGGTGATCGTTTGATGTCTGTAGTTTTTTTTTCCCCTCTAGTCTGATGCATAAAGACAGTGAATAATATTGCTTTTATATTGGCTTTATTCTGTCAATGCAGGCAAGCTGTGGTCATCAGTAACAAAGGGAAAATAAGATGGAGACTATAGGTGAGGTAGTTTTGCTTCTTGATAGCACAATTGGATGAGTTGTCCAAGTTGTCTCCTGCCTTCTGACTGCAATGCATTTCCAAGTTCAAATGTGGCAAATGAGTCAATGGTACTCTGCCTCAGAGGAAGCCAGAAATCCTCTCAAAGCCACATGCTCACCTTGCTTGCTGCTCTCCAGATAGAAAGAATGAAATATACTTAGCTCTCTTGGAACAGACTGATATTGATAATTATGCAATCATGGATTGCAACTGTGATATTTTGTAAATATTCCAACTCCAACAAGTGGGGGGATGACACATAAAATATCATATGCTGTCTTTAACAGCCACTGGCAGAGGGGCTCTTGCCCTGCTCTGAGGTTGGAGTTGTGTCTGGTGCATGTGGCATAATACAGTAAGGAACTCTTTAGTGCAATGCAGACACCTCGTGGATTGTTCTTTGCAGAGGTTTACGCAAGAGAATTGCTCCCAATGACCCTCGGTTTGATATTGCCTCCCATTGCCAACCCTTACACCCACCTTCCTGTCCTTTTTTGAGCTTCTGATTCTACTTTGCATGATCTGTATTTACATTTTTTATCACACTGAATCCCAAGGGGACAGCATACTAGATCCCCCATGTATAGGAACAATTGAATTTTATAAACTGGGACAAGACTAGTATTTTACACTTAAATGAGAGCAATTAAGAGGGCCTGAAAGTAGATTTAGCTAAAATGAACTGGCAAATTAAGTTAAGGAATTGGTTGATTGAAATGCAGCTGCAGATATTTAATGGGAACTTGACAGGAGTGAACTGGCAATACACTAATTAGATACGTTCCAATGCATATGAAAGAATCAGAGGGGAGGACCCATCATCTGTGGTTGACTACAAAAGTTAAAGATGGTCTGAAATTTAAAGAAAAAGCATATAATTGCATAAAAGCAATGGCACTTCAGAAGACTGGACAGAATATAAAAAAACAACCAAGGATGGCTAAATTAGGAAAAAAATAGGGTATATGACAAAGCTAGCTGGAAATGTGAAAATAATAAGAGCTTATACAGATATTTGAAAGAGAAAAGAATTAAAAAGTGAGTGCAGGTCTGAAGAAAGTGTGCATAGGATATTAATGATAAATAAAAGTTGCCAAATTAACTTAACAGGTATTTTGCAGTGGCTTTCACTGTAGAGGACCTTAGGAACATCACTGATATAACTGCAATTCAACAATTGGAAGGGGGACTCAAGAAAATTACCATCACCTGGGAACTGGTACTGAGCAAATTGTTGGAGCTGCACATGGGTTGTCACTGACCTCACCTTATGATATGGAAAGGTATGACAAGATAGTTGATGGGTTGTTTATAATTTTCCAAATTTCCATTAATTCAGGAAAAATTCCTTTAGATTGGAAAATAGTGAATGTGATTCCTAACTCACAAAACTAGAGACAGACAATTCAGGTGATGTAGTTTAACATTTCTCAGAAAGAAATAGTAGAAGCCATTATTAAGAACATTAGAGGAAAAACGCAAGGTAATCAAAAGGATTTTTTGAAAGGGAAATCATATTTGACAAATTTACTAGATTGCTTTGAAGAAGTAATAGTGATAACCTACTTAGTTTTCCAGAGGTATTTGATAAGGTACCTCATCAAAGGTTATTGCAGAAAGTAAAAGCTTGCAATGTAGGATGTAAGACTGGCTGGCTAACAAGCAACAAAGAGGAGGCATACATTTGTCTTATTCTGGTTGGCAAGATGTTATACGTGATGTGCCACAGGGAT
This sequence comes from Pristis pectinata, assembly GCF_009764475.1. Classification (NCBI taxonomy): domain Eukaryota; kingdom Metazoa; phylum Chordata; class Chondrichthyes; order Rhinopristiformes; family Pristidae; genus Pristis; species Pristis pectinata. Next base: position 51,145,531 of record NC_067415.1, on the reverse strand, counting down.
ATGTGCTGGGACTTCCACCTGACAATTTATATAGCTGACTTGGATGAAGGGACTGAAGGTGTAGTTGTTAAATTTGATGATAACACAAAGATAGATAGTAGTGTAAGTTGTGAACAGCAGATAAAGAAGCTACACAGGATATACAGTAAATAGGTTAAGTGGGCAGGCAAAGATCTGGTGTATAATGTGGGAAAATGAGAAATTGTCCACTTTGGGAAGAAACGTTTTTTAAAAATATTATCTTAATGGTGAGAACTTGCAGAGCTCTGAGGTGCAAACCTGGATGTCCTACTGCATGATTTGCAAAAGGATACAAGTAATTAGGAAAGCTGAAAGATTATCATTTATTGTGAGGGGAATAAATAAGTCGGGAGTTATGCTTTAAGCCTGAAGTCGCACATCGCTAGGTTCAAGAACAGGCACTTCCCTTCAACCATTTGGTTCTTGAACCAACTGGCAAAACCCTAATCACTACAGTTTATCAACACTGTGACCACTTTGATCATTTTGCACTAAAATGGACTTCGTTTTTTCTGTTCTAATTGTGTTCTTTCTTGTAAAAATTGTGTATAAATGGCGTTTTTCTTGTGAATCCTGCTTATATGATGCTATGTGCCTGTGATGCTGCTGCAAGTAAGTTTTTCATTGCACCTGTGCATACACGTACTTGCGCATATGACAATAAATCCGACTTTGACTTTTCTGTAGGGGTCTGGAGAGTGCACATCTGGAGTACTGTGTACAGTATTGGTCTGCTTATTTAAGGATGTAAATATGTTGGAACCAGTTCAGAGAAAGTTAATTAGACTGATGGCTAGAATGGGTAGATGTCTTATTGAAGAAAGGATGGACAGGTTAAACTTGTATCCGCTGGAGCTAGCTTAGAAGAATGAGACATTACTTGATTGAAACCAATGAGACAGATCAATGAGGTTGATGAGATGAGATTCAATCATCCTGAGGAATCTTGACGGGGTGGATATGGAGAGGATATTTCTTCTTTTGGGAGAAAGCAGAACTATGGGACACTGCTTAAAAGTAAGGGGTTGCCTATTTAACATAGAGATGAGGCAATATTTTTCTCTGAGGGTCATGAGTCTTCATCAAAGGGCAGTAAAATCAGAGTCTTTGAATATTTTTAATGCAGAGGTAGATAGGTTCTTGAGAAGCAAGGGGGTGAAAAGTTACTGTAGACAGATGAGAATGTGGAGTTGAGATTACAGTCAGATCAGCCATGATCTTGAAAATAAAGAAAAAATGGCAGATGCTGGAAATCTGAAATAAATACAGAAAATGCTTGAAACACTCATCAGGTTAGGTAGCATCGATAGAAAGAAAAATAGAGTTGCATTTCAGGTTAAAGACCCTTCATCATAAATAGGAAAGTAAGAAAACTAATTAGTTTTAAGTTGCAGAGAGGTTGGGGGGGGGGGGGGGGGGGGGAGATGTATGGAATATTTAGGGTACCCAAGTGATTCCAATGTTTATGGAGCCATCTGCTGAGAAACTGGGTATACTACAGCAGGTGGCTTATCTACTGCTAACTCTCTAAAGCCTTTCCATCATCTATAAGGTGCAAATCAGGAGAATGATGGAATTCGCTTCACTTATCTAGATATTGCTCCAACAACACCAAATAAGCTTGATACCAGGACAAAGCAATCCACTTGATTAGCACTCATTTCACCACATTAAACATTAACTTGCTCCATCATATTTGCACCTTGCCTACAGTGTGTACCAGCTACAAAATTTAGTTACTTGCCCAAGCTACTCTGATAGCAATTCATAAACCCTGTGACCTCTACCATCAGGAAGAACAAGAAAAACTATCACATAGGCTCACCACTACCTGCAGGTTTCTTTCCATTATACCATATTACATTAATTTGGAAATATCTTGGTGTACCATCATACCTACTCTACTTTAGTCCAAACCCTATATCCAAAGCACTATGAGAATGCCTTCAGCAGAAAGACAACAATGATTCAAGAAGGTGGCTTGCCACTATCTTCTGAGGGGTAATTTTGGATGAACACTGAATGCTAGTCTTGTCAATGATGCCCATATCCTAAAGAATTAATAAACAAAAAAATTCAAAATGATGTGTATTACTTATTATAATTGACTTACCTGTCTTATTTGATCAGATTTACTTGCAGATGAACTGCTAATTATTCTTCTCTGCTCAAGAAGAGCTCTATATTTTGCACTATTACTGTATGTATCCATGGGGTGCTTTCTTCTAGCTGCAATAACAAATGCTTCAGGGATTAAAAATGTAACAATAATTAGCTGTTGATTATATGAAATGTACAATAAATTCCATTCCACGTGTCTGGCACAGGTTGGTCGTTGAGAAGAATGATGCCATATTTCATCTTTTTAAAGTCTGAATTCTGGAAGCAAGTTATTTAGTGCAATTTTAGATTTTAGACCTGTGCTAAAAATGAGCAAGGCCTTGTTAAACAATAATTCCATCATCACTTCAAAGTATTAAATTTAGTCATATTTTCAACGAGAACATGAAATTAATACATTAGTTTGCTCTTTAATACTGATACTTTTTACCCAAATCAGTGTTTTAAGAAAGCCTTATGGTTTCCAAGAAAGCAAACAGATTTGAGAAACACAAGTACTTAAACACTGTTTACATGCAACCTACCACTGGCTAACAGCATAGCTATGATAGAAATATTTTATAGAACCATACTATCATAGTAGATATTTGTGACTCTTTTGCAGTATTTACATCAATACTCTTATATTATTTTCCCTTATTTAGTTCCTCAGAAGATTTACATATCCTGTATTTTTAAGGCATCTATGCACAGAATCCATGATGGCCATTTTCATTATGGTTACAATGAATGATCTATTCAAAAGTTAATATTTTGAAGTATTTTCATTTTCAATGTTTTCTGGGCTTCACTGAATCCTGTCAAAGGTCGCTACCAATGCCAATCTTGTATAGCTAATAATATGTCCTGGAGAGACTCATACTCCTATTTGTAAGCAGATGGGTGTCATGCCAGTATTCATTACATACATCCTTTGCTGGGCAACTTGTGACATTGTTAGTCATCATGTTTAGAGTCACAGGGAAAAAACCCATGCTTAATCATTCCGCTGTGACACAGGTAAGCATTCATTTCCAATGAAATTACACAAATATTCACACTGGAAATAACTGCACATAATGACAAAGCTATAGCCAGTCATGGTAGAGGTGATGGGATAATACCCTTATCAATCACACTTGATGACCAGACACCTTTTGGAGACTTTAGACAGATAATTTATATCGTCCACTCACTAAAATTTCTGAAGAAATTCCACATTTCTTGGGGGAAGTTGTTTTAGGTTCTGTTTCCTCTATTCATTAGACTTTATTTCCTGAGTAAATTAACTTTATTTGCTGTGAGTCAGTCATGCTAATGCTCCTTCCATTTTCAAGCCACTGGCCTATGTAGTGACATCAATAAACACTTTGTTTAGAAATAAACAGCCACTATCTGGGCGGTGAATGGAACCAAAATTATCTTAGTGTCATTTGCTACTTTTATTGCTTTATGTACATATCAGCACTAAACACTTAACTAATTAACTTACATTGATAGCTCCAGAATGAATAGATGCCAATGTTAACTTTTTTCAACCCGAAATAGTGAAGTTAGCCAAGTGGGCAACACAAGGCATTATCCTTCAAGAGTACAGAGTAGTGGCGTAAATCCTAATTCTTCCTAAATATTTTGAATATAATTTTGCAAATTAAATGTCTTTCCATTTTTGGTTTCATATTTTACCTTTTTAAAAAAGAATTGGATAGTTTTAGATTAAAAGAGAGCCTCAATATCTTTAAAAAGAATAGTTCCACTGAGGATCGGGACACTTTTAGAAATCAGCAATGGATGACTAAAACATTTAAGTAAACAGAAACCTATTAAAACAAAGCAAGAGCTTCTACACCTAAACAAAAGGAAGACATAATAAACTTACCAGAAAGTTGACCAGTAATGTAACCAAAGGTCTAATAAACGTAAGGAATTTAAGGTAATATTACTTCATAAAGAGAACTTACTGAAGAAATCATCAGGACTAAAAGTTGACATATCTCCTGTACCTGATAGTCTGTATCAGGCACTGGAAGTGGTGGCTGAAGAGATATTGGATGCACGTAATTGTGATTTTCTAAAATTTGCTGGATTCTGAAAGTGTACCACTAAATTGGAAGATAGAAAATGTAACACTGCTATTCAGGAAAGGAGGGACAGAGACAATAAGGAAGTCCAGGCTAGGCTGCCTTGCATAGATTGTTGGAATCCACTAGAAAGGACTTAGTAACAGGGCAATTAGAAAATCATAATATGATTGGAGTCAAACTGGTTTAAACAACATGTTTCAGAAATATACTTAGTTTTGTTTAGAGGATATAATTAACAGAGTGGATGTATAATTCTCAGAAAGCTTTTGATAAGCCACCACATGAAAGGTTGTTACAAAAAGGGCACATAGGGTTGGTTAAATGATAGGAAACAGAAAGTAGGAATTGATAAGTCATTTTCAATTTGGTAAGATTTTATTAGTAGGTGCCACAAAGTGGGTGCACTGGCCCCTCAGAGTGTAGATTAGAAGATATAATTTCAGGGTAACTGATTTAGCATTTAGGACTAAGATGGGGAGAAATTTCTTTATTCAGAAGGATGTGAATGTTTTGAATTCTCGACCAAAGATGGTTGTAGATGTTTGTCTGCATAGACGCCTTACTGAAAATGAAATGAACCAGGTATTTTATGTTACACAGAAATTTACACTATTTACAAGCACATTACACTAAAATTTTCTTACCGCCAGAAGGAGCAGAAAATAATTGTCCTACTCTGGAAACCGATTGTGTGCCATTCAACAGGCTGCCTCCATCAATGGTCAAATGGGAGACATTAGGTCGGTGAGGTTGCAGGTTTGTTGTATGCTCCTTATTCCTAGATAAGAAGCTGTTTTGAGAGTTACCTAGAAAATTAAAATTCAATTTTATGTCTCTTCATATTTACACACTTTACAGATTACATTTGGTATCAAATTTAAAAGCTGAGAAACAACTATATTTTCATTGCATATCTTTTTCCTGAGGTTTAGTGTATTACAAAACTGTAGTATTTCTCAATAGATATAAACAAGCCTCAGTATTCTTTTGTATGGTATGTGAGTGAACTTTACCCAAAATCCAAATGATAATCATGAATATGATGGTATGAGTGGCCTCCATCTGTGCTGCTGATTTCTATGATTTCTTGATCAAGTACCCTGTGTGTATTGTGGTACACCTCTGCAAATTTGATTCAAGTCCATTGCGTGTATGATGCATATAGTGAAAATCTCACTGCAAACAAATTTTTTATATTGCACTAGTGCTGATGTCATTTGGTGGACTTATACCACATAAAAAGCAGTAGGGAAAACAAAGATCCCAATGAAAAATGAAGAGACAAATTTCCTGACAGGCAGTAATACCCCCAAGTGCCCAAGATGTGCCCAAAATTACTCTATTCCAGTCAACCTAATTTTCAACAGCACAGGCCCATTTCTTTTTGCAGAAATGTGTTTACAAATTTCTAGCGCTGAAGAATTGCTAGTCCTTTACTCTGGTCCATCTCTAGGTCAACCAGGCATAGGAACAAAGGCCCTATTCATTTTGTTAGGGATTCTTAGCCTTTAAAATAGGGGAGTTAAGTGATACTGTATTTTAAAAATATCTTGGTTGTTTTTTTAATAATTTCAAGTGATTCTATCTGATCTTAATTAACTCTACTTTTTAATCTCAAAGCATTTACAGCAATTTTAATAGCTCTAAATGTAAGAAGCATATAAAGATTGTTAAATTTCTTGACACCTTTGATGCAAGGCAAGCCTTCAGTTCTAGCTGTCTGGTGTATTCCAGCGATAGGGTCCCATCAGAGTTTGTGCATTGCTGAGATCCCACTACATCTTGGCAGATGCCTCCAGGATCAAGTGGAAGACAAGATCTAGCACAATTTGTAGTCTAAAATGTAGACCAGGGTTTAGGAGACTATTTGTTCTTCTTTTTCATCCATATCAGTTGGCAAAAGAGGCCTCCATTTATCTTGAAAGATCTTTGACTGCAACAAAGATGCTCAATACTGCACTAAAATGTTGGGCTAAGATCAAATGGTCAAATCTGTGAATCCACAGCCTTCTGCCTCATTACTGTCAACTTTGATAATCTATCCTAGAAAACATGACAAAGCTGTATCCTTTTTGATAAGTGTACCTAAGTTTTAAATGATAGTGGCTTTTCTAACTAATCCATCAATGGAGCACAAGCATTAGTCTGAGACAAACCTGCTTTAGGCTGGTGGTTCCACTAAAATCCACCAGTGAGGTGCTCTTTGAGGATCAGTTGTCTCCAACTTCATGCCTATGTATCACAGCATTAAAATTAGACACAAGATGAAGGTCAGATGCTCAGGTGCATTTTGCCCCACAGTTTTTTTGCTATGTGGGCCATTAGCATCTAGATTGTTAAAATAACTTTTGTTAAATGAACTGCTCAGAGAGAGCAGTGAAGTGCTAGTTAGATGGGCCTAAGAGTGGGTCAGCTTTGACTTTCCCTCTGCTCTCCAGTAGTTCTGGATATTGAGGACCGAGCCTGATTGTGATGAAGCAGAATCAGTTTTGGAGAGTGTAAGGAAAAGTCGGTAGAGAGATATGAAGTAGGGGCAGGGGGTGGAGGGAGAGGGAGAGGGAGAGAGTATAGGACTCGGAAGTCTTGGTTAAAATGACTACACAGAGCCTCTTGTTAAAAGGATTCTTTAATTGTGGAATTTCAGACCCTGAGGGAGCTTTATGATATATTCGTACTCACAGCACATGGCTGTCTGCTGGATCCAAGATGGAAGACTGAGTAGTATGAAATTTAAAATTTATTTTAAAGTGTGATTCTTTGACATCAATATGCCTAATTAATGTGCTTAAAACTAGTGCATTCCTTTCCCTTTGTGTAGATCATGGTTACTTGACAGATCTACTTCAGATAAAATTGATTTTAGAAATAATGTGGTATGCAACTTTTACAATGGTTTATTTTTAAAAGCATTTTTTCAAAGAACTTGCATATTATTACTTTCTTACCAGTTGTTATATCCTTTTGTGCCAAGGCATCACGCACTCCGTGCCAAAGCAATGCAATTTGTTCATAAGTTGCTGTGGAATCCAAATGTAAGGCGTTCTCTCCATTAAGAGAGTCTTGTTTGGTGCCATTATCCACATTTCCTTGTTGTGTAGCATTTACTGAAGAGGTTTCTTTACTAACAACTTCATATGAGCGGACTGAATAGGAAGAAGGGAATGTTGTGATACTAACAGACCTATTGCTTGAAGAATATACCTGAGGCTGAAGGTCTGAGATTATCGCACTCTCAGTGGTGTCTTTATCTAATGGCATGATTTTCACTGACGTGTTCGAACATGCATCAATAATATGAGCAGGATGCATCTGTGGTTGACAACTGCTATTATAATTGACAGCTGTCCTTTGCGACTGCTTGCTATCAGTTGCTGGTTTCGGTGGTGGATGAGGTACCATGACTTTACCCTGAGATTTTATTACTTCCCTGGCAGACAGTGGTCTGATTATGGTACCTTTCCTGCCAGAAGAAACTTTAGCTGAATGGGCTCTTTTAACCATTTTGGCATGCTTTTTTTCTCCCAAGGATTTTTCAGGTTCAGCAATATTGTTTTTTGCATTCATTTTGTGACCTAAGCATCGAGTTCCTGTGGCTGTCCAGGACCGTTTAGTAAAACGGTAATCAGATGACGCAGCTGAAGTTACTCCATGGGTCGCAGAAACAGTTTCTGAAGTTACAGGTGCTGCCATTGTGATGTCTCCGCAGGTTTCATTCAGCTGATGGCCAGATAGATCATAACTTACAGCAGTCTTTTGATCAGCATTTAGTGTGTTCCATTTTGATTCTTTGTTATTGTTCACATTTGAATTAACATTAACAATATGGTCAATATTTTGAAAATGAGTTGACTGTAATTGAATCTGACTTGTTAATCCTGAACTTTTAATGTCTGTTGTACTTCCAAATTCTTCTCCAGTAGCTTCATCTTCCCCCTTCTTAAATTGGTTGGTTTGGTTAATCTCATCCAGCCACCTCAGCTTTTTCTTTGTTGGATTTTTATTAGTTTCTACGTCTTTCATTTTTTTAAGCTCCACACTATCTCTAATAGAGGATGGCATGTGAATACCTAGCACATTACAAGCAGATAATGGAGATTTGGACTTAACATTTCCATACTTTGATACTTTCTTAAGTATCCCCTTCAAAATTTTGATTTTTTTTTCTTGGATAGAATTCTTGTTGGCTTTTAATCTGCTGGTACTCATTGATGAATGTGTTACTGGTTCATTTTCTTTTCCTTCTGTCATTTTAGTTCCAGAGTCAGGTTCAGATGAATTAAATGCTGCTTGAGACACTTCTGACTGAACAGGTTTCTGACTGGCTGCTGCAGAATGTCTGATTTTGACATTAAAGTTATATTTGTTGAGTGATGTTTGCTTGTCTTCAATTTCGCTGGAAATGTCAATATTTTTGTTCAACGTGAAAGGAGAATAAATAGATCTATTAGCTGCACCCACACTTGTCTGCTGATGTGCTTGTTGGATCTTTTGACTGTCATTTACACTGTCAGTTTTTGCTCTGCCACTGCCCATTTGTGACTCCTGATTTGAGGTTAAAAAGATAGGTGTTGCTAAAGGCAGTTTTAAAGGATGAAATGATGCAGGTTCTCTTTGGTGCTCTATTTCTACTCTTCCCTTCACTCCTGAAGGTTGTGTTGTTTCTCTAGGTGTTGCATCTGGCGTCGACCAGGCATTGCAAGGAATTACTGCAGAATGAGCAGATTGGCCCACAGAACTTTCAGGAGAGTCTGTGGATGTTGGATGCTTTTGTACTGAGTGGGAATTACGATCTGCCACTTTATGTTGATTGCTATTAAAACATTTGGTTGAATACGCATTTTGATGTATTTCAGTAGATGAAACAGAGTTTGAGTCAAGACATTTAGATTCAGTACTTTTGGAAGCAAATGTGTGTAGCTTGTCACTCAAATATTCCTCTGCAGTTGAAGCTTCAATTCCATTTGTTACTGCGATCCCAGGAGAAGAAATGGGAGTCCTGCTATTATCCAAGTCATTGATCCAGGCACTTATGTGTCCCGTTTTTAAAGGATAAGACTCTCTCTTACCAGAGGCAAAAAAATGTTTTAAAGATGATGTGTGATCAGCATTTTGCCCCTCAATTTCTAGGCTGTCAAGACTTGATAAGCTTTGAGTCTGATTAAGTTGATTGATTTCTTTTTGGAATTCCTGAGAAATTCAAACATACAGTTTATTTACTTAACAAAATAAAATGACCAAAAGGTTTATGTGGAAAACAATATCACCTAGTTTCACTAAATTCGCTTAAACTAATTAATTTCCTATAACTATTTAACAGCTGATCAACAAAGATGACTGTTCCTTCAGTGCAATATTAAGGAAGTGCTACATTGTAGGATAAGCTGTCCTTTATCTGGCTTTAAAATGAGGACCTATCTGCTCAGCAAAATGATCATACCTAATCCAATGAACTATTTGAAAGAAAATGTAAAAGCCTCCAGTGGCTTAGCCCTCAATATACAGCATAAAAAAACTGATGATTATTGATTCATTTGCTGTGTCCAGACTGACTACTGCAAATTGGCTTCATAACATTGCCCTTCAGCAATCCATGTTTGGAAGGGTTCGGAATAGCAATGTAAGTGGCATACTTGCAATGACAATTCACATCCAGACCATTTTAACTTCTGGTTCTGTGTATTCATATTTCCACTCTTGGGCTCTTTTGATCAATATTTTAGAATCTTCAGAAATGCCCTAGTAATAAATTAACCCCAAAAAACAATTGTGTATTGTTCAAAAAAAAGGTTACCTTCATTCTGTTTATTCTCTGCTGGTCACAATTCCAGCCATTAGGAAATATTTTCATATCTCACTATTCCCCGCACTTATTAAAAATAAACTGTTATATCTGTTTTTCTGCTACCTCTTGCACAAACTCTGCCCATTGAACAAATAGTTTTAAAACATTTTTAGGTTGGTCTCTAACAAAGCAATTCATGTAGCCAAAGTAATGTAAGAAGCTAAGGGTAAATGTAAATCAGAAAATAAAAATACTGCATTTTTTTCATTATTCAATTTACCTTTTAATTCATCCTTTACTTCTTGCTTCCATTTTAGATATAGTTACAAAGGTAACATAGTTCATTACTTGCAAAGTTTAGGCTATGGTGTTATATTAATACATGTCTTTTTCTTTCTCCCTTATTTTTCTTATCTATTCATCTCCATTTACCTCCATGACTTTGGTAGTATTTAAGGTGGTGCAGTTTCTGTTTAAAAAAAATCAAAATAGGCTATGAACCCGCACTGCCTATCAAAATCCAGGTAAGTAGCCTCTATCCCTCTATGCATTGCCTGGCATCCCTCTTCCCCCACAATATTCCTTGTTCATGTCCTGTTATTTCCTAGGTCAGTAGCTGGTCTGTAGCTGTATGCAGAAGATTTTAACAGTCATTCCCAGATGTCAGGGGAGCTCAGATGATAGATCATCCAAATTTTATTTCAGAATCACTGGCATTCAGAAAGCCACAGGTGTGATGCATGTTAGTTAGTGCTGATGACCTGTCAGAGCACTGTCACATGATCTATACTTGCAACTGCAAGTTGATTGCGGATACTGAAATAAATGGACACTTTTAGAACTCTTGAGATTGTGTGAGTTTGTTCAGCAACCTGCACTACAGTTTTGTGTAACTCCCCTAAGCAATACATTGGTGATGAGGGTTTGTGACTACGGGATTATGGATAATGATATCGGAGCACATTGCAAAGAGTGTGGCAAATCTGGAGCATGGAGCCTGGCAGAATCATGAGAAACAGCATCAACACCTGCAATGAGGAGCTTGTGATGACAGCAGGCCAACCACAATCTACATCTGTTGGAAAACTGGGAGATTATGAGAACACGTATTTGGTATGCATGGAATTGTTCTTCTGTGCCCATAACATTACAGAGGTAAGAGGAGGAAATGGTAATGATAATGGAAACATTCAGAAGCAGAGATATGCTATCCACTTGCATCGTTAATATTTTGGCATCTTGCAGCCAGATTAATGCCCAAGTCATTGAGATATTACAGAACCATGTTAACCCAGAGACCTTTGAAAGTTACAAATTTGGAACGCATATCCAAAAGATCAAATGAGGAAGAAGTGATTTCACTGCTGAAGATAAGAATTTGTCATTTCTACACATTCTTAGGCCAAGCGGCGAAAGATCAATTTACGTGTAGCCTTGCCAACAAGCATATTCAAGCAAAGCTTTTTAACACATTAGAATACAATTTTGAGAAAGGATGCAATATCACAATCAAGATGAATGTGGTGTCAAAGAATGTAAGGGAGCATTGGTCAGTGTAGATGCAGAGATGCAAGTCGTGTGCAATTGACAGATGTGATAATGGCAGCTTCTTCATTCCTCTGTTTAGATCACTTAAGAAGCAGCACCACCGGGGGAACCACAGGCCACGTGGATGCAAAGAGCAGGAAGCCTTTCAATCAGTGTCAGGATAACTACATAGGCCTCTTGTGTCTCTTCAGCAGCACATTGAAGCTGTAAGCCTAGAAAGTGGAACAGGCTTGAGGGTGGAGCAGATTAATTTTTATGTTCAGGACACTTCATCATTTCAGCTGTTGCAAGGGGGAATTATGTAGCATGGGTCTGCAAAGGCAGGCGAATTACGTCAATCACAGATAAACATTCATGGCAATATAGGTGCAATCTCCTGCTCCTTGAAATGCAGGGAACACCACAATCCTCAAAACCCCTCATACCAGATACCAGGAAGGAGATGAATTCAGTTCTCCAAGCAACTGTAGTTTCTGTGACCTCTCTCCTGGATCAGTGAGCTGCAAATTGTAAGATCTTACATACTGCACAACCTTCAGACAGGAAGGACCTTACAACAAAGGAATCTTAAACCATCATGGTCATTAGTTCAACTGATGGGAAGCCTTTGGCCTTTCTCTAGGGCTGTATCTATGCCTCTGTGACAGATAACCCTGGCCACCTTGTGAAAATAAAGGATATTTCCTGAGGCACTGGTCTTCAGTCATATGCAAGAATAAGAACTGCCATCAGATTACTTTTTGTGGTTGGGGTCTCCAGTTCAGAGCCTTCTCCACATTATCCCCTGCCTTGTACAAGGTTGTCCTGCTCATTGGGCCTTCCGTGTCATGATCCACAGCATTTGGCACACTCGCCAAACCGCATATATCTGCTGCCCATGGAGTATCTGAAAACTCCAGATATGACTCTTGTTCCTGTAATTTTTCAAAATTTTATTAACTGCAACTTAACCAAACAAAAACTGATGATCATTCTAAACAGTGCAGGTGGGGTAAGCTTCCTGCTGCTAAAACTTAGATTTCAAATGCATATTTAAAATAGTTGCCTTAGGTTCATTGGGGTTCAACTTGGCAAGGCTAGTGTCAACAATGTTGCAGAAGGATCTGTGCCATGAAATGACTAATCTACATACATGATTTGTTTGCACAAAGCTTTTGCTGTTGCACTATCCAAATTACTAGATGTGAGAAAAATGCTTAAAATGTGCTTTGCTAATTAGTTCTGAAAATTGGAAATACTTTGCTCTGAACAAAAAGTGGTGGTATGCAGCCCAATGTTTTTTCTACCTTTGAACTACATTCTTGGGATCTCATTACATTGGCCACACCCTATACAACAATCTAACTTGTTTGAATGAAGATCTGCATCAATTTCATCATCCATTAAGTATCTAAATCACTGGGTTTTTTTAATATGCTTAGAACTTATTGCTGTCTTGAGGTAATGTGAAGAAAACATTAATATTACAATTGGAATTTTCTCATGTTGCCAAAAAGAAAGTATAACTGTGACCAGTCATGAGATCTGAAGCAGACAGGAGATAATTTTTTACAAAAGTATTGTAAACACCATGTGTTATTCAAGAAAACCAAGCTGACACTATTATATATACAGTATGTTAGATTTGGACCAACTGTCAGGAAATGGATACTTATAAAATCTTACTGCACCTATTTGCTTCTGTCAAGGAAGTTCACAATAAAACAGCTGACATTTTGACAAATTTGTCAAGGTGGTTACATTGATTTCAATGAAAGAAACCTACACTAGTGTTTTTAAACTCAAAGGAAAATACATGGAGCTCTACCACAACTTTTTTTTTATATACTGTATATGGGGAACAAAGAGCCAGATTTTTGATCATAAATGTTTCGCAAGAACACCTATGTATTTTTCAATAATGTGTTCATAACAGTAAACTATATTATGCAGTCCCTGTTTAAATATGAAATATTCCTGCATATAGAAGCATCCGCACACATGGATTTCTAGTGAGAAACCAAATGGATTGTTTGTGATGTCTGAAGACTAAAGAACATACATTATCAAGATGTAAAATTGAATTCAGTGCATCAGATCGAGCTAGACTGGGCTGCTGCCAAAATATGAGCCCATGGTCCTTGCATGCCAGCATTTACCCAACCCCAATCTGGAGTTTCTGACCTGTGACCTCCATTCCCAATTGGAGCTAGGATCATTATTCACTGCAATTTTGCTGCTGGCTGCTTCTTTATACAGTCTAAACACCAGGAATCCTTTGTATAAAGTAGTATAACCATCATGGGATCAGGAGTTATAGTCCTGAACCTAAAGATGAAATGATGACTATCTCTTGTCCCTGTAAATGAATCCCTATAATAATCTCTCTAAGAAAGTTTGTTGTCCCTTTAAGTGACATGTATGGTTGCCTTCAGATCCTGCAGTGATATCTTTAATATATTTACCTGCAGCCTCAAGAATCTGGTTCAGATCCTGTTCTGAATGTTTCCTTAACCATAACCCCGAAAATCAGGTGGTGTCACATGCTAAGGATACAAGCTCTACTTGTCACTATCATCAAATGTCCCATCCTATCTACAAAGTACATCCACCTGAGGGGAGACATGTTGACCCAAGTCAGGAGCGAGTTCATGACCAGTCTCATGAAATCAATTTCAATTGAAATCACTCTCTCCCCATTGACACTAACATTCACCCACATTAAACGTGATTGAGGGGAGCAATAGCACAGACTGTACTTCGGGGAAATAATTCAAAGCATCTTGCAAATATGAATCTCCCAGTGACTGAGCTGCATAATTTCTGAAGAATACAATCTCCTGACTGGCTTAATGCCAGATGGTCATCAGAGATCCTTCTTTTTGAGAGTGGTCTCTGTCATGGTTTAATGATGGGTCAAGAGGTGACTCATTAATTCATTCCTGGATCCACAGATCCACCTGCAGGAACTGTCCATTGACAGAATTTCCATCCCTTTGTTTTCTGTCCATCCTCTTTTCATCTTCAAGGCAAGGTATTTCTCTTTGAAGCAGGCTTCCATTTGAAGGTTATAGCACCATTGAAAACAGTTGATAGCCTGCTCTTCCCAGTTGATGATTTCTATGTTTGTTGGAAGCAAATCTCAAGAAAACATGTGTTTGACTGCTACAGGATCTCTGCCAGAATTGAGCTGGGAATATAAAATTTGAGTTGTAAATTAAGAGATGGGTATCCATACACAGTGTCCAGATCTGTAAACGATGCTTAAGAATCATTGACCTTGGTGACAACACAAATGCTTGTGCAGTGGCCTTCACTCTTATATGGAAGATCCTTTGGAGGCATTGGTCATATCTCTCCAGTACTTTAGATGTTGTTAGTAAATTACCAAAGTTTCGCAGACACTAACAGAAGAGATAATAAGCAAGTTGTATGCCTAGACCTCAGTGATATGCTGTTGGTTGCAATTTCCTGAAAGAGACATCAACACTTTGGATCCTGTACTGAGTTTTAACATCAATGTTCACTGCTAGGAAGAAGTAGCTAAGGTAGCTATCTAAGTAAGGGAAAATGTTGAACTATCTCTGGAGACTTGCTGCTGATAGTGAATTGTGGACTGTCACCTTGAGCAAACTGATAAAGCATTTTGGCATCCTTTATGTTGACTAAGTGCCTGGCTTTGGTAAGCTTTCTCAAAGAGATCTGGTGCAGACTGGAAGTCATTCATGTATGTGCAGGGATGGTACAAGCATTAGTACATTGCAGGTCAGTGACGGAGACATTCAAGATTCAATAACCCTCCATCCATTTTGCTTTCAATGAAAATTCCTGCGGGAAGGCAATATTTGTTGAGGACTAGCTCAACTGCTAGAAAAATGGAGAATGAGGTTGACATGATGACAATTCATTGCTAGACCCCAATTTGAATAATGACTGGTTCTCTCTCAGAATCATTATAGAAAATGCTAAAATATTTAAAAAAAAGGAGCAGTAGGCCATGAAGTCATTTGAACCTGTACTGATATTAAATAAGATCATAAATAATCCTGTGCCTTGCTAACAAAAGAAGTTAAGAAGAGTATTTGATCCAAAGTGAAGTCATATAGAGTTTCCAGAAAAAGTATTAAGCCTGAGGATTGGGAGCAGCTTAGAATGCAGTAAAAATGAACTATTTGTTCACCACCCCTTGAGGAAAATCTCTATTCGTCTCAGTCTAAAATGTCCTGATACTGTGACTCCAGGTTCTGGACCCTCCAGCCAAGGGAAACATTACTCTGTCAAGCCCTGTTAACATGTTTACAAACATTCAATGAGATCTCCTTTCATTCTTCATTTCTGAGGTTTTAAGAGCAGGAGCAAGGATGTTTTACTACAATTACACAGGACATTGATTAAGAAAGCCAAAATACAGTATGACAGTAAATCTGCAAGACTGTAAAAGCTTTTCCAAGTATGTAAAAAAAAATGAAGACAAATGTGGGTGCCTTATAGTCAAAAATAAGAAAATATATCCTATATAAATAGGAAAATACATGCAGTCACAAATGGGAAATTAAACAAACACTTTGGTTCTGTATTCATGGAAGAGGAAACAAACAACTTTGCAAAAATGCTAAAGAAGCTAAAATCTAATGAAAAGGAAGAATTAAAGGAACTTACTATTAATGAAGTAAAATTGGGAAAAATTGTAATTAAGTAAGTCCCCAGGGACTAATAATCTGCACCTCACAAGATTTAAAAAGGTAGCCATGGAAATAGTGAATGTATTGGTTGATATTTTCCAAAATTCTTTAAATTATGCAAGCTTCTTATAGATTGAAGGGTAGCAAGTACAATTCCATTACTTAAAAGAGGAGGGAGAAAGAAAACAGAGAATGGCAGAAAATGCTAGAGTCAATTACAAAGGAATTATTAGAAAGGGTGGCACAGTGGTACACCAGTTAGCACTGCTGCCTCACATCTCCACCAGGTTCCATCCTGACCTTAGGCGCTGTTTGTGTGGAGTTTGCATGTTCTCCTTCTGACCATGTGGGTTTCCCCTAGGTGCTCTGGTTTGCTCCCACAGTCCAAAGATGCACTAGTAGGTTAACTGGCTACTCTGAATAACCCCAGTGTAGATGGAGGTGGCAGGAAAATTAAGTGGATTTGATGGGCATGTAGTGAGAATGGGTTACGTGGAAATAAGCGGGTGGGCAGAAATACTCTGGGAGTAGTGTAGATTTAAAGAGCTGAATGGACAATATTGTGAGAAAATTTGAAATATGATAACAATATATCAATGGGATTAGACAAAATCAACATGGATTCATGAAAAGAAAATCATATTTGACAAATTTACTGAAGTTTTTTGAGGATGTAAATGGTGGAACATGTAAGGGAGAACCGGTGGATTATGGTACATTTGGATTTTCAGAGACTGATAAAGTCCTACATAAGAAATTAGGTGCAAAATTAAAGTATGAGATTGGGGCTAATATACTGGCATGGATTAAAAATTGGTTGACAGACAAGAAACACTGAGTAGGAAGAAATAGGGTGGTAGGTGGTAATCAGTGGGGCACCACAGGGATCTGTGTCCCAGATATCCAGAATATATATCCATGGATGACAGAACCAAATGTAATATTTCTCATTGCTGCCAACACAAAATTGGGTGGATTTTGAGCTGTGAGGAGGAATCAAAGAAGCTTCAAGGTGATTTGGATAAGTGAGTGAGCAAATACATGCAACTGAAAGATAATGTGAATAAATGTGAACTTATCCACTTTGGCAGGAGAAACAGAGAGTCCAAATATTATTTAAATAGTGACAAACTGGGGAATGTAGATTTATATAGAGATCTGGCTGTCCTTCGGACACTGAAAGGAAACATAAAGTTACAGCAAGCAATAAAGCAAATGGTATGTTGGCCTTTGCTGCAAGAGGTTTTGAAGAACAATAGCAAAGCTGTTTTACTACAGTTATATAGGACTTTGATAAGATCACAAGTGAACTGTCTTACCTCCTTGCTATAAAGGGAGTGCAGTGAAGGTTCATCAGACTGATTCTTGCCATGGCACGACTGTCAGATGAGGAAAAATTGAGTCAACTAGGTCTTTACTAGAGTTCAAAAGAATAAAATGGCATCGCATTGGAACATTTGAAAAAAGTTTTGACAGGGCTTGATAGTTTGGATGCTTCCCCTGGCTGGAAGGGGTCTCTAACCGGGGGTCACAGTCTCAGGATGGAGAAAAGACATTAGGGCTACTATGACAAGAATTTTCACTTGAAGTGTGGTGAAGATTATTCTAAGGAATTCTCTATGACAGAAGGCTTTGGAGGTTAAGTTGCTGTATATAATTAAGAAGGAGATAGTTATTTTTAGGTAGAAAAGACATCAAGGAGCATGAGGGAATATGGTATTAAGAAAGGGGATCAGCCTTGATCATATTGAATGGTAGAATAGGCTCAAATAACTGATTGACCAGCTCTGCTCTTATTTCAATGTTTCCCACTGGATCAGCCTATCTGTTGAAGGCAATGTGCAAAATTTTATCTCTACCTGCCCTGAATACTCTCAATGACAGAACACCCATAACACTTTCGGAAAGAGAATTGCATAGGTATACAATCATCCATGTGAAGAAATTCTCTTCATCTCAGACCCAAATGGCTAGCCTTTTCTCCTGAAATTATGTCCCCTATATAAGGTCTCTTCACAGGGTGGAAACAACACCTTCTTCTCATCCAACACATCCAATCTTCTCAGAACCTTGCATGTATCAATGAGATCATATTCCACAGATGTGTAGGTTGGTAGATTAACTGGCCAATGTAGATTGCCCCTAGTTTGTAGGAGAGTGATAGAATCTGGGGTAGTTGATGGGACTTTGGGGAGAATAAAATGAAATTGGTGTTGGATTAGTGTAAGCGGGTGTTTGATGTTGGTGCAGTTTCAGTAGGCTGAAGGACCTGTTTGCGTGCCGCATAACTCTATGATTTTATCTCCTTTCATTCATATAAACTCCAGCAAATATAGTACAATCCCTTCATCTCAGGAATTATTTTTGTAAATCTATGCTGCACTGGCTCCAAAACCAGCGTATCCTTCCTTGGGCATGGAGATCAAAATAGCACACAGTTCACCAGATAAAGTCGCTTCAAAACCCCAAATAATCTTAGCAAGACTCCCTAGCAGTGATGAGGCAATCAGAGCCATGATGAATTTTGCTGGCCAATGTGTCCATTTGTCATATTGCTGAATCTCTGTGGAGTCCTAGTGTTCTTGCCCCTTTTCTTGGATCTGGTATTTAAAATGCTTAAGATGAAGATCATGCCACCTCTCCTGGGAGATGGTCAAAATCCACAATGAAGTTCAGCAGGACTTATTTGGGAAGAGGAATGAGATGGTTTGGAAGAATACAAGGTAATTTTCCTATTGTGCAGAACAGGGCAATATCATTTTGGGAACAATATAAAAGAGTAAGCTATTTATTTTCTAAGTGAAAATATTGGTAGGAACAATCACCACACAGTCCTTTGTGAGATTTAATGTCTTGTCTTTACATTAGGACATTCTCCATCACGTAAAGTGTTTTAGCAGCCCAAACTTGGGCTTCCAAGTGGTATTATTGGCCTGGCAGTTGGAGAAAAATTATCTATACAACTTGTAACTTCATGGCCAACGGCATTTTGCATTACTTTATCAATAGTATGCTGGAAAACTAAGCTGGAATCAATGAAGAATGTTTAAAGGATACCAGGAAAGTCGACACGCATATCTTAGAAGCTCACCCTGGCACCCAATAGTTAAAGCTCCAAATTTAAGAGGGGCATGGGAGGCAGAAGCCGCCACCCCCACTGAGTTTAAAGGGAATGTGGGAGATGATGACCCCATAAGTGCGGGGTCATTGGATACGCTGAGTGATCATGGCACCTCAATGAGATGCTCTTGCTCCTATAGGATGAATCCACCTCCAACAGCTGGGAAATTGCATACTGGACCCAACAATCCATCTGCACAGATTGCACTTAGCTGACATTGGGCAATCAATAATTGGTGACCAGCCCTACAGAGGTGAGTGGCACCAGACTGTGAGAGGCCTTACTGTGAGCAAGCAGCTGAAGAGTGGGAGAAGACTGGGGTTTAAAAGGCAAGAGTTAGGGAAACATGAGGGAAAGGAAGAAGGACGTTGGTGAGGCAAGGGGAGAACTGAAAGGGAGGGAGGAGACTGAGGAAGGTAATTAAGGGGAGGGAGGAAGAGATGGACAACAAGGGAGGGGATCAGAGCTGTAAGTACTTAGTAAATCAGCAGAAACTGATGAAGGAAACCAAGAAGCAGGTTGCTTAAATCAGGTAATGAAAGATTGTTGACCTGCAGTATTAACAGTTTTGTTTTCCTCTACAAATGTTGCCTGGCCTTGTGGGTATTTCTACCAACTGCTGATTTTAGTTCAGATTTTAAGCATCCACAGTATTTTTGCTTTTGGGAATGGTGAAGGCTTAGGGCACAGACAACATTCTGACTTCATAACCCTAAAGGGCAAAGAATATAAAAGTTGGGATGTTATGCTGCAATCTTATAAAACCACTGGTTAGACCTCACTTGGAGTATCGTGTACAGTTTTCGTTGCCACACTATAGGAAGGATATGGTTGCACTGGAGTGAGTGCGGAGGAGATTTAACAGGAATAGCCAGTTGCCTGGAATAGAGGACTTTGGTCATGGAGAAAGATTGGATAACCTGAGCTTTTTTTCCCTGGAGTGAAGGAGGCTGAGGGTGACCTGACAGAGCTGTATAAAATTACAAGAGGGATAAGTACAGTAGATAGTCAGAATCTTTTCCTCATGGCAGTTTTATCAAAACAAGAGGGTAGAAGTTTAAGGCGAGATGAAGGAGTTCTAAAGGGAATTTGAGGGAAAGTTTTTACACAGAGAATGGCTGATATCTGGAGCTTACTGCCAGAGGAGATGGTGGAGTCAGATGCAATCATTACATTTAAGAGGCATTTAGACAGGTACTTGAAAGGACAGAGTATAGAAGGATACTGATCTAGTGTTGGCAAATGGGATTAGTGTAGATGGGCAATAAAGGTCGGCATGGACGTGGTGGGCCAAAAGGCTTGTTCCTGTGTTGCACAACTCAATGACTCTATGACCAGAATCAGCCACCATCTTAGCCAGGTCAATTGGCCAGGAAACTTTGAATCAGGTGACAATGTAGAAAATTCCTTTCAAAATAGAACCAATCTAACTCAACAAATTATTTTCCTTTTAGTCTCTCTTAATCATCATGCAGGGTCTTTCAAAGTCCCATCAAATATTACCAACTCCCCAATAACCAGATAACCAATATTAAGTTCATATACTGCCAGAGCCACTTGGCTCTAGATCTCATCATATCATTGATGCAGACGTGGTTGCATGAGGTAAACAGAACACAGAACAGTACAGGATGGGAACAGGTCCTTCGGCCCATGATGTCTGTGCCGACTCTTATGCCAATTTAAGCTAAGCCCACCTGCCTGAAAGTGGTCCATATCCATCCATCCCCTACCTGTTCATGTGCCTGTCTAAATACCTCTTAACCGTTGCTGTCATTAGCTGTCTCCACTACCTTCCCTCGCAGTGTGTTGCAGGAACCTAATACTCTATGTATATAAAAAAAACTGGCGTTGCAAATCTCCTTTGAACTTGCCTCTCTCACCTTAAGTCTATGCCCTCTAGTATTTGGCATTTCCATCCTGGGAGAAAGGCTGACTATCTACCCTGTCTATGCCCCTCATGATTTTATTTACTTCCCTCAGCATCTGATGCTCCAGAGAAAACAATCCAAGTTTGTCCAACCTCTGCTTATAGCAAATATTTTATAATCCAGGCAATATCCTGGTGAACCTCTTCTGCACCCTCTCCAAAGCCCCGCATCCCTCCTGTAATGGGACGACCAGAACTACACACAATACTCTAAATATGATCTAACCAAAGTTTTATACAACTACAGCGTTACCTCCGGACTTTTATACTTAATGCCCCAAACAATAAAGGCAAGTATGTCATATGCCTTCTTTTCCAACCTCTCCACTTGTGTTTCCGCTTTCCAGGGAGCTATGGACTTGTGCCCCAAGATCCCTCTGTACATCAATACTCCTAAGGGTCTTGCCACTTGTTGGGAAAGGTCTGGAAACATCTAGCAATTGAGAGGTCATAGCAAAGCTGAAAGCAACCCAGGGTAGAGCTGTACTTAGCACAGAGGGAAGATTAGATTGGAGACTAGTCAGTGCGCAGAAATACCCCAATTCAATTGCTTTACAAATCTCTCTCTTTCTCTCTCTCTCAGACTGATAACAATATATAGCATTTTACTCAATTCATAACTCCCCCATAATGAAACATCTCTTGCCAGCTTACAGCAGGAAATGGATAGCAACCTTACATAAAATGTCAGCACAAAATTGTGGGCCGAAGGGCTGGTACTGTGCTGTAGTGTTCGATTATTTTAAATACCGGGCAATGAGCACCACCAGCAAGGAACATCCCAGCCTTTAATACCACCACCATTGTTGAGCCCACCATCTCAACATCTGGAGGCTCACCTTTGTTAAGAAGCACAGCAGTTATAGCCATATCAATAGTGTGGCTATAATAGGATCCATACAAACATTCCTGGCATGGTGGCCCAGTTGCTTCTTCCTTTCCTGTCAACTCCTCACCATGTAACTGGTGCAAGAATGATGCATTATGGTGCCAAGGTTGTGCAGCACATATCTGACCAACATGAATTATTACAACCACTCTGCTGAATACTCTAGATGGCATGTCAACTGTCTGCTCTATCAGATTATTATGGCAGTCTTATTTTATATGCATGCTCCTTGTGTGTTTGCACAACAGCTTCAACTGGACAACTGTGAGATAATGCTTTTGGGAAAATGCAACGGGGCAAGGAAGTACAAAGTAAATGGGAGGAACAGAGGGAGTATATAGTCACAGACCCTTAAAGATAGCAGCAAAGGTTGATAAGATGGCTAAAAAGGCATACTGAATGCTTCCCTTTATTAGTCATGGCACTTAGGAGCAGGAAGAGTCATATACAAAACTAGTTAAACCGCAGTTTGAGTTCTAGTACAGTTTTGGTTACCATATTACAGGGAAAATGTGATTGCACTGGAGAAGTGCAGAGGAAATTTTTGAGGATTTTGCCAGGACTGTAAAATTTTAGCCGATGAGAAAGGATTGGATGAACTGGTATATTTTTTGGAGCAGAAGAGGCCGAAGTGAGACAACTGAGGTGCATAAAATTATGGGGCCTGAGAAAGAGTAATAAAAAGAACCTATTCCTCTCAGCTGAGGGGTCAAAAAACAGGGGGCAAAGTTTTAAAGTAATTGGTTGAATGAGGTTGAACAGGAGATGAGGAAATAATTTTTCACCCTGAGGCTGGTATGGGCCTGGGATTCACTGACTGAAAGAGCAGAGGAGGCAAAAACTTGCATCACATTTAAAGAGTGCTTGGAAATGTATGTGAAGAGCAGTGATCTGCAGAGTTTCATATATAATACTGAAGGGTGGGATTAGGCTGGGTAGATCCCTTTTGATTTGTGCATTCACTATGGGCTAAATGGGCTCCTGTCCTATAAATTTTCTATAATTCTTATGGTATGTAATATCTCCTTTCCATATTATTCTCCAAGGCTGCAGAGTAGTGTCTAGATATTTTGGAATTGCTCTCTTGTATGTGCCATTCTTAGGTTTCCCAGAGCACATCTACTAGCATCTGCTCTAGTCATAATGCACCTGTCCTTTAAGAGATACATGTTCGTTCAAAGCAGTGCAGACTAGTTTTAACTGCTGGTAAAGATCCTCTGTTGGATTATCCAGCCAGTGAACAGCATCTTTAGTGCCTTTCATGGACAGCAGTTATTATAACTGGCAAGCAATATAAGGTTGGCACGCTGCTTCATTATACTGAACAGAGTTCTATTGCGCATTGCAATCCTAATGTACTTCTAGATGGTCTATCAAATTTAACTCCACTTAATTAAGTCTTCCCTAATTCTCTGTACATATTAAAAAGCTTATTTAATATATCCTCAAGAACAAACAATATTAAGATTATTCTATCTTTCACTGTACCTGTAAACTATTCAGTTGTTGCTCTCCCAGGAGACGCTGAGTCTCCTCCAGCTCCTGCTGAAAGCGTAACCGGCTGTTTTTCAAATTTACCCCACTTTTCTCTTGCATAAGCTTGGCATAAGCCTTAGCTGCTGAAAGTTGGCTCTTATAGTGGCAAACTTTTCTAGTCTCCCCAAGAGCTGGTGGATTTGGAGATGAATCAGTGGTCCTAGAAATACAATTTCAAAGAAATTATTTGCAAAATTGTTCTTTCCACATTATAGTCAGAATTTTAGTTCCAGACAAAAGCAGTAACTGTTATTAGGAGTTCTAAATTAATGGTTTAAAGTAAGTTATTTAAAACAAGCTAAGAAATTATACTTTGATCTTGAAAACAGATTGATGAAAATGTGAACAAATATAATGCATGCCAATGTAGCACAACAGTAGAATTTAGTTAATATGCCTGGTATAGGAAACCACACATCAGTGAAATGCAGTGGGTTGGATGACAGGATAGACACCTCCTTCTGTCCATACCAAGTGAAGCATTTATTTAAAAATAACAAGAATTATTTTAACTTGAATGATTTTGAAAGTTAATTTGATGCTAAAATCAATACTTGAAAACACTACATTTTATACATACTTACAATATGAATACTGCTTAAAATCTCTCACCTTCTTATCTTAGCATCAAATCAACTAACTTTTAACAACCCCCACCCCTCACCCCCCATTCTCATGAACAAAGCTCCACATTAATCAACACTTCTGGGGTCTGTTTGTGATGTGCCTGCCACAGGCCAACCTGCAACAGTGTCACTCTTACCCGACTTCCACCCAAGCCACCAACCACACCTCCAAAGGCCAAAATGCTGGGCATCAGTAGCTCTGTCATCACTCTGACTATCTGCTCCAGCAGCTAGTGGATAAGGTGAGCAGTAACAGGCTATATTCGATGGATGACATGGACATTTGCACCATATCTGTACCCATGCCTAAGAAGACCTCTGAAATCAGGAGGAGTTGAGAATCACTTATATAATAAATATATTCACTGGGTGAAATATTAGTGAAAATGGACACTGCAAGAAAAGGTTTATTAAAGTTAATGCTATTATGCTCCTAACTTATCAAAATAATAATGTTTTATGGGGCCAAAATACAACATTTTAAATGAATATTGAATTTACATCTTGCATTCTGATCTAATTAGACCTTACCTTTGAACCATTTTGGTTAAAGATGACACTAGAACTCCACTTTATTAATAACAGTCTGAAGAGTATTGTAGGTAAGGAGCAGAAACAAATGAGTTGTGAGATTTTTGTGAAACCACTGCCCTCACCACCCCTACCCAAAAATGCACTTAAAAAATACAACTGTGAAGGTATAAGAAATGATTTATTAGGGAGATAGCAATACCTAGTAACTGGTATTAACATAGTAAGTTATATATGATCACTTAAAGCATAAAAGAGTCAATTAGGGTAGATTTTGACTGGTCATTTCTCAAACAGGATGATAAACAGAGTTGCCAGTGAGTGAGCTACAAGTGGAGGTTCAGTCCACTTGGAAAACTGGGCCTCAGGGGTAGACATGACAGAAAACGGATGTCCTGGATCATTCTGCCAGCTCTGAATCACTGTAATATCACGAGACCTTGGCTTCTGTACTGGAAAAAAAAGGTTGGGAGGAGGAGCAGGAGGTGGAAAGCCGATATTGCAATGACTCAAGTTATTTTTTATGAGGCCTAACAGAGCACTCTTGCTCCTCGAGCCAGTTGAAATTATGTGGATGCTTCATCTAAAGCAGTTACAAACAGTAAACAATGTTCGATAGGATTGGACCCCAATCTGCAAAAGGATCCATTTACTGAATTGGGCACATACACTGTATGTTTAGCAGTAGATACCCTGAATTTGGTGTTGGTTGGACCAGATTTGGGAACAGGGTAGTAAATTTTCCCTCATCCTTTCAAGGGTGCTCCTGCTCTCTTTCTATCCTACTGAACTAATGAATATGTACTTCCCCATCTCTATCTAGAGCTTCGCTTGAATAAGGAATACTTTGCTACAAACAGTTATTGATTTAGTCTTTTTTCTCAGAAAGTTTAGGAAAAAGGTAAAAATTGAAGACATTCGGGCACATGGAGAAAACTGATGTTTGACAAGGAGTCTTACAGAGAAAAAACACTGTTATACATGTTTAGATGAAATGCCCCATTCCTGTGATACATTTGTGATTCCATTCACATTATTAAATGAACATCTGAAAATTTAATTGAAAATTACTCAATAGGTTTAAGTATATTTGAAAAATGAAAAGCTGACCACCAACCATTAAGCTTCTCAGAATATAGTATTCTAGATATCCATTGTTGTCCTTAATAAACTTCCATTCCATTCCCAATTAGATATACATTCAATAACATGCCATTAATTACTTTTTATGGTACTTTATAACAAATATATAGAGAAGTAGAATAACAAATAAATTCTTTATCTTTATTAAGGCTGGCCAATTTTAAAATAGCTTTCCATCACAAATGTTTAAACAATTTGCATACATTTGTATAACTTGTGCCTTTCAATGTTCTAAAATCTTGGAAGATATATTCTAATTGATAAAGTGAACACTCATACCCTTTGCTGACTGTGGGCTTTGAAACAGCACATGACGGAGAGGTTGACACGTAAAATGAACCATGAATCTGTTCAAGAGCTTCATCTAATTGAGTAGGCTGTTTTCTATGACCTCAAAAAAAAGAGAAAAAATGGAACATTAGAACATTAGGGTAGATTTCAATGACATATTATCATAGTTATTGTTCATGGTGAATTGGAGGGAATATCGGTGTTAATGTTAGAGAATAGTAAATAACTCAAATTCCATTTTAACATATAATATTCTTGAATGCTTATTGGTTTGATGATAAAATTTTATTGGAGGTTGTTGTGTTTTGGTAGCACTCCGAACAATCCTCAAATTTGATCGTATTACAACGAATTAGAGCCATCTCTTGTACATGAAGCAGTCTTGAGCATTGATGAATGGTCTGGGGTTACACAGTATTAGGGTTCACACTGGCCTTTGGAGAAACTGGAATGGATTCTAAAGTTTAGCAGCAGATACAAGATCCAGCATCATTGTGGAAGAAGAATCTGAGGATTCACAGACTGGGGGGATGTAATCATGTTATCCATTAGAAGTAAGAGGAGTGCATGACATATACAGTATTGGTTGGGATGTGGTATTGAGGGCAACACAGACTTTATAATACTCTGAGCCTAATAATATATGAGATATTTGATTAAATTAAATTTGATATAATTGTTTTAGTGCATGTTTGTATTTGTTTCTCAGGTTTTATTAATTTGAATACTTATATTTTGTTTCAATAGAAGGCAGATGACAATTCAGACCATTTTGTATGCTTTTAAAATTAGGCTTGTGTATTTAAAGCAATGACTGAAATTAAGATGAGGGGAGTTTACAGAATATTAATATGTAAAAAAACAAGAAGGGGATAAAGGAACTTCAGAGCAGAATAAACATACATGATTAGATCTGAGCTGCTTTAGAAGGCCAGTACCAAATTGTTGCATTCACTCTGTGCATTATAGTTTTAGGGACAAATCTATTACAAAATAAAAACAGAAAATGCTGGAAATACTCAGCAGGTCAGGCCACATCTATGGGAAGACGAATTGAGTTAATGCTTCAGCTCAAAGACCTTTAATGGTTGTTTTTATTTTTGATTTCCAGCATCTGCAGTTTTTTAAAAATTTACAAATATGTCACTATAGTTCCACCTACTGGCAAACATAAGCCAACAATTATGATGAATCAGTGAACTTTTAAGGAACTCCAGAATTTGGATTGCAAAGCTTTGTGTCTTTGTGCACCATGTGAACCAATTCCACTGATAAACAAAATATAATTAAAAAATAAGACACTTCATGCAAGTTGCAAGAAATCAGAAATTCACATTCTGTTTTTTCCCAGATGCTTTATGTGCGTATGTATTCCAACAATGTGCAACACATACCTGGATGCCACCTGTCATTTTTAATGGCCATGTTGTCTACTGACCACTCATGCAGAACTTGGCTTTCATAGCGCTTGTGATATTTGTTTTTGACTTTGAGATTGGCCTGAGCAGGTCCCAGGCCAGCGCTAGAAACCACCCTATTAGGTCCTCTTTTAACAATATATTGACCTTCCTTCAGCAACTCTTCCTCCCCGCATCCCCCCCCCCCCCCCCACACTGAGTAACTATTATCCTTCCAAGTCACAACCCTCAACAGAACAAGTATTAGAATGACTATTGGAATGTTGGCCTTTATTGCAATGACTAAGTATGAAAGTTTGATGCAACATTAGAGGGCACTGGTGAGACTGGAGTGCATACAATTTTGGTTTATGTAAGGATATACTTGCATTGGAGGCAGTGCTGAGAAGGTTCAGTAGATTGATTCCTGGGAATGAAGGGGCTGTTGTTTGAAGAAAGGTCAAGCAGGTTGGGCCTATATTCATGAAAATAGAAGAATATGAGGTGATCTATTGAAACATACAAGATTCTGGGGGGTGGGGGGAGGTTGACAGGATGGATGCTGAAAGGACATATCCACCAGTGAAACTATCTAGAACTAGGGGTATAGTTTCAGAATAGTTACCCATTTAAGGGAATTGAGGAGGAACAACTTCTCTCAGAGGATCATGAACTTTTGTAATTCTCCATTTCTCCATCCAGATAGCTGTGGAGATGGAGTCATTGAATATATTCAGGGCAAGGATTGGCAGACTTTTAAATTGCAATATAGTCAAGGGCATTAGGGGATGCATCGGAAACTGATGTTGAGGCCAAGATTGGGGATCAGCCACAACTTAACTGAATGGAGAAGCAGGCTTAACACGCTCTTGTTTGTTATGTTTTTATATACTGACCTATTAGCCTAACATCAGTAGTAGGAAAAATGTTGGGCATGTATGATGAAGGATGTAAATAACAGATCAGCTACAATATAATTGAGCAGAGTCCAGCATGAAAGAAACCTCGGTAAGACTGCACCTGGAGTATTGTGTAGGTTTTTTGGTCATCTTATCGAAAAAAAAAGATATACTTGTTACAGCAAGAGTGCAGTGAAGATTCTCTGGACTGATTCCTGGGATGACAGTTTATATACAAAAAGGTATTGATTAGATAGACCTATACTGTCAACTTGACCACCCACTGATGGGCTGTTCCAACCGACCCACACAATCACAGATCCCACCCCTGAGCAACATTTGCATCCAGCAAACTACCAAGAACACCTATCAATTCATGGATCCTATTGGCTCTACACCAACCTTGACTCTCAAGTCCTACTCCACCACCCTATTCATTGATCCAAGGACACTGAGTACGATACTGAACATGACATCAACTGGCAATGCAATCAAGGCACATATGCAAATCCAGTCTGTTCGCAGAAGGCTGCATTTCTCCACAATGATTGCTTTAGTAAACCTTAGCCTCTGGACATATTGATGACTGGAGAAGCTGTGATAGGAGTGTGGGTCTCAAGTTGACTGTTTGCATATATATGGTCTGTGAAAGCATGTATTTTTGTCCATTTTTTCCCTCAAAGTTCCTAATCTGGTTTATGACATCTGACTGCAGCTCAGAGTCATTCCACAGCACCAGCAAGAGCACTATGTTAAACCGCAGCAAAGTTGTTTCAAAGTCATAAAAGCACAAGTGGCCATCAAGTCCATGAATCCATGCCAGCTCTCTGTACAGCAATCCTGTCAATCTGGCTCCATCTCTATTACCCTGCATGTTTATTACCCCAAACAATTATCCAATATTCTTTAACATCTTGATATTCTCCACTTCCACCACCCTTGTAAGCAGCAAGTTCCAGATCATTCCTCCTTGCAGTGAAAGAAAAAAATCTCTTCCTCGCATCCTTCTGTGTTGTATGTTCAAAACCTTAAAGCTGCATCTCCTAGTCATTGTACCATCAGCCAGTGGGAGCAGCTTTTCTTTGTCTACCTTTTCAAAATCTCTATCAAATTTTTCTTCGATCATCTTTGCTCCAATGAGAACAACCCCAGTTTCTCCAACAAAACCTCATAGTTAAATATCTCTCATCATTCCTAATGTGTGGTGACCAGAACTGGATACAATGCTCTAGTTGTGGTCTAACCAGTACTTTATAAAGGTTTGGCAAAACTTCTTTGTTAATTATTCTCTCAATATGTCCTGCCAACTTCAGAGATCTAGGCACATGAACCACCCCACCAACTCCCACTCCCTCCCCCCCCCCCTCCCCCCCAGTGCGTCTGTTCTTGTAAACTCTTTAGAACCATGTTAGTCCGGAAAATAACCCATATCACAACTCGTTATTTCTCGTCCTTAAGATAATTTTTTAATCTAAGTTATTCCATGAACCTCAGTTTTGTTCACCAGCATCTTAATGTAGTTTATCAAGTTTTTTCTTAAAATCCATGTAGATAAAATCCACCGCATTTGCACCATCAACCTCCTTTGGACCTTCCTCAAAAAATGGACTTTAGCAAGGCATTTGACAAGGTCCTGCATGGTAGACTGGTCATGAAGGTGAGATCACATGGTATCCAGGGTGAGCATATACCGTTGAATACAAAATTGATTTGATGGAAAGAGTCAGAGGGTGGTAGTGGAGGGTTGTTTTTCACATTGGAGGCCTGTGACCAGTGTTGTGCTGCAGGAATAGGTGCTGGGTCCATTATTGTTTATCATCTATATTAATAATTTGGATGAGAATATAGCTGGCATAGTTAGCAAGTTTGCGGATGACACCAAAATTGGTGTAGTGGACAAGTTGTCTAAGGTTACAACGGGATCTAGATTAACTGGGAAATTGGGCAAAGGAATAGCAGATGTAATTTAACTCAGTCAAGTTGAAAATGTTGCATTTTGTAAAGTTAAACCAGAGCAGGACTTACACAGTAAATTACAGGGCTCTGGGGAGTGCTATAGAACAGGTAGACTTAGGGGTACATTCATAATTCCCTGAAAGTAGCAGCACAGGTAAACAAAATGGTGAAGATGTGTGGCATGCTTGCCTTCATCGGTTGAGGCACTAAGTATGAGAGTTGGGATGTCATGTTATAGCTGTATAGGAGATTCGTGAGACCGCACCTGGGATACTGTGTGCATTTCTGGTCGCCAACCTATAAGTAGGATGTGAATAAGCTGGAGAGGGTGCAGAAGAGATTCACAAGGATGTTGCTGGGACTAGGGGGGCTTGAATTATAAGGAGAAACCGGACTGGCTGGGACTGTTTTCCCTGGAGCAAAGGAGGCTGAGGGGTGACCTTATTAGATGTTTGTAAAATCATGAGGGGCATGGATAAGGTGAAAGGACACAGTCTTTTTTCCAGGGTAGGGGAGTCTAAAACTAGAGGACATAGGTTTAAGGTGAGAGGGGAAAAATTTTAAAGGACTGAGAAGCAAGTTTCTCCACACAGAGGATGGTGGGTATAAAGAATGAGCTGCCAGAGAAAATAGTACAGGCGGGTACAACTACAACATTTAAAATTATTTTTTCTAAAACCTTACCCACCACCTATGTTAAGCTGATTGGCCTTTAACTACTAGTAATGTCGTTATGCTGTTTCTTGAGTAAGACCATCACATTTGCCACTTTCTAATCCTCTGTCACCTTCTTCTTATCAAGAGAAGATTGGAAGATCACAGAAAACCTTTCTACTGTCTCCCCCTCCACTTTCCTTAGCAACTTGGGATGCAAGCCATCCAGGCCAGGTAACCTATCCATAGTAAACATCACCAGCCTTTCCAATATATTCTGCCCATCGATTTTCAATCCATCACCTCTACCGTAACTGCTACGACCAATATTTTGCAGCATCACCTTCCTTAGTAAACAACATAACAAGTGCTCATTACAAATTCTATCTTCCCCCTATGCCACCAAGCATTTATCAACTTCTTTATTTCCAATGGGCCCCACCACCAAAACCCCAAACTACCCACTTACTAACATGCTGGTGAAAGTCTTTTGGGGTTCCCCTTCACATTAGCTGCCATTCTACCTCCTTACACTCTCATACTACCAGCCTAATTTTCCTCTTCACTTCCCCTCTAAACTTAACGTGTTTAGCCTGGTTCACACTCAAAGAATTCAGGTGATGTGCAACTTACACCCTCTTTTCTTATTTCATTGTATTTTATACCATCACCCAAGGCTTAGGCTCCCTAACTTTCTCTTGTGGTGTTGGACCTATCTGTAGCTGAAACAGTTGAATTTATAGGTCCTTTAAGTGTGCAAGGCCTTTTTGGTAAGCACACACATCTTGGCCTCACATAATACTGAACTGTTCTGCCTCAGTTCACAAACAAAATATTCAATGACTGCTGTGAACCATCTGTTTAACGTGCCTTTCATGACACGGATCAATCACTGGACACGTGCTACTTTATTCATAAAATTCCAAAGAACAGTTGCAAGTCACAAAAAGGTCGTTGACATAATTACTGAATAAATTAAGTTTTCATTTATCTGATCTGAATGACACATAACTAAGGGATTTGGTATTTAAAATAAGCACTCTCAAACTGACAAAGATTAGCATTAATTGTGGAAAATGATCTCACAGAGTTAAATAAATAATAAAAAGGCATTATTGAGCAGAAATAGAAATCAAGGAATTTAACCTTCTTTACTGATCCTCAGTTATTCTAGGTTAAATGGATGTGAGGAGTTGGTTGTAGGGTTTGGGGAAATGGAAGAGATGTACAATACAGTGAAGGCTGGGCAGAGAGATAGCTTAAATTCAAAGATGGAAAATGAAAACAAATGAAAATAGGGAAGAAGAATGACCAATGGAGCAAAACACTCTTCCAATCCAATTCAAGTCCATGCTGTTATTTCCACAAACTTTTCCTCTATTAAAATTTCTGCTATTCCTCCACATACAAGTAATAAAGGTCTCACTACAGGAAAGATGTGGAAGCCATAGAGAAGGTGCAGAGGAGATTTACAAGGATGCTGCCTGGAATGTGGAGCATGCCTTATGAAAGCAGGTTGAGGGAACTCGGCCTTTTCTCCTTGGAGAGATGGAGGATGAGGGGGGACCTGATAGAGGTGTGTAAGATGATGAGAGGTATTGATAAGGTAGATAGTCAGAGGCTTTCCCCCAGGGCTGAATTGGTGGCCACAAGAGGACATCGGTTTAAGGTGCTGGGGAGTAGATATAGAGGAGATGTCAGGGGTAAGTTTTTTACTCAGAGAGTGGTGAGCGCGTGGAATGGGCTGCCGGAAATGGTGGTGGAGGCAGATACGATAGGGTCTTTCAAGAGACTGTTAGATAGGTACATGGAGCTGAGTAAAATAGAGGGCTATGGGTAAGCCTAGTAATTTCTAGGGTAGGGACATATTCGGCACAGCTTTGTGGGCCGAAGGGCCTGAATTCTGCTGTAGTTTTTCTATGTTTCTATGTTATGTCATTACACCCAAACTCCTTACTTAATAGTAACAAGCTCTTAGTTACTTAATGCCAGAATATCATTCTTGGGGTTCTCTGTCTCCCTCCGAATCAGTCTCACCTGTCCCTCAAAAAACTCTTTCTAGCTTCTGTCCCCCACATCCCATTCCATCATTCTTTCCTTTTCCTTTTATTTTTAGTTCCATGCAATCCCCATCTTGCTACACAGAGATGTTGCTGGTTGAAGTAAATTCAACTGCCAAATAATGTATGCAAGGATTCCTGCTCTACAGTCCAGTGTGCCTTCATCATTTCAAGACATAGCAAGGTCTGAAAAGGAATGCCATTGGGGACCTCAGTGTGAACTGTGTTAACATTTTGTCTGTGAATCTACAGGCAATATACCCAAAACCATGACTGCTGCATGAACATTGGTAATCCTATGAACAGTTAGAGTGCATGCCGTTAAATTAAAACTTACTGTGAATTTAAAACATTATATGGATAAATAAAAAAGAC
The DNA here is from genome assembly GCF_009764475.1 of Pristis pectinata. NCBI lineage: Eukaryota > Metazoa > Chordata > Chondrichthyes > Rhinopristiformes > Pristidae > Pristis > Pristis pectinata. The sequence goes on along the minus strand of NC_067415.1, from coordinate 51,111,927 downwards.
TATTGCTGTCCAACACCTAACAAATCATTTTGAATAAATTTATTTCTAACCAATTATATTTTGCCTGCGCTGTGATGACAGGAGATGGGCTCGTTGAAATCTCTCAGTTGCATCTTGTTGCTTCAGTTTTCGTTCTTGAAGCACCTCCTCCCTAAATCTTTGTTCTTTTTCCTCATCTTCTTTGTGCTTCTCCTCAAGGGCTCTGTATGCAATACAAAATTCTGCAAGGTTAGTGTAGTAACAATTTACAGAGAACCTATATGTAGTTATTATGATAACATATAGCAGACACCATGAAAAATTAATGTAGTTCTTCAGATTGAAGATCAACTTCTAATTTTGAGAAGCTCAGTCACCCAACTACTTGATATAGTGAATGTACATCAGTTAAGAAATATTTTCTTCAGTCGTGATTATCAAAGCATATATGGTATTATTCAATATACAAAATATGCAAGAGTTGCCAACAAGCTGGAGGTAAGGCGGCTGATTAGTGGTCTTTAAAATGATGAAAAAATTGATGCAGTGGATACAAAGAGAGACTGTTTCCAATTGTGGGGAAGAGCATAACTGGAAACCACCTATAAAAGATATAAACAAGTCATAAAGAAATCCATTAAGGAATTCCAATGAATCATCTTGTCCCAAAGAGTAGAAAAATGTGGAACCCATTATCACAAGGAATGATTGTAGTTAATAGTATAAATGCATTTCAGGGGAGACTAGTCAAGCATATAATAGGGAAGGGAATAGAGACTTCTGATGACAGATTAAGATGAAAAAAAAATGGACAGACAGTCACAAGGAGTATAAATACTGCCATGGACCATGTGGAATATAAATGCTGGCTGAATTGCCTTTTTCATGCTGTATTTCTTATGTAATCCGATGTAAAAGTATTCCCACAAAATACCAATGTGTGACTGATTTATTTCCTCAACTCAGGTGCTTTAAAGGAATTAATAAAGATAAAACCCTGAAGAGGAGTTTAGCCAACAGTGGAAATAGCTTTTCTTCCTTTTCTTTTTTCCCCTCAACTGGAGTACTAATGCCATGATGTGCGAAGTAAATGATATCATCATATGTGTCTTGAATAAATAAAAAGTGTCCTTTTTTTTAACAATATAATTTGGAAACTCTCAGTGATGTTGTACTACTTCAATATGCTCCTCCCAAATTTGTCAATGGATTTTACACAAGTATAATTGTGCTTTAAATAACATTAACCTTAGCAGTTTCAACAATACTTTGTAAAATCATGAAATACATTCTGGTGATTATTGTTCTGACCAACCACAAGGCACAATGGAAATAACTTGACGGGAAACTACAGGTGCTACTTAGGTATTCCTCAACTGGAAAGTGAAAAGTTGGTAGTTTAAAATTAGATGGCACTTTGGCTACCCCATAGACTTCCCAAATGCCTCTGATGCAATTTTCAAACAGGTCTGTAAACAGTAAGGCTGATTAAATATGCAAATCAGTATCCCATGTTATGGACAATGTGCCATACAGTGGAAACAATTTTCTATTCTCATCTTCACAGGACATTGTGTAATTTTGAAAACCTGTATTAGATCCTTCCTAACCTTCTCTGTTCTAGTGGAAAAATACTCATTTCTTTGAGTCTCTCACTGTTGAGAAAGAAGGGGATTAACTTCTTTTGAACAGGCCAATAATGCAAAATGGAGATAAAACCAAAGAGGTAGAATTTACCAACTTGTTGAAATTTACCAACAAAAATAATCAAAATTAAGAAAAATCAAAAATATAACAGGAACACCATCAATGGAGATGACCCCTGTTACTGCAAATGCCGCACAGAAATCTGCTCTGCACTGACATACTGAGCTGCGCCTGTAGATAAATTTCATTCACTTCTTGATGAATACAAGTTGCCATGACAAATTCATAGACAACTTGAGCACATAAATATTATTACTATTTATTCAGTGGTGAAAAGTAATTAGATCATTTTACTTTTTTAACAGTTTATCCAACATTCAATTTCTCTTCAACAGCTGAACAAAAGCTTAGCAGCATAAAGGATCAGTTGCCACTGTCATATAAAAAAAATTGTCAACAGTAAAATTACTGCTTTTGCTTTATTTCTTCTGGTTCTTACTGCCTTTCTACATTTTTGTGTGATTTCCACACTTACATTAAAACATCATAAGTTTACAGGCACTGAAATAATAATACTGGCAGGTACTTAAATAATTTTTGTGTTACCCACACCCCAATTGGTAGAAATTGTCAGCAGGTGAGTGATGGTGATAAAGCAAATTGAGCAGTAGTTGGGTCTGGTGGTACAATTCGATATTTGAAGATGCATACGCAGAGACTGACAATACATGAAGTCATTTGAAACTCTGCATCCAGGTCCTCAAAGCTCGACTCCTGACACTAATCTTCCCATTATAAAAGTCTTTTGCTCACTGGCGATAAGATTTCTCTACCACTTTCCCTCTTCAGTGCAACATCTAAAAGACTGGGAGCATGCTCTCTTTCCTCATTATTTGATTCATTTGCGGAACAACTAGCATCTGTTCCAGCCTCTTTAATGTGGCTTCTCAAGGACAATTAGAGATAACCAATAATGCTGGCTTAGCTAGAGACTGCTAGTAAATCAATCAATAAATAAAGACGTGTAGGCTAGGGTCATATCAGTCTGGAGTTTGCACATTTTCCCTGTGAGTACGGGGGTTTCTTTGCACAACCCAAAGACATGCTGGTTGGTAGGTTAATTGGCCACTATAAGTTGCCCCTTGTGTTTAGGTGGGTTGTAAAATCTTGGGGGGGAGGGGGGCAGGCAATGGAATTAATGGGAATGTGGGGAGAATAAAAAAATCTGTATTAGCGTAGGAGTAATACAAATGGGTGGTTAATCTTCGATGCAGACTCAGTGGGCAAAAAGGCCTGTTTATGTGCTGTATATCTCTGTGACTTCGGTTAGGCTGCACTTGGAGTATTATGTCCAGTTTTGGTTGCCACACTACAGGAAACTAGAGAGAGGATGCAAAAAATATTCACAAGAATGTTGCCTGGATTGGCAGGCTTAACTATAACGAGAGATTGGATAGAGCAAAGGAGGCTGAGAGGTGACATGACTGAGGTATATAAAATTAAGAGAGGCAGGTAGCCATTGTTTGTTTCCCGTGGTAAAGTGTTTAAAACTAGAGGGCATAGGTTTAAAGTGAGAGGAAAGTGGTTTAAAAGGAATCCAAGGGGTAAATATTTCACACAAAGAATAGTTGGTATCTGGAATGAGCTGCTAGGGAAGGTGGTGAAGGTAGGACCAGTAACAACATTTAAGAGGCATCCGGTCAGGTACTTGAATGAGCAAGGTGTGGAGAGATATGGAATTAATGCAGGTAAGTGGGATTATTATAGAAAGGCATGATGGTTGGCATAGACATGGTGGGCCGAAGGGCCTGTTTCTATGCTGTACAACTCTTTTATGACGAGTTCAAAATGAGCAGCTTTCTGGCATAAGCAGCCAGTGAACCCATGGGAGGAGTAGAAATCAATATTACCATATCTCATTGCACTTATCAGGTGTATGATAATGGAACATTATATTCCCTGCTGTCATTTTTCTGGGATAAATTCACTTAATTCATTTTTTCTTTATTAAACCACTTACCCCAATTAGGGAATCAAGGTTCCTTGTTTTTTCTTTGCTGATAATTCATACATACTTCCAGCAACTTTCTTCAGTTGCTTAAGTTATTGCTAATTTATTGTTTGAAATTGATAACTCATGTTTGCACCCAAAATTACACGAAGTTACTCTCTAATTTGTGAATTTGCCAAAAACAAAGGTTTACCAAAAGAGGCTAGAGTAAACGTTGAAGAAGTTGTCAACAATAAGCATTCTTTCCACATAAATCAAATTTATGGCACAGAAGGAAGATAATGAATCCACATTAATTAACACTCTCCTTGGCTTCCTCTGTTCTTAAACAAACAGCCCTAATCCAGCCAACCTTTGTCTAAACTTTACCAGCTCCAGCAACATCTTTTCCTTTGTATCTCCCAAGTATTACTGTATCCTTCCTACAATGAGCTGACAAGAACTGTATTTTAGCTTGGACTAAACGACATTTTATACACTTCCAGTATGAGATTCTTGTTCTTAGAAATGTGCACTTCAGCAACAGAAGAAGGTGCTCCATCTGCCTTCTCAACCATGTCAGCCAGTTGCCCTATTACTTTAAATGATAGGGATTCCTTGGTCTCTCTGATGCTCTTCACTTCTCATTATACTATAATTTATTGTGTTTTTCCTTGCCTTGCTTGCCCTCCCAAGATGCATCACCCAACATTTCTGAAACAGTGGGAGAAGACAGATGGGTAGGTGTTCCACAAGGATCAGTGCTGTTAACAACTTATATTTGAAATTTAGAAACACAATTTCTAAATTTGAAAATGTCACCAATGGGTTAGTACAGTCAAAACAGAAGTCTTCAATAAATTACAAGTGGAAATTTATATATGTGCAGAGTGGGAAAATAATTGGCAAATGAAGTTCAACTGAGATATTAGGAATGTGTGATCCTAGCTAAATGCACAGCATGTTTTTAAGCACACACTCTTTTGAGTATGGCCTTTGGCAATTAAGTGGAGGATGTTATCTTCGTTTAAGTACATTAATTCATTTTAGTTTTATAGTTAAATTTTCTTATCCTTGTGGTTTTAAATTCCACTGAAATAAACAAGTAGTCTTCCAGCTGAATCAGCTAGAAATGGTTAATTGAAGTAAAGTAACTTGTGCTATTACCCGGGAAAGTAAACCTAAAGACCATGAACCAATGAGCTGGAACCAATGAGTGCAATGTCCATGGAATGTCAACTTTGTTCAGTAAGGGAATTCGGTGTTAGGGCAATGATGATGGGATTAAATCAATTGATTAAATAAAATAAATGTTTTGAAATTGGGATGGAAAAGCTGCTGATGTACATCTTGTATCATGGGTATTGATGGACGCCATTGGAATCTATGGCTCATCTGCAGTAAATGCTTGCAGCTTGACAAACTGGTGTCAGGGCAGCATTGTGGGTCAATCTAACACTGTTTTGGAAGTGCCATAAAGATTGTACTCTTCAATTTTGAGGTTCCCAGAATAGCATTGTCAGGTTTCCAAGGGTAATGCCACTGTGTCATTTTCTCTGTGCACTACTGTGTTGTTCTGTTGTAAGACCTTGCAGCTGCCAGCACTTAGCTTCCTTGTGCCTTTGGCAGCCACTTCCCTAAAGGGACAAATACGTATAATATGTATTTGTATTTGTAACACTATCTCCAGTAGTGTTAATACCTTAACACTACTGGAGGGTGCCAGGAGCAGTTCACTGTAGCCATGGTGAGTCTCCAGGGCCTCTTCACATGAAGAACATGCCTCCTGTGTGTACTTCCTTTCACCAGCTCTCTCCAACTTCTTGGGAGTACTCTCATTTCCTTCTACCATTGTTGGAGTAACTATTCTAGAAGCATCAACACCCTCCAATAGGTTGAAGAATGCTGCTCCAAATATACTGGACGGAAGAGTAGAAAAAAAGTTAAAATGCTTTTCATAGGTTAGAAGTTGTTCAATTCTCTTTATTTCTGATTTTAATTCAACACAGCAGCAATTCTCATAGATTAACTATGCATTTCCTTGTTTGTAATAAACAAATATAGGAACTATGGAAGAAACAAACAAACAAATGTAAAGTAATGCCACACCTGCTAGCTAGCAAACAAGAAACTAGGATTGATCAGGAGTTCCAATGACGTCTTTAATTCCAAAAGAACTCAAAGTAAGTTGAAGACAGATGGAATTTCTGCTGGTTTTACCTGTGCAACTCAAGTTGTTGGCTGAACTAGTACAAAAGGTTACAGAGACTCGAGCAAAAGTTAAATCAAGTACAAAGTGAATATGAAATCTTTGAAAATTATGACAGCAGAAGCTGGCCCCCTATGTCAATCTGATCACATTCTCAGACTGAGGTGTTGTAAAAGTAAACACTTTTGGCTTATATGCATTTTAGTTTATAAACATTAATTTTGTCATTATTAACTCTCTACTTTGACAATTAAATGATGACCAAAGGGATAATGACAAAAGACCTTTAAATATAGGCTTACAGCATAATGCAATTGAAAATTGACTTTTTTTTCAATAGAGGGAAATACATAATGACCATTTCCAGGTCATTTCAACTTAATCCAGAAAACTGACTGGACACTACTGAGCGCAATTTGTCCTTGCACTCCTGTTGAGATTGATCACATCAGTGGCACACAGGATGACCTCATTCTCCATGCAAAATTCACTTTGGAACATTCTGGAGGAACTTGAACTGGCTGCCCTGGGAGGCATAATCAATGATTACATTCCGAAGCACTAGGTCTTTCAACATAATCTGGGTTCTTTGATAGTTGAGTCACATACTTAACTTTAATCCTACTATCCAATACATTCCACTCCCCATATTTCACTGACACCCCACTCCTTCAATTGCCAACATTTTGAGGCTATCTCCCAAACTCCCAGCAAAGGCCTTGACTTAAAACCATTACGAACCGCCATTTCATCACCATCCACCCCTCCCTCCTGATTCTTGGCCTCAATCCTGGTTCCTCTTTCCCAATATGTGGCTATGATCCTTCTTACTCCTCCTCCCCAATCTGTCAATAGTATTGAAATTAGCTTATCAAAATAAAATTGAAAAGAATAAAACTCTGTTCAAGCAAGGAATGTTGGAAGTGATACAAGTGTAAAGTCAGTTTGCATAATACAAATGCAAAAAAAGCAAAAAAAAATGAGTTTAAACTATTTCTAATAACTAGAAATGTAATTATGTGAGGAACTGTGAAGGATTCATAATTGGCTCAGTTAATTAAGAAACAAGACTCTACATTCCAGATTTAATCCTGTTAAATGCTAGGTCAGGTAGAGCAACAATCATGCAGTTCAACAGGAATAAAAAAAACATAAGAAATAAGAGAAGGAGTAGACCATCCAGCCCTTTAAACCTGATCCACCACTCATTAAGATCATGGCTGATCTTCATTATCAATGCCATTTTCCAGCACTATCCCCATGTCCCTCAATTCCCTTAAGGTCCAGATCTATCTTTTGAATGAATTCCAAAGGTTCACCATCACCTACCTGAAGATATTTCACTTTTGTGGTGTACAATCTTTCTTCGTGTACTCAACATACTCAAATATGGTTATCATTATTCCTTTAGATTATGGACCAACTCAAGGGAAGTAGAGCTGCTGCCTTATAGGACATGTTTTATAAAATTACAGAGAGCACCACATTCAAATAATATGTATTAGGATCCAGATTTTGTCATTTCCCAATCTTGGTCATCCCATTAGGGAACCATTTTGAATCTGCTCAAAGACAGGTCTGAGATAAACAGGTACACTAAAACAACTTAGCAGATCTCATGTAGAGGGAGACATCTCAAAGACACTTTATACAGAAGTAAAGAACTAGATGCACACCATAGACTTATAGAGATATACAGTGCAGAAACAGGCCCACTAGATATTTACACTATTCATTAATACACATTTACTCAAATTCTACCTTAATCTCATTTAATATTCTCTCCACATACTCTTCAAGTGCCCCTAGATTCTACCGCTCACCTACACACTTCTACAAGGGCCAATTAACCTACCAAACTGCAAGTCTTTGGGATGTGGAAGGAAACTAGAGCAAAACCTCGCAGTCATAGAGAAACTGTGCAAACTCCACACAGACAGCACCTGTGGTCAAGGTCTCTGGCGCTGTACGGTAGCGGCTGTACTGCAAAAAGAAAAAGGAATTGAGGGTATATACAGCAACATGAGATAGAAGCGTATTAAGATATAGGAGAGAAACTTGTATAGAAATTTGAAAATAAGGATGACAATTTTGAGATTGATGTCTGGATCAAAAGAGACAAATGCAACTTGGGACAAGATGTGGGATGACAAGAATGAGATCTAATTCAGGAGAAGGTGTGAATTTGCAGGCATTTTAAAAGAGCTAAATCTTATGGAGAACGAATGCAGGAAAACTAGATGGAAGTACTTTAGAGAAAGCAATCTAAGGTCTATTATGCCAATTGGCTACAGAAGTATGAGGAAGGAATTAGAATATGTTAAACAAACAACAAAAAAATTCAATTGCCTGTTGGAAAACAAAAATCTCTATTAGCTTTACTTCCTGGGTATGAAACATCATCTATCCTGCAGTTGCAAATCCTTATATATTGTACTTACTTCTGCCTGCGGATTGTCTGCAAAGTAAATTTACGAGCTTTGGCCCTATTTGTTTTTTGTGCTTCTAATAATCTTTGCTGTTCTTCATTCCATTCTGGCTCCAGCTGTGTGTTTATATTTCTACAAAGGGCAGAAGTTAAGAATAAATGCAGAAATAACAACATGGCAGACATGGAACAAATTAATAAAACTTGTTTATGTTAAAATATTCATTCCAATTTGAAATAGTGAATGTATTCAACCTAAGATATAGAATAATATTTTTCAAATATACAATTTTATACCCAAGTTGTTTTAAACAGGTTCTTTATAAACCCATTTACTTCTAATTTTCTTAATTACACACTATTGCATATACAAATTTGTTCAGCATTACAGCAAACCAAAATTCTAGCACAGATGACCATTACTTTATTACTAGATCAGTCCCAACAATTGTGCGAGTTAACATTTGCAATAGGAATGTGAGCCATTACAGCTCAAGGGGGGAGAAAAATTACAACCTTCACACTGATGACCTAATCATAAAATATTTACAACACAGAAGGATACCATGATGATTGAAAAAGAACTACCAAGCTTGTTCGCACCTTCCAGCATTTGATCTATAATGCTGCAGATCACGGCTCCAAGTACACATCCAATTATTTTTTAAATGTAATGAGGGTTTCTGCTTCTACCACCTTTTCAGACACAAGTACCGGACCCTTACCAATATTTTCTTCAACTCCTCTAATCGTTCTACCAATTACTATAAACTTGTATCCCCTGATTTTTTTTACCCTTCTGTTAAGAGAAATTGTCTTTGCCTACTTACAATGCCCAGTCCCTTCATAATTTTTTACATCTCAATTAAATCTGCCTTCATCCTCTTCAGTTCCAAAGGAAACAACCCCCTAGCTTATGCAGTCATTCAATCTTTCCTCCTAATTACATTTTCCTGGTTCTGGCAATGTTTTATTTAAATACAGATATGAAAATTCTTTAAATAGGCTATCCCACAAGAGATACAATAATCTGTCCCCAAACATTAATTTTCCCTTTCTCTCCAAACCAGTAATGCTTGTGTTTGTTCTTGTCTGTCTTTTTGAATATCATGGTTTCTAACCTCGAGTTATTCTCCCATTGTCACTACTCAAACACTTCTTTAAAGAAGTGGCATCCATCACTAAGGATCCTCACCACCCAGGACATGCCCTCTTCTCATTACTACCATCAGGGAGGTGGTACAGGAGCTTGAGGACTCACACTCAATGATTCAGGAACAGCTTGTTCCCCTCCACCATCAGATTTCTGAACAGTCCATGAAACCCATGAACATTATCTCGTTATTCCTTTTTTTGCACTATTTATTTATTTTTGTAATTTATAGTAATTTTATATCTTTGCAGTGTAGTGCTGCTGCAAAACAACAAATTTCATGACATACAAATCAATGATAATAAATCTGATTCTGATCTGTGATGCCACCTCTGTATCGTTTAACACCCTTGATTCTTAACCCTTGATCCTTTTACCACTTCCAAACTTCACTTTCAGTTCGCTCTTACTAAAGAGATTTTATATTCCCAGCCTTTTGTCTAACTTGCTGTTAAAATATTCCCTTTAATAACTAAAATAGCCTCATTACATCATCATCAATCTTTTGAAATTCAAGTCAAACAACATTCATTTAATTTCCCTCATCAATACATGAAATTTAGAACACTGAAACAAGTCTGTGTAGGTTCTTATGATCCATATGAACAGAAGTCAATCCCACATGCTTGCACTGTTCTCACATCTCCTTATTCTGTGTTTCTTCAGCCAACTCTGTAGTATATCCTTAGGGATTTGACTTTTTAAAATATTTCTGATTGAACGTGTTTTTTTTAAATTGGTGTTTGGAAAATTGATTTATTTCCTTTATTTAAAAAACTTGTCAAGTTATGGATCAACTTTTGATCTCTGCAAGCACAATTAAATGCACATTCATGGTCATATTAACATAAAGGTTTATTTAATACATTGTTGTGCCTTGATCAATTTTCTTACCCAGATGCTTCTACTAATATAATGAATATGTAGCACAACGTAAATTGAGATACAAATATAAGAACCGGGGTTGAAGTGTAGATATCTACATTTTAGATGAAGATTCAGAAAATCCATTGTGTTAGTTAGCTATAATCAACCTGCAGACATTTATGCTCTTTCTTAATTTTCACTGATGACATGAATCCAAAAAAAAAGAAACCTCCACACACTTATGGGCTGTCAACAACATCAAAAAAAGTGTTGGCTGATCCTGGCTATGGTGCTTGCTGCCCTTTCCAGAACAACAATGCTATAACATCCACACTTATTGGGCTGAAGAGAGCATATCTTCCACAAATTGATTCTGCAGTACCTCTTGATCTCCCTCCTGTGCAAAACATTGAAAGATTATTGTAATCATCAAAGGTCAAGAACATTGATCCTTATGTAAATGGTAAATGATTTGCATATAAACCCAAAATGATCCTCTGGTCTGAAATTGCAGTCCCTCATTTAAGCAGTCCATTGTTGGCTGTCACTTTTGTAAGCTATGAATGCAAAACAAAGGACTTCAAGAGCTTCAAGTCTTTTTTTGTTGTTCAAATGTGGTTTTAATTCATACAGCAAGTACAGCATGTACCAGGTGAATGTGGGTTATTTCACTTTCTGGAGCTTGAATTGATTCAAAGGGATGAAGTTCTATGTCATAAATTTAAGCTAGCAAAGTAAAAAACACCTTTTTGCTTCAGAACTGATCATAGTTTGATCCATGTTTCACTTTAGAAGCTCCATTGCCTAAGAGGAATTTTGGGAACAGTGTCCAGTATTCAACTAGCAGCCTCGGTAAAGGAAAATCATCAAGACTTGGATCACTTTCTGTTTTAAACTCATTCCTGGAAGATTGCAAAGTAGACTCCCTTCAGCTCCTGTGCATGTCAAAATAAAGCAGCAGCATGAATGACAAAAGCAGCAGCATGAATGACAAAATCCATCAGTGAAAGTGATCGTGAGACTCAAGGATACTCCCTATTACTAGTACATACTTGGATCCTAAGATGACTCTGGTCCAATTCTGGAACCATAAACATCTCTGCAGAAGGATTTTCTTGTAAACCAGCTTCCTATCTTTCTCTTAAGCTCTGAGAGCAAGAGTGCACCTTCTGAAAGTGGGCCACTGCCTCATCAAGGATGTGGCACCACTAGAGCTGATTGAAGCTTGTTCCTTACAGTTGTCTCTGTTTCTTGATAAAATTCACACCACCTTAAAAGATGCAGAGTTAAACCCAGTTTCTGGCACCATGTACAGCAAGTGTAAGGAGGTCTGGGTTGTGTATTCCTCTAAAACAAAGATAAGTAGATTTTAAGATATAGAAGTTTCACCTGTAGCATGCAGAAACAGTCCTCAGACATCGATAAAGTCATAAGCTGATGTAATATGTGCCCTTAAATTCTGAAGCAATTTTGCTGAAAAGGGAGAATTGCATATGTGCAATTTCCATGTAGGTCATTACAGAATTTCTCCCACCTTTAATTTCATCATAATAAGATATTTACAGCTGGATTGCCATGTATCTCAGGCTTTCATCAAGGATAGAATCATTTTTATATTATTCAGAATATTTGAAATGCAATGTAATTCAGTCAAAAACTCTGACCAATACTTTCTGTAAATCTGGCATTATTGTGGCAGACCTTTCATTGCAGGAGCTCTTTTGTGAAATAGTTTGCTAAGAGATCCACTTGATTCAAACTGATACCCAAAAACGCCATTACCCAAACAAATTTGAGCGATATCCTCCTGTTCCTTTCTTTTCATTTTCATTACAGTTTTATGACTACAGAGGTAGAAAATGGATTTCTTTATTTTACCTGCAATGCACTGCATATCCCATTGGTTGTTTGGCTGGGGTAACCACAGAAATGACAACTCTTTGTTATCTAGAGATTCATTTCTCTGTTAATTAATTTTTTCAGCAAAATCTTCATTTCCTTCATGAATGGCACATATGCTGTTTAGTTTGCTCAATTTTTTTTTTGCTCTATTGATTTTTTCCCCCTGAAATGTGTCCTTGCAAGTGCTTTGCAGGTTTTTAAAAAATTGATTTAAACTGAAAGGTTCAAGCCTTATATATAGTAAAATATTTGTATTATCCTCACTTCAAATCACTAACTCTGAAATCATTTCACAGCTTCACAACTCTATGCTTATCCTACGCTCAGTCAAATATCTTCTATTTATATGCATATTTATTTCATCAAAGATTCTAGTGAAATTATCAAAAACAAATTTTCTATTACAAATCCAAGCTGCCTGTTAAATATTCATTTTATTAAGACCTCTGGAAATTCACCCACCACTAATGAGACTAAATACCTGCTTTATCCATTTCACGCTTCTTTAATAAAGCTGAAATAAAAATTAGTCCTCCAAATTTCTGCTACAATTTCTACATCGAAGGATATTGAAGGATTATCTCTGTTTCCACTCTGATCTTCCTTCATATGCTAGACAGGAAGAACTTAGCAGCTTTCACCTTTTTGGTATTCATTTTTATAATTATTCTGATTACATCACCTCCTCCATTTGTATCCTTTCATTCCCACTATCACAGCCTACTTATCATGTTGGACGTTTATTCTGCACTAATGTTCTACCTCCCAACATTCTCAACAGAGATTTTGTTAAATGATTGTTGCCTTCACCTTCCTCAATCGGTACATCTCAGAATTTCTAAAAATTCTGTTAAGTAAAAGCATTAAGTTCAATCATGACTCTGTTAACATCTCTAGTAATAGGCTACAATTCATATCATCCTTCTTTACATGACTTTCATTACAAGTTCTTTTTCCTTTTCTTCAGTATTATTTATTTCACTAATGGACCTTTTATGCTAGTTTAAATCCATGTAGTACTATTCCTGTCTAGATAGTGCTGATCTAGTAGGATCCTTCTGCACCAAATATTAAGAGCCCAGGAACATAAAGTTTCTATTTCCTTCTGATTTGCAACAGGATAACAGCTTAATCTGAATGCAACCAAGCTAGAAAGCATTACAGTTTGGGCAAATTACTTATACACTTAACAATAAGGCACCCAAGACCTTTATTGATTGAAGGCCACCCAAACCAGTTCAGACTTACAAAACTGACCGTGCCCCAGTTTCCTGAGTTTCCTCCAATTGGTTTTGTTTGGCATGAGGCAGACTTGATGATGAGTAATATCTACATTCTTGGGTAACTGGGTATCTGTTCTCAAATTAATCCAGTCCAAATCAGCTGGCCAGCAATGATTCAAGTATGCTCTGGTGCTGCAGAATAATACCTGCGAATGTTTCTACTTACATTAGTAATCCCAAGACAGTCCATGCAGAATCATCCAAACCAAAGCATCTCTTGCTTCCATTAAGTTCACACAAATGCTACTGCATTTGTCTAAAACAAGCATCTAAAGACTGGGAATTTTCAAACAAATTAAAGCTTTGAAGCATGTTTTACACAGTTTTTTTTGCATGGTTGATAATTTCAGTTGTTTGAATTGAGACCTAACTTCAACTTGGCCATATCTTCAGGTGCAGGTCCATAAATTTCAGAAAGCTCTTCAAATTTTATTAGGCACACAGGTGCAAGATAAGATATTTTACAAATATTTTCATATCAAAAGTAATACAAAGAAACTTACTTGTGTTCACCAGTGATACAAATAAAATAAACAATGTTTCATTTTTTTTTTAAAAAAGTAATTTTTAGTGTTATTCATGATGGAGGTCTGGACACACAATTAAATTCTTACTTTCACATCAAAAGCCCAGTTTTCATTCACATTCATAAAACTGCACCACTTTTATAAACAGTCAATCCCTTTTAATTACATTCTCTTATACTGCTCAATTACAAAGTTAATTGATTTTCCATGTTATTGGCAAGGTCTGCATTTAATGCCAATTTCTAACTGTGCTTAAAATCACAAGGGTCTTCCTTGGCTTCCTCCCTCTGGTGACTGAAGGGAGTGTGGATTCTGAATCGGAGTGTGGATTCATTCCATTGAGAAGTATAATGAATATGAGCATCATGTACAACAATTCTAAGATGATGTTTGGAGCAGCATCAACTCATGGCTACTTTCAACCTTACAGGAGGCTTTGACTCTGATTCTCCACAGACCCTCTGGATTGACATTCTCAAATTTGGCTGTCCTTAGAAAATCTCCTCTATTTCATGTCTGCTACATGATGACAAGCAAGTCATGATTCTAACAAATGGGTCTACCGCAGGCCTAGTCACAGTGTGAATTGGGGTGCAGAGCTGTTGCTCAAACCTCTTCTCAATCTTTCTCACTGCGATATTTGCACTTCACATCCAACAAGTTCCTGATGGAATGGAATAAATCTACAAATGAATGCAAAACCATTTAACCTGTTGCCTCCACTCCAGACCAAGGTCCCTTCAACTTCATTCACTAAGCTGCAACACACAGACAATCCTTGTGTACGTGCACCTCAAAGGCCAAAATTCATGTCCTCATTGGCTCATTCTCTGAGACATATGAGATAGTACACTAAACATCTGCAAAACAAAGGTCCTCTAGTAATTTGCCCCTGCTACATGGCACTACACCCTGATAAAAAGGATCCATAACAAACCCTGAAAACAGGATCTCAGGAGTCACCTCACAGCAAAGTCAAATATCAATAATGAAATTCATCTCCAGAGTACCAAGAAAAGCCCTTGGCCATCTGAAGAAAAGAGTGTTTGAGGGTCAAGACCTCAAAGTTGTAGTCTAGTGGACCACAGCAATCTCCATCCTACTGCATACTTCAGAGTCATGGACTATATAGAGCAGGTACCTTAAAGCATTGGAGAGCTACCATCAACACTGCCTCTGTAAATTTCACTGGCAGGATAAGCAAACCATTATCAGCATCCTTTTCTGGGTCAATGTCCCCAATATCTAGGCTCTAATTACATTCAGCTATCTTTGATGGGTTGGCTATATGGTTCACATATCCAATACTAGGCCCCCAAAATATAGCTCCATCATTAGAAGAGGTAATCCTTCATAAATATTCTCAAAGCTCCTTGGGAACAAAAATTAACAACTTAATTGACTTGTGAAAATCCCAGATTTGCAACAAAACAAAATGGAGAACCAGCATCTGGGATGGTTGGGATCTTTGATTCTCTTCATCAGGAGCATGTGGAAGTCCAGCAAGAGTAGAAGGTATGCACCGTCTTCCATGCTATGTTAAGTACCTCCTGATCCACCTGCAACAGTTTATAGGATCCTACATTAGCCTATCAACTACATCAAACCCCACAAAATTACACGTACTTGGAAATTGTCTCTGAAAGTACAAATTCTTTCTGGTTTTGGAAAAAAAAGAAACTTCGAGCATTATGTTCTGGCTGTGCCTCCACGGATAGAGAATAGTATAAAAAGAGCATCTGACTCTGTAACAATTTAAATTAAGTACTATAACTTTCAGGAAAAGTTTCTATTTAAGTTTTCGGATTCTGAAGTTAAAAATTGGTTATTCATTAAAAAGTGAGATGATCGCCTGTCAGAAAAAAATAGAAAGGCGGAATATGGGAGATTTTATATTTAGGCTTGAGTTAATTAGTCTGCATATAAATTTGGCAGCAATATCTCTTCGGCCAAATGGCTCAAATACAGCTTAATTTGTCGATCGTACCCACAGAGATAACTTCGTGTTGTTTTACTTTTAAGAAAATGTGCATTAAACAGCAAATTCACGGAGTGATTGGAGGTGGAACAATCGTATGAGTCATCTCGGATTACAAATTCTCACTAATTCAACTGAGCAGCACAATGAAGTTACCGGGATAAAATTGTTACCATATCTTCCCCTACTTTGCTCCAGCTCTGTAACAAAAGGATACGAGTAAGAAGCGGTTCTTTGCATCTGCATCCTGAGGCTGGCCTCAGCCTGGTCTGAAATTTCCCTCCACCTCAGTCTGTCGTCGGCTGAGCAGTGCCCTCCATCCGGGCCGGGGACCTCTCGGGACACCGCGGCGATACCAACACCATTTTGGACAACGCTCGATTCGGATTGGGTGCTACGGAAATTTGCACTTGCAATCCACTTCCTCACATGCCATCAATGATAAAACTCTGCAGGAAATGCTTTGAAACCCGAAGCATTCTCCGGGACAACCTCGGCCTCGCCATCTTAACAACTAGAGACGCGGCTTCCCTAGCAACGGCTATAGTCATGGCGATGCTGGACGTGGGAGAGTCTGCGCACTGAGCGCAGCCGGCGTGAGGGAGTCTGCGCACTGAGCGCGACCGGCATATGGTAGGATTTGCTCGCTAGGAAATGTTAACGATAAAAAAATCTTAATTTTAGGTTTTTGATTCAGATACTGATTTGGCACATTGGATAAGGTAAGGAAGGAAATGAGTAAGAAACGTTTCGTTGCATTTTTTTTCTCTCTGTCTGCCCTGTGATCTCTTCCCATGATAAAACTTGGAACTGTATCAGGAGTCTTGTGGCTATCTGTTTCAGGAGTCTGGTGTCGAGCATGTGAGTGATGTGGTTGTCTCGACATAGATAGCTTTCTGTAACTTAGGCCTCAATACTGGGGATAATGGCCTGGGAGACGACATTGATGTTGGTTTGCTTGTTTTTCCAGTGTATTTGGAGGAGTTTGTGCATACAGTGTTGTTAGTATTTTTCCAGTGCCTTGAGATGTCTGCTGTAGGTAGTCCAGATCTCAGATACATACAAGGAGGCAGGGATCACTGATGTCTGGAAGATCCTGAGTCTTGTTCGAGGTTTGAGGACTTGAGTTTCAAATAGTCTTTTCCTGAATTGAGTGAAGAGACTGTGCTGGCATGTTAAAATAGTGGTGAATTTCATCAGTGATACCTGCCTTTGCTGAGAACTAGCTCCCAAGAGATGGGAACTAATACACATTTTCCAGGCTCTTGCTGAGAATCGTTATTGTGAAGACGTGGTGTGGTGTAGCAGTGTGAACTGGTAGGGACCTTTTGTCTTACAGTTGTTGAGTGTAAAGCCCATCCTCACATATGCTTCAGTGAAAGTGTTGATGATGGTTTGGAGCTTGACCTCTAACAAAGCATCATCTATATACTGGAGTTCAACTAGAGAGCTTTGGGTAACCTTGTTCTGGAGCATGGTCACAATAGGTTGAACAGTTTCCCAATCATTCTGAGGAATAGCTCCACTCCCTTGGGAACTTTGATAGAGGTGAGATGCAGCATTTCCACAAGAAAGATGTTTAAAAATGTTGGAGCAATGATACAATCATGTTTGAGACCTGTCTTCACTGAGAACGATTCTGTTTTAGATTTGTTAGTTAATATGATGATTTGCATACCATCATAGAGCAAACATAAGATAGAGAACAATTTCTGTGGGTAACTCTATTTGAGGTGACAGTCCCTCCCCGTTGATGGAGTCAAAGACTTTCATGAGGTTAAAAAAAGCCATGTATAGTGGCTGGTGCTGCTCCCTCCATTCTTCTTGCAATTATTGCGTGGTGAAGATCCTGTCTATTGTACCTCTCGATGGATGGAATCAACGCTATAATTCAGAGAGCTTCTATTTGGCTACTGGGAGAAAGTAGTTGGGAAGGACCCTGGTGATGCCGTGCCTTGTGGCAGACCACTGGAAAACTCCTCTGTAGTAATCACCGTTAAATATTTCCTTTTTTGAAGATGGTCATCATTACATTATCTCTGATGACTCTGGAAAAGCCTCTTCTTCCCAGATGTGGGCACTGGGGCAAAGGGGCCCCGAGATGACTGGAGACCAGGCTGCATAGGAATCAGCGCTGATGTATATGCAGTCCTTTGTTTCTCTAGTAGTACTGCTCCACTGCGAAGTCTCTTCAAGGATACCCACTTTGAAGAAGTTTTCTTCCAGCATCTGCAGTCCTTTGTTTCTCTCTGATGCATTGGTAGGTACATATGTAGGATCTGGCCATTGTGTGCACACTTGCTGGCACACACCCATGGTGTCCTTGCCTACTTTCTCCCTCTTGCCCATGCTCCCATTTGTGCTTCTGTTGGCAAGTTCCAAGTCCCTGGCTCCAGTCATGCATCTAATCACTTCAATCCTCCGTTTCATCCAAACACTTGATATCAACAGTTCCCAACTGCATTTGCATACTTGACTACATTGGTTCCTGGTTTCATCTGCATACTTGACCATAGAGTTCCCAACAGTGGTTGTATATTTAACCACCCCAATCCCTACCACACCAAACTCTGCAACATCTAGTTCCGACCATACACTTAACCACACTGGTCCCCAGCTCAGATGCAAACTTAATCACACCTGTCCCCGATTTCGGCTTTACACCATACAGAGAAATATCCCTCAGTTGTATCACTCAAAAACATTACAGGCTGTCCCTAGGTTACGAACACCTGACTTAAGGACAGCCCTACATACAAACAAGCTCCCATAATATTATTACATTCAAAAGTCCAACGTACATACCCTATGAATGGCAGAACCAGTTTCCTCTCTCTATTCACTTTTAGTAACTGTTCTTTCTTATTGGTCCTGTGTGCTTTTGACGCAATTTATTACAATGCCATGGAGGTATGGTTACCATAGGTGATTTTTGTGTATTTTGACTTGGCGACAAAATCAACGTGGGGATGGTCTGTATTCGGTTATTATCAGAGAGGAAGTATAAATAAAGGAACACAAGGTTAGTGCTGTTTGGAAATGCCCAGCATATCAGGTAGTGTCAGTGGAGAGTGAGAAGCTGAATTAATATTACTGGTGGATTTCCTGCAGCACAACTGGCCAGTTCAGATACAGAGAATGCGAGTTATCCGAAATTGTTGAATTCAATATTGAGTTGCAAAGGCTACAACATGCTGAGACTGTTCCTCGAGCTTATGTTGGACCTTATTGGAACAATGCAAGATGTCTAAAACAGACAGCTCATGGTGGAAGTAGACAGATAATTAAGATAACAGACATCTGGAAGCTCAGTCACCCCTGTGGAGTGAACAAAAATGCAGTGCAAAGTGGTGCCCCAATCTGCATTACATTTCTCCAGTACAGATGTTATGGATTAGGTTACTATTTGGTGAATGTCCCTTTAAGGCATAGTACAGTAGTGTGTGTGTGTGTGTGTGTGTGTGTGTGGTATCATTACAACAACAACAGGAGATAACGACCTTCTGACGTTTTGGTTCAGTCAGAGAAAAGACAGAGAGGGAGAGACACACACTGCCTGCTGGTCTCTGTATCGATGGATGAAAAACAATAACTGTGTCTGTCACTACAACCCATGTATGGATTTTTGGAATAATTCAGTGGAGTCCACTTTGTCGTTAACCTGTAGAAGGAAACAGGTATTTCTGTGGACGGCCATGTCTGGAATGCCTTTGGGGTGGCAGATACTTACGAACAAAGCAGTGGAGATCTTCAGTGACTGAGGTGTCGTATGGGTTCCATCGTGGAACATTTGGATTTCGTAACTTCTCTCTATTTTCTCTCTACATTTTCTCTTCAGTCAACGGTGGTTTTGCAAAAGCCTTTGCTCACGTTTTACCTTCTGGCTTGCTGAACTGAACTTTGAGAACTATTCCTGGACTTGGAGTTTGAGAATTTGCCACACATACATTTTGAGTTTAGTTTTGGGGGCTAATGTTTAATATCTAACGTTTTTATTTCTAACATTCTAACATTTTTACTTTTATTTTTCTTATTATCGTAAGTAGTTATTAATAAAATAGTTTCTAACACTTATACATGACTTGGTGTGTTTCTTTTGTTGCTGGTTCGTAACACAGAGAAGACCACACATGAATACTGAATGCAATACATCAGAAGAAGAGCAAATGAATTGCTGCTTGACCTAAAAGAACTATTTGAATCCCTGGATGTTGGGAAGGGACGAAGTAAAAGAAGTGCTACGTTTCCTGTGGTTGCATGGGAAAGTACCGTGAGAAGGGAAGTAGCTGAGAAGATGGAAGGACAGACTAGGGAATCATCAAAAGAATAGTCCTTTAAGTATGCTGCAAGTAGAGGGGAAGGTGTGTCTGGTGGTGGAATCTTTTGAAGGTGGTAAAAATTGCATAGGATGATCTGTAGAATGCAGAAGCTGGAGGGGAAGAGAGGGTGAGGGTAGACATATAAGGGAAAATAAATATCAACTATGTTAGGGGCAAAAGGAAGACATCTCAGAGGCACCTGTGTGTGCTTTGTGCATTATCCCTTAGTTCATGTGGGTTTCCCAGGTGCTCCAGTTTCCTCCTACATCCCACTGACCATCTGGTTTGTAAGATAATTAGCTACTGTAAGGTCATGGGAGTTACAAGGAAAGCAGTGGGAGATGGGATTGCTCTGAAAGCCAGTGGTCACAATAGGCCCATTGGCCTCTTTTTAAGAAAACACGAGGATCTGAAAATAAAAAAAAACAGGTAATGCTGGAAATAGATCAGGCAGCATTAGTTGATAGAAAAACAGAGTTCGTGTCTCAGGTCAATGACCCCAGTCTCCAGCATGATACTGTGGAAATGGGAGTGTGTATTGGATTTGGAAGCATCCCAAGTTTCAGAGTGATAAAAGGGAAGGGGAAGAAATGATTGAGCACCTAGAGGAAACTACCATGATTTACCTCCAATTATTTCTTCCTCTCTCCTTCCCTTTCACTATTCTAAACTTGGATGCTCTGGTTCACTCTTCTAGACCTCTTTGTGATTTTTATAAATGACTTGGATAAGGATGTGGAAGGGTGGGTTAGTAAGTTTGCTGATGATACAAAGGTTGGTGGTGTTGCGGATAGTGTAGAAGGTTGCTGTAGATTACAACAGGACATTGATAGAATGCAGAGCTGGGCAGAGAAGTGGCAGGTGGAGTTCAACCCGGATAAGTGTGAAGTGATACTCTTCGGGAGATCGAATTCGAAGGCAGAATACAAGGCTAATGGCAGGACTCTTAGCAGTGTGGAGGAACAGAGAGATCTTGGGGTCCATGTCCGTAGATCCCCAAGGTTGCCACGCAGGTCAATAGGGCTGTTGGGAAGGCGTATGGAGTGCTGGCCTTCATTAGTCAGGGTATTGAGCTCAAGAGCCGTGAGGTGATGTTGCAGCTCTATAGAACTCTGGTCAGACCACACTTGGAGTATTGTGTTCAGTTCTGGTCACCTCATTATAGGAAGGATGTAGAAGCTTTAGAGAGGGTGCAGAGGAGATTTATCAGGATGTTGCCTGGATTAGAGAGCATGTCTTATAAGGATAGGTTGAGCGAGCTCGCGCTTTTCTCTTTGGAGTGAAGGAGGATGAGAGGTGACTTGATAGAAGTGTACAAGATGATAAGTGGCATAGATCGAGTGGACAGTCAGAGACTTTTTCCCAGTACGACAATGGCTAACACGAGGGGACATAATTTTAAGGTGATTGGAGGAAGGTATAAGGGGGATGTCAGAGGTAAGTTTTTTTTACACAGAGAGTGGTGAATGCGTGGAATGCACTGCCTGCAGAGATTGTGGGGGCAAATACATGTGTCTGTGTGGGTTTCCTCCCACTTTCCAAAGATGTACAGGTTAGGAAGTTGTGGGCATGCTATATTGGTGCCGGAAGCATGGCAACACTTGCAGGCTGGCCCCAGAACACTCTAGGCAAAAAAAGATTTGTTTCATTGTGTGTTTCGATGTACATGTGACTAAAAGATATCTTATTTAAGACATTCTTAGATAGACACATGAACAATAGAAAAATAGGGGGCTATGTGGGAGGGAAGGGTTAAATAGATCTTATAGCAGGATAAAATGTCAGCACAATATTGTGGGCTGAAGGGACTGTACTGTGCTATAGTGTTCTATGTTATGTTCAATGCACTATCCCCTTTCCACAGCACCACTCCTGGCTTATGTTCTTTCAGGTCCTTTCCTCTTTCAAGTACCCACTCTTTCTATACAAATTAGCCTTTTGCATTTTCCATTATACTGTATTCACTGCTCAAATTGGATACTACGCTAAGTGGGCACCTCTGTTCTGCCACAAGTGTGACCCTGAATTTCCAAGTCCCATCCAATCTGGCCGCTCTGTCTTCAGCCGCTTGCACTATTCCTACAAAGCTGAAGCAACAGCATCTTGCCTTCTGACTAGGCACATTAGTCTTCTGGATTCAATTAGTATTTTGCATAGTTTTATTTCAGATTTCGAGGCACCCCTTTGGTCATTTCAGATAATTATTTTGCATGTATACTTCATCTGGACTTTTGTTCCAATGCACTATTATTTCATGTAATTGAATCTCTTCTGCCTTCCACCTTTCCTTTGGCCTACCTTTTTTTTATTCCCTTATTCCCTTCCTCCCCCCTCCCCCTTCTCTGCATCCTAATATCTGCTCATATCTAACTATCCACAGTTTGGTGAAAAGTTACTGATGTGGAACATTAGCTCTGTTCAACAGATCCACCTGACATTAGTATATTAAGCACTTTCTGTTTTCAATATTAAAGAATGAAGCTGGTCATTATCACAGTGCTGGCTTTTGGGAAAATTGGCTGCCATGTTTCCAATGTAATACTTTTGAAGTACAGTAATTAACTGCAAAATACTTCATGACATCCCGAGTTGTGAAAAATTATATAAATGCGATTTTTTTTTTTTACTATTTTATAATTGTATATCATCTTGATCAGGCCTGCCATTTTTGCAAGTCCTGAAATGAAGTTCTGTACAATTAACAATGTACATTTGCAGTTGCATAAACAAACAAAAACTTGATTGCACAAAAAGGTGCAAGCTTCAATTTTCAAAGTTGTTTAACTATGGGTAAGATGGTAAACAGGTTTCTAGTTCCATCATTCGGTGTAAATTTTTATTGACATATATAAAGCCCACATCCTGGATACAAGTCATTTTATTTGATCAGGCTTTTTGAAAAACATGTCGTGTAACAAATGAATGTACAAACTAAGTGTTTTCCTTCAGTTCAAAATAGTTGCAAAATAACAATACAACTGATTATAGATCATAAAGGACGTTAAATTACTGTACATTGTTACATTGTCCTTCATCATTGAAACCAGTCAAGGAAACATTATTGAATGTGTTTCTATGCCCAATTATCTATGATTTTAAACAGTAAATTCAGTAGTTGTTCCAGTGTTCTAAAAATATATAACTCTGAGTGGAAGAGGCAGCTCAGAAGTCTGAATATATTTTTATAAAGCACTTTATAATGCCATTATACACAAAATGAATAAAGTATTTGCTAAATATCTCTGATACAATTCTACCTCTAAAACTTTTCAAGTCTAACAGTACAATATGAAATATTCTTAGGTGGTTCATTTATAAAATGTTGCACTTAATGGAACTGCATACATAGTAGTGTATTAATTGGAGAGGTGTTAACAAAAATAGGTTACCAAAACCTAGTCAAGTAGTAATATAACATCTGTATTTATGCTCAAAATGTGGATGTGCAGAGTTGGGTTCCAAATAGACTACAAAAGTAAAAGTACGAAAGTACACAAAGAAATCACTAGTTCAAAGTATAAATATTGATTGACAATACTACAAGATTCAAATGCAAAAATATGTCTAAATCATACCTTTCAAATAAATGGTTCGGTCATGAAATAAATCACTGGAAATCCTGTTCTAGTCAACTTTGGCTCAGTTGGTAATTTCTTAGAACGTTGTGGGTTCAAGCCCCATTCTAGAGATTTCAGCACAAATATTTACAGCAATATTCAAATATTGTGATACCACGGTTTTGGACGAGATACTGAGGCTGTGTCTTCTCTTAAGTGATAATATCACTGGCACCACTTCAAAGGTCCAATATCTTGTTCCTCCATCAGAAGAAACTAAATGTTCATTATGGCTGATCTTTTACCTCAACATGTTTTATACTCTCATAATTGTTTCAACTGGTTAAGTAATATAATATGAGTAAGTGTAGGCCACTGAGCCCCTTGAGCCTGCTCCACCATTCAATAAGATTACATCTGATCTGATTGCAACCTCAAGTCCACATTCATGCCTGTCCTTCCTGTCCTTGGTAACAATTTACTTTTTGTGCCCCCCCCCCCCCCCCAAATGGATGATGTCCAATTTTTTTTGAACTGTGACTACTATTTCTAAATTATCACATACGAGGAAACAGTCTCTCCACACCAACCCAGTCAAGATTGCACAGGTTCTTGCACGGTTCAATCAAGTAACTTCACACTCGTTACTCTAGTGGATACAAACCCAGCCTGTGCAACCTTCATTCCGAAGATGGGTATCAGTTTCAGGTGACTCCACAAAAAGTGCTGGAGGAACTCAGCAGGTCAGGCAGCATCTGTGGAGGGAAATAAACAGTCGACGTTTCAGGTTGAGACCCTTCCTCCAGCACTTTGTCACTCCAGATTCCAGCATTTGCAGAATCTCTTGTGTCTCAGTTTCAGAAGACTCCTTTGATTTCTCAAAAAATTAAAGTTTCAACTCTAAAGGAACTACTGCCTATGCTAAAGTTATGTAGTAAAATTTTGGAATAGTTGTAAATAGGGTGTGTAATTACTATAGCTCATATTCTTGAAGTGTGACCAACAAAACATAGCAGAAATGGTAACATACTACATCAACAGCCTTATCACATCAATGCACTTCGTGTGCCAATTTTTGATTTTCAATAGCCTTGAAGTTATTTCAGATCAACAGGATTTGATGCTAAATTTATTCTATGAAAATTATATGAAAAGTTTATGACCCGAAGGACATAAAACACAAGATTTAGATATTTACTGAGAATTTATCACACTGGAAAAAATATACACTCAATGCTGTGTTATGTCTTTGATACATCTCAAGCATTTTAGAACCATTTTGAGGTGAGGTCACTGACATATAGAAACACTGCAGCCAATTTACTTTTGAATAGAAAATGCATATTCAGGACGATTTTGATGCGTTTGTTGAGGGAGGAATATGTATCTAGTAGTTTTGACTAGTACTTTGATATCTTTTGCAGTCACTAGGGCAGGCAGTCAGGACACTAATTTATAATCACATTAGAATGACAATGCAGCATAGGCTGTATTATCAATCTAGATTACATAGTTAAACAAACTAAGGCTTGAACTCTCACCCCCTCCCCCACCCCCAAGTGTACAGGATGCTACCAGCTGAAGCAAATTACCAGTTAAAACAAAATCAAATTCCTCTAAAACAAGTTTTATTTGTGATAAATATGAAATTGGCTTTGAATTTTTAAATATACTAAATAACATCTTGTAATTGAGTTACTCTCCAAAATTTCAATCAATTGCTCCAGGTTATAATTGTAGATTTGAAACCTTTTACGTGCATCAAGAATCCAAGTAATACAAAAATTACTAATTTTTCAGAGTTTATTTTATACTAAAATCAATATGCATGCATGCTTCTACCAACAAAGAATATCATTAATTCTTTGTTACTGAAATAATGTGGAATATTAAAGGGTACTGACAAATTAACTTATCATTTTTAACAGAGCAAACACCATATTTTATTTTTGATTATGTTTATTAATGTAGGATCTTTGGTAGCATACTTTAGGTTTATAGAAAAAATTAAAAGGGATAAATATTACAGAACATGTAACAAAAATTTGCTTTTCTCCATCTTTCTTGAAATATTACTACGAGAAATCCAAGATTTGTAGCTGTATGGTAATGTAATTTTGTATTCAAGAATGCAAAACTATATAAATTATAAAAGCTATTGCAAGGAATATAATTTACAGATCCAAAGCTAAGGCTATGAGATGAACAGAAGTATCTTTTGCACAGAGCACAGCTCCTATTTTATGTCAAAAAGTGTTATCAAATAAAGATTTTTGTTCTACTGGAAACTCTTAATTAAGAAAATCTTCCTTAAGAAGCCACCCAATGATAGTTATGTCATTGATAGTGAGACTGTGTAAGTCTGTAATCTGAACAGGATAACCCCAGAGATGACTTGAATAAACTCGAGATTTAGGAAAAAAAAATCAACATAAACATCTATATATCAATTAGTTTTGTTAATCTATAGAATAAACTTACAAAAATACAAATTTTGAAATAGTATTCTAAATACATTGGATTTCTTTCAGATAACATTTTGATAAAATATGAATAATTTGGAGCATGATGTGGTGCAACGTGCTTGGGAGGATTAAGTAACTTTGAACCAATGATTTCCAGTCTCCACCACTGGATCTGTTAAATTGATAGGAAGAAATCAGTTGCTATGATTAGTCAGGAGTTTTGCTATTCGTTTTTATACAACTAATGGAATGATCGATGATGTGGGAGATGGATGCTGATCTCTTTTTACATCTTACAAATTATTAAGTGCGAACTTGAAACTTTGTTTGGGTTGAGAGCCAAAACCAAGCGTATAACCTAAAGCATTAAGAAACATGATTGCCATGATGATTTGTAATGTTTTATTTATTATATCACATGACAATAACCCTTTAAGCATTTAGTCTCTGCCCATTTTACAATCAATTTAATTAATTCAAACACTTGACTCTGCTTGCTGAATTGGGGAAAAAGTTAATAGAAATACTGAGAGATAACAAAGATAGTGGGTATAATGCAAATAAAGGTGGTGGCAATAAGGCAGTTTTTAAACCAAGAGAAACAAAAATAGAATGTTGAGAGGATTTAGAAAATTTTATATAATTCAGGGAAAAGGTGGGCATTTTTTAAAAATACTGATCAAAACCTGGGAAGTAATAAAGATCATAAAGTATTAGCTAGTAGGTGAAGCAAAATGGGAGAAAAAAGCAACTGGTTTTTCAAAACCTTTAGATAAATCTCCAGAAATGATCTCCAATTTAAATGGTTCCATCCTACAAAAATGCATATGTTGATCCTAAAGTCATATGAGCTTGCTTAACTGTATGGAACAATGACTGAAGGAAGACTAACAGTATAACAAGGTTAGTATAGGATGCATAAGTGTGATCAACCTAAAAGTCTTAATATAGCTGGATTCTGAGACCTTAAGAACACTCAAAAATCAATATGAGTTGAAAAAAATCACCCACTGATAAACATACATTAATTGCATCGGAACCATGAAACTTGCTTCCTCAGTATCATCCAAAGGAAATTGCGAACAAGATAGCAAATTCTTCACATCCAAGAGAGGAACCATACAGAACGTTGATATGATCTGTGGTTTGCACTAAAGACACTGTTGTCAGAAAATATTGCATGGAGATATTTTATTTCTTCATAATGAGGGTATAGGAATTTGTGATTATGTGACATATTGTTTGGAAATTTGACAAGAAATAGGATCAGGATTCTGTGAGAAATTTGGGTGAGATGAAGGTGAAGTAGTGAAGAAAATAGGGAACAAAATTAAATCTATACGTTAAGATAAATTGTCTGATAAGCTTGTAAAATAATTGATTTGGAAGCAATCTCTGGGGCCCTGTGGTAGGGAGTAGGGGAGATTCTACTTGTTTAAATTTGAGGTTTGATAATTTCAAATTCTTGAGTAGTAGGTCTGCATGAATAGGAGGTTACAAAGAATTTCAGTAGTCTTAGAAAACATTGTGTAAAGAGCTGCTGCACCAGCAATGTAAATATATCTTTAATAGATTCCACATTCCATATGCTCTTAAATAGAGAGATGCATGTCCCAAATTTGAGCTCTCGAAGTCAAGCATAACATGGGAATTTCCCTGCACTTTGCAGAAAACTCAAGAGTAGCAATGAATCATTTTCCATTATGGCAGTGGTTTAATAGCTGACAACTCCAAATAGAAAATAGGAAATGCCCAAACCTTAATGTTTCAAATAAACAAAGTCACTTAAAACATCCAATTATTATGTTTATTGCTTTTTATTGTTATGAACTGTATTTATCTGTTAGACTGCTATTCCTTATAATGCAAGACTGGAAAAAAAAACTATGCAGGGGATAAACATTAAATTAACAGGCAAGTCATATCTATTGAAAAAAATCAATACTGTTTAAATATATATATTTAAATAATTCATTTTATTGGCCTCAGTATTTTGATTTGGTTTCATAATTACTGGTGCATTAACCAAGAAATCTGGGAATAGAATAAATACAGAAAATGCTAGAAATACTCAGCACGTCAAGCCGCATCTATGGGAAGAGAAACAGAGCTAACGCTTCAGGTCAAAGATCTTTTGTCAGAACTTGGAAGGAGACAAAAGAAGTTTATTAAAGTGCAGGGAGGGGGATGTCTCCAACAGGATAAAATGGGGGCAACTGTAGGAATAAGCAGTAAACAATGTAATATGGTCATGAGTGAATGGGAGTAGTTAGAGAGCATGAACATAGACAACAGAACATAAACAAGAATGTAGAAGTTACAAAATGCAGAGAAGGAAGACATGTTTGGCAGGTCAGACTGGGCATATGCTCCACTCCCTGAGGGGGAAAAAAAGACAAGCTTAGCCAATATCACAGATAGAAGACTTGATACAGACAGAAATCAAGTTACCAGAAGTTGCAGAATTCAATATTAAGTACAAAAGGCTGCAATGTGCCCAGACAGATGAGGTTCTGTTCCTCCAGCTTGCATTGGGAGGCCTCAGTGTAAAAGTACAGGAGATAACAGACCAATAGGTCAGAGTGGGACTGGGATGGAGAATCCAAATGGCAGGCAGTAGGAAGGTCAGACTGAACATAGGTGATGCCGTGTGATTTTCACAAGCCTGAGAATTGGCTCCAATGAAACTGAAAGATTTCAAGATACCTAACAAATGAAAAATAATTACTATTTTTAGGGCAAATCATTCAAAGAAAAACTACCATTTCAGTACTTTGGGATGGATCTTCTCCTACAAGGAGAGATTATGGAGACTGGTCCTATATTCTCTAGTTTAGAAGAATGAGAGGTGATTGCATTGAAAAATGATTTTTTAAAATGATAAACAATAGGCTACATGCAGGGATGTTACCCTGGCTGTAGTATCTAGAAGCAGAAGTTACGGTTTCAGAATAAGGTGTTCAACCATTCGCAACTGAGATGAGGAATTTCTTGACCCAGAGCAAAATGAATCTTTGGAATTCTCTACCCATGAGGGCTATGGAGCATATTCAAGATAAGAGATTGATAGATTTTAAAGGGAGAAGGAAATTATGGAATTAATGCAGAAAAGCGGCGCTGAAGTAAAAAACATAATCTTGTTGAACGATGGTGCAAGCAGAAGGTCTCTTTGGGCAACTCCAGTTTCAATTTCTTACACTTATATTCTAAGAGGTCATTGAGTGTCAGAAACCTAACTGTGCTGTATAATCTCACAAATACAAAGACAGACAATCCAACTCATCTAATTCAATTGAACACTACCCATTTCAATCCATAGGCAACATTCTGCACAAATACTTCTTTACCACCCACTGCACCTCCTCCATGTTCACTCATATCATTAAGAACTTTGGAATATCTTTACTATCCACTCTCCAGTCTATTTTTTCCTTTATATCTTGTGCACTATTTAATAAAGTACATAATGTTCCCTATATGATATGCAATCTTATTTCCAATCAAACCAAATTATGCATTCTTTTGAAGAACAAGGCAGCAGTGGTTTTATAAAATGTGATTGACACCTTTTTTACTATGCAAGCAAAGGCAATTCCTCCGATGTCTAATCTACTTTAAGGCAAGCTAATTTTAAAACCATGGCCTCAGGCTCTTCATGGTCAAACATCAGTAAGATACATTGAATGTATCAGGGAAAAAACCCTCCTTGAAGAAATATGCTTTGAATCAGAAGGCATAATCTGAATTTTAAATACATGCAATAGATTATTCATCATACTGCAGTATGTGAAGTTTGAGTTAAGAGGAACCGAAGCTGAAATCTCACCAACCACTGTCCTCCACCAATGCATTTCTTGGATTCTTTCACACCAAAAAAGATTATTAAAATTGCATACAAGATCCCTGGCCTTAAAAATAGGCATAGAGTTCAAGAACAGAGAAGTTATGCCAAATTTTATAAATTGCTAGTTAAGCCTCAGAGGGACGAATATCTAATTTTAGGATATTATTGTTTAGGAAAGGCTATAAGAACACCAGAGATGAGAGGCTTAAGTTATATGGACAAACCAAAAGGACTGTGAATGTTATACTTAAAACCAGGGTGCTCAAAATTAAGGGCTTTTAGAGAATAAGGATAAACGATTGCCCATGGTTAGAAGATCAGTAACCAAAGATTTCAGGTAATTAACAAAAGAACCAATAGGAAAATTAGTCAATTTAAAACAAAAATAAGTTATGACAATCCACATGTAACAGCACTGGAGGTTGATTTAATAATCGCTTTAAAACATGAAAAGGAAAACATATGCATAACTAGAGAAAACTGGGAATGAGATTAAATTCAACATCTCTTTCAAAGATCACATTAGGCCTATATCTGCCTTCTGCAATTTGAAGAAAAAGTCAACATAATTTTTATACTGAAAACATTTGCAAATTTGTTAACTGATATTGTTACTTCGCAAGATCCCACTGCACTTTGAAACTTACCAGCCTGATATTCCCTACCTACATGTTTGTGCAAGAACGTACAATCTCAAGAGTCATAATATTCAGCCAGTTTTGGAGTCTGCGGCAAAAATGAATCATGCCAGCTGTTCACTGCATTGCACTTGGTATTTACCTTCAGTGGGCTTTAGCAGAGGAAACTAAGCTAAGAAGAATTACATCAGAGACTTGAGTGAACAGGGCTAGTAATGGTTTGATGTCTTAACAGATCAGAAATCTTAACGAAGGACGAACTGAAACAGAATGTGACAGCTAGAACTCACTGGCACAAGAGGGGCAGTAAGTACTGGGATTTGAGGAAAATGTACTCATTTCCTTTATGTGCTGTCTTTTTAAAAAATCTCCCAAGAACCAAGGTCCAAAAGGAGAGAACAAACATGTTCAGAGGCAGAGAAGTGGTTTGATGGTAATTAAGATTTATGCCTTTGAAAATCTACTTATTCATGAATGACAAGCATACCCTTTCCTGGTGTGTTCCATGGATTTTCCTATCCAAGTACTGTAAATTCATAGAACCATACAACATAGAAACAGGTTCTATGGCCCAATGTCCAAACTGACCCTCAAACACCCATTTATACTATTTTATTCTACCCTCATTCTCATCAATTCCCCCCTGAGATTTTACCACTCACCTACACACTAGGGGCAATTTACAGCAGCTAATCTACAACAACCTGCGTGGATTTGGGATGTGGGAGGAAACCAGTGTATGTGGAGGAAATCCATGCTGTTAGAGGGAAAATGTGTAAACTCCACACAGACAGCACAGGAGTTCAGAACTGAACACAGGTTGCTGGATTTGTACAGCAGTAATTCTACTTGTTGCATCACTGTACTGTCATGGAATGTCCTTCACAAAACTAGCATAGATTCTAGAGAAGTAGGGGAACTTGGAGATAATTTTCTGATTTTGTCATTAATTGCCAGAGCAAATGCTGTTAATTACAGTTCCACACACATTTCTATGTATTTCATCTTTATTAGCTGCCCCGAATATTGAAATTTTAAGTGGTTTGTTAGTGTGCCAATCCACAAAGATTATAATTATACTGCAATGCTGTATTCATCATAACTCAAACTAGGTCATTTACTTTAGTTTTGCATTCATTTAATTCAAACAAGAATGAATTACTACTTGATAAGGCAGTAATTTAAATCAAAATGTTTTTAAAAAAATTCTACAAAATTAATGGCATAAATTATGAATAACGAATTACCTTTCTTCCATCAACCTGAAATGAAGTTATTAAACTACAAAATATGTTATGTAACTGAAGCATAATGGATTGGTTTACTGTGCTACTGTGTAAGGAGTTGGTTTTAAACATGTTCCCTTCCCCTTGCCACCCCAGTGATTTCAAATTCCAGGTAATCTCTTTTTGTCTATATACAAGCAATGGAAACATTCCCAAACCTATTTTTAATTCTACTTTCCTTAAGACATCAAATTTAGCTTTCATGCTCTTAAGGGAAATAAAAAGAAATCCGAGGCTAACATGGGTTGCAATTCACAAGGTTAAGCAAATCTCCACAATAAAATTTTCTCAAATAAATCAAAATAGATAGCTTTTCTATTTACAGTGGTTTCAATCCAAATAGTGGAAAAACAAAAGCATATTGCATAATGCTTTCACACTGTGAAATATGCTCAATTTTTACTTTAGATCTTCTAAAATTCATTTGGTAAAAATGTTCCTAATAAAGCAAAAAAGTGTTTTACCTCAGGTTAACAGTATAAAATATTTGACTTCTTGATTCTTGAAAGTCAGAGAGATGCAGATTGGACAAAAGGATAATTTTATATAAAAAAACATTTAAATCAGGGTAATTAATTTAATTTACAGTAAAGCTAAACAGTAATGCTTGGCTATTAAGGTGAGTTTTCTCAAAAAATCTGCAGATCTGAAGAAATTCAGTCAAAGTATAAAAATCAAATTCTAAATACATTGAAATGTATCCTAGACTTAAGCTACTGTTCACAAAATTTTGGATTGGAGAAGTTGGAAGCAAATCACATTTGTGTATGCCTTCAAAGATAGTCTTAGATTTGAGGTGTTATTTTCTTAAATGTAATAAAAAAAAATAGACTTTTCATAAACGGCACCATGAAAAATTCTGCAGTTCTCATACCACATCTATATAAGACATGATACATTTTGGTAGGCAAAGTCTCAAAATACTTTGTATGCTGAAATGTACTTAACAGAGGCTTCTACTGAGTAAGGGCTCCAAGTATATTAAGACATACCAGTGTTTTGAGTAGGAGATAAAAAATAGTTCAAATGATATAATATCCTCTTCATTCACAAAGTGCATTGCTTGTACAGCTACAGTCAGCTATTTGTGTGCTAGAAGCAAAGACACTTTGAACACAGCAATTTGCAACGTGACCTACAGGGTAACCATCAAAACCTACATTGTCCGGGGTACATTCAGAAACATGCAATGGTTTATTTTTCAAGTCTTTTGTGCCAATGTGCAACGTCTGGATTGGTTTGGGTTTCCATTTGGAACCATTTTGCACTTCCATAAACTGATTAACAGCAGGAAGAACAACTTCTCCCTGATTTAAGATTGGTTGAACTGAAGCCATCATAAATTGCTTAACTGCTGCCATTCCAGAGACTATGTTGGAAAGGATATTACCAGGTTCCTCAAATTCTCTCTGATCACTATTTAATAATCTGCTTCCTCTAGGAATGTTACTAGGCACATTCTCATACGACTCTGCCGGTGCAATCCAGTACTTAGCTTTCGTATTCAGTTTTTCTTCCTTTATAGAGAGCTTGTTTTTTGTACTCATCAAACCTTTCTTCATAAGTTTTGTACACATTTCTAAATCTTTATTAGTAAACCCTTTTGTGGGCTTACAGGCCTTATCAGGTTGTTTTTTTGGGTTTGCATATAATATGTCTGAAGAGTATTCTTCAACTTTATAGTTTTCTGATGATGTACTGTCCTTTTCAATATTCTCTATTTTAATGGCTTTGATCTCATTGTTGTAATTTTTATACTTTTGAATAGCTCTTCTGTCCCATTGCTTTGTATTTGATTTTGCATGTCTTTTTTTAAAGCTATTTATTGCCTTATTAACTTTGGAACATTTATAATTATTTGAACCCACATGATCAAATGTTTGTAACTGATTGGAAGATTGTGCACATGGTGAGAATGAAACAGATGTGGGCTCACTTTTAGTGCAGAGAGTCTGGATAGTTGTATAATATAGTTCACTGTGAATCTGAAATTGCTCTGAACATTCATTTAATAATGGAGCCTTCTTGGGAAAATGATTTTGGCTGCACTGCTGCAAGGAATTCACATCAGATTTTACCACCTTGGAGGGAATTTCTGGTGTACGCTCTTTTGAAAATTCAGAGCTAAGTGTTGGCTTTGCTTTCCCAGCTGTAAAGTTTGAAATATCTAAAATGCAGAGGGTATCTTTTGAAGTAAAGAGATGTTTTGTTTCTTCACTTACTTTCTGTGTGAAGTTGGCATTTATTTCATTTTGACAACTGTACATCTTGAAGCCATATTGATTTGCACTATTGTTAACATTTAATTGATTCTTCATTTTTTCATTTTCTGAGTCAACTTCACATGAAGAAAATAACTCTTTGTTCATTACTCTGTGTCGACGTACACTTTGAGTAGTCTCTGCATTGCAAGCTTCCTGGATGTTTGGTTCAACTTCCAACGGAACGACATTTGATTCACCACCACGGCATCTTGTGGAGGTGTTAATTTGTCTTTGCCGTGGAGAAGAAAATGGATTTTCAGTTACATCTTCTTTGAACTGCTGACCAGTACTGGAATCCTGTGGGGGAATTTGGAAATTTTCATTAACTGAGGAATCATCGCCATCCAGCAGAGATCGGAAATATCCTCCAGGGATTTCTGGAGCAGAGTGTATATTGTAAACAGATGCTACTGGGCAGTCTGGACTGCTAGGTGGATCTAGAGAAAGTAACTCCCCAGAAGTTTCTATTTTATTACCAGCTATGGAAGAATGCAAACTGGTGGTGTTGAAATTACCTAATGAACCAGAAGCAGAATTCCATTGACCTTGGATTTTGTGCACATCTGCATTTAGGACTTGAGGGTTTTCATCTGGATTTTCTAAGTTATCTCTGCCACTGGTACCTTTACCATCCTGAGCATTTGTTCTCTTCTTTGGAAGTATGTTTTGTTTCTTTAACTTTTGGAATGAATCCTCTTGCTGCATGTCTCTTAACCATCCACCCTTACTCACAGTCCGAATAGTGATACGCTTTAATTCTATTTCATCTGTAAATTCATAAACAGACTTATCGTACTTTTGTACCTTCTTCGGTACTTTTGTGTTTGAGTCAACCGTTTCAATGACACTATCTTTTTGGCGATTCAAAGTATGCCCTATTTTAACTGATGCGGTCCCATTTGCAAGTGTTTGTTGTTTTTTATTTTTAGAAGCAAAGAACATATAAGACATACCAGCATCTGAACAGATTTTTAATTTCCCATCATTTTTTTCTTGGTTATGATATACATTACAGTTAGGAACTGGAGACCAAAATTCCTTAAGTGGTGAAAGTTTTTTATATTTTTTCACTACTTCATCAGTCAATAATACCTGTCGTTCTGTACAATCTAATCTACTAATTTTTACATGCATGTTTTTGTGCCCTTTAAACCGATTGACAATTATGTATTTGATAATTACAGGTGGCTCTTTTTTGCCAGTTTTCTTCCTTTTTCTAGGGCACCAGTCGTCATCATCCTCTTTTGGAGTATCTGTAACATGATCCATTTTCCCCAATGTTTTCATGGTCTCTAGGGAATCAATGTCATATAAATAATCATCACTGTACCGTATCTGCCGTTTAGCCCTCAAAGTATAATTGGTTTGATTTGAATACCTATCAGCACTTTTCTTTAAAAACTTCCAGTTTCCTTGATCTTCACTTAGAACAGACGATAAACAGACTGAATCCAGTGAACTCTCAGCATCTTTCCAGTCATCCATAAAAACACCTGACAGAAGACACTTTTTACTTCCTAATTGACACAAACTATGATGTTCTGGATTGTCATGTTCCCTTCTCTCTTCCTCAGCAGCAGAATTTTTTGTGGGAGTTTTCCCCTCTTTTTTTGTTCCATTACAACAGGTACTGGGAAAAAACTGAAGCTGTGCATCATCTTGATGAGCATTAGTTTTCTCTTTTATATTGTCCTGAAAAGATTCATATCTTATTTTCAGTGAACAGACATCACTATTTAGTATTGATTCATCATCAAACAAAAAACTGTCACTGTCTTCCTCACTTATTAAGTTAGTTGAAAAATCATTTATTGTGCAAAGATCTAAAAATTCTTCTTTATTTTCATTTATGAAGGACTCAAAGTAACTCCAGTTCTGGCTTGGAATAGGCAGCAATGCGTCATCTCCATTATATTTTTCTGTGAACAAGCAGTGAGTATTGGTAGTGGTATCCAATTCATCAACTTTTGCACCATTAAACTTGTCTTCACACGTTATTCCACTTCGAGAAAAGTTCAACATTTGATCAGAAATAGTGTCTTCAGTCTGAAAAACTGAAATATGTGCTTCAGGAATCATAGCGGTTTCCTTGTTCAGTTTCTTATTATTGCAGATTCGCCACCGGGCTTCAAATCCACAACATCCTATTTTGTTTGCTTCAGAAATATCTTCAGCTACCCGTTGAACTTCACAGGGTTTTCTGCTGAAGCATGAAATGTCCTTAGATTCCATAGTAAATTCAGCAAAATACTGCTACGTGTAAAGGTCTATGAAGAGAATCATTACACCAACTGGAATGAGGATTTTGCGATAGCGTAGTATTAGTCTGGATATGATCCATTTTCTTTAGTTGTCCTTATAGTCAAGTTGCATACAATGTATAGTAAATATCCATCCCTTGAGGAATAAAGTTTCTAAAAAAAAGAACATCAAGATGTTATATTCTTAAGAATGAAACAATGCTTTCTAACTTGAATTTGCAATTATTATTATTCATTTTTATGAAGCAATAATCAACACATGCAAAAATAAGAAAGTGAGTTTTTTTACCAGAAATTATAATACTTAAAACCTTATCTTTAAAAATATCTTAAAATCTGCTTTCTTGGGTTCAGTTACAGGCAGATGAAGATACACATTTTAAGCTCTATAGTTCTTTAGTAGAGGTTGGTCATCTTGGCAAATATATTTGGCTATTTTTATATATAAAACTGCTACTCCAGAGGTTATCAGAAAAATCTTTTGGTGGTTTTCTCAAGCCCTATGCCAGATTCTTCTTTGGGATATCCACTTCAATGTGAATACAATTTACTAGAAAATTGCTTGGTAAACCAAAGAAAGATGTTGCTTTTAATATTTTATTGTGAACTGCCTGTATCTAAAACAAAAAGAATGTAAAATGTAGTGTCTGCTTAACAAAAATATTTTTTTTTAAATGATACCCATTTTGACATTTTTCTTGCCTGCATTTTGACTTCACAAATGTATTAGGAAACTGGCCAATTGAGGGTAAAAGGCCTACATGCTAGAGAAGCACTACTGCATAGAGGATGAAAAACACAGATTTCAAACCCACATAATAGATACAACCAACCATGATAAAAACTGACAAATTTGCATTCTCTCTATGGTGTGGCTTTCCTTGGTTGAGCAGCTCTCATATACCTTCTCCCAACAAAACTGAGCATTGATTGGAACTATAAGAAATGCACCTCAGTAGATTCTGATTCTCTCTTAGACAAGCTTATACTACTACATGTAACTGTCTGTTTATTGCATTAGTCAGGTAAATTAGTCATACATGGTGAAAGATTAATATTAAACTCAAGTTCTGAACAGTATCAACTAAGATCAAAACTTTCCCAGACAGACAAATTAAGGTCCTTTCTCACTTAACCACAAAGGTCATTTAAGAATATTTGAGAGTAATTTCTGGACATTCATCTACAACTGGGTACAGGTCAACTGCCCAAATATAAATACAATTTCAAATTAAGCATTTTAAGATGGTTAAAAAAAGGTGTGGGGGGGGGGGGGGGTAAAGAGTGAAAAATATTCACATTAGTGCAGTATGATATTCTCTTTTGACATTGCACTGAAACCAAGTTGTGGCAAGGCAGAAAGAAACTAAAGCATTTCCCTTTTTTTAGCCTGTAGCTCAATTACCCAATATGAAGCCCAAATTCCTCTTCAAAGATAGGGAAATGTGGCTCAACCAGAAGTGCAGTACAGTCATTTTCTGTGAGCAAGCTAGGGAACTTGACAGGGTAAATGCTGGGAGAATGTCTCTTCTCACATAAATCTTAGACCAGAAAGCATAATCTCAGAATACAGGAGTAC
Organism: Pristis pectinata; assembly: GCF_009764475.1. Lineage (NCBI taxonomy): Eukaryota > Metazoa > Chordata > Chondrichthyes > Rhinopristiformes > Pristidae > Pristis > Pristis pectinata. The sequence goes on along the minus strand of NC_067415.1, from coordinate 51,073,751 downwards.
ACATTCAAGACTTTGGAATTCCTTGACCCAGAAAGCAATGGAGATTGAATCCCTGAGTATATTCGAAGCCAAGGTAGAATTTTAATCAGCAAGGGAATTAATAGGGAAAGAGGACAGGACAGTTGATTTGAGGAACATATTCTCAGCTATGATCTTATTGAATGATGGAGCAGATGAGTAGGTCATTCAGTTGTTTTTGTGGAATATTATAGTATATTATATTTGCACAAATATAGTGAAAGATTGGGCAAAAGAATGAGGATATCACTGTAAATCAACATAGATACCTCACTTGGCACACCACAGAATGCCTGTGTGTCCTTGGTCCTGCAGTCCTAACCTTCACAGGTACATACTCCCTGTACTTTAAAAAGGACATCTGCTCAAGCTTGGCTGTGCTGTACCAGGAACTTGGTGCAAACCCCTGCCCTCCATAGGCACTTCTGCAGCAATGATGTTATTGCTGTATGGCTGGTGTGGAACAAACGACTGAGACAATGTGGAATGGCTGCCTAGGTAGGCCGCTGTTGAATGGGCTGGACCGAGTGGTGTAGTACTGACATGGAGCTCAGGGCCCTATGTTACCAAGCATTGTTGGGGCCCTGCAGTTATTCCTATGGTCTCTGTCCATCTCCAGTTGAATGTAATAGAAGCTGTTGTCTCCTGTTTGTTTGATTATATAGCTCCTCCCAGCCTGGAGTTTTCTCTATGTTAACAAACTCAATTGTGGTCACTCCAACACATGGAGCAGCTGCTATTAATTCCCAGTAAATGCCTGCACTCACCATGCCAGTCAAGATACACTCCTGAAGCCCACACTACAGTGCTGAATGACCATACTGCTCACCAGCCCTCTGAGGCAACCATTGCATATTTCCTCAGCAGCACACACCACACCAAGCCATACAACAATATGATCACTTCAGCTGTTTTCCAGCCAGGGTCACAGCACAGCAGCAGACAAGGCAGGGCTTTGTGCCAGGACGCGACACAGCAGAGCTGTCAGTAATGCACCTCTCTATATTTAATGTCAAGATGACCCCTTTCAGCACTGATTGCACTTAAATTTAGCAAGATTCCAGTATATAAAATATATTTAAACACAGAAACACATCCTCAGACGCTACTCGTTGTCTTTGGGAATGCTACCGAGTCAAAAATCCATAACCAAATAGGTGACTAAGTAATTTATATGAACAATATTTTCAAGATTATACATTGCTCACTTCACTAAATACAATTAATACAATTTACCCAGCTCAATGCTGCCAAATCCAGAGTCAGAGTTGTATAGCATAGAAAAAGGCCTTTCAGCCTACTGTGTCCATGCTAACCATTGTGCCAATCCCACACCTGCATTAATTTCATATCCTTCTCTACCTTACTCATTCAAGTATCCATCCATATGCCTCTGAAATGTTGTTAATGTTCCTGCCTCCACCACCTCTTCTGGTAACTCATTCCAGATACCAATTACTCTTTGTGTGAAAAGTTTAACCCTCAGATCCTCTTTAAACTTCTTCCCTCTGACCTTAAACCTATGCCCTCTAGTTTTAGATAGCCCCAACCATGGGAAACAGACACTGGCTATCCACACTACACCTCTCAATTTTTATATACCTCTGTCAAATCACCTCTCAGCCTCATTTGCTCAAGGGAAAACAGACCCAGCCTATCCAATCTCTCCTGATAACTGAAGCCCTCCAATCCCAGCAATGTGTCTGTGAATCTTTTTTGCACCTTCTCTCATTTAATTACATCCTTCCACACATTCCAAGTGGGACCTAACTAACATTTAAAAATGTCCCCAGCCATGAAAAGTTAAATATGGGACTCAAATTTGCTGTCAAAATAATGGCAAAGCCATAGCAGTCAGGTACAGCAGCAGAAACTTCAGATGAGGGCTTAGTGGACAATTAAACACAACTATCTAAACATTTCTGCTTGTTAGTAGCTTTGCAAATGACATCATGCTAACCAAAAAATATTGAAGTTCCTATGTTTGCATCTTTGGAAACAAACTAAACTTCTATGAAAAGTTAATGTTTCACTATTTTTATTCAAGTACCTTTTATCTTGCTCAATCTGGCCTGCCACCATGCTAAACTTCTGTGCACACACAGGAATGAATGGTACTGAGGACCAGGATGCACAATAAAGCTTTCTATTTCAAAAGATTTGCCATTGCATATGCACTCTCAGGTGGGGTTGTTGCAGGAAGACCTGCAAACGAAGACTAGAAATGCCCCCAAAGGTAGCTGCACTTCATAGAAACCAGAATAGCTGAAATATTGGTCAATGGATAGGCACAAGTGACATTCCCTCAAGGAGCCGAGGTGACACTTATCAGGAGTCAGAGTGGGACACAGTGGCTCAGTGCAAGTGTACTACATGCTACAGGCCAAGAAGCATTCAAGTCACTTTACCTGGGCCTGGACATTGAACTTCAGGTGCCAGTTTTTAAAATTTGCCTGTGTCATTGCTGATGATTGACCAGTAACACAGGTGAGGCACTTAACCTGGCTTTAGAATAGTGTGAGGTTGTCAGTGATAAATTCTTTCTAATCCATGGAACCTAGCAGTTTACAGAATAAATGCCTTTCCTTCCTGGCATACTTCTGGAGCCTGGGAGTCATTTGTCTGAGCCTCCCTCTGAGCACAATTACCCCTAGACTGCATAGATACACAAGTGCAGAGCACTTTGATATACATGGCACCATCAGACAGCTCATTTATGATTTCCACTTTGCAATGTGCAGGCATGAATGTGAGAGACAAGCTGATCTATGAACATAATGTAACCAGTAGTTCTCCAAGGAATGTTGACTTCACAATCTCCCAATAATTCAGTTGTTTTCCCTAGTCATTGTTCTGCTTCCCTTGCTATTACTAGCTCAAGTCACACTTATTAACATGACATGTTCTAAAAATTTAACCCATTCTGTTGTGTGTGAGTTTATGTTGTATCCATAGAGCTTCGGTTACAGTACATCTGGAAAATTCTAGGCTGGTCACCCCAGGAAGAATATTCTGTCCTTGGAATCTACAGCATGTTTGTATATGGCCTTACAAAATGGTTTGCTGACACAAAAATTGATGTAATTATAGAAAGTGAAGGTTGTGAAAGGAAACAGGACAAAGATCAGTTGGAAAGTTGGGTGGAGCAGTGGCAGATGGAATTTAATCCAGACAAGTGTGAGGTAATGCATTTGGGGCATTAAATACTAACAGGATGTATACAGTAAATGGCAGGAACCTCAGGAGTGTTGGCGTGCAAGAGATAAAAGGACCTTGGGGTGCAAGTTCATAGCTTCCTGAAAATGGCAACACAAGTAAAAGGGTAGTGAAGAAGGCATTTGTCATGTTTACCTTCATAGCCAGGGCACTGAATGTAAGAGTTAGGATATCATGCTGCAGCTCTATAAAATATTGGTCGGGCTTCACTTGGAATATTGCATACAGTTCTGTTCATGACTCTACAGGAAGGATGTGGTAGCATCAGAAAAAGTGCAGATTTACCAGGTGGTTGCCTGGAATGGATGGCTTTACTTATAAGGAGAGATCGGATAGGCTGGGTTTATTCTCACTGGAGGCTGAGGGGTGAGTTTATAGAGGTTTTTAAAGATTATAAGGGGCATAGATAATTAGAGTCTCTTTCCTCGGGTGGAAGAGTCTGAAACTAGAGGACATAGGTTTAAGGTGAGAGGGGAGAAATTTAAAGGAGATCTGAGAAACCAGTTTTTCCACACAGAAGGTGGTGGTTATATGCAACGAACTGCCAGAGGAAGTGGTAGCGGCAGATAAAATTAAAGCATTTAAAGGGCATTTCGACAAGAACTTGGATAGTAAAGTAGAGGGATACGGACCTAATGCAAGCAAAGGAGGTCAATGTAGGTAGGCATCACAGTCAGCATGAATGAGTTGAGCTGAAGGAACCTGTTTCTATGCTGTACAACTCCATCATACTCTATGACCCTACTAATTGGATAACATGCCCAGTTTATGCATCAGTGCATATTACTATAGTTATTTGTGTTTTGTGTAATTTTGCTTCATTTCTATACATTTCTTTTCACCTTTCAACTAAATGTTTGCAGCAAACTACTTCTATAGCAAACTTGATCAGCCTGAGCACAATAAGGCTTCTTTACATTGTTATAATTCAGCTTTTCAGTTTTTATTCCAACACAACTTCACTTATTAGTATATTGACCAGACACTTCAGAAAATAATCAGTCTAAATGGTGTGGATAATATAGATACCAGGAGAGTTGAGCTGGGTTTTAAACAGACAACAATGATAGTAGGGGGGAGGAAGAAGAGAAAGAGAACTACGTTCCTGGAAAACTGTCCGTATCACAATTTTCCATAACATGAAGCCAAGAAATGTGAATTGAAAAATAAATTGTACTTATTTACTTTATCCCCACACCCATAAATTTCATAAAAGCATATTTTTATTGAACAAAGTTACAGGGATATGGAGCTGTGAATTTCGGATGTATCCATATTAATGGATCTGAACAACCAATGCATATGAAAATTTAATCTAGAAGTGTCAGAGAACTGGAAGCAATCTAGAACAAGTGGTGTGCAATTACTGATTGGTGGAGAACTACAGGCAGTAGGATTTTGGATAAACTGAAACTTAGAGATTGCAATATGACAGGCTGCCCTGAAAGTATCAAAATACTCAAGTACAGAAATGACTAAAGCATGGATAAGGCTTTAGAGAAAGATCAGCTTAGGCAGAGGTGCTGTTACAAATGGTGGAAGTAAATAGTCTTAGTGATGGAGGGTTTATTGGGACAAATAGAATGTCAAGAATGTAAATAATCTTGTTTAGTTCTGAAAGTGTGGTTAGAAGCCAGAATCTAAAGGATAGATAATGAGTATGAGATTAGTCCAAAGTCAATAGTCTTCCTAACCCAAGGAAAATCCTCTCTTCCAAAACTGGATAGTACACAAACTGGAAGGGTTAAGGGAGGAGATAGAAAAATAGAACTGGTATATTAAGTGTCCCCTTGTTTTTGTAGTTTTGGTAGAATTTCATTTTTTTGGTGGGGTGCCCCAGCAAGATCAGCAATTCAAAATTGGTCTTGAGAAGCTAGTGGTGAGCCATACACTTCATGAAATTGCTGCACTCCATCTGTATAAGCCATTCCCAGTAACATTGAATTAGGAACTCCAGGATTTAGAGCCAGCAACACTGAACAAGAATAGTATTTCCAATTCAGGACAGGGTGCAACTTGAAGGGAACCTGCATATAGCACACGTGCACCTGTTGACATTGTCCTTCTTGGTAGCAGGGGTCACAGGTTTGGAAGACACTCATCTGGGCTACTCCAATAGCAACGACTGCATTTTTGTAGATGATACACATTGTGTTGTGTTTTGCCTTTGCAATTATGCTTTAGTTGAGTTAAAGATCTTCTACAGCATACCAAAATATAATTATAATCATCTCAGCAAATTAAACTACAATAATACCATATCCCCATTTGCAAGCTTAATATTCCTAATGCAGATGTGGAAAATATCAATACTGCCAAATGAAGTTTTTTCCCATGTAATACTTCATAGGTAAATAAACTGAGTGAAAACTCTATTGCCACACATCCGCATGCTTGTACCAAAATATGTAGTTTATTCATGTTGAATAGGTATTGAAGTCAATGGTACAACTAACCAGTCTGTAATACAGAATTGACTGAAAACTTCTCTAATTCCAGTGCAAAACACAAGTTGTTGTTGGAACCTATGCAGGATCTGCACCAATAATAATTCAAATAGAAATCACAGCCAATAAACAGTGTCAAGTGCTACAGTAAGTTATACAGCAATTGAATCTATTCCATTTATACAATGGTATATGCCCTCTTAATTTAGATAAATAAAAGTAGCAAAAAGCTTGCTAGTGCTTTAAGTCTTATTTTTATAGATCGATCTTTTCCTATATGCTGTCAACCTCTTAAAATAGTTCATTAAAATTAAGTACAATACTAACAAATATAAACAATTTTTTTGCTAATGCATACGAATTAAATTTTGATAAAGTTAAGTGACCCAGATTTTATCTGTGCTCCCTGCGCTTTTCTGCAAGAACAATGCAAACTGCACCATGTGAATCTCCAGAGATCCAGCTGCATTTTCCCCTGCAACATCAAATATCTAGCACAAGGATTATTTAAAACAATTAGCGGTTCATGACGAAAATCATGAAAAAAACATGATCTTCAGATTGACGATCTTAAAAGGATACATCCAAGGGAAAATATCCTTGAAAAAAAAAACCAAAGTCTCTCAAAATATAATGGGGAAATGCTTACGTCCAGTGAATGCGAAGATCATTGCAACCACCATCGAAATGTGGACGTGTTTGCACTAACCAGAAAACCACTGCAATTACGGGTAAAACAAGTGAACAGAACAAAACCAATTCGCTTGGTAAAACTTGCACAAAATAAAAACTTATTCTGGCTTTACGGATTCTGCACGGGAGTGAAGTTTAAAAAAGAGCTTTGCGAAGACTTTGCCCGTTGCACCCCTACCTCCACACAGCCACCTTCATCATTTGCCCCTCTCCAGTGTGAGTGCACATCACGGGGTTTTAAAGTTGTGCATGGTTTGCTCCTGCACCAAGTGCCCAAAGCGGCTGCAGCTCTCCAATCTGCCACCAGACCTTACTTGGCTCTGCCGTGGTCGGGGGCTGCTGCAGACTCCCCGTACCCAGCCCCTCTGGGTTGCAGCTACAGTGGGGCCGGGGCACAGTCCTCGGAGACACCGTCCAAGCGCGGCACACAAAGAGGCAGAGGAGGAGAGACAACCCCCTCACCTCCTCACTTCCCCCCCAACACACCCCCTCCCTTCCTCACTTCCCCCCCCACACATCCCCTCCCTTCCTCACTTCCCCCCCACACACCCCCTCCCCTCCTCACTCCCCCCCACACACCCCCTCCCCTCCTCACTCCCACCCCACACACCACCTCCCCTCATTCCCACCCTACACACCCCCTCCCATCCTCATTCCCACCCCACACCCCCTCCCCTCCTCACCACCCTCCCCACACACACCCTCCCCTCCTCACCCCCCTCCCCACACACACCCTCCCCTCCTCACCCCCCTCTCCACACCACCCCCACACACCCTCCCCTCCTTACCCCCTCCCCCCCTCCCCACACACACCCTCCCCTCCTCACCCCCCTCCCCCCACACACCCTCCCCTCCCCACTGCCCCCTCACCCCCTCCCCTCCTCACCCCCCTCCCCACACACCCCCTCCCCTCCGCCCCCCACAGCCCCCTCCACTCCTCACCCCCCTCCCCACCCCTCCCCACTGCCCCCCACACCCCCTCCCCTTTCCACAGCCCCCCACACACCCCCTCCTCACAACCCCCGCCCAACCCCCCCACACTCCGTCCCCACACCCCCTCCCCTCCCCACAACCCACCCACACTCCCTACCCTCCTCCCTCCCCCAACTCCCCACTCCCTCCCCTCCTCACTCCCCCAACCCCCCCACGCTCCCTCCCCTCCTCACTCGCCCAACCCCCCCACGCTCACTCCCCCAAACTCCCCACGCTCCCTCCCCTCCTCACTCCCCCAAACCCCCCACGCTCCCTCCCCTCCTCCCTCCCCCAACCCCCCCCAACACTCCCTCCCCTCCTCCCTCGCCGAACCCCCCACTCCCTCCGCCGAACCCCCCACACCCCCTCCCCCAACCCCCCCCCACACCCCCTCCCCACCACACAACCCCCTACCCACAACCACTCCCATCCCCACAACCCCCCACTCCCCTCCCGACTCCCCCCAACCCCCCACACAGCCTCCCCTCCTCACTCCCCCAACCCCCACACTCCCTCCCCTCCTCACTTCCCCCTCCCCCAACTCCCCCACACTCCCTCCCCTCCTCACTTCGCACTCCCCCCACACTCCCTCCCCTCCTCACTCCCCCCTCCCCCCCACACTCCTCACTTCCCCCTCCAGCTCCCCCACACTCCCTCCCCTCCTCACTTCCCCACACTCCCTCCCCTCCTCACTTCCCCCTCCAGCTCCCCCACACTCCCTCCCCTCCTCACTTCCCCCTCCAGCTCCCCCACACTCCCTCCCCTCCTCACTTCCCCCTCCCCCCAACCCCCCCACACTCCCTCCCCTCCTCACTTCCCCTCCCCCCAACTCCCCCACACTCCCTCCCCTCCTCACTTCCCCTCCCCCAACTCCCCCACACTCCCTCCCCTCCTCACTTCCCCCTCCCCCCAACTCCCCCACACTCCCTCCCCTCCTCACTTCCCCCTCCCCCCAACTCCCCACACTCCTCCCCCTCATCCCCCTCCCCACACTCCCTCCCCTCCTCACTTCCCCCTCCCCCCAACTCCCCCACACTCCCTCCCCTCCTCACTTCCCCCTCCCCCCAACTCCCCCACACTCCCTCCCCTCCTCACTTCCCCCTCCCCCCAACTCCCCCACACTCCCTCCCCTCCTCACTTCCCCCTCCCCCCAACTCCCCCACACTCCCTCCCCTCCTCACTTCCCCCTCCCCCCAACTCCCCCACACTCCCTCCCCTCCTCACTTCCCCCTCCCCCCAACTCCCCCACACTCCCTCCCCTCCTCACTTCCCCCTCCCCCCAACTCCCCCACACTCCCTCCCCTCCTCACTTCCCCCTCCCCCCCAACTCCCCCACACTCCCTCCCCTCCTCACTTCCCCCTCCCCCCAACTCCCCCACACTCCCTCCCCTCCTCACTTCCCCCTCACTCCCTCCCCCCCAACCCTCCCCACTCCCCCCTCTCCTCCCCACTCCCCCCTCTCCTCCCTCACCTCCCCCTCCCTCCTCCCCTCCCCCCTCTCCCCACTCCTCCCCCCTCCCCCCCACTCCCCCCCCTCCTCCCTCCCCCTCCCCTCCTCCCTCTCTCCCCTCCCTCTCCCCACCCCACTCCCCCCTCCTCTCCCTCCCCCTCCCCCCCTCCTCTCCCTCCCCCTCTCCTCTCCCTCCCCCTCTCCTCTCCCTCCCCCTCCCCCTCCTCTTCCTTCCTCCCCCTCCTCTCCCTCCCCCTCCCCCCTCCTCTTCCTTCCTCCCCCTCCTCTCCCTCCCCCTCCCCCCTCCTCTCCCTCCCCCTCCCCCTCCTCTCCCTCCCCCCCTCCTCTCCCTCCTCTCTCTCCCCATCCCACTCCCCCTCCTTCTCCCCCCTCTCCTCTCCCTCCCCCTCCCCCCTCCTCTCCCTCCCCTCCTCCTCTCCCTCCCTCTCTCCCCCCTCTCACTCCCCATCCCACTCCCCCTCCTTCTCCCCCCTCTCCTCCCCTTCCCCTCCCCCCCTCCTCTCCCTCCCCTCCCCCCTCCCCCTCCTCTCCCCTCCCCCCTCCTCTCCTCCCCCCTCCCCCCCTCCTCTCCTCCCCCCCTCCTCTCCTCTCCTCCCCCTCCCCCCTCTCCACCCCACTCCCCCCCTCCTCCCTCCCCTCCTCCTCCCCACCCCACTCCCCCCTCCTCCCTCCCCTCCTCCTCCCCACCCCACTCCCCCTCCTCCTCCTCCCCCCTTCCTCCCCCTCCCCACTCCCTCTCCTCTCCCCCTCCCCTCCCCTCCCCCCCTCCTCCCCCCCTCCCCTCCCCACTCCCTCTCCCCCTCCTCCCCCCTCCCCTCCCCCCTCCTCCCTCCCTCCCCTCCCCCCCTCCTCCCTCCCTCCCCTCCCCCCCTCCTCCCTCCCCTCCCCCCTCCTCCCTCCCTCCCCTCCCCCCCTCCCTCCCCTCCCCCCTCCCTCCCTCCCCTCCTCCCCCCCCTCCCCTCCCCTCCTCCCCCCTCCTCCCCTCCCCCTCCTCTCCTCCCCCCCTCCTCCCTCCTCTCCTCTCCCCCTCCTCTCCTCCCCCTCTCCTCTCCCCCTCCTCTCCTCCCCCTCTCCTCTCCCCTCCCCCTCCTCTCCTCCCCCCCTCCTCCCCCCCTCCTCTCCTCTCCTCCCCCCTCCTCTCCTCCCCCCTCCCCCTCTCCACCCCACTCCCCCCCTCCTCCCTCCCCTCCTCCTCCCCACCCCACTCCCCCCTCCTCCCTCCCCTCCTCCTCCCCACCCCACTCCCCCTCCTCCTCCTCCCCACCCCACTCCCCCTCCTCCCTCCCTACCCCACTCCCCCTCCTTCTCCCCCTCCCCTCCTCCCCTCCTCCTCTCCCCCTCCCCTCCTCCTCTCCCCTCCTCCTCTCCCTCCCCTCCCCCCCTCCCCCCCTCCTCCCCCCCTCCCCACCCCACTCCCTCTCCCCCTCCTCCCCCCCCTCCCCTCCCCCCTCCTCCTCCCCCCTCCTCCCCCCCCTCCTCCCCTCCCCCCTCCTCCCCCCCCCTCCTCCCCCCCTCCCCTCCCCCCCTCCCCTCCCCCCCTCCCCTCCTCCTCTCCTCCCCCCCTCCTCCCCTCCTCTCCTCCCCCCTCCTCCCTCCTCTCCTCCCCCTCTCCTCTCCCCCTCCTCTCCTCCCCCTCTCCTCTCCCCCTCCTCTCCTCCCCCTCTCCTCTCCCCCCCTCCTCTCCCCCTCTCCTCTCCCCCCCTCTCCTCTCCCCCCTCCTCCTCTCCCCCCTCCTCCCCCTCTCCTCTCCCCCCTCCTCCCCCTCTCCTCTCCCCCCCCTCCTCTCCCCCCTCCTCCCCCTCTCCTCTCCCCCCTCCTCCCCCTCTCCCCCTCCTCCCCCTCTCCCCCCTCCTCCCCCCTCCTCTCCCCCTCCTCCCCTCCCCCCTCCTCCCCCCCTCCTCTCCTCCCCCTCCTCCCCCCTCCTCTCCTCCCCCTCCTCCCCCCCTCCTCTCCTCCCCCCTCCTCTCCTCCCCCCCTCCCCCCCTCCTCTCCTCCCCCTCCCCCCCTCCCCCCCTCCTCCTCCCCCCTCCTCCCCTCCTCCTCCCCCCCTCCTCTCCTCCCCCCTCCTCTCCTCCCCCTCCCCTCCTCCCCCTCCCCCCCTCCTCTCCTCCCCTCCTCCCCCTCCCCCCCTCCTCTCCTCCCCCTCCTCTCCTCCTCCCCTTCCTCTCCTCCCCCTCTCCTCTCCTCCCCCTCTCCTCTCCTCCCCTCCCCCCCCTCCTCTCCTCCCCTCCCCCCTCCCCCTCCTCTCCTCCCCTCCCCCCCCTCCTCTCCTCCCCTCCCCCCCTCCTCTCCCCCCTCCCCCCCTCCCCCTCCCCCCCTCCCCCTCCTCCTCCTCTCCTCCCCTGCCCTCTCCTCCCCCGCCCTCTCCTCCCCCCCTCCTCTCCTCCCCCCCTCCTCTCCTCCCCCTCCCCCCCTCCTCCCGCTCCCCCCCTCCTCTCCTCCCCCTCTCCTCTCCTCCCCCTCCCCCCCTCCCCCTCCCCTCCTCCCCCTCCTCTCCTCCCCCCCTCCCCCTCCTCCCCTCCCCCCTCCTCCCCTCCCCCCTCCTCCCCCCTCCTCTCCTCCCCCCTCCTCTCCTCCCCCCTCCTCCCCCCCTCCTCTCCTCCCCCCTCCTCTCCTCCCCCCTCCTCTCCTCCCCCTCCTCCCCCCCTCCTCTCCTCCCCCCCTCCTCTCCTCCCCCCTCCTCCCCTCCCCCCTCCCCTCCCCCCTCCTCCCCCCCCTCCTCCCCCCCTCCTCCCCCCCCTCCTCCCCCCCTCCTCTCCTCCCCCTCCTCCCCCCCTCCTCTCCTCCCCCTCCTCCCCCCTCCTCTCCTCGCCCTCCTCTCCTCCCCCTCCCCCCTCCTCTCCTCCCCCTCCCCCCCTCCTCTCCTCCCCCTCCCCCCCTCCTCTCCTCCCCTCCTCCCCCCCTTCCTCTCCTCCTCCCCTTCCTCTCCTCCCCCTCTCCTCTCCTCCCCTCCCTCCTCTCCTCCCCTCCCCCCTCCTCTCCTCCCCTCCCCCCCTCCCCCCCCTCCTCTCCCCCCTCCCCCTCCTCCCCCCCTCCTCTCCTCCCCCTCCCCCCCTCCTCTCCTCCCCCCTCCCCTCCTCCCCCCCTCCCCCTCCTCTCCTCCCCCCTCCCCCTCCTCTCCTCCCCCTCCCCCCCTCCTCTCCTCCCCCCCTCCCCCCCTCCTCTCCTCCCCCCCTCCCCCCCTCCTCTCCTCCCCCTCCCCCCCTCCTCTCCTCCCCCTCCCCCCCTCCTCTCCACTCCCCCCTCCTCCCCACTCCCCCTCCTCTCCTCCCCACCCCCTCCCCCCCTCCTCCCCACCCCCTCCCCCCCCTCCTCCCCACCCCCTCCCCCCCTCCTCCCCACTCCCTCCCCCCCTCCTCCCCACTCCCTCCCCCCCTCCTCCCCACTCCCCCTCTCCCCACACTCCCTCCTCACTCCCCCCTCCCCTCGCTCCCTCCTCTCCACTTCTCCTCCCTCCCCCTCCCCTCGCTGGCTGCCGCTCGATCCTCACCTCAACTTCACCGCGCGCCTCTCCAGCTCGCGCTCGCCTCCCCCTCCCGCTAACTGCCGTTATTTTCAAAATCTGCTCGCGCTGGAGCCGCGCTCCGTCCGCCAGACCGAGCACAGCCTGGCCGGTGGCAGGAGACGGCCAAGCGTGGGTGGGGAGGGGAGGGGTCGCGCTGCATTCCGGGAGCTGGAGTTCGCGGCGCTGTGCGGGGCGCCTTTGTTGTCTACAATTCCCAGCGTGCAACAGACAGGCGGCGCGGTAAAGCGAGCAACTCATCGCTTCCCAGTTTCATATCGTTGTGGCTCAGTGGTTGAAACCGCGCAGGAAGTCTGCATCTCTGCAATTGTTCCAGTTGGTTGACAATGATTTGGTAAAGATTTCCTCATTGTGCAGTTATATGGTTCTTACTAATCCTAACTGCAGTTTGAAGATTGATGATGAAGAGCATGTTAGGAACTTGTCAGTTGTGTTATTCTAGCCTTTGTGGCATGGTGCTGATGCTGTTGTGATGTCGAGTTCCTAATTCAACATCACTACGGCCGCTGGAAGTCTGGAAAAAATAACGGAAAATTTTGGAAATACTCCGTAGGTTAGGCTGCAACGAGAGAAAAGGAGCTTTGGCTCCAGTTGGGTAACATTTCATCAGAACGAGAGGATCTGCATGACACTTTCCCATGTAAGTGCAGAAGATGCAGCCCCTGCCCTTGCACTTCCTTTACAGCTTGCAGGCACTTCTAGGTAAAACTGCAGGTGCCTATGAAGCATAATCAAAGCTGTGAAAGATTCCGAAGAAATTAAGAATAAGACTTTAGATTGTTACATCCATTGCAAACTAATTATTTCATTTTGGTATATTTGCAATCATTATGACCTCAACAGAGGAGACGCCAAAGATAGTCCGGATGATTGCTAACCTCCATTAAAACTGCAAGCATGACACCCTGCTTCCAGTCACTTGTCATTGTAATTCTCTGCTTCCTAATCCTGCTACTTTGCAGCATCAATGAAATTCAACAGATATTTATGGAAACCTTTTGATTAGGCAACGTATGATCTTTAAGCTTCAACAATAAGTTAAACAATTTTAGATTGAAACCACTGTTTCCCAGTGGTGAACAACATATGGCCAGCAGACTATACCTACCCCACAATATCTATCTTTCTGGCCTGCCCCAGAACCTCTGAAACAGCAACAAGGGCTGGGTGGAGAGGAGTCTTATTGGTCAGCTCAAGGTCCTTCCTTGTAAGTGTGAACTTCCAACACCACAAGTTAACCACCTGAAGCCCAATAAACCTCTATAACAGACACACACATTTTTAAAAAAACTTGTCAATAGCCAGCTTGCCGCATTGTCAGTGCTGCTTAGAAGCACCAAGGCCATTTCAGATCATTCATCTTTGCACATTTCAATGATTCAGTGACTACATCATGGCTATAGCTTCTAACACATCTCCAAATATATGAAGACAGCAGCTACAGATTAATAAAGATAAACTCCTTTTACTGTCAAGCAGAGTTCCAACTCATTGTCTCAGCAAAGGATGAAACTTTGTAGGGATAGTCAGCACACACCTTGAGAGAACTATTTCTGGAGATAAGCAGAAGGTTTCCTGGCCATTTTCTAAGTCATGAAAATATATGATTGCTGTTTATGCGTCAGTGACATTGGTTAGAGCTTTAATCTTTTTGTATTCATCCAAACCTTGACAATGAAATTTGGTCTTGGGTAGCATGAAAGGAACCTGTCAGTTGTGTAATTCTAGTCTTTATGACATGGTGCTAATGCTGTTATGATAGGTGGGGAGGGAGATATGTGATGATTATATAATATAATATTTTATCTTTCTGAGTTTTTTTGGAAGCCTAAGGAAATGCTGTAAAAATTATATGGTTGCTTGAAGGTAAAACCTCACTTCCTTCAAAAGGCTAGACATGTTAATGCAAATGGAAATCCAAACAATGAATCCCAAGTAAAATCAGGTATACATTACAATATGTTAAATACCATTGCTCCCTGCCTTAATTATCTGACAGAAGCAAATCTTCTAATTTTAAAATAGAAAAATAGAAACATTTTTTGTGGACACCCCCACCCCCGACATTTCAGATTACAGTAGTCATATTCCTTTGTCGTTGTAATTTGTTTTTACTTGTAACATAGACAAATGAATCCCCATTATTGAAATAGACCACAGAATGACTGGAAAATTTACAATGAGGTCATCTTTACCAGATTTGCATCAAATGTGATGTTAAAACATTAAAAATCTCAAAACTGTGTTTTAATGGATTGCCTGACAGGATGTAAAGAATCCAGCCTGCTCCAAGTAGTGGGTCATTCATTCAAAAATTTTAGTAAGTCTGGAGGCCTCAGATTATTGAGTGTGGATTGCTGTCTGCACTTGTTGCTGAGGTGAATGTCAGTCATGCACTTACTGGATTCAAATCTGAAAGGCTGAACTTGCAGAAAGGCCTGAAATGGCAAGTCCAACTCAGCAGCATGGCCTTGCATGAGTAAATGCTGCCATATGGGTGGGTCAGAATAAATCCCACCTGTGAAACAGCTGAAAAAGTACTTTCACAGCCAGCACAATTATTCAAATTTTTGAATACTTCTGTCCTTCAGAAGTATTCAAAAACTATTTGCAATCAATTAAGCAATTACATATTGAAAAAAAACTAAAATTTAAGCATTCAAAAAGTAAATCACAATAATAATTACATAGTTAAAACATTAAAGTAAACACAATTAGAAAAAGTAACTTACCTTATTCTTACTGGTATTAGTACTTTAATATAAGTATCTGTAACTTACTTTATTCTTACTGTTATTTCTCACAGGTCTTCCTATCCATTAATGTTATGAACCAGCAACAAAAGAAACACACTGAGTCATGATTCAGTGTTAAAAACCACTTTATTAATAACTACTTATAATAAGAAAAATAAAAGTAAAAATGTTAGAATGTTAGAAATAAAAATGTTAAAATCTTGAACATTAACCCCAAAACTAAACTCGTCGTGTGTGTGTGGCAAAGTCCCAAACTCCAAGTCCAGGAATGGTTCTTAAAGTTCAGTTCAGCAAGCCATAAGGTGAAACACGAGCAAAGGCTTCTTCAACAACTACCATTGTCAGAAGCTAAAATGTAGATGTAAAGAGAACATAGAGAGTAATTACGAAATTCAAATGTTCCACGATGGAACCCAAACGACACCTCAGTGTTTACTCGGTAGTGACTTCCTCACCCCGAAAAGCATCCGAATCGTGGATGTCCACACAAATACCTGTTTCCCTCTACAGGTCAGCAACAAAGTGAACTCCACTGGATTACTCCCAATTTCTATACGTGGATTGTAGTAACAGACACAGTTATTGTTTCTCATCCATCGATAGAGAAAACTAGCAGGCTGGTGTCTCTCACTCTCTCTCTCTTCTGACTGACTTCTCCAACAATGTCATTCCATCCTTTATCTTTTGTTGACATAAGCATGCCACACACACACACACACACACACACACACACACACACACACACACACACACACACACACACACACACACACACACACACACACACACACACACCACTATGCTCTATCTTAAAGGGACATTCACCAATAGTAACCTAGTCTGTAACAATTAATCAATGGTGTTGCAGGCTAACTTGATGTAGGTTTACTGGACTGATTCCCCAATGTATCTGCTGGGGGACTCATGACAGTAGCATCCAGCCAAGAAATCACCAGCAGAGCTCATCCAGTGAACTCAGAGCTTCCACATTTGCGCAGGTGTCTCAAACTTGGTGACAAAGGTAAGTGCTGGTGGTTCTGCGAGAACTGCCTACAAGTTTTGGCCCTTGATCTGTCTTGTGCATTTAATACTGGATAGTTAGCTGCCTGGTTTTTCCTGCCCTTGGGAAATTGGACAACTTAAGACAGACAAAGAATGTTGCAGGGAAAAGTTAAATGCTTTTCCAGTACTGCATCTGAGCCAGGAGCAGAAGAGATGCTTCCACCAGCCCACCAAAAACTGTTTTGCCTGCTCCACATAATTAGAGCCACTGATGATTGCATTACCTTATGAATGGAAACCCCCACAATGTGGAAATGCCTTAAGTCACCAACCTTGTCATTTAATCAATGATCTCTTTGTGACCATAGATTCTCATACCCAACCCCACCCAGTTTCTCTCTTTCTTCTATTTCTTGATACTCCACAATTTCACCAGCGACCACCCTAGCAATGAATAACGGAGGCAAGCTCTCGTAGAGCAGCTATTTTGAGAAGGGCTACTTTGAGGTGGAAGTGCTGCTGGTGGTCAAAGTGTGGGCTTTGGTGAACACTGGGCTGTGGTGAGGAGGGCAAGCAGCAACAATGTTAGGGCAAGGTAAGATTTTTTTTTCCTTTTTCATAAGTCTGTTAGCTTATTAAAGGGGCAGTATTATTAGTGAAGTGGCATGCTCTTCCTTTCAGATGTGGGAGATCAGGGAGCAGTCTAGCACCCTACTTTTGCAGGAGGTGTATTCAGCTGCAGATCCTCTCAGACCACATGGATCGGTTGGAGCAGCAGTTGCACTCATTTAAGAGCATACAGGAGGCAGAGAATGTCATGTAGCAGTTTCAGGGAGGTGATCATACCAAAGGTTCAGTCAGGTAGACGGGTGACCGCCAGGGGATGCAGGCAAGTAGCACAGGGGTCTCATGAGGCTATCCTCTCTCAAACAAGTATACCAGTTTGGATACTGTTGGGGGCGATAGCCTCTAGGGTTGAATAGCAGGCAGCAGCCAGATCAGTAGCTCCACATTTGGCTCTGCTGTAAATCAGGGTATTGCAAATTCTGGGTGAGCAACAGTGATAGGGGACTTTTTAGTCAGGGGCACTGTGGCTGTGAGTGGGACTCCGGGAAGCTGTGTTGTCTCCCTGTGCCAGCATTAAGGATGTCTTTGAGTGGGGACAGGATATTCTGAAAAGGGAGGGTGAGCATTCAGAAGTCGTGGTCCATATTGGTTCCAACGATATAGGCAGGAAGAGAGATGAGGTCCTGCAAAGTGAATTTAAGGAGTTAGGTAGTAAGTTAATAAACAGGATCTCTAGGGTTGTAATTTCAGGATTACTCCCTGTGCCATGAGCTAGCAAGGCAAGAAATAGGGAGACTGTATGGTTAAATATGTGGCTAAGAAGCTGGTGCAGAAGTGAGGTCTTCAGGTGTACGGATCATTGGGCTCTCTTTCAGGGCAGGTGGGACCTGTACAAGAGGCACAGGTTGGACCTGAACTGGAGGGGAACCAATATCTTGGCAGGGAAATTTGCTCATGCTACTTGGGAAAGTTTAAACTAATCTGGCAGGGGGGAGGGATCAAAAGCAGGACTGTGGCAGATGGGAAAATTGAGGCTAAAATAAATGTTAAAGTGAGCAAGTTCAGTACACAGGACAAGCAGGGGTTAGACACAGAGTGAGGAAGGTATGATAGACTAAACTGCATTTATTTTAGTGCAAGAAGCCTGATAGGTAAAGCAGAGGAACTCAGGGCATGGATTGGTATATGGGACTGGGATATTATAGCCATAACAGAAACATGGTTGAGGGAGGGGCAGGACTGGCAATTCAATGTTACGAGATACAGATGCTATAAGCATGATAGATATGGAGATAAGAGAGGAGGGGGAGCTGCATTTTTGATAGGGGAGATTATCATGGCAGTACTTAGGAAGGATATTCTTGGGGGATCGTCCAGTGAGGCTACACAGGTGGAACTGACAAATAATAAGTGATTGATCATTTTGATGGGATTGTATTATAGGCCCCCTATTAATCCATGGGAATTTGAGGAGCAAATATGTAGGGAAATTGCAGATAGCTATGAGAGTAATAGCGTTTTAATAGTAGTTGATTTCAACTTCCCTCATATTGACTGGGACTACCATAATGCAAAGGGCTTGGATGAGGTGGTATTTGTTAAATGTGCTCAGGAAAGTTTTTTTTCAAACAATATGTTAGATGGCCCTACTAGAGAGGGGATAACATTGGACTTCCTAACAGGAAAGAGGCAGGGCAAGTGATTGAGGTGTCAGTGGGGGAGCACTTTGGGACCAGTGACCATAATTCTTTTAGTTGTAAAGTAGTTATGCAAAAAGATAGAATTGGTCTGCAAGTTAAGGTCCTAAATTGGGTAAAGACAAATTTTGAAGGCATTAGGAACTTGCAAAGATTGATTGGGAGAGGTTGTTTGCAAGTAAAGGGATGACTGACAAGTGGGAGGCTTTTAAAAGTGAGATAGGGAGAATTCAGGTACAACATGTCCCTGTTAAAATGAAGGGTAAGGCTGGAAGAATTAGGGAACCCTGGGTGTCAGGTGATATCGAGGCTCAGGTCAGGAAAAAGGTGTATAACAGGTATAGGCAGCTGGGATCAAACAAATTCCTTGAGGAGTATAAGAGATGTTGGAGTACACTTAAGAGAGAAATCAAGAGGGCTAAAAGAGGACGAGAAAGCTCTGATAGATAAAGTAAAAAAGACTCCTAAGAGATTCTACAAGTATATTAAGACTACAAGTTACCAGGGAGAGAATAGGTCTCCTTAAGGAACAATGTGATCAACTATGTGTGGAGCCACAGGAGATGGGTGAGGTCCTAAATGAATACTTCTCATCTGCATTTACCATGGAGAAGGTCATGGAAGCTAAGGAATTAGGGGAATAAATAGTGATGTCTTGGAACATATCCACATTACAAAAGAAGAGGTTCTGGTGGTCTTGAAGTATATTAAGGTGGATAAATCCCTGGGGCCTGACCAAGTGTATCCTAGGACATTGTGGGAAGCTAGGGAAGAAATTACAGGGGCCTTGGCAGAGATATTTGCATCATCTTTAGCTACAGGTAAGGTACTGGAAGACTGGAGGGTGGCTAAAGATATGCCTTTATTTAAAAAGAGCTGCAAGGACAAGCCAGGGAAATACAGGCTGGTGAGCCTAATGTGGGAAAGTTACTGGAGGGTATTCTCAGGTACAGGATCTATCTGCATTTGGAAAGGCAAGAACTTATAGGATAGTCAGCATGGCTTTGTATGTGGGAAACTGTGTCTCATGAATTTGAGTTTTTCAGAGATGATCAAGAGAATTGATGAGGGCAGGGTGGTGGATGTTTTCCACATGGACTTTAGCAAAGCCATTGACAAGGTCCAGCACGGTAGGCTAGTCCAGAAGCTTAGATCACACGGGGTCCAGGGTGAGCTAGCTGATTAGTACAAAATTGGCTTAGTGGAAGGAATCAGAGGATAGTAGTGGAGGGGTTGTTTTCAGATTGGAAGCCTGTGACCAGTGGTGTGCTACAGGGATTGGTGCTGGGTCCCAGGTTTTTTGTCATCTATATTAATGATTTGGATGAGAATGTAGTTGTCATGGTTATTAGGTTTGCTGATGACGCTAAAATTGGTGGTATTGATACAAATATCTCTGCCAAGGCCCCTGCAATTTCTTCCCTAGCTTCCCACAATGTCCTAGGATACACTTGGTCAGGCCCCCGGAATTTATCGACCTTAATGTTCTTTAATACTACAATGGGATCTAGATTACAGCAGGATCTATATCAAATGGGGAAATGGGCCAAGGAATGGCAGATGGAATTTAACTGGGATATGTGTGAGGTACTTCACTTTTGTATGTTAAACCAAGGCAGGGCTTACACAGTAAATTGTAGCACCCTGGAGAGCGCTGTAGAACAGAGAGACCTAGGGGTACAAGTACATAATTCCCTAAATGTAGAGACATAGGTAGACAGGGTGGTGAAGAAGGCTTGCCTTCATCGGTCATGGCAATAAGTACAGGAATTGGGATGTCATGTTACAACTGTACAAGTAATTAGTGAGACCACACTTGAAGTATTGTGTGCAGTTCTGGTCGCCCAGCTATAGGAAGGATGTCATTAAGCTGGAAAGGGTGCAGGAAAGATTCACGAGGATGTTACCGAGACTGGAGGGCTTGAGCTTTAAGTAGAGGCTGGATAGGCTGGGATATTTTTTCCTGGAGCGTAAGATATACACTCCAGGGTGATGTTATAGAGGTTTATAAAATCATGAGGCATAAATAAAGTGAATGGTCACAATCTAAAACTAGAGGGTATAGGTTTAAGATGAGAGGGAAAAGATTTAAAAGGGACCTGAGGGGTAACTTTTCCCACACAGAGGGTGGAGGGTGTATAAGCTGTAGAAGTGGGTACAACTACAATGTTTAAAAGATATTTAGACAAGGTACATGGATAGGAAAGCTTTCGAGGAATGGGCCAAATACAACTTGGTTAGCATGGAAGAGTCAGGCCAAAAGGCCTGTTTCTGTGTTGGATAACCCTCTCTACCTTCCAAACCTTCAAACCACACTGTACACAACAAATAATTCCCACCACCACTCTTCTATCATCTCTACTTCAAGGAGCAAGAAAACTTCTGGTTCCTGGGTTTCAGTTTCTCCTGGAGCATATCCTTCCTTTCTGATCCTGGCTTGTGAGTGGTGAGCCAATTTTTCTTTTAAAACAAAACATTCTGTTCAAGGAAATGTTCATTTTAAGATTTCTCAATCATATCTCCTCTCACACACTTGGATAGCTAGCTCCAGGAAATGGGCTAAATTTCTGGACTCCAATGGCTCCTACTTTTTTTAACCTGAAATATACTTGAGTACTTATTTTCATATTCCATCCCTGTGAGGTATATGTTTTGACAGAGAGGAGATCTGTGCATGCATTCAATAATCATAATTCCAGGGTTTAAATAACCCTGACATTTAAACCACCCCGCTACACTTTGATGAGAATGGGGCACGCAGAATGTTAAAACTACTGTAGCAAGGTAGTTATCCCATTTATATTGACTTGATGCCATAGACTATTTTAACTGGTGGATTACTATTTGTGTGTCAGTAGATCTTGCTGCTGTGCAGGAAGTAGAGGATAGAAAAAGGGAAAGGGGGTAGAATAACAGAAGGAAGCTGGTGACCATCCTGAGAACATGGGCTGAAGTAGAGGAGCTTAATGCATATGTGTTGAAAGGAAAGAAGAGTTATGAATGAAAAGTGGGCAACTCAACTCACTCTAGAAGCTGTATTTCCCAATAATGGCATCTTCTGGACAATTAATGTAAAGGGCTTCCTGCTCTAGCTGATTTGTAGTAATTGCATTGGATGTTCGTTCCATGCTTCTGTTCCTTTCATTTCTTTCCTTTCTAATCTTTGCAGTCTTGTCTTGAATCTATGAACTTCTGCTGTGAGACAAACCCACTCCAGACAGTTGAGCACATGATCTTGGTCTGATGCTCCATTGCAACATTGAGAGATTCTTATAATTTCTTTTGGGTGGAATGTTGAACTAAGGAGTTCTTCCTGGTCAATATTTATATAAACCTTTGAAACAGAAACAGTATTTTGATGTTCTTTTTTCTTGATTGATATACTATAAGAACACATCACAAAATTCCATTGAGTAAAGTTACTTGTTTCTGATCAGAAAGATTGGCTCATATTTTGAACTGGGTTCAAAGTAATTTACATATACTGTGATTGAAATATAAATCCAGATGATATGTTTGTGGTTCTGATCAACATTTCATGTCTTGGTGTTTACAAATTTTGACCACTGTTTCCTTGTCTAATAAACCAAACTTCTGAACTATTGCCAAGATATAACAAGGGTGAATTTCCATAGTACTTCTGTCATTCAGCTGTTCCAATTTGGCTGAGAAAGGGACAGCAGCTTAAGACAAATTCTGAAAACAAATGAGAGAATCCCTGTAGAAGGTAACTTGCTATGAGTAAAAAGAATACACATTTCATATGGTAGTTCATTAAGCTTCATATATTGGTGATGCTCTAGTTCAAAGAGTACTATTTTGCTAGGGGATATGATAATTGAAAATTACTTCATAAGCATGTAAAGAATAGGAGTGAGAATAGTCGGAAGAACAAGGTCAGAAGTCGGGATGTTTGCTGATGTTTGTACAATGTTCAGCACCATTTGCAACTTCTCACATAATGAAGCAGTTCACAACCCAAAGCAGCAAGACTTGGACTATCACCCCCTGATATTCAATGGCATTACCATCACTGAATCCCTCACTATCAATATCATGGGGCTTACCATTGACCAGAAACTGAACTGGAGGAGCCATATACACAATATGGCTGCAAGAACAGGTCAGAACTAGGAATCCCGTGGCAAGTAACTCAGCTCCTAACTCCCCACTACACTTAATCTCTTTTAATCACTCCTGTGCTTTCCTTTCCTTTAAGACCTTTTTAAATTTACTAGTTTGACCAATTTTTCAGCCACCTCTTTCTGTGGCTTAGTGACAAAATGTTGCTTATTAATATTCTTTTTTAGCAGCCTGGGATGATTTGCTATTGTAAAGGCACTATATAAATGCAAATTGTCAGTTTTATTCAATATTTCTAGTTATACATAAAGGAAGAACTAAAAATGTACTGGATTTAAATCCAAACCAAAAAAAAACACTTAGTGTACTGTGCTAAGATTCTTTCTGAATGCAGGTCAATTTTTAAAATAAAGCTCTCTGTGGTTGCTTCAGGAGCAAGAAACAAAAACCATCTGTGAAGGGAAATGGACAGTTGACATTTTGGGTTCAGCTGAAGGGTCTCAACCCAAAATCTCAACAGTCCATTTTCCTCCACAGATGCTGCTGACCCATTGTGTTCCTCCAGTATTTTGTTTATTGCTCCAGATTCCAGCATCTGCAGTCTCTTACGTCTTCTCTGTGGTTGTTTCATCACCCTTTGGATAAATTTCCAATATTAAAAGTCATCTTATTTGCTAATCAAAGTTTTGAGGATTAATCTAGTACTGCTGATTTGAATCAGAATGGAATTCCATAAAAGTAGATATAAAATTTCCATTACATTGTTCTATATTTGATTTTGTACTTAGTTTGTAAAGCAAAGCAATGCAAACACTTTTCTTATTACAACCAGATGTAAATCTGCTGTTGGCCACATTCCCTCCCATTCAGATGCCAAACAACCATTTTATCAGAAAACTGTGCTTGAACCAGAACTTCAGTGGAAAGTTAAACTGAGTAAAAATGAAGCCATGGGAGATTACTACGATCATACAAATCCTTATCCATTTAAGTACAGAAGTATCATCTGTGAGAAATGGCACACTGTTGCTCAATTCCATGGTGGTAAATACTTTAATTTGATATTTGGAGGTTGTTGAATTTTGTGCTGATAGTCTTTCGTTTATCTTTTACTGGACAGTATATTCTTACATTAATTAAAAAATGCATGTCAGAATTGTCCCTATTTTAAGAAAAAAATATCATGTGTGGATTTTTCATGTTGTACTGTTTCTGGTAAGACAAATGACTGCTAATATCAGCTTCCATTCTCTCATTTTTTTATGTCTGCCTCTTTATTTGATTCAGAGTAATCTCTTTTTAGCTTAAGTGGCTCAAGTTTTTTGCTTCTGAATCTGAAAGTTGTGGGCTTAAGCTCTACTCCCAAATTTAGAGTACAGATCTTGATTGCTGTTATGATTGCATGATGTATTGTTGGAGGTACTTGCTCCAAGTACCTGAAATGTTAAGGGTAAATCTGGACACGCCATTGAGGACGTGCTTTAACAGTGTGCTACTTGCAATGTGTGTATTAAAATTTATTACTTTGCCCATTAATATTGAGATGTCGTTCAAGTGTCTTTGCTTATATAATATGAAGAAATTGCTGGAGAAGCCTTATTAGTGAATCAGCCACCCGCAGGTAATGGCAATTTAAATATTTCTCTGCAAAACAGGATACTCAAGAAGACATTTTAAACAGCTCAGGAGCAAACTTCAATCAACCAGATGGAAATGAAATTCGTGCCAGAAGCCACAACTTTCCAGCAAATGTTCCAAACAAAACCATGGACGGTGTCAGACCATGTGAGATGCCAAGAAGAACATTAAAAGAAGAAAAGCATTATCTGTGCAGTATGTAATATATTCTGTACAAGTGTGATGTACGAAATACGGTAATAAGTAAATTAAATATTGATAAATGCAAATTGCTTTCTAATTAAATTATAATAAGCACATGCTGCTCACACTGAAAATCAAACTAATGTCATAGACATTATGTTGGTCGACTAAATTAGTAAAGGTTAAGTTAATAAGACGTATGCATTTAAAGAGCTATGCTCTTCCTAATTCACAACCAGTAGGGAAACTTTCTGCAATCACTATCTTGATATACGCAAAACTTTGTCATACCAACCTGCTGAGTTCCTCCAGCAGATCATTTGTTGCTCCAGATTCCAGCCTCTGCAGTCTCGTGTGTCTTCTTTCTCATATGGATTCTGTTGCAGAAAACATGACGTTATGTTTATACTTTAACACATTTTATACTTTAATGTACATTAAGGCTCCAAAATAGAACTAACACCAAATTGGGGTGGCCTGAACTAATAATGAAGCTTGTATTTGTGCTAAGCCAAATGCTACGATGAACATGTTTTCTGGCAATGTAGAAAACATTCTTACAGCAAAATTATAAGTAATTATGACAAACTGTATTTACAAGAAGTGGCAAGTCCTTACAATTTTATAATTTAGGTGTGTCCTATGAGGAAATCCATTTTTGTTATTAGTGGCACAAAATATTGCAAATGGAGTCAGCTGTAAGAGCTTTCATAAAAGTGACTCTGTTGGTTTCTAACCTCATAAAATCCTGCAGATATTGTATAGGTGTACCATTATATTGGTGCATCTGTTTTGCATAGCTTAACATTCCTTCCAGAAACTCCAGCTAAATAGATGATGCTTAAATGACTGCACAGGAGAGTTTCAGGCAACAGTACTGTCTGGATGAGAGATCCATAGGCAGAGGCATTGCCTCATTGAGCCACTCCATTAATATTTCATACACATCATAAATTCCATGAGCAATTGTGTTGTTCTCCCTTGTTCCCATTTCTCCTTTTGCTCAACACTTGACTAACATATTCTTCAATGTTCAAACCTTGCTTATGCATTCCACAGCCTCACAGTCCTTTATGTAAAAGATTTACAACTGAAACTGTAGTTTTGAAATTGGCGATCATTACTGTAAGGAATAAATATATTAATTCAATTTTTTAAAAGGAAATTTACATGCAACTCTTGCTTCCTACACAAGAAACACCAAGAAACTTATTCGAAATATGATGGAAAGGCAGCAACAATCTGTAGACTACCTAGCAAAACAGGTAACAATCACAATCATACACATAACCTATTTTGTTTACTTTGGTTCAATTTCTGTCGTTAATAACAAAGCCAAGTGGTTTTCTAGGTGCAGCCAAACTGTAACCGAATTTCCAAAGTAAAACACAAGAACATTTTTTTATCTCCCCCTATATGTTGGTGTGCTATGATAGTTTTCTAACTCATTGTCGAATGCTCAGGTACAATTAGGGTAGTGCAGTTATCAATTGAGCTATTTTGGTGGTTCTACCCATGACATTTTAGGGGATTCTTTGATCTGGGAATACTAGGTGTTCCAGATTATAAAACTGTAAACCAGAATACAAACCTATTGTAAAATTTTTTCTTAAAAGGAATATTGATGATACAGTAAGATAAGATATCTTTATTAGTCACATGTACATCAAAACACACAGTGAAATACATCTTTTTGCATAACATTCTGGGGGCAGCCCGCAAGTGTTGCCACGCTTCCAGTGCCAACATAGCATGCTCACAACTTCATACCTGTATGTCTTTGGAATGTGGGAGGAAACTGGAGCACCTGGAGGAAACCCACGCAGACACTGGGAGAACGTATAAACTCCTTACAGACAGTGGCTGGATTTGAACCAGGGTCACTGGTGCTGTAAATGTGGTACACTACATTTTCAGATGTTTGTAATGAATGTATGGATCTTTTAACAGATGAGGGAGTTGATGAACAGAATGCATCTTTTAAACTCAGAGTTCCTGACAACTGATACTCATCAATTTCCTACCAGACCAGTTCAGTCACATGGTGAGTGACACAAGCTGATTAGCATAGTAATGCTCTGAAATTATTATTGCTGTACTGATGTTGGACTACTCTATTTATTATTGAAATCACTATTGTCTTAGGGCCAACATTTTTGTTCATGTCTTCACAATATTGAATGAATTGGAGATATATGGGACTGGCAAATTTGGCAGGGAGTCATTCCATTGGCTTCTCACAATCTGCTTTACTGCTAAGAATTTTGCCTGCAAGTGACAAATGAAGCCTTAGTAATAAATCAACCAAATGATATAAAAGCCACCATTAATTCCATGCAGCTGTATTAGCTCTGTGTAACCATATGGGATAAAAATGGAGTCACAAATCAGGAGTTCACCACAGTGCAACAGTTTATTCCAAGAATCATAAAGCAAAAGGCTGTAAATACTGAAAATCTAAGATAAAAGCAGAAGATGCTTGAAATATTCAGCAGGTCAAGCAGCATCAATGGAGCCAGAAATAGAACTAACATTTCAGATTCATGACTTTCAGCAGAACTAGGAAAAGTTAGAAAACAGGTATGTTTTAAATTGCAGAGAAAGAGAAGGTGTGGAGAGGACAAATGGAATGATGAAGTTCTAACAAAGAATCTTGGACCTAAAACGTTGCTCTGATTTTCTTTTCACAGATGCTGCCTAACCTGCTGAGTAATTCCAACATTTTGTGTTTTAAAATGGGTAAATAGCAACTGTTTAGAGTAACTGACATTTACTTGGAATATCCAGGCTATTACTTAGGAAATGAGAAAATTAAATTTGGCAACATTTAAACATGAAAGTGGTTGAAGATATTTATCTGTTACAGGTTTTGACTGCACTGATATTAAAGACACTCTAGGCTCTTTATCCAGAGCACCAAGTGGAATCTACATAATTCAACCAGAGGGTGCTGATTACCCATTTGAGGTAATTATGAGTATCTGATGTAACTATCTGATGTTGATGTGGGGGTTGCCTTTGGATTGAGGTCCAATGGAGCCTAAAGTTAGGGGGTGGTTTGAACAAGTGATCAGGCCAGGGTTCTGGTGGAAGAGGTTGGAGATACAATCAGAATTCCAGTTAGAACAATATTAGCAGTGAGAGGGTTAGTTGGGCAATGTCAAAAGTTTGTAAAGCAGGACCTTCCTAATAAGACATTAATACCTCCGATACCTCAGAGTATTGATATCTCAACAGGTAAAACAATAGATAAGTTATAGCAGACACTCGAAATAATTCACGACTCTGAGAAGAAAATATTTCAATGAGGAGGAAGGACATGGTGGGCTGGGGGGGTGGGGATGGTGGGGGGAGATGATGAACTTATCTGGTGAGCCAAGGAAGTCAATGATGATAGTAACTTGAAGGGAAAACAGATAAAGTGACAAAAGTTTGTAGTAGCCTAGAAGCTTGGGATAAATTCAGAATCCTATAAAAGAGGGCTAAAAAATGAATAAGGAGAAAATGAAAAATGAGGGCAAACTGGCAAGAAATGTTAAATCTGATTATAAATGCACCTGTGAGTAGATAAATAAGAAGACAACTCTACTATTGTCATCATGGCTTTAAACTTCTCTCTTTTTCCTCTTGAGCAGTAAAATATGCTGTGCTACATTCTTTATGTTCTCTCTGTAGTCTTGAAATGAAGACTCTTCCTAAAACTTCATAGTGATAAAATCTTCCTCTAGCTTTTAAGATCCTGGCCTATATTCAGCTAATCACTACTTCATTCTCTTGCATTCTATTCAGTCTTGGGAGTCTATGGTAGTATGACCTCTGGCACTTCAACTACATGTCTCAGTCAAAGACATATTTGCAACAACTAGCTATGACTTCTTCCTTCTTACC
The DNA here is from genome assembly GCF_009764475.1 of Pristis pectinata. Lineage (NCBI taxonomy): Eukaryota > Metazoa > Chordata > Chondrichthyes > Rhinopristiformes > Pristidae > Pristis > Pristis pectinata. Next base: position 51,045,597 of record NC_067415.1, on the reverse strand, counting down.
GCAATTATCTATTCTTAAACTCTAGCTACAATTGTTTTACATAGGTGTTCTGTGAAATGGACTTTATGGGTGGAGGCTGGACTGTGATTCAGAAACGGATTGATGGAACCATTGAATTTGTGCGAACCTGGGCAGAATACATGGATGGCTTTGGTGATCTTAGTGGTAAGCATTCATGAAGAAGAAAAGAGTTAATAGTTATTAGATTTCTTATTCTACCAACCTGTGGAACTTACTGGACTTAAGTGGAATCAAATTTTAGAAGCAGAGACAATGTGTATCATTTTGATAACATGCATGTAGCCAAGCAACCAACGATGGATTTTTATTCCATCAAGTTTGGATGGTGATATTATTTAACTGTATGTTCCAAAATTGTGAAATACATAAATATCTTATGTGGTTTTGTACAGTGTTCAACAAGTTACTTGGATTTATTTTCCCTGCATTTTTTTGCCCCTTGCACTTACATTAACAACAATTTACTTTATTAGAACATTAATATCAACATTAATAGTAGACATAGTTTGAGAACTGAATCTTGGTGACTACTGATGTTTAGTTTCCTTCTTTCATTTTGATCTTGAGCTTTTATTTGCTGGTACTTTCAACTTCCACCCATTTCTCAAAATTTCTCACCCCCTTCCTTCATGTTCTAAATTTCTCTTAATCTCTGGGATTCGATTTTTCTGTGGATACTTATTGCAGCCAAAGACCTCTACAACCATATAGATCGTACTTTTTTGAATTCAAGTCTTTGTAAAGGCTCTCAGTTTCTCAAATGTACTCTGTTCACTCTGTTTTCCGCAACATACTTTCTGAATTGGCCTCTTTATTTTCCACTACTTACATTTTCTTTCAGCAGCATTTGAAAGGGCTGTTGATCATGTTTGTCCTATTCCTTGTGTCTCCACTCTGCTTGTCCTCACCTGGCAACTCATTACTTTCTGCAATCAGTCAACCACTTTCCCCTTTTTCAATCATATCACCCTACCACAACACCATCTCTTCTCTGATCACCAGAGAAACAGGCCTCTACTTTTTTTAATTCCTCCATGATGTAGTATTTTCTTCAGCTAATAGACAAGCACAGATTGGATGATTGGTTCATCAACACCTTTGTTCTGACCACAAGTATAATGACGCTCACCTATATTATTTGCTATTTCAACTCCTCTCCCTATTTTCATATTGATCTTACTGTTTTTAGCCTCTTAGACTCTTAAGGCAAATTCAGAAGAAGTATTCCTGGTAATGCTAATGTATTCTGTTTTGCGTTGGGAATGAATTTCAAGGCAGTCATTTTCCCCAGTTGTATTCATCTAAACTTTGATTCAAATTTTAGCTAACTTGTCCATCTTCCTGAAGGAAGGGTTACTGAGTTGCATGTTGGCTCAATAAAAGAACAAAGTGGGTATAGATTCAACACTGGCATCAGATCTGCACCATGTTCTGTTCTTCACTTCCTTTGATTTTTTTAGGCATAGTCATTGAGAGATATAGCACAGAAACAGACCCTTTGGCCCAACAAGTCTGTGCCAACCATTAATGACCCATTTACCCTAACGCTACATTGATCCCATTTTTTTCATTCTCCTTGCATTCTCATTAACTGCTCCCAGATTCTACACACTAGGGGCAATTTACAGTAGCCAATTAAGTTTAAGATTTTTAACTTCTATCGTTTATGTTTCCCATTTTCTTCCGAGATTTTTTTTCTATTCTTTCACTTTCAATGATTTTATGCTCTGCGTTCTTCCATGTCTTTATTTTATTTTGCTATTTTCAATTTTTCTTTTTTTTGAATACCAATATCAAATCTTCCAATATCATTCACCAATTTATACTTCTTCCCAGCTTTTATAAAATTCTGGAATAAAAGACAGAATGCTGGAAGAATTCAATGGATCCATGGATGTTTGACCTGCTGAGATCTTCCAGAGTTATGCATCTGTTCCAGATTCCAACATCTGCAGTTCTCTTTTCTCTTTTATAAAATTATTTTTATTCTTCATTTAACAAGCATTCTTGCATCTTGTCTTTTACCCAATGAATCCTGTGCAATCCTTGTGATACTTTCTTATTTCGTTTCAGGCTCCACACTAATGTGGTAATCTGTCTTTCCAAGGCATTGATGCTGGCAGCTGGTACTTTTTCTTTTCTTTTTTGCAGTTTTAGGATAAGCTTGATATTTTCATTCTGAACTTATATTGTTGTTTTAAACAGGAGAGTTCTGGCTGGGACTAAGGAACATTTTCCACATAGTGAATCAGAAAAATGTTAAGTTCAATCTTCTCATGACCTTTGAATCAGACGATGAAACCACAGCTTATGCATCTTATGAGGATTTTTATATTGGTGATGAAAGTGAACAGTTCAAGCTACGTTTAGGTCACTTTACTGGAACAGCTGGTATGATTATTTTAGAAATTTTGTGATTTTACCTAAAAAAAATCTGTGCGTACTTTAACTAGTACCTTGCCATTCCTTCACACCTGATTTAAGGATCGAGAATTATCAGTGTAAAGCAGTTTCATCTTTGACTTCATTATGAGACTTAGTGGACAACACAATGAGAGAAATTGGATCATTCTGGAAAGCCTAGACTGAGATTGCAAAGCCCATTTATTTAACACCTATTTGACCTGGTGCAATGCACCCATAAAATTTGACCTCCCATCTCATTATCATGATTGTAGCATTCAGCCAGTGTCAAACACACTGTTTATTGCACTGGTTCATTACTATGGCATTCTGGCTAGCATTAGTTAGAGTCAAAGATCACACACCATAGAAACTGCCCTTTAGCCCACCCCATCCCTTTTGGCTACCAAGCACTCAACTATACTAAATCCAGTTTTTCACCTCACATTCCCCTTCAACTCTCCCCATTCTTCACTGATTCTCCTGTCATCCATTTACTTTAGGGGGAATTTGCAAAGCCAATTAAACCAGCAATCAGCACACCTTTGGCAATTGGGAGGAAATCAGAGCACCCAGGGGGAACCCATGTAGTCACAGGAGGAGTGCACAAACCTCACACAGACAATACCCAATGTTGGAATTGAACCTGGGTTTTTGAAGCTCTGAGTCTACAGTCTTGATCACTGTGCCCCTGTTAGTTTTGCTGTCTCACACCTGGCTGAAGCCAGCTAGTGCCTCCTACAGCTCATAGAGATGTTCATAGCCAGCAACTACTTTTAATTGTCATGCCATATATATGGGAAGCTGGCTGGAAGTCACTGCAGAACTGGCAGTTTAATTTTCAGATTATGCTCTGAATACCTTGCCAGATAAGGAGGAGAGGTTTTCTATGCATAGTGGAAGGAATGCATGCTTGAGGTCATTGGGTCAGTGCTGCAAAAAGTTTAATGACCTCATACGTTCTACTCCAGAGGATTCAGAGGTCATCCTTTCCAGCATGGAGCTGGTGGGCAGGTCCACTTCAACATCTGTGGACCCACCCATCATGTAATGTCTGATGGCAGAGCTCTCATCTTTGATGTCATCATTGACTAAAGCCACCCACTGTCTGAGTGCTGAACAGAAGCCCTGACTTCTGGCATTCAAAGTCATTTTCTTTTTTAAACCAACCAATCACTAACAAGTCTGTAAGTCTTTGAGGATTTCTTTAAACAGTTATGGCGGGTGGTTCTTACTGCTGCTAAATACTGGGTACTTGATAGTCAGCATGGACAGGATGGGCTAAAGGGCCTGCTTCTGTGGTGTATGATTCCATGTTATCAATTTGTGGCTAACAAATGGTGCTAACAGGATCAATGCACCCTGATCTGGCAGAGCAGATATTAATTCAGGGATAGATGAGGTTTGGTATCAGCAACTGCCTATTCTACATACCTTTGGCATGCAGAACGACTCTTGAATCTGTGAGAGCATGTGTTATGCTGACATTGTGCAGTTGTGGTTTTTGATCAAAACTGGAAGCATATAGAGACCCACAGTGGTATTAAAAATATTAGAAAATGTTATGGCCATTTTCTCAAAATATAAAGCAGGGAGCCTTCATTCAGCAATTTTTGGTTTTATTACCAGTTACTACTTATTTGCAATTACCATAGTTTTTTTTTCAAGCCCTTCCAATCTCTATTGAATTTGAAAAATCTTTCCATTAGTGTCTGGAGTTTGCCTGAGTTTAACTGATCGATTGCAAATTGAACTGACATTGTGCAATCATCAGTAAATATCCCTACATCTGAACTAAAGAGGGAGGGAAGGTCATTGATGAAGCAGATGCAGATGTTTGGATTTACGACACTTGCTTGGGTGACTCTTGCAGTGATATTCTGGACCTGAGATGATTGACTTTCAGGATTATAATTGTTTTCCTTTGCATGAGATTTGAATCCAGCCAGTGAATAGCAGGTTAATGGTAAAGCCAAATGTCAATGATGTCTTCCACCTTTTTATAATCATAGAATCATAGAACTGTACAGCACAGGAACAGGCCCTTCGGCCCACCTTGTCCATGCCGACTGTGATGCCCCTCTACACTCATCTCATTTGCCTGCATGAGGCCCATATCCCTCTATTTTCCTATCCAAGGACCTGTCCAAATGCCTTTTAAACATTGTAATGGTATCTGCCTCTACCACTTCCTCTGACAGTTCATTCCAGATAACCACCACCTTCTGAGTGAAAAACTTACCCCTCTGATCTCCTTTAAAATTCTCCCCCTCACCTTAAACCTGTGCCCTCTCATTCTAGCCTCCTCTGCCCTGGGAAAAAGATTCTGATTACTCATCCTATCTATGCCCCTCATAACTTTATAAACCTCTAAGGTCACCCCCTCAGCCTCCGACATTCCAGTGTGAATAAACCCAGCCTATCCAATCTCTCCTTAAAGTTACAGACCTCCATTCCAGGCAACATCCTGGTGAAACTCTTTCTGTTGCTACCGTGTCCTTCCTGTAGTGTGGCGGATGACAGTAAACAATAGGGATGAATTTGTGCTGCTTTTGCATTCAGGACATATGTTGGGCAGACACCAGTTTTATAGATACATGAAAACTGCTTGTTGTTGGTACCCATATTCTTTGTTATATACAGTACAGTTGGCTTTCCTTTGACAGAATATGGACTGAATTGAAATGACAGGAGACCGGCTTCTCTAGTGTTCAGGATCTTGGGGAGGCCAAGATAAGTTATCCAGATGGTACTGCAGTTTTGACGTCTGCACCCATGTCTGTGCAGGACTGCATGTACTGCTGTTGAGGACAAGGATCTTCATAGAGCTTATTGCTTTGATAGTTATTTAATTGAACAGCTCCAGTAATGACTGCATGTTTCACAACCACAGAGATCTGCTCTATTGATAACGGGATTGTTTACTTCTGTTTACAGTAAGCTGCTTTTGTTGTTTAGTAAGCTCTTGGTCCTGTGTTGTGGCATCATAAAATTGGCAACCATTTTAAGAAATGCTTGGCAATGCTACAGGCATGCTGTTTTGCACTCCTCATTGAAGCAGGATTAGTTTCCCAATTTGATGGTAATATGGAATGGGGATATGCAAGCCAATGAAGTTACAGATGGTGGTAGACTACAATTTTTCTGCTACTGATCACTTGCAATGCCTCATGAATGTCCTGTTTTGAGCAGCAGAATTTGTTTTAAATCCACACTTGGATTTGCTAAGTTTATTCCTAAATTATGTTTTATATAGGTTCATGACATCCTAAAACTTTTTCTACAAATGGATTAGTTGTGAAATGCAATCACTGTTTTTACAGAAATAAACAGTACAAAGAAATGAAATTCCTAATGAACATGATGAATCCAGTACAGAATCAACAACAGTACATGCAGTCCTGCACAGACAAGGGTGCAGATGTCAAAACTGCAGTACCATCTGGATAACTTATCTTGGCCTCCCCGAGATCCTGAACACTAGAGAAGCCGGTCTCCTGTCATTTCAATTCAGTCCACATTCTGTCAAAGAAAAGCCAGTTATTAAGTAGTTAACGAGAAAGCATCTTAATTGTTGTTTCTTAATGCTTTTTGTGATGGGAAGATGAATTTGCTGATTTTCAAAAGGTGTCTTTATGGTTGCTTTTAGGTATAAAATATAACTATTTCAGGAATGTAATACAAGTGGAATACCTAACAAAGTTGAAATGCTTGATAGTTTCTTGTGTAATTATTAATGGAGAGCATGTAGCACATACTTAGAGTCACAAACAAATGTAGACGATCTTCAAGTCAAAAAAGAGTCACATAGTTACCAATGCGTCTGCAAATAACTTCTCTTTTAAGAACCATAATATAGTTAATTTACTTACTAGGCTAAAGAGCATAGTTGTAAATGGTAATCTCCATTAACAAACACATTATCAAAATACTGTATTTTATTAATAATATTTAATCCTTTCTGTATTTTTTCATAATATGTGCAAAGATAGTTACATTTTCACAGTAAACTTTCAGCTTCATAGTGTTCTAGTGATATATTTTACTTTTATCCAGGAGATGCATTTCGAGGGTATGGATCACAGGATGATGAGAATGGAATGCCCTTCAGTACTTTTGATTGTGACAATGATGGTTGTAATCCACAGTGTAATATACAAGGACATTTGGTTGACAGCTGCAGTGTTCACCACAATAAAACTGGCTGGTGGTACAATCAGTGTGGCCTGGCCAACTTGAATGAAGCTCATCTCATGACAGAAAAATCGCTTACTTCCCATATTCGTTGGGAGACATGGAAACAAAATGGGGTACCGATCAAAATTAAGTCAGTTTCAATGAACCTCTTGCGATCCCGTCCGCATTTGCAGGGATGATTAACCTGCCTTTGTTTAAGATTCTGAAATGAGGAAATTAAAAGCAAGGGTCACTATCTTCAGCAAATTTAGTTTTTCTTGTTTTTGATGCCACTTAGAAATGACTGCTTTACTCTGGTTCCTATATTTTTCACATTGTAAAGCAAAAGAGTATTCACAATAGCCCTACTAATTAGATTTATTCATCACACAGCAATTTCTTGTGTTAATTTTTATTGGATAATATTGTTAGAAAATTGTTGATATTGATATATATTGCAATAAATTATATAAGGCAGGATTGTAAATCAATCATTTTATAAAACTAGGAAAGAGTAAATGCCCCAAGCTCTGTTTCTGGCTTGAATCTTAACTCCCAAAAATGAGTGGGTTGATTCAGAAAATCAGAAAACCACAGGTTTGGATTGTGTCAGATTATGTAGCAAAAAATCTGTAGCAGGAATTGAACTGACAAACCTACCTCATTCCAGTTTTAATAAAGGGATGAAGGAAAGGTGACTAATCTGCCAGTGGGAAATGATTTGTCATTTAACTATTATAGTGTCTGCTCCTGCCAATATTTTAACTCAGCAGCTGAAAGACGGAGAGGAGAGCTGTATCCAAGAAATGAGTGTCTTTTTGGCATTATTGCTGACCAGGAATAATGTAGTTTTAATTCCAGACTCAACAATCTCCTCTGTAAATCACCACCATCTTTTTCTCAATTTGCCTACTTTTCCTCCTCTGAGACCAAACCATTGTTGGACCTGTTGACTTCCATATAACCTCCACCCACCATCGGCTGCCACCAATTGCAATTGGGAAACCTTCAATGGAGCGTTACCCTACAATGAGGACAACCCCACATCAACTGTAACCCATCCTCATGATGAGAATTCCCATCTTCCCATAATTTGGATTTCCCTCAACCACAATCTGCACAACATCTGGGATTACCATCCTGTTGCCCCTTCCCAAACCCCACTGCTGTGTTCCCACAATCTATCTCATTCCCATTTGACTGTGCTTGCAGTATTACTCCTAATGAAGCAGGCTTCCCACTCAGAATTCTCCAACCTATCATGCAGGCTGCCTGTGCTATTCAGTTCTGCAGAACTTTAAAGAAATCCATTCTTATAGAGACTGGGCATCTGGGCATAGTCTCAGCATAAGCCAAATGCCATAGCCCTGATCCTATTTCTTATGTTCTCAAAACAGCAACACCCTAGGCAAAACTTATTTCCAGAATAAAATTCATGTCTTTTTTGAAAGATTCAATGATACCATGCAACTCTCAGAAAAGAATCACACCTAACATAATATCTTGTTTACATTTTGGTAGACTTTGCCTATATAAGGGTAAAATTCCTATCCAGAAATATTGGTGGTGGCCATGAGATTTGATCATTTCTACTAAATGCTGCTTACAGCCTTTAGTAGTCAAGCTGAATCTTACAATATTTTGTGGAAGTACTATTAAAGTTAAGCTGCTGAGGTAAGACAAACATAAAAGGGCAGATGAATTCAGGAGAAATTAAGATATCTTTATTAGTCACATGTACATTGAAACACACAGTGAAATGCACCTTTTGCGTAGAATGTTCTGGGGGCAGCCCGCAAGTGTCGCCATGCTTCTGGCTCCAACCTAGCATGTCCACAACTTCCTAACCCGTATGTCTTTGGAATGTGGGAGGAAACCGGAGCACCCAGAGGAAACCCACGCAGACACAGGGAGAACGTACAAACTCCTTACAGACAGTGGCCAGAATTGAACCCGGGTCGCTGGCACTGTAATAATGTTATGCTAAATTATCAGATACATTTCCTACATAATTCCTGAAGTTATTTTGGATGCATTTTTTCTGATGGTTCAAATCAGATTATTACATCTTAAGCATGTTTTACAATGTTTAGATGTATCAGCTTCAATGTGTGAGATGGCTCTTATTACTGAGCCCAATTCCTTTTGCCTTTGAGAGTATCTTGGAAGACCTGGTATTGAGGTGAGTTTTCAACAAGATTCTCAGAACAATTAATGTCGAATTGTCATAACAACTGGAATTTGTTTCTGCGAAAAACGTGTTTCCTGGCATCAATTTTACACTTCAGTAACACTGTGGAAATGTTTTGATTATCCGTGCATCTAAGTTTAGAAGCTCACGTCTGCTGCACTTCCAGCACTGCTGCTTCTTTTCACAACGTGGTTAAGACCATTAGATGCTGTGTTCACAGAGAAAAGGCCAAATTATGTGAAATAACTCAAGACTAGTATCATATGTATTACATCTTATTCTTTCATTGTAAAACAACATTCTGCTCTAAAGTATATTTACTAGATTTCTAACATTTGGGAGCTTTTATCACTGGTTTTCTGGGGATGACTGAATCGGTTGATTATAAATGTGAAATGTTTTTGTCTGCAAATCAGTTGCTCAGTTTTTATTTTGATATCTATGAGAAACTAATTCCTATAAAAAGAAAGAGACCTGTTAACTACTTTCCACAATACCAATGCAAATGAAAATTACAGCAGTTTGGAATTGCTTTTTTATTGTCACTTGTACCAAGGTACAGTGAAAAACTTGTTTTGTATACTGTTCATACAGATCAATTCATTACACAGGACAGACTATTAGTGATGTTCATACAGATAGGAACTTGAAGCTCTCAACCCTCTCGACCTCAGCACCATTGATGTAGACAGGAGCATGTGCACCGCCCCCCTTCCCTGAAGTCAATGACCAGCTCTTTTGTTTTGCTGACATTGAGGAAAGATTGTTGTCATGACACCATGTTACTAAACTCCCTATCTCCTTCCTGTACTCCAAATCATCGTTATTTGAGATATGGATCACTACGGTGGTATCACCTGCAAATTTGTAGATGGAGTTAGAACAGAATCTGGCCACACAGTCATGAGTGTACAGGGAGTAGAGTAGGGGGCTGAATACGCAGCTTTGAGGGGCAGCAGTGTTGAGAATAATCGTGCCGGAGGTATTGCTGCCTATCCCTACTGATTGCGGTCTGTTGGTCAGGAAGTCAAGGATCCAGTTGCAAAAGGAGGTGTTGAGTCCCAAGTCTCGGACTTTGGTGATGAGTTTGCTTGGAATTTTTGTATTGGAGGCAGAGTTGTAGTCAATAAACACTAATGTGTGAAATTAAAAATAGAAAATACAAATAATTGAGCATCATCCATGGAGAGAATAGCAGGGTTAATGTGGGGTTTCTGGGGGAACATTAACTGACAGGAAACCCATAGACACCTGAATTCAATGGATGTCATTTGCTGTTGTATAAATTTGGCATTGCAAACAATGTTGGCAATCAAAGCTTTATGATGAGGGCCTTTTATTAGAATAGTCAGGGTTGGTTGTTTTCATCTTATAATACCAATATTGATTTTATATTTATGATGTGGAAGGACATTTATAAAGAATTGTCCTTTGCCAATATATTATTAACAGGATCTTTCAGGATGATGTGATTATAAATGAAAACCAAAAGAGCTCAGAGTGTTTTATGTAAAGAGATTATTAAAAGAGTTCTTCAAGATTATTAAAGGTATGAGATATTTCCATTTATGAGGGAAATAAAAACCAGAAATCATTAGCATTAGGTAGTTAGAATTAAACTTGATAAAAAATTCAGGTAAAAAATTTGATTAACCTAGAGACCTGTTAAAATTTCTACCACAAGGAACAGTTGAAGTAAAAATCATAGATGCATTTAAGGGAAAATTTGAAAAACATATACAGGAGAAAGGAACAGAAAGTTTTGTTGATAAGGTTAGATAACGAAGGGATAGAGGAGAGGGACATGAAACATAAACAGCACCACTGAAAACTTGGATCAAATGCCGTGTAAACAATGTGATTCCATTTATATCATCATGACGGTGCACCCATGTCTATGCACTATATTTTATTCTCCTTTGTAATTAAATGTTCCTATACATTTTAAGATATCTATACCAGTGATAGTGTTTGCACTATGAGCAATTCCAATATTTTTCTGACTGGTTTCCCAACTTCCTGTCTTTCTCATCTATTAACTTGAATTTACCTATGCTCTGCTACCTCGATCTCAATTCACATCAAGACACATTACCTTAAGCTGCTTTGGCTTTTGTTTGCCAAAACATAGGTTTAAGAATTCACTGTCTATTTTCAATTTCCTCTTGGGGTCACATTTCTGTCTGTCTTTAACCTCCACCTTCACAATTCCTGAGATGTCTGCTTCAATTCAGGATTCTCCACTATCGTTAATTTTGTCCTCAACAGTCTACTGCCTAAACTCTGCAATTCTCTTCTCAATCATCATCATATCTCCATCTCAAATACAGTTACTTCTACAAATCTATCTCTGGGGCAGGGCTCTGATTTCCTCATTCTGTACCATGCTCTCCTTGCAAATGTGGTCTCTTCAATTGAATCATGAGGCTGCTTTCCATTGTATTTTCTTTCCATAATGCAGCGTCTTGTCCAGTAGAACCAGCTGAGATATTGTACAGGCCATTGTGGATGTTAATACATTATCTACATCATACAGTTAGATTTTGTATGAAGTATTTTTATCAAGAAGCATTTTAGGAATGTATACGTTGTAAGAACTAAAGAAATAGACTACTGCACATCCTTGCTGAAGAATAGGAACAATGAGAATTCAAAAGGTTTTAAGGTAATCTGTTTTGGAACAAATATTTAACACAGAACATAAAAGAGCACAACACAGGAACAGGCCCTTTGGCCCACAATGTCTGTGCTGATCATGATGCCAATTTAAATTAATCCCATCTCCCTGCATATGGTCTATATCAATCATTCCCTGGCTATTCATGTGTCATACATATTTTGTCATTAACTGTTGATTTGCTGTAGGATATGGCAGATAGGCTTACTTGGGCTGATTTAAAGGTCTATGTTTACAACCAACTCCCTAACATAAGGGAGCAGCACTGTCATGCTCCTCCCATACACTTCATTAAGCTCCACCTTCTGTGTCAAATAGAACAAGCTTCATCTGACACATTTTTCACAGCAACATCTCAGTTATTACCAATAATCAGACAAATTAAAGAACTGTAGGACAACCCTGAACCATTGTGGCAATGTGATCAAAAATTATGCTCTAAACGCTTACCTTAAAATTGCTGCTGCAGCTCTTTAAATGTCAGCGGTAGTGCTTACTTATCCTTTTTCCGGAGTTCAAGCTCCCACTGAGACCAAGAACTTTGCTGTGTTCATAATAAAGTCAGATTCACAAAAACTTGGGTGTAGCTAACTCCCTATTTGCAGATAACTTGCTTTAAATCATTGCTTACTTTTAAAAACAGGAACTACAGAGATAGCATCGAAGTAAAGATGGCATTTTCAATGGGAAATTCTAAATTTCTACAGATACTAAAAATATATGTGTGTTTATTCTGCTTGTGATAAGACAGAAATAATGAAACATAAACCATGTGTGAACCTTAGGTTCCTTTTAAAAGTAAGAAGAAATGCCAACCACAATAAAACTTTGACATGAATTGAAAAAGTAGCTCCACGTTACAGAAAAAGTAGGGAAATCGTGTTGATGTTAGCAGTAATGATTTCAAAATTCTGCACGGCTGGATTACAAAGTTAAATACTAGGACTCCAGCCAACCAATGTTGCCAAGACCTCATTCAAATAGTACAGATTTCCTGCGTGGCAGTTTGAGCTAAGTATGTTAGCCATCTGTCAACTCCAAAGGCATGAGGCTCAAAATAGATTGTCTTTCTAATTCAAAGTGGGGAAAAAATATTCTGTCATTTAAAAATAGAACCAAAGGTTAATTTTTTTCTTAAAAAAAGTTTTAGCTGTTTCATCGGTCCACTCTTCAGACCTATAAAGATTTCAAAGCCATGTTTGAAACTAAATGAAAAGAATACCATCACTCCCAATACAAAAAGGCTATTTTGTTAAAATTAAGCATACGTATTGATTGCATTCCAATATAACATAAAATGATTTACAATTTTCTCTGTTCTGCTGGTTACAGGATCGGGAAAACTTTGCCAATCTTATATATTACTGGTGAATTGTGGGTGTCAGTGGTGGCTCCAGAGGCAGCTTGCAAGTACAAGAGAAAAACAAAATGGCATGGCTTAGACAATGTCCAAAAGAGTCTAGCTGAAGATGAGTGGGAAATAGGAAAACAATTGCCATTAGCTGTTTGTAGACAATTAGAATGCTCCTGCTCCTCCCTGTTTCACAATACATGTAATGAAGATGAAAAATGTGTGCTACGATCATATGTGTGACTTGGCACAGGTCCTGTACAAAGTTCATGCTATCTGCTCACTATTATGATTTTAACTGCCATCTATTGCTGACCATGGTGTTTATTGTAATGGTGCATCACCACAGAGCCCAGATGTGTGAGTGGCTGGAATCAGCTGAAGCTAGCTGGCTCTGAACGAAGCCAGCCAGGGGAAATACATTGCAACTGAAACTGGTGGAGTACGCCATTCTAGAGGTCTTTACTGTTGTTCAGAAGAGATAACAAAACATATGAGAGTGGATCCTGGTGCAGCAATAGATGCCTTGGTAAAAGTGCTGGAGAGGGAGAATGGATCTGTACCTGCTGGGTTGGGATCCAATCCAGGCACATGTTAACGCAGCAGTGGGAGCTCTTGATGCCAGGAGTATGGCTTCATTGATCTGGTTGTAGTGGTGTGACATGACTTTGCACATGGTCAAGTCCAGAGAATGCATCTTAAAATATCATGCTCCACTAGCCACACACACTGCTTATTATGCCATTGTTATTATCACAAACTCATCAACAATTTCTGTCAGTCAAGATTCATGCTTAACTTTCATATGGTCCACCTTACCATCGTACACTTACTGTTACTGCATGTCTCACACTCAGATCTGACAGTTTACACACCTCTCACCACTTACCCTCCCAATCCCCCACTGAAGTACAGTGTTGACTCTTACTGGAGTGGCTATTACAGAATCTGTCGACCATAGAAGAAAATGGACTGGCTGTGGCTAAAGCATTCAGCCATGTGAAAATAAATCACCGCATACTACTGTGGCCCTGATGCAAGTTCAGGACAAGCTGAATAACAGATGCCAGTCCCTCACATGGAGACCAGCCATGGAATTTGATCGTGCTCTTATCTGTGATCCTATTCCAGCCAAACCTTGCTTAGCATAAGAATCCCAATTTATCTGAATGGGATTTCCCACTCTGTAGAGTAGGAAGAGAAAGATAGGTGCTGTTATTTATTTGCTTATTTAACCTTTATTACTTATAGATGTCTTATTTTAATACATTTTATTTTATATTTAAAATAAAATATATTTCATTTCTTAAAATATTGAAATAATTTTGAAATGCCTCTATATATCAAAGACATTTGAAAACCTTTACAAAGTTGATAACTTTGACAGGACGCAGTTTTGTATCCAGCCTTCTCCCCATCAAAAGCTGTCAACGGATTCTGGGAGCTGTGTCCCAGCGATATGCCAGCTGGGGCCTGGTCGCCACTGAGACCTCACTGCATCTCACCATTCACCTCTGGGAGATCCAGGAAATTTGGACCCCTGCATCCCGTAGCTGGTTAGTACAGGTATGGAAAGAGTATGCTCGGCAGAAGAGGATGAGCCCAGGCGGCAGAGCCAATTGAGCACAATTTGACCCAATGTCATATTCATACCAAATATTCTTTCTCAAATCCTACATCTCCCATTCCACTTTTGTTTTCTTACTTACAAGCTAAGAAGTTAATCCCAGCCATCAGACTTTCTAAAGCAGTAGAGTGAAAAATGAAAGCAAGTTGACTCAGTCCATTGCTCACTGACCACAGCTCCGATTCTGATACTTCGCATGGAATATCTTAGAGTTTCTGGACTTGAATGACCTGGAACGAGTCGCCCAGATGTGAACTATTTATAGGGTGATGCCATTCATATGTTCTGTCATTGAGGACTCTGGTGAGGACTATGATCAGGTTGCCTACAGAAGAAGGCCAGCGAGTATACAAAGCATAGGAACTGGTTGGATGAGAGGCTAATGATTTGTAGATCAGAAATATCTATATTTGGTTAGGCAGCAGGATAGAGCCACACTATTCCCTGCAGGCTGACGTACAGACAACTTCATCAAAGGGGCATTGCCCCCATTGCTATATTATTTGAAGGTAACTTCTATTCAACAGGATCCTTCCATGTCACTACCAGACTTTGATTCTGCACTTCATCAGTGTATGGAGATAAGAAACTGTTGAATTGTTGTCAGGGAAATGATTTAATTTTTCAGTGGGAAGGAGACATCTAGTGGAGAATGTAATAATGAACAGGAAGAAATCAGGTTATATAATACTGTTATTATTTACTGGGCATTATCTAGACAACACCCATGATGTTTTTATTTGTGATGATTCACGTTATCTGAATTAATTGAAAATCCTGAGAAGATGAACTGATTGCTATTGGCAGATTGGAACTATTGTTTTATCCTTGAGTGATGAACCTAAATAACATGCAAAAGGTAGCAAAGTGAGATTAAGACCAATGCCACTAGCTGACTTAGCATTATAAACTTCAGAGAGGAATGTTAAAGCACTGTTAAAGAAATGCAAAACTATTAGCTCTATTCTGCTGTGATGCTGCTCTAAAGTCTATTCATGATGTCCAAAAGTGCAGAAGAGAAAATGTACATCTAAGGTTGTGATTCAAGGAAAAGTACGATTTTATACATGTACATTTAACCATTATACATACTATATATAAAACACATAGTTATAAGTATTTAAATTTAAATCAGCATTTTAAGAGTCATAACAAGGATGTCTGCTAAATGAAGACATGCTGGCATAGAAACTAGGAACCTTAGTGCTGTTTATTTCAGTGCCATGTGATTAAAAATGTACTTACCATGGAATGAAACATGCTTTCAACCATTTCCATGTTGTTTTGTGTCATTCTCAAAATGTGAGCAGCTTAACAAAAACAGAAAATAGCGAAATCTCTTAGCAGGTCAAACATCATCCATGAGGTGAGAAACAGAGTCGATGTTTCAGGTCAAGGACCCTTCATCAGGACTTGAAAAGTGAGGAAACAAACATGTTTTAAGTTCATTGATGGGAGCGTAAAAGGAGCAAAGTATATATCTGCAATAGTGTAGGTCAAAATTGTCAAGTTAATAACTATTTAAAAAAATGTCAGTTTGAGACAGAAGACAGAAATAAGCAACAATTTGCAACAGAAAGGTCCAGGCAGAGAAAAAGAAGTGTGGTTACCTGAAGTTATTAAATTCAATATTGAGTCCTGCAGGCTGTAGTGTGCTCAGCTGGAAGACAAGTTGTTGTTCCTTGAGCTTGCGTTTAGCATCATTGGAGCACTGAGGCTGAAGACAGGTCAGAGTGGGAGACAGACAGAGAACTGAAGTGATAAGAGCTTTGCAGATTGAATGTGGTGCTCTGCAAAGTGATTATCCAATTTGTGTTTGGTTTCTCCAGTGTAGAAAAACCAGCTTTTATGCACTCAGTGCAGTATGTTATAAACTGAAAGAAGTCCAAGTGGGTTTCTGGATGGTGGGAAGGGAAGAAGTAAAAGGACAGATGTTACATCTCCTATGGTTGCATGGGAAAATGCAGAGAGAAAGGGTGCGGTTGGTAGAGATGGAAGAATAAACCAGAGAGTCATGAAGGAAGTTATTCCTTTGGTATGCTGGAAGCGGATGGAAAGGAAAGATATCTATAGTGGTGAAATCCTGTTGAAGATGCTTGGAAATGCAGAGAATGGCCGGTTAAATGTGGAGGCAAATGAGGTGGAAAGTGAGGACAAGCAGAATCTTTTCCTTGTCTTGGCTGGAAGGAGAGGTATTCAATGCAGAAGTGGGGAAAATGGAGGAGAAGCAGTTGAGAGCCCTGTGGTAAGAGGGGAGGCTCATTTATGGAAAAAAGAGAGGCGTCTCAAAGGCATTAGTGTGGAAAATCTCATCATCAGAACAAATACAACAGAGACAAGTAATGAAATCCTTAAAGGAAGCAGGGTAGGAGGAGATGTAGTTGAGATGGCTGTGGGAGTCAGTTGGCTTACAATGGACCTTGGTCCTACCTATGCCCTAAGACAGAGATAATCAAGAGGGGAAGTAAACCATGTGAAAGTCAGAGTGGAAACTGGCAGCAAGTGGTATCAAATTTTTGAGTAATTATTACCTTGACAATTTTAATCTCACCCTGGTGCAGATATTTCCTCTGTTGTCTCCGCTCCTCTCTTTCTCTGCAATTTAAAATATACTTTTGTATACTTTTGTTGAACGGTCTTTGACCTGAAATGTTCATTCTGACATTTTCCCCACATATGCTTCTTGTCATGCTGAAGTGCTCCCAGCATTTTCTGTTTTTATTTTTCATTTCCAGCATTTGCAGTTTCTTTCTCAAGAATGACCCTTTTTGAAAATATCTGGGACAGTTGTGTTTTCACAATGCAGCCAGATTGGGACATCACTAAGGTATGTTCCATGCCTACCTTTTATGCTTCAGCACCCCATTTCCCCTCCCCCCAACACAGCAATAACACCAATGCACCCACCAATCTCCCAACCCAACCCCTTGATCCAACCAGGCCCCAAACAAGCTCCCTCTCCAAACCACCTAACCCCACGTCTATGAGCCTTTTCCCACCCCCATGGACCCCAACCCAACAATTTTTCCTGACCCTCTAGTCTCTCCTGATTCCCCAAGGCTCCCAATAGATATCCTGATCTCGACAGCACTTGGTGGTTTATTAAGGACATAACAATCCCATGGAATCAAAGGGGAAATAGAAAGTTGGATGATCCAATGCATTGTGCCACTTGGACTCATGAAAGTCAATGGATGAAGCCTTCATGACAATTTATTTTAAGGAGTTGTAAATCAATTTCTGTCATAATTATAAATATCAAGGCAGTCTCTCAACCTTGCATTGCTTGTGGAGTGTGACCACTGGTGATGGAACACTGTTTCCACTTATCGTATAAGGGTTCAGAAAGTCAATGCACTGCATTGCAAAGGCTAGATATTCTAATAATAACCACAACCTTGTGTTTTGTCTCCGATGGTCACTGAGGCTTCCATCAGAAATGAACTCACATAGGTACATCAGCGATAGCTCAACATATGAGTATAGACACTGAATTGTGTCTCAGATCTGAAAGAGGTAAGGGGTGCTTGAAGTTAACCACTTGCATACCATTATTTGAGGGAGAATTTCTAATCTCATGGTTTACTTACCATTTGTAAAGTCCCTTTCCATTTGTACAAGATGGTTTGGGAGATCCAAACATCAGCATCAATGGTATCGAAGTTATCACAGTGGCTTCCCTCTGAATGTAATCCATTACTGTGACCTTTTCCTCAGAGAATGGGCAGGACACCTAGATTCTAGTATCACCATAGAATTAATCACAGTGAACCATTGTGAATTCAGCCTTTAACACACCTTTGCTGAACTACAAAGGAAAGCAATCTTTCACTGAGTTCTATGGGACTACTAACACCTCTGTGGTTGGCTATCTGGTGCAAATTTTAAAAAGGATGTCTAATTTTAGTTTAATGTAAAGTACCTAGACTATGATTGACAATGATCCACGAGACTGAGTTTTATAAATTCTTTTGACATTAGCCATTTAGCTATTGTCTCAGCGTGACATTTAATCTAGGAGGGAAGTCAGAGGGTATGTCAGATTTCATTCGCTGCTACTTGACTTTTGAAATTGGTCCTGTCATCTGATCTATTAATCCAATTGCATTCAATGTATTTAAGAATCCCATCTGAACAACATTTGCAAGACTAGCTAATGGAAGGTCCAGCTTGATTTAATAAATTAATCCTATATGATTAATTATGTAAGTAGTGGGCGCAAAGCAGCCAGCACAAAATAAATGCAGACTAGCATTTCAAGCAGTCATCATATTTTATATTGAGGTCAGATGAAGAGGGATTAAATGACCTGGGACATTTAGTTGTGTTTGCCTTTCTCTTATTTATGTCCAATTCCACTGTTAAGAGGCAGCACTGTTGGGAAGATAAACATTGTGTTCAGGTAAGAAGAAGCTCTGTAAATTATGTTAAAGTTTATGTTATAATGGTCACATGCCAGAAAGTAGAATACTGTGAATCTTTGTGTGAGATGTCAACATTGAAGCTACAAACTATGTTGCTTTGTACTACATGAAAGTCTGTGGTCTTTGGATAGTCCCTGATTGCACAACCAGATAAACCTCCCTCCACTCGCTGACATTGGCTCTTCGATTTGCATCTGCTATGACTGCAGTTGATGGCTGCACATGTCCCATTCATTTCCTTCCTTACTGTTGTCACCCCCCCCCCCCCCATCTTACATTCGCAGTTCCTCCCATCTGTCTTCCTGCCCTTCTTTATCCGGGTGGATTTTCCTTAAGAAATTGTTTTGCTTATCTGAAAAAACAAAAAAAAACAGAAAATGCTGGAAACATTCAGCAGGTTGGGCAGCATCTGTGGAAAGGGAAGCAGAGCTAATGTTTCAGTTCCAAGTCCCTTCATCAGAACATCAGAATTGTACTGTAAGCAGCAGGTGGTAACTGATGAGGACTCCCCTGGAATGATGCAGACAGTGAAATCTCATTACGAGAAGGCTAATTAGGCTCCATGAGCTTCTGTGGTTTTATTACAGTGGTGCTCAGCTGCAGTGGCTGGAGAATGCACAGGATTAATAAGCCCATTAAGGAAGGGATAGCTGTTGCCCTAACAATCCATTGGTGCTATCATATTTCACTCCAGAAAAGTGCCAGGCAACTATCATTGCCTTAGAAAGAAGGAGTCACTGAACTGCCAAGGTACCTAATCCTAACAATAAGAGAATTCTTCTGATGGTTAATCACAGCTTGAGCACTAAATGGAAAGTCTTGCCATTCACAAAGGGCTTTTGGAGAGCACAAAGAAATTACATGAGTGGAGTTTAGTTTGCCCTGAATATGGGGGAGCCAGCTTTGCTGGCAAATCAGTGTGGTTGCTCTGCATTACATTTCTCTTCTCAAATAAAGCACACCAGTGCTTCTCCCAGGTATGAGATATGGCAAGGATTAGTGATAATTACCTGAAATGGGGCATAAGCGTGACTGTGGCCTTGACTTCAACTGTCCCTTCAGATTGCACAGTTGCAGAACCAGTAGCATTTTGAGAACATAATTAGTATATAGTGAAAACTGGGTTTTGGAATAATGTGGCTGAATTTCACATTCCAGTGCTGGAAAACAGCACAGCATAATGATTGGCAACATTGGGTAAACACCTAACAGCAGAAGTGTGTCACCCACAAAATGAGAAGTGCTGGTTAAATTTCCAGACATAGCCATTATCACTTTTTACTTTGAGCATCGATTTCTCAATCACAAATGCTGACTGTGATCAAATTTCTAGGGGTGAAAAGTTGAGATGAAAAGCATAGAGGCATTTAAGGAGAAGCTAGATGAGCATGAGTGACAAAAGAATAGAGATCCTAATGAGTTGAAAGGAGGCTAATGGAGTCAGAGTTGTAGAGCATAGAAACAGGCCCTTCGGCCCACAATGTCTGTGCCAACCATCATGCCTATCTATACTAATCCCACTTGCCTACATTAATTCCATATCCCACTATGCCTTGCACATTCAAGTATATGTCCAGATGCCTCTTAAATGTTGTTACTGTTCCTGCCTCCACCACCTCCTCTGGCAACTCATTCCAGATGCCAACTACAAGTTCTGTGAAAACTTTACTCCTTGGATCCCCTTTAAATCTACTCCATCTCACCTTAAACCAATGCCCTTTAGTTTTAGACTCCCCTATCATGGTAAACAGATGCTGGCCATCTATTGTATATATACCTCTCATAATTTTGTATACCTCTATCATGTGACCTGTCAGCCTCCTTTGCTCCAGGGAAAACAGATGTAGCTTTTCCAATCCCTCCTTATAACTCAGGCCCTCCAATCCAGGCAACATCCTTGTGATCTTTTCTGCATCCTCTCTGCTTAATCACATCTTTCCTATAGTGTGGTGACCAGAACTACACACAATACTCCAAGTGTAGCCTAACCAACATTTTGTACAACTCTAACATGATGTCCCAACTCTTTTAAACAATGCCTTGGCCAATATGGACAAGCATGCCATATGCCGCCTTTACCATGCTGTCTACCTGTACTGCCACTATCAGGAAACTATGTACTTGTACCCTTAGGTCTCTTTGTTCAGCAACACCTCCCAGGGCCCTGTCATTCACTATGTATGTCCTGCCCTACCTGGCACTTGTCGGACTTAAATTCCATTTGCCATTCCCAGTTGATCAATATCCTGTGGTAAGCTTAGACAATGTTCTTCACTATCCACTGTACCACCAATCTTGGTGTCATCTGTAAACTTACTAATCATGCTACCTACATTCTCATCCAAATCATTACTATAGATGACAAACAACAGTGGACTCAGCACTGATCCCTGCAGCAAACTATTGATCACAGGCCTCCAATCTGAGGAGTGACCCTCCACTACCATCCTCTGCCTCTTACCATCAAGCCAACTTTGCATCCAATTGGCTAGCTCACTCTGGATTCCATGTGTTCTAACCTTCCAGATCAGCCTATCATGTGGAACCTTGTCAAAGGCTTTGCTAATATCCATGAAGATAACGTCTACTGCCCTGCTCTCGTCAATCCTCTTGGTTGACTCTTCAAAACACTCAATCAAATTTGTGAAACATGATTTCCCATGCTGACTATCCCTAATCAGTACCTGCCTTTCCAAATGTAAATAAATCCTGTCCTTCAGAATCCCTTCCAAAAATTTTCCCATAACTGATGCAAGGCTCAATGACCTGGAGTTCCCTGACTTATCCCTGCTGTCCTTCTTAAATAAACATTAGCTATCCTCTAGTCTTATGATACCTCACCTGTGGCTAACTAAGTTACAAAAATCTATGCCAGGGCTCCAGCAATCTCCCTTGCTTCCCAGGACATCTAGGATACACCTGGTTAGGCCCTGGGGATTTATCTACCTTTAGGCATTTCAACGCCTCCAACACTTCCTCCTTTGTAATGCTGACATGTGCTAGGATATCACTGTTCCCTCCCCTGACTTCATGACTGGTTCTTCTCCATAGTAAATACAGATAAGAAGTATTCATCTAAGACTTCGCCGATTTTCCATGACTCCACATATAGATTACCATGTTGATCCTTAAGAGGACCTATTCTCTCCCTAGCTACCTTTCACTCGGAATATACTTAAAATATTTTAGGATTCTCCTTTATCTTATCTGCCTGTGATATCTCATGGCTGCTTTTTGCCCTCTAATTTCCTTCTTAAGTGTACTACTACATCCCTGATACTCTTCAAGGTACTTGCTCAATCCCAGCTGCCCATACCTTTCATGTCTCCTTCTTTCTCCTGACCAGACCATAATCAGATTCAGATTTGTTATCACTGACGTATGATGTGAAATTTGTTGTTTTGTGGCAGCAGTACAAAGACATAAAAATCTATAGGTTACAAAAATAAATAAATTGTGCAAAAGAAAAGGAATAATGAGGTAGTGTTTATGGATTGTTCAAAAATCTGATGGCGGAGGGGAAGAAGTTGTTCCTGAATTGTCTCTGTTTCCTCAGTACCACTCTTTCAACCAAGGTTCCCTAATCTTGCCAGCCTTGCCCTTTACTCCAGTGGGAACATGCTGGCCCTGAACTCTTGTTATCTTGCTTTTAAAAGCTTCCCAATTGCCAGATGTTCCTTTACCTGCAAACAACCTCTCTCGATCAACTTTTGAGAGTTTCTGTTGATGCCATTGAAATTAGCATCCCCCACTTTAGGATTTTAATTTGAGGACCAGGCCTATCTTTTTCCTTGAGTATCTTGAATCTAATAGAATTATGGTCAGTGATCCCAAAGTACTCTCCCACCGACACATCAAGCACTTTCCTAGCATCATTTCTTAAGAGTAGGTCAAGTGTTGCCTTTTCTCGAGTAGGGCCATCCACCTATTGCTTCAGAAAACTTTCCTGTACACACTTAACAAATTCTGCCTTATCTAATCCCTTAGCAGTAAGGCAGTCCTGGTCAATGTTACAGAAGATAAAATCAACCTTATTGCAAGCAACACACAAAAAGTGCTGGAGGAACTCTGCAGGTCAGGCAGCATCTACTGAGGGAATCTCAGCCCTGATCACTTCATTTTCACTTTGGATGTCCAGTCCTGGTACACCTCTATCCCCTATTAGGAAGCCCTCAAGGCTCTCTGCTTTTTTGATAACAGAACCAACTAGTTCCCCTCCACCACCACCCTCCTCTGTCTGGCAGAACTGGTACTCACCCTTAACAACTTTACTTTTGGCTTCTCCTACTTTCTCCAGACTAAAGGTGTAGGTAGCCATGGGCACTCACATGTGCCCCAGCTATGCCTACCTTTTCGTTGGCTATGTAGAACAATGCATGTTCCAAACCTACACTGGTAACACACTCCAACTCTTTCTCCGCTACATTGATGATTGCATTGGGGCTGCTTCCTGTACTCATGCAGAGCTCATCAATTTCATCAGCTTTGCCTCCAACTTCCACCCTGCCCTCAGATTTACTTGGTCCATCTCCGACACCTCTCTCCCCTTCCTTGATCCCTCTGTCTCCATCTCTGGAGAAAGATTATCTACTGACATCTTTTACAAACCCACTGACTCCCACAGTTACCTTGGCTACACCTCTTCCCACCCTGTCACTTGCAAGGATGCTATTCCCCTCTCAGTTCCTCTGTCTCTGCCGCATCTGTTCTCATTATGAGGCTTTCCATTCCAGGACATCCCGCTTCCTGAAAACAAAAGAGGACATCTTTTGTTTCCCCTCCACTACTATCAACACAGCCCTCACCTGAATCTCCTCCATTTCCCGCACATCTGCCCTCACCACATTTCTACCCCCGCCACCGACGTAACAGGGATAGGGTCCCCCTAGTCCTCACCTACCACTCCATGAGCCTCTGTATCCAACATATCATTCTCAGCAACTTCTGCTGTCTCCAACAGGATCCCACCGCCAGGTGCATCTTCCCCTCCCCTCCTTGCTTTCCACAGGGATTGCTCATTCCACAACTCCTTTGTCCGCTCATCTCTCCAGGCACTGATCTCCCCACTGATTTCCCCCTCCAGGCACTTATCCCTGCAACAGTCCCTAACGTTACACCTGCTCCTACCTCCTCCCTCACCACCATTCAGAGCCCTAAACAGTTCTTCCAGGTGAGACAGTCCTTTACATGTGAATCCACCGGTGTCGTTTATTGCATCAGTGAGACGTTGGTGAGACCCGACACAGATTGGGGGATTGCTTCATCGAACACCTTCGCAACATCCACCATAACAGCCAGATTCTCCTGGTGGCCAGCCATTTTAATTCCACTTCCCATTCCCACACTGACATGTCTGTCCATGGCCTCCTCTACTGCCAAGTCGAGGCTAAACACAGATTAGAGGAACAACACCTCATATTCCGTCTTGGTAGTCTCCAACCTGATGGCATCAACATTGATTTCTCTAACTTCCAGTAACCATTCCCCTCTGTTCCCCCCCACTTTGTTTTCCCTTATCCCTCTGGCCCCATGACCCCTTCTCTTCCCCCTCCCCTTCCCTCACGACCTGCCCATCACCCACACCTTCCTCCCTCTGGTTCCCCACCTCCTTGCCTTTACTCCATGGTCCACTGTCATCTCCTATCAGATTCCTTCATCTTCAGCCCTTTGCTTCTTCCACCTATCACCTCCCAGCTTCTCACGTTATTTGCACTCCCCCACCTACCTGTCTTCCCCCTCTTACCTGGATTCACCTGTCACCCACCAGCTTTCCTCCTCTTTTTCTGCACCCCCCCCAACCCTTTTATTTTGGCTTCTTTCTTTCCAGTCCTGATGACGGGTCTCAGCTGAAAACATCAACAGTTCCTTTCCCTCAATAGATGCTGTCTGACTTGCTGAATTCCTCAAGCATTTTGTGTGTTGCTCCAAATTTCCAGGACCTGCAGTCTCTCGTGTCAACCTATTTGCAACCCTGTTATTCCTACACCTATATGATTTCCCTATGTATATGCGCCTCTAATTCCTGCTGACAGCTGGGGGGCCTGCAGTGTAATCCCATCAGTGATTTCCCGCCTCCCTTTTTAATTTCTAAATTCTACCCATATGGCCTTGTTGGCCATTCACCCGTAGGGTATCCTCACTAAGTACTGCTGTGATGTTCTCCATAATCAATAACATAAATCCTTTCCTTTCTTACTTCCGTCTCTGTCACACTGGAAGCATTGGTACCCTGGAACATTGGGCTGCCAGTCCTGCCCAACCCCCAATCATGTTTCTGTATTAGCTATACTATCACAATCCCGTGTACCGATCCATGCTCTGAGTTCATTTGCCTCACCTGGGAGACTTCTTGTATTAAAGCAATTGCAGTTTAGCCTATCAGACCTTCCAAGCTCCTTGTCCTTCCCCAGCCTACTGCACTTGCTTGCTTTAATCTCTATATTTACTTCATATTTCTCATCTGATACACAACTTTTGGGTCCGATCTCCCTGCCAGACTAGTTTAAATTTTCCTGAGTAGCATGGGCAAACTTCCCCACAAGGGTATTGGTTTCCTTCACCTCTCCCCAGTTCAGATACAATCTATCCCTTTTGTACAGGTCATCTCTGCCCCAGAAGAGATCCCAATGGTCCAAGTAGTTGAACCCCTCCCACCTGCACCAGCTCTTCAGCCACGCATTCATTTGCTTTATCCTCCTATTCCTACCCTCAGTAGTGCATGGCACAGGGAGTAATCCTGAGATTACAATCCCAGAGGTCCTGCTCTTTAACCTTCTGCCTAACTCCCTGCATTCAATTTACAGGAACTCATCTCTCATTCTGTCTATGTTGTTAGTACCAATATGGACCACGACCTCTGGCTGCTCACCATCCCCTTTCATCATGTCCTGTGCGCACTCAGAGACACCCTTGTGACAATCAAATGGGGGCAATGATAGCTGTTGTCAAGTCAAAATGACTGGTCTTAATTTGCACCAGAATTATCTTTACAATGTATTACCGCTCCCCTTTAAGACTCTCTCCAGGGATGTTGTCCCACTATATTTAGATAAGTTTTGCTCACATGTGTTCCGCTTGCAAGCATTGCTCTTCCAGTAAGTACGTTTTCCTTGTATCCACCTATCTGAACACATTCACTCGAGTAATTTCTGCATAAGTAGAAAAGAAAATTGTATTGAATCAATATAAATAAATGCGCTAATGATACCCTACGAAAAGTAACAATAATTAATTTTGTTCTAGTCATGATCCGACGAAAAGCCCTCATTTCTCGATGAAATTTTAAAGCAAAAGAATTTTAGTCTCCCAGATGAGATCAAGACACACATCTTCCATAATTGGCTACCTAGTTCCAATGTTGGTGCCAGTTCATTGGAAGCCAGCTGCGTCAATCATTTCTCGATAAACTAAATTCTTCTGGAATTTCTGTTTTGGATTGCAATTATGTCTTCTTGCTGGATACACCTCTCGAATTTCACATTCGTAACTGGCCCTTTCCTCAACACACACAAACTATAGCTGCATAGCAAGCTGCATAGCTGGCAATCTGCTATTTTGTTTATGTAGTTGCCAAACCCGTTAGATCAAATTTAAACGCCTTGTAGGAAAACTCAATTTATTATTGGAATTCTCTTTTCACACCCTTTTACGTGCATTTCAAACGCCTATTTTTTAAGGAAAGTAAATATGCATAAAATAAATACAATAAAAAGATACAAATCCTTCATAGCCTTTTCTGGTTTAATGGTAATATAAGTCGCACACGTGGTTAAATCTCCTCCTCTTACGTAGGGGACCAAAGATAGATGCGGTTGACGTCAGACGCCAAGGAGTGTTTCTGTAATGTAGTGGGTGCTGTCTGCTCTGTTCCAAAGGGCTCCAAGGGGAAATGCAGACAGTGTGAACCTGCTGGTTGGGTGCGTTTTTATTCTGTTGTTTATATTTATTCTGCTGCGGAAGTTGGAGATATTTCTTGTTCCTGGTTATGGATTTCATTTGGGTGTTTGGTGGTAACCAAGCCATTTATAGTCTAGAGAAACAGTTGTTTTCTCAAAACGTATCTACAAAAATGCTATCACTCCCCTCTAGTACCTTTCTATCAGCTGGCTTTATTGAGCTTGTTTTCTTATATTGCCTGTTCCTTTTCCAGAATGTACTGTTTCTCGTGTTAACTGTGAGGCAGCTTTTGACCCTGGGCTTTTAGACAAAAGGAGAGTACGGTAAGAAGCGAATTACAGTGGACTTTGAAGGTCTACGCAGTGCACGATGAATATAAGTTAATTGCTTGTATTTTTGTGTGCTGCATGACTAGTTCTCGAGAAAATGTTTAGGAAGCCATGCATAATGCTTAAAGGGTGTCAGTTTCCGCAATCTCCTGCGGGTGAATGCAGAGCTTCTGGGTGTTAGTTTCCGTCTGTGTAGGTTAGGAGTTTCTGGAGTTTATCTTTTGTACCATATTTCTAAATTCGCGGTCGATTGGTGACGTCATCTGTATGTAACGAGATGCACCTTACCTGGTCTCTTTGAATTGTAGATGAACAGGTAGCACTCAATTGTGGGGAGGTGGGAAATCGGAAGTTCTTTACACCAGTTTGGTATTGGAAATAAACACCATAACAGTACAGAAACAGTTATTGGTGCGTATAAACAACTTTATTAAGAAAGAATTAAGCTGCAGCCGGTGTTTGCCCGTTTCTAAAAGTTTTGGGTGACCGCGTAGCAGTGAATGTAATGTGAATACTCATAACTTGGCAATTTAAGGCGTGGAAGGGGGATCCTTAAGTTGCTGGCCCACTTGTCCCACTTTGCATTAGCTGAGCCAACAATTCATGGTGAGAAAATAAATCCAGTGTTTTACAGTGTATAATTTGTCCTGCTGAAGCTGGTGGGTTTTCTCCTTTTTGTTAAACAAAATTTCTATTTTAATTTGGCCTGTTTTTTTTCCTCCTTAAACTGCATTGTCTACAAAGATTAATCCTATCATTCACCCAATGTCCCAGACGTTTGTTGACCTCGTGGTTATCAACCTCCACTTCCAAGTACTAATGGTACAAGATAAGTCACTGTGTGAGAAGAGAAATCTGCTGTGGGAGGGTCTCTGCTGCAGAAAATTACAGCTTGCATTTCTCTAACAGTATGTCCCAAGGTGCTTTGTGGTGGAATGGATTCTTTCAAAGAGGTGGAGGAAACAAGAAATGGACTTGAAGCAGAGTTATAAAGAAGAGATGTTGAGAAGGAAATTTAGAACATGGAATGAGGTGGTTACCATGATAGGAAGAAGTGATGAATGGATTGAGGTCTGGGGATGCAAAGCCGGAGGTGATGACCTAATATGGTGCAAGACCACCAAAGATATTTAGCACAGCTCTAGATTAGAGGACTAGGATTGGATGAGTGAGTTTATTTTCTTCTGCAGCATAAGGATGTGGGCAGCAGAGCTACACATACTGATTCAATGGATGCCAGGCTGGCTCAGAGCATTGAAATTGGGCCATGTAAATAGATGAATCTGGAATTGGCTAAAACCTGGGCAAGAGTTTCAGCAACACATTAGCTGAGGTGGGGAGATGAGCCATGTTGTGGAAGTAGATGGTGTTTTTGTGTAGTGTAGACGAGATGGGTTTGGTAGCTTCATTCTGGTTCAGTAGGAGTTTGTGTGGAGGGGGGTTAGTGAGCAGGTTTTGGCAGAGGACAAACAAAACTTGCTTTTGGATGAACATGCACAAAATGCTGGAGGAACTCAGCAGGTCTGGCAGCATCTATGGAGGGAAATGAACAGTCGATGTTTCGGGTCGAGGCCCTTCATCAGGTCCTGATGAAGGGTCTTGACCTGAAACGTCGACTGTTCATTTCTCTCTGTAGATGCTGCCTGACCTGCTGAGTTCCTCCAGCATGTTGTGTGTGTTGCTCCAGGTTCCAGCATCTGCAGAATCTCTTGTCTCTATCTTGCTTTTGGATGAGTACAGACTCTATTTGAGTGAGAGAATTTTAAACTTAATATGTTGGGAAGATTGGACATCAGTGTGGATCAGGAGGATGTTTATGGTAAAGTTTATTTCTGGTGGGGGGGGAACTGTATGGCACAGGGTTTATTTCCTTCTACTGGAAAAGTGGTGGCAACTATAATTAGTAATGTCTGTAATTAACTGCTGCTTATAAATCTGTACAAAACCTGCACTTTTATAAAGTATATGCTTGACCATGTTTGATTCTAAAAAGGGCCAGTAGTTTCAGATGTAATTCTATATAATCTCTAGTAATGGTCATTCAGATATAAAGAATGGATGTTTTTAAGTAATTCTTTAGCTTTCCCCCACCCTTTAGTTTCTATAAATATATTTCAAACTGCAAAAATATCAGTTGGTTGGGTAAACTTGAAATCCATATGGTGTGATCCATTGGAACAGATGTGAGTACAAGTGATGCCATATTGCAATTCCAAGAGGTCTATTCCTTTAGATGTAGGAATGGGGCATAAAGTACAAAGATGTTCTTAATTAGACAAACACTGGGGGGAGTGGAAAAGGTTATTGGAAAAATGGTAAATAGATCTATGTCAGAAGGAAACTGCTGTTTTGCTTTTGTTTCTTTTTTTTCTCTTATTGAATTTTCAACTTTTTTGGGAAAGGAATTAAACAAAAGTTTTTAAAAAAAAACCTGCCGGAGAAACTCTGTAGAATCCCTCCTCCAATCTGCCTATCAGCCCTCCTCACCTGAGTCTGCTTATTGCTTGCTAGCTCTGCTCCACCCATTCCCCTCTTTTTTTTTTACTGGCTGTCTCCCCTCTACTTTTCAGTCCAGATGAAGGGTCTTGATCTGAAATGTCAGCTGTCCATTTCCCACTATAGATGCTGCCTGACCCACTGATTTCCTCCAGCAGTTGTTTTTTTTTACTCCCAATGCCAACATCTGCAGTCTCTTGTCTCTGAATTGAATAACTACTTTGTCTTCATGGAAGAGTTACAACAAGAAATGACTAGAAATATCAGAGAATGAATAGTTCAGCAAGAATAAAGAAGTGAAGGAAATCGGTACCTTATTTGTGCAGCTGGTAAGAATGAAAGCCAATGAATTGAATCAGTTTCAGAAATGTTGCTTATAGAGATACTGAATGCTCTGGTTGTCATCTTCCCAAGATGCTGTAATTGTTCCTATAGATTGGAGGGCACCACTCTTTTTGAAAAGAGGTAGGGAGAAGACTTGGAAGTTAGCTTAAAGTGGGTAGTAGGGAAAGAGCTGAAGGATATAATAACAAAACACATTGAAAAGAATGATAGCAATTAACTGAGTATGGTTTTATGAAATAAAATTCATGTTTGACTAATCTACTGGAGTTCTTTGAGGATATGATTAGTAGAATAGATAAGAGGGGAATGGTTGATTTGGTATATTTGGATTTTTTTTAAAAGGCTTTTGATAAAGTCTCTCAGGAGGTTGGTGAATGAGGTTAGAGTACATGGGGTTAATATACTGACATGGATTGAGAATTGGTTAACAGACAGAAATCAAAGAGTGGGAATGAATATCTTTTGGCCGTAACTAATGTGGTACCGCATGGATCAATGCCTGTGTCCCAGCTATTTGCAATCCATTATCAGTGATTGAATTGAGGGGATCAAATGTCACCTTTTCAAGTTTCCAGGGATGGCAGTTTATAGTATGAGGAGAGATTGAATAGACCAGGTCTGTACTCTTGAGATTAGAAGAATGAGTGGAGATCTGATTGAAACTTCCATAAATTTCTTGCTGTGCATTTGACAGGCTGTATGTAAGGAGGATGTTTCTCTTGGCTGATAATTATAGAACTAGGTGTTGATCTCAAAATAATCTGTACACAGGAAAGAGAATCCTTCCAATTCTCTTCCATGGAGGGTGCAGTCATGAGTTCATTTTGAATACAGATTTCTGGAGATTAAGTGTACTGGAGGATGTAGGAATAGTGCAAGAAAGTATCTGAGCTTTCACCTCTGCCATGATCTTGATGAATGGTGGGGTAGGCTCAAAAGGCCAGTCAGCCTAATCCTGTTCTTGTGTCCACTGAAACCTTAAGCTCTTATGGTAAAGTACATAAATGCACAGAAACTGTTCCTGTGGCTGAAGAGTCTGGAACTAAGAACACAAGCTCAGAATAATGGTTTGGGCAGTGAGGAAAGGTGCCAGGAAATGCTTCCCATTCAGCCTGTGAACCTTTGGAACTCTGTACCCCACTTCTGCCATTGAGAACATTCCAATTGGATCAATAGATACCTGGGTGTTAATGGAAGGAAGGGATTGGAGAATAGTGGAAAAGATTAATGTCACATGCATGCCAAAACATAAGTACTTTGAGGTAGTACAGAAGGAAAGGCAATAAAAATGCAGAATATAGTGTTACTGCTACCATTACAGAGAGAGTGCTGTGCAGGTAGACAAAGTGCAAGGGCCATGATGTGGTAGATTGAGAGATCAAGGGTTCAAGTTGTTCAAGAGTCTTATAACAGTGGGATAGAAGCTGTTGTTGAGCCTGACTAAGTGTTTTCAAGCTTTTGTATCTTTTGCCTAATGGAAGGGGAAAGAAGAGAGGATGACTGGGATGGGAGGGTCTTTGATTATGTTGGCTGCTTTCTCAAGGCAGCAGTAAGTGTAGACAGTCAATGGAGGAGAGGCTGGTTTTCATGATGGATTGGGCTGTTCCCAACTCTGCAATTTCTTGTGATCTTGGGCAGAGCAATTGCCTTTAGCAAGGTGGAATTAAAACAGGAAATCAACCACAATCTTCTTGAATAGTGGAGTAGATTTTGATGATTGAATGGCCTTCTACTCCCATTCCTCACATTAATTTTTGTTGACCATTTAGGTCGTGCATGCTGCTATTGGTAATACTTTAAAGGATTGGTCACTTTTAGAGTTGTTGAGA
Organism: Pristis pectinata; assembly: GCF_009764475.1. Lineage (NCBI taxonomy): Eukaryota > Metazoa > Chordata > Chondrichthyes > Rhinopristiformes > Pristidae > Pristis > Pristis pectinata. The sequence continues at coordinate 51,013,832 of NC_067415.1, read as the reverse complement.
GACTGCATGGAAATGGGCCCTTTGGCTCAGAGTCCATGATGACCATTGGCCACCCATTTACAATACTCCACATTAATCCAATTATTTAAAACATTCTTGCATTCTCATTGTCAAATCAGCAGTAACCCCAACATCACATTAGTGGCAATTTACAGTGTCCAATTAACCTACCATCCTGCATGTCTTTGGGATGTGGATGAAACCCATATGGTCACAATGAGAACATGCAGACTGCAGGATTCTTTGGTGCTGTGAGGCACTAGCTGTGCCACCTGTGCCACTTTTACAAGAGCTTTCTTAAGAATTCCCAGTGTTTTGCATGGTATATTTTGCATTTCCACATCAGAAATAATCTCAATATTTGGTTGCTGTTTCTTTTCCATAAGCCAAGCCTATCTGGGGATTAAAAATGTACTTGATGTATCAGTTTTTATTTTGGTGTCCATAGGAGGGTATACATTAATATTTGTATCTTTCAAAATTTATCTATACAGGAACACCCATGCGCAATTAAATAATATCTAGGTAGTAATAGGTTTTCTTTCTTCTGTCTGTGAAAGAGCAGAGATCCATTTAAATTCTGCATTAAATCACCTGGGCTGGGATAAGAGGGGGAGTGGGGGGAGTGAGTGCAGTGGAGAGAAGACATTTTGAAAACTGCATTGGTGAGCTTGTGCTGCTTGTGGGCTTTGAGATTTAGTTCACAGAAGCCTGCAAAATTATTGAATGATGGGATAATTTTTCTTTTTCCTCAGTTGCTTGGTAGATTTGGACTTTGGGATGTATTCTAGACAATGGGCCAGGTGGTTAAGAGCAGCACTCTCAGATTCTTGCACTGAAGATCATGTGCCTGATCTTTGAAGAAGTGAATAGAGGATTTGGCCATTTATGAAGTTTATATTTGACCAAAGTGTTTTGTTATGTGGCTCAAAGTTCTTGAGTATTGCTGTGACATTTCAAAGGGGGGGGGCACACTTAAATAGAAAGTAAATATTCCCTATCTTGATTGTATAGTCAATTTCATGACTAGAAATAACCACTTCCTATTTAGTTATTATGTCTTTCAGTTTTGCAAACAGCACATTGTTCTCAAAGGGGTTTGCAGTTATTTATTAAACTTTGGTTTGTGCCCATTGTGCACCAGTAGCCATGTAAAGATCAAAAGCAGATCAGTTAACAATTCTTTCATTCAGAATTGAACAATTAAAAGGGCAGTGTCAAGGACTGGTGGGGGAAGGGAAAAACAAGATGGATGGGAAAAAAATACATCTTTGGCCACTACGTGGGTAAACATGTTGTGTGGTGCGATCTGCCATCACAGATATACTGGAAAGCTACTTGGGTGATTCCTGCACTCCACCTCAAGACTGCAGCAGAGACCTCATTCTGTTCTAGGGTTTTTACTGAACCAGAGGTTTCCCTTCATTCAAGAGTCTTAAAGGCAAAACAAAACAGCCCTGCTGATTGCTGGAATTGGAGGTTGCTCACTTGGAGGGAGTAGAAAAGCCTTGTTTTGAACTCCACAGGAGCTTGGCCACAAGATAAAGGACTGGTGTCTGGGGAAAATAGGTCAGTGGTTTGATCACTGAGCACATATACTCTTACAGCACAGTAATGGCTCTTTTGGCTGCCATGTCTATGCTGAAAACTACCCATCCACACATTTACCAGCACTTGTCCTACAGAAGACTACACCATGATGATTCAAGTTCTCTGCTGAGTTGCCAGTCTTCTGACTTGAAACACAATTGCTACTTATAACTGCTGGCTGGGTAATCTGGGTCATAATGGATGACACTAAAATAGGTGGTATCATTGGCAGTGAAGATGCTTATTAGGATTTACAGGGGGATCTTGATCAGCTAGGTAAGTGGGCTGAGGAATGACAAATGGAGCTTAATTCAGATGAGTGCAAGGTGTTGCACTTTAGGAAGACAAATGAGGGTAGGACTTTGGTAGGGCCCTGGGGAGTGTTAAGAACAGAGGGACCGAGGAGTACAAATACATGGTTCCCTGAAAGTGACATTGAAGGGAGACGGTGGTGAAGAAAGCTTTTGGCACAATGGCTTTCATCAGTCAGGTCAGTGAATATAGAAGTTGGAATGTTATCTTGTAGTTGGACAAGATGTTGGTGAGGCTGCATTTGGAATATTGTGTTCAGTTTTAGTTGCCCTTGTTAGATCTGAAGATGTTAACCAGAAAGTTCTTTGGAAGTCAAGAGTGAGGCACTAATCTTATGGACACTACCATGTTTTTATTAGATGTTCATCAGAGTACAGGTCCAGCAGGGAATAACAAATAAAACTAATGAAGAACTTGTGCTCTCCCCTTGTACTGCAAACCAGTCTGAAAATGTTTACAAACTGGTGGTCTTAAAGTGTAAAGAAAACTAAAGCTTCAAGGAAAACAACAATCTGGACCCTAGTTGAAGGGGCAACACTCAATGTGATGGATGCTGCCACCTTGAGGCACTCTTGAAGATGCCCTTGATGGTGGGGAGGGTTGTGCCCATGATGGAGCTGGCTGAGTCTATAACCCTCTGCAGCCTCATGCAATCCTATGCATTTGAGCCTCCATACAGGTGGTGATGCAACCAGTCAGAATGCTCTCCACCATACATCTATAGAAATTTATAAGAGTCTTTGAAATACTGAATCTCCTCAAACTCCAAATACAGCAGAGCCACTGGCTTGCCTTCTTCGTGATGGCATCAATGTGTTGGGCCCAGGAGAGATTCTCAGATGTTGATGCCCAGGAACTTGAAGCTGCTCACCCTTTCCACTGCTGACCCCTCAGTGAGGACCAGTGTGTTCTCCCAACTTCCCCTTCCTGAAGTCCACAATCAATTTCTTGGTCTCACTGACATTGAGTCCAATGTTTGTTGTTGCAACACCACTCAACCAAACTACCTCACTCCTGCACACCTTTGTCACCATCTGAGATTTTACCAACAGTGGAGTCATCTGCATATTTATAGATGATGTTTGAGCTGTCCTTAGCCCCCTGCTCTACTCTCTACACAACTGTGTGGCTAAGCACCCATCCTTGAGGTGCACCTGTGATTGTCAGCAAAGAGGAGATGTTACCGATCTGCACTGACTGTGGTCTCCTGATAAGTCAAGGATCCAGTCACAGAGGGATCAATGTAATTAGGAAATTTGTTACCGATTCTGAGCTTAGCTAAAACTACACTGTTCTAATGCAGGCTAATTAAAGTGTTACACCTCTGAACAAGTGGTCACACCACATTGAAAAATAAAATTCAATGCATCTACATTTGGAACCTCCTGAATGTGACAATACTGTTGCAGATAGGTCAGTAATGTAGGCTGCAGATTATGTTGATCTACCATCTCAATGTCTTTAAATATGCTAACTCAGTGTAGTAGCTAGAGTTGTATCATTGAAAAGCTGTGCTCATCTTTTCTGTAGAAACATCCATCTTTATTCTGCAAATCAAAACAGTGCAGCTTGTGCTGTGCTATACTTTGTTCTTACCTCCCCTTACCCAAATTAAATAAGTCATGCCTTCTTTGGTAGAACTGACCCTACAATGTAAACTGCAAGGAGGGAGGGGGATAGAGGGGCCTTCCAAAAAATTGCTTATGGAGACGAGACTCCAGATGCTGGGATCTGGAGCAACAAACAATCTGCTGGAAGAACTCCTGAGTGTGCAGTTCTCACACTGGCCTCACCAACCAACTTAATGACAAAACTGCAGTAGAAGCAAGACATCTTAAACACAGACCAAGTACCCCAATAGGAGATGGGCTTGGTTATCTCCAAACCCTCAGAGCAGGTGTGGGAGATAAAGTCTATGTCAATACATGCTACTGTTGTAGCTAGAGAGATGCAGCTTAGCAAGAGGCCCTTTGGCCCACTGAGTCCACACCAACCTTCAACACTAATCTTGCCATAATTTTTTTTTAATATCCCCACATTTTCATCAACTCCTGCTGGCTTTTACTTCTCACCTAACCACAAAGGATCACTCACCATAGCCAATTAACCTACCAAACCATACATCTTTGGCATATGGTGGAAACCTGAGTATCTGGAGGAAACCCATGCAGTCACAGGGAGAACATGCAAACTCCACACACAGTACCAAGGGTTAGGATTGAACCTGGGTCTCTGGCACTGCAAGGCTGTGCCACTATGCTGTCCATGTTGCCTTTGTTTGTTCTTCACCCACCCACCCCCCACCTCAGAGCACTGTGTGGTAGTTCTGCACTACATTCCCATGCCATACTTCTATGCAAGCATTCAGAACCAGATTATACTCTAGTTATGTTTCATTTCTATACACTTTAATCAAGATGTACAAGCAGCCCTTTAATTAAGAGTACTTTATAAGGCGGCAAGGTTTCAATAAAACTTCAAAGTCAACGATACAGAATAAAAATAGATGCTAAATACACTGCAAGTGCCTTTTCTTTATAAAAAGAAACTAATATTAGTTTGGAATGCAAAGAGTCTGCAGCACTCAATAACAATTTTTTTCTTAGCAACTTACTTGTCCAATCTACATCATGGCCAGGCATGGATTGAGGAAAAACTGGACAGCCAGATACAAAAGACTTCAGTCTCCACCGCAGTTACATTTCTCTAAGTGTACCCTTCCCACCCACCTTTTGTGCTGAACTTATACCTTGGATAAAAATGCCTCAACTTGCCCCTCAATAATTCAAACTCATTTTAGTTTTGGAAACATACTTTGGCCAATTGAGGGTATTCAAATATAAGTATAGCATAATATCCCACAGAATTCAACCTTGAGAGATGTAAGCACCTGCACCTGAGGTGAAGCAAAGGCAAAATAAACTACAGGTAGTTCGGTAAACCATCTGGTAAATTCTTCTCTGGCTTTGTAACAAAGTGAAGCCAACTTCTGATTTGACAATCACAACTGGTTAGTAAAATCAGCTCCTTACTGGTACTGTGATCTTCATGAAGTCTGAGTTTATGAACTATATTGATTCTATAACCCCCCCCCCCCCCCATAGAGCTCAGGCAAATTCTTCCAAAAAGCAGTATCCCACAATGCGCAACTGAATGCCTGCAGGTTGCATACATGTCTCCTTTAGTCATTTCCAAAATCTTCTGAATATACTGTACTAATTAACTTGTTCAAAATCGTGCACCCATCAATAAGCAGCAGCAGAAATACTCCTTAGTCTATCCCTCCCTACCATCCTCCTGACTAATGTACAGTCTCTGGAAAATAAAATTGAAGACTTCAGAGTAAGACTGCAGTTCTCCACTGTTATTCAGGTAGTGGTGTGCACTCCACCCCTGACAGACATCAACTTGGCACTGGAGAAGCCAGCACCATGATCAACTGTCATGAGAGTGTACCCTGATGCCTTCCCGACCATCAAGGGGGGCTTCAACCAGGCTAGCTTGAAGAAATCTGACCAATTACAAGCAATATGTCATCTGCAGAACTAGGAGCCAACACACTATCACTGTTACACCATCAAGAATGCTTACTGTGCCACATTTGGTGAGTCTGATCACATGGCTGTACCTCTACACATAGGCAGAGACAGGACTGCAGCACCAGTGGTGAGGACTGCAAAAGGTCTGGTCAAGGGAGCTGGAGAAGTGTTTACAGGACTGCTTTGAATCAGTGGACTGGATCATATTCAGGGATTCATCTTCTGATCTGAACGAATATGCCACGGCTGTCACTGACTTCATCAAGACCTGCATGGACGAGTGTGTGCTTTTGAGAATGTACAGAGTCTTCCCAAACCAGAAGCCCTGAATGAACCAGGAGATTCGTAGTCTGCTGAAGGCTGGATCGGTGGCATTCAAGATTGGAGATCCAGAATCCTAAAAGTCATCCAGGTATGACCTATGGAAGGCCATTGGGAGAGTGAAAAGGTAATTCCAAATGAAGTTAGAGACACAATCGAATGCACAACAGCAGGATTTGCATGCAATTACTTCCTATAAGACGAAACCCAATGCATAAATGGCAGTGATGCTTCACTCCCTGATGAGCTCACCAATGAACTCATCACTAAGGACCCTCACCATCCAGGATATGCCCTCTTCTCATTACTACCATCAGGGAGGAGGTATAGGAGCTTGTAGACCCACACTCAACAATTTAGGAACAGCTTCTTACCCTCCACCATCAGATTTCTGAAGAGTCCATGAACACTACCTCTTTATTCTATTTTTTCACTATTTATTTATTTTGTAATTTATAGTAGTTGTCTTTTTCACTGTATTGCTGCTGCAAAACAAACTTCACAACATACAAGTTGGTGGTAATAAACCCAATTCTGATTCCCTATTTTGACTGATGAAAAATATGGATTGGAGCAGTTTGCATTAAGTAATTGTACACATAACTTGTAAATTCATTTTTAAAGTAAATCTATATGATTTATCATTCATTTTTGAATAATAGTCTCATTTGGCCTGCTCTGGTTTTGATCATTTTTGTGTCGATCCCTGGATAAGTCTCAAGGAGTTCCAACTTACATCTGTCATCCAGCTTTTTGTTCTTTGTTTGCGAGATATCTTTGCTCATTCTTGCTGTTCCCTTGAGCCCTGGACTGTGTCAAAGACTGTTCCAGGATCTCATTCAATCTGAGACCATATCATGGTCCTGGTGTGCCAAACATTAAGAGCCTGGATTGTTGGACAGTTACCATCATGTTGGTAACTACGTATGTGAATCAGACAATCTAGCTCATTAATTCTGTTTCTCGATATGCAGATGCTACCAAATTTCCTGAATGCTTTTATCATTTTCTGTTGATGTTGCTATGGCTGCAAGATCATGCTAGAAGTTGTAGTGAGGGACTAGATTCCCAAGCAGTTTCACCATCTACACGAGAACTTTAATCCACGATCCAAATATTTTCGCAAGTCCTGATGGTTTGGCATCTGACTCCTTGGGTGCTTATTCCTACACTTGCTTTCAACTTAACTGGGTTTGCTGGGAAATTTTACGATTCCACTGTGTAATATCTTAAAGTTGGAGTATTAATAGGAATAACATACAATAATCTGGAAAATCTACTAATCTAGCATCACCCAAATCCTGAGTGTGCTGGGTCAATGGAATTTTTACTGTATGAGTTAAAAGCCAGACTTCAGCCATATGTGGTTGAAAAATGCTCTCAAATTTCCAGTGCAACTTCAAAGACTTTGAAAAATCTTCATTTAGAGCAAAGCAAACCCATTGCCTTGTCACTCTCCATTAACAATGAACATGATGCAGTCCATCCTTGATGCCATGTCTGCAGTATGTACCATGAATGAAGCAGGTCAAAGTTTGTTCTGTGCTGTCTAGAAAGGCAGTGATAGCTGTTCCTTGGGCTTTTAAACTTGCAAAGTTGACTTTGCATCAAGTAATGTTCTCACTGAGATTTTTTCCCTCACTTGTTCACTGTGGTTCCCTCCATAATAGCAATACTGACTGCATGGTGGCACAGCAGTTGGCACTGTTGCATCTCAACTCTAGGGAGCCAGGTTTAATCCTGACATCACCTGTGTAGTTTTTCAAGTCTTATTTGATTCTGACCCAGAACTCCAAGTGCTATAGTTTCCAATGTCCCAAAGATTTGTAGATGTATTGGCTATTGTAAATTACCCCTTGGTGTAGGTTAATGGAAAAAAGAATCAAAGGGGTATTGATGAGTATGTAGGAGGAAAGAATAAATTGCATGAACAGGAGAATGGGTCCGAGGGGATTGTTCCCCTAGGGCTGACATGGACCTGATGGGCTGAATGGTGTTATAAGATATTGGACTACCTTTGCCACAGTTATTGCAACAATTGAAGTAGGAACTCCTTATAAGAACATAAGAAATAGGAGCAGGAGTAGGCCACCTGGCCTGTCAAGCCTGCTCTGCCATTCAATAAGGTCAAGGCTGATCTGGCCATGGACTCAGATCCACCTACCTGCCTTTTCCCCATAACCCTTAATTCCCCTATGCAAAAAATCTATCTAACTGTGTCTTAAATATATTTAATGAGATAGCTTCTACTGCTTCCCTGGGTAGAGAATTCCACAGATTCACTACTCTCTGGAGGGGGGTACTACTCTTTCCGCATGGATTCCCATCCCCCTGCCATATTAGTTTAAACCCTCCCCAACAGCACTAGCAAACAATTCCCCCCAGGACATTGATCCCAGTCCTACCCATGTGTAGACCGTCAGTTTGTACTGGTCCCACCTCCCCCAGAACCAGCTCCAATACCCCAGTAATCTAAAACCCTCCCTCCTGCACCACTGCTCAAGCCATATATTCATCCTAACTATGCTACTGTTCCTACTCTGACTAGTACGTGGCACAGGTAGCAATCCTGAGATTATTACCTTTTGAAGTCCTACTTTTTAATCCATCTCCTAGCTCCCTAAATTCAGCTTGTAGGACCTCATCCCACTATTTTCCTATATTGTTGGTACCTACGTACACCACGACAACTGACTGTTCACCCTTCCCTTCCAGAATGCCCTGCAGCCACTCTGAGAAATCCCTCACCCTTGCACACAGGCAGCAACACACCAACCAGGAGTCCCATTTGTGGCCACAGAAGCTCCTATCTACTCCCCTTACCATGGAATCTCCTACCACTACAGCTCTGCCACTCTTTTTCCTGCCCTCCTGTGCAGCAGAGCCACTCACGGTGCCATAATCCTGGCTACTGCTGCCTTCCCCTGATGAGCCATCTCCCCCAACGGTATCCAAAGCAGTATATCTGATTTGGAGGGAGATGACCACAGGGGAGTCCTGCACTACCTTCCTGCTACTGCTCTGCCTGTTGGTCACTCATTCCCTATCTTTCCCTAGGGCTTTAAACTGTGGTGTGACCAACTCACTAAACATTCTATCCACAATATTCTCAGCATTGTGGATGCTCCAAAGTGAATCCATGCCCAGCTCCAGTGCTATCATGCCATCTGTCAGGAGCTGTAGCTGAAAACACTTCCTGCACACGTAGCCATCAGGAACACTGGCAGCCTCCCTGAGTTCCCACATTGTACAGGAGGAGCATGACATGGGTCTGAGCTCACCTGTCATGACTTAAAAACTTTGAGGGAAAATAAAGAGACAGAATAAATTAATAAGAACCTACCCTCACCTTACCTTAGTGTTGCTCGCCCTCCTCACTGAAGCCTGGTATTCACTCTCAAAATGGCCACTCTGCTTGACCCGATCTTTTTATTAGCTGCTGATAATTAGCTAATTAGCCAATCACCTATAAACTAACAACTAACTTCTTGCCTCCATGGTAATTAGGGCTCATCTGCAAACACTGACTTCCCACCATTCATGAGTAATCACCAATAATGGCAAACTGTTACCTCTATAATAACATATCTCGTGTGTTGTCATTCCCCCATTACTCATCATCATTGCGGTGTCCTGTTCTGCATAAAACACAAAAGAGATTGATACAAATTACCATGAGAAACAGTTTCAGTCAAAACAGCACATTTACAGTTATGAATAATTAGTCTTCTCACTTTGCTGTATTTACTTTGCACCCCCCTTTACCGGCTGGACTCATCATGGTGTTATTTAATATATTGATATGCTGCTGATTATTATTATTATTATCATGGTTCATTTGCACACTGCCTTTTTATTTTTTTTATACTTTATATTTGTGTATGTTTGTTTTATTTTATAGTTATAATTGCTCTTATTAATTTACTGTTTTGGTTTTTATTAGGCAAGGGAGTGCCATCGTAATCTCGTTGTGTTGTCGTTGCAACAGTACAATGACAAATAAAGAATAAAGAATTCTTGAATCTTGAACTTTCTCCCTCCCCCCCTTCACCACATGCATGTGCTCGTATGCATGCAGATCCGCACACAACCTGTGCCTTTGGCAGCCTCAACTACTATTACATTGAAGCTGGTGCATATTTGCTCCTTTAACAATGAAGGAGATTGTAGATGATCGTGAAGGGCAGTTGTGAACAGCTCTAAGTCTGGTCCTTCTCTCTTTGGACAGCAGTTGTCATCAGCAGCAGCAGTCTAGGCTATTTAGCTGAGTGACATAAAGGCACAGAGCGGTACAGCATGGAAACGGGCCCTTTGGTCCTCTGAGTCTGCACTGACCGTCAATCATCTGTTTACACTAATCCTATATTAATCTTTTTTATTCTCCCCACATTCTCAACTCCCCAGATTCTGTCACTCGGCTACATGCTATGGGTAACTTGCAGGAGCTAATTAAGCTGCCAGACCCACAGGTCTTTGGGATATGGGAAGACACCAGATCACCCTAAATAAGCCCACACGGTCACAGGGAGAACATACAAACTCCTTGCAGACAGCACCTAGGTTAGGATCGAACCTTGGTTTCTGAAACTGTGAAGCAGTGGCTGTACTAGCTTCCTGCTGTGCACTATTTTCCCATGGGCATTTTCAGAGTGGCAGAATTGGTGAAGCAAAGATGTCATCCAGACACAAATTTGAATTACAGTGTAGTCTTGAGTTATGGCAGTTCACGTAACAGAAATTTTCCCCTATAGAATTTACAAATCTCTACCAAAGAATTTGAGACACGGAATAAAAATTCACACTTATGGAACTTATGTGAAAAAAGTTAACATATAATATATTCAGAGAATGGAACAAGTTTACCAAGGACAACGATCACAGGCTGCCGGTTCACAGCAGGAAGCCACTTAAGGGATTTATTTTGGAGACTGACAAGGCAATCTCCATTTATTGATACTTGTACAATGACACTTGATTAAACAATGAAACATCAAATTCTATTTAATTAAACCTTCATCTTTCTCTTCTGCCTACAATACAATCAGAATTCCCATGCCTATAGACAGCCCTAAATTACAAAAATTTGGGGGAGAGGGAGAGGGGAATCTAATTTTGCTATTTATAGGGGCAAACTATGTACATATGTCAGACTTTTGAATTTAATGATATTATGGGAGCTCATTTATGTGTCATGGTGTCCGTAAGGCAGACGTTCGTAACTGGGGACAACCTGTATGGCTAAACTCTCTCCGCAGATGCTACCTGGTCTGCTTTTACTAGATTCTTCAAATTTCTTATTTATAGTACCTGAAGATTTTTTTCTTACTGATCAACGGTTCCACTTTTTATTTTTAAACAAAATGAAGATGGGATTTATTAAGGATCTAGTTGTAGTCTTTTAAAGGCGAATGGTTAACATGAGCAATTGTATCATGTTTTCTGTTAGAATGTTACTATTTTTAAAACTGATGGAGTAAAGACTCCAAACTCTGACACAAAAGCTGCCTGTCCATAACCAAATGATGTCAATCTGATCGTTTATTAGATTAATTAAATGCATTACTGTCATTTGTGAACAAGTTTCCTATTTCAGTTGTCACTTCAGCATCTTATCTATCATATTTGCAAGGCCAATTATTCCTTGTAGAATCTTTCTATTGTATACTCTGAATGTGAGTGGGCAAATTGTAATAGATGCAAATGATTGGAATGCCAATAGTGAATGCCAGGATTGCTAAGTGTTCTGAGTTGTAAAAGGTCATGGTGAGGTGTTATTTCAACTTAAAAGGGCTCCTTTGCCTAGTGCAATCCACTGCACAAAAGATGGCATGAAATGAGGAGTTAGTGGTTCTGGACTGTACCTCTGACCATGTTGTTTCCTCTTCACACCATTTCCACTGATACACTTGACCCCTTCTCCCCCCCCCCCCCCCCCATTGAAAACCCTTAATCTGAGGTGAGTGATCTACTGGCAAGGCCTTGAGAAATTCCCCTAAACACTGTGGGGACAGAAAATTATCCTCTGTTCCATATGGTAATTGTGCAAGGTAGTTGTATGTGTGTTGACCTCTATTTATGACTTCAGTGGAACTGCATTTCAGAAACGAAGTTATAACTTAGAAATGGAAATTAGTAGAGATCTCCAATTTGGATGTTAGTTTTTACTGTACACAAATGTGATATCGGTAGGAGAATAAAATTTATTGGTGAATAAAAATTTGAAAATCCACTTTATAAAGTTTTCATTTCCTAGGCAGGGAGAGTTTTGCTTGTTATGACATTGTGGTCATGACACTTTTTAAAAATGTATTTTTCACCATTTTGGTGCCTAATTTTTGCCTTTCGCAAACTACTTATTCTGAAAAGGATAAAAGGATTTGCATGTTGTTTGCATGATTGTAGATATCAGTTAGATCGAGGAATATAGGGTCAGTGCAGGAGAGTGGCAGTGAGGTAAGATCATGCCTGATCTTTTACTGAATGGCTAAGTGGATAAAGAGAATGACTGGCCTACTCCTGGTATTTCTTACATCCTTGAGTTGCCAAGTGCCACTTCGTGCTGTCCCTTTCTGGGATCCACTGGCTCACAAGTTGCTAATGCACAGAGCTTCCTTGCTGATTATTTCGATGAAAGGTTTGTGCACATTCTCTAGTGTCTGTAGGAGGTGATGGGAAGTGACTACTGTACAAGGGTTTTGAGATTAGTCATTGCAGCTAGTTCTTGTATATAAAAAAAATCATCACAATGAATGTACACTTGATAATGTAAGAAAAACCTTGAAGGATTAGAATATTGTTTTCTTTTTTTATAATGTTCAGCGTTGAAAGAACCAATTACAATTTTGAGAGACAGATTTTAAGAAGGCATTATCAGGGTGCCTTGGTTTAGATTCCTGAGGCTGCAAGAAGGGGCGGTGATGGTGGAAGTTTAACTAGATTGCAGTGAAAATCACTTATTGTCATGATAATTGACCTAAATATTAAGTGTTTTTCCCTCCACAAATGCTGCCTGAGCTGCTGGCTATCCCTAGAATTTTCTGCTTTTGTCCTTTTATCTGATTTGAATGTGCTAGAGATGATTTGAAAACTGGCACTCTGAGTGGTGGTGCGATAAACTTGTGTTTTTGTACGGCATTTGATTGAAGACTGGGTTAAAAATAAACTCCAACCCACCCCCTCCCCCCCCCCAACAATTACATAAGGCTAAGGATATTAAAGTGTTTTATATAAAAAAAACAAAAACTTGACTAGTTGCTTCAGTCTAATGTGAAATGCCAAAGCTTTTCTATGTTAGCTAGAAACAAGTTTCCTAATTTTGAATAATTCTGCAGCATTGTAATCTTGGTCTTAGACCAAACACGTGCACTTTAGAAATATTAAAATGGTCTGCATATAGTGAAAGATAAAAGTTAACAATCTTAAGGTGCTGGGTATTCTGGGGAAATAGATTTTTTTATATATGTAGCTGCTAGGCAAATACTATCAAGTCTTTTATTGAATAAACTGTTATCTTTTATTACCAGGGTCAATGTAGTCCCTTTTGAAGAAGCATGAAAAACAAATGGTATGGTTGTATAAGATTCATAAACAGTCATCATTTGCTCTTAATAATGTAAATACGTTTTTGAGGCTAAAACGTATTTAGACCTTCACAAGGTTCCCCATTTTCTTTCCTTTAGCCAGTGCTCCAGAGACTGGTAATCCCTACAACCCCCTTGCTGTTGCTTTAAGGAAGGACAGAGCCTTATAATGGACTGATGACAGTTGTGCTGCATTCCCTGTTTAGATATCAGTCCTGGCTAAGTCATTAGACCAACCTGCCTGACTCAATCACCTTCAGGTTTCTTGTATAATTCCCCATTGTTTCTTCCTTGGCATTTTTAATCTCATTTTGGTTCTTGCATTGTAGCAAAGTTTTGCTTGAGAGCAACCTTGAGATCCTGTTTGGCAGTGGAGGTCTTGTAAGTATCTTGCCCTGCTTGCTTGGTGATGTTCCATTGAGGAAAAGAGATTGGGGTCAAATAGAAGTCCTGCCCTATCTCTAGTGAGATGGATGAGAAAATCCAGGGTTGATGCTTTTAATACCAGGATGATAGATTGTGGCTTCATTCTAAATAAAAAGTTTAAATATGTTTTGGTAGATTTTGAATCTTAAAATTTGGGAAATAGAAAAACAGCTAACAAATGTTTGAAATATTTAGTCGTGTTTATCAAATTATAGTTTGCCATTTATTTTTGTCCTTGTATTTTTCAGTCACATTTTGGATTGAAAAGAGTGCATGATATGGCTGCTCAAGGTAAGTTCACTCTTCATCAATTAATATATTTATATGTAGTTCCTAAAGGAATGGAGACATTGCCTTATGGAAATAAAACAGTAATGAAAGACTTTTTATACAAAAGCTTTGCTGATGGTTCATTACATAATAACTGTAGTTTTGAAAGATGCTTTTAAACAGTAAAACAAAATACACAGTTACTTAATTTCACCTTTCGGTGAGTTGGTCACTCTGGAAAGTGTAATCGTGCAGGATGGATCCTGAGCCAACTGGGGCCATGAGTTGTGTTGAACTAATTGTTTATTAACAGTCTTGAGTAAGCTGTGTAACCTTGCCTTCCTATTTGATCAAGTGGGAGCTGTGATCAGTATTGTGCTGCTATCTACAGGAAAACCAATCCAGAGATGACTGTTGAAGATTGCTGTCAGGCTATCAGCTCACTTCAAATAGAAATGGTGTGGGGCTGGGGTTGGTGGTGGGGTGTTCAGGACTGGTGAATGAAAGTGCATCTTTTCGGAAAATCTCAGGGTATGCATTTTCACTTGTTGAGGTGTCAACGTCATATGCAAACTTGGGCTCCAGACCTCAAAGGTACTGCTGAGAAGTGGAGAATGGAGCCGAGCATACAAATTGGGAGCAAGAGTAAGCCACTTGCCCCCTTGAGCCTGATCTGCCATTTAATGGTGGATCTGATTGTAACCTCAAATCTGCATTTTTGGCTCTGAGGGAAATTTTTGCCTCATTTGTCTTTAAATGCTTGAGCTTTTTAAAGTGTAACCCCAACGTCATCTATATCTGTCCACAAGAGGATTCATCCTCTCCACATTCACCTATCAGACTCCCCTGGATCTTGTATATTTCAATTAACTCGCTCCTCACTTTTCTAATCTCAAGAGGAGAGAATTACAAACTATAATCACAAACTTGGTTATGTTTAATGTATATACCTGTAGTTGCAAGAAGATACTAAAGATAGAAGATGAAAAAATAAAATTTCTCAAACTGCATGTGTCCACGTCCTATGTAAGTGTGTGGCTATATTCACAAGCTGCTGCTGGAAATGAGTAGTGGAATTGTCATGAGATTACTCTCAGTAACAGCCCTACAGATGGAAGCTGATACAACAAACCTTTTTTTCATATCTCTGTAAAACCTCCCAATTGGTTGGGTTTTGACATGCGGATAAGTAAACATGGAATAATAGAATTATTATTGCACATAATAAGGTCATGCCAGCTTCCTTTAGAGCACATCTTTGTCCTACTTCCCCCTCTATCCAACTCCCCTTTTTGAAAGCCTGGATTGATTCCATTTCCACCACCTTTGCAGTCAGTGAGTTCCAGACCTGTTTTCATGTAAGAAGGTTTTCTTCACATTCCTTCTGCTTCTTTTAGCCATCACTCAAATTCATGCCTTCTGGTCCTTGATGATCTAATAGAACAGCTTCTTTCAATTTATTGTACCTAAACCCATCATGATCTTATCCCTCTTCTAGGGTGGGGAAGTTATTGTGATTTTCTGATGAAGTGAAAGGCAACAGGGAAAGAAGAGATCAGTATTAATTTTTTGAAACTTTTTTTTGCTTGTGAAGTCAGGAACAGCAGGTCATCTTCTTCAATGTTCATGGAAACATTGGTCACATCTGCACCAAGTTCCTGCACTCCTTCCAGGTCTTCCACATTTGTGACTTCCTGAAATTACTTCTCCTTATCTGACTGCTAATGGCTGTTCTGTCAGACCTGATCGGTGCTCCTCCATGTCTTTTTCATACAGAGAAGTGAGCAGGGTGTGCAGATGTGGAACTGTCGTTGTGCTGCTTCAGAATTAGCCCTTGCTGCAAACCCACTGACCTGACTTCTATTTAAGTTATTAAATTTAGCAATTTGACTATTTATTTCAAAACGCTACCTTTGAACTAGTATGTTGTTGCAGTAATGATAATTGATTCTGGATGTTTTAATATCTTTCTGCATGCGTCTTGCAAATTAGAACTATTCCATTGTTAATTCTGGTAGATTAACTCTTAATAAGGTAATGTTACTTTGGTCATAAGCTATCCTTTTCCAGAGCTGTTAAGTTATTTGAATACTAATCTAAAGTTAGTGTCCACCAGGTTTAGTTTTTAAACCACCTAATGCAATTTTTTCCTCCCAAGGTCCTCATTCGTATCCTGCTTATGAGCCCAGTGCTCCTCCATATCCGCCAGTCCAATCTCCGCAGGGTCCTTACCCACCACCTACATATCATTATGGTGCTCCTCCACCTGTCTCTGTTGGTAACTAATTTTATTTAACTTGTACCAGTGAATTGACATTCATAGATGGGGAAGGCTATATTAATTTGTTTTGAACTGTATCATTTTGTGCTGGTTAAGCATGGGCCAGTGTAAAAGTACAAATAACTTGTAATAACATTTGTATTTTTCTCATTCCAAGTGCTTCACGGGTGGTAAATTAATTGGGGCTGCTGTTGTGCAGACAAGTATAGCAGCTAACTTTTCTACAGGAAGATTCTAAGATAACTGTATGATAAATGACCAGTTGGTTAATGAATTAAATATTGGTCTTGGAAGCTCTACTTGGAACCGTGCAGTTCTGCATTGGTTAGACATATTTAGAGTAAGATCCACGCCCCTTTACTTTGCAGTTATGTCCCCTTGTTCATGACTTTCCCACTGGTGGAAACATTATAACATCTATGCTGTCAAACTCGTATGTTTGAAATAGGTCACTCTTTGTTCTACTAAGCTACAAGGAATACAGACCCCAGCTCTTTTCCCTCTTTTGAAGGGACAACCTTCTCTCAGGATTTAGTGTAGTGAATCTCTTTTGAACTGCCTCCAATGCTACTGTATCCTTTTTAGGTAAGGAGACCAAAGCTGGGTTGTACAATCAAAATTCAAATGCACAGCCGTATAGACTTCGCTGAATTGTCAAATTTTAACAAATGGGCTAGGTACAGCTGAATCGTACTGTTTAACTTCATTTTAGAGAAAAAGAGTAGAGGATCCCTGGGTTTTAACTTCACTCTTAGACTTCCTTTATATAGTGTATTGAGGTAGGAACTAGGTGCTTCTCTGATGATTAGGAGAGTAAGAAGGAAAGTCTTGCCTCCTGTTGAACGTGCGTGCTGAAACTTTCTGCCTCACCTGGGATTCTTCCCATCCTTAATCCTCTCAACTATCCTGCCGACTACGCCAAGTTGTTAGATGTTGATGCCATCCAGAAGGTTCTTTGGAAGTCAAGAATGAGGCATCAATCTTATGGACACTGCCATTTTTTATTAGATGTTCATCAGAGTACAGGTCAGGCAGTGTCAGCATGTAATAGCAGGGAACAGCAAGTAAAATGAAGTAACAATGAACTTGTCCTCATGCTCTCCCCTTGTACTGCAAACCAGTCTGAAAATGTTTACAGACAAACAGGTGGTCATATAAGCAAATGTAAAGAAAGCTAACAGTGGGGGGAAAAAAACTCAAGAAAACAATCTCACCCCTAATCCAACAGCTATTGGAGTACGGCACCAATAAAGGACAAGCTTGGGACTGACATTTTGGAAACCATTCATATTAAAACTGATTAGAACGTGAAATGAATTTCCAGACAGGTTTTAAAAGTCTAAACTTAGGTTAGGAATTAATGAAGGAAACTTGTATGCTTCCAGATGAATGTATTGCAATGGCCCTAGCAACCTTGCTTATCTTTAAATATCATAGCCAGTATTCCTGGTAGATAATTCCAGACTTGTGGATAATGGAGATATCAGCCTTAAACCTGCTCAGTATTCCAGTATCTTTTGGGCAATGCGGTGAAGTCTACCAATTTGAGCACATACAAAACTGATAAGAGAAGATCCACCTATCCATTCAATTTGTCCTATTTTTCATTTTGCAATCAACTATGCTGTTATTTTTGGTCGGACAATGAGGTTATATCAAAGATGCTGCAAGGTCTTTATAAAATTGCACAATTAGTAATCCTATTGAATCAGGATTCTTCAGTACCACGGAGAAGCTGTATTTGCTTCTGGGAGTGTCTCCTTGAAATTGTTATCTCTTTTGATTTGTGTGCTTGGAAATTCAACCCAGTTAGTAGTATTAACATGCTAAAAAGTAGCAGCGTTGCAGTCTACTCTTTTTGCAAAATTCTGTTAATAATCCAATCTGGAATAAATTCTTGGGCATTCCTTGTTTGCTCCCCTCTGCAGTGGAATGCATTTTCTTCAAATGATTATAAAATCTTAGTTCAGTTATCAAAACACTAACTTAGTCTCACCTGTTACTTGTGCTAATATTTATGGTTCGATGCACTTGTTAATTTTTTTAAGGCTGCACGTGAAGCTTTCCTTTTTCCTTTAAATGCACGCTGATCCTGTGTTATGTAGGAGTTGCACAGTCAGCCCCAATAAGGGGATTGTAAAGTAAATGCTGCAGATGCTGGAAATACTCATCAGGTCAGGCAGCATCTGTGGAGAGAGAGAAACAGAGTTAACATTTCAGGTTGATGACCTTTCATCTGATGAAATGTTAACTCTATTTCTCTGTTGACAGCTACTGCCTGACCTGTTGAGTATTTTGAGCATAAAAGTCTTGTGAATTTTGGGCTCATCACTGGACAACTTAGAGGTATGAGTATCAGGTCAGTATTATCTTGGAGCAACCAGCTTTGTGTAGCGCTTGGTCAACTGCAAGGGAAAGGAGCAGCTAAACAAACCATTAGATTATGAACAAATAAATTTACAAATTAAAGTGTGAAAACTGCCACAAATTTAAACACAGCTGTTAATGTTCAAAATATGTAATTTAAAATCTGTAATAAGAAATGAAAAATAACTTTATATTGTGATTGGAAATGTATTTTTCTATTTATCTTTCTATCCTGTGTATGTACAGCAGGTCCTTATGCATCTCATCCCAGTTATGCTGTCTATCATGGTAGTTCTCATATGGTAAATCACCAAACAAATGTACCATTACAACCCCAGGCACAGTGGATGCAAGCGCCAACCCCTATTCCTAATTGTCCACCTGGATTAGAGTACCTTACATTGGTAAGCATGTGTTGATTATACTAGTCCTTCATGTTGTAACCTGGAAGAGTTAGTGACAATATACCTTTCAATGTATTTTAGTAAATCATTGCATACGCTTAATAAAAAAAATGAATGTTGGAGATGTATTGTGGGAGTGCTAGATGACTCTGACCTTGTGACTTCTTGAATAGAATTTTGGCTCAAAACCAGCCTGACTGCTGGAGTTAGGGTGCCTTCTAGTTGCAAGGATCCTCTGGACGATATGTTTTAGTAGCTGCACTTGATCCAGTTCCTAATTGGCATGAATTTCTAAAAATGGATCTCTAATTGGAAGTTTTAGCCAGAGGTCATATGTAGCTGTCTGCATTGGTGAGACCAAATGCAGACTAGGTGACAGTTTTGCAGAACACCTGCCTCTGTCCATAACCATGATCTGCATCTCCCTGTTGCCAGCCCCTCCCACACTATCACTGATACGTCAGTCCTCGGCCTCCTCCACTGCCAGAATTCCAAGCACAAACTGGAGGAACAGCACCTCATTTTCTGTCTTGGAACCTTGCGGCCTAACGGTATGAATATTGAATTCTCCCACCATAAATAATCTGCAACCCCCTTCCCCACAACCTCCCCCCACCCCCCCACCATGCTGCTTTTCTTCTTCCCTTTCCTAGCCTATCTCTCTTTTTTCTCCCCTTCTTTATTTCCTTTCTCTCCTAACCTTTGACCCATCCCCAGGTGGATCCGCTCTCCCCTCCTCCTCCGCACCTGCCTATCACTATCTCTTACCTGCATCTACCTATCACCACCTTGTGCCCACCCTGCCTCCCCTCTTTTGTTCCTCCTATATATTGGGCTTCCCCTTTTCCTATCTTCAGTCCTGAAGAAGTGTCCTGACCTGAAACATTGACCGCCTGCTTTTCTCCACGGATGCTGCCTGGCCTGCTGAGTTCCTCCAGCATCATAGTGTTTCTCATCTAGATTCCAGCATCTGCAATCCTTTGTTTCTCTAGTCTTTCTGTAGTTGTTGTAATAAGGGAGTGCTTCTGAAATTGGGACTCGAGCACCTGGTTGGGTCGGAGTGGAGTATGTTCATTCAGTTTCTGTCGCTGCTCCATGTTAGAGTGCTTGGTTTCACCATTGCCTGAAATAGATATTCCCCAGATACTCCACAGATGCTGCATGACCTGCTGAGTTCCTCCAACAGTTGTTGTTCTTTGCTCTAGATTCCAGCATCTGTCTTTTGTCTAGATATTCCCTAGCACCGCAATCGTTCACCTTAATTAGTAGAAATATTTAAAAACTAAAATGATATGGAGAATCTGGTATATATTTTTTTGTTCCATCAGCAGTGTATTTTGTTTTGACACTCATTATCCCTTGTTTGTATCACAAGATGCATGACATTATGAGCTAGTTTTAAAATATTGTTGTACTTTATTGAATGGTAGGAAATGTTGCATTATGATGTGGTCTTGTGATTAGTGATAAACTTGATTTTTGACAGGGAAAATAGAGCTTTTGTTGAAAAGTTTATATTTTAAGATAACTCTCGAGTATTGAGCTGGAATATTCTGCCCTTCACAGATTGACCAGATAATTGTTCATCAGGTTGTTGAACTCGTTGAAGGTGAGTGTAATTTGATTGAGTTTTGTTTTTAAATCATTGAGCTGAACAGATATTAGTTCTGCATTGATAATATTTTTGTTTTGCCGTATCATTGAACTAGATTAGTATAGAATTTTTTAAAATATAAATTGAAGAGCATTTTAAAGGTACTTAACATCCATTAAATCTTGAATTTGGCAACTAATTTGTTTGCAAAATGTTTGAATCCAAACAGTTTTCTTTCTGTTTTTTAATTAAAAAATGTAAAAATATTCTGCTTAAAGTCGAGTAATACAGTCCTCTATTCCATGATGTATGCATAATACCCATTTAATATATCTGCTGAAACCTTCCTATTTGGGATGGAAATTCCATGTTAAGTGTTTAACTAAAAATGAGAGCTTGATTTCAGGAACAGGTTTTAATTTTGACCCTTTTTTGTTTAAAGCAATAATTAAATGATAACTTGAAAATATACTTTTTCCAGGAAGTTAAAGATGAGAGTATTAGCCTTGCAAGTTTTCTCATTCTAATTTCTGTCAATATTTGCTGGTTAGTTTGAATGAGAAATTTTATCAGCACACCATTACTATGTATTTTCTCATCATAATCAACCAACGGAATTCTGTTGTTTCACTGTCATCATGAGTTTTAATCAAAATTACACCCACTTTTTGACAATTGACAAACATCATGAATAAACTTGTCAAAATAATAAGTTACTGGGCATGACTGTTAGTCATCAATTTAAGTGATTGTAATTTTAAGTGGTTATCAATTTTGGTTTGCATTTCTTCCACATGAAATCATCTTGGTGTGATATGAGTATGATTGTAAATTTATAGTGCTGAATTTTGTTTCATGTTACAATACAATTACAACTCAAAATCTGTTCCTTTTCTTGAAGACTGCACTTGGGGTCCTGATTGTCTGGGGTAGAATTTCTTTGAGGTTTTTCAGGAAGAATTCTTTAAGGATTTCTGATCTCCAGTTGGAACTTAAATGGCAAGACCATTTTCTTTTCAGACTTTCCTGTTGATCTCCTGATAACATTGCAACAGGTAATCTGAAGAACAACCACTGAATAATCGGACAAGCACCACAGAAAATTAATTAGTTTTAGAACAAAAATTGGAATTTCATCGAGGTTATAAAACACTCTCAGATCTTGGAAAGTCTTGTTTTTGTTTGGTTCATATATTGTGTCACGTATTGATAATGGTATCTTCTGTTAGCTTGCTAGTCACTCACTAAACCCTTTCTTATCATGAGCAGGTCTCGTGGTGTGTTTTTTTTCAGACAGCTAGCTTCCATCCAGTTTGGATTAGTTGTCAATGTACTGAGAGCTGGTGACCTATAGTTAAATATTTAATAAAAGTATACTTTTATAATTTGTGTTAAATTTTAAATATATTAAATATGAAATAAATACCACTGAAAAATACTTGAATGCATGTGATCTAATTGCCTTATCCTTGCCCTTTTCCTTCTCAGACGCTTTTTTATTCAAGTGAATGGCTCTCTGTTCCTGCAGGCAGATTTTTCAGCGTGTGTGTTGGAAATCTGCAGAAGTTTTTGCTCTACTAGTTGACTACATGAAGCATCTAAAATGTTGGTGTCTAATTAGGAAATCACCTTTGTGGAAATTGGTGGCTTCCACGTTTGTGAGGAAGTTCTGAACTTTTGCAGTTAGGGAGGTGCGAGGACCTGCTAGCCTTTCTGTGGAAGATCCTGTCCTTTGTTTATATTCCTATGATTTCTAGCTTTATCCGCATGGAATGGAGTTAAAGTGAGGGCAAAAGATAGCTGCTGTTATTAGCCAGATAACTCAATCTATGGGCATTGCTCCAATAATTTTTCAGGATGGTGTCCTCAGCACAACTGTCTTCAGTTGCCTTATCACTGACCCCACATTCATGAGGTCAGAACTGAGCTTGATTGCTGTGTTCTATTCACAGCTCCTTGGATGAAGCAATCTCAGCCTGTGTGCAGCAAAACCTGATTAGCATCCAGAGTTGGTCTGACAAGTGGCATGTTACATTTGTACGAACAGGTGCTAGGCAATATCCATCTCCTACGAGAGATGGTCCAACCAGCTCTTGGCAGCTAGTGGCAATACTTATGTTAAATCCCAAAATAATGACATCTTGGAGGAGTTGCTTGTTGACCAAATATGTAACTTAACCAACACACAGATACTCTGCTGTTGGAGACTGTCAGAGGCAGAATAGTCTGTGGTGAGTGACTTGCCTTGTGACCATCAAAGTTTTACCTTCAATGTACAAGACACTGGGAGTATAAAGGAACACTGTTCATTTACCTGGTGAAATGAGCACCAACAATACATACTGTATGTCTCTTGACAACATCTGGGGCAGCGATTTGTTTGATTGACATCCCATCCACCACTTTATTCACGAAGGCTTTATTGTCATGTCCTCTTGAACATGCTATGTCTACCATTGGAAGATCAATGGCAGCAAGCACATGACATGCATGTTCCCCTCCAATTTGTACACCACCCTACTATGGAACTATTTCAATCCTAGGACACAGCGCTGGAACTGGCTACTTAACAGCACATGACTGCAGCAGTTTCTGAAGATGCCTCTCTATCACCTTTTAGAAGGCTAATAAATGTTAGCCTTGTGAGCAGCATTCACGGTCTGCTAAGAATAAATAGTGCTTTAAATATCTGAGCCTTGTTTTCTTTTGATCTGTCTTTTGAAGTGTGGTATTTTGTTTTTCAGCCTTGGTAGGATTTGAGACCAAAAACAAGTACGAAGTAAAAAACGGCTTGGGGCAGAGAGTTTATTATGCAGTTGAAGACAGCGACTTGTGTAATCGAATGTGTTGTGGATCTAACAGGGCATTTATCATAAAGATTTTGGATAACATAGGACAAACCATCATGCACCTTGTGCGTCCTTTAGGATGCGGATCCTGTTGCTGCCCTTGTTGCTTACATCAGGTGAGTGTAAAATAAAGTTGAACTGATGGCTGTATCTGAAGCTGTTTCTGTTCACTCGCCCTTCATCTCAATGTTTTGTTTAAACATGTCCACTTCAGTGATCCACTGCCCTTTTATTTTTAAAAGTCCAGTAGAAATGGTTTTGAAAGCTTAAGCATTAGAGTCCTTCAATCCCAAGGCATCACATTGTTAATACCAGCTGAAATCTTCAAATAAA
The DNA here is from genome assembly GCF_009764475.1 of Pristis pectinata. Lineage (NCBI taxonomy): Eukaryota > Metazoa > Chordata > Chondrichthyes > Rhinopristiformes > Pristidae > Pristis > Pristis pectinata. Next base: position 50,989,966 of record NC_067415.1, on the reverse strand, counting down.
TTGATTTTAGCTTTAACAATTTAATGACGTGTTCATTGGGGTTTGGGGGAGGGATCTTTTTGAAGTCTCTTCCCACAAATTATGTAACTTCTTGCCGAATTTAATCTCAATATTGCCTTACCCCTGTACTCCCATAAGGAGGAAACTCTGCATTTTAATGTGACTCCAAAGGAGTATTTTACTTAAGTAAAATTACAAGGCAAAGTACTACTGATATGAGAATTCTGATATAGCACAAAAAGCTGGAACTACTCAGCAGGTCAGGCAGCAGCTGTGGAGTAGTTAATTGGGCAGGATTTCCCTGCATTACATGCCAGAAAATTCAGATTTTCCAAGCATGTGGTGAACACTGCCAGCAGTTCACCAGTGGTTTCCTGACTGGGCTTTGATGCGGGACTTCTCTTGATGTCCAGCACTTCTCTTGATGTCCAGCACTTCATCTGGGGAATCTGCTTGAAAAATCTGCATCAGGTTGGACCTGCTGCCTCCATTGATTCATGGAGGAGAATGGTTGCAAAGGATTAAGTATTTTTCAATGTTGATCGTTTTAATTTTTTAATGGTTTTGTTTATTTTCAAGTTTTTGAAATTTATTTGATTAATTTTCAATCGATTTAGAATGATTTTGTATGCTTTTGAATGTCAGACACATTCAAAAACATTAAGTGAAAGAGTAGCTTGATTGTTTGTCTGTTTTTAATCACTTTTTTTTTGCATCTGACTTGCTCTGATAAGATTTGAACAAAATTCCCTGCTGCAGTTCAGGACCTGAGTTCTGAGCTTTAGAGCTTGCATTTCAGATTTGGCCTTGAGAGATCCACACAAGGTGACTTTCTTTCATAGCCCAGGTGGCTTGTCACTGGTATTCTGACCTGTTTCAAGTCAGTGAGCTTCACTGAACCCTCTCCTGAAAGTTCATTGGCCTGATATGTTAATTCTATGTTAACACTAGAATTGTGTTTAAAGACTGTCATGAGTGAACAGAAGAATTACTACAAATCCAATAACCAATTGGACCAAAATACAAACAGAAAAGTTGGTAGATGCAGCGAATCTATACCAAATACTGGGATCATACGGAAAAATATCAGAGGGTTAACCAGTTTCTGTGGCGGGAACAAATAACTCAGTATTTCAATTATGGACCCCTTGTTGGAACTAAACAATTAGTGCAATAGTCAGCTTAATGTTGACTCCAAGTTCCTATGTGCTCTTCAAGGAAGATTTTGTTTTGTCTGTGAATTACTAATGAATTTTTTGTGAGGCTGCATTTTATACGCTCCAGCCCCAGGATATTTTGATAGGGAGGTGTAGTGATGTTTGTTTCTCTGCTCTGTATTACTATGCAGCTTTGGTTAACCAGATAATCAGATGATTGTTCCAACTGAAAGAAACCCAAAGTTGTGACATAGGAAGATTGTGAAGTGGGAATAACTGGAGCCAATGAGCCTGTCCCAAAAATGGTGACATTGTACTCGAGCATCATGATTCACAATGTTTCTCAATCAGAAATTGGTCATAGAGCTCTGCTGGGGGAACAAAACAAATGAGTTTTTTAAAAAAAGTGAAAAGACTCCAGTCTAATTCAGGGGAACAGATACCTCTCCTATTCCCAACATCAATCAAAATTGCTACTAGAAGGCTCATCATACATCTTGGCCAACTAGTATATGCAGTCATATCATAGAACAGTACAGGAACAGACCCTTCAGTCCACAATGCCTGTGCTGACCATGATGCCAAATTAAACTACTTCCATCTACCTGCACATGGTCTATATCCCTCCATCCCCAGCCTGTTCACGTGCCTGTCTAAATGCCTCTTAGAATGTTGCTATTGTATCTGCTTCCACCACCTCTCCTGATAGCATGTTCCAGGCACCTACCACTCCATGCAGTTTAAAAAAACAATGGAGACTGTTAGAGGCAGAATAGTGAGACCACACTTGGAGTATTGTGTGCAATTCTGGTTGCCTAGCTATAGAAAGGATATAATTAAGTTGGAAAGGGTGCAGAAAAGATTAAAAAGGATGTTACTGGGATTGGAGGGCATGGATAATAAGGAGAGACTTGATAAGATGGGGCTTTTTCCCCTGGAGACTGAGGACCTTATAGAGGTTTATAAAATGATGATTGCCATGGATAAGGTGAATGGTCGCAGTCTTTCTCCCAGGGCAGAGCAGTCTAAAACTGGAGGGCATAGACTTAAGGTGAGAGTGGAAAGAGTTGAAGGGGACATAAGGGGCAACTTTTTCCACACACAGGCTGGTGGGTATACAGAGCGAGCTGCCAGAGAAGTGGTAGATGCATGTTTAAAAGATATTTGGACAAGTACATGGATAGAAAAAGGTTTAGAGGGATATGGGCTAAATGCAGGGACTAGTTAAAGTTGGCAAATTGGTCAGCAAGGACGAGTTGGGCCGAAGGGCCTGTTTTTGTGCTGTATAACTCTAAGATTCTATGAAATTAAAGTCACCACTACAATAGCCTGGTTGATTTTACATCTTTCCATGATCTGCCTACATATCTATTCCTCTATCTCTTGCTGGCTAATGGGTGGCCTATAGTGTAACCCCATCTTAGTGATTGCTCCTTTCTTATTTCTGACCTGCACCTCACTGGATGAGTCCTCCAGGATGTCCCATCTAAGTGCAGCTGTGACATTCCCCTGATAAATATTGCAATTCCCCCACCTCTTTTACATCCCTCTCTATTGCACCTGAAACATCTAAACCCCATCTAAAATTATCAGCCAAAACCAGGCAATCATCCACCTCTTTTCTGAAGCTGCACCTTCACTGTGAGCTGGAAGCATGTTCCAGAGGTCAATAAAGCCCATGAAAAGAACAATTGTCCTTCATCTGTCTTGTTTCCCTGCCCATTATAATCTTGTCAATGTCCCCAATTGTCAATTTGTTTATCCACGTGAACACATTGTAGCACCTCATCTGTGCTGCAGTTAGTGCTCCAGCTATGGATTTGATTCTGACCTCTGATGTTGTCCATGTGGGATCTGCTTGTTCTCGCTGTGACTGCTTGGATTCCCTGTGTGTGCTGCAGTTTCCTCCAACATCCCAAAGACAAGATGATGGGTTTATTGGCTAATGTGAGTGGAGGGAAGTGGCAAAAGAATCAGAGGGGAGTTGATAGCCACATGAAAGAGAATAAGTTGCAGTGTTGCAGGGAAATACAGAGCGGGGATGGGACTGTTGGGATTGCCGTGCTGGGAACATGGATGGACCAGATGGGATGAAATCTTCTTCTGTTCATAATACGCATCAATGTCTGAATGCCTTGGATGACATTCAGACATTGTTTCCTTCTGTTCATAATAAGCAATTGCTCAAATGCTGCTTGGTGTCCAATTTTCCCCATCTCCTTCATCTAGGTCAAAAATATTGATTGCAGGACATGTGCTGCTTAGACTATTACTTCCCATGATGGTAATGTCTCAGTAGAGTTTTTAAAATTAAATAAAACTGATTAAAAAGTGCCTGCATGTAGTCAATCACACTGTTAAATGAGGACCATACTGGACTAGGATGGCCTTGCCACCCACAGATTGAAATAAGACCTGGAAGTTGTAATGGCCTCATCAGCACTGAGGCTCAAAGTAACCATTATGAAATAAAGAATGGGATATTTACATGGGATTGGGGCAAAAGCTGAAATATCATAAACTTAAATGAAAATAACACTTTTTTTAAAACCATACAAAATTAAAGTGTTCTTTATTCTGAGGGAATGGCAATCCACATATAAAAAATGGGATTTACAGACACACTGTGGTTATTCAGAGGTAATTATGCCTAAGTAGCTTGTTAAAAGATCACTTGCACCTCGCTGAACAAGGTTGAATACTTCTAGTTTTCACAGTGAGAATGATGCGTAAAAATTGAGTGACTGATTCCGTGTTGATTTCATCAACAAAGATTCCAACAACACAACCCCAGTGAAGAAAAGGATAGTGCTGACTACATGCACTGGATTTCAGCATTTGACCACAGATGACAGAAGCTGCTGTCAATTTTACTGGATAATGACTGTAAACAGTAGCATTTTGCCAGGATTTTTTGCTTTGTGGTCTCATTGGAAATATAATCATTTAGCAATGTCTCCATCAAACTTCCAGGATATGTGCTGGAAAGCAATAGTGACAGAAATTGATAATGGGAAAAGAATTTAATCTTGTTTTCAGAACTTTATGCAGTATTTTCTCAAATATTCTGGCACTCCATCTAGTGGCAATTGTTTGTTACTGAATTCTTTGACTTTACCAAATAAGATTAAAAAGCAGACTTCAGACGAACATTACATTTCTTACAATATTTCACAATCATGAACAATTTCAGGACGAGGATTTGAGTGAGAGCTGGATCTGTGGATGATAGCAATATCTTGAGCAGCAGATTATTGTATTTCCAATGTACTTTTTTTTCTTAATAATAAAAACAGGAATTGCTGATAACACTTAGCAGGATAGGCAGCATCTGTGGAAAGAGAAACAGTTGAGATTTTAGGTCTGGGACCCTTTGTCAAAACCTGGGGAAGAGGGAAAACAAGTTTGGTTTATAGAAGAGAAGTGGGGGGGAGGTGGGGGTGGGTGTGGTGGGGGGATCTGTAGAACAAAGCAAATATCTCTGGAGCCTGACCAGATGATGTAATGTGGCGGTCATGTAGTCCATACAATGTGTTGCTAATAGCAAGTTTGTGGGGCCAGATTATACAAATACGAAAAAAAGAAAAACTGAGCCAGCCAGCATGATGACGGGAAGAAATGGCCTGTTCTGATGCAGAGAAAGAGCTACCTGAAGTCGGAGAATTCGCAACCTGCCCAGTTAGAAGTTGAGGTGTTGTTCCTCAAAGTTGTGTTGGACTTTGTTGTAAAAGTGCTGGAGGTCACAGACAAGAGGTTAGAGTGGGATGGAGACTTAAAGAGGCAGGCAGGCAATGGGAAGCTCAGGGTCTCTCCTGTGGACTGAGTGCATTCATCTAAACTGCGTCTGGTTCCTCCAAAGTAGAGGAGGCCACGTTGTGAGCACTGAATGCAGTACACCAGATTGGAAGAAGTGCAAGTAAATCACTGCTTCACCTGGAAATATTGTTTGGGTCCCAAATGGTGGGAAGGGGTGAAAGGACAGGTGTTGAAAGTCCTGCATTGTACAGGGAAGTGCCACAAGATGGGGAATAGTTGATGGGAACGGAAGAACGAACCAGAGAGTCACAAAGTGAGCAATCCCTTTTGAAATGCTAAAAGGGGAGCAGAGGGGAATATGTGTCTGGTGGTGGAGTCTTATTGGAGCTATCATAAATTCTAATTTTGATTTTTGAGGCTGTAGAATTGATCCCTGTGCAAGTAATCCAGTAAGCTGTGTGTGTAAAGTGGCTAGAAGTACAATATTTCTGTACCATGTTGAGACTTGAAGTACTTGGCTCATAGCAAAACAAAATAAGGCTGAGTATAGGCCTTGAGCATGAACATAGGAAGGGTGCCAGTCAGAGGGGAACAGAAGAGAGGCAATTGCACTAAACAAATGGAGGAATATGTAGAATGCTCAAACTGTTGGGCAGAGTAGTTTGAAGTGGGAATTGGGTCTGGTGGCTAATTTCACAAGGGGTGCACAATACTTAATAATAATTTTTAGTGCTACTTGGCTAAATATGAAGAGTGACCACTTGGTCCTATCACTGTGACTGACAACGCCACATATTTGTAGATGTGCTCTACAATGTACAACTGCAAACATCTTTTCTCAATGTCTCACATTTTTGCAGTCATTGGGATAAGTTTACGGGAAGTAGTGTTTCTGCTCTGCATCCCATAACTTTCTACTTATTCATTTTAATGCATGCAAAGTAATAGGCTGCAAACTTTAGAATCAAGATATTCTGGTTAACACTTTCAGTCGCACTAAATACTTAAAAAATTTTAATATTTGGAATAATGTTGTGCAAACTGAACCTTCTCAGTCTGGTTGATGAAAGGATGGAAACGTATACAGTATTCATTAAAATGTATTTCTCTATAATTTACATAAGCAAATACTGTAACCTCTCAGAAGAAAGAAAGACTGAAGGAATTGAGAATTTCTAAAATTAGTTACTCTTGTTTTAAAAAAAAAACAAGTTTAACAATTCTGATATGCGTTCAGCTTCATGAGCAATGAGATGGAATACTTTGGATGGGATATTTGGAGCTTGGAAGGAATAGGAGGGAGAACTTCAAAGAAATGAATGCTATAAAGTCAATAGAACTCAGAACTGAGTAAGACTGTGATTGGAAGATTGTGATTGGATAATCAAAGAGCAGAAGGATTGTGATGAAGTTTGTTATCTGAGTATTTAATTGGTGCTAATGTAGGTGTATCTGTTCATGGGTCATGAGCATTTGTTTTTCATGTTAAGTTGAATTTTAAACTTTTTGTGATCTTTTGCATGATAGTTTGATTAATATTTTAATATTGAGGAGCAATTAGGCAATATTTTCTCTTTCAGCTGGAGGTTCAAGCACCACCAGGAAAAGCTATTGGCTACGTTGTCCAGAAATGGCATCCTTTTATACCCAAAATGAGCATCCAGAATGAAAATCGTGAAACAGTGTTGAAAATCAGAGGTCCCTGCTTGGCAATGAGTTGTCTCGGTGATGTAAACTTTGAAGTAAGTAGATGTACTGAAGATGCACTTCACTAATCACCATTAGTGATTCTTACTAAACCTTCAAGTTAGCACTAACTTCTCTATGATAGATTACTTGAATGCTAAATAAAGAGGCAATTCTAACAGTCAACTCCCCCCCAAGATACACAACAAGGGTTTGAGCGGTGGGGTTAAATGGTATAAACGTAAAATCTAGTCAGCCTTCTCATTTAATCTCAAAATCTCGGGGGATCTGAAGAAGCTGGTCTGAAATTACCATATGTCAGTGAAGCTCTGCTGGAGAGATTTGCACATACCAGAATCAGATTTATTATCACTGACATATGATGCGAAATTTGTTATGTAGCAGCAGCACAGTGCAAAGACCAAAACAAGTAACAGCACTTATGGGAGATGGTGGTTGCAGCACTACTTGTTAGCCAGGGGGATTTGGAGTGCTTCCTGTGCCTATCAAGGAAATCATCTGATGTGTCCCCTTTGTCCATATTTCCTTACAATGCAGGTCAGCCAAATGGTCTCATTCTGTGCTGGCTCACAGAATCCCATTCCCCCACAAATTTTCACTGTAACTTGTTCTTCCCACATTCTCATCAATTCTACCACTCGCCTATATACTAGTGGCAATTTACAGTGGCCAATTAACCAACCAACCTGCATATCTTTGTGATGTGGGAGGAAACTAGAACACTTGGAGGAGACCCATTCAAAGGGAGAATGTACCAACTCACACAGATGGTACCAGAAGTCAGGATTGAACCCAGTTCACTGGAGCTGTCGGGCTCAATGACCTATGGAAAGATGAGCACAGAATCTGATGGGCACATTCAAAGACCTTGGAGAAGGGAGGTCGGAGACAGAACAGATATTTTCAAGGACCGTAAAAGTGTGGATGTAGATTAGTGAGGGTCAATGTGTCGTGTGAGCAGGACGGGATTCAGGATGGAATAAGAGGGCTAGAGTTTTGTAAGAATGAAACTTTGCAGGTGATGGACACCCAGAGCCTGGCCAAGGGATCAATAGTTACTCAGAGGGACTTAAGGCCTGTTTGTGTGTTTTAAAGGGAGATGAGGTGAGAAATAAGTGGCCATTGTTGTGGAGTGGAAAAAGCACACATGATTTAACATTTATCTCTTTTTGGTAAATACCACTCAAGAAAATTGGTTTATTATTATTTGCATTTGGAAGTTTTGAGACTTTAAAATGATTTTAAGAACTTGTATTCATAAATTTTATTCAGTGATTGTTCATGTTAAAGGGCCTAGAAATTGAGTTGTATGGCAACTACTTGTTTTTTCAGTGCTACATACTCTGGAGAGAAAAATTGAATTTGGATTAAATTGTTCCATGGGTCGTTCCTGAGTTCTACCAGTGGTAAAATTGGTCATGATCCCCGTAAGCATTTGCTTCAAGTTTCCAATGATTCAGTGAGATCCTGGCTGATCCAATCTCTGCCTCGGTACCACTCTCCTGTGCTGTCCTGATATTCCTTGCCCAATCCCGTGATTCCATTGCAGTTTAAATATCTGGATTAACCCCTGTTTTAAATATGTTCAATAACACTGCCTCTACAGCTCTAAATTAGAGAATTCCAAAGGTTTGTGATGTCCTGAAGAAGTACTTCCTCATCTAAAATAAATGACTCCTTATTCTGAAGCTACATGCTAGTTCTAAATATCTCAGCTGGGGGGAACATTATCATGACATTCACTCTGTCAATGCCCCTCAGAATTTTGTATTTCAATAAGATTCCCTCACGTTCCTTTTCTGAGGATAGGTTCAACCAGCTCAACCTTCATTCGCCATCCCCTTCATTCAGGACTCAGCTTCTGAACCTTTTCTGCAATGTCTCCAATACAAGCACATCCTTAAAGGTGACCAAAACTGTATGCAGTACTCCAGTTATGCGCTCATGCCAGAGCCCTGTGTAGTTGCATCAAAAGTTCCCATCTGTTGTACTTCTTGCAACAAAGGCTAGCACTCCAATATCCTTCCTAATTACTTCCTGTACCTATATACTAACCTTTTGTGTTTCATGTACTGGAACCCCCAGATCCTTCCCTCTCCACAGTGAGTGCTGCTCAAAACCCAGTCCCTGATGCCAGACAGTAAACTGCTGGAGCCTGGTCTCTCTCTCCCCATGATACCCATCCCTTTAACCTAATTTCAGTCTCTTATTGTGCCAGTCTCTGGCGCTTGGGGTTCAGGCACAATAATACACTGTACTTCATCCTCCTCTTTGTTGACCCCTTGCACTGCCTTCTCCTTATACTGATGGGGAGGAGATGACAGAATGATGGAAGGTGGTTCCTTTCCCAATACCTTGCAAGGACATACAGACTGGAAGTCCACATTTAACTCATGTTCAAGGTAATGCAGCAGTGCTTAGATTAATAAAATGCATACTCTTCACAAAGGAAATACATTAATTGCAATGGAAAATTATAATGAGTATATCTGACAGATTTCATATAGCTTCTGTTTCTGAGGTGGCTTGTGTCTCTGTGGCTCCTCTGCCCATGAAGCAGTGGGTGGTCTCCAGCCAGGTGAGGTGCTTCATTTGAGAGGGGGTCTCTATCATGTGGGTGGATTTCTTCCTTGCTGTCTTAGCCTGAATGAAGGGCCCATTCCTCATCCTACATTTAGAGGGGTATGTGTGTTTTTTATCTGCCACTTGCCTTGACATATTTTGAGGTTACAATATTTCTTGTGACATTGCTCCAATATGCCGGATTCGCGCTGCTGAAGATCACTTGAACCACTGCTCGCCTGTGGTGCCCTTGGCTCCTGGCACACAGGACCTCCCCCTGATGTTCATTTCTCTGACGACTTCAGTGCTTTTTTTGTAAATTGTCGAGCTGCCTTCCTTTTCCCAGCTAAATGTCTGGCTGGCATTTAGCTCTGATAACCAAGGATGTAATTGTAATCTCTCAACATTTGTCTATGAACTGTGATGGAATATTGCCAATTTAATGCCAGCAACAAAAGAATTTCCACACTAAGGTGTTAAGGCTTTTATGAATGTATCTAAGTTATTTTGGAAAATACATCACTAGCATACGTATTTAATGTGGTATTACTGCCTTTGTTTTTTTTAAAAAAAACTCTGGACTAAAGAACTAGCAAAATTGACCCATTTTTAAGTAGATTTCTCATCCAATGAATGACTAGTCCTGAAGTGGGAGAAGAAGCATTATATTCAATAACCTCTCAGTGATGATTGAATATTTTGGAATGGAAGTTGATGGCAGGAAATTAGAAATAGTTATTCTTTCTTGCAACTGGAATGAAAACTTTTTTGGTGTTTCCTAATAGGTTGTAAGTCGGGATGAGTCCAGTGTTGTTGGAAAGATATCGAAGAAATGGACAGGTCTTGTACGCGAATATTTCACAGATACTGATAACTTTGGAATTCAGTTTCCTATGGATTTGGATGTTAAAATTAAAGCTGTCCTTCTTGGAGCATGCATACTAGTGGTAAGTGGAAATAAAAATGTTGGCATTATGTTGTGAGGAGGGAAGAGTGGCAGACAACCTGAGTAAAATGCAGCTGCATTCTATGTTCTTTTTAGATTTGGACTGCTAATATTTCTGGTATGAGGTATGGCAGTAATTTTGGGGAAGAGCTTGGCTTCTGTTCCACAGATGTCATATGGCCCAGCAAATTTGCAGCGGGTTTCAGGATGGGCTGAAGCAATGTCTGCCTTTTGGATACTGCACTTGTCAGATTGCAGAGTTCGAGATGTCAGCAGATTTAAGCTCCATGATTTCTACCTTTTCCAGATCTGTGCCATGAGAAGTTATAGCACAGGAGGTTGCCATCTGGCCAATTATCTGTGTGAGATAGTAAAAGAGCAAACCTGTCAGTTACATTTCCCCCACTGTTTCCCCCAAACTGTATAAAATATCCACTCTATGACCCATCAGATTTGTTTCTTTTTAAGGTGCTGGTTGATAATGTTTCCCTCCACACTTAGAGGCAGTAAAATCCAGGACATAACTACTTGCAAAAAAAAATGATTCCTCACATCCTGCCTGTGTTCCCATCTGCTAATGGGAAAACTTCCCTCTATTTACCTTATCTAAACCATTCATCTTGTATAGCTCAATCAAATCTCCTTTAAACCTTTTGTGTTCCAAGGAGCATGGGCGTAGTTTCTCCATGCTAATATAGCTAATATCCCTCATGTTGGAACAATTCTGGTTAATATTTTCAGTCTTTCCAGGACTTCCACATCCTACCTGAAATGTGACCAGAATCGTGTGTAATACTTGTGTTCTGGCCTAACCAGTGTTTTGTACGAGTTCAAAATAGTTGCTCTGCTTTTGTAGTCTGTGCTTTTTATTTAAGATTCCCAAGTCCCATATGCTTGAACCATTTTCTCAATGTGCCATTTTAAAAGATTTATACAGATGTACACCCAAGTCCTGTTCTTGCACAACTTTCAAAACTCTGCCATGCAGTCTATATCATCTCTCATTGTTCTTTCTGCCAAAGTGTTTCAGTTTACTTTGGCTAAATTCCATTTGGTGTTTGATTACACTTTCAGCCAGTTTATATCTGCTGCCTTGCAGTTGATTATGACCTTCCTCACTTGTTTATCATACACCCAAGCTACATTTAATCCATTAATGCATGGCCCTGTCTAAGTTATTAGAATAATCTTTCTTACAAAATAAAATATTTGTGTGTGGTGCTGAAGCCTAATGAACACCATTGGTTACTGTGCTCCAGTCTGAGGAAACATTTGTTCTCTGCTCTCTATTCCCACTTCTTTTTAGGGAGCCCATCAGGATTAAAGATGAATACTTCTACTGGTTTTGTGGGTTTTAAGGTGGCTGTTGAGACCAGTATGGTAACTGCAGACCCTTCCACAAATGGGGAAGGTGGTGGCTGATAGGGTGAGGGGTTATGAGATGGTCCACTCTTTCTGCAGCTTGTGCTGGGCCTTTGTGCTTCCTGTGCATGGCCTTGAGATTCTTAACACTTTCCCAAATGGGCCTCCTCCCCTTTGAGTGGTCATAGGCTAGAGATTCCCCAGAACTGGTGGTGATGTTGCATTTCTTTGAGGAGCTTTAAGTGCATTATTTAATCTTCTTCTCTCTTTGCCTTGCAACCTCTTTCCATAATGGAGCTCAGCAGAGTGTGTGTTTTGGAATTCTGGTGTTGGGCATGCAAGCAATGCAGCCTGTCCTACGTAGCCAACTGAGTCTAACTAGGGACTCAGAAATAGGATATTAGTCTGGGAGAGGACACTGACATGGGTTGCTTATCCTTCCAGTGAATTTTAAGGATTTTGTTTATCGGCAGTATTTTTTCAGTGCCTTGACATGGCGGCATGCCTGCCTGTTGGATTCAGAAGCAGATAGTGGGGCAAGGATCGCTGCTGCCCAGTAGACTTGGTTTAAGTCAATCTATCCAGCTGGTAACCCTTAACTTCCAGCCATATGCGGTTGTTGGGGAGAGGAGGGGTGGGGGTTAAATATTATCAAACATTTTTCAAAAATCTATGGAGACGAGCTCAACAGTATTCCTTTCTTCCCCTTCTCTACGATGTTAGCAAAAGAAATTTTAATCCAATACAATTTACCTTTTAACAATTCTGTGCTGGATCTCCTTTATCAACTCAAACCTTTCCACATGCCGTTTATTGTTTGTCCTGATTTATTGTTTTGAAAATCTTTGCCACAACTGAGATTGAACTGAATGGCCAGTAGTTGCCCTGCGTGTCCTTACACCCATTAATGAACAAGGGTGATACAGCTGCCACTTTCCAGTCCTTTGGCATATGTCCCATAACCAAGAAGGAATTGAAGGTTATAGTCAGCTCTGCAGCAATGTCCATCACACTTCCTAAGCAAAATAGGATGCATTCCGTCCACATCTACTAATGTTGCTTTAAGCACAGCCAGCCCTGTACCTCCTTAACAATTTTCACCCCACAAGTCATTTCTACTACCTCCCCTTCAACTGAGATCTAGGATACAAAGTACTCATTTAGTAATCCAGCTGTGTCTTTGGTTTAAACATTGATCTTCTTTTCTCTTTGCGTTTTCCCATTATCGTACTATCTGCTTACTATGGAAGACTTTAGACTTTCCTTGTTATTTGAACTGTCATTCTGTTCCTGCATCTTTGCTCATTTTATTTTTCTTTTCACTTCCCATCTCTTCATTATATTCTTGCAGTCACAGAGCACAGAAACAGGACTTCAGTCTGCCAAGTCTACACCAACTGTCGAGAACCCATTTACACTGCAGGTTCTCTCCTGGGTTACGAATGCCTGGCTTATTGACACTCTGTACATATGAGCAAGTGTTTGGGAGGCCAGAAGGATGGATGGGGGTGGATTTGCCAGCTGCTGCGGGACTGCAGGCATCTCCAGTGGGGTGGGAGCAGGGTATTTCAGTGTACCTTCTCTCTCTCTCCCCCTAGCCACAACGACCAGGAGCTGGTCGAACAGAGCTGGGACCACTGGGCAGACTCACTCACTTGCTGAGTCAGTGAGGCTGGCTGGCAGCCTCTTTCCAGGCTTTCCAATTGTTTCTTTACAGATTCACATTAACTTTGCCAGGCACACTTGACTAAATTTTGATGGTCAACTTGGATTTCTACATTTTGTTTTTCATTATTAACCTGATCCTCATGATCTTGTGATCGCTACAAATTTCTGCTGAACACCTTCAGGAAGTCCACCTCTCCTTTGTCCTTTTCTTCAAACATTGTTCCAATCAAAAATGAGATAATTGAAAATTGATAATCATCAATCTGCAGTTCTTGCACATTTCTGTCATTGCCCTAAGTGTTTTTTCATTTGCCTGTTGTGCAGCTCTCTCTCTCCTGAACCACTCCCTCACCCGCAATTCCTTCCCTCCCATGTTGCTTGATTGCTCCTTCTTTGTTTCGCAACCCTAATGAAATGTATTCTATTTTGCACCCTTAGGGTCTGTTTAGAAGGAAACTGCTTTTGATGAGTTTTCTGATTCATTACAAAAAGAAAAGCTTTTGTTTAATCCATGTTACCCTTGCTGTTGAGAGCACCAGACTTTGTTCTGTTTCTTGCTGCTTCCCCCTTACATCCAGTCCCATGGGCAGCCCCAATATATTGTGTCTGCAATCAAGCCTAGTATGAGGCAACCTATAGTGCTCTCTAAAGGCAATGAGAACATTCCAGAGTTATAATCGGCATCAAATTCCCAGAAGTTTATAGCAACCTAAAATAAATCCCTTTTAGATAACTATGGGGTGTGAACTTCTGGTTAGTCTTGTGCTTAGTGGGGAATTTTACGAGCTGCTGACTGAGGTGGTGAGGCATATCAGAGTTGCAGTCTAGTTCAGCAGAAAATACAGGACGTTCCTGCAGTTGTCACTCCATCTGGATACCAGCAATGATATGAAAAGCCAGTGGCTGTTGGTGCTCACTAAAGCAAGGGAATCCCACGTTGTCCCCACCATCCGCTGCAGGAGGAAGCCACGCAGAATTATTTGGCGTAGGAGGTCATAGGAGTTCACTGTACCTGGACAAGCTGCTTGAATGAGTTATCCAATTAGTCCAATTTTTCTGGCTTATCTCCACAGCCTTGCAATTATCTTTCCTATAATCTTTTTGAAAGTTGCACTTATCAAAAATGCTTCTACTATTCAGGAAGTCCATTCCAGATCACTCTAGCTAGTTTTGGCCAGATTCTACACTGGGATTTGTTTTGACTTGGCACCAGGATTTCAATGAAATGGCATGGGTAATAATGGGCCCATGTTGGCTGTTGGGGAAATGTGTTTATTACAGGATTGTAATATTTAGTTTCTGGAGACAATGGTAGTTGTCATTGACTAGATGATGGACATTTTGGAACCACATCCTTCTGGACCATCAAAAGTAAAAATGTTGCTGTATGACTGTAGTCATCAGGTGCAGAAAATGGAAAACATAACATCTAGTTGCCATATCCCTAAAGAGGATGGATCATTCATAGAGATGCTTTCCCTCTTCCCTGATGCAAGTATATGGCTTAAGCATCTAGATGTGGGGTTATAATTGTAGCTCTGTAGCTATGCCACCTTTGCAAGAAGTGATTTAGTTATTTTATGAAAAACTTGCTTTTTTATTCTTCTTGCTTCTAGTTCTCTGCAAATTATTTGTCCTCTAGTGACCAATCCACTTGCCACTGGAAACAGTTACTCCATTTTTATTCTGATCAGAATCCTTCCCAATTTGGAATACCTTGGCTGCTCAAGCTGCTTTAGTTTGCCCATGTAGCAGAGGTTTTGTATCTCTGCTTCCAATTTGGGATACAGTGAAACTTTCTTCAAGGTATTGATATCTTCACATGTATGACACTCAAAAGTGGCCACTGTTCTCCTGGAGCTAAAAGTTTAGCAAAAATTAGCTGTTCATTTAGTCTGTGCTTTTATTATAGCCAAGGAATCTGTGTGCTAAATGTGATCTTTTAAGGATTTGTGCAGCTAGATCCCCAGTAGACTCTGTTCATGCACTCTCTTTAAAATGATACAATTTAAATTACTGCTGTTCATTCTTCAGATCATGATGAATTACTTTAAACTTTGCATTTAATTCCATCTGCCTCATTTCACCCATGTTCAACTCTGCTATTATCTACCTTGTTATTTATGAATTTCTTGTTATCTGCAAACTTTGAAATTATGTGGTCATAACTAAAATTGTTCCCTGGGAAACGTGGCTGTATATATTATTTCAGTTTATAAATCTTTCCCTTCAATTTATAAACCACTGCTTTCTAATTCCATGGGGTTCAATTTTCCTTTTGCTTATTATGTCGTAGACTTACCCCCCCCACCCCCCTCTGTTACTCTAACCATCATCAATTATGATTTGACTTTAACAAACCTGTGGTTTATTTCATTTTGTTACTCTTTTTTGATATCAATTCATTTTGTGTTGGGTTATCTCTCAAAGATTCTCCTATATCAATATCTGGCCAACTGGCCTGTAAATGCCAGGGTTTATTACTTCCCTCCCTCCTCATCTTTCAAGACTCCCATATCAAAGTGGAATTTAAAATTGCAGCCAATATTGATCAGCAGATGGCAATATTGCTATCACAGAGATGTAGTTGAAGGTAGGGCAGGACCAGCAACTCAACATTTTAAAGTATTGAATTTTCAGGCGTGCTGGTGGGTGGAATATGGGGATGGGGGAGATGTAAAAGACGAAGTGGCATTGCAATATTGTCAAAGTCCATTACTGCAGTAATGATGGAGGATATCCTGGAAGGCATTTCAAATGAAGTCACATGGTGGAACTTGGGAATATAAAGGGCAATTACTTTGCAGGGGATAATACTGCAGGCCTCCTAATATCAGCATTTGATAGAGGAGTGGTTATATAGAAGAAGCAGAGGTGTAAGAGTAATGGAATTATCATAGTAGCGGATTTCAACTTGGCCCAGTATTTACTGGGACTATTTCAGTGTGAGATGGTAGAATTTTTAAAGTGTATCCAGGAGAGCTTTTTGAGCTAGTACATAAATAGTCTGGCTAGAGAAGAGGCAGCACTGGACATAGTCTTAGGGAGTGTAGCCAGGTAAGTGGTAGAGTGTTAGTGGGAGAGCACTTCAGAGATGGTGGCCATTTAATTATGTTTCAGGGTTGATATAAAATAGTGAGAGCTCGGGGCCAATGTATTCCTGTAAGGGCGAAAGCAAATGGCAGCAGGAAACCCTGGCTATCAAGGGATATTGAGAGCTGAGTTAATAAAGGAAACATATGACAGGTATAGAGAACTGAAAACAGGGGCAGCCCTTCAGTAGAACAGAAAATATAGGGGGCATTTAAAAAAGATGAAGGCAAAGTGAGAGTATGGAATATCACTGGCAGGTGGGATTAAGGAAAATCCAAGGCTTTCTATAGTATATTAAGGTTAACTAGGGAAAGAGTAGGACTCATTAGGAACCAAAGTGACAATATGTGTGTGGAGCCAGAGGACAGAGGTGAGGTTTTAGTGAATATAGATGAGAAGTATTCATTTAAGGAGGAGGATGTTGTAGATGAAGAATTCATTGAGGAGATTGTGAAATCCTGAAATATTTTAGCATTAAAAAGGAGGATATTAAGTGTTTTAGTGGGCTTAAAAGTGGATAAAATCCCAGGGCCTGATGAGATGCAGCTTGGTCTGCAAAGGAGGAAATTGTTGGCATCCCAACAGATTTGTTTCCTTGGAGCAGAGTAGTCTAAGGCGGGACCTGATAGTTATGAGGGCATAGGCAGGGTAGATAGTAGGAAACTTTGTCCCCATAAGACGTGTTTAAAATGAGGGAACTTGGCTTTAGGGTATGGGGTAAGAGATTTAGAGGGGATCTGAGATCATTTTAACTGAGGGTGGTTGGAGTCTGGAACGCACTGTCTGAGATTATGGTGGAAGTGTCACAACATTTCAAGAGCATCTGAAGCATAGAAGGCTGTGGACCCAGCACTGCTCAGTGGGATTAGCGTAGATGGGTAATTGATGACCAGTATACCAAAGGCCTTTTTCTGTGCTGTATGACTACAGTTTCCACCCTGCTTCACCAGAGCAATCTAGAATGCATCCTATCTGGACTGGGCTACTTTTGTTTTGGACTATGACCAAATTTTCAAGTGCCTGCTCTTTATTAACTTTCATTTTGTCTAATTGCTCTGCTCCCTATTACATTGTTCTGACTTCGGTAGCATTCTCCATTATGATTGATGGAAAGCATTTTTTATGGACTTTGACTACATTCCCTGCTCTCTCTCATTTTCTTCACTCAATTCCCACTTTTCTCTTTTGACAACTAATTTTATGCTCACAAAACTTGTGTTTCCTTTTATGTTACCTGCTGATCTTATTAATATATAATGTCTTTGTGTCTTTATCCTTTTTATTTTAATACTGCAATAAATGCTGCATTTATCCTAAGCTATCTTTGTCCTGTAAATTTTGATCTTTTATATATTTTGTCATCCAGGGATCTCTGGCTTTTAATGCCTTTTCCCATTGTAAGGATGTTGGAGGCCTGGACTTGAACTCCCACTTCCATCGCTATGAACTCCCAAACTTCCTGAAAACTGGACCTAGGAATATTAAGTGTTCATTTCTTCCCATGTTTGAGACTATTTTCATTTATTGGCATCAATACATTACCCTATTTTTTTTCCAGCCTTAATTACCACAGACTGTGTCGTTGTACAAATGCATTTTAAACCCATCTTAGCCTGTCTAGCATTATTTCTCGAACACCACCTCGTGATTTTCACTAACGTCTTTATTCTACCGCTGTATGTCTTTTGTGCACTCCTTTCTAACACTGCTTAAACCTCCTCCCCTTCCAAATTAGTTTAACCCCTCCAGAGCAGTAGTTAACCAGCTTCTGAAGACACTTTTATTTTGATGCAATCCATCCATCCTGCACAGGTTCTCCTTTTGCCCAGATCTGAATCCCACATTTATCTGAAGCCCTCCATCTTCCATTACTTCTCCAGACATGCATAGTACTGGTAAACTAGATGAGCATGATGGGATATTGGATTGCAGTTTGCAATTTATTCCTATGATCACTTGACTTTCAGACTGCACACTTTCAGTAAGGTTCATTGATTTTATTCAGAAGAATGGAATCTCACTTTTAACCATATGCTCCTACTTTGTCCCAGGCATTGAGTGTTGTTCTCCCTGAGATAAATGAACAGTTTACTTGTGATTTAAATGTTGTGTAATCTACTCCTCTATTTAGACAGACAGAGTTTTAATGGAAGTGTTAAAGTCTAAGGTTCTTATCTTTGAAACATTTCTAAAGTGTACCAGTAACTTAATAATTGAACTGTAAACATTGACAACTTTTCTTCAGGACTTCATGTACTTCGAGCAAAATTCTGGAGCAGGACATAGTAGAGTTTGGCAGATGTGAGCCACAGAAGTATCATGGTAAGATTTAGAAGCTTTATCATGCTTTGTGTTGAATAAATGCTGCTTGTGATGAATTGAGAGGTTATTTACAGATTTCAACAAAACTAATTTACTGTAACTAGTACCTTTTAAAAAGTGTCTTTTAATGTTGTTGCCAGAAGATTTTTGAAGTTTAGAAAGTTTTGAATAAACTAATTCTGCAGTTTGTAGACCTAAAAAAAATTATCATTTGGGGACAGAATGCCTGACATTTGTTTTGCATCTGTTTTCTCCTTGTTTAACAAAGAGTATGACAGAGCAGGTAGTTGAGAAATTGGAGAGGAAAAATAGAGATCAGAATAAAATGGTTGGCTGTGGTCAAAGAATCTAATGTTGAAATAAAAGGCAGGTATTGTTTCCTGATTGGTGAATTTTATTCCTTCCAGCTAAATCTTGGAGTTGAATAAACTTAATAGGAAAACTCTCTTGTCCTTGGCCCCATTCAGCAATGACAGCATCCACCGTCCCTGCTACTGTTGTGCTGGAGTGTTGATTCTGGCAGACTTGGATCAAATACTTTGAGTATATCTCATCTGAATGGTGCAACCCAAAAATAGTAAATCTCTGTCTAGTTTGGAAAAGTTGGAACTTTTCCTTGTGGTACCTTGGCTAAAATTCATCCAGTGTGCATAATGCGCACACACATCTGTGCATCTGCACCTACCATTGGGATATTTGATGACCTTTAAGATTTGGCTGATTTTTTGCACTTGCAAAGCCCGGGGACACACAACAATCTGAAATTTCCCTACAGTATATTGCTGCCATCATCCAGTATAGCATAGACCAGGATTCCAACTATCCTAGTCTGTGAAATATGTTGCCATGTCACATCATATTCATAGCCACAAAAGCAACCAAGTTATTTTATTGTAAATACAATTCTATTACTCTTACTTATAACATTTAGGTTTTAAATGCACACAATGCTTTCTATGTTATTGGCAATTTCAGACACATTTATCACACTAAGAGATACATCTGTAATATTTTATCTTTTGTCATACAGATACTTCAGAAAGGATTAAAATGATCTGATTGTGAAATGATATGGCTGATGTCCAATTATGTGCCTAACTTAATTTCAGCATGGATCAATAGGAATGAAAGGGATTCACTGAGAGCTTGCAGTTATTCACCTGCAACAATGGTTGCATTTATGATTTAATAAAGCTAAAGGTGTGTTTTGTGTCATTTTAAAATGTAGATTTACTGTAAAACATTTTTATATCACAAGTTTGTGATTTATCAGTGTATACTGTACTGCCTGTTAAGATTTTAAAACATTGTACTGTTACCACAATAAACTAGAATAATATCTTGGGAATCTGTTCTCTGCATTGCTACTATAATTTCAGCAGAATATAGTGGAAAGCCATGTATTGTGGGTTACAAAGGGTTCTGACACACTTAGTGTAGTTATTGATGTTGAGTGGGACCAGCTCCAAGCTAATTCTAAGGCATTATGTTGTGTTTGTTCTGTACAATACACTTTCATTCAGTTGTAGCCTAGTATGTCCTTAATGTTAGAAAATAATGTCCATTTGCATCAGACCTCACCTTCAACTGTGCAGATTTTTAGCATCAAAGTCTTTGATTTTATTAATCATGTAATACATAATTTTTTAACATTTTATAGTTCTCATACACAAAATGCTACCCTATGTCTTAATGTGTGGCAAGCAATTAAATCTGCATCCCTCAAAGAATTATGGCTGCGATCTTTTCTGTTTCATTATATAATCCCTGGACTAATGTGGGGTTTTACTGCATGGTTTTTAATTGTGTGGATCATTTTGTTTGCGGTGATGTTATAGACTCTGCAGATGCTGTAGTGAGTTGGTTGTTTATTCACCCTGAATGGTAGGGCTGAGGCAGCCCTGGCAGCAGGAGGAGACTGGGATCAACCAACAGGCATTGGTGATGGGGTGATATAGGAGGCCTGCAAATACAATTGATCTGTGCAAAGGGGAACCAATCAAGGAGCAGAGAGCAATACAATGCCAACTATAGGACAACAGTGGGGACAGTTGGTAAAGGCTTTCCACATGTTATTTCTTCCTCCCTATTTGTAGTAACTAACCCAGTTGTGACACTTGTGGATATGGAGAGTTCAGGTTTGTCATGGACCTTGGATGCTGTGTGACACAAAAGGAAGTGAGTGGACATGATAAGTGAGTGGAGAAGAATGTTTCTGGGAGTATGTGTGTGATGGTGTCTGGGATACTTCAATGAAAAAAGCGTGGTAGCAAAGCATCTTTGAAATTGGGAAATAATTGCAAAGGAATCATGATCAAAGAGCAATCTGCTCACAGGGATGTATCAGAGCAAGTTGGGAGAATTTAACCTCATTGATAGGGGAGTGAATAGTGGTAGGGAAGTTGTACAATGTTAGAAGGGAGCAAACTTGGAGACTGCAAGGAATAAAAGAAATGGATCTAGAATCATCATCTTGAGCAGTCCCTAGGGTCAAGGTTGACTTGCTACCTCGAGTTCTTGGGTGTCTAAGGGTGGGTGATAAGGCCAATGTGTGATCTGCAGACTTGTAACATAGGTGGTACTTGATGAGGTGGATGGGCTGTTTGAATTGTTGTCCACTCTTTCTGTTGTAAATGGCCTCCATGTATTACAAAGACATGACACGCTCTTCCCCAGATGCTCCTGCATTTTGAGTAATCTCAGGCTAGAGATTCCCATGAGGGTTTTGCATCTTTTCATGGTTGCTTTGAAGATGTTCTGGAAGTGTTTCTGTTCTCATGGAACTCTAGAATTGGTAAGGCATATGAGAATATCTCTGGTTTAAATAGAGGGATGTTGTTGCCATCAGTAGGTGGTTCTAGAAATGGGGGACAGTCTTGAAATTTGGAGCAAATATGGAAGATGAGCATGAACATTTTTTCACGGGGAGGGAGTTATAATCTGGAACTCACCACCTGTAGTAATGATATAAACAGGATCAACCAGGATTTCAAAGTAGCAATTGGATATGCACATGAAGGAAAATGATTTGTAAAGCTATGAAGAAAGGCTGGGGAATAGGATTGACCACATTGCCCTAGTGGGAGCTGGGATGGCCTCTAAGCTAAATGGTCTCCTACTGTGCTGGAATAATTCTGTACAATGTTTCAGAAGTCTGCAGATAGGTAATTGTCTTCTTGCCCTCAACAACTATGCTCTCACCAATGTGGTTACCAATAGTACAATATTTTATTGCCTTAAATGTGATCATTAAATATTTACTGATTCAGCATCTTTGAGGAATGGATTCTCATCATTAGTTACAGGAGGTAGAATCCTGATTCTCATTTGCCATCCACTTGAACTCTCAATTTTTATTTTTACCTTGCTCTCAAATTCCTTTGCAGTGTAAGTCCAAGAGTGAGTGCTTGTAGGGTTAAAGAAGGATGGTGGATAGTGTGTCCCTAGAACCTGTCACACCTAAATGAGTAGAAGAACTATTGATGTAATGTTCTTGACAACTCTTCAGGTGCAGCTTCCTACACAACTGACTATGGTTTCACTCCTGTGAATGAATGGGGGGACAAAGAGCAGAAATTTGATGAAATCCTGAACTGGGTGAGGCTGCCTGATTCCTGCTGGCTATGGCAAAGGAAGATTGAAGGCTGTGTTCTGTTAGTTTTTGTCAAATAAAGTAAAAGTATCATTAATCGCTCTGCAGGATTCCTAGCGTGGACAATAAATGCTACATCACCAAAGCTGCCCATAGTCAAGAACAAAAATATGTGAGGTTGCCATACAAATCCTTAAATGACTAATAATAATAATAGGGCAGTGGGATGAAAAGGGATTCATTATCCTTAAGAAATCCATGTGATGACTTCTATTTATTTTAAAGTCAACAGGTTCCAAACACTGCCCTGCCCCTTTAGCAGTAGATAAGAGGTGGCCACTTAGTAAGGTGGAGTCATGCAACCTAAGGATAAACTTTTACGCCATTTGCTGTTGTTCTGCTCCTACACTTAATTTGCAAATTAAACTTTTGTTTTAAGTTATTCACACTGTAAAATCAATGATTGGAACAGAACATTCTTATTGAAAGGATCTTCACATGCCCAGGTGGCCATCTCCATCTCTGGTACTGCTTGAAGCTGATGTTACAACTTTTAAGTCACTGCTTGTAGTTAGTATATTCAAACAATTATGCTGAGATGGAGATGGATGAGGGCTTAAAGTTCCTAGATGCAAATATCACCGACAATTTGTCCTGGTCCATGCTATGGCCAAGAGATCACGCCAACGCCTCTACTTCCTCAGAAGGCCAAGGAAATTGGGCATGTCCTCGATGACTCTTGTCAATTTTTAAAGATGCACCATAGAAAGTATCCTATCTGGATACATCACAGGTTGGTATGGCAACTGCTCAGACCAAGACTGCAAGATATTGAGAACTGTGAATACAGCCCAGTCCATCACACAAACCAACCTACTCTCCTTTGAAGTATACGCTTCCTGCTGCTTCAGGAAAGCAGCCAACATATCAAGGACCCCTCCCACCCCGGTCATTCTCTCTTCACCCCCCCTCCCATTGGGCAGAAGATACAGAAGCTTGAGAATATGTACCGCCAGGACAGCTTCTGTCCTGCTGTTATGAGACTCTTGAGTGGACCTCTTGTATGCTAATGATGAACTCTTGACCTCCCAGTCTGCCTCATCATGGCTCTTGCACTTTATTTGTCTACCTGCACTTCACTTTTTCTGTAACTGTAATGCTACATTCTGCATTCTGTTTTAACCTTTTGTATTACCTTGAGGTATTTATGTATGGAATGATCTGTCCAGATAGCATGCAAACAAAAGCTTTTCACTGTATATTGCTACATGTGACAATAATAAACCAATTACCAGGCTTGAAGTCGTAACTCTGCAGGTTCTAGTCATCCAGAAATTTAGTGAGCTGGAGATCCATCTTGGGCACCTGTTAGAAAACAAGATCAGGGAGAGTATAGAGCAGACTGTCTATGCATTATTGACCTTTTTATGCTTCTGCCCAAGACTGTTTTTCACCCAATGCACCCAAAGTAATTTCATTAACAGCAGGATGCAAACAATATATTTCTACTTTGATGTTTGTTTCTTAATGTCCACCTTACACCATCAATAATTTAGTCTTGAATACACTTTTGGCAATATAACGATGAGTTCTCAAATAACGATGAGTCGGGGTACAGGAAGGAGATAGAGAGCTTAGTGACATGGTGTCATGACAACAACCTTTCCCTCAATGTCAACAAAACTAAAGAGCTGGTCATTGACTTCAGGAAAGGGGGCGATGTACATGCACCTGTCTACATCAATGGTGCTGAGTTCGAGAGAGTAGAGAGCTTCAAGTTCCTAGGAGTGAACAGCACAATAGCCTGTCCTGGTCCAATCACATTATCGTCCACGGCCGAGAAAGCTCACCAGCACCTCTACTTCCTCAGGAGGCTAAAGAAATTCGGTATGTCCCCTTTGACACTCACCAACTTTTATTGATGGCACCGTAGAAAGCATCTTATCTGGATGCATCACAGTTGTTATGGCAACTGCTCTCCCTGGGACCGCAAGAAACTGCAGAGAGTTGTGGACACAGCCCAGCACATCACGTCTTGGTGAAGCAACCAGCATAATCAAAGCTTCTATCCCACTGTGATAAGACTATTGAATGGTTCCCTTATATGACGAGATGGACTTTTGACCTGCACCCACCCAGGTCATTCTCTCTTCTCTCCTTTCCCATCAGGCAGAAGATACAGGAGCCTGAGGACACATACCACTAGGCTCAAGGACAGCTTCTATCCCACTGTGATAAGACTATTGAATGGTTCCCTTATATGATGAGATGGACACTTGACCTCACAATCTACCTTGTTGTGACCTTGCACCTTATTGTCTACCTGCACTGCATTTCCTCTGTAGCTGTGGCACTTTACTCTGTACTGTTATTGTTTTTACCTGTACTACCTCAATGCTCTCTGTACTAACTCAAAGTAACTGCACTGTGTAATGAATTGACCTGTACAATCAGTATGCAAGACAAGTTTTTCACTACCTCAGTACAAGTGACAATAATAAACCAATACTAATACAAAATGGTTGCATTCTCCTTGTTTCAAAGCTGGAAGAGGCTGTCAGATGCAATCAATACATAACTTCTTTGCAATCCTAAGTAAGAACTTACAGAAGCAATAGTCACTAATGTTCAAGGAACAATAGATTTTAAGGTCTTCTTACTACAGACCTAAATGATCCTTCTCAAGCTAATATATGAATGATGAATATTTTCAATTTAAAAATATCATATTTGTTTTCTGATTCCTGTGGAACATTACAATAAAGTTTTGTTCACATTTACTGGTATCCCTGCTCTTTTCCATCATGCTCTTTCTAGAAGGCTTGCCATTGTACTCTTCTGTAGCTCAACCACCCAGCCATCTATGGGGGGAGAGGAATTGTTGATACTTTGCATTGAGACTCTGCATCAGGAAAATATTCGAGAATATGCTCCAATCCTCCTTAAAGAAATGTAACATCCCCACTGGCTCCTTGAAATTTCTGGTCCATGACTGCTCAAAATGGCAGGATAGTGTTGTGGACCTTGTGACTATGTATTGACAGCATAGCGAAGCCTTGGGTATGTAGAGAAAGAAGGGGCCATCTCAAAACTATCCATTTTCCCAATCTGTGGAAATATCTGCAGTTTCCACATTGGCCTCATTAACCACCTCAGAACCCACAAAACTGAGTGGAAGAAAGTTATCCTTGAACCCAAGGAATGGCTTATGGTGTAAGACCCAACACAACAGCAATTGCTTGCAAGGTTACAGGAAATCTGGAAATGACCTCTGACATATTGTGAATCTGATTTATCATTACTGAGATGGAATGAATGCAGATTTAGAAACTCTGAAGATCGACGTCACTATTTGGATAAATTGCACCCAGCAATTATAGCCTGCTAAGGTGGCAGTTGAACTTACGATTTAACATTTTCAGATCCAAGAACAGGGACAATGAAAATTGTTTATAGAGTCCATCCTGTACATTAGATGAAAGTAGTTGCCCCAGCACAGATAGCACTTAATGATATGTATATATTTCTCATTGAGCCATTTGTGCAGTGTTTGCATCAACCAACATATGCTTGTACTGTGCTTATGACTGATTTACTTTCAGCATTATCAATAGGCTGGAAGCTTTTATTTAACTTCTACAGTAAAACTCTATTAATCTGGCATGCGTGGGACTTTATCTAATTGCTTTCAATGAACTGCTCGTGCCATAGCCTCCAACTTTCCTATTGGTTCCCACTGTTCCCCCAACTTTTCTTACACTGCAGATGTAGTGGGCACAGCCCATGCTTGACATGAACTCTCACTATTCCTATCATGTATCTTTTTTCATAAATATATATTTCAAAGCATAACTGATCTACATAGAAATATTTTGGAATATTTTCATACTAATCGACTTTTAAATGCTGCTGAAAGTTAGGGTTTATAACTGGTAACATAAGTATCCTGGTAATAATGATAATTGCTAATACAATGATAGTAAATCTCTTGAAGTACCAATGTCACACTTTAATAAGTATTGTTTCAACATAGAGGTCATTAGAGACAATCTAGGGCTCTACGAACACAATCTTCTGTGTATATGTTGAATGAGTAACTGATATTAGCATTAGGAACAGAAAATGCAGGAAACACTCAAAATTTGTGGGAAGAGAAATAGTTAACACTCCAGGTCTGGGACCCTTTCTCAGAACTAAAAATCAAAAGAAAAGTTTTCTCATTTACATTTACTGTTGAATTCACTGCCACTTCTCTGTCAGGCCCAGTTGCAGTTTTCTCTGATTTTCATTTAATGATATTAGTGCTTTTCATAACACAGCTGGTACCACAAGTTTCAAAAGTTAAAACAATAACAACTGAGGCTGCAAATCTGAATTAAAGCAGAAAATGTTAGAAATACTTGGTAGATCAGACAGTGTTTATGGAGAGAGACTTTCATCAAAAGTGGAAGAAAATCCAAGAAAGGGAAAGGGGGGAACAAAGAACAAAGAGATGTCTGTGATGGATCAAAGGCAAGAGAGATTAAATAACAAAAACACATGAATTGTTCTTGCAGACTTGTGTCACTTTTTTCTCCCTCCAGTCTTTCTTTCTCACTTTTTTTTCTCAATCTAATTTAATTCTATTTCACCCACCCTCTCTATCTTCTATTTCTTTCTCATCTGTGAATCTCATTGGTTAAAGAGCTACTTGATTGACACCATCACTCACCGACTTCCTGGATGTCCTTTTGACCTCAGAAAACTATTAGTGGCTTGCATTTCCAGCAATTTGTAATGCAAGTTATATCCCAGCCATGGGTTGCAGCATTTGACTCACTCCATTGCCCCATTGTATTGAGTTCCACAGGTGGCTAGAATGTTTGCTATTCAACTGCTGTTTTAAATACTGATATGATTGACATTTTCGCATAAAGTATGAGGTTTTCAAAAAGGCATGCAGTGATTCTTCATGAACTGCCTTGAATGACTAACTGTTTTTACAAATTATAATCCTTTTGAAATGGCAACACTTTGATATTGAGACAGGCCCTAATCTATAAAGGAGTCTGCCAGTGTGATAGCTCACAACCATATCAGTAATAGTTAATCACATGAAATATTTTGAAGTCTTGTTTTTGGAATGGAACATAAATAAAGGAAAGAAATACACAGCATTTTGAATAAATGGTATTTATGTCCATCTGCCAGCAGGGGGAAATCAAACTCACAACTTAATTCCTGTCACAGCTAAAAAACATCAGCAGTGTAAAAGAAGTAAATGAGATCTTTCATATTGCAAGTGTCAGAGGTACTTCTGAAAACAGATGATTCAGAGATATTGAAAATTAAAACAAGCTTTGCAGGAATCTAAATCTTATATCAAACTATTGTTGCTGGTTGACAATGAATTGGCCTTTCCAGCAAAGAAAAAGAAGAATGAATACATGATAAGGTGTATAATGGGATATAAGATATCTTTATTAGTCACATGTACATCGAAACACACAGTGAAATGCACCTTCTGCGTAGAATGTTCTGGGGGCAGCCCACAAGTGTCGCCACGCTTCTGGCGCCAATATAGCATGCCCACAACTTCCTAACCCGCATGTCTTTGGAATGTGGGAGGAGACCGGAGCACCCGGAGGAAACCCATGCAGACACGGGGAGAACGTACAAACTCCTTACAGACAGCGGCCGGAATTGAACCCAGGTCACTGGTGCTGTAATAGCGTGATGCTAACTGCTATACTACAGTGCCTGCTTGTTATTTCAGTCCACTGGTTGTGCTATAAGGGAATCTCTGATATTCTGGGGAGCTGTTGCCTCCTTAAGAGCACTGCCTTCATCCCCCCACCCCACCCCATGGAGTCATCCATGTTTATTCCAGTTCTTGCTGGTATGGAATGTTGTAGAGAATGCAGCACATCGTTGCCATTCTGGCAAAGCCGGTCTGTACTGAAGGGTCTCTCTGCAGCTGTCTGGGTACCTGAAGCAACTGTCTGGCATATTGGTTGCTTGCCCAGTAACCCACTAGCTGCCACTGCATCATTTTTGGGTTGCATTGGTTCGACTCCTTGTGGATATCTTCAGTTGAGTTGGAAGGAATAATCTTTATCACCTAACCGACTCTCCCTAAGGTTGCTTGCAGGTACAAAAAAGGTCAAGGAACTGGAACTATTGTAGGGCAAAAGCATCATAGTGGCTTCCTGGGAATCTGGTGCACATTCCTTTAGTTTTTTGCACACAAGTGGCATATTGATGGAATGGAATACCTTGTCAACAGCAAACAAACAAGTCAGTGGTCCATCTGAGACATTTATCAGATCCTGGACATGTCTCCGACAAACAACGTAGCACCTCCTGTTTTGCATTTTGTTCGAGGATAGCCCAGGCATGGTATCAGATCTTGCTGAAGCTAACTCAATCTTTGCATTGTTTCCAGGTTGGAAAATGACTGGTGGATGGTCATGAGAATGTAAAGCAGTATCAAGGAGGGAGGGGCGGAGTGGTCAACAATAGAGAGGGGCGTCAGAAAGGAGAGGAGCAGCGGGAGTGGGTGAAGCAGCTGGGGGTGGGGCACGGACAGAGGAGCAGTGGGGGAGAGCAGAAGGGGTGGAAGAAGAAAGGGAAGCAGCAGGGGGTCAGGAAACACAGGATATGAGTGTGAGAGGGAGTGGCAGAAAGAGAAAGTGGAAGAGGGAATAGCAGGTACAGCAAAGACGTGATCAGCATTTAAGAAGATTACCAGTAGCTACTAAAGGTACTGGATTACCCATACAATGGAGGATATGAGGTATTGTAACATAGCCCATTTCACCATGCAGGCGTTAGACCAGCCAGCATTGGTTGGAGAAGTTCAGGACTTTACAAGTGGTCCATTGCTCCTCTGGTTCCACAGAATCTGCTCTGTCACCTCAATGGCCTTGTTGACCATACTTTCTGCTCAGACACCCTAATCTATTGTTGACTCTACTTCCATGATCTGCTACTTGCATCTGCCACCACTCCCCCTGGATGGTTGCTGCAATTGTACTGTGTGGCCATGAGGAAGCTCCTGGTGCTGTTTTACTTTGGTATGACTGTAGATAATGTCTGGATTCCTTCATGTGGTGTTTCTCTTTGGCTGACGTGTGGTGATTCTCCACTTATCAATAGCAGCCCAAGCTTGTATACTAGAGTAACAAAGTATGTGCTCAGAAGTTCTAACTGTGTTTACTCCAGGGTTACTCTGAGATGATACAATAAGTTAAATGGGTGCCTTTCCAGTTGATGTTAAACATGTTATTTGCAGTCATTGGATTAGATTGAAGTTCTGCTATCCAGCCACATCTTCTAGTGAACGGTCATGGACAATTAAACAGCTAACGAGAGAAGGAAGCTCCAGGAATGTCTCATCCTCAAGAGGCCCAGCACTGAGTGCTAAAGACAAGACTGAAGCAGTTGCAACCATGTTCAACAAGAGGTCCATCTTGCTTTCTGCTGAGATCCCCATAGTCACAGAAATCAGTCTCCAGTCGATATGTTTCACTCCAGCAAGAAACAGTTGAGACCACTGAATTCATCAAAGGGTATTGGTCCAGGCAAAATCCAAGTTTTAGTACTGAATTATGCCAGAAATAGCTGTACCTCCAGCCAAGCTATTCCAGTACAGTTGCAACACTGTGGAAAATTGGTTATGTCTTATTCAAAGTGACTTCCCAATCAGTCTGCTCTCAATTATCAGCAAAGTGATGGAAGGTGTCACCGATAGTGCTACCCAGTGGCACAGAATCAACAATATTCAGCAGTGCTCAGTTTGTGTTTCGCTGTGACCACTGAGCTCCAGACCTCATCAAAGCTTTGGTCTGAATATGGACCAAAGAGATGAGTTACGAAAGGGAGTTGAGGGTGACTGCCCTTAGCATCAAGGCAGCTTTTGACCAACTGTGGCATCGAGGCACCTTGTTACAACTGAAGTCAATGGACAATCAAAGGAAAACACTTCAATGGCTGGGATCATATCTCACACAAAGGAAGTTGTTTGTGATTATTGGAGATCAGACATCCCAGCCCAGGATATCACTGTAGGCATACCTCAGCATTCCTCAAACTGCACCTCCTAAACTTGTGATCTCTACCACCAAGAAGGGCAAGGGCAGCTGGTGCATGGGAACATCAGTACTTGCTAGTTCCTCTCCAAATTGTACACTATCCTCACTTGGAAATGCACCATTGTCCCTTCATCATTGCTGGGTCTAAGTCCTGGAACACTTTTCTTAACAGTGCTGTGGCAGTACTTTCACCAGCAGGACTGCAGTGGCTCAAGACAGCAGCTCGTCACCAGCTTCTCAAGTTCAATGTGATGGGCAACAAACGATGCCCTTGCCTCTCATATGTCCAGATTTCAAAAAAAAAAAGAATGAATTAAAAAATACCTGTGAGGTGGAAGAGGCTGATTGTGATTTCTGTGAATTTGGTTTAAGTTGATTGGTTGTACTGTAGACAGCAGCTACTGTATGTTGGATCTGGACAGAGTCCTCTGCTCACTCTGCTTTCTCCAGGTCATCAATGTGTTGAGTAAGTGTCTGGGAACCATTCTGTTGCAAACCCCAGAGGTTGCGTCCCCCCACCTCCACCAAGTTTTTTATAAAAGGGGTTATTTTTCCACAAAATTCTGCCACTACCCCCTCTTCCAACTCTTCCTCTCTGCTCCTCCCCTTTTCACAAATTAGGTTCTCAGGCCAGGCACACCCAAGAAACCTTCTGGCACAGCAACAGGAAACACAGGACATCTGTTGAAGTTCACATTTTCAACACCAGTCATCCAGTCTTCTCATCTTACTTTCAAAGGCATCTTTCAGGAAGCTCAGGAAATGAATCTAAATGATGCTAAATTTAAAGGCTCCAAAGTTTCTGGGGGTATATCCAAATCTGACTGAGCTAAGCCGATAAATTTGAGTCAGATTCCACTTCCAGCAAATTTGCACACATCACACACTCCAAGATAATAAATTCCCCTATCTTGTTGTGAAAATCTGTCTACTTGGAAAGGAGCATTGCAAAGAATCTTTCTTCCTCTGTGCTTAATCATCCCAGCTCCAAATTCCATTTCCTTTTCAAGATATGTTGTTCCTTGCTTTAATTTCTTAATTTATAAATTACCCTTTGTCAGAGCCTTTCTTTTTTCTTAAGAAAGGCCTCAAGCCCCTTTCTGCTTTTTCCCAGTTATCTGCATTACTCATATACCAGAGTTTCCAGTTTCACAGCTAATCAAGATATGGCTTGACAACTTTCCATTTCACAATTACGTATATAAATGGATGACTGCATCAGTGACTCTTCAACTCCCTCAGTATTGTCAGAGGAAAATGATAAAGTACCAGAGCCCTTTTGAATAAATGAGATACTCAGAAATCTTTCCTGTTTGAGCACCAAGCTAAGGGAAAATAATGTTCAATAGAAATTGCTTGTCAGATAAAATTGTAGCAGTATTTCAGGACCATCTTTTAAAACGTGAATTATTTCCTATCACAAATTTTGCTAAATTGGCTTATAAATTATGGGGGTAAATTGCTTTGATCTTATCACAATTTCTAATGTTTTTCTTTCTAATTTGACTCAGAGAGAATATTTGTTGTCAATCAGAATTATAGAAAGACAATAATAATAGTAATGGTTTCCTGTTTGTCAATGGCATATTCAGACCACCTTTCTGAAATGTCTGCTACAAAGGATCTGGACCTCTCGAAGGGTTAGGGTGGGCAGGATTGAGAAGATTTGAGCACGTGCAGTTTATCTGGTGGTTTACTTGGATGGTGAAAAGAGGTTTAGATCATTTGAAATATCGAATTTGGTATTGGTATTGGTTTATTATTGTCACTTGTACCGAGGTACAGTGAAAAGCTTGTCTTACAAACCGATCGTACAGGTCAATTCATTACACAGTGCAGTTACATTGAGTTAGTACAAAGTGCATTGATGTAGTACAGGTAAAAACAGCAACAGTACAGAGTAAAGTGTCACAGCTACAGAGAAAGTGCAGTGCAATAAGGTGCAAGGTCACAACAAGGTAGATCATGAGGTCATAGGTCATAGTCCATCTCATTGTATAAGGGAACCATTCAATAGTCTTATCACAGTGGGGTAGAAGCTGTCCTTAAGTCTGGTGGTACGTGCCCTCAGACACCTGTATCTTCTACCCAATGGAAGAGGAGAGAAGAGAGGATGTCCGGGGTGGGTGGGGTCTTTGATTATGCTGGCTGCTACACCAAGACAACAAGAGGTAAAGACAGGGTCCAAGGAGGGGAGGCTGGTGTCCGTGATGCACTGGGCTGTGTCCACAACTCTCCGCAGTTTCTTGCAGTACTGGGCAGAGCAGTTGCCGTACCAAGCCGTGATACATCCAGATAGGATGCTTTCTATGGTGCATTGGTAAAAGTTGGTGAGAGTCAAAGGGGACAAACCAAATTTCTTTAGGCTCCTGAGGAAGTAGAGGTGCTGGTGAGCTTTCTTGGCTGTGGCATCTATGTGATTTGACCAGGACAGGCTGTTGGTGATGTTCATACCCAGGAACTTGAAGCTCTCAACCCTCTCGACCTCAGCACCATTGATGTAGACAGGTGCATGTACACCGCCCCCTTTCCTGAAGTCAATGACCGGCTCTTTTGTTTTGTTGACATTGAGGGAAAGGTTGTTGTCATGACACCATTCCACTAAGCTCTCTATCTCCATCCTGTACTCTGACTCATCATTGTTTGAGATACGGCCTACAACGGTGGTATCATCTGCAGACTTGTAGATGGAGTTAGAGCAGAATCTGGCCACACAGTCATGAGTGTATAGGGAGTAGAGTAGAGGGCTGAGGATGCAGCCTTGTGGGGCACCAGTGTTGAGAATAATCGTGTTGGAGGTGTTGCTGCCTCTCCTCACTGATTGCGGTCCGTTTGTTAGAAAGTCAAGGATCCAGTTACAGAGGGAGGTGTTGAGTCCTAGGTCTTGGAGTTTGGTGACAAGCTTGCTTGGAGCTATTGTATTGAAGGCAGAGCTGTAGTCAATAAACAATAGTCTCACGTAGGCGTCTTTACTGTCCAGATGCTACAAAGCTGAGTGTAGGGCCAGGGAGATGGCATCCGCTGTAGACCTGTTTCGCCGATAGGCGAATTGCAATGGGTCCAGGTTGTCTAGTAGGCTGAAGTTGACGCGTGCCATGACCAACATCTCAAAGCACTTCATGATGGTGGATGTCAGAGCCACTGGTCTGTAGTCATTGAGGCATGTTACCTTGCTTTTCATTGGTACTGGGATGAAAGTGGTCTTCTTAAAACAGGAGGGAACCTGAGATTGAAGCAGGGAGAGGTTTAGTATGTCTGCAAATACTTCTGCCAGCTGATCAGCACAAGATCTGATCATGTGGCCCAGGACACCATCTGGGCCAGGTGCTTTCCTCGTGTTCACTCTCCGGAAGACTGATCTTACGTCCTCCACTGTGATCACAGGTTCAGCTGCATTGGTGGCTGTCAGGGTGGATGGTGACAATCCACTTCCCTTTTGTTCAAAACGTGCATAGAATGCATTAAGTTCATCAGGAAGGGATGCGGTGTTGTTAGCTGTGCAGCCCGACTTCGTCTTGTAGCCTGTTATGGCATGTAAGCCCTGCCATAACTGACAGCTGGTCTGGGACTCTATTTTGAGTTGGTATTGCCTCTTGGCATCCCTGATAGCTTTCTGAAGGTCATACCTCGATTTCTTGTACAGATCAGGATCACCAGATCTGTGTGCAGCAGTCCTCTCCTTCAGTAGGGAGTGGATCTCCCGGTTCATCCATGGTTTCCTGTTTGGGAACACCTGTATTGTCTTCTTTGGTACACAGTCCTCCATTTTTAAAGAGTAAAGAGTATTAAACAGAATTTAAAGAGTAATCATGAAAATGTCAAACACTATTCCGTTTGTAAGTTTTAAATATTTGATAGAATGATTTGAGAATTCTGCTCAGAGGAGATGAGCGCATCCTGTTCACAGTTGCCCTTGTTATTTGACCATTAAGGTCAAAAGTCAGAATTGGCCAGATGATGGAGCATGCTGAATACCAAACTAACCTCCACTCCTACTTCTCTCATCGGGGTAATACATTCCATGGAAAGGCAATCTTGCAATTTTGTGAATTGTGCTATACATAACTATTTAGCACATTGCTAATTTTGTGCATGTCCTTATTGGTTATTTGCTTCTAACTGGAACTAACGTTCCATGACTACCAATTGCCTTGTTGACCTAATGGCTAACATTCATGAATGAGCCTTAGTAAAAGTTTGGCAGGTTATTCATACACTGTAGGTGATTACAGCTAAAGCTAATAATTTAATGATGGCATTTATTTTCTTTCTAGGAAGAGACACTTAATTGTGAACAGGGAACTCTGTCTGATTTTTCTGTAAAAGGACATGTGGTTGCTAAAGCTAATCACAGAGCGCCTGGTACCAACCCAGTTGAGATGAACTAACCGGGAAAAGACCAGAACATATAGCTCTGCACAGCTTAGCTGTACGTTGCCTTTACCAGCTAAATGAAAAGGAAAATATGAAGAAGCAGACAGAATATTTATGTTGGTTCTACCGTGTGGCTTGATTTGTGAATGTATGTTCACATGAGATCACAATTCCCAGAATTCTGGACAAACTCATTTTTCTATTCATATCCTTGATGATTCAGAATCAGTGGATCATTATTTTAACCATATTAGGTACTGATTTAATATAAAATAAATAATTCACATTTTTTACCAAATTCACACTTTATCTAGATGGATAGTTGTTTTACTGATTATGATGATTTCTTATTGCTGTAAGCTTGTCTGTTTTATTTCATTTAGTGAAGTGACGTTACACATAAATTCTGTAACAAATCAAACAGCGAAACCAAACTATTGAAGTTTCAAAGCAAAAATCATTACAGAACTGCATGTCTATATCCTTTAGACATTGGAGAATGAATGATAAGTATTTAATATAGAGAACTTTAAAAGAAATGCTGCAAGTGCACAGCAGATCCATCAGATTTGAAATAAATGATAAGTTAATGAGCTTTCCATAATTTCAAAAGCTCCATGAGGATGACTGTTATCTTCTCCTCCACTTGAGGGTTGCAATGTCTTGAGAAGATTGTGATCCATATGTGGGAGAGAGACAATTCTCAGCATCTTCCTTTTTTCTGCAAGAGAGATAAAGCCAATTAAATCATTTTATTTCAAGTGTTGGTGGAGAGCGGTCTATTGCCCTGTTGTTGTCTTCCATTGCCACATCTGTGTTCAGTGGAAGAAAGTAGGAAAAAGACAACTTGAAGTTCAATCAAGGCAGATCTCTGAATAAAGGGATAAGAATATAAGGGGGAGCAAAACAGGAGGAAGGCTGTGAAGATTCCAAACTATTGGTCACTTCTTGTGTGTTCTGTGACAAACTCCTTTGCTGCTTTTAATCCTGATAATACTTTCTTGTGGCTGGAGGTCTCACCCCTGATTTATGTGTGGTTGGAGTTGGCATGGTCAGCTTTGCAGACATCCTTCATTAGGATAAAGTAAATACAAAAGGGGAGGCAAAGCCCTGAACTACTGTTTTGCTAATTAATAGTAACAAATCCCACAAGTATTAAGCACTTTCAACATCATAAACACCCCAAGGTGCTTTAGAGGACTGTTATTAAATGGCATTGAACCACATTTTTAATATATTCATTTATCAGGGTCTGAGTTTCACTGACAAGCCCAGCACTTATTGGCTGAGCCTAATTTGCCTTTAGGATCTGAAAAGGCTTGCAAGGGCATTTAAGAGTTAATTATGTTGCCGTGTTGTGATTCACATATAGGCTGGATTTTATGACAGATTTCCATCCAATTGTTTTCTTCCAACTTTTAAATTTTTTTAATTTAAAATTTTAAAAATTTCCTCACCTTTAAAATTTCAGATTATTAACTGAATTTAAGTTCCACAGGAGAGATCTGAACTCAGGTCTCTGGATTGGTAGGTTAGGAACTTAACCACTGCTCTGCCATCTGCTGGTATTTGGGCAGGAACATATTAACGGAGAAAAGAATCAGAGCAAATTAGCCCAAAGTTTAGGGTCTTGGCAGCTGAAAGAATGTCCACCACTGGTGCAATTAAACTGGGGATGATCAAAAGGCAAGAATATGAGAGTGTAGAAACCTCAGAGGGTTATAGGGATGGTAGAGAATACAGAGATGGGGAAGGATGATGAAGAGATTTAAAAGCAAAAGTTAGAATTTTAAAATCGCCTTCACAAGCAAGCAGTTAACAGATTTAAAAGCTTGTAACTCAAATTTAAAGTAATGAAAGTGGTTTAAAATCTTTTATGCAGTGCAAAGACCACTTCAGTTCAAATCATTATAAACTACATAAAATTTTTATATTTGCGCAGACTTCCTAACTACAGAACCTTACTTCCTGTTGCCAGACTTTTTGTTACATTTTTATGTCAAATTATTTCACTACAAACATCCAATTTTTATTACAACCAGAAGCACCATCTGTCAACTGGTTCTTGTCCGTATGTGATTACAGACTCTGACCGCTACGAGACAGTACATTGTTTTAACCCACAAATTATCTTGAAATCCTTTTCATCCAATGTTTGTTATCAGTAATTGAAAATACAAAGTGAAAAGAATAAGGAAGTTTTAGCAATGATTTAATGGGCAATATCATCGCAGGAATTATTGATACCCTAGTCTCCATTCTTCCTTTCCAACATGGTCACACTTCCGGGTACTACTTCATCTCTGCTCCTTTAAGTTGAAGCGATGCAGAAGATCTCCTGTAAGATGAAACCATGGTTGGGTAATGTGGGGAATTGGTTTCACCAATCAAAGCCAAATCTAACTGGGCAATATAAAACTAATGGGACATGTTTTCACTGCTCACTATTCCAGGATATTCCTGGAAAGGAAAGATTCTTTACCCTGCTGTAAAACACCTTCATAAACAGCTCTTCCACTCTGATTGGACTTCTGACCCTGCCATAGTATCATAGTTACAAATCACATCCAACATGACTCAGGCTAAAGTAAATAATTTCTGCTCATCATTCACAATCTACCTGCAGCCACGGATGACTCTGCCATCCTTCCTTGATGTTTCTTCTTCATTGTCCACCTGAATGGGATTGCATTCATTTGGCTCCTGTCTTACTTATTCAGAGAATCATTTGGAACATCGCTCTGCCCTTCTCTTGTGTTCTCTGGTGTCCCCCAAGGAACTTTATCTTTTCCCTTCCTATTTCTCATTCATATGTTATCCTTGCAACATTGTTGGAAAGTACATTATCACTTTTCACATGTACGCTGACAACACCCTGCTCTATCTGCCAGAGAGTTATTTGTGACATTAAAAGGCAAAAAAGGAAGAGAAATGCAAGAGTCATTTTAAAATAGAAATATAAAAGTAATCAGGAATGATGTAATTATTAGAGGCAAAATATCAGTTAAGTTTTCCTTTCAGAATGCTCCCTAATTAATTGCATTCTGCCAAAAGCAGCTCATCATTCATAATGGAATTTCTACCTGCTCCTCTCCCCAAAAAATGTTGTTTAATATTTCCATGTGTACCCATAGATAAACCAAATAAATTAACCAAGGATCTCTATCTAAAGTTGCATTTGGGTACTGCAGTGACCAATGGCAAAAGTAACATAAATTTCTTGTTGTGGACGAACTCCTAACAATGCCAATTTAACACATTAGTTTGCATCAGCTGCTTTCTTACCAGTACTGGCCTGTACTGGTTCTCGAAGTCATGAAATATTGTGATTCAGTCACCTCGCATTTTAATAAGGTAATGAGAAAATATTGGAAGTCTTACATCGACAGCATACTATTTTGGCTTTTAAAGATAGGTCATGTAAGATAACAAAGTGAAATATTACAGAATCTCAATTAGTTAAGATAATAGACCACACAAACAGAAAATGCTGGAAACACTTAGCAGGTCAGGCAGCACCTATGGAAAAGAAACAAAGTTAATGTTTCAGGTCAAAGTGCTGAGTATTTCCAGCATTCTTTCTTTCTGTTTCAGACTTCCAGCATCTGGAGTTTTTTTGTGATGTTCAAAATAATAGATTGCTATCTTCTAAAGAAACAGAACCCAATACTTGAACATTTTCTGATGAGTGTGTTTCAGATTTTGGAGTTGATGCTGATTCTGATAGGTTTCTGAGTTTCTAAATGGATGTTACTGATATTATACATGACAAATTTTGGAATAGAAAGAACAAACTGATCTTGGTCAGACTGACACATTTTCTAAGGTACGCAAGTCAGATTAAATTACATTTTGATTCCAGCGATAAAGATGAATATTCATGAAGATTAGGAACGGAATATTTATTTTAACCTGATAATGTTTGTTGTTGTTAAGTGGAAAATGTAACTGAGCCAACCATCATTCAAATAGGTTGAACAGAAAGATAGAAAAATAGGAGCAGGGAAAGGCCATTCAGCCTTTTGAACCTGCTAACTGAATCAATATGATCATCCAAATTCAGTACTGTGTTTTTGCTTTCTCCCTATATCCCTTGATCCTTTTTAACCCTAAGAACAGTGTACACTGCTTCCTTGAATATAGGTAATGATTTGACTTCAACTGCCTTCTGTGATGGATTAAGCCAAAAGGCTAAGAAATGGAAGGTGTGGTTTGAAATAAGTAAATAGCAGTCAATGAACATTGCAACAGTAAGTGTGCACATAGTCAAAGACATACCTTGTATTAATAGAGTTCACAGAATACAAGCCAGCAACCTTTCCGTCTTTGCCTGCTGGTAATTCTTCAGAGGAATGACTAACTCTAACTCTAACAGTGGCTCCTATTTTCTGTGTGGGCACCAGCACTTCCGCTAGACTTACCCATACTTTGTCGCAGAGGTCCTCGAGTCCGTGGCTAAAAACTGCAGCAGCATCTTTCACTTTGCCGTTTGCGCTGATGGGTGCTTCTGCGCTCTGCTGGTGGATTCCTCAACAGGGCAGCACAGGCCTCCTCAGATTTCTCACTTATCCTGTGCTAGGTTGGTTCTGGTGCACGTGCAGTGAGCTGAGTGAAATGAACAGGAAGATACAGCTGCCAGGAGAACAATAAGGAGCCAGCATGCCCTTTGTGTGTACCATAAAAAGGCAATGGGAGCAGATGACTGTGGAGGTCAATTCCAGGAGTCTAGCCCTGAGGACAAGGATGGAACATAAATAACCCTGTAGGTTGAGTGAATGAATCTTCAAATTCTGTATCCCACCACTTGTGCCACTAGCCCCAGAGACTGCTCACTGCCCCCTTTCACTCACTTGGCCACAATCATAATCAATTAGCAATACAAACAGAACATATTGGAAATATTCCGTTGTTCAGGCAGTATTTGTGGAGAGAGAGGGAAGAACAGATTAAATATTTCACCAGAATTGATGAAAGGTCACTGACCTGAAGCTTTAGAGTTAAGGCCTCATGCGCTTCATTCATGTGTTCCTCCCTCACATATTTCGAACTGTAGCAAGCCTAAACCCACATCCCACCGCTTGTACATACCACAAACTATTTAATTGTGATAACCACAGCACACACATGTATTGCGTGGTCCTCACTGCTCTATTTCTCTTTCCTTTGCAAGAGAAGGTGAGCACATTGGGAAGCAACAGAGGGAAGAGGCATGTCTGCACATTCCAACATTCCTGAGGATGCAGTACCAGCCACGGTTGAGGCCATGGCTAGCAATAGGATTGATTCTATTGAAGATGACAGTATCCTCACACATAAACCTTCTGCTCACATCCCATTTCCCCATCTCCCTGCAAACTCTTCTCCTAAAATCCATAGATAGTGTGAGCATGCGTCTCTGCTGTCTGGTCTCCCATCAGCACTGCACTAGCCTAAATGTCTTTATGCTTTCAGATGCCCAAGAAATTCAACCTGCCCAG
Source organism: Pristis pectinata (assembly GCF_009764475.1). Lineage (NCBI taxonomy): Eukaryota > Metazoa > Chordata > Chondrichthyes > Rhinopristiformes > Pristidae > Pristis > Pristis pectinata. Next base: position 50,949,878 of record NC_067415.1, on the reverse strand, counting down.
GCAATGGAGGAAGCATAAGGGGAGAATGATGATGGAGTCAGAGCCTCACTAGATGTGTCATTGTAGTTACTAGTTCAGATGCCGGTGAAGTGTGTATCTAGATGAAAGCAGGATCTGCACATGATAGTGCTGCGGTCACAAGGTCACTGCAGCTGGGGCAAGCTGCAGAAGAAGTCTCATGGTGGATGTGATCAGTTGCTTGGTGCATTGGGAAACCCTTCAGAAAATCTGCTTTAAAGGCTAATGTCGACAGCATGCTGATGACTGGTCACATGGACTTAACAATGTCTGTATCTTGCTGGATTCACCAAAAAATGCTGCAGTTCTTTTTAGCCATCTCCAGATCCACACAAGCAGAGTGGAAGCAAGTCTTGGTACAAGTTTTACATAGAACAGAGAGTTCATCCTCTGTAGCAGGGAACTGGTGACTGACTTCACCGAAGAACTTGTGAACCCAATCATTGTGCAGCAATTTCAGCTTCCATTGCAGAACAAACAACTACTGCCAAGTCTGAGTGCTAGTTTTGGAGTGTGTGTCTTCAATGCTTCTGCCGGGATGTTGTCTAATCTCAAAGCCTTTTGCTGTTTCCTTATTTCTAATGGAGAGAATCAATTGGCTGAAGACTGGCTTTTGTGCTGATGGGATCTCAGGAGGAAGCTGAGATGGATCATCCAATCAGCACATAGAACTTGGGACTGCATCACGAGGAGACACATGGGAATTGGGAAAGAAGACCCACTTGAAATGAAAAAGCAACACTGGAAATTTTCATCTTGTTTGTCTTACCACTGGACAGGAAAAATGAAATTATCATTCTTAACTTGTTATGAATTCCAGTAGTGAATTATTCACACTATATGTTTCCTTTAATTTGGAAGAATTACTTTGTGCAGCGAAGACTTTGCAAAGACTATCTTTGTTCTTCTCCTGTTTGCATTGCAGGAACTGAGCCTGCATGTCAGTTGTATCCTTTTGCAATTTATTTGTGTTGAACATCTTTTTTTAATACTGTCATGTTTGTAATCAGTGAGAAAACTTCATAGAACATACAACATAGAACAGTAGAGCACAGGAACAGGCCCTTTGGTCCCTGATGTCTGTCCTGACCAAGATGCCAGTTCAAACTAATTCTATCTGCCTGCACAAGGTCTGTATCCCCCCACTCCCTGCCTGTTCAGATGCCTCTTAAACATTGCTGTCATATCTGGATTCACCAACTCCCCTGGCAGCACATTCTAGGCACCTAGCACTCTTTGTCACTATTGACCTTCTTAAACAAAGGACCAGCATTGGCTATTCTCCAGTCCTCTGGCACCTCACCTGCAGCTACAGAGGATATAAAGATCTCTATCAAGGCCCCAGCAATCCCCTTTCTTGTCTCTGTCAATAACCTGGGATAACTCCCATCAGTCCCTGGGGACTTATCCAACTTAATGTTCTTCAAGAGAGCCAACGCCTCCTCCTTCTTGATATCAATATGCCCTAGAAGTATCTGCGTACCCCTCCCTGATCTCCCTAACCTCCATATCCTTCTCCTTGGTGAATAATGATGTGAAGTACTCATTTAGTACCTTGCCCACTTCCTGTGGCTCCAGGCATAAATTCCCTCCTTTGTCCTTGAGTCGCCCTCTCCCTAGCTACCCTATTGTTTTTAATGTATGTATAAAATGCCTTGGGATTCTCCTTAATACTACTCACCAGGGACATTTCATGTTCACTTCCAGCCCTTCTGATTCCCTGCTTAAGTTCCTTCTTGCTTCCTTTATATTCCTCAATGGCCCTGACTGATTTCAGCTCCTAAACCTTGCATGTGCTTCCTTTTTCTTTTTGACTAAATTTGCAATATCTTTTGTCATCCAAGATTCCCGAACCTTGCCATCCTTGTCTTTCTTCTTCACAGGAACATGTTGGTCCCAATCCACTCTCCCCATATCTTGCCTAATACTGTTGTAATTAGCTTTCCCCCATCTCGCACTTATTCTGTCATCCAGTCTGATCCTTATCCATAATTATCCAAAAACTTACTGAGTTATGATCACTGTTCCTGAAATGTTCTCCCAGTGAAACTCTGATCACCTGGCTAGGCTCATTTCTCAATATAAGGTCCAGTATGGCCCCATCCCTGGATGAACTATCTACAATAAGATCACCCCTCATTCTTCCAAACTCTAAGGAATACAGACCCTACCTGTTTAGCCTCTCTTGATAGAGCAATCCTCTCATCCCAGGAATCAACCTGGTGAATCTCCCTTGGAATGCTTCCAATGCTATCCTTTCTTGGCTAAGGTGACCAAAACCGTGCATGGTATTCCAGGAGTGGCCACCTTGTACAATTGTGATAAATTGCAGAGTAAAGCAGATAATGCATCACAGATCCAAATCACAGCTGGTATCTCCCTGGCCTGTGAAGCCCAACCTCTGCTGATCCCCTGCTAGAGACCAGTGCTGGATTCATAAATCATTATTATTTGATATGAATATGCTAATAAAACATTAATACTCATAATGCACAAGGGTAAAGGGAAGCATTCTCAAGTGTCCTATTACGTGCAGTCTATAATGATGTGTTGCCAAGAACTATGTCTTATGAAAGTACAGTTAACTCATGTGAAGAATACACAGATGCAATACTAGTTTCCTCACCACCCTGTTTGTACTCGTAAAATGAAGTGTCAGTTCCTTTCACCTACTTAATGCTGCTTTTACAACTTGTTTGAAGACATAGTTGGTGGAGGCTAGAACTTCTTCCTGCAAACTGTTCAAATTGGGGTCAGCTGACATCATTATAGCATTCATATCATCCCATTGCCAGTGGGTAGTTTTGAATATGCTGAGTTTGGTACTGAGCTGTGTAATGGATTTTGGCATTGCAGTTGGAATTGTACTCTGGGAGAGGAAGAGGAGGACGAGGAAGGAAAGTTCTGGCTGAAAGGGCAGAAAATCGAGGCAGGTTTGGAGGGATACTGTTTAACTGATTCTCCTGGGAATCAGTAAAGGATGACAAAGAACCAGGAATGGTTCAATAATTGCTAATTGGTCAGAGCCCATTGAAGACTGCACACCCTGGTGAGGGGAGAGGTTACAAGGTAGAGAAAGAGCGGTTGCCGGGAGATGATGCTAGGCCTTTTTGCAAGCCAGTAAAATAGTGGTTGAAGGTACCAATTTAAGAGTGGGCATGCAGTGGAATATAGTTCAACAAAGAAGAATGGTGCACTGGAGAGAGGTGAATGGGTTGGTAGGTGAACAGGCAGATGGATGGGTGGGTGGGTGATGGAGGTGTGTATGGGGAGGTGCACTGAACAGTGGTGCAAAGGAGAATGAGGAGGGGCACAGAGCAGAGGTACACAGAGCACAGGTTCAGAGTGGGGGCATGCAGAGAAGGGAGGTGCACAGGGAAGACAGGTTGGGGGCAGGTTCCTTTTTGGGAGGGGATGTGGGGCACACTGTGTAGGTTCACAGGGAAGGTGCACAGGGCAATTTTATGGCTAATGTTCTCTAATCCAGGCTACATTATGCTGAACCTCTTCTGCACCCTCTCCAAAGCCGCCGCATCCTTCCTGCAATGCGGGTAAACAAAACTGAACACAATACCCCAAATGTAGCCTAACCTAAGGTTTATACAGCTTCAGTATGACTTGACAACTTTTATATTCAATGCCCTGACTAATGAAGGTAAGAATGCCATACACCTTCTTTAGCCCTTTATGTTGCCACTTTCAGTGAGTTATGGACTTATATCCCAAGATCCCTCTATACATCAATGCTCCCAAGTGTCCTGCCATTTACTGTTTATGTTCCTATTACATTTGACCTCACAAAGTGCAGCACATCACACTTGTCTGGGTTAAACTCCACCTGCCATTTCTCTGCCCTTATTCCCAATTGGTCTATAGCCTGCTGTAGACCTGCTGATGACCACACCTGTTCATCCAGCTGCAGCTCCTGACAAACTGAGTTAGGGAACTGGAGCTGGAGCTGAATGAACTTCGGATCATTCGTGAGGCAGAGGCAGACATAGACAGGACTTTCAGGGAGATAGTCACCCCTAAAAGTCAGGAGGCAGGTAGCTGGGTGACTGTTAGGAAAGGGAAGGGGTATAGACATAAAGAGCAGAGCACCCCTGTGGCCGTTCCCATCAACAATAAGTATGCCGTTTTGGATACTGCTGGTGGGGACAACCTACCAGGGACAAGTTGTAGTGGTCACATTTCTGGCACCGAGGTGGTACCCTCAGCTCAGAAAGGAAGGAGGGAAAAGAGGAGAGCAGTAGTGATAGGAGGTTCGATAGTCAGGGGGACAGATAGGAGGTTCTGTGGGAGAGATCCAGAATCCCGGATGGTCTGTTGCCTCCCTGGTGCCAGGGTCCGCGATATCTCGGATCGAGTTCTCGATATTCTTAGGAGGGAGGGTGAACAGCCAGATGTCGTGGTCCACGTAGGGACCAATGACGTGGATAGGAAGGAGGAGGAGGTCCTGCAAAGAGAGTTTAAAGAACTAGGTGCAAAGTTGAAGGACAGGACCTCCAAGGTTGCAATCTCAGGATTACTACCCATGCCACGTGCTAGTGAGGCTAGAAATAGGAGGATCATGCAGCTAAATATGTGGCTAAGGAGATGGTGCAGGAGGGAGGACTTCATGTTCCTAGACAATTGGGCCTTGTTCCAGGGAAGGTGGGACCTGTTCCGACGGGACGGTTTGCACCTGAACTGGAGGGGGACTAGCATACTTGTGGGTAGGTTTGCCAGTGCTGCTCCGGGGGCTTTAAACTAGATTTGCAGGGGGAGGGGAACCGGAATTTTAGAACAGATAGTGAGGTGGAGGAGGAAAATGGTCATGTGAGGACTGCAGGTATAGACAGAAATCAAAGGTTTGTATGTGATAGAAATGTTCTAAGGTGCATCTATTTCAATGCAAGGAGTATTGTAGGTAAGGCAGATGAGCTTAGGACATGGATTGGCACATGGGATTATGAAATTATTGCTATTAGTGAGACCTGGTTGCAGGAGGGGCAGGACTGGCAGCTTAATGTTCCGGGGTTCTGTTGTTTCAGACGTGATAGAGGGGGAGGGACGAAAGGGGGAGGAGTGGCATTACTAGTCAGGGAAAATATCACAGCTGTGCGGAGACAGGACAGCCCAGAGGGCTCGTCTACAGAGGCCATATGGGTGGAGCCGAGGAACAGGAAAGGTGTGGTCACACTAATAGGGTTGTATTATAGACCGCCCAATAGTCAGAGAGAATTGGAGGAACAAATCTGTAGTGAGATAGCAGACCGATGTAAGAAACAGAAAATAGTCATAGTGGGGGATTTTAACTTTCCACATATTGACTGGGACTCCCACACTGTGAAAGGGCTGGATGGCTTAGAATTTGTCAAATGTGTTCAGGAAAGTTTTCTAAATCAATATATAGAGGTACCGATGAGAGAGAATGCAATACTTGATCTCCTATTAGGGGATCAGACAGGGCAGGTGACAGAAGTATGTGCAGGTGAGCATTTTGGGTCCAGTGACCATAATGTCATTAGTTTCAAGTTAATTATGGATAAGGATAGGTCTGGTCCTCGAGTTGAGGTTCTAAATTGGAGAAAGGCCAATTTTGTGGAAATGAGAAAGGATCTAGGAAAAGTGGATTGGGATAAATTGTTTTCTGGCGAGGATGTGTTCAGTAAGTGGAAGGCCTTCAAAGGCGAAATTTTGAGAGTGCAGAGTTTGCATGTTCCTGCCAGGATTAAAGGCAAAGTTAACAAGCATAGGGAACCTTGGTTTTCAAAAGATATTGGTGCTCTGGTTAAGAAAAAGAGAGAGGTGTATAGCAGGTATAGGCAACTAGGAACAAATGAGGTACTTGAGGAGTATAGAAAATGTAAGAAAATACTAAAAAAGGAAGTCTGTTGGTGGTGCTCAATGGACTAAGCCATAACTTGGCTTTGGCCCAAGCACTTTTCAATCTATTATTTACCACTCTTTAATAAGTCTTTTACAATACTGACACAAGTTTAATTTTGATTTTTAACTGCTAAAATGAATACCAGATCTAAAGCGTCAGCTAATGGTAAAGGTAATGGAAACCAACCTACTTTGGAAGCTATTTCTAATCTGGATAGAAAGTTTGACCAGAGCTTTGCCGAATTGAAGTCCATTTTACAGGACTTTGAAGAAAAACAAAATACTCTTATCCAGGAGAATGCTAAACAAATGCAATTAATTACTGAACTCGCCCAAGCTGGTAAAGAGAGAGATGCCAAACTTCATTCACTTGAAAAAGCTTTAATTATGACCAAGCAAAACCTGGAAAAGCAACAACAGAGGATCATTGACCTGGAAGGACGCAGCAGGAGGAAACATTTAAGAATCATCAATTTTCCAGACAACACCGAGACTGGTAAACCCTACAGAATTCTTTTCTAAACTTTTGGTCGATGTGTTCGGTTCCGATACGTTTCCTGCTGACACCATTCTGGACAGAGCTCATAGAGCATTAAGATTCGAACCTGCTCCAGATCAAAAACCTCGGCCAGTAATTTTGAGATTTTATTTTGTCAGCGTCAAGGAACCCTTGATTCATACCGCTCGTTGACGTGGAATGATTCAATTTAAACAATGGAAGTTTTGAATAGTTGAAGATTATGTCCCAGAAGTTATGAAAGAAAGGCTGACCTACAAACCAGTTATGGCTCTTCTCTATCAAAGCAATTATCATCCTGCATTATTACTCCCAGCAAAGCTGAGAATTACACTGCCTGATAAATCTCGTAAATGGTTTAAATCTATCCAAGAAGCCAACCGATTTCTTTTGAACTAGCTTTTAATTTTAAAAGCTAAGAAATGCAGAAGAGATACAGTGTTTTTCCTTTGATTTACTACTTACTCGCTTTATTATCGAATTAATTTTTAGATTTAAACCTCTCTTTTTTCTTCTTTTAATATTTTTAATGTTTTGTTTTTATTATAATTAAGAATTTAACAAAATGATCGTTTGCTTTCTTTTTGAAATAATTATTAAACTGCATTCTTTAAATGTTGACGGTTAATGCCCTTTGGCTCTCTTTTAATTCCACAACTTCGTTGTTACTTTGATATCTCTGTTTGGGTTATCTTGTTCATTCTTAGTCTAAACATGAGTGTTTATATATTTGTTAATTTGGACTACCACCACCAATAGAATTGGGGTTAATTCAATTAGAGGGTAGCTCTCTGGCTGTCTATTGGCCAGTTTTCAGGCTGTTGGGGGAGGGGGGTGGGGCTGTTTTTAGGTCTTTTTTTCTTCTGGGCTAAACTACAAATTTTTCTAAATTGTCGTCATATCCGCTTCCTCCTTGAACTTCCTGTTGGTAAGATCCGTATATACCAAGATTAACCCTTTACATACCATATGTTTTTTAATCTGTTAAAATGGATAAGACTATTAATTTTACTTCATGGAATGTTAATGGCTTAGACAATTTGTTTAAGTGCAAGAAGATCTTTAAAGTTTTTCATAGATTAAATGCTCAGATCATTTTTGTTCAGGAGACTCGCATCAGGAAGAAAGATAATAAACGTTTTTTTAGATTTTGGAGGGGTCAACAGTTCCATTCAAATTCACAAGCAAAGGTGAAAGGAGTTTCTATTTTTATAGACTCCTCAATTTCGTTTGTTCATCATGGGACATATCAGACCCAAATGGTAGATTTTTATTAATTACTGGTCTACTTCATAATAAAAAAGTTGTTATGGTTAATGTTTATGCACCCAATGTAGATAACCCTGAATTTTTTAAACATTTGTTTGCATTATTTCCTAATTTAAATGAATACACTGTGATTATGGCTGGAGAGTTCAACTGCTGTCTAAACCCTTCGATGGATAGATCTGTGTCAAATCCTACACTTCCAAACAAATCTGCTGTCTTTATTAATTCCTTTTTAGTTGAATCCAGAATTTTAGATGTTTGGAGATTTCTACACCCATTTGATAAAGAATTTTCATTCTTTTCTCATATCTACCATAATTACTCGAGGATTGATTATTTTTTTATTGATGCTAGAGTAGCTCCACTTACTATGGACTGCAAATACGATGCAATTGCCATTTCTGATCATGCGCCATTGAGATTATCAATTAAATTACTAGATGTATCCTTTGATGTCAGACAATGGTGATTTAACCCTTCGCTATTACAAGACATAGATTTCGTCCAATTTATTAAAGAACAGATTTCATTTTTCTTTTTAATTTTACTGAAGAAATCTCCAGCGGGATAATATGGGATACGTTTAAAGCATACATCCGCAGTCAAATTCTTTCATATTCTGCTGGATTGAAAAAATGAACTAATAACAAAATATGTATATTAGCTGATGAGATTAAAGAAATCGATAAAACATATTCCGTTACTCCTAATCTGGAGCTTTTTAAAACGAGAACAGAACTCCAACTACAACATAGTTTATTATTAACAGCTTCAATTGAAAATCTACTACTTAAAAACAAAAGTCAATTTTATGTACAGGGTGACAAATCTGGTAAATTATTGGCCAACCAATTGAGAGCTACTATATCTAAACGTCAGATTAATAAAATTCGTAAACCAGATGGTACCTACATGATAGATCAAGTTCAAATTAACTAATCCTTCCAAGAATTTTATTCTTCTTTATACCAATCAGAATCCCCTGAGGATCCTACATTAATACATGAATTTTTAAAAGATTTGAAGGCTCCCCAATTATCTTTAAATGAATGCTCTACATTAGATGCTCCCATTTCGGAGGAAGAAATAAAGAAAGTAATATTTTCAATGAATTCGGGTAAAACACCTGGCCCTGACAGATATACAGCTGAATTTTTTAAATCCTTTTCTGATATTCTTGTTCCCTGGTTAGCCAAAATTTTTAGAGATGCCCTATTAGTGGGTAAACTATCACAATCTTTCTATGAAGCAACTATTTCTTTAATTCTTAAAAAGGATAAAGATCCCACTGATTGTGCATCTTATAGACCTATTTATTAAATTTAGATTCCAAAATATTTTCCAAAATATTGGCCTTCAGATTGGAAAAGGTTCTTCCACAAATTATCTCTGAAGACCAGACAGGATTTATTCAGAATCGTTATCTACATTTTAATATTAGGAGATTAATGAATACTATATATACCCCTTCATCCCAAATTCCAGAATGCGTTGTTTCACTAGATGTTGAAAAGGCGTTTGACAGAGTCGAATGGGAATATCTATTCAGTACACTTCAAAAATTTAATTTTAGCCCTCAATTTATATCTGCGATTAAAATGATTTATTATGCACCTATGGCTTCAATACTTACTAATAATCAAAGATATCCTTTGTTTAGGCTTTTTCAAGACAAGGCTGCCCATTGAGCCCTTTACTGTTTGATATTGCTTTAGAACCTTTGGCTATTGCACCTCGGGATTCTTCAAATATATGTGGCATTACTCGTGGACAGAAGATTCATGAGATATCTCTCTACGCAGATGACCTGTTACTTTATATTTCTAATCCGGAGGAATCTATCCCCACAGTATTATCACTATTAGATCAGTTTAGTGTTTTTTCTGGCTATAGATTAAATCTTAATAAGAGCGAACTTTTTCCATTAAATATGCAAACCCCAATTTATAGCCAATTACCTTTTAGATTGGGAACTGACTATTTTATGTATTTAGGTGTTAAAGTTACCAAGAGTCATTAAGGGCTTATTTAAAGTTAATTTACTGCCTTTAATTGACCATGTTAAACAATTATTTACTCAATGGTCCCCACTGTCTCTATCATTGGTAGGCCGAATTAATGCGGTTAAGATGAATATTTTACCAAAATTTTTATATTTATTTCAAGTGATTCCAACTTTTGTTCTGAAATCTTTTTTTGACACTATTGATTCTAAAATTCTTTCATATATTTGGCAGAATAAAAACCCAAGGTTAAGTAAGAAATATTTACAAAAACTAAAAAAGGATGGTGGTATGGCCTTGCCTAACTTTAGATTATATTGTTGGGCAGTCAATATTAGATATTTAATTTTTTGGATACAAGATTCAGATGTAATTCAACGCCCCAAATGGGTACACCTTGAGTCCCAATCAGTACTTGAATTTTCATTAGTTTCTATTTTAGGAGCTCCACTCCCTTTTGCACTTACCAAATTAAGTAAACATATGATTAACCCAATTGTTAAACACACAATACGAATATGGTTTCAATTTCGTAAATGTTTTGGATTGAGTAAATTTAATCTATCAAGTCCCATTCAATCTAATTTTTTCTTTCATCCATCCAGAGTTGACTCAGCTTTTTCCATATGGAAAAGGAAGGGAATAGTATGTTTTCGTGATTTATTCATTGATAACTGTTTTTCATCCTTTGAACAATCGTCTAACAAATACAATTTGCCTAGATCACACTTCTTTCGATATTTGCAGATTAGAAATTTTTTAAAAGCTACTATACCCTCTTTTCTGACACCTTACAAAACTGAAATTACGGAAAAAATTTTCGGTTTTAATCCTTGTCAGAAGGGCTGGATAACAATAATCTATGATCTAATTATGAAAATTCATTCAGAACCACTGGACAAAATTAAGAATGAATGGGAAAATGAATTTCAGACATCTATACCTACAGAGACTTGGAAGAAAATTCTTCATTTAGTTAGTACATCTTCAATGTGTGCCAGACATCCTTTGATACAGTTTAAGGTAGTTCACAGGACCCATATGTCAAAAGATAAGCTAGCTCGTTTTTATCAACATATAAATCCTATATCTGACAGATATAAATCGAATGTGGCTTCTTTGACACATATGTTTTGGTCCTGTCCTCTTTTGGAAAAATATTGGAAAGATATTTTCAAGATTATTTCAAATGTATTGAAGATTGATTTACAACCTCATCCTATCACTGCAATTTTTGGATTACCAAGGATAGAGTCTGGCCATCTATCTGCCTCCGCTAACCGTATGATTGCCTTTGTTACATTAATGGCCAAACAATCCATTTTGCTTCAATGGAAGGATCCAATACCCCCTATTACTTTTCAATGGTTCTCTCAAACTATATCATGTTTAAACTTGGAAAAAATTAGGAGTGGTACTGTTGATCCTTCACTTAAATTTGAGGAAGTTGGGAGTCCATTTATTCAATATTTTCACATGATATAGATCCCCTTGTAATAACCTTTCAACTTAGAGGAATGGAGTTGATGACATAATATTGCTCTGTTTCTACTGAGAAATTTTAGTCCAGTTTTTTTTCTGTTTGTTTTTTTTTGAAATTTTTTTTTCTTTAGCTTAGTTTGGTTTGATATATTGTTTACAATTTTTCTTACTATTCTAGGGATATTTTTTCTTTCTTTTATATTTTATAATAAACCTTTTTCTTTCCTTTCTTTTATATTATATTCATTCACTAAGAGGTCGTTGGATCTACAGATTTTTTTATACTTTATTGTTCTTTATGATTATCCATGCCGTGATTGTTCTCCTGATCTCTTTGTATTACATGTACAAACATTGACGTTATATATTAATCTGTATTAATTTGAAAACTATTAAAAAGATTGAAAAAGAAAGAAAGAAAATACTAAAAAAGGAAATCAGGAAGGCAAAAAGACAACATGAGGCTGCTTTGGCAGATAATGTGAAAGTAAACCCAAAGGGTTTCTACAAGTATATGAAGAGTAAAAGGATAGTAAGGGACAAAATTGGTCCCCTAGAAGATCAGAGTGGACATCTGTGTGTGGAGCCTCAAGAGATGGGGGAGATCTTAAACAGTTTTTTTGCATCAGTATTTACTTAGGAAACAGGTATAGAGGATATGGAAGGTAGGGAAACAAGTAGTAGGATCATAGAACATATTAGAGATTAAAGAGGAAGAGGTGCTTGCTGCTTTACAGCGAATAAAGGTAGATAAATCCCCCGGGCCTGACAAGATATTTCCTCGGACATTGAGAGAGACTTGTGTAGAAATTGCAGGGGCCCTGGCAGATTTATTTAAAATGTCCTTAGCACTGGGTGCGGTGCCGGAGGACTGGAGGGTAGCTCATATTGTTCTGTTGTTTAAAAACGGCTCTAAAAGTAAACCAGGTAATTACAGGCCGGTGAGCCTGACATCAGTAGCAGGTAAATTATTGGAAGGTGTTCTGAGGGATCGGATATACAAGTATTTGGACAGCCAAGGGCTGATTAAGGATAGTCAGCATGGCTTTGTGTGTGGTAGATCATGTTTAACGAATCTTGTAGAGTTTTTTGAGGAGGTTACTAAGAAAGTAGATGAAGGAAAGGCTGTGGATATTGTCTACATGGACTTTAGCAAGGCCTTTGACAAGGTCCTACATGGGAGGTTAGTTCAGAAGGTTCAGTCACTAGGTATCCATGGAAAGGTTGTAAACTGGATTCGAAACTGGCTGTGTGGGAGAAGTAGTGGATGATTGTTTCTCAGACTGGAGGCCTGTGACTAGTGGTGTGCCTCAGGGATCTGTGCTGGGGCCATTGTTGTTTGTTGTCTATATCAGTGATCTAGATGATAATGTGGTAAATTGGATCAGCAAGTTTGCTGATGACACTAAGATTGGAGGCATAGTGGACAGCGAGGAAGGCTTTCAAAGCTTGCAGAGGGATCTGAACCAACTGGAAGAATGGGCCAGAAAATGGCAGATGGAATTTAATGCAGACAGGTGTGAGGTGTTGCATTTTGGAAGGACAAATCAAGGTAGGACATACACAGTAAATGGTAGGGCACTGAGGAGTGTGGAGGAACAAAGGGATCTGGGAGTTCAGATACATAATTCTCTGAAAGTGGCGTCACAGGTAGACAGGGTTGTAAAAACGGCTTTTGGCATCCTGGCATTCATAAATCAAAGTATTGAGTATAGGAGTTGGGATGTTATGTTGAGGTTGTATAAGTCACTGGTGAGGCCAAATTTGGAGTATTGTGTGCAGTTCTGGTCACCTAACTATAGGAAGGATATCAGTAAGATTGAAAGATTGCAGAGGAGATTTACTAGAATGTTGCTGGGTCTTCAGGAGTTGAGTTACAGAGAAAGATTGAACAGGTTAAGACTTCATTCCTTGGAGCGTAGAAGAATGAGGGGAGATTTGATAGAGGTTTGCAAAATTATGAGGGGCATAGACAGAGTTAATGCGAGTAGGCTCTTTCCACCTAGATTAGGAGAGATAAGTACAAGAGGACATGGCTTTAGGGTGAAAGGGGAAAGGTTTAGGGGGAACATTTGGGGGAACTTCTTCACTCAGAGAGTGGTGGGAGTGTGGAATGGGCTGCCATCTGATGTAGTAAATGCAGGCTCACTCTTAAGTTTTAAGAATAAATTGGATAGATACATGGACGGGAGAGGTCTGGAGGGTTATGGACTGAGTGCAGATAAGTGGGACTAGTGGAATAACGTTTCGGCACAGACTAGAAGGGTCGAATGGCCTGTTTTCTATGCCGTAGTGTTCTATGGCTCCATGGTTCTATGCTGAATCCTTCTCACAATTCACAACTCTGCCAAGTTTTGTGTCATCTGCAAACTTACTTATGCAGCCCACTTACATTTTTGCCCAAACCATTTATATACATCGCAAACAACAGAGGTCCCAGCACTGATCCTTGTGGAACACCATTGGTCACAGACCTCAAGTCAGAATAACACCCCTCCACCACTACCCTCTATCTTCTATGACCAAGCCAATTTTGAATCTAATCTACCAAGTCACCATAGAGCCCATGTGCTTTAACCTTCTGGATCAGCCTACCATGAAGGAACTCGTCAAATACTTTAGTAAAGTCTGTGTATACAACATCCGTTGTCCCACCTATCAATCATTTTCATTGTTTCCTCAAAAAACTCAATCAAGTTTGTAAGACTTGACCTCCCCGGCAAGGCCATGCTGACTAGTCATAATAAGTATATGCTTCTCCAGATGCAAGTAGCTCCTATCCCTAAGGATCTTCTCCAATAATTTCCCAAACATTTATGAAAGGCTTACTGGCCTATAATTTCCTTTTTTGTCTCTATTGCCCTTGGGAACACCATTGGCTATTCTCCAGTCCTCTGGGATCTCGGCTGTGACTAAAGAGGATACAAAAATCTCTGTCAAAGCCCCAGCAATCTCCACTCTTGCCTCTCTCAATACCCTCAAATAGATCCCATCAGACCCTGGGGACTTATCCACCTTAATGCTCTTCAAGGCCCCCAGCACCTCCTCCTTCTAGATATCAACATGTCCTAGAATATCAGCATAACACTCCCTGATCTCACGATGCTCCATGTCCTTCTCCTTTGGCAATACCGATGCAAAGTACTCATTTATTACCTCACTTGATTCCTCTGGCTCCAGGTATAAATTCCCCCATTGTCCTTGAGCAATCCTATCCTTTCTGTAGTTACTCTCCTGCTTTTAATGTATGTACAAAATGCCTCGAGATTCTCTTTAATCCTACTCGCCAAAGACATTCCATGGCCCCTTGTAGCCCTCCTGATTTTCAGTTTAAATCATTTCCTGCTTCCTTTATATTCTTTAAAGGCCCTTTCCAGTTTCAGCTTCCTAATCCTTACAGGTGCTTCCTTTCTCTTTTTGACTAAATCTCTGATCATACAAGGTTCCCGAATGTAGCTCTCCTTGTCTTTGTTCTTCATGGGAATATGTTGTTTCTGAATTCTGACCAGCAGGCCTTTAAACAACACCCACATGTCAGATGTGGACTTACCCAATAACAACTGCTTCCAATCTACTCTCCCCAGCTTCTGCCTAATACGATTATAATTAGCCTTTCCCCAATTTAACATCATCCCCAACTGGAATTTGGAATTACAATGACTAATGTCAGGAAGACAGTTCAATGATACTGCTAATGCAGGAGGAACAGGAAGAATCCTATTGCTGTCACTATGAAGGCGTGGTTGGAAGCGGATGAGGGGTTAATCAGTGCCTCTGCCATGGATCCAAGGCAGGAAGAAGTGACTGGCCTCGTCAGATTTAGGAAAAGTGATTACATCCTTTTTTATAACCAGCCTGACTCCCACCCTTCAGCACTCCTCCCCCATCACCCAGCTTCATTGTGTTTGGCTAAGGGGAAACCAAAACACACTCCAACACCAATGTAATTTTCTGCAGCACTTTTGGTCATCTTTTATGCACATTTGGATCACCCATTAATATTTCTCTTTAACACTGCCAGATATAGCAATCCTTATGTCCTGTGATAACTCTGGCTTGCAGCCACCCTCGTCTACATCCATCTGGTGAAATGCTCACCCTCATTTACTCACGAGCCTCTTAATGGAAGAGAAGGCACAAATTATATTGGAAGAAGACTGAATGTGGTCTACTGGAAACTACACAGCTCACAGCTGCAGGAGAGGATACCAGGGGTATTTGTGACTTATATTTGTCTCTTTCAATCAGAGGTGCAGAGATTGAAAACTTGCTGATTGCTGGTGACAGAAGTAAAACTATCTCTGACACCCGCGCCGACTTTAGTTTTCAAGATGATTGAATGTTGTGATTGTCAAGACAGTGAGGTTGTAAGTTGTCTGATGAAAAGATGAAGTGCTTTTACAGAAGATTCACTGTTACATCAATCCAAGACCATTGATCTGAAATATCAACGCTATCTTGTCATCACTGATGCTACCTATGCTGCTGAGTGATTCAAGCATTTTTTGCTTTTGCAACATCATAGAAGGCCTTGGAGAATAAAGTTGTGGCAGGAATGAGATGGAGACAAAATAGCAAGTAACTGAAAACTTGGGGTCATGTCAATTGTTTGGAAGTGCTCTGTATAAGTGATGTAGCCCCCTCTAGCACCCTCTTAAGGTAATGCAAAAATTATAAGCATTAATCAATTCAAGGTCAGAGGCTAGTGTATGCTGCTAAGGGATGATCACATTGCTGGCTTGTAAGTAGTTCATTTATAATGTTACTCACCAAGAAGCTACAGAATGTGACAAGTAGTACTTTATCAAAAGAAAGAACAAGCTACTGGTAGCAATGAACAACACTCAGCAGCAACATAATCCAATTAATATTTGGTTTCCTATTCAGTCCACAGACTTTCTTCAGGCTCTGTTCTTTCCCAGTGCTGTTGTCTCCCGCTGTCTCTTTCTTTCTCTTCTCCAGTTTTCTCTTCTCCAGTTTTCTCTCCACTCACTATCTAATGCTTCATCTTCCTGCAAAGGACACTGAGGTACCACTTTGTGTGCTATGGTGAAATTTTATGCTGATCTCTAACAATGTTTAATTTTCAAAATTAATTGGAGTGTGTTCTTATTTTTGGTACAACATTGTGAGTGGTTCTGGTTTTCCCATCTCCACCCCTTTTGTTGCTTTCTTTGGCCCAGCATCAGCTGCTTTTCTTTACACAATCATCCCTTTCAACATTCAATCCTTCCTACTTTAACAGACCTTTCCTCACCACACCCTGAAAAATGTCTCCCTGCAATGAACACAAAAATGCTGGAAATACTCAGCAGGCCAGGCAGCATCTGTGGAAATAGAAACAGAGTTAATCTTTCTGGTCAAAGACCCTTTATTCAGCATAACAAACAGGTATTCTGAAAGAATCTCTTGGAAGAATCACACTTCAAAGTACATTGAGGTTTTACACTCTTTAAGCAGAAAGATAACAGCAGGTGATCAAATATTGATATAATTGCGCAGTTTACTTCAACATTTTGAGAATAGACAAGCAATTTTGTAGAATTATATAATTACAATGGGAGTACATCTCAATTGACAAGAAGCCTTTGAATATTCAAACACCTATAGATGGTCTGAACATAGAACAGTACAGCACAGGAACAGACTCTTTGGCCCACTATGTCTGTGCCAACTATGACGCCAATTTAAACTGCACATCTGTGTGCACATGGTCTGCATCCCTCTATTCCCTGCTTGTTCATGTGTCTAAGTTCCTCTTAAATGTTGCTATTGTATCTGCTTCCACCACTTCCACAGGCAGCACGTTACAGGCACCCACCACTCACAGTGTGAAAAAACTTGCCTTGTAAATCTCCTTTAAACTTTCTCCCTCTCACCTTAAAGCTATGCCCACTTTGGGGAAAAATGCTTTGACTATCTACCCTATCTATACCTCTTGTCATTTTATATACTTACATAAGGTCACTTTTCATCCTCTGTCATTCCACAGAAAATAATCCAAGTTTGTCTACCCTCTCCTTTTCGCTAATACTCACTAATCCAGGCAACATCCTGGTGAACCTCTTCTGCACATCTCCAAAGTCTCCACATCCTTTCTGTAATGCAGCGACCAGAACTGCACACAACACTCCAGATTGGAGTACTGGGTACTGTTTTGGTCACCCTGTTACAGGAAGGATGTGGTTAAACTGGAAAGAGTGCAGAAAAGATTTACGAGAATGTTGCCAGAACAAGAGGGCCTGAGTTATAGGGAGAGGTTGGCCAGGCTAGGATTTTATGCTTTGGAGTGTAGGAGACTAAAAGGTGATCTTATAGAGGTTTATAAAATCACGAGGGGCATAGATAAGGTGGATGGTGGCAGTCCTTTCCCTAGGGTAGGAGGGTCTAAAACTAGGGGGCATAGATTTAGGGTGAGGGGGAAAGATTTAAAAGGGACTTGAGGGGCAATTTTTTCATGCAGAGGGTGGTGAGTATATGGAATGAGCGGCCAGATGAAATGGTTGAGGCAGGTACAATAGTATCATTTAAGAAGCACTTGGATAGGTACATGGAAGGATGGGGTTTAGAGGGATGTGGGTTGAACACAGGAAATTGGGACTAGCTGGGTGGGCACCATGGTCAGCATGGACTGGTTGGGCTGACGGTCTTGTATCCGTGCTGTATTGATCCATGACTCTATGTAGCCTAACCAAAGTTTTATGCAGCTGCAACATGAGTTCCCAACTTTTATACTCAAAACCCGACCAATGAAGGCTTCTGAGCATAAAAAGCTCAGGTGCCCAAAGTGTACTTTTATCACAGTTTTGAGGGATGGCTCCTGCAATATACAAACACCCCAAATATTGATTGACAGAACAAATATGTTTTTAATTATGTATTAACTGGCAGAATGGCCACTTAATCCCTTCCCTAATCTCACAGCAGGAATATCAATGTGGTCAGATGAACATAAATATTCTTTTATTGCTTTCCTCTGCATAGTTTACAATAGAAAAAAGGATGTCCCATGCCTAATGGTTGGCTTCAGTATCCTTAAGGTGTTGGTAGATGTTACATTGTTTAATAAAGTAATTTTGTACAAGTAGAATAGAAGGCATCTTGTCAGTTCCCAAAGTATATTTCGTAAGTGCTCTCCTGTTGTGAATAGTAGCCTGCAATCTTTGCAGACACTGTTTGACTACTGCTTGTAAGTTACATATGAACAGGTTTAATTTTGAAGACTGAGTCTCATTTGTATTAATGGCTGCTACCCACATAACTCCTGATTAAAACTGATACTCAATCCCAAACAGATATGAGGAAATCACTTGCAGAAATAGAAGTTCAGCTTTTTTTTTGGAATCACTTAGCTGGTAAGATTTTAATATGCCCAAAGTGATTGTTTCCAACAGGGGAGATAGTTACAAGACTTCAGACAAGGAGGCATCTTTACAATATAAGGGGTTGGTCATTTAAAACAGAGATACATAGAAAATTTTGCAGAGATTGGTGAATCTCTATTTCAGAGGGTTATGGAGGCTGGATCATTGGAAGTATTTCAGGTGGAGTTAGATAGATTTTTGAAAGGTTGGGGAATTTAGGGTAATGGGACACTGGCACAGATGAGGAGTTGAGATAAGATAAGATTTCTTTATTAGTCACATGTACATCGAAACACCATAGTGAAATGCATTTTTTTGCGTAGAGTGTTCTGGGGGCAGCCCGCAAGTATCGCCACACTTCCGACACCAACATGGCATGCCCACAGCTCCTAACCCATATGTCTTTGGAATGTGGGAGGAAACCGGAGCACCCGGAGGAAACCCACGCAGACATGGGGAGAGTGTACAAACTCCTGACAGACAGCGGCTGGAATTGAACCCGGGTTGCTGGCACTGTAATAGCATTACGCTAACCACTACACTACCGTGCCTGCCCTACACTACTGTGCCTGCCCTAGGGCTGGGTTAAATCAGCTATGATCATGTTGATTGGCGGGGTAGGCTTGAAGGGCCAGGTAGCCAACTCCTGCTCCTGTTGTGTTCTTGTGTTCCATTTTTGACTAACTGTAACTCTGAAAGTCAGTAAAACCTATAGATTTTGAGAAGGGCTGTTTTGAGGTCAAAGTGTTGTGCTTGAGGTCTAAGTGCAGAGGCTTTGATGAGGGAGGCTTTAGTGAGAAGACTGAATGGTGACAACTGGGTGGGTGGTGGAGACTGATACAAGCACTCGCAAAGGCTAAGGCATAGATAAGATATAGAGTAGAGTAGAGGGCTGAGGACACAGCCTTGTGGGGTACCAATGTTGAAAATAATCGTGCCAGAGGTATTGCTGCCTATCCTCACTGATTGTGGTCTGTTTGTTAGAAAGTGAAGGATCCAGTTACAGAGGGAGGTGTTGAGTCCTAGGTCTCGGAGTTTGGTGACAAGCTTGCTTGGAATTATTGTATTGAAGGCAGAGCTGTAGTCAATAAACAATAGTCTAATATATGTGTCTTTACTGCATGTCCCTCTCCTGTTTTTATTTCTCGAACTCATCCATAAGCTACTTTCTATTTCTTTATCCAACCCTTGATATTCCGTGAAATCCAGGGTTGCTTGGAGTTGTTGACCATGCCCTTCACAATTACAGAAACCCTTGGCCCTGAAATCCCACAATTTCATTTTTAGGTGACTCCCACTGGTCACGTGTGCACTTATCATTTACTTCATGTTTTTTCCTGTTCTGGATTCTTCCATGTTGTAAAGAATAATGCTTGGGGGTGAAGTGGGTGGGAGGGGAGGTGGAGGAGGGAATTTTTATCTCCTGTAGCTGGTGGCGTTCCCAGGTGAGAGCACATGGGTTACACTGGAAAGCTGCATAGATCTCATCATTTCTGATTTTAATGGATACTGGGTAAAGTGATCACCCAAGTGTGTGGGTTCTAATTCACAAATTCCAGCTGGTAACTACTGCCATCATTGGGCCCAGCCATGACTGACCATTGAACTTGGTGAAATACAGGAATATATCTCTTTTCTCAGTTTTTGGAAACCTCTTTTTTTCTACAGACAAGTCTAGTTAGTGGATTGTGGAGAAAGTTTAAAAATGCTGAGCAAAATAAGCTTAAATACTTTTTCCTACTGACAGGCCTAGGGATGGCCCAATATATGTGGGAGCCTAGCTCTAGCAGAGCAGCCATTTTGCGAAGTGCTGTATCCAACAGTATCCAAAATGATGTACTCGTTAGAGAGGGGAACAGCCACAGGGAACTCCTGCATGACCTACCTGTTTTGTTCTGAGGTCAAAGTGTTGCGCTTGAGGTCTAAGTGCAGAGGCTTTGATGAGGGAGGCTTTAGTGAGGAGACTGAATGGTGACGTGGAGTAAATCAGGGTAAGTTCTATCCTTTTTCTTTCTTATAACGCAGTACAAACTTCAGAGGTAGAAATGGCAGTCAGTAGAGTGGCATGCCCCTCCTGTGAAATATGGGAGATTGGGGCAAAGTTTTGTGTGCCCGACAACTAAGTTTGCAGGAAGTGTGTTCAGCTTCAGCTCCTCTCAGACCACATAGATCGGTTGGTGTGGTAATTGGGCTCACTTAGGAGCATACAGGAGACAGAACGTGTTATAGACAGGAATTTCAGGAAGGTGGTCACATTTCAAGTTCAACTAGATAGATGGGGGACCAGCAGGAGGGGCAGGTAGGTCATGCAAGAGTTCCCTGTGGTTGTTCCCCTCTCTAATGAGTACATCATTTTGGATACTGTTGGAGGGATGGCCTCTCAGGGGAAAGCAACAGCAGCAGCCAGATCAGTGGCATCACAGTTGCACAGCAGGGAGGGTCGAAGTCCAGGCAAGATGTGATGATAGGGGACTCTTTAGTCAGGAGCACAGATGAGCATTTCTGTGGCTGTCAGTGAGACTTCTGATGATGGTGTACTGCCTCCCTGGTGCTAGGTTCAAGGGCATAGGACAATCTGAAAGGGAAGCATGAGCAGCCAGAGGTCCTGGTCCATATTGGTACCACTGTTGTAGGTAGGAAGAGAGATGAGGTCCTGCAAAGTGAGTAGAGGGAGTTAGGCAGAAGGTTGAGGAGCAGGATCTCGGGTTGTGAATGTCAGGATTACTCCCTGTGCCACACACTAGTGAGGTTAGCAATAGGAGGATAAGGCAAATTAATGCATTGCCCAAGAGCTGGTGCAGGCAGGAGGGCTTCAGCTACTTGGACCATTTCGATCTCTTCTGGGGCAGAGGTGACCTGTACAAGAGGGACGGGTTGCATCTGAACTGGAGGGGGACCAATATTTTTATAGGAGGTTTGCTAGTGCAACCTGGGAGGGCTAAACTAGTCTGGCAAGAGGGATGGATGGGAGCCAAAGTAGTACTGCATCATATGAGAATGATGAAGCAAGTATAGAGGTTTAAATCAAGCAAGTGCAGTGGCCAGGCCAGGCAGGGGCAGGACAGTGAGCACAGTGGGTCTGATAGACTAGACTGAATTTAATGCAAGAAGCCTCATAGGTAAAGCAGATGAACTCAGAGTATGGATTGGCACGTGGGATTGTGATATCATAGCCATTATAGCAACATAGTTGAGGGATGGAAGTGACTGGCAGCTCAATGTTCTGGGATACTGATCTTTCTGGTGTGATGGAGGTGGAGGTAAGAGAGGAGGGGAGTTGCAATATTGATTAGGGAGAACATTATGGAGGTACTTAGAGAGGCTATCCTGCTGGGAACATCCAACGAGGCCATATGGGTAGAACTTAGAAATAAAAAACGATTACTTTGATGGGATTATCCTATATGTCCCCCTAATAGTCAGTAGGAATTAGAGGAGCATATATGTATGGAAATCACAGGAAGGTGTAGGAATAATAGGGTTATAATAGCAGGTGATTTTAACTTCCCTATTATTGACTGGGCCTACCTGATATTAAAGGATGAGATGGGGCAGAACTTATTCAGTGTGTACAGGAAAGTTTTCTGAAGCAAAATGTAGATGGTCCCGCTAGAGAAGGGGCTGCACTAGATCCCTTCTTAGGAAATGAAGCTGGGTAAGTGATTGACATGTCGGTGGGGGAGCACTTTGGGACCAGTGACCATAATTCTATTATTTTCAAGACATACATGGAAATAGATAGGACTAGTCTTGGTATTGGTCTTCAAGTTAAAGTCCTAAATTGTGGGAGGGCTAATTTTAAGGGCATCAGACAATAACTCTCAAAAGTTGATTAGGAGAGGCTGTTAGCAGGTAAAGTGATGTCTGGTAAATAGGAAGCTTTTAAAAGTGAAATAAGAGTTCAAGGCCAGCATGTTCCTGTTAGAGGGAAGGACAAGGCTGGCAAGATTAGGGAACCTTGGTTGATGAGGGATATTGAGGATCTGGTCATGAAAAAGAAGGAGGAATATGTCAGGTATAGGCAGCTGGGATCGAGTGAGTCCCTTGAAAAGAATAAGGGAAGTAGGGGTACTCTTAAGAAGGAAATTAGGAGAGCAAAAATGGGCCATGAGATATCATGAGCATCCCAAATGAATCCATAAGTATATTACGAGTTGAAGGTGATCTAGGGAAAGAGTAGGTCCCCTTATGGATCACAGGAAATGAGTGGGTTCTTAAATGAATATTTCTCCTCTGTATTTACTGTGCAGAAGGATATATGGAAGTTAATGAATTTAGGGCAGGAACGGTGATATTCTGGAACATATCAATATTACAAAGGAGGAGATGTTGGAGGTCCTGAAACACGTAAAGGTGGATAAATCCATGGGACCTGACCAGGTGTTTCCTAGGATGTTATGAGGAGTAAGGGAAGAGATTGCCGTGACACTGGCAGAGATTTTTGTAACTTTGTCAGCCATGGGTGAGGTACCAGAAGTCTGGAGGATGGCTAATGTTGTGTCTTTATTTAAGAAGGGCAGCAGGGATAAGCCAGGGAACAACAGGCTGGTGAGCATTACATCACTGGTGGGAAGGTTATTGGAAGGGATTCTGAGAGACAGCACTTATTTGTATTTGAAAAGGCAAGGACTAATTAGGGAAAGCCAGCATGGCTTTGTGCGTGGGAAATCATGTCTCATGAACTTGATTGAGTTTTTTGAAGAGATTGACCAAGAGGATTGATGAGGGTAGGGCAGTAGATGTTGTCTACATGGAATTTAACAAGGCCTTTAACAAGGTCCTACATAGTAGGCTGGTCCAGAAGGTTAGAACACATGGGATCCAGGGTGAGCTAGCCAATTGGATACAGAATTCGTTTGGTGGTCGGAGTCAGAGGGTGGTAGTGGAGAGTGGTTTTTCAGATTGGAGGCCTGTGACCAGTGACATACTGCAGGGATTGGTTCTGTGTTCACTGTCATTTGTCATCTATATTAATGATTTTGATGAGAATGTAGGTGGCATAGTTAGTAGGTTTGTGGATGACACCAAAATTGGTGGTGTAGTGGATAGTGAAGAGGTTGTCTAACTAAATCAGGACCGGACATACACAGCGAATGGAGGGCCCTGGGGAGTGTTGTTGAACCGAGGGATCTTGGGGTATAAGTACATAATTCCCTGAAAGAGGCAACAATGGTAGATAGGGTGGTGAAGAAAGTGTATGGCATGTCTGCCTTCATCAGCTGAGGCATTGAATACAAGAGGCATTGGGATGTCATGTTATGATGGTACAAAACATTGGTTAGGCTGCACTTCGAGCACAGTGAGCAGTTCTGGTCACCACAAGATATCATTAAACTAGAGAGGGTGCAGAAAAGATTCACAAGGATATTTGCTGGATTGGAGGGCTTGAGTTATAAGGAGAGATTGGAAGGGCTCTGTTTTTCCTAGAGCAAAGGAGGCTGAGAGGTGACATGATAGAAGTATATAAGATTATGAAAGGCATAGATAGGGTAGATAGCCAGAGTCTGTTTCCCATGGTTGGGATGTCTTAAACTGGAGGGCATAGGTTTAAGGTGAGAGGGAGGAGGTTTAAAGGGGACGAAGGATAAATGTTTGAAGCAAAGAGTAGGTGGTATTGGGAATGAGCTGCCAGAGGAAGTGGTGGAGGCAGGAACAGTAACCACATTTAAGAGGCATCGGGACAGGTACTTGAGTGAGTGAGGCATAGTGGGATATGGAATTAATGCAGGCAAGTGGGATTAGTACAGACAGGCATGATGGTCAGCATAGACATGGTGGGCCGAAGGGCCTGTTTTTATGTTGTACAACTCTATGACTTTACTGTTACCCTGAGTATGAAATCTCTATACTTATTTGAGTGATAATAGGCAGCTGAACAACACATAAAAGTCACTAGGACAGGACATGGATAGGAAAGGTTTAGAGGGATATGGGCTAAATGCAGGTAAATGGGGCTAGCTTAGATGGGAATCTTGGTCAGCATGGACCAGTTGGGCCAAAGGGTCTGTTTCGGTGTTGTATAACCTATAATTATCAGAAGGCCAAAAGCCATAACATACCCTCTTCCTATCTGTACCAAGTTAGGGTAGGTCCAGCAGTGATAATAGCTCTGTGATTTTCTTTGTATAATTATTATATTTAAATGTAAAGGACCAGCCTGCTTGCCAGAGTGTCCTTGTTGGTAAGTACCCCTTAAGCACTTAATTCATTTGCTAAAGGAAAAAAAAAGTTCTTTCTAAAATTACATTCCTTGGGAAAAAAATCCTGATATCTTCTCATTAATCAGAGGCCAGCTGAAATATAACTTTCCTCCAAGGGAACATTTTTTCCTTACTCAAGGGCAGTGACCTCCAGTAAGATTTAATACCTCTGCTGAACTAAGCTGGAATGGGTCCAGCCTTCTGCTTAATTAGAAAACATATAAGCTGCTAAGGAGAACACTGCATCGATTTAAAGTTCTCTGCATTGAATTATATACATGGTTCGTCAAGCAGCCAGGAAATATTTATTGCTTCAGTGTATTATGGTGGATTATGATATCATCCTATTCTTGTGAGACATGTTGATGAGCTATATTGTTATCATTATAAGTGGAATATCAACATTTTACCAAATTAAGTGTTGTTTTTAAAGAAAATAAAGCAAGACTGGTTGTCATATACCACCATTCACATCATCCCAAAATGCTTTACAGCCAATGAAACACTTTGTGGAGTGGCTGAAGTATAGGAAATGTACCAACTTGTGTACAGTAAGTTCTCACAAACAGCACTGTGATAAGAGCCAGATTATCTGTTTTTAGAGATGTTAATTCATGGATTGACAAGGGAAAACTTCCCTGCTCTTCATTAAACAAGTTTTGTGGGATCTTTGTAGTCCACCTGAGAAAATAGATGAAATCTTAGCCTTGCATTTCATCCAAAAGGCAACATCATGAACAGCGTAGCACTTCCTCAGTATGGCAATGTCAGTCGAATGTTTTATGCTCAATTTCCAGGAATTTGAACCAAAGAACTTCTGATTATGAAGAAAGAGAGGTGCCCACTGGGAAAACAGAAGACTGGGAAGCTTTTAAAAACCTGCAGAGAGAAACTAAGAAGGTCATTAGGAAAGAAAAGATGAGTTATGAAAGGAAGTTGGCGGATAACATTTGAAAGGATACTAAGAGTTTTTTTTAAATACATAAGGAGTAAAAGAGAGACACGTGTTGATATTGGACCAATTGATAACGGTGCAGGAGGTATTATAATGGACGATAGAGAGATGGCAGAGGAATTGAATGAATATTTTGCACCGGTCTTCACCGTGGAGGACATCAGCAATGTGCCAGTTAGTCAGGAGTCTCATGAAATGGAACTGAGTTCAGTTAAGATTACTAGGGAGAAGGTGCTAGGAAAACTAAAAGGGCTAAAGACTGATAAGTCTCCCGGACCAGATGAGGTGCATCCCTGGGTTCTGAAGGAGGTGGCTTTAGAGATAGCGGAGGCATTGGAGATAGTTTTCCAGAAATCGATAGATTCCGGCATGGTTCAGGAGGACTGGATGGTCGCAAATGTAGTTCCGTTGTATAAGAAAGGTGGGAGGCAGCATAAAGGAAATTACAGACCTATTAGTCTGACGTCAGTGGTGGGAAAATTATTGGAATCTATCCTCAAGGATGGGGTTACGGAATACCTAGAGGCGCAAGGCAGGATAGGTCCTAGCCAACATGGTTTTGTGAAGGGAAGATCCTGCCTGACCAACCTATTGGAGGTTTTTGAAGAAATCACAGGTAGGGTGGATAAGGGAGAGGTGGTAGATGTGTATTTAGACTTTCAAAAGGCCTTTGATAAGGTGCCTCACAAGAGTTATTAATAAGATGAGAGGTCATGGAATTACGGGTAGGATAACAGAATGGGTGGAGCATTGGCTGGTTGGCAGGAAGCAAAGAGTGGAAATAAAAGGATCTCGTTCTGGTTGGTTACTAGTTACTAGTGGTGTGCCGCAAGGGTCGGTGTTGGGACTGCTCCTTTTTACCTTGTACATTAACGATTTGGATAATGGAATAAATGGTTTCGTGGCTAAGTTTGCGGATGACACCAAGATAGGTGGAGGAGTAGGGAGTATTGAAGAGATAGGAAGGTTGCAGAGGGACATAGACAGTTTAGGAGAATGGGCAAGGAAATGGCAGATGAGATTCAATGTTGAGAAATGTGCAGTTGTACACTTTGGAAGCAGAAATAAGCGGGCAAATTATTATCTAGGAGGAGAGAAAATTCAAAGTACGGAAGTACAAAGGGACTCGTGCAGGATACCTTAAAGGTTAACCACCAGGTCGGATCGGTGGTAAAGAAAGCGAATGCTATGTTGGCATTCATTTCGAGAGGTATAGTGTATAAAAGTAAGGAAGTGTTGATAAGGCTCTACAGGGCACTAGTGAGGCCTCATTTGGAATATTGTGCGCAGTTTTGGGCCCCACAGCTTAGGAAGGATGTGCTGACGTTGGAGAGGGTTCAGAGGAGATTTACGAGGATGATTCCAGGAATGAAAGAGCTTACGTATGAGGAGCGTTTGTCGGCTTTTGGACTGTACTCACTGGAGTACAGAAGAATGAGAGGGGACCTCATAGCGACATTTAAAATGTTGATAGGAAAGGACAGAGTAGATGTGGCTAGGCTGTTTTCCTTGGTGGGTGAGTCCAGGACCAGAGGGCATAATCTTAGAATTAGAGGGTACAGTTTCAAAACAGAGATGAGGAAAAATTTCTTTAGCCAGAGGGTGGTGAATTTGTGGAACTCCTTGCCACGTACAGCAGTGGAGGCCAGATCAGTGGGGGCATTCAAGGAGGAGATAGATAGATATCTAAATAGTCAGGATATCAAGGGATATGGGAATAAGGCCGGAAATTGGGATTAGAATAGGTTTTTTTTTCTCTTTCCCTCATTCCCCATTTCTCATTTCTTTTTTCCCTTTCCTTGGAGCAGACTCGATGGGCTGAATGGCCTGCTTCTGCTCCCTTGTCTTGTGATCTTGTGATATTGTGCTTTAATCCAAATGTACAATGTGCATGAACTAACATTTCCTGCTTTCTTTTTCCATATGTTTATATGATGACCCCTTGTCAGATTTATAATAGAGTTTATCTCAAGATGACTGCAATGGACAATTTTGCAACAGTAAATTTTAGAATGTGTAAGCCAATATTTTTACATTCTGTGATAGCTTTGAGCAGGGTGGTCATGTCTCATAGATCTGACTGAGCTGTTTGAGGAGGTAATTGATGAAGGCAAGTGGTACATGTGGTTTACATAGACTTTAGTAAGGCTTTTGACAAGGTCCCACATGATAGCTGGTCCAGAAAGTTAAGGTATAAGGGATCCAAGGTGCTTTGGGAAATTGGATCCAAAATTAATAGGGATAGGAGGTAGAGGGGTAGTGGTGGATGGGTGTTTTTCTGACTGGAAGTCTGTAACCAGTTGTGTACCACAGGGATCGATGCTGGGATCTTTGTTATTTGTAATATATATAAATGACTTATGAGAATATAGTGGGCATGATTAGAAAGTTTGCAGACAATATGAAAATTGGTGGAGTCATAGATAGTGAAGAAGGTTGTCTAAGGGTTCAGAAGGTTGGACAGAGTAGTGATAGATGGAATTTAATTCAGAGAAGTGTGAGGTAATGCACTTTGGGAGATCAGTTCTGGTTGGACATAGAATAAATGCCAGGGACCTTAGAAGCATTGATGTACAGAGAGACCTTGGGATGCAAGTCCATAACTCCCTGAAAGTGGTGACACAGATGGATAGGCTATTGAAAGAGGCATTTGGTATGCTTACTTTCATAGGCCGAGGCATTGACTATAAGATTTGGGACATCATACTGCAGTTGAACAAAATATTGATTAGACTTATCTTAAGAGTATTGTGTACAGTCCTGGTAGCCACACCATAGGAAGGATGTGGTAGCAAAGAGAAAGTGCAAAAGAGGTTCGCCAGGATGTTGCCTGGAATGGAGGGTTGTAGTTATAAGGAGAGATTGAATAGGCTGGATTTATTCTCACTGCGACACAGGAGGCTGAGGGCTGACCTTATAGAGATTTATAAAATTATGAGAGGCATAGATAGGTTAGTTGGTCAGAGCCTTTTTCCAGGGCAGGAGAGTCTAGAACTAGAGGGTACAGGTTCAAGGTGAGAAGGGAGAAATTTGAAGGAGATCTGAGGGGTAAGTTTTTCTGCACAGAGTTTTTCTGTGATTATTTGGAATGAACTGCCAGAAAATGTAATGGAGGCAGATAAAATTACAGCGTTTGAAAGGTGTTTGGACAGGTTCTTGGATAGCAAAGGTAGAAAGGAATACAGGCATGAAGTAGAAAAATGGGATTAATGTAGATTGGCATCACAGTCAGCATGGATGAGGTGGACTGAAAGGGCTTGTTTCTGTGCTGTACGTTTTTATGATTATATGATACTTCTTTATTCTTATGCACAATGGGTCAGTTCCTCCTTTGGGATTTGTGCCATTGGACAGTATATAGGGTAGGTACTTGAAAAGTACAAAAACAAGAGAAAACAATAGAGCAAATGGCTTACGTTGCTGATTATGCTATTTCATGTACACCTGAACTGTTTTCATACCTATGTCTCCTCCTGAAAAAGCAGTTGGCAGTGATTGATCATGACTAGTACTGATTAAAAAAAACAATGGCAATCATTGTTTTTCTGTATTTAAATCAATCTGTTGCCACTTGAAAATAGTCTGTGTTCTGACAGTGCTGTGACTTTAACCTTATGTCTGATTCAATGAATACACTATAATTGTAAATGATTCTGAAAATAATTTTGAGGAACTTGTTTCCTTTTGGAGTAAAATCATCTCTGGGTTGAAGACATAGTAATGAAATACATGAAAGACTTGGCAATGGGATTCCATTCCACTGAGCAAAAATAAACACTATCAAATACACCATTAATCAGCTTTTTGTTATATATAATTCAAACTATATCCACACTTGTATCATTTAATGGTTGCTCTGTATTATTTTAGAATTTTTTAACCTTAAGTTTTCATTTTAAATCAAATGAAAACAGAGTAAAAATGGAAAAAAACCAAACCTCAACATCCTGTCTTCAAAGTATTTTTCTATGATTGTAAAATGTGAAGCAACTTAATGAAAATTGCAACTTCACTCAACAACAAAAAAAATCCTTCATTGTACTAGAAGCATAATTTCAAGCCTTACATCTCTGGCTTTTTGAATTCTCCCTTATGTTACGAACCAGCAACAAAAGAAACACACCGAGTCATGATTCAGTGTTAAAAACTACTCTATTAATAACTACTTATGATAATAAGAAAAATAAAAGTAAAAATGTTAGAATGTTAGAAGTAAAAATGTTACACCTTGAACATTAACCCCAAGACTAAACTCGTTGTGTGTGTGTGTGTGGCAAAGTCCCAAACTCCAAGTCCAGGAATGGTTCTTAAAGTTCAGTTCAGCAAGCCATAAGGTGAAACATGAGCAAAGGCTCCTTCAACAACCACCGTTGTCTGAAGGTAAGACGTAGATGTAGAGATAGAGAGTAATTACGAAATCCAAATGTTCCACGATGGAACCCAAAGGACACCTCAGTCTTTACTCAGTAGTGACTTCATCACCCTGAAAAGCATCCGAATTGTGGCCGTCCACACAAATACCTGTTTCCTTCTACAGGTTAACAACAAAGTGGACTCCACTGGATTGCTCCAAATAATCCATACGTGGATTGTAGTGACAGACACAGTTATTGTTTCTCATCCATCGATAGAGAAACTAGCAGGCTGGTGTCTCTCTCTCTCTCTTCTCTCTCTCTCTTCTCTGACTGACTTCTTCAAAAACGTCATTATGTCCTTTATCTTCTGTTGACGTAAGCACGCCACACAATCACACTATGCCCTATCTTAAAGGGACATTCACCGATAGTAACCTAGTCCGTAACACTTAAAACAATTTTATCTAGCTGCCTTAAAAACAGGAATTGCTGGAAAATTTAGAAACCTGTCATGTTTGAGCTTGTAGGAAGAGGGATGAATGGAAAGAACAAGGGGAATATCTGTGACAAGGTGGAGAAAAAGAGAAAATGGATGATGAATTGGTGTTGATCAAGGGAAGCTTGTTTAATGGCAGCTAATCTGCCTGGAATTGGTGTGAGTAGAGGGAGGACAGAGTGGAGGAAAGAACCTGACTGGAACTGTGAGGTATAGAATACAGCAGTTGTTGGAGATTTGACGTGATGAAGGCTGGGAGCCCCACATATCAGGTTGTATCTGCAGAGAACGAGAAAATGATTTCTGTCAGAACTGGTCAGGACTCGGAAGCTAAAAAACCCTGTATTTTCTGGAAATTTGAAACACAACCAAAATGCTGGAAACATTCAGTAGGTCAGACAGCATCACAGAGTGAAGCAAAGTTTACGCCCCAGGGTAATGACTCGCCCACCAAGAAAAATCATTGGCCCAAAACACCAACACACACAGCTGGTTTCCAACTTGCCTAGAATCCCCAGCATTCCCTGCTCTTACACAGAACTGGCCAGTTCTGACACAAATTGGAAAGGCTGATCATCTGACATGCTGAATTCATTGTTGGGCTGTGAAGGCTGAATTGTACCAAAATGGAAGCTTATATTGGGCTTTGTTGGATCAGTGTAAAAGGGGTCATAGTGGGAAGAGGGGTGGCAAATCAAAAGGACTAGTAACTGGAAGCTCAGGGTTACCCATGTGGACTGAATGGAGATGCTCTGCAAAACAGTCATCCTAAATGCATTTGGCTTCTCCAGTGTAGAGGAGACTGCATTGTGAGCACCGAATGCAGTGCGCTAAATTGAAAGAAGTGCAAGTGAATCACTGCTTCACCTGGAAGAAGTGTTTGGGTCCCTGGATGATTACAAGGGAAGAAATAAAAGGACAGATGGTGCACCTCCTAGAAGTGAAGCCGCTGTGAAAAGGGAAATGGGTGTTGGTGAAGATGGAGCCAGTGAATTGTAGAAGGAACAGCCCTCTGGAATGCTGAAATGGAAGGGGAGGGAAAGATGTGTCTGCTGGTGGCATCTCATTGAAGGTGATGAGAATTTGAGTATGGAGGTTGGTGGGATGGAAGTTGTGGGCAAAGGGTAGCTCTGTCTTGCTCTGATGGAAGGAGACGGGTGAGAGCAGAAGTAGGGGAAATGGAATAGAAGTGACTGAGAGTCCTATCAACTGTGGTGGGGAGGAAGCTGCGGTCAAGGAGGAAGGAAGGCACCTCTGAAATACTAGTGCAGAACATATCATCAGAAAAAGATATGACAGAACCTGAGAGATTGGGAAAAGCCAATGGAGTCCTTACAGGATGCTGGAAGAAGGGGCATTGTCTGGATAGCTGTGGCAGTCTAATGGCTTGTAATGGATAATGGCTGCTTATCTGTCCCTTAAAATGGAGACAGAGAAGTCAAGAAGAGAAAGGAATCTAACTGCCACTCCTCAAATACTTTGGAAAAGTCATCTTTT
Organism: Pristis pectinata; assembly: GCF_009764475.1. Classification (NCBI taxonomy): domain Eukaryota; kingdom Metazoa; phylum Chordata; class Chondrichthyes; order Rhinopristiformes; family Pristidae; genus Pristis; species Pristis pectinata. The sequence goes on along the minus strand of NC_067415.1, from coordinate 50,917,851 downwards.
CAACTCTAGCTTTTGTCTTCTCATCTAAGCATTTGCTTGTGTCTGCTGTGCAGGTTCCCAGTGAATGATGGAAACATCCAACACATTAGAGAAGATTTTAATCAATCACAGTGGCAGGAAATTGAGACAGTCCATCTGCTGACTGTTCTGACTTTTTTTGAATGTAATGGAAAGTAAAATTGGATTGCATACTTAATAAAAGTCTGATCCACTGGTGCAGAATTGATTGTAACTGTCAGCTGTAAGTGCAGACAATTACTTAGATGCAACTTGTTGCAAAAGGTGCAACGCAGCTTAACCTTGAACCATGGTGCAGTGCCAGACTCATATAATACCTGTTGTTTTGGTATACTCTGTAGTCATTGAAAACCAATAAGGTAAAATTTTCATTGAGGAACAGATTTTGGAGGATAAGTTAAAAGTTAATGTTGTATATCCTGGATTTCTTCTGAGCTGTCATTGGGATGCAGAGAATAGTCGTGTCGTCCAGCTGTTGTTCCCGAAGATAATGTATGTGAGTAGGTTGGCTGCTGAGACGTTCTCCCAGGCTCTGAAATGGACGATGGGGGGAAGTGTAGGCATGAACTTGATCCAGGAGAACACTGCTGGTCCCACAAAGAGAGTTGGAAAAGAGATCCTTATAATATTCTTCCCTTCTTGATCGTTTTCCCTCTCCAGCTTGCTGCTCAGGCTGCCAAGTTAAATCTGCAGTCAGCATCTGGCAAGATCATTATAATCTGAAATGCACATGTACAAAATGGTGTCACCTGGTTTGAGCAAATGTTGAGCAGATTAAATCAGCTTCAGAATCTGTAAACTGGGTAAATAACCAGGGTGAAGATAAGCACCCTAACACTTAGTTTCTGTCAGGGGGTTAGCTTAAAATTTTCCCACCATTTTATGTTTAATCTGATTGGTTGCATTATGAAAAAAATGTTACTTTATATTTCTCCCTATAGTTCCAAGCCATAAGGCATTTTGTCGTTGGATTTAATTATGAGTTTGATGGTGCACTCTCTACCATGTTTACAGATATCTGAGAGCCCTTGAGAACAAACCTGAACAATTATTATTTGACTAAAGTGAACTTAAATCCACCTCAATTTTAAGTATTGTTTCTAACTGTTATATCTTTCAGTTTGACCTACTGTCCCATAGACAGAACATCAACTACTGTTCTTTTGACAAATACTACCAGACCTGCTGAGTGTTTAAAAAAGCTTTGTATTTAGATTTCATCAAGTTCCTTAGAGATTCCTTCTTAAATTTTACTTCACTTTTAGACCTTTATCCAATTTTGACACTATAGGCTAATTTTACCACCGAGGGGAACAAATAAACCCTGGTAACCAAGAGATATTGCATACCAGCTCCTTGTTCATGGCCAAATTCTCATCCTCTTGCTTTTAAAAGTTATTTTATCTGACACTGATGCATTTTTAAGCCATAAAATCATCTGAAGGTCAGTGAGAAAATTAATCAGTGGAGGGAACTGCCTCTGAAAGTTGGATCATCTTCTTCAAACCCTTTTCTTGACTTCTAACTTATGAAGAATATTTATGCTGAAGTGCTTTTGGGTACAGGTACTACTTCCATTGCTGTTTCTCATTTACTAAATGCTCCTCATTAGAAGATGGCATCTTGGTAGTCGTAGTAATTCCTTTCTTGGAATTCCCCAGAACTATAGCTAATGTTCTCCATATTTACTCTACTTGTCAAAAATAATAGATGAATATTTTGATTCAGTGGTTCTCAACCTAGGGTGCATTATCCCATTGTCCTGGTGAAGGTGGGGGTGGGTGGCAAGAGAAATGAGGGGCAGGGTGGTGGTCTGTGAGCCTTTAATAATATTGAGGTAACTTAGAAAGTTCACAAAATAATTAAACATATACTTGGCATGGTAGTTGCCCTCGTGATAGGGCTGTTAGTCATCTCTAACTATCCCTATGTTAGCCTCAACCCCAGAAAAGGAGTGATCTATGACATTTTTAGGCATTTATGTGGGTAGTGCAATCTTTACTCAGTATGAACATGAGATTTCATTCATGTTGGTGGGAAACCACTGATATAAGTCATAGTGACAAATGGGAGTTTCTTTTCAAGATTTGGCTTGTTTTGCTACCAGACAATTAGACATTAACAGGCAGTCTATATTAAATTTTCATTTATTTGGAGCCTCTTGTGGTCATTATACAATTGCTTGCCAGACTGGGGATAATTGAGTAATTCCTCTGTCGATTAAACTTGGTGAGCTACACTGCTCTAAGTGACTAGGTATTTATGTGCATTTTATGCTCATAATTTGTATCTACCTATCTTCCACACCCTGCATATTTTTAGGATTATGTTGCGCTAATTGGAAGAAATTGCTGTTGTTTCTGCTTCTTTGCACTGAAAATAGACTGTTTTGTAAGTAAGTTCTCTTTGCTTCACAACAGATTGTTGCTTATGAAACTCATTGACCAATGCAGTATTGTCAGTAAGTATTCTGCTTATCTGGTAGCCTATCTACTGTGCATAAAAAGTGTTTATTTGAAGATTGTGTAATATGATTAGCCCATTGTTAGCACGAGCTTATAGAACAAAGACCGAACCATTTTGTTTCTATATTCCTCTTTTGTTAATGCTTATGTTTTTCAAGGTACCTACTGTCTTATCGAGCAACACAGCTTTTGGATATGTAATGTGATGCTTGTTTCTCCTTGTTTGTTGTCCTTTTTAGTTCTGTACAATTACTGGTCACGGAGATGCATTGATTATATAACTAAATCAGCTATCCAGAGGCTTGCACTATTAATGCAAAGGTAACAAATTTTTCTTTGGTTTCTTGTGCAAAGCACATGCAGATGTATTGCTGATGGTTATACTGACTTTCTGTGGAACTGGTTCAATTGGCCTGGTGCTTCCTGGGAATGGAGCTCAATCACAATCAAAACCATTAATCATGCCTTCATAGACTTTAAAGCATGATGTAAAATTAACAAAAGCAAATAAAAAAATTAAATATATTTTTTAAATGCTCAATTAATTAAAATAAAGCAAATTACTGAAACTCATTTCTCTCACTCACAGTCATTTCTCTCCATTGAAGTGAATGGAGCTGCTGAAACTGCACTAGCTCTCGCCTGCGGCAGATTCAGTGGGCAGATTTCCCAGTGTAACTGCTAGCATTGATATGCCACCCTGCATTCCACAAGGAATTCAGCACCAGACTGCAGTTTGGAAACCTCTAATGATCATGACAGAAAGTTCCAAAGCTCTTCAATTGCACACACATTCGTGGGAGTCTTGCGCTTCCTGACATTTATGGAGGGAAATGCCTATAGTTTCATGTGAAGCTGTTAATAACTGTCAGAAAAAAAAAGACACTGACTATTCTGTAATGGAATGTGCAGAGGTGAATGCAACTTGCATTTGATGTGTGATATCAAGGGTGAATTTCTTCCCTCAAGAGTTTAACTAACATCAGACTGACCATTTGAATGTTGCTTAAAATCTCCTAGAAATAAAAATGTGGTGGTTGTAAGAGAGTCATGAAATTTTTGAATCATCATAAACATCCAACTAATTTACTTATATCCTTTGGGGAAGAACCTTAATGCTAACCTATGCTTTCAGTATCATAATATTGCTGCCCCTTAAATGTCCCTTAAGATCCTTAACATGCCCATCCATTGTATAAAACTTCACCACCTTCCAGAGAAGATCATAGGATAGGCAATATGTAGCAGCTTTACCAGTGACAGCTCCTTCCTGAGAATGAAATTAAAAATTCTGTACTCCTCACTGGTAATGACACATTATGATATTTCACCCCATTCTCCCATGCAATAAATGTTAGTAATTTGTAACTGATTGGCCCATTCATCATTTTGTGTAAACTTGTGCTGAGATTGTAATATGATTAGCAATGTACAGAGACTGATAGAGTCATACAGCACAGAAACGGGCCCTTCAGCCCAAGTCCACACCATGTCTTTTCATTGACTAGGGGGACCAGAAATGAGCTAACAAATAGGAAAGAAAACCACAAGTAGTAGTAAGAGCTGAAAAAAAGGAATACAGAACAACACTTCTGGGGGACATTAAAATTAATACTAATTTTTTTGTATTAAAGTTATATGCCTAGAATTTGGACCCATTTGTGCAGAAATCAGCTGTAGAAGTGGCTCTTTGCATGTTAGATGGCACCAGCAATCATTTCCAGGTGGGTTTGTGACCACTGGGTAATTGGCCTGGATACTTTTGTGTGTCACTCCCTACAGCGCTGCTGCCATATGCCCTGAATTAGGTTGCAAGGTGCATGTTTTGTCCATTGCTTGTGGAACTGGAGCTTTAGGGGGAAGCCCATGATTTTTACTGTTCACTTACAAAAGAAATAGGAACATATTTCACAGGTTGCAGGATTTGGGACTGCAGTAGCTGTATTGTTACATCAATGTCTTGTACACATCTCCCAGACTCAATTTTCACTGGCCAGAGTAACGTTAAATAATTCACTGGAGCTCTCTTCATTGATTGTAGCCTGTTGTTTTCAAAACTCCTCTGAGCTGCCTATTATAATAACTGGCCCATTGATCAGCTAACAGTTCATAGCAGTTTGGGGGATGGGAACCGATTACTTGGAGGTAGGGGTATGGCACAGACACACACTGGAGAGCACCATGTCCCTCCTCCCCCACATTTTCCCTCACCTTCACTGAAGTCAGTTTTGCTGTTGTACCGTGGTTGCAATGGGGAGTGTTTTTTTAAGTGCCAACTTCCTTCCAGTAGTCAGATTAGCAGTTTTATGCCAGCTGCAATCTCTGTATCATTGCCTGATAGAAATCACACAGGTTCCCTCTTAGCGTGAGAATGCTATAGTGCTGGTCTTAATATACTTTTCCTCCATTTGGCAGTTTTTGGGGGGAGATTGGGGTAGATGTTATTGCTGTATGGAGCATAAGTTTCATGCACCAAAACCTGGTAACTTCAATTTACAGACAATCATAAAGAAGAGAAAAGGCTCTCATTAACAGAGATAAAAGGTCATGTTAGCTTATTGAATACCAATGTGGACAGGACTGCAAATAAAAATGAAGAAATGGCAAACATGTTGAAAAATTATTTTGTTTTAGTTTTCATGGGAATGAAATGGAAGAATGTACTTGGCATATACCCAAGACTTGGCACTTTTTAAAGATGTAAGTAAGAAAACAGTATTAGAGAGATACTGACACTGAAAAGTGGCAAATACCCTGAAGTAATAATTTTCATTCCATTGTTTTAAAGGAAGTAGGTTAAGAAATTGCGGATTCATAGAGTCATGGAGTCAGAGTCATACAGCATGGAAAAGGCCCTTTGGCCCAACTTGTCCATGCCGACTGTGTTGCCATCTGCCTGCCTTTGGCCTATAGCCCTCTAAACCTCTCCTATCCATGTACTTATCTAGATTTCTGGCAGCTCATTCCAAATACGCACCACCCTCTGAGTCAAGAAGCTGCAGCAAGAAGCAGTCCCCCTAATGTCCCTTTTAAATCTCTCACCTTGGATCTTAAACCTATGCCCTTTTGTGGAGACACAAGAGACTGCAGATGCTGGAATCTGGAGCAACAACACAATCTCCTGGAGGGACTCAGTGGGTCGAGCAGCATCTGTGGGAGGAAAGAAATTATCGACATTTCAGGTCAAAACCCTGACAGGCAGGTAGTGCCAGGTAGGGAGGTGAGTGGGGTGGAGTTGGAAGACTGTGGCAGGTGAATGGTAGATGGAGGCAGACAAAAGGAGAGAGGAAAAACAACATGAGGAGGAAGGTGGGGGGAGGGGAGTGTGAGGATGGGAGACGGCTGCTGGAGGGAGAGAAGCAGCTCTGGTAGCACTTTGGGTTCCCGCTTATCTGGCACTTCCTGCCTGTCATTTTGCACCTCCCCCGTCCCCCAATTGCCTTGGAATCCTTTCTTGCCACTCCCCTTCTCCTCTCTCTGCCGGCCATCTCCCCTCTCCACTCTCAGTCCTGATGCAGGCTTTCGACCTGAAACGTCTACAATTTCTTTCCTCCCACAGATGCTGCTCGACCCGCTGAGTTCTTCCAGCAGATTGTGTGTTAATATGCCCTCTTGCTTTCAGTACCCCATCCCTGGGAAAAAGGCTATGTGCTTTCACCCTGTCTATGCCCCTCATGATCTTATATAACTCTATCAAGTCACCCCCCCCCCCCCAATCTCCTACATTCCAGGGAATAAAGTGCTAGTCTACACAACCTCTTCTTGTAACTCAGGCCCCCAAGTCCAGACAACATCCTGGTAAATCTTTTCTGCGCTCTTTCTAGTTTAATAACATCTTTCCTATAACAGGGTGACCAAAACTGTACACAATACTTCAAGTGCAGCCTCATCAATGTCTCATCAACAGCATCATAACTTCCCAACTCCTATACTCAGTGCCCTGACTGATGAAGGGCAGTGTGCCAGATGCTTTCTTCACCACCCTATCTACCTGTGATGCCACTTTCAGTGAACTATGCACTTACACTCCTCGATCCCTCTGATCCATAACTCTCCCCAGGGCCCTACCATTCACTGTATAAGTCCCACCCTGGTTTGATCTCCCAAAATGGAATACTTCACATTTATCTGGATTGAAAGCCATTTGCCAATCCTCAGCCCACGTAACTGGCTGATCAAAATCCCCCTGTAATTGTTGGTAACCTTCTACAATATCTACAACACCACCTGCAGACTTACTTCAAGATTCCATAATCTTCAAAGCTCTCTTCATTCAAGCATTGTTCTTTCAAACTACAAATGCAACTTTATAGTTTAAAAAGTGTGAGGGGGAAAAAAGAAAGTTAGAGATGTATTAACTTTGTATCTTTTATAGGAAAAATATTGGAAAATGTAATTAATGGGGCAGTGAAAGACATATTTTTCACTGGTTAGAGAGTTTAGGACAAGGTGACACAAGAGACTGCAGATGCTGAAATCTGGATCAAAAGATAAACTGCTGGAGGAATTCAACAGGTCAAGAAACATTTGTGGAGGCAAAGCGATGGTCGATATTTTGGATCGTGACCCTGCATCAGGACTGAGAGTGCAGAGGGAAGATCGCCAGTATAAAGAGGTGAGAGGGAGGGGTGAGAAAAGGTAATGTTATCATAAAATCAGAGTCAGGCTATTCAGGAGAAATGCTTGGAGAAACTTGTCACAGAAAATGTGTGGAACTTCCAGAAAGTGCAATTGTATAATTGTATAATTAATGATTTTAGTTCAGAGATTGATGTTATTTTAGGTCATACTATTAGGAGAGCCCAGACAGGTGAATGAAGTCAATAAAACAGCAGTGATCTCATTTATTGACAAAAGAGGAGCTGAATGGCCTGATATTGTACCAATGTTACGAGTCATAGAGTCATAGAGGTTTACGGCACAGAAAGAGACCCTTCGGCCCATCACGGCCATGCCCACCTTTTTGCTCATCTACACTAATCCCATTTGCCTACATTAGGTCAGCATGCTTTACCTATCTGTGTCTATCTGAATTTCTCTTAAGTGTAGTAATTGTATCTGATTCCACCATCTCTTTTGGCAGTGTGTTCCATACATCAACCATGTCCCATGAATACACTATCAACTAGAAACAATGTTCTCAGACCTCTGCAGCTGGATTCTGCTGGATGTTTTGCCACATCCATCTTGTCCTGGCAGATATTTCATGGTTGTTACAGCTAAAAGAAGGGTACGACTGTGGAACATTCTAACCTGAGTAGAGATCAGAGCAATTCGCTGTCACAACAGCTATTAAACAGGAGAGTACATGAACAGACTGTTAATACTTGTTATTGCGCTGCATGATTCAGTAGTTTAGCTGCAAATTTTTCTGCATAAGTTAGGTGGCTTGGGTTTATTTGCCAGTGAATCTGCCAGCACAGATGTCGGCCAACTCTAGTGCCTAGTACAAAGTGATCTGTGATGTATATTGGCTGTAAAACACAACTGTTAGTTTGAGGTCAGTGGGATCACTACTACCATAAGGATCACATGTGTATAACTATTGTAATGTAGCATGTACCACAATTCCGTTCAGTTGAGAGTTGACCGCCACAATAAACAGATGAGCTTCCCTTGATGCTCCTGGCATAAATGAGTTCATGTTATTCCCAACTGTTTGTGAAAGAAAAACCCAATACATTACATGTTCCAAATACAAACATCTCATATCTGAGTTTGACTGGATTTGGCAAGATTGCCTTTAGATTTCAATTGATAACAAAATTAATGTTCAACCAGTATTGATTAAGAAAATTGTGCAGAAGAGTTTTAGCTGCACAATTAACAGTGTGCTTGAAGTAATTTTATGGCTATTATCTTTGTGATTTCACCTAGTGGTGAAGGGTAAGTTAAGGTAAATAGGAAGTGAATCTTCAGGCCCTTGGTGATTCAGTAGTGCTCTAGGGAGATTTTGTTTGCTCTATTCACTGGTGGACAAATAACCTACTGCTAGCAACATGTTCACCTCAAGACGTTAGAAAACCAAAGACTAGCTGGTCTATTGAGGCTGTTCAGCATACTTGTGATTCCCATTATATCTTGTCGAGAGACTCCTTACCACATAAGTACTGAGTGGAATGCCATGTTGTGTGAAGAATTAGATCAGAAACCTAAGGTCAAATGATGGTGCTGAGGTCCTGGGAACAAACCATGTTTTAAAAGAACATGAGAAAGAAGCTATTGATGCAAATAACCATAGACAGAGATGCTACACCCCACAGCCTCTCAGCCTTGTGTACACTGTACTTTCTGCAGTACAGAGGATAATGAAGATTTTCCAAGACTGCCACTGGCACCAAACCTCATATGTAGGCAGCACAGAGATCTGACTTTAGAAATTAGTGCTGCCAAATCTTCAATCTGAATTTTGTGAAGCAGGATTCCCCCTTGGGATTGTAACTTGCTCCAGATGCTTTTTTTTAAAAAACTTATTGTTTCTGTGGTTATGTAGCTGCTATGCAAAGAGCTCCATTCAGAAATGGTATAGTTGCAAAGAGAGCACAAAATCCAAGCAAACGTTCTTCTGTGGTATAACTCAGTAACCAGAAGTTTTAAATAAATGAAAACCAAAGAGCTGCAGATGGTGGTAATCCGAAATAAAAACAGAAAATGCTGGAATACTCAACAGGTCAGATAGGATCTGTGGAAAGAGCAGCAGAGGTAATGCTTCAGATTGAAGATCCTTTGTCAGAACAGTTCAGAACAATTTATTGATGCAATTCATTTGATTCAAGAATTTTATCCACAGTGAGCTGGATTAATGAATAAATATGATCATAAGATCTCTAATTTCATCTTCCAGTGACAAGTCAATCTGATCCATCATCCCAGTAAATACCAAAGGTAGAATATTATCTGAAATTTCAGCTATTTAGTTATCTGTGTGTGATTTTCTACATCCACATTTTATTGCCACTCAACCCAATTCAACAATCCCTTTCTAACTCAAGAATATGTGGAATATTTTGCCATACTGTTTTCAGTTATTTGATCATAGTATGGTTTCATAACTACTCTTTGCCTTCCTATTTATATTTTCACTTCTCTCTGAATCTCTTCATATTGTCCACTTTTTGACCTTTTGTCCATGTACGGAACAATGTGATTAACTTTTATCTGACAATTTGGGATGGATAATAATTGCTGGCCACATCATGCTAGTGACACCCACATGCAATGAATTAATGAACACTTCAATATGTCTTTCATTTTTATTGCCCGGTACATTACACACACTTCAACCACTATTCCTTTACTGACTTGGTTGAAACTTTCATAAATGTTGTTGTTTGGGGACATTTGTTTGATTTTATGAGTAAATTTGTTAATAGCCTAAGACTGCAAAAAATGGCTTCTGCATTTATAAAATTACTAGCCAGATTATTTCTGTAGTTATTTTCTAGGTCATATCCTAATCCAAGTGATTTGGTCCAATGGAATTTAACTCAGACATGTGCAAAATGATGCATTTTGGGAAGCTAAACCAGGAAAGACATAACAGGTGAATGACTGGGGACTTGGGGAGTGTTGTTGAACAGAGGAACCTCAGGGGACAAGTATGTAGTTCCCCAAAAATGGGAACACAGGTAGGGTGGTGAGGAAGATGTATGGCATACTTGCCTTCGTCGGCTCAGGCACTGAGTATAAGTGTTGGGACATCATGATACAGTTGTACAAAGCGTTGGTTAAGCTGTGCTTGAAGTATTGTGTGCAGTTCTGGTCACCACACTATAGGAATGATGTGATTATGATAGAGAGGGTGCAGGAAAGGTTCAAGAGGATGTTGCCTGGATAGGAAGGCTTGAGTTATCAGGAGAGACTGGATAGGCTGGGTCTGTTTTCCCTGGTGTGAAGGAGGCTGAGAGGTGACATGATTGAGATATGTAAGATTATGAGAGGCATTGATAGGGTAGATTGCCAGTGTTTATTTTCCATCGCAGGGTGTCTAAAACTAGATGGCATGGGTTTAAGGTGAGAAGGAGGAGGTTTAAAGGGATATGAGGGGTAAATGTTTCACTGCAATAGTAGTTGTTATCTGGAATGAACTCCTAGCAGAGATGGTGGAGGCAGGAACAGTAACATTTAAGAGTCATATGGCCAGATACTGGAATGAGCGAGGTATAGAGGGACATGGAATTAATGTGGGTAATTGGGATTAGTACAGATAGGCATAATGGTCAGCATAGATGAGGTGGGCCGAAGGGCCTGCTTCTACGCTGTATAACTCTATGACTCTTATTTCCCCTGTCTAAACTATTCATGACCTTTTATGCCTCTACTAAATCTCCTCTCACCCTTCTTTGGTGCAAGGAGAACAATGCCAGCTTCTCCAATCCAAATTTATAGCTGAAATCCCTCATCTCTAGAACCATACTGATAAATCATTTCTACATCACTTCCAGGATCTTCACATTCTTTCCATAGTGCAGTAGTCAGAATTGAACACTAACTGGTGCTTTGTACAGATTCAACATAACTTCCCTGCTTTTATACTCTATTCTTCCATTTATGTGTCCCAGGATCCCATATACTTTTGTCAATATGCACTTTTACTTTCAAGGATTTATGCACCTGTACATTTGTCTTCTTTGTTCCTACATTTCAGATAGAACTGTAACATTTACACTATATTGTCTCTCTGTTTTCCTTCTGTCAAAGCGTATCACTTCCCTGCATTAAATTTCATCTGCCATTTGCCTATCTGTTCAGCCAGTCTATGTATGGCTTGCAGTCAATTAATATTCTGCTCATCTTTTATCACACTATTAAGTTTTCTGTTATCTGCTTTTAAGACAATTAATATTTGAAAGTGAGATCTGAGAGGTGATTGCACAGATTAACCCTTCTGAGAACAGAATGTATTTTGAAACTCTTATGCTTGTTAACAGTCAAAAAGGACTTCTGTAAAACATGATCCCAATAAAGGAGTTTGTGCCCTTGTGCTTAATAACTATCAATAGCAGGTAGAGCAGCAAGATGATGAGAATTGTTACAGACTCGGTGAAAGTCCCTTTAAGATAGAGAGAGTGTGTGTGTGTGTGTGTGTGTGTGTGTGTGTGTGTGTGTGTGTGTGTGTGTGTGTGTGTGTGTGTGTGTGTGTGTGTGTGTGTGTGTGTGTGTGGCGTGCTTACGTCAATAGAAGATAAAGGACGTAATGACGTTGTTGAAGAAGTCAGAGAGAGAGAGAGAGAGAGAGAGAAAAGGGAGAGAGACACCAGCCTGCTAGTTTCTCTATCGATGGATGAGAAACAATAACTGTGTCTGTTACTGCAATCCACATATGGAAATTGGAAGTAATCCAGTGGAGTTCACCTTGTTGTTGACCTGTAGAAGGAAACAGGTATTTGTGTGGACGACCACGATTCGGATGCTTTTCGGGGTGAGGAAGTCACTACCGAGTAAACACTGAGGTGTCATTTGGGTTCCATCATGGAACATTTGGATTTCGTAATTACTCTCTCTATGTTCTCTACATCTACGTTTTATCTTCAGACAACGGTGGTTGTTGAAGAAGCCTTTGCTCATGTTTCACCTTATGGCTTACGGAACTGAACTTTAAGAACTATTCCTGGACTTGGAGTTTGGGACTTTGCCACACACACATGAAGAGTTTAGTTTTGGGGTTAATGTTCAAGGTTTAACATTTTTGAATTTCTAACATACTAACATTTTTACTTTTATTTTTCGTATTATTATAAGTAGTGATTAATAAAATAGTTTTTAACACTGAATTATGACTCAGTGTGTTTCTTTTGTTGCTGGTTCGTAATAGAATGAATGCTGATTTGAGGCCACCACTGGCAATTTGCAACTCCGCACTTTAGCCAATATCTTGAACTTGCAGAGCTGACCTTGGTTTTAACATATTCAGCATGGACGAGTTGGGCTGAAGGGCCTGTTTCCATGCTGCATTACTCTAAGAATAAAGGTGCACCAAGGATTAGTTTACTTGATAAATTCTCCCTATTTTCAGATTGCTGCTGCAATTGTACGCTTGTTTGTTCAGATATTCTTTGCTATTTTATAGCATAGATTCTTGCAGCCTTGAGATGCAGGGGGTCTTTAGTTACTACAGTATCAGACCTCCAGCGGATGCCTGCAACCAAAGAGCTGCACGGGGAACACTGACACACTAGTCAAGTTAAACAGTAAGCCGCATGAATTTACCAATCAGTAAAGAAGCACAACTTAATCACATACTTTGGATCCTGCCAACATTTGTGAGATTATCCAATTTAAAACTTTGTCTCCCAATGACACCAATGTAACCCAAGGTTGGACAACAACTTCATAACAAGCTTTTCTTCCTTCTAACTTTAATTATTGGAAAGAATAAAGAGGTAAGTCATAGGAATTTCAGCTGTTTATAAGTAATTTGGCCCACATATTTGCTTATTCAGAATGCATTAAACAGCACTAGAGTTGTTCCAGATGAATGTACACTTTTATTTCCCCTGTAAAACAGACAATTCTAAAAGTATGTTTATTTTTAAAAGCATCAACTAAGAAATGATACAACCAAAGCCATTATGTGAATGGAATCCACACATTTCGTAGGTCTGTAAAATGTTTCTGAAAGGTTTGTAAATTTTTGGAGATCCATTGGGAAAAGAGATTTTTTCAGTTTTGTTACGTTTTCAAGTGAAGTTTAAGATTTATTATCTGGAGGCACACAAATAACTCATTTTCAGCTGGTAGATTCATTTAAAATAGACCATTTTCCCATGACTGTGTTCTTGATATTCTTTTTGACTTGCACTATCCCTCAAAACATGCTTGCCATTAACCAAAGTAATTTATTCTGCAGTAATGTAAATCAAGTTTTTGCAGAGGTCTACTTTATCATTCACTATAAATCATTAATCAAGAAGCAAAATTTATTTACTGAAAACATACACATGCTAAAATTAAAGGTGTTTAATTAATCATTTGTATTTTCCATTTTAAAATAGAATAAAAGTGTCCAATTGCATTGAGTTATAAAATCTTTTGTTAAGTATGGGTAAATTCAGTAAAATATTTGGAAGTTAATTGGATACAGAGTTCCTGACCTTTACAGTTAGGATCTGCAGTTGGGAGGAAAACATTTCATAGGTGGAGTCATCAGCAGATAACTATTGCTTGTACCCTAATGGAAGAAAAAGGCTTGACAGAAAGTTGTTCAACTCCCAGCGACACAAATGATATAATCAGCACGAAACCAGTAAAGAGGAGAAAAATAGAGACATGAGCACTGACAAAATACTGTATGCTACAATTTTCTGTTTCCAGTTTTCTTTACCCATCAACACTATAATTCATTACAATTGACTTTTTCTCACATGCTTTGAATGACTTGCAGCAAAGTACATTTTAGAGTTATGCAGCACAGAAACAGGCCTTTCAGCCCAACTCATCCATGCCAAACAAGTTGTCTTCCTGAACTAGTCACTTATGCCTTTCAAGAACCCTTTAAATCTTTCCCCTCTCACCTCAAACCTATGCCATCTGGTTTTAGACTCCCCTACCCTGGGAAGAAGGCAGTGACTGTTTACCTTATCTATACTCATAATTTGTAAACAATCTATAAACATCTATAAGGTCACCCCACAGCCTCCTTCACCCTCAGGAAAACAGCCCCAGCCTATCCACTCTCTCCTTATAACTCAAGCCCTCCAATTTAAGCAACATTCTTGTCAGTCTTTTCTGCACCCTCTCTAGCTTATAATATAACAACCAGAAGTGCAGACAACTTTTTCACACAGAGGGTGGTGAGTATATGGAATGAGCTTCCAGAGGAAGTGGTTGAAGCAGGCACAATTGTATCATTTAAAGAGCACTTGGGTAGGTACATGGAGGGGCGGGGCTTAGAGGGATATGAGCTGAACACAGGAAATTGGGACTAGCTGTGTGGGCACCGTGGTCAGCATGGAGTGGTTGGGCTGAAGGGCCTGTATCCATGCTGTATTGCTCTATGACTCTATAACTCTAATATTCCAGGTACAGTCTCACCAACATCTTGTGCAGCTGTAACATGATATTCCCAACTCTTGTACTCAGTGCCCTGACTGATGAAGGCAAGCGTGCCATACACCTTCTTCATCACCCTGTTTACTTGGGTCGCCACTTTCAGGGAACTGGTTTCAATGCTAACCCCAGGTGCACACCCTTCCTTAGCTGTCAGCCCATCAATATAGCCTGTCTATCCCATAGGAATGCCATTTGAGACAATATCAATTGCTTTCCAGGTGGACAACATTCACTGGCTCATCTGCAAGGAAATCTGGAACAGGTTATTTTACTCAGTGGGTGTAAGTAGATGCTGGTGTGTTACCAGCTGTTTGAAAGTCTGGACTAAGCACGGAACTTTTGCTCTAATTTCCTTTGCGTAACTTGAATATTGATGTAATTGATGCATTGCTTTAAATTTTCCAAGATTCTTTAGATTAGGGGAAGGTTCCACTGTATTGGAAAATAACAAATGTAACTCCTTTATTCAAAAATTGGAGAAGATAGAAAACAGGAAACTGAAAGCCAGTTACTTTAACATCTTTCATAGAAAAATGTTAGAAATAAATATTAAAAGAGCTGTAGCAAGGTACTCAATACTCAATATGGTTTTGTGAAAAGAAGATCATGTTTGACTAATGTACTGGAGTTCTTTGAAGAAATAAAATGTACTGCGGATAAAAGGGAACCCAGTGGAAATGGTATCCTAGATTTCCATAAGGCATTTGAAAAGGTGTTGCATTAAAATTACTGTGGAAAATAAAAGCTTGTTTTTTAGGAAGTAACATCAGCATCAATAGAAGATTCACTGGCTAACAGAAGTCAACATTTAAACTCTTGTCTCCTCTTCTCACAATCAGTAGTTGTAAAAGAATCTATCAGTTTGACTCTAAGGAATAAACACACATACAGTACTAGCCATATCAAACCCAACAGCAGTTTATCTCCCTCAATCCTTTTATACCAGAACCATTTCAAAATGGTGTTTCCTTACATCAGTAATGGATGGTGATTGCTCAGCCCATGTAACAAGTCATCACTGCATCATCCCTGAGCCTGCAATCAGGCAAACCATGTTACTCCTGTGCAGATGGTAAAAGGAAATGTCAGAACCGCTGCTGCTACACAGTGGGTCTCTGTTCCTCTAGATTATGCCAAATGTGTCTTCATCATCATAGCAAATGGACAAGGTCCAAGTATCTGTTGATTGATGGAGCCATGGTGATGGATTGTGTTACTTGGTGTCCCTCTAGCATTGCACACTATCATTATAGACCCTTAATGCTCAATGACATATGTGTGAAAAACTGACCTCTAAACTCTAGTGCTTCACTGGGTTTGTATGTGGTCTAGGAGTGCAACATTAAGACTGCTTAAAGGGAAATAACCCCTTGGCTCTTGACTTAGGTAACCAATGGTCCCAGTAACACAGCAGATAGTCTTAAACAGAACGAATGTGTGTCCTCACTCTCCAGGAAATTGATAGATTGGCTTCCCTAACCTTTTGTCCTAACTGCAGCCAATTAGTGGCAGCTGCCTCACCATGCGTAACACTTCCCTCTAACCCAGCCTCTACAATCCTTTGGTGCCAGGAACTGAGTGGCTACTTGTTGGCATCGTGCAACAATGCAGTGTCCTTCTCCCCCTCCTCCTTCTCTTCGTGGTTTGTCTTCCTCAACACTGATAGAAGGTGGAAAGGCCAAGTGCCAATGATAGATGCAAAGAGCTTGGTAATGGTGTGACAAAGATGCTGGAAGTTGGAGTGCAAACATAAACTATATTCATAGGCAGACCATACAGTGCTAACAAATAAATGGGGAAAATTAGCTAATTCATTCTGCAAGAATTTTGCTCACTTTAATCCTCAACCAGTTTTCTGGAACATCTGTTTCTCAAGCTGATCAGTCTTTGTGACTCCCTCCTGCTTTCTCCAACAGTCCCTGATTGTTCACAACCTAACTATTCAAAACAAAGGGAAAAGTGAACATTAATGTTTTGTTACAAAATGGCAGTCATTGTGGACTTATTGTATGCTGTGTATGCTTATCTTTGTGCAAAGGAACCTTATTTCACTCTTCACTCTTATTTTTTTTCCTGTAGTATGGTAATAAGATGCCTGCTCCACAATGTCCTTCCCATCCATGCTGGATGTGTTTGTTTCCTTTATTTTTCAGCTCTTCTTAAGTTTTCTTTCAGACTATAAAGCATAGCTTGTTCTTTGATGAATGAGATGTAACCTTGTCCTTCAGCTGAATCTCGGCTTCCATAACTTGAATGCTTCCAAGTTCATCATAAAACACTTCAGGGTATTGGTTCAGCACAATTAATTCAGGCAGTACTTCATAATCTTCATCTCTCCTTCATCTTTGAAAGCCTCTTCTTGACTAATAAATAAGATCCTTGATCTGGAACTATCAGAAGACAGAGTTTTGCTTCACTTTCACTGCTCCTCATTCTTACTTCACACATCCTTGTCAGCTTGATCCTTTCTTCAGTGCAAGTACAAAAGATGGCTGCAGTGTAACATATGACCAAACTTACTTAAACTTCAGCTTACACATCATTCACACTTCAGCAACAGTGGCAATTTCCATAGACAACTCTCTTGTCTTCAATGTATACCAATGTAGAATTCTGACAGATATAAACCATCTAGGTCACCACCTTCTTTGCCTAGTTCATGTGTAAAAACACCCTTTACTGTTCTTTCCAGTAGGCTTTGCATTGTGTTGTTGTTTAATTTTGCCATGGACTTGATTTGCTTTCAAGCAAATTGCTGACAGATGTTCCCTGATACCACAATTATAGCATACTCTATGCATTAACCTCTACAATCTTATCTCCTTCCCTACATGATACTTTCTCCTTTCCTGAAGATATTGTGAATTGAGACTCCAACTTGTTTACATTCTGAGCCTTTGCTGGGCAGGGTGACAAATCCTGAGGTTGCTTTGACTGTTGGCTCCATTAACTGGGCACTATCAAATGCCAGCTGGAAATTACCTCTCAATGAATGGCTTCCTCTCAGTATTTCACAGACTCTACAAACCATTTCATTTTGGAACATCTCCTGCAAACTTGTCCAAGATTCTCAGTTTGGCAATCCATCTCAAATCCGTAGCAAAATCTGCAGTAGTTTTATCCAGATGCTGATTCCAGCTAATAAATCTACACTGTTGTACGGGTGTACTACTATTGGACTAGGAGTAGTGCACTCATTCAAATCAACTAAGTTAACCAACTCTCCACATGCCTGGTTTGGTTGGAGTCAGGAAAATTTTCATCGATGTGTGTCTTAGCAACTACACCCGAGAACACAACAGAAATTTTCCCCTCTGCAGCGTCACTTGCAACCACAAAGTGTTCCATCCTTTCCACATATTCAAACCATGACTTGATTGAGAGAATCTAAAGTACTATGTCATGTGTTACAACAAAACTGATGCCCACTCTAAGAAAAAATGCAGGGAAGGATCAACTGCTAAGCACAGCCGAGTTGAACCTTACTGACACCTTTGACTCCCAATAAGAGAGACAGTGAAGAATTCTTCTTAAACTAGGCTGTATTCAGAGTTCATTTCTATTCTATGTATGATACATGATGGCATGCATTTGTGATTCAAACCAAGAGTTCCACCACAGACCCAGTCACTGTGTAGATTTGGGTCAAGTAAGGTTGTGTTGTTGTTCCAATGGTTTTCTCAATCTTTCTCACTGTACTACTAAATTCTCTCCTGTGGTGTGGAGGTAATCCATAGGACAAATGGGAAGTTATTCAACCTACCAAGGAGATCAGTTTGTAGTGTACTAATATGCTAGGGCATTTTCAGATAAAGAAGGAGGTAGTATTGGGTCTCCTAAAGAACATTAAAGCGGATAAGACCCCAGGACCTGATGGGATATACCCAAGGTTATTGAGAGAGGCAAGAGATGAGATTGCTGGGGCCTTGACCATTATCTTCAAGTCCTCTCTAGCCACAGGTGAGAGCCTGGATGACTGGTGAGAAGCTAATGTTCCATTATTCAAGAAGGGAAATAGGGATAATCCTGGAAACTGTAGACTGGTGAGTCTCATGTCAGCGGTAGGGATGTTACTGGAGAGCATTCTTAGAAATAGGATTTATGAGCATTTAGAAAACCATGGCTTAATTAGGGACAGTCAGCATGACTTTGTGCGGGACAAGTCATGTCTTACTAACTTGATTGAGTTTTTGAGGAGGTGACAAAGGTGAGTGATGAAGGTAGAGCTGTGGATGTTGTCTACATGGATTTTATTAAGGCGTTTGACAGGGACCCTCATGGAGATTCATGCAGAAGATTAAGATGCCTGGGAACCACGGTGAATTGGCCGTTTGGATTCAGAATTGGCTTGCCCATAGAAGACAGAGGCTAGTGGTTGATGGGACTTATTCTGGCTGGAGGACTGTGACTAGTGGTGTTCAACAGGGATCCGTACTGGGGCCTCTGCTGTTTGTGATATATATAAATTACCTGGATGAAAACATAGATGGTCTTGAATGACTATTTTGTGTTGGTCTTCATGGTGGAGTTCACATCTAACATGCCAAAGAGAGATGTTATGGATGTGATGGGGGGCTGAGGACCTTGATACAATTTCTGTCACTGAAGAGGTACTGATGAGCATACTAGTGGGCCTAAAGGTAGACAAGTCCCCTGGTCCTGATGGGATGTTGAAAGAAATGGCAGATGTTATAGTAGAGGCGTTTCTGATAATTTACCACAATTCTCTGGACTCTGGGTAGGTCCTGACGGATTTGAAGACAGCGAATGTCATGCCACTGTTTAAAAAAGGATGTAGGCAAAAGGCAGGTAACTATAGGCCAGTTAGCTTAACGTCTGTAGTCGGGCAAATGCTTGAAGCTATCATTAAGGAAGAAATAGCGAGCCATCTGGATAGAAGTGGTTCCATCAGGCAGACACAGCATGGATTCAGGAAGGGCAGGTCCTGTTTTACAAACTTACTGGAGCTCTTTGAGGATATAATGAGTGCAGTGGATAGAGGTGAATATTGTATACTTGGATTTCCAGAAGGTGTTTGTTAAGGTGCTGCAGAAAAGACTTATCCATAAGATAAGGATGCATGGAGTTGGGGGTAAGGTATTGGCATGGATAGAGGATTGGTTAACCAATAGAAGGCAGAGAGTTGGGATAAATGGGTGTTTCACTGGTTGGCAATCAGTGGTGAGCGGTTTGCCGCAGGGGTTGGTGCTGGACCCGTAACTGTTCACAATATACATTAATGATTTTGAAGACGGGACCAAGTGTGGGGTTTGTAAGTTTGCTGATGACACTAAATTGAGTGGAAAAACAAATTGTGCAGACGATGCAGAGAGTCTGCAGAGAGATATAGATAGGTTAAGTGAGTGGGCAAGGGTCTGGCAGGTGGAGTACAATGTTGGTAAATGTGAGGTCATCCACTTTGGAAGGAAAAATAGAAGATCAGATTATTATTTAAATGGTGAAAGATTGCAGCATGCTGTTGTGCAGAGGGACTTAACAGCGCTTGTGCATGAATTGCACAAGGTTGGTTTGCAGGTGCAACAGGTTATCAAGAAGGCAAATGGAATATTGTCCCTCAATGCTGGAGGGATTGAATTTCATAGCAGGGAGGTTATGCTGCAACTGTACAGGGTACTGGTGAGACCACACCTGGACTACTGTGTGCAGTTCTGGTCTCCTTACTTGAAGAAAAATATACTAGCTTTGGAGGTGGTGCAGAGGAGGTTCACCAGTTTGATTCCGGAGATGAGGGGGTTAGCCTATGAGGAGAAATTGAGTGACCTGGGACTATACCCACAGGAATTCAGAAGAATGAGAGGGGATCTTATAGAAACATATAAAATTATGAAAGGGATAGATAAGATAGAGGCAGGAAGGTTGTTTCCACTGGTAGGTGAGACTAGAACTAGGGGACATAGCCTCAAGATTCGGGGGAATAGATTTAGGATGGAGATGAGGAGAAACTGCTTTTCCCAGAGAACAGTGAATCTGTGGAATTCTCTGCCCAGGGAAGCAGTAGAGGCTACCACATTAAATATATTTAAGACACAGTTAGATAGATTTTTCCATAGTAGGGGAGTTAAGGGTGATGGGAAAAAGACAGGTAGGTGGATCTGAGTCTACGGCCAGATAAGCTATGACCTTACTGAATGGCGTAGCAGGCTCGATGGGTCAGATGGCCTACTCCTGCTCCTATTTCTAATGTTTTTATGTAAATGGGTGGGTTAGTAAGTTTGCAGATGAATGGAAGATTGGTGGTGTTGTGGATAGTGAAGAAGACTGCCAAAGGATACAGCAAGATAGAGATCAGTTGCAGATATGGGTGGAGAAATGGCAGATGGAGTTTAACCTGGCCAAATGTCATGTGTTGCACTTTGGCAGATAAAATGTAAAGGGAGAGTACACTGTTAAAGGCAAGACCCTTAACAGGGTTGATGTGCAGAAGGATCTAGGGGCCCAAGTCCATAGCTCCCCGAAAGTGGCTACACAGGTTGATGGGGTGGTAAAGAAGGCATACGGCATGCTTGCCGTTATTAGTCAAGAGTTGGGAATTTATGTTGCAGCTTTATAAGGCTCTAGTTAGGCCACTTCTGGACTATTGCATTCAGTTCTGGTTGCCCCATTACAGGAAGGATGTGGAGGCTTTGGAG
Source organism: Pristis pectinata (assembly GCF_009764475.1). Lineage (NCBI taxonomy): Eukaryota > Metazoa > Chordata > Chondrichthyes > Rhinopristiformes > Pristidae > Pristis > Pristis pectinata. Next base: position 50,896,667 of record NC_067415.1, on the reverse strand, counting down.
AGGGTGCAGAACAGGTCTACCAGGATGCTGCCTGGATTAGAGGGTATGTGCTAAAAGAAGAGGTTGGACAAACTTGGCTGGTTTGGAGCAGTGGAGGGGAGGTCTGATAGAGGTTTATAAGATTATGAGAGGCATATATAGAATAGACAGCCAGTACTTTTTTCCTCAGGGTTGAACTGTCTAATACCAGAGGGCGTGCATTTAAGGTGAGAGGGGTAAGTTCAAAAGAGATGCGCAGGCAAGTTTTTTACCCAGAGAGTGGTGGGTGCCTGGAATACGCTGACAGGGGTTGTGGTGGAGGCAAATATGATAGAGGCATTCAAGAGGCTCTTAGATAGGCACATGAATGTGCAGGAAATGGAGGGATTTGGACATTGTGTAGGCAGAAGGGATTAGTTTAGTTGGGCACTTGATTACTAATTTAGTTAGTTTGACACAACATCGAGGGCTGAAGGGCCTGTTCCTGTGCTGTACTGTTCTATGTTCTATGTTTCCTCCACTCTGGAACCAAGGACACTCCAACCTCAGGCACTGAGCTCCAGTATGCAGACATTGCAAGTTCAGGGGCTGAGCTCCAACTCGCTGTAGAATTGTTCACTGAAGCATTTGAGGAAATGGGCCTTACAAAGAACTTCCAGCAACCTGTCCCCCCTGCATGACACTGCCCCAAAAATAAATGTCCATGTTATGACACTGGAAAATTTGGGCCAATTTCCATTCCTCAGGAGTCACCTATCAGCAAAAGCAGTCATTGGTGCTAAATTCACCATTGTCTCCTGTGGGCCCCAATGATGATGAAATCACCATTGTCTCCAGTGGACCAGTGATTAGTGATGAAATCACCATTGTCTCCAGTGGGTCCAGTCATTGATGATGAAATCACCATTGTCTCCAGATTGGTGCTGGTGTTGATTTCCCAGGTGACCTCCATCCAGCATTGGTTCAGTTCAGTTTGGGAAGTTTTCCTGGTTCCACTAATGTGCTGGACTTTCCTGCCCCTCTCCACCCCATCTACAAGGATACTCAGATTGGAATCAGTGAACCTAGGTGATTGTTCCCTGCCCAGTTAAACCTCCCTTGCAAAGTACAACACAATGATCTGAAATGACTTGTAGAAGTTGCAGGCTTTATTGGTTGAAGTGCCCTTTAAGAGGTCAATTAGTGCAAGACAAGGTTCATAGCTGCATGCTATTTGTCTACAAACAAAAGCTTACCATGTTAAAAAAGGGAAAACAGCAAGAAATGCACTGAACCTGTGCACACTCATTTGCATTAGGATTGCAAATCACAACTGGCTCCAGAATAAATAAGTTACCTGCACAACATGGTTTAATTCAGTTATTTAAGGGCAGTAAAGTTCCTTGCCGTCTCTAATTCAATGTGAAGCATCAAAGCCTTCCAAAATTGAATGCATATTTTTATCATACGAGTAAGTCATGGAGTTTCATTATCAGAGCAAAACTTTGTTTTTTTAAAGTTGTTTCTGTCATGGTGGTGCAAACCAGACTGTGATGATAAGAAAATATTGGCATTGTTGCACATAACACAAATTCTGATGTTACTACTTAAATAGGAAAACTTAGAATGAGGAGAAATTAAAAGAAGCTGTATAAGGAAAGGTCTGCTTTAGTCTATACTTTAACTCAGATGTTTTAAGTGTGCTGTAATATTGGAGCAAGCTCCCAGATAAGTGTTTTCCTCTGTTGTGTTTGAGAAAGTGGGCCTGAGACCAATAAAATACTCAGACATTTTATCCATAATTTTATCATACTTGTCATTAACCATTGATTTCAAAAAAGAACTTACATTTATAACGGAGCTTTTCAAACCTCTGCTACTGCTCAAGGCTTTTCTTGAAGAATTGAACAAACACAAGAGAATACTTCAACGCATCAGCACATTCAAGAAAGTGAAAACGAACCATTCAAAAACATTATATTAGAGCAATATTAAAACACATGTATAATAGCAAGTATTTGCTCTAAAGTTAGTTCAGTCTCAATTAACCATCCAGCAATGATTTCCAATTAGATTGCATTATGTGTACGAAAGTGCTGGTACACATTCTGGGATAAGCTTTGTTTTTAGTGCCACCCAAATTAGTGCTTCCAGTACTGAGTGAAAACATTGGGAAACTTGGGGCATGCCACCATAATTTCTCATCTATTCATTTTATTTCCAAATGGCTATCCGCAATAATGTGAATTTACAATGCTTCTGCATTTGAAAGAGTACAGGGGTTTACCAAGGGTGGTGGCACTGACAGAGGAAGAGAGGTGCTGATCCTTCTCTGGCTCTGCCAATGGATCTTCATTATTTTTTGATTCAATGTTGGTACTTCACCCTCTCTTGGGTTGTGTATAGCTGTGCTGGTGCTTACAAACTTTCATGAGATGAGGTAAAATGTTGCCTGCACTTTTATTGGACCACAGTGATGGAAATGGAACAAGAGTTTGAGTACTAGCTGCAAGACATAGCTTCAAAAGGAGGTTGCCAAGCAATGCTTGCCATCGATAAATGGGTGATGCAGTACACATCCAGAATGATCTGCTGATCAGGGATGAATTTCTGCATAAATAATGATTGGTCTCTGGGCTTTTTTTTCCATGTAGGGATACTAGAAAAGCTCAGAATGTTCTCCCTTGAAAAGATTAGGGAGCTTTAATAGAGGTATTTGAAATCCATTAAGTGTTTTGCGAGAGTGAAAAAAGGGAAACTATTTCCAATGGCCATTTCTGCAGGATGGTGGAGAAAAGCTCAAAGGGGAAAGATTTGCTTGGCTTTGAGAATGGAGCAGAGGCATGGAACTAACTGGATATCCCTTTCAAAGAGTCAGCACAGACAGAAGGGCAGATAGTTCTTTTTATACAGAGGATTGTTCTCCTCTATTCAATGGCACATGCAGAATAGCATTGTTTTCAGCCTATCTCAGATCTCAATCAGTTGCTATGATTTATAGTCAACTACTCTGTGAAGACATTTGTTCTGTGGAAACATTTATCTGTGTTAGGAGATGTGAAAGAATGATAAGACTAGAAAGAGCTGTGAATTTTTTGTCCATTTACCTGGTAATGATATTGCAGTGCAGTTTCAGTTTGCAGATTTAGAACAATGTTCAGCCACTTAGCTTAAGTGACTGAACACTTACTGTTTAAGATTTCCCTGGAGCCCTTTGGTGGTCATACATTCTGCTGTATCCATTAGTATATCCCTGCACCTGGCCTAGTCTGTCTGCGAGCTTATTCAAAAGTTGAATATTTCACTAAGGTTGGGTCTTGAATGCGTGTACTAAATTGAAATCCACTCACACAGTGATAAAACAGGAATTTTTCCTTGTAATTTATTCTGAAGCTTTTGGTGATCTACAAATGTAATAATTAGGCTGTAAAATTAGTGCTGGTAAATTAAAAGCTCATGGAAGTTAATGGAAAAGAAAATCACTACTATCAGGTTTATGCTGCTCTCCAAATCAGCTAAGTACTTCATAGTTTCACACATTTGGTCTCAGCTTTCTCTCCTATCTAAGCCAAAGGTATTTTGTCAATAACTGATTATCATTCCAAAGGGGTCACACAGGTGTGGTGATCTTTTCCAAGTGGGTGGTACTCACACATAACCTTTAACAGCTTTTCTACCATGAGCATCATAGGCTAGACATCAGTCCTGTGCATCCTCATTTGCTCCTATCCACTTTGGTTCATTGAGAATTGGTTAAGTACAGGAAGCTTGGCTGATTTTCTTTTGTCTCACATAGGTACACTGAACACTACCATTCAGCAGCTTAGTACACCAGATATAACAATCATTGATGATCCAACTATTAGGTTGAGAAGCCAGGGGTACAAGATCTCACTGCACTGGGAACCCCATCTTGCTTTGTACTGATGTATATGTGTGGGGCAAGGTGAGTTCTTTGTATCTCCAACCTCAGCAATAGTAGTGGTAAGTTCAGGGTATCCTGACCTGACCTATTTTGCAAGCCATTACCACACTGGCCATAGGAATAAAAACAGAAAGTGCTGGAAACACTCAGCCAATGAAGTGGCATCCAGGTAAAGAGAGACGGATTTAGCGGACAACAGGTTGGAGCTCTTTCAGTTAGAACTGGCTATGAGAATATTTGATTCACAATGGATTTTTTTGTTTAACGACTAGTGTGTTGTGTATTACAAGATTATGACACAGGAGGATGTCTAGTGATGTGATGTGAACTTGGCAATTATTAAATCTTTTCAAGGCCACCATATGTTATAGGCTTGCAACAGATAATAAAAACCAATTGTTGAGATTGTAAATATATACATTATATACATTGCTTTCATTAATAATGTCATTTGTGCTTACTTTGTAGTGCTATTTCCAAGGAATGGTTAACTGTCATTTTAGAGAGTCTGATGTAGCCACACCTGCTCACACTCAGAAAGCCTGCTTGTATTTCACATTTAGTATTGGCACCCTAAGTTCAATAATTTGTACATTTCTTGCTATGAGTGTTCAGAAAGCCTTCCTAACAAAAGATGTAATGGAAACTGTCTTAGATGTTGAGATTCTCCTTGTAGACCACTGATAAGATTATTTTTCATCTTTTGACAGGAAGATGTTAGACAGGATTTGGGGAAATAAAACATTCAGATTGAGACATTGATAACATGGAGAGAAGTTGGAATAAGTGTCTCAGCCACGTCCAATGTCTGTTCCTGACAGAAAAAAATCAAATCCTAACAAGGAGGAGTAAATATTAGAGACACATGAGACTGCAGATGCTGGAATCTGGACCAAAAACAAACAGCAGCATTTGTTGGGGGAGAGGGATTGTTGGTGTTTCAGGTCGAGACCCTGAAACATCAACAGATTGAGAGTGTAGAAGGAAGATCAGTATAAAGAGGTGAGAGGGAGCAGTGATTTGGACTGATAGGTGACACGTGAAACCAGGTGAGGTGGGGGATCATGGACTGATGGAGCCAGATGGGGCAGTGTGAGGAGGGAGCTTAGAGATGGAGGCCGGCGGGTGATAGGTGGAGACAGATAAGGAAAAATAAAACAAAGTCCCAACCAGTTCCCTTCCATTAACTCTTTCATCTGCCTGGCAGGATTTGTTCTCACTCTCAACAACTTCACTTTTGTTTCCTCCCACTTTCTACAAATCAAAGGTGTATCCATAGCTCTAGCATTGCCCTAGCTACGCCTGCTATTTGTTGGCTATGTGGAACAGTCTTTGTTCCAAACCTACTCTGGCACCACTCTCCAATCCTTTCTCCACTATATTGATGACTGCATTGGTGCTACCTCCAGCACTTGTGTGAAATTTGCCATTTTCATCACCTTTGTCACTAACTTTCACTCTGCCTTCAAATTCACTTGGACCATTTCTGACACTTCTCTTTCTTTTCTGGATCTCTCTGCCTCCATCTCTGGAGACAATCGACCCACCGATATCTCCTATAATCCCACTGACTCCCATGGCTACTTTGACACCTCTTCCCACCCTGTATCCTGAAAGGATGCCATTCCTTTCTCTCAGTTTCTCCATCCCTGCCTCATCTGTTCTTAAGATGATGCTTTTGATTTCAGAACATCTGAAATGTCCACCTTTTTTGGGAAATGTGGCTTCCTCTCTACTGTGGTTGATGGAGCCCTCACTTGCATGTCCTCCACTTCCAGGACATCTGCTCTCACTCACCCCCTCTTCCCAGACATAACAGAGATAGAGTTCCCTTGTGTTGTGAGAAATCCACATGGCTGTCACGTGACAGTAACGACACTGACCCTCGCTGACTGGAGGACAGCATTGCTCCTCTGATTGGAAGTGATACTACTGTCAATCAAGGTGTGGCTCCACCCACCCCTCAGGTGTGAGAGTACCCTTTGCATCTGAACCTGCCTGGCCAGTATCCTTTGTCTCTGAACCTGCCTGACCATTGGCTGCAGCAGGAACCTTTGTCTTTGACTTCCACACCATTGGCTTGTTTAAATCACAACAGTGAGGCTCCACCCAGCCTCCTAGCACCATAAAAAGGGCTGCTTCCCCTAACCCTTCCTCTTTTGATGACCCCAGGAGTAGTGAGACAACGCTGCAGAGATCATTGGTGAGAGTGCATCACCACATGGTCAGGGAGCATTTCACTCAGACTCAGGGAGCGTTAAGGGCCAGTGCTAGTGTGGGACGGGCATTGAAGTGTTATATCCTGAAGTCGTACATTGTTACTGTGTGCTTGTGTGTATTAGTGTGTGTGTGTGAGTGTATTTTACCCCAGTTGCGTTTCCCCTGTCGTGTTTGTAGTATCCTGTGTGTGAGTGAGTGTGTGTCTGTTCCCATCCATTCTGTCCCGCGTTTGCCTTTGCGATTAAACTAGTATTGGTCTACAAAGCTCATTTCCAGAGTCCTTGATCCTTAAGACAGTTAAAAGAATGATTTCACACAACACCTTGGTCATCACCTTTCACTCCATCACCCTCCACGTCCAGCACATCATCCTTCACCTTTCCACCAGTTGCAATCAGATCCCACTATCAGTCACATCTTTATTTATTTTTGTAATTTATAATAACTTTTATGTCTTTGCACTGTACTGCTGCCACAAAACAACAAATTTCATGTCATATAAGTCAGTGATAATAAAGCTAATTCTGATTCTGATCTTCCCCTCTCCCCCTTTCTATTTTTATACCGGGACCAATCTAGGACTTCCTGGTTTACTCATCCTTCCCCACCCATCCCTGCCTGTCCCCAGGCACTTTCCCCAGCAACCCTCCAACACTTGTCCCTGCACCTCCTCCCCCACAGCCCTTCCAGGTGAGGCACAGATTCATGTGCACCTCCTCCAACCCCATCTCTTGCACCTAGTGCTTGCAATGTGGCCTCCTCTACATTGGTGAGACCAAGTGAAGACTAGGTGACCATTTCGCGGAGCAGCTGCGCTCTGTCCGCAATGGCCAACTTGAGCTTCCAGTCGCATGTCTCTTCAACTCCCCTCCCCATTCCCACACCGACCTGTCTGTCCTTGGCCTTCTCCAATGGCAAATGCAAACTAGAAGAACAGCACCTCGTATACCACTTGGGTGGAACAACCCAATGGTATGAACATTGAATTTTCCATTTTCAGGTAAACCACTCCCCCTGTGTTCCTTTCCCACTTCTACCAGTCCACCTAGTTCTCTCTCCCTTTGTTCACCTTTTCCACTCCCCCTCCCCCAGGTACCTAGATTGATTAACCTCCCCCATTTGGTTCCATCTGCCCATCACCCACATACCTGCCTACCTGGGTTTCTTCTCCCTTGGCCTACTCTTCCTTTTCCCCTCCACAACCTGGTTCCATCTGCCTATCATCCCCCACTTCACCTGGTTCCACCTATCACTTACCACCTCTGTTTCACCCCTCCCTCTCACCTCTTTATACTGGCTATTTTCCCTCTACACCCTCACTCCTGATGCAGTCTTGACCTGAAACGTTGACCATCCCTCTGCTTCCAAAGATGCTACCTGCCCCCCTAAGTTCCTCCAGCAATTTGTTTTTTGCTCAAGGTATTATATTAGTTTTTTAAAAAATAAATAAACTGCTCTCCAACTTCTGGTCAAGTTCAATTAAAAAAAATCACAAAACCTGAACCTTAATAAGAAAGATGACTAATTATACTCCACAGGTTTTTAATGAAATAATTTAAGAAGGTAATTTTAATTAAAAATGGCTATAAAGAAGGCTTTGCATACAATATAATGTAAAAGTTCTTGTGAGTGTATGTCTTGCTTGTTTTAAAGGTTTTGTATTGAACAGAAAAATATAGCCTTTCAGGTTGGGAACAAAAATGAGGAAAATTGATAATGCACTTCATGAATTCAAATTCTTTTTCAGAAATTTCATCAATAATTTAGAGAATTAATTTTCTTCTAATTGTTGGAAACTTTCTAGGTCTTTGAAATATAAATAATATTGGATAAGAAATTCATCTATTTGATGAGCACAAAAAATACACTTTGGTTAACTTCAAAATGACTGAAAATGAACAAACAATTCATAACTAATGAGAATATTCCTGAATAGATTGTTTAAGCCATTGTTGTAAGGCCTAATCTTTTACAGGGCTTTTGGCATTGCAATTGATTCATGATGGTGGCCTGCTTATGGTTCCCAATCTGAGTGGAGGAATTCTGAGCATAAGTAAGGAACAACCTGTATGTGCAGGGATACCAAATAGTAAGAGGCATGTTTGCAGGAATTGATAATCTCCTTGCATCCCGCCACAAAAGGGAAATTCAGACGCTGCAGCCAATGCAACATTTCTCTCTCCACTCTTAAATATGTTATTCCATAACACCACTCAAGTATCTTGGAAATTAGTTTCTCCTCTTAGGTGGGTGTAGAGAATACGCAACCATATGAGGATCACAGTTGAGTCTGATCCTGTCCGCGTGACACCTTCCATCAGGGTCACCAGATAATGATCAGAAGAGCAAACGCAGACGGACTATTTCCTTCTTTAGCAAGGAATGGTGAGGCTAATTAGTTTCCTTGCTGCTAACCTTGCTCAGATCTCCGAACTTACTGCAAACGAAGAACTGAGCCTGGAATTGTCCTGGATTTTATGATTCAGTGTAACACCCAGCAACAGAGCTACTTCTGACCTACTGAACATTCATTGATGCCCTTGGTAAAAGTGCAAAAACAACTTTTTTTCTAATATCTAAGTATTTTTTTGGGCAAATCCTAAGTCAAAGTGCATTTCTAACAAGTTCCTTCTTGTTCCTAGCACATTCTAGGCTATTTATGGTTGTTTATGCACAAGTCTGGTTGTATAAATTCCTAGCAGGATAAACAGTCACTTTTTTTTATTGAGGTACTTCACAAATGCATTTCAGAATTGGGTAATATGACAGATGTCTTGAAATTCAGAAGTTTTCAGTCTACTTAAAGATATTCCTCAAATCTGTCTGTTTTGACATTTTGCTACTTCACACAATAATGATGTCGATTGACATCTTACTTGTGCACTTGCTTTGGCTGTTCGTGGGCCAGAATTTTCTTCTAAAATAACAACAAGGTTAATGCATGTGGCCTTATGAATCTATAAATTATCTAGGAATTTATGTGGGGAAAATAATATCCTATGAATTATGAATTCTCGCAAGTTCTTGGACAATTTGCTTCCCTCCACTGTGAGCCATTTGAAAACAGCAGATTACCACTAACATCCTATAAGTTTCATGATGTAGATGCTCAAGTTATTATCTATTTATTATCCATTATCAATTAAACTTGTATTTCTTTCTGTCACTTTACTCCTCTTTAATTACCTAATTTGATTGTAATGCATCAGTTATTAATTCTCTTGCATGGCATAACCTCTTTGCGTGCTATATAAGAGAACTTAATCAAAAACCCAATCTATGAACATGCATATTTACTGCACTAAATATGTTGTGTATCTAAGTAACTACAGAAGCATTTAATGTGTGAGGAATAAAAGAGAACTTGTTGGAAATGTATTTTGACTTAGAATTTTGCTGATAAGTGACTAGATATGAGAAAAAGACTGTGGTTTTGCACTTTCAATGATGGCGTTATTTGGAGGAATGATGTGAAGATCTTGACATCATTCCAAGACAAAGCAACCTGACACCATATCCCCCTCCATGATCATTCCTGCCAATGCACCTTGGCTGCAGTGTGCACCAGCTATATATTACACTGCTGCAAGTTGCCAAGTCTTCTCAACAATTGCTGCCAATGATGTGACTTCGACCTTAGAAGGATAAGGGCACCAAGGGCACAGGAATGACACCATCTGCAAGTTCTCCTCCGAGTAATGCAATACCCTGACAGAAATGCTTGGTTGCTCCTCCATTTACACTGAGGTATAATCCTGGAACTCCCAGTTTAACTGCACTATGCAAGTACCTTCACTACAAAGACTGCAGCAGTTCCACAATGTGGCTCCCAACCATGTTCCCAAGGGCAATTAGCAATGAGCATTACATGCCGACTTGAAACCCTTGATCACATCTCATGAGAGATTAAAAAGAAAGAGATCATCTCTCCACTCCATCAATGATAGGCAAAATTTAGCACTCATACTTAAGCATGAAAGCCTCTTACCTGACTGATCTCAATTCCAAGCTTACCCTCACTTTTATGTTTATGATTGGATGGATGCATAGATAGAAAAGATTTAGAGGGATATGTGCCAAATGCAGGCAAATGGAACTGGCTCCGGTAGGCAACTTGGTCGACATGGATGAGTTGAGCCAAAGGTCCTGCTTCTGTGCTGTACAACTCTATGACTCTATCTCCGCATCCGCTTGACCTCAATAGATGTATAAAATGTCAAAGCAAATGATCATTAAAAACCACATTTACACACGCAAACATGACATGGAAAATACAAATATCAACTAATTTCTTTTATTCATTCTTCAGTGCTGATCATCTATATGCCTTTGCCTAATCTAGTGCTCCTATACAGTTCTGTCTTGCAGTGGAGAGACTGTAAACAGCCTTGGAGAACAGCCTCAGGCAGGTCTGGGTCTGGAACAATAAGAGTGCTGGTGGAGCGGTGGGAACATTAATGCCAGCATCCTGAGGGAGGAAAGGAAAGAAAGCAGATTTATCATCCACTGAGCCATCACTCCTTGGCGTGGTGCCTCTGGGGTCTATTGAACCTGTCAGGGGAGAGATTGCTGGTGTACTGTGACACCATCAAAAGCTTTCTGAACACTGGTATTCTAGACCATGGCAATGACTGGGGCTTGCATGGCAGAGCTTCCACTGCAGGACACAATATTGTGTGGCTTCTGCTTGTGCTACACTGGAAGCAGAGATGTTGGCTATCAGGAGATCATGGTGGCCCAGGATCTACAGAAGGTCTGTGCAAGGTTGAAGTGCCTTCCCCATATTTCATCTTTCAGGAAATTGTGCAATGCACCAGGCAAGGCACCGTGCACTCACCAGCCTTTGAATGCTGATAGCCTGTTGTTAGCTGCTAACAATGGCAGTCGATGAAATGAATGCTCAGCAAATAGATAGGAAAGGTCTAGAGGGATATCGGCCACACACAGGCAAATGATACTAGCTCAGGTAGCCAACTTGGTCGGCATGGACAAGTTGGGCTGAAGGGCCTGTTTCCATGCTGTATGGCTCAATGTCTCTATGACTAACTGGCAGCTGAAGAATCAGTCACCTTTGCTTTTTGCATGTCTGGTATGATCTGATTTTATGGACCAGTACCCGGAGATCCTGTATCATAACATGTTCTCCGTCTGATACCTGCATTTGAAAATCTTGAGCCACCATGTTCTTTGATACAAGAACATGGAAGGAAAAGGGTGAATAGTCTGCTGCTGTCTGCTAGTGGACACCAATCCATGACATGGCACAGTGGTGCTGCAGGTAGAGCTGCTGCCTCATGGCTTCAGTGACCCAGATTCAACCCTGATCTCAGATGCTGTCTGTGGAGGTTGCACATTCTCCCTGTGACCACATAGGTTTACTCCAAATGGTCCTGTTTCCTCCCATATCCCAAAGATCTACAAGTGGGTTAACTGGCTACTGTAAATTATTCCCAGTGTAGGTGAATGGAAGGAGAATTAGGGGAAATTAATGGAAAAATGAGAAATGATAGATTACAGGAAAGTAAGCAGGAGAGGGGGTTGATGGAATTGCCCTGAGAGCTAGTATAGACTTTATGGCCTGAACAGTTTGAATGACCTCCTTCAGTGTTATAGTAAATAAGTATGACCAAAATACCTTTTCCACTACTTCCACTAATATGTGTACATCATCCACACTGAATTCATTAAATGTTATACAATTATTTGACTTTCTGAAGAATGTGAAACAGTCTTTCAGAATCAAAGCTTTTTGTATAATGAAGAAATTATGCAGACTTAGGTTTAGTTTTATAATTACTAGCTATTTACTGATGGATCAGTTCTAATCGATAGTTTTCATTCCTGCTTGAATGATAATTTTGTTTACTATTTGTGTGCTGCAAGTGCAATATATACTTTCAATTTATAACACTGTCACGTTTTCTAAATGTGACACTTTGAGGTACAATGATTTGATGTGCATTGACTACATGCTATGGCTAAGCAATGGAGAAGTAGCCAAGTGGAATTGCAAATTGCCAGAAAAAAAGCACCAGTGAGTAAGGAGTATGCAATGTATCATGGGATACAGTTTTTGCCTAACATCACCTGGTGGTAAACAAGCCAGATACATCTGTCACTATGATGAAACCTTTAATTAATCTGGAAGTTACAACACATTTAGAAAAACATAGAAAGGGGAAACTAATCATGAATTCCACATCAATCTACTAAAGGATCATAGCCACTGCAGGAAGAAAATTAGATTAACTTTTCAGTTGTGCTTAGACATGAGTGATATGTACTATAAAGTTATTTATTGCATGACTAAACTTCATTTTATTAAATGATTATTTTTTTCAAAAGCTCCACCTGGAAGCATATTTTTCAATTTTGACTATTTTATCTTAGGTATAATTCTGCCAAAAAAATGTGTTCTGTGCTCAACCATAAACTTGTCAGAGTTAAGCCAAATTTAGTAAGTGTGCTAGTTTCCTCGCAATTTACTTACCCATACCAAGCAAGCTGCCTTCAGGAGGGTAGCAAATTGATGTCCCAAGTTACAGATGCCTCTAAGACCAGACTGTGTGGAATGTTCATAGGACTGCTGAAGACAAGAAAAGAACTTGGATTGCTGGAATATCTTTAGTCACCTCATGATGCCACAATCCCACGAGCAGATTTACATTTTAAATTCAGAGGCGGAAATTTGTAAAGTTTATCAAACTTTCCTATTTCAGGCATTAAATTTTTTTTTCATATATCAGCTATTTTCACTTTTTTTTATAAAGTTTTTGCTCATCCTAGTAAAGCATTAGTTTCCATTGATGACACAAAAGAAAGTACGTCAAGCAAGAAACATAAACTTTACAGGAGGGTAACAAATTTTCTATTCACGGGTCTGTCGTCTGACTAAGTGGATTGATATGAAATTTGAAATCCATAGTTACATCTGCCCACGATAACATTTAAAAAATTAATTCTAACAATTTTCCTTGAATTCTCAAAAGTAACATTTGGATACTGGTGCACAACTACTTTTTCTGATATTTTCCTCCTCATTGTTCAGCAAAGGAATTAAGTTACTTGCATTACAAAATCATTATATTGTGGATACTGGAAATTTTGAAATACAAGGATTAAATGCTGGGAGTACTTAATAGGTCTGATAACATCCATAGAGAAAGAATTTTCAGCATTTACATGAGGTCATCTAGTTTCTTCTGTCCAACATCCTATCACACATATTCCTTTGTCCTCTTTTCACTGGATCTCAAAACATATGTATCCCCTCAGTTGGACGAAAGATTACTGACCTGAAATGCTAACTCTATTTCTTTCTCCACAGTTCAGATTCAGACTCAGGTTAGATTCAGATTAGTTTATTGTCATATATACCAGGGTTCAGTGAAATTCCATGCTTGTGTGAAGTTCACAGAGTAAACAGTATACATGGTAATAATAAATACAACAATAAATCCAGCAAAATGGAACAGCACCTCATATTCCGCCTACAACCTGGCAGCATGAACAACTTACGATAACTGCTCCCCCTCTGTCCCTTTTCTTTTTTCTCTCTCCTTCTGATCTACCTGGTCCCTATCACCAGGTCTCATTCCCCTCCCCCACCTTCTCCATCTGCCCATCATCCACACACCCCTCCCACTGGTTCCCCTCCCACATTATTCCCTTCTTCTTCCCCACCTCCCTCGCTTTCTTCAATGCTCCACCTTCCTCTCCTATCAGATTCCATCATCTTCAGCCTTTTGTCGCTTCCACCTATCACCTCCCAGTTTCTGATGCTATTCCCACTCTCCCGTCCCCCTTTGCCTATCATGCTCCCCCCTCCCCCTCGCCTGGATCCACCTATCCCCTGCCAACTCTTGCTGCAGCCCTTCCTTCCACCTTTTTATACTGGCCACCTCCCCTCCATCTTTCGGTCCAGATAAAGGATCTTGACCTGAAACATCAACTGTCCATTTCCCTCCACTGATGCTGCCAAACCTGCTGAGTAGTTACCATACCAGGCTGAGATGCAACCCATCAGAATACTTCCTATAACGCACCTGTAGCAGTTTGAGAGAGTCTTTGTGGACAAGCCGATTCTTCTCAGATGCCTAAGAAAGTACATATGCTGATATGCTTTCTTGACCACTGCATCAGTATGGAGGAACCAGGTGGGGCTGCTGGTGTTGTAGTTGCCTAGGAACTTGAAGCTGTTGACCATCTCTACAGCAACCCCATTGATGAGGACACAGTTATGTTCACCACCCCCCCAACCACTTCCTTAGGTCAACAACCAGCTCTTTCATCTTGCTGACATTAAGGGCTAGGTTGTTGTTCTGACACAGTGACACAAGGTTCGCAATCTCTTTCCTGTACTCCATCTCTTCACTGTTGTTGATCTGGCCTATATCAGTGGTAGAAACATAGAAACATCGAAAAAACCTACAGCACAATTCAGGCCCTTCGGCCCATAAAGCTGTGCCGAACATGTCCCTACCCTAGAAATTACTAGGTTTACCCATAACCCTCTATTTTTCTCATCTCTATGTACCTATCCGACAGTCTCTTAAAAGACCCTATTATATCCGCCTCCACCACTGTTGCCGGCAGCCCATTCCACGCACTCACCACTCTCTGAGTAAAAACCTTATCCCTGACATCTTCTCTATACCTACTCCCCAGCACCTTAAACCTATGTCATCTTGTGGCCACCATTTCAGCCCTGGGGAAAAGCCTCTGACTATCCACCCAATCAATGCCTCTCATCATCTTATATACCTCTATCAGGTCCCCCCTCATCCTCCTTTGCTCCAAGGTTCCCTCAACCTGCTTTCATAAGGCATGCTCTGCATTCCAGGCAGCATCCTTGTAAATCTCCTCTGCACCCTTTCTATGGCTTCCACATCCTTCCTGTAGTGAGGCGACCAGAACTGAGCACAGTACTCCAAGTGGGGTCTGACCAGGGTCCTATATAGCTGCAACAGTACCTCCTGGCTCCTAACTTAAAGATCGAGTTGGCGTTGTATTTGGTCACACAGTCATGGATATACAGGCAGTAGAGCAGGCGACTGAGCACCCAACCCTGGGGAGTACAAGTATTAAGGGTCAGGGTGGATGAAATGTTATGACCAGTTCTAAACGACTGAGGTCTGTCGGTCAGAAAGTCTAGAAGCCAGTTGCAAATGGGGGCCCCAAGGCCAAGGTCCAAAAGTTTACAGATGAGATTATTAGGTATTATGATGAGCTACTGTCTGAACCACCAAGTATTTCCTGCATTTTTATTTTTTATTGAGGCTATCCTGACTTTTCTGTCATTATTTTAGAAAGGAAATTTAAACAGAAGAACCAGGATGTTGTGATGTTGCCATGGGGTCATAGAGTTGTACAGCACAGAAACAGGCCCTTCACCCCAGGCAAATCTGTGCAATCCTTTTTACCATCTACACTAATCCCATTTGCCAGCATTAGGACTGTATCCTTCCATGTCTTGCCGATTTAAGTGTCCATCTAAATGCCTCGTAAATGTAATAATTACATCTGATTCCACTACCTCCTCTGGCAGCCCATTCCAGATATCAATTACTCTCTGTGTAAAAAAAACCTTACCCCTCAGATCTCCTTATAACTCCTTCCTTTCACCTTAAACCTGTGCCGCCTTGTTTTTGATATCCCTACCACGGGAAAGATGACTGACTATTCATTCTATCTATGCCTCTCATAATCTTACATATTCTTATCAGGTCACTCCTTTGTGTCCTTCGCTCCAGGGAAAACAAGCCCAGCTTATCCAATCTCTCCCCATCTCTAAAGTCTCCCAATCCTGGCAACATCTTGGTGAATCCCCTGCGCTCACTTCAGCACAATCACATCATTCCTATAGTGTGGCAACTACAATTGCACATGTTACTCCAAGTGTGGCCTAACCAGTGGTTTGCAAAGTTGGAACATAATGACGCAACTCTCAAATTCTATGACTCATCCTATGAAGTTAAACTATTTAGAATGAATAACCAATTTATAGGGTGATATTAATTTTTTGGAGTGCAATGTAATACAATCCAGCTCCATGCATTAAAGATTAGTTTTGGAGTTGAATAGCAAGTTCTATTAGAAGAATTTTAACTCTGATTTTGTCGACAGTTATGAATGAAAAAGGGGATTTTCCCCACATTTCTTTCAATGAAGATTTAAATCTCATGGAAATATTATGAAATTTATTAATTTATGAATTTGAAGAAAACGTGGATAGTTTTCCTCATTTGGAAGTCTCAGATCCAACTTATACTGATAGCATTTTTCACTCATGTATTACCGTGCTAAGAATTGGTTTACACGTGCTGGCTTGCTATATAGCTAACTCAGTGACTGAAGTTATGATAATTCTGAAGTTGAAAGATACTGGAAATTGACAGATTGTGAATTTATGATGACACCTTTTGCCCACAGTATTAAGTAAATCATGATAATGAGACTGATGATGTAGATTTAATATTTCCTGTGAGCTGATTTCAATTCACCACCTGGCACATTCTCAAAGATTCTGATGTTTAAATTAAATGGGGTGACACTTTGTCAAGGAGAATAAGAGTTTGTATAATCTTGTTAACCAGTGGACTAAGAGTAACACAGTAAATTAGGCCATACAATCAAAATCTGATGGAAGGTTTTTGACCAGAAATATTAAGGGTTTCTTACTTCACAGATGCTGCCTGACGTCCTGAGTATTTCTTATATTTTCTGCTTTATTTAAGACTTCCAGAAGAATTTTGCTTTTCAAGCTATATGGTTAACTAATTGCTTTCTACAGACATAGGCACCTGTAGAGTGAATTCATCTCAAATTTTTCAAATAACATATATTTCAACATAATATTTACATTTCCAACCAGCACAGGTAATGATTGATACACATTTCTGAGAAGTTTATATGAAGAGTTTTAACCAGGTGAACAAAATGAATATTTGTGTGATATGTTTAAGTAATTAAGGACTTAAAAACTTTGACAAGCTGTATAGTATTATTATTATTATTATTATTGGTCTCCTAATCCATTTCAGATTAATTACGTAAAACTGTAATTATGGGGAACATTGTTGGTTACATTGAAGTCTGATTGTAAGCAGGAAGTGTTATAGAGAAAGTCAAGGAGTAACGACTGCATGGAATGAAACCTAGATTTTAAAAGATGTTGGAATGGAATTAGAGCTGTTGTTTAAGGATCAAAACAGTGCCTAATACATCTGTGACTGTGCCAGATCATTATGTCATTATTGCATATTCTAGGTGAGTGCCACTTTCTCCTGCAGACAAGAGGACTGTTTGCTGGTGAATGTGACACAATCTGAGAAGCGTCATTCATGGTTGAGTAACTTGTAGTGTGCATAGCCACTGAGATGTGAATGTTGAGCTTGCAGCAGTCCTAGTATGCGAAAGTGAGGCGAAGAAAATGAATGTTAGGAGGATGGATGGTGCATGGCCTGTGGTGAATGGAGCAGTTCCTGACGCCAATGGTGCAGTTGGTGGAGGATGACATGTGAAGATACATTCATTGGTCTTGACTGCTCATGTGAGGTTATTGAACTTTTACTTGTACTGGATCCAGATTTTGGTATTCAGGTTCCATTTGTGCTTAGCCTCTGGAGATCCTTCTGCTCCCTGTGGAAAATATCACTCCTTTCCATCTCCTTTACCAAGGCCTTTGTGACAGTTCTGAGAGCCAGCATAGGCACAATGGGCCAAATGGCATCTTTTTAAGTCCTAAGAATATATGACTACATGTGGAGTTTTGGATGAATAGGAAACTAAACATTAATATTCATGTATGGTTTCAATTTAATTCAGCACAGCATCATTATTACAAGAAATAAAATGTTTAATCTTTGCTATGTCCTACATGATTTAATGTATGAGAAATAATAGGTTTGAAATTTGATGTAGATATGTAGTGCTTAAACGTCATCCATAAAAATGTATGCAGTTATCTTGCTAAAGAGTGCAAGCTTCATTAATAAGTAATTCGTGGAGTGTAATGCCATTCTGTACAGAATGCTACTTCCTAACTTTGCAGCATGAAGAAAGAAACGCCAATTTTGTTGTACATTAATGGACATCCAAGCCTGCTCAGAAATCCAGCTGCCAGCAGAAATTCATTTGAATGTCATTGCAAGGGGATTCAGGGAATGGTTATTGGGACACTTATTACTTGTCTTTTGCTATAGCAGATACAGTGCAATTTCCCATTTTTCTCATCATTTGCTTTGTTAAGCTCCATGAATGTCATTAAAGGGAGTTCAGTACAAATGTTAACTTTGGAGAAGATTAAGAAGGATCAACGGATTAATGCTAGGCAAATGTATGCTCACAGCTGATTTTCCCACACTTACAATTATTACACTTTCCTTGCTTTGACAGGAAGGGGCAACTTGCTAGTTTTGTTGTGCTTGGTTCTGTGGGACTGGATGGGTTCAAACCTGCTAGAAGTATGCAACACTATTCTTATAGAAGGCAGTGGTCAGAAGCTACGAGGATGGACATCACCACTGTTCCTTGCAGCAAAAGAGGGAGAGAGAAGAGGTCAAAGATTGGTGACCCATCTTGCTGCTTGAAGTGGTCATTGCCAATTGAGTCAAGTCTGCTCTGGGGCTGAAAGTCAAGATCACTGCAGATCCTGGAAATCGAAATACAAAATAAAAAATGCTGGAAGTACTCAGCAGGTCAGGCAGCATCTGTGGAAAGAGAACCAGATAACTTTCAGGCCCAGGACCCTCAGACTGGCGAATCATCTGGACCAGACCTGTGCCATCTCAGGAAGATTGCTGACAGCCTTTTTTTGCTCAGGGATATGATTATCCATGGGTAGAACACAGGACTGGACACTCACTTGGTCAGCTTTGATCAGGAGAAGGTCTTTGACAAAATATTACATACATATATGATGAAAATGCTTTCAAATGAGATTTGGGGAGGGAAGCTGCAATCAGATTCCACTGCTTTACATATACATCAATAGCAGTTGTAATTAATGGGTAGGAAACAGAACCTTCCCAGACAAATCTGGCCTTAGGCAAGACTGTCCTCATTTGACCTACTAGGACAAATCAGAGTGGTAACTGGCAAACAAGGACTATATCATGCTGGAAGAACTCGGCGGGCCAAGCAGCATCTGTGGAGGGAAATGGACAGTCAACGTTTTGGGTTAAGGCTCTTCATCTGGACTGAAAGATAGAAGGGAGATGGCCAGTGTAAAGAGATGAAGGGAAGGAGTGGGGCAAGAGCTGGCAAGTGATAGGTGGAACCAGGTGAGGAGGGGTGATAGGCAGATGGAGGAGGGAAGGGCAGAAATCATGACAGAGGCTGGGAGGTGATAGGTGGAGGCAACAAAGGGCTGCAGATGATGTAATCTGTTCGGAAAGGTGGGTGGAACATTGAACCAAATAAGGGAGGTGGGGGGGGGGCAGATGGGAACAGTGGGGGAGGCAACCCAGCGGGAGGAATGTGTGGGTGATGGGCAGATGGATTAGGTTGAGGAGGGGAATAAAACAGGGTGATAGGAGGCTGGAGTGGGTGTAGAAGGAACTGGGTAGATCAGGAGGAGAGAGAAAATGGACAGAGGGGAGCATGTTCCCTGAAATTGGAGAATTTAATGTTCACGCCATTGGGTTGTAGATTCCCCAGATGGAAAATGAGGTGCTGTTCCTCTAATTTACGTTTAGCCTCACCCTGGCAGTGGAGGAGGCCAAGGACAGGCATATTGGTGTGGGAATGGGGAGGGGAACTAAAATGGCTGGCGACCGGGAGCTCCAGAAGGACATGGCAGATGGAGCCCAGGTGCTCGGCGAAGCGGTCGCCTAGTCTGCGCTTGGTGTCAGTGATGTAGAGGAGGCCACATTGAGAGCACTAAATGCAATAAACAAGGTTAGAGGAGATGCATGTGAATCTCTGCCTCACCTGCAAGTGCTTTAAACGAAGGGATGGGGAAATTTGCAGCCTCACCAAAAGTTTCTTCAGCACAAATGCCATAGATCAGTCTTTTTTGTTTCTGCTTACACTGCTTACTTGTGTGATTCACTTACATGTTCAAATAGTAAAAGCAGATGCAATACAACAGAACTATTTGTCAGACCATAGGCATATTCCAGTAGTGAGCAAAACAGGAGTGGTCAAAAATAGCCTCATATTTGTTGAAACGTTATGAAGTAACAAAAGGTACTACATGATCTCAGTGACTTGTGAGGATCAACTATTGAGGCATAATCATACTGTAATTAGGAACATTATCGTCTCTTAGCGAATGTGATTATGCATATAAGGGTTTTATCATATTATCAAGCATACATTAAGCAACTGCTTCTACATTAGTAGGAGAAAGCTGTGTCTTCTGAATAGGGCTATAGAATAAATAAATAAATACATACATCAGGAAACGACAGACTAGCATTTGTTACTACAGTTCTCTCAGATGTCAAACCTCATTATAAATTAATGAAAGCAACTGAAAGTGTCTCAGTAGACAAATTTGCTGGTAGAAGGGGAATAATAATACTTAAACCAGCAGTTTGACATGATTTAAACATTTCTCATGTAATTTATTTTATGGGAAGCAGCAGGCATATTTCTCAGCAGAAAGGGATCCATAATCTGGACAGAGTCAGAGGTCCTCATTCCCATTATCATTTCACAGCCCAGAGCATAGTAAACTAAGGGGGTGAAATGGGCTCATTTTAAACTCAGCTCATTTACAGGAAGATATGTCATATTCAGTATTTTTATTTTGCTTAACAATACTCACCAGTCAAATGATAACGTACTAAAATATTACAATTTTACTTCAAGAATATAAACTAAAATTGCTGAACAAGAATTGTTTTATTATCCCGTTTATGTAATAAGAAAAGTGCAAGCTTTCATTAACACACAATCACTTTATGTTATGTTTGTTGTCAAATTTTAC
The DNA here is from genome assembly GCF_009764475.1 of Pristis pectinata. Lineage (NCBI taxonomy): Eukaryota > Metazoa > Chordata > Chondrichthyes > Rhinopristiformes > Pristidae > Pristis > Pristis pectinata. The sequence continues at coordinate 50,875,629 of NC_067415.1, read as the reverse complement.
CATAGCCCCAACTGTCAGATTGTCATAGAACATCCTCGTTTGCCAGCATTGTATAGGGCAGGGAACCTACCAACATTTTCCTACTTGGCCTCCATGTGTCTACAGAACCATACATATGAGTTTGATGAAGCAAATCCAGAAAATGCTGAAAACACTCAGCAGTTCAGGCAGCTGTGAAAAGACAAACAGTGTTAAAATATCAGGTCAACGACTCTCCATCAGAACTGGGAAAGAGAGAAGACAAGTTAGTGGGGATTGGATAGATGGGGCAAAGGGACTATGTATGATAAGGTGAGGCCATGTTAAATGGTTTAATGGGGGCAGTTAATGATTATGCTTTTTTTTAATCTGTGTTATGTATTGAAAATAACAGGGCAATGGGACAAGCCCAGCAGCTCAGGGTGTACTGATGGAGAGAGGTGAACTGAGCCAAAATCACAGATGGATGACTTACAACACAAATGGCCCTTTCTGATACCGACACAGAAAGCGAGTTTCCTAAAGTTGTAGAATTGTATCTGGAGTCTTGAAGGCTGCAATGTTGTGATTACATTTTGAAGGGGTCTAGCAGCCTTCTCCATTATATCACTGCCTTCACAGGAGAACATGGGATGACCATTGGCAGTACTGACAATAAAGTAATAAGGTTCATTTACTAAAAGCTGTCATACTTAGTTGTTTTTTCACTTAACATTCATGAGACTTGTTCTATATTTTATTGTGGACCAGTTTGGGTAGTGTCACAAAGTTTTAGACTGTAAGGCCTCATCTGTTTCAACCTCAATAGATTCTGCTTCACAATTTTTCGGAAATATCACTATATTTCATTTATCATGGGATGTATTAAAGACACATTTGGTTCTGTGTAATGTTTTCTGGCTTCCATTTTGGAATCCTGCCAATTATCTCCTCAGAAGGTTGGGAAAGACTCCAGTGAGCAAGTTAAACCGATTAAAGCTGGTCATTAAGGACCTGCCATTCCACCCATTTGTACCCCTCAGAACCCCGTGATGCCGTGAATTAAAGCACTTTGCCCACAGTATCTGTGTTTGGATCCAACTGACCAGGCAAGTGGGAGCAAAAATCTGTTTGATGTGAAAATCACACACGAAATTACTTTGGTGAATCTCAATATGATGGTTTCTGCATTAGCAGAGCATAATTAATCACATATCACAAATTTGTTATTTCATTTGTTATTATTAAAAAGAATGATGATGGTTGTTGAGAGAATTGGAAAGCAATCATGCCAAGAGCTGCAATACATTTATCCTTCATTTTGTTTTGTCCAAAGTGAACAGGACATGGGCAGATGGTTGGCTCAGATGTTGGGTTGCCATAAATGTCCAAATGGTTCATTAATGTCCTATGGGGAAGAAAATCTACAGTCCTTAATCAGTCTGGCTCTTAGTGAATCCAGTCCCTGAGAATGCGGTTAACTCTTAACTGCCCTCTAAAATGGCAGGGCAAGCCCTCCTTTGTATCTAGGCCAGTCAACATGGCAATTTGGAAATTGTGGCTTTGGTTGGAGTGTGGATCATGAATGAGAATTTTGAACAGCAGTAATCTAGCACGGATATATGTGGAACACCATTCAGATAACCCTCATGTTACAGGGAGTTGCGTTCCTAGAAAACAGACAACATTGTGATTTTCTATAATGTGAAGCCATCTGTGCATGTAGTACGAAATGCAAGTTAAAAAAATAAATGATTTACTTTCTTTACCCCACATAAATTCCTTGAGCGTTAATTTTATTCAGTATTTCAAATTTTTCGGTAGTGATTTGTGAATTCTGTAAGGACAAATTTCTGTAGCATGAATGGCCGCAACGTGGGGGGGGAGTCGCCTGTAACCCACCTTCCCCCACTCTGCGTAGTTACCCTTTACCCCCACTCTTTGCTTTCTGCCCTGAAGCCAGTTAGCATTCTATTCTGCTACTTGTCCTTAACTCCACATTCTCTGACCTTATAAATGTCTCTAACGTGGGACCTTATCAAAGGCCTTTAAAAAATCTGCATAGATTACATCTATTACATTACCATTATCTGATCTCCCTGTTACCTGCTCAAAGTATTCAAAAAGGTTGGTCAAGCAAGATTTTCCCTTTTGATGTCTGGGTTGACTACCTATACTTTATTACTTATTATTTTCCTACTACTGATATTAAACTGAGCGGTTTTAATTCCCTCAACATGTTCTATCTGCCTTTTTAAAACCAGTATTGTGTTACATGTCATACAATTCTCTTGCACTTCATCTTTTCCTAATCATAATCTCTTGCTAACTCTTCCCTAATTTTTTAAAAAAATGTATTGCTGTAATCTATCTCTTTCAGTTTGATTAATTTATTTAGTACAGTTTCTATAAAAGCACTCATTTCATTAGTCATTTGATTATTTACCATCAATCTCCCTGAAAAATACCAAAATAAAATAATGATTTAATATTTCTGTTATCACTATATCATTAGTCATCTCCATATCTGTCTAGCCCTGAATGATTCTATTTGCATCCCACTGCACTTTTTATTGATGTACTTGAAAAACCTTTTACCTATTTGTTCCTTGATAATTTTTCTTTGCTTTCTTTATTTGCTTTTACTTATTTTCTAATCTTGTCATATTCTCTCTTATCATAGTTTCCTCTTTCCTCAAGATGTTTTGGTTAGTCCATTCCATGTTCCCTAATATCTTTATTTATCCATAGAACCTCACGTGTGTTTAATTTGTCCTTAACTGTACATTTAACAGAGTATTACAAATGCAATCTGTTGAGCACCATTTTGAATGTTCCCCATTGCTGTTCTAAATTGTTGTTTGCCAATATTGTTAGGATTGTAGCAAATGTAAAATCACAGGAGGCCACTTGGTTGGTTAAAAATGAGGTGTCCAACCAAATCCCACTCTCAGCACTTGATCTGTAGCCTGCTAGGTCATGGTGCTTCAACTACTTATCTACATATTGAAGTATTGATACATTTAGTGAAGGCTTCTACCTCTACTGATCTTTAATCCTGTGAGGTCCAGATCCCTACCATCCTCCGCATGGAAACACTTTTTCCTCATATCCTCTCTAATCCCTCTACCAATTACTTTAAACCTACCCCCCACCCATCCCCAGTATTGACTCAACAGCTACAGGAAATGGGTCTACTTCAGCTATCTAAGCTGTTATAATTTTATACATCTCAGTCAAGTCTCCCCTCAGTTTCCTCTGTTCCAAAGAAAACAACTGAAAAGCTGAAGAGCGCCTTATCTATCCTCATAGGTAAAATTTACCAGTCCTGCCAACACCTTGATAAATCTCTTTTACACCCTCTTCAGCACAATCACATATTTCCTGTAGTGTGATGATTGGAACAGTACATAGTATTCAAGTTGTAGCCTGATCAGAGTTGTGTACCGTTCATACATAACCAATCAGCAATTAGATTCTATGACTTGATTACTAAAGGAAAACATCCCACAATGTGTTTTACCCACCTTATTCACAGCCCCCTCTAATATCTTCAAAGATCTGTGGGGTAAAAATCCAAGATCCCTATGTTCTCCACATTTTGCTGTATTCTCCCATTTATTGAATATTCCCCTGCCTTGTTCTACCTCCCCAAAGGTATTAGCTCACATTTCTCTGGATATTATTCCATTTGCCAATATTTTAACCAACTGACCAGCCTACCCATACCTTGCAGTTTAAAGCTTTCCTCCTCACTCTCAACCACATGAACAACTTCTGTTTTACTTGCAAATCTCTTTATAATACTCCCAAATTCAAGTGTAAAGCACAAACATATTCAACAAGGAGAAAGTGACTAAGTACTGAGCCTTGTGAAACTCCATTGAGAACAGACTTCCTGTTACAAAAACACCTGACAGCATCTCTTCTTCCTGCCACTGAACCAATTCTGGATCCAATTTGCTTCTCTCCCTTGGATTACACACGAATTTATTTTCTTAACTAACCTACCTTGTGACACCTTGTCAATAGCTTCTTTCAAAAATAACAGCTCTCTGAAGAATGTTCAATGAACGTAAAGACAATGCATTGGGTTCTTGTGGGGATATGAAGGGCATAATATAAATGCATGTTCTTTCCTCTGTCCTGTTTCTAATCAAGGCAAGGCACTGAGGATGAAACATAATGTTTATCTGAAGACCATGTCTTGACTTAAAAAGGTTACCGATCAGAACACTTGGTGTCAAAATTATCACCACTGAAAATGGCAGTGTCTTTTCATGCGCATTTTGCTCACATGTTACCAAACATATGAAAGGCAAATTAGCACCTTAAAAAGTGACAAACTTGTTATTTGATGTGTTAATCACTTTAGTGGAAAATTATGCAAGCCTTTTCCACTGAGTTTGAGCTGTTGATGATGTAAGTCAACAGTACCTTACATTTTAGTTTGCTCACAGTTCATTTCCAGGCAATCTTTAAAAGCATCAACACAATGTTTCTTGTAATCCTTCTCCATTTATTGTAAAATACTGGTGAGTGTCAATCTTGTATTGTTCATGATTTTCCAGATCAGCTGATAACAATAAAATCTTAACAAGATCCATCTGTAGACTGTTATATATGGTTCAACTCCTACTTTCTTACTGGACAAGAGTGCTGGTTTGCAAAGCACGAGGTACAACAGATAGAACAACCTTCTGAGTATCCTTTCAGATATACTGAAATGTGATCTCTAGTGGAAAAAATTGGAAATTATGGCTCTTTCCAAAGTTTAATAGCGCATAACCTGCTACAGGGGGATTTGCATCAGCAAACTATCCCAGGAGTAATAGATAAAAATTGGCAAGGACACCAGCTTGGCTATAGATAAAGATAATCTGGAACATATCTTCAGTACTACAACTGAGTTGCTGTGAAAGGCCATGGATTTGCCATTTAGTGTGGTCAACAGTCTCTTGATATTATAAAGCCTGGACTAAACTGGTTGCAATGATGGTGAAATCAGGAGGATAAAGAGGATTAACCTTTGGCTGAATGTTATTGCAAATATTTATCTCCCTCCTCTCAACCCAGTATTTTATATATACATTTAAGCTCTGTGACAATTGAGGGTGGTTTACAGTACTGGCACCTCATGTTAGCTGTTTAATTAACCTATTAGGTGCTGATCTGGTGAAGCTACAGCAAGATTCCATTTGTGTTGAATAATGGAAGCAAATAGACTGAAATAACTCCACCATCAATGGATAGGATCAAGCATCTGCATTCCTGTCTTATTTTGTCATGAATGATGCAAGATAATTAAACAGCTACACAGAGTTAGGTCACAGATTGGACATCTTATAGAATGATGGACAACTTTGCAGGGATAATGATCTACATTGCTGCCAGGAGTGTATGTACAAGAATCATCTTTATGCCATGTGATAGTGAGGGTAAGAATAGGACGATATGGCAGATGAATGCATGGTTGAAGAGTTGGTGAAGGGGGCAGAGATTCAGATTTTTGGACCATTGGGATCGCTTCTGGGACAGAGGTGAGCCGCACAAGAGGGACAGGTTGCACCTGAGATGGAGGGGAACCAATATTCTGGCAGGCAGATTTGCCAGAGATACTAGGGAGGGTTTAAACTACCTTGGCAGTGGGGTGGGATCCAAAGCAGAAGTGAGGCAGATGAGAGGCTGGAATTTGATACTGAATTCAATGACAGTAAGTTCAGTAGACAAGACAGGCAGCAGCATGGCAGAGAACAAGGAAAGATGTTGGATTAAATTGCAGTTCTTTGAATGCAAGTAGCCTGATAGGTAAGGCACATGATCTCAGGGCATGGATAGCTACATTGGACTGGTTTATTATAACCACCACAGAAACATAGTTAAGGGAAGGACAGGACTGGCAGCTAAATATTCCAGGGTACAGGTGCTATTGTTGGGACAGAGATGGAGGAAAGAAGGGAGTTGCATTTCTGATCAAGGGCAATGTCACAGCAGTTGTCAGAGATGAAATTACTGAAGGATCAAGTGAGGCTTTATTGGTGGAGCTGAGAAATAAGTAGGGGATGACCACCTTGCTGGTATTGTACTATAAGCCCCCTAATTGTCAATGGGAATTAGAGGAACAAATATGCAGGGAGATTGGACAAAGCTGCAAGAATAATAAGGTTGTTATGGTAGGGAATTTTAACTTTCCTAATATAGACTGGGACTGCCATAGTGCCAAGGCTTAGGTGGGTGGAATTTGTTAAGTGTGTTCAGGAAAGTTTCCTCAGGCAGTACATAGAAGACCCTACTGGGGAGAGGGCAAAGCTTGACCTACTCTTGGGAAATAGGGTGGGGCAAGTGACTGAGGTGTCAGTGAGGGAGCACTTTGGGACCAGTGACCATAGTTCTATTAGTTTTAAATTAGTTATGGAAAGGGACAGATCAGATCCACAAGATAAAGTTCTAAATTGGGGCAAGGCAAATTTTGATAGTATTCAACAGGAACTTGCAGAGGTTGATTGGAGCAGGTTGTTTACAGGCAAAAGAACCTCTGGCAAGTGGGAGGCTTTTAAAAGTGAGATCTCAAGAGCTCAAGATCTGCATGTTCTTGTTCGAATGAAGGGCAAGGCTGGTAGGAGTAGGGAACCCTGTATGACAAGAGATATTGAGGCCCTGATCAGGAAAAAGGAGGACCAGCCAGCTGGGATCAAGTGAATCTCTAGAGGACTACAAGGGATGTAGGAGTATACTTAAGAAGGAAATCAGAAGGGCAAAAAGGGGGCATGTGATAGCTTTGGCAGATAATATTAAGGAGAATCCAAAGAGATTTTATTTATATTAAGGGAAAAAGAGCAACTAGAGGGAGAATAGGGCCGCTCAAAGACCAAAGACACCTTTGTGTGAAGTCACAGGAGACAGGCGAGGTCCTTAGAGTGTTTCTCCTGTTTTTACCATGGAGAAAGACATGAAGACTTCAGGCCTTGAGATAGTTAATAGGGAGGTCTTGGGGATAGTCCACACTGCAGCAGAGAAGGTACTGGATGTCTTAAAACGTACGAAGGTAGATAAATCTCCAGGGCCTGATCAGGTATATCCACGAACACTGGAAAGCTGAAGAAGAAATTCCGGGAGCCCTGGCTGAGATATATGCATCGGGGAATTGAAAATTATCAAAATGGTAGAGGGCATGAGAAATGTCCTGGATGTAAGTGGGAAGGGACTAGACAAGGAGGAGACAGGATAGAGACAAGGTATGAAGTGATAAATTCAGTGGAGCAAGAGCAGGCAGAAACAATGGGTCTGCCAGGGTAAGAGATTATAAACTGAAGGAAATACTGATACAGAGACAAAGGATAAACCTCACACTATCCTAATGAAACATAGTGTAATCACACCACACGATGATATGTTTGTTTTTCTATAATCCTGTTGTGTGCCAATTCCAAAGAAAATAACAATGATTCCACTAAATCTGGATTCATCTCCAAAAGCCTTCGAAAATATTAATACACAAATCATTACTGGAGTGAATTCCATTCACCAGCCTTTCAAAATTTTCCATCCATACACCCTTGTGCGATAATGATCAAAACATCAAAAAGGAGGATGTTCTCCTGAGAATGCAGTGGACTAATTTGCTGACACAAGAATGAGAAGGAAGTACTTCACAAGTACGTAACAAACAAGATTAAGACAAAGGTGGTATAATCAGTAATGGGGTGGGGACTGCATCAACCAAGCTGTCAAGAATTTGCATTATAAAGTATGAACTAACAGAGGAACATTGATCTGCACTGCTTTGTGAGCCTAAGTGAATGTTACCCACCCAGTGGGCTCAGTTTGAATTCAGGTCACCTTCCTACAGAGGAGGGAAGTGGAGGATGAATTACTTAGAGGAAAGGTGAGGCAGTGTGGGTCACCTACCTACAGAAGAGAGGAGGTGAGGTTCACCTACCTATAAAGGAGGGAAGGGGAGGGGAGGGGAGCTTCCTCAGTCCCTTAATCTATCTTCTCAACTAACACCATGACAATGCTGCTCATATCTACTTATTCTTGCACATCTGGCTATCCTTTCCTTCCAAGCACTTCCTCACACTCCCTTCTATACCTCCATAGGCACCTGCCGTCATCTAATGCAATTTTATATCTCTCTCTCATTATGCACCTTCACCATTCATCGAGTGAACACATGCCAATGCACTCAGTCTGATCAGTCCCCTAGAAGAGGAGAAGACTACAAAGTGCATGTGGGAGAGGGAGTGATTTGAAGATGCCACATCTACTTCAAATATCTCACAGTTGACAAGTACAAGGAGGTGGGTGCTGGGGATTCAGGAGTTTTGTTTTTGCACCTGTGTTATGAAGCTTTGGAGATGGGAAGCTCCCAAATAGAATTTTTGGGACCAAATTAAGCAAAATACCAAATGCAATGCAGCATTCAGTTCTGATAATTTAATTTTAGCAGCAAGTGAAATATGATCATCATCAGCATGATAAGTTGCAACTTAATTTTACCTTGCCAACTTAGAACTGTTATCTCTGCTAGGGCCTCTGGTCTGTCTCGGAGGTCACTGTAAGTCACTGCCTCCTCCTCCAAGGGGAGGAGTTCTGTGGGTGCACTGTCACTGGACTTGAGCAGACCGTGTCCCAGCACTTGCGTGGGAACCAAAGGCAGATGGTTGAGCTTTCACTTGGTGACTCACATTTCACGAGTGAGCAAGAACAGATGGTGCATCCAGAATCACAAAGTCCCTAGAAAGGGCACAGCCTTCTCCTCATGCTGATCAACTGCACACAGACAGCGTACCCTGGGAGCCATCATTTTCAAATAGCAAAACCAAACAAGGGTCTGGAGGAGGTGTAAACAGAAGAAAATGAATCTGTTTCTGAAATTGTTAAACTCATGATTATGTAATGCTTAATGCCAAAAGGCACTGTTGTCTGAGGTGGATTGGAACAGTGTAGGTTGGAAATATCTCTCCCTGTGAAGGAGGAGAAAACACTCCACACATAGAACCAAAAGAGTGGCTACATTCCCTTATTTTAGATCTTCAATCTAGCACTCTCTCAACTGCATATTTTTAGCTGGTTCTGCTTCTACTTACATCATGGGGAGAGCTGGAGACTTTAACCCTCTCTCACTTTACTGTTCATATAATTAGTGCTCCTGCAAAATAAGCCACCAGTCATCCTCCTTATGCATTTGAAGGCTGCTGATTGGAAGATTCTGAATTTGTTTCGGAGCCCTGGAAGAAAAACTGTTGCCGGCACCAGTGATATTGATGGTGATATTGATACCTATTGGCAATGTTGCCTCCAAAACTTACAAATCTTCCAGGAGGCAGCAGGTGTCTTCCACCAGCTGATGAAAACACAGCTGTTTATACCTTGGACTCTGCATGCCTGCTGCAAGCTGCACTCCCTCCATGCTGCTGCCCTCATTTCTACTCCCCACTCCTCTTTCTGTGGTTCCTCTCTCTGCTGATGCCGTCTTTGCTCTATTTCTCTGAGCAGCAGCTTGATGTTGATCCTGGTGCTTCTCCAGACGATGATTGTATTGGCCCTTGTCCAAACTCCCACTATTAGCCAAAGTACCATGACTTCTAATGTAATTTAGAAACAAATCCCTAAAATGTGGAAAGTTAGATCTCAGCAAAATTAGTGAGCAAACCCTTTCCCACAAGCAGATAACAAACAACAATGGCTATTGAATGTTTATTGTGTATTTTCCTTGAGTTTTATACTGTCCCCTTCACTCCTGCCCTCTACTGGCAACTTCCAGAAACCCAGAAAATTGACAGCTGCGTTGTTGCATTTCTAAATGTACAGAAATATTGTTCTGTAATCAATAGAGAATAATATTAACATAGGGATATAGGAAGGTGAATCGCCCATACAGCTCCTCAAGCCTATCTACAAATCAATAAGATCATAATTAAATTAATGCACCAACTGTATTTTCTCACCCTACCTCTTTCTGCCTCAATTCCCTTTGGGCCCAATGACCTGTCAATATTCCCCTTAAAATAATTATTGACTCAGAAGCTCCAACCCTCTGGAGGAGAAAACTCCAAGGATCAGGGGCTCTAAGTGAAGAAAATATTCTTCATCTTGAAATTATGGTGCTTAATTCCAAACTATCTAGCCAGGGAAACAAGCTTTCTCCATTTATACAGTCAAACCACCTCAGTACTTTCTATATGTAAATGAAGTAACATTCCACTCAGATTTTTCATTGGACCTTCTAACATTCCAAGAATCAATCATGTAACCCTTGTTGCCCCTCTCTCTAAGGCGTGAATTTTCATCTTTAGGTAGGGTGGTAAAACTCTGAAGTCCTCCAGGCATGGTCTAACCAAAGTCCCGTAGATTTATAGCAAGACTTTCTTGCCCGTATATACCAACCCCATGCAATAAATGATATCATTTACCAATTTATCTGTAAATTAACTCTGTGATTCGTGTACAACGACCTTCAAATCTCAATGGTTCAGCTCCTTCATTTTCTTGGATTACCGACTGTGTCCCATGGAATGAAACCCCTTCTTCCTTCACTTCTATTTGTGTTCACCTTCTTGATCTGCTTATCCCTGACATCACTAGCTTTACCATTTTTAATTTGATTCCTAACTTCTGGTGCAGCACACACAAAATGTGTGTTTTGTAGCAGGCACGGTAGTGTAGCGGTTAGCGTAAAGCTATTGCACTGCCAGCGACTCGGGTTCACTTCCCGCCACTGTCTGTAAGGAGTTTGTATGTTCTCCCCGTATCTGCATGGGTTTCCTCCGGGTGCTCCAGTGTCCTCCCACATTCCAAAGACATACGGTTAGGAAGTTGTGGGCGTGCTATGTTGGTGCCAGAAGCGTGGCAACACTTGCAGGCCGCCCCCAGAACACTCAACGCAAAAAGATGCATTTCACTGTGTTTCAATGTACATGTGACTAATAAAGATATCTTATCTTATCTAAATGCTGAAGGAATTCAGCAGGTCAGGTAGCATCTACGAAGGGAAATGAATAGTCGATGTTTTGAGCCAAAATCCTTAATCAGGACTAGAAAGAAAAAAGGCAGAAGCCAGAATAAAAGGGGTGTGGGGAGGGGGAGGAGTACGAGCTGACAGGTGATAGGTGAATCCAGGTGACGGGGGGGGGGAGGGTAGGTAGGTGGGGGGAGGGGGAGGGAGTGGGAGTGATGTGAGAAGCTGGAAGGTGATAAGAGGAAGAGGCAAAGGGCTGAAGAATCTGATAGGAGAGGACAGTAGACCATGGAATAAAGGCAAGGAGGTGGGGAGCCAGAGGGAAGAAGGTGTGGGTGATGCACATGTCGTGAAGACAGGGGAGGGGAAAGAGAAGGGGTAAATGGACAGGAGGGATAAGGGAAAACTGAAGTGGGTGGGGGGGAGGTGGGATTGAGAGGGAGAAGAGAAACAGGGGGAGTGGTTACCGGAAGTTAGAGAAATTGATGTTGATGCTGTCAGGTTGGAGACTACCAAGACGGAATACGAGGTGTTGTTCCTCTAATCTGCGTCTATCCTCAAAGTGGCAGCAGAGGAGGCCGTGGACAGACATGTCAATGTGGGAATTGGAAATGGGAAATGGAATTAAAATAGCTGGCCACTGGGAGATCCTAGCTGTTCTGGCGGACAGAGCAAAGGTGCTTGATGAAGCAATTCCCTCAGTCTGTGTCAGGTCTCACTGATGTAGAGGAGGCCACACCAGGAGCATTGGATGCAATAAATAACACCGATGGATTCACAGGTGAAGTGCTGCCTTACCTGGAAGGGCCCTGAATGGTGTTGTGGAATTCTAGTATTCAGTTTGCTGGACCACTGCATTCATCTGTCTGCCAGTGGTCTCAAAATAGACCATCTCTCCTCCTTCCTCTCTTCCCCCTACTCCCCCCCCCAACTCCTTTCAGAGTTTCTTTCCAAAAACCTTTGGTTACCAGGTAGACATCATGGTGTCTGGCATAGCTGCTGAAGATACAGTATAGTTTCCTAGTTTGGCCCTGAAACATTAATCTGTTTCATTTTCCACAGATGCTGCCTGGCGTCCTTAATGTTTTTAGCATTTTCTGATTTTTATAAATGGCATGTACAAACGTTTATCTTTTAAAAGCAGCACAGTGGTGTATCTGGTTAAACCACTGCCTCACAGCACCAGAGACCTGGGATCAATCCCGATCTAGAGCTTTGTCTGTGTGGAGTTTGCATGTTCTCCCTGTGACCACTTGGGTTTCCTCCTACATCCCAAAGACATGCAGGTTGGAGGGTTAAATGGCCACTGTAAATTGCTCCTAGTTCATATGAGTGGTAGAATCTGGGGGGAGTTGATGAGAATGTGGGATTAATGTAGGATTAGTGTAAATGGGTGGTTGATTGTCAGCATGGACTCGGTGGATGAAAGGCCTATTTCCATGCTGTATTTTTCTATGGCTCTATTTCTCCATGTCTCCAATCAAAAACCCTATTACTACAAGTGTCTACTTGACTGCTCTTCTCAACCACACTCCCCACTACAAAATTAGAGTGTGTTTACATATGATATAACTTACTATTCAATAATAAATTAAACACCAAGCTTAAATTCTTTTAGGATCTGCCACTGGTTAATCCTGTCTCAAGATTTGAGTTTACAGTTCAGCATTTCTTTTTATAAATATTCCCTCAAATCTCTGCTGCTCTGTCACGTAATATGGTCTGCCAGATTGTCCATTGACTGTCCAGAGATTTGTTTCCTACCTCTGTTCATTTAACACATTTTCAAGCACTTTTTAAACACGTTATTCTTTCCATGAATCTTTGACTTGCATCATTCATGTCAAATTGTACTTCTGATCTCCAGAACGGTTCTTGCATCGCCACACAAAATGCTGGAGGAACTCAACAGGTCAGGCAGTATCTATGGAGGGAAATAAACAGAAGCCAGAATGAAAAGGTCAAGGGGAGGAGCACAAGCTGGCAGGTGATAGGAGAGAGGGAGAAGGGAGAAGCTTCTTACATCACTTCCTAGCATCCCCCCCTCCTCCACCCACCTACTTTCCCCCTCTAACCTAAACTCACCTATCACCTGCCAGTTTGTGCTCCTCCCCCTCCCCTGATCTTTTTATTCTGGCTTCTGCCGTCTTCCTTTCCAGTTCTGATGAAGGGTCTTGACCCCAAACATCAACTGTTTATTTCCCTCCATAGATGCTGTCTGACCTGTTGAGTTCGTCCAGCATTTTATGTGTGTTGCTCCAGATTCCAGCATCTGCAGAATCTTTTGTGTCTCAGTTCTTGTATCCTGGAACTTTTATTATATGGTAGGTGTTTTAAATTTATTGGAAATATTTCTGCTCAAAATAGTAGCCTTAACTTGTTACCTACCTCACTGATGCCACAACTTCATATAATGGGATGGGTGGTATTTAGATATGCCCGATGGTTGCTTTAAAGAAGTGGTTGGCTCCCTATGTGAATAAATGAGAAGGCTAATGATTTATTCACAACTCTGCTCCAAATGTTGGCAGTACTGAACAGGCCAGGCATCTTGCACTCTCTTATTCTCTCAGAGTTTGTGAAGAATTATCCACAGTGAGCTGTTCATGGCATTTGTCACTGACATTCTTCATTGATTCTCCTTTGTGCAATCTGGCAAGTGTACACTGAGTTGAGGCTGTCCCAACAATTCATTGCGGGGAACCACTTAAGCACCCTCAATGGAGAACAACTGTGAAGGATTAAGTTAACCATCAGTATCTGAAGACATTTTAAATTGTTTTGAGCTTATTTAATTTCGTTTAAATCAGAAACATTTACAGTTTTTGACAGCATAGTTGGCCTTATCTTGACTTAGCCCCCTGCCAGAGATTTGGTTGTTTGTGAGCAGGTCTTAGAACATAGAACATTACAGCACAGACCCTTTGGCCCACAGTGTTGTGCCGACCTTTTAACCTACACTAAGATCAATCTAACCATTCCCTTCCAAGTACCCCTCCATTTTTCTATCATCTATGTGCCTACCCAAGAGTCTCTTAAATGTCCCCAATGTATCTGCCTCTACCAGTAACCCTGGCAGCACGTTTCACACACCCACCACACTGTGTAAAAAAACTACCTCTAACATCCCCCCTGAACTTTCCTCCAATCACCTTAAAATTATGCCTTCTTGTGTTATCCATTTCTGCCCTGGGAAAAAGAAACTGGCTGTCCACTCAATCTATGCCTCTTATCTTGTACACCTCTATCAAGTCACCTCTCATCCTCCTTCTCTCCAAAGTGAAAAGCCATAGCTCACTCAACCTATCCTCATAAGACATGATCTCCAGTCCAGGTAGCATACTGGTAAATCTCCTCTGCACCCTCTGTAAAGCTTCCAACATCCTTCCTACAATGATACGACCAGAACAGAACGCAATATTCTAAGTGTGGTCTAGCCAGCGTTTTATGGAGCTACAACACGACCTCATCGCTCTTGAACTCAATCCCCTGACTAACGAAGGCCAACACGTCATAAGCCTTCTTAACAATCCTATCAATTTGTGCGGCAACTTTGAGGGGATTTAAGGACTTGGACCCCAAGATCCTTCTGTTCCTCCACACTACTAAGAATACTGCCATTAACCTTGTATTCTGCATTCACATTCAACCTTCCAAAGTGAATCACTTCACACTTTTCCAGGCTGAACTCCATCTGCCACTTCAGCCCAGCTTTGCACCCTATCAATGTCCTGTTTTAACCCTTGACAACTTTCTACACTATCCACAACACTACCAACCTTTGTGTCATCTGCAAACTTACTAACACACCCTTCCACTTTCCTCATCCAAATCATTTATAAAAATCAGAGCAGGGGTCCCAGAACAGATCCCTGCAAAACACCACTGGTCACTGACCTCCAGGCAGAATATGCTCCATCTACAACCATCCTCTGTCATCTATGGGCAACCCAATTCTGAATCCATACAGCCAATTTTCCCTGGATCTCATGCCTCCCAATCTTCTGAATGAGCCTATCATGGGGAACCTTATCAAACACCTTACTAAAGTCCATATACATCACATCCACCGCTCTACCCTCAGTTTTTTATCACATTCTCAAAGAAATCAATCAGGCTCATGAGGCATGACCTGCCCCTCACAAAGCTATGCTGACTGTCCCTAATAAGACTATGTTTCTCCAAATGCTCATAAATCCTGCCTCTAAAAATTATTTCCAATAATTTTCCCACCACGGAAGTAAGACTGACTGGTCTATAATTCCGAGGGTTATCCCTACTTCCTTTCTTGAACAAAGGAATAACATTTGCCACCCTCCAATAATCTGGTACTACTCCTGTGGCCAGTGAGGATGCAAAGATCATCGCCAAGGGCTCAGAAATCTCTTCCTGTAGTATCCTGGGATATATTCTGCCTGGCCCCAGGGACTTATCTATCCTAATGTTTTTCAAAAATTCCAGCACATCCTCCTTCTTAACATCAAGATGTTCTAGCTTATCAGCCTGTTTTATGCTGTCCTCACAAATGTCATGGTCCCTCTCACAGGTGAATACTGAAGCAAAGTATTCATTAAGGACCTCCCCTACCTCCTCTGACTCCAGACACATGTTTCCTCCTCTATCCCTAATTGGTCCTACCTTCACTCTAGTCATCCTCTTGTTCTTCACATACAAGTAGAATGCTTTGGGGTTTTCCTTAATTCTGCTTGCCAAGGCCTTCTCATGCCCCCTTCTAGCTTTCCTAAGTCCATTCTTAAGCTCCTTCCTGGCTACCTTGTAATTCTCTGGAGCCCTGTCTGAGCCTTGCTTCCTAAACCCTCAGTAAGCATCTTTCTTCCTCTTCACTAGATATTCCACATATCTTGTCAACCATGGTTCCTTCACCCTACCATCCTTTTCCTGCCTCAATGGGACAAACCTATCCAGAACCCCATGCAAGTGATCGCTAAACAACTTCCACATTTCCATTGTGCATATCCCAGAGTACATCTGCTCCCAATTTACACCCCCAAGTTCCTGCCTAATAGCATCATAATTCTCCCTCCCCCAATTAAACACTTTCCCATACTGCCTGCTCCTATCCCTTTCCAAGAGAAGGGTAAAGATCAGGGAGTTGTGGTCACTATCTCCGAAATGCTCACCCACCAAGAGATCTGACACCTGACCAGGTTCTTTGTCTAGTACCAGATCCAGAATGGCCTCTCCAGTTGGCCTGTTTACATTTTGTGTCAGGAATCCTTCCTGGACACACCTAACAAATTCCACCCCATCCAAACCTTTTGTACTAAGGAGGTGCCAATCAATACAAGGGAAATTGGAATCACCCATGACAACAACCCTGTTAATTTTGCACCATTCCAAAATCTGCCTCCCGATCAATTCCTCAGCATCTTTGTTGCTACTGGCGGGGGTGGGAGGGGGAGTTCTGTAGAATACTCCCAATAGAGTGATTGCTTCCTTCCTGTTTCTGACCTCCACCCATACTGACTCAGTATATGATCCCTTAAGGACATCTTCCCTTTCTGCAGCTGTGATACTATCCCTGATTAGCAATGCCGCTCTTCCTCCTCTTCTACCTCTGTCTCTTTTGAAACATCTAAACCCCAGAACATCCAACAACCATTCCTGCCCTTGTGACAGCCAAGTCTCTAATGGCCACAAGATGGTAGTTCCATGTACTGACCCATGCTCTAAATTCATCACCCTTGTTCCTGATACTTCTTGCATTAAAATAGACACACTTCAACCCATCCAACTGACTGCAATTTTGTCCCATCAACTGCCTATCCTTCCTCACCATCTCTCTACATGCTGAATCAACCTGTAGACCAACTGCCCCATCCTCTGACCTATCACTCGGGTTCCCACCCTCTGCCAAACCAGTTTAAACCCTCCCCAACGGTTCTAGCAAACCTGCCCTCAAGGATATCGGTCTCCTTCCAGTTCAGGTGTAACCAGTCCCTTTTGTACAGGTCATACCTTCCCCAGAAGAGATCTCAATGATCCACAAATCTGAAACCCTGCCCCCTGCACCAATTTCTCAGCCATACATTCATTTGCCAAATCAACCTATTCTTAGCGTCACTGGCACGTGGCACAGGCAGCAATCCAGAGATTATTACCCTGGAAGTCCTGCTTTTCAGCTTCCTACCTCATTCCCCATATTTCACTTTTCAGGACCTCATCCCTTTTCCTACCTACATCATTGGTACCACGACTTCTGGCCGCTCACCCTCCCCTCTAGTATGCCCTGGACCCGATCTGAGACATCCCTGATCCTGGCACCTGAGAGGGAACATACCATCCCGGAGTCTCTTTCCACAGAATCTCCTGTCTGCTCCCCTAACTATGGAATCCCCTATCACTATTGCTCTCCTCTTCTCCCCCCTTCCCTTCTGCACCACAGAGCCAGACTCAGTGGCGGCGACCTGATTTCTGCGGCTTTCCCCTGGCAGGTTGTCCCCCCCAACAGTATCCAAAACGGTATACCTGTTATTGAGGGGAACAGCTACAGGGCTACTCTGCACTACCTGCCTATTCTCTTTCCTGACAGTCACCCAGCTACCTGCCTCCTGTAACTTATATGTGGCTACCTCCCTGTAGCTTTTATCCATCACCTCCTCATTCTCCCTTAGGAGCCAAAGGTCATCAGCTGCAGCTCCAGTTCCTTAACACGGTCTGTAAGGAGCTGCAGCTGGATGTAGCTATCAGGGAGACTTGAGATTTCCCACATCTGGCAGGAAGAACACACCACTGATCCCGGATCCATTGTCACTACTTTAGCTAGGCACTAATAGACAAGGAAAGAAAGAAAAAGAGAAACTTACCTTAGCCTCTTCTCGCCAAAGCCTTGCCTCCCCACTCGTCCACTCCAACAATGGCTGCTCTACTTGACCCTACCTACTTTTTATTGGTTGTTGCCAATTGGTTAACTTCCCATTCAATTATCACCTAACAATTTGCAGTTGTACCTCTTATATTGTCTGGAAATACCTGGAAATGAACTGGGTCCCAACACTCACCTCTTTATATGGCTCCCGCTTCTCGCGCTGAGAGTCCCGCTTCTCATCCAAGTCATGGCCCTCACTACCTGGAAACTACCCCTGCAAACTATATGATAGCACATAATTGCAGAAGTCCTTTGGCTTCATTGTGACCCTTCAAACCCAGTTTTTGCAGCATTCTCCCACTTGGGACACATCAGGTAAGTGTGACCTTTTCTCATAAGCCAGCTGCTACCTGTGAAATCTGGTCATGCTTGCAGCAATACAGACCATTAGCAAATAAGTAAGTTATTTGTTTGAATTATCTCTGAATATGGAGCCAGGAACATTTGTCACCTGCCCCCTCTCAGGACCTATCCGAGGTGGGCTGGTGATATCAAATTATTTCAAACAGTCCTGGTTGATCAGTATCACAGTCGATGTCTGATGACATTCACAGCTTGCCAGAATTGTGGTAATATGATCTGAGACTCTGGCTGAGACAGATGTTGCCTTTCTAGCTTCTAGTATATACTAAGCGTCGCCAGTAACTTAACCTAAACCACATTCTCCCCAGTGGATTGTAGACTACCAAAACATTGCAAACTATGAAATTATTCCATAAAAAGTTTAATGTTTCTTGGTCCAGCAATTTTATGTGTTAAACTTTTATTAGTTTAATTCCTTGAATCTATGTTTTCTATTGAACTGAATGCAATTTTGCTGGATTTTTCTTCAGTTTTGAGTTAAGTATACAGTAAAATGAATAGGAGCAGTTCTGATGCAAGTTTATTTCCACCCCCCAGTACCAAATCCATTTTCTCTCTCTGAATTTGCTGCCTGACCTACTGAGTAATATGGAAATGGAAAAGTCACACCAGTGCAGTAATGTCTGTTTTTACATTTTGATGTTTAGGAACCTTATGAAGGCAGCCTCATACTCCGAGTGGAAGGACATGAAACATACACAAACAGTAAAACTTTATAAGTGCATTGAGTTCCTCAGTTTTAGGTTTTCCAGCACTTAAAAGAAAAACAACTGTTAAAGCTCCTAAAGAAAGCATGTAAGATTGTAGGTTTCTATAGGGATTACACTGTATAAAAGCAGAGAGATAAGGTATAGCTTATATAAATCCCTGGCTATTGCCTGTAAACTTGTTTGGCAGATTGGAATATACTGTTGCTATTATTGGCTAAAATAGCAGAGGCAAGAATGCAGGAGAGAGGGGTATTTGGTAATCCTAGGTCTCCGTCAGAATAGATCAATACTAGAATGACCTCTGAGGACCCAGTAGATGTATCTGTCTTCTAGCAGTCAAGTGAGAGATTGACCAAAAGCATTAGATTCAATTTCTAGCCCCAGGTGTAGCTGCTTGAGGTAAAAATGCAGGTTGCAGACATTATTGACAAATTCTAAAACAGGATCCATCTTCTTTCTTCTCTCCATTAGTGCTGCCTGACCAGCTGGCCTGTCCCACAGCCCTGCATTTTGCAGCTTCTATGTTCCTTTGTTCATGTTGTCCATCTCGAACTGCCCTCATTGTCTATCAACTGGATGACTTCAACTCAGTTTATCTCCATGGCAACTCTGATGTCACCTTGTGATGTCTCTTTCTCCTATCCGTTCCTCTCCCAGACTTTCTGCAACTTGAAATGAACTTGCTTTCTTTCTTTCCCAGTCCTGATGAAGGATCTTTGATCTGAAATTGTAACTCTGTTTCTCTTTCCACAGATGCTGCCTGCACTATTGAGTGTTCCTAGCATTTTCTGCTTTTTAAAAAAATTTCAGAATTCCAGCATCTGGAGTTTTTTGATGTTCATTCATCTTCTTCATAAATTTCTTGAAATTGGAAAATTTCAAAACTGTAATACTGCAGTAAGGGATCCAAGAGTCACTGTTCCTACACTCCACTGCAAAGCAATGAGTATTACAAGGAGAGCGGCTCTCAGACTTAAGTGGATCAATCTTCTCCAGTTGCACCCATCACGACAGCACCTTTCTAAGCAAGTCTTTTGTAGCAAGGAAAGCAATCTTCCTTCTGAGCGCTGCTCAAATACCAGCTTCTCTTGTTCCAACCTAACTTGAGAGTTCAACTGGTGCAACACCGGTCCATTGGCCTAAAGCCAATTAAAGCTGGCAGGAGCACTCTGGCACTAGTTGCATGAGATCATTGCATGAAGACCAGAAGCTTTTGAGAGCATGATTTCTGCAGGCATTCTTGTTCACCAGCCAGACCAGTTCTCTCTGACCTCCTGCCTCTTGGGGGGACTGTCCCATTCCCACTCCGATCACTTCATCATTTATTCATTCAGTAACAACACTCAGTTGGAAGTGTTGTTTGTATTTTGGAATGTCCTTTCAAGAGCTGGCTGCAAAAATAACACCTGCTGGACTAAATGCTGACAATCGTGAGAAGTTGCAACATATCAATAGTGCTCACTGTGCTGAAAATGACAATTTTTCAACCTCACTGGTTTGTAAAATAACGGTTCATACTTACAGCAGAATCAAATTTTACTCACTCCATTTCTTGTAAAGACATATTACTTAAAGGGCTAACAGTCAAAGTGCATCTTTTGTCCCGACTGACAACTTTGACCATCCCTACAAAAACATCACTAGCAAATGGGGTGATGGATTTCCCAAATGGTGCCAAGATACCCAGAAGTGTGTTCGTTGTTGCTCTATTCTGGGTTGTCAATTTCCAACAACCCAGCATGGTATCTTATTATATAGTCCAGTAGCTTCCAATTCCTGACAGTTGAGTATACTCCTGCCAATGCCTTCTATATGTCAGGGGTAAGTTTTTTACTCAGAGAGTGGTGAGTGCGTGGAATGGGCTGCTGGCAAAGTGGTGGAGGTGGACATGATGGGGTCTTTTAAGAGACTTTTGAATAGGTACATGGAGCTGGGAAAAATAGAGGGCTATGGGCATGCCTAGTAATTTCTAAGGTCGGGACATGTTCGGCACAGCTTTGTGGGCCGAAGGGCCTGAATTGTGCTGAAAGTTTTCTATGTTTCTATGTTTCCATAACTCAGTTCCAGGCCTTTCATAGTGAGTTGTTTCAATTATGTGACTGAATTTTGGAAACATTTGAACAATTGTTACTGCATATATTCACAATTCTCTGCTGGGATTGCATCGCTTGGTGCCAAAAGTAGACACTACTTAAATTCTCTGGGGAAAAGCATTCAAAAGAATATAAACCTGAGCATGAAAGTAATGTTTTGTGGACCCAATGACTTGACCTGTACAATTCTCAAAAGTCTCCAGCAGCAGAAGCACAGTTCAAATGGAAAGGACTACATCGTTTTAGATGTTGCACAAAACCTACCCTCAGAAAAGCCTGGCATTCCCTTCCCAATCTGTGATAGGTACAAGGATTACCCACCAAAGTTTCTTTACAGCTAGGAAAGTTATTTACATAGTACCTTTAAAATTAATTCTTGCAGAATGGACATCGTTGGCAAAGACAGCATATATGGTCCATTTCCAGTTTTTCTTGATTCTCTGAGATCATTCTTTATAATTTTGCCTGGAAATAAGCGAAGTAAAGCTTGTCAACATTGTTCAAGTTTTTAAGTCTTAAACCTAGTTTATTAACTTCATGAAATACTGCAAAAATATTCTTAATTCACAACATCTTAACCTTTTTGCCATGTTTATTTGGTTCAGTTCTTGAAATGAATTTCTTATTTTAGAAGACGTATCTTTGTCCCAGTAATTGTGACCAAAATTAGCATACAAATATCTGCTTTAATTTTTCCTTCAACACTTCAACTGAATGTCAAAACCATGACACAGGTGACTTTTACTATATTTCAGCAAGTGATTCTTGTTAATCTGCATTATGTGCAGATGGATTGCACTTAGTTTGTCTAACACTTCAAAGCACATGACCTAGAGACCCATTTGTCAGTTCCTAAAATGGAGTTTATTAACAGCTTTTACAATCCAGCACAATAATGAACATCATTCATAATTGTCAGCTGAAGCTATTCACTTCCTAAATTATTTTTTTTCATCGGTAAAGCTATATAGCTGTAAAATATAAAAGTCCATCAA
Organism: Pristis pectinata; assembly: GCF_009764475.1. NCBI lineage: Eukaryota > Metazoa > Chordata > Chondrichthyes > Rhinopristiformes > Pristidae > Pristis > Pristis pectinata. Next base: position 50,853,661 of record NC_067415.1, on the reverse strand, counting down.
ATATTCAATTGGTATTTGAGGTTGCCAAGAGATTAGTTATGTACAAAGATCTCTTGGCAACCTCTCTCATGTTGGAGAATTAACCAAGAATATAAGTAGCCTTTTGCGGAATTACTGATGCTGTAACTAATTTGGCATATATAATTCTCATTCACCCTTCAGACCAGTATGCCACTTCTTTGATTAGTCACTTTATTTCCAATTAACAAAGTAAAGTAAATATTTTATTCAATTTGATCAGTAAATAGCAATGAAGATTTGAACCTATGTAATTGCTGAGATGGTTTCAAATATCCAAATATAAAACATAAATTACTGGAAAATTATAACAGATTGATCTAAATATATCCCTGGAATAACACCAATAAAATATTATCTTCATATGCCTTCCAGTCAGATAGCTCTCATTTTCAATATCAACTTTAATGTTTCTTATAATAATTTTTTACTCCTTCAAAACACGTTCCAGTGGGTGCTTCCTTTTCAAATACCCATAACGATTTTATTATCCAGAACATTCTTGTTACACCAAAAAATAATAAACAGAAAATGCTGGAAATACTCAGCAAAACAGGCAGTGTCTCATGTGAGAAAAAGCATTAAGGATTCAAGTCGATGACCTTTTATTGTCCTCATTGTTATTTTGTAGAAAAGCTGCAGCAAGCTCCCTTAAACAGCTATCAAAAATATATTAGCTCTGTTTTAGTAATGGTGATTGAGAGAACAACATTGGGCAGGGCATTAGGGATAACTTCTTTCTTCCCCTTCAGAGTTGTAGAGAGATACAGCATGAAAACAGGCCCTTTGGCCCACCAAGTCCATGCTGACCATCAACTACCCATTTATACTAATCCCATATTTTATTCTCTCCACATTCTCATCAACTGCCCCGAGACTCTACCATTCACCTACATACAATGCACAATTTACAATGGCCAAAAAACTGACCAGTCTTCACGTCTTTGAGATGTGGGAGGAAACCCATGCAGGTCACAGGGAGAATGTGAAAACTCTGCGCAGACAGCATCCGAGGTCAGGATTGAACTTGTGTCTCTGGCACTGTGAAGCAGCCACTATGCCACCTCAGGCAGGGCACCTGAGACAGTAGGTGGGGTCTGAGTTTAATGTTTCATCTGAAAGGCAGCATTTCTAGCTATAGGAGTACAAGGGCAGGGGAGACTTAAACTTGGGGTCATAGATTTAGGGTGAGAGGAGAAAGATTTAAAAGGGATTTGAGGGACTTCTTAAACGCAGAGGGTGGTAAGTATATGGAATGAGCTGCCAGAAGAAGTGGTTGAGGCAGGTGCAATGGTATCATTTCAAAAGCACTCGGATAAGTACATGGAGGGGTGGGGCTTAGAGGAATATGGGCCGACTGCAGGAAATTGGGACTAGCTGGGTGGGCACTGTGGTTGTCATGGACTGGTTGGGCTGAAGGGCCTGTATCCATGCTGTATTACTCTATGACTATGACCTTCAGGGTGGGAATGGGATTTGATCGACAATGTCCTAATTTAGAGGCAAAGGGGCAACCACTTGAGGCACAGCTCCAAGAGGCAACCTGCACACATCTGGGCAGAATGCCAACAAGAAAGGTTCAGCTACTCTGTAAATTAAATGGACCAATCTGGAAATGCACTACAGTATTCTTCAGATTCACTGTGGTCTGCAGTGTGGTAACCGGCCTTGCTGTAATGAGGTTCAGCCCTCACTGTCATCAGTGAATAGCCGAACAGTGGGATATGGAGGAGAAGAAAGAGTAGGAAGAGGAGGAGATGGAGAAGAAGAAAGAGAGAGGACCTCAGTGGCAGCTGTTTTGCTGGATGCAGTCCGTGACCAACTGATCCTTTTGGGATTCTGATAAACACACAGAGAGCACTTCCCACCAAACCCCATGGTACTCTCCCTCTGTCACTGACCATCATATGACCACAATGCAAAGATAAAGCCATCATAAAATAAGCATGCTAAACCCAGGCAACTACACAGCAAACCCTGAAGTTATTGTTACTTCTCCAGGGATAGTCCCTCACCATTTATTGAATATTATTTTAGCAGTTCACTGGACTGCCTTGACATCCTACATGCCCCTCTGAGTATGTATCCAGAACCAATGTGGTGGCTGTCTGATCTTCCACTGTAGCTTCTGCTTGTGCTGCAGTGGAAGCTGAGATTTCTGGATGTGGCCTGGGTCAACAGTACTCAAATTAATTTCCACCGGGTAGTAGATAATGCAGGATTGGCAGAATCCCTTTTGTTCCTCAAAGCTACCAGCAATTAAATTCCATCTAAAGCTGCAAGAGAATATGTGTGATGTGGCTGCTATTTTTGAACAGTTCTGTCCATGAAATGTAGTTGTATGCCTTGCAGCAGTACAAGGGTGCAGAATAGCATATGCATATTAGAGGTATGAATCCTGGTGACTGGTAAATGATGAGTGTGTGACACCTTGAGGAGTGGATGAGGCTGTTGGTGCAGTTTATAAGTAATGTGTTTTGAAGATATATTTACTGAACTTGATTACAGAGCTGATGTTCTTCAACATTTTGTGCCACTTGTTACTAAACATTCACCTGTTGAGCCGTCTTCTCCTGCTGCCTTTGAGGTTGTGTTGGGAGGGACTGTTGGCATTCTGTAGGATGAGGATTTCACTCCTCCTTTCCATTTCCTTAACTGGCACTCCTTTTCTAATGCAACACTGGAAAGTTGTTGAGCCCACTCTCTCTGCTTATGCAAGTCACATTTACTGGTGCACTCAGTGTCACCAATACTTAAACCCCAACGTGCCTCCTTTCAAGAGCTGTTTTAACTGGTGTAGGCAGAGCTCCTGATTCCTGAAACTGGCTCCATCTGAAGTTCAAACAAATCAATTTAACAGCACAGTTAGTGCTAATTATCGGTGTACAGGCAGCACAGAGTCTCCATGCTGCCAGTATCTGGTCAAATGGTCATGGGCTAATTATATGTCATGATCCCTGCACCTATTTTCTCAAGTTCTCAAACTATCCAATTTTTCTCTTGATGTATTATCTTAAAGTTATCATCAATGGATTAACTTCGTTTTCTAGTTACAATTTTATTATTACTTTGTTAAGTAGGTAATGGCAGGCTAATTATTAAATTAACAAATTATTGTTGTTTGCATGTTTAACTTTTTGCTTACTGTGTGCAGGTGCAGAATCTGAGCAATTAATACAATCATCAGTAAACAGCCCCATTTATAATGTCATGATGGTGACGTTTGATGATGTAACTGAAGAGAACTGAGGGAGGGACTCGGGTAGTGATATCCTTCAAACGACCAAACCCATCTTTCTCTAAGCTTGATATAATTGCAGCCAGTGTAATATTTTCCCCCTTGATCCCAATGCTTGTCACTTTGAGGTGTTCAGTGTTATCAGTGGAGTGAAACAAGTTGCCAGAACTGTAAATTGTGACAGTGAAGACCTGGGGGAGGCCGCAGTGGATCAGACTATAGGGAACTCTTATTGAAAATGATCTTCTTCACTCACAAGCTGACCACCATTGGGGATATGGATGTTCATACAGCCGCATCCTCCCACTTCAACAGTAGGGAAGTGGCAGGGCTGGGGAGCTTTGGACTCATCGACTATGAGATTCGTTTTGCAATACTCAATACCCACGAACCCTGCATCACTCAGCCAGGTTATATTTGCACAAGTCTTTATGTGATTGATCATAATTCATCATGTGATGGTAAACAAGCACTTAGTATTAATGACAAGACCGCTGGGATGTATGAATATATTAAGACCTTAATGTATCATTCCAGTTATATTAATTTAACCTCCACGGAAAATAGCGATTGAAACAGATGCTTTTGTCAAATGAAATGGTTAATTAACTTCTAACTCCCTGGCATTAGACTAATTTATGTGCTCACTGTTCAGCCTCCCGTTTTTCATTGAACGTCGTCCGAAGATTCTGCTCTGACATGATCTCCGCGTTGTCTGCCGCTTCACGTGTGTGGTCAGCCCCCGCCCACAGTCCACGGGGTCCGGACCAACCTCCAACATACTGGGAGACGTTTCGGACAACAAAGTGTCCGATACCCAAGTAAATGTAAAACCTGACGCAGCCGGAGCGTCATTCAAGGACGGCACCAAATCGGAGCCTGCCTGGGATATAACTGCCTGGCGTAAACAGTTCAAATCCAAGAAGTAACCAGCCTTGAAAGTCCGAGGAGATGGGTGAGAGGACGTCGTGGGTCGCTGCGAATAATTCAGCGACCTTTGCAAACCCAGCCTGTGACAGGGAAGATGATCGTCAAATGAAAACAGATCCCCGTTGGGGATACTACACGCAGTATGGATACTGTTCCCCGTAAGTATCCAAACACGTGCGAATTTCGGCACGCATTAGATTTAATGGAACGTCAACTTCACCAATTTCCAAGACTAAACTAAGGTTATCCGTTAAAATGTACAGGTTTAAAAAGACTCGAAAAGACATGGAGAAATTGTTAAACCATTGTTGTGGACATTCTGGTTTTGTGAATGTCTCACAGATGTTATTTTCATTTACTAACTCTAACATTGCCGGATATTTAGTCCTGTCTTACTTTGGTAGATTCGCTGCATTATCCCAGCCATGCACCGCAACCACTTTGAGGGAGAGATCTTAATCGATCTCAAGGCACATTTTAGACCTTCTGTCACCGAATCGATCATTTGAAAGGCTTGGGGGCAATAACAGCTTTATCTCCCAGGTTTCCTGGGGTGAGGTACTCACCTCCACATACTTTGATAGGCATGTTTGTGTTAAATCGAAGTTTAAATAATTACTTTGTGTAATCTCGTTTCCAGTAACTAGCTGCGAACAACATCGTTACCTCTGAAACTTCCGTAATAAACTTAGAAACAACCGATTTATAATCGTTGGTTCAGATTTGCTTGTCATAGTCACTGTGAGGCTAATTCTTCCTGGCTGTTACTGATGAACTAATAATGCAGCGGAAAGGTTGTCGGTCCTGACTGCTGTGGTGAGAACGACGAGCCCCCGTCAGCGCCGTCTCTTAGACTGAAACTGACAGCGATTCCTGGAGCCTGGAGGCGCATGGTTAAGCGTAGAAACCCCGAGGTTGCTATCAGCGATATTCAGCTTCTCCATAAACTGCACTTGGGTGGCTCTCCCTAGTGCAGATTTTACACAAATCGCCACTAAGTTGCGAATTTAAACTAATCAGTCAGAAACTTGCACTAATTTAGCAGTGGCAACTTCAGGAGTATGCAAGTGTGCAGTTAAACGCGGAAGTCCAGTAGTTCCTTTCGGTGCTTCTTTGCGCCTCTAAATAGCACGTTGTCTGCTATACTCCTCCTGCATAATCTTCAGAGTCCGTGATCCGATGCGACCCTGCCTCTATTCTTGCTGTAAAATAAACCTGTATGTTTTACTTCCCCTAAATGAAGTGAGGGCGAGCTTTGGATGGCTCGATAAACCGGAACTAACACCTTGAAACATTTGTGGCTGTAATTCGCTAATTTGATATATCAATTGTAATTCCCTCAGATAAATATTTCAAGATATAATGGATCCTAATTGTTTTTAAATACCCCTTTTAATGTGTAGTTATGATATTTCAACGTTTTTTAAATAAGGTGCAACTGAATTTTTAACCCGTGTATTACACTACACTATAATTCCTGATAAAGAATCTCTCTGGCAGTGTCGAATTAATTTGACAATAAGGTCTTTTAGAAAAATAATATTTGGCAGTTAAACAAGAAGAAAATTCATGGAAATCTCACAAATTTGTGACACAGAAGAAGGCAATTTCTTTCGTGATGTTTGTCCGTGCTGGTTCAAGGGGACTTTTCAGACTGTTCCCAAACTATAACTCTCAGCGCACGGGCGTGGATTTAATTGGAGGCCAAGTGCTCTTGGTAGGTCTCTACTTTCGTCAGGTAGTGAGTTCCAGACCTCTTCTCAACTCCCTCCAAAAAGCACTCTTTGGGTGAATTTTGTTCTACTTGACTCCCCTCTAATCCTTCCATTTAAATCCATGTCCTCAAGTTATTTACCTCTCTGCTAAGGGAAATTAATCCTTCTTGTTCATCCTATAATTTTATTCACGTCAGTTAAATCTCCAATCAGCCTTCTTTTGTCCAAAGAAAGTTACCCCAACATGGACAATCTTTCCCCATAGCTAAACTTTTCCATTCCTTGGCAACATCCTCAATAATGTCCTGTGAATTCTCTTGACTGCTGTACATCCTTCCTGCTCTGTGGTGGCCAGAACTGAATCCAGTGAGCCAGCTGTGGGTTAAATCATTCTGGGATGAACTTCTTGCTATTGTATTCGTTGCCTCAGTCAATGGAGGAAAATATTCTGTATACTTTCTTACCCACCTTGCCTACCTTTTTCATTGCTGAATGTGAAACTTGGCCATTAATTCCAGTAGTCCAATAGTTGCTATTGAAGTTGCACAGCTCCCCTCTGGCTTCTTAAAGTTGACATCTTGCTCTCCACAAATGCTAGATATGAGGTAAATTTGTGCTAGAAGATTAGTTCTAATTACGTGATTATAACTATTATGTACAATTCAAGACCACTGAAAATCAACCATTAAAAGAGTGGAGTCTCATTCCGTTAGGTTTTAGTTATGAGAAATTTTTTAAAAATGTATCATTTGTTTTTTTTTACTCAAACAGGAATAAAAAGCAGATGCTGGAAATCTGAAATAAATACAGAAAATGTTAGAGATAGCCCGCAGGTTATGCAGTCCCTGTGGGGTGACAGAGTTAATAGTTCAGGTCGACTTTCCTAGTTTTGATGAAAGGTCGTCAACTTGAAATGCTAACTCTCTTTCTCTCCAGCATTTTGTTTTCATATTTTACTTATCCTTTCTATCTTTTGCTTTCTCTTAATTACAATTCTTCTTCCTTTCATTTATTTAATTATGTGACTGATTTACATTTGAATGCATCTTTTCTAATTTACACTTCCTTCTAAGTCCTTTTGCCCTTATCCAATTAGATTGATAGCTATCACAACACTGCAATCTAATTGGTTAAGGAGATGGATGGCAGCTTTCTCTGTTTATCCTTGCTCCCAAGAGCCCTGATCCTCTAGATGTGACATTTTCAGTTTGCACCCTCAACAGCCCTCTCTGCTAAACATGGAGAATCCAGTTATGGAAACATAAATCTAATAACAACAAAAGTAGATAATGTGCTACAGCAAATTATGGCACATTGTGACTGAATCTTTGTATGTTCTTAAATAAAGTTTATTGTATACAGATCTGTGAAAAATTATCAAATGTTTAAATATGAAATCTTATTTATTATCTAATTCTGAATGGATGTGACATATGTTCTTGGAAAAATGGTTGAAGCTGTAATTTTGAGATTTGTTTTCCAAGTTTTCTGTAGAAAAGTTGCATTAATTTTCTAGCCCTCTGTCCTCCTATTGTAAGCTGAGCAAATTATTGGGTCTCCCCTAGTTTCAAACCACTGATGCTTATCTCCAGTAGAAATGATTGTACTCAAGGGGAGACATCAGACTATGCTTTTCAGTTAGCAGTAAAGTGATGGTGCTTGCTGCTGGCATCAAGGAAAACTGGTCACAAAGGTCCTGCAATCACTGAAGTGTACATTTGCCAATGTTAATTTCATTCTGGTGTCAAACAGGAGATCTCTGACATCGAGCAACAGCAATACCATCAAGACAGACTGAGCAACCGATCACATTGAATAATTATTAAAGTGCAAACCAGAAAAGGAGAAGTTCTAAATTTTAGCTAACTTTATAAATCTTTTTAACGGAGGACAAAATAAAGTTTGGGCCATGATCTAGAAATTAAGGTCAAAGTTGAAATATCTTAAAATCTTACATTAATTATTAAAAATGACCTTGAAAGAACTATTCTGAGGGAATTAGATCCCACATGTAAAATTAGATTTTTACTACCTAATGGATTTATCAGTGTACATTGTTTAGGATGTTATTTTTTTAAAAAAAAGTCAGTTACAACTCATTCAATGAGGCTTAAATTGTAACATAATTTTACAACAATCTGCAAAATGTTGAAGTCATTACTAATTCAGTGCTTTTGAAAAGGACTTTGACAACACTCTATTTAGGAGCAAAATGTCATTAACAGCTTGCTTCTATATTTTCGCATTTTACTATGCATACACAAACTCCTGAACATGCTGTCATTTTTACAGTGAATGCTGACAGTTTCACTGTTATGAAAGCTGCAAAATCCAGGCCATACTTGAGAAAAATATCTCTCAAACACTTCTGAAATGGTACACTTGGGAACATTCCATGGAGTGCATAACATTGTTAGCCAATGTATTAAAGTTGATATATAGGAAGAACAAAACTGTTTTCTGTATTTGTTATACTAATATTAATCTAAGGCATTAGGATCTTCCTTTAACTTGCATAGTTTGTCCATTTAACAATGAATTAAAAATTATGTCTTGTATAGCATACGTCCATCTGAATAAACACTCGGTTGGGAATGAAGCTATACTCAAAGTTATAGATAAATCGGCAAAGTCAGAGCTAATCAAGCACTATGTGAAACAATAGTTACTCTGTTTACTACTACTATAGACTGTTCCTCATGATATGTTACTTCCAACTTAATAAATTTGAAAGAGTTTTCAGGCTTTAAACAGACCTTAGGTAAAAGGATTATATCTTTCAAGCCAAACATAATCTTCATGTTCCTTGTATCTGTAAAATCCCCTATATCCATTATTTATTCTAATTATTCCACTCCCAGGCCCTTGTATATTGATTTTACCCTGGAAGACACTTATGGTATCTTATTATTCTGTGCTTAAAAATGTTCTTTTTGATCCACTTTCTCCTTTTCATTACTCTAGACTCAAATACTGTTGAAGAGAAACAGCTTGTTGAACAATGAAGATTGTCACATAATGCAGTCAGAGTACCTGTCATGTCAGATAAGATCTCAATAATGAGGGCTGTTTTGTCAGACTTCACTGCACATGAATATGCAGTAATGGGTAAACTGATTGACAAACAAGTATTCCTACAATTCAAAAGCAAAGTGTTGCAGATGCTTGAAATCTGAATTATAAACAGAAATGCCAGAAAAACTCAAAAGGTCAGGCAGCATCAGTGAGAAAGAAACAACAGTGTTTTAGGCCGATGATTCTTCATTATAACTGGGAAACATGGTTTAATGTTGGAGGGAAACGACAGGAGAAAACAAAAGGGAATGTCTACAATAGGCTGTTGACCAGGAGAGACTGCTGTTGCAAATGGTGTTGGCCTAATCCCAACATTGTCATCAATTCTGCTGACAAGGATGGTGCTATTGGTGTTTGGCAAACTAACCTCCACCTTATGGAGGCTGAATGCCATCACTCTGACACCTGCTCATTCCTCTCTGTAGACCATATCCCCATAATTGTCTTCCGTACAGTCACTGATGCCACTTCCTCTGGAGACATTCTTTGTGCAAGCTCCAACCACGTGGTCTCCCAATCCATGCTCAGTCCTTTTCTACTGACTCCTCATAGGTCACAAATAGGCTCTCCTGGTAGACCATTGTTTATTCCAGGATTCACTACTACTGCTGTTATGCCTTTCTCTCCCCCTCAACCAGACTCTCCCCACTATACCCACAACACTTCTGATGCCGTCCGTCACTTTCACAGTTTCCTGGTTCCAGATGGCTCATTTTCCCCATGGATGTTCAGTCCCTTTACGTCTCCAGTCCATGCAAAAGTGACTGAGGGCCCTCCATTTCCTTCTCGAACAAAGGCCCCGCTGTTCCCATTCTACCACCACCCTGGCTGAAGTTATTCTCACATTGAACAACTTCTCCTTTAACTTCACTCATTTCCTCCAGATCAATGCTATACCTATGGAAATCAATATTGTCCAATCTGTATCTGCCTCTGTGTAATATGTTGAACATCCCTTATTTGCCTGCACCCTATCTCATCCCCTTTCTGGTACATTAATGGCTTTATTGATGCCACTTCCTGCTGGTAGTATGTGCCCTCAGGCTCCTGCATCTTCTGCCTGAGGGGGAGGGGAGAAAAGAGAATGACCCGGGTGGCTATGGACTCAGATCCACCTACCTGCCTTTTCCCCATAACCCTTAATTCCCCTACTATGCAAAAATCTATCTAACTGTGTCTTAAATATATTTAATGAAGTAGCCTCTACTGCTTCCCTGGGCAGAGAATTCCACAGATTCACTATTCTCTGGGTTTCTCCTCATCTCATTCCTAAATCTATTCCCCGAATCTTGAGGCTATGTCCCCTAGTTCCTGTCTCACCTACCAGTGGAAACAACCATCCTGCCTCTACCTATCACCTTATCTATCCCTTTAATAATTTTATATGTTCTATTGGATCCCCTCTCATTCTTCTGAATTCCAGTGGGTTTTGTCCCAGGTGACTCAATCTCTCCTCATAGGCTAACCCCCTCATCTCCAGAATTAACTTGGTGAACCTCCTCTGCACCACCTCCAAAGCCAGTATACCTTTCCTCAAGTAAGGAGACTAGAACTGCACACAGTACTCCAGGTGCGACCTCACCAATACCCTGTACAGTTGCAGCAAACCAACCTTTTGTGATTCATGCACAAGCGCTCCCGAGTCCCTCTGCACAACAACATGCTGCAATCTTTCGCCACTTAAATAATAATCTGATTTTCTATTTTCCCTTCCAAAGTGGATGACCTCGCATTTACCAACATTGTACTCCATCTGCCAGGCCCTTGCCCACTCACTTAACCTATCTATATCTCTCTGTAGACTCTCCGCATCCTCTGCTACATCTATTTCTTGTTTTATTGCCTGTGCCACTGTAATGTTATTATTTGGTGGCCTATAGATGACTCCCAACAGTTATTTTTTTTTTCCCTTTACTATTCCTAAGGGAAGGCATGGTAGTGTAGCGGTTAGTGTAACGCTATTACAGCGCCAGAGGCCTGGATTCAATTCTGGCCACTGTCTGTAAGGAGTTTGTATGTTCTCCCCATGACTGTGTGGCTTTCCTCTGTGTGATCCAGTTTCCTCCCACATTCCAAAGACATACGGGTTAGGAAGTTGTGGGCATGCTATGTTGGTGCCAGAAGGGTGGCAACACTTGTGGGCTGCCCCCAGAACACTCCGCAAAAGATGCATTTCACTGTGTGTTTCGATGTACATGTGACTAATAAAGATATCATGTCTTGTCATGCAGAACTCGGCACCTTTCTTGCCAGTTTTCATCTGATTTCATTTTCTCCTGGTCCATCTCTGACTCTTCCCTTCCCTTCCCTTTCTGGACTTTGCAATCTTCATTCCAACATATAGATTAGGAAACAGCATTTGCTACACGCCCTTAGCTATCTTGATTATGCTTCCTCCTACCCTCCTTCCTGCAAGGACTGTAGTTTTCTTTCCACCAAAGTTGTCAGGGATCCCAATCGCAATAGTTCCATCTTCTGCACTTCTCCTCTCACCACTTCTCCTCCCACCCAGATGAAGGAAAGGTTCCCCTCAGCCTCACCCTCACCTGCCACCCAACTGGCCCCTGTATTTTCCAATATCTCCAATGTGCTGCCACCAACAAAAACACCTTCCCCTCTTTTTCATTTTCAGAATTGTCCTCCACAACTTCCCAGGCCATTCTTTCATTTCCAAATATGTACTCCCCTTCTCAAGATACCTTCCCATGCCATACCTGCCCTTTTACATCCTCTCTTCCAGAGAACCATACACTTTTTCCAGATGAACAAATGATTTACTTGTATTTCCTGGAATTTGGTATATACTGTATTTGTTACTCAAGTTAGGATCTTCTCTAAATTAGGGAAACCAGACACATATTGAGTGATCACTTAGTAAGACATCTCCATTCAATCTGCAAGGGTAAGTCTGAGCTTCCAGTTGCCCATCACTTTAATTCTCTATCCCATTCCCACTCTGGTCTCTCTGGTTTGGTCTGTTACACCATTCCAGTGAAGTTTAACATAAAGTCAGGGAACAGAAATCCTTTTTCCAACTTGGCACATTGCAGCCTCGGGACTCAACAGTGAACTCAGTAATTTCAGGTAATCAGCCATTCCTGTTCTATAATCTCACTCGTCCGCCATTCACCTTCTACTTTTCTCCGTCCTCTTGTGGGATTTCAGAATTTGCCCATCTCTTGTTTATGCTTCCCCGGACATTAACCTTTTCCACCCTCCTTCAGCCAGCACCACTAATTGTGTCACACAATCCCTACCCTATCACAGATCTCTTTATCCTCTCTTCCTTTCCACAATATCTCCAACCTTGCTATGTTTCTGACTTTTCCCAGTTCTGACGAAGAGTTATCAAGTTGAAATCTGAACTCTGTTCTTTTTCTCTGCATGTGCTGCCTGACCTGTTGAGAATTTATAGCATTTTCTGTTTTAGTATACGCCAGTGGGTTTGGTAATCTCTAGTTAAGATAGAAACACTGTTAATTTCTGCTAACAGTTTTAAAAAAGCCAGGAAAGAAGCTATAAAATAAGCTTGTTGTTAACTTTGTATCTTGTAAAAAGAAAAAAAGAATCTCAAGATCAAATCTACTTGTGATAATTATAAATGTCATTGTAAATTGCTTATCAAAATGTCCATATCTCTATTTTTTTCCCAGGATTTAATCTCATGCAATGGAATGAAAAAAAAGTAAAGAACGTCCCATGCATTTTCTTCCAGTATTTCACTGCCAAAACAAATATAGATCAGATCAGTTGTTTGTTGGGATTAGATCCACTGGAATCTCCCACTCTTCCAAGAAAGCGAACCAGGAAGGTTTGATGACTTTCTGTTTGTTCTTCCTTCCCCTTCACTTGCTTCCACTTAAAATGTTTCCATCTGGAGTAAACAGGTTCACGTTTCCTAATTGCACAGCTATCTTTTCTCATTGGGTCTAAGCTTCTGCCCCCATGCTGGGAATCACCTGGATATTCCCATGGAAATTCTAACCTTGGCATCTGTCTAAATAAGCCATGGCATCTTCCACCATCAGCTGAGTTGCTGGCTGGTCCTGTGCTGGCCTGGCAGACTCATTTGGAGTCCATTAGACCATAAGATATAGGAGCAGGTCCATTTGGTCCATTGAATCTGCCCTGCCATTCAATCATGGCAGTTTCTTTTCAACCCCATTCTTCCGCCTTCTTGCTGTAACCCTTAACCCCAGTTGAGAACCTATTAATCTCTGCCTTAAATACCCCCAATGACTTGACCTCCACTGCCCTCTATGGCAATGAATTCCACAGATTCACCACCCTCTGGCTGAAGAAATTCCTTCTCATCTCTGTTCTAAAGGGATGTCCCTTTATTCTGAGGTTGTACCCTCAAATCCTAGACTCTCCACGAATGGAAACATCCTCTTCATGTCCACTTTATCCAGGCCTGAGTCCAGCAGGGTGCACGATCTTCTGCTGGGCACAGAAGATCGTGCCACCTGCTGGACTCAGGGGCAGGTGGTCAGTGATATATGGAGCTATGAACATTGTACCTCATTCTCTTTGGCCTCCTTTCTGAAATCAATGATTTTAGACCATAAGACCACAAGACATAGGAGGAGAATTAGGCCATTTGGCCCTTTGAGTCTGCCCCACCATTCGATCATGGCTGGTTTATTTTTCCCTCTCAAGCCCATTCTCTTGCCTTCTCCCTGTAACCTTTTATGCCCTTACTAATCAAGAACTTATCAACGTCTGCTTTAAGTATACCCAATGACTTGGCCTCCACAGCCGTCTGTGGCAATGAATTCCACAGATTCATCACTCTCTGGCTGAAGAAATTCCTCCTCATCTCTGTTGTAAAGGGACGCCCTTCTAATCTGAAGCTGTGCCCTCTGGTCCTAGACTCTCCCACTACTGGAAACATCATCTCCATGTCTACTCTATACAGGCCTTTCAATACAATATACAATATTTATTTATTAGTCACATGTACATCGAAACACACAATGAAATGTGTCTTTTTGTGTTACTAAGTGTGCTGGGGGCAGCCCGCAAGTGTCGCCTCTCTTCCGGCATCAACATAGCGTGCCCACAGCTCCTAACCTGTATGTCTTTGGAATGTGGGAGGAAACCAGAGCACCCAGAGGAAACCCATGCAGACACGGGGAGAATGTACAAACTTCCTACAGGCAGCAGTGGGAATTGAACACAGGTCGCTGGCACTGTAATAGCGTTACACTAACCGCTGTGCTACTGCGCCACCCCTCGGTAGGTTTATTCGGTAGGTTTCAATGAGATCCCCCCTCATCCTTCTAAACTCGAGTACAGGCCCAGAACCATCAAATGCTCCTCGTGCATTAACTCTTTCATTCCCGGGGTCATTCTTGTAAACCTCCTCTGGACCCTCTCCAATGCCAGCACATCCTTCCTTTGATATGGGGCCCCAAACTTTTCACAATACTCCAAATGTGGTCTGACCAACACCTTATAAAACTTTCAGCATTACATCCTTGCTTTTATATTCCCATCCTCTGGAATGAACGTTAACATTGCATTGCCTTCTTTACTACCGACTCAACCTACAAGTTAACCTTTAGGGAATCCTGCTCCAGGACTCCCAAGTCCCTTTGTACCTCTGATTTCTGAATTCGCTCCCCATTTAGAAAATAGTCTACACCTTTACTCTTTCTACCAAAGTGAATGACCGTACACTTCCTCACGCTGTATTCCATCTTCCACTTTTCTTTGCCCATTCTCCCAACCCGTCCAAGTCCATCAGCAGACTCGCTGCTTCCTTAACACTACCTGCCCCTCCATCTATCTTTGTATCATCTGCAAACTTGGCCAAAAAGCCATCAATTCCATCATCCAGATCATTAACCTATAACGTGAAAAGTAGCAGACCTAACACCGACCCCTGCAGAACACCACTAGTCACTGGCAGCCAGCCAGAAAAGGTCCCCTTTATTCCCAGTCTTTGCCTTCTGCCAGTCAGCCAATCTTACATCCATGCTGGTACCTTTCCTGTAATACCATGGGTTCCTATCTTGTTTAGCAGCCTCATGTGTGGCACCTTGTCAAAGGCCTTCTGAAATTCTAAGTAAACAACATCCACTGACTCTCCTTTGTCTATCCTGCCTGTTACCTCCTCAAAGAATTCCAACAGTCAGACAAGATCTCCCCTTACAGAAACCATGCAGACTTCGGCCTATTTGATCATGAACTTCCAAGTAGCCTGAAACCTCATCCTTAATAATGGACTCTAACATCTTACCAACCACTGAAGTCAGGTTAACTGGCCTATAATTTCCTGCCTTTTGCCTCCCTCCCTTCTTAAAGAGTGGAGTGACATTTGCGATTTTCCAGTTCTCCAGAACCATTCCTGAATCTAGTGATTCTTGAAAGATCACTACTAATGTCTCCACCATCTCTTCAGCTACTTCTTTCAGAATGCTGGAGTGCAGTCCATCTGGACCAGGTGACTTATCCATCTTCAGACCTTACAGCTTCCCAAGCACCTTCTCCTTAGTAACGGTGACTACACACACTTCTGCTCCCTGAATCTCTCGCAATTCTGGCATGTTGCTGATGTTTTCCACAGTGAAGACTGATGCAAGTTTGTCTGCCATTTCTTTGTTCCCCATTACTATCCCTAGCACCATTTTCCAGTAATCCAGTGTCCACTCTTGTCTCTCTTTTACTCTTTGTATTTATGAAAAAGAACGTTAGTATCCTCTTTTATATCATTGGCTAGCTTACCTCATATTTCATCTTTTCTCCCCTTATTGCTTTTTTAGTTGCCTTCTGTTGGTTTTTAAAAGCTTCCCAATCCTCTAGCTTTCCACCAATTTTTGCAATCTCTCTTTTGCTCTTAGGCTGTCTTTGACTTCCTTGTCAGCTACAGTTGCCTCATCCTCCCTTTAGAATGATTCTTCTTCTTTGGGATGAACTGATCCTGCACCTTCCGAATTACTCCCAGAAACTCCTGCCATTGCAGCTCTACTGTCATCCCTGCTGGGGTCCCCTTCCAATCAACTTTGGCCAGCTCCTCTCTCATGCCTCTGTAGTTACCTTTACTCAACTGTAATACTGATACATCTGATTTCAGCTCTCCCTCTCAACCTTCAGGGTGAATTCTATCATATTATGATCACTGCCTCCTAAGAGTTCCTTTACCTTAAGTTCCCTAATCAAATCTAGTTCATTGCACAACACCAAATTCAGAATTGCCTTTTTCCCTAGTGGGCTCAACCACAAGCTGCTCTAAAAAGCCCTCTCGTAGGCATTCTACAAATTCCTTCTCTTGGGATCCATTACCAACCTGATTTTCCCAATCTATCTGCATATTGAAATCCCCCATGACCACCATAACATTGCCCTTTCTACATGCCTTTTCTATCTCCTGTTGTAATTTGTACCCCACATCCTGGCTACTATTTGGAGGCCTGTACATAACTCCCATTAGGGTCTTTTTACCCTTGCAGTTTCTTAACTCTACCCACAAGGATTCTACATCTTCTGATCCTATGTCACTTCTTGCTAAGGATTTGATTTCATATTTTACCAACAGAACCACCCCACCCCCTCTGCCCACCTGCCTGTTTTTTCGCTAGGATGTGTATCCTTGGACATTTAGCTCCCAGCTGTGATCTTGTTTCAGCCACGACTCTGTGATGCCCACAACATCATATCTGCCAATTTCTAACTGTGCTATGAGCTCATTTACCTTGTTTCGTATACTGCGTGCATTCAAATATAACACCTTCAGTCCTGTATTCACCACCCTTCTTCTCAAATTTGTCTCCATGTTGCCTGAAGTTAAATTCTGATCCCTTTCTAAAATTTCTGTCTTATTCTTTATTCTGGAGACTTCAGTAACCTCTCCTGCACTCTCCTTACTTTTCCAATCTGTTGAACCCACCCCCTACTATTTGGTTTAAAGCCCTATCTACAGCCCTAGTTGTGCGAATTGCCAGGACCCTCGTCCCAGCGTGGCTCAGGTGGGGCCCGTCCCATTGGAACAGCTCCTTCCTTCCCCAATACTGGTGCCAACAATGTCCCATGTATTCAAACCCACTTCTCCCACACCAATCTTTGAGCTATGCATTTAACTCTCTGATCTTATTGACACTGTGTCAATTTGCATGTGGCTCAGGTAGCAATCCAGAGATTATTACCTGCTTGGTTCTGCTTTTTAAGTTAGTCCCTAGCTGCTCAAATTCCCTCAGCAGAACCTCCTTCTTTGTTCTATCTACATTATTGGTACCCACACGGAGCACAGCAACTGGATCTTTCCCTCTCCATTCCAAATTCCTCTGCAGGTCAGATGAGATGTCCCGAACCCGGGCACCAGACAGGCAATGCAGTGTTTAGGAATCTCTATCCTTGTGACAGAGAATTGTTGTCTATTCCCCTGACTATACTATCCCCAATCAAAACTACATGTCTCTTCTCTTCCCCCTCTTGAATGGCTCCCTGAACCACAGTGCCATGGTTTGGTTGCTCATCCTTCCTACAGCCCCCACTCTCATTCGCACAGGGAGCAAGAATCTGTTGGACAAACTCGAGGGCTTGAGGCTCCTCCAGCACTACCACTTGGATTCCCCTACCTGCCTCACTCAGTTGTTCCCTGGTTTATAAAAGGACTGTCCTGGCATGCCCATTGTTTTCTGCCTGCTCTTGCCCCACTGAATTCATTTCTTCATACCTGGACTCCATCCTTGTCCACTTACACCCAGGACACCTTGCATGCCTGCCACCATTTTTGATAACTTCCAACTCCCTGGTCCCAACTGGCTCATTTTTATCATGGACGTTTAGTCTAATACACCTCCATCCCCATTAGGGCCTTCTGTTTCTTTCTTGAACAAAGACCCAACCAGTTCCCCTCCACTAACACTCTCATCCAATTGGCCAAACTTCTTCTCACCCTCAACAACTTGTCTTTTGATTCCCCTCACTTTCAAAGGTGTAGCCATGGGCACTCACTGTGCCCGAGCTATGCCTGTCTTTTTGTTGGCTATGTGGAACAGTCCTTCAAGCACAGCTGGAATCTCAATCCACAGAGCAAACACCAGTCCACAAAGATATAGATGACCATCTCGTCTGCACTGCAGCCACCTTGGACTTCATGTGGTGGATTGAGATTCCAGTTGTGCATGAAGGATCAAATATGGAGGGTACGAGCATATATGCAGCGGAGATCAGGTGGAAGAGTCTCTTCAAGAATCAAAATACATTGAGCTTTATACCTTTAAAAACAATGATATTATATGGCAAGTGATTGACAGCCCTGCAGGTATGTACATGACCGTTTTTGATGAGGCTAGTTAGCTATCTGAGGACTTCTCTTTGCCCTGTACATAAGCTTCTAACAGAGGGCACTTCTTGTTGTCTATGATTCAAAGGTGCCAAATACCTTACTTCTAAAATATATAGCGGCCCTAATACCTGGTTCCTTTATATATAGTCTGCTACTCTCTTTCAGCTGGTGCATTCTTCGCCTCTCTATATTACCTAGGTCTTTTGTTTCCCCTTATCCTGATCTCATCTGTATGTTATGGCTTGGAATTTCAAAGGGCCTCTCAAGGTGTGATTAGATTCCTACTTCTGTCTGGATGTGGCCTGCTATGTTCCCCACACATTTGGGCAAATCCCAGAATGCCTCATGATCATTTGCTCTGTACCAATATTGAACAAGCATACCTATCTCCATATACACGTTGAGAAACTAGTCATTCAATGATGTGTTTATTTACCATTTGTACTAATTGGCTGTCTGATGTGTAAGTGTATTGCAGTTAATTCAGGAGTGGCTTATTTCACGGGGCTACAGTTTATGTCAAAGGCGGACACATGCTGATTTAACAGAGAGTAGGTTTTGAAATCACACATCTACCCTATGCTTTCAATCGAGATCATTGCTTGCAAGGAACAAATAAGATTGTAGTTCTATGAAATAAGATAGAAATTCAATATGGTTAACATGCATTTTATGTTTGTGAAGCATTTTAGAATGTTTTTCTGTTCTGAGAGTGCTCTCCTCGCAGGGCTTCTGTGATGGTGGAGGCCAATTTGATTCAGTCTATGTGATAGCAAGAAACAGCTCAGAGCACTGGATAGAGAAAAGGTTACAGAACCAGAAAACATCCTGGCTTTAGTACTGAAGAACTAGCCATGCCTTTAACCAAGTTGTTCAAGTGTGGGAACAAAAGTAACAGAACAATTAGCATGCATTTTTTTTCTTTGTGAAGCACCTTGATATGTTTTTCTATTTTGAGAGTGGTCTGCAAATGCAAGTCAATGTCATTCAATTTCATTTTTCTTTTGGCTCATTTACCTTGTTGCTCTCACCTGCAGGCCCCATTCATGCCATTAAATCAGAATTGTACATCTGTATAGAAGACTTGAATCTCTGATGAGATTTGCCTACTTGGACTGAGCTAACTGAATATATTATTGGGCTATTAAAGCAGTGTGTTCTCCATACAATGGATTTCAGACTAAGTCTGTCCTGTTATTATCATGTGTTGCATGTTGCATTGAGATTGTAGTTGAAGGAGGCAATGTGGTAGACTGATTGTGGTGTTAAGTCACCACATTAGAAATCCAGAGGCCTGGATGAACAATCCAAAAATATACATTCAAATTTCACCATAGCAGCTGGGGAAGTTAGATTCAGCAAAGAGGCTAGAATATGATGGAGGTCAGTGATTGGGATGCCAACTGCTGTTGACCTAGGTATCAATTTTGGACACTTTATTGTCTAAATGGGGAAAGCTGTCCTACTACAGACTAGTCAAGTAACAGTTGCACGTAACAAATTATACCTTAGAGACAATGTGCCAGACTCCTCCATCAGAATCCCTGGGTACATCTTGTACCAATGACAGCTCACGTCCATCAGAGGTTGTGGCACAGTGGTATATAGATGGGGGTTCTCAGCCTTGGCTTCAGACTCCATTCAGGCTCATGGCACAAGATCAGACATGGGTGTCAAAACCTCCACCAGTAATCCTCCTTCGGCTGATGCATCAACACCTCTCCATTTGAACAACACGTAGAAGAAGCACTGAAAAAGTAGTAAAGGCACTGGATGTACACTGGAGGAGGATTTCATCCCCTTCTTGGAAATATCATCAGTTGAGCAGTAGATCTGTGGTAGAGAGTGATTGAACAAACATAAGGATAATCTACATGACCTTGTTCTGATCAATCAATCTGATGCAGATGCATCCCTCCTTGGCAGCATTGGTAGAAGTGATCACTTCAAAATCCTTGTGGAGACAAAATCCCATCTTCATTCCAGGGATACCCTCCATCATTGGATGCGACATTATGGTCATGCTAACAGGGAAGGACTCAAAACAGATCTGGTAGCTCAAAGTTGAGCACCTATGAAGTGCTGAGGATCTTCAACATTAGCGGAAAAGTACACCAACATGACCCATAACCTTATGGTCCTGCTGGGTCCTCACTCTGCTATTACAGTTGGGCCAGGAGATCAGTTCTGGTCTAATGAGGAGACCTGAAGGGCATGCTGGCAACAGTACCAGGCATATCTAAAGTTGAGATGCTAACCTGGTGAAGTTGCACTACAGGCCCATGTATGTGAAACCATCATGAAGTAGACAGATCAGAATGATTCCACAACCAATGCATCAGACTGAAGTTCTGCAGTCTTGTCACATTTAGTTGTAAATGGTGGCAGACGATTAAACGGCTAAAGGGGGAAGAGGGGGGCTTCATTAATCTCCCCATCTTCAATTATGATGGGGCTCAGTTTGAAAGTGCTAAATATAAGGCTGAAACATTCATAACCATATTAAGTTGGAAGTGCTGAGTGGATGGACTATTTCTGGTTCCCAGCCAATTTGATTAACTCCATTTTATATCAAGGAGGAGCTCAGAGCACTGGAAAGAGCAAGGATTATGGAACCAGAAATCATCCTGGCTATAGTAAGTACTGACGACTTGAATTCTACAAGTGGCCACACCTTTAATCAAGTTATTTCAGGGTAGGTACAAAATTGACATCCACCCAACCATGTGGGAAATTGACCCAAATGTGTCCTGTTCACAATAAGCATAAGAGATCCAATCTGACTAATTACTGCCCATTCAGTCTACTCTTAACCAGCAGCAGAGTGATGGAAGGGGTCTTTGACAGTATTATCAAGGAACACTTGCTCACTGGTGCCTAGTTTGGGTTTTGGCTGGACCGCTCAACTCCAGGTTGATCACATTCTTGGTCCACAGGTGGACCAATGAGCCGGATTCTAGAAGGGTCTGCTCCTGATAACAAGTGTGGCATTAGGAGCCCTGGGAAAACTTGAGTCATTGGGCATCAAGGGGAAGACATTCTAATGTTTGGACTCGTACCTTGTGAAGATGGAGATGTTTGGTTGTTGGAGGTCAATTGTCCCAGGCCAGTGCATCACTGCAGGAGTTCCGAACAGCAGTATCCTAGGCCAATCATCTTTGGTTGCTTCATCAATGACCTTCCTTTCATGATAAAGTCAGAAGTGGGGATATTCTTTGATGATCGCAGAATAATCAATTCCATTTTCAATCCAACAAATTAGGCAGTCAATGTCGGCATGCAGCAAAACGCAGATAACATACTGACACCCAGCTACATACATATTGTGGCTATAAGAGAAGGTTAGAGACACCTCACCTCCTGAAACCCCAACCAGCCTCTACAAGGCAATTCCAAAAATACTCATTCAGGTAAGCAGAGAGCATTAAGAAGCTGACCAAACTGGTACAAAGTCCGTAGGCATACAAATTTATTAACGGAAACTACACTTTTAATGAGCTGTGATTCTATAAGGCTGAACTACTTTACATAGGCTCTCTGAGGAAACCAATGAAAAAATGTCCCAATTAGGCAGGAATTCCAAGCATCCACACTCTGCTGATGAGATCAGGCCATATCACCAGGATGCCATAGAAGCAACTGCCCACGGGAATCTACAATCAGATAAGGAATGAGAGTGCTTTTAGGGATGCCAGAACAAGCATTCCAAGGACTTCCCCATGCAATCCTGGAAGCATTTCAATATTGACCTGGGATCTTGGGTGGATCTTTCTCATGGCCGTTATCAGCTTGTCAAGCCTCATGCATATTGTTACTGGATCCTCTAACCAGAGAAAAGCTGAGCCAGAGGGGAAGCCCAAGCAGATTTAAACCCACAACAACTGCATGACCACTGTTAATTTCTCAATCCAAACCAACATCTTTTGTACAATATGCCACAGAGGATTCAAAGCATAAATTGGTTTGATCAGCAACTAACTTGCCCACAAATTACAAACCAGCTGAGGGTGTCATGGTTATTTTCAAATTTAAAGAGCAAACAAATAAATCACTAGCATCTGCTCTTGGTAATGGTAAGTCAACCTCATTTTGTTTACACAGATATATTGTTGTGACCTGCCTAGAGTAATCCTGTTATCATTCCATCACTTCTTCCTGAAGAATTTGAGTTTAATTCGTGTGTTGGACAGGACAGATTCTGTCTATTCTGTCTTGCATAGGAATTCCTACTCATTCTTATAAGATGCATATCTCTTTTTGGCCTTTATGTTCTGAAATTCCTCTATTCCCAACCTGTTGAATGGAATATGGTGCCAGCAAGTTTTTAAAATGTATTTAAAATGGTGCATGTCTTGTTTATGGAGGTTGTGGGAGTTGGAAGTCATTCCCTCATTTCATTAGGGTGTAGCGGCCTGGACCCGCAGGACTTGAACCGTCATCGGCGGCCGCGGGCGCATGTGCGGGAGCGTGACACAGACTAACGGCGGGGTGGGCCTTCTGGTGGGGACCACACGTCACGTCCGCCGGAGAGGCTCTCAGTTACTTTAGTGAGCGCGCACGCTTTGTTTGAGTCAGTAAAGTGTGCCTCAGTCCAGCTTCCACGTTTCTGCGTTTTCCTTTCTGCCATGTGCTGAGTACGGCTACATTTGGTGACCCTGACGCTCCCAGGCGGCATCTGGAACCCACGACATGAATCCCAGCAACTCGCACAACACAGTCTCGCTCAAGCTCCCGACTTTCTGGGCCGCTCAGCCCCATGTTTGGTTCCAGCAGGCTGAGGCCAAGTTCAGCATCAGAGACATTACAGCCGACACCATGCGGTACCACTACGTGGTCAGCACGCTCGACCAGGACATGGCAGCGTGGATCATCGACTTTCTGCACCATCTACTTACGGAGGACAGGAACATTAAGATCAAGGCACTCCTCCTCCACACTTTCGGACCCTCCCGCCGTGAACGAGCCACGCGGCTCCTGCGCATGGACGGCCTGGGCGACCGCAAGCCATCCGGGCTGATGGACGACATGCTGGCGCTGATGGATGGCCATAAACCCTGCCTCCTTTTCGAGCAGCTGTTCCTCGAGCAACTGCCAGAGGACATTCACCTCCTCCTCGCAGGTGAAGATTTCAGCGACCTGCGCAGCCTCGCAGCCAGGGCAGACATTTTCTTGCAGAGTAAGCAGCGGGGAGCGGCTTCCATTTGCCTAACCACGACCGCGCAGCCTAACGCCAAGACCCCACAATCGAAACCGCCGAGACCCATGGGGGACAAAGACGAGGGTTCGGACCAGTGGTGTTTTTACCATCAGAGGTGGGGGTCAAATGAGCACCGATGCCGTCCACCGTGTGCCTTCCCGGGAAATGCCGGGGCCGGCCGTCGCTAGTGGCTTGGATGGCTGGCCATCGCGACAGCCTCCTGTTCCTCTGGGACCGACACTCCGGGCGACGTTTCCTGGCGGACACTGGGGCTGAGATCAGCGTCCTTCCCCCCTCAAACATGGACACCCGTACCGCAGCCCCAGGCCCCGACCTCACCGTCGCGAATGGCACCACCATCTGGACGTACGGCTTGCGTACCATATTGCTGTGTTTTGGCCCCAGCTGTTTTACCTGGACCTTCACGGTAGCAGCAGTGTCGCGGCCATTACTAGGGGCGGATTTCCTACGGGCCAACCATCTTCTGGTCGACCCTGAAAGGCTGGCGTTTTGGTCCACGCCGAGACTTTCCAACCTTCCAGCTCAGGGAAGCTCAGTTCCTGGCCCTTCACCTGGACCTCCGTCACGCTCTCGGGACATGAGTTGCCAGGGTGCTGGCGGATTTCCCCTCCATCATCACCCCACAGTTCTCCACTACCGGTCCCAAGCATGGAGTACAGCACCACATTCCCACACAGGACCACCGCTGCATGCCCGGGCCTGTAGGCTGCTGCCCGACAAGCTCCGCCTTGCCAAGGAGGAGTTCCGGAAAATGGAGGAGATGGGGATCATCCGCCGCTCGGACAGTCCTTGGGCATCGCCGCTGCACATGGTGCCCAAGTCCGTAGGAGGTTGGAGGCCCTGCGGGGACTACAGGAGACTTAACGATGCCACAACCGCCGACAGATATCCGGTGCCCCACATCCAGGACTTCACGGCCAACCTCCACGGGGCGACCATCTTTTCAAAAATCGACCTGGTCCGAGGTTATCATCAGATCCCCGTGCACCCCGACGATGTGCCCAAGACAGCCCTCATCACCCCTTTCAGGCTGTTTGAATTCTAAAGATGCCCTTCGGTCTCAGGAACACCACTCCAGACCTTTCCAGAGGTAATGGACTCGGTTGGGCGAGGCCTGATTTTGTCTTCATCCTACCTAGAACGGACATTCTGGTGGCCAGCAAGTCACGCAAGGAGCACGTGGCACATTTGCGCCAGCTCTGCCAGCGCCCTGAACGACCACGGACTGGCAATCAACCCGGCGAAGTGCCAGTTCGGGCTGCCGGAAATCGACTTCTTGGGCCACAGGGTCAACCAGCATGGAGCCGCCCCTCTGCCAGACAAGGTTCAGGGCATCCGCCAGTTTCCCAAACCCAGCACGGTCTAGGGCCTGCAAGAGTTCATGGGGATGGTGAATTTCTACCACTGGTTTGTGCCGGCGGTGGTGCGCATCATGAAACCCCTGTTCGGTCTGATGGCCGGCAAGGCCAAGGAGGTGGAGTGGGACGTGGAGTCCACGGAAGCCTTTGAGCAGGCCAAAGAGGCGTTGGCGAATGCGGCCCTGCTAGTACACCTGGGAGTCGATGTACCCATGGCGCTCACAGTCGACACTTCCGACACGGCAGTCGGCGGAGTCCTGGAGCAGCTCGTCGAGGGCCAGTGGCGACCGCTCGCCTTTTTCAGCTGACACCTGCGGACCGCCGGAGGTGAAGTACAGCGCCTTCGGCAGGGAGTTGCTAGCGCTCTACCTAGCCATCCGGCGCTTCCAGTATTTCCTTGAAGGAAGGGATTTCACCGCGTATACGGACCACAAACCCCTCACCTTCGCCCTTGCTAAAGGTATCGGACCATGGTTGGCTTAGCAGCAGAGGCACCTCTCGTTTATCGTGGAGTTTACCACTGACATCCGCCACATCGCGGGGAAGAAAACATGGTCGCCGACACGCTGTCTCGTCCCCACATCCACTCAGTGACCACCTCAGCCCCAGGGGTCGACCACACAGCCCTGGCGCAGGCACAACAAGCGGACACGGAGATCCTGGCCTATCGCACTGCCGTTTCGGGACTCCGGCTGGAGGACGTCCCCGTCAGCCCTACAGCGGTTCGGCTTCTGTGCGACACGTCGACTGGCAGACCTCGGCCCTTGGTACCAACAGCATGGAGGCGGTGGGTGTTTGACACGCTACACGGCCTGGCCCACCCATCCATCCGGGCGTCCATCAAATTGGTCTCAGACAAATTCATCTGGCACGGTCTGCGCAAGCAGGTCAGACACTGGGCCAGGACCTGTGTACACTGCCAGACTGCCAAAGTCCAGCAGCACGTGAAGGCTCCCCTCCCAACAGTTCCAGCCGACGCTTGGCAGGTTTCAGCACATCCACATGGACATCGTCGGCCCCCTGCCCGTCTCCCGGGGCGCCAAATATATCTTCACCATGGTCGACAGGTTCACCAGATGGCCTGAGGCCGTGCCGCTAGCGGACACATCCACAGAGTCCTGCGCCAGGACGCTCATCGCAAACTGGATCGCCAGGTTCGGACTTCCAGCGGACATCACCTCCGACAGAGGGGCATAGTTCACGTCAGGGTTGTGGACAGCACTGGCACAGCTCCTAGGCACCCGGTTACACCATACCACGGCGTACCACCCACAGGCCAACGGTTTGGTCGAACGTTTCCACAGGCACCTCAAGTCAGCCCTGATGGCGCACCTCAGAGGGCCCAACTGGGCAGATAAACTTCCCTGGGTTCCACTGGGCATCCGCACGGCCCCCAAGGAGGACCTGGGCACCTCCTTGGCGGAGTTGGTTTATGGTGCCCCCCTGATGATCCCGGGCGAGTTTGTGCCGGATGCCCAAGGTCCAGCAGGGACGCCGGCGGAAGTGCTGACGAAGCTGTGGGACAAGGTGGGGAGCCTGGCACCGGTTCCAACCTCCAGACATGACACTACACTGTCTTTTGTTCCTAGGGATCTCAGGGACTGTGAGTACGTTTTCATTCGCAGGGGCATGCACAAGTCCCCTCTGCAGAGGCCGTACGAAGGACACTTCAAGGTGATCCGGCACAACGGATCTACGTGTGTCGTGGAGGTGGGGGGCCGCGAGGAGACCTTCACAGTGGACCGCCTCAAACCGGCGCATTTGGACATTGGACAGCCTGTGAAGGTGCCCTCACCGTGCCGGCGGGGCAGGCCACCCAAGAGGGACACACAGACTGGTGATCCCACCCCCCCAATGGGCGATTCTGGCGGGGGTGGTGTAGTGGCTCGGACCTGCAGAACTCGAACCGCCATCGGCGGCCGCGGGTGCATGTGCGGGAGAGCGACGCAGACTAACCGCGGGGCGGGCCTTCCGGCGGGGACCGCACGTCACGTCCACTGGAGAGGCTCTCGGTTACTTTAGCGAGCATGCGCACTTTGTTTGAGTCAGTAAAGTGTGACCCAGTCCAGCTTCCACGTTTCTGTGTTCTCTTTTCTGCCATGCGCCGCATACGGCTACAAGGGTTTAGATACTTGCTCTATGCCTCCTGTCCTCTCAAATGGGGTGACTGCTCCACATATCCTCGAATAATGTATTTGCCCATTATTGCCAAATAAAGCAGGGTCCTATCCATGACTCTGCAAATATTGGAGTGATTGTTTTAATCAATTACACTAATATGTTGTGACTTTTAATACATAGACAAAGACATCCAGTGGCCTAATCAGACAGCACCTTTCACCTTTCAGTGGGCAAAAACATTTCCATTTGTGACTTCATGACATCCTTAAGAACAGAATTAGAATCAGACTTATTATCACTGACTTTTATGATGTGAAATGTGTTGTTTTGCAGCAGGATTACAAGTGCAAAGGTATAGAATTACTATAAATTACATAAATAAATAAATAGTACAAAATAAAGGAATAATGAAGTAGTGTTACTGGGTTCATGGACTGTCCAGAAATCTGATGGTGGAGGGGAAAAAGCTGCTTCTGAATCATTGAGTGTAGGTCTTCAGGCTCCTCCCTAATGGTAGTAATGAGAAGAGGGAAGTCCTGTATGGTGAGGGTCCTTAGTGATGGATGCTGCCTTCTTGAGGCACCGGCTCTTGAAGATGTCGAGGGTTGTGCCCGTGATGGAGCTGGCTGAGGCTACAACCCTTTGCAACCTCTTGCAATCCTGTGCATTGGAGCCTCCATACCAGGCTGTGATTCAGCCAGTCAGAATGCTCTCCACCATACACCTACAGAAATCTGTAAGCGTCTTTGTGACATACTGAATCTCCTTAAACTCCTAATGAAGTAGAGCCACTGGCATGCCTTCTTTGTGATTGCATCAATGTGTTGGGCCCAGGATAGACCCTCTGAAATCTTGATGCCCAGGAACTTGAAGCTGTTCACCCCTTCCACTGATGACCCCTCAATGAGGACTGGTGTGTGTTCTCCTGACCTCCCCTTCCTAAAGTCCACAATCAATTCCTTGGTCTTGCTGACATTGAGTATGAGGCTGTTGTGTGACACCACTCAATCAGTCAATCTGTCTCACTCCTGCATGCCTCCTTGTCACCATCTGAGATTCTACCAACAATTGTGGTGACATTGGCAAATTTATAGATGGTGCTTACCCACACAGTCATGAGTGTAGAGAGAGCAGAGCTGGGGGCTAAGCGCGCATCCTTGAGGTGCGCCTGTGTTGATTGTCAACAAGGAGGAGATGTTATTGCTGATCCGCACTGACTGTGGTCTCCCGACGAAGGAATTGAGGATCTAGTTGCAGAGGGAGGTACAGAGGCCCAGGTTTTGAAGCTTGGTTGTTAGTACTGAGAGGATATTGGTGTTGTGTTGAACGCCGACCTGTAATCAATAAACAGCAGCCTGATGTATGTTTTGCTGTTATCTAAGTGCTTGAAAGCAGACTGGAGAGCCAGTGAGATTGCATCCGCTGTAGACCTGTTGTGGCGGTAAGCGAATTGCAGCAGGTCCAGGTCATTGCTCAGGCAGAAGTTAATTCTAGCCATACCCAACCTCTCAAAGAATATATTTACAGTACATCTGAGTGCTACTGGGTGATAGTCATTGAGCCAGCTCACCCTGCTCTTCTTGGGCACCAGTATGATTGCTGGCCTTTTAAAGCATGTGGGTACCTCAGACTGCAGCAGTGTGAGGTTGAAGGTATCCTTGAACACTACAGCTCGTTGGTCAGCACAGGTTTTCAGTACCCGGCCAGGTTCACTGTCATGGCCTGATGCTTTGCAAGTGTTCACCCTCTTGAAGGACATTACAGCAAATTAAGTTCTTTTGACGTGTGGTCACTTTTACAATAGACGAGTATGATGGCAGATCTCTTCTGTGTTTGTTTTTAATACCTGCTTCAGGATTTTTACTGTTCACCTCAGGGAATAAAAAAGGTCTCAGTAGACCAGATCATCTGACAACAATATCTCAGACAGTATGGTATTGCTCTGGAATGTCAGTTAGGATTGGGTTTGAACTCATGATCTTTGAATCAGAGGCAAGATGTAAAACTTTGCCAATCAACATTTTTAAAAGTTGCTGCAATTCAGTCCAACACATGATGAATAATTTATTAGCCTTTTCTCGACAGGAGACAACTATGATGGAAAATAAATTAACTTGCAGCTCTTGAACATTGCTTTATAAATAAAGTCATTTCATGAACTGCTTATGCTGCAGTTTTGTTGTCACATGGCCCATGAATGTTGACCTTTCTCCACTACTAACACTTTAATATAAGCAATGCAGTGCTGATACCTTGTGTACAAAGAAATAACTCCGATGGAGATTTTCTTCAGTAGATGCACCATAAAGAAATAAATACCAAGCTTCAGAACAATGAAACACTTTGACCTATAGTCACTGTTGCAAGATATGGAAATGCATCAGTCAATCTGTCACGTTAATGAGAGAGGTTTTTGTGCCAGTACATAACAGTCCTCCTACAGATGGGGCAATACTGAAGCTAATCTTATGGAATGTAGTTGGGCAAATGGTTGAAGTGCCATTGGGAGAGTATTTTGGAGATAGTGGCTATAACTTTGTAAATTTCAAGGTGGTTACGGAAGGGGAGAAGAATGGTCTGGAAATTAAGGTCCTGAATTGGGGAAACATTGATTTCAATATCATAAGAAAGGACCCATCAAATTAGACAAGGTGCAGCTTCTTGCAGGTAGATCTACAACTAAACCATAGAACCATAGAACCATACAGCACTAAACAGGCCCTTCGGGCCACCGTGTTGTGCCGTCCATGAAACCACCCTCACCCTACCTAACCCCTTCCTCCTGCATATCCCCCCATACCACACTCCTCCATATGCCTATCCAACAAGCTCTTGAACCTGTTCAATGTATCTGCCTCCACCACCACCCCATGCAGCGCATTCCATGCACCAACCACTCTCTGGGTGAAAAACCTCCCTCTGACATCTCCCCGAACCTCTTACCCGTAAACTTAAAGCCATGCCCTCTCGTCTTGAGCATTGGTGCCGTGGAAAAGAGGAGCTGACTGTCTACTCTATCTATTCCTCTCAGTATTTTATATACCTCTATCATGTCTACTCTCATCCTCCTCCTTTCCAGTGAATAAAGCCCTAGCACCTTAAGCCTCTCCTCATAATCCATACACTCTAATCCAGGCAGCATCCTGGTAAATCTCCTCTGCACCCTCTCCAACGCCTCCACATCCTTCCTATAATGAGGCGACCAGAATTGAACACAGTGCTCTAAGTGTGGCCCAAATAGAGTTTTGTAAAGCTGCATCATCACCTCGCGGCTCTTAAACTCAATCCAGCGACTTATGAAAGCGAACATCCCATTGTCCTTCTTAACTGCTCTTTCCACCTGTGAGGCAACTTTCAATGAACCGTGAATATGAAGCCCCAGATCCCTCTGCTCCTCTGCACTGCCAAGTACCTTGCCATTTACCCAGTACTCTTCCCTGGAGTTTGTCCTTCCAAAGTGTACCACCTCACAATTCTCCGGATTGAACTCCATCTGCCACTTGTCAGCCCAGCTCTGCATCCTATCAATATCCCTCTGTGAGCTCCTACAGCCCTCCACACTATCCACAACAACGTCGATCTTAGTGTCTTCCGCAAACTTACGAACCCAGCCCTCCACCCCCTCAACTAAGTCAGCTATAAATATCACAAGAAGTAGAGGTCCCAGAACAGATCCCTGCGGGACACCAATAGTCACTGCTCCTTCCAATCCGAGGGACACTCCTTCCACCAACAACCCTCTGCTTTCTACATGCAAGCCAATTCCTGATCCACACAGCCAAGCTTTCTTGGATGCCTTGGCCTCTGAACTTCTGAAGAAGCCTACCATGATGAACCTTATCAAACGCCTTACTAAAATCCATGTAAACCACATCCACCGCACTGCCCTCATCAATCTTCCTGGTCACCTCCTCAAAGAACTCTATCAGGCTTGTGAGGCAAGATATTCCCTTCACAAAGCCATGCTGGCTGTCCTTAATCAGTCCCTGATTCTCTCGGTGTTCATAAATCCTATCCCTTAGAATCCTTTCTAACTGCTTACCCACCACAGACGTGATACTTACCGGTCTATAATTTCCTGGACTCTCTCTATTACCTTTTTTGAACAAGGGGATAACATTCGCAACCCTCCAATCCTTTGGCACCATCCCCGTGGACAACGAGGACTCAAAGATCCTTACCAGCGGTTCAACAATCTCCTCCCTAGCCTCTCGAAGCAGCCTGGGGAAAATCCCGTCAGGCCCCGGAGATTTATCTGTCTTAATATTATTTAACAACTTCAAAAAATCCTCTCTCTTGATATCTACAACTCGAGAACATTACCCCTACCAGCACTCCCTTCCGCATCATCAAGACCCCTCTCCCTGGTGAATACCGAAGAGAAGTACTCATTGAGAACTTCTCCCACTTCCGCCGCCTCCAGGCAAATTCTCCTACCTTTGTCCTTAATCGGACCTACCTTTACCCTAGCCATCCTCCTACCCTTCACGTACTTGAAAAAGGCCTTGGATTTCCTTAACCCTACTAGCCAACGCCTTTTCATGTCCCCTTCTAGCTCTCCTCAGACCTTTCTGAAGTTCCTTCCTCGCTACCCTATATTCCTCACGGGCCCTGTCTGAACCTTGCTGCTTATACCTCATGTACGCTACCTTCTTCTCCCTAACAAGTCGTTCCACCTCTCTTGTCACCAACGGTTCCTTCACCCTGCCATTCCTTCTCTGCCTCACCGGGACATATTTATCCCTAACATCCTGTATAAGATCCCTGAACATCGACCACATCTGCATGGTACATTTTCCTTCAAAAGGTACATCCCAATTTACACTCCCAAGTTCTCTCCTTATAGCATCATAGTTCGCCCTTCCCCAATTAAAAATCCTCTTGTCCTCTCTGCACCTTTCCCTGTCCATGACAATTTTAAAGGTCATGGAGCAATGGTCACTGTCCCCCAAATGCTCACCCACCAATAGATCCTTCACCTGTCCCGGTTCATTTCCTAAAACTAGATCTAACATGGCATTCCCTCTCGTCGGCCTGTCAACATTCGGCATCAGGAATCCCTCCTGGACACATTTAACAAATGACGTCCCATCTAAATCTTTGGCACTAAGCAGGTTCCAGTCTATATTTGGGAAGTTGAAGTCTCCCATTATAACAACACTGTTATTTTTGCTTCTCTCCAAACACTGCCTGCCAATCTGCTCCTCTATATCTCTACTGCTACCGGGGGGCCTATAGAATACTCCTAGTAGAGTAACTGCTCCTTTCTTGTTCCTTAATTCCACCCATATGGGCTCTAGAGATGATCCTTCTACAACATTCATCTTTTCCACAGCCGTAACAGTGCCCCTGACCAGTATCGCCACCCCTCCTCCTCTTCTCCCCCCTTCCTTATCCCTCTTAAAACACCGAAAACCAGGAATATTCAATATCCACTCCTCTCCTGACGTCAGCCACGTCTCAGTAATGGCCACGATATCATAGTCCCCCATACTTATCCAAGCCCTCAGTTCATCCCCCTTATTCCTGACACTTCTTGCATTTAAGTAAACACACTTCAGTCCATCTACCTTACTACTTTTATAGCCTGTATTCTGCTTCTCCTTCCCCAAAGCCGCTCTACCTGTTTGATCTAACTTTTTCCCATCCCCTTCTTCCTCTGACCTACTCCTCCAGTTCCCTTCCCCCTCACGAACTAGTTTAAACCCTCCCGAACCACCCTAGCAAATCTCGCCGCAAGGATATTGGCCCCCTTCTGGTTCGGGTGTAACCCGTCCTCTCTGTACAGGTCCCACCTTCCCGAGAAGAGATCCCAATGATCCAGAAATCTAAAACCCTCCCTCCTGCACCAGCTTCTCAGCTATGCATTTATCTGCCATCTCCTCCTATTCCTGCCTTCACTATCGCGTGGCACTGGCAGCAATCCCGAGATTGCTACCCTTGAGGTCCTGTTCCTCAATTTTCTGCCCAGCTCCCTGAACTCATTCTTCAGGACCTCATGTCCCTTCCTACCTATGTCGTTGGTGCCAACATGGACCACAACTTCTGGCAAGTAAAATAATGAGAGTAAAGGATGAAGGAAAATGACAGCAAACTCAAGGAAGCCTGAATGTCAAGGGATATCAAGGAATGATGGTAGAGGGGTGTTTTTGTGACTGGAGGTATGTAATCAGTGCTGTGCCTCAGGGAATTGGGCTGGGACCTTTCTGTTTGTTATGGACGTTATGATTTGCATGCGAATGATTATAAATCTGCAGATGATACAAAAATCAGTAGTGTCATTAAGAGTGAGGAAGATAGTTGAAGGCTACAGGATGATATTGGTCAGTTGCCAAGATGGGCAGAGCAATAGAAGAAGGAACTTAATCCTCATAAATACAAAGCCATAAGATTTGGAAGGACTAATAAGGGTCGGACATACACAATGAATGTTAGGGCTCTAGGGAGTGCTGAGGAACCAAAGGACCACCATATACAACTCCAAGGATCCTGAAGGTAGCAGCCCAGTAGGTAAAGTGATGGAGAAGGCAATTGGGATGCCAGCCATCATTAGCTGAGGCATGGTATTGGTTTATTATTGTCACTTGTACTGAGGTACAGTGAGAAACTTGTCTTGCATACCGTTTGTACAGATCAATTCATTACACAGAGCAGGGAGGTTATGATACAACTTTATAAAAGGTTGCTAGGGCAACAGGTGGAGTACTGTATATAATTCAGGTTGTCACACTTTTGGAAGGATGTGATTGCACTGAAGAGTGCGCAGAGGAAATTCACCAGGATATTGCCTTGGAAGGAGCACTTTGGTCATGAGAAGAGACTGCATCGGCTAGATTTGTTTTCCTTGGAGCATAAAAGGATGAGCGGGACCTGACAGAGGCACACAAAACGGTGGGGGCATGGATAGGGTAGATGGTAGAAAACTTTTCCCCATAGCAGTGGTACCTAAAACAAGAGGACATAGGTTTAAAGGGAGTGTATGGAAGAGCTTTTTCATCAGAGGGTGGTTGGAATTTGCTTGAGTGGGTGATGGAGAGAATGTACTCTCTCACAACAGTTAAAAAGTATATAGATGAGCTTTTGAATTATCAAGGCATAGAAGCCAATGGACCAAATGTTGGTAAATGGGATTAGTATAGATAGGTAGTTGATGGTCAGCATGGATATGGTGGGATGAAGGCCTATTTCTTTGCTGTATGAATCTGTGACTTTCTAATTCTATGAAAAGAGCAATCTTGCAAACAAACACATTTTGTTTTATGCTGTTCATTTTGTGATAACTCATGACCAAGAAAGTGGGAGAACTTCACTGCGGCTTCTTTGTATTACACCAACCATGTGAGAGAGACACTGTGGTACTGCAGGTCATGCTGTTGTTTCACAGTTCCAGTGACCCGGGGTGTGATCCCTACCTCAGTATGTCTGTGTGGAGTTTGCACATTCTCTCTCTGACTGTTAACGTTTTCTCCAAGTCCTCCGCATCCCTAATGAGCATTGATATGTTAATTGATGATTGCAAATCACTCCTGACTTTAAGGTAAATTGCTAGAAAAGGGATTTTGATGGGTGTATGAGAGAGAATAGGCTATAGGAT
This sequence comes from Pristis pectinata, assembly GCF_009764475.1. NCBI lineage: Eukaryota > Metazoa > Chordata > Chondrichthyes > Rhinopristiformes > Pristidae > Pristis > Pristis pectinata. The sequence continues at coordinate 50,819,102 of NC_067415.1, read as the reverse complement.
TACAGGGAAATCAGAGGACACGGATATGACGGATGGTATTGCTCTGCTGGGAGCTGTCATGGATCCAGTGGGCCACATGTCCTTCTTCTGTGTTGTGATAATTAAGCCAAGAAGATATAACATTTAACAGTGGAAACTGCTGACGGAGGACTTCCTGATGTGCTGTCAGTTTCCTTCGATTCTTTCCTAAACCCAAATTTGTGGATGCAAGGGCTGTTATTGCTATTGATTCTGGATGGAGGCCTCATTCCATTGTCACACCATGGTGCCATTACAAATGCTGTAGCATAAGCAGAGGAGATGGCAAAACATCAGCACATTGCTGTGCCACTTCAGCCAAATCAGTTTCACAACATGAATGCAGACTTAGTCCTTCAGTGTAATTGCTATTTAGCAATTGTTCAATGTAAGGTCATTCAGTCTGAAGAAAAGTAAGCCTCATCTTTAATATGTGTCTGCATCATGATTTTAATTTAATACCCTTGCATGGTGTACCTCAAGCCAATGCTTCCAATCCATGTAAACCATTATGTTTCCATATTTACTGATTGGGTATAATTAGCTATGCTTTAAAACAATCTAGAATATAACATCTTATGTTCAAATAGTGTTTAAATGCAAGATGTGATTAAGCCACAATACCTGCAGGTAATAATCATTAATCCCTGAAAATTCTTATATTTAAAAATGGTGCTCAATATTGATTCTAATCTTTAAGGATCATGGGTTCTTTAAAGTCCAGTACTAGTCTTGCCTTGGGTCATTTGTTTTTCTAATAGCTGCTCTTTCATGTTATCATGCATTATGCTAGCCAAGAACCAACATTTTAGCAAGAAACAGAAGAGAAGTGAAACCAGGCTCCATAAAAGGGCACCATAGAATCTGGTCTTGTTCTCCTTATCACTCAGTCTTGTTTCTTAGGTCCTTGCACATAATTAACAGCTGGCATGGTTTTGAAGGCCCAATAGGAAAACTGATTGAAGACACGATGGCTAAGTCAGTGTAACTATTTGTTACGATGATAGCAATTGACAGGACAACTCCAGGATTGCAGACATAAACAGGCCGAACTAGCAGGATGTTTGGATAAAGTTTAACATTGCTTTTGGTGCATAGCAATTTGTTAGATATTTGCAGCCAGCAAATTATTAAAGAAATATTGTAATAGATAAATTGTAGTAAATTATTATACCTAACAGAATCATGAATTTATATTTACTTTATTTAAAATGATACAGCTTCAGTAACTGAAGAGTTGTCAATGTTTCAGTCTCAAAATAGGCCTACACTTAATAGAACATAGAACATTACAGCACAGTACAGGCCCTTCGGCCCACAATGTTGTGCCAACATTTCATCCTGCTCTAAGATCTACCTAAACCTTCCCTCCCACATAGCCCCCCATTTCTCTATCATGTTTCTATCTAAGATTCTCTTAAATGTCCCTAATGTATCTGCCCCCACAACCTCTGCAGGCAGTGTGTTCCACGCACCCACCACTCTCTGTGTAAAAAAAAAACTTACCCCTGACATCCCCCTTATGGCTCAGGCAATAAAATTATTATAAAGGAAAGCCCTGTCTGTATGATCTTAAAATTTTAAACCTTATAAACTTAAATTTATGCAAAATAATCAATATTTTTTAATATTCTGTCTTTTAAACTTTAGTTAGCAATCTTTTTTTCTTGAATTTCTGATTAGCTAAGGATCTTGTTAAAATGTAAATAACTGCTGTTAAGTGAAAGTTACTTAGATACTAAGAAAGATATTTTGCTCTGCAATTATCAGATCAGTGAAACTGTCTAACAGTTCTTCTACATATCGCGTGGCACAGGCGGCAATCCCGAGATTGCTACCCTTGAGGTCCTGTTCTTCAGCCTTCTGCCTAGCTCCCTAAACTCACTTTTCAGGACCTCATCCCTCTTCCTACCTACGTCGTGGGTACCAACATGAACCATGACTTCTGGCTGTTCTTCCTCCCGCTCAAGAATCCTGTGGACCCGTTCAGAGACATCCTGGACCCTGGCACCTGGGAGGCAACATACCATCTGGGATTCATGCTCACTTTCACTTCACTACCCTCTACATTTGAAGAATAGAAGCTCTAGGCAGTGGCAGTAAAGGGAAGTTGCCTCACATCATTCCATTTCCATCTGTTTCACTGTTGCCTACAAAGTCACCAAGGGTGAGTGACAAGAATTCTTGGAGCAGCTGTAGAAACCCAAGGCTTATTTAGGAGGGAGCAACCCTGCACTGTACACCTTACTCCCCCATTAGGCCACATTCCATTAACCTTTGTTAAGTCTCAACCTGGTCCAAGACCTAATCATACAGCACTCTGACCTTGTGCTCCTTTTAATCTGCCACTTGCTTTTCAAGGGCTACAGTAATGAAATTTTTCTGATGGGGTTCCTGTCTCCATACATCAATAGTCTGTGCACAGGAAAATAAGTGGAGGTCAGAACAGGGATGAGGTGGAGGCTGGACAATCAAGAGAAAATACAAACCACGCCCCTGGCTTCAATCTGCTAGATTTCATCAAAGCTTTTGAATTCAGTGAGTGTTTCATGTTTCACATTAAACTGACATTACTGATTGTGTTCAATTATAGGAAGTGGCTGTTGTTGTCCAGGGCAGCATACATTGTCCAGCAATAATTAGCCTGAGGACATGATGGTGTACTGCCTTCATGAGCTGCTGCAGTCCTGCTGATGAAGGTATTCCTACAGAGCTTTTGTGTGTGCAGTTCCAGGATTTATCCTCCATGACAATGAAGGAATGATAATATATTTCCAAATTGAGATGGTGTATGGCTTGGATGGGCACTGCAGGTGGTGGTGTTCCCAGTGGGCTTTTAACCCTGTCCTTTTTGGTGATAGGGATCATGGAGTTAGGAGATGGTGTCTGTCAGAGTAGCCTTGGTGATTAACTGCAGTGTATTTAGTACATGGTACAAGTTGTTCCTAAGGTATCAACTGTGTGGAATGGGAATTTTGAGTTTCCAGTGTCCACCTTGTCCAAGTGATGTTAATAGTTGTGGGAGGCCCAAAACCTGTTTCTTGTGAGATTTCCCACCACTTTGATGTTGTTCACTGACAGAAGAACCATCTTTTAATAAAGCTGAAGGCTTAAACTGCATGTTATTTAAGGGGCCAGTTACACCTGCAGTCATGGACAAAGTGCTACACAACTCTCTGCCAAACCAGTAGACCAACCCAAACTGGTAGACCAGTCACTGCACCCTTAGCAGGTTCTCTCTCAAAATTTAGTGACCACAAATGTCAGGGGAAAACCTACAATAAGAGATGTGTTTCCATGTTCATCAGATCAGAAAGGAATAGAAAACTGATGAAAGAAGTCATGGAAAGGAGGTTTGCCAGCAAACTAACACAAATGCCTGCACTGCTCAGGAGTCAGGGCCACTCTCACTCTCAGAAATCATACCTCAGGATCCTTGCAGAGAGCCTCTATTAAGATATGCTGCATCCGACACTTTGCAGTTCACTGTGCATTGCAGAAGAAAAATCCCATCGACAAACTTTCCATTTTTGATAAATACACTTTTTATTCACACCTAGAAGGGGGATCTGGTTACATTGCAGGGCTCTCAGAAGTGCTGACCTAGAGCACTCATGCACCACCAGACACTTCCTGAGAACCTCCTGCCATGTGCACTGTCTCCTGTGTGCACTATTCTGCCTGTTTCAGAGTACTCCCATTATTACTCCCATCCGAGTAGCACGCACTAATTCCTTGCCAATACTTCTCAGTGGCCGAAAAAGTGCTAGTTATATTGTGGCATGATCCTTTAAAGGCTACTTCTTGAAATCAGGGCAGTGAAGGAAGGTACTACTAATGTAGGAAATTGATCCTAACATTTGCTTTTTCTGAACCAGAGCTGTGATATGTTGAGGAAGCCACCAATGCAGGTTTGGAACTACCATTATTGAATTTTGTAAAAACTTTTAGAAACAGTGTTCAGGAGATCTGCTGCCATTTTAATGCTGGAAAGATGGCACGGAGGAATTTCTCAGCTCAGTGTATGAGGTCATAGTGAGATATAATTTCTGGCTTACTTTTGTGACTGGTACACAGTTCAGGTTCTGGCCAGTGGTGATTCCTAGAATGTTAGTGGTGGGGGCCTGGGCAATGGTAATGCTGATGGAATGTGACATGTTGATGACTAGACTATGTCTCTTGTTGGAGATGGTCATTCTATGGTATTTGTCTGGCATGAACATTAAGTGCTAATTACTTGCCCGCACTTAAATATTGTCTAGGTCTTGCTACATGCTAAGCCTGGACTGCTTTTTCTGACGAATGGGTAGAATTGTGCAACCATCAGCAAGTATTCCTCCTCCTTCTGATCATTTGGTGGAGGAAATGTCAATGATGGAACAACTGAAGATGGTTGGATATAAGACTTTGCCCCAGGACATTGAGGGCTTTGCTTCATGACGATGAAGTGTTATATTTTGGTGTGTTTCCTCAGAGTTGTCCAGTTCCAGCAAAAAGCTATTGATAACTTCTATCACATAGCAGATTCTACAGATTTGAAGATCTCTTCCATTTAATGTGGATGTTAGTGAATTGGATGAATAGCTGCTCATGTTTTTGTAAAACTCAAACGGCCAAACTCATCAGACCTCCTTGCCATGGTTCAGTTAGAACATTATGGTCACACATTATGGTAGCATTCAGGGGTTTAGCACTTTTTCCAACATTGAGGTCAATGGAACTGAACTTCAGAAATAGACTGCAACAAGCATATGCAGCTGTGTTGGGCGTTTAGTGCATGTGACCAAGGATCAACTTTTCCTCCCTCTTGTATCCCTTTTCTGTTTGAATTACAAATTGTGATGTTTTATTAACAAACCTTTTGAAATCATAGTTGTTGCTTTGGTGGGTTTGTGGGTGCAGGAGTGTAAATGGAATGACATACCTAGAATCCCAGGCCACATGGAACCACTTAGTACTTAAACTAATTCTGTAGTACAAACTGATATTCACAGCTGTTACCTTTACTTGCCTTTGAGTTGACAGAGAATGTGACAAACATTATTATATCACTTTTCTATAATATAGTTTTATATAGGTGTTGCTTCTTCTCATTTATTTCTCCTTATCATATGTGCTCAGAGTGCTTCTTTTGCTAAGTGTTACTATGCCTGTCTCTTTGTCAGGTAATGCAGGGTTTGAACCTGCTCCAAGCATCCTGCCAAATAGAGATGAATGTTGTCTCTGATTTCTGGGTTGGTGTTTGGTAGGGTATGTGCTTTTAGGAATGGATGCTCTTTCTCCCTCTTATGTTGAAAGAAAATTGAGCCACGGAACATAATAAATTTGTTTCACCAAAACAAATCAGCTTATTGACTGGTTTATAAGTCATTATGCCCGAGGCTGTGCTTGCATCGTGACCTATTGGACTGTACATCAGCTTACATATGTAGCTCACTGTGGCAGTGAGCATGAATCCCGGATGGTATGTTGCCTCCCAGGTGCCAGGGTCCAGGATGTCTCTGATCGGGTCCACAGGATTCTTGAGTGGGAGGGAGAACAGCCAGAAGTCATGGTTCATGTTGGTACCAACGACGTAGGTAGGAAGAGGGATGAGGTCCTGAAAAGTGAGTTTAGGGAGCTAGGCAGAAAGCTGAAGAACAGGACCTCAAGGGTAGCAATCTCGGGATTGCCGCCTGTGCCACGCGATAGTGAAGGTAGGAATAGGAGGAGATGGCAAATAAATGTGTGGCTGAGAAGTTGGTGCAGGAGGGAAGGTTTTAGATTTTTGGATCATTGGGATCCCTTCTGGGATCATTGGGACCTGTACAGAGAGGACGGGTTACACCCAAACCTGAGAGGGGCCAATATCCTTGCAGCCAGGTTTGCCAGGGTGGTTTGGGAGAGTTTAAACTAGCTTGCGAGGGGGATGGGAACCGGAGGAGTAGGTTAGAGGAAGAAGGGGATGGGGAAAAGTCAGATCTAACAGGTGGAGAGGCTTTGGGGAAGGAGAAGCAGAGTACAGACAATAAAAGTAGTAAGGCGGATGGGCTAAAGTGCATTTACTTAAATGCAAGAAGCATCAGGAAAAAGGGAGATGAACTGAGAGCTTGGATAAGTACATAGGACTACGATATTGTGGCTATCACAGAGACATGGCTGACATCAGGGCAGGAATGGGTATTGAATATTCCTGCTTTTCAGTGTTTTAAAAGGGATGGGGGAGGGAGAGGAGGAGGAGGGGTGGCAATACTGGTCAGTGGACACTATTACAGCTGCAGACAAGGGTGGATAATGTAGAAGGATCCTCTCTAGAGTCAATATGGGTGCAAGTTAGGAACAAGAAAGGAGCAGTTACTCTACTGGGAGTATTCTATAGGCCCCCCGGTAGCAGTAGGGGCATTGAGGAGCAGATTGGGAGGCAGATTTTGGAAAGATGCAAAAATAACAGTGTTACCATAGTGGGAGACTTCGACTTCCCAAAGATTGATTGGCATCTGCTTAGTGCTAAAGGTTTAGATGGGGAGGAGTTTGTTAAGTGTGACCAAGATGGATTCCTGTCACAGTATGTTGATAGGCCCGACTAAGAGGAAATGCCCATATTAGATCTAGTTTTAGGTAATGAACCGGGTCAGGTGACAGATCTATCGGTGGGTGAGCATTTGGGGGGCAGCGGACCACTGCTCCATAACCTTTAGAATTGTCATGGACAGGGATAGGAGCAAAGAGGTATGGGAAAGATATTTAATTGGGGAAAGGCGAATTATGAGGCTATAAGGCGAGAACTTGCAAGTGTAAACTGGGATGACATTTTGAAGAGAAATGTACTATAGAGATGTGGTCGATGTTCAGGGATCTCTTGCAGGATGTTAGGGATAAATTTGTCCCAGTGAGGCAGAGAAGCAATGGCAGGGTGAAGGAACCATGGGTGACAAGAGAGGTGGAAAAACTAGTTAGGAAGAAGAAGGCAGCATACATAAGGTGTAAGCAGCAAGGCTCAGACAGGACTCGTGAGGAATATAGAGTAGCAAGGAGGGAACTTAAGAAAGGTCTGAGGAGAGCGAGAAGGGATAGGAAAAGGCTTTGGTGAGTAGGGTTAAGGAGAATCTCAAGCTTTTTACTCGTACATGAAGAGCAGAAGGATGGCTAGAGTAAAGGTAGGTTTGATTAAAGACAGAGGTGGGAAGCTGTGCCTGGAAGCTGTGGAAGTGGGTGAGGTTCTCAATGAATACTCCTCTTCAGTATTCACCAAGGAGAGAGGTCTTGATGACGCTGAGGACAGTGTTGGTAAGGGTAGTGTTCTAGAGTATGTAGATATCAAGAGAGAGGATGTATTGGACAGTTAAGTCGCCGGGGCCTGACTGGATATTCCCCAGGCTGCTTCGTGAGGCGAGGGAGGAGATTGCTGAACCGTTGGCTAGGATCTTTGAGTCCTCGTTGTCAACAAGGATGGTACCGGAGGATTGGAGAGTGGCAAATGTTGTCCCCCTTATTCAAAAATGGTAGTAGGGACAGTCCAGGGAATTACAGACCAGTGGGCCTTACGTCTGTGGTGGGTAAGCTGCTAGAAAGGATTCTAAGAGATAGGATCTATGATCATTTAGAGAATCATGGGCTGATTAGGGACAGCCAGCATGGATTTGTGAAGGGAAGATCTTGCCTCACAAGCCTGATAGGGTTCTTTGAGGAGGTGACCAGGAAGATTGATGAGGGTAGTGCAGTAGATGTGGTCTACATGGATTGTAGTAAGGCATTTGACAAGGTTCCGCATGGTAGGCTTCTTCAGAAGGTCAGAGGCCAAGGGATCCAGGGAAGCTTGGCCGTGTGGATTCAGAATTGGTTTCTGTAGAAAACAGAGGGTTGTGGTGGAGGCAATGCATTCGGATTGGAGGGCTGTGGACTAGTGGTGTCCCACAGGGATTGGTTCTGGGCCCTCTACTTTTGTGATATTTATTAATGACTTAGATGAGGGAGTGGAAGGGTGCGTTAGCAAGTTTGCAGATGACACAAAGATTGGTGGTGTTGTGGATAGTGGGGAGGGCTGTCGAAGCTGACAGAGGGATATTGATAGGATGCAGAGTTGGGCTGACAAGTGGCAGATGGAGTTCAGTCTGGAGAAGTGTGAGGTGGTACACTTGGAAGGACAAACTCCAAGGCAGAATACAAGGTAAATGGCAGGATTCTGGGCAGTGTAGAGGAGCAGAGGGACTCTGGGGGTTCATATCCACAGATCACTGAAATTGCCACACCAGGTGGATAGGGTAGTTAAGAAAGCTTATGGGATGTTAGCTTTCATAAGTCTTGGGATCAAGTTTAAGAGCCGCGAAGTAATGAGCAGCTTTACAAAACTCTGGTTAGACCACACTTAAAGTACTGTGTCCAGTTTGGTTGCCTCATTATAGGAAGGATGTGGAGGCATTGGAAAGGGTGCAGAGGAGATTTACCGGATGCTACCTGATTAGAGAGTATGGATTATGAGGAGAGACCAAAGGAGCTAGGGCTTTACTCATTAGGAGAGGAGGAGATGAGGGGAGACATGATAGAGGTATACAAAAATTACGAGGAATAGATAGAGTGACAGCCAGCGCCTCTTTTCCAGGGCACCAATGTTCAATACAGGAGGGCATGGCTTTAAGGTAATTGGGGGGAAGTTCACGGAAGATGTCAGAGGGAGGTTTTTCACTCAGAGAGTGGTTGGTGCATGGAATGCGCTGCCTGGGGTGGTGGTGGAGGCTGATATGTTGGTCAAGTTCAAGAGATTGTTAGATAAGCATATGGAGGAATTTAAGATAGAGGGATATGTGGGAGGAAGGGGTTAGATAGTCTTAGAAGTGGTTTGAAGATCGGCACAACATGGTGGACCGAAGGGCCTGTAAAAAAGATTATAAAAATATCCCTTCACTGCTTCCCATTACATCCTAAGGAATGAATGTGAATATATGGCAACAGCTACCATGTTTTCTGAGAAAATTTGAGGGAATTTTCTCAAAGGTGGCTCACTCATACTTTATTAGAATAAAATCTTGAAACTTAGCTGCAAAGTAATCTTGGTTTAACATTTTGTAAGAATTTGTGAGGCATGGCTGCAGTCAGTTGACAAGATTATCCATGCCATCAATAATTTAAGTGACCCACAACCATGAATAATTAAAGTTAATTTATGTGTGTAGCTGTGTTTCTCTATCCATCTACATTTCTGCTTTTTGTATCTATCATCATGGCTCCCAGTTACAATATATCTCTGTCCTGTTTCTCCCCTTCCCTGTGTATCTTTGTTTCTCCCTGGATCTGCCTCTTCCCTGCCCATCTTTCTGTGACACTGATTTTAAACTTCCTCACATTCTGTCTCAGGTTGTCCTGCTAGTAAGATCTACCTCACTTTCCATTGACCCTTTTCACTGATGCGCTGACCACCCAGATTCATCTTCAGAAATCTAGCTATCATTGGCTTGGACTCAAATTTCCCAACTTCTAGGATTTCCCTGAGAAATGCAACAAGTTTGAGGTTGTCACATAAATGTGCAAAAATGTGTGAGTCCCAAACAGTTGATGGACTTTATAGACCAAGATGCTGCTGGATAGTCCGTTCTCATTAAATATTGACTCAGCACGTCAGGAAGTAATGAGCTGCTGCCGGGAAATATATGTCATTGTTAATGGTTTCGTCTCCTCAGGTATTGCTGGTATTGGATTATGTATTCAAGGAATCAATTTTGGAGGCACAATATAGTGTGTTGTTGCTGCTGTATAACACATTGGTTATGAAATTCTGGGCAATATTTGTATGTTGGATTCTCTAACCTTGCCTTCTCTGTGAATGGCTTTGAACTCTTTGAAGGACTGATCTGTCATACATCCACACTGGCACTCACTTTCCTTGACAGTTCCTGCCATTGCTGCTGTGTTCCTCTCCACTGGGGCCTGTGTCTTTCAACCACAATAACTTTCCTTGCCCTTCCATTGTGGAGCATCAAAGTTATTGATTTCCAGCTGATCAAGGAGTTCTCAGCCTTTTTACATTCCTCCAGATATTCTTAATGCAAGAAGAATAAAAGTTTGCCTAAACAAGGCTTTGTTGGCCTTGTTCCTTTTAGTGGCCACAAGCCTTTAAAATCTAAGCAGCAAATTGGCTTCAACAAAAATAAAAACTACAGGAAGTCCCTGGGTTATGAATGCCCAATTTATGAATGCCCTTACTTACGAATGGCGGGAAGAAGGTGCGCCCAGTTTGCCTGTCAGTGTTTGACTTTTTCCAGGTGATGGAGTTGGCTGAATGGTTGGGTCGTGGATTTCATGTGTTACAGTCTGTACTGCTATTTCGGGGCAGGGATGTTCGAGGAGTTCCGAATGATGAGGGTATGCCATGAATGGTCACCAGCCCCCTCTCCCGCTGCCCCCACCCACCATATCTATCTCTCTATCTATCTCTCTCTCTCTCTCTATCTCTCTCTATCTCTGTCTCCCTCTCTATCTATCTGTCTATCTATCTATCTATCTATCTATCTATCTATCTATCGTATCTATCTATCTATCTTTCTATCTATCTATCTATCTATCTATCTATCTATCTATCTATCTATCTATCATCTATCTATCTATCTATACTATCTATCATACTATCTATCTATCTATCTATCTATCTATCTATCTATCTATCTATCCAGCACTCGCTCTCCTCCCCTGACAGGTTGCCCCAGGTACTGACCAAGGTCCGTTTCTACAGATGTCCTTAAGTTGATTTTGGTCCGTCAGTTGGAAAATACACAGAATTCACTCGATGTGGTAACTGTACCTCCACAGTACTGTACTGTAATGAATGACACCAAACGCACATAAGACTGATGACAGTCTTCACATGTCCCGGCGATAACAAGTTATGCTGTATTTTAGATTGTTTCACATTATGTGTGGAATTATAATGAAACTGGAATCAAAATTCCATTTGGATCTTAATATATAGCAATAAATAACTGAAGCTTGTAGTGATTTAGGACTAATTGACGCTAGATGTGAACTGTACATAACTGTTCTGACTTACATACAAATTCACCTTATGAACAGACTCAAAACAGAACTCGTTTGTAATTCGGGATTTCCTGTATATGAATTATGAAATAGTTTGATGGCTCACATTCACAGAAAATTAAGCTTCATCCTTTCATATGAAGAATTTTCTGTCATAGTTGGAACCTATGTCTCACATTGACTGTTTTCTAGGGTTGAATTATGAGAACAAAGCACAGTCTCAAGGCACACCATTATCCTGAGAGTAGGTCAAGCAAAGATGCCTTTTTCATTATGATGTGGATAGAAATCTAAGGTTTCTGGAGTGGAACATAACAAAGCTGCTTTCTGGAAAGAATCACTCTTTACACAAATTTGACCGGGCATTTCTTGTCACAAATTGTACATTCTCAATTACTAGTTTGAAATGTGTGTAACATTTAGAACATTGCAGAGAGAAATTAGATCACGTAGATCCAAAGTATGTCAGGCATTTGTGCAATTTAAAGGAAGCCTCTCTGAGCAAGTCCCAGCAGGGTATCTGGGTACTCTTGCTCTGTGTGGGCATGTTGTCATCTTCTGGTTTTAATATTGAGTTCAGCAGGGTAACCCACTTTTTCTGTTTGTATCAGTTGTAATGTCCGGGAATGGAATGCTTTCCATGAAGGTGGCATTGAATATCCACAGGCAATGTACACACGAGTCAAATCAGAGCAAAACTACTTTTCTCTGGCAATATTCTTTCTCCTACTTCTGAACAAGAGCTCCATTTGGTCTTTGATTTGTTACACCATCCATCCTGTGATTAATGAATGGACATTTCCAGCATTCTCCTTTAGGTTTTGGCTTTAGCAGCAGTGCTGACCTGCAATTCACAGCTTTTACATGCTTCTTTCTTTTCCCTCTCCCTAATTGCTCTCATTAATCTGTTAACCCGACAGCTTCATAGATATTGAAATCACCTCATTAACCTTGGCCTCACCCCATTAGAAATATTCCCTTGGTTCTGTTCATCCCTCCCCCACAATTTAAAACTATTTCTTTCTTCACCTTCCCAGTTCTTAAGAAGGGTCTTCATCTTAACTCTGTTTCCTCTTCCACAGATGCTGCCTGACTTGTTGAGTGTTTCCAACATTTTCTGTTTTCAGTTCTAGGCACTCATCCTTTTATCAGAGCTGCTTCCTCTTTTCATTCTGTTCCTATATGTGTATCTAGTCTATGGCGGTTTCTGCATTTACTGCCCTCCCAGGTCAAGTTCCAGATCTTTATCATCCTCCGAATGATTTCTTTCGTCTCATCATTTCCCCTTTTATTACTTCTTATAATTACTTTAAATCCATATCCCCTGGTTTTTGACCACTCTGGTAAAGGAGATAGGTTTTGTCATATTTACTCCATCTTGGCCCCTCATTATTTTGTGCACTTTGTTTAACTTTCCCTTCAGCTTCCTCTGTTCCAATGAACATAACCCAGCCTATGCAATTTTTCCACAGCTAATATTTTCCAGTGCTGGTAAAATCTTCTTAAATCTCATCTGCACCCTCCCCAGTGCAATAACATCTTTCCAAAATTGTATACATTATTCAGGCTGTGATCCAACTAGTGTTGTATAGAATTCCAGCATAACTTTCCTGCTTTAATATTCTCTGCCTTGGCTAGTAAAAGAAAATACCCCATATGCCTTTTTAACCACTTTATTCTATTACCTTTAAAGATCTGTCGACATGAACTTCAAGGACCCTCTCTTTTCCCACACCTCAATATCCTTCCTTTATTGTGTATTCGTTTGCCTTGTTGCATCTCCTCAAGGGCATGACCTCACAGTCCTCCGGTCGTTCTTTGGATTTATTATTTGTTGCTCTGCTTTGTTTGATCACTTTAATCATTTATTCTACTGAGCATCCAAGATATCTTTCAGTTTACTCTCAACTAGTTCATTCGTTGGTCAGGCAGTGCTGAACATTGACATCAGATGGGGAAATTGGGCATTTCAATACAGTGATGTAACATATCCATATAGCTTTGTAAATTGCAAATCCCTATTTACATTATATTGACAACTTCATATACTCTGTGTACAAAGACCAGAAGATTTTCTGTTTATATCAATTACATATCAATAACGATGATAGTCAAGTATGAAATTGCTATTTTACCAGGTTTATTGTGGTGAACTGTTTTACTGTCATCCCATTTTCAATTTCATTTTGGATCAAAGCCTCTGAAGTAAAACTAGTAATGATACTATTTGAATTAGCGTGCATTGTACCATCTAATCAAAAATAGTGTTAGTATCTTCTTTTCGACAAGGGAGGAAAATATATTCTTAAATCCCTAAAGTTTGGGAGCAGATGCACTTGAAGAAACTAGAACTTCTGGATACTTTATGATATCTTAGGAAATATTACATTTTCCAACATAAAGGGTCAATGGATTATCTCTATCCCTGTATCAATTGTTTAATGCAGAATGGCATAGAATATGAAGAAAATTTCACATCTTAATTTTTGGATTTTGTGGTTTAGCTTATTCTATTCAGACTCATGATGTTTTTCACTTTCATTATGACTAATGAATCGTACGTGTAGGGTCAGTTTGCTTTATGAGATAATCTCAGCAAAGTCAACCAGAGTCATGTCATAAGTGTTGGTTATAACAGTGATAAGTGAAATTAGGTTTGGACAGCCTATATTGCAATTCCTACTTGACTTTGTCCTGAGCATGAAGCATAATCACAGGATGGAAAGTGAAACAAATTAAAAACAATTGCACCAAGCTAAGCTGTTGTTTAGAGATAAGGAGGAGGCCAGAGTAAAACAGCCTTGCTCTGAATCCACTCACATGTCTTTAATGTGTGAATGTTCAATATCCACCTTCATTCCTGAAGTTGAAGCTTGAAGCTCCCTCATCTGAATTAGCACACACAAAAAGAATGCCTGATTGTAAATGAGGACTGAGAAGAATCAGCTCATTTCAAGCAAGGTTTAATTGTGAGAATCCAGCATCATTTGAGGCATGTTACTGAAAAGCTTAGTTCTGTGTCCAAGTCTCATTTCTTTTAGCAATGAGAATGCTTTATGTGAAGTAGCCATGAAAAGCTTTCAAGATTGGACAAATGCTGGAGAAAATGGGGGTAATTTGGATTTTACGTGAACCAAGGTTGAGGAGAATCAGCACTGACATCAAAAGAAATAGGAAATGGGTGAGATGTAAAACTGGCTGCTAGTTCTCTAACCTATTTTATAATATCACATGAAGCCAAACTTACCTCTCATCAGTGAACTCTAATCAGAAGAAATATTCATTGTGTTGAAATAATTTTGAGGAGCTGACTGAATTGAACAATTGTTAATCAGCACCATATGAATGGATTAAATGCTTGAGGTGATTATACTATACTGAATGCTTGGCCATGTGCTCTAGAGCCATCATCACATTCACCAAAAATACAGGGAAGGTAGTTCTGACAAACTATCACAGTGATTAATAATCACATAGTCTTGGCAGTCTGCCCTTTAGTAATCCCACACAAATTCCTTTCTGGATTTCTTTAAAACAACGCAAATCAATTATTAATTTTTTTGTTGCATGTTACAGAATGTTTATCTTGATTACTGCAACAGTACATGGGAACAACTTAATTCCTTAGAGTATTGTTCTAATTCACAGTTTGCACGGTTTCCTGTGTTACTCTCCTATAAAAGGATAAACCAAAGAGTGGAATTGGCTGTCCTCCCTTTATACCTCTGCTTTTTTTCAGGGATATGCACAATAATGACATTTGATGATGCAGGCTTTTAGTTATATGTCCAAGTTAGAATTGTGTGTGAGTAGGGGGGGAATCTACAGATAATGATGTTCCCATATGCCTTCCTCACTTGTGTTTTAAGGTGGCAGAGCTCTGTTGAAGCTTTGAGTTGCTACAGTGCATCACAGTGCAGTAGTGAAGCAGGGAGTGAACACTTAGTATTTTGCACTGGATGATGTTGGACTTGAATGTTGCCAGAATAACACTCATCTGGGTATCGGAGAGAAGGCTTGAAGATGGTGGTGAGGCCTTTGGGAGTAAGGATGTGAGCCACCAGAGACCCACCTTCTGACCAGCTCTTTCAGTTTAGATGTACTCATTGCCATGCATGTACGGTATGGATACTACTTGGCACTTTTCAGCCCAAATCTAGATACTATTCAGGTCATATTGTGTTTAGACATGGACTGGTTTGTTACTAGAAGAGCTGCAACTAAATACCGTACAAGCATTACTGAGCTTATGATGAAGCAGCTGAGGATGGTTATAGGACACTACTACAAATGAGATCTTGGCACGCCAACAACCATAATCATTTTCCTTTGTGCTGGGAATGGATGCCACACTCAATCGAACTCTGTCTTGATCTAACGGTGTTTTCACCTGTGGATTCCAGCATTTTTATCCATGTTTGGACCAGGAGATTTGGAGCTGAGTGGTCCTGGTGAAAGCCAACATAGCATCAGAGAGTGGGTCATTGATGATGACGTTGTCAATGACACTGTCCTTCACTTTCCTGATGATTAAGATTACAGCAATGGGGCAGCAACTGGCTAGATTAGATTTGTCTTGCCTTTTGTGGACAGGTGATAGAGCTTGGGCTGAGCAAATTTCCAAAATGTCAGATGGATTCCAGTGATGCTGTTCAGCTGAAAGTTCTTGGCCGGATCTTTCAGCTCAACAGCATCCGGAGCACAAGTTCTGGAGCACAAGTTGTCAGTGCTACAACTGGGACATTGCTGGTGTCCATAGCCTTTGTTCCATCTGCTTCTTCATTTGTGACATAAATCAAAGTGGCTGAAATTTGGCTCCTGTAACAGTGAGGAAGGGGGAGGTTGAAGCAAATCATCCTCTCAGCACTTGTGCTCAGATGCTGAACATTACCATTGTGATCATAGGGACAATCATGGAGCCTTTTTTTTGTTATCTGTTTAATTGTCCAAAGCCATTTCCAATTAAATATTGCAGGATTGCAAGAACTTTGATCTGATCTGTTGGTTGATAGGTTACAAAACATACCCTGCTTATAGTTTGCAGCTTCCTTCACTCAACAGTCACTAGATTGGAATCTCATTTTTAAGTTATTTTGCTCACGTTTTGTTCAACCCTGCATGACAACTTACTTTGATTATATTCTTAGGGAATCCAGCAGTAAGCTTGGGGAAATTATATATACTTACTACTTTACTCCCTATATACTCATGACTGTGCGGCCAGATTCTACTCTAACTCCACCTACAAGTTTGCAGATGATACCACCGTTGTAGGCCGTATCTCAAACAGCAATGAGTACAGGAAGGAGATAGAGCACTTGGTAGCATGGTGTCATGACAACAACCTTTCCCTCAATGGCAACAAAAGAGCTGGTCATTGACTTCAGGAAAGAGGATGGTGTACATGCACCTGTCTACATCAACAGTGTGAGGTTGAGAGGGTTGAGAACTTCAAGTTCCTGGGAGTGGACATCACCAATAGCCTGCCCTGGTCAAATCACGTAGATGCCATGGCCAAGAAATCTCACCAGCATCTCTACTTCCTCAGGAGGCTAAAGAAATTCGGTATATCCCCTTTGACACTCACCAACTTTTATCAATGCACCATAGAAAGCATCCTATCTGGATGCATCATGGCTTGGTACAGCAACTGCTCTGCCCAGGACCGCAAGAAACTGAAGAGACTTGTGGACACAGCCCAGCGCGTCACGGAAACCAGCCTCCCTCCTTGGACTCTGTCTTTACTTCTCGCTGCCTTGGCGAAGCAGGCAGCATAATCAAAGACCCCACCCACCTGAGTCATTCTCTATTCTCTCCTCTTCCATCAGGTAGAAGATACAGGAGCCTGAGGGTACGTTCCACCAGGCTTAAGGACAGCTTCTACCCCACTGTGGTAAGACTATTGAACGGTTCTCTTATACGATGAGATGGACTCTGACCTCATGATCTACCTTTTTGTTACCTTGCACCCTATTGCACTGCACGTCCTCTGTAGCTGTGACACTTTACTCTGTACTGTTATTGTTTTTACCTGTACTACATCAATACACTCTGTAATAACTCAATGTAACTACTGTGTAATGAATTGACCTGTATGATCGGTATGCAAGACAAGTTTTTCACTGTACCTCGGTACAAGTGACAATAATAAACCAATACCAAAACCAACATTCAGAAATGAATTATTTAATGTTTTTCATTCCTTAAAAATCACAGGAAACAGTGTGAAAATCTAAGTGATGAGACCTCTTTCATAAATTAAGGACAGCTTCTACCCCACTGTGATAAGACTATTGAATGGTTCCCTTATACAATGAGATGGACTATGACCTCACGATCTATCTTGTTGTGACCTTGCACCTTATTGCACTGCACTTTCCCTGTAGCTGTGACACTTTACTCTGTACTGTTGTTGTTTTTACCTGTACTACTTCAATGCACTCTGTACTAACTTAGTGTAACTGCACTGTGTAATGAATTGACCTGTACGACTGGTTTGTAAGACAAGCTTTTCACTGTACCTCGGTACAAGTGACAATAATAAACTAATACCAATACCAAATAGTTCATAAATTGCAAGGAGTCAATTACTGAATCCATTAACAAAATAATAACATTGATGTGATATTGAGTGAAGATAACTCTAATATTAAAATGCCCAGAATATTCAAGAGGGCTGGAGCAGTACTTCCATGAATCTCAGAATTGCATATCAGATATCTGCAGTCTCTGCTGTCTGTTCTGGGCTGGCCCTGGTGGCTACATATTACCGACCTCCATGACTGTCAACGTTGCATACAACATTGTTTTCCTCTGGCTCCTTCCAAACCAGGAATTGAGACACAGAAAGTCTCTCAAATGTCCAGCACATAAATCCACAAGGAAAGTGATGGATGGATTATTTGCTTGGCTGGAAAGTATGAGAACTTCCATTGTTATAATGATAGCTAGAATAGACTAGCACTTGGATTACAAATCTATAGCTAGTTCTCATGGGTAGACGGTGGCCTTGATGCCATTGCAAGCACAAGCAGATCAACCTGGAGCATTGTCAACCACAAGCAATTTCATCCCTTCAGGTAATCTTGAGCTGGTATGGAACTACAAGATTCTTTCCCTCATGCATTGGATTCCCTGGGAACAGCCATGCTGCTTTTATACTGTGACTGTAGTACATCCTGACCTATTCAAACCTGGAAGTAAGCTTTAAGTGGAAAGTATACCCCTTTCAAATCCTGAACATCCCTACCAATGAATACCAAAAGCAACACAATGCAGACAATCTGCCAGTCACATGAGTGATTGGGCAAGCCGAGATGCACTTCAGCTGCCAGCACAGCTCTGGGGACTTCCTCTTTTACACAGCAGCAAGGCTTTGCAAAGCAATCCTGCATGGCATTGTGTACAATATTCCACTGCAGTGAGGTCTGGTGGTGGATGAACCCCTCATCACTCCTTAACTGATGAGGATTTCAATGGAGCAGTGAAGGATGCAGAGAAGGCACCCAATCCCAGATCTGCCACTCACATTGCTGCTTTGGGTGCCATGGATTCTTTTGTAGCTTGAAGGTTCAGTCAGTCACTTACTTGACCAAAATTGTCTCAGTATCTCTCTTCCTCTATCAGGAATTTTTTTTTTAAAATTTTATTTACAGTGTGGTAACAGGGCCTTCTGGCCCAATGAGTCTGCGCTGCCCATTTTTTAAACCCAAATTAACCTACCCGTATGTCTTTGGAATGTGGGAGGAAACCGGAGCACCCGGAGGAAACCCACACAGACACGGGAGAACGTACAAACTCCTTACAGACAGCGAAGGGAATTGAACCCCGATTGCTGGTGCTGTAATAGTGTCGCGCTAACCGCTACACTACCGTGCCGCCCCATAAATGTTGGAAAACTGCTAACAAAGCAATAAAACAAAGTTATTTTATCTATCAAAGAACTTACATTGTTCAAAGCAACATTTTTTACTCTGGCTTGCTTTGCAGAGTCAGATAGCTTCAAACCTTTACACTGAAATATTTGTATTAATGGAATGCAAGGAGCAATAGATCAGATGCTAAAGTTCTTAAAGGGTATATACCTGATATTACATAAATTGCTTGTGGTACATTTCCTCTTTAATAATGAAAAAGGAAGGTAAAAACAAACATATTATCCAGTTTCTATGTGCTTTACTTTCACACAATGTCTTCCAGATACTTGGATCAATTGCCTGTCAGTTTTGATCTGGTCTTGATTGGTTTTGGTTCTCTTGGGGCCTGTTGCTGAGCCGTGAAGTTCTGGCTTTGCAAGGATAGTGCTGCACCCTCCTTTATTTCCACATATGCTTCTCCCAAGCAAGTCTTTTTGGTGGTCTTCCTTATATAAGTCCTGTTCCTCTGATGTGTGCCCAATCACCGCTGCCTTCTGCTACACCTGGTTTAGGTCTGATGTGGGCTTCATCCTCAGTGTCTGCAATGCTTAGTAATGGGAGATCTTTGACACCTCTTCTGTAGTAGTGGGTCTGACTTCTGTTGGTCACTGCTTCACATGTAAGTTGTGCAACTGAAACCATTGGTCAATGAAACAATTTTGATGATCCTGTCATGATGTACCTAAACCAGTCCTATCTGCTGTACTCTACTACTTCCAACATAGGTGTGACATATTTCTGGTCCCCAAGATATACTTGACATAATCTTTCTCTTGGTTCTTTGGGTTCACCTCCTTCAGTGTAGAATTCTGTGTAGTCATGTATCAGTAACACATGATTCACTTATTTTAATGGTACTATCTCGAGATCAACGGCTAGCTTCAAGAGAACATTGCACATTGCTCACTGAGTCAAGTTGAAGTGTCTCTGTTGACCTTGTAACAGTATCCTGATACACCTAGATCATGGTTCTTCAACAGAATTGTCCTTGTTTGGCAACAGATGCATTTTTTTAATGGGTACTCTGAATTTGACACTGACTTTGTCTTAGCCCGGCTCAATTTGTTGACTCCATGGACTTATCATGTCCTTTTATTGCGCACTACTTTAAAGTAGTGAGGGCAGGAGTGATCAGTTGGGTGAGAAGTGGGAATGCGTTAAGTGGAGATCCCCGTGTTCCCTTTGACCCTTATCCTTCCCTTGGTCCAGCAACACATTAAACTCTTTCCTCACTGTGAGCAGAATAACTTGAATTATTATAAAGCAGTAACTGATGTAGAACTGACATGTTGACATCTGCGGTTTGTCTTTCGTAGTCAGATCCTGCAGGGAATGAATAGACTCCTGCGATAGGTGTTCCCCAAAGAAAATCAGTCTACCACAGATTTAATCCTCTCAAGGAAAGCCCTGTACCATCAATGAACAAATGCTTGAGTTGGACTTCTCTATTCTCCCTACTGAATATTGCATGACTGACAGTGCTCCGCAATGTACTGCTAGCCCTCTATCATTCTCCATTTTTATTGATAATCCACCTGAGCAGGGCTGTGTCCTCTGACACAGATTCTTATCAGTTTTTTCCTTTCATTTCACCCTGCTTACTCTTGCTTGTGAACTGCAGGTCACCAGGTGAGATCCCACCTAACACGTAGCAGGACCCACCAGTGTGCTTATAATTGTGCCACTTCCAGGTTATTTTGAGTGTTGTGAGGATGTACCATAGGAAGGAATGAGTTGCCCAGAGGAATCACATTATCTCTCTGCGGAGGCAGCGGATCTCCCTTTGATGACCCTGCAGGAGTATAATGGTGAAGTAGTCAAGGGCATATAGAAGTCTTACAACACTGAATGATTAAAGTGATCATATTTCACTTAGTTCTGAAATCAAGTTGACTTTGCCATGCAGGAACTATAGGCTGATGATGTTTAATTCTAGGGTCCTGCATGTATGAAGCCCTTGTCTCGCAATTACTGTTGGTTGCGAATGTTGGTATGCTACATGTCAGAAGAGTATTTTTAGCTCAGGATCGGTTGGGTCCCTACAACATAGAACAGTACAACACTGAGCAGGCCATTCAGCCCATTACGTTGTCCCAATCTTGATGCCAATTTATACTAAATGTCGTCCTCCTTTGTATCATCCACATCCCTCCATTCCCTTCATATTCATGTATCTACAGTATTTAAAAGCCTCTTAAACTCCACCAAACTGCCTGCTTCCACTACTACCCCTGATAACCCACTCCAGGCACCTTCCACTCTTTGGTAAAATACTTGCCCCTCACATCACCTTTAAATTCCTCCCTCTAACCTTAAATGCATGTCCTCTGGTATTTGACATTTCTACGCTGGGGAAATGTTTCTGACTGTCAGCCCTATCTGTGCCTCTCATAATTTTAAAAACCTCTATCAGGTCTCCCCTCAGTCTCCGACGCTCCAAGAATAACAACATGTTTGTTCAACCTTTCCTTATGGCTCATACCCTCTAATCCGGGCAGTATCCTGGTAAACCACTTCTGCACCCTCTCCACAGTCTCCACATTCCTTCCTATAATGAGGTGACCAGAACTGCACACAATACTCCAAGTGCAGTCTGACTGAAGTTTTATATAGCTGCAGCACTACCTCCTTACTCTTACACTCAACACACCTACCAATGAAAGCAAGCATGCCATACGCCTTCTTTACCACCTTATCCACTTGCATAGCCACTTTCAGTGAACTGTGTACATGGACCCCAAGATCCCTCTGTACCTCAATGCTATTAAGGGGCCTACCATTAACTGCATACCTTCTCCTTTCATTTGACCTCCAAAGGAGCAATACCTCACACTTGTCTGGATTTAACTCCATTTGCCAGTTCTCTGCCCATATCTGTAACTGACCTATATCCCACTGTATTCTTTGATAGTCCTTTACACTGTCCACACCTCCACCAATCTTGGTGTCATCTGCAAACTTGCTGATCCGCCCATCTACATTTTCATCCAGATCATTGATATATATATCACAAACAGAGGTCCCAGCACTGATCCTTGTGGAACACCACTGGTCACGGACCTCCAGCCAGAATAACAGGCTTCTACCCTTGCTCTCTGTCTTCTATGGGCAAGCCAGTTCCAAATCCAAACTTGCAATGCACCTTGGATCCCATGCATCTTTATATTCTGAATCAACCTACCATGAGGGTCCTTATCAAATGCCGTACTAACATCCATGTAGATAACATCCACTGCCTTACCCTTATCAAGCACCTTTGTCACCTCCTCAAAAAACTCAATCAAGTTTGTGAGGCATGACCTGCCCCACACAAAGCCATGCTTTGCGGGTCCAGTATTGCATTCTCCCCTATACTAAGTACCCTCTTCCACTGCAAGGCACTTCTGTGTGGCAGTGCACCCCTTGGACGGAGTGCATTGATTGATAGTTGGATAGGTCACCAGTGGCGCCGATGTGAAGATGTGCTGAGGGGTAGGGTGATGCTGGCTGAGGTGTTAACAGAGGCAGTGTCCTTTAAAAATTAGTGGTGAATGAGGTCGTGTGTGGTGGTGGGTGGAGCAACGTGCACAGAAGGAGACCAAAAGGTGCTGCTAAATTTAAAGTGAGCGTGAAGAATATGAATTGAGTTGACAAAAGGCAGAGAGGGGAGGATACACAGTAGAACATAGAACAGTACACCCAGTAAGGGCCTTTGGCCCACGATGTTGTGCCGACTTATATAATCCTACTCCACAATCAATCTAACCTTCTCTCCTACGGCAGCCCATAACCCTCCATTTTTCTAACATTCATGTGCCTATCTCAGAGTCTTTTAAAGTCCCTATTGTATCAGCCTCTACCACCACCCCTGGCAGTGCATTCCAGGCACCCAACACTCCCGTGTAAAAAAAAATCTACCTCTGATAATCTCCCCCTAAACAGATGTCCTCTGGTATTGGCCATTTACTGCCCTGGGAAAAAGGTGTTGGCTTTCCACTTCTCTCTATGCCTCTCATAATCTTATAGACCTCCATCAGGTCACCTCTCATCGTCCTGCATTCCAAAGAGAAAAGCACTAACTCACTCAACCTTTCCTCATAAGCATGTTCTCTAATTCAGGGCAGCATCCTGGTAATCTCTTCTGCACCCTGTCTAAATCTTCCACAATTGTTCCTATAATGAGGTGACCAGAACTAAACAAATACTCTCAGTGTGGTCTAATCAGAGTTTTATAGAGCTGCAACCTTACCTTGCAGTTCTTGAACTCAATCCCCCGACTAATGAAGGCCACCATATCATACCCTTCTTAACCACCCTATCAACTTGTGTGGCAACCTTGATCTATGGACTTGGACCCCAAGATCCTCTGTTCCTCCTCAATGCTAAGAATCCTGCCATTAACCTTGTAATCTGCCTTCAAGTTCAATCTTCCAAAGTGAATCACTTCACACTTTTCCGGACTGAACTCCATCTGCCACTTCTCTGCCCAGCTCTGCATTCCTATCAATGTCCTGTTGTGACCTTTAGCAACCTTCTACACTAACCACAACACCACCAACCTTTGTGTCATCTGCAAATTTACTAATCCACCCTCCTACTTCCTCATCCAAGTCATTTATAAAAATCACAAAGAGCCGGGGTCCCAGAACAGTTCCCTGCGGAACTGATCTCCAGGCAGAATATGATCCATCTACTACCATCCTCTGCCTTCTGTGGGCAAGCCAATTCCGAATCCACACAGTCAAGTTTCCATGGATCCCTTGCCTCATGACTTTCTGGATAAGCCTACCATGGGGAACCTTGTCAAATGCCTTACTAAAATCTATATGCACCACATCCACCTTCATCAATTTGTTTTGTCACCTCTTTGAAAAACTCAGTTATGCTTGTGAGGCATGACCTGCCCCTCACAAAGCCATGCTGACTATCCCTAATAAGACTCTGCTTCTCCAAATGCTCATAAATCCTATCCCTAAGAACCCTCTCTAATAGTTTGCCCACCCTGACTTAAGACTCACTGGACTATAATTCCCAGGATTATCCCTATTACCTTTCTTGAACATCTGCTATATTCCATTTCTCTGGTACCACTCCTGTGGCCAGGGAGGACACACAGATCATCATCAATGCTCCAGCAATCTCTTCCCTTGCTTCCCACAGTAACCTGGGGTATATCCTGTCTAATCCTGAATATCCTGTCATTAACCTGTTCTATACTGGCATTACATTTGTCTAAGTCCCTCTCCCTAGTGAACATTGAAGCAAAGTATTCATTAAGGACCTCCGTTACCTCCTCCGCTTCCAGGCACACGTTTTCTCCTTTATCCCTGAGTGGTCCTACCCTCACCCTAGTCATCCTTCTGTCCTTCATGTACGTGTAGAATGCCTTGGGGTTTTCCTTAATCCAACCTACCAAGGCCTTCTCATGTCCCCTTCTAGTTCTCCTAAATCCTTTCTTAAGCTCCTTCCTGTCTACCCTATAACTTTCAAGAGCCCTGTCTGACTTTTGCTTCCTAACTGTTAAGTATGTTTCCTTCTTCCTCTTGACTAAATGTTCAATATCTCTGGTCAGCCATGGTTCCTTCACCATATCATCCTTTCCCTGTCTCAGTGGGACAAACCTATCCAGAACAACCTCCACATCTTTGCCCTGAGAACATCTGTTCCTAATTTATGCTCCCAAATTCCTGCCTAATACCATCATCATTAGCCCTCCCTCAATTAAGTACTTTCCCATATCGTCTGCTCCTATCCTTGTCCATGGCTATGCTAAAGGTCAGGGACTTGTGGTTACCATCTTCAAAATGCTCTCACACTGAGAGGTCAGTCACTTGACCAGTTCATTGCCTAGTACTAGATCCAGTATGGTCTCTCCTTTTATCAGCCTGTCCACATACTGTGTCAGGAATCCTTCTTGGACACACCTAACAAATTCTGCCCCATCTAAACCTTTTGTACTAAGGTCATGCCAATCAGCATTAGGGAAGTTGAAGTCACCCATGGCAACAACCCTGTTATTTTTGCAGCTTTCCAAAATCTGCCTACTTATCTGCTCCTCAGTGTCCCAGTTGCTATTGGAGGGCCTATAGAATACTCCCAATAGAGTGATTGCTCCCTTCCTGTTTCTGACTTCCACCCACACTGACTCTGCAGATGATCCCTCCATGACGTCTTCCCTTTCTGCAGCTATGATACTATAATGCTATGATTAGCAATGCCACTTCCCCCCCACCTTTTTACCTACCCCTCCCCCCATCCCTTTTGAAATATCTAAACCATGGGACATCAAGCAGCCAATCCTGCCCTTACGACAGCCAAGTCTCTGTTATGGCCACAACATTATAATTTAATGTACTGATCCATGTTCTAGGTTCAATACCCTTATTTTTAATACTTCACGCATTAAACACATTTCAACCCATCGAAATGTCTGCATTTATGCCCTGTCCACTGCCTATCCTTCCTCACAGTCTGTCTGCACATTGGATCTACCTTTACACCAACTGCTCCATCATCTGACCTAACACTCTGGTTCCTATCCCCCTGCCAACATAGCTTAATCTAGCTGGAGTATAGATATACCTTTAATTTTGCTCACCTTTCCTTACCTGTTCATTAAAATGCTTTCTGTACTGGGTCTGATGCATTGTGATCACATTCCTGTTGTTTATTTTGTTGGGATGGAGGTTATTTTTCCCCTTAATGGCACAGAAGACCTTCTTCCTTGTTCTGATTGCACCAAATAGAAGTTGCAGAGAAGTATCACTGAATTTGGGTGAAGCCTTCACTCTCCTCAATTCTAACTTTCAATTTGTATACAAGACATATTTGGACATGTCCTCATGCTCCTTGGTCTCACACTGGAGTCACAGACTGATAGCATACAAAAGCAATCAATTATCACAAAGCAAATCTTATAACAACAATATGATAATGACTAGATGTTCTTATTTGGTGATATTGGTGTAGCAAGTACGAAGCATGGATAATTATTTAACATGAAAAATGACCGGCATTTGCTGATTTTATTAAGGTAACCAATCCCGTCTTTGATTTCTAATGTTTCTTGCCTTGAGAGCTAAAGTGTAGATTAGCATAATAATGGGAAATTTACACACACAGAATGGAAAAGAATCTGAAATGAATGTGTGAAAGTTGCAGAACTTTAATTCATTTCATTTGGTTCACTGGATTACAAATTACTTCCTGATGATAGCCTTCAATGACTGATTCTGAGTTGGTAGTGCTCAATAAACCGTACAGTAGTGGCAGTGCATTATGCAGTGTACCGTGCATTATGGAGGGGTTGTGTTATTAGAAAACTGCCCAAATCATGATTTCCATAATGTGACCACTTTTTCCCCATTGAATCCCATGTTATAAGATGGAGATGTGTTCCTCTGGGAAGCTTTTCTCTCAACAGTTATGCCCCTGTAGGTTCACAGTCTATAGTCAAGGGAATTCCGATTGTATTGTATGCAGAAGAAAAAGGTTGTTGTTTTAATTAACTACAAATGGATGTTATATTGTTTGATAAAGTATCATTGTACAAGTATCAATAGAAAAGATTGCTTTGTCAGTTTCCAAAGTAAATCTTTCAGTGGCTTCCTGCTGTGAGCCAGCAGCTTGTGATCATTGGCCTTGGTAAACTAGTTCTGTTCTCTGTATATATTTCATGTTTACTTATTTATTTTATCATATAAATTCTGTAAGAGGGTATTTTTATTCCATATCTCAATCTTTTTGGGAGTGATTGGTGAATTCTGTAAGGGGAAATTTCAGTAACTTGAACTGCCACAACATGGGGGTACACTGGACTGCACTTCTGAAACTCAGTTCCATTGATGACAAACAGAATGTAGTGCAATGTGCTGCTGCTGCTGTGAAAGGTGTGGAGACGTGTTGTGGAAGTCAGTCCGCGCTGTAATAAAGTAGATAACAGCAGAACCAAGGAGCATGCAATTAGTGCTTTATTATTTAACGCTAGCGGGAGTGAGGGATGCAGAGAAAGAGCAAACAGTGTAACCCGTGCTCTGTACTGATCCTTACTCAAAGATTTACATGTTTGTGTCCCTTCTTTTGTACTTAATCTAGAGATGCCTACGTGCAGAGTTGCATATACTTGGGCAATTGCTTACAGCAAACTTTAGCAAAAGAAGATATGCCTTAAGCACTTCTTTGTTTCACCCAAGCACCTACACATCTTGCAGTCACAACTATAATCACGCCATGGTTGAAGCAATAACAGCTGTACATTATTAACCCTTACATTTCCAGTTACTTTTACAGTGTTAGCCTGGAAAAAGTTTTCCTACTTTTTACCTGTGTTAAAAAGTGGTGAGCTAATGCTGTTTTTAAAAATGTCATAAAGGTCACAATCTTACTCTATGAGAATCACAAAACTGTACCTGATTACTTGGCTATTCCTTTGATAAATTACAAGAGTACACAACTGCTGGCAGATCTGATGAGGGCCTCAGAGCTGAAACATCAACTACTTCTCTTTCCACAGATGCTGCCTAACCTGCTGGGTGTTTCCAGCATATTCTGCTTTTATTTTAGATTTCCAGCATCTGCCATTTATTGATTTTCATTAACTATAAATGCTTGCACTTTGGAGAAGCTGCAATGGTAGAAAATCCTTGTTCCTGTTCTGCCAGTGCCTGTGGGTTGAAGGAAATGTAGATAAGTACTTTTTACCTTGGGTTTGGAGCTTGAGCAATCTCTTTACCGCATTAGTGAGATGTGGCACTGGTTAGTGGCAGTATCCTGCAACAATCCTGATCCCAGGAAGCCGAGAATGATGCTGACCTTGACTGTGAGTACAGTTTAAGCATGTGTGTAAGGTTGTATTTTTACTAAGAGGAGGTTATGGATCTCAGTGAATGGGTCTTGTTCGGTTACTGCCTGTGTACACATTGCTCCACATAGAAGTCTATTTGAAGTATGTTGTCCTGTAACTCAGGGTGGATAGGGTCCTGGAATTTTCAGTCCTTCTGTGCCTCCTCCCAAATTGTCCCCTTGGCTGACTGTTATGTCTCCGATACATAAAATCCATTTCCATGCCATCCAACAAGAAAGAGGTTAGGTGGCGAAAAATACCAATTGGAAATCGTTTCTGATAACAGAAAATGCCAAAGCTACTCAGCGGGTCGGGCAGTATTTATGGAGAGAGAAAAATAGAACTAATGTTTCAGGTTGATGACCTCTCAGAAGGATTGATTTGCTGTTCTTCTTTCGGATTTTCAGTTTTTTGCTGTTTGATTACAGAAAAGTCATTGACGGTGTTAGGAGGTCTTAGGCATGAACAGTGTGTAGAGTGAGCAGTGAGACCACAGATTGCAATGGAGTGGGTTGCAGTTTGAGTGTGATTGACTCTTTAACTAGCATGACTTCCAGGAGAAACTGCCAATTTGTTAGATTTTGAATCAAAGGTACTGGGACAGGCTGTGGAAGAGTCACTGTTTGTATATAAAGAGTGACCAAGGTTGTAAAAAAATAAATAAAATTTACGAAGCTGGCAATAATTCGTAACTAGTATACTGGGCAATGATAAAAAGATGACAATTTTGATATCTCTTTTGTATTAATGGCATTTCAATGAGAAATGTATTGAATATGAGGAGAGGCTTAAGGTGCTAGGGCTTTATTCACCGGAAAGGAGGAGGATGAGAGGAGACACGATAGAGGTATATAAAATATTGAGAGGAATAGATAGAGTAGACAGCCAGCACCTCCTTCCCAGGGCACCAATGCTCAAGATGAGAGGGCATGGCTTTAAGGTTATGGGTGGGAGTTTCAGGGGAGATGTCAGGGGGAGGTTTTTCACCCAGAGAGTGGTTGGTGCATGGAATGCACTGCCTGGGGTGGTGGTGGAGGCAGATACATTGGACAGGTTCAAGAGCTTGTTGGATAGGCATATGGAGGAATGTGAGATGGAGGGATATGCGGGAGGAAGGGGTTAGGTAGTGTGAGGGTGGTTTGATGGACGGCACAACATGGTGGGCCGAAGGGCCTGTTTTGTGCTGTATGGTTCTATGGTTCTATGGTTATTGTGGAATTTGGCACTTATTATTTGGCAATATTCAGTGAACAAGGAAAGAAATATCCTTCTGCTGCAACTAATGTTTTCCATTTGTATTTAGCAGTCATTTCATTGCGGAGCGGGCACGACATCCGACGTTGCAGAAAGGAAGAAGACAGGCTTCCCGCGGGCCAGCCTACATGTTTAATGACAGGTCCACAAGCCTAACGCCAGAAGAAGAAAGATTTCTAGATGCAGCTGAATATGGCAACGTTCCTGTGGTCAGAAGGATGCTGGAGGAATCCGAGACACTCAATGTAAATTGCGTTGATTACATGGGTCAGAATGCGTTGCAGTTGGCTGTAGCAAATGAACATTTGGAGATCATAGAACTCTTGATGAAAGTTGACAATCTCTCTCGTGTTGGGGATGGTTTATTATTGGCCATCAGTAAGGGATATGTGCGAATAGTCGAGGTCATCTTGAATCACAACTTATTTGCTACTAAACAATCACTGGCTTTGAGCCCAGAGCAATATCAACCAGAATACTATGATTTGTATGCCTATGATGAAGATGGTACCAGGTTTTCTCATGATGTCACTCCTATTATCTTGGCAGCGCACTGCCAAGATTATGAAATAGTTCACATACTATTGAGGCGAGGAGCCCGTATTAACCGGCCACATGATTATTTTTGCAAGTGCAGAGTGTGTACTGAGAATCAACTGAATGACTCCTTCAGCCACTCAAGATCTCGAATAAATGCCTACAGAGGCTTAGCAAGTCCTGCCTACTTGTCCCTCTCCAGTGAGGACCCTGTGCTTACAGCTCTGGAGCTCAGTAATGAGCTCAGTATACTGGCCAATATTGAGAAGGAATTTAAGGTGAGTGAAAGTTTAAAAAGAGTAATCTTCTACCATTGTCATTAACTTAACAGTGGTTGGGAGACATTTTAATCATTCTTAACCATATATTCTGCAACTTGCAATCGTATTTTCTGGATTCTCTACTGGCCTAGAATGTGACTGCCTTTGTTTCCTCATTGATCAATTAACTTTTCCTCTCACTGTTTTCACATTTAATGGGAAAATCGCACTCAAAATACATTCTTTGCCTGCAGCCTCTCTGTTTATTACTCATAAGACTGAGCCTTCCTGGCACCTTCAGCTACATTTTTTTCATTCAAAACTTACATTCAAATGTAACATATCCAGTTTTGTTCATGATGCAAATCTAGGTGGGAAAATGAGCTGTGAGGGAGTCACAGCTCAGTTGTCTGGTCTCCTCTTGTTGGATTGCACAGTGGCACTCAGAGAACCATGTGGCAGCAAGTATGGAAGGGCTCAGCACCAAAAATCTTAGTCACCAGGCCTTACATGCACATGTCTAAATCTCTGGGAGGAGCCTTGTCCATGAGGCTAAGCTTCACTGAGGCAGAGTGCACTGTTATCTGTCATCTCCAGTGACCTCAAATGCAGCCTTGCACATGTGCCGGGCCTCAGGACATTCCAGTCTATAGCCATTGATCTCTACCACATCTCTCACCATTTGCCGCTCATCACCGAATTAGGGAGGTCACCCAAACATCATACTCAAGAAGAAAGGACTTGGGCTCCTTTTTCTACAGTCTGGAGGAAGAGGTTGACTGAACACAAAGATTTTCCAGTCTTGCAGACCTCCTGAAAGTAGAGGCACTTGCAACCTGGACAGAGGTGGGAAGTTTCAGTCTTGGCCCAGTCCTCTCAAGCAACCTCCTGCCAGGGAAATATGGCTGTTTCCTTGGGCAGTCTCAGTGTCCTCTTGTGGACTTCTCTTCTGTGTGTGTTCTCCCCTAAGAACCCAAGGTCCCTGTCAGTGAGTGTGGGTGTGCACACTCTTCCCGTCCTCCACTCCGATTCTCCACATAGCAGCACACTTTGCAGGTTGCAGCAGTGGTGCCTGTGATAGATATATCCCTATAAGGGCTGACTCCCATGGGGACAGCTGCACAGGTAAGTGACTTTGCTTTCAGGAATTCCAGTAGTGTGCAGTGAACCAGGGAAACACTGCCATTTCACAGGAAAACCTGACAAAACAATCATGCTGGAACTTTTGAAAATAGCATGAGCATGTCACATTGCTGTTTTAATGTTCTAACACTCCTGAATAAGAGCAGAAGAACTTTTAGACCTTTGTGACTTCCTCACAGCTCATTTTCCCACCTAGGTTTGCGTCATGAACAAATTTGGATATGTTACATTTCTGCCTTTTAATCTGTCTTTTATGTAAGTTGTCAACAGCTGAATGTCCCAGTTACCTGCTATTAGTTACTGTATATTATCAAAAGATTCTGTGACATTTGTCAAACCTGATTTTCCCTTCAAAACACTAAGCTGATTCTTTCTAATATAGTCTTCTAAGTGCACTGTTACTGTAGCCTTACTGATGGATTCCAACATTTTTCTGGTAATTGATGTCAGGCCAATTCGTTTATGTTCCCTCTTTTGTCTCAAGCTTCCTTTATTTGCTGCCTCTGAGATAGCAGGGATCGGAGAAGGTAGTGATAGCAAGGATTGGACAGGGTGGTGGTGACTGGGTGCTTTCAGTGATCTGCTTCACCACATTACATTCAAATAGCAACATTGAATATTAAATAAAGCTACAGCTATAAACAAAATTCCATTATCACACTTAAGCATTGTAACCTTGTAAAGTGTAGCAAAAAGAGAGCTTATTTATGTAAGCTAGTGTTAACAATATTTCTCTTGGGTTATATACATTAAAATAACTAATGATAAAAATAGTGAAATATTTCTACCTAATTTGAGGAGGTGATTCAGAAGTTTAGCACATTGATGTTATAGTGCAGTCAGGTGCTGAATGTTAAGGTATTGCTTGTCACTGATTCTCCGAACTCAAATGTTTGGTATCAGCCACAGTGAGAGGAATTTTCAGCTGTGGTCCTACAGAGGAATAACTGGTATTGGTGCTAAAATAAGTGTTTGCAAAATCCAGGCTGTTTCTTTTCACTAGACAGCTTTACATCCAACAGACTAACAGTTGGTATCCCTGCAGTACTTGTCTAATGGAACTATTTTTACTTCCCCTACAAGTCCTAACATAGTTCCTTCATTCTGTATGCTCTGTTACAAATTCCTATCACCCTTTGTCGTATCCCTGCTCTTCAGAATTTATGTACATTAGGATCCATTCTACACAAAACCAAAGCTTTTCCTTTCTTCAACTGTTTCACTCTGTCTCTATTGTACCCACTCTCTCTCTACTTTCATTAACTCACTTGCTCTACAGTTGTCCTGACAGATGGCAGATGTACAGTCATTGGCATAAAGCATAAAGAGGGCAACTGCTAGAAATCAGAAATGAAAAGTGAATTGCACGAAACATTCAGCTGTGAAGAGAACAGACAGGTTAACACTTTGAACATCGATCCTTAGTCACCAGTTTTGTGTGGTGTTCATGAAGAGATCATAGCTGAAACATTCACGTGTTCCTTTGCTCCTCAGGTACTGATATATTGAGTGCTTCTTGCCCTTTGTTTTTGTTTTTGGCACCTTAGAAAATTGATGAGGTTGCTAAGCTGCTAAGGAGAAATATGAGAAGAGACACACGAAGATCAAAGTAGGATGCCAGAATGGTTTATGGCATATCTTGCTATTTAAATTGGGACAGGATGAGAAGGTTTCGAAAAGGGTAAACCCAAAGACAGTAGAAAAATGTCATAGATGCATATCAGAGTAATGATTTGAGTAAAAAATGCATGATTGGTCAGGAAGATTGCTTCACAACACACTGGGACATTAGTTTCTGAAGTGAAAACAGAAAAATTTAGAAAAAATGTTAAAGCTAAGGGCACTATAAATGAATGAAACCATAATGAAATAAATGAATTAATAATACAGATACGTTTAAATCCAATAGTCATTGTAGATACTCAGCAGTAGACTGAACAAGCTTGGGAAATAAATATTCCAAGATATTTTAAGGAGAAGAGGGCAAAGTGGAAGAGGTGAGGCAGGAGGCAGGTAGCAGGTGTTAAGATGGAAACTTGACAGTAAAGGACAGATGAAGGCAGAGTGTGGAGAAAGGTCTTGGCTGAGAAAATCAAGCCACAGAATCAGCTGGAATTATACAGTCCCCCCAGTAGTAGTAGTAGTAGTAGTAGTAGTAGTGTCATGTGGAGCATTGCATAAATCAGGAAATGAGAGTTCAAAGTAGCAAGGGTAATAGAGTCATCATTTGAGATTTCAATCATCATACAGATGGGGCAAGCCAGGTCCACAGTAATATTCCATGGAATGCATTCAAACTAGCTTTTTAAGATTGGGATGTCAAGAACACAATCAGGCTATTGAAGAAGTACTTCACAATGGGTTAAGTAATAACATTGTAAATGAGCTCTTGAGGAAGAGAATCATAACAGGACAGAATTTTAAACTGAACTTGAGATAGTTAAGAGAAAATTAGGGCCCCAAACCTGGAAAAAGTAAACTATTTGTTATGAGGGGCAAGTTGCCAATAGTAGATTGGAAAACCAGTTTGAAAAATTTGATGGTAGATTAGTAATTTCAAACATTAAAAAAATACTTGCTATTTAAAATGAATATATATTCTATTAAGGATTTAAGTTACAAAAGGAAGGTGATCCAACTATGGCTAACCAGACAAGTTATAGATAGTTGTCGAAAATTTGTATCTTACCCTTGTATGATTCACTAAACACACACTGCATTCAAAACTAACACTTTATTAGATGAGCCAAAGAAAACCACAACATCGGACAGCCACAGTAAAACAATGATTGTCTTGTTTTCACACAGATTCTTGCATTAAAACTTACTCTCCCAACTTTCATTGCCACAGACCAGCTGCCAAAACAGCTGCCTTGGAGGTGAGAGGAAAACACAGAGCAGTAACCTCCAGTGAGTGGCCACCCCGCCATGTGAGACCATGCACCAATTATGTCATGTGGTGTGGGTGGCCCAACATCACTGCAATATATTGTCAGTCTGGAAGACATTGTGGCAGCTTGCACTGTGGTGTGTAACTTGGAAAGGCTATGATCATCAAGGGAACACATGATGCTTTTGCATAAACAGTGATCAATGAGAAATGATCTGGCAAAGGCAGATATTACATTGAAGACCTCATTTAGGAATCTTTGCCAATATGCTGCAAGGTTTTTGTGATTGATAAGCAAAGGTAACTTAAGCACCCTTAAGCACCAGTTTTCTGTGGTAATCACAGAAGTGCATGTAGTGCGTACGGTGATGTCACTGGGTGTGTGACTGATGTTGGGAAAATGAAATCTGCGCTAAGTGAATCAGACTGAGAAGTTTCAGGGCAAGTGTTCTAATGGACCTAAAAATGACCACTAACATGATTTAACCTGCAGAAAATCATATTTATTTTGCAAATAAAAAATAGTTCCACTTTCTAGTCAAGTCCTGTATTTTAAAAGGAAGAAGCTTATAATGTTTTCAAAGATAGTAGTAAACCTGAAGATTGGGAAGCTTTTGGAATTCATCAAAGAATGATCAAGAAATTGATAAACAGAGAAGAAATAACATAAGAGAATAAAGAGAAGGAAACAGAAATATTATTGCAACTTTTATTTTGATTTGTAATTGGGACATTAGGACTGCCAATGCTGGCTTGATGTGTGGCTGGAGTTTTGTGACAGTAGATCACATGTTACTGCATTTAGCTCAACTGTAGGCCACTAGATCACTTAACCTTGATCAAAACACTTCACTTTTTGTTTTGTGTGAGTTGAATAATAAAATGAAAAAATCAAAGAATGAACAATATTGAGAGCTTACAGGATATAAGAAAAGTTTAAATAAGAACTACTTGTGTAATTGTTCCATAGCATTGTCCACAATAAGAATTTCTACTACTTCATCGAAAGACATTACCAGTACAAATAACTTATAATTACAACCCTTCAAGAGCAGCACCAAAGCTATCAGACTCCTGGACTTACAGAACAATGCACAGTACATGAGAGAGCTACACCATTTTTCGGTGACACATGTGCACCTAAATTTTGTTGAAGTTGCATCTAAGTGTGAGCTCTGTGCAATTTGGCACCACACTTCGTGTTCCATCAATTTGCAGGAGTATGCCACATGCATGGTGGACCTAGAAACAATTTGGTATTGTTCAAAAGTCATGCATTAAGTACCCAATTACTTTTAGCAATTGGCTTTCCAATAAAATTCTATTGCATAGTGCATATAAATATAGTGCTTCTAATTGCAATTTACCTTGGGAACAGAGACAAGGGTTGAGAAATTGGGCTGCTTATTTCAGTTTCTCTCTGGACTGAAAGTGGTGAAATCCAAATTACAGTGTAGATTGTTGTATATTTTTAGAGCAAAATGTAACATCCAGTAATTTAGATATATTGGTAGTGGGTTTGTTGCACATGCATGCCAGAGGTATGTAGAATAGGCAGTTGTTGACTTCTATATGTTTGCAGTACTGACTTGAGACTAGTTTTGCAATCTATGCCAATTTGGATTGTATCAAGGAACCTGGCCCATAATGTTAATTAGACAGGTGAAATTCAGCAACAGGAAGCAAGCACTATCTATTCCCTATCATTCCAAATCACCCCTTCACTGCCTGTGCTATTTAGAGCGATCATCAATTACTTGTAGGCTTGTTGAGTATTGAGTTGGAATTATGCAGAATTATTAACATTGTGTCATGACAAGTATAAGTGCTACAAGAAGGAACAGGAGGAGGAAGGGAAGAAGAGGGCATTCTGTTAGCAGTTCACATATGTGCACTTAACTGAGGAGCAGTGGCTCAGGAGACTTCTCTTCAATAAGGAGGAGATCTGCCACAGCTGAAACTACAGTCACATCCACCCTACCAGTTGCACAGTGCCCTTTAATTTCTTTGGCTATGTTTTCTGATGTGTGAGATCTCCCAATCTCCATTGAATAGATCACAGAGAAGCTGTTCAATGGGGAAAATTTTGAAGGGAGAGCGAACAAGCTATGCAAGGATACAAGTTCCTCCAAGTGGCAGGGAGCAAAAATCTCCAGGCATGATTGCTGTGGTCATCAGATCAGATCCAGATATCTCCAGTGACTGTATTTTCCAATTGACCTGGAGCTGCAATCAGAGACTGACGATGTCAGTGCAGAGAACCCAGGGAGCAGGTGTGACTCATGCAGTCTGTTGCACTCTCAATCTGTTTTCTGCACCATGCCACCCAGGGTAAAGAATGTCTCCCAACAAATCAGAAACATGAATCTAAACTCATAATCGCAGATTTGTAAGGTGGATGACACATGTAAAAGAGATTCAGAAGTGAATGGGAAAAGTGTGCCTGATGTGGATGAGAAAGTCAGTTCTACAAACCCAGCACATTGAAGAAGACATCAAAAGTTAGTAGGTGAGATGAAGCTGCAGATTCTGAGCCAGGGTTGTATTCAGAGTACCAGTAGAAAACAATGTACCTGGATGCTGAATGAGGTTAATTCTGTGGAAAGAACAGCCAACTAGATGTATCTACGTCAAGACGTTAGTGCAAGGGCAAAGTGACATTTCAATCTGACATTGGAGGACCATGTAATGTCCTTCTAAGGCAGACCATCAATCTCAAGAAGACCAACAAGTTCTGTGCTGTCAATGTACCACAAGACTCTACTGAAGTCTGCTGGAAGATTTACTCAGAGGTGTTGAACCCAAAGAACCAAGAGAGAAAGGAAATGGATTTCATTACAATACACTAGAAAGATATCAAATCCATACTTGGCACACACATACACAATGTCAGGATCACAGAAATTGCTTCAATGCAGAAAATCATTTCAGCTACACATCTGACAGAAGAATATGCATGGAACAGGGACTCTTAGAAAGTAAATGTCCTAGATGAGATGAAACACCTAGTAATACATGGCCAAGGGGTGTTCCAGTTGATTTCAATGAGAAATTTAAAGTCAAGTTGGAGAGACTGGCTAAGGCAGAGATAGTGACCTCAGCTGATATCCAACTGAGTGACCTCAGTTGAGTGTCCAGGTTGGCTACATTGAGAGATCAAGTAGCAAGCTGAGAATTTGCCTACCAAATGTTTAGTGTGCTGTATGCGATGAGTGAGTTCTGGTTCAATGAGGGGAGGTTGTATGTAGCCGGTTTCAACATGCCACTTTGTAAATACTGTTGGAAATGAAAGCTACACAGCACCAGAAATTCAGCAAAGACCTTCTGCAGCACTCTGGGGTCTCACTGGGGTAAAGACTGTGTTAAATGACATATTGATCTCTGGAGAAGGATAAACCATGACTGAAAGTGGAGAGTCTGATAAGCAGATGCAGGGAGAATAAGCAAAAGTTGAGGTTCAAAGTGAATGAACTCTCCTACCTGGATCACCTGATCCCCAGGAATGGTCTGATGCCAGATTCAGCAAAACCCATGGCAGTAAAGGAGATGCCATGTTTAATGGATGCTGCAGAAGTGGGATTTGTCAACTACCCATAAAAATTCCTTCCTTATCTAAGTGACCCAATAGTGTCTCCAGAGCAGCATCTGGGAATCGGGAAGTGGGGCTTACACCTTACAGTGGTTGTCATCTCCTGCTGCAGTATTCTCAGAGATGTGACATTACTCACCTTCCCTTTAAGGGTTGTAATTGTTGATTGCCTTAACTGGCACCTCGTACTTCAGACACCAACAGAATGTATCGATGCTAAGGCCAGCAATAGTACAATAAGCATTAGGTAATTATTACAATCATGCTCATATGAAATGACCCACAAGCATGAACTTCCTTTGTGACATTCACCAGAATATCCAGCTGTGGACTAATTGCCCATTATGAATCCTGTGCTTGCTTATTAGTCTGAGCTAATTTTACCCCCAGTATCTTTCAAAGCACTTGCTGAGGCATGTCTCCAATAGTAGCTGAGTTTTATAATCAGTGTACATTAGAGTGAAAATGGATAACCCAACCCATAAACAAGTTCCTTGTCATAAACTGTGTCAAGAATGGTAAGGTTATTGAATAAAAACTTTAATTATAACCTTCTTAAATATACCTGCACAATAGGTCATGTTAAATTGCGACCATGCCTGGAATAATGTGAAGCATATGTCACCTCCACTCTCACAGCTGGGTGACTTTCACCGGTGCCCTCCAAACCTTGTTCCCCAGAAGCTGCTCATTTAGCTGTGCGCAGTGGTCTTCACTGCCAAAAGTTCGACACCCTTCTCTTTTATCATTATTTTCTCTATTTTTCTCTTAAATAGTTCATTGCTGTATATGTCTTAATTTATCTTTGCTCAACTTTTAAATCTGTTCAGATTACTTTTCTGTTTTTTAAAAAATGTTTATTTCAAATGAATATATCTAACTAACTTATTCAGGACAGTGTTGTCAGATTGTCCATCTATAGCTACTTCATCAATGACCTTCCCTCAATCACGAGGTCAGTTGTGGAGTTGTTCATTGATGAATGCGCAATGTTCCATTCCAGTTACAATTCTTCAGCAATTGAAGCAGCCATGCCTGCTTCCTGTAAGATCTGGACAACATTCAGATATGAGTTGAAAAGTGACAATTAATGTACAATGCACCATACTGATACAGCTCTTCAAATGTGTGGGCATCTGCCATGTGTAATAAACAATGAATGACTTCTGTTTGCCTAAGGCGACAAAATCTTGGCCTGTGTAATATCAGAAAATGTGCATGTGCAGAATCGTTTGTTGTTAATTGTTTTGCAATGTCAGATTATGTGATTAAGCAATATGGGTCATTTTATTTGTTTTAGATGTCTGCACATGGGTGACACTGTGGTACAGTAGGTAGTGCTGCTGTTTCACGTCTCCAGCAACTCTTTAGATTAGCTACTCTCTGTGTAGATTTTGCACTTGTCCCTGTGACCTGTGACCTGTGAGTTTTCTCTGCATGCTCTAATTTCCTTCCATGTATTAAAAGTGTACTGGTTGTTAGGTATATGTCTTTTGTAAATTACCCCTGGTGTAGGTGGGTGGTAGGAGAATCAGAAGATAGTTGATGGGCTTGTGACAGAGAATGGGTTACAGAGAAATAAGTTATGGAATGGGATTGTTGTAATTGCTCTAAGAGCTGATGTAGACTCCATGGGCTGAATGGCCCCTTCTTTGTCACAAAGCAACATGAGAATGATATATTTATACAGATTAGCTGACCTGCTGTATCATTTGCTCATGTTTAAAGATTCAGATCAAGGCTGTGATCCAAACATTGAATGCCATGGAGTGTCATGCATCAGAGCTGGTGGGGAAATAAAATTCCTTGAGAATTTTGTCAGTTGCCCCCTGGAATTACAATAGCTGCTTAGTGGGACCCCCACAAAATTAATATACTTAATATATTATTAAATGTTTGCATCAATTCCAATTTTGGGGTTTATTCACATATTTTGCAAACAGTTAACATATTTCACAGATGAAACTTCTAATTCTGATGAGAAATCAAATCATAGCTAATTAATTGACTTCCCATTGTACACACACTGGCTAATTTTTTTTTCAGTAATGGTCTGGAAATGTCTGACCTTTTCAGTCATTTAATTGTTTTCACAAAGAACTGGTCCTGTCTAATGTTACATTGTATGGAAATGTTTAACTTAAACAATTAAAGGTGTTCATTGAAAATCTTGAATTTTCCAGTCAGGCAGTAAAATTCATACTAGTACGTTTCCTCCATGTATTGGATTCTCTGATTGTTAATCTTTTTTAATGGCAATTGTAAAATTAATTTTGTGTTTGTGTGTGCTTTAAATTAATTGTCTCTTTGTTTAAGTTCTGAAGTATCATAACCCTAGGCATATTAAATGGTTGGCTTGTTTCTATTAAATTAGCTTCTGCATAGTTTCTAGCGAAGGAATGAAATACTTTTCTAAAGTAAATTATATGGTGGGGGAAGTTTAACTGAGCCGAAGTGATGGGAATTGGCTGGCAGTAACATTAAATAGTGTTGTTCATTTGAAAACATTGAATAACTATGGTTATGACTAAGTTAGCAATACCTTGGCTGAGTACAATAATTTAAAAATTCTTTAGATATGTTTACATAATACAGGTAAATGTAAGTTGTGTGGACTGATTGACACAGTAAACATATGAATAAAACACACCAATCAAATAATATTTGCATGGAAACACCACCACCTGCAGGCTCCAAGTTATAAACTGCCTTAACTTAGAAACATACTGTGCCTTCGTCATTGTGTCTGGGTCTAAGTCTTGGAATTCCCTGCTCATCTAATCTGTAGGACGGCAGTAGTTCATTACCACTGCCTTCTTAAAGGCAGCCAGAGAGGGTAGTAACTTCTAGCCTTGTCAGAAAAGCTCAGGACTTGTAAGTGAACAAAGAAAAGAATCTAATTTTCCTCTTGTTGTTTAATCAACAACTGTACAGAGGGTAAATTTGCCATATACAGTATGTGTTATGAAGATAGCAGCCATGATGTGCCTTGTGAGGCTGCCAGTTGATACTCTTTGCTGATCAGTCATGCAATTCTCCACATCGGTATTCCAATTTGCCGTATGTGTCTGTGGTTGGCAAAAAAGATAACCTGCAATAAGATGGAGTTTTTGCCTTTCCTGCCTCATTCCCAGTGGCATCCCTCTCTCAATCATATAATGACCCGGTGCTTGGGTCAATGGAGGGAGAATAGGGAGCTGCAGAACAATTCCTGATGGGTGAAGCAGCCCAGGGCAAAGAAATCCTACAAGGGACGTTGAAACCTTACCTTTCACACCACATAAGGAATGCCACAGGCTCCTCCGCTGAGTGTTTTTCTTACCCCCCACCCATCCCACATCCTCTTGTGAAATTCTGCCAAAAATCTCTTGCTCATCCTACCTGCTTTACAATGGGACTTGAATGGTGCTGGTCGCTGGTCCTTGGCTGCCTGTTTATCACTACCACTAGTAGCTTCTTGCATGGTCTGGGTGGGCAGCTGATGGACCAGTGGAAGATGAAACCAGGGATTTAAAAGCCCAGTGCTGGAATATTCAAGACAGTGATGGATAGATGTTTGGATATTAAGGGAATCAAAGGATGGGGTTAGTGCAGGAAAATGGTGATGAAATAAGAGATTAGCATGGTCTCTTTGAATGGTGGAGCAGGCATTGATTTCACTTCTTATGTTCTTTTGATAACTTGTCCTGCTCACTGTTGCTTGCACTCACCCTATCACATTCCTCCTAAAATCCACAGGGGTAAGTGGGAAAGACCAATGTGAGGGGGTGGATATGAGAGAGACTTGTTTAAACTTCCTCACCAAAAATTATGATTGCATTTGCCTTCCTATTAACCTGGCCTAAACATTTAAACCATCAATATTCTTCATAAAAGGAATAATCTATACAAGAGGACAAAAATGTAATTTCTGAAATACCAGCCATAAACTTAATACAGAACCTATGATAGTTGCTTAACTGAGGCAAGTGTATGCTGGAGATGTATGTAGTAGTGTTTGAGTGCAACTATGTGCCCTCCCACTAGCCATGCACACGCCAGGGCTGGTGGGTCCTGACAAATAGAGACTGCAGTCTAACCTCAAGGACTGGGTGCTGTGGAGTTCCAGAAGCTACAAATCTGAAATTGCATCTGTAAAAGTTTACATGAACTTGAGCATTAAAGTCAAGACTCCCAACAGTTTAATTGCTTTAAATTTGTGTTTTTCCAGAATGATTACAAAAAATTATCAATGCAATGCAAAGATTTTGTTGTTGGACTTCTTGACTTGTGCCGGATTACTGAAGAAGTAGAAGCCATTTTGAATGGGGCTGTGGAGACAAATCCCAACAGTAACGGAGAATTTCGACCTAGCCTTAGTCGGCTAAAATTGGCCATTAAATTTGAGGTCAAAAAGGTAAGAAGCATTGTAGGCATTGAACGTGATATGTTTCTATATTGTAAATTCTCACTTAACCATGGGTTTGTAACTATTACATAATGTAGAGTCACTGTAATATTGTATCATAGTTACGTCTAAAATCCTTACAAAATATATGATTAATAAGAATCAGTGAGATGATATTTTAAAAGTTGACTGA
This sequence comes from Pristis pectinata, assembly GCF_009764475.1. Classification (NCBI taxonomy): domain Eukaryota; kingdom Metazoa; phylum Chordata; class Chondrichthyes; order Rhinopristiformes; family Pristidae; genus Pristis; species Pristis pectinata. Next base: position 50,777,090 of record NC_067415.1, on the reverse strand, counting down.
TCATTGTTTAATGCTTCTGATGTTTAAGCATGTTCATTCTAGAAACAGAAACTATGACTTATCAGTTCCAACAAAGACTTGCATGAAATAGTAACTGAAAATTGAATTAGAAAGCTGAATGATAAACAAGGCTATTGACAATTATTGATACATTAGAGGAATTGTTTTGAAGGCATCAGTGGACCATTTTCCAATGCAATATTCTATGCATCCAGTAATCATCTAGGGCACAGTTAATGGGCAATTTGTGTTAAAGTGGATACTTGGTGGCCAGTAGTTGTTGCAGTGAACACACATTCCATGGATAGTTGGTGTAACAATGGTGCACATATAATGGTCAATGGGTGTTGTATGGGACATGCCATGGACAGCCAGTGTTGTAACTGATCCACTTCGGGTAATGGTGTTGCATTGCCACACAGTGAATGGTCAATGGATGTTGCAGTGGCACATATTCAGCAGTGGATCCTGCATTGGGCCAATAGTAGGCTATCGGTATTGTAAGGGGCACACTGTTAATGGGAAAGGGGTATTACAGGATGTACACAGTTAATAGCCTGTTATTGTTGTAGTCTCATTTTTCATTTGGTGGTACCAGTGAAAGGGCCAGATGTTTTCAGGTGGGTTTGCAGGCTTTTCGTTTACTAACACTCACAAAATCACATCTGGATCTTAAATCAGTCAATTTACAATTTTCGATAAACTCTCTATTGTTTTTTTTCATCTGTCCAAAATCATATTATTAAGGATCAGAAGCAGTAATAGCCTCCAATTTTCAGCTCCCCTACACTGGCCCATCTCGGAACTGGGCAGCATATCATACCCTATGATTTGAAGAGGAAAACCTTCCATGGGATGATAAACTAGGACTTGACTTTGTGGCCTATACTTTCAGTTCTCAAATAGTGGTGGAATCTGCATTGGATCAGGAAACTGCATTGGGAGCCCAAAATGTCTTGCTGTAGGTTTCCTTGACATGGAAGGACCAGGTCCTTGAAAATGACATACCTTTGGGGACACCAGCTCCATGTCTGCATGCATTAAATAAGAAAGATTAATAATCTCAATAGTTTTGCATTGTTTGTGAATATCTCTTATTGTAATATACTCTTCATTTCATGTATACTTAGTATCCCACTATTATCGGCTGAAGATAGTATTAACTTTAAAGGTTCAGTTATTATTTCTTCGAACCTTCCATCCCTTCAGTCCCATCTCCCTTGTGAAAACTGCCTTCATATTGGTCATTTATCACTTGGTATTTTGGGATTCTTTGATATTTGGCTGAGATTCAGGATCTGAGGCCAAGGTGTAGCAGCAGGGATGTGCTGCGGAGTATTGCCTGTAAATGCAGTTTATAATTCACGGAAACTGCCAGCAGTTTAATAGATTTTTAAAAATTGATTTTCTTTATAAGAGTTACAGAATAATCACTTAAAGAGGTTGTAAACTTTAAATATTCTCATCAATGAAAAATCTAAGTTTTCTGAAGTAAAATGTTTTATCGTAATTATATATTCTAACACTTTTATGGTTTTGTATGCCTACATCATTAACACATTTCTCAACTTCATTGTTTTGTGTAAAAGTAAGAATATTACAATAGAAGTGCATCATATTTAAAAGATTAAACATTATTTTAGTTTCATTAATTACCTTCACTTTGATTTCTAACATCATATTGTTGTGTTTCTTTTTTAAGTTTGTAGCTCATCCAAACTGTCAACAGCAGCTTCTCTCTATCTGGTATGAAAATCTCTCAGGATTACGTCAACAGCCAATAGCAATCAAGTTTCTGGTAGTGCTAGCTGTAGCCTTTGGGCTGCCATTCCTGGCCTTGTGCTATTGGATTGCGCCCTGCAGCAAGGTTAGTCATCTTCAACTTCTAAAGCTCTCTCACATCAGTGATGGGGGGAGCAAACCCACCCGACTGAGGGAAAAATCCTGGATTTATTTCCAATAGAGAATGGTGCACCCTGGATATATATCAATTGACCCTACTCCCTCATCACCTTCATGATTGGTTGCCAACAGTTCCAGCTGGAATCCAGTGTATAACATTTCTCATTTACCATTGTTTAATAGTATCTGCCACTGCACTTCAGTAAAGGTAACTCCATTATATTTGATTGGACACACTGACCGAGAGCTAAGTACTGCAACACTCAGTTACTAATTTTACCCACTCGTTCCTAACTGCCGAACATACATGTTTTAGCCTTCTATCATCAGCACTTGGAATACTGAAAAAAACATGCATTGCTGCTGACAGTGCTTTGCTTTTGTTGTACAAAGACATCAGCTCAGGCATGTGTTGGCTGTAGTGTGACTTCCAGTTATTGCAAGCTGTGATGTATCATTCCTTGTACAGTAATATTTGTTTCCTGATGTCTTATGCTAATACCTTTTCCTCCAGTCCAATTTCCACTAGGGAGGGAATATCACAGGTCTATTGAACTGCCAACATTCAATTATAGTTGTAAATTAATGATGCATTAAAGTGGATCAGTGGGCAAAAGTCAGACGATAACATATCTCTGTGCAAGGAATCCCAAGGTGGTCAGTGAAGGAGATTTGAGTATGGTACAAACTGAAAGGTTCAAACAACAGAGAGGATTGCTCATAAAAGTGAAATGCTTTGCATGGTTTAGTGAGTAAAATTAATATCCAGTGGCGAATATTTACAACAGCTTCCAGTTATTGCAAGCCATGATATATCATTCCCTGTACAACAGTGTTTGTTTGCTGATGTCTTTTGCATTTGTCTCATCTGTGACTCCACTGTATTCTTGGGAGGGAGTATCCCAAAGTCCTTATCATTTTTCTTGGAATCTTAAGATCTATTTCATTGAAACCTTCTGGGTTTCCTTTTATGTTTCTTATTTTTTACGAGTAAGGTGAAGAATGGTATAAGCTTTAAATCTCTTTGTTGCGTTGTAGCTGGGGAAGATCTTGCGAGCACCATTTATGAAATTTGTTGCCCATGGAGTTTCTTTCACTATTTTCCTCGGCCTGCTGATTATGAATGCAGCTGACAGGTTTGAAGGCACCAAACTCCTGCCAAATCAGTCAACTACAGATCACCCAGGGCAGCTCTTCAGAATGAAAACAACTGGCTTCAAGTGGATGGAACTTCTGATTGTTTCCTGGGTAATAGGTAGGGATTTCATTTTTGTTTTTATCACATAAGAACTTCCCATTGAATTTCTATAACACCAGTTTTAAAACCTAGAGCATGCTCAGGCCACGATAGATTTGGTGCAGAGCCAGGCTTGATTAAAAGTCAAGGTATAATTTGTGGAATTTAAATTCAGTTAATAATCTAAACTCTATTTTGTACTGAGGATGACCACAAAGTTGCCAACTTGTCATAAAAAAACACATCTAAGGTTCACTAATGTGACTCCTGGCCCACTGCAAACTATTCAGCTTAAGGGCAACTATTCAATGATGACTGGCCTTTCCAATTGTGCCCAGATCCTAAAATATGAATAAACAAGTGTTTGAATGCTTAACTAATAGCAGTCCTAACATGATCAAGTTTAATGTAATGTTAGAAAAGGAGAAACAAAAACAACTATAATTCTTGATGTAAGCAAGTTTGACTTTCCACAATGAGTTAAAAGCCAAGTTAATTTAGGAAGAAAACGTTGAAAGATCTGTGGGAAGAGTTCAGGATAGAATTTAATGTTATACACAACTAGCTTACATCCATAAAGAATGAGAAAAGAAACAACCATGGATGATTGAAGAAGTATAAAATTAAACAGTGTTCAAAATGCAAAAACTTGCACAGTTCCAGGTTATAGGAGAGATACTGTACGTTACAGAGTTACTTAAACAAAGGTGTATGCAAGGATATTAAGTGGTAAGAAAATATTTTTTATAACTATATTGAAAGAAAAAGAGGATAGCCAGGACCAATATGGGCTTTTATAAAACTAATAATTGTCATATTATTAATGAACATCAGGAAAGACAGACACGTTAAATAACTACTTTGCAGCAATATTTACTGTAGAGAAAGAGGATAGTATATCAGACGTCCAAAGAAAACTAATATTGATTAAAGGAGAGGGACACATATTTAGTGTAAACAAAAAACAGTAACAAAAAAGTGGCAATAATGAGCAAAAAATCCCCAAGACTGAATCAATTCCATCCCTGGCTTCTATTAGGAGGTAGGTAAATCGATAAATCATGGCATATTCCCTATCTATAATCTTACAAAGCTCTTTCAGTTTGCGATGGAAGGGAAATGAGGTTTGAAAATTCTCTTCAGCAAAATTGTCCGGTAGATGATCCTTCTCCTGAGATTCCACCAACATGGAGGCCTCCATCCAGCCAATTCACCAGGGGTGGCACAGTGGCACTGCAGGTAGTGCAGCTTTATTGACATGGGTTCAGTTCTGACCTCCAGCGAGACCACATTGGTTTCCTCCCACATTCCACAGATATTCTGGTTGTTAGGTGAATTAACCAAATTACCCATTTTATGGTGTGTGTGTGTGTGTGTGTGTGTGTGTGTGTGTGTGTGTGTGTGTGTGTGTGTGTGTGTGTGTGGATGTGGGTGGGAAGGTGAGAGGAGGAGAACAGTATTGAGGGCTGGAGGGTTGTGGTGTTAATGGGCAAGTGGGAGAGAATAGGCTACAGGCAAATAAATGGGGGAATTGATTGATGGGATTGCTCTTAAAACTGGCATAGACCTGATGGGCTGAATGGCCTATATCTTAAGGAAATGTGAGATATGAGACTCAGCAAAGTCTGGTTGCCCTGGATAATAATAGATAGGGCAGGCACGGTAGTGTAGCGGTTAGCGTAACGCTTTACATCACCAGCGACCTGGGTTCAGTTCCCGCCGCTGTCTGTAAGGAGTTTGTACGTTTTTCCTGTGTCTGCGTGGGTTTTCTCCGGGTGCTCCGGTTTCCTCCCACATTCCAAAGACGTACAAGTTAGGAAGTTGTGAGCATGCTATGTTGGCGCCAGAAGAGTGGCGATACTTGCGGGCTGCCCCCCAGAATGCTACACAAAAGATACATTTCACTGTGTGTTTTGATGTACATATGACTAATAAAGATCTTATCTTATCTGATAAGATAACCACATATTAAGCTAAAATATTCCAGTGCCTGCCACAACCTCCATCACTGTCAAGTATTTCACATCTTGTGGGACGAGTGGGTAGGGGGTGGTGGGGAGACGGTGGTTATTGGGAGAAGGTTACCATTGATGTGAACCTTAATTAGATCAAACATATCAGCAGACATGGACGAGTGTGCTAGTGGCTTTGCCATCTACAGGGCTTAAGGAGTAGTGCAATGAAATATTCATTATTCACCTGTTGACTGTAGCCATGTCAAACATGAAGCTCTCCTCCATACAATGCCAGCTGGTTGATTGGTGATTGGTACCGGGATCAATATCCAGTCCATTCACTGTAAAAGTGCCTGCTCTATGTATCATATTTGATCCATCTTTCCAGATAAACTTTGATGGTCTCTGATATTCCATTTTATATCTTCTAGTTAATAAATTATTCCAAACATCTCTTTATGGAGTGGATCTCTTTTGATCCAGTTTTAAATTTATCAATCACTAGATTTAATTATGCTGGGAATAATGGGACTGTTGAGGGGATTAGGATTGTGCAGTAACAATTTCACCCAATTAAAGAATATTTAAAGGCAAGATTTGCCACACCGTGACTAGTGGCAGCTTGTGGGATTTGTCTGAGTCAGAAATTGGAAGGTTCAAGAGATGCTCCTTTTTTTCAGAGAGAACTTAGGCTACATGATTGAGGGAGTGCACCACATTAAAGATGCTGCCTTTTAAGCTGAAGTCCCATTTCTCTTGGGTATTTAAAACCAATACCAGTGTAGTATTTCGTGGAAAAGCAATGGAGTTGTCCTAATATCTTGGCCAACACTTGTCCTTCAAGCAACATTTCTAATTTCAGATTATCATCTCATTATCATTTTACTGCTTGAGGGAGCTTGCTGTTTGCAAATAATCTGCGACATTTCCTTCATCACAACAGTGATCTCATTCCAAATCTCATCATAAACTGTATAATACTTTGGAATGTTCTGGAAGGGATATGAAAGGCAATTCATAAATGTAAAACTTTCTCCTTGAGGGAGTTTGATTGACTGATGTTACCTGGATTATAACCTTGGGTGGACTTTATCCAGCAAGTATATATGCAACATAGCTCAGCTTTGGTTTGTAGTTTGGCATCTGCAATCATTGATTTGTTTTGGTTTAGCGGTAAGAGTGATGCAGTTGGCTTCAATGTCACTGGGCTAGGGAGGAGAAAATCCATCTGTTTTCCCAGCCACATCACTAAAACTGGAAATGCCTGTGCAGGGACCTTAGGTGTTACCTGATCCACAATGTCAGGGAATTTGTGTAGCTGCTATCACTTGCTGCAATATCTCACATATAAATAATGTGATTTGGAGATTGAATGGAAGCAGGGGCCACCATCTTTTTCACCGAGCCAGGTGCCTGCTAAGTAGATACTGCAGTATCAGCCACTTGCTTTAGCTCCCTCTCAATATTCAGTACTGTTATGGGAGAAGTATTCAGAGTATGATGGCCGACATTTTAGTGTATGTTTAGCACAAGTAACAAACAATGATTTTCCGCATCTTCAAGGAAGAAAATGCAGACTGTGAACAGAGCACAGAGAAATAGATAAAATTGTCAAGTTCTTCCTCAACAAAAACTACTTTACCATTTAATAGCCAGTAAGGCTAAATAAGACTAAACAGCTGAGATTTTTGGTCCTGATAAGACATAGGGCATACAAAAAAAATGCATCAAATTGTAACACACTCCAGGCTGTTCTTCTGCTAGAATCCTGTTAGTGGCAGTGCTGTGCTACTAGAGATCAATGTTCTCAGCAATAATCCCACCAGCAATTTAATGACATGTTAGCTGTTTATAAAGATCACATTACACTTAATTTGTGAGATATAATGAATTGCTAGGAATTGACTTAAATTTGCAAAAAAGTTAAACTCAGTTGTTCTGAAAATGAGAGGTCCCAGAGAATTCTGAAGTAAAAGTACCCCAGAGTTTTGTCACAAATGTACATTTGGTTAATGTCTATTACCAGTCGAAGGTGCCTTCTTAGCCATTGTTTGTTAGTTAACAGTTTTCAGATTAACAGCAGATTGTGTTAGATTTGTTCATAAGTGTTCTGGCCTTCCTGCTGCCGACCATTTACAGGGTTGACCTGCCATAATTAAGAGCTAATTAATTTAAATACCTCTTGGTGTCTATCTAATGGAAATTGGCAACAGTGTACTAATGTGCCAAACATTAAGAAGCAACATTTAAAGGGCCGTACTGTCTGAGGATTGCATCACAAGACTGGAGACAGCAGGTAAGTATATGAATCTTTGACTGGCAGCTTCACTGAATGTCTTAAGTGTAATTTTTATGCCTCATTTTAGAAGAAGTTAATTGGAATATGTAATAGTGCCATAAAATCAGCAGGACGTTGAAAAGACAGACAGTACAGCTGAGGGAATTCAGTAAAGGGAAAAACTGCTGGCACTCTGTGAGACCAAGTTGCAAAGATGCATCTTGTGCAACCTGCTCCTTGAAGGAGCAATTCATTGCGACATTTTGTATTGAACCTAATTTTGAGGAGTCAGATTCTGTGCATATTGCCACATTTAATTTCGAACAGTACAAAGCAGCAATTACTGTTGAGGAAGTTGAGGGCTGGGGTGAGAGACCACAAAGTAAAGTGGGTTCCACTTATTGCTGTCTACACCCTGGGGAAGGCAGCAACCTCATGAAGCCAGATGCCCCACTACAGTTCCTCATAAGGCAACTTCTCAACTGACCAGAAAAGTCACATGATAAATGCACCATTAGGCCAAAGGACGTGAGTTGTAGTCCATGATGTAGGAATTGGTGGGATGCCTCTTCTTGTTGGTGAAAACTACACTTACCATACCACAACTTTCACAAGCATCATCTTATATCACTAAGTTATCTTGAAATTGGCCTGATGTGTAGGCTTGCCCACCATCCCCCGCCTCTCCATGCCTGTACTAATCTGACACTGATGTGTGGGTTCAGTCACCCTGGACCACTCAATCCAGTTTAAAAATTACTAAAACTGGCTCAAATAATCAAACAAATAATATTACTTTTAAATAGAATGTTATTTTTAGAAAATGAATGAAACATGTTATTTTATGTTAAATGATGATAAGTAATTACAAACATTAAAATAAATGAAAAATAATTAATCGGGCTTTGTTACCTAATCTTCAGGTCAACAGTACCTAGTCAAGTACTCGCGCATGAAGGGCTGACCACTGGCATTTCCCTTTGGAACTGTTTCCCAAAACCAACTGAGTTCAGCCCACTATGTCATACCCACTCCTTAGTTGGCATCTCAGTGGCTCATGTATTGTGCAGGTTATTATATCTTCAAGTCTTACTCAGGTATTTAAGTCACATGCAACAGCAAAGGTCACTGATACTCACTTGGAACCAAGATTTAACAATAACTACAATAGCTGTGAATTTGGGTTGTACAGAGGTGGGTCCTTGGTGCTAAGGAAACCACTTGCTTCCTGTTTTCTTTGTAATTCTTGAGTGGATATTTTGGGCACAAGTATGCTACTTGGCAGATTAGGATGGTGTGGTGATGTATGCACTGTGCACACACACCAGATATACACAATGTGTTTTATGCATGGAAAGCCTGGATCAAACTGAGAAGTGCACTTTGCACACATTTTCTCCCAACCCAGGCTTCCCATTGCCCTGAACTCTTCTACCTCACAGTCATTCACTGGTGATGCTGGCTTTCAGCCACCATGCAAAACCGACAGATGTTTGGTTGGGACAAGCACTTTACTCTCCAGAACTGGCTTCTGACACCAGTGAAGGCAGCTTCACCAAGGGGACTAAGGCAGTTAGAGGAGGTGATTGCCTGTCATTTTCTCAAAGATAATTAGGGATTATCATTAAACACCGATCTTCTGTCAATGTGTGGATAAAAATTAAGGAAAAAAAATCCTTATTCCACCATAGTTCCCACCTCCCCTATTGCCAATCAGCTATCTGTGTGATCACAGCTGATGAATACATGATCAAACCAAATTACCATTTAATTAAGATTAAAAACCCAAATAATCATTGAAACACACTTGTACAAATAGTCAGTGCCTGCCTTTGCCTCTCCTTTCTACAGCCTTACACTGTTCCCCTAGTCATCACAACATAGTGGTTTCAACGTGTTCTGCAATGAAAACTGAGGCATTGGTCATCACAGTTAATATAATGGCTAGGTCCACAGGTACTGAAATGGTATTGGACAATTCTTTAATTCAAGGAAGGACAGGTTCTAGGCTATCCGAAGGACCCTTGACCCACTTTAAGCAGGTCTGTCGATACTGATCATTACATTGTGTACACTTATCAACTTTCATCTGTAGGCTGCTTATTGGGTCCTCATCTGAGCCTAATGGAAGAGACCTCACATTCCACGGATCTGATCCCTGTTCTCTTCTTACCCCACGTGCAACCCTTCCCCATCCCACCCACTGCACCTCTTCCTCTGTCATGGCCGCAGGCCACTTATGTCTGGTAACTGATTAAGCTGAAGTTCAGTTTGTAAAAGTGGTAAGCAATTGAGCTGTGATTACTTGTGAAAATTTGCAGTGGAAAGAAAACAAATGCCAAGACAGCTGAATAAAAATTGAGAAATACCAAGATCTTTTTGTTCCATGAACTTTACTCTGTAATGATAGCAATTTTAGTCTTTTTTATAATCTTGGAACAACTTTCTGTCATCTGCAATACTTTAAAATCCAAGCCTGGTGTCACCCAACCACAACTTTCTGCTTTCCCTTATCCTTATTGCCTTTGCCTTTATTGATGTTCAGAGCCATGAGCCTTGACACATGCTTGTTGCCAGCCTTCTTCATACCTCTGCCTAACCTTTCCACTCACTTGCATTTCTCAGAAATATGAAATCATCCCTCTATTTTTCAAAATTCAGCAGTAATCTTCAATGAAAAGCAATAAGAATTTTGTGTAAAATAATGGTCAAATAAGTGATATTAATTTCAGAAGATTATTCATTTATATAAAACACATTAAATGCTGGAAAAGCTCAGCAGCTGTGGAAAGAGAAACGGTGTTGACATGTCAGATTGAAAACCCTTCATCACAATGTTGTGAATCCATCATACATTTCATGTTGCTCCCCTCACATGTTAGACGTGTTTCAAGGCAAAAATTAAAGGGAACAATCATTGAGGACATCCAATCTCTCCTTAAGCTCTTGCACTGTATCTCCCCAAGATTCAGTCTGGAATGAATCAACTAGTGACTGATGCAAAGTTTGTCTTGCTGAACTATTTTACATAACCCAACCAAATTATATTAGTTTTTATACAATCATCCTCTCATTGTGATTCATGTGTTATTGAGCAAATTAATCTTTTACCAATTATTGAGATTAATTGGACAATAAAACCAAGAATAATAATTGTTTATTCATCTTAGACACATCATAAGGGGCATTTAAATGTCAAGTATGTCAATAATTAGCAGACAAATAATTGGTTAAATAAATAACCGATTAGAAAGCTTATTCAGTTGTGCCACATTAATTCAGCATTGATTGGTTGCTGACAATACAGTTCTGGTCAGTATCTGTGATTGTTATGAGCTGCTAAGAGTAATTAAAGATGAGATTGTTTTGATAACATTAATAATATAAAATAATTGGAAAGCAAAATAGTGCTGATGCTGGGAATCTCAAATAAAATCTGTAATCTGGCTATTAGATGACAATTTAATTAAATATATTAAGGTATCACAGCTAATGCTTGCAGGTAATAATGTCTGCAGAATTTATCTTATCTAGTCCGTTTAACCTCCCATTTGTAACTGCCCGGCACACTAAATACCTTTAGTAGAAATGGGTGCGTGAAGCTGTACTGTTCCACAGAAATTGTGCTGCATTTGGGTTTGGATGCAGATGCCAGGTTTAGCACTTCCAGCCATGATTTATTGATGGCAAAGAGCAATTAGGACCAAAACTGTGTGAAATCAAACTTTTAAACTAGCTGCAGGAAGGATAGTGTTGGATGTCGGTGTAATGATCCTTTATCCTCTGAGCTTCTATTTAGTTCCATTCTTTCTAGATCCTCTGCTGCTGGGTGAACACCTATCCTGTACCAGTGCTTGTATTTAGGTTACATTGTCACATCTCAGGGAAACTTGAACATTTAAATGTCACACCTAGAATTCTTTGTTTCCATCTGGTATAGCCAAACAGTTTTTAAGTTTCAGTTCCATTGGAGATTTGCCTCTTGGGTTTATAACGATGTTCCAGATAAAGAATTCCTAAATCTAATACACTAGATTCAGCAGTGAACACTATTGAAAAGCAAAATTGGAACTAAACTAAAAGCGAAGCAGGTGGATTTCTCTGGTGAGGTAGAGCTGCAGTTCCTTAATGAGCTTATTCCTTCCTCATCATTCAGCAGGGCTGCTTTTGGGCCACCATAAGTTGATTCCCTTATAGTGAGCATTCTGAATTCGACAGGACACCAGCACAGAGGATTGCACAATAGAGGGTGTGAGGATGTGGTTGGGATTTTGAATGAGTCTGGGCTTGTGAAAGGTTGTTGGAGAGAAACTAGGGAAAAGTAAGCTGGATAAGTCAAAGCTTGTGATGAAGGTAAAGACATTATTTAGGATTTGTCTGCAGAATTTCAGCGCATAGCAAGCCAAAATGCAAAAAAATGTAGAAGATCTTCCAAAGTTATTCAAACATCCTCTTCAAACTACTGGTAAATAGTAAAAGGTGGCATTGGAAATCCTCAGCAGTGACTTCTTTACTTCTATTCAGCTGGTTGCTGTCAGGGGAGGCCATCAAATCATGTATTATACATCACCATGACATGTCATCTATAATGCAGGCAAGCTAATTCTCAATCAGACTTCCAGTAAATCTCTGGGCAGCAGCTATTCGTGCATTCTTCAACTCTTTTGCCAAGGTGGCGTGTTATGCTAATCATAGTCAAGCCAACATTTTGTTTGAATATCTTAGATTGTGAAGAGGTGAGCAAGGGAAGGTCTTACTTGCAAACAAAATCACTGCCAGTAATTCTGGACTGCCTGACTCAGCACCAGGTGTGTTCATGAAATAGAGGCCAGGGGCCTGGAGATTTCACAGAGAATCACATTCAGCTTAACAAAGTTGTGGCTTGTCCAGGGTTTGATATGAACTAATCTTTGTTCTTTGTCGGCTGCAACAGATTCCTTGAAGCCCTGTTTAGATTTCATTCTGGAGCCTCAGCAATGTTGACAAATGAAAAGGTGGTATTCCTTTGCGTGCCCAAAGTATTTTTTAGTTATTTAGGAAATGGAAAGACTAAAGCCTTGTGATATTCCCTTCACCTATCTTTTATAACATGTGTTCTCTTAAAACCAGCCCATTTAGAGTTGGAGGGTGCAGACACAAGACATTACAGGTGCTGGAATCTGGAGCAGCAAACAATCTGCAGGAGGAACTCAGCGGGTTGAGCAGCATCTAAGGGGGGGAGAGGAATTGGAGGAAAGCTTCTTCAAAGTAGGCATGCCTTGAAGAGCCTTCACAGTGGAGAACTTCCATTCCTCCCACAGATGTTGCTCGACCCGTTGAGTTCCTCCAGCAGTTGTTTGTTGCTGGAGTTGGAGGGTGTTGTGCATGCAAAGTTTGGTTGCCCATTCTTTGTTTTATTTTCACAACAAGGTAAGGAAATTAATTGTGGCTTAAAGTAAAGCATGCTGACACCACCGAGGAGTGTTATTGAGAGTCTGTTCAGTTAGGGATGTTGGATGTGTGATAGAAAGTGTCATTGATATTCTGCCAAATCACCTTGTGTCATTGGTCTGGTTCAGTGACTCCACATAATCTGACTTAGGAACTTCAGCAGTTTAAATGCAGGTGGACAATTATCAGAATTAATTGAATTTCAAGAATATGACTCAAAATGATATTCATGACTGGTTAGCCTGCATTCACATGTCAGCTGTTGTATCCAGGAAGCCCATGAGTCTCCAACTCTGATCCATTATTCTGTATATCCATCATATATTGCAAGTACACATTTTGTAATGTTTAAATGAGCAGAGTTAACTTTTTGCTTTTTTCTGCCCACAGGGATGATCTGGTCAGAATGTAAAACAATGTGGTCTCAAGGCCCAGGAGAATATTTACTGGAACTATGGAATTTATTAGACTTTGGAATGTTAGCCATCTTTGCAGCATCCTTCATAGCGCGATTTATGGCATTTTGGCATGCTTCCAAGGCACAGAGTTTTGTGGATGAAACATTCAAAATGGATTCAGTGAGTGTGACTCTTCCAACAGAAATAGAGTACTACACCTTTGGTCAGTTTGATTTCTTTTCCTGTCAGTCCTTGTTATGCTGATTAATTTGCTCACCATCTATAAAAACCAAAGAGTTAGGTCCTTTATTGTTTAACTGTATGTTTTAAATTGAACACTGAAATTGCTTTAGGAATAGAACTCTGTATTACTCATTCAAATTGCCAGATATATGGATATACTAATTTGCTAAAACCCAATGTTATGATTTCAGGTGGCAGAACGAGGCCAGTTCACAAATTCAATATTAAAAATATTTACTGTGACAAACCTAAACATGCGATGTTAGTTGTGAATCATTTATCAGCAAATTCTGGACATACAAATGTCGTATTGCAGCAAATTAATTCTGTTATTTGAGTACTAAATTAGCTTAGAAAAGCAATTCTTAAGAATATTTAATAAATACTCTGATATGGTCATGTGAAATCTTAATGTGAACATTTGCCACTTCTGTGAAGTTATAAATGACTTGTATGCAGATACAGATTGTGTGAAATTAATCCAGGGCTGGGAACATATTGATACTTAAGCATGAGAATTCCTGGGTTCCCATTGTAAATGCAGTAGAGTGGCCCCAATGCTCAGTGAAGACAAAAGAGCTTGATCTTGTCAGAAAACCTCCGTTCAGCCCACTTAAATAATGCTAGTGTGACAAGTATGGGAGTTATGACAACAGGAAGCTGGGTGATGGAGAAAGGGTGTAATTTCCATCTTCATAAGAATCCAAATTACTGAGCTGAGCAGGAGGAGGGTCTACAAGGCTGCTGCTTGGGAAAAAAGACATCAAACATGGAACTAAGAAAGAGATGAGATAGGGCTGCTGGCCCAGTTCAGAGAAAGGAAGGGTGAAATAGTTGTAGCACTAGAGAAGAGAGCATGGCAGACAGGAGCACTGGCTGCATGGAAGGAGAGGACTGTGGCTGTGAATGAGATTTTGCAAAGTTTAGACCATAAGACATAGGAGCAGAATTACGCCATTCAGCCCGTCAAGTCTGCTCTGCCATTCGATCATACTGTTTAATTTTTCCCTCTCAACCCTGATTTCCTGCCTTATCCCCGTAACCTTTGACACCCTTACTAATCAAGAACCTATCAACCTCCTCTTTAAATATACCCAATGACTTGGCCTCCACAGCTGTCCGTGGCAAGGAATTCCACAGATTCACCACCCTCTGGCTAAAGAAATCCCTCCTCATCTCTGTTCGAAAGGGACATCCTTCTATTCTGAGGCTGTGCCCTCTGGTCCTGGACTCTCCCACTACTGGAAACATCCTCTCCACATCCACTCTATCCAGGCCTTTCAATATTTAGTAGGTTTCAATGAGATCCCCACTCATCCTTCTAAACTCCAGCGAGTATAGGCCCAGAACCATCAAACACTCCTCATACATTAACCCTTTCATTTCTGAGATCATTCTTGTAAACCTCCTCTGGACCGTCTCCAATGCCAGCACATCCTTCCTTAGATATGGGGCCCAAAACTGCTTACAATACTCCAGATGTGGTCTGACCAAGGCCTCAGCATTACATTCTTGCTTTTATATTCTAGTACTCTTGAAATGAATGCTAACATTGCATTTGCCTTCCTTACTACCGACTCAACCTGCAGGTTAACCTTCAGGGAATCCTGCACTAGGACTCCCAAGTCCCTTTGCACCTCCAATTTCTGAATTTGCTCCCCATTTAGAAAATAGTCTATGTCCTTATCCCTTCTACCAAAGTGCATGACCATACAGTTCCCGGTGCTGTATTCCATCTGCCACTTCTTTGCCTATTCTCTTAACCTGTCCAAGTCCATCTGCAGATTTGCTACTTCCTCAACACTACCTGTCCCTCCTCCTATCTTTGTACCATCCGCAAACTTGGCCACAGAGCCCTCAATTCCATCATCCAGAACATTAATATATAATGTGTAAAGTAGCAGACCCAACACCACTAGTCAGTGGCAGCTAACCAGAAAAGGCCTCCTTTATTCCCACTCTTTGCCTCCTGCCAGTCAGCCAATTTTCTATCCATGCTAGTACCTTTCCTGTAATACCATGGGCTCCTATCTTGTTTAGCAGCCTCATGTGCGGCACCTTGTCAAAGGCCTTAAGAAAATCCAAGTAAACAACATCCACTGACTCTCCTTTGTCTATCCTGCCTGTTACTTCCTCAAAGAATTCCAACAGATCTGTCAGGCAAGATTTCCCCTTAAGGAAACCATGCTGACTTTCGCCTATTTTATCATGAGCTTCCAGGTACCCCGAAACCTCCTTAATAATGGACTCTAACATCTTACCAAACACTGAAGTCAGGCTAACTGGCCTATAATTTCCTGTCTTTTGCCTCCCTCCCTTCTTAAAGAGTGGAGTGACATTTGCGATTTTCCAGTCCTCCAGAACCATTCCTGAATCTAGTGATTCTTGAAAGATCACTACTAATGTCTCCACAATCTCTTCAGCTACCTCTTTCAGAACCCTGGGGTGTTCACTCTTGCCTCTCTTTTACTCTTTATATATCTGAAAATCCTCTTTTATATCATTGGCTAGCTTACCTTCATATTTCATCTTTTCTCCCCTTATTGCTTTTTTAGTTGCCTTCTGTTGGTTTTTAAAGGCTTCCCAATCCTCTAGCTTCCCACTAATTTTTGCAACATTGTAAGCCCTCTCCTGCATCTTCCAAATTACTCCCAGAAACTCCTGCCATTGCTGCTCTACTGTCATCCCTGCTGGGGTCCCCTTCCAATCAACTTTGGCCAGCTCCTCTCTCATGCCTCTGTAGTTACCTCTACCCATTTAACATCAATACATCTGGTTTTAGCTTCTCCTTCTCAAACTGCAGGGTGAATTCTATCATATTATGATCACTGCCTCCTAAGGGTTCCTTCACCTTATGTTCCCTAATCAAATCTGGTTCATTGCACAACACCATATCCAGAACTGCCTTTTCCCTAGTGGGCTTGACCACAAGCTGCTCTAAAAAGCCCTCTCATAGGCATTCTACAAATTCCTTCTCTTGGGATCCATTACCAACCTGATTTTCCCAATCTGCCTGCATATTAAAATGCCCCATGGCCACTGTAACATTGCCCTTTTTACATGCCTTTTCTATCTCCTATTGTAATTTGTACCCCACATCCTGGCCACTATTCAGAGGCCTGTATGTGACTCCCCACAGGGTCTTTTTACCTTTGCAGTTTCTTAACTCTACCCACAAGGATTCTATATCTCCTGATCCTGTGACACTTCTTGTTAAGGATTTGATTTCATTTTTTACCAACAGAGCCACCCATCCCCTCTGTCCACATGCCTGTCTTTTCACTAGGATGTGTATCCTTGGATGTTTAGCTCCCAGCTGTGATCTTCCTTTAGCCACGGCTCTGATCCCCACAATGTTGTATCTGCCAATTTCTAACTGCTCTACAAGCTCATCTACCGTGTTTCGTATACTGCGTGCATTCAAATATAACACCTTCAGTCCTGTATTCACCACCCTTCTTCTCAAATTTGTCTCATGTTGCCTGAAGTTAAATTCTGATCCCTTTCTAAGCTTTCTGTCTTATTCTTTATTTCTGGAGATTTCTGTAACCTCTCCTGCACTCTCCTTCCCTTTTACTTTATCCATACTTTTCTAATCTGTTGAACCCACCTCCCTACTATTTAGTTTAAAGCCCTATCTACAGTCCTAGTTATGCAATTCACCAGGACCCTGGTCCCAGCGTGGTTCAGGTGGGGCTCGTCCCATTGGAACAGCTCCCTCCTTCCCCAATACTGGTGCCAACAATGTCCCATGAATTCAAACCCACTTCTCCCACACCAATATTGAGCCACGCGTTTAACTTTCTGATCTTATTGACCCTGTGCAAACTTGCACATGACTCAGGTAGCAATCCAGAAATTATTACCTTTTTGATTCTGCTTTTTAGTTCCTAGCTGCTCAAGTTCCCTCAGCAGACATCAGTTTACAATGGCTATAGAATTATTATTCTCATAAGGTCAGTAAAAGAGTATTTTCAGATCAATGATGGAACAGATAACTTAATAAAAAAGAAATGTAAAAGGGTTTTTGCTGGTAGAAGAGCCAAAGATGTGCAGATGTTTGGTGACATGCCTTGAGGGGCAAGAAGTTTTATTAGAATACAGAGTGTTGAAAAGATATAGATCATAAATGGACTGAGACATCCAAAGAACTTCTTTTGCATACATGTGCAAAGTGAGTCTTGCTCAGCTATTTTCCACCTCTTTTTCTGGGATCTGATTCCTGCTCTTCATGTGCCAGGTCCTCTGTAACACCTGTGTTATTTCAGAAACAGGGTATCCTTCAGGGCATTCACTGCTAGTCTTCTCCTCATTGTAATGTTGTGGATCACTTAAGATATTAGAATGGCCTGAATCTTGCAGTAATTAAAACAGCAAACCATCACTGTTTCTTACTGTTACTCTGTGGAATTGACAGTGACTTGGGTTTTCTTTGTGCGGCTTAGAACATACTGTAAATCTCTAAGTTTCTGTCAATGATTGTGTGGGACTCCACAGCTGCAGTGTTTGTCGCCATCTCTAATGAAATCAAGAAGAATCCTTCAAACTTCAGCTTATTTTTTTACAAAGTTGTCCCAGAAAATATTTTGCTTGTTACATGATCAGTAAATATTTATTACTTAGCAAACTATTTGATAGTAATTTTTTTGTGAATGTATTGTAATTTATTTATATAAATATTTTAAAATGTGGGATTTTAAGACCTATAAACAGATTTTTAAGGTTATATTTGACATTTCAGATCATGTGTGTGTGTGGTACAGTCTTTACTTAGTAGTCTGTAAAAAGTTAATTAAACATTCCTTCCTGGTTTACTGTCTGTGAGAATTCTTCAATGTGATTGGCTGTTCAGCCAGCTTGATGACATTGCATCTGCTGGTGCCACTGATGTGATGCCTGACAGCAACAGATTTCAGAGAAGCAGCAGTCCCCACTGCAGAAGTTGCTGGATCTTGGTAGCTTTCCTCAAGCTCCTCATCAAGCACTGTTGCTCTACTATAGAGTGCACACTCTGTGCTGTAAAGCAGAATACTATGCAAGGCAAATGACACCCACCTGGACAGCACTGCCTTCCTTTAAAAATCCAAATGACTTCCTCAATTCTTTGTATTCATGTATAGTCCTGACCAAGTTTGGGTACATGATGGAAAAGACCAAAAGAAGCAAAAATGCTATAAAATGTAAGCTAGATGGAAATGTTTTAGAGTGATTAGAGAGTTGTATTATCTATGATATTATGATAATTCCTTCTTGGAATACTGAATTCATAAATTTTACATTTCCAAAAAATTAGTGGGGTAGGTACAGTAGGAAGACAATCATAACAAGGCCCCAGACAATTTCCTAGCAGAGCTCCAAGCATTAATATTTCTCTCCCTCTTTCCAGACTTTTTCTTTCATCCACTAACTCCCAGTATTGGGAGGAGCCAAAACTCCATTTTCTCACCAGTGTTTTTTAAATTGTAAATGATTGTTGAAAGCAGTACAAGTGAAAGTCATCTGGAGTTCAATGTCTTGAAACTACATCAAAGTACAACAGTATCTGGTTAATCAAGACCAGACAAAGAGGGAGGGAAGATTCTTTCCATAACATGTCATACCGTGTTAAGCTGTTTTTTTATGAGCCGGTTTACAATGTTATTACCAACAACACACAGACGAAAACTATTCTCAGAAACAATTGGCCCAATGGCCAAAGTTTCAAGGAGGATAAAATTCACGTAGATGAGAGTGCAAAATGGGTGATAGCAGATTGGCCACTTATAATACAGCCTGCCCAATATTACCCTTTATTGACTTTAATGAACCTATGGACTACTGTGCCAATGGTCTCCATATCCATTAAGTCTAACAAAGGCAACATCTAATTTGCTGCCCATGGATAATTAAATGTGAGGGTCTTGAGCTGGGGAAACATTTTCAGCTTCTTTTTCCATTGAATATCGGCAAAGGTACCCTGGCATTGTTCACTATCTCTTCATGATAAGAATTTCCAACAAACAGAA
The DNA here is from genome assembly GCF_009764475.1 of Pristis pectinata. Taxonomy (NCBI): domain Eukaryota; kingdom Metazoa; phylum Chordata; class Chondrichthyes; order Rhinopristiformes; family Pristidae; genus Pristis; species Pristis pectinata. The sequence goes on along the minus strand of NC_067415.1, from coordinate 50,757,642 downwards.
GGTCCGCTTTCTGGTTTCCCTCAGACACCTACTTACCCTGACCACTTGATCGAGACTCCTTTGGTGATAGTTCCTCAGGCATGTTATTGCCATCCATTGAGATTAAGTAGCAATTTTGTTGATGTGTGTTTAAGGTTGGTTACAGTAATTGTTGTGTTTCCACCTGCCAACTGCCTTTGATCCTGGTTATGTGATGGCCTGTTTCCCCAGGGTGCACAATAACACATAACAATTTTGGCTTGTTTGGAGACCTTCAAACATACTTTGCATTGTGGTACATTGTGTGTGAAGTTCTTGTTGACAGTATTGTGCCTATGTCTTTGGGAGTGAGACAATGATAAGACAAGGTATAGTCACTCCTCGATCTCGCATTTCAAGGAATTTAGGTGACCAGAGGACATTTGAAAATGATTGATAAAAGTACCAGAGGGGAGATGAGGATAATCTTTTTATCCATTAAATGGTAATGATCTAAAAGCACTGCCTGAAAGGGTGAAGGTATTGAATACAATAATAATTTTCAAAAGAGAAAGACTAAAGGGGAAAGACAGCAAAGCTGTGGTAAAGGAACAAAGGACTGATTTAATTGGATACTTCCATCAAAGAATTGCCTATCATGCCTGTACAGTTTTATGATTTTATGACCTCGTGGGAGAACTCTGGTCTCTGGTAGAGCTTCCTCAAAGGTGACCGATAAATTGCAAGTTTTGGGCTATTCTCCAAATGGGAGTTGTTCCCTTTTCTTACATTTTATACTATTCTGACAAAGGAAGCATAGTCTACAGATGTAAACTTATAAAACATGTGTAAGCTCAAAGCTCATTGATTTTGTGCTTGGAGTCATACTCAGCAAGAACACTGTGTGACAGTGTTGTGGGCATCACTTCTAACCCATGGCTCTCTTGAGTGGCTTTTCACAACTGAACCAATGATGCCAAACTATTGACAGACATATGTCCGTTTTATTTGCCAATAACTGAATGTGCCTCCAGCAGCTAGCCAGAACAAATTTGCTTTTACTCTCTTTTTTGGTGTGCTATGCAGCAGTTTCAAAATAAAGCAGGCTAGTAACTTACCCCCCCCCCCCAAAAAAAATGTGTTTTGAATATGGTAGGCAGCATAAGGTTTTAAGATTTATTCTGTTATGTATTACATCAAAGTGACCTGCAGCAGAACTAATACTCTGTCTTTTAAATATTTTGTTCAGCACGAATGAAATGGCTTCCATCTGATCCTCAACTCATCTCGGAAGGCCTCTATGCAATAGCAGTTGTGATGAGCTTCTCCAGAATTGCATACATTCTTCCAGCTAATGAAAGCTTTGGGCCTTTGCAAATATCGCTTGGAAGAACCGTGAAAGACATCTTCAAATTCATGGTCATATTCATCATGGTTTTTGTGGCCTTCATGATTGGAATGTTTAATCTTTATTCTCACTACCTTGGAGCGAAGAAGAATAATGCTTTTACAACGTAAGTACTGCTCACACTTTAGTGCTTTTAATGAATTGCTTGCATTTTGATATCTTGGACAAGACTACCATATACCTTTTAAATTCATTAAAACTCCTCAAAAATTTGGACAGTTAGCTCTCAGATTCATTGACTTGGATTGGTATTTCTGTTTGCTTATTTTCTGTTTAGGTGTAATTATATTCGTAAAGCAAGTTTAGTTCAAAGCTGATAATAAAGAAGAACTAGCGTGATTGAACCTAAAGAAAATAGAGAAGTTTTATCCAAATAAACTTTGGAAGTGACTGTTGTAGACTACTGAAGTCATAAATTTTAATAGTTTTCCTCCTTAGCCACTTTTTTAAAGAACAAGCTCTAGCTCACGTTACTATGATAACTTGAAGAGATAGCTAAATGGAAACAGATGAATTTGTCCTTGGTCACTTGTGCTAAGCACACAATGTAGTGGCGGCTGGGTGTTCTACACCCTTCTGAAATTTGTCGAAGTCAGTAGGATCTGAATTTTGGAAGTAGGCTATAATGTATGGCCAATCGCATATTGACACTTATACAGGTGATAGAAGGTAAATTTCTACTGCATGGTTCTATAGACTGGGGAGAATCAGGGTAGACAGGTTCTAGCACTTGGGTTGAAGACATGTGAAAGTATCAGCTATTGGTTGCACTTATCTTTGCGACTGAAGACCTGTGCAAAGCAAGATCTTGGGAAGAGTATGAAGGCATTCAGTTCCAGGATCAGATCAGTCATGGATGAGTGGTAGTGGGCACTGCAGTCGCCATGAGTGCATGACACGATCAGTGACATCTGCACTGAAGCACTCAGTCCTTCAGGCCATAGCACAGTAGGATAAGCACACTTGCTGTAGAAGCTTTGAGCTCCAACTCAAACATGCTGCCTTTGTTGGCATCAAAATACTTGGAGAGAATGTGCAGAAAACATAAGGCAATGATTCTTGGATCACATAATTGTTCAAAGTGCCACTGGTAGGCACGTTGTGATTTTGTGGACGGACCTTCCAGCAGCATGGTCTGGCACAGCGTGTGGCGTTTGCTCCTGGGATGGTATCAGTTATGGCCATCAAGCATTCTCAAGCAGCTAACGGATAAAACCTGAAGCCCAGATAGTGCCACACATGGTGACATGTCAAGACATCACAATGTCACCACATGCAGCCAAAATTCCAGCCGGTTAGTAATGAAATGTTGCAAAAACTAAAGAAGACTTGTACCTCTAATGGGAAAGTTGTACTTATGGCCAGAGCAAATGGTGGGAATCATTCATAAGACAGTCCAGTTTCTTGCCACTCCATCCACCACCTTGTTCAGCACACCTGGGTTCAGAGGCAAGTTCAGCATTAGGTTGGATGTGCTGGGATCTGACCTCTTGTCTCTGGTTCATGTGCTTCAATGCACAGTTGTGGAAGTCAGAGGCAAGGTGACCTGGGAGAAGTGAGCAGGTTCTAACCCACACTGCCTTCTCAAGGGTCAATAGATTTGACCAGAAAAGATTTTTTTTCTGCTTTTATTAATTATTCACCTGCCTGTGGGTAATTTCTGGGAAAAGATGAAATGGGAATTAATACTTTCACATAAAGATGAAAGGGAAGCAATTTACTCCTTTAAACTTACAACTTTAAATGGCTCAGAGGCAGGAAGATGAGTGAATTTGACCCACATTTTTAAACAGGCGCCTTTTATTGATGTTACTTCGGAAAGGCATTCCAGTTATTTGTATAATTGTTGTTACAACTATGTGTTAGATAGTGGCCAAGATAAATGTGTATCTAGATGGACTTATGGCATTACAGATGTGCACACAACATACAGAGGTGCAGAATGTTGGTAAGAGACAACCTGATTTATCTATGTCAACATTTGGACCAAAATATCCATTACCTTAACTGTGATGGAGGAAATCCTGGTACGGTACATGTTGTACCCAGACGTAGTAAAACATCTGTGTTCAACATCAAGCAGCCAACATTTAATTGTCTCCTGCTCCCCTTTTGTGCCTTTATGCAGACTCATTAATTTCTTGTCATCTTTAAACAAAGGCTTGTTGATTAAAGCAGAGAAACTCCATTCATCCTCAATCTTTTCTGCCATTTTTAGATTGGTGAAAGGGTGAATTCATGATTGATGAGCACTGGACCATATTACAATTTAATTTGTCCAGTGATAAAATTGTGAGAAACAGATTAAAGCTGTTTTGTTCACTGTGTAACATACTGATTTTCCCACGTTAAAGACCAATCATTATTTCAGTTATATCAGCTTGAGCTACAGTCAGATCACACCTTGATGGAAATAATTTAGTAGTACATCACATAGAGCAATAAATACACAATTGCAGAACTGAGGAGATGTACCTTCCTCATCTCATTGTCTGTAACCATGACATTGTGGCGACTCACCGTCTAGTCGGGCGAACCGGCTCGGCAGTCGGGTCGCGCGGCGTCGGAGCGACGAGGCCCAAGATGGCGGCGGGCCTTGTCTTTCCGAGCGACGGGGAGAACCCGCGCGCGGGAAAGTCCTGATGACGTAGGACTTACGTCATTGCCGGTTTTTTTTGGGCGGGAGTTTTTCTCCCTTAAAGGGCCCGCACAAGGCGGGAAAATAAACCAGTTCTGTTTGGCAATCCTCCGAGTAGAGTCTTGTTTTATTCCGCGGTAGCAACCGCTACAACATTAACTTTATTTTTCCTGAAAGTTTAGCATCCATATTTGGTTAGTATACACGATTTGATGCCTTTCTGCATCCTGCTTGCTGGTGAAATTGTTGGTTAGTGAACTTCTCCTGGACATTTCAACTCACAACCTTGTGACCACATTACAGGCTACTTTTGGGTTCAGCTTTAGGAGTTTTTCAGCTGTAAATGTGAAAATAATGGTTCCTAAAATATTATTTCATTCAGCTATTCATTTTGCACAACTATTTCTGATTTTCCAATAGATGACATGATCTATAGAGTCATAGAGTTAGACAGCATGGAAACGTTCCCTTTGGCCCAACTCATCCATGCCAACCAAGGTGCTTTCCTGAGCTAGTTTAATTTGCCTGCATCTGTATCCTTTAAACTTTTCCTGACCATGAACCTATCCAAATGTCTTTGTAACTGTAATTGTACCCACCTCTACCACTTTCTCTTGCAGCTCTTTCTAAATACCCACCACCCTCTGTGTGAAAAACCTGCCTCTTGTGTCCCTTTTGAATTGTTCCCCTCTCACTTTAAACCTATGTCCTCTAGTTTTAGACACCCTTACCCTGGGGAAAAAACTGTGACAATCTATCTCAGCTATGCCCCTCATGATTTTATAAACCCCTGCCAGCTCACTCCTCAGTCTCCTTCACTTCGGGGAAAACAATGTCAGCCTATCCAGTCTCTCTAGGCTTTCCAGTCCCAGTAACATCCTTGTGAATCTTTTCTGCACCCTCTTGAACTTAATCACATCCTTCCTGTAGTTTGGCAACCAGAATTGCATGCACTATTCCAAATGCGGTCTCACAAAGGTCTTGTACAGCTGTAACTTGACGTCCCAACTCTTGTACTCAATGCCCTGCCCAGTATAGACCAACGTACCATATGCCTTCTTCACCACCTTGTCTACCTGTGTAGCCACTTTTAGGGAACTATGTACTTGTGTCCCTAGGTCTCTCTGTTCTACCACATTCCCCAGGGTCTTGTCGTTCACTGAATATGTCCTTCCCTGGTTTAACTTCCCAAAATGCATCACTTTGCACTGTCTGAGTTGAATTCCATCTACCATTCCTTTGCCCACTTTCCCAGTTGATCTAAATCCTGTTGTAACCCGAGACAACCTTTTTCACTGTCCTTACACCACCAATTTTAGTGCCATCCGCAAACTTACTAATCACGCCACCTACATTCTCGTCCAAATCATTAATATAGAGGACGAAGAATAGGGGACCCAGAACCAATCCTTGTGGCATACTGCTGGCCTCCAGTCTGAAAATCAACCTGTTCACAGCCTATCTGAGATGAGCTTTTGAGACAATCAACCAATTTTTGTATATTCCCAACTTTAAATACAATTCTTCAGAAACTAATAAGCTTTCTGATTGTCCCTTTGTGTTTACATTTTTTGAAACCTCATGTTCTCTTTTCTCTCTTTGCTTTCATCCCATCTCACTGCCCTTATTGTTAATAATCTAACCTCCTGATACCACAAGCCGTTCCACTACCCTAAATCGGAACATTCTCTACTTGCCTAGTCACACCCAAAAATCTTGACACCATCCAGAACAAAGTAGCTTGATTAGCATCATCATCCAATACTCTGAACATTCATTCACTTCATTAAAGATGCTTCATGGTAGAAGTGTGTCCCTTCTAAAGACATACAGCAGCAACTTGCTAATGCTACTTGCACGGCATTTCCAAAACCCCTAACCCCTGGCACTGAGAGAATAGCAGGTGCTTGGAAAATGTAAGTGTAGTGCTTGTAGTATCTCTATGCACATGGGCACATTGAAGCTATGTATTAATAGCAGGTAATAAAGAAAGTTTTTTAACCTAAATAATCTTGTATCTGCACCGTAGCATATATTAAATTTAATGAGAAATGAAAAGAAATGTGTATTTTGAACTGATATGCAGAATGGATCCAATAGTATTTATTATTTCTCTTACAGTGTTGAAGAAAGCTTTAAAACTTTGTTTTGGGCTATATTTGGATTATCAGAAGTCAAGTCAGTGGTCATCAATTATGATCACAAATTTATTGAGAACATTGGCTATGTTTTGTATGGTGTATACCACGTGACAATGGTCATTGTGCTTCTAAATATGCTGATTGCGATGATTAACAGTTCCTTTCAGGAAATTGAGGTAAGTACTCAATTTTTAATTGCACTGTGTTTAATGTTGTGAGTGGTAAAAAAATAGGCCATTGTTGGTTGCTGTGCTGAAAAGTTAAAATATAATGACATACAGATTTGTCCTCTGTCACCTCTAATGAATATGTGAAGAAGTACATAAAGTCCACATTATTTATGAGGGATAGGGGCACGGACTTCCATGGATAACAAAAAATCACGGATACCACTAAGGCCACTGGCAATTACACTGAGGCTGCAATGATACACATGCCCAACACTTACAAGAACATACACCTTGTTTGTAAATTTCAGCTTGTAAGTTTCCATTTCAGCTGGTATATCAACTCACCCACATTCCTGACCCTCAGTGTTCTCAATCCTGACCCCAGTGCCGGCTCTGGCTCCAGCTGTGTACTGGTCTCACACTCTAGATCCTGGCTCCACCAGCAAACCTTCCCACAGTCCTGGCCCTAAGTGTTCTCAACCCTGACCTCATGAGTACACTCATCCACAGGTGATGATAAGTCAGCAGATAATGAGCACTTTGTGTAGTGTGTGGGCATGGCACTCCACTTTCAAAATTTGTTTCCACTGACTTCAATTCAGCCAAGCTTGAATTGCTATTCTAATGGCTTTGAGATAATGTTTTGAAGTTTATCTGAATTTAATTTCCTTGTTCTATGACTATATCTTCACTCATTATAGCCTAATAGCAAGTTCCATCATATTATTGTCGCAGTTTGTGAAATGATTTCTTGCTGTTAAATTGTTAATTAATTCTGGTCTGTTGATCACCATTAAATTTAGTGTGGCTTGTTGGTTCAGAGAGGGATCGCTCTGAAAAACTGTTCCAAATATGTTACGGGAATTTGCTCTAAAACTTGAGCTGTTTTGCTTGTACTAATCTAAATGAATATTAAAATTTCCTGTTATTGTCATCCAGTTTTTTGCAGGCTTTGCTGAACTTTGGCCTTTTAACCTTTTCCACTACTTCACCATTATTAGGTCTTAGCTGCTTCTTAGTTATCCATACAGTTTCCATGCCTGATTAACTTTTCTAAACTCTTTTCTACTGTAGCAGTTGTACATTATTAAGATTGATATCTTCTTTCAGAAAATTCCTGTCCTTTCTGAAGACCAACAGCCTTGAATATTAGAAATACTTGTGTTTATATACCATTTTTTGCAACTTCAGCATGTCTCAAAGTATTTTACAACCAAATGAGCAGATGCTTAACTGATGCTGTTATCTGTGGTTCATCTGATAGCCTAATAGTCAAAAGGTTGGGCTTCCAATTCCAGTCCAACACCTGTGACTATAAGGCAAAATAATTCAGTGAAAGAGGGTGATGCTACATGGATGAAGATGTTATCTGACAAATGAGATTCCTTCTATTCTCTCTGGTGGATTGAAGAGATCCCGTGGCACTATTTGAAGAAGAGGTGTTATACATGGTGTACTGATCAATATTTATCCCTCTATTAATGGTACAAGAAAAATAATTTCTGGCCATCATTACTTTGTTGTTTATGGGAGCTTGCTATATGACTACAGCTGATCCATTTCCTATGTTACAAAAGTAACCAAAGTGCTTTGGGATGTCATAAATATAAATACAGCCTTCCTTTTTGGAATTTTTAATTTCTGTTTGTACTCAAATTGTCGTTGTTTCCTATACTTTTAAGGTAAATTTGTATTTCTATCGCACTTTGTATTTCTTACAGTATAGACATTATGTAAAGAGTTCATTGTGGATAACTGCCCCTACCTTGTCCATATGTCCCATTGCCCTCTTACTACCGACATTTTTATTTATGGTGTGGATTCTTTTTTCCCTCCACTCAATTAGTTTATTTTGTTCACTTTTCTGCTCAATGAGGACAACCTTCACACGCTTCATACACGTGTATTTCACAGTGCATGGTATGTGAGTCTAGGCTGGTTCACATCATACAGGCTGCACTCTTGCCATACTTTATATACTCCCCTTGATATATTATTTCTACTTGATACATTTTGGAAATGTTCCTACCTCGTGATGCTTTTCTGTGGTCAAAGCAGCAGGAGTTCATGTGAACTATTTCTTTAAAAATGTATTGGTTTTTCCTGCGACTGGAAGCCTGGTGGGTTTGAGGGTGAAGGATGTGGGTGGGGATAACAGTTGTCTACATTTATTCCTTGTTATCTGGAGAGACAAGGGCACAGGCAACAAGGTAACAAAAGCCATGGATACCATAAATGCAGTTCATAGAATATGGAGCTAGGCTTCACAGCCAGGTAACAGGAGGCCATGGACGCTGAGCACTCTGGCTCATTCTCCCAACTCCTTTCCCTTCTCCTTCCTCAGACTCAGACACGTGATCCAGGAGAGGCTGTGATCACTGAGTCGGGCAGTTCGTCCAGGAGAGACTGAGAGCAGTGGGTCAGACACACTGCCCCGAAGAGGAAGTGAGCACTGATTGAGACACATGGCCTGAGAGATACTGTGAGCAGTGGGTCGGACACATGGCCTGGGAGTCACTCAAAGCAGAGGCTCCTGACACTCAGTGGTCCCTGTGAGCTGGTTCATGTTGTCACTTTGTGAATTGCCAGTGTCTGGCACATGCACCGGTACAGGAACTGGGAGAGTCCACTGCAAGATCAATGCAGCGTAGGTTCATGCTGGATTGACAAGGGCCTGACCAGGAGATTGGACTCTGGTTCCTAAGCCCATTTATTTTTGTTCTAATATGAACAGCCCACAGGTACCAACCCTTACTGGAGTCATCACCAGTGGGCAATCATAAGGTTTGACTCATTGGTGGAGGGAAGAGTGACAGAACGATAGATTTGTCTCATTTCTAAAACATCTGAAAAATAATAATTGCTTTTGATAAGCCGTTAATGAGTCCAGAGCCAGGTGGCCTAACCTTAAAAACTGGAGATGGATGTTTTGGGGGTAACATCAGGAAAGATTTCCATAAAAGAACTGTGGATGTCTGGAATTATCTCCCCCAAAAGGCTGTTGAGGCTCAGTCAATTTATAAGGTCAAGATTTTGTTGTGTTAAGTACTTGATCACAGAAATCTAGCCTGATATTTGGTGCAGTACTGAGAGAATGTTACATTGTCAGAAGTGTCACATTCCAAATGAGATGTTGAACAGTCTCCATTATATTTCAAGGCAATTTAAAATATCCCTACATACCATTTTGAAGAATAACAAGGATCCTAGCCAGTATTTATCTTTAAACTAACACCACTGAAGCAGATTATTAGTTCACAGTGTTCATTGGATCTTGTTGTGCACACAGAGGAGCAGTGTTTCTTGCATATATTAATTGCCTCTGCTCTGTATCCATCCACAAGGTACTACATGACCTACTGTTTGTTCGTTGCTGCTATGAAGTTGTTCTCACACAGATTTATCAGCTGGAGACCAGGCTGAAACCTCCTCAGACACATTTTACTTAGAACTTTTGGACATCTAAACTACATCTGACAAGAAAGTTGACAAAGACATGCAGAAATTGTTGTGCTGCATGGGTTGTTTTGTTCACTCACTGAGGGCAGAGGTTGACATTTTCCAACATCTGTTTTCAATGTCAGGAGCTGTCTTTAAACAAAAAATCATCAATTGAGCTTGTTAACAATGAGGTGGTGTATTGACCTGAGCAGACAATGTGGCAGCTATAGGCATGTTGGATATAAGGCCAGCTCTGAGCTGGAACAATCACTGGCCATCTGGCTCCATCACTGTTGTTTACTGGGACAATTCTTTATGATTCCTCAACATCATTCCTTCTCAAATTGGTATGAATCTTTTAACCATCTTGGTTCAGTGCAAGCCTGTAGGAACAATATTTTCCTGAGTTTTATTTTACAACTATTTTATTTCTAATTTTAACTTGATTCTGCATTTCCTCAGTGTAGGCTCAAATGTGTCATCTGCTTTGTCAGTTCCATGCATTATTTATGAAATACATTGATCAGTTTACACCTTAACTGTTTCCTCTTCAGGAAATAGAACTCCAGTTTACACTTCCTTGATCGCATCTCAGATTTTCCATTCTTCCCACTGAATCATCTATCACCGAAGTCTGTCTCAGGATGAAATGCCCAAACCTTCGCATTGTACCCCAATTACCACAGACCTCTTCTCTATCTCTCTATCTGTTCTTCATTTCCATTATATATCCATTACATATTCTATTTTTATAAAATGTTTCTGCTTTATAATGTTAATGAAAGGGCAATTAACCCTGTCCATTGACCCCTATCCCTTCCATTCTGCCTCAGGTATAGTTCAGACATTGATAAATCTCAAATAAAGAGTCATAGTGGGATACAGCATTGAAACTGGCCCTTCATCCCATTGAGTCCGTATTGACCATCAACTGCACATTCACACGAATCCTACATTAATCCCATTATTTTTATTTTCCCTGCATTCCCATCAACTTTCCCATCAACTTTTACCACTCATCTACAGTCAACTTACGCTGGCCAATTAACCAACCTGGCCCAATTAACCTAACATACAATCTGCATGGTTTGGGGTGTGGGAAGAAACCAGAGTACTAGGAGGAAACCCTTGTGGCCACAGGGAAAGCAAGCAAGTTCCACACGGACAGGACCTAAGGTCAGGATTGAACCTGGGTCTCTGGTGCTGTGAGGCAGCAGCTCTATGAGTTGTACCACTGTGCTGACTTCCCCATGACTTATAGTAGGCAGCACTGGCCTTAAGTGGGCCTGCCAAATTCCTCAAGGAGGGTGGTTGCTAGAGTGTGATGGTTGGATGCATATTAGCATGGATAGAAGAAACTAGTTCATTTTCAGCTTGGCAGAGTAGTCAAGGGAGTCAGTAGTGGTCCCACAGCTATTCACAACTTGCAACAAACATTTAGGATGATTTCACACCTGAATCATCAAATCAGGTTTCTTCCCTGCCACAGCGCCAAATAGTATTGTTGGTACACTATGTGAATGTGACAAAGGGTAATTTTGCCTTCTCATTCATTTCACCTTTACATACCCAATTCCTTCAAAGCATATATCGCATTGTCCATCTGGGAGGGACCACATTCACCTCATTCCCTTCTCAATTGGCCAGTCATAGCCAATGGGTCACCTAACATGGCTCCCTTCACACTCTTGCACCGTTCCCCAATCTCAGCTTTCTTCTTATCTATGTGCTACCATTCATCTGATCCGCTGAGTTCCTCCAGCAGCTCAGTTTTGCTCCGGATCCCAGCATCTGCAGTCTCCTGTGTCTCCAAAGAATTTTGTGGCTGGGAGATATACACTGGAGAAGTAAAATCCTGTTTATGCTGGTGATCTGGATAAAAAGAGAGAATATTGGGAAAAACTCAGTGCATTAGTGGAGAGAGAAATAGAGCTAACATTTTAGATTGAGGACTTTTTAAACTGCTCAGTTCTAATACATTTGGGAAAGGCTGGTTACCTGAAATTGTTAAATTCAATGTTAAATCCTAAGTGTTGAAACCATATCAGCTGCTTTCAGCCTGAGAGTCAATCTGACCCTGAGATAAGCTACCAATTACACATCCATTACATAACTAAGATCACCTGGTTCCTCTTGTGTAACATTGCCTGATCCCAGCTTGGCCTCAGTTCATCTCCCACTGAAACCCTTGTGCGTGCTTTAATTACTTCTTGACATCACTAACTCTGTATATTCCTGGCCAGCTGTCCTGGTTCCAGTGTGGATAAATCTGAGGCAATTGAAAACTTTTCAGCACTCAGATTCCTTCTTTCATGTTTTATTAGCATCACCCACAGTCTGCTCTCTGCTCTTGCAACTTTCCTTTGGATGGGGAGCAGCAGTGATGGCTGTAGCAGACTGTCCCAACAGCAGCTGGGCCTATCAGAAGGCAGCTGAAGAGGGGGCCTAGATGGAGGTATCCATACCCAGCAGGCAAGCCAAGTCACTGATCTATCTGAACTTACTTGTGGAGCTATTTTTGCCTAGAGCAGCTGTAGTTGATCTCTGCAGTTTCCTGGAACAGGATCTGCTGCCAGCTGAATCTGGAGCTCTTTGCTGTGAATGTCACTATAACCATTTCCATCCCAACATTCAATAGGAGATATTAATGCCATCTGCCCAGTTTGACAATGCAAATCACTGCAGCGCCTTACAAATAATATTGGTGGAAGAATGAGAGCACACCAGGTGACAAAATGTTCAGGGCAGGTGGAGGTGTTGTGGGATCACAAGAGATCAACTTACGCAAAAGCAGAAATGGAAGAATGGGTCAGAGAAGTGAGCTCAAAGGTTAGAGCGAAAACATCAAACATACACAAAATGGGAGGACTGGAAGACAAACTACAAATAACCATAAAGAAAGTTTGTTTTACTGCAAATCTGTCTATTACGATTACAAACAAATTTTGCTTCTGATATAATTTGTATACACTTTGAGACTTCAGTCATGATATCCTTGGATGCTGCAGGGGATTGAAATCATTATTGCTCATTGTGAAATTTAATGGGAAATGACCATATAGCAATAATAATGTCCATGTGTATGGGCAAGAGATATTAATTGCTCAGTGAAAGCTACTTGGTGTCAGGGGTCCACACTAGAATTGCCTATGTTTCATGCTTTTTACTTGTGGCACAGATGAATGCTTGTATTTTTCTATATGATAAACATCAGATTTTCTTGATTTTGTAGAATGATGCTGATGTGGAATGGAAGTTTGCCAGAGCCAAGCTATGGATATCCTATTTTGAAGAAGGGCGCACACTTGCAGTGCCTTTTAACTTGGTGCCAAGTCCGAAGTCCTTCTTCTATCTTCTATTGAGAATTAAGAAGTTTCTACCTAAACTTCGGAGATGTGGCAGAGGACAGTGCCAGGAAAATGCAGAGATGGCAAAGGTATAAGTTTGGTAATTAAAGCAGTTACTGGATATTTTTTGTGAAAAAATTCTTCAATAATATATGCTTACTAAAAGTGAGGCAAAGAAACTATCATCTATTGTATGCACATAATCTAATAAAAGAAAATAAATATGCAGTATTAAATTGGAACACAAATTGAGCCAACAAAAGGTGACAAATAGAAAGCAAGAGCTACAACAAAAGAAAATTTTAAAGAAACTTAATGGGATATTTAAAACAAAAAAAAACATGTTTATACAGTCATGTTAGGAAAACGTTGTTATAAGCAACCTAAACAACTCAGTCTACAAAAAAAGGAAAAAGTTGGCATATGAAATAACCGTAATAATTGCAATGTATTACTATTTAGAGAAAAAGCAAATGATGTTGCAAGTCCAAAGGATAGTACCACTTAACCAGAGCAGGAACACATTAAATTGGAGAAAGCATTTGTAGGATTCACAGGTTCTTCTACATTACTACTTGGTGGGGCAGGTAACAAGGTTGATGTTTGTTGATGGTGAACAATACCCAATTAGCAGCAGTGAATGTTGGAAATACTCAGCCGGTCAGGCAGCATTTGTGGAGGGAGAGACAGAGTTAACATTTCAGGCCAATGACCTTTCTTTAGAATTGAGAAAATTTAGAAATTATGCATGTTTAAACTTGCAGAGAAGATGGAGAGAACAAAGGGAATGTCCATGGAGTCCAAAAGAAGATGCATGACATAGCTTGGTGTAGACTGAAAGAGGCTTGTTGATGGCAGCTGACCTCTATTTTTTAATTGTTTTTCTCCTCTGTCTCTCTTTTTACACCTCCGACAGAAACTATCAAACCTCAGCAATCTCTCCTAGTAGTCAGCAATTTGTGCCATCCTATTTACATGCATGAAATTATACAAATAATTAATTATTTACAAACCATACATACGCATTGTCAACAACTATATATAACTAAACATAAATCTACTTTTCTAATCCTCTCAATTGTACCACTATAATATGATAGACTTCACAATTCAGTATTATGTAGCCTGGATCCTGATGAAACCAATAAATGACTTCTCCAGTAAGTTTAACAAATAACAAGTCTCATATACTGAAAAGTTATTTTATTTGTACATAACCATGAATGAATTTTATTCCCATGCATTTTTCAATATTAGATGTAACCTCCAAAACCTAAGGGAAAGCAATACTCATACATTAATCACAACTATACATTGTCGACAAAATATTCTAGATATTACAATCCCAATAACAATTTTGATCTTATTCTTTCTAAATATTTCCCACCATCTTACCTTACTGCACACTCTTTTCTCATATCACAACTCTCACTGCAGCTCCAGCAGACTCTGTACTTTACCTTTACTCTGCTGACCCTTTTGAAGTTAGAAAGTGATCACCTCTGAACTCTCGGAATGGTTTCCAGCACATGCATCTCAAACATCATAGTTACCCAACCACTTGTGCCACAACCTGGCCACAGTGCTTTAAGCTGTCATCAGCACAGACATTCCCTGACATACAAATGCCCAATATATGAATTCCCTCCCACACTTCTGATGGGTTTCAGGAACATAACTCATTTGTATGTCAGGGAGTATCTGTACATCCAAACCTGAGCTAGCGTCATAGCTTTACCTTCTTGGAATCACCTCCCTACAACAACACCATCCTGCCTCAAGGTATCCAGCTCAATATGAAGGTGAAACAGTGCAGATGCTGGAGATCAGAAATAAAACCAGAAAGTTCTGGAATTACTCAATAGTGTATTGGTCTTTACAGCTAGAGGGCTGGAGTCCAAGGGGACAGAAATTATGTGCAGAAATATAATTCCCCAATTAGACTACACCTGGAACTCTGCAATCTGGCATAAAACTTTAGGGAGGATCCATTGGTCATGGAGGGTAATATAGATTTACTGGAATGATATCTGGAGTTAAAAGACATGGAATAATTACACAAACTAGAGCCGAATTCCCAGGAATGCAGGCAGTTATTTGATCAAAGTTTTCAAGGTCTTAAGTGGTACTAATTGGATAGGATAGGGCAGCACAGTAGAGTTGCAGTTAGCATAACACTATTACTGCGCCAGCGATCAGGGTTCAATTCCGCCACTGTCTGTAAGGAGTTTGTACGTTCTCCCCATGACTGCATGGGTTTCCTCCGGGTGCTCTGGTTTCCTCCCACATTCCAAGGACGTACGGGTTAGTAGGTTAACATGGGTGGAATTGGGCGGCGCGGACTCATTGGACCAGAAGGGCCTGTTACCGTGCTGCATAAATAAAAATATGGAGAATCTTTTGCCTCTGATTGGAGAGTATAGGACTAGGAAGAATAAATTAAAATTGTAATGAAGCATGTCAGGCATGATTATAAAAAACTTCTACAAGGAACATGTGGTGTAGGTTTAGAACATATATCAGTGTTGCTTTGTCGTCACAGGAAAAATGGCTTGGCATTTCCTACCAAACACTGTTGCTGGAGCACCATCACTACAAGGGCTACAGTACTAGCAATGGAGGATAAACACAGTCCTGTTGGTGTCACTCACACCCCTGGGTGAAATAAGACAAGGGGAAAAATCCTTTTATCTTGATATTGGATGGCAGCATTCCACATTTTTTGGGATTTTTACAATTTATTTTCAAAAAGATGGTTATAATAGCTCCGTCGCATTTTGAGCTAGCAAGTGCTGGACCTAGATCCCAGGTGCTGGAATCTCCAGTTAATATATTCAGCAAACATTGCTCTATGTTCAACCTTGTTCATTTTTCTCCTTAGCTCAAACACAGCAAACAGTCAAGTGTTCGAAGTTCTGAAAATAACAGTTTACATAGCATCAGAAATCCACCAACACAGTACCAGGTGAGCATTAAGAACCTTGCAATAACCTGCAAATATATTAAGATCCAAGAATTTTGGTGGCCTCAAGTTCTGGGTATGAAAGTTACTTACATATTAAGGCAGATACCCAACCGTATCAGCATTTTAAGGGAAGACCCGCCACATACTTGTGGATTTAGGAATTGTGCCTAACTGCTCTTTGGGGAAGGGGGACGTAGCAAGCCAGCTTTGTAGAAGATGGTATTGGATCCAGCTCTCTCTGCTTCTGCTCCGTTGCTAGGGTAGCCCCACATTCACATGGTGATCAGTTGCTTGAGTTTTGATTGCAGTTTGAATATGGCTTCATAACCCTAATAGAACAGTTAGGCATACTTTGTGCACTGCCGCTGGGGAGGAGGTGTTGTATCTGACAATCTTTCCATCTGGCGGTGGAAGGAACCAATGGAAGAAGCATCTACCTACCAGCCCCTGTTGAAGTTGAAAATGCAGTAAGAAACAGTTTACTTTGCTATTTACTTCATTATTTGTCTCATCAAAGTTTATCATGCCTAAAGTGGGAGTGATGAGGAACTTGTCATTAATGACCAGGCAAGCTCAGGAAAACTCAAACTGAATAGCCAAGTGACAGCAAAATCATTGAAATCCAACCTTGAGACCTGCCCTCATACAGAGCATGCAGAGAGCACATAATCCAATGTAATGGTAATATAAAATATTATCCTTAGTAAACTGGTATCTAGCCTATTCAAGTGAATACATATGTCTACTCTTTCTATATTATTAATGAAAGATTTTTTTCAATTTACATATTAGCTATATTGCTTTCGCACTTCAGTGATGGTGATACCTTGCAATGAATCAACATTCCACTCAACCTTTTCATATAAATTTCTGCACCAAGCACTGATTCTGAACAGCTAATCTATTAACAACATGCAGCAACTCTTCAGCATTACATTTATAATGGTAGATCTTGATTAAATGAGGTAATATATATTTCTGGAAGTCAGGTCAAAAGTTGTGTGGGTGAGTCGCAGGAGGGAAGGTGAGTGATCCTTCCCAAGAAGTTTCACTTTAACCATAGCATAACACTCAATAGTAACAGGAACTTTCTCTCTCCAGAGGGACAGCTTTTCCTGAACACAAATAAAAAAAACATAGATCATACCAGCAACACCTCTTATAGATTATCCAAATTAGCTAATCCTTGAAATACATACCTCTCCTATTCAAATTAGTGCCTTTTCTGCATGAGAAATCCCTCCCCTTGTTTAACCTATTCTTGTGCTATATTGATTCTTGACATATTGAAAGTCATTTACATCTCTTTGGTAATTCTTTAATCACTTGCTGTAGATAATGTGAATTTCTGACTGACAATACCAAAAATCCATATTAATTGAAGCTACTCACATAACAGTAGCATTTACAATGAATTGTTATGTGTACATATGAGACATAGCATTCTTAAGTCTTACCTTAATTAAACTTCATTTATTTATTTTTATATGTACAAATTAAAAATACGAATTTTCTGAGTAAGATAGTCCCACCCTATCCTCAACAATTATCTCTGTCAATCAAAAGAGAAGGATATACATTTGTGTAATACCTTTCAAGAGTTTAGGTTCTTTCAAAGTCCTTTACAACCAATTAATTTTTATTGGGGCTTAGTCATTGTTGCAGTAAGGGAATATCAATCAGCCCATTGACCTTATACTGGCTCTTTGAAAAACTGCCTAATTAATCCCCTCCTCTATTCTTCCTCTTGAAAATGTTTATCCTTTGGGTATTTATGAAGTCCTCTTTCATCACTCTTTCACCATTCTTTCAAGCTGTACATTCTTATATCCTTGTGTATGTAATGTAATAGCTAATTGGTGCACAGCAAGATCTCCCAAGTAGCAAAGAAATGACCATATAAACATGAAGACGGAGATTGAGGCAATCATTTTACAAGAGGGGCAGCACGGTAGCATAGCGGTTAGCGTGACGCTATTACAGCGCCAGTGATCAGGGTTCGATTCCCGTCGCTGTCTGTAAGGGGTTTGTACGTTCTCCCGTGTCTGTGTGGGTTTCCACTGGGTGCTCCAGTTTCCTCCCACATTCTAAAGATGTACAGGTAGGTTCATTTGGGGTTTAAAATGGGCGGCGCGGACTCGTTGGGCCGGAAGGGCCTGTTACCACGCTGTAAATAAAATTTTAAAAAAAAGGTACTGCTTGAACTGATACAAGCTTTTAATTTTGCAATGTAGCCAGTCAGGAGAAACTGTCCATCTGGTTACTGGATTTGCAGATATTTAAAAATAGTGCTGCTTGGATAATAAATGTTGGCTAAGGTATCTTGTGATGCCCGGCTTTTTCCTCAGCTATCTGAGAAAGCTGAAAGAGCCTCAAATTAAGAGGTAGATTTAAAGAAATGTTTGCCATTGTCAGGTCTTTTGCATGGCTTTGGTTGTTTATTAGATCAGCTACAAAGACCACATTATTAGCTATGAATTGAAATTGAATTGAATTAACACCAAGGACAGTAGCACAGGAAATCTGAATGGCTCCCAAGAAATAACCAGAGAAGATTTTCTCTATTCATGGATTCAAGATTGTTAAAAATATGCCAAAAAATACCAGGGTTAGATAGGTTAGGTGAACCAACAGCTTCAACTCTTCTCCCAGTTGAAACTGTTGTTCTGGATGTAACTTTAGTCCTAAAAATAGGTGTGTTCATTTCATTGTAGTCAACATGCCTCACACCCAGCTTCCAGTTTTAACACCAGTGAGGTATGGTCATTTGCAGATTAAGTAATTATTCAGCTCCCAGAAAGTAGGTTAATCACTGAAAACTTCTAAGAAGCCTGAGGAGCTCCTGGTTTCTTGTGCTAACTTATATCATCTGGGTTTCCCAGTAAAAATTAAGATAATATAAGATAAGTTATCTTTATCTGTCACATGTGCATCAAAACATATGATCTTTGTCCAGAAGAAGGGCTAAATTAATAAGTATCTTTATATTGCTGCTTATGGATCAGGAGGAGCAGGAGTGTTTCCCACCAGCCTAACAATCATGGTTTAAAATACCTATCCATCCCTTGGTCCCTGACATCCCCCAATTTCCCCACCAATTCTGTACAATCCTGCCTTCCTTCAACCATGACCTTATTATTTTGACCACATGCCATCCATCCTGTGATCTATCTCCCACTAGGATCTATTCCCACCACCCCAACCACTAAGACTATCTGCCCCCAGCTGCTTTCCTTGCTGTAGTCTTTCACACCAAGCTGTCAACCAAACTTGCAGGCAACCTGAAAACCAGGAGTGTCCTGTGTTTAGAAAAGTCGCAGGATTCTTCAAAATAAAACATACTTCCAATTCTCCGTTATTATTCCTCCCTTCTTTTATCTCATTGTGAACTATGACATTCATCATCCCACCTGTAATTCAGTCCCAAAGGAGTGGAAGCACATTTGTTACATGGATACTTGAGGCAGGAGCTCATCTAGCATCTCAGATGCTGCTCGACTTGCTGATTTCTTCCAGCACATTGTTTGTAGCATCTCCTTAATATTGGCCAGGACTGTAATATAAAGAAAGTGGGGTTTTATATAGTGGCTTTCCCAGGCTGCCTAAGAGCCGTGCATTTGGTGAATATAAGCATAATCAGTCTGCTGCCTTTAGCTGCTAGTAGTCAGAACTATGGTAAGTGCTCTGCTGTCTACTTAGACTAGCAGTGCAGTGTGCTATGTACTGACTGCTACACATTTTCCTAAGGTCAGAGTAAGTTCTGCAGTCAACGATATAAATCAAGATTATTGGAATTGGTTTATTATTGTCACTTGTGATGAGGTATAGTGAAAAACTTGTCTTGCATACCATTCATACAGATCAATTCATTGCACAGTACATTGAGGTAATATAAAGTAAAATAATACAGAATGCAGAGTGTCACAGCTACAGAGAAAGTGCAGTGCAGGTAGACAATAAGGTGCAAGGTCATAGCAAGATAGATAACGCGGCACAGTAGCATAGCAGTTAACGTGGCGCTATTACAGTGCCAGTGACCTGGGTTCAATTCCTGTCGCTGTCTGTAAGGAGTTTGTATGTTCTCCCCGTGTGTCTGCGTGGGTTTCCTCTGGGTGCTCCGGTTTCCTCGCACATTCCAAAGATGTACAGGTGGGTTAACGTGGCTTTAAATGGTCAGCGCGGACTCGTTGGGCTGGAAGACCCTGTTACCGTGCTGTAAATAAAGTTTTAGAAATGTATTTATTATTGTTGGATCAAGAATCGTACTAGGAACCATTCAATTGTCTTAAAACAGTGAGATAGAAGCTGTCCTTGAGCCTGGTGGCACGTGCTTTCAGGCTTTCGTATCTCCTGCCCCGTGGGAAAGGGGAGAAGAGAGAATGTTCGGGGAGGGTGGGATCTTTGATTATGCTGGCTGCTTTACAAAGACAGTGAGAAGTATAGAGTCCATAGATGGGAGGATGGTTTCCATGATGTGCTGAGTTGTGTTCACAATTCTCTGCTGTTTCTTGTGGTCCCAGGCAGAGGTGTTGCCATCCCAAGCCGTGATGCATCCAGATAGGTTTTTCCCTGCTATTGTTAAATATCTTCTGCAGAGTAAATAGCATGAGTTCCAGAGCCCCACAGGCCTGGAGATTGCATAGCTACTTCTATTAGAAGACATCCTGTGAGAAGTCTGTCTAACCTTGATGCAAAATGAGCATGCTAGGTTAGCATGATCTGTGACATAATTGTGTAACCAGATGGAATGAGGGTTTACTTCAAAGTGTGAATTGAAAAATAAATGAAAAAGACAGCAGACCTTTCACAATTTAGTGATTTGAGAACACCTTTTGACTGTGCAATACTATAATATAATTAATTTAAAAGTCTTTTTAAACCAACAGTACTGGTAGTTAGATCACATTTTTGAGAAAGTTTTCCCAGAGCTTTCCTGTTTCGTTCTCTTTAAAACTCTTGTCCACACTTGGGTTTCAGTTACTTTCAGTGTGATAAACCAATGTTGCATTTTGTGCTAAGGCACATTCAGGTCCCGTGCCAAAAGTCATGAAATTGGCTAAACATCACAAAGGTGGTTTACACTGAGTTACACACATTACATCAGGACCTGCACACTTCCTAATGGAACCATACTTGTTGAACACAGCTTCTGACAATGTACTGTGCACCGATTTGCGAAGGGTGTAAATTCTTAAAGAGACACTCACTATGGTAGCAACACAAGCTATAGCTGCCATGGAGCAGAGAGAGGCTGCTTTGCAGAGGGGAGGGCCTCTACATTTAATAAAAGGGACCCCAGCATTCCCTTTCGTGACATAATGCTAAGAGCAAGTTCTTGTTAGCCAGGGGATCCAAGAAACCCAACAGGGCAAACACAAGAAAAAACTGGCAGGTAGTTACTACAGTTGCCTCCTCTAGGTCTGAGAATGCCCACTCACCGGAACAATGTACAAACAAGTTCCATGTCATCACAAAAAATATCAAGGGGCTTTACAGTGCACTGACAACAGTTGCAGTGAGCCATTTCAATAGGTGGATCATGAATTCATTAATGTCTTATAATCAGTGCAGATGGACCTACAAAATAATTAAGGAAGGGTTATTACACTTAATCTGGGCTCCCCACCTGATCATTGGTGTACTGTGCAGCAGGTAACTAGTGGAGTGTGAAGAGAGTTACATGTATGCTTTTGGGATTATATTTTGCAGGCTTCTCATGAGAAGTGTCCCTCTACCAAAAGATCCCTTTGTCCATGCGGACCATGCTTGCCACCTCTGCTCAACTGGGAGAGGAGTTTATGTTATCACTCTTCCAGTTTTTCTTCTATCTACGCTATCAATTTTAAAGTGATGAATGCAGGAAATGCTCCTCTAATGGCCCTACCCACCCATTAGAGGTTTAATGGGGGTTGGACTTTTTCAGCCTTTAGCTACCACTCCAGATGCTATGCACAGATTGCACTTATTCAGGGCATTGCTGTCAATCTAAACCATACCATGAGTCTAATTTTTGTGTTATTTGGCTGATTTTTTAAAAGGTGTAACTGGATAAATGTGTACAGGATCTACAGCTGGTATTGAACAGCTCGGAAATATAAATATTGGGTATGCATTTGTTGAAGAAAATCTTTGAGGTGTCATTTCCAACTTACATTGGCAATGTCTAGAATCTGGTTATGGATGCTAATCAGCTAACTACTCCAATGACCTGCTAGCTTTTGGTGCTATGCTGTGAGATTGCTCTATGCAATACATGCCAGTGGTTGTGGCTTCAGTAACAGTCTCCTTAATTCTTACCTGCAGAAAATAATGAAACGTCTCATAAAGAGATATGTACTGAAAGCACAAATGGATAGGGAGAAAGATGATGTCAATGAAGGTAAGTCAAAGGCACAGCCATGTAATGGAAATGGTTGATAAATTCATATTTTTATGTATACATTACAAATACTGCTCACCTTGGCAATAAAATCCTCTCAGTCTGGAAAACTGCAGCCCATATTTCAGCTTTCACCAAAAGTGCAATATTTCTTCATACTATTGAACTAAGCAATTCAAAATGACAAATACCAGGTGCCCCAGAGGTTGCAAATTAGCCTTTGTTCTATTAGTTTTTTTTTAAAAATGAGTTTTACAATTTGTTATTCTGAGTAACATGCTCCATTTTGCCCATTTTGCCTGGAAACCTTGTTCAAGTTAAGTCGCTGAATGTTGCTGGAACATAAACTTCTCATCTGGCAAAATAGAACAGACTAAATTTATCCAAAATAAAGTAACGTTGGAGTGTGGATAGTATAATGGTAATTTGTGTGGGTTAATTACACAGTCATTTAATTCTAAAATAACTTCTTGAAATATTCTTTAGATCTATTTTAGAGTACTTGCATATGCCTGCATGAAAGAAAAGGCCAGGTTTCTACTCTCTTGATAGACAACGGCACTGCTGAGTAGTCTCAGGTAAAGAGCAGGATGAGCAGATGCAGAGTGAAGCAATCTCTATCTCTCTGTTCAGTTGCAACAAGGTGTATAAACCATGTACTCAAGAGAATTACTTCATCAGTGTGACATTTATATTTCCCAAATCAATTACCTGTGTGATGAAGGCCGCTGCTGAGTCAGAGTGAAATTAAGAGAAATTCTATGCTGTGGATCTGCTCCCACTAGCAGGAAATTGCACAAAATCATTTTGTATTTGACCTGTTGAATTATTAGGGAGGGAGAACTTTCACTTAATCAGACTGGGCTTTATTTAAGAGAAGAAAAGAGACAATCCACTGCTCCATTTCACCACCCATTCATGAACAATCTTTGTTGAAACAAAATTGAGGTTGAATTTGGGAATTGTATATGAAAATCTCCTATCACTACCACAGTCACTGCCAGGTCAGGTATTTCACAGGTAGAAATCTTACTTCACTCTACAACCACAAAACTTGTATTTATCACGCTTCAGTGTCAGTTCTGAATAACCCACCTCCTTGAAATGCAACCTTCCTTCTGTTTCAACGAAGATTGTTCCCAGATAAATAGGTGGTGTAATGGAGCAGCAGAGTATCCCTTTTCTTCTCTAATATAAAGCCTGGTTTGAGGAACTGAAAGTTTTCCCTCCCTGATAATTCCACAGGTCATATACAAAATTATTCTGTGCAATCTTGTGCGAGTGGGAGCAGATCCACAACATAGAATTTCTCTTAGTTCTGGAGAAACAAAGGACTGCAGATGCTGGAATCTAGATAAAAAGCACAATGATGCTGGAGGAACTCAGCAGGCTTGCTGAGTTCCTCCAGCATCACTGTGTTTTCTCTCTTAGTTCTGCTCTGATTCAGTCACCAATCTCCAAGGGTGCATGCAGTGGGGCTCTACGTCTAGGCATTGGCTTCCGAGCAGGAAAACTGCCACTGAAAAGGTGGTGACTTCAGCCAGATGCGAGCACCCCTGCTGCATGCCAATCTTTATTTAAAGAGCTGAGTAGGGTGAACTTGCCCTTTTGTCTTTTGAAGTAGAGGCTGAAATTCCCACAGCAAAAAAAACTTGCAAATTGCTGTCAGAGAAGTCAAAAGGATGGCTGGAGTGATAAGCAGAAAAATTGACTGATCTTCTACCCTGAGGTTATTCTGAGTTTGGGATTTTGTTTATTATTAATATGGGGTGGAGGGGTCATTGGCAAGGCAAGCATTTATTACCTATCCTAAATTGCCCTTGTTAATGTAGTGCATTCCCTCTGGTTAATATGTTCCTCCAGAATTGGATGCTCCAAGATTTAGATCCAGTGGCAAAGAATGGCGCTATGTTTTCCAACTGTGCGAATTGGAGGCAAATTTGCAAGTGGTGCTATTCTCATGTATTTCTACCAAAGCCATTCATCGTGGTAATGGCCACATGTTTTGGAGGTCCTGTCGAAAAGCCTTAGCTCATAGCTGCAGTACATTTTGCAAATGGTACACACACCACCCTGGGTGGTGAAGACAGCAAATGCTTAGAATAGTTGATGTGGTGCCAGTCTGACAAGGTGCTTTGTTGCTAATTTTGTTGAGCTTCTTAAATGCTTTTGCAGCTGGTTTCACCCAGGAGATTAAGCTTTTGCCAGTATCTAATAATTCTGTAGCTGCCCTGGGTATATTTAAAGCCAATAAAAAATATCCTGTTTCCCAGCACTTACATTTCATCCCAATGAGCACAAAATTCATCCAAACTTTTAAACAGAGTAAATTAATGCATCAAGCATCTTGAGAAGAGAAAGCTCCTTCAGGAAATGTGTTAAAGGAATAGCAAAAAATGTACATACCATTCTTTAAGTCGATATCTATTTAGAGAGGAGGGAAATTTATGGGTGCTAGACTTTGGATTTTATGCTATCTGCAGTACCAAAAGAACAAATGAGTAAAATAATTAATAGGTTAGTCTAAAGTGGATAGTTGAGCAGATTGAGTATTATTACAGTGCTTTTTATTTTATGCTACCAGGGTACAGCTAGTTTTTTGAACAATTGTTATCAATCTATGGTTTGTTGAACCGAATTGCATGTTTGTGAACTTTAGTCCTAAACAAAAGTTATTTTTCTTCAATAGAGTAGTTTCTTGCCTTCTTGTTATTGTAATTCCCAGCTTTAATCCAAGATAATTCTGTCATACAACTTCTCTTTATCTGTGTGGTTTGTTTGCTTGTTATTTTCAAGGTGAACTCAAGGATATCAAACAAGATATTTCAAGTCTCCGATATGAACTGCTTGAAGAAAAATCACAAAACACAGGTGATCTTGCTGATTTGATCAGACGGCTTGGAGAAAAATTGGGAACCTAGTCCATTGACAAAGCAGTTACCTGGTAACATTATATCTTGAACAACTCTTCACCAAATCACTAACTACAATGATAGATTTTGCATATTAATTATAATAGTACCAAATGTAATTTAGAGTTAGACATTTCAAGAGGAATTAAATGCATAGTCAAAGCAGTAATTATGCAATAATTTGTACAATATTGGAAGTTTTTATCATATTATTGGAAAATATTACCTGACTGAGGAATATACTGTATTAAAATTTTATAAGTCAATGAAAATGTGTCTAAATATGTTTTCTTTACAATAAAGCTCTTCTAACACCTGCAGCTGGAAGACTTTGCATCTCCTCTATGCTAATTTAGGCTTTGAAGAGAAAATTATATGAAGGTATTCCCACACATTAAATGGAGGAGCTCTCTGGCACAGCAAGTAGTTTGGAACCAATGTTGTCATCAATATCACAGAGCAGCAGGTATAAATCGTGATGTCATCTGGGTGCCAACTCCCTGGCCGACATTTCGAGAGGGGGTCAGAATGTTGGAAAAACCAATGCAAGGGCAATTTTTACAATTCAAATTATATCTTCCTGTATTTGTCCTGGCCTGCACACGAGCTCACCATTTGCCTACCCTTGGATCCCTTAGTTTCTTCTCGCATTTTCCAATGCACAATATTCCATAGGGAGACTAGTTTACAGCTGACTAGAAAGCCATTGCATTGCACAAGGATTCATCTCCATAAATGGCTTGCTGCACTCCCAGAATGGCTTTGACAGCCAGTGAGGCCATGACTCCAAGCTCATTGGCTGTCAAGACTTTTAAAATCACACACAATTAATGCTAAAAAAAGTAAATTATGTACAAAATTTTAAAATAATTAAACATGAAAGAAGACTAGCACATATATTTATGAAATGCATTAAAATAATTGACTGAATGTTAAAAATACAAAGAAAATTACCATCCCCTCACCCTCTGGCATAACTGTTTCTTCCTTTTAACTTTGGAGCTGAGACCTCTGAGGAAGTTTGCGCTGCCTTGTAGGACTCCTTATGGATTCCATCAGCACAGTGCATATATCCCAGGGCCCATACTGAACTGGAGCAGGAGGCTGAAGTGCAGCCTGTGACCTGGAGTTCAAAGTTTACCCCCAACTTTGGGTGGATCTGCCAGCTTATAAATTCTGCCCTGTGATATAATAACTTGATAGAGTGTTCTATGGATTTTCAAAATCCACCTTTAGTTTGGTTGTTATTTTATGATCATTAAGATAGGAAGTTGAAAGAGTGCACTGCTGCTTGTGGTAGATCTTGAGCTTGTGTGTCCACCTCTGCAACTACCTTAAGAGTTAACATCAAGAAATCACTTCTGAATCTTCCACAAGTAAGAGCTTTATGTTTTTACAACCATGATAGAAAGCTCCAAAGAATAGTCTTTAAGAGCAGATATTAACATTAAATGTCAAGTTAAGCTCAATCCAGACCTATTTTATGGCTTAATTGTGATGTATCCAGAGCATGAATGGATGAAAAAAGGAAACAGGATTATCTATCCTCAGTTTCTCTGTATTTATCTTTGCACCCACTCTAGCTCAAAATTTGAGCCTTTAATTTGCTTAATTTTGACAAATTGGGCTTTGGATTCTGTGAACTGACTGCAAATGAATTTTAAAAAAACCTTAAATTTCCTTTCTAGTGTAAGCACAGTCTACAATGCAGCTTTAATCCATTAAGAATGGGCTAAAGTGGAGCCTTTTTGAAGTATGGATTAGAGACGATCATATAACCACAGAGAGAATAAAACTTCCTGACACCCAGCAGTTGGATGAGAGAGCAATCCTGACATTAAGTGGAAGGTAATTTACAGTCAGAAAATTAGGGATGTGTTGATTATCCACTGCCAGAAAATGGATGGAGTGCTATACACCTCTCTTTGTTAATGCTTTTCATCTGCTTCAAAATAATGGAGTTCAAATGTCTCAGAAGTAGTTTCAGAGCTCCATCTCATTTTATAGAATCATTCCCTCGAGGGTGGTACGATGCTTTTGAAATGATGCCAACAAAAGCCGATAAGGAAGCAGCACTGATTGCTGAGTAATGGATTTGAGAAAAGAGCAGAAATTTGAAAAATGTTCTCACAGAATACTTCCACATTTTCCAGAAAAGAAAGAGGATAAAGTTCTTTCCTTTTGAAAATAGCCATGTTTTTAAGGAAGCAAGTAATTAGAGAGATGAGTTGATGATGTCACTTTTACTGTAGCAGTTGGTCATCCAAAGCAATGAGCTGGGGATTAGTAAATTAAGGTCCTGTGGCACAAAACATCTAGAAATGCAGTTTAATTGTACATTGTTGGCCAACTTCATTATCAGAAGGTATGAAGATACAAATGAGGAATGGAAGACCATCATATTTGAGCAGTGACAAGTACCCCTTTGAATTATAGAATTGTACAGCATGGAAACAGGCCATTCGACCCAACTCATCCACACTGAACAGCAGGCACCCTTCTGTATTAAACTCATCGTCCAGCACTTGGTCCATAATCCTCTGTACCTAAGTGATTTAAGTGTTCATCTAGACACCTCTTAAATGCTGTTGAGAATTTAATCACTTTGATTAATGTAATGCTTTATATTGCACCTGCTTAGTGTTCAGCACTAAGTAATAGGTGTTTCATTCTCACATTCAAAATGAAACAATCACTGGACTTCATCCATCTGGGTTATAGCAAGGTTTATGACACAGGCAGTAAATTGTAACTGGAACTGAATTAGTTGATCTTAGTTTATGGTGCAGGTGGTGGGGCTTCAGGTTGAGGTGTAGTGATGGAGAGGTGTGTGGGTTTAGGGTTGTGATAGTCAGGGAATGGTGCCAGGGAGTTTAAGGGAAAGCTGCAGTGAAGAGGTGAGTTTTAATTTAGAGGACAGCCAATCTCCCATTCTGGAGTCCATGATCTGAAACCTCTCAGTCAGTTTTCTTTTAAGTAACAACAAAGCTGGGCTCATATTCATCATAAAGGTTTGATCTGAAGTCCAATTGAATTTCCTGGAATCAGCATTCAAACATGAGCTACATGTCATGAGACTCCATGACACCTGTCCAGACACTTTAATTGGCACTGATTACCATCTGTCTCAAAGAAGAATGGCCCAGAGAATAAGAACCCTTTTTTCAATTTGACTGTTACTTGCACAATGTATCAAAATATGCAATGATTTTATAAAACCTGCCAAGGTATGAGAAACCATTATGACTCTTAATTAAATATATTAAACATGAGTGGCCCTTCTAATTTAAATCCAAAGTATTGCAGAAGCTGGAAATCTGAAATCTAGCAGAGAATGCCAGGACTCTGCTTGGGCCTCCACTTTCAGGTGCAGGAATTGTTCCATGCACTTGTTATAAAACTTTAGGACTTAAAGTACTTAATGCAAGTTTTTCTTCCTTAACATTCTATGTGCTTCTGTAGTGGGTCACTATGTTTTTCACCATTGGCCATTCTCCCTGGGTTTGTGTCATTTGCTTACGTACCCATGACCAGATAAGTGATACCACTATTGCTGCTGTCTGGAAAGATAACTATAAACAGTTAATCCCTGTTTCCTCTACTTTTCATTGTTGCACCTTCCATTTAATAACATGCACATTAACTTTTATTGACAAAAGCCCTGCAAACCACTTTACAAAATGCCTGTTCAAAATCAATACCGATGACGTTTGCTGCACTTCCTCTATCAATACACTTTATTATTTTGTCAATGAACTCAATTAAGTTTGTCAGAATTTATTTGCATTTTAATATTCTGCCTCTTTAATTAATTGATGTCTTTCTAGGACAATATTAATTTTATTCTGTTTTATAATCTCTGGAGCACAAATGATAGGCTGAATGATGTACAATTACTTGATTTATTACTCCATTCAATTTTGAGTAGCAGTGTTAAACTTCCATAATCTATTCCACCATCTGTATTCTGGAAATTGTGTTCAAATTCTCATGTATTCCTAAATCAGGAGATGTTCAGGACATTAATTGATAAATATAAATATAATCTGAATTATTATGCATGGCTATTGCTTGACTTCTCTGAGAGACAACTCTCCAAACTAGAGCACCCTTCCAGGAAATCTGTAAGAACTTTGCAGGTAAGTGGACTGGGATTTTCAGAATTGTGTCCTCATCTGATATTCTCCTTGTACTCTTTCATCACCACTGCCACAATCTTCAATGGAAAACATTGGCAGAGTCTGATTGTAGTATTCTCCACAGGATCATTGCCTTTTATGCCATTAATCTATTTAATTTATTTAATGTTTTTACTTTATTTCTAATTTTTTATTACTATTCCTCTTTACATTATCTGGTAGGTTTTCCTCATGGTCACTAATAACTTCATGATTCCTTTTTTCAATTTCCTTTTAAAATTAAATTCATGGTTTATTCTTCCTCTGTGTTACCAAACCTAAGTTTATCACAGAAGGGAAATTTATGTTAGTGACTTTTAACCATAAAATCATCTAATCATACAGAACCATTGGAGGATGCCATTGTACCTAAATCTGATCTTTGAAAGAGATTCACTCCCTTCTCTTTCCTCATACAATTGTAATGTTCTTCTTTTCAAACATGTATTAAATTCCTTGCTGAAAAATGCTATTGTATCAGCCTTCCACTACTTTCTTAGAAACTGCTCTCCTTTCTGCTGTATAAAAACTTAGCTTCCCTCACCCTACTCCCACCTTACCCACCCTCCAAACAGCATTGTTCTTTTTCTTCAGTGCAGATCAGTAGTAACTTCTCCTCCTCGCTGACAATCAACACAGGTGCACACTGGTGCACACAAGGATGCCCACTGCTCTACTCTATCTACACTCATGACTGTGTGGCTAGGCACAGCTCAAACGCTACCTATAAATTTGCCGATGACACCACTGTTGTTGGCAGAATCTCAGATGGCAACCAGGAGGCATACAGGATTGAGATAGATGAGTGAGATAGATGAGAGATAGATAGATGAGAGAGTGGTGTCGCAACAACAACCTCGCACTCAACATCAGCAAGACCAAGGAGTTGATTGTGGAATTCAGGAAGGGGAGGTCAGGAGAACACACACCAGCCTTCACTGAGGGGTCAGCGGTGGAAAGGGTGAACAGCTTCAAGTTCCTGGGCGTCAGCATCTCAGAGGATCTATCTTGGGCCCAATACGTTGATGAAGATGGCATGCCAGTGGCTCTATTTCATTAGGAGTTTGAGGAGATTTGGTATGTCACCAAAGACTCTTGTAAATTTCTACAGATGTATGGTGGAGAGCATTCTGACTGGTTGCATCACCACCCGGTATGGTGGCTCCAATGTGCAGGAGCAAAAGAGGCTGCAAAGGGTTGTAGACTCAGCCAGCTCCATCACAGGCACAACCCTCCCTGCCATTGAGGACATCTTCAAGAGGCAGTGTCTCAAGAAGGTAGTATCCATTATTAAGGACCATCACCACCTGGGACATGTCCTCTTCACGTTACTACCATTGGGGAGGAGGTACAAGAGCCTGAAGTCTCCTCCTCCATCAGATTTCTGAACGATCCATGAACACTACCTCATTAACCCTCTTTTGCATTATTTATTTATTTTTGTAACTTAAAATAATTTTTATGTCTTGAGGTTACTACCGATTCTTACTGACTGTGGTTTCCTGATAACGAAGTCGAGGATACAGTTGCAGAGGCAAGTATGGAGGCTGCTGCCACAAAACAACAAATTTCATGACATATGTCAGTGATAATAAACCTGATTCTGATTCTGAGGGCAGAGTAAAGAGAGATTTACTTTACATCTATTCAATGTTATGTACAATCTGGGAATATGATATAATCACACAGATCTAGACATTAACTCTTATGAAGTTAATGCAGGAGTGAATCTTTCATCTTATGATTCTAAGTGTAAATTATTAATGATATTCAAAAAAAGTTAATTTAGCCCCAGCCAAGCTCACCTAATTATTACTATTTTAATGGAAAGTATGGCTTCATCATTTGTCATTGGCTGTATTCAAAACATTGATCTTTGCAGCATTAGCCCATTATCCACCTCAACCAAATGTCTTAAGGTGGATAAATCCCCAGGGCCTGACCGAGCGAATTTCCTGAAGACTGGAAGGTGGCTAATGTCGTTCCATTGTTTAAGAAGGGTAGCAAGGACAAAATTTGGTTAGGAAGATATTGGAGGGAATTCAGAGGGATGGGATCTGCGAGCATTTGGATAGACAGAATCTGATTAGGAGGAGTCATCATGGCTTTGTGTGTGGGAACTCGTGTTTGACAAATCTTTTAGAGTTCTTTGAAGAGGTAACCAAAAGGGTAGATGAGCGTAGGGTAGTGGATGTTGTCTATTTGAACTTTAGCAAGGCCTTCAACAGGTCCTGCATGGTAGGCTGGTGTGGAAGGTTAGATCCTATGGAATCCAGGGAGCGCTAGTTAGGTGGATTCAAAATTGGCTTGGAGGTAGGAAGCAGAGGGTGCAGGTTGAAGGTTGTTTCATGGAATGGAGACCAGTGACCAGTGGTGTGCTGCAGGGGTTGGTTTTGGGACCCTTGTTATTCACTATTTATATAAATAATTTGGACGCAAATGCACAAGGCTTGATCAGCAAGTTTGCAGATGACACGAAATTAGGAGTTGTTGTTGATAGTAAAGAAAGTTATCGTAGATTACAGGAGGATAATGATCAGTTAGGGAAGTGGGCCGGGGAGTGGTAAATGGATTTCAATACAGATAAGTGTGAGGTGATGGACTTTGGAAAGTCAAACCAGCGTAGGACTTGTACTGTGAATGGTAGGGCACTGGTGAGTGTAATGGGACAGAGGGAACTAGGACTACAAATGCACAGTTTGTTGAAAGCAGCATCACAGGTAGACAGGGTGGTGAAAAAGACGTTTAGCATGCTGGCCTTCATCAGTCAAGGCATTGAATGTAGGAGTTCAAACATTATGTTGCAGTTGTACAAGTCATTGGTGAGGCTGCAGTTGGAGTACTGCGTACAGTTTTGGTCACCCTTTTATAGGAAAGCTGTGGTTAAACTGGAAAGAGTGGAGAAAAGATTTACAAGGATGTTGCCAGGACTAAA
The DNA here is from genome assembly GCF_009764475.1 of Pristis pectinata. Taxonomy (NCBI): domain Eukaryota; kingdom Metazoa; phylum Chordata; class Chondrichthyes; order Rhinopristiformes; family Pristidae; genus Pristis; species Pristis pectinata. The sequence goes on along the minus strand of NC_067415.1, from coordinate 50,725,170 downwards.
GGGCCTGAGTTATAGGGAGAGGTTGGCCAGGCTAGGTCCTTATTCCTTGGAAAGTAGGAGAATGAGGGGCAACCTAACACAAGTGTTTAAAATTATGAGAGGGATAGATTAGGTGGATGGTGACAGTCTTTTCCCCAAAGTAGAAGAATCCAAAACTAGGGGGCATAAATTTAGGGTGAGAGGGGAAAGATTTAAAAGGGAACCAAGGGGCAACTTTTTCACGCAGAGTATATGGAATGAGCTGCCTGAGGAAGTGGTTGAAGCAGGTACATTCCAATAATATCAGTTAAGAAGCACTTGGATAGATAGATGGAGGCGAGGGGCCTGGAGGGATTTGGGCCAAACGCAGGAAATTGGGACTAGCTAGATGGACAAGGTGGTTGGCATGGACTCGTTGGGCCAAAGGGCCTGTATCCATGCTGTATTGCTCTATAACTCTATGTCTCTATGTCTATTACGCATGAAGCTGGAAAATGACCTAAGATGTAGCAAATGAAACTGGTCTGGCGATCACATCATTCTAAGAGCTGCTTTGTGTGGGACCATGCCTTCTCCCTTCAGGTAGGTCCTCAGCATTTGTAGCAGTTGTGCTGGATATCAAATTGCTAGAGTGCGATGACCCTGTCAAAACCCTGGAACCCAGAATCTTGCCGGAAGCATTCAGAAGTTGTACAGCAGCAGGCTGAGCTTGCAAGACAGAAGGCAGAGCTCTACATGTCAGCTCTGTTTAATGGACTTTTACCATGTATTGCCACGATGGTCTGCTCTGTAAGCATTAACATCGAGCTGGCCACTAATGTCCATCCTGGAAAAAATGGTTTCCAAGCTCCATGCAAACCTTGTGTAAATTATTGTTAATCTCTAACATACCCCTTGACATTTCATCTGGGCTCTTGCATGTGCCTGACAATGCCTAAGTATCTCAATATGCAGGCCCACCAGCTTCAATTGGCCTCCTACCCTTTAAACCCCTCATCAAACCTCCAGTATGTGAACTCATGGCCATGACTGTCTGATTGAGTGATGGAGCTGGACTCTTCTTCAAAGGCTGATTGCTCAGCAGATGAAGAGTGAACAGCTGGGAGACTGGGTATCTGAAATAAAAAAAGGTCATGAGGAGAAATAGGAATAGATTAGAGGTGCAATTTTACCCATATGCAGCTTGAAAATCAGATAAAATTGTGGAGGGAAGGGCAAGTGGATATGAGAAGGAGTAGTGCAGATGAGCATAACATCATGTTTAATTGTCTCTGTGTCACTGCTGGCTATAGGACTCTGTGGGAATTACTACATTGATGACCAATGCCCTTGGCTCCAGATAACAGAACCAATGAATAGAATGACTGTTGTTACCAGCGACGGCTGTGCAGTACCTTCTCTTGCAAGTGAGACAGAAGGGCAGGCACGATAGTGTAACGGTTAACATAATACTATTACAGCGCCGGTGTCCTGGGTTCAATTCCCATTGCTGTCTGTAAGGAGTTTGTATGCTCTCCCCGTGTCTGCGTGGGTTTCCTCCGGGTCCTCCAGTTTCCTCCCACATACCAAAGATGCACAGGTTAGGAAGTTGTGGGCATGCTATGTTGGCTCCGGAAGCGTGGTGACACTTGCGTGGTGACACTTGCGGGCTGGCCCCAGAACACTCTAGGCAAATGATACATTTCACTCTGTGTTTCGATGTAAATGTGACTAATAAAGATGTCTTAAAATAATGAGCATGTTGCAATGGTGATGTGGATGAAAACCCGGGAGTTTTTGTAAGTTGTGAAAAGTGCCTGAACTGTGCTAAGAATATGATGATGCATGATATGAAGCCTTTGTGATAGAGACTGTTGTGCTGGAGCAGTGCTTTACTACGGTTTGTTACCAGATAAAAGTGTTTACTGAGCTTCACCGTGCACATAAAGTCATTACAACTTTTTAGAACACTTCATCCATTTCCTTGGACAAATCTTCCTATTGGTCCTTGTTAGCAAATCAGGAGGTTTTCCTCGGACCTGTGTATGGGGCAACATATTCTTTTTCTCTTTGTATCTTCAATAACACCTGGATCATCACTAGAAATTTGAGCACTTATTCCCATGCATGGGCTGCTGTGGCTCCCATCCAAGATTTCCAAAGTGGTACAGTAATTCCCAGTTGTGGGTGAAGGTACTGAGCAATCCCCTTTCAAATTCTAACTTCAGTAAGTACCATTTAGGTTCAATTGTTGCCTGAAATTGCACTCCATTATCATGCTTTATAATGGGTGCTGGCTGCAAGCACGTTAATAGGTAGGTGCATGAACTTCTCACGTGAGCTACACCGAGTGAAACTGACAAAAGATTTCACAAACTTGCCGATTCTAATGCACATTTTCCAATACGATTAAGTTTTCAATCTGGGGTCTCACAGTGTGATTTTAAGGATGTGTGTGCATGAATTACAGATCCCATTTCTGCAAATTATTATAACCCAACTGATGTGAGTGAGGCAGCATTGTTTAATGGGTCTCAACTGTGCCAGTGCCAAGAGTAACTACCTCAACCAAATGGCTTCTGAGTGATTTGTGGCACACAGACAAATTATTCTGTGCTCATCCTGGGCTGCAAAACACTTCAAGGAATCTGGATAGTCTGTAAGAACTCATTTTAGTAATCATTAGCAGAAGAAAATGTTTAATACTCAGGATTTCATTGAATGTGACATAGTGAATAACGATGAAGTTTGCTGCTACATAGAAACATATTCCAGTTCTTGTTTAAGAAGAATGAGCAGGATAAATTCTGTTGTGATAAAAATGACCTGGTGTTTAGTCAAATTTTTTTTCAGATGCCAGAGAGGGGGAGGAGAAGTGGCTGGCAGGTGTTGTGGACAGAAAACCTGGAGTTACGGCTTTTCCTGATCACCCTCCTGTTTGCACTATGTGAAAGGTGTTACATGAGAAACTATTGTCAGATACGTGCACATAGGAGAAGTGCCTGACTGTAGGTTGCTAGTGAATTGAATTTGCTGATATGCTGAACTTGAACCTGCATGTGAAGTTGTTAATTTGTTTTTGAACCCTGCATCTATTCATATCAGATCGGGGTGGGGGGGGGGGAGCAGGGAGGAGGGGGTGGGGGTGGGGGTGGGGTCTGTCTGAGACCCTGGCATGGAAGAACTCTCTTTTCTCTTTACATATTCAAATTATACCTTGAACGGCATCAGAAATCAGGGGACATGTGAGCAATAAAGTCAGCAGAGGAAGAAGACGGGCAATGAACAGTGGTGGTAGTGAAGAGTCAGTGATCCTGAGCTGCGGAGAAAGTATCTGCTGCTTGGGGAGATGCCAGATAGGAGAGAGTGGCGATGGAGGTGATGACTGCATGGAGGTTGGAAAGGTTGGTGATTTCAGGAAGGGATCTGTGTTTGCTGGGAGCACAGGAATCCTGAAAGTGATTGTATGTTTACAGGGTAGTTTCTCAAACCAAGTCCAAGCCCTTCTTCTCGTCTTGACCCAGAGCAGTGCAGGTAAGATACCAAGAGGATCTGGCCCGTTTGATCTCCTCTAACCTGGTAGCTTTTCCAAAATTTTGGAAGCCTAACCAGCAGAAGTTGGAAGTAGAATCCTTATAAAGATTGACGTGTATACCCTCCTCAGAAGGGTTTGATGACTAACCCACATTTTTGGAGCAGGTTGATCATTTGGTATCGTTAAACCCAAAAATGGGCTGGCTTGAAGCGGAAGTTAACTTCCCACTTCACCCAAGTCCATTTGCATTTCTGGTTAAAATTACCTTCCCTAATTGGATCTATCTATGATGTACCATTCAGCTCTTTTCTGAAAGCAAATTTACAACCCCTACAATTGTAGGCTTATGGAAAACTATGCATGATTGAGGATGAAAAAACAAAACAGAAAGAAACACTTATAAATTACCACGTTTAATGTCTACACATTTCTCTCCTATTTATTTATTCCAGGTAGTCTTTATATAAAATGCAATAACTTCAATCTGCCACAAAGAGGCAAAATCTGCTCATAAATTCACCAGTAGAATTTCAGATTTAATGCATTGCCTTCCATTATTTGTAAGTGCAATAAACAAAACCGAGATTTAAACAAATGGCAGCTCAAATTATACCATCCATCAGAAACAATGAGCTGTATAACTAGTAGTTTTCTATCAAGTCATCTTGATTCCAAATGTCATTGTAATGGCTATGCATAGAATATAAATGTTGTGTTTGGATATTTCCTCTGTTTGATTCTCTAGACTATGTGAAATTGTGCTAGTTTTATTGATACTATCATACAATTTCACTCCCTATTTCACATATCAGGTTGAATCATATAACACAAATCCACAATTCTTCCAGTTTAAAAGGAAACCCTATAGTCTGCTGTGGTTGTATCAGTTCTAATAAAGAATAGTCCAATTTAGTTCCACACCCAGCATCTTCTTAGAACTCTGTCGATAAGTCATCTGTGTGAATATCTAATAGCCTTTTGAATAGCCTATGCTATTCAAACACCCTATCAGAAAGTGAATCCTACATATTAACAACTGCCTGACAAGTTCAGTTGGGAACACAGTTGTTTCTGAATTAGCGGACCATTGATTCATGACCAGAGGCTTGACTATGAAGACCTAGGGGACTACTCCAGGGTATTACTGAAGGAGTCAGTGCTATCAAATGGATGGGAAGTTCAATCAAGACCATATCAGCTCACTTAGATAGATGTAAAAGATCTAACTGAGCTATGTTGAAGAAGATCAGGGGTTCTATCGCCGAGTCCTGGCCAACATCTATTAGTCCCTAAATGTTACCAAAGAAAAAGTACTGTCAGTGAGAGTTTGTGATGCATACAATGTCTGTAGCATTTCCCTTAGTAATACAATGCCTACATATCAAATACATTGCTACAAGTATCCATGTGAAAATCATGTTCATATGATGTCATGTGCAAATTTTCTCATTCTCTTTGAACGTTACTCCTTATTTGGCCTCTTGTGCTATTGATAATTAATTTATTAATTTGATAATAAATTTATTTTATGACCTTTGGTTAGTGACTAATGTTGGAGAAACATTTAAGCCTAGAAATTAGATCAATTTGTGCATATTTTTAGCATTCCAGGATAGTTGCCCAGACACGTCCTGTGTGCTTCACCCTAGTGTGGCTGATATTTCTATTGTGCACCTAATGACAAAATAGGTCACATACTACAGACAGAAGTGAATGCTTTTGTGTGTGACCATTGACCTTTGCTGTTCACTTTAGCATTATCTTCCCTTTCAATTTTATTTTGAGTTTCCAGATGTTTTTCTACTACATCATATCTATCACTGACTATTTAAATTAATTGGTCCGGAGATGCCTGAGGTTGTTCTATCTCCATTTTCATTCATAAAATCACAAAGTAACTTTTAACACAAGTAATGGTGCCTCTGATATCTCTTTAATTATCATTACATAAACAGATACAATCTATCCTGACCAATTGTTTATCCTTTTTGTTTGATTATTTAACAATCATTTCTTCCATCTTAACTGTCTCAATCTCTGTTTTTGATCTCCTTTTCTGATGTCATATTCACCATATTAGTTTCCCTGGCATACTAATTATTTATCATCTCTGCTGGTTGCTACAGCTTATCACTTGATTCCCTTCGTGACTTTACCTCTTTAGTGACTTTTCTTTTGCTATTTATCTGCAGAGTATTTTACTATTTTTTTAATTATCCTTGACAAATAAGTCACATGTTGAGAAATTTCAGTGGTTAAATAGGATGGTGAAGTTGTGGTGGGACAAAGACCATTTTTGTTGCTCTGCTGAGGAGGACAAGACAATGAAGTGAAGTTGGGGATGGGGATATAGTGGGGGCAGGTGAAGGGTGGTGCTTGGATCAGTCACCCACCTGCACTCATAGCAAAAACACTGTATGGTGTGAGTAGTGGGAGGAACGGATGGAATTTGGGTGGTGAACCCTGTGGGAAGCTGTGCATGAGTGATGGGGATTAGTGGTGGATGTCGGCATTCTATATTCAGTGCAAGTGAAAAGGGGCATGGATACATTTTGGTACCCGGCCATCAGTCTGCTCTTGGGATTTGAGAGGAGACTACATTGAGATTGGCATTCCAGCAGTTGGGATATATGTAGTGCAGTACATTATGAAGGGTGGGCAAAGATACGGTAGTGCTTTTGGGAGGTAGGTGGGTGGGGGTGGGGAAAGCCAGTTATATATTGGGGGAGAAGTGGGCTGTAGATTGTAGGTTCAGGGTCAGGTTGGTGAGTAGGCGGGGATGGAGGTTGGTGAAGTGGGCTGGGGGAGGATGGCAGTGGGGGAGCAGTAAGTAATTTATTTTCTCTGTGGGCCTTCAAGGGTATCACTGCAGGCATGAGACAATGTTGTCCCTGAGGTGCCCAATACAGTTGTTGTTGAGACATGTTTTAAGGTCACTTGCAATGACACGAAAAGGGCAATGAATGGGAAAATGACATCATCCCAGAGCAAGGAAATTGTGTTGGGTTCAATAGGGAAGTGCCCAGCTGAAATTTCCTATTGAAGTAAAATGGATATGATTGTTGTCATTCTTCACTCATGGAAAGACATTGATTTTTGATTGCAAAACACTGAAAAAGTAGCATTTTGCAATAGAATTTCCAAGCATTTGTTTATCTTTAGCTCACTGTTTTCTTGTATTTTTCCCAATCCTTTTTATCACCCTTGCTCATGCTGGACATATACAGTACATCAAGTATGCCTCTTTCTTTAATTTCACTTTTGCCCTTTCTTCTTTATTCATTTATGATGTACTATTGTTTAGTTTATTCTAGTTGTTATTTTCTTGGATACTAATATTGACTTCAGTAAACAATTTCCTCTGCTGTTCCGAATCTTTCTTTGTCAGTAAATGTTTCCAGATTCATAACTTTTTCCCCTGGTTCTATTCTCTTCATCTTAAACTCAGCCTTACTTCCAATTTTTTTTCTTTGGTTTTTGTTTGTTGTCTTACTTTATCCTTTCCCTTAATCTTTATTAAATAGTGAGCACCATTAAAGTCATCGAGTCATCGAGTCATCGAGTCAGACAGCACAGAAACATGCCTTTGGGCTCACCATGTCTATGCCAACCATCGAGTATCCACCTATTGACAATGATACTCAATACCATCAAGTACTATTACCTAAATGTTCTCTGGAACTTTTTCATTCTGATTCACTTCCCATCAGTACATCTGGCTGTGCTGCCTGTTTTGTTGGGCTTTTTGTGTCTTGTGTAAGAAGACTTTGTAAAAACTGCATTCCATGTATCCTTTTGGTGCCTCTTTTTGTCATTTTTGGGGGATTAATTGAAGTCTTCCATGATTAATACTCAATGCCCTTTATTCATTTCACATTTTTGTTTATATATTTGTCTCTCCACTTCCTTTCTTTTCATAGGCACTCTATGCCATGAGCAACGTCTTTTACCTTTTCATTTCCATCTGTATGATTCTTTTCCTAATCTTTGTAATCAATGTTTCTTTTTCTACTGTCATTTATCTTACTTCTAATTATGCAGCTCACTCATCTTCTTCCGTCCCTTCCATTTCTGATGATGCCATAGCTTGAAGTATTTCATTGCTTATGAGTCACATTTCAGTTGTTACCACTTCATCTGTTTTCTTTTCTCTCCAGTTCCACCATTTCATTTCACTATGCATTCTATTTACATCAATGGACAGGGAGCTTTTCATCTTTAATGGTTGTTCCTTATTACTTTTATTTGTCCTGTTATTTTTCAGTTTTATGACTGTACTTATTCCATGACCAGTTCTATTATCTTTGTTTCTTACCTCAGACTAAGTTTTACTCCCACGTCCCAACTCTAAGTCAGCCCTGGCAAGGGATTGGGATCCCCACTCATTTAAATGACCTGGAGGTCAGAAGGGAACAGGTAAAGTTCCCTATGTTACATATATTATTTTATTTTAATGGTTTTAATGATTTATTTGTGTTTAAATTGTTTTAAATTGATGTTATATTCCTTAATATGCTGGCATGGATTGACATTTTTTTAAGAGACAAAAAATAGAAAAAAGGAATAATTAGGTCATTTTCAGGTTATGAGGCTGTAGACTGTGGCGTGCTGTAGAGATCAGCTTGAAAGGTCCAGCAATTCACAACCAATATCAATAACTTTGATAAGGGGATCAAGTGTAACAGATCTGAGTTTGCTCACATTATAAAGCTGCGTGGCAGTGTTGGTTATGAAGAAGACGTACAAGCGAAAAAACAAACCGCTGGAGGACCTCGGTGGGTCAGGCAGCATCAGTGGAGGCAGAGGGACAGTTGGTGTTTCGAGTGGAGACCCTGCATAAGGAGTGAGAGTGTAGAGGGGAAATAGCCAGTAGGAAGAGGAGAGAGGGTGGGGTGAGGCTGAAGCTGACAGGCAATAGGTGGAACCAAGTGAGAAGAGGGATGGTGGGCAGATGGAACCAGCTGGGAAAGGGGTGGGGGGGGGGGGTGGAGGAACAGCGATTGATGGGTGATTGGTAGAAACAGATAAGGAGAGAAAAAATGGGGTGGATGGAGCGAGGTAGGGGGAGGGGAGGGTGGAGATATCACTGTCCAGCTTCAATGGAGACACAGAAGGCTGCAGGTGCTGGAAGCTGATACGTCAGGTGATGTGGAGCCAGATAACGTAGGGACGACGGGCAGGTGAAATCAGTTGGGGGAGCGGAAAAGGATACCTGGTAGGTAAAGTGTGTGGGTGACTGGCAGATGGAACCATGTGGGGGAGAAGAACGAAACTGGGTAATGGGAGGGGGCAGAGGGGGTTGGGAAAAGGGGGGGGGGGTGAGAGAACCTGGGCGGTTCAGAAGGAGAGAGAAAGGAGCAGAGGGAGCGAGGGTTTCCTGAAGTTGGAAAAGCAACGTTCTTACCATTGGGTTGTAGACTACCCAGGCAGAATATGAGGTTTTGTGTTTGCCTTCACCCTGGCAGTGCAGAAGGCTGAGGACAGACAGGCCAGCATAAGAATCGGTAGGGCAGTTGAATTGGTATGAAACCAGGAGCTCAGGATGGCCATTGCAGACCAAACGTAGGTGCTCTGTGATGCTGTCACAGGTCTAGCTTGGTCTTGACAATGTAGAGGAGGCATCAAAAGCACCAAATGCAGGAGACGAGATTGGAGCAGGTGCATGTAAATCTTTGCCTGACCTGGAAGGGCTGTTTAGGTCCCTGGGTGGTGGTGAGGGAGGAGGTGTAGGGAGAAGTTTTGCACCTCCTGTGGTTGCAGGGGATAGTCTCAGGGGACTCAGGGTTGGGTGGGGAGGAATGGGTGGACTAGGGAGTCACAGAGAAAGTGGCTCTTGTGGAAAGCAGAAAGGGGTGGGGAGGGGAAGATGTGACCAGTGGTGGGGCCCTGTTGCAGCTGGTGGAAATAATGAAGAATGATGTGCTGAAGGCAGTGGCTGGTATGGGGAAAGGTGTGGACCTGGGGAAATTTGTTCCTGTTTTGCCTGGAGGAGGTGTGGTGAGAGCAGACGTCCAGTAAGTGGAGGAGTTTCAGGTGAGGGGTCCATCAACCACAGTGGAGAGCAAGCCACTTTTTATTAAAAAGGAGGACAGTTCAGATGTCCTGGAATGGGAAGCCTCATCTTGAGAACAGATGCGGTAGAGAAGGAGAAACTGAGAGAAAGGGATGGTGTCCTTACAGGATACTGGATGGAAGGAGGTGTAGTCTAGGTAGCTGTGGGAGTCAGAGAGTTTATAGTAAATGTCAGTAGATAAGTTGTCTCCTGAGGTGGAGACAGAGAGATCCAGAAAAGGGACACTGATGTCAGACATGGTCACAAGATCACAAGATCACAAGACAAGGGTGCAGAAGCAGGCCATTCGGCCCATCGAGTCTGCTCCAAGGAAAGGGAAATAGAAATGAGAAATGGGGAATGGGAATGGGTCCAAGTGAATTTGAAGGTGAAGCAGCAGTGCTAACTGCTGGGCCAAGTGCCACCAAATTAGTAAGCAACAGAAATTTAGCAAATTCATTACTGTTTAATTGACTCCTCATGAAATGCTTATATATATATATATATATATATATATATATATATATATATTATATATATATATATATATAATATACACACACACACACACACACACACACACACACACACAGATATATATATAAATACAGACATACATACACACATACCTAATGTGCAAGGCTGTGGCATGTTAGTGTGATACATCTTATATGATATAAATATTTAGGTCAACCTTCAGTAATTAATCAAAAAAAGCATAACATATTAGAGTAGCAGGTAGCCAACTTTCAATCTCTTTCAAATTCTATCTCCTTCAGTTCTCAGACTGACTTGGCAACTGCCAGCAGTCAATAATGAAAAAATAACCTGCTCAGTTTAACTCATTTTGCAACTTATTTTATAAATGTGCATACAGGCTGTATATACATCTACATGTTTGTGTGATTTGATTGTGCAAATAACTGACAGTCATTAATGACCTTGCTGTGCTTTAATGGGTTATCATTAGTTTTAGAATAGGAATGATAATTCATTCCTATTGTTTTATGATTCTTAGACTTATATAAATCATTGTTGTCAAGCCAACTGTCAAAAGTTACAGGGCAAAATTAAAACCATCATCCAATAAAATACTGCTTTCTTGAGCAGAGTTAGTTTCTTCACCAACTTTTGTTTGCTTCATTATGCATATATTTTGCTTTTTGGTGGTATAACTTGTGAGATTGTAAAAGCAAAGGGACAAAATAGAGGAAATAAAAGCAAAATGAAAAGCAAAAGAAATTGTAAAAAAGGAAACAGGAAATGTATTTTGAAGAAGGAGTGTTAAACAAAGCTCTTGACAAAGCAATAAGTGAAATGGCATTTCCTCAGCAGGGGCTGTGGATGCCTGTAGCAAGGTTGTTTGGTCATTGTCCAGCTGTGGAGGATATTGACGGGAATGTGTGGAGAATAAATGGGTTAGGGCAGGTGTGTTATTATGTGTTATTATGTAGTTATAATAAAGAACTACAGTTCCAGTAGGCAATGCAAGGGGTCACATGGGGGAACAGGAAGTAGTGGTAAAAAGAGAGGGAAAGCAAGCCAGTCTGTTGTGGTTAATAAAATGCTCAGGTGTTAAACCCACGTGAAGTTTGTCTCTTGATGAAGAACAAACATAACATGATGTCAGAAGTTGGTGTGAGGTCTGAACAGGGAGAGTAGATGAATACTGTGTGCAATTGAGAAAGAGACTCAGTGAGTACGAAAGAAAAGCTGTAATAAGACGGAGAAAAAGCTGGCTGGCGTGGCGAGGGAGCACATTGTTCCTGAAGTTCAGCAGTCACTGGATTTGCCAAGAGAGATTCAGGTGAGAGGCCAAGAGTTCCCGTTATGGATAAGCTAAGTCCTCCCACACCTATGCAGTTTACTGGCAATCTAACTGATAATTGGAAGCACTTCGAACAGCGATTCAACATATATTTAGATGCTGGTGGAGCGGGAGGGAACGATGAAAAATTGAAAGCGTCTATTTTTCTGCACGTGATTGGCGAAGATGCTTTGGACATCTATAACAGCTTTCAAATTGATGAGACAGCTTTTGAGTTGGGCACTTTGATGAAAAAATTTGAGGAGTATTTTATCTCAAGTAAAAACATCACATTCGAGAGATATAAATTTTTTTCCTGTGACCAGAAACAAGGTGTTAGCTTCGACCAATACTTAGCTGAGCTTCACACACTGAGTAAATCTTGTGAATTTGGAGATTTGAGAATCTCACTAGTTAAAGACAGAATAGTTTGTGGAATTCCAGATAATGGATTCAGAGAAAGACTGTTACTTGAAAAAGATTTGACCCTGGAAAAGGCGGTGATTATGTGTAGGTTAGCAGAAACCACACGAGCACAAGCTAAGGAGCTGCACAGGGCAGACACAATAGTGTATGCTGTGAAAACAGAGAAGCAGCACACAAAAGTGTTTCTGACAGTAACAGCAAAACAAAGAGGAAGGCTCAAACAGCAAATGCAGCAGATGTAGAGGTAGACACATTCCAAAGATGTGTCCTGCTTATGGGAAGTCCAGCAATAGCTGTGGGAAGAAGAATCACTTTGCACAGTGCTGCAAAGCTGGGGCTAACAAGAGAAAGGTGCACACAGTTGATGAGGAAATGGAGGAATTCTTTGTGGATTCTGTACAGACTGTGGCTGCTGGTAAAACAGAGTGGATTGTTCCAGTAACTGTGAATAAGACAGTAATTCCATTCAAGCTTGACATTGGAGCTCAGGTGAATCTGTTATCCATGGATGATTATAAGACTCTCACAATAAAGAGTAAGATTTACCCTGTGAAGTTAAAAGTGACAGGCTACACTGGAGAGAAAGTTCCAGTAAAATGGGGCTGTATGGTGACCTTTAAGCACAAGGGGGCAGCATTTAAAATCACAGCTACTGATTGTAGAAAAGAGAGTACAGCCAATATTAGGTCTGAGTGCATGTGAAAAGCTCAACCCAGTGAAAAGAGTTTTCATAGTAGTTTCACATACCAAAGATAAGATCTTTATTAGTCACATCGAAACACACAGTGAAATACATCTTTTGCATAGTGATTTTGGGGGGCAGCCCACAAGTGTCGCCACGCTTCTGGCGCCAACATAGCATGCCCATAACTTCCTAACCTGTACGTCTTTGGAATGTGGGAGGAAACCGGAGCACCCGGAGGAAACCCACACAGACACCGGGAGAACGTACAAACTCCTTACAGACAGTGGCCGGCTTTGAACCCGGGTCGCTGTCTCTGTAAAGCATTGTGCTAACCACTATGCTACCGTGCCGTCTAAGATGACCACACAACACTCATGGAAGAGTATGCAGATGTCTTTGAGTGGCTCGGATGCTTACCCAGTGTACACAAAATTCACATAGATGAGGCAGTGGCTCCTGTTGTCCATGCACACAGGAAAGTTCCGTTTCAACTTAGAGGTAAATTTAAACAAACTAGCATGCATGGAACAGATGAATGTCATACAGAAAATTGAAGAACCAACAGATTGGCATTACTACGTTTGCAGCTCAATGATCTAGAGGAGAGAATGGCTATTGGAGAGTCTATCACAGGATCTGAGACTAGAGGTGTCTCAGAGAGGTACCCTCTTACATTCAACATTCCCTACATCCAACAACCTCTCTTTTTTTGTAAGGTGTAGATGGTACAATCACTTATCATTTACTTCCTCTACGTTTCAGATGCAAAGAACTCCTTTTGGCCAGGCAATGGCTACTTGGCTACAAGAGAACATAAAAGAAGACACACCATCACTTCATCTAATACTCGCAGCCACCTGAAAAGATTGGACGCAAAATATGTTGATGACGGGAGTTTCTGCTGGCCGTTAATGGAGTAACAGCTATTTGCTGCTGCTCCCACTATATTTAACTTCTTCACCCCAATTTGAAATCCTTCTCTTTCATCCTCAGTAATAAATTTAAACATAGTTTTATCTCATTATGAATACAAGGAGTGCTAAAGCTACGAAAACCACTAAGGAAGATGATCCTCCTGTAACTCTGGAATCTATTTTTGAGCAGCTTCAACAGCTCAATTCCAAGTTTGACTCTATTCAAAAAATCCTGGATGATCATGACGAACGAATTCAAGTGAATGAAATCTCTCTTTTGGTTTTGGATAAGAAAATTGATGACTTACAGAACCTTTGTAAAAAGCAAGCCAAAGCTAATGAAAAATTAAAGCAGAAGGTTACTGACTTAGAAAACAGAAGCAGAAGAAGCAATCTCCGAATTCTGGGTTTAACAGAAAAGTCTGAAGGTAATCAACCTACGGAATTCTTTGCAAAGCTTTTGATTCAATTATTTCCTGATATTTTAGAATCTTTGCCTAAGATTGATCGAGCACACAGATCACCCCTGTTTAAACTTTCTACGCAAGTCGAACCCAGATCAATCATCATCTCTCTCCATGATTTTCAAACTAAGGAGCTTCTAATTTGTGAAGCACATCGAAGAGGAATGATTGATTATCAAGGTTGTAAGATAAGAATTGTTGAAGATTACTCACCCAAGATTATGAAGGAACAGGTTAAATTTGAAAAGGTCATGTTGGATCTTTATCAGAAAGGTTACAAAGTGGTTTCGGTCCCCCGAAGAGGCCCAGCTTTTCCTGGAGGTTGACGATTGAATGATTTTGTATTCCTCTCCATGAACATTTTCGGTTTTTATTTTTGGTAACCCCTTACTAATACTTTGGATGCCTATGTTTTTTGATTTTTTTTGATTTTTTTAATCGTTTTTTCAAATATATTTTGAAATAAGGACACTTGTTTTTTACATTTGTTGCCGTGGTTTTTTTTCACTCATTGGTATGACTGGGTTGGAATTTACTAACCTTGAAAATTATTGAGCAGAGATATTTGGGTTAATCTGTCTTTAGGTGGTTGCCAGCTGTCTCTTTGCTGGCTTGCTGTTTTTGGGTGGTGGAAGTGGGGGTGGGTTTCTTCCTGGGGAGCTGTTTTGGGCTATCAGCCAAAGCTGTTGCTTAGTTACCTTATCTGGAACTCCACAGTTTGCTTTGATTGTACATTCCACTATGGCTTGTTCATTATTCTCTTTTTACTTAAATTTAAACAATATTATAATGGATCAAGTTATTAATTTACTTAGTTTCAATGTGAAAGGGTTAAATCACCCTGTGAAGCAAAATAAGATTTTTGCCTATATTAAAAAACTCAAAGCCTCTATTATCTTTTTACAAGAAACTCATATTCGTAACTGTGATATTTCATGTTTTTTTAATTGATGGAGTGGGTTTCAATTTCATTCCTCTTTTCAAGCTAAATCTAGGAGGGGGTCTCAATTTTTATAGATAAGACAGTTTCATTTGATCAACATAAAGTAATAACTGACAATAATGGTCATTTTGTTATAGTATCAGGGAAAATAAATAATAGACTGATGGTATTAGCTAATATTTATGCTCCAAATACAGAAGACCCAGGATTTTTTGAATGATTTTTTGCACTTCTTATTTTTCTTATTTTCTTAAGAAAAATAAGAACCCAACCGAATGTGCTTCGTACAGACCAATTTTGTTACTTAATGTGGATGTTAAAATCTGAATTCAAATCCAGATTTGAATTTTTATTCTTTGGTGTTAGGAGGAGACTTTAATTGTTGGTTAGATTCAAAACTAGCTAAATCAGCTGCTCCTAATAAATCAGCTTTATTTCTTCAATCGTTTTTAATGAAATCTGGTGTCACTGATGCCTGGCGCTTTTTACATCCAGAAGGGAGGGAATATTCATTTTTTTCTCATGTTCACCATACATATTCCAGAATTGACTATTTTTTATTGATAATCAAATTATTCCATCAGTTCAATCCTGTGATCATAAAGAAGTTGCTCTTTCAGATCATGGTCCCATGCTTATATCTTTAAGTCTTCCTGGTCTCCCTCAGACAAACAGATTTTGACATTTTAACCTAACTTTGCTATATGATAAAGACTTTTTTAAATTTCTGGAGAAACAGATTACTCTTTTCTTTAAAGAGAATACATCGGAAGAGATTTCTAGTCTTATTGTATGGGACGCTTTCAAAGCCTTTATTATAGGACAAATTATTTCTTATACAGCAAGCATTAGGAAAAAAGCTAACAGAGGGAGAGTCGATCTAGTTAATCGGTTGAAACTATTAGATCAAAAATATGCTTTGGATCCAGATCCAGCTTTGTGTAAAAGGCGAGTTGAAATTAGAACTAAATATGATCTTCTTTTAACATACCCAATTTATCGTCAACTTTTAAAAGATAAAAGTCAATTTTATATTCATGGAGATAAGACAGGTAAATTACTGGCTAACCAATCAAAAATCTCTAAAGCTAGACAGAAAATTAAAGAAATTTGTAAAGCCAATGGTGAGAGGACAACTGATCTTTTAGAAATAAATGATACTTTTAGAGAACTTTATTCTAAACTTTATAGTTCTAATTTTCCTAAAGATGACACTGTAATGAATAATTTCTTTGACTAATTAAACATTCCTACACTTTCTACTGATAACCAAAAACAGTTGGATCAATCTATTACATATGAGGAAATCGCCGAGGTTGTATGATCTTTACACTCTGGAAAGACTCCGGGTCCTGATGGATTTCCTGGAGAATTTTATAAGGCCTTTTCCTCTTTGCTTACACCTCATTTATGTTCTGTTTTTTTGGACTCTTTTAAATTGGGTAGGTTACCACAATCTTTTTCTGAAGCTTCTATTTCACTCATTCTTAAGAAAAATAAGAACCCAACGGAATGTGCTTCATACAGACCAATTTCGTTACTTAATGTGGATGTTAAAATTTTTTCCAAAGTTCTGGTTCGCAGATTGGAAAACATTTTACCTTCAATTATATCCGATGATCAGACTGGTTTTATTAAAAACCGATATTCTCATTTTAATATTCGTCGTTTATTGAATATTATCTATTCTCCCTCTAAGGAAATATTGGAATGTGTGATACCTTTAGATGCTGAGAAGGCCTTTGATCGGATTGAATGGAATTACTTATTTAAAACTTCAGAGAAATTTAACTTTGGGCCCGATTTTATCCAATGGATTAAATTACTTTATTTATCCCCTTCTGCTCGAGTTCTTACTAACTTTCAAAACTCTAAACCTTTTAGACTTCAACGTGGAACCAGACAGGGTTGTCCTTTGAGCCCTTTGCTCTTTGATTTGGCTTTAGAACCTTTGGCTATTTCTTTCTGAGAACCTAGAGATATCATTGGTATCTCCAGAAGAGGTATTAACCATAAAGTTTCGTTATACGCTGATGATTTATTACTCTTTATATCTAATGTTGAAACTTTATTACCTCCTATGGTTTCTCTACTTTCTTGTTTTAGTCAGTTTTCAGGATACAAACTGAATTTACACAAGAGCGAACTTTTTCCTTTGAATAACCTGGTACCACTCGATATTAACCTTCCTTTTAAAATTGTAAGAAATCATTTTACCTATCTGGGCGTATCAATTACTATAAACTGTAAATGTTTATTTAAATAAAATTTTCTTACCTTACTGCATTATGTGAAAAGGGTTTTATCAAGTTGGTCACCCCTCTCTATATCATTGATTGGTCGAATTAATTCTATTCAAATGAATATTTTACCTAAATTCATATATCTATTTCAGGCTCTACCTGTTTTTATTCCTAAGTCCTTTTTTGACTCTCTTGATTCAATTATGTCTTCCTACATATGGAAAAACAAACATCCTAGACTAAATAAAGCTCACCTTCAGAAGGTTAAAAAGAATGGAGGTTTAGCCTTACCTAATTTTAGGTTATATTACTGGGCAGTCAGTATACACGAAATCTTACATTTTGGTTACATTACATTAATCAAGAGGCTTGTCCAGTATGGGTTTCTTTGGAAGCTAACGCTGTTAAAAAAATTTCTATTATTTCTCTGCTTGGTTCTTCACTTCCTTTATCATTAAATAAACTAACTGATAATTTGGTAGTTAAACATGCTTGGAGGATTTGGTTACAATTTAGAAAATACTTTGGCTTATCAAGATTTTCTTTGTCCAGTCCCATTTTCTCTAATCACTTTTTTAAACCTTCTATGACTTTAAGGAGTGGGACAAATCTGGTTTCACTTGTTTTCAGGATCTGTTTGTTGGAGGAAATCTTTCTTCGTTTGAACAATTGCAACCAAATATAGTTTACCCAAAACTCATTTTTTCCGATATTTACAAATTAGAGATTTTCTTTGATTTCAAATACATTCTTTTCCTATGAGTCCTGATAAAAATTTACTAGATGCAATTTTTAATTTGAAACCTTTTCATGATGGCTCAATATCCAATATTTATGACAGGTTATTAGGAATGAGTAAGGCTCTACTAGATAAAATTAAAAATGCCTGGGAACAAGATTTGGGGATGTCAATTTCTGAGGAAACTTGGAATGAAATTTTTAAATTGGTTAATACTTCATCATTATGCGCCCGTCTTTCTCTCCTTCAATTTAAAGTGGTCCATAGAGCTCACTTGTCTAAAGACAAACTATCCCGTTTTTATTTGGATATCTCCTTACTGTGATAAATGCAATAACGGAGAGGCTTCTTTAATTCACATGTTTTGTGTGTGTCAGAGTCTCAAAAAATATTGGACAGAGGTGTTTCAAACTTCTTCTGTGCTTTTTAAAATAAATTTTAAACTTAATCCTTTGACTGCATTACTTGGGATTGTCAGAGAAAAAGATATAACTTTGGAGGCTTCTGATCTACACATTTTGGCCTTTATTTCTCTTATAGCCAGGAGGGCTGTGTTGCTTAAATGGAAGGAAGTTACTCTGCCTACTCACGCTCAATGGTTACGATATGTTATGTCATACCTGAATCTAGAGAAGATCCGTTGCTCAACTCTTGAATCTAACTTAGACTTTCAAACCCTGTGGGGACTTTTTTTGAATTATTTTCAAAACCTTTGACTTAGTGACTAAAATACATGGTTTTTCCTTGTCTTTTTTGAACCAAACAGCTCTGATTTTTGGTAGTGGGTGTAGATTTTTTTAATATAATAAAATTATTCCAATTTTTTCTTTATTAACTAACTATCACAAGTGATTATTAATTTAGAGTATTGTGATTTCAAGTATGATTTAACACAATGTATTCAGTAGTATTTTTACTCTCTTTTTGATGCAAGTACTCTATTTTTTTGTGGAATTAATAAAAATATTGTAAAAGAAAAAAAAGAAAAGAAAATCTGTTGATGACATATCATCAAACATAAGTGGACTGCAGCTACAGCTGGAGTTAAAGCAGCTTGTGTTCTAGCTCCCAAAGGGTGAACTTACATTGTCTTCTGTTGCAAGGGGCTTAAACAATAACTTCAATGAATGGGTGGCAATGGAGTTCAGCTCCTTACTTGCATGAGACTTTGGCGGCATCTCTCCACTGCAGCCCAATCTTTTCAGCATAAAATGTTTTCCAGCTTCGTTTAAATCCTTCGAATCCAAGCGTCTTGATGGGAGATTTCTCTGCTTCTATTGCAGCAGAGAAAGAATCCACCCAATATCTGGGAGTTGCAGAGGCGGCTCTAACATCTGTCATATAAACACATCAACGGAGCTGCTGTGGAAATAGTCGACAGCTTCAAGTTCCTTGGCATCCATATCACTAGCAACCTCACCTGGTTAGTCCAGACTGATGCTGTGATCAAGAAAGCACATCAGCATATAAACTTTCTTAGGCATCTGAGAAGATTCGGCTTGTCCATGAAGATTCTCTCAAACTTCTACAGATGCGCTATAGAGTGTATCCTGACAGTTGCATCTCAGCCTGGATTGGCAGCTGCTCTTCTCTGGACCAACGAAACCTGCAGAGAGTTGTAAACACTCCCTGATCCATCACAGTCTCATCACAGCCTGCCACCTTGGTCATTCCCCTTTGTCTCTTCTACCTGGGCACTTCATGCCCAGAAGTGATTCATTCTGGTTTGTACAGTTTTACTCTTGATTTGATGTATAAGCATGGAACAGAACATCAGTTTGGCTGGGATCTGTGTTTGTGGTTTGTGGTCAGGTAGATGCTGACATTATCTGCAGAGGCATGAAAGATGGGAAGTGTTCCAAGTGGCAGGGCAAAATGTTCCAAATGACATGGCTTCCCATGACTGTATGGAATGCCATGCTGTTGTCATGTAGGATTTTAAGATGGCCAATGAGGAGATCATGGGAAATTTTTCTTAACTGACCACTGTCCTTATGCTAAAGATACTCCCACTATGCTGTTGGATTTTGATCTAGTGACTACAAAAAGATATATAGTGGTCCTATGTGAATGCCTCCTTGTTTGTTGGGGCGGCAAAAACTGCTTTTCTTTTGAATGTTAATGAATAAGCCGTGGCACGTTGTAGTGGTGGATTTCGAAGATGGTAAACACTGCAGCTGTTGTACTCTAGGATGAAGGGAATCAAATCTCAGGATGATGGATAAGGTAACTATCATCTGGATGTTGTTGGCCAATTTTGAGCGTACTGTCCTGACAAGTGCCTTGAAGTTAGGAAAGTAAAGAGTTGAGGTGACTTCAGTGACAGTAATTTCTTGGCTTGCTCTATTAAATTTCTGGTAAATGGTCACTGCCAGATGTTGTTGGTGGCTGATTCAGCCATGGGTGATGCTGCTGAATGACAAGGAAGGATGGTTACACTCTTTTCTATGGGAGATGGGCATTGCCTAGCACCTGTGTTGAGAGAATGTTATTTCCCTCTTACTAGTCTTGTTTTCAGTGTTATCCAGATATTGCCACATGTGGACCTGGATTGCATCATTTTCTCCTGTTGCCATTCACTGACACATACTGTCATCAGTCTGTCCCACCACCATAGCCAGGAAGAGGTTCCCAATGATACCTGCTTCTTTTTTTCCTGCTGCTACTTAGGGACTGCAGTTACCTGCTCAGTCATGGTGTAGATGAAATCAAGACTGTCAATATATTTCTGTCCTCCATTGGCTTGGGAGCTGCAAATGGGTTTGAACCCAGAGGGGTAGAATGGAGAGTAATTGTTTCTGAGAAGCTACCCTTTGATGTGATTAGGTGGCTAAAGAGAGTGGGAACAACCGACACATGACCATCCTTGATTCATAATATCTTCTACCAACGGTTGCAGATGAACTGCAGACTGAGGGAATAAGATCCCTTTCTCAGCTGTCACCTCTCTGGGTGGAACCTTCAATGCAATCAGAGTCAATGATAAGAAAAAAACTGCTTTCATGGTCAGGAATTAAACATTTATCCCTTCTCTTTCCCCTCCCCTACCCTCACGACCTGCACATCACCCACACCTTTGGTTCGCCACCTCCTTCCCTTTATTCCATGGTCCACTGTCCTCTCCTATCAGATTCCATCTTTTTCAGCCCTTTGTCTCTTGCACCTATCACCTCCCAGCTTCTCACATCATTCCCACTCTCTCCTCCTCCCCCACCTACCTACCTTCCCCCTCTCACCTGGTTCACTCACCTATCACCTGCCAGCCCGTACTCCTACCCCCTCCCCCCACCCTTTTATTCTGGCTTCTGCCCTCTTCCTTTCCAGTCCTGATGAAAGATCTCGGCCCGAAATGTCGACTGTTCATTTCCCTCCATAGATCCCGCCTGACCTGCTGAGTTCCTCCAGCATTTTGTGTTGTGTTTATTTAAACTAGTACACTTCACAGTTTTCAGCACATTTTTCGTCTTGGTCCAAAAATTTTGTCCATGCCATATCTTAAAATCTGCATGGACATCAGACTGGTCCAGTTTTCCTGAATAAGTTAGGTAGATTTTCATTGTTTTGCTGGGGATTTAGTGTTTTTTAATTTCAATATATGGGGAACTCTACAAACGGAGGACTTTGCAGAGAACTAGGAGAAACATAGAAGCATAGATTTTGTTGGTTGTTTCCAGATAGCTCTGTTTATTGAAAACTCAGTGATTTGCCTGAGATAACAAATTCAAAGGGCCATAGAGTTTGCAAGGGGGCAGATAGGAAGGAACACAGGGACCCCCAATATTCATTTAACAAAATGCACAACTTGAAGTTAGAGATGGGCATATTCATGTTCATTACATAATGTGACTACTCCTCTAAAGACCAGCAATTAACTTGCTGCTCATGTCCCTGATCAAGGTTGACTGTAAAGTTTTCTTAGTGGATTACTTGCAGTCTCTTTAATAGACATTATTTGGCTCCCACAGTGTGCCATACAGTCTACCCCTTTGATGTTAAGTATTACCATTATACCTCTACAACATGCCTTAACAAGCTTAAGGTTCAAATCTTATGCAAGTTGATCAGCCAAATTGCCCTTTGAAGGAGCATGGGAGACAGTTTGAAAAGCAGCCTTCGAGTGGTGAAATTTTCTTTGTTTGAATCTAGAAGCAAGAAATTATCCTCCAAGTACCAGCACAGTGAATGTCCCCTTCTCCATCCTGACACTGGCCATTAGCTAGAACTGTCTGAAAACAGCAGAATTCCTGCCCCACAACAACATGTGAACAGTTCATCAGCTGCATACAAGTGAGGCTTGAGCCTTAAAATGGCCTTGCCCTCACAATGGTAGCAACTGATGGGCAGCAGGCAAAGTCCATCTGTACTGGGTGTTGTTAAAATTAACCCTACTGAGTGGAAGAAATGCTGGTCAAACCATCATTCATTGAACTATTGTTTTAATAAGTATACTAACAATGGCTCACTTCTTGCTGAAGCCATGTGGGAAGCCAATATAAAGCAGCATCTCACTTCAAAACAAAATTCTTTGCTATTCATGGATCCAATAATCAACTACTGCCTTTAATTTTGGTATCTGAGGAACTCTGCAAATGGAGAACTTTGCAGACGTTCACACATTTCTAAATTCAAAGTCAGTTTTCTTGCTCCTATTGCTGTCATACAGGGTTGTCATCCTGATTTGGCTTTATTCCTGGATGTTTTAGCGCCAGGCACCTCCAAATGCCTCACCCGGTTGGACAGGCTTTTGCTTCCAATATTTTTATAACGAAATAGCTAAAAACATGTTTATAAAAAATGGAAGCAAAACAATGTTTGTTTTTTTCTTCTGTGTTGTTTGGCATATAGTTCTGTATACTAGAGTGTAATTCCCAAAGATAAAGATAATTTTCAAGAGTTTGTAAACAATCACATAGGGGCTCAGGATAATCATCAAAACAGAAAATGGTGGAAATACTACAGAATAGGCAGCATCTGCAGAGAGAAAACAGAGTTAATGTTTCAAGTTGAAGACCCTTCACTGGAACTGTTGAAAGAGAGAAAACTGGTCAGTTTTAAGTTACACAGAGGGTGGTGGAGGAATGGATGATGCAAATGGAATATATCTGATACAGTGAAGCCAGGATTGCCATAGTGATAAGCTTTTGATGAAGCTATGGTTCATAGGTTAGGGAAAAAGAAAACAATCGAAGTAACACGTAAAAAGCAGTGAAATGCAGGTAAAAGCTGTAAGAAATGCTCAGCAGGCCAGGCAGTGTTCGTGAGAAAGGAAAGCAGAAGTAATATTGAAGATGGATAATCTACAGCAGAACTGGCCACTTTCGATACAAAGAGTGAGAGTGAGTTAACTGGAATTGTTGAATTCAGTGTTGAGTATATAAGGCTGCAACTTTCTCAGGTGGAAGATGAGGTGCTGTTCCTCCTTAGAACAGTGCAGGAGGCCATAGATAGTTTCTGCCTGACCAAGGGTTAAATAATTGTTCGTGGAAATTTTTAGTAATTATGTTCATTTACTGGCTTTCAAGGAGGATATAAAATTAAACTGATTGTTTTGGGTGTGACTAAAAGGCTTTAAAGAAGTCTACTTATATAGTCCAATAGCACTAGAAAAATGAGTCATATAAGAAAACGAATTTCAGTAATTTAAAATCAGATTATTCCACAATAGTGGATTGATAATGATTAAACATCCCTACTTCCTTATGACAAGCCTATTTTCTGGTTTTGTAGTAAATTTCACATTACTGCCTTTAAATGTACAGAATACAATAATATAAAACCTGTTAATTTTTTAAAGTAGTATCCAATTGTAATAGTTCTGATTTAGATCTTGGGCTTAGCAATGTGCAAATGCATGAAAACTCTGTTCATAATGATTGCAATTTTTGGTGCAGTTTCTGCTAGAATCAGCAGTTGACTCATAACAGAAACTCCGCCCCATTGTCTATTCAGTGCAAAAGTCCATGATCTATTCATTGTGATTTAAGCTAGTGTCTGCATCTTCCAAGTCCTTTCCTGTGATGCATAGTTAAAATATCGGATGACAATAATGGCAACTACGATAAGAAGAATCTGGTGCATCTGTATTCCAATGGTAAAGCTTGAATGAAAAACATACTAATGTAATAGTCTCCATCTTAGCCTCTTTGTTGTCCTCATTTCCCTTCTTTTCACAATAGAGAGTTTCCAGTTGGTAGATACAATTGTAAAACAGGGCAGAGCTGAGTAAAGGTAGCAGGGATTATCCTGAGCGAAGTTCTCAAAGACTTCAATTCACCAGCAAAATAACATCATCTTTCATTAACAATACACAAACTGGCCTCCTAAATCTGGCACCTAGCACTATCTGTGGAGTGTCAGTAATAATTTGCAAAATAATTTAGGAGAAATGAGTCAGAGGTTCTCATGTTTCCTTCTGATGGTGTGTCACTTTTTAGAAAATAATTAAGGTACAGTTTTGTGGCAATAGGTTTGAGCTGGTGACAAATTTCTTTCAGTTTGTTGACAAATTCACCTCGAAATAGGCAGCAATTTAGTCGAAAAATCCAAGATGTATTCATTATAGTCTAATCTAGTGCCTGAATCTTCTGTGTCCCTTTCTGTTTTGTGAAGTGAAGCACAGTTAAAACATCAGTGACAGTTATGACAGCTGGTGCTACTGGATTCCGATGGCAGAGCTTGAACAGAAAATTTTACAGATGGGATAGAATAGCAGAATATTTTTTTCTTAAATATATGATTTTGCAAGATAGTAACTTGATCCTGGGATCAGAGAAAGATTCAAAAAGCATTTTGACGATGTTTTTACTGTCTCTGAGACCAGGCAGACCATTCTATCCCACCAACATATCTCCAGCCACCTACTACATTCTAAATAATGTATGCTGAAAAAATGTACTCACTGGTTCTTTGCAACTGATGTCTGTACTCTGGTGTTATGTTCATGTGAGCCTTATCCCTTTAAAACCAACAAGTAACTACTCTGTTATATACAGCGTACTATCTGTAGGACAGAGCTACTCCCAAGGCATCTGCTATCCAAAAACATAATTGGAAAACAAACTTTAAAACAGCTAAAGCATTCATTACATGTCATAGACAATAAGTGATCTTATAGCTATCATTTCATTGTAGGGTTTCTTTTGACATTTATAAATTGTAAGAGCTTCACTTTTGTGGTTTATAACACTGTTATCAGAATCCTATGATGGAATGATAGCCTCGTAACTCACTGCCAACTATCTTTTACCTTACAGACTCTTGACTTAATATATCCCTTGGGTGTAACACTGCTTTCTACCAGTTAAGCTCAGACATTTATGGCACAATTAATGGAAGTAGAGGAGATCTACTTCCATATTTCTAATAGCAGGGACTTGAACCAGTTTAGGTGATCATCAGGTATAGCTGAACTTTGACGGGAAGGTAATAAAATGGTTTGCAAAAATACAATTGAAATGTCTTGATATAATGTATTCTTTTATTGTTCCCTCACATGAAATATGTAAGGGAATTGTTTGCTGTCTTATTGAACATTTCTTTTTACAAGATGTTTAGCAAATCAATACAATTGTGATGAATGAGGCAATTGAACTAATAAGAAAGCAAAAATAAAGCAACAGGGAGGCTATTAATTTGAAATCAAAAGCAGAAAACATTGGTGATCCTCACCAGATTAGACAGCATTGATGTGGAGAGAAATAGATTTGACACGTATTTGCTCGATAGTCAATAGGTGGGCTGAACAGCCTGTTTCTGTGCTGTATGATTCTATGGTTTTATCAGGACTGGATTAGTAAGTGTATTTGAGAAGAGGGGAAAACTACTAGGACTACCATTTGTGTGACTCTAGGTAACAACCAGGGTCTCTGAATGCACTTACAATGAAAATAAAAATGCTAAAAGTCATGGACAAGATTGTGCTATGAGGAACATAATTAACCACGACAAGCTTATTTTTTTATTGCTGTACAAATGAATTATAATTGTTTCATCAGCTGTGGTGTAATGTCTCAGTACCATGTCAGTACAGGGCATCAGGACAGTTCACATTACCATCCATGTGTTTTATCAGATACCACTAATAAAGTACATCTTTAAATTTCCAAGTACATTAATGTTGGCTCTGTATTACAATTGACCTAATACTGGAAATATTCATCTGTGGTGTTAAAAAGTGGAAAGGAACTTGGAGTAATTTTTAATCACCCCTCATGAACCCAGCGAGAGTACAAAAAGTTGATTAAAGCTGCTGAAAGGACTTGCATTATATTCCCAACACATTCCAACCATTATAGTTAACTTGAAAAGACAGGTCATTTATGACTGGCTTCTTTACATTCGCAAGTCATTGGTCCACAACATCATTAGAGCATGCAATTTTAACTTGCATGTTCTGGAGGTCTGAATCATTAATTGTAGCAGGGAGTAGATAGGAGGGACATTGGATCGCTAGATGAGATTACTTTCATGTGGGACCTTTGTAATCCAGCTGGAGCAGGATATTCTTCCTTGAGCATGATATTCAACTCCTCACTAACATTGACCCTGATCACTCCAATACCATCATACCTCCATACTTAGAGTAATAGAGTCATTGAATTATACACTAAAGAAACAGGACCTTCAGCTCATCTTGTCCATGCCAACTACTGAGTACCTTTCTAAACTAATCTCATTTACTGTTTCTTGGTCAGTAGCTTTCTAAACATTTGTATTCATGTCCTCATCTAGATGTTTCTTAAATATTGTGAAAGTACCTGCCTCCACCATCTCTTAGGGCAGTGTGTTCCAGATTCCAATATCCTCTGGGTGAAACCTTTTGCTCCTTACCCTAGACCTATGCCCTCTAGTTTTAGAAATCTCTGCTATGGGGATAAGTTTTGAACCATCTACCCTTTCCACACCCCGCATAATTTTGTATACCTCAATCTACTCCACACCAAGGAAAACAAATCAGCCTGTCCAGCCTCTCCTCATAACCGAGACCCGTCATCCCAGACAAGAGTCTGGTCAATCTGCTTTGCATCCTCTCCAATGTAATCAGATCCTTAGTACAGTGTGGTGACCGGAAATGTACACAGTACTCCAGCTGTGGCCTAACCAATGTTTTTATTTAAACTGTACTCGTATCTCCCTACTCTTATATTGTATGCCTGCATTAATGAAGGCAAGTATTCAGTATGCCTTCTTCACCACCTTATCAACTTCTGCTGACACACTTAAAGATCCTTGGATTTATACACCAAGGTCCCTCTATTCCCAGTGCCCATTGCGTATATCCTTCCCTTATTAGTCATTGTAAATTTTATCACCTTGCACTCATCAGGATTAAATTCCTTACGCCATTGCTCTGTACATTTTACCAACTGACCAATATCATCCTGTAGCCTTCAACTATCCTCCTCACTCTTAACATCACCACCAATGTTTGCGTTATCTGCAAACTTACTAATCATTTATATCCAAATCATTAATGTCTATAACAAAACAGTAAGGTCCTTGCCCTGTTTCCTGATGCACACCACTGATCATAGGCTTCCGGTCATAAAGGCAACCCTCCACCATCACCATCCTATTACCGAGCCAATTTTGGATCCAAGATATTATTAATCCCACGGGCTCTAACCTTTGAACAAATCTCCCATGTGGGACCTTGAAAAAAGACATCAACCATACTCCCCTCATCAATACATTTTGTTACCTCTTTGAAAAATTCAATCAAATTGGTAATGCATGCTGACAATCTTTGACTAATCCCTGCCTTTCCATGTGCTGATTAATCCTGTCCCACAGAATTTTTTCCCATTCATTTCCCTACCATTGACGTTAGACCCACTGGCCTGTAATTACCTGGCTAACTCTAACGCTAACCCTGATGTTCTTTTTGAATGGGGGTGTCACAATTGCTGTCCTCCAGTCACCTGGTTCCTCATCTGTGGCCAATGATGATGATTTAAAAATCTGTGTCAGGCCCCGATCAATATTCTCCCTTGCCTCCCATAGCAGCTAGGGATACGTCGTTTCAGGCCCTGGGGGTTCATCCACCTTCAAGCATGCTGAGGCATCTAATACCTCCTCCTTTTAAATGATAAAATGTTCTAGAATTTCACTGCCACCCTCCCAGAAGTCTCCAAGTGCAATATTTTTTACTTAGTGAATTACTCAGTGAATACTTTTTAGCTTAGTAAAAAATATTCACTGAACTCAGTGAATATTTTTTACTTAGCTAAAAAGTATTCATTAATGACCTCTGGCTCTATGCACAGATTGCCATTTTGGTCCCTAATGGGCTCTTGCTCTTTTTCTGGTTACCCTCTTGCCCTTAATATACTTCTAAAAAGCTTGGTACCATAACTGTGAGTGACTGGCTGTACCTAATGCTGATATTCCCCTTCTACCTGTAGGGGTCCACATCAATCCCAATGATCTCATTTGGGAATCAGCATCATTTGGGCTTTGTACTCTGTAGAGGCAGATTGATTACCACCATGTTCAAACTTAGTTTAGTATGTGGAATTTAGTGCACTTAAGATGAAATGAATAATTTAAGATCTAATACCATGAGTGGCTTAACAGATGTCAGCCAACTTGCATTGGTGGTACTACCAGTTTGGTTCAGCTTACAACATAATGCAAATAACAGTGGACTATTACTAAAATACAACTTGTACCAACTAAAATGAAGTTCCAACATAAAGGCATTCAGAATTACCCAATGCCTAATATTGTATTTAGGAATAAAATCCTGTGCCTCCACTAAAATTACTGCAAGATGAAACTTGGTGGAGAAATACTTTGCTAATCCATATTGCTCTCCTGCAAAGTGCGTGGAGACGAGCTTCAAGCTGTAGCACATAAAAAGTGATGGAAAGCTGTGCTGGAAGAAAGGGTTTTAAAGCTTACACTTGTGGACTGGAATGTAGCCAAAAATCTTTAGTAGATCCACCTGACCATTTTCAAAATTTAAGTGTTGCTGCTTTGTCTATCAATCATAATGACTCTGCAGCTCAAACATGTAAAGGAAGATATACTGCAATAGGAAACTTCAAGATACCCAGGTTTTCCCTAATGAAAGTGAAAGTTAATAAAGGACAGATTATAATAAAACATTCATTACTAGTAACAAGCTAGCTACAGTACCTGGTCATTTATAGAAATTCCTATTTACTATCTCTTGGTTCCAAATAAGGACACCCATAACCTCATGAGAGAATTTTCTTGATTTCCTTGCATGCTATTACTCAATTTCATGATGTTATCATTATCTAAGCTGACTCACTGCACAATGGTTTATAGTGACACGGTGCATCAAGATGACATTCCTTGATATTACAATGTAATTTATTTCACTATTTCATTGTGCACTTCCCTTTTGGATAATGAGCGATGAGCAAAGCAGGCTTGACATAAATGTTTGATTTAATTCAGGGCTAGAAGTGCAGCATTTAGAGAGGTGTTACACCTCATACCTGAGTAATGTCTTAGACTTGCATTCCTGTTTAGTTCACCTTCTTCTGCTTCACCTAACAACTATGCTGCTTCTGTAATAAAGCTTGGTCCATAATAAATAGAAAGACATTCCAGAAAATATATTTTACTGTCCTTCTCTCTTTCAGCTGTGAAGGTGAGTGTTAAGTCCATAAATGCCTGGAGATCCATTACTCACTCTTCTTTTTGATTCAAACTCTTTTGCAAACTAGTCGCTGAACACTGCCCTGAAGCTGAGAGAAGTCTCTCAATGGTCCTTTATATCTTGTTGTTGCTGTGCATCAAGTAACCTACAATCTTTTATTCTGACAAACTTTCTCTGTGTTATTCAAAGTAAAGAGAAAGTATAAATTATTTCTCATCACTGTCCAAATCTGGTACATCCAATTTTACACGCCTAGATTTCACTGATTTTTTTTCCCTTGTAGCTATCTTGAGTTCCAGAATTTTTTTGCCACATAAAATGAAGAGCAGGAATGTGGGGCTCATTTATTTGTGGCATATTTCTGTCCTTTGCTGTGGAACTCTATCAACTTTATGAATTTATGAAAGTATGTGAAGATATCAAGTGAAATGCAACTGTGTTGAGCAACATTTTCAAATTCAGCTGATAGAAGATGCAGTTAGTAGGTATAGGATGTAAACTCTTAAGCTGCTTCCCTTTAGGCTTCAGTGAATAAAAATTTGAGGAGACAGAAGTACATGTGAAATGGCACATGCTGCCTCACTGACATTTCGGATAATGGGTAAATGGTGTTCAATATATGAAAAGTAATATGGGTAGCAATGTGGATATGCAAAAGGTGTTGCGTTGAAATTGGTGATTTAAGCTTTGTCCTGGTGCAGCTAAGTGAGGGTTGCTGGAGGAGTACTCATTGAAAATGCTATTTTACACTGATCCTGCACCTCATCTTTGGCTGTTTTCCCTTCATCCCAATTATTTGTTTCCCCTTTTTACTTATTTGGACCAATAAAATCTTTACAGCGGAGTTGGAGAGGAGAAGGTTTGTCCTTGATCCTGTGCTAAATGCACACTATGGGGGTGGCTTTGTGTTGTACCCAACTAGTCCATTAACATCAATAGAAATCATTGAAATCAAATTTTGGAGCTAGAGTACAACACACTCATGTTCCTCTACTGCATGTTTCCGGCCAATGGGTTTAGATTAAATGGGAATCTTGGTCAGCATGGACCAGTTGGGCCAAAGGGCCTATTTCTGTGCTGTATGACTCTGACACTATGACTCTATGTTTAGTGCAAATGACTGGGGGCAAATTTTTACTCCAGCTTGGACTTGTGAAAGCCTCAAGAGATGCTCTTTCACCTGCTATTTTCCAAATCCATGCTTCCAAATGATTGCTGGTCTCCCTAAAGTTTGTTGCACTCTCTGTAAAAAGCATCAAATATCCATTTTCCTCTTACCAAATGCAAGTGAAAACAGCAACAGGAGCTTGCTTTGAAGTGGCACAGCTAGTAGAGCTGTTGCCTCACAGATCCAGCAACATGGGTTCAATCTTGACCTTGGATGCTGTTTGTGTGGAGTCTGTATATTCATTCTGTGACTGTGTGGGATCCTGCCTCTCCCATAGGTGGTTGGTTTAGTGGGTCAATTGGCTATGCTAAATTGTCCTAGTGTGTGAATGAATGGGGGCCGGGGCCAGTTGAGGGGAATGCATGGAGAATAAAATGGGATTAGTGTAGGGTCAGGGTAATGGGTGTTCGGTGGTCGGTGCAGACCCAAAAAGCCTGTTTCCATCTCTGAACTCAATCTGACCCAAGGAAGCAGCTCGGGGATCAGAGCAGGATCACACCATTCAATGGTGCAGTCCTGAAGCACACACTACCATGAAGCAAAATTTAAGTCTAACAATTTTAAATAGTTTAAAACTGAAACTGTAAGTGAAATATGATAATGTTCTGTGTAATGAAGCTGCTGATTTTATTCTTTTTGATATTGCTTATTAATAAACTTGATTTATGCACCTTTTACTGTTAGTCAGAGAAATTAATTACTCTCTGTACTACTTCCAGTGAATTCTTCATTGCTGAAAGGGTTCCTTGATTATATCTGTTACTTCACTCCAAAACAATGTTTTAATTTATGGGGATTCATCACTTGCTTCAGAGTGAAGCTTTTGCATTGGGCATAAGTTAAAGTGATTGACAACTGGACAAAATAAATCCTCCTAATATGTACACCTGCTAATTCAAATCTCCATCGAAAGCAAGTCCACCCATTAGTCTTACCTTCTTTTACCCCACATTGAGGTCTAAGTTAACTTAACGATCTCATTTGTGGAATTGAAAGTAGGTGTTCAATTTAGTGGTCCTCCTTTTTGCCTATCATTCACTTTAATACTTGTCTTCAAAAAAATTAATAGCCATATCAATTAATTATTACCCACTTTAGTTTGCTGCCAGCTTCTCTTCTGTGACAGATCTAGGGGTACTTAAAGAAACAAGCTATTGTTGGTGTGGAGACGGTCCCTTTACTTGTGGCCAGTGGTGTCCCTTCCACTAACATTAACAAGGATTGGTACTAACACTGCTATTTTTTGCCTAGTAACCATTGTTTTTTTCAGTCTGTTCACTCTGCCTAGTTCCTGAATCAGGTAACCAATATAATGGTCCATATAGTGGGTATGTAAATTGGACTATACTTCTATTGAATTATCTGATTCTGCTCAGACTCCTCCCCTCCCTCAACCCCCTCCCCCAACACGCACGCGCGCGCACACACACACACACACACACACACACACACACACACACACACACACACACACACACACACACACACAAAATCTTGGGTCAGGCTGAGTCAGACATTCAGAACAGGCTCCTGTTGCTATTTTCACTCTCTATTTGAACCTTACGTTTGGGAAGTGGAAAATGGTGCTTCTTAAATTGGGTGTAGCCTCAAGGGGCAGGCCAGAAATTATTTGGAAGCATGCAGCTGGAAATTGGCAGGCAGAAGAACATCTCTGAGGCTTTCACAGCAAGTCCAAAAACTTGCACTCAGTCATCTGTGCTAAATATGTGATATAGCAACATGCATATTCCACATCCAAAATGTGATTCCAATGACATTACTGCCCTTGCCCATTATTTGTGGTGGTATAACTGAAGGAAGGCTGAAACCAATTTAAGTTGTCTTGAACATCATCATAGCTTACATTTTGGATCACTAACATCAGAAAGACACAGCAGGATTCACAATACCTTGCATAATTATTAATTCAAACACAATTTAGTGCTTCAGCCAAACCTCCACATTTATGCCAGAAATTTATCAGCTGCTGCAGCTGGATCTCAATTTTCTGAACTGAGTTAGTTTGTAGAATTATGAGGATACAAATGTTATGAGAAAACGTTAGCTTGGACATTGAAAATCTCAGTTCAAGATTCGCATGTTTCCCTGTATTCTCCATGGCTAACACTGTTGATCTTGTCTGGTAGCTCTCTATTCATAGTTGCCCCTGGCTGAGTCCTCCTCTATAGTATTAACACAAAGCTACAAAGATCCTGGGTGCTTTTAACATCTTCCTTGATGGGAACCTTTCCTTACCCAACAATCTATAAGTACCATATTAAACTTATCCTATCCAAGGAGAAGCTTACCTCAGACGAGGCAGTACAGTTGATGGGCCTGCTCTGGAAGTCTGAATATTCACTACCAAACTCTGGACAAGAAAAACCAAGGAAACATTTAACTGTCAATTGCCCACCACAACTTCCCCACAGAGAAGTGAAATGTAGTCAGTGTAGAGGTGTCACTGTGCATCATTACCTCCTGACTATTCCCTTAAATTGTGGAGTAATTTCAACCACTGCCTCTGGTAAATGTTTCTCTGTTTCAATCACACTCCATGAACAAAAATTATTCCTAAACTCTGTTCCATTTCTCAGTTTTGCTTCATGATCCTTGCTACTGAAATTTCAACAAAGGAAAATAGATTTTTTTATTCACATGAGATTGCCTCCTGTGCTACAGTGATCATTGTGTAGTATCTGAATAACACGTCCCTCCCCATTGCTATAATTTATTATCTTTTGCACTACGTTCCTAGCTCTGAATTGAAACCTCTGCCTGTCTCTCATGTCGTCTCTAAGTAGGAAACTCATAGGATAACTGAGAGGCTGGCCTACTGATCATGAAGCTCATGGGCCAGATCAAGCACTGAAGTGGCAGATGCTTCCATGGGGAACTGCCACCCATCTGCCCCACAATGTTCAGAATATTTTTGGCTTCAGGGCACTCTGATGTGGAAGCCAGAAATAGCCCGGAGGTCAGAAGCAGCCACATCTGACTTTCTCTGCCACAAGATTCACCAATATCAATCAATGCTGGGTTGTACCAAACTGTGAGATTGAATGCACTTTGCATCTGGCCTTAAGCCTTACGTCAGTTAATGACTGCCATACAAGCAACAACCTTATTCATTTGAATTGGCCAATCGACCTTCATTAAAATGGTAAATAAAAGTTGTGTTTTCTGTTTACTTTTCACGATTTCCCTTTATATTTATGTTTTTAATGATATTACAATATTCTTTAACTGAATCCATTATACCACTATTTTAAAGTTATTTTTTAAAGTTTTAAAGTTTATTTTGCAATTTTTTAATTACATAAATCCATTTAATTGTTTTGAATGCCTTTGAATATCAGAGAACCTTAAAAATAGAGCAACATGCTTTTGACAGGTCACCATTCACTGCAGACTCTGCCTCACGGATGGGCTGCGGAAAGGAAGCTGAAGGAAGTTAGTGTGGCTGCAGGGATCACACGGGAGGTAGGGATGTCACACAGGGTCAAGCGTAATCCAACCTATATCAACATTGGTAAGGTAGAACATCGGAAAGGAAACTGACCAACAGTGTTCGTGTGATTAGAATAGAGGAATATGAGATAACTTGCTCAAGTGCCTCTTTATTAAGCATTAAGTCACCATAATTCACATCTTGCATTAATTCACAGTTTGGAAAGGTTTGTGATAAAAGCAGAGCTGGTTAAATGGAAAATTTTAATTTCCTTATAATTTGGGAAAAGCAAAGTAGCTCAAGTCAGTAAATATCTTGAGAGCATTCAGGGTAGTTTCCAGAAGTGTTTTATTCTAGAACCAATCAGAAGGCAGGATTACTTGGTATGATCTAAAATTAATGGAACATGGTGTGATGGCATTGCGGCGAAGCTCGTGGAGTTGCTGCCTGCCAGCTCCAGCGACCTGGGTTCAGTCCTGAACTCCATTGCTGCTGTGTGGAGTATACACATTCTCTGTGACTGCATTCATTTCCTCCCAGTTCTTGAGTTTCCTCATACATTCCAAAGATGTGCGAGTTGGTAGATTAATTGGCCTCTGTAAACTGCCCCTAGTGTGTAGGTGATTGGTAGAATCTGGGGGTTGTTGAAAGCGATATGGAGGAGAAAAAAAAATGGAATTAGTAAAGGATTAGTGTGGATGGGTGCTTGATAATGAACTTGGTAGGCCAAAGGCACTGTTTCTGTGCTCTGTAACTCTGACTCTATATATTGAAGAGTGATAATAATGTGACTATTTTCAATGGTTTAAGTCTAAAAGAGAAATGTAACAATTATTGATGTGAAAGTTTTAGTAATGGATTAGGGTTAAATGAGAAACATTTAAAAGTGTTCCCAGGACGTGATTGCCAATTTAAGTGTGTCAATGAATTGGCATTCCTGATTGAACCTGCTTCGCAGATTTTACACTGGAGAGCCAGGTTTCTGAGGCCTCAGAAAACTTGAAAGCTGAGGTAAGGCAAAGAGTTTTTCGATTTTCAATAAATAAATGCCTTTAAAAATCTACTTGTGGACCAAACGAAGTAAGAGTACTTCTGTCAGACTCTCCACATCAAGATTCCACCCCCACACCCCTATATAAAATGCCTCCCATGAAATGATTTAGACTTCGCCTTCCAAAGCTCTCTTGATTCAATCTATTGTCTCAGTAGAGTGGAAAATTGCAATGCAACTCCATCTTACAGAAAGATGAAGCACTGAAGCAGACAACTTTTAACATCTATTGTGTAGAAAGATAATGGAATCCATAATTAAGTTCAGAGCAACAAACAATGTGCTGGAGAAACTCAGCGGGTCGAGCAGCATCGGTGGGAGGAAAGAAATTGTCGGCGTTTCGGGTCAAAACCCTGCATCAGGACTGAGAGTGGAGAGGTGAGTTGGCCGGTGTAGAGAGGAGAAGGGGAATGGCAAGAAATGAGTCCGAGGTGATTGGTGGACTGAGGAGTGGTGTGAGGTGACAGGCAGGTAGTGCCAGGTAGGAGAGGTGAGCGGCGGTGGAGTTGGAAGACTGTGGCAGATGAATGATAGATGGAGGCAGACAAAGAGAGAGAGGACAAACAACAGGAGGAGGAAGGTGGGGGGAGGGGAGTGTGAGGATGAGAGATGGCTGCTGGAGGGAGAGAAGCAGGAACACAAAGCGCTCCCGGAGCTGGATTCGGATAAGTAAAGGAGGTGAGAATGGGAACCATTAGGGGAGAATTGAACGACAGTTGGAACGGGATGGGAGGTGGGGAGGGGGGGAACCTGTGTGTGAAGTGGGTGGATGGAACCAGGAGGGGGAAGGGAATGAAGATGGGTGAAGGGGAGCTGGGGGGAGGATGGGAAGATGGACAAAAATGGGAGGACCAGACGATCTGAAGGAGAGGGAAGTGGGTAGGGAAAAGGGGTGGTTATCTAAAATAGAAAAACTCAATATTCATGCCATTGTGTTGCAGAGTACCCAGGCGAATACAAGGTTTGCATTGGGCTTCACTCTGGTAGTAGAGAAGGCCAACGATGGACAGGTTAGTGTGGGAATGTGAAGGGGAGTTGAAATGGTCTGCAGCTGGGAGCTCAGGATGGCCATTGCGGACTGAGTGTGGGTGTTCTGCGCAACAGCCACCGAGTCCGCACTTGGCCTCACCGATGGAGAAGTGACCACATTGAGAGCACTGAATGCAGCAGACAAGGTTGGAGGAGGTACACATAAACCTTTGCATCACCTGGAAGGACGCTTTAGGTCCCTGGGTGGTAGTGAGGGAGGAGCTGTAAGGACAAGTGTTACATCTACTGCAAGGGCAGGGGAAAGTGCGATGGGTAAGGGACGGATGGGTGTGGAGGGATGAACGGACCAGGGTGTCATGGAGGGAGTTGTCCCTGCGGAAGGCAGAAAGGGGTGGGGAGACGAAGATTTGGCTGGTGGTGGGGTAATGTTGCAGCTGGTGGAAATGACGAAGGATGATATGCTGGATGCGGAGGCTCATAGGGTGAGAGGTAAGGACCAGGGGAACTCTCTCTTTGTTCTGTCTGGGAGGAGGTGGGTGAGAGCAGAAGTACAAGAAACAGAGGAGATGTGAGATCGGACTTCATCGACCACAGCAGAAGGGAAGCCACGCTTCCTGAAAAAGGAGGACATTTCAGAGGTCCTGGAACAGAAAGCCTCATCTTGAGAGAAGATCTGTTGGAGACAGAGAAACTGGGAGAAAGGAATGGCATCCTTACAAGAGACAGGGTGGGAAGAGGTGTAGTCTAAGTAGATGTGGGAGTCAGTGGGTTTATAGAAAATATCAGTGAATAGTTTGTCTCCTGAGATGGAGACAGTGAGATCTAGAAAAAGGAGGGAAGTGTCAGAAATGGTTCACTTGAATTAGAGAGCAGGATGGAAGTTAGTGGTGGAGGTGATAAAATTGATGAGTTCTGCACAGGTGCAAGAAGCAGCTCCAGTGCAGTCATCAATGCAACAGAGGAAGAGTTATAGAGTGGACCCAGAGAAAGTTTGGAACAGGGACTGTTAACTTCAGAGTGACTGGCATCAGAGAAATGGAAGCAGATTACATGTTGTCAACATTGATTTGAGACTGCTTACCTCTAATGAATATAACTTAACTTCTTTTTAAGAATTCTGGTAGTAGAGAGGAAAGGAAATGCCAATGGATATAGTTTATTAAATTCCAAAGTTGAGACTTATAACTAAAGTAAAAGTTCATTCACTTGAAGGCAAGTGGCAAATTATCGACCTTTTTGAGGGATTACTTAGGCTATACTGAGGAGGGCTAAGGATATGCACTCAAATTGGAAGGAGGTGAATTCAAGTCACAAACCATCCTTTTTGATGATATATTGCTGTCTCTTCATTGTTACTGGGCTGACATCATGGAACTCCTGTCTATCAACATTGAAGGAGAAACTTCACCAGAAGGACTACAATGGTTCAAGAAAATCACTCCCCACAAACCACTAAAGAGCATCTTAGGATGGACAATAATTGCTAATCAGGCTAGCAACGTCAACATGCCATTAATGGTAGAAAAAAAAGAGTCATCAATGTGCTGGGATGTCAAATATGTACTATAATTATTAATAATATATGGATAACACAACAAACAGTCAAAAATCTAAGTTTGCCAATAATATGAAGAATATTGGCATAATTCTTAGTGCAGATACAACCACTGATAGATCTGAATGGAAAAGTGAAATTCAAACCTGTGGCAAATGGATTTCAACAGGGTTAAGTATGAGGTAAATAGATGAAAGAGAGATGGAAACAAGCAACCTTTTTATGTACTGAAATGCTAGGAAGAATGAAGGGCCAAAGATGTTTAAGAGTCCTTGTGTACTTAAATATTAAGGTCAGGTAAAAATATCAAAAAGGCTATTGGAATGTTAACACTTTATCTAGTGCACTAGAATACAAAGAGAAACAGGTTTTGCTGCTACCAGGTAAAGCCAGGTTAAGCCACATTGGATCCTAAAATTCAGGAACAAGATGGTGGTCTCAGAAGGCGTGCATTTTAGGTTCACTAGATCCTAGGGTTAGAATGGAGCTGAGTTTACATAAATTAGTCTTGTATTCCTTGAAATATAGAAGGATTTGATTGAGGTCCTTAAGATCCTTCAAGGAGTTGATTGGATTGATAGATAAAACCTTTTCCTATTGGTGGGAGATTCTGGAAAAAGGGGTCATAAACTTTCCATAAATGCAAGACATTCAGGAGGAAGAAATGTTTAAATGAGAGCCAGGACATTTAGGAGAGAAGTAAGTGAATACTTCTTCATGCTAAAAGTGGTAGAAATATGAAAATTTCTTCCTCAAAATGGAATAGATCTCTGCTTGAAATATCTGATTGAAAACAATTTGGCTGGCAAAGGGTATTGTGGAAATTGGAGGTGAAAGAAAGGTAGTAAGTTATATAATGGCATTGAATGGCCAAATGACTTACTCCTGTGCTTCTCCTGCTCCTCTGGTCCCAAACTTAAGTTTATGGATCTAACCAGTGGCTTACTCTATGCTAGACAACTGTAGTTTTATACTTTACTCCTGAACAATGAGAATATAATTTAGACCAATATTTCAATGCTGCATGTTGAAAGTGCAATCTTCCAGAAGTGATGTGAGCTGAAAGCCTCACTATCTTCTTCGTTGTATGCAAGAGATTTTCTGACATTATTCATAAAAAGAAAACAGCAGAGTTCTGATGTTAAGGCCAAAGTTTATTTTCTAACCTGGACAGCTAAGGCAGTTATCTGATCATTAGGTATGCAAACTTTCTGTGCATAAACTGAGTGATAGTTTTATTTTTTAAATGGTGACCATTTTTCTAACATACTGCACTGTGAAATAGATGTTCTGAAATGATTAGATTTGGTATATCTATGCAAGTTCTTATTTCCCTTTAATAGGGAGCCAACACTTGAATGCAGCACTTTGAATAGTTTTTATTTGAGGTTATAAAGTGGAAAACCACAGCATTTAAATTTCTTTGTCTGTTTGAACTACTTGTTGAAAACAGAACTTGCATGTGAAATGTTGCAAATGATCATCTTGTAATATATGTGAGGTTTTGGAAAGATTTGGTACTTGCAATGTAATATCCTCATGGGCAAGATTGTGAGGGTGTATACAACTTTGAAACGTGCAATCCAAAGGAGTAACAAAAGCAACGTTATTTGAAGGAGCAGTTTGTTCCACAACTGCACTCTGTTATAATATCAGTACATGCGTCAATTAGTGTTACAAGGTTATGTGTGAGGTCAAAGCTGCATGAAACGTAACACAATAGCATTGGGAATAAGCAATTAGGTAAACTATATGTAGCATTGACCTTCATGGGTAGTATTTCAAAGTAGTATTGGATACACGTAATATTTGTAAGAATGCTTCATTAATTTAATTAAGTTAAATTTAATTATAAAGCTGTAATAAGGTTATTTTCTGTGCATCAAAATATATCCAAAACATTAATGAATAAACTCACTACTTCACCCTAAAGTGGCATTAGATGTGGATTTATGTTCATTTCCTGGGTTCCAATGTAATTGTGGTTTCTTTCAAGCAGAAATTAACTAACATTATACCTAGCTGTATTTTACAAAGAAATTCAGGTGTAACATTGAATCTAACCAGGCAAGCTTATACTCAAAGCATCTCTTTCCAAGAATCCAGCTCATTTTCTATTTGAAGGACAGGTATGTAAATTTAAAGAAGCAGAACAATATTTTGTTTAATTATGGAGACTTACAATTACTTCCTGGCAGAAAGGTTATCAATTTTGATGAAATGTTGAAGACCATGTGTGACATTCAAAGACTATTTTATTATGTGCAGCAATTCCTTCCACATACTAACAGTACAAAGAGCTATCATTGCAAGTAGTCTGGGGCTAAGTATTTTGAGAAACATCTTCACAATTATACATCTACCATTCCTGGCCAGTAATGTCCAAAAAAGGGAAACACAAGGAAGTCAGACCTTGTCTGCAAGAACAAATTAGTGCTATGGATTATCAACCACAACTAAGACTAAGAAAGGGGAATTCCACCCCCTCCCTCCTCCCAGCAATAGATATGTAGCCAAAATAATGAATGTTGTGGTGATCAATCATTTAATTTTATAAGGACAGAAATCAGATTCCTCACAGATTAGTCTTTGTGCTGAACTGTGGGTACAGATTAATGTTCTGTGGTTTCACATGGAAAAGGATTCAGGAGAGGAGCTGGTAAGAGATTCACAGATTCACATTTTTGATGATTTAACCTCAAGTTTATTGCTGCCTGGGAGACAGGAGAATGACCAGAGTTCATAATAAAGAGCATTGTAAATCATTTGTTGAAAGAACTGGACCTTTTGCCTGAGTTTGATGGTCTTTTTGAACTGTATTCTCTTTATTGTAAAAGACCGAGGATTATAAATTCATTCTTGGTCACAAGTGTTAAATCATCATGCCTTGTATTCCAGTCTGAAACTTGATTTGAAGTCATTTGAACCAACGTTCGCAAACACGGTTCAACACACAATCACTACCTTGCTACACATTTAGCACTAGAGACTGGGAATGAATTTCTTTTTGAAATGTTAAGTTGTGAACTGTTAAATTCACAACTTAACTTAACTGAAAATATTCCACCAATGCTGTCTCCACAAAATCCCCCAAATTCACTGTAATGATCAGCAAACCAATGTCATTGCTCTTTCCCAAACCAGCGCCTCCATTATTGAATCCCTAGTTACACTCAGTCAGCTACATTGGGCAGGTCAGACTCCCAAATCAGACGTTCGATTCCAACCTCTATCATGGAAGAGAATCACAGGTGGAGAGTGGAAAAGTCTCCTTAAAAAATGCAACGTTCCCACTGACATTCTGGGAATCTCTGACCTATGACTGCTCAAAGTGGAGAAGGAGAATTCAGGATGGTATTGAGAAACCTCAGGCATCTGGACAACAACTGAGGGCTGTTTAAAAAACATAACATTCTTTGAAGTGTAGCACTGTCCCACCATTGTTTATTTATATTTACCATAACTTGTGAGGATCTTTAAATTAATGTACAATAGGTAGTCCCTTGAGGTTGAGGACAACTTACTTCCAGTGTGGTTTTGTGGGATTTAACATGGCTAATGAGGCCAAAGTGGGAGCAGGAGGCTCTTCCAAAGATGGTGCAGGAGGTGACTGATGGGGCCAGTGGGTGTGCAGTCTGTGAGCTGGTCCATTCTTTCTGTTGCTTATGTAGGGCCTCTATGTGTTCCAGATGCGTGAGGTTTCTCAATACCATCCTGAATTCTCCTTCTCCACTTTGAGCAGTCATAGGTCAGAGATTCCCAGAATGTCAGTGGGAACGTTGCATTTTTTAAGGAGACTTTTCCACTCTCCACCTGTGATTCTCTTCCATGATAGAGGTTGGAATCGAACGTCTGATTTGGGAGTCTGACCTGCCCAATGTAGCTGACTGAGTGTAACTAGGGATTCAATAATGGAGGCGCTGGTTTGGGAAAGAGCAATGACATTGGTTTGCTGATCATTACAGTGAATTTGGGGGATTTTGTGGAGACAGCATTGGTGAAATATTTTCAGTTTCTTAAGATGTTACTGTAAGTAGCATATAGGAAGGTAAAGATCACTGCTGCCCAGTAGACCATGAATTATGTGCCAGGTCTGAGGTCTTGATTTTCAGATACCCATTTCCTCAGTTGTCCAAAGGTTGTGCATTGAAGGCAGCTGTGAATTTCATCATCAATATCTGCCTTTGCCAAGAGGTAACCTTGGAGATATGGGAAATAGTCCATGTTTCTCACCTTGAAGTTTGGTGCAACAGAGGCAGGTTGCTAGATCTTTGTCTTGTTGATGTTGAGTGTGAGGCAAATCTTCTCAAATGCTTCAGTGAAATCATCAACAGTGGCTTGGAATTTGGTCTCTGTATGTATGGAAACGCAGGTGTCATCTGCATACTGCAACACAACTACTGATCCTGAATCTATCATTGTATTATGTCACTGTATTGATGCTGTCAGTACATAATATTTGTTATTGGAATGATCTGCATGTTATAAGTATAAAATTACAGGGTAGGATTAATAAAGCATGCCAGATGTTCAGAGTAGATGTTCAAATGATAAAGATCATCATTCCAGATCCATCAATGTGCTGACTCTGAACTGCTTCCTCAGCTCTGAGGCAATTAAAAATGGGCAATGAAGGTCAGTATTGCCTACTTCTTGTGAGTGAACAAATAAAAATCCCTATTAAGACCTAAATCCACCATTCATATGGGGAGTGAATTCCAGATCATAACCACATTCTGTATAAAGAAGTTTATCCTCACATCGCCTTGTGTCTTCTGTTCATCAAACAATCAAATAATCCAGTAATTGCCCGATTTACCTAACATAAACCCATCATGACACTGTACATCTCTATCAAATCTCCTGTCATCCTTTCAGGCTCCAAGAACAGCAGCCCTTC
This sequence comes from Pristis pectinata, assembly GCF_009764475.1. Classification (NCBI taxonomy): domain Eukaryota; kingdom Metazoa; phylum Chordata; class Chondrichthyes; order Rhinopristiformes; family Pristidae; genus Pristis; species Pristis pectinata. Next base: position 50,682,657 of record NC_067415.1, on the reverse strand, counting down.
CAATGTAACCTCATTGTTCTTCTAATGTGTTACAAGTGGCACCTCCTGACATACATTCAATATTCGTCATGCCCTAACACCAAAATTACATTGTAGCTGTCACTGTGGTGTTACATAAACAGAGACCCTTATGTGTTGCCACAAAGTCTGTCTTCACAGCACTGGGTAAATCAGCAATATTTTTATTTTGCTGCACAATGCTGTCTCATTTGTAAAAGCAGGGTGATAGTAAGAAAAAAAATCAGCCCTGCTGAACAGAAAGTAGCAGTTGAATTGTTTTTATTGCTCTGCAAGTGTTGCTACCATTGCACCACAAATCCTTATACTCCAGTGCATCCTTCCTGCCTGTGAGTATGTCGACAATTGAACAGACACGGCAACTCACGCCAATGGAAGACAAAGATGTTTTCTTGATTAGAAGAGATTAAAAAGGCTTTGTTATTAAGTTCCACTGTCTTCTGAGAGCAAAGCAATTAGTCAATGTTGTGTTCGAGGACCTAAAGTCATTGTATGGATGAACTGAGTCTTATCCAACAATAAAATTAATTAGTTAATTTGTCTGCAAAAGTATTGGCATCAGAGCCAGTGAAAAGTATTCAATCCTCCATTCCCAATTGCACACTTTATGGAAGACAGAAGGTTGTCAACAAGAGCCAGAGATAGTAGCTAAACTTACCAAAAACCATCCAATACCAGCTGTTTGCTTGCTGAATAAATGTTTTCAAAAAGCTAAAATCTATTACTATTAAATAAAAATCTAACTATGGAGTACTGTTTGCAATAGCTGCAATGGGAGATACTCCAATATATAAATATTATAGTGATACATAAAAACTTATAATCAGAGTAACCACATCCAAAGTTGGTGCTAGAAAGCTGATCAGTACGACTGCTGGGGAGTTGAGGTTTCTTTAATTTTGTTACATTGCTAATGAAATCTGTGTCATGCTGCCCAAAACTCTTCCAAAACAAAGGTTAGTCGCACAAGAAATAGCCATGCTCCTCTTTACATAATCTGGGAGAAGATATAAATATTAGAGGGTCAAACTTGGTTTACTTGGCTCTTTCTAGTGCCAACTTACTGGTGCTGAGAATCTTTTTGTAGAATAGTGCCAGGCATGTGTTAATATGCCCAATAATGCTCTGCAGACCTGAATTTGTCAAGAAGTCAACTAACTTTCATACTGATTGGCAAATCTTCACTGCAGTTCCCATGTAAAACAAGAAGAATGAGCTCAGAGTGCTTGGCAGTTTGTTTGTGCCTTTATATAGCCAAATCTATATAGGAACGTAGGAAAATATTTGGCTTACTAAATTCACTGTCAGCAGCTGCAGTGTATGATTCTGTTGTATGTTATTTGCCAAATTAAAAGTTGCTCTGCAGTAGAGAATCTGGCACAGTCATAGAGGTAAGAGACAATGGCATTACAAAGAAAAAAGGAGGAAGAGTGCACACTTTTGGTGAGATTGACCCAAAGGAACTTCAGGGAGACTGAGAACAAGGCACATCAGATGGCTGAATACGTATGGGAAGAAATCTGAAAAAGAATAGCAGTATCCACAGGCTTTGTAGCCAGACCTGCAGGAGGAACACATTTAATTTAAAAAAAACAAAGGGTCAGATGTCTGTATTATAAGGGTAGCTTTTGACATAATAATTGACCAAGGTTTATATCCCATAATCCTGTGAAGAACCAATGGAACTTTTAAATGAAATTTTAAAATAGACTATGAACTGAACAAAATGCTAATGAATGATCACCACAGAAATCAAAAAGAAAGTCTGCTTTACACTAACTCAAGGAAGGAAATAGAGTGATTAGGCCATTTATTGACATATGTTTTAATTTAACTGACTACTTTCTTCACTGAATCACTGTGGTCTAGCTGTCAATAAGGTTTATAACACATAAGTAACAAACATGTATCCACCACATTTGGATTTGTTCAAAATAATCTTTGAACATGTTAATCTGGATGGGCTTGTTTCATGCTGGTGGGGTAAACATGACCAAGGTTCACAAAGCAGGACAGTCCAGGGTTTGTTTCCAGTTCAGGAATTATAGTTTTAGAGATGGAGGAAAGGGTCACCAACCCGCAACTTCTGTCGTTTCAGTCCCAAAAGAGCTATGAACCCCACTCCTGCCTTGTGCTTGTTGTTCTGGTAAATTGACCAAAGGAATAGGAGGGAAGGGACAATAGATAAAAATAATCATGATGAAGAAAAGAGAAGGAATATATTTGAGCGAGGAGAAGATAAGGACAATAATAAAGAGCAGAGAATGAACATGATGTGAAGTTATTATTCCCTGCACTAATGTTGAGGGCTGTGTTCCTTTCCCACAATGCCTTGATCACACCTTTTGCATGACTCATTTTTTGCTTTGTGCGCTAGTGCAAATAATCTCACTTAGGGAAACAAGGAGTGCAGTGGCATGGAGTGATTCACAGAATGCTGGAGAGCCAATCAAGTAAGGAGTGATGAGAGTCGATTACCTTCCCAGTGAACACAGGTTGGAACCTACCAGTCACTTCGGAGGCACAGGATGCAGATTCAAGTGCATGAACCTGAAAAGATGGCTATTCATGGGAATATGCAGGCTCTTACAATCTGTCTCTAGGGAAAGCAGAAACATGGACTGTAACTTCTGAGTTCATGGTCCTTTTGGCAAATTAGGGACATTTCATCTACACTTCAGACAGCATTGAATTAGAGAAAGTTTACAGCACAGAAGGTGGCCATTTGGCTGGTTATGTCTGTGCCAGAAAAAATGAAGAATATATCGGCTCCGCTGAGGAGACTCTGACGTAAGAATAGGTCAGGGACCAATCCATGGAAGCACAGGCTAAAGGGGCAGAATAGGGAAGTGTCAGGGATAACTCAGCTGCCAACTTATCAGAGGGCAAATTTCAACATGGATTCAGTTACAAGGAATGAATGGGAATGTTAATAGGAGGATGGCCTACACTTTGAGAAACCTGGCAAAAGCCCAGTGTTTATGAATAAGCAGCACACAGAAGTTCAGCATTAATTTAACACAGGGTTTTTTTGCTGAGCTTGGAGCCCATCCTTCCCAGCATAGAAGGATTATGCAACTTCATCAGCACAATTGTAGATGTAGCCCATGGTGCAGCATCTAAGAACTAATGTCTTAATTGCCATTGCTACTCAAGAGCTTTCCATCACATGCTTATGTGCTACTGTGCAAGCTCTGACTAAAATCATGTAAAACCAGACCACAAGATCAGCCAGAGGTTAATGCTAGAGGTGCAAGTATTTAGTCTTTGTGATAGAGGGTCTGTAATTTGTGATAGGGCCAAAGACAACGCTTCAATCAACCTAAGTGTAAATCAGAGAAGGGGCAAAGTATGGACAGGATTTTGTCATCCATCTCTACTAAAAGACCCTTTGGCTTCTTCTTCTTCTTCTTCATCTTGTAAGCAGTCCCTTGTGGTTGAGGATGACTTGCTTCCATGGGTCACTTGCTTTTATGAGTTCTGAAGTGGCTGACAAGGGAGGTGGGCAGTTTGGGAAGTGGTGCATCCCTTCTGCCATTTACGCTGGGCTTTTATGTGCTCCTGGCAAAGGAACTCGAGGCACTCAGTGTCATCCTGAATACTTCTCCACTTTGAGCAGCCATGGGCCGGGGATTCCCACATGTCTGTGGGGATGTTACACTTTTTCAAAGAGGTTTTGAGAACATCTTTGAATTGCTTTTTCTGTCCACTGGTAATGTTTAGCTGTGACGGAGCTGGAAATAGTGGCACTTTTGGGAGTCTGGTGTTTGGCATGCAAACAACGTGGCCTATCCTTTAGAGCTGGCTGAGTATAATTTGAACTTCGATGCTGGAGATGTTAGCCTGGGAGAGAGTGCTGATGTTGGTTAACTTATCCTGCCAGTGGACTTGGAACACATTGTGGAGGCAGTGATGGTGGCACTTCTCCTGAGCCTTAAGGTACCTGCTGTAGATAGTCCACACCTCCCCAGTATACACAAGGGCAAGCTTCACTGCTGCTTGGCTGATCATAAGCAGGATTTGAGATCTTAATCTTTGAACATCCTTTTTCTCAGACAGCCAACGTGCTGTCCTGGTGCACTGAAGACGGTGGCAAATGTTATCATTTGTATCTGATTTTGTAGACAGGTGGCTCTTGAGTTATGGAAAATACCTTTTGTTTTCTCCAGTCTCAGCATAGACCTTTATTGGCAGGGGATGGTGTCATGCAGCAGCGGTAGGTTGGTAGAGGACCTTTGTTTTACAGATGTTTAGTGTAAAGTCCATTCTCTTGCCTGCTTCAATGAGGAAGATCACAATGACTCAGAGCTTGGCCTGCAAATGTGCACAAACACAATTGCCATCTGTTTATTACATCTCAGGAACTGAGGACAGAGTGACCTTGGTTATGGAGTGGAGGTGACATAGGTTGAACAGTTTCCCAGTTGTGCTGCAGTTTAGCTCCTCTCCAGCAGGAAGCTTATTGGAGGTCAGGTGAGAAGGAATAAACAAAATGGCTTGTGGTGATAGCACAGGCTTGCTTGACAATGATCTGCACTGTGACTGGTTCCATTGTGGGCTGATGATTAAGATCAGGGCTTGCATACCATTATGCAGCAGACATAAGATGGAGATAATATAGTGAGGGCAACCAAATTTTAGGATAGTCCACAGTCCCTCTCAACTAGTAGTCAAAGCTGTTGGTAAAGTCAAAAAAAGACTGTGTGTAGTGACTGAGTTGTTGCATCCTGAGTTGTTGCATGATGAAGATCATGTCCACTGGGCCTCCTGATAAATGAAATTCACACTGTCATTTTGGAATCAACTCTTCTGCAACAGACAGTTGAAGGGGAGCCCAGCAATAACATTCCTCGTGGCAGAATAACAGGGAGACCTCTCCCTACTTACTGCGATCGGATTTGACTCCTTTCTTGAAGATAGTCATGATTATGGCATCTCTGAAGTCACCTGCATGTCGCAGATATGGGAGGTGAGGCTGTGAATGGGACTGAAGTCCCTCTCTGCCAAGCCTTCGAACCTCAGCAGGAATAATGACACCTCTCAAAACCTTGTTGATTTTCAGCTGACATTAGGCCTCTTTGTCTCTTGTTAGTCTGAAGTGGTAGCAAGACTGTACAGTTTGCTGTAGGATGGAGTCAAAGACGCATTTCAAGGACAATGTCAAGTTCAGAATCAGAATCAGGTTTATAATCACTGACATGAAATTTGTTGTTTTGCGGCAGCAGTACCGTGCAAGACATAAAACTTACCATGAGTTACAAAAAGGATGAATAGTGCAAAAGAAGAATAACAAGGTAGAGTTCATGGGTTCATGGACCGTTCAGAAATCTGATGTCAGAGGGAAAAAGCTGTTCCTGAAACATTGAGTGTGGGTCTTCAGGCTCCTGCACTTCCTCCCTGATGGTAGTAATGAGAAGAGGGCGTGTCCTGGAAGGTGAGGGTCCTTAATGATAGATGCTGCCTTCTGGAGGCACCGCCTCTTGAACATGTCCTCTATGGCAAAGATGGTTGTGCCTGTGACAGAGCTGGCTGAGTCTATAACCCTCTGCAGCCTCTTTTGGTTTGGAGAGTTCTTTTGATGTCCTCCTTCCAGTGGCTGTGAGTTTCTCTCTGTCTTTGATAAACTGAACTGTTCCTGTCCATATGGATCATAGACAGTCTTGACAACAATGAAGATTCATGCATGTTAATGTTATTGGTGGGTTTCTGGGTTTCTGTGCTCTTTCCACCCATCATCTTTAGGTCTTCTGTTAGACCTTCGCCTTCAGATTCTGGAAGAGCAATTTCTTTCCCTTAAGCCAAAGTGGAGTTTCCATTTCCAAGAACAGACTGTGTCTGTGGTTAATTAACTCCTGTGTCTCCTGGTCATCCTTGTCAGATCAGTCCCGGTATGGCCAATGAGTGAAGTCAAGAACCTCTTCACAGGTGCCAATAGTGGTAGACCAAAGGTAGGAAAATGGAGAAAAGACAGGGAAATCATCGAACACCTCATAGAGAGTAAAAATTTTGTTCCCAATGTTTTCCCTGGTTTCTTCAAAAGCTAGTCTCAACAAGGCATCCACCATTGCATTTTGATCTGATGGTCTGTATTTTATGTTGGGGTCACACTGAGAGATTAGTGTGGCCCACCTCTGGATCTGGGATCCAGCCATTGTGAGAATAGTGGATTTCCCAGGTTTGTGATCAGTAACAAACTTAAATGGTTTTCCCAGCAAGAATTGGTGAAACCTTGTCACTCTGAATTTAATCACCAATGCCTCCTTATCTGCTTGCACAGAATCCTTTGCATTTTTGGTTATTGTGCCGGGTGTGTATGCAATAGGCCTCTCATTTCCACCTTCTGTGATGTGACGAAACCCTGCTCCAACCTTGTGGCTAGAAGTATTACAAGCTAGATTGAAGACACATTTAGTGAACTGAAAACAATATACTGTTGGGGTTCCTTTTGTACAGCATTTTTACTGACCCTGGCTCCAGAACCATGATTTGTCTTTCTTTAGTGGTTACTGAAGTGGTGTCAACAATGTGGCAAGCCCAGGTAGGAACCTGGAGTGGTACTGAATCATAGTTAGAAACAAACTGAGCTCATTATTATTTTTTGAGATCTACTCAGTTCTTCCTACACTCACCCCAGCCCCCATCGCCCTGTTTCTTTCCCCTCCTTGACCCACTCCATCTGCCCATCTACCCACACGCTCCTCCCACTGGTTCCCCTCCCCCACTGTTCCAGCTGCCCTCCCCACCTCCCTCACTTGGTTCCTATCGGATTCCTTCATCTTTAGCCCTTTGTTGCTTCTTCCTATCACCTCCCATCTTTTGGCACTATTTCCATTCTCCCCTCCTCCATCTGCCTATCAACCCTCCTCACCTGGATCCACCTATCGCTTGCTAGTTCCTGCTCCACTCCTTCTCCTCACCTCTTTATGCAATCTCCCCTCTATCTTTGAGTCCATTGAAGTGTCTCAACCTGAAACATTGACTGTCCATTTCCCTCCATAGATGATGCCTGACCCACTGAGTTCCTTCAGCATCTTGATTTTTGCTCCAGATTCCAGCATCTGCAATCTCTTGTGTCTCAATATTTTTGGGTTTCCTGCCTTTGACGAGATGTTAGTTTCCTCTTTTACTGATTGCCAGCCCATTTTCATCTTCTCACAGAATTCAATAAATTAACTCATTTTGGATGAAGGCACATTTACTCTGTTTAAGCTTGACAGGTCAATAGGGTGCTGAGGAAGGCGTATAGCATGCTTGCCTTCATAGGTCAGGACACAGAATATAAAAGTTGGGATATTATGTTGCAACTTTACAAAATACTGGTTAGACCATATTGGTGGATTGTGAGCAGTTCTGATTACTACACTATAGGAAGAATGTGGTTGCACTGGAGCAAGTGAAGAGGAGACTCACCAGATTATAGCCTGGATTGGAGAACTTTAGTTATGGGGAGAAAATGGTGAAGCTGGGTTTGTTTTCATGGAGTGAAGGAGGCTGAGGGGTGACCTGATAGAGGTATATCAAATTATGAGAGGCATAGATAGGGTAGATAGGTTCTTTTTCCCACTGCAGGGGTATCAAATCAAGAGGGCATAGGTTTACAGAGAGAGGAAGGCATTTTAAAGGGGATTTGGAGGGAAAGTTTTTTTTTATGCAGAGAGTGCCTGATATCTGGAGCTCGCTGCCAGAGGAGGTGGTGGAATCAGATACAAAAACTACGTTTAAGAGACCCTTAGACAGGCACTTAAGGTATTGGTATTGGTTTATTATTGTCACGTGTACCGAGGTACAGTGAAAAGCTTGTCTTACAAACCGATCGTACAGGTCAATTCATTACATAGTGCAGTTACATTGAGTTAGTCCAAAGTGCATTGATGTAATACAGGTAAAAACAGTAACAGTACAGAATAAAGAGTCACAGCTACAGAGAAAGTGCAGTGCAATAAGGTGCAAGGTCACAACAAGGTAGATCGTGAGGTCATAGTCCATCTCATTGTATAAAGGAACCGTTCAATAGTCTTATCACAGTGGGGTAGAAGCTGTCCTTAAGTTTGGTGGTACGTGCCCTCAGCACCTGTATCTTCTACCCGATGGAAGAGGAGAGAAGAGAGAATGTCCCGGGTGAGTGGGGTCTTTGATTATGCTGGCTGCTTCACCAAGACAACGAGAGGTAAAGACAGAGTCCAAGGAGGGGAGGCTGATGTCCGTAATGCGCTGGGCTGTGTCCACAGCTCTCTGCAGTTTCTTGTGGTCCTGGGAAAAGCAGTTGCTGTACCAAGCCATGATACATCCAGATAGGATGCTTTCTATGGTGCATCGGTAAAAGTTGGTGAGAGTCAAAGGGGACAAACCAAATTTCTTTAACCTCCTGAGGAAGTAGAGGCGCTGGTGAGCTTTCTTGGCCGTGGCATCTACGTGATTTGACCAGGACACCCTGTTGGTGATGTTCACTCCCAGGAACTTGAAGCTCTCAACCCTCTCGACCTCAGCACCATTAATGTAGACAGGTGCATGTACATCGCACCCTTTCCTGAAGTCAATGACCAGCTCTTTTGTTTTGTTGACATTGAGAGAAAGGTTGTTATCATGACACCATTCCACTAAGCTCTCTACCTCCTTCCTGTACTCCGACTCATCGCTGTTTGAGATACGGCCTACAACGGTGGTATCATCTGCAAACTTGTAGATGGAGTTAGAGCAGAATCTGGCCACACAGTCATGAGTGTATAGGGAATAGAGTAGAGGGCTGAGGATGCAGCCTTGTGGGGCACCAGTGTTGAGAATAATTGTGCTGGAGGTATTGCTGCCTATCCCCACTGATTGCGGTCTGTTTGTTAGAAAGTCAAGGATCCAGTTACAGAGGGAGGTGTTGAGTCCTAGGTCTTGGAGTTTGGTGACAAGCTTACTTGGGATTATTGTATTGAAGGCAGAGCTGTAGTCAATAAACAATAGTCTCATGTAGGTGTCTTTACTGTCCAGATGCTCCATAGCTGAGTGTAGGGCCAGGGAGATGGCATCCGCTGTAGACCTGTTTCGGCGATAGGTGAATTGCAATGGGTCCAGGTTGTCTGGTAGGCTGGAGTTGATGTGAGCCAAGACCAGCCTCTCAAAGCACTTCATGATGGTGGATGTCAGAGCCACTGGTCGGTAGTCATTGAGGCATGTTACTTTGCTTTTCTTTGGTACTGGTATGATATTGGTCTTCTTAAAACAGCAGGGAACCTGAGACCGAAGCAGGGAGAGGTTGCATATGTCCGCAAATACTTCTGCCAGCTGATCAGCACAAGATCTGAGCACGTGGCCCGGAACACCATCTGGGCCAGGTGCTTTCCTCGTGTTCACTCTCCAGAAGACTGATCTTATGTCCTCCACTGTGATCACAGGTTCAGCTGGGTTGGTGGCTGTCAGGGTGGATGGTGACAATCCACTTCCATTTTGTTCAAAACGCACATAGAATGCATTAAGTTCATCAGGAATGGACGCACTGTTGTTAGCTATGCAGCCCGACTTTGTCTTGTAGCCTATTATGGCATGTAAGCCCTGCCATAACTGGCGGCTGGTCAGGGACTCTATTTTGAGTTGGTATTGTCTCTTGGCATCCTTGATAGCTTTTCGAAGGTCATACCTCGATCTCCTGTACAGATCAGGATCACCAGATCTGTGTGCAGCAGTCCTCTCCTTCAGTAGGGAGTGGATCTCCCGGTTCATCCATGGTTTCCTGTTTGGGAACACCTGTATTGTTTTCTTTGGTACACAGTCTTCCACACACTTGCTGATAAAGTCTGTGATGGTGGTGGCATACTCATCAAGGCTGGCAGCTGAGTCTTTGAATATGGACCAGTCCACTGTCTCAAAGCAGGCAAGACAGAAGGAAATGGACCGAATGTGGGAAAATGGGATCATTGTAGGTGTGCAAAAAGGTTGGCATAGACGTGGTGGTATGAAGGGCCCAGTTCTTTGCGTACAACTCTATGACTCTTTTATGCTGATGCAGTCTTGCAAACTCTTCCTCGAATATTTGGAGGTTCTCTACCTCTTATTGCTGTAATTAGATTCTCATCCTGACTGCACAGACAACATTGAATCCATTGCATTTTATCCATGGGTTCTTAGAATATACTTGGCGCTAATTTTAGTCCAACAGTTGTTTGATAAATTTGTGGGTGTTTATTGTCAAGGAATGCTTGTTTTCATCATCCACGTCAAGCTTGGCATATGAATGCGAGAGGTCAAGTTTTATCAAATAACTTTCTGTATGCCAACCCTCCCTGCAAAGGTTGGGATGTATACACAAGGTTTTGCTCATCTCCACTGCTCTAATTGGGGTCACTTTGTCATTGCTACAGCTTTGTTCATCCTGGCATCCACTACAATGGATATTGCCTATTCACTTTGTGCCACTTTCAACATTACCGCATGCCACTCAATTATGCTTCACTCTTCTACTGTTACTTGTAATGCACATGACACTCGTTAGTACTTGGTATCTGTTTTATGTATATCGATGAAATTTATGCACCTCAGTGCCTGTGTAAGGATCCTTAAAGCTTGCTGAAACCTGATTGTGTGAGGTATTTGCATGAAATATTCTTTATAAATCCATGATCGACTCCTTTATCCAATCTCTTCCTAGCAAGATAATTCTGTTAATATAGTTAATTAATATTGTTAGTAGCACTGTCTTCTTCCCATTATAGTGGAGCACACATTCAATTTATCCTATTATTCTCAAAGTCTCATCAGAGTATGTTTTTAATTTTAAAATGCTTCTGGTTAATAGGTGACTCTTCTAGACTGTGGCTGTGGCTCTGTCAATATTCCTTTTGATGTCTTGATTATTGATCCTTACTTTAATCCTAAATTCACTGTTGTTTAATTTTCACTGCTCGTGTGTATATTGTATTCAAATTGCATTGCTCAGTTATCTCAATACACTTTCCATGGTTTTCTTATGTATTTATTTCCCCTCCACTGGGACTCTGCTTCACTGCCACTAATCTGATTCACTACATTCTGTCTGGCTTTGCATTCAGATGTTATGTGCCCTTATTTTATGACAATTAAAGAATTTTGTAGCTCTAAACCAACAGCCTTCAGCAGAGTGGTTCTCATTGCAACAAGAGTAGGATTTCCTGCCAAAGCTATTTTATATGCCACATGCTCAGTCTGGAGCTCCTGCCAATTTTCCTGCTGTTGATCCATACACTGCACTTACATTAACATGCTGCCCTGTCTGAAACTCCATTGTATCACTAAAAGTCGTGTCCAGAGATGTGGCTATCCTGTATATCCATTCAAATGTTAGATCTTGCTTGTTTAGTAACTTGGATCAGATGTGTTTGTTTAGAAGTACATAGACAAACCAATTTCTCAATATGCAGTACAAAAGTGAGCCAAAGTTACAATGCTGCAACAGTTATTCCAGAACAGTTGAGTTTACCTGTCATCTGCCCTGACATCTGATTGCAGGTCCAGAGCTTATAACTTTCCATGATCGTTGAGGTATGGGTTGAAGTGGTTTTGTGACTTTTCTCCTATTTTGTTAATGGGATATTGATTGTCTTAAGGGGAGCGGGTAGATTTGCCTGCATTGCATTAGTGTCTGATCCTATTCCTGCTGATAATATAACTTTCTTCTATTCATGGATAGCCTTGTTACAGGCATCTTCGCCCCTTGTCTTAGACCTTGATAATGTTATTTAACAGGAAGAACATATCCACCCTTTCAACACATATATTGATGGAGCCTTCAAGATTCCAGTCCTGACTTGTCATTTTGTACTCTCTACTAGTCCATCAGTTATGAAGTTAGTGTTTTAATTGCAATAAATTATTTGTGTACTACTTTTTTTTTCTTTTGCTCACATCTACATCTCAGCTTGGTGCAGTTGATCATGAATGTTCTTGAATCACGCTACTAACACAGAATACTTTTTCACCTACGATGGCTATGATTCTTTTCCATCCTGTCCTCATTGCTAGTGTGGGACATGTTTACTCACCGAGGAGTTCAAATATCCAGAGAAGTCCCTTTGCAGAGTGTGTCGATGAATGCATGAGATGCAAGGAGCTCAGAACAAGATGCATCCTCTACATTCAAGGGCTCCTCAAATGTTGCAGCTCAGAAAGAAGTTAGATTTCTTGTGTTCCAAAGGGATTAAGTCTCAGGAAAACATTTTGTGAAGTAAAAATTAATAAATTGAAAATTCAGTTCCTATTAACTTCAATGTAAAAATTCTGATTGCATTCCACAGCTCAAGAATTCCACTTAACACTAATCTAAACACTTAAAAATACATCAACACAAGTATCTGAAATAATAAAATATTTTGTTAGCAATTAAATCTTATGGCAATAAAAAACATAAATAAGTAAGATCCCCACCAAATAAAATATAGAATACCTGAAGAGTCCTGACAGGGTGCATATATACCATTGTGGGAAATCTAGAACTGGGGGCCAGTATCTCAAGATAAGTGCTCCCTATTTAAGACAGAAAAGAGGTGAAATGGTTTTGTTTCTCATAAGGTCAGGAGTCTCTATTTTGATTATGCAATCCTTTATTTTTAAACAATGGCCCAATATTCTAGTTTCTCCCATGAGAGGAGATATCCTCTCTACATCCACCCTGTCAAGAACCCTCAGGATCTTATGTTTCATTCAAGTTGTGACTCACTCTTCTAAACTCCAGTGGACACAAGCCCAGTCTGTCCAACCATTCCTCGTAATGCAACAATCAGTCCAGTAAACCTTCATTCATGCTTCCAGTCATTTATATTCTTCTCTAAATCAGGAGACCAATACTGCTCCTGATGTGGTCACAAATATCCAAAAGGTTGCAGGTTAAGTTGGTAATAAAGAAGGTAAATCCAATGTTAGCATTCATTTCGTGAGGACTAGAATATAAAAGCAAAGATGTACTGCTGAGGCTTCATAGGGCATTGGTCAGACCACATTTGGAATACTGGGAGCAATTTTGGGCCTCATATCAAAGGAAAGATGCGCTGGACCTGAAGGTTCACAAGAATGATCCCAGGAATGAAAGGCTTAACATATGAAGAACGTTTGATGTCTCTGGGCCTGTACTCAATGGAGTTCAGAAGGGTGAGGGGGTTCTCATTGAAACCTACCAGATACTGAAAGGCCTGGATAGAGTAGATGTGGAGAGGATGGTTCCATTAGTGGGACAGTCTAGGATCCAAAGGCACAGAATAAAGGGACATCCCTTTAGAACTGAGATGAGGAGGAATTTCTTCATCCAGGAGGTGGTGAATCTGTGGAATTTCTTGCCACAGAGGGCTGTGGAGGCCAAATCATTGGGTATATTTAAGGCAGAGATTGATAGGTTCCTGATTGGTAAGGGGGTTAAGGGTTACAGGGAGAAGGTGGGAGAATGGGGTTTAAAAACAATCAGCCATGATTGAATGGCTGAACAGACTCAATGGGCTGAATGGTCTAATTTTGCTCCTATATCTTATGGTCTTATACTTATAACTGAAGCATAACTTCCCTATTTTTGTAATTAATTATCCTGGCAATAAAGGAAAAAATTCTGTTAGCATTCCTAATTATTTGCTGAGCCTGCTAATGGGCCTTCTGCACATGATGCACTCGGACACCCAAATCCCTTCTACACCTCAGAGTTCTGCAACATTACACAATTTAGGTAGTATAATTCTTTTTTTCCATCAAGATGAACAACTATATATCTCCCTCCATTTACCAGATCATCACCCACCTACTTAATATACCGACCTCTCTTTGTAGCTTCCTTATGTTTTCTTCACAGCTTATTTTCCTACCTTTGTTGGGTCCTCAGCAAACTTAACAAAAGAGCTTTAGAGCCTTCATAAAAGTCATGAGTCATTTACATAAATTGCAAAAAAGAGTCCCAGCATCAGTCCCTGTGACACCCATTTCACACTTTCCCCTGTGCTTCTGTCTTTTTTTATATTACAGATTGAACTATTCATAGTAATGATCTACACTGGATCCAATTCAAGTTTAACATGTCAAACTATATCCCTAGAAATAAATCCCAAGGATTTCTTAGCATTGTTATATTGCTTTGTTGACCTGTATTTTCAAAGATATGTTCAGCTATGTTTCTAGATGCTTTAGCTTTCCTTCCTCATTTTTTTATTACTATAATATAGGTCATGTTTCTGTTTCTCCTTCTAAAGTTAGACACACTACAACTATCCTTGGTCATTTTCCACTTATCTGCCCAGTCTACAAATGTGCTTATCTCTTTTTGAACCATGTTGCATTCTTCCTCAGTATTAGCTATCCCCTCCAGATGGGGTTACCTGCCAACTTTCATATTAAATTACTTAGTTCCAAATCCAGATCAAGAGTGTAAATAATGAATATCAGTAGCAATAAACAATCTTCTGGAGGAACTCAGTGGGTTGAAGAGCAGAAAGGAATTGTCAACGTTTCGGGTCAGTAGTCCCAGCAACATAGCTTTCTATCTTCTTCAAATACGAACAATTTCCCTTTGGTCTTTCCATGTGTTATCCACTTCTTTCTGTTATTGGCACCTGACTTCTCAGGCCCTAAATTTTGTCTTGAGCCTACTGAGGGACACCTTATCAAAGAGCCTTTTGAAAATCCAATTGTATAACATGCAATGATTCCCTTATTTCCCCTTTCCATTACCCCTTTGAAGAAATTTGTCAGACTATTTAGAAGTGAATGAAACTGGTAGAATCACATTAACTGGTTGCATTATACTTTCTGTCTCTAGATACTCCCCTGTCAATGCTTTCAGTGCAAATTCTTTCAAGTTCTCAGAAATGCTTTACCACAATTATGGCAGACTAGGCATTTGAAACTAACTGTATCCCACATAGGAAAATATCCCAATATGAGCATAGAATTAGAAATATTTAAGTATCCCGGCTAACAGAAAGTGACAAAGCAAACACTAAAAGACCATTGGCCTTCTAGGGACAGGCCTTGTGGAAGCCTGGATCTAAGCTATTAAGAGTCTTGGAGCACCAACAGTTTTAACTGAGCTTGATGCAGGGAACGTAGAAGGAAGATGAGGCAGAGGAGGAAAAGGAAAGGGGCAGAGAATAAAGATGAGAAGGAAACAGTACAAAAAGCACTAAGGGGGAACTTAATTGAGTTGCACCAAGGAAAACTAGAAAATATTTTGTTTCATGTTCCATCTCATTGCTAAACACTGCTGCCCAATCTGTGTAACTGACAGTCAATTTCATTTTGTCTCCTGTTAATACATTTACACTGATGGCCCTTGGTTTCAAACACAATCTATGACCCTTATACAATAAAACCACATGCACATGGCCACGTGTTTTAGGCAATTCAGACTGTATTAGTAGTCTGTGGCAAACCTTGATGTTTTTACTGTGCAATTGCACCTGTCAACAGAAACTTTATTTCCTTTGGGGGGTGCAGAAGGTTAATCTAAAATTTGACTTTTTTCTCATGTCATACACTAAGCGCCCTCTTCTTGTGGATGGTGGGTTCTGTTAGGATCTGGTTCTGAAGCTGTTGTCAATCTTTCAGCATTTGTCAATCTTTCAGCGTTTCTGCCAAATATCCGTTCATTATTTTGGAGCAGGAGGTTGCAGTGTTGGCAGACTATGGAGGAGATTGCAGTTGATTTTGATCATAATCTCATCTGATATACATATTTACACTGTAAATTCTTCTCTGCCTAGTTTAGTAAACCTGAAGCCAGTACCCTATATGGCTGCCTTAATTGAGAAATCATAATATATTGCCTCTAGAGTTTAGACCTGGAAGTGCTGGCTCCATTTGATGGATCACCATGCCACATTATGTATTATTTACTGAGGAAGCGAGACGTTTTTCTTTAAGAAGTGTTTAACTCAAAATGCAGTAAGGTCTGAATAAAGTGGCAATCAATAAAATTGCAGATACTAGAAATCTGAGATTAAAAACAGAAAATGTTGAAGCACTCAACAGGTCAAGCAGCACCTGGGGAAGGAAAAACTGAGTTAGTGTTTCAGGTCGAAGACCTTTCGTCAAGATTGGGAAGGAGAGAAAACATTTAATTTATGTTGCAGAAAAGATGGCAGGGATGGGGTGAAGTCACCCCATAAATCTCACGTCTATGGAGCCATCTGCTCTGCCCATGACCACAAGAAACTGCAGAGAGTTGTGGACACAGCTCAGCACATCATGGAAACCAGCCTCCCCTCCGTGGACTCCGTCTATACTTCTCACTACCTCGGTAAAGCAGCCAGCATAATCAAAGATCCCACCCACCCTGGATATTCTCTCTTCTCCCCTCTCCTTCCTCCCATTGGGCAAAAGATGCAAAAGCCTGAAAGCACTTACCACCAGGCTCAAGGACAGCTTCTATCCAGCTGTTACAAGACTATTGAATGGTTCCCTAGTATGATAAGATGGATTCCTGATCTCACAATTCATCTCGTTATGACTTGTCATCTTATTGTCTACCTGCACTGCACTTCCTCTGTAGCTGTTACACTTTATTCTGCATTCTGTGATTGTTTTACTTCGTACTACCTCAATGCACTGTTGTAACAAATTGATCTGCATGGACAGTATGCAAACCAAGTTTTTCACTGTACCTCAGTAAACCAATGTACCATCTGATTAACAGATTAATGAGGGAGAGGGAGAGAGAATGTAAAATACAGGTTAGAGCTGATGCAGAACCGAAGGAGAATGCTGGAAATACCCAGGAGTGTCTATGGAGAGAGACTAAATTAGTTGATATTGCAGATGGAGTACCCTTATAGTGGAACCAGTCAGATCTTATAGAAACAGAAAAAGTGAGTTACAGTACCTAAAAGTGTTGATTTGAATATTGAGTCCCCAAGGCTGAATGGTCCTAGACCTCTTTCAGTCTGCAGCACCAGTCCGTGTGCAGCTCAGACACAGCACTCCAGAAGTCCAGTACAACTGCCCAGGTCATCATGCACTTGAAAGCAATGTGCTAGGCTGTTAATGTGATTGGCCCAACAATGGAAATGTCCGGCATTTTCTGCTTTTCTTTCAGATTTCCACCAGCTGCAGTATTTTCCTTTTGTATGGAACCTATGGTTGAGATGTGAGGCATATTTAGGAACATAGTGACAGGTCTTAGTGAAGAGAAGCCCTCCAGGCAATAAGCCCAATACGTCACACAATACAAGTTAACACATTTACTTGTGTTTAATTTGCTTTAGCTCCACTCACTTGGGTGGGAGGGTTCCAGATCCAAGGTCTGCCATTAGCTTTTTGTTCCACATATGTAAATGGATACCCTGGAACTCAGAGAAAACTGAGGCAGCAGGTCTAACAGCTCCTCCTCCAACCTCAGTACAAGCCTGCACCAAGTCACGCTGCCTATTTGGGATAAATGCAAAGGATAACACCCCAGGAAACACCATCTTTCAAACAACACCAGACAGAATGGAACTTTAAATAGTATGCACCATGCAATAAAATAACAGCAAAAACAACTTGGAATTCTCAACCTGTAATAAATTACAACAAAAATAAATTAAGAATAACTCTAAAGCCACAGCAAGTGGAATTCTGGAGTCACAGCAAAACACTGGAGATACTGATGAGAAGCACACTCTTTTATACTTTTGAATCATTCCCAAAGGTGTAACATCACACATTGCTTGTGAGAGCAGATAAGTGATGTTCAAATAAAAATTCAAGACACAACTGCCCTATTGCTTTCTGGATCTCACTCCAGTGCCAGCTTGCCCATTCCCAGTCCAAGTTGGACAAGTTCTTGACTTCCCTTCTTCACGTCTTCACGTAACCAATTGCTGCATTTCGCCATGAGATTACAGAAGGACCTTTTGTGTCCAACAATTCGTTGTAAATGCAGGAAATAAAGCCCAATGTGAGAAAATGATGGTTCCTAATCTTGAACCATGAGAGATTCTATGAAATTTGAACTCTGTTTATAAACCTAAGGCTGTCCAATATGTCATTAAAGCCCCGACAAAGTCTCTGCACTAATAGCATGAAACCACTGTACTCTACCCAGACAGTTAACTCTCAATCAACCAAAACCAATCAGGTACTGATATAATGGGCAATCACATCAGTGGAAATTAATGACAGAGCCAGTCCCCGGCATTAGTCTCCAGGGTCATTCAGGATCTAAATCATTTAATTACACTCATTCAATACCTCAGTCTATTAAATGTTCTATATACTATCCTGTACACTTTATGCTATTAAGACAACATATGCCTTTATTTTGTAAGCACTCTGCAATGATGAAAAAGATGTATAAAAAAACTTTAAAGATGTGAGAATGACTACTTTTGAAAGTTGTATTTGTTATGTCTGAAAATGAGTCACTGCAACATTTTTATAGTAATGTATTTTACCAGATAATTGCAGTGACTAACACAATATGTTATTCAAAAAAAGCTTCTATTTTAGAAAAGAAAAAAAGTATTTGTTACACTTAGACAGGAATAAACCAACCTTAATTGCAGTAGACAATTTCTGGAATTAAGTATCAAGTAAATAAAGAATGTGAAGTAGCTGCAGCCACATTGGAAGGGAAGATGAGCTGTCCATTAAATTATTCTGTGAATTGAATTACTCCTTACAACAAATTTGTAATATAATGATGTGAGAAGAGTTTTACCGTCAGATATAACTTCTTAAAAACTGAACAAATTTAGAAGATTTATCACTAACTGTGTGGAAATGCATTTGCATACTCTTTTTTTTCCCTCAGTGGTATACAACTGAACGTTGATTTTTGTCACCAGTTGAAGCACAATAATCTCTAGTCCTGGATATTTTCTGTCAATTCAAAAATTCAATGAGGCAGTGGGGTGTGGTGGGGTGGGGGGGGGGAGGGGATGGAATTATGCATAATGCTATTATTCCCCATGTGCATTGTGGGGGAACTTGGACCTCATTGCCCCAGGATTGTCCATCTTTGGGCACTTCCTTGACAACATGGTCTTCCCAGCATGGCACAGGATAGGGGCTCTGCTAGTTAAGTAAACAATTTCCTTCATCCTTGAGCCACTGGCTTTGACCCTCCCTGAAAAGCCCCTGATCACCCCAGAGCAACCCTAATCCCACCACCTCCCAGGCAGAATGCTATCCCCTTGATCCTTGATTAAGAATACCTCTATTAATTGTCTTAAGGTGGAAAAGAAAGGTTGAAATAGGATTAACAAAGTGTAATTTATATTTGTTTCAGTGTTTACTTCAATACCTGATATGAGCCCTAAATGCCGTTCATTAATATCAATCCAGCTACTCACTGAGATTAGGCACATTTAACTCTTGGGTCATTCTGGATATCGATTATATAACAGGATCATCTGATGTCCAACAACAACTCTAATTCATTCTTTCAGTATAATCAAGTACAATTATCAACAATTAATTGTCAACATTATTGCAGCATCATAACTGAACTACTGTTTCAGATTGGGTGTCTCCTTTTTGAAGGTTGACCAATGACTGTTATTGTGATGTGTCTGACCTACTCGGTCCTCTCCATCCCCTGCCATCTTCTAGTCCAAGACCACCAGTTTATCGCCATCATCTGTCCTCCCCTCTGTTTACTTTTTCACCCAGTGGTATATAGAAAACAAGCTGCCAGAGAAGGAGGTACACTAACAACATTTAAAAGGCACTTGGACAGGTACATGGACAGGAAATTTTTAGAGGGATATCGACCAAATGCGGGCAAATGGGACTAGTTTAGATGGGGATCTTGGTCGGCATGGACTGGTTGGGCTGCAGGGCTTGTTTCTGTGTTGTATGACTTTCTGACTTCACCAGCATACTCACCATCATCAGTCCAACTTAACTAGAGCCCCACCATCATCTCTCAGACTCCGCCAAAGTCCTACCATCATATCTCGGACCCCACCAGAGCCCCACCATCACATGTCAAACTCCACCAGATCCCACATCATCATTTAGCCATTTCCTCCCCACCCCCATCTACAAGCTGGATCACTTTGATCTTTCATCAATTTCCAGATCTTTCTGTATAAACAGAGAAACAATAAGCTCCTTTGCCAGCTTATGTATTTAAAAAAAATGGCTGATTTCCCTGTCAAGCTGGTAACATATCAAGGACTCAGTCTCAGCCATCAACACAAAGTATTTGAGCTAGGTCTGCAAAACCTGACCTTTGATGGGCAAAGGAACCATCAATAGGCTGTTGGGAGTCCTGCAAACCTCCACCTTCTATTAGCACATCATTTATCCATAGTGAAGTAGAGAGCTCTGGAGGCAGTATTGTACAGAACACAAGGGAATGCATTGTGTTCTGTATTGTGCAATATGGTCACCACAGGAACACAAGGTGTGGTGCTGCTGTATGGTGGAACTACAGTGACAGAACTTCTATATAACCATTCTGCCTGGTCAGTGATAATCTCCTAATTCAGTAGTCTGAGTGTAGTTTAAAGAATTTAGTGTGTGGGCAGAACTGTGACAAATGGAGTTTAGTGTGGGGAAAATGTGACATTAGACATTTCAGTAAGAAGAATCTAAAGGCAGACTCTTATATAAACACAGAGAAGCTGCAAGTGAGTAGATTAAAGAGGAATCTTTTTTCACTTTAAATAGAAATCTGATAATGTAAGTCCCTTCTTCCAATGACTTCAATGAAAGTGTAATCCATGATCCTGTTAATATAAAGGGTGCCCTATGCGCTACTTATTGGTAGAATCCTGTACAGATGACACCATCTGGACGACAATAATCTTGTTTTCCATTGATGAACAAGAGATTGGTAACAGGCGTTTAAATGGATTTGATTGGTAATTTAGTTGGAAGAAGTACTTGTAGAAGATTTGATTCTATTGTTATTAACCCTCTTTGGAGATGGGACTCACTCGGAGTTGAAAACAATGGAACCAGAACCTTTCTTTTTTCCATCACATTCAGTGTTGAATTTAATGTACTCAGCATAGTGAAGCATAACATCTGAGACCACAATATGCCTCCCAAGTCTTTAGTATTTATTGCTTCATCTCTGGATTCCTTGGGAGGTAAATGCTCTGACACAGGTAGCTTTGTTGCTCGCATTACACATGCACCTGACTTAATAATTAAATATGCTCAGACCTCGATCTCCCTGACCTTGCTGCA
This sequence comes from Pristis pectinata, assembly GCF_009764475.1. Lineage (NCBI taxonomy): Eukaryota > Metazoa > Chordata > Chondrichthyes > Rhinopristiformes > Pristidae > Pristis > Pristis pectinata. The sequence continues at coordinate 50,661,531 of NC_067415.1, read as the reverse complement.
CTGCTCCTCTTCTCACATGCTTGGCAAAGTTAGCCTTGTTAACACATCTACACCCTTTGTAAGGTTGTGCTGCTCCACTCTGTACTGAGCCTGCTTGTGATCTTTTGAGAAAGTTGTAAGACCCAGTAACTACCATTTTCCTCTTACCAAAGTACTACATTTATGTCAATGATGTTACCTTACAAGTATCTAAAACATTTCATATATTAACTCTTCTATTTAAAAGAGGCCATTTAACAAGAATTTTTGACCATATGGTTGATTTTCTTTTAAACAGTAGATTGGATTTTTAATACCCCCTTATCCCAAGCACCAACAACAAGAAGTTACAGCAATGGCATGAACATTATTTCTGCCACTGTACCATTTTCTGTTCCTTGTGTGTCTATCATGTCAGACACCAGTACAGAAATATGATATCACAACAAAATGAAGGCAAAATTAAATTGAATATGTATCTTAAAATTAGATTGAGTTTATTAATCAGTTTGATTATTACTGGCTCGTAACTGCAGCCACAAGTACATTTTAATTAACAGCCATTTGACTGTTATGGATAAAATGCACCTGCAATTGGAAAATTCAGTACTGACGCATTCTTCAGCACTCATACCCAACAATCACATTGACAGGTGAAAATCTAGTCCTTATAGTTGTTATCTGAGGTTTTGTTAAGCGTGCATTTTTGTCATCTCCAAGTACTAATGCTGGTTTTGCTGCCTGGTTTACCAAATGACAGCTTCAAGCTTCAAGCAAGTAATTTGCATGAAAAGAATCTATAGCCTTGCATTTTTAAAGGCTATGGCTGTCACTTAATAATTGATACTTTCTGAGTTGCTCACTAAGAGAAAGTTTGTACTAGTTCTATTTCAGCAGATAACTGGATGGGAATAAAATGACACAGCCATTTCTCTTTACCCATAAATTAAATCTTTGTTGATGGAAACAACTGGTTTTGCGGTCATCTTGACAAGTAAGTTAAGAGGAGTTGAGATTTGATACTAATTTAGGGCAGAAAGCTGAAATTAGAACATAAGAAATAGAAACAGGATTAGGCCATTTGGCCCCTTCTGCCTGCTCCACTATTTAATAAGATCCTGGTGGAAGCGAATTCTAGATGGTCAGTGGCACTTTACAAGGAATGATCTTCTAGGTTAAACTTTTTAACATGATTATCCAGGTCACCACATCTGGCTTGGATGCATCTGTAGACCATATTAGTGGTGGGAATGAAGTGAAATTTAATGGGATTAGTCAAATTAAAGGGAAAATGCTGTGGTATAAGAAGCAAAAACTTAGAAAGAGCCTGAAAAGTTAGTTCACTCTACAAGCAGCCTTTGTCAACAGTTAGGATGTAAGGATATAAAATATAAAAGACAAGAGTGAAAGAATGGACTGGAAGAAAGTAATGTGTTGGCCAAATAACCAACCCCAGGTAGGATGGTTGCTGAACTGGAGCAATTGTTGGATGAGTATATCATTTAATAGGTCACCATTATAACATGCTTGAAAGCAGGTTGGATTAAGTTTCGCTATCTTCAATCATGCCAGTCCAAGAACACAACAAATAGTTCTTCTTCCTCTCTACCAGTTCACACCCTAAGCCAGGCATTCTCATAATGCAGGAATTATGGTAAGGGTCTTTCGGAACATTGGCCGCACGTTCTTGGAGCGATAGTCCTTTTTGTGTTAAAACAAATTGGGCTTTCCTCTGTGAAGACTGAACCTGCACCTGAGTGCAATCTATTGGGTCCTGAATGCTCAGGCAGTCTACCATGCAGATCAATCCATGTTCCCTCACAGATGCAGCTGGCTCCTGAAAAATGAGGCAAATTCGCTCTCCTTGAATAGAGTGCTTCCATTGGTATTGGTATTGGTTTATTACTGTCACTTGTACCGAGGTACAGTGAAAAGCTTGTCTAACAAACCGATCGTACAGGCCAATTCATTACACAGTGCAGTTACATTGAGTCAGTACAGAGTGCATTGATGTAGTACAGGTAAGAACAATAACAGTACAGAATAAAGTGTCACAGCTACAGAGAAAGTGCAGTGCAATAAGGTGCAACGTCACAACAAGGTAGATCGTGAGGTCATAGTCCATCTCATTGTATAAGGGAACCGTTCAATAGTCTTATCACAGTGGGGTAGAAGCTGTCCTTAAGTCTGGTGGTACGTGCCTGTAGTATGAAAGGCCAGGGGTCAGATGACAGTGACAACACTACTGACCCCCATGGTCGGATGATAGCATTGCCTATCAGGTCGAAAGCTATACCACTGTCAATTAGGGGTCCGGCTCCGCCCCATTAGGTAAACACCTTTGTCTTGCTGGACCACTCAGATTGGTCTGTGCGAGCACCTTTGTTCCTGGACACATCTACTATTGGCCTGTTTAAAACACCTCTGTCCTTGCTGGGCTACCCAGCCCCCCAGCAGCATAAAAGTGCGGCATGTTTGGTTTTTCTTTCTCTTTTTCTGTGTCCGAGGATGTTGAGGTAAGCTGTGCACTACTTCAGGACAGTTAGTTAAGGACTCCCGAGACCAAAGAGCCAATGTTTGTCCAGAATCAGGGTGTCCAAACATTGTATAGTTTATTCCTTGATCATTTGTACCCAGTTATTTTGTGTGTGTGTGTGTGTGTGTGTGTGAACCTCACCCTCTGTCGCGATTTCCCTCCACATTCATAATCTCATGCTTGAGAGTGTGCATCTGTTCCCATTCATTCTGTCCTGCGTTTGTCTTTGTTAATAAACCATTTTTAAATTACAAAGACTGTGTGTCCAGACCTTTATCTTTAAGATACCAAAAGAACCTTTCTCACAACAGTGCCCTCAGGCATCTGTATCTTCTACCCAATGGAAGAGGAGAGAAGAGAGGATGTCCCGGGTGGGTGGGGTTTTTGATTATGCTGGCTGCTTCACCAAGCCAACGAGTGGTAAAGACGGAGTCCAAGGAGGGGAGGCTGGTGTCCGTAATGCGCTGGGCTGTGTCCACAACTCTGCAGTTTCTTGCGGTCCTGGGCAAAGCAGTTGCTGTACCAAGCCATGATACATCCAGATAGGATGCTTTCTATGGTGCATCGGTAAAAGTTGGTGAGAGTCAAAGGGGACAAACCAAATTTCTTTAGCCTCCTGAGGAAGTAGAGGTGCTGGTGAGCTTTCTTGGCCGTGGCTTCTACGTGATTTGACCAGGACAGCCTGTTGCTGATGTTCACTCCCAGGAACTTGAAGCTCTCAACCCTCTCGACCTCAGCACCATTAATGTAGACAGGTGCATGTACACTGCCCCCTTTCCTGAAGTCAATGACCAGCTCTTTTGTTTTGTTGACATTGAGAGAAAGGTTGTTATCATGACACCATTCCACTAAGCTCTCTATCTCCTTCCTGTACTCCGACTCATCACTATTTGAGATACGGCCTACAACGGTGGTATCATCTGCAAACTTGTAGATGGAGTTAGAGCAGAATCTGGCCACACAGTCATAAGTGTATAGGGAGTAGAGTAGAGGGCTGAGGACACAGCCTTGTGGGATACCAGTGTTGAGAATAATTGTGCCGGAGGTATTGCTGCCTATCCTCACTGATTGTGGTCTGTTTGTTAGGAAGCCAAGGATCCAGTTACAGAAGGAGGTGTTGAGTCCTAGGTCTTGGAGTTTGGCGACAAGCTTACTTGGGATTATTGTATTCAAGGCAGAGCTGTAGTCAATAAACAATAGACTCACGTAGGTGTCTTTACTGTCCAGATGCTCCATAGCTGAGTGTAGGGCCAGGGAGATGGCATCCGCTGTAGACCTATTTCAGCAATAGGTGAATTGCAATGGGTCCAGGTTGTCTGGTAGGCTAAAGTTGATGCGTGCCATGACCAACCTCTCAAAGTACTTCATGGTGGTGGATGTCAGAGCCACTGGTCGGTAGTCATTGAGGCACGTTACCTTGCTCTTCTTCAGTACTGGGATGATGGTCGTCTTCTTAAAACAGGTGGGAACCTGAGATTGAAGCAGGGAGAGGTTAAATATGTCCGCTAATACTTCATGTCACTTCATGATTCTTCATGACATCATGTTACCAACGCAATGGTGCGCTCCCTACTGTGGTACACACCAGTTGCTGCAGGCTTTTCAACTGGAAATTAGACAGGTCAGGGCCACTAACACAGACTGAGGGATCTAAGCACAGAGAGTGGCTGAAGCGGATGGAAGGTTAAACTGGCGGAAGAAACCTTGACGTACTGATGCATCTTCCCTCAGACATGTGGAGATAGTTATGCCACTTCCTTGTGGTAAACCCTCTTGGCCAGAGGCACTTTCCCTTTCACCCTCTGGCCTCCTCTGCTGTGCTGGATGCCCAGTGAAACCACTACTAAAACTCCCTTAATGTCATCAATAATTACCTATCCTGACATTGTGCTCACAAAATCAGTGGTCTGCAGTCTCATTGAGTGCAATGAGGTCTACTGGCAATCAGTACCTGAAAAAAAGAGTCCACAGTAAGGTCCTAACCTTTGGTAGTCCTGGTTTCCTATTTGAGACCTACCCTGCACTTGAGGTATGCAACAGCAGCTCTGTTTGGGAGGTGTCAAATCAGCATCATACAGGGATTGAGGTCACTGTTATGTACTCTGTCTAAATCTGGTGGCTGTGTGACAGAACCCTGCAATTTACTGTGGCAAAAAGCACAAGGCAAGTCATAATGTTATGATTGCAATTCAGAACCAAAATTGGACACAAATGGGGACCTGTCCTTCAGAAAGGAAAGGCACTATTCAATCCAGTTTCTAGGACCTGTTCTTGCACAGCTATTCAGCAGGTTCCTTTAAATTACTCAAAAAATCTATGTGACATTCTTCATCCAACAACTTTTCATATCCATAACCAGGAATTATTACTCCCCAAATGTAGACTGACACTTAAAAAAATAATTCAAAATACTATCTTAAGATTTTACACTTGAATTATTTTTTTTGTTGTCTTTAAGTCCCACCACTTAAGTTGCCACTGATAGGCCTCAACCACTCTCAACAACTTGATATTCCTTCCAGAAGTGGAACCTCCAAAATAATCTTCTCATGCAAAATGTGGAGGAATTTTGAAACTTTCCCCTACAAGGTAGGCCATTGATATCGACACAACTAGTTTTCAAGTAGGGATTGGTAGATTCTCATTAGGTAGAGATGTCAAGAGATGTGGGACAAAGGTGGTTAAATGAGATCAGCACAATCTAACAGAATGGTGAAAGAGGGAGGAGAGGACTGAGGCTCAGCTGGATTAGCAGGTGTAGGTATGGGGCAGTGGTGACAGATAATGGGCTTGGGGTGGTCTCTGATCATGTCAGACTCCATTTATGAAGCATGGAGGGGGGATGGGGACTGTGTACCAATTACAAGACATTCTGATTGTGCAAGGTAAAGATACCAATCATTGCAAGGGGTTATAATGGTGTTGAGGTGCAGAGATTGTTTTTGGAGTGGGTGGATGGAATTTTGGAGTGGGTGGATGGAATTTTGGAGTGTGCAGATGATTTTGGGCTGGGCAGATATATTTTGGGATGGGTAATAGATTTAGGGGTGGGTAGATTTTCTTCAGTCATTCCTTAGGCATCAAGTGACATCATTTTGCCTCTGACCACAAAATCTTGTAATCATAGTACATAAGACTAACTACACCAGTCATTCTGTCACATTACTTGGTACTAGCTTTTAACAAAGGATTTTCTGCAATCTCTCTTTGTTCTTTCAAGCTCCATTTTGTAACTACACATTTTTCCTCTTTTTTTTTCTGTGGCTACTCCACCTGAGTTGTTGTTGTTATTTAATACGTGTCTTAAGATAACTTATTCAGTGCAAGTTTAAGTCAGGTTTTAGATCAAAGAACATAGAACAGTACAGCACTGGACAGGCTATTCTGCCCATGACCTTGTACTGATCTTGAGGTCAATTTATACTAAATGCCCTCCTTCTGTGTATCATCCATATTCCTCCATTCCTTTCATATCCATGCGTCTATCTAAAAGACTCTTAAACTCCACCAAACTGCCTGCTTCCACTACTATCCCTGGTGACCTATTCCAGGCACCTACCGCTCTCTGTGTAAAAGAAAAACTTGCCCCTCACAACGCCTTTAAACTCCTCCCCCCCCCCAAACCTTAAAAGCATGTCCTCTGGTGTTTGACATCCCTACCCTGGGGAAAAGATTCTGACTGTCTACTCTATCTATGCCTCTCATAATTTTAAAAACCTCTATCAGGTCTCCCCTCAGCCTCCTGCGCTCTAGAGAGAACAACCCAAGTTTGTTCAATGTTTCCTTATAAGTTATACCCTCTAATCCAGGCAGTATCCTGGTAAATCTCTTCTGCACCCTTTCTGTGGTCTCCACATCCTTCCTATAATGAGGTGACCAGAACTGCACACAATACTCCAAGTGTGGTCTGACTAAAGTTTTATATAGCTGCAGCATGACTTCCTTACTCTTATACTCAACACCCCTACCAATGAAGGCAAGCATGCCATGCACCTTCTTTACCACCTTATCTACTTGTGTAGCCATTTTCAGTGAATGATGGACTTGGACCCCAAGATTCCTCAATGCTATTAAGTGACCTACTATTAACTGTATACTTTCTCCTTTCATTTGACCTCCCAAAGTGCAACACCTCACTCTTGCCCAGATTAAACTCCATCTGCCACTTCTCTGCCCATATCTGTAATTGATCTATATCCAGCTGTATTCTTTGATAGTCCTTTACACTGTCCACAACTCCACCAATCTTGGTGTGATCTGTAAATTTGTTAATCCCTCCATCTACATTTTCATCCAAATCATTGATATATATCGCAAACAAGAGAAGTCCCAGCACTGGTCCTTGTGGAACACCACTGGTCATAGACCTCCAGCCAGAATAACAGCCTTCTATCCCTACTCTCTGTCTTCTATGAGCAAGCCAGTTCCGAATCCGAACTTGCAATTTACCCTGGCACCCATGCCTCTTTATCTTCTGAATCAACCTGCCATGAGGGACCTTGTTAAATGCCTTACTAAAATCCATGTAGATAACATCCACTGCCTTATGCTTATCAAGATCCTTTGTCGCCTCAAAAAAACTCATTCAGGTTTGTAAGACATGACCTGCCCCGCACAAAGCCATGCTGACTGTCCCTCAGCAGGCCATGCCTTTCCAAATGTGCATAAATCCTATCCATCAGTATCCTCTCCAATAGCTTCCCAACCACTGATGTGAGGCTCACCTGCCTATAATTTCCTGGATTATCCCTATTTCCTTTCTTGAACAAAGGCATAACATTTGCTACTCTCCAGTCCTCTGGGCCTTGTTGCTAGTGAGGACACAAAGATCTTTGTCAAAGCCCCAGCAATCTCCTCAGTTGTTTATTTCAATATTCTGGGATATATGCCATCAGGCCCTGAGGACTTATCTACCCTAATGCTTTTCAGAAGACCGAGCACTATCTCCTCCTTAATCTCAAAATGTCCCAGCACATTAGCATGCCCCAGTCTGCATTCACTGTCCTCCAAATCCTTCTCCTTGGTAAGTACCGACACAAAATACTCATTTAATACCTACTCTTCCCTCCTTTATCCTTAAGTAAACCTACCCTCTCCTTAGTTATCCTCTTTTTCTCAATATAAGTTTAAAATGCCTTAGGATATAAAATCCTTGATCCGAATTTTAATTAGTTAATGATGGATACGTTTTTTAAAAGTTGCTGGAAAATGTCTTCCAGCTCTTGAGAATAAGATTTTGCATCAGTTCCATTTTCTCATGCCTTTGTCCTAATCACAAGTGTTTTATTTTGTGTTTTAAGTGAACAGGATCAGATCTAAGATCCTAAGAAGCACTGATGCATGATACTGAAGAGTTTTGGCAATGATTTCTCCCTCTGCCCTTTTATATCGTGGGGTCTAACTTCATTTACATAATATAAATTACATGTCTAAGACTATAACATTTGGGTTCTTGTCATACCCATAAATTTTTATATGCCCATTTTGCAAATGTTGCAGAGATACAATTCCACTGACAAGATTTAGGGCATTCAGTTTTAATACTTAGCAACAGATTAAAAAGGGTAAGAGAGTCTTTATGTTATAATTATTTATGGTTGAAAATAAAGTTGTAAACTAATCACATAAAATTTTACATTACTTTTTTTGGTTTACAGGTTACACAGTTTTTAAAACCTGATTTGTTAAAACTTTATGACATAATAATTTGTGGCAAAATGTAAAGCCATTACCCAACAAAACCACCCTTTCTGATCTCATTTCCCCATATTCACCATATTCCTCAATGACATTCCAATTTATATGCTAACCTACAAATATGACAGATATAAAAAGACCAGCTAATCCACCAAGCTGATCCCACATTTATAAATGACTGGGGACTAAGTCAAGACACCTCATAACCATCTCTACACAACACTGATCCCCTGCCTTTTCTCAGACATGTGATCACCTGGGAGTGCCAAAACACAGAAAAGTTCTGGTCCAAAGATAAAATAAGACTGAGTAAATTGTCTTCAGTCCTCCTAGGGCGGGAAATCACTTTGACCATATGTGTGTTAACTATAAATCTCCTTCCCTTTTGCATGGTATGGACTGTCCCAACCTGTCCAGCTCCCTCTCACTTAGTTTGTTAACTTAGTCTTTATCCTAAAAAATCTCAAGAGGAGCAACAATTTCTGTGGATTCTCATAAAAGGACATTGACCTGAAATATTAATTTTCTTTTTCTCCACAGCTGCAGCCTGACTTGATTAATATTTTCAGCATTTTCTGTTTTCTTTTCCAAGCAAAATGCAGCAATATGGATTTATGTTCTCTCTATGCTGACACAGTCCAGAGCATGCTTGTTCTGTTAAGAATTGGACAGGTAGTTTTATAAATTCAATTCTGCATGTCTGTGGATATATGTCCCAGTCAGTGGGCTGAAAGAAAACATAAAGAAATTGTTTGAGGTGTAGTTTAATTTTTTTTTAATTCTATGAAGGATAACAACAGCTCTGTAGACAAAAGATATGAATGTAGTTGTCACTGAACAAATGGTTGTTTGCAACTATTCAAGTGAGGAGTTAACCTCTTTGATTCTAACATGAACGTTGCATGAAGGGTTCAAATATATATTTTGGTTACTTAAGTCTACGGGACCTCAGTCAATATTTTTTGGAATTATCTACCATCGTTTATAAATAATTAAATAAGAGCAGAGCTCTTGAAGGGAGGACTTTTGGCCAGACAGCTCCTTTAGATGGTGAGATAAAGAATGTCACCATCCAAGATGGATTTTTCCTTACATGGTTTGCTCTATTAGATAACCCTGGGCAAGACTTCAGTCCTCCACTGCATCCAAACTAATCCTAGATGTTTTCCAAGGATCAGGCTTATTATAACACAAGAACTAAGAAATAGGAACTGGAGTAGGCCACTCAGCCTTTGAGCCCGCTCTGCCATTCTTCAAGACCAAGGCTGATCTTGTACCCTTGATGCCATTTCCCAGCCTTATCCCCATATTCCTTGATTCCCTAATGCCCCAAAATCTATTGATCTCTTTTTAAATGAATATAAAGTGACGGCTTTCACAGCTGTCTGGGATAGAGAATTTCATAGGTTCACCACCCTCTGAGTGAAAAATATTTTCCTAATCTCAGTCCTAAGCCCTTATTCACAAACTGTACCCTTGTTTGTAGACTTGTCAACCAGAAGATGCATCCTCCCTGCATCTAGCTTGTCAAGCCCTTTGCAAATGTTGTATGTTTCAATGAAATCTCTTCTCATCCTCCTAAACTCAAGAGAATACTGCCTCAGTCTACTCTCTTCTCAAACAGCAAACCCATCGTTCTTGGAACCAGTCTCACGAATTGTTACTGCTTTTCTTCTATGGCAAGTACATCCTTTCCTAGGACGTATACACATAGGATATATAGATGCAAAGCGGGCTCCATAGCTGCATAAATGGAGTTGGTGGCTGGTAGCTAGAAGACGCCAAAGCTCTTATGACAGGCCAAGTGTAAACCCTCAGACTCCCTCAGCGCAAGCTTCCTGCAACTGCTTCACATAGTCCCCCTCTTCTGTTTCTCTGTGTAATATGTTGTACTGTGGCACTGAGGCAGGGAACCCATCCAATTTCTTTCAGATGTTGTACCATCATACAGAAACTATGGGGCAAGGGTGGTGGTCATGATCTCTGCTAGGAAATGAATAAGCAAATTTCCTGCAGTATTTAAAAGGTAGGAACTTGGCACAAAACTTTCCTGTTCTCATTTTCCTGCTCCACATACCATTGTACCAGAGATAAATCCAATGTGTATGTGTGAAAAAATATTTATATCCAGGTTACTGCAGTAGATGTAAAAAAAAATCTCTGCTACTCAGAGCCTAACACCTGCTGCAAAAATACTGGTTCTCCAAATGCTTCAAGTCCGTTCTTTGCCTATTATTTTAATAAAGTGTGTATCACTGGAAACTCATATCAGAGTTTATTGAGATGCTTTTTAAAGACCATGGCTTCAATGGTGGCCATGTGGTTAAAACCTAGAACAGAAGTGATCTGAAAGTGGAAAGAGCTTGTACCTTGTGCAAACTATCAAGGTACAAGAAGGGCAGCACAGAGGCACAGTGGTCAGCACTGCTGCCTCACAGCTCCAGCAACCTAGGTTCAGTCCTGATTTGGTTACTGTCCATATGTAGTTTGCATATTCTCCTTGTTACCACATGACAAGTCAACTCTTGTAATCAACCCCACTTTCAGTAAAGACCAAGATATGGATGGTGACATGGCAGCACAACAGCTGGTGCAGATGCCTCATAGTTTTACAACCTGGGTTCAGTCCTGAACTCTGATGCTATATGTGTGGAGTTTGCATGTTCTCCCTGTGACCTTATGAGTTTCCTGCCCCCAGATGCTCTGGTTTCCTCCCATATCCCAAAGATGTTCTGGTTGATAGGTTAATTGGCCAGTCTAAGTTACCCCTGATTTGTGTGGGTGGCAGGAGGATCAATGGAAATTCATGTGGATGTGAACAGAAAAATGGGATGAATGTAGATGACTGCTTGATGGCCCTCATGGATACAGTGGCCTGTTTCAATGCTTCAGTAGCTCTAAGAAACAATTCTAAATTATTAAGCATCCAAGCTATTGTTGTTTCTTGTTCCCATGCCAACCATTCACCAGCATTTTCTTTTGAGGCATTATTATTCTGGGACCTTAGTTGGCTTTGTCTGCTAAAGATGATTTTCCTAAGGATATCTGTCTTTCCAAAGAGGTTGCATTTTCCTGTGGTCAATACATTTAACCACAGCTTATACCAAAAATATCAATATTTCCCATCACAATCTCTTGTCTTGAATTCTCTTTTGCTATTCTGAAGGGCAGAGATGGAGAGGACCTTAAAACATTAAATGAAGTAAGATGCATTCTTACAAGTTACAGTCTCAAAACAATATTTAGAAACAACTTAAATTATCATCGAAAAAAATCACCAGTTCTACTCAAAATCTGCAGGGTGTTCAATCTGCTCAATAAAAATAGGCAAAATTAAATGTTTCCTTTCCATTTCCCCAAACTCTGCACAAACACAAATCATTACTGTTACTGTAATAAGAGATTGTAGGGGTGCAATTTTTGAGGTGAGGACCATAATTTGGGGGCCATTTTGTGCTGAGTGTTGGTGTTGCCTACATATCAATCTCTAGTAGTCCAGTGGTTCAGTCAGGGCTTTTGCTGCCAGTGATATTCAGCTTTGAGGTCCTGCAACATAGTGGATTTGAGGTAATTAAAGGTAAGCATCAATATTTTGTCTTCTTTCTCCATGCCTGTTCACTAACTCTCACTGTAACCATGAACCATCTGCAAAAAAATAGCTTCCTTTTTGTTGTTCACTTCTTCATGGCTGTTGCCAAAACCTCAGGCATTGCTGGACTTATGTTGTGAACAGCTGCTCTGTTCTGTTTTGCTCCTTTGCCAAGACAAAAAACATCCATGTTTTAGGTTGTTGTAAATTTGGAACCTGCATCATTGCTCAGACTGTTGCCTTCTTGTTCTCTGCCAGTTTGGATTGTGCTTCATCCTTCATCTCACCTAACCAACTACCTTTCTGTTCATCATGGAGTTACAATGTTATTCCCCATAGTCTTGCAGTGAAGTAGACCCCATGTCCAATTCTTCACCCTCTCAAAATGCTCATCATTGGTGCAGATGAATCTTGCTTTATTTTCCACAATGATGGACTAAAATGTAGAGACATATCTCCTTTCTCCCTCTGTCCAAACTTCCTTTCTCCAGAGTCCAGGACCCTATCCTAGTGGTATCAAAGTGTAGGATCTTCACTAGTTTTATAAAGCACTGAACTACCCAGAGTGCAGTTAACCTTCCATCCATTTTCTGGTGCTACTAAATGCACATGGCTAATAACTTATGCAATAACTTTACATTGGTCAGGTTTGTGGTTGGATGGAACGTTTTTTCATCACTTTGTACTATTTATGTATTTGCCACAAATCCTGAGACCACATAGTGACACTTAGTTCTCAGATGCCCAGCAGTACAACAAGGCCTGCCCCATTGCACTTTCCCCGATACTGGACTCAGAATCTTGAAACAGAACCCTGCTGCTCCCAGAGGGGTAGCGATGGTCCTGGGAGGTTAACAGTTAGATAATCTTTCACAATATGAGTCACCTGGTCAGGCAAGAATGTCACTCTGTCTGAAGATTCTGGGTCTGAATTGCCAGGTATCCCAAAACAAGCATAGGTTAATTGTGCTTCACTGCCTTAATTTGCTCGGACTTTATTGAAGAAATTACTAGCTTTGAATTCCAGTAGAGAGTCTTCTTGGAAGAATTTTTTTAATGTACCTTCCAGGAAGTCAGTCTGTAAGACAAAAGCTCAAATTTGGTCGGCCCCCTGAAAATGGATCTAAAGATTACAAAGTGTGAATAACCCATACCTGGTCATAATGTCAAAAGAAAAATAATCAGCCTGTTTGCCTGCACTTGCCTTTTAAGTCAATGCCAGCAACCCCATTCAAATGACCTCAAGACACAGGTGTGGAGTCAGAGGTGAGCTGACTGTGGAGACAATGTCACTGGCCAGAGGTGAGTAGTCTTTGGCCACTGCTCAACTCACAACAATCCCACAACTAACCACCCAAAGATCTCCATCAATTAGGACTCAAATCCAATATTCTTTACTTTCATATCACCCTTATCTTTATACTTAGAATGAAGGAAGATTTATATTAATACCTTGTCTTTCACTTGTCTGCCAAATCACCTCAAAGCACTCAACAGCCATACACCACTTTTGAAGAGTAATCACTGTTGAAAGTAGGGAATTCAGCAGCCTATTTGCACACAACAAACTCCCATTAAGAGTGATGTTATTAAAACAGATAACCTGCTCTAATGATGTTGACTGGAGGATACATATCATCCAGCACTTTGTGTCAATTCTTCTGTTCTTCTTCAAGAAACTTTGATAACTTTTATGCCTTCCAGGGAAGGCAGAGGGTTCCTCGGTTAAGCGTCTCACCTGAAGACAGTACTTCCAACACTGCAGCCCTCTGTTACAATACATAAATATCCATCTGATTACTTTGCTTGTTTCCAGGCTATTGGAAGCCTCAAATTCACATTTCACAGCTTGCACACATTATTCTATTACAATGTCACCCAAACATGTCACACATTAGTTATCAAAGTACATCCCTCCTTTTGCAGAAAAAGATGGTGCCCAACAGGACAGAATAAGAACACTCCTTAACCATGCTGTCTCACAACATGGCCAGCTAAATGAGGTTAATTGGTTGCAATATGGTACTCCAAAACATGGCATGGGTATATTCAGATTTGCATACAGCATTTTGGAACCTTAAGTGACTGGATTATACAAACAAGGGTACAAGCAAACCTAATTTTGCCACTTAGAATATATTGAAAACAAATGTGGAATTAATTCTTAAGAATGTACGAGTGATACATAAATCTGCCATCATGATAAAGGATGGCAGGGCAGAAATATCCAATTGGAAGTATCAAAATATAAAGGCTGTTTGGATTTAATCCAGTTTCTATCATATTCACCTTGACTGTGACCAGGCAAAGATTATTGGCTGCTGGTGTTGATCTCTGTGGGATAGTGAAACACAAATTTCAGCTGGTTACTTTAACCAGCAGCCAGTAATATACAAGTATCTGCAGTTAGCTTCTAAATGATCTCAGAAGTTTACTAATTACTTGAATTTAATTATTTCAACATTTCTCCACAGGGAAACGTAAATACAACTTAAACAGTGGCCTAAAGACAACATTCCAGTTCTATTGCTGATGCATTTTAGCAATAAGTTACCATGTTCCAGACCATCTAGGACCAATAGCCATAAGAGATCAGCTATGACATACTTGCCTAGAAAATGTATTGCATTCTCTTTTGGTGGGTTAAACAGCTGCTGTGTATAGTGCTTATGCCCTGCCAGATCACCTGCAAACATTTGGGAAAATGTGCAAAATTACAACAGAACAGTGTACATTGAATATCCCAGTTCTGTGTACAGAATCCTGTGCTAAAATAAGACCTGTGGAGCTCTCATTGGAAGCTCCTGAAGAGCACAAGCCATTGCGAAGCGTATCTGACCTTAAATCTCTCTCCATGTCAGTCACAGAACAGCTGCATAGAAGACTGGTAGAGGTGAGGAAAATGCAGGGAGTGGGGGGTGACATAGTAATCCTCGGTATGTGTGGTCAGACCCAGGTGAAGACCAGGTATGATCAGCTCCCAACTCATAGTTGGCCTGATGCAGGATGAGGACTGATCAAGGGATGATTAAAACATGCAGCTCAGAAGTGATTTGCATAGAAAGGGCTGCAAACACTGAAGGGTGAGGACTGAGGCTAGCAGACCCTTTAATTGTTGTCTCATTGCCAGTCCTGTTACAATGTGCTCCTGGCTTTTCTGTGAGTGACCAGTGAAAATCATTGGTTGCCCCCAAAACTACAACTCATGCCAGTGGTGGAGGATCTGTGATGTCATTAGGACTGTAAAGGATGGTGGGAAAATGTCATCCACCACAAGGTGAATCCCACCACAGAGCAATTTTGTAATTGGTGCAATTTCACTGGAAGTGATTGTTAGCATAATCTATGGCAAAAAATACCTTAATACATGATTTGTCCTCCAGGTGCTCCAGTTTCCTCCCACATTGCAAAGATGTACGGGTAGGTTAATTTGGGTTTAAAATGGGCGGCGCAGACTTGTTGGGCTGGAAGGGCCTGTTACCATGCTGTAAATAAAATTTTAAAGATTTAATTTAAAACATACACAAATGGATCCAATTTCTAGATAATCATTAAATGAGAAAGGTCCCCAAGGAAAACACTCTAAAATTTGACTTGAAAACTTTTCATTAATGCTTCTTTTCTCCTTCACTTTCTCAAGACCACTTCCTCTGTTCTATGTGCATCCTACCTTAGCCATTAATCACCAGCCTGAAAATCTTGTTAAAAGCTTTCTGAAAATCCAAGTTTATGGGATCAGCTTAATTTTTCATCTGGCATGCCCAGTGCGCGTATTGAAGAACTGCACATTTGATTGAATGCATCAACTAATAAGTGGCCAAATTGCTGCTTTTAGTTGATGTTCAGATTGTTTTCCAAACATTCTGGAATAAACAGAAGTCTGACAGAAAATCACCCAAAAGCACTTGCTTTCTTTCTAATCTCACTATCTCCTCACTAATGGAAAGCAAAGTAGAACACTTACTGACAACAGGCTTGTCTTCATATTTTAACAAGGATTGTTACTACAGCTTATCTGTTTTTAATCTATTGCAGCACATTGTTTTTAAAACCAAAATCTCCTAATGCATTTCTGCGGTGTTATTAGCACAGAAATAAAGTAAATTTATTTTATCTATAGATTTTTAAATCAAACTGTTATTCTCCCCATTCATTGTACATGTTAACTCAGTAATATTTCATCAAAGTATGTTAGTGATATTGAAGTTCCCTTAATATTTAATGATTGAAAGTGTTGAAGGTTTGATATGTGACTGAAGATTCACAGAATATCCCATTAGTCTATGCAGTTTGTGATTGAGTCACTGTGCTTAGGAAGGTTGTGAAGTGTTTCAGATCTGATAATCTTATATAATTGATCTCAACTGTGATATTTTCCATTACCTTGAATAAGAATGTTTTGGGATATTAAAGATTGTTTAATTAGCTTTGATCTTATCAGATTTTAAGTTAAGTGGCTTCCACTGTATATAGAGGTGGTTGTAAGAATAGCTAAAACTATTCATTAACACTTCTATAGTGTGATCATCTCTAATCTTCCTCTTTTTAAGATCATATGAACATCCTTCATAATGAGGCAAGACTGGACTAAAGATGTGTGAAAGGAACTATTCATTCATTTTCCATTTCGTAGATTTTAATATTGCTATTTCAGACATCACTCAAGCTCTTATCATCTTCCCTTTACATCTTCTAAAGAACTGTTAATGGATAAACTCTGAGCCATTTACTGAAATTTTCTTTCCTTCTGATACTGTACTAATCATTTGGTCCAGAAAACCAAATGGATGTTGATCTAGTAATTTAATAAAATAAATGTTAAATTTTAATATTCCTCTGAAAATGCTAGCTCTTAATTAATTTTGACAATATAGAAAATAACCTATTTATTTCTTTCCCTCATCAATACCATTACCACAAATTTAAGTTTCCAACTAAAACATCAGATCTTTCATTAATTTAGCCTTTATAGTATAAGGTGAACTGCCTTGTAATACAATAGTATGGTAATGACAGTCACCATGGGGAAGGACCACAGTCTAAGGTCCAACCACCACAGGACTTGGAGGGGCCTCATGAGTGTATTGTTTAAGAAGGAAACAGGAGTGGCATTGACACACCTAAGAGGTGTATTGAATTGATGGTACAATGATTGTGAAGAAAGGCATGTCCTGATTGCATCTACTCTGTATGAGTAAAGTATACTTTTGGAAAATAATTGACATACTTGTGTTTATATGGAAAAGCCTAGAAAAAAAATACATTTTTTATGGAAATAGGTAACAATTTCTCAATTTCAGAGAATTACTCAAACTAGGCCTTGGGAACAGAGAGAACTTGAATTAAGATAGTGCCCTGGAAACTCTTAGGATATCACAAAATATTTCACAGCCAATGAATTACTTTTGTGGTCTAATCCCTGTTAGGTTGGGAAATCTGGCAGCTTCTCTGTGCCCAGCAAAGTCCCAAACAGCAGGAGTCAATTAAACTGGCTGCTTTGTGATCTTGATATGCTCCAACATGGCAGGAAAAACATTTGTTGCATTTCTGGGGAAAATGCACTACCCTCCACATGGGGTAAGGACATGGAAACAGAAGATGCTGGAAATGCTCAGCAGGTCAGTCCACATCTGCGGGTAGAGGAAGAGTTAGCGTTTCAGTTTGAAGACCCTTATAAACAGGCAAACAAGCAACATTCTCTAACCATATCTGAAGCTTGTGTCAATCCACTTGCATATGCAAATGTGACCTTCAGATGACTGCTGGATCTTTGATTTCTCCTGCAACATCAGATGGCAAAGTCAGCTGTCTCACAAGAAAAACTTCAGCATCATAACAATAGAATAAAATGTCAGCAACTTCCCTGTTGATTCTGGTCCTGAGAGGTATTGCCCCTTGATAAACATCAGTCAGCATCCACAATAACTAGGCCTTCAACCTGCATCAATCCCATTGCCATTGATATTCCTTCTTACTTGGAGATTACACTGGATCCTGGTCTCTCTATTGTGTTATTATGTGTTGTTATGTAGTTATAATAAAGAACTACAGTTCCCAGTAGGCAATGCAAGGGGTCACATGGGGGAACAGGAAGTGGCTGGAAAGAGTGGGAAAAGCCAGCCAGCCTGTCTGTCTGTTGTAAGTCTGTGCAGTCTGTTGTTGTTGTTTTAATAAATGTTCAGATGTTAAACCCAAGCCAAGTTTGTCTCGTGATGAAGAACAAACATAACACCTATAATGGATATTCTTGGGTCTGAAATCATTAGAAATTGTTCCAAACTCCAGGGCTGCCACTACACCATCAGAAAAGGAAATGAAGGATCTTGAGTGAGCAGGAGCTTGAAAATCCCAGTGAAACCCTGAGCTGAAAGTGAGGTGTTTAGCAGTTTGGCTCTAGGTCATTAGCATTGCTTCCCATGATCTATTGCCATTTTCCCAGAAAATGTCTTAAAGGAAGGGAAATCTCCATGGTATCTGAGACCCTACTGTTGTTACAATGGACAGAAAATGCCTATTCAGTGCACCTTTAGTGAGAATGGTGGACATTGCCCATTTTCTGCCAACTGATTTCAAATTGGATCATGGAAGAGATTACCAGTCTATGATTTCTATAATAGTTAAAGTACCTGTGTAGCCTTGTAACTTGCTATTACCTATAGAATTAACAATTAGTGCCTGCAGAATTTTATCAATCTTTTCATTTTTGGGAAATAATGAAAACAAATGAAGGAAGCAGAAATTTGACCACAAACAAAATTGTTCAATACCATTTAGCAAAAAGAATCCCATAAATCCATTGATATCTGCTATAGATGAATTATTTTTGGATAAGTTTTGAAACATTGCATTACAAGATAACTCTTTTC
Organism: Pristis pectinata; assembly: GCF_009764475.1. Classification (NCBI taxonomy): domain Eukaryota; kingdom Metazoa; phylum Chordata; class Chondrichthyes; order Rhinopristiformes; family Pristidae; genus Pristis; species Pristis pectinata. The sequence goes on along the minus strand of NC_067415.1, from coordinate 50,642,864 downwards.
CTTTCATTGTAGATCCTTTCTGACCTGTTGAGTATGTCCAGTATTTATGTTTTATTTTGTTTTAGACTTTCAGCTCCTGTAGCATTTTACTTTTTATATTGCTACTGGATTATCACCTTCCGTCTATCTTTGATATCTTACCTCACCACCTATCTAGGCTGTGATGCTGATTGAATGTTAACCCAGATATATTTATGTTATCCAGCTTGATCAAGAGCTCAGAAACAAACCACAGAGTTTGCAATTTTTAAGCTTTTGCACCAGGTTCACTTCAATATTAAACTCTCCATTGCTTTACCTCTTGGCACAAGCACTCTGCAGTACATGGTGCTAATTAACAAAGAGCCGAACAACTCATTCAACTTTTCTGCCAACATTTATCTCTCAAGCAGCAGCACCAAAACAGATGATTTGGTAGAGAAGAGAATCAAAGGGCTAAAGATGCTGGAATCTAGATGAAAAACACAATGATATTGGAGGAAATCAGCAGGCCAGGGAGCATCCGTGGAGAAAAGCAGGTGATCAACGTTTCGGGTCAGGACCCTTCTTCAGGACTGAAGGTAGGAAGAGGGGAAGCCCAATATATAGGAGTGAAAAGCAGAGCAGTGATAGGTGGACAAAAGAGGGGGGGACGGGGTGAGCACAGGGTGGTGATTGGTAGATGCAGGTAAGAGATAGTGATAGGCAGGTGCAGGGGAGGAGGGGAGAGCAGATCCACGGGGGGGGGGATGGGTCAAAGGTAAGGAGAGAAAGGAAAAATTTGGTAATTTGGCAATTGAGGGATTTTTTTGTTTGCAAATTAACTAATTTATGTGTTTACTTAAAGACAATCACACTTCAAACAAGTTATCGATTAGCTTTGAAGAACTACGAGGAGTTCTGAGGTTATGGATGGTGCTATACAAATGCAAGTTTATTTGTTCTACATGAGGTAGTTACTGAGAGCCAAAGTCCAGGGGACCAATTAAAGCTTAGTGATATAGCATTTTTAAAATGCAGATCACAACACTTAACTCAAAGCAATAGCCTCAAATATTTGGGGAGGTTGTACCTATCACTTGCCAAAAATTAGCAATACCCCAAATGAAACAATAGTTAATAACAGCCACTTACACTGTTTTTCTATTGGCTTATTTTCAATGCTTGTAGAGCAATCATATCCAATCTGGATATAGGTAATTACAGAAATAAAAGTGGTAGCAAAGGTTAATTAAGCTGCAAGATGTTCATCTTTGGGTTTCTAGGTTTTATAAACAGTGGTATGGAGAATGTAAGAAGAAGATGAAGCTGAACCTGTACAATCACTAACTATACATCAATTAGCTTATTGGGTGCAGCTTTAAGGGTGGCATGGAACCAGGTAAGATAAAGAAATGCTACCAGAGATGAGAGCTTTTAATTAAAAGGAGAAACTTCTTTAACATTTGAAACAAAGGTTTGAAAGGTTAAGATAAGATCTGATTTCCCTATTCAAAATTGTGATAGGCATGGTAAAGTTATTCTATATAAAGCATTTCCACTGGTACATGAATCAGTAGCTCCAGATGATTCACTTAAGATCACTACTGAAGACCAGTAGAATTTTAAATGGTGGGCTGTTCAAGCAAAAAATAACCCAACATTAGTGGCAGTGGAGACACAATTGATAGCCACTGCACAAAGGAAAAAGTGGATAAAGATGAGGGAAAGAATAGCATCAAAAGGGTGTGGTGATCAGGTTTGAAATTTAGATTTTGATAAACTGGGTTCTGCTCAGACCTTGCTCAACTCCCAGACAGTAAAGACAAATGACTCTGTGATGTCGGTGCAAACCACAATCTATTCCTAATTCTTAAGACGTTGGTGAGAAATTTTATTTTCTGAAGAAAGCAAGATTTAATCTTTCTGAGCTGCTCACCCTGCAAGTTTGCTAATGATTTCCACAGTATAAACTATAAATCCAGTTTATATTATCTTCTGATTTTGAAATAAAATTATTTATTCTTAAATGCAGATCTCAGCACTGAAACGACTAATAACATTTTATACATTTTAATATGACTATCCTTACACCCACTTTCTGCCTTCTATTTATGAGCCAATGTACTATCCATTCAGCTAATTGTCTCCTGATTCTACATGCCTTAACCTTTGTCATGTGATACTTTATCCAGTGCATTTTGACAATACAAGTATATCCCTTGTTCCCCGTTGCCCTTCTTACTCTTTAGCTCTTCAAATTAACAACCTTATGTTTGCAGCTGGAAGTTCAATGTTTAGATTTGTGACTTGAATAGGTTATATGTTAATGAGCAAACTACAAGGTTAGGTGGGTGGACTGTAAGTGCTTGCTTTTCCAGAGAATACTGGTTCTACTTTGCTAGTTGCATATTATCAATTGCAGCATCCAACTAATTTGAAAGTTTGAACATCCTATGAATTTAAAATAATTTCGATATAACTCTTCCCTGAAGACAATTCTCTTCCTTAAGTGGGGAAGGGAGACGATATCCAAATCTGCTGAGCAAAGCTAAGGATTGTGTGAGATAGCTTGGGGTGTTCCTGATATCTACTTGGTGCCAGTCTCTGAAGCATGCAAGTCAGACATCGCTATCTCAAGATCTCACTCTATCCATCTGCAAAGGAAAATCAATAAGTAACTTGTATCCACTGATTTGAAAGGAAATGTTTTTGTTAATCGGCATATCATCTCTGTATTCTTCCTATTGAGAGGGAAGTCCCTAGTGTGGACATTATGTTCAACAAAATCTAAGTTAATTCTGAAAAGAATGTAGAGACATGTTTATGACCCTTCCTGCTGAGGCTACATTTTCCAAATTTGGAAGTAGAAATTAGTGACCTTCCAAGAACCTTGCATAGCTGTGAGAAGTTTTCATCACAAAAGGTCCATCAAATCTATGCAGACTCATTGTGAGACCAGTCCGTTCCATTGCCCTGCTCTCTCATCTATTAGTCACTCAATTGGTGTTAAGTGTGTGTGAAATTCCCATTGCCTGTCTCAAGCTTACACTTCCCAAAACATCACTAAAAAGGGCTGTGTGCTACAGTCCTGAATTATAGGTGCCTCCATAATCTTCAACACTTTTGCCTTCTGCTGTTCTCCTGTTCTACTTTCACAGAAGTGCAAACAGAGTGCTGGAGTAAAAGATAACAACAAATAACTTGCCACAGTTTCTGAAAGCATCTGCAAGAAAGTATATGCATTCTTCATTTTTTTAATTCTACTTAATAATAGATATCAGTTTTTAACCTTGCTACACAACTGTTTAAGATCTTAACTCCTTGTTGAGTGCTTGAAAAATGTCTTTGGACATTGGGTCTCTGCCCTCTGAAAATAACTTCGTAAGTTCTAGGTATTCCCTCTTGATTCAAAGTTGCACAAAGGTGAGTTACTGTTTGGCTTAAAACAAGTTTTTTTTATATTTTTCTATTTGTAAAACATTGAGATTGTGGTTTTGGGCTACTGGTCATGATTTGGAAGCATGATTTCCGTCACAACCAGCTTCATTTGACAATATTTTCCCACTTTATTTTGTTCTTTCATGAATGCAGATGTCGCGAATGATGCCAGCATTTATTGTTCAAGGAGGACAGAGCATGTAGACTAGTCTTATCATCTGACAGTGGTTTTATGCAATTCAATGGAAGAAGCACTGAGAATAGTAAGGGCAGAGAAACTGCTCTGGGTGGGGATCTTCAATGTCATCAAGAGAATCCTGATAACACCACTTCTGAGCTGGTCAAACTGTGAAGGACGTGTGCTAGACTGAGTCTGTGGCAGCTGGTGAAAGAAGTAAGGCATGGATAAACATACTGGACCTCGTCCTCTCCAATCTACTTACTAGAGATGCACTTGTCCAAGAGTGATCACTACACCTTCCTTGTGGAAAGAAAGTCCCTTCTTCAAGCCAAAGTCAACCTCCTTTATATTTAGCATGACATTACAATCATGCTAAACGTGAGACACAACCGGTCTAGCAGTCCAAAACTGAGTATCCATGAGATGCTATTAGCCATTAGCAGTAGTAAAAATGTACACTAGCACTAGCTGTTACCTCATGGCCCAGCACATTCTGCATTCCAACTTTAGTATTAAGCCCTGGCTCAATGTGGAGCTCTAAAGAACATGCAAGAGCAACAGCAAGTGTACCCCAAAATGAGCTTCCAACCTGGTGAAGGTACCAGACAGGACAACATGGATGTTAAGATACCATACGGCATGCAAAGGACACAGCAAAGTGAACAGATCAAATCAAAACTCTACAGGCTTGCCACATCAATTCTGAATGCTGATGGATGGTTAAATAGTTGATGAGAGAAAGAGGTTCCAAAAACGTCTGCATTGTCAACAATTGTACAGAACGAGAGACACGGATGAAGAATGTCCAACCGCATTCAGCAAGAACTGCCAAGTCCTAAGATTCCCACAGTCACAACCTGGTCTCCAATTTGATTCATTCCACACAATTTGAGGGCATCGCTGATAACACCGAAAACAGCCTAGACTCAAGGCCTGACATCTCAGCCGCAACATGACTCAACCCTTGCTGAAACTGTCCTTCACTCCACCCAACAGTGTATTATCTGGTCCGCTCTTGTACAGAAGTTGAGAAGGTTTATGACAACTGAAAGGCATAAGGTCTTGGAGCAGATGGTATCCCAGCTGAAGTTCTAAAATTTGTCTGAGAGGAACTTCAGGAACAATTTCAGAGCCTGATCTCCCTCCTCTGAGAAGATGAAGACCTGCCAGGGACCTTGGAAATGCCATAAGTCATGACAACCTTCAAGAAAGTAGATAAATGTGACTACAATAACCACAGATGAATCACCCCACTGTCCATCACAAGGAAAGACACCTCCAGGGTTGTCCTTAACTGCCTCCTTCCAGTCACTGTAGAATCATTATCTGAATCACAGTGTGCTTTCTGTTCATCAAAAGGCACAATGTACATGTCCTTCACCACAGTACAACTCCAAGGGAATAGCGTGGCCTTCTTTGCCCCTACAAAAGCATATAACTCCATCAGTTGAGAGGCATTGTGGAGAACTCCACTCAAATTTGTCTGCCTGCAGTAATTCATCCTACTCTACTTCTGATTATAACCAAAAGGTCCACCATAGACCCAAGCAATGGAGACTGGGGTCAAGCAAGTGATGTTATTGCATCAACCCTCTTCTCAAACTCTTTTGTTGCAATAATGCACCTCATCTCCAATAAGCTTTCCACTGGAGTCAAACTAATCTACAAGATAACCATTCAATCTCTGCTGCCTCTATATGAGAACCAAGGTAACTCTAACCTCAGTCATTGAGCTGCAGTATACAGATGATGCTTCTTTATGTGTACAGTTACAAGCTAAGCTCCAAGCTCCGAGACAATGTCGACTCTTCACTGAAAAGAATGGGCCTTACACTAAGTGTTCACAAAGCAGCACGACCAATCTGTCCTCCGTAACACAGTCCCTGATAATAAATGCATATACCTGACCCTAGAATAAATGAACCACTTTCTGCATCGTGGGAACCATCGCTCAGTGAAGGCAAACATAAATGATGAAATTCACCACTGTATTCAATGCAGCACCACACCAACACAGCCTTTGGCTAAACAAAAAGCAAGGATGGTTGAAGATCAAGACCTCAAACTTACCAATAAAATTTATAAAGGAGTCATATCCATCCTCCCGAATGCTTCTAAGATGTGAGCTAACAATAGCACTGGGGGGGGGGGGGGGGTGGTGCTGCCAATGCAGTCTGTATAAAATCCAACAAATCCACAGGCAGGATAAGTGAATCAATATCCTAGCATCAAAGCTGACTCTATGGGCTGGGCACAGTATTCGTATGTCCAACATCAGACCCCTGAAACAGGCATTAAAGTTCTGTCATGGCAAGATATTGGCAGGAGGAAAGAGGAGATGATTCAAGGATGCTTCAAAGACTATTTAAAAATATGTACCAACTCACCAGCTTATAGGAATCCCTGACTCATGACCTCACAAAATGGAGGAGCATTTGGGATGGAACGGAGTACCTCAAGCCTCTCCATTGGGTGCACGTAGAAGCCCAGCAAAAATGACATAAGTGCATCCCCTCCCAAACTTCCCGCACCTCCCCTGTCAAGCAGCTCCGAATCCACCTGTGGTTGAGTATGCATGGCCCACACTGGCCTCAGCAGCCACCTCAACATCCACAGAACTGGAGTGGAAACAAGTTGTGCTCGACCCCAAGGAGCTGCCAAAGAAGAAGAAGATCCTGAAAATCTGAAAAACGTTTTTGAAGCTCATTACCAACCAGGAACAAACAGTTCCATTAATTGACTCCCCATCTGAATCATGCTCATTCACTGCACTATGGCTATAGTGTCTAACTCATTCAAGATACATTGTAGCAACCTGACAGGATCTCCCAAACCCATGGCCTGTACCAGTAAACAGCAGCTTTACCATGTTTCCAAGTGTCACGGTATCCTGATATCATTACAGATTGAAATTTCTGGAGCTCCGCACTAAAAGCGCCCTGGGAATCCCTTCACAAAGCAATAGCAATTCAAGAAAGCAGCTCACCAACACCTTCTCGAGGCAAATTAGGAATGAATGAGTCATCAGTTCTGTCAGTAACACATTCAGGGAGAGATTTAAAAAAAATTAAGGGAACCTTGTACACAGTGAAAATAGACTGCATTGAAATTTCGTAGTTGTGATGATGGTGAAATTATGGGTATTCGCTGTCAAATCACCACAAAATCGACTACAACTTCAGAATTCCTTCATCTGCAAAGTTCAATGTAGAATGTCAGTGCCATTGAATCAATAGTTCTCCCGATGCTGCACTGCCCAGTGCAGTTGAGGGAGTCTATTGAACTAATAAAAATGTCAGGTACTTACATTCAGTCCTTACTGTAAAATACACTGAAAATTTTATGCTTTGTGATTGTGTTTTTAGGTATACTAAGCCATATTTTCTGCTTTCCTAATTTCCTTCCTTAAATAACTAATCCTGTGCATAGGGATTGTAATTCCCTCACAAGAACGTTTTTAAAATTTAACAAACTTCAAAATAAAATAATTTTGAAAAGAAGTATTTGACTCCTAATCATATGTGGATGTTTCAATCTTTATCCAGTGCTCTATGGAATGTTTAAAAAGTTCTTCAGCTATACTTTCTTGATGTATGTAAGAAATCTTTAATGGAAGCTCAGTCAGCTTGATGCTATTGTGCTTTATCAGTCGAAGATTCCCCTTGAACTGACACTTGACAGCGATCAAGGTTGGGAAAAGGTAAGTCGCCACAGTGATCACCAAGTCCTTGTATGCAATTTTGTTGAATGTCAGTGGTAGGTAACATCACTATGTCAGTTACTGTAAAATCCAGGCTAAGGTTTTCTTTGTTATTAAAGATGACTGACACGCATATTGATATCATCCCACCTTAAATACCCAATCAATTGGGTGTTAAGTGAACTGGAAATACTAGACACCTTCTTGAACTATTGGACATTGCACTTCAGATCTGTCTGCGCCTGAAAGAGAAAGAAAACTTTCATGATGTCATCACAATTGGTAAATTTATTCTGAAACATTAATTAGCCTTTTTTTTAGCAGTTGAAAGTAAATACACAAACCAGACAGCATGTGATACTATTGATAAAATTAAGCATCGCAGTTATAATCATATTAATGTTTGGGCTGTAACTACAAACGGCCTTCAGAAGGTAATCAGGATGAAAGTCGTCATTTGCCTTCTTGTTTTTGTTATCACCTTTGGCATCCTCCCAGTCGGTGCTTCAGCTTCAGAATTCCAAACACACAATGTTATCTAACCATGCCATCTTCTGTCAAGGTCACAGGAATAATACAGGAAATCTTCTTGAACTAAAACCTTATGTTCAAAAAAGTTACATTTTGAATCAAAAACTCTCAATGTCGAAACCTTTATTGAGATCTGTAACTTGGACAAATTCTGTGGTAAATCACATGTAATTTAATATTAATATATTCCTGTGCAAGTATTACATTGTAATTCAGACTATAGTAGAACAAAATACAAACAACCTAATTCCACAACTTGCCACAGCTCTAGACAGCTTTTGAAATAGTTCTTTGTAGATGATGGAAAACGATCAAATTCTGATGGAGCTTTCTGCTGTGATGAATATATTTGAGTGCAACTTTAGGTGGAATCCAAGTAACTATTTAAAAAAACCTGATTATTGTTTTAATGAGACTATTGTGTTCCATTGAGCCATCTCTGTGGTAGCACAGGAGATGCAGGTATGCTGTGTATAAAGTCTGCAGAGGAAATGGAAAGCAAAATATTCACACACTATTTTATCTGTAGCACGATTAATCAGCAGAACCATTCAATAAGACTTAGTCATTCTTGTAGCTCACTTTTAAATGCTTATTTTTGGAACAAAATTGGGAAAGATTTGACAAGATAAAGAGACACCAAATACTGAAAGGTTGCAAAAAAAAACAGCTTGCTGGAGGAATTCAGTGGGTCAAGCAGCATCTGTGGATGCAAAGGCATAATTGACATTTGAGGTGGAGACCCTGCATCGGATAGCCAGTATAAAGAGGTGAGAGAGAGGGGTGAAGCAGGGGCCAGGAGGTGACAGGTGGAACCAGGTGAGGCAGGAGATGATAGGCAGATGGAGCAGGGTGGGGGAGGAGTTGGGAGACAGCGGCTGGTGGGCGATAGGTAGACACAGATGGGGGGAGGTGCAGAGGAGACGGGTGGGGGAGCAAGAGTGGAGGAAGATACAAAGAGACAGAGGCTGAAAGGTGATATGTGGAGACACAAGAAGCTGCAGATGCTGGAATCTGATAAGTAAGGAAGGTGATATATGAGGGATGATGGCAGACAGAACCAGTTGCAGGAGGGGATAGGAGACTCAGTAGATATAGTGTGTGGATGGAAAGGAGATGGAACCAGGTGGGAAACGGGCACAAAACTGAGTGAAGGTTGTACACAGTTTCATTTTCAGAAGTAATTGGCCAGAGTAGCCTAATCACATCCAGAGGTGGAAACATCAGGATTAAAACATCTGAATCAACAGATTAAAGATTCATGTGCCACAAACTGTAATCAACCAGTGCTTGAAAGACTAGAGAACTCTTGCCAATTTCCATTTTATCCACACAATTACATGTTCTTATATTGCCACTGTTCTTACATCATGAACTTCAAAACTTTTTCCAAGCAGGAACTTGGCACATATCCATGATAGCACTTTAAAAATAAAACTAAAAGTGAAATATAATATTTGTCATAAAAAAATTAAAGATGATGGAAAAAAAAGCATTAATGAAGCTTGGCATCTACATTACAAATGACCTCTATTATACAGTTTAACTGTTGGCTCTAAATCATGTTATCTTGTTTCATCCCAGAGACTAAAGATGCATACATTGGGAAGGGAGAATTAAAAAGGTTTAGAAAATATCAATGGCTTTGATACTGGAAAAATCATATATATTTAATTATTTATCATCTTTTGGGAAAAAGAATCAGGGCTGGATATGCAGGTCAGAAATTGGAAGCAGTTTAATTTTGCCTCACAAAGATGTGCAGGGTAACTCTTATCTTCTCCTACTGTCTATAATTATAGAAAGGAAAAAGCAGCTGAGATTCAGAAGGCACAGCTGACGAGATCCATTGTATTTAGCAATAAAATCCAACCAGAGCTTCTTGGTTCCAAGTGATGTTGTTGAATAATTTGAAAACATTCAGAAATGTTCATAAATTAGATTTGGTTTAAGAAAAGGAGGATTTGGAAGAAACAAGTTCTGATGCAGGGTTTTAACCTGAAATGTCAGGGTATCCAATCCAAGGGTATCAGGTAATACAGTAGGATAGGCAGGAAGGTAAGGGAGGTGGGGTAGTGCTCTTAATTAAGAATGAGATCAGAGCGATAGTGAGAGAAGATCCAAGGAGCAGAATGTTGAGTCCATTTGGGTAGAGATTAGGAATAGTAAAGGGAAAAAATCACTGGTGGGAGTTGTCAAAAGGCCACTAAATAATAACATTACAGTGGCACAGGCAATAAACCAAGAAATATTTGATGCATGTAAGAATGGAACAGCAGTTGTCATGGGGGACTTTAACTTCTACATAGATTGGGTGAATCAATTTGTTCGAGGCAACCTTGAGGAGGACTTCATGGAATGCATCTGTGATAGCATGTTAGTGAACCTACAAGGGAAAATGTTATCTTAGATCTGGTTCTGTGCAATGAAACAGGTAAAATCAATGATCTTGTAGTTAGGGATCCTCTTGGAAAGAGTGATCATTAGATGATTGAATTTCTCATACAAATGGAGGGTGTAACAGACCTATCTAAAACCAGTGTATTATGCCTAAACGAGGGAGACTACAATGGGATGAGGGAGGAGATGGCTAGCATAGACTGGGAACACAGGCTATGTGGTGGGACAGGTGAGGAGCAGTGGAAGACTTTCAAAGAGATTTTTCACAGTGCTCAATAAAAGTACATTCCAGTTAAAAGTAAGGATGGGGAGAGCCAGCTTTGGATATGAAGGAAATAAAAGAAGGCATCAGGCTAAAAGCTCATGCATACAATGTTGCCAAGAGTAGTGGGAAACTGGAAGATTGGGAAAACGTTAAAAAGCAACAAAGAACCACTAAGCAAGCAATAAGGAAAGGGGAGATAGATTATGAAAGCAAACTAGCACAAAATATAAAAACAGATAGTAGAAGTTTTTATTATTATATAAAGCAGAAAAAGGGTGCAAAGGTGAACATAGGTCCCTTGGAAGATGAGAAGGGGGAATTAATAGTGGGTAATGTGGAAACGGCTGAGGTCTTGAATGACTATCTTGTGCTGGTCCTCATGGTGGAGGTCACGTCTAATATGCCAAAGGGAGGTGTTATGGATGTGATGGGAGGTGAGGATCTCAATACAATCGCTGTCACTAAAGAGGTAGTGATGAGCAAACTAGTGGGCCTAAAGGTAGACAAGTTCCCTGGTCCTGATGGGATGCATCCCATGGTACTGAAAGAATTGGCAGAAGTTATTGTAGAGGCGTTTGTGATAACTTACCAAAATTCTCCAGACACATTCCAGTGGATTGGAAGACAGCATATGTCATGCCATTGTTTAAAAAGGATGTAGGTAAAAAGCAGGTAACTATAGGCCAGGTAGCTTAACATCTGTAGTCAGGACAATGCTTGAAGCTGTCATTAAGGAAGAAATAGCGAGCCATCTGGATAAAAGTGGTTCCAGTAGGCAGACACAGCATGGATTTAGGAAGGGCAGGTCCTATTTGACAAATTTACTGGAGTTCTTTGAGGATATAATGAGCACAGTGGATAGAGGGGGACAGGTTGATGTTGTATACTTGGATTTCCAGAAGGTGTTCGATATGGTGCTGCATAAAAGACTTATCCATAGGATAAGGATGCATGGAGTTGGGGGTAATGTATTAACATGGATAGCAGATTGGTTAACCAATAGAAGGCAGAGAATTGGGATAAATGGGTGTTTCTCTGGTTGGTAATCAGTTGTGTGCAGGGTGCCACAGGGGTCAGTGTTGGGCCCGCAATTGTTCATGATATACATTAACGATTTGGAAGAGGAGACTATCTAAGTTTGCTGATGACACTAAATTGAGTGGAAATGTAATTTGTGCAGAGGATGCGGAGAGTCTGCAGAGAGATATAGATAGGTTAAGTGAGTGGGCAAGGGTCTGGTAGATGAAGTACAATGTTGGTAAATGTGAGGTCATCCACTTTGGAAGGAAAAATAGAAGATCAGATTATTATTTAAATGGTGAAAGATTGCAGCATGCTGTTGTGAAGAGGGACTTGGGAGTGCTTGTGCATGAATCTCAAAAGGTTGGTTTGCAGGTGCAACAGGTTATCAAAAAGGCAAATCGAATGTTGGCCTTCATTGCTAAAGGGATTGAATTTAAGAGCAGGGAGGTTATGCTGCAAATGTATAGGGTATGGTGAGGCTGCACCTGGAGTACTGTGTGCAGTTCTGGTCTTCTTACTTAAGGAAAGATATACAGGCTTTGGAAGTGGTGCAAAGGAGGTTCACCAGGTTGATAACAGAGATGAGAAGGTTAGTCTATGAGGAGACATTGAATGGCCTGAGACTATACTTGCTGGAATTCAGAAGAATGAGAGGGGATCTTATAGAAAGATATAAAATTGTGAAAGGGATAGATAAGATGGAGGCAGGAAGGTTGTTTCCACTGGTAGGTGAGACTAGAACTAGGGGACATAGCCTCAAGATTTCAGGGAATAGATTTAAGACAGAGATGAGGAGAAACTGCTTCTCCCAGAGAGTAGTGAATCTGTGGAATTCTCTGCCCAGGGAAGCAGTAGAGGCTACCTCATTAAATATATTTAAGACACAGTTAGATAGATGTTTGCATAGTAGGGGAATTAAGGGTTATGAGGAAAAGGGAGGTCGATGGATCTGAGTCCACAGCCAGATCAGCCATGATCTTACCGAATAGCGGAGCAGGCTCGACGGACCAGATGGTCTACTCCTGCTCCTATTTCTTATGTTCTTATGTCGACAATTCCTTTCTTCCCACAGATGCTGCTTGACCTGTTGAGTTCTCCCAGCAGATTGTTTGTTGCTTTGAAAGAAACCCAACTGAGGAAGAGCTTGGAATTTAAAGAAATTGCACAGGAAATTCATCTGAAGGGACTATGGGGTTGGGTCTGGGCTTGAGAGCTTCTGCTCACATTGTTGATGAGTTCTGAAAGCAAAAATCTCTGATTTTCAGATCATCACTTCAGATGTATGCCAACATCATTTGTACTGTTGCTGCTCACAGCAAAAATAGACACAAAAATATTTAAACAAGGCACCAGCATTGTTATTATTATTCCTTTCTTTTTTCTTTTCTTACAACTCCAAGGTTGATTGCCAGGGATATGTGGATACTTGTCGCACTATGGGAATGCAAATGGTGGGAAATACTTAATGTAAGTTACTTCCTCCCTTTAAATGTTGCCATAATATCCCCTTTCTAGTGGAGAGATTACCCAAAAATGATCACCCAAAAACCCAAGGTAATGTTGGTAAAGAAGGGATATAGATTCAGAATAATTACTATCTCCTCCAAGTTTCACCCTGCCTAAAATGTGATGTTTTTTAAAGCAACACAATAACAATGAAAGTTCAAAGCTGTGGTGGCCCTCTGTTTAAAAAAAATGAGTAAACTAGGACTAAAAATTCATTTGCATAAAGCCTTGTTGTTATGTGCTTCACAACTGAATTTAGCGATCTCATCTTAGCAGGTCAAGAAGGACTTGCTTCCACCACAGTTCTGCGAGCCCTGAGCTGGCTGAAGCATTAAGTGGGATCGACCGACTCTGGTGATGGTGGCCTGGGGAGAGATGTTGATGTTGCTTCATCTATCCTGCCAATGGATTGGGAGTATTTTATGGAGACAGCATTGTTTGTATATGTTGAGCTGCCAACAGTAGGTTGCTCATGCTGCCACAGCACAAGGGAGGAATCATTGCTCCTCAGTAGATTATAAGGTCGCGGCTGTCATGTGACAACACTGCCCCCACCTGGTCGGATGATAGTACTTCCCCAATCTGTTCAGAAGACACACCACTGTCAATCAAGGCCCAGCTCCACCCCACCCATCAAGTGCACACCTGACGATTTGTCTTTCAACCACCTTTGTACCTGGTGATTGGCCTGTTTGAACTACCTGGGCTGGACCACCCAGCCCTCCAGCAGTATAAAGAGTGCCACATGCTTGATTCTGTCTCTTTTGTCTCCAAGGGATGCTGAGGTAAGCTGTGCACTGCTTAAGAGTAATTAGTTAGCATATCCCTCTAACATAGAGCTGATGCTTGCATTGAGTTGAGGGGTGGCAGGTGTTGTATTGTTTCTTCCTTGATTTGTTTGTACCCAGTTTGTTGTGTGTGTGCGTCTCACCCTTGTTGTGATATCCCCCATGTTTGTGATCACCTGTGTGTGTTTGTTCCTGTTCATCCTGTCCTGTGTTGTCTTTGTAAATAAATTATTTTAACTCCAAAGACTGTGTCCAGAGTTCTTGCCCTTTGAGACCTTTCAAACTTGTCCTACAACAGCTTGGTGCTAGGTGGTAGCTCTTGATCTTTCAACATTCTTTCACTGAGACAAATGCAATGCTGGTGTATCGAATGTGAATCAAAACTTTGACAGTGTTGTCTGCCTTTACTGAGTGATGATTGATGGAAATGACTCATGTTTTCCAGGGCTTTGTTATGGATCTTGTTTATTGGGAGATGGTTTTGTAAACTGGGGGTTGATTGATAAAGAACTTCTGTCATCTGGATGTTTGACATATGGTAAACACTCAGTGAATAAGCCAATAATCACTTGGGACTTGGTCTATGAATGCGCACGTACATAATCTTCACCAGTGGGGTGCAAGTGGATGGCTGAGATTATCGTGAACTTGGTTTTAGAGTGGAGGTGGCAAAAATTGAACAGTTTCCCATTCTTCCTATTGATTGGCTCTACTTCGGTGGGAGGTTTGTTAGAGGTCAGGTGTCGTACTGCGGTGAGGAAGATTGAGATGAGGTTTGAAGTGATGATGTCACTGCAAGCTGATGACACAGCCCAGAGCTTGCACGAAATTTACATTTATGTTGGATCTGTTGGCTAGGATCATGGCTTCATGGATGCCATCACGTAGCAGATATAAAAATGAATTTCTGAGAACATTCAAAAGATTCTACGTAATCCCTCTTAATTGGGGGCAAAGAAAGGCCATGTATGATGGTTGGTTCTGTTCCCTTTTCCTTGGATTAGTTGCATGGTGAAGATTACATTTATTGTATCTTTGATTAGATGGAGTCCAGGTCATAACTCTGGAAATGGCTCTTCAGCTACTGGGAGGAGACAGTTATAATCCTTATAAGATCTTTATAATATATTTCCCTCTGGCAGACAACAGGAAGATCTTCCCCACCACTGATACTCTCCTTGGATTTGCCCACTCTCTTGAAGATGGGCAAGATTATGGCATCTCTCAATTACCTTGTCATGCTTTCATTTCCAGATGAGGTTGTGAATTCATGTGAGAAATACTCCTCTGCCATGTTTTAATATTTTGGTAAGATTTTCATCTGCTCCGGAGGCCTTGTCTTTTAGCTATTCTAACATCATGCCAGGCTGGTATAGCAGCAGAAAGTGTGCTGTACAATGGAGTGAAGGATGCCCATGTCAACAACAGAGGCCTAGTGAGGAGTCCTGCAGTTCTCCTTCCAGTGGGCAATGACTGCCTTGCTGCACTAGGTATGCTGCTCCCCCAACCCTGGCTTTCAGCAAGTGGGCCCTTGGGTATTTGGGCCATCAATGGCCTTGACAGTGCTAAAGAGCCCACGCATGTCATGGTTATCAGCAAATTGTAGGATATTCCCTGCTCCTTCCACCCACTTTGTTCTTGATGGACATTGCCCTTCAGAAGCCTGTTGATCTATTTTTTCTCCTTGTGACATGGTGTATCCAGTCTAAGAATGCTGCATGTTTATGATTAATTTGTTCCTACATCTCCTATCGTCAAACTAGTCTCACTGTTTTCATTAGAGAAGCCAAGAGTGCTGTTGATTTTTGTGGAGTTCAGAGCAGATCTGGCACAGTGGACATGCTGTGGCTCTGAAATTAGTGATCGGGTACTTTGTATGTGTGTAATTCACTTCCATAAAGAAAATCCCTGTTCACTGCCCAATGCATGAGTGGAGGCACTGGACCTATACAGACATCAATCACTACACAACCTTTTAGTTTGCATACATGTATGAGCAAGAGGTTCAGACCTCGATTACTGCAGTGGGTCTTAACCTGCCCATTGTCGGAGTTCGGAAGTCAAGATTCCCTGAGTTTGCATAGATCTTTCCAAAAATATGTTCTATTTTATTTCCACTTCAGAAATCATTGTCTCCTGCTCCATTCCTCACCAAGCTCAATCTCTGTTCCCCAAAAATATTTTACATGGCTTCATGGATCTCCGCTCTACCTCCCTCAGTGGTTTTGACTTCCTTTCTGAACCATTGAATTCCTCTACAATATCCTTCAAACTCTCTGAACATTTGCCCAGCACCAATCTTCCTTCCAAGTTTCCTGATTATCTCCCCAGACTTCTGATTCCCTCTCCTCATCCCCCCCTCCAAATGTACACTCCAACATCAGCCTTCTCCCTCTGTCCCTGTGACCCTCTCCTAGGACACTTTATCTTCTCTCTGATCACTTCATTCTGCACATCATCTCTGTAATCTACTCCCCATCACCTTCTTCATGACTTTCCACCTTTTATCATGGTGGGTGATTTTGGAGGATTTGTAGTCAATGACATCTGCAAGATTGGCATTTGACAGCTCTACTTTAGGTGACATAGACAATGCAACAATAGGCCCCCACGGCTGACTGAAATAGCATGGGCTCCCATACAGCAATATACAAAAGCATGTACTGAAGTATGTACAACTTGTCCCTGTGCATTAGTTAGTGTATGACTAAGACAATTACATTCTTATCTTCATTGTGAATATTATAACTTGCTTTTTAGTGCTAATATCTTTAAGCAATTGTAGTCCCTTCCTTACGCTTTTCTTTTCAACATATCCTGCCCCCACTGAGAAGATATGTACTTATTCATACACCCAGGAGCAAAACTCACATGGGAATTCTTCCTGTTGTCCACTAGAAATCAGCAGAAATCCATAGAAATTGGAGCTTTGCAGAAATGCTGTGACACTGCACCGCTTAATTCTAGTAACTGTCAAATCAATTTTTACCAACAATACTCAAGGTGAAAGTAAAAAAAAAAAATGCAGGTGCTAGAAATGTGAAATAAAAACACAATGCTGGAAACACTCAGCAGGTCAGGCAGTATGTGGAAAAAGTTAACATTCCAGGCCAAAGACTTTGTCAGAACTGGAAAGAAAACAAGTTAGTTCCAAGTTGCAGAGGGTGGGAGAGGGATGGGTAGCACAAGGGATCATCTCTGATAAGATGAGGCCAGAATTGCCATAGGTGTGAGCTATAAATGAGGTTATGGGTCAATGGGGGATGGTTAGAGAGATAGAACATTGACAAAGGAACATAAAAGCTATGAAATTTGATACCAAGCCCCACAGGTATTAGGAGATGTGCCCAAATGCTTAGTCAGAGAGGCAGATTCGAAGGAAGAACTGTTTGTGATAAAGGCCTGTTTCTGTGTTGTAATTTCAATGTAATTCAATGAATGCCTAATGAGTCACAGCATTTGTATTATTTGGTTCTGATGAAGGGTCTTGGACCTGAAGCACTAACTCTGTTTCTCCTTCCACAGATTCCATCTGACTTGCTGAGTGTTTCCAGCATAATCTGTTTTTATACTGATGCACCACCTGGGAAAAAAACTCCATGCAAACTGTGTGCAGACCTCCGTTTATTACAAAGGCTTCACTTTCACCTGGATGAGATGCAGGTCAAATATGCATTAAGTATCATTAACTGGCAATTTTTACCAAAAAAATGCAGTAAGTAACAGCTGGCAAATTGGGTGGTTAGTGAAGTCATGCTCTGGAAACAAAAGATTAACTTTTTGAACAGGTCAAGGGGTCAAATGGCCTCTTCCTGTGTTTCTAACAGAATGCACATTAGGAGATGACCAGCAAATATCAAAATAATATTTTAAAAACCAATGGCCAGCAAAATTAGCAAATATAATTGACATCTTATGCAGAAGGTTTGTGGGGTAGGAAAAGTTTGCTGCAGAATGTTATGAGCATCCAAGGATTTGATAGCTTGGTTATAGACGATCTAAAAATTAGTCAAGTACATAAAAATATTGCTGATAAAAATCATGAGTTACCATAATATTGTTTGCTAATTCACTGCAAATTTCCATGAGAAGAGAGTATCCTAACTCCTTGAAATTGCCTTGTAATGATAAAGTAATGATTCCCTTTCATTATTTTGCAGCAACACAAAAAAAAAATAAATTAATTAAACCAAATTTTTATACCCTGTCTGAGTTAGCAGTTCTGAAGTAGATTCATTGTGCTTATCTTCATTACAAAAACAAATGTAATTTATTTCATTTTAATTATGTTGTACCATTGATGTACTTGCTAGGATACCAATTTTAGGTAGAACAGTATACAATAAGATTGGATTATTTTGGCTTAAAATAAACTATTAGATAAAATACAAATCAACATTCCTTACCCACATTATTTACAGAATGATTATGTCAGAAGTTGTGTCTCTTTTCCCTCTGTTTACCTACTATATTTTATACGTATTTGTCAGTACTCCATCAGAAAAATATAGGCAAATGCTAATGGCAAACAAAATATACTAGGTATCTAGGAATAAAAGAGACAAAGTAATTTAAAATAATCTAGAGAAAAACTTCTGGGCAGACTTTTGTGAATAAAGGCTGATAAATCACCTGAACTCAGTGACCTGAATCCATGGGTGCTAAAAGAGATCCCTGCAGAAGCAGTGAATGCATTTGTTATCTTCAAAAGTTCCCTATATTCTGAAAAGTTCTAGTGATTGGAAACTAGACTGCTGTTCAAGAAAGAAAGGACAGAAAAAGCAGGGAATCGCTCTTCTTTACATACATTGTACACATGCACATAATATGCAGGGTACATAACAAAAGATCAATCCATGTACAAAGCAAATTTTTCACCACTTGGGTAGTCTACAAACCAATGGTATGAACACTGAACTTTCCTGTTTCAGGTAACCTTTGTGTTCCTTTCCTACTCTCTCTGGTCCACCCAAATGCTCTCTCCCTTTATTTACCTTTCCCACTTCCACCCACCCAACATACACACACCTGTCCACCTGGTTTTCTTCTCCTTTGGCTTACCCTTCCTATTCCTTTCCCCATCTGTCCATCATCCCTTCCTTATCTGACTCCACTTATCACTTTCCAACCTCTGTCTCTACCTTCCCCACATAGCTCCATTTGCCCTTATTTTTTTCTTTATCTGTTTCCAGCCTCAGTCTATAAATTCCACCCTACCTGGTTCTATCCACCCATTTGTTCCACAGCCTCTGTCTCACCCCTCTCTCTCTCTCTCCCTCTCTCTCTCTCTCAACTCTTTATACTGGCTACCTTCCCTCTACAATCTCAGTCCTTACGCAGGGTTTTGACCTGAAACATCAACCATCCCTTTGCCTTCACAGATGCTGCTCATCCCGCTGAGTTCTACCAGCATTTGTAGACTCTTGTCTCTCCAATATTTTGCTCTCCTGGTAAAACTGGTCTGCATCAATGCACCTAACACACAAAGTAAGCCATGTATCAGAGGTCAGATGTAACCCATAAGAAAAATCACACACACAAGGTCACAAGACAAAGGAGCAGAAGTAGGCCATTCAGCCGATCGAGTCTGCTCCAAAGAAAAGGGGAAAAACGAGAAAAGGAATGAGAAATGGGGGGGGGGGGGGGGGGGGAGCCTGCTCCATGAGCAACAAAAAATGAAACTATTCTAACCCTGATTTCTGGCCTTATCCCCTTATCCCTTGATACCTTGACTAGTTAGATATCTATCTATCTCCTCAAATGCCTCCACTGCTGTATGTGGCAAGGAATTCCATAAATTGGCTACCCTCTGGCAAAAGAAATTTCTCCTTATCTGCTTTAAACCTGTACCCTCTAATTCTAAGATTGTGCCCTCTGGTCCTGGACTCACCCACCAAGGAAAACAGCTTGGCCACATCTACTGTCCAGTCCTTTCCACATTTTAAATGTTTCTGAGGTCCCCTCTCATTCTTCTGTACTCCAATGAGTACAGTCCAAGAGCTGACAAACGCTTATCATATGTAAGCCCTTTCATTCCGGGAATCATCCTTGTAAATCTCCTCTGAACCCTCTCCAACATCAGCACATCCTTCCTAAGATATGGGGCCCAAAACTGTACACAGTATTCCAAATGAGGCCTCACTAGTGCCCCATAGAGCCTTATCAACACTTCCTTACTTTTATACACTATACCTCTTGAAATGAATGCCAACATAGCATTTGCTTTCCTTACCACCAATCCAACCTGGTGGTTAACCTTTAGGGTATCCTGCACAAGTACCCCCAAATTCCTTTGTATTTCTGTACTTTGAATTTTATCCCCTTCTAGATAATCTGCCCATTTATTTCTGTTTCCAAAGTGTACAACTGCGCATTTCCCAACATTGGGCAAAGAAATGGCAGATGAAATTCATTCTCCTAAACTGTCTAGGTCTCTCTGCAACCTTCCTGTCTCCTCAATACTCTCTACTTCTCCACCTATCTTGGTGTCGTCCACAAACTTAGCCACAAAACCATTTACTCCATCATCCAAATCATTAATGTACAGAGTAAAAAGAAGCGGCCCCAACGCCGACCCCTGCGGAGCACCACTAGTAACCAGCAGCCAACCAGAACAGGATCCTTTTATTCTCACCCTTTGCTTTCTGCCAACCAGCCAATGCTCCACCCATTCTGTTATCCTACCTGTAATTCCATGACCTCTCATCTTATCCTCGCCCATGCTATTTAAATAGCTCTTTAATTGCTTGTTGGGTGGAAAATGGGTAGAACAGGGATAAAGGCAGATGGTGGAAGACTGAAGCTTTCTCTTGCCTAATGCTGTGCTGAAAGATGCCTTCTGGTGTTGAGATAGTTGTGGTCATTCCAATTATGGACCAGCAAAGAGTTATGCCTGTATCACTCTGTTTTGCCTCTAGCAACTGATGTCTGCCATGTATCACCAGAACTCAGGATTGAATCCAGGTTGCTGGAAATGTGAGGCAGCAGCTCTACCAGCTACACCACTGTGTGGCCCCAGCGTAAAAAAAACAGATCTGAATTTCTGTTTGTCATTGCTTCACTGCTTCCAAAGCTTGCAATGACTGTAATGGATGTTGATGTGAGCATTTCCCCTTTAAGATACACAAGCATGACTTGAATCAGTACAGTTAGATTCATCCATATTGGCAAAAGTGTTTCCACAATGTCGTGAACCAGAAGCTCTTGTTATTCTTTGTAGTGGTTTGCCACTCTTCAGTGGTTTTCCAGATTGCCTCAGAAGCTATTAGGTATTAACCATAGTGGTGTAGAACTGGATTCAGACAGTAAGCATTGTTTCATTCCCTATCAACCACCTGACAGCTTCGTGACTACTTTAACATACATCAGCTGCTTCATGTGTATAGATTTTTAAAAAAACCCTGATTTCAGATTCCTGAATTACTGTAGTAGGATTTCAACTCAAGTTCCTTAGCAGATTAGTTGTCCAATAACATAAAAAAACACTTTTGCAAAGCTAATATCTGTTAAAGCCTGTAGAACTTTAACAGCTGTGAGGGTCAGTTCATTGATAATGTTAGCTTCACTTCATGGTCAGCAAGAGTGGTTTCACTTCCCTCTACATTGGCTCATCACCTTAGCATTCTGATTTCAATCTGTTCCATTAAGTTTGAACTTAATCCTAAATAATTTAATTTAGATCGAGAGCAACTGCATGAAAAATGACTCATTGGTTTATCTTTTAATGTTTTTGACTAGATTCTAGAAATCCAGACATGTATTATGAAGTTTTAGAGGCAGATTAAAACTATGCTGGACTGCAGAGCAAGGACATTTCAAGGAAGCTATCTACTTATTAAAGCAGGGAACAAGCAGTATGAAAGAATCCAAATGTCACTGTGACATTACTCATGCTACCAGATCAATGTCACATGGTAATTGTGAGCTCCTTAATTCTAAAATTAGGAAAATATTTCTTTGCTCTCTGGTTTGAGCTGAAACTGGCTGAAGTTTTGTTGTTCCTCTGCCTCCCCACTAAAAGATATCAGACAAGGTCAACACAATATATCTGTAACTATATTTAAATGAAAAACAGCATGTAATGATGTGTATGTTGGATGAAATGCTTAGTCTTCATTCTCATTGTTTATTAACTAAGGAGGCATTTGTGTTTATCACTGTAAATTGGTTGTAATATATATATTGTCCAACTTCAAATAAATATACAAGGTGATTGTTGCCATTTTCAATAATGTAGTAGACTGATAAGATTTCTTCTAATTTTGTCAGACTTATCAATTTAACAAGTTTAACACCTACACCATGAAGCCAGTAAATTTTCATCATCACTTAAGTGACTATCACCTGTAAATCCTCTATTACTGTGTGTTAAATGAGTTTTAATTGCATTATTTTGGAAATGTGAAACAGTCATGAATTGGCAACTTGCATGAATTTAGCATGTGAAAACAGAATTAATTTTCCTCACCTTTAACCTTTAGGGATGCATAGTCCTTGAGCATAAATGCCAGAAATATGGAAGAAGGGATCTGTGATAAAGGGCTGCCATTTTCCTTATGAAATTTGGCCTAGGAAGCAGACAAACTCTAGGCAAACTTAGTCTGAAAATAGTTGCCACATTATCCATATAATATAGATCCTAAGGCATCTACTGGAAGTTTGTCCCACTGCATCTTGAGATTAGTCAAATGCCCTTCCTGTGTTTCCACCCATTTGTCACCACAGTAAGCAAACCCACAAATAGGGAGGGCGTGGGAGGGTGAAAAGTCACACACATCAATTAAGCATGGTTATTGCAGTTGGTTGTTGTTTCCATTACTTGAAGATGCAGGCTGAACACGGGAACATATTTTCTGAAGTAACAAACAGTCTACTGGAGGAACTCAACTGGTCGAGCAGCATCTGTGTGGGGAAAAGAATGATCGACATTTTGGGTTGAAACCCTGCATTTGTCCTGGGTCTCTGGTGCTGTGTGACAGTAGCTCTACCAGCTGTGCCACTGTGCTGCCCTCTTCATTAATTTTCTCTAATGCCAGTGACATTCAAAGTCCTTGAACAACTTTGACACCTGAGGAGGTGGGGTGCAGTTTTGGCAGCTGTCAAAGATTTTTTTCAGCTCCTTCATGAGCAGCACTTCTACAGGCCCGTACACGACATCATTAGGCTGCACTAGATGCTGAGGTCGCACAGGACCTTGTCATTTTAAACCCCCAACCCACCAGCAAGCCAAAACTAAGGGTCCACAAAAGATTTTCCATGTGTGAACAGCACACATGGCTGGTTCATCCCAGCAAGTAGGTCTGGCCCAGTGAATTTCTTTCCTTCAATTCTTCCTGTGTTTAGTGGAGATACAGTATGTGGAGGTGACAAGAATGAGTGTTTCAGAATTTATGTAAGTAATACCCATCTACAGCTGTCTATACCACATTACCTTTGGACCCTGGGGAACATATGTTTTGTTATATTTTATGGTTCAGTCTGTGTTCATCTGTCACCATGGTATAAAGTTTAGGAATCCCACTTGCAGCTATTTGCATTGAAAACACTGCTGCGTCAGTGAAGGTGTCACCAGCTTTTAGGTAGTCTCTGGTGATGTTAATCTCAGCAATCAGTCACAGTTCATTTCAGCATCTGCATTAAGCACATTATGGATCATAGTTCTGGTGTACAATTGAAATTCATTCAGTTTCACATGGAAGCAGCCCTCATTTAATCCCTTATGGCACATTCCAAGGTGCAGAGTGCCATTGGTACTACTCATGACTGAAAGGCCTATGACTTCATCAGAAGGAAGGGATTTATTTTCTTGAATATGGTGAATGATATTCCAGATTTCAATGCATACTACCTGGAGAATTGGCATGATCCATTTAGTCAGACAATCGAGGATACTTCAGCACTGGGTTATAGCATTGCTACAGGATTGTTGAGAGTTTCCTTATTCACCCATAACCAATCACACCCTTCTAAGTGCCTTGTTATCACAATGATGGATTCCTGCACTTTCCTTACTTCTGATATCTCACTAACTGGCCTGTAGTTTCCAGTCTTTCCTTTCTCTCCTTTCCTAAATAGTGTGCTTCCACTTGGTACCTCTCGATCTGTAAGGACCATTTCTGAATCAGTTGAATTGTGGAAGGTGACAACCGTTGCATCAATTATCTCAATAACCACCTCTGTCAAAACGCTTGGATGTAGGTCATCAGGTCCTGGCAATTTATTGACTTCAGGTGTTAAATGCCCCAATACTAGTTTTTACTAATGTAAATTTTGTTGAGCTCCTCCTTTACTCCAGACTGGTAGCCCTCTGCTGTTTACAGGAAGCTTTCTATTTCTTTGGCACAACCAGAATCCCTGTGAACATGGCCATCTGTAATCTGATCGATATTCACTTAATCACCTCTGATCTCCAATTTTAATTCCACTTACTTACCTTAACTGCAGGAAGCTTTCTGACAAGTGCAAAGCACTTGGGCAATAATAGAGGGGGATTTCAATTACTCTAATCCTAACTGGGATACAAGCAATGCAAAAATATCGGTGGCATAGAATTCATATTCAGGAAAATGTTTCCAACCAGTATGTCAAACAAGGATGAAGGCAGTGCTGGAACTATTATTAGGGAGTGAAGCAGGACAGGTAGAAGGAGTATCAACTGGAGAGAGTATTATTCCAGTAATGATCATAACTCAGTTGGCATACTAAGAGTCATAGAGCCATACAGCATGGAAACAGGCTCCTGCAACCCAACTCGTTCATGCTGACTGTGTTGCCCAGTGAGCTAGTCCCACCTACCTTGTTTGGACCAGAGCCCTCTAAACCTCCGCTATCCATGTACTTATCTAGATGGCTTTTAAATCTTGCTAATGTGCCTACCTCAACCACTATTTCTGGCAGCTCATTCTGACTACACCATGCTTTGCATGAAGTAGCAGCCCATGATGTCCCTTTTAAATCTCTCACCTCTGATCTTAAACCTATACCCTCTTGTTTTTAGCTCCCCCTCCCTGGGAAAAAGACTATGTGCTTTCACACTGTCTATGCCCCTCATGATCTTATATACCTCTATCAGGTCACCCTTCAATCTCCTACGTTCCAGGGAATAAATTCCTAGTCTACACAACCTCTCCTGGTAACTTAGGCCCCCAAGTTCAGGCAACATCCTTTTCTGCACTCTTTCTAGCTTAATTACATCTTCCTTATAACAGAGTGACCAAAACTGTACACCATGCTCCAAGTACAGTCTCACCAACATCTTATATAACTGCAACATAACTTCCCAACTTCTATACTCAATGCCCTGATTGATGAAGACCAGCATGCCAAACGCCATCTTCACCACCCTATCTACCTGTGACGCTACTTTCAGCGGACTATGCACTTGCACTCCTAGTTCCCTCTGTTCCATAACGTTCCCCATGGCCCTACTATTCATTGTATAAGTCCTACCCTAGTTTGAGCTTCCAAAATGCAACATCTCACATTTATCTGAATTGAAAGCCATTTGCCCAGCCTCAGCCCACATACCTGGCTGATCAAGATCCCCCTGTAATTTTTCATAATCTTCTACACTGTCTTCAACACTATCTATTTTAGTATCTTCCACAAACTTACTGACCATGCCTTGTACATTCACATCCAAATCATTTCTATAAATTACAAACAACAAAGGTCCCAGCAGTGACGCCTATGGCACACCACTAGACACAGGCCTCCAGTCTGAGAAACAACACTTAACCATCACCCTCTGCTTCCTACCACTGAGCCAATTATGAATCCAATCCGTTATCTCCCCCTGGATCCCATGGGATCTAACCTTCCAGACTAGCCTGTCATGAGGGACCTTGTCAAAGGCTTTGCTAAGGTCCATTTATACCATCTCCATTGCCCTGCCCTCATCTACCCTCTTGGTTACTTCCTCAAAGAATTCCAAGAAATTTGTCAGACACGACTTCCCATGCACAATTCCATGCTGACTATCCCAGGACCCTGTCTCTCCTGTTGCTCAGAATCCCCTCCAGCAATTTACCCACTGCTGATGTCAGACTCACTGGCCTGTAGTTTCCTGTCTTGTTTTTACTACCCTTTTTAAACAATGGTACCATATTAGCCACTCTCCAGTCCTCCAGAGCCTCACTTGTGGCCATAGGTGAAGCAAAAATCTCTGCAAGGGGCTCCACAATTTCTTCTGTAGCTTCCCACAAGGTCCAAGGATGCACCAGGCCAGGCCTTGGGGATTTATCCACCTTAATGCACTTCAATACCTCCTCCTTTCTGTGATAAAACTAGCTTAAGTACGATTATTTGGGTTGAGGAGTGATTTAGCAAAGCTGGATTGAAAACAGTTATTGGAAGGTAATTTAGCCTCAGAGCAATGAGAAGCATTTAAGAGGGAGATCCAAAGGGTTCAGGTCAAAATGTACTCAAAGAAAAAGGGTGAGGTTGTCAAATTGCAAGCCACATGGATGACAAGTCAAAGTCGAATTCATTGTCATATGCAGAAGTACATGTATGCACAGGTGCAATGAAAAACTTACTTGCAGCAACATCACAGACACATAGCATCAGAGACACAACAATCACAAGAAAAACGTAAATTAAACATAAATTATGCATGAAAGAACACACTTAGAACAAAAAAAAGCAAAGTCCGTTGTAGTGTAAAGTGTTCAAAGTTGTCATTAGTGAGGTAGTGATTAGGGTTGTGCAGGTTGGTTCAAAAACTGAATGGAAGTAACTGTTCTTGAACCTGGTGGTGTGGGACTTCGGGTTTCTGTACCTCTTGCCTGATGGTAGCTGTGAGAAGTTGGCATAGCTGGATGGTGGGGATCTTTGATGATAGAAGTAGCCTTTTTGAGGCAGCGCCTCCTGTGGATACTACCGATGGTGGGGAGGATTGTATCCATGATGTATTGGGCCGAGTCCACTAACCTCTGCAGCTTCTTACGTTCCCGCGCATTTGAATTGCTGTACCAGACCATGATGCAACCAGTCAGGATACTTTCAAAGGTACATCTGTAGAAGTTTGTTAGAGTGCTCAGTGACATGTTGACCTTCCTTATCTTCTAAGAAAGTAAAGACGCTGGCACACCTTCCTTGTAATTGCTTCTATATCGTGATTAGTGTTGCGATTAGATTTGTGCAGGTTGCTTCAAAAACTGAATGGTTAAAGGGAAGTAACTCTTCTTGAACCTGGTGGTGAGGGACTTCAGGCTTCAGTACATAATGGCAAAAAAAGAGAGAGCTTAATACAGCAGAAAGAGTATAGAAAGTGCAGGAGTGAAATTAAAGGGTAGTTAGGAAAATAAAGAACATGAAAAAGTGCACATGTGAAATCAAAGAAAATCCAATAATATTTTACAAGCAAACAAAGAACATGAGGATATATAAAGAAAAAGGTGGGCCTATTAGGAACCAAAAAGATAACCTGTGCAAAGAGGAAGAGGATGTGATAAAGGTTCTTCATAAATTCCTTGTATCTGTCTTCACAAAAGAGGGGAACGATACTCATATTGCAGGTGTTCTAAACTACAATTTTCAATCCTTTCTGGTTACAGCAGTGATGCTGAAGGATCTAGCAGTGTACCATTCTTTAAAAAGGGAGGAAGGGATTACAGGCCAGCTTCAGTGACGGCAAATCATTGTTAAAACTTTCATTTAGATTACCTAAGGGCATTCAGCATGGATTTGTTATGGAAAGTTTTAGTCTATCAAATTTAATTGCACTTTTTGAGAAGGTAACTCAGAAGGTTGATGAGGGCAGCGCATTTGATGTAATTTTGCCAGGGTCCTACATGGCAGGCTTGTCAAAGAGCCAAGGGAGAGTGGCAAATTGGCTCAGTGCTAGGAAGCAAAACTTAATGTCTGAGAGGTGATTTGTATCTGGGTGGCTGTTATCTGTTGCTTTCCACGGGGCTCAGTCCCTTGCCTGTTCTAGTATTTATCAATGATTTAGATATAACTGTAGTGGCCATGATAAAAGAGTGTGCAGATGAGACTAGAGTTGGCCATGTGATTGAAAGAAGAAGAAACCAGTTACAATGCCAGAAGATATAGGTGGTCTGGTCAGTTGGACAGTAATATGGCAAATTAAATGAAATCCAGTGAAGTGTGAGGAGATGCTGCAAGATAATGAAATCTACTTAAACTGGGAGGATATTGAGTGGTAAGGAGGAACAGACCTTAGGATGTATATCTACAGATCCTTACAGGTAGGAAGACAGATCAATAAGATGGTTTAAAAGGCAAATAAGATGTTCTGTTTGATTAATTAAGGCACAGAATATAAGAGCAGGAAGGTTATGCCAGAACTATATAACGGTATTTCACAGCTTGAGATCTTCATACAGTTTTGGTCACCACATTATAGGAAAGATGTGAATGCAGTACAAAGGAGATTTATGAGAATGTTGCCAGGACTGCAAGATTGTAACAATGAGTAAAGTTTGAATAGACAGACATGTCTTCTTTGAAACAGAAGCAGCTAATGAGAGTCTTAAATGAGGTGTATAAAATTATGGACAGCCTGGATGGAGCAACTGGGAAGGACCTATTTTCCTGAGCAGGAGGGTTAAAAACTAAGGAACATAGATTTTAAGCAACTCGCAGAAGGATTAGAGGGAACGAGAGGATTTTTTTTTCACCCAGAGAGTAGTAGGTCTGGAACTAAATGTCTGAAGGATGGTAAAGACAATAACTCTCATTATACTTAAGAAGAGCTTGCAACTTCACTTGGCAAGTGGTGACCTGTAAAGTTAGAGACCTCTACTGGAAGGAGGGATTAGCCTAAGCAGTCCTTTTCTTATCCAGAATCCATGATGGGCTGAATATCCTCTTTCTGTGCCAGAAATTTTCTTTGATTTTTGTGATCTTCTGACTCCTCACAACAAAAAGCTACCATTCACGATACTGAAATGTTCAATTGACTCCCAGCCTCCTTAGTCTTTGGGATAGAAACTCCAGACTTTCACTGCACTTTTTGGGACAATGTGTTTCCTGACATCAGTCCTGGGCAGCCTACAGCTGAGGCTAAGGTTATACATGCCAGATCTGGCTCCCACATCAGAGGAAATCCTTTCTCTCTATTTATCTTATCAAATCTCTTAATTTGTGTAAACAACCCAGTATTGTGGGCACTAGATAGATGTTTACTGTGTGGTACTTCAGTTCTGGCCATCAGTGCTATCTCCGGGAAGCCCTTTTTCTGGGGTGTGAGACATTTGTGCCAAATGCCTGTTGCTTACTGTGTTTTTGAAATCTTGCTTTGTTGTTGGAGGAAGTTGGTACCTAATCAGCCTCCAATACAAGCTCCCCTACATCTCCACCACCAACCATCCCCTGCCCCAAACCCATCCACAACTTCCTGTGCCTCATTCAGAACTGCTTCCTTTGTAATTCCCAGAAATGAAGCTCTGCATGATGTTATGCTCCCTCCACCAGCCTCCATGTCATTCATGCCGTATTCGAAGGGGAGGCAGTGGGAGAAGTGAGCTGAGAGTGCGCCGCCTCATGTGCAAGGGCATTTCATTGCCTTCATCAACTCCTAACTCTTCCATTCTGCCTTTAGCTTCTAATCAGGATGTAAAGCTAGCACTTATATTCCATTCCACGACACTACAGTGTAAGTGTTTCTGTGGTCAAACTCCATTGCAATATGCAGTCTTGATTGAAGAGGGACAGTGACAGAGCATGGGTGTGAAAGACAGAGTGGTTTTGGATGCTCAAGGCTGAAAATACTTGTTCCTGGTTTAGTGTGTTCACTTGCTTTATAATCAACATTCAGTCTGCCTACATTTGGCGATTTTTGACTCAACAGGCTCATTTACACATAGGTCATCTACAGGGAAATTATGTCAGATGCTGGTAGAAACAATTTGGATAAATCTATTACTGGAGTTTGTCCCAAAATAAATGAATGATTATCAGTGTGACAGGGAGATTATGGTAGTATTAGTGAAATTCTCTGTGGTCAGATCATAAGCACAGTAGAAGTCTGGCCCAAGAATGCTCATACTGCTGCCACAGAGAATACAGTTTTCATACTTCTGAGCAAAATATTTACTTGCTCTAACACACTTGGAAGACATATACACACATTCCAAACCCATTGATTCACAGGCCTCATAGATAACACTGCTCTGTCTCTCAGATAGATTGATGCATATGTCAAAAAGGTGCCCAGAAGTAAGAGTGTATATTGATTGGTTAGAGATCAGACAATTGCCTGTAACATTGGCAAGGCAAGAAGCAACTTTATCTAAATGTCAAGAGACTCACTAATGGAAAGCACCACAATGTACAGTCTTATTGACGTCAAACAGAGTGAGGGTTCTTCTGGTTCCATTGAATATGGCAGATTAAATTAAATTAATTCAGATGAGAGTTCTCCTGGTTTGACAGATTCAAGTTCCTAGGAGTGAACATCACCAATAGCCTGTCCTAGACCAACCACATAGATGCCACGGCCAAGAAAGCTCACCAGTGCCTTTACTTACTCAGGAGGCTAAAAAAAATTGGCATGTCCCCTTTAACCCTCACTAATCTTTATCAATGCACCAGAGAAAGCATCCTATCCAGATTTATCATGGCTTGGTATGGCAGCCACTCTGCCTGAGACTGCATGAAACTGCAATGAGTTGTGGACACAGATCAGCACATCACAGAAACCAGTCTCCCTTCCATAGACTCTGTCTACATTTCTCACTGCCTCAGTGAGCAGCTAACATAATCAAAGACCCCACCCACCCTGGACATTCTCTCTTCTACCCCCTCCCATCAGGCAGACGATACAAAAATCTGAAAGCATGTATCACCAGGTTCAAGGACAGCTTCTATCACGTTATTATAAGTCTATTGAATGGTCTGCTGGTATGATAAGATTGATTTTTGACCTCACAATCTACCATGACCTTGCACCTTATTGTCTGCCTGCACTGCACATTCTCTGTAACTGCAACACTTTATTCTGCATTCTGTTATTGTTTTGCATTGTACTATCTCAATATACTGATGTGATGAAATAATCTGTATGGATGGCATGCAAAACAAAGTTTTTCACTGTACCTTGGTACATGTCATAATAATAAACCAAATTACCTATTTATCAAATTATTACTCATGGAGTTCTAAGGCCATCCCAGCAGGCTGCCACTGAAATCTGACACCCAGTTGCCACACCTTTAAAGCAAAACAGTTAAACTTGTTAAGAAAAATGTCATGATGAAGGCTGTATTCTCATCTACAGGGTCACAGTGACACTGGAAGAAGACTTCACACCTGGAGGCCACTCATATCTGCAGAGTATTGTTCCATTAAATTCTTCAAATAAGTTAGTGGCTGTAATAATGTTGATTCTGCAGAGCATTTCAGGTAAATAACAAGCTTTTGTTTGAAATGAAGAGTTTAAGATGCATTATTCCCAAAGCCTTAAAATACTACTTAATATTTGCACTCAATGTTTGTTCAGTTCTGAAATGCTATCAAAGATATAAATGGCACTCAAGAATAGTGAAATAAAGTACATGAAATAAAAATGTAAAACAGTGATTTTTAATAAAAATAAGTCATTTACTCAGTTAAGTATCAACAGAGTTGCTTTCCAAAATTCCAAAAATCAAACAACTATCAAATATCATTTGTCTTTAAGAACCTTGTTTGAACAGGACAGGTTGCAGGATGTTCCATACACTCCATTGGAGACATTTAGAGTGGATTCTCATCCAGTGGTGTGAGATAGAATGGGAATCTAATGTTAATATTAACACTATGATAATATAGCACAACCTCATTCATTCAGCAAAAATCACATGCAGGAAAATGCAATGGAAAGAAAATTGGGTAGCAGCTTGCAGTAAGAAAAGCAGGTCCTATTTACTTATCTTTGTGGAACCATTCTATTATCTATCAAAACATAGTTCACAAACTTTGTTCCAAATTCTTATACCAGACATGTGAACTCCTCTTCATTCCTCCACCCCTGTATTGTCTCGCTCCTGTGAACAGAATTATGTTGGGTCTACTGGTTTAAAAGTGATGAGTTTAGTGTATTGCTTTTCTGCAGGAAATGAGGAAATCTTCTCAATATGTGAAAAATTCAGTTACAATTTAAGCCTTTATCTTCATTATAAATCACAGATAAGATGAAAAGTCACCCATCATTAAAGTTCATTTTCACTTTTGTTTGAAAGAACAAAATAATGACAGTCAGGCACTGAAGAAAATTCATCAGGCTTAATGAATATGAAGGGAATGCAATTAGTTTTTTGTCTCAAAAGAAGATGATACAGCATTCAAGCCTTTGATTAAGACATATAAGACTGTTAGGTCTGTGGGTCACACCTTTCTCAGTTCAATCACAGTTGCAGAACCAGGTTTAATTTCTTGATCATCAACTTATTGAAAGTTGCTCTTTGGTCAGAAGTACGTGCAGAGGGTTGCACTGAAACTTGGTGCAGCCAACACAATGGCTCTGTGGGGAAGGACCGCAGTATCGGCTCCTTCTGCTACTGCACATGGTGGGGCTGAGTCGGGTGGGGCAGCCTTCAATGAAATGGTGTATCACCCCAAGGGACCAAATGAATGGCAATGGTGCCATGGTCTTAAAAAAAAGCTTTAACACTATTGAATGTATTGACCAAATGACACTAAGAATGTAGAGAGTTTTGCACTATGTTTTTCTTTTGTATATTATTATGAATAAAGTTAATCTTGAAATTAAAAAAATCATTCTTCCTACTTTCCTTCATGGTGTCTTTCAGATTCTAGCTCACTCCCAGCATGAAAGGTAGTAGAGCCACTGCCTCCCAGGTGCCAGAGAACCAGGTTCAATCCTGACCTCGGGTGCTGTCTGTGTGGAATTTGCATGTTCTCCTTTTGGTAATGCGGGTTTCTTCCTGTGAGTTTACCCCACATCCCAATGATGTGCAGGTTGGTAGGTAAATTGGTCACTGTAAGTTGTCCCAAGTGTCTCAGTGAGCAGTAAAATCTTGGGGGAGATAATGGCAATGTGGAATCAATGTAGGATTAGTGTAAGTGGGTGGTTGATGGTCAGTGCAAACTTGGTGGACAGAAGGCCCTGTTTCCGTGCTGTGTCTTCTCTATGACTTTGCTTCCCAGAAATACTGCATTCCCTGTGGATGCTGTTACTGTATATATCTGTGATGTGCCACCTATGTCACCCCTTAAGCGGTGTGATAGGAAGATCACCCAGTTAGAGATGAAGGTCCATCCCAGCCCAGCTTCATTCAGCTTCATATTTCCACCTAATGTGAGTTTCTCTCACATTCCTAGAAGTATCCCTGCAAACTTCTCACTTCTCACTCCTTGCTTAATATTGAAGGATAGGTTATCTCTATCGCTAGTGCATGGTCACAGTCTAGAAAATGAGATGAAAATACAAAAAATTATATAGAGAGAAGGATACTAAAGTAAGGTTAAAATATGCCCTTGGGATATATTCAGTGCTGGAGTTATGATAAAAAAGGTAACACAAAGCAATTGATCAGAAGACCTACTGACATTATGCAAGTGAACTGAAATCAGAGGTACTATCAGAGCATTCCTTGTCAACCCTTAGTTGAAGGAATTATCTGTGATATAACGGCATATGAGGTTGGGAGAGATTTGTAAGAGAATCCTGGAAGAATTTACATATTATCTTACAACATAGAAGAAGGACATTTGGCTCATTGGTCTATACCAGCTTATAGAGCAATTCCAGTCACCACTAATTTTCCCTGCAACCTATTGTCTCCCCATCCCTATTAATTCTATCATCTGTCTACACAAGAGGCAATTTACAGTAGCCAATAAACTTACCAACCTGCACGTCACAAGGATGAAACTGGAGCACCCAGGGGAAACACATGTGGTCACAGGGAGAACATGCAAACTCCACACAGCATAGTCATAGAGTCACACAGGATGGAAGCAGGCCAGTCGGCCCACCCTGCCCACATCAATTGATGGCCACCCATCCGTATTAATCCCATTTTACATGCCTTTGGCTAGGCGATGCATTTGCTTGTTTGAACACTTAAGTGCTGTCAGCAACTCTGCTTCCACCACTCTCTCTGGCAGAACATTCCAGGTACTCACCACTCCCTGGGTGAAAAAGATCCCCCTCAGATATCCTTTAACACTCTCACCCCTGATCCTAAATCCTAAGGTTGGATTGTATCTGGATTGCTGGAGCAATAAGGCAGCAGCTCTATTAGCTGTGCCACTCTACTGCCTGAATTTGGCATATATTAACTGAACCAATGGAAATAAGAGAAACAAGTCACATAAAATCAGTATAAAGGTATCTAAATGGTAGCAAAGATCAGAAACAAGCCACTTAAAACCTCAGGGTTTTACTGCTGATTGCAAGTCTAGTGCTGGAATGCATCTACAAGGACTAAAACGACTGAAGATGCAAGTTGTGGGAGATTTAGATGTAAAAGACAAGCTGTCATAATATTCTAGCTTGAATCACCAAATGAATCTGTAAGAAGAATGCCAGTGCCATTTGCCTGTTGTTCTGAGCTAAGGTGGTTTTAGCATTGCTGGGTATAATATTAAATGGTTGATAGATGTCAAAGTGAAGAACGCTCCAAGATCTTGCGGCATGCAGTTTAGACAAATTTAAAATGCAAATTACTTTGAAGATCCTATTATTTTTCTTTTATGTCCAGGTTTCCATATAAAATGCAATCAATCATGTGAAATAGAGAGGCACCAATGGAACCAGCTAATATTAGCCAATGAGTTGGGGGAAATATTGACTGCAGTTGTTGAGCATATGGGTGTTCACTAACAGTTGCACAATGTTCAAATGCATTCATACCCTCTCCTCAGTTAATGAAGCAGCCCACATTCACAGGCAATAAGATCTAGACAATATTCAGGGCAACAGGACAGATGGGACAGCTCTGCTGGGAACTGGCATAGACCCAATGGCTGAATACCCTCCTTGTGCGTTGTAGTAAGTGAAGGAGTTCCGATTGTAATCATGCTGCAGTTTCTGTGAGCTTCAAGAGCCAAGCTTCCTTTACTCTTGTTGCTGGCAGTTTACTCCAAACTTGTTTTCTCTTTGGACAAAAGATTATAATTGAAAACAATGTGTTTTTTTTGTTCTGGCGAGGGGTGTGGGAGAATGGGTTAAATTCAAGTATCTAGAAATGGGCTGGAATGTGCGGAATTCTGGTTTAAGCTCAGTCATGTCCATCTACTTGTGCTTCCTGAAGCTCAATATTGAAACCAAAGCTTAAGGATTCAATGGCAATTCACGGGGCTCAGTAATAGTCAGACACACAGAAAGAATAAATGATGCTTTCTGGGCCCCAATTGGAAAAGGTTTCATTGAGAGCGTTTTATCCTTCAGAGGGAAGCAGCAGTAACAGCAACAGCCTGCTGAGGAGAGACTGTAGACGGCCAACAGCAAAGGGAACCAACACCAATCCAACTTTCAGGACAAAATACCAATGGAGCAATGGTTGCTGGGTGTCTCAAAAAGTCTATGTCAGTGAATGCTTGGCTTAATTTAGTTAATGTTTTAAATAAATTGTTAGGGTCTTTACGTGTTTTTAACTAAGTTTATTTATCACTTTTTTATTGTTTTATTCTCTTTGAATAGTTTTTTGATTTATGGTGAGCAGACAAAGGTTATCAGTGTGTCCTGGGGGTGGGCTGCAGGGACAGAGATCTGAGGGTGAGCTGTCGCTCAGATCATGCTCTACCTTGTTGGTTGGTGCTGAGTGCAACATGTCAGCTCATTCAGCTCTCTGTGGGTGCAGGCAGGCAGAGGCAGTGGGCAGTGAGCCCAGGCATCAGACCATGTCCTTGACAAGCTGCTCCAGTAACTGCTAGGTGCTCCTATTAAACAACAGAAACTGAACTATATGACATTTTCTCAAACCCCATGTGCCTATCCTTGTGCAATTATAAATCTTTACTCTTCCTTTCCCTTTTACTCCTATGTGGTGTAGCCCGTGTAGCAGAGGGCAAGGATGCTCCTTAGATCCTTCATCTGACTATTGGGAAGGTCTTGGTTGTCATGATCTGGATGCTTTGGGTCCATGAGAGCCTCCTGCATTGGCTCTTCCTCCTGCATCTGTCCATTGGGCTATGATGCATTTTGCCAGGTAGTCAATGTTATGTGGAGTAAACCAGCTTGGTTGTCCTTGGAGAACTATAATGGTGGAATCTTGGAAGGAGGCCAAATGGGACTATTCATCTGAAGTGTATGACAGTTGATGGTTGTTGGACTCTTCTGTCTTTTCTTCTCATACCGAGTTTGAAATATTGTTTCATGTAGCTAAGTATACCTCATGTTGTTCCATGTACCAGATAAGAATATACTGATCAAATGAAGAAATGGTGATTGAAGGCATTAAAGAAGGTAGTGTAAAAAAGCTGCCAGCACATTAAAAAGTGTGCCTTGATTCCCAAATTCAGCTCACAATAAATGTATTTGGGCATATGGAACAATTTGAACCCAAATTTTAATTTGGGGCAGCTATCCTTCTGGTGGGACTGAGTTGGGTGGCAAACCCTCCTGATCTTGTCAACATTCTAAGCCCCAAATTGGACTGGATGGGAGGAGCCTACATGGGATACCTAATGAATTGCCTCAGTCATTCAGATAAATGATGAAGACAGATTTACTGGGAATATTTCATTGGGAAGGGAAGCACAGTACTGAGATATCCACAGAAGGACGGCCAGGGTTGGAGTATCCGAAGATTTCAGCGTGGGACTTGATGAAGTTAACATGTTACCACTGACAAGAAAAATCAAATAGAGTATCTCTTTCAGCTTTGTATAACAGCAGCTTTCCTTCCCATGAGCCATGAAATTTAGTGCACTCCATATAAAATGCATTAACCTAGTTGAGGTTGGATTAGGGTAACAGGAAAGCAACCGAGAACTTTTCTATTATGGACTGAAATTTAAACTGGACAATGAAACTGTGGGGATATTTTCATGTAAGTATTTAAAATAGAAATTGTTGCGCTAAGCATTTTAGTAAAATTCTTTCATTCATTTTACAAAAAAGCAAAGCATTTATATGCTATGAATGAAAAATCACTTAACAGCATGAAGGAATTTATGAAATCAAACTACATGATTTAAACTTACATTTCAGGGTAGTAAAAATGAATTGGTTTTGGAGGTATCATCTGTTGGCTGAGATGCTAAACCAATTTGTTTGCATGGGTATACAAACATCCCAAGACCAGTTGAAGAGAAGGAGGTTCTCCTGGCCTTTCCTTAGCTATAGCTTGAATTCAAAAATGACCTGATCCTTCATTCACTTTCAGCAGTTTCAAAAATATTTAATTGATGGGAAAGTGCTTTGGAAGATCATAGTGCACTACATAAATGCAAAGTTTTCTTTCTTAGTTTCCTTCACCATTTTGCCATTTTTAATTTGCTTTGTACTTTAAAAAAACCTCGAAATCTTCTTGGAGCCTTTGTTGTTGTTAAGTACACATGCTAGAAATGTATTTAGTTAATAGCAGTTAAACATTGCACAGGCTGATTCCCCTGTTATTTTATGAACAATGAAATTCCATAATAACTTAATTTGTTAAGACACTGATAATTTTAGATATATTTTTGCAGTAGCATACAAGACATAACAAATAAAGCACTGAAGCTTGGATAATCCGTATGTAAGTAAATGATAGATATAATCAGCTTGCTAGAGACACAGTTCAAATAACTGCAGATTTCTCATTGTAACGTTCAAAGGAATAGAAAAAAATACCTGGGGAGTTAAAGCATTGTTAAAAAGAAGCGATCTGGCAATAATCAAAAGAGAATGAACCTTAGACAAGGTAAGGACTGAATCAATTTAGGCAGAAACTTGTCAAGTGAAGGAAAAGAAGTTAATGATTGGAAATTGTTATAGCCCACCAGAGCAAAAGGAAGAAACTGATACAGATTTATTGAAGCAAATAAAAAGAACATCAGAGTACGAAGGGTACTAATTATGTACAACTTTAATTACAGACATCATGTATAATGATGGTTGAGATCTTTCAAAGAAGGAGGAAATTCATAAAATTAATAGAGAACTATTTGATCTGGGTGCTTAGAATGGCGTCCAGAATAACCGTTCCTGATCCAGTTGTGATCCAGTTCAAATACTGTGCCTTTGAGTCTTGTGCTTTTTCCAATGCATGGACCAGGTAAGATGGATGTAGGGTTTCAAAGGTGAATGGCTTTAAGACAATAAACAAAGATAACAGAGGAAGACAAACTGGCAATTAAACCTTGGATGGAAATACTAAACAAGCAGAATGCTGTGAGCAATATAGTAAATTGTATGAAAATGGCCCTTAAGTATAGAATAAGAGAGCATTATCAAATATTGATCCAATGCTTAAATAGGAATATTAAGGCAAAAATTACCAATTTTTATTAATCCAAAAATTTAAAAGAATGAAAGATTAGAAATGGTACCAAAATAATAAATGGATGAAAAGAAATTGAGAAAATCAAAGGTGAAAGTAAATTTATTTTGGTTTGTTTACAACTAATTCAGATTTATAAACATTGTGAAAGGAAAAAGTCTTCACTTCCTGCAGTGAATTGATAAATTCAGTTGTTAAGAACACATATAAAAATTGGCAACCGCTAGAAAACAGTCAGTCCCATCCCAAAATATATGCCTCTTTGTTGTGTTGTACATTTCCCAGGTGTAATGAAGGGAAAAGATCTACCTTATGATTTAGCTTGCTATTTTCACAGCAACATGCATTAGAAATTATAGAGAAGAAAGAGAAATGTTATAATGTTAAAAGTATTCGAGGAGAGGACATATTCTACATTAGTACAAGGAAATAGATATAAAGATGTATTCTGTGCACCTGTGTCTTTAACCTGGGATATGCAGAATGTATCAAGCTGTTACTACTGCAGTAGGTAAAGACCCAGGCCTATGGATGTTAATAAGGCTCAAGTTCTTGGTGTGACCAGGCTATGGTAGAACGGAAAATTAGTTTAAAAGATACAACAGTAGACAAGTAATGCACAAACTTTAAAGAATTAATACACAGTTTGCAACAAATGTATATTCCTTTAAGGCCACAAAAAATCAATAAGAAAAATAATTTAACCATAGCTAACAAGAAGAGGTAAAGTTGACATTAGATCAAAGGAAAAGGCTTATAAAATTGATGAAAAGAGTAAGGATTGAGAATTTTTCAGAATTCAGCAAAGGGGTCCAATTGATAAGGACAGGGAAAGTCAAATATGTGTAATCTAGTGAGAAAGAAGAAAAGAGACTGCAAAGGCTTGTTGTAATAGTCCGTAAAAGATACGCAAAAAGTAAGTTAGCAAATACTAATGTGGATCCCCTAACAAAACCAAGAACTATGTTGGGGAATAAGAAACTGGCAGATAAACAAATATTTAGCATTTGTCTTCCTGGGAAAAAAAATCAAAAGTAATTGGGAAAATTGTGGAAAATAACAGGTCTAGAGAGAATGAGGAGAGGAAAGAAATTATTGTTACTAAAAATAGTATTGGAGAAATCAATGGAACTGAAAGCCAACAAGTCCCCAGGATCTGATAACCTACTTTACAGGATATGAAACAAAATGGTGATAATCAACGCACTGGTTGTCATTTCCAAAATTCCAGAGATTCTAAAATGGTTCCCACAGATTAGAAAGTAGAAAATGTAACTCCATTATTTAAGAAAGGAAAGATTACTGGAATGTCCCACAGCCTTATGTACTCAACATATAACACAGACAAAGATGTATAATGTGCTTCCAAGTGCCACATTAACCCATTTGGTGTCACCTTATCAGAGATATTCCCTTTCTTCACCCCATTCACCCCTCCATCTTCTCTGAAAACTAACTTGTTTTCTTGCTTCCGCAGTTCTGACAAGGGGTTTCGGATGTGAAATGTTAAATTTGTTTCTCTTCCCACAGATGCAGCCTGACTCACTGAGTGTTTCCAGCATTTTCTGTTGTTATAAAAGAAGTAGTAACAGAATACTCAGAAAATAATAAACAGATAAGCAGGGTCAACATGGATTTTGGAAAGGAAATCATGCCTGATGGATCTGTTAAATTTCTTTGAGATTACAAAAAGCACTATAGATAAAGGTGAACCAGTTGATATGCATTTGGAATTTCAAAAGGCCCTCAGTTAAGTGCCACACAAGAGGTTATCAAGCAAAATTAGAGTGCACAGATTAGGGGTAACAGGGATTAATGCAGAAAACCCAGAGAGTGTGGGTTTGGATATTGGTTGGAGAGCAGTGTGACCAGTATTGTGCCATAGGGATTGGTTCTGTGCACTCAATTCTTCACAATCTATATCAATAACTTGAAAGGGGCTGGGGGGAACCAACTATAAAGTGTTCAAGTTTGTTGATGATACAAAGCTGGGTGTCAATATAGGTTGTGTGAGGATTATGCAGAAAGGCTCTAAGCTTCAAGAAACAAGCTAAGTGAATGGGTAAGGATGTAGCAGACAGAACATAATATGAAAAGAAATGTGAAGTCTTCCACTCTGGTTAAAAATAGCACAGAAGATTATTTCTTAAATGGTGAGGGATTGTAAAATGTTGGTGTTCAGAGGAGCCTGGGTGTCTTTGTACACGAACAACCGAAAATTAACATGCAGGTAAAACAAGCAATTAGAAAGACAAACAATATGTTGGTCTTCATTGCAAGAGAATTTGCTTACAAGAGTAAAGATATCTTAGTGCAATTATATGGGGTCACAGTGAGACCTGACCAGGAATATTATGTCCAAGTC
The DNA here is from genome assembly GCF_009764475.1 of Pristis pectinata. Lineage (NCBI taxonomy): Eukaryota > Metazoa > Chordata > Chondrichthyes > Rhinopristiformes > Pristidae > Pristis > Pristis pectinata. Next base: position 50,602,308 of record NC_067415.1, on the reverse strand, counting down.
TAGTCTCACTCACCAGGATATTTACAACAGAGGGATTGCAAGGAGCATATCATCAGATTGATTCCTGGGATAAGAGACTGTCCTATGAGAAGATTCATTCAATAAGTCATAGATATCCAAACATAAAAATGGCTGTGCTGAGCATCGACAGTTCTGATTTGAACCATCAACAAAATTCATCAAGGTATAACCCATTGAATTCCCAGCAACATTTGGAGCTCTAGGTCTTGTCTTCTAAGGCTTTCTACTCCCACTGCTCTCTGTGCCTGAGAGACTGATTGACATCTCTTCCCTACTTTTTATCTCTCCCTTTAGGTCCCCAAGAAGCTTAGAGCCCACGATTTTCCACACTGTACCATTTTTTGTAACTTCTTAGTTCAGGTTCATCTTCCCATGGTTGCCAACATCCAACACCCATTTAAGATGTGCAGGCTCTTTCTTTACCTATTCTCAGACACATAAAATATGCTTCCCTGCTAAGTATTGCCAGCCAATAAATAGCACAATTAATATAGAGTGGAAGCAGAAATTATTCAAATGAATAGTCAGCATAAATTTGATGTGCTGTTTCATTTCAATCAATAGAAGTGGGTTAACTACAAATGGTAATCCTTGTATCCATTTTTGGGGGCTATCCAATTTATCCTCCCTCTTTTCTAAATATCCTTCTGTGATATTCTCTATTCTTTCCAAAACATTGAGTCACTTACTGATTCTTGGTCATATACAAATAGTTTTGCTGCTTTATTTATAGAAAGTAAATGCAATTATATAGAAATAGTCAAAGCAAATTAATAACACTTCACTCAATTTCATTGGTCCATTCATAAAAAAAATGTAAATAAACACTGATTCAAATGCCCTATCCTTTTAGAGCAGTGACTTTTTTTTGATAAAAAATGGAAAACAAATGACCTTCTATATCGTAGCTTCCTTCTCCAAGCCGAGGCCCAGGACTGTCTCACGCAGGATGTGCTTTAAAATTTGTCACTCAAGATCTAGGTCTTGAAATTGTCCATAGAAACACCATACCGGCCTCCTGTGTGTGCAATTTCCACAACCTACTGATGAAGGAGTAGTAATTAATTTTAAGGTATGCTCTCTGGCTTTGAATTGCCCAGCAGAGAAAATTGTTGCTCTCCTAATTATCTAAATGTTTTGATTACAATACTCCTCAGCCTTCGACGTCAAAGCAATACCAGTCGGTTATGTAACTTTGCCTCAGAATTTAACCTTTTAGGTCCTACCTTCATTATATTGAATATGCATTGTAACTTCTCAATGCCAATATACCTTCTTCCAGACTAGAAAGCTGTTCTCTAAACAGGGGCTGTTCATAGCGCAGTAAAACCAAAGCATCACTAACTTACTTTCGAAAACCAACCTCTTTGAGACGAAAGTCAACAATCCTTCAGACTTTCTGATAACGTCCTGTACCAGAAAAGGGCCTGAATCTGATAACTGGGCAACTAATACAATGAAGATAACTAAGCTTCATTGGTTCGCTATTGCTTGTAGGATGCCAGAAAACTGCTTCTCTTCATCTTGACACTTTAAGCTTTAGAGTAGGATGTTTCTGTTTTAGATGTGATCAATATGCTCCTGAAGAATGTGTGCTCTTCTCATTTTTGCTGTTCTACCTCAGGAGATGCTGCTTCTGATGCTTCAAGTTAGGACTGCACCTTTCTGAACCCTGTCTACCCACACACATCCTCTACCCCCACTCCACCGTCCCTGCTGCTTCTATCCCAGATAGTCTCAGGTTACAAGGATGAAAAATCTCGGTGCTTTGTCAATCTTGTTTCAGCACTTTCTTTAATAGAACTTCTCTTTGAAGCATGGCCTCTACTAACCGTTCTGCATGTATTACTTCATTCCACAGCCATTTCCTCACTGCATTACATGAAGTGGGAAGGGAAATGAGAGGCAGGGGAGTGAGGAGTGAAAGCAAGAGGAAAAGGGGGAGGTGGCCTGAAAAGCCATAGTTAGAAACATGGTCAGATGAGAGGCTGCAACATGGGACCGGGAATGGGGCCTGGTATGTGGCTGGGCAGAGGAGCTGGAGACTGAAGCATGAGCAAGAAGGGGGTGAAAGGTGAGGGAGAAGACAGTGGGCACGGTCTGCAGTGCCTATAGGTTTGTGTGGATGCTTGAGAAGTAAATATGCACTTGCCATATATATGTGTGCCTGGCTGTGTGCAAGCAGGGCCTGGTCTCCAGTCGTCTTGTTTATGTTGTCATTGGATCAAGCCCTTGCTCTGTGAAACCTGTGAGGTAGCTAGTATGCAATGGCTACCCAACATTAATAGAAACCACAGGCAATTTCCACTCCACAATATGAAGTTCGGGACCTGGGAATGTCAGGACCTGGACTACCACAGCAAGCACCTCAAGGTTCCAGAAAAATACCACCAACACTGTCTTGGCAAAATCCAACAGACTGAAGTACAAGTGAACCAACAACAATGTCCTCTCCCAGGTCAACATCCCCAGTACTGAGGTTCTAGTTACAGTCAGTCAGCTACTTTGGATAGGCCAAGTCATTCACATGCTCAATACCAGACTTCTGAAACAAACATTCTATTTTGAATTCTGTCATGGGAAGAGTTCACCAGGTGGACAGAGAAAAAAATCAACAATGTACACAAAGACTCCTTGAAAAACTGCAATATCCTCACTGACTGTTGGGAATCTCTAGCCAATGACCCCTTAAAGTAGAGAAGGGACATTCGGGATGGCACTGAGAACCTCAAGGCCATACATCGGGAGAGCACAGAAACCTGTGTAAGTAGCAGAGGAATGTATTACCTCACCAACTGCCCATCTGATTGCCCGGTCAAGCATCTCTTGCCCATTCTGTGGAAGAATCTGCAGTTCCCACACCTCAGAACCCACAAAACTGGAGTGGAGGTGAGTCATCTTCGATCCTGAAGACTGCCTAAGAAGGAGGAGATTACATCCTCTAATATTTGATTATATTCTTTACCTTCTTACTTCATAATTCTAGTGATCTGGGCTCAATGCTCACCTCAGGTGCTGTCTGTGTGGAGTTTATATGTTCTCCCTGTGAGCATGTGTTTTCACTGGGTGCTCTAGTTTTCTCCTGCCTCCCAAAGATATGCAGGATGGTTAACCAGCTGCTATAAATTACTCTTGTGTATGTGGGTGGTAGGAAAATTGCTCTCTCTGTGTGTGTGTGTGTGTGTGTGTGTGTGTGTGTGTGTGTGTGTGTGTGTGTGTGTGTGTGTGTGTGTGTGTGTGTATGTGTCTGTGTGCGTGTGTGCGTGTGTGTGGGGGGGTTGGTCGGGGGGGTGGAGTTGATGGGCATATGAGAGAGAATAGGCTACAGGGACATAAGTAGGGGAATGGAACTGATAGGAAAGCTCTGAGAGCTGAAATAGACTTGATGGGCCAAATAGTTTTCATCATAACTATGATAAGAAGATAATGAAAAGTATTCCTCCAGCGGTTTGGTCTTGCCAGCTGCTGGCATATAATGGTTTACAGATGTTAGATGTAGCAGCTCCTTTTCCGGAAAGAGAAGCTTAGACTTGCCTACTTCACCATTACCAATGGATGCCACTGTAGCAGATCACTAGGTTGTGAATCCCATCCTAAAAATCTTCCGAAATTAATCGGCCAGTGTGTTGACTCCAATCAGGAGAGCTTATGGTGGCTTGGAAATCAATAGCAGCAGTTTGTTTGTCTTCACTGGTTTTAGGAGCTGAGATCTACTGTATATAGGCCAGCACAAGTTGAGGGCTCGACTTCAGTGCAGACAACTGAATGAATTTGGACTTACTGGGCTCCTCTGATCCTAGACCCAAAAACTCTTATCGATGTTCTACTTCAAACAACAATTTCCAAATGAGGCCAACTCTCCATGTCCTCCAGTACAATACAGACAGTACTGGCCCTTGAGCAGCCTGTGACTGCTTCTCCATCTTTTGAATTAGGACTGTCCAGGTGCAGGGTCCTTTTGTTCCCTCTTCAGAGTCTCCTGGCCATGCATGGCTGCACTAGTGGAAAGAGATTACTGTGAGGCACTCTTGGATGTGGGCAGGCTTGATGACAATGATTGTGCTGGCTTAAGGGAGAGCCATTTTTAGGAGATACAGAGATGGCAAGGTTGGGGTTTCAAGCTGCAATACCATTTTAACTGACAATTGAAACAAGCTGTCATCTTGATATGAAGTGGAAACCTAAGTTTGGAATGACTGCTGGAGGTGCGATTCAACTTATTAGCACCGCTTTGGTGCCTGTTCATGATTTTTCACTAAATTAACGCTGATTCTTACAGGCCAACAAAAAGAGGAAGGGTGTATATCAAAGTGATGACTCAGAAAACCCTCTTTAAAATAATCAGGGAAGGAAAAAAATCACACCACAGAAGGATGCTGTGATTTGATTATTTCAACTGCACTAGAGCTAGCTCTTAAACTGGAGTAATCACCAGCTATTTCCCAACACTCTCATTACATCCTATTATATTCCCAGTTTTCAAATGCTTATGCCTTTATATTATGTTACAGTCCTTATCTCAATAGCCATCTGTGGTAAAGCATTCTATGTTCTAATAGTATTCAGAATAAAAAGAATCAAACTTTCCCCTTCAGTGAAGTTGCTTATTATGGGATATGGATGACATTGGCCTGGATGTTACTGATTTATCAATCAGTGGAAACAATCTTTCCGTTAATCCTCTCAAAGCTATTTATCATTTTGAGAATCCTTCAACCATGTCTGCACATGTTCACCCCAGGTTATGAATGTTCAACTTATGGACATCCTGTACATACAAATGAGCATCGGGAAGGCCAGTGGGATGGATGAGGATGGATTTGCCAGCTGTGGTGGGCCTGCAGGCATCTTCTGCTGGGGGGGAATGGGGTACTTCTGTGTGCCTTCTCTCCCCACCTCCCTACTGAACCAAGCAGAACTGGAAACACTGAACAAAGTCACCGGTTCACTCACTGAATCAGTGAGGCCAGCTGGTGGCCACTTTTACTGTGCCTGCTCGCTCTCCCATCACACTGTTTCTGTGATCTTCTCCCACAAATTGTTTTCGTTCATTTACCACTCATGAACAGTTGTCAGGAATGGAATCCTGTCCTAACCTGGAGACTGCCGGCATCTATCAAACCTTTCTTTCTAATTGTAACCTTTTATTAATGGTATACTTTTAGTGAAACTTCATAGTAACGTCCTCATATTTTTATTATAATTTCTAGAAAATAAGCCTCAGAAGTGTATATGATATTTCAACTGAGGTTTAACTATTGTACAAATTCAACTTCGCTTCTGCATATTCAATACCTCTGCACAAAATACACACCAATCAGCAGTCCTTTCATTGCAATATATTTTGTGCGACATTGTGCAATTGAGATTACGCCTGTTTTAGAAAATAGGGAGTTGACATGATGAATGTTCACCAGACTGATTCCTGGGATGAAGGGATTGTCCTTTGAGGAGAGAATAAGTAGACATGACTAATACTCTCTTGAATTTACAAAAATGAGAGGGGAACCCATTGAAACATTCAAAATTCCTACATGCATGGCTCAACAAGGTAGATGCAGGGATAATGTTCCCTGTGACTGGTGTGTCTAAAACCAGGAATCACAGAATCAAAATAAGGGATTCAGGAAAATGGCTTGAAGTAAAAGATCGCCTTTGGTCATACAGTATGAAGAGGCATGACTGGCTGAATGACCTACTCCTGCTTCCATTTCTTATATTCCAGTTGGAGATGGATACGGATTATTGGGTATCTGTAGGATATTGTGGGTTCTTCTGAAGTGGTCTGGAGCTGAGTTACACCTTCACTCATATACTTGCCCAGGCACAAGTGAGCACCAACTTGTGGTGTGATCATGTTTCAATGATTAATCTTGTGACATAGTCCTTAAGATTAAAATGACCCCACTATCCTTAATGTAATCATAACCCCATGGTTAATGGGCATATACCACACTCTTTTCCCTTTAAATGGGCGGTAGTAAACAATGCTGTCTAAGTACCTAAAAATGTTTATGCCAGAGGTTTATATAAATCAACATAGGTCAATTGTAAGATTGTATGTTTGCTTACATTCAAAATATAAGCTTGTAAATCTTGTTACATTAATGAATTCACATACACATATGTGTACTTCAACAGCTCCTGCTCTTGTAGTACCCCGTAGTTTTGTAGCTGATCCAACTGGGTCTCTGCTCAATGGTGATCCCCAGGATATCAATGGTGGGGGACTTGGCGAAGGTAATCCCTTTGATTGTCAAGGATAGGTCGTTACACTGTCTTGTTGGAAATGGTCATTGGCTGGCACTTCTCTGCTGCAAATGTTATGTTCCTCAGACTAGCAATGCCATCTCCAATTGCTTCCTCTGGTACGTCTTTACAAACATGTAACTGAAATATTCTGAATGGTGCTGGGTTGAAGTGCGCCTTTAGATACGCAACCATTGTATCAAATGTAGCATAAAGTGCACTTTGTGGTGGCAACAAATTTGCAAGTGTTGGAGCCCACCTTTATTAATTATTCAAATTTTTTCCACTCAGAGATAAACATATTTTGTTCTTCAACATTGTTGCATGTTTTCTCTTTTCTCACAATGCCATTAGCCCTGAAGAACATGTCTACATGCTCCATACTTTTCTGTTTTCTTCCATTTCCCAAGCTTTCCAGTAAATCCTATTTGTTTTGTTCCTGCCATCTTGTCTTGAGGACTCTTTAGGCTGCTCATCTTATGAGGGTTTGGGCATGTGCCTCCTGTTTTACCACAGTTTTGCAAACTCATCCAGTCTTTCTTTCGACACCCTGGGCATTTCACCTTCATCACCAGTGTAGCGTATTGTGACTTCTTCTGAAACTTTCCATTTATTCACCCATTAAGATACACAGTAAAAAATAAAACACAACTGTTTCTGATGGCATTTGGCTTTCAATTAAGGTTACAAGGATAGAACAAACAATGCCACAATGATTAGCCATATGATATAGTTCCTAAACTGACAATGATTCCACCATCCTTAAAGTAACTACTACTCCCACAGCAATAGACATCGCAGAACGTCTTGTGAAATGGAAGGGTAGGGCAGTGTGGTTGGGAGTGGAGGGTAGAATAGAAACAGAGGAAGGCCTCCTCTGGTACAGTTACGCACATGCAAAGTGGCCAAAGGAGATGATACGTGCAATTCCTGATCCCCAGCTGAATAACGTTCTCACCACTGGGTCAGCATCAACCTGGAGAATTGTTAACAAGTGTTGGAAAGGAAACAAAATCAACAATGAAGGCAAACCAACCAACTGATAGAGTAAAATACAACCAGCTGCATCAGATCTCAAAAATGAAATTAAATTTATCTTTTGATTTTAAGAGGAAATTAATTAAGTCGCTTCTTAGGTATGGGTCTGCCACAGTGAATAACCTTATCTAAGCTTGGAAGATGGGGTATACTTACATTAGGCTTGCATGTGCCTGAAAGCTGCTCTCAAAATAAACTCCAGAGGTTTGATTGGAAAACCCAATTACATCAAGTGCATGTGCCTCTTCAAGGGTAGCAGAGAGTCAGCCCTTCAATACTTGCTTAAAACCTCTCTATTGCTCCGCATGGCAACAATTTCATGTTGCCATTGGTTTGTCTGTGGTGAGGTTGGGAGCTTGTATAGCTGCTTACATAAGTAACAGCTATAAACATAAATATCAAGCTGATGGCAATTGCCCACAAGCCTTCAGTAACCCAGAGTTCCTAATAAACTATCAACATCAATTCTAAGGTTCTTGTTTTAGATAAAGAAAATAGCAATTCACAAGATGTGAAAGAGTCTAAAACCAGCTGTATTCAGCAAATAGGACTAATAGAGATTGAATATATTGGGTGTGAATATCATATTTTAAGTCACTTTCACATTCATTGATAATGGAGATTGATTTTTCCATAAAAGAAGAATGATATTCTGTTTAAGTCATGCTTAAGTTCCTACAATTAAATCACTTTAGTATAAGGAGGAATAAGTGCAACCTTCTCCAAGGCTATTAAGTACTGTTACCCCATCACAATGCATGGTTTGTGACAGTTAATCTTACAGGTAAGACTGATCGACATACCCAGATGATATAAGTAGTGTTCTTGCATTGGTTCATTTTCCAGAATTTTGTAATTTATCACATGTTCTATCTTTCTTGAAACAGATGACACTAATGTGAGCAATCATTTTAAATTCTCAAAAGGTGCAATCTCTTGTCATTACGCATAGAGCCAAAGTCAGATCAGGCAATAATTTTATGTGTCAAGATCACCTTGTTTTATACTATTAGTTTTCTAAAGGTTGATGGTCAGATTCCATGGCCCAACTTCTTCAAAACTTGACAAAGTCCTGCTGTACACAAGGACATAACCAACTGGATTTTGCTCTCACCAGGTGCAGTGTAGTAAGTAGTGGGACCAGCAGAGAAAGGAAGCATTATTATATATGCTGTTGAGACATGGGTCTATGAGTTGGCCTATTGACAGGAAATTAAAAAAAAAGGACACTTCAGAGGTAAGTCTCAACCTCACTACAGGCAAAACCAATGCTCATGGTGAAATTGTTGTCATGTGGAGCATCAGCAATGGTTTCAGCAAACATTGAAAAGTTGACTTTCTGAGATTCTACAAGATTCACAGTGTTGAAAATGTTCTTGATGTAATCAGTAATCAGTTGTCTGTGTTTCCAGCTGGTAGTATGCTTCTCTGGTACTGTCCCAAGATGAGAGACTTCATTTAGAAAATTCAGAATCAAGACGAATAACACAAAACACTGCAGGAGCTGGAAATCTGAAATTAAAATGGAAATTACTGGAAATACTTAGCAGGTTAGGCAGAGTCCTGGTGAAAGCTCAAACTGTAATATTTTTGTCTCCACATATGCTGTGTAATGAGCCAACCATTTCCAGCATTTTGTTTTTTTTAGTCGAAGCTAAGTGTTTTGCCTTTGACCAATCATCTGCAAGTAGTGAAGTCTCAAAGTAAGAGATTGGAAACTGGCAGGAGATTACAAGGCTATTATTTGCCTTTGTCATGCCTTTTACCCCAACTTCAAATATGGCAATGCACGAAAAGCTGGAGGAACTCAGCAGGTCAGGCAGCATCTATGGAGGCAAATGGACAGTCGATGTTCTGGGTTGGGACCCTGCATCAACCTGAAATGTCAACTGTCCACTTCCCTCCATAGATGCTGCCTGATCTGCTAAGTTTTTAAATAATTTTTTTTTAAATTTTATTTACAGCGTGGTTACAGGCCCTTCCGGCCCAACGAGTCCGTGCCGCCCATTTTAAACCCAAATTAACCTACCTGTACATCTTTGCAATGTGGGAGGAAACCCACGCAGACACAGGAGAACATACAAACTCCTTACAGACAGCGACGGGAACCGAACCCCGATCGGTGGCACTGTAATAGTGTCGCGCTAACCGCTATGCTACCGTAGTGTGTTGCTTCAGATTCCAGCATCTGCAGTCTCTTGTGAATTCAAATATGTCAAGATTTTTAAACCATCCTTCCAACTACTTAGATGGAACAATGAATTCCTAAAATAAAATTGGTAAGGTATTAAATATACAAGAATGCTTTCTACTGTATTCTTATTCTTTACACAGTTTAATAATGCAAAATCCTTTTGGTTATTATGAATGTCAGTAAACATGTAAGAAAAAGGTAAGTAATTATCCATCTGCATTAATCCCATTGGTAATCATTGAAGAAACAGAAACTGGCCAAACATTTTTATTAATCCTAAAGTACAGTTTATAAATTTAAGTTTGTATTTTACATTCATGTCACCGCTTGTCAGAATGTAGTTCTTTAATTATTTTCTGAATTTGTCTTGGCTGCTGATTTCAATAGCATTTCTGATGGTTTGAACAACTTGTAAAAAGCAGTGTTAGGCACAACAAAAGAATTGTTCATTGGCAACAATAGGAATTCTTAGTTTATGACATACAGTTATAACACAGAAGAGATTTTTGATGCTGTCAAGAAAATAACAATAATAGCTAATAATTAACCAATTGTCAATTAACTTGTATTAGGTTACACTTTATGATAATTTAAGATTTTAATTATGTGCCAAGATTTTAATTAGGTGCCTAATTTGGAAATGGTGCAAATGGGACGATTTGTAAACCTAAGAAGAAGGCAGTTATATATAAGTAGCTTTGAGTGCAACAGCTGACATTCTTTTGAGAAGGAACAGAATCGGAATAGGGATAAGGTCAGTCAATAGTAGTAGTATCTGAAAACGTATATCTATGCTAAAAGCTCTGTGTTTTTACACACCATTCTCTTAGATCAGTGTGAACTTTGGTGAGGTTAGATTACTGGTGATAGAATTAAATAAATTAGTTAAATTAAACAAATAAACTATTTGAAGACAGGACCAGATGATGTTTAACAGCTGTGTTGCATGGAAGTTGATGGAAACAATTGGGATCCATGAGGACCACATCTGCGGGATGTGCCTGTAGTTTGGAGAAATTCGGCTCAGATCTGATGAGCTGGAGTTTGAGAATCCAATATTGCAATATATCAGGGAGTGTTAATTTATCTGGATAATTTGATCCAGAAGACAATCACACCCCTTTGTCTAAATATTATAGAATCGGATCATTGAGGAACAGGAAGGTATGACTAGGTGTACAGCAGGTGTAGGAGTCCAGAAGATAGAGATGCAAGAGCCTCAGTGCTTGCAGTTGTCCAACAGATACAAGGTGGATGAGGGTAGAGACAGTAGGGTGGATGGGCAAAAGAACAGTGATACAAGGGGCTATTCAAGTTGTCTAAAAAGGAATGAGGCAGTGATATTTAACGGTATAGCTTGCAGGATAGATACTGTTCTCTGTAGTCATAAGTATGAGTCACAAAGGCTGTGTCGCCCATCCATTGCTGGGGTAAAGCATATCTCCTTGAGAATTGCAAGGAGTTTGTGTGGGAGGGATAGATCTAGTTGTCATAGTCCATGTGGGAGCCAATGACATAAATAGAACAAAGAAAGAGGTTCTGTTGAAGGAATACAAACAGATGGGTCCAAATTAAAATCAGAATTACAAAGGTATTTGTCTCTGGATTGCCACCTGAACCACATGCAAATTGGCATGGGGCAAATAAGGACCGAATGTGACTTATTGATTGGTGTAGGACAAATGAGGTTCGGTTCATCAGGGTATTGGCACTAGTATTGGGGAAAGAAGGAACTGTTTCATTGGGACAAACTTCACATGAATTGGGCTGGGGCCTGAATCCTAGCAAATCAAATAACTAGGTTTATAGATAAATCCTTAAACTAAATAGTGAGACACTGAGTTCTGGGGACAGGCAATTTAGAAAGTTAAAGAGAAATGATAAAGTGAAAGTGTAGGGTACCAAAATGGATTATGATCATGAATCTGTCAGGAAAAGGCAATTCATACAATAAAAGTACAGTTTGAATTAGAGTCAAAGCAGGGAAAAAATAATCAAAAGGCAAAATTAAAGGCTCTTTATCTGCATGCGCAATATTTGTAAGGAGACAGGTAAAGTAATGGCCCAGGTAGAAATAAATTGATACGACTTGATAACCAATATAGAATGCGGTTGCAAAGTAACCAAGGTTGGGAATTAAATATTTCAGGATACTTTACTTTTAGAAGCTATGGACAAAATGGTAAAGAAGCTGCAGAGGCCCTGATATTAAAAAATAGGATAAAGGTGGTAAAGAGAAAGGATCTCAGCTCAGAAACCAAAACATAATATTGCTTTGAGTGGAGCTAAGAATCAACAAGGAACAGAAAATATCTGTTGGAGTTGTATATAAGCCCAAAACATAAATGGCTATACAGGGCATAGTATAAATCAGGAAATTAGAGGTATATGTGACAAGAGTAGTACATTAATTTTGTAATACATTAATATGTTAATCTACACATACATGAGCAAACCAAAATAGTGATAAATATGTGAAGGATGAAATTAATAAGGATGAGATTAAGAGATGTGTTGAGGAATCAATAATGGAACAGGCTATTTTAATTTCTAATGTTCTAATATTGTGTAGTGAGAGGGGATTATTCATAATATGTTTAAAAGGTCTTTAGGGAACAGTGATCATAATATGAGAACATTTATAAAAATTGAAATTGATTTAATTCAATCTGAAACCAGGGATTTAAATCAGATTAAGCCATCAGTGAAGGGCTGAGGCATAAATTGGCTATAGTAATTTGAGAGACTACATTAAAAAGTCTGAATTTAAACAAGCAATGAATAATGTTTAAAGAAGTAAAACATAATTGACATAATATAAATTCCTTTGAGGCACAAAACCAATAGGAAAGATGGTCCAACAGTAGCTACCCAGAGAAAACAGAGGTAATATTAACAAAGTAAAAGGCTTATAACATTGCCAAATAAAAAAGGACTGGGACAATGACAGGATTCATCAAAGAAGAACCAAGAGAATGAGGAGAGGGAAAGTAGAAACCAAGCATAGTCTGGTGAGAACAATGGAAATAAACTGTAAAAGCTTCTATATTTATGCAAACAATGAAAAGGTAAGTAAAAGTTTGTGTGGGTCCTTTTCAGATTGAAACAGGAGAAATTACATCGAGGACTAAGGAAATAGCAGAAAAATTATACAAATATTTTGTGTCTGACTACACAAATGAAGATACCTCCTGGAAATAGTAGAGAACCAGAGTCTAGAGTAAGTGAAGAGCTGAAAGAAATTAACACTGCTGAAAAATTAATATTGGTCAAAAACTAGTGGGACTGAAAGCCAATAAATTTGCAGGACCCGATAACCAGTTCTCATGGTTTTGAAAGAGGTAGCTAAGGAAATGGTGGAAAGCTTTCCAAAATTCTGTAGATTCCAGAATGTTTCCCACAAATTGGAAGGCAGTGCATGTAACCTCACTATTTAGAAAGGGGAAGAGAGTGAAGACTGGGAACTGCAGTTCTTATCTTAACAAACCAGATCATGTTGATACTTACTCTCTTCATATGCAATGTTACTAATTTTGTGTGCCCAGCCTGTTCCCCCTTGGTCCATCTACCTTCCTTTAGTCATTTATCCAACATGTTAAGAAAAGCTGAAACCTGAATTCTATCAGAATTCCTTCTGTTCCACACCCATCATTTTTTTCCAGAACATTATCTTTCATGATCTCTCCTTCAGATCCTTTTTATCAACCATGAGGCACAAGCCAGCAGTGATGGAATACTTTCCACTAGTTCCTTTTATTTTACTGATTATACTTCATTCCATTGCCTTCTTTATCTCTTAATTCCTTCCTTCTCTTTTATGTTCATACTTTTTTAATCATATCCATGGGCATAACATGCCCTCCTTTCCAATTTCAGTTCCCTACTATATTTATTCACAGCACTTGGAAACTTGAAATAGTGTTTAATAGCATGTATTTATTCTGTCACTTTGTAATGTTCTTTAAAACAAAACTTAATTGTCAATCTCCAATTTCTATTCCCACCTTGTCTCAACTGGCTCACTAATTTTCCTTTGTGTTAGTTTAATTGAAATGTGTGAAATGATAGCAGATGGTTCAAGATTTTCTGTAATGAGAACATTGGGGAGGTGTAAAAAGGCAGGGCAATATATAATAAATGAGAAGGTATTGAGTGACATGGAGGAACTGAGGGACCTTAGAGTTCATATGTGTGGGACAGGTCAATAATGTATTTAAAACAGCACACAGTTTGCTTTCCTCTTATTACTTTTGTTAGCTGACTGTGGACTTCAGGAAGAGGAGGTTGGGAGACCACACACCAGTATTCATTGAGGGGTCAGCAGTGGAAGGGGTGAGCAGCTTCAAGTTCCTGAGCATCAACATCTCAGAGGATCTATCCTGGGCCAACACATTGATGCAATCACAAAGAAGGCATGCCAGCTGCTCTACTTCCTTAGGAGTTTGAGGGGATTTGATATGTCACCAAAAACTCTTGCAAATTTCTACAGATGTACGGTGGAGAGCATTCTAACTGGTTGTATCACTGCCGGGTATGGAGACTCCAATGTGCAGGATCAAAGGAGGCTGCAAAAGGTTGTGGACTCAGCCAGCTCCATCATGGGCACAAACCTTCCCGCCATTGAGGACACCTTCAAGAGATGGTGCCTCAAGAAGGCAGCATCCATTAATAAGGACCCTCACCATCTGGAACATGCCCTCTTCACGGTACTACCATCGGGGAGGAGGTACAGGAGCCTGAAGACCCACACTCAACATTTCAGGAACAGCTTCTTCCCCTCTGCCATCAGATTTCTGAACGATCAATGAACCCATGAATACTACCTCGTTGTTCCTCTTTTGCACTATTTATTTTGTAACTTACAGTAATTTTATGTCTTGAACTGTACTGCTGCTGCAAAACAACAAATTTCACAGCATATATCAGTGATAATGAACCTGATTCTGATTCTGAAGCATTGACCATAAGAAAGGGGAAGCTACAATAGGAATCTATACAAAGTTTACTACGTTTGTATACTATATATAGTTCTTGTCACCACATTACAGGAAAGAATTAACTGTATTGGAGAGAATGCAAAGTAGATTTATAAAGATATTGCTGGAACTAGAAAATTGCAGGCACAAAGAAAGATGGGATAAGTTAGGGTTACTTAACTAAGGTATATATAATTGTGATGGGTCTTGGATAAAAAGAAGGGCCTATTTCCATTAGCAGAAGGGTCAAGAACTAGTGGCCATAACTTTAAAATATTTGGAAGAAGGATTGGAAGGGAGATGAGAATTTTCTTTTCACTTAGATGGTGGCAGGGATCTGCAGCTCTCTGTCTAAAAGGCTGGTGAAAGCAGAAAGCCTCACCACATTTAAAAAGTTCTTGGGTGCTTACTTGAAGAGCTCTGATTTTCAGGGCAATGGACCAAATGCTGGAAGGTAGGATTAAGCTGGTTAGCCCCTTTCAACCTGCATGGGCTCATTGTGGCTACTGAGTTTTTTTTATTAATACTGACTTCTTCAAATGAGTTGATGGTGATTTAATGAGTATACTTACATCACATATACAATACTTATATCCTGTTGAAACCTCAAAGAATCATCCATTTCTAATTATGTGAAAACAAAATAGTAGGACTTGACCTTATGCAATGGTATGTGGCAGATATTAATGGGTCTTACATTCAATAATTTAATTTCAAATTGTATAGTCAAAACTTATCCTCAATAGTCCAAAAAGCAGCTAAACTTCCAGAACATTGCTAATTTCCTCAGTCCTGATGCAGGGACTCGACCTGAAACATTGTCAATCCCTCTGCTTCCACAGATGCTGCTTGACCTGTTGAGTTCTTCTAGCAGTTTGTTTCTTGCAGCGTTTGCCTCTTCCACAATAGACTGTGGCCAACACTACCAATGAAAATAACACTAACTGAAAAACAAATTGTTTTGAAATCCATTTGCAATCTTCTCACACGAGACGGGATATCTTTCCTCTCACCCACTGTGCCGTGCTCCTAGCAACCAGGGACTCTCACTGAATTCATGATGCATAAATAATGGGGAATAAATCTAAATGACAATTGTAAAATAGCTACCCTTACTTTGTTGAACATATACATTAGATTTTGGAAATTACATTAGCATGACCGAACAGGATATTCATCCCCAAACTGCACTTAATATCTAAAATGGATTTCCCAAAACTTTGTCCAACTTTTGGGTATTATTGCCATCCATGAAAGATGACAGCAATTTTAAGTAACTGATTTTTTTAAATATTGCCCATTGAAAAAAGGCAATTTTGTGAATCTGTCCATCAACCACAGCAATAGTCTATTAGAAAGGCGGCCATCACTCTGTCAATGACAAATGAAATATTTAACTTTCATTGTAAGTGAGGGTAGAGGGTTTTTATGAGTTGGCTCCATGCCATAAATTTTGTACCATGAACTAATTTTCTTTTAAATCAAAGATGTCATCCGTAACAACTTGTTAATAACTATTTCTTGAAATTTAGATTCACTGCCTTCATGAGTTCCATCTTAGTGTCTTATCAAAAAATCTGTATTAAAATTCACAACAAACTTATAAGTGCACTTTGATTTGATTCCTGTTACAGTTTCCTCTGAATATTTGCATTTGCAATTGCAGTGGGTTGGGGTGTGTGTGTGTGTGGAGGGGCGATTTTAACTTTCATATACTGGCAGAGGCTCAGGGGAGAAAGGTTATATAGTGTGGGAAAGGGATGGGACGTACCAGTGGGTGGAACACCCCACATTGTTTCACAAGGCAATTATCAGAGCCTCTTGAACACAACCATTAAATTAAAATATTACTCTGGATCTAATGGCTGATCAGGCTGAATGAGCTTGATGACATCATGTGCATCTCAATTTCAGCTCAACAATTGAAAGGGACGTTGTAAACATAGCATTTGATAAATTTTGAAGTTAGCAGCAAAACATAGGAAGACTATAAAATGGACAGCGGGTTAAACAATATCTTGTTCCTGTGGATTGGAAGTATCTGCTCTCATTGATGTAACACTCCAAATATCCTGAGGCTTTGCTGTTCAGAACTATCAAGAGAGCCTATTCTTTGTTTGCACATTCTTTGTGCTGGGTATGGCCTCCTTTGAACTGAATCTTTCTCTGTGGTTTCCCCTCTCTCCTCTGCAACTGAAGATCTTTGAGGACCAGCCTGTAAACATTGCTCTGGGTCTGACTAATGTTGACTGTGATCCTCTCCTGGGTCACAAAGTATGGCAGCCTTTACAGCACCAATGTGGATTTCATCTTAGAACACACTTCACTAGTTACCTGCAAAGTTTAACTGAACTGTTTACAAATGACTCTCTGAAAGCTATAACTTTATTTCTGAGGGTTTCCATTTAACCTTTCAGGTCAACTTCTTTGAAGAAAGCCTTTCACACTATCATTCAAAGAAGCAAGTATGAGTGTGAAATATTTACTGACAGATATGCCTCTCAACTGTGCTCCTTCCTGATTTCACTGATAAGTTCCAGGAAACTCCGGACACTTGTGTTCATTAAAGTACCAAACTTTTGTTAGTTTTGCTCTTAGTACTTAATTACCATCTTAAACGTGCCAGCACACCCCTCGCAAAGGTGTTACCCAATCACTGCCTAATTCGCTTGGATAGAATGGAATCGTCATTGTTGAGTTATGTGCATTTTACCAGCCAGCTCATATCACCCATTCTAAAACCCATCCAATTACAGGTTTTGAAGTTCCATTCAAAGTCTCATAGCAGTGCAGCTTTGGATAGCATGGGTGAGCTCATTAGTCATTGATGTTGTGAATACAAACATGCCTGCAGATGAAAAAGTGGCTTCTTAGTTTTAAAAGACAAATTTGTGAAGTATTTACATGAATTAAATTATTAACTAAATCATTATTTAACAAACTTACATGCAATTTAGAAGTTATTCAGTTGGAAGATATTATGCAAAGCAATCTTTTTTGGAAGAACTAGGATTTTTTTATATGATGATGGGTCAATGGATGACTTTTTTTTATCCCACAAAGCAAATATAATCCACATTTAAAAGATTATATGCAATATTTTGTTTACAGATGCTGACACATGATATAGAATTGTGGCTTTTTCTATTTTTATTTTGTCTCTCCAATGTTTGCAGTTCTCTTTTCTACTTTTCCATTTTGATAACCAAACAGTAGGATTGTTTATATATTGGTTATTCTCATTGTAATACCATTTCAAATTAGTAAATTTTTGAAATTATACTTTTGTATAGTGCCCAAGTGATTGTCTGGGCCTTCTGTTGTGATCAGGTGTTCCTTTGGGCGATAAATTGAATAGAAATGAAAAATTGAGACAGGATCACAATGTGTGATTAACCCTTGGCCATTTGACTTGGTTATCTAATTGGAAAAGTAGAAAGCAGAACTGCAAATATTGGACACTTGAAATAAAAATAGAAAATGTCAGAACTGTTTATTATGCATCAGCATCTGTAAACAGAATATAACATTTATCTGGTACACACTGGACACAAGATTTCATGTTGGATTTATTTTGGCTTTTATGTTCTAATCAACACTATAATATTCATAGAGACATAAATTGATACAGCATGGAAACAGGCCCTTCAGCCAACTAAGTCCACACCAACTATCAAGGACCATTTTTGTGCTAATCCTATGCTAACCCATTTTATTCTTCCCACATTCCCATCAGCTCCACCACATCCCCCCCCCCCCCACCCATCTCAAAAAGATTTCTACCACTTATCTGCACACTAGGAGCAACCTACACTGGCCAATTAACCTGTCAATCTGCAAGCCCTTCGGATGAGGGAGGAAGCTGGAGCACCCAGAGGAAACTCACTCAGCCACAGGTAGAATGGGCATAATTCACATAAACAGCACTGGAGGTGAGGATTGAACCCAGGTCATAGGGGCTGTGAGGCAACAGGTGTGGTGTTTTGCTGTCCCAAATAATGTTCATTAATGGATGTAAGATATTGTTGAGATCACCTTGGAACATCTTAGAAATCAAATCAGCATTTTAACTGATCTCCACGAGTGTTTCAAAGATTCATCCCAGGAATTAAGCTATTAAATACTGACTAAACTATGCAATGCAATAAAAACACTAAACACAAAAATAATATTTAGTGAGTTGTGAAAATTCATGCTAATGCAGAACTTCTACTAACTTAGGTAAATTAAACCTGGGCGTAAGGGAGTCCATGTAACCCACAACCAAACTCAGGACAATGTTTTTAAGGTTCTGGGCCAGAAAAATATGTATCAATCACAACGCCATAGTCAAAAAATTGTCTCCCAAACATAATCAAACAAATTGAGTTAATAATGAAACAAAAATGAAACATTATGCTATTGGGCTCACACTATACAACTGTGCCCTCAGAACATTGAGTGACGCTTTATAATGATTTTTTAATAAAAAAAATTAATGTTCCAACTGTCAGAGAAACCCTAAATTTAATGCTGCATTCATCTTTGTGATTGTGTAACATTTCACCTAATTTCACTCATGAAGGGTAGATTTTAAAGACATCAGTCTTCAGTTATATGTTCACATAGACCTGCATTATTGCTCTGAAATCCTTTCAAACCTCCCTATAATTGGATAGCGTGTGATACTGCATGACACTGAATTACTTTGAACTTTACCACTTAGCTCAGATAAGTGGAAAGTCCATTGGTTCAGGGAGCGATTTTCTTCAACCTTTTGAAAACTATAATGCAAATTATGAAGTACTTGATGACTTTACATATTCTTGAAATCAATTTTATAATTTCAACTCTTGATACAATCATCAAGAATGATTGCCAAGCCAGAACTTGGAACATGTTTTCACTTCTGGTATCCAGTAATGGCATCAGAACCTCCAAAGATAAAGTGTGGGATAATGCAGAAAAATTAGTACCTGTCTTTGGCCTTATAGCAATTTATTATAAACAATGATTAATTAAGACATGGCATTGTTGGTGCTATTGAATAAGAACTCCCAACGGAGACCATCCAAAGTTATCTCAGTTAGGTTCCTTTTCATCAAAGGTGAAGGAAACTTGACACCTTAATTGTCTGATCTGAAGAGAAATCAAGGGCCAGGAATTAACTTGTTGCTTGTGTCACCAAAATCGCTACTGTTCTGTTCTTTTAATCATATCCGAATCTATCTGGCATTGATCCAGTGAGCCAGTTGTGCCAGAGCAGTTCTATGATTCTACAACTAGATCCCATTTGTCCTGAATCCAGTAGAGATTTATTTTGGTTTGATGTCATTTATTAAAGTTTTATCAACTTTTCCAATCTGTTGAAAACTAAATTCAATATGTACAACAAATTTGAACAGACTCATCAGGTAAAATGATTGTTGCTTTAGAATATGTAGGTAAATTTTAACTTCCTGACACACTGGTGGCAGGATTGACTCTTAGGAGACATTGGTAAACTAGGAGATCCCCAACAATTCTTTACATCAGTGTTTTTGATGCTGTGGATTTGAATTATCAGCTCCAGTTTAACTGACCCACTAGGGGAGCAGACTTGATGATGTTGCTTGCAATTCAACAGTACATTATAAGCACTATATTTGGTACACTTCAAGGGAGGAGGGGTTTTGCCAAAAATGTCTAAAGCTTCATTTTCCACTACATCGATGACTGCATTGGTCCTGCTTCCTGCCTTCCAGAACTCGTCAATTTAATCACTTTGCTACTAATTACCAACCTGCCCTCAAATTCACCGGGACAATTTCGGACACTTCTTTCTACTTTCTCGATCTTTCTATCTCCGATTAGTTTCCACATCCAGCATATCATCATTCGCCATTTCCACCAGCTGCAACGGGATCCCACCACCAGTCACACCTTCCCCTCTCCGCCCCTTTCTGTTTTCCATAGAGACCACTCTCTCCATGAGTCCCTGATCCGCTTATCCCTCCCTGTTCCTGGCACTTTCCCCTCTACATTTTCAATCCTGATGCAGGGTCTCGGCCCGAAACATCAACTATTCCTTTGCCTCCACAGGTGCTGCTTGACTTGCTGAGTTCCTCCAGCAGTTTGTTTTTTGTTCCAGATTCCAGCATCTGCAGTCTCTTGTGTTTTTATTGATTCCTCATTGGTGCAGAGTGGAATTCATCTTTCCCACTGAAGTCAGAAAGAAGCCTGTAGTTGGTACCAACAGTGAGTGGCTGGAGGTGGCCACAGAAATAGAAGCAGGTATGTATGTTCAGTACGGCAAGCTTAAAGACTTCCTCAGATCAGTAAAGGTGAGCAAAGTATTATCTTGACCTATATCTCAAAGTATATACATGTCTTACCTCCCCCACTCTGCCACTTAATGCCTATTCCAGGATGTCGTTGCCCATCATTCACCTTGCATCTTTGCCTATGTGCACCCTCACATTGCTGTCCATCCAGTGAACCTTGAGTTCATGCAATGTTATGCCTCACCTTCAAGTCACTATCAACAAATGTTCTCTACCCATCCAACTGTTCACATGTGTCTTTACTCTTACTCATGAGTTTCTTTCCTCCAAACAAGAGGAGAGAGAGCACTGGACACCCAGGAGATGGTGGACAACTAGAGCTGGCCCTCCAGACATTAACTTACATCTCCTGGAGATGATCAGATTATTGGAATGCATAAACAGAGTGTGGGAGATGGGAGCCTCACCACTACCTGGAGGAAGAATTCTTTCACATCTACCCACATTGGATAAAACAACCCTTCACCTTACTGATGCCAGGGGATGTTGAAAAGCGATCATTCCAGAAATTCACTTCCTCCAAAATTAATGCATTAAAAAAGCATTGCACGTAGAACTAGTATTGACGCCAAAGGATTGTGATCTTCCAATATGATCCTCGGGCAATGGCACAGACAGACACTTTTTCAAACATGCTTGCTAGTATGGAAACTGTCATTAAAAAAGTGTGGAACATAGAACCAGTACTGGCTTTACAAAGTGCTGAAGAACTGTTGTCTTATAACCTACAAACAATGGCATCGGCACATACTTTCCTCATATCCTTACTTGTAAAGAAACTGTATCATCTTACAAAGATCACAGTGTAAGTTGATGCCACATAGGCATGCATGTACACAGGCACGCACACCTCGAAACACTGGCAGAGGAGATCCACAACAGGGGAACAATTCTTTGTGCCAGAGAGCCTGGAAAGCATTCACACAAGAGGGGGGGACCGAGCTCACCTCCAGAAGCAACAGGCCCCAAATATGCAGCAATGGAGGAAGAAATACTATGGGTTGACAAGGTGTGAGAAAGGAGGAAGAGAGAAGATGGGGAACTACAAATCAATTTGCCTGATATCAGTAGTAGGGAAATGGGAATATCAACTATCAACAAAGTGGTAAAAGGGCACTTAGAAAATAAATAATAGGATTAGTCAGAGTCATATGAAAGTGGCATCATGTTTGCCACGTCTGCAAAGAATTTTTGAGGTTGTAACAGAATAGATAAGGGAAAGTGAGTGGATATGATTAATTAGGATCTTTAGAAGGCCTTTTATAAGATGCTACTAAATAGTTTTTAAATAAAATTAGGAAACGTGGAATTGTTTAATATTCTGAAGTGGATTAAGGATTCATTATTGGAAAAAACTTCTACTCAAGTAAATGGATTATTTTCAGGCTAGGAAGCAGTAACTAATGGGGTTACATGGGGGTCAGTGTTGGACTGTACTCGCTGGAGTACTGAAGAATGAGAGGGGACCTCATAGAAACATTTTGAATGTTGAAAGGACTGGACAGAGTAGATGTGGCTAAGCTGTTTCCCTTGGTGGGTGAGTCCAGGACTAGAGGACACAGTCTTAGAATTAGAGGGTACCCATTTAGAACAGAAATGAGGAGAAATTTCTTTAGCCAGAGGGTCATGGATTTATGGAATTCTTTGCCACGTACAGCAGTGGAGGCCAGATCATTGGGGGTGTTTAAGGAGGAGATTGATAGGTATCTAATTAGTCAAGGTATCAAGGGATATGGGGAAAAGGCAGGAAATTGGGGCTAGATGGGAATAGTTTAGTTTAGCTCATGGTGAGGTAGCGGAGCAGGCATGATGGGTCGAATGGTCTACTTCTGCTCCTTTGTCTTGTGATCTTGTGACTGAAGATCGAGACTGAACATCTCCTCCTCCACAAATACTGACAATCAGACTGTACCCCACCCCCAAACACACTCACTGACAGCCAGACGCCCAAACCTCTCACCCCCTATCACCAAGAACCAGACTGAAGCCCTCCACACACACAAACTCACTGGAGATTTGAGGATTCCATTTCAGAGTGCCATGACGCAGCACACCTTGGCGATAATATCTTTGTCCATGGATAATATGGCTGCTTGCTTGAGGGACAGGACTGGCTGCTCAAAGTTCCTGGGTTTCGTTGTTTTAGATGTGATAGAGAGAGGGGTAAAAGAGATGAAAGGGTGGCACTACTGATAAGGGAAAATGTCACAGCAGTACTCAGAGAGGACATACCGGAGGGCTCATCCACAGAGGCAATTTAAATTGAGCTCAGAAATAAATTAGGTACAATTACGTTGATGGACTTATACTATAACCCCACCAGAAGCCACCAAGAGGTGGAGAAGCAGATATGTAGAGAGATCATGGAAAGGTGCAGAAACAACAGGGTTGTCATAGTGGGGGACCTTAACTTCCTCGGTATTGATCGGAACTTCCTTAATGCAAGAAGCTTAGATAGGGCGAGATTTCTTCAGTGCATCTTGGAAGGGATTTGAAGCAGCATATGAAGAGTCCAACTAGTGAAGAGAACATGCAGGAACCTCATTTTGGAAAATGAGTCAGGCTCAGTGACAGACCTGATGGTGGGTGAACATTTTGGAAATAGCGACCACAACTCATTATGTTTTAAGATTGCTATGAGTAAGGATAAAATTGGATCTTGCGGGAAGGTAGTAAATTGGGGGAGGGAAAATTATGACAGGATAAGACCAGGAGCTAAGGGCTGTTGATTGGGAGCAGCTGCTGTCAGATAAGTCCACGTCTGACATGTGGGAGTCGTTTAAAGACCAGCTGATCAGAGATCAGGATCGGCGTGTTCTGGTAAGGAGTAAGGACAAGGATGGTAAGGTAAGGGAACCTTGGATGACCCGAGTGGTCCTAAACTTAGTCAGGAAGAAAAAGTAAGCATACGCAAGGTTTAGGAAGCTAAAATCAGACTGGGCCCTTGTGGAATATAAAGATAGTAGGAAAATGCTCAAGCAGGCAATTAGGAAGGCCAGAAGAGGTCATGAAATGTCCCTGGTGAGCAGGGTCAAGGATAATCCCAAGGCATTTTATACTTACATTAAGAAAAAGAGGATAACTAAGAAGATAGTGGGTCTACTCAAAGATAAAGGAGGGAATTTGTGCTTGGAGTCAGAGCAAGTGGCTGAGGTACTTTGAGCTTTGTGCGGAGCAGGTCATGTCTTACAAACTTGATTGAGTTATTTGAGGAGGTGACCAAGGTGCTTGGTGTGGGTAAAGCAGTGGGCGTTATCTACATGGACATTAGTAATGCATTTGCAAGTAAATGAGTACTTTGCATCGGTATTTACTGAGGAAAAGAAATTGGAGGATAGTGAAAACAGAGTGGAGCATGCTAATGCGCTGGGACATTTTGAGGTTAAGGTGCTGGGTCTTCTGAAAAACAGTAAGGTGTATAAGTCTTCAGGGCCTGATCACATCTATCCCAGAATATTGAAAGAAGCAAGTGAGGAACTTGCTGGGGCTTTGACAAGGATCTTTGTGTTCTCATTAGCAATAGGTGAGGTCCCAGAGGACTGGAGAGTAGAAAATGTTGTGCCTTTGTTCAAGAAGGGAAATCAGGATAATCCAGGTAATTATCGGCAGGTGAGCCTCACATCCTATTGGAGAGGATACTGAGGGATATGATTTATGCACATTTGGAAAGGCATGGCCTGCTGAGGGACAGTCAGCATGGCTTTGTGCGGGGCAGGTCATGTCTTACAAACTTGATTGTGTTTTCTGAGGAGGTCACAAAGGTGGTTGATGAAGTTAAGGCAGTGGACATTATCTACATGGACTTTAGTAAGACATTTGACAAGGTCCCTCATGGCAGGTTGATTCAGAAGATAAAGATGCATGGAATCCAGAGTGAATTGCAAGTTTGGATTCACCCCTACAGAGAGTAGGGGTGGAAGGCTGTAATTCTGAGCGGTGGTGTTCTGCAAGGATTGGTTTTGGGACCTCTGTTTGTGATATATATCAATGATCTGGATGAAAATGTAGATGGGTGGTTTAGCAAGTTTGCAGATGACACCAAGACTGGTGGTGTTGTGGACAGTGTAAAGGATTATCAAAGAATAAAGCGGGATATAGATCAGATACAGATATGGACAGGGAAGTGGCAGATGGAGTTTAATCCGGACAGATGTGAGATGTTGCACTTTGGGAGGTCAAATGGAAAGAGGAAGTATACAGTTAATGGTGGGCCCCTTCATAGCATTGAGGTACAGAGGGATCATTGGGTCCACGTCCATAGTTCACTGAAAGTGTCTACGCAAGTGGATAAGGTTGTAAAGAAGGTATATGCCATGCTTGCATTCATTGGTAGGGGTGTTCAGTATAAAAGTAAGGAAGTCATGCTGCAACTATATAAAACTTTAGTCAGACCACACTTGGAGCATTGTGTGCAGTTCTGATCACCCCATTATAGGAAAGATGTGGAGATTGTGGAATAGGTGCAGAAGGGGTTTACCAGGATACTGCCTGAATTAGAGGGCATAAGCTATAAGGACAGTTTGGACAAACTTGGGTAGTTCTCCTTAGAGTGTCGGAGGCTGAGGGGAGACCTGATAGAGGTTTTTAAAATTATGAAAGGCATAGATAGGGGAGACAGTTAGAATCTGTTCCCCAGAGGACATGCTTTTAATGTTAGAGGGGGGAAGCTTAAAGGCGATGTGAGGGTCAAGTTTTTTACGCAGAGTGTGGTAGGCGCCTGGAATGAGTTACCAGGGGTAGTAGTGGAATCAGGCAATTTGGTGGAGTTTAAGAGGCTTTTAGATAGACACATGTATATGAAGGGAATGGAGGAATGTGGATGATAAACAGGAGGCTGACATTTAGTATAAATCATCATCAAGATTGGCACAACATTGTGGGCCGAATGGCCTGCCTAGTGCTGTACTGTTCTATCTTCTATCTCACAGCAATGCTGCATGAGCAGCTCCCATGCAGCCTCCTCAGGGAGAGGGCAAACTAGTGGACA
This sequence comes from Pristis pectinata, assembly GCF_009764475.1. NCBI lineage: Eukaryota > Metazoa > Chordata > Chondrichthyes > Rhinopristiformes > Pristidae > Pristis > Pristis pectinata. The sequence goes on along the minus strand of NC_067415.1, from coordinate 50,576,541 downwards.
GATCTAGATGCACTGAAACTGAACATTTACTACATTAGCACTAATCCATTCAGATAGTCTCACCCATTTTATGCTGACATTACTTTAGCCACACAGAAAAAACACCAAAGAAATTCTTGGGATTTATTCTTCAGTAACACATCACAGAGAAACCTAAATCTTCTCAGAATTAAATTCTACCATGCTGGAGAAACAGAAATTGCACAAGTGATGAGCCAATGACCAATTATAATTTTTTTTTGCAAGAGACTACAGACCAGCTTTAACAATCAAGGTTTTCACAAGCATTTACAATCAGCTTCATTTCCAATTTGTGACAGAGTAAAAAGCACTTTAAATGTTAAAATGAAACTGTAAATGGGTTTATGTGAATAAAATGATTTGTACCGTGAATGAGGTGGGAAAAATACTGTTTCTTTAGAAGTGTCCACTGCATTCAAAAGAACAAAACTAATTCGATGTTATTTTGAAAGATTCCATTGTATTAAACTAAAACTAAACTTTTGCCATTAATGATACAAAAAGGAACAATAAGTACCCAATAAACAAGTGTGTTGCAATGGATGTCACAAACTGTTGTAAGATATCGTTGTATTTGATGTGCCCTATGCAAATTGAGTGTGACATCACATGACCGGGTAATGGAAATGAGGGTTGTGGCTGCGGAAATAGAGATGGTTTGAGGTGGCTGCCACCATGGTGCTTCCCTTAGCTGCTACTGTTTCCATCTAAGCCCTGTTTTCTCAATCCCGATGTCATTCTTCACAACCAAATATGCACTTAGGATTGTGAAAGGTCATTCAACCCATTCTCCTAACCCCATTGCCTTTGCTCCCTCACACCCTCCACTCATCTTCTATCAAGCTTGCCTCCTTCATATTCAGCTCTCACAAGAACATCAGCAATAGAACCAAACTCCTGACATTAGAGAAATCAACCATTAAGCAGTTTTTGCTGATTATTGTTAATAAAGTGAATATTTTATTACACTCCATCTCAAATGCTTTGAAGCTGAGATGAGTCACTAAATGCTCACTCCTGAATCTAAAACCTGATCTTTCTCCCTTTTACATGCTCCAGACGGTGGAGCCCTATTTATTACAAACGGTAAACTTAGAAATAAAATACTGTTTCCTGCTTAACAAGCTAGAAAGGTTGCTGAAGAGTAAGAACTGTCACAGTAATTAGGTTCCATGAGCTACCTGGTACATCTTTAAAGTTAAAAGTTGCTCATTCGGCTTTTCCTTTAATCAAACACTTCAAGAGGAACCCACTCCCATTTGTTTCTTGCCCAGTAGGCACATGCAGAGTTGACCCCATGGACACCAGAGGTATTCCTTAATAATAAGTTGGATATTTTGTCTGTGCTAGCAACTTATTTTCACTAATCACTAATCAATTAAGATATAAGTAACTTATGTAGCACCTCTCCAAGTCTACATATACCCTTAACTGTATTATGGTCAATTAATATAAATTTGTGTAGCTGAGGAAGCAGTTGTAGTTGTATATCCATTCAATGGCTTCAGGTGTGGCAGTGTGTATGGCTGTAATGCCTCCACAGATAACTGAGGACAAGGGTTCAGTATCTGACTTGGGTGACCACAGCCACAATTTGCACATTTTCTCATTTTCCACTTGTGAAGCAGGTGGCCACATCTTCTCTGAGCTGTCCTTATGTGACTGAGTGCTGTCTGGTTTTCCTTGGAAGGTTAACACAAGTTGTGGCTGGTGGTGCTTGCAGTAAGCCAAGAGGTGCACCGTTAAGAGGTGGGCCTTTTATTAGTTTGTAAGGTTTGGAGTGTCTTCCAGTAGGGTTCAGACAGATACATGGAGGTTTACTCGAGGCATCTTGCAAGTGGAATTTCATCAGCATTCAGTCTGTGGTGTCTTTAAGGACATTGTTTTCCCAGCAGATATCAGGAGGTTCTGTGTTGGTCTCAGTGAATGGCTTTTGATCAATAGTTACTATTATGCAGTAAATATACAGACAGGGTGGAACAAAACAAAATCACAACAGGAGCAATTATAACTTCCTATGATGGTGGAAAATGCATCAGCTGATCATGGACAACTCTTCTGATTTGAGTTTCCATTGACATCTATGAACCTTTGGTCTCTGAAACTCAATGGTCAGATTCAAACAAACCCTCAGGGGCTCCTTCACAGCTGGAATGAGTGGCTGATTAGCACATGCCACCTATAGGTAGCACAATAACCTGCACCTACTTCAAGGTTTCCCACAGCATGAGGCCATTCAACCCATCTGTCTGCTCCACCAATTAATAAGATCATGACTAATCTTTTACCTCAATGACAAAAAGTCCTGTACACACCCCAAATCCTTTAAATCCAAAACAATATTTTTCTGAAAGAATGCTGCAAGAGTAATTCCAGTCTTCAAACAAAAATAACTTGCTTATGTCAAAAGTACAATTCCTTTCCAGTGGATTTCCAGACTTTAAGTACTTCCATTTTGGCAGCTATGAATTGGCTGTTAGATTTAAAGAACCAAATCTGAAACTTGCATAGATTTTTGAAAGTTTGAGCAAGGCCAAGCCCCTGGTGTGCAAGTTTGTTCAAAAACATTCAATTTACTGGAGTCTTGGGGAACTCTTAAAGCAAAGAAGTAAGTTTCCAATTGCATTGAGTTAAATATGCTTTCAATCCTCTCACCAGCATTTCAAGCATTGGTTGGTTTTGCATGATGGCTTTTCAGATTTGGCTTTTTGGGATTCATTCCCCTCACATACATTTAATGTTTTTCATTTTTCTGGCAAAATACTATCTTTACAATGCAATCTTCACAACTCCCTTTACACAGAGACAAGAGTGTTTTTTGCTAATGCAGCTAATGAAAGGGGAAAATAACTTTTATGAGGGACCAACAAATGCAAGTATTTTGTCCCAGACATGTGCCTGCACCTGCCATAGGTGTCAATTCATCACAAGGCAGGCTGCCATGTGATCTTACCATTCTGCACACTGTGATGTTCACTCAATATCTAGATCAGGACCTTCTATTCTGTTGATAGGAAGGCACAACGATATTCATTGGTACATTCACATTGGTACATTCTTCCAAATTATCATTAGGTAGGGCAATACTATGTATTTTCCCTTTGAAATGGAGTTACCAAAGATGAAGCAATTTTGTGAGACAGGTGTCTCCTCACCTAGGGATGGCACAGTGGCCTCACAGCTCCAGCAACCCTGGTTCAATCCTGACCTCTGGCGCTGTCAGTGTAGAGTTTGTACATCCTCCTTATAACAGCATGTGTTTCCGCTGGGTGCTCCAGTTTCCTCCCACATGCCAAAGACTTGCAGGTTAGTAGATTAATTTGCCACTGCGACTTGTCCTGAACGTGTAGCTGGGTGGTAGAATCTGTGAGGGAGGTGATGGGAATGTGGAGAAAATAAAAACAGGATTCTTGTGGGATTAGTGTAAATGGGTGCTAAATGGTTGGTGAAATGTTGGTGAGACAAAGGGACCATATGTATGACTTGATGAGGGACCATATATAAAGTTCACAGATGTCAGACCAGTGCCTTTAACCAATGGCAGTTGTGGGATGTGTCTGGCATTATGGCTTGGACAGCAGAAGATTTGGAAGACCAAAATATTTCAAAGTAGATATATAAATCTGGGGAGAGTGACTTCATAATCCAAGCATGGAATTCCACCAAACTTTCTAGATCTGATGTTTTCACATTCTTTGAGATTTTTTTTACAGATCTCATTGGACAAGATCATAGAATGATTTACATTGAGCTGTTGAATTTTTAAATAAAGCGATTTCACACATCTTCAAAGAAGCTGGAGACTGAAACCACTTTATATGTTCATTTGTGAATGAGCATTGAAGTCAGCTGGTCCTGTTTGTGGACTGTCAAGGCTTAGAACCATTCAAAAAGAAAATGAAGATCAAGTTTAGAAACCAAAGATCTTATAAGGCAAACTCTCCAATTAATCAGCAAACTGAGTCTGAGGAGGATCCTGTAATAGCAAGAAAATCTTTGTTCATCTTAAGCCCAGAGTAGGTTAGCATCAGAAAGCTAACTGGATAAGGTTAAGTACCATAGTAGGATAATGTGCTGTACTTTTGTTGTGTTTAGAACAATTGGAGTGTTGTGCATGAGCCTGCAGGTGGAAATGTGGGGAAGGAGGAAGAACATTGTTTTTAGACAGAGAGCTGAGCTTTACCATTCTGTGTTTGGTTCCCCAGTTCCCAATCCTTCTTGTGCCCCTGCAGCCCCTTGCTGAATCTACACTGATCACTTTGCATAAGTCAGAACAATGTCCAATGATTTAATTGCTGGCAGATTCCTAGGTTTACTTGCTGCCAATGAATCTGAGGTAAACAAGAGTCAGGTATTGGGCAGAATCACCTAATCTAATGGGGAAGTGTTTTGAATCTGAAGAATTTAAACATTGAGGACATACCTTGTGATATGGCACTGCTTTTGAACCTCTGATACTCTGCACCTGCCTTTGAATGCTTCTGTGAGGGATCATATTAAAGCATATTTTCAGACCCTGCTCTCATTCAGACCACCTCAGGTTTTGCAATGCCTTTTATGAATATTTGCAAGCCACTATTATGGAGGAAGATCAGCACAGAGTGGAACTCAGGAGAATCAGGTATCATTTAAGAAGGATGTAGCCTATCAAATATTACACTCCCACCGAAGATAAAGGCAGCACAATGGTTAAAAGGGCCATTTTGCATTAAGGATGTATTCTTAGAAGTTAGAATATTAGGTGCCTGTCTAACTTCAGATTGAGTAAATGCATCCATGAAATCATTGATGCCATTTCCAGAAAAATACTATTCATCACATTTAGCCATAAGGGAAAGTAGAATATGGAACCTTTCAGTTTTATGGGCTGGTTGGTTTCTTCAAATTGTCAAAAATGCTGCTGATAATGTTTTCCTGTAGAATTGGCATGACTTGTGAAACTTCTCCCTCGTTATCAGTTTGTTTCATGTACCATGGAGGAAAAAATGGGCACTTGTCGTATAACTATAACTTAAACGTGTGCTGAGACTTTGTCTCTGTCTTGAGAGAGTTGGGAGAGACCAAGGACCATTGCCACAGTGCCAAAGATTATGTCCATTGCTAATTTTGGCACCCTCCAGAATGATTATCTGCTGGGAAGAATCAGATAGCTCAAATATTTTCTCCTCAGCACCAATGATACCTGCTTTTAAATTGTGCAAAGTTATAATATAATTCACAGAGTCATACAGCACAGAAACAGGTCCTTTGGGCCATCGTCCATGCCATCCATTGTGCCTACTTACCCCATTTATCCACATTAAGTCAGTAGCCTTCTATGCCTTAGTGATTCTAGTGCTTGTCTAGATGCTTCTTAAATGTCACTAGACTATTTACCTTCAGCAGCTCTCAGGCAGCACATTACAGACTCCAACCATCCTCTTTGTGAAAAACTCCCACTCAGAACCCCACTAAAGCTCTTACCTCTCACCTTAAACCTGTGCCCTCTTGGTTTTGTCACCCCCACCATAAGAAAAAGATTTTTACTATCTACCCTATCTATTCCCCTCATAATTTTATATATCTCTATCAGGTCACCCTCTCAGCCTCCTCCACTCCAGGGAAACAAGCTCAACCTATCTAGTCTCTTCTTGAAACTGTAATGCTCCAATCCAGGCAACATCCTGGTGAATCTCCTCTGCACCCTCTCCAGCTCATTCATATCCTTTGTCTAGTCTGGTGATCAGAACTGCACACAGTACACCAGGTACGGCCTTACCAATGTTTTATAAAATTGTAACATGAAATCCCAGCTCTTACATTCTATGCCTTCAGCGGAAAGGAGGGGAGACATCCATCATATCCTACTTAGAGGTCGTGAATAGTGCTAGTTTAGAATTAAATTAGCAATCCTGACACATGACTTTGTTCAGTAAAGGAGTTTTGTCAGGAATTCTGGTGCAGAATCGGCATAGCTGGCAAAACTTTCCCCTCATTATTAGTTCTTACGGGTCATCAGCCAGTAATCTTCTATTGATGAGAGATCACTCTCCCACAGATCATGTGACTCAAGAGTAATTTATGGGATTTACAGCCTTGAGTTTCAAAGCATCTGTTTTATTCAATGTGTTGCTTTTTTTGTAAGTTCTGCAGGAAGAGTTAAAGTCTTATGCTGCAGCTCATTCTCAGTGCCTGTTTAGCTGAGAATTTAAAGTACCCTTACACATTTTACACATTCTAGACGCAAGACAATTCTGTAAAATGGAAATGGAGTTATTTAGAATAATTGAGAAATGGTGAACATTCAGCAGCATTACAATGCATAATATCTTTCTTCACTGCATTCCTGACCTTGCAATTTGTCAATCCCTTATGTAGCTGAAACTGAGAACTCACTTTCTCTTCCATCCACTTTTTAGTAAATGGCCTTGTAACTTGATGCAGCATTGATGGAAGAAAAAGGAGACAAAGACCTAGAAATTTCCTGCTGCGGTGTCAGCTTTTCAAGTATTAAGCAGGCATTTAACTTTCCAGCTGGCAAAGAGCACAGGCTCCTCCTGACTGGAAGCAATCTATCCATAGTAATGTGTGAGGCAACAAAACAGGCACCCAGGACCTGAGCCTGGAACAGGATATTATCCCTTTGCATTTGTGAAGGAGTCTAGCTCCGGTCTGAGGGCTCTGACCTGGGCTATCCTAAACTCAGATTATGTTGCCAAAAAAATAAGTTTTTCAGAAACACACAACTGAATGCAGAACAGGAATGTCGATGAGTGGATCTCCCGGTGCATTTCAATCTTTGGCCCATATCACACCTCTTGCTGTCCTGACAACTTCACCTAATTAAATTCTTTCCTCATGTCTTGTCGACAATACAGAGGCTTGAATGTGGAGGCCTGAAGTTACAAGCCCCACTGATGGTAGGTGACCTGGAGATGTGCAACAGGTCTCAGGTATGGTCTTCCAGGCTCAATGTCTTGTGGGATTTGGACCTACCTATTCAGGACTCCATGCAGCAAATTCTTGGTATTATTGGCATTGATACTGGTTTATTATTGTCACTTGTACCGAGGTACAGTGAAAAACCTGTCTTGCATACCAATCGTACAGGTCAATTCATTACACAGTGCAGCTACATTGCGTTTGTACAGAGTACTTGAAATAGTGTAAGTAAAAACAATAGTGAAGAGTGTCACAGCTACAGAGGAAGTGCAGTGCAGGTAGACAATAAGGTGCAAGGTCACAACAAGGTAGATTTGAGGTCAGAGGCCATCTCATCATATAAGGGAACCATTCAATAGTCTTATCACAGTGGGGTAGAAGCTGTCCTTGAGCCTAGTGGTATGTGCCCTCAGGCTCCAGTATCTTCTGCCTGATGGGAGGAGAGAGAAGAGAGAATGACCCGGGTGGGTGGGGTCTATGATTATGCTGGCTGCTTCACCAAGGCAGCAAGAGTCCAAGGAGGGGAGCCTGGTTTCCATGACGCGCTGGGCTGTGTCCACAACTCTGCAGTTCCTTGCGGTCCCAGGCAGAGCAGTTCCCATACCAAGCTGTGATGCATCCAGGTAGGATGCTTTCTATGGTGCATCGATAAAAGTTGGTGAGAGTCAAAGAGGACATACCAAATTTCTTTAGCCTCCTGAGGAAGTAGAGGTGCTGGTGAGCTTTCTTAGCTGTGGCATCTACATGATTTGACCAGGACAGGCTATTGGTGACGTTCCCTCCTAGGAACTTGAACCCTCTCGACCTCAGCACTGTTGATGTAGACAGGTTCATGTACACTGCCCCCTTTCCTGAAGTCAATTACCAGCTCTTTTGTTTTACTGACATTGTGGGGAAGGTTGTTGTCATTACACCATGCCACTAAACTCTATATCTCTTTCCTGTACCCCAACTCACTGTTATTTGAGATACGGCCTACTACGGTGGTATCATCTGCAAACTTGTAGATGGAGTTAGAGCGGAATCTGGCCACACAGTCATGAATGTAGAATGGATGGCTGAGGATGCAGCCTTGTGGGGCACCAGTGTTGAGAATAATTGTGCTGGAGGTATTGCTGCCTATCCTCACTGATTACAGTCTGTTGGTCAGAAAGTCAAGGATCCAGTTACAGAGGGAGGTGTTGAGTCCCAGGTCTTGGAGTTTGGTGATGAGTTTGCTTGGAATTATAGTATTGAAGGTGGAGCTGTAGTCAATAAACAATAGTCTAATGTAGGAGTCTTTACCGTCCAGATGCTCCAGAGCTGAGTGTAGGACCACGGAGATGGCGTCTGCTGTCGACCTGTTTCAACGATAGGTGAATTGCAGTGGGTCAGGGTTGTCTGGGAGACTGGAGTTGATGCATACCATGACCAGCCTTTCAAAGCACTTCATGATGGTGGATGTCAGAGCCCCTGGTCGGTAGTCATTGAGGCATGTTACCTTGCTTTTCTTGGTTACCGGGATGATAGCGGTCTTCTTAAAACAGGTGGGAACCTGAGATTGAAGCAGGGAGAGATTAAGTATGTCTGCAAATACCCCCGCCGGCTGATCAGCACAAGATCTGAGCACATGGTCAGGGACACCATCTGGGCCAGATGCTTTCCTCGTGTTCACTCTCTGGAAGACTGATCTTACATCCTCAATGGTGACCACGGGTTCAGTTGCATTGGTGGCTGTCAGGGTGGGTGGTGACAATCCACTTCCCTTCTGTTCAAAATGCATATAGTATGTGTTAAGCTCATCAGGAAAGGATACGTTGTTGTTAACTATGCAGCCCGTCTTTGTCTTGTAGCCTGTTATGGCATGTAAGCCCTGCCATAACCGACAGCTGGTCAGGATCACCAGATTTGTGTGCAGCAGTCCTCAACTTCAGTGGGGAGTGGATCTCCCAGTTCATCCATGGTTTCTGGTTTGGGAACACCTGTATTGTCCTCTTTGGTACACAGTCGTCAACACACTTGCTGATAAAGTCTGTGATGGTGGTGGCATACTCATCTAGGCTGGCAGTTGAGTCTTTGAACATAGAACATGAACATGGTGGCTGCCATACCTCCAGATCACCTCACGCCATAGGAGCAATCCAAAATTCCACCTAATTTTGCAGAGTTCTCTGGTTATGGATGTATATATAAGAGCACACTATACATACCCAAACTGCACTCTTCATCCCCTCCCCTCCTCAATTTTCCCTCTCTCTCATATCTCCATGGCAGCTGCTGTCTGAATATGCAAGTTGGCTTCTATTGCTTTGAAAATAAGAGAAAACTAGAATTTTTCTTAAAACACGGATGTCTCAATTTTGTGGTTTTGTTTCTGATGACTAACTACCTGCCTGTTGGACAGAATGCGGGGCCCAGTTAGTACACAAGCATGGGTGAAATCCAATTTATAGGCAATTGTGTGTAACATTTTAGTTAAATACCTCATTGCCTTCAATTTCTTCCCCAGAAAACATTTTAGTGAATGTCTTCTCCATTTCACAGTAAGTGCTAATTATGTGTCAGACCAACACAGATGCGGCAATGCTCATCATGTCCAACCATGGAAAAAAGATTTCCTTTGTGCACTTTGTGTAGTTCAATCATAAATACAGTCCGAAAGAAGAGGGTTTTTGTCTTGTTACACAGAGCATTCAGAAAAAATCCTCTCCATTAAATGCCAGACATGGAGTTTGATTTAAAATGCCAAATCCAATAATCCAGTACCTCAACATTTTTGAGTGGAACACAGTGAACATCCTTTATGTACGATTTGAAAACAGTCAATAAATCTAGGTTAAAGAACACCCTCAACTATTTGGGATAACTTCTTGTATAAACAGAATTAACAGCATAACATTGTGTTGGGCAAATAACTGCAAATATTCTCCACTAATTAAAATTTTATTTGAATATTAGAAAAGAAAGCAAATGGAAAATAAAAGAATATTTACAACACAGACAAAAAGAAAGGTAATATCTTTCCAGACTCAGTTCTTAGCATTTAAACTTGTCGAGCGCAACCATTTCAGGAACAGATTTCAGAAAAATAATGTCAGTTGAAGAATATGGGAACCCCTTTCCTAGCCTGATAAGCTTCAGTACTAGTTCGTTACCCTATATCTTGAGCCTTTCTGTCCCACAGTTGAGTTGTTCTTGGCCCACTAAAGTGTGATGTCTTTCTCCAATTATAAAGGCCCCAGTGAGACTGCATCTGGTCTCCCTTCTTAAGGAAGGATATATTTGCAATAGGGAGACTGCAGCAAAGGTTCACGATTGATCCCTGAGATGGTAGCTTTGTTATGTAAGGAGAGATTAAGCAGAATAGATTTGTACTCTCTTAGAAGAAAGAGAGCTGATCTCAATGAAACATACGAAGATTTTACGGAGCTTAACTGCGTGGATGCAAGGCCGATGATTGCCCTGGTTTGGATGTCTAGAATAGAGTCTCAAAATAAGGGTAGAGATGAAAAGAAATTTCTTCACTCAGAGAAGGGTGAATTCTCTCTCCAAGCGAGCAGTAGAGGCTAAGTCACTGACTATATTCAAGATAGAAATAAATAGATCTTTAAATATTAAAGGAATCGAAGAGTACAGGAAGGGGAGGTTCAGGTGAAAAGTTAGCCATGATCTAAATGTATGGCACAGCAGGCAGAATAGAGCAGAACTGGAAGACTGTTGAGTAGAAGTTCCAACCTCCTTGTTCCCTTTTGCAACTGAGATTTCCTGAACCAGCACTACAACATCCCTGAAGCAAATTACTAAGATTTCTGTAAAAGCATAACCCAAACCTCCAACTTCCGCCACAATCAAATGGATGAAACTACAATCACTTCGAAGTTTCCCTTCAGGCTCTAAAGTGATCGCACTTGGAGACACAATGTTTTATTCATTGTCACTCGGTGAAAATCATGGAATCCTGTTCCTTCATCTTTTTGACAGGACCACTCACCACTCAGACTCCTGGAGCTTCTTGTGTGAAGCAGATTTGAGCAACAGTTGCCAGAATTTTCAGCAAAAACTATCTCATGAGAAGGTTTTTATTTAAAATAATACACATCACTGAGTGCTTTTGGTAATCATGCTGAATTTTACAATTATGTGCAAGGGCCAGATAAAGTGAATGCATAAGTGCTCCTGAGCAATGATCAGGTAAGTTCTTCAGGTACACAATATTAAAAGGAGACATCTGTTCCGAGGTCTGTGCAATTGCACACTATATATTCGTTTCTTTGTTGGGTTGTCCAATATTTTTGTAATTTTACTTTATTTCCACTGTCAATATTTTCTTTTATACTTCTAGGTAGTGTTGTAATAGAGCTGTAAACATATGTGTACTTGGATTAGATCTAAATGAAGAATTTCATGAAGAGGTAACCAATGTAGGTGTTTTGCAACATGATACATTTCAAGTAAATTCGATCATAGTATAGAATTAACTTTGTCTTAAGCGATCTTCATCAGTCAGGGCATTGAGTACAGAAGCTGGGATGTTATGTTACAGTTGTACAAGATTTTGGTGACGCCGCATTTGGAATATTGTGTTCTGTTTTGGTCACCCTGCTATAGGAAAGATGCCATTAAGCAGAAAAGAGTGCAGAGAAGATTTACGAGGATGTTGCCAGGACTCGAGGGACTGAGTTATGGAGAGAGGTTGAGCAGGTTGGGACTTTTTTCATTGGAGCATAGGAGAATGAGGGGTGACATTAAGGAGGTGTATAAAATCATTAAGGGCATAGATAGCATCAGTGCACATTTTTCTTTTTCCCAGGGTTGGAAAATAAAGAACTAGAGGGCACAGTTTTGAGGTGAGAGAAGAGAGATTTAATAGGAACCTGAAGAGCAACCTTTTCACCCAGAGGGTGGTCAGTATATGGAATAAGCTGACAGAGGAAGAAGTTGAGGCAGGCACATTAACAAAATTTAAAAGGCACTTCAACAGGTACATGGATTGGAAGGGTTTAGAGGGACATGGGCCAAATGCAGCCAAATATGACTAGCTTAGATGGGAATCCTGGTTGGCATGGACATGCTGGGCCATAAGGCCTGTTTCCATGCTGTATGACTTCATGACTCTATGACTCCATGACTCTGTGACCAAACTTCACAAAGACAGTTGCTGCAAAACAAATAATTTGGTACCAAGTAACTTGTGGTCAGTATTGAGGGAAAAATTAACACTTTCTCCAGAAAATAATACTGTAATTGAAAAAGATAATGGTGTGCTATACATCTTAATTTATGGTCTTTTATTAACTCCAAATGTTTATGCTGTGTGTTCCCTTGTCCCTTGTAGCCAGGGGGTCCAAATAAATCTTTCCAGCTTTGGGGTACATTTCACCACAGCTGTTATGTTACTTACTGGCTGGAACAGCTTAAATGAATAGAAATAGAAGTTTCCAAAAGCAGAAAAATCAAGTAGTTTCACAATGGTCAGTGTTCCTGATGATGAGTTCTCATTATTTAAAACAGTTGCCTGAACTTGTTAACACTAGTTCTGGAAAAAGACTTTGAATTTTGTTTTGTAGATCAAAAGATGGTTTATAATTTGCAATAGAAATTAAATGTTCAGGTTGCCAAGTCATTTCATAAATCACAGAGAATATTTGCCATACTAGACGGTCCTCTGTTGAAAACTATATCAAGCAACTGGGAAATACTGAACTGGGATAATGGACAAAGGTGCTCGGGGTGTACGGATGGTGGAGGCAATAAACGTAGCTATTATCACCAAGCAGAAACTGATGGTAAGATATCAGCAGCAAATGTTCGTTCCCAAATGCATTTGCTCGGGACAATAGTTTAATCTTCGAAAAGCAAAAAAAAACGTAGGTGCTTGAAATCTGAAATAGATATAGAAACTGTTGGAAGTACTCAGCAGGTCAGGCAGTGTGTGTGGAGAGAGGAAAACAGAATTGACATTTCAGTTGAATGACCTTTCTTCAGAGTAACTACATTTGTCTTTCTTATGAAAAGGACAGTGACCACTGCTCCCTAACCTTTAGCATTGTCATGGACAAGGATAGGAGCAAAAAGGACAGGAAGATATTTAATTGGGGAAGGGCAAATTATGAGGCTATATGGCTAGAACTTACGAGTGTAAATTGGGATGACATTTTTGAAGGGAAATGTACTATGGAGATGTGGTCGATGTTCAGGGATCTCTTGCAGGATGTTAGGGATAAATTTGTCCCGGTGAGACAGAGAGGGAATGGCAGGGTGAAGGAACCATGGGTGACAAGAGAGGTGGAACAACTAGTTAGGAGGAAGAAGGCAGCATACATAAGGTTTAGGAAGCAAGGATCAGATAGGTCTCTTGAGGAATATAGGGTAGCAAGGAAGGAACTTAAGAAGGGGCTGAGGAGAGCAAGAAGGGGAACATGAAACGGCCTTGGCGAGTAGGGTTAAGGAAAATCCCAAGGCTTTTTTCACTTATGTGAAGAGCAGAAGGATGACGAGAGTAAAGGTAGGACCGACTAGAGACAAAGGTGGGAAGATGTGCCTGGAAGCTGTGGAAGTGGGTGAGGTCCTCAATGAATACTTCTCTTCAATATTCACCAAGGAGAGGGGCCTTGATGACGCTGAGGACAGTGTTGGTAAGGTTAATGTTCTGGAGCATGTAGATATCAAGAGGGAGGATGCGTTGGAGCTGTTAGAAAATATTACAACAGATAAGTCCCTGGGGCCTGACGGAATATTCCCCCAGGCTGCTCCTCGAGGCAAGGGAGGAGATTGCTGAACCATTGGCTAGGATCTTTGAGTCCTTGTTGTCCACAGGAATGGTACTGGAGGATTGGAGGGTGGCAAATGTTGTCCCCTTATTCAAAAAAGGAAGTAGGGATAGTCCAGGCAATTATAGACCAGTGAGCCTTACATCTGTGGTGGGCAAGCTGTTGGAAAGGATTCTTAGAGATAGGATCAATGGGCATTTAGAGAATCGTGGTCTGATTAGGGACAGCCAGCATGGCTTTGTGAAGGGCAAATCATGTCTCACAAGCCTGATAGGTTTCTTTGAGGAGGTGACTAGGAAGATTGATGAGGGTAGTGTAGTAGATGTGGTCTACATGGATTTTAGTAAGGCATTTGACAAAGTTCCAAATGGTAGGCTTCTTCACAAGGTCAAAGGGCATGGGATCCAGGGATGCTTGTCCATGTGGATTCAGAATTGGCTTGCCTGTAGAAAGCAGAGAGTTGTGGTGGAGGGAGTGCATTCAGATTGGAGGGCTGTGACTAGCGGTGTCCCACAGGGATCGGTTCTGGGACCTCGACTTTTCGTGATTCTTATTAATGACTTGGATGGGGGAGTAGAAGGGTGGGTTGGCAAGTTTGCAGATGACACAAAGGTTGGTGGTGTTGTGGATAGTGTGGAGGACTGTTGAAGATTGCAGAGGGATATTGATGGGACGCAGAGCTGGGCTGAGAAATGGCAGATGGAGTTCACTCCGGAGAAGTGTGAGGTGGTACACTTTGGAAGGGCAAACTCCAAGGCAGAGTACAAGGCTAATGGCAGGATTCTGGGCAGTGTGGAGGAGCAGAGGGATCTGGGGGTTCATATCCACAGGTCCCTGAAAGTTGCCTCACAGGTGTATAGGGTAGTTAATGAAGTTTATGGGATGTTAGCATTCATAAGTCGTGGGATCGAGTTCAAGAGCCACGAGGTAATGATGCAGCTCTACAAAACTCTGGTTAGACCACACTTAGAGTACGGTGTCCAGTTCTGGTCACTTCATTATAGGAAGGATGTGGAAGCATTGGAAAGGGTGCAGAGGAGATTTACCAGGATGCTGCCTGGTTTAGAGAGTATGCATTATGAGGAGAGACTAAGGGAGCTAAGGCTTTATTCTTTGGAGGGAAGGAGGATGAGGGGAGACATGATAGAGGTATACAAAATATTGAGAGGAATAGATAGAGTAGACAGCCAGCGCCTCTTTCCCAGGGCACCAATGCTCAATACAGGAGGGCATGGGTGGGAAGTTCAAGGGAGATATCAGAGGAAGGTGTTTTACCCAGAGAGCGGTTGGGGCATGGAATGCGCTGCCTGGGGCGGTGGTGGAGGCAGGTACATTGGTCAAATTCAAGAGGTTGCTAGACAAGCATATGGAGGAATTTAAAATAGAGGGATATGTGGGAGGAAGGGGTTAGATAGTCTTATGCGAGGTTTAAAGGTCAGCACAACATTGTGGGCCGAAAGGCCTGTATAGTGCTGTACTGTTCTATGATTCTATGAAGCACGAACTGGACAAACTTTAAAGTGTGCACCAGGTACCAGTATTCCCTGGTATTGTGGGTAACAATCACTGAAGTTCTTCAGGGAGACTCCCTGAAAAACTTCACACTCTGGAGTTCCCAACGTAACTAATGTACCACACCAAAAAGAGCAGAATTGACCAGTATATCTAGCCTCATCATGCTTTGCTTCTGTCCTGGTGTCTGCTTAGCTGGAACATCTGCTCTGCTTGCATGTTATCTGTGGACTATTGACGGAGGTAGCTTACATAGTGTGTTCTTGTGGTCAGATATTAACTGAGTGAAAATTTCATTCACAAATTCCTACATTGTGAAACACACTATGTAAGTTACCTCTGTAAATAGTCCTAGCAGAATAAGACACACCAGATGGACCTCTCTTAGGAGAAAGGTGATATTATTGATAGCTGATGAGTCCACTTAAAAACTTCTAAAGGTAGAGGAAATCTTCTGTCCTAGTGTCTGGTTGGCTGGAGTATTTGCTCTGATTTCATTGAAGCCATGGCTGTTTCGAGGTGGTGGTTGCTATGGAATAATGTATGCAAAAGTTTTCACACTCTGGAGTTCCCAACTTAACTGATGTACCACACCAAAAAGAGCAGAATTGATCAGTGTATATAGCCTCATCATTCTTTTGCTATCTGCCAACTTAACCTTCACTTGCACCTAGAAGGACCTGAATCACAGCAATCGCTCCTTCAGAATCCTCCCTCCATCCTAATTTTACTAGATGCTGACCATCTGATCCAAATGAAGCCATTCAGCTTTGGGCAACTCTTGTAGAATGAGTTATAGCACTAACATAAAATATTGTGACTCTCTCCATATGTTTCCACTGTACCTTTGGAAAACAATTAACCATCCTGTCTGTCATTATTATACTTCCCCTTTTAAACTGAACTAAAGCTCTTTAAGAGCAGTTGTCTTGTCAGACACATATTATTCAGGTAAAATCAGAAAACCCTGGCAATCCTCAGTAGGTCAGACAGTATCTGTGGAGAGAGAAAGTGTTAACATTTCAGGTATCTCCAGGATTTTCTGTTTTTATTTCAGATTTCCGGCATCTGCAATTTTTCTTTTGCTTTTTGACATATCTCCAGGAAGTACCAATAACAATGTAGATTAGGGTGGGAAGTAGTCATACAGTTTAAAGCAACCTGAACAGACACACCCAGCACAGCACAGTCCAAACTCCTTGGGGTGGAATTTCATCCTCTTCTGCTTGTACCAAATGCATATTGCAGTTACGTACTGAATTCAATCTTAGATGCCAAGTTCAGCACACATGACCACCACATCATGTAGTCTGCAATTTTCCAGGAGAGACTGGACCTTGCAAGGCTTACTCGTAGAAGGCTGTCATCCACCATAGGAGCATAGGATATTTCTATGGTTTGAAGATTCATGTTCCTAAGGTTATTTGATCATTCCTGCCTTTTATTTCTGAATTGTGCTCTTCACAAGATATTCACTCGGGTGTCTTTTAGAAGAAGTCAACAAACCCAGCATTAATTGCTTTTGCTGGATGACTGTGGGATATTGAAAATTGTTTGAGTCTCTTTAAGCTTGTTAATTTTGTGTTAATTTCCTCTGCTTCTGCATTCACAGCCCATTAAATAAGCTACTCAAGTCTACAGTATCCGTAGTTAGCATATTAAACATCTAGATCACGACTTGTTCTTTGCCTTTAACTATAATAAAGAGATATTCATTTTAGTGACTAAGTATTTCAAAGCACCTGAGGTATTCGCAGTGCTGTTCTCTAAATTAACTTCAATTCATTAAGCTATCTTGAAAGTAGTTGTCTCAGTGTGCATAATCTGTAATTTGTAACCTAGCAAAAGAGGGAGAAATGGTAAAATATCTTTCTTTCACTTAAAACCAAATAGTCCTTGAGATTCTGAATATGGAAGGATCTGGCGATGAACAATCTACATGCTTCACCCATTTAATTTCTATTTAATTTCCACAGATTAGTGTTAATATTTCAGCTAAATTCAAACTCTCATTAGGACTTCAAACAGTGTTGGATTAAAAAAACCTGCAGATGCTGGAAATCTGAAGTAAAAACAGAAAATGGGGAAATACACAGCAAGTCAAACAGCGTCTGCGGAGCCAGAAAAACAAAGGACTTCAGGTCATTCTTTTTCTCATTCTGGTGAAGCGACTTCGATCTGATATATTAGTTCTATTTCTCTCTGTGCAGATGTTGGCTGATCTTCAAAGTCTTTTGTTCAGTTCTGTGTCAGAATAACCCTGACCGAAGCAATAGTCCCTGCAGGAGTAAGAATACGTCCAAACCATAACCTCAGGGAGTGTGGAATCTGCCAAAGGAGTTCAGAGTGAGGAGAAATATTGGTGCCAAGAGAGATACCCAGAAAGAGAGAGTGAATTAGAGAATTCAGTATGGGAGGAAAGAGAAATCTCATGGAATACAAAAATATGAAGGTGAAAATAAATAATAAGGAAGAAGTACTAAGGGAAGCAATAGAAGCAAAGTTTAATATGGAAAGAGAGTTAGAAATATGGAAAAACAGGGATAAATTTAACTCATTTTCAGCAGTAGAGAGACAGAAGAGAGGGAAGCAGAAATGAGGAAGAAAATAGTTGTTTGAACACATGGACAATTCTCCACCCCCTTTTGCATGAAACAGATGGACTGAGAAATTGAACACTAACATTTTTGGAGACATGGTCCTGATGCAGGGTCACAACCCGAAACATCGATTATCTCTTTGCCTCCACGGACCCTGCTTGACCCACTGAGTTCCTCCAGCAGATTGTACTTTACTCTAAAACTTCACCTCACCTGCTCAATAAGGGTAGGGTCTCTCTCTCACTCTCTCTCTCTCTCACTCTCTGACTCTCTGACTCTGTCTCTCCCCTGCCCACCACCCCCCCCCCCAATCACCACTACACCTTTTATGATCTTCAGTAAAAGAACAAACAAATACTGGAAGAGCTGGCCCAAAGTTCTGATGTCTGCTATATCTTCTATGGTAAGAAATGGAAGATGATTACCAGCACAATTCAGCTCACCACTCTGTTATAACCAGCTGTAATTTTCATTTCCATAGCTTTCCTTCATGGCAGGAAGAATGCAAAACAGTTCTTTACATTGAAGAGAGGCAAAACAATTGAAATTCAGCAAATGAAATGCAAAATACTTCAGATGCTGAAAATCTGAAATAAAAACACAGAATGCTAGAAATACTCAACAGATCAGGCAGCATTAGAAGAAAGTTCTCTGGTTCTCTTCACGGATGCTGGCTGACCTGCTGAGTATTTCCAGCATTCTCTGTTTTTTTTCCAGAAATTCAATCAATAAAACAAGTTGGAATAAATCCTGTTTTTTCTTGGATGTTTTAGGCATGACTTCAAACTTTGCTAACAATGTGAGCAGCAGCAGTGTGACAGTAAAGGCACAGATTACCAACATTAAGAAGTCTCTTAGCTTCATGTCAAAATTCTCATGATACTGATAAGTCAGTGTTGCTATCTGCACTTCCAAAAACAATTGGGTATGACAGCCCAATTTGTACTAACAGTTAAGGTGAACTTGTGTCCCAATAATCCTTCATAACCATCAAAGCTCTGGGGGAAAATTGCTAAAGAGATTAGTACTTTTTCAATGACCTTGTTCCATGTCTCCTTACTTCCTTTTAAGAGTTGGGCCGAATCTATTGGCCCTGGCATCCCATGAGCATATACAACAGGGTCTTTGTTACAATGGTGCTGCCAATAATGTAGTCAACAAAGTTCTGGAAGGTATCTATTATGCTGGGCCTGAGGTGGGGAAGGGCATTATCCTGTAATTTTCTTTGTTTTCTGACATTGCCATCACCACTTGATTTCTTCGTCTAGCGATGGGTGCAAATTGCTCCCATGCAAAACTTTCCACAAACAGGTTTAGGTCCAATGAGCCTGAGTCAGCTCCAATTGCCCTTTGGAGTTTCATAACTTTACCCTGCAGCAGGGTTAACCCAAGGAGTAACCATTGGAAGAGGTCCTTCCACATAATGAGAGCGAGGACACTTGAGAGTGCAGTGAAAGTAAGTTACAGGAGGACTCCCACATTTGTCTGTAATCAGAGCTCTTCAGCAAAAGCTTGTAGCAGAGGACATCAACTAAATATTCTCTGCTTACTTGCATTAACAGTTCTGATAAGCGTTCATCCATTTACCCCACTCCCCTCCCCAACCCTAATTCTTGAATAATCAGCATCTGCCCAAAGACCAATCATCATGTCACCTATTTCTGCAAGGTTATTATAGGAACACTTGTTGCACACAGTGATAACCAAGCACCCTCATGTTGCATATTCATAGAGCACCTGTATGGATTAACACTTTAGTGTGAGTGGGGTTTTCTCAGACTTTCTCTGTCCCACTTCCATCCACTGGCTACTCCTCCAATGGCTTCAGTATGTGAGACAAGTGACTCATCCACGGATTCACCTAAGGTCCTGAGAGGGTCCAGGCGCAATCTGGCAGCTTCTGGGGCATTTTGTCCCAGATGCCTTTCTGGCAGAGGGTGTGCACTGCTTGAACACCAGGTAAGGAAGCAGATGTTCTCTCTTCCTGACAAGTATCCCATTGTCAATCGACCATTATGTGTCCTGCTGGGTGGCAGATTATTATTCCCTCTGATCTATACTGCAGCAGCCTGTAGGAAATTCAAATCCATAAGATAAGATAAGATAAGATAAGATAAGATAAGATAAGATATCTTTATTAGTCACAGATACATTGAAACACACAGTGAAATGCATCTTTTGCGTAGAGTGTTCTGGGGGCAGCTCACAAGTGTCGCCACACTTCCGGCCCCAAAATGGCATGCCCACAACTTCCTAACCTGTACGTCTTTTGGAATATAGGAGGAAACTGGAGCACCCAGAGGAAACCCACGCAGACACGGGGACAATGTACAAACTCCTTACAGACAGTAGTCAGAATTGAACCCAGGTCGCTGGCACTGTAAAGCGTTACGCTAACCGCTACACTACCGCGCCTGCCTGTACAAAGTGCCTGTACAAAGTGGGAGAACTGGTTACACCAAGTGTATGACTCCAGTGAAAGTATCCCTAAAGAATGCAACTTCTGGTTCCATGGACTCCAGCAAGAAAGGGTCAGCTGGTGCACCGATTGAAGTAAGGTGACTACGTGATCTAGAACTGACTGGAGAATGGCAGAACTCCAGATAATTTGGTTATGGACTCCTCCACATGCTCCATTTGTGTGTTACAAGCTTGCTGGCTGGTAGTCCACTATGTATATTCAGTAGAAAGCAGAGTTACACGGAAACCATGTTGCCTCCACTGTGCTTTTCACCTATGTCCTTGTCAGCAGATCTGCAACTAATGTGTTCATTCTGGCACCATTTCATGTTTATCCTTTCTACCTGCCCTGCTCACATGAACTCAGTGCAGCCTCATCCAATTTGATACCCAGTCCAATGAGATGCTGATTTCAACGCTGATGCAAAGGCAGGTAGCCTTCCCTCCACTGGTGTTACAGAATCCAGGTCATTGGAATGATTTAGAGGAAGGGGGATTGGCCAAGGGTTGGCTTCCAGTGGCCCAATTATGCAGTAACAGAGGCAACAAAAAAAGAAAATGATGGACATGTTCAGCAGGTAGAGAAGAACAGAAACTGAGGAGCAATGACGTTAACAGCACAGGCTGATAACCTTGGTATTGGTATTGGTTTATTATTGTCACTTGTACTGAGGTACAGTGAAAAACTTGTCTTGCATACAGTTCATACAGATCAATTCATTACACAGTACATTGAGGTAGTACAGATGCATTGAGGAAGTACAGGGTAAAAACAACAACAGAATACAGAGTAAAGTGTCATAGCTACAGGGAAGTGCATTGCAGGTAGACAATAAGGTGCCTTTTACTAGAAGTGGAAATAATTAGAAATATAATTGCATTTCTGGCATTTTTATTTCAGATTTGTTCTACATTTGATAACATCTCCTTTAGGCATTTTTCCCAATCTTTATCTTGTCCTTTTTGTCACTTAATCTCCCTTGCCTTCCACACCATCAAATAATTACCCTCTTGAGTTGTCTTTCTGACCCCACACCCCCAACTCATCTTTCTCCTCATCTTTAAAGTTATTTAATCTCTAACAATTTTCCAATATTAATGAAAGGTCATTGTTCTGAAACATGAACTCAGTTTCTTTCCCCACATTGCTGTCTGATCCACTGAGTGCTAGAATTTGACTAGAGTAATGGCACAGTGCAAAACAAGGTTATTGTGCTGCGTATAGGTGAGATTAAAGGGTTTAAGTGGACAGGGAAGATAAGAGATATGTCCGGTTGCCTCCCTGTGCCTGGATTCCAGTTTGACAGTCACCTCTACTGCTTGTCCATTTCTTGCAACAATGGCATTTGATGTCCCTTTCATTGTCCAAATACCTGTTCTTGAAGTCTCTTTGATGTTTTATGCCAGCTTCTCTTGCAAGAAAGAGAGCTATTGGTTAGTGTGTGCACAGAATCAGAATCAGAATCAGAATCAGAATCAGAATCAGAGTTAGAATCAGAATCAGAATCAGGTTTATTATCACTGACTTATATGCCGTGAAATTTGTTGTTTTGTGGCAGCAGTACAGTGCAAAGACATGAAGTTACTATAAATCACAAAATAAGTAAATAAACAGACAGATAAATAAATAAACAAACAAACAAACAAATAAAAAGATAGATAGATAGATAGATAGATAGATAGATAGATAGATAGATAGATAGATAGATAGATAGATAGATAGATAGATAGATAGATAGATAGATAGATAGGGCAAAAAAGAAAGGGAAAAATGAGGTAGTATTCATGGGTCATGGACCGTTCAGAAATCTGATGATGGAGGGGGAGAAAGCTGTTCCTAAATCATTGAGTCTTCAGGCTCCTCCCTGATTGTAGTAGCAAGAAGAGGGCCTGCCCTGGATGGTGGGGGTCCTTAGTGATGGATGCTGCCCTCTTGAGGCACCGCCCCTTGAAGACCCACCATCGCTGAAGTACTTTGAATCTGTAGGACAGTTGAATATAGAATGAGTGCTGAGAGGAAGAATTAAGGACTGGAGGAGGGTGCAGCTATGAGGGCCACGATTGGAGGAGAGGAATGAGAAACACAGGAGGGAAAATCATGGTAATGCTGAGGTTAAGGTTATGTGGCACATAATTGTAGAGAGAGAGTGATAAAGGGTCTTACCTTAGTAGTTCTGGTGAGGTTCTTAAATTTCT
Organism: Pristis pectinata; assembly: GCF_009764475.1. Lineage (NCBI taxonomy): Eukaryota > Metazoa > Chordata > Chondrichthyes > Rhinopristiformes > Pristidae > Pristis > Pristis pectinata. The sequence goes on along the minus strand of NC_067415.1, from coordinate 50,554,082 downwards.
TCAAGTTTTGCAGTCATGTCCTGGGAAGCGTCCTGCTGGCATCAATTTATTCAGGCAATTCTTTCTACTGCTGCTGGTTCATTTTACAGCTAGCACAAAACAACCAAAGGGGAAGCAGACCCCTACAGAGGAGAATGTTTTCAGACAAAGGAAGACCATGATAATTGGGTGAGTTCCCAATGGCCCTACTGTGTGAGCAGAGCTGATACTCCGGACACCTGCTCGATAAAATGTTCCACATGGAAAGTAGAGAAGTGTGGGCAATGCCAAACCTGATCCATGAATACTTGGTAGAAATCTAGGATCAACGTCTCTCAAAAAGCATCAAGTAAAGCATTACCACATGCTTGATATAAAAGAAAAATTTTCCAACTGGAACGTTTATCTTCAAAGCACAGTGCTGTGGTTTTTGGGAAGACAAACTTCCTTGAACAATGTGGTCCAAAAACATTTACTTCAGACTTGCCATATGTGGCATTCTAACGGATCTGCTACAGTGCAACTCATTGTGTTACAGATACATTCTTTTAATTAAGTTACAAAAATGTGGCATGACTCATTCCTTATGGAGAATTGAGGAGAAAATAAAATAGACAGGATATTAGAGAGAGAAACTATACCAAGTTGCACATTAATAATAAAAATGTTTAAAAAGCAGTTATGATACTTCAACAAGGTTTTCCAAAGTTATTAATGAGCTGTATGATTAGTGTGGTGTAAACAGCCCCATTGTGGAGATGTCTTCTGTTTATGGTTTTGGAGGATGATGTTGTGAAATTGTGAAAAAGAAAGGTAATAAAGTTAGAGAAAGGAAAAGAGAAGTAGAGATGTAAAAAATATTAAATCCACAAAAATATCACAAGAATAGAATCTGTTGGATTTAATGAAAACACCCTTAAACCTTCAGTGGTGATGAAAAATGCAACTAGAATCTAAAGGTGCACACTTGAAGTCACACCACAGACTAGAACCGTATCCTTATTTTCTATATGATGCAGAAACACATTCATGTATTATTACCATGGCAGCTGTAAAGCAAGACATAGGGAATGGGATGCACATTCAGGAGCTGCTGTCAAACTGTTAACAGATTTTTAAATCTAATATTATGTATCACGTGCAGAAATTGGATCAGTTCTGAATAGAGAGATAAACCTTTGTTAGATGATTAACCCTTGTCTGTTCATACTGATGTAGCTTTCATTCAAGATTAAATCACAGTTCTTGTTAAAATGTCTTTGTGAATTTGAGTGCACAGTGCTGTTTCTAAGTACTTAAGTCATGGATCCTTATCCTAAATAATTCATTTCCCAAACCTACTGGCATATTCCTGTACTAATTGACTCCTGTGTTTAACAGGCATTTTGCACTAAGCCTCATCACTCCTGGAAAGGGTATGTGTGGTGCTCTTTCATTCAAAATGGTTGCAAAGGAGGTTGCATTAGAGAGGGAGTGTCTCTCCATCCCTCCTTTTCAGATCCAACCCTAAGTAATTGTATATGAAGTGGAGCACTGGAACCATGTTACCTATGACTGGGAGTCTCGAAGATCCTCTGAAGCAGAGATGAGACATGATTCTCTCGAGATTTGGGAACCTGCTGAAGTAAATACCTTGGGATTATAAGGTACATCAAAGCACAACCTTGGACACTTTACTGCCTTTAAATGCAACCACTTACACCAGTTGCCATCTCGGATCTCAGCTGGGCACCACAGAAGTACTCATGGCAAAGAAGTATCAAATGTAGAAGTGTCAGTCTACACCCTCAGTGGAACTCTGCACCAAACTCCTGAGTCGTTCAAGGCAGCCTCATGAGTCACTTTTATTTCATCCCTTCTGCCCACATCAGGGACATCATGGAAGAAGATTTATTCTGTATCTAACCCTTGTTGCCTCCCCCCTCCGGAGCACCCTGCAACAGACACTGAATTGTGCACCACTGATGAATAGTCCTTTAAGTAGTGCAGCTGCAGTGAATGGAGTGGAATAAAGGCATGTTTCCTTTCCAAAAGAGAAATATGTGACCCAGTTTCAGCTGGCAATGCTCAAAGCGCACATGGGTAGCTCATGCACCAAATGTCTGGTATCTGCTGATGTGTACCCCCACCAGAGTGCCAGTTAAAATTCAATAGACTACATGATTCTTGCAAACTGACTGCGTTTTTACAATTTCCTCACAAAAAATATTAGCAGTTAATTGCATAGTGTTTAAATAACACAGCAACTAGAATCTGGTTGAAGTCAATGAAAAATTAGATTTTACCTCCCTGAAGCCTCTGTAGTAAATAACTAAAATTTCTTAACAGAAAATCTGCGAAACATGTATCTTCTTGACATCTTGCCTGACTCTCTTCAAGGTAAAAGCTAGTGTTTGTAATTAAGGTCAAAAGTGACGACATTGGAACTAAAAATACGCATTATGTTTTTAACTGGTCACTTCCATCTGTGCATCATATGTACTCCTCCATGTCAGAGGAAACAGTCAGAGAAGCTTCTGTACTTGACCATGGATAGGAAGTTATATCAATGTCATATAGCCCAGAATTATTTTTTTTTAAAAAACTATTTTAAAAACTTTTTTTAAAATCTCTATCTATGCAGCACGGTAACAGACCCTTCAGGTCCAATGAGCCCGCGCCGCCCAATTACACCCATGTTAACCTACTAACCCGTACGTCTTTGAAATGTTGGAGGAAACCCACACAATCACAGGGAGAACGTAGAAACTCCTTACAGAGAGCGGCAGGAATTGAACCCCAATTGCTGGTGCTGTAATAGTGTTACACTAACCCCTACCCCACTTTGCCACCGCTGATGATTATTGAATTTTTATTATTGATGTTGAACATAACAAAATAAAACAAAATAGTATCAATAGCTTGGTCTAGAAATTCATTTGTCTCTTTAATGGTATACTAAATGATTGTTATGTGATGCCATGGCCCAAGTTTTTGCTACTACTGTTTGTCCTGCATGTACAGTGGAGTTCATAATGGATCTTCAGCTGGGACAGGGTCTGGGGGTTGTTGGGAAGAGAAAGTTACAGTCAGGATCCTAAGTCGGGCCTTGGAGAGGCAGTGGTGGGCCCAGATATTGAGGAATTGGGTGAGTGGCATGGAAGATTGAAACTGGGTCTGGCAATCAGTCTGGAGTATTGTTGGGAGGCCATGGGGCAGAATGGCCAGGAAAGTTGGCCCAAGTACAACAGATAAGTTAATACACTCCAAGTGAGCTTACCAGGGTGAATTTCTCACTGTTGGGAACTGCTCTAGGAGGGCCTCTTTAAATAGCTTTGTTGTCTCTGCAGCAGGATGGTTGTTACTGGAGGGCCCAATACTGGGTGCACCTTGTAGCAAAGGAGAAATGTACAGAGAAGCCCAGACACAATTAACACAGAAATCACATCAGGCACACAAGGGTGATTTACCACTGGAAGTACACTTCAGAGTCTGCAGAGGGATATCATCTGATGCCGAAACATTGACAATCACACTCCACACTCTCCAACCTTTCGATGTTAGTAACCTTAATTCTCAAGAATGCCTATATTTATGTAACACCTTTAATTTAAATAGGAATATTTTGCTTTGTGCAACGTGGGGCAATATTTACTTGGGTCATGTTGAAAGTGATTACTCAGTACTCCAAACATCAATGTCATTAATCTGATTGTAGCTCACCAAAAGTGTGCCAACAGCCTCAGGCTTATCATTAAGGTGCTTGTTTCCAGTTTTCCTATTTGCAGGCAATGGATGTTGGGCCTTTTGCCTTATCACCTCTTCTGGGAGTTGAGATGCTTTGGAGGTGCTCTGGGGGAGCAAGAATGATTGCAAGGCTTGTCAACACAGACATGGTGGGCTGAAGGGCCTGTTTCTGTGCTGTACTTTTCTATGTTCTGAAGAATTCTGAGCAGAGCAGGACTCTCATCTGCTTCACTCATCACTAATGTCCTTCCACAAATAGTAGGCCTCTTATAAGCATACTGTATGTATGGAGTCTCATTTAGAAACAGAAACATTTACTACCTCAGCTCACAGGGGACCCAGAGCAGGATTAGTTTTGAGACTGTTGAATAGAATTTATTTTTTAACAAAATTATGGTGGTTCCCTGCAAATGGGCCACAGAGGACACATGATATCTCCACAGAATATCTGGAAAATGCATCCTGCTCTCACAGCTATACATTTTGTTTTTTATATCACAACAACTGCTTATTTCCACTCCACAACACCCTCCATTTTCATTGCAAACTTGGCTCCTCCTCTGCACTGAAATGTTTTCATATGGCCTGTGATCATTTCCATAATCTCTTGCCTCTTTTCTTAAGATTGCCCATTACACCTCATTACCAATAATGCTGTAAATATTTGCATGCCTCTCCACTCTTGTAGAAATGTGAGGGAGCTAAACCTGGGAATTATAGGTCAGCATACCTAACAACTGTTGTGGGAAGGTTGCTGGAATCTCCAATTAAGGATAGAGTGACCAAACACCTGAATTTGTTCACAACCAACCAGCAAAGTTTTCAAGGGTTGGTCATGCCTGTCAAACCTGAAAAACTTTTTGAAGAGGGATGCTGTTGGGGGCATGTCTGTGGTTTAAATTTTTATGGGCTTCCAGGAGGCATTTATCAAAACGTCTGAGTAAAGATTGCCAAGTAAAGAAAAAGCCCTCAGAACTGAAGGAACATTTTGCATAATTAGGAAATGAGTGGCAAGGAACAGAATATCGACAAAAAGCTGGTACTCAACTGTCAGGAGATGACTGGCAGTATTGTCAACTATCTCTATTGGGGCCACAACTGTAGCTATACACAATTTAGCTAATGGGATAGAAAGATGGACTTCCATGCTTGACAATGACACAAAAATAGGTATTAATTTGCAATAATATATTAATAGATCAAGGGACTGAGCAAAACTATAGCAAATGGTTCTCAATGCAGGCAAATGTGACATCACTTGAAACCAAAAATGGACTAGGAACTGTAGAAGTATTGAAAAGTTAGAAATAAAATTGGTCCAAAGGGACTTGGACTTGAACCATACACAAATAACAATAAAGTGTCATGGAACAGATACAGAAAATAATCAAAAGGAGTAATTTAGCAGAGGCCTTAAGGTTAAAGGGTTGGAGTACAAGGTGGCAAAAGTTATGCTACAATTCCAGAAAGCCATGGTTAGCCACACCAAGAAAGCTGAGATCAGTTCTGGATATCACAGTTTCAGAAGGATAAAGTGGCCTTGGAGAAGTGTAGTATTCATTTTCCAAAAAGGTACCTGCATTTCAAGTTTGAAATATGAAAAAAGGTTGCAGAAACTGGGGTTGAAATCCATGAAACTTATGAAGCTAAAAGATGGCCTGATTAAAGTTTTCAAAATATAAAGGACACCAACAAAGAGTAACTGCTTTCACTGGCAAACAAATCACGAGCTGAAAGACATAGTCCAAAAATTAGACACAAGCCCAAAGCTAGAAAATATTCTACATCTAGATGGTGGCAGATGTTTGAAACTTTCCTTCACAAATGGCAGTTAGTGGTCAGTCAGTTATTCATTTTAAATCTCATATTGATTGATATTTGCTGATGAAACATTTTAAGAGGTTTGGTATTGATGGATGAAAGTTGGATCACCGATCAGCCAAGATTTCATGGAATAGTGGAAGAGATTCAAGGACCTTAATAACCTACTCCTGTTTCTATGTCCTCATATATTACCGGATGTGGCATGTCCAGCACAATATCTCTGACATCCCTTATTTTTAATGGACAGAAGTCAAGTAAGAATAATTATGTCAAACTAATTAATGTCTTTTGAATGAGACATCGAAGCAAATGAGGCCACTCAGGCCAGAACAGATTTCGCAGCTCTATACTGAGCAACTATGAGGCACGATTGGCCATCAGCAGCCATAAGGTTATATGGGCAGCACAATGGTGCAGCCAGTAAACCTGCTACCTTGCAATGCCAGAGACCCAGGTCGAGTCCTGACCTTGGGTGCTGTCTCTGTGGAGTTTGCACATTCTTACCGTGACTGTGTGGGTTTCCTCCAGATGCTCTGGTTTCCTCCCACATCTCAAAGACATGTGGGCTGGTGATTTGGCAGCTGTAAAATCCATAGGTCATTGGTAGAATCTGGGGAGACAATGAGAACAAATGGAAAAATAATGATTCATGTGGGATTAGTGTAAATGGGCGGCTGATGCTGAGTGCAGACTTGGTGGGCTGTAGGGCCTGTTTCTGTTCTGCATGACTCTATGACCATATGTCACCTCCACCTGTAATCTGAGGGCCTGGCATATCCCTCACTGTCATTACTATCAAGCAAGGGTCCAGCAATTGCAGTGAGTAGAATGGTAAGTGAAAACAGCTCCTGACAAACTAAAAATGAGCTGCCTATCCAGCTGGAGAAGCTGCAACACAGGATTACATGTCTGTATAGTAGAAACACCATGCATTACACAGAACTAACAGTTGGCGCTCAGTCAGAGTCACAAATAGTAGATTACATCAAAACTCTCCAGTCCTGTCACATCTGATGTGAATGGTGGTGAGAATTAGAACAGCTAATGGGAGGAGATTCCATAGGTATCCCAAACCTAAGCAATAGTGGAGTTCAGCACGTGAGTGGCAAAGAGGTGGTTGAAGCATTCACATTCATCTTTAGGCAGAAGTGCCAAGTAGGTGAACCGTCTTAGCCTCTTCCTGAATAAACACATCACAGAAAGGGCTGAGAGCATTGGATACAGCATAAGGCTACAGAACCAGACAGCATCCAGAGCTCACCTTGGCATTGGTGTTGTAATAGTGTAATAGTGTAATATTGTAATGTTACAAATTTCCCAGAAAAAAAAGAAATACAGAGCATTTTTTAAAATTGTGAGACACTAATAAACATTATTATTCAGAGGAATTGGGTACCATTTTTGTTGCAAAATGCAAAAACACTGCCATAAGAAATACAGCAAGCAACTTGGATCCTAGAAATTGGAGTCACTTACGCACAAAAACAGTTTTTGATAGGTTAGATTGTGCTGGTGATCACTTTCAGCTCAATTAGCACCCACTGGGAAATTGGTCTGGACACTTCTGTGCATGATTCCCCATTGTGTAGCTGTCATTTGGCTGACGACAATCACACAGCTATCATCATGCGTGCAGGACCTAACAACCTAAATCATTGCATAAAGATGCAATCAAAAACAAAGGCACAAAAAAGGAGCAAACCACAGATGGGGAAAGACATATGACTTATAGGGTTCCCTGTGTGACATACTTAACTCATTGCTCCTGAAAGTTCATTTCTCACTGCTTCATACATATCCAGAAGCATCACAGCATTTCTATGTTACGTACTACAGTACAAAATGCTGCAATATCTGCCAGATTGATCAACCCCCAACTCACAGAGTAGTGGGGCCATTTCTGCCATTCATGCACTGTGTCACATGGGAGGGATTTGGCTACACATGCTGTCTGTTGTTGTATGTTCCCTCAATCCATGCCAGCCTTTTCTGCAGTTGGTCTGTGACCACTGTGGAGAGGAGTCTTTCGGGTCTGAATGCCTTCCCAACAGTCAACATGGCAACAATGTAGGACCTACAACACCCCCCCCACCCCCCTCCACTGCATTCAGTCCAAACGGGGACTGCACAGGTGCTATTTTCAAGCATGAATCAAAGCAGTATGCTATTAATCTTAATCAATTTTTGGCCAAGTTTTGCTAATTCTTGCAGAGAGCCATTAGTCTATGTGCAGCATATCTTAGCACACCAAAAGAGGGTGAACTTGACTTTTAGGTAATGGTGTGCTGGTCTTTTGTGCAGCAGGGCTGGAGTACAAGAGCAAGGAAGTCCTGCTACAGTGGTGCAATGTTTTGTTGAGACCATGCCTGGGATACTGCATGCTGTTTGGGTTTCCATCACCAAAGCTCCATGAGAGGACATATTTGCCTTTGAGACACTGTAACAAAGTGCACTGGATTAAGTCCAAGAATGCAGAGATGGTCCTGTGAAATGAGACCGGGTACCGTTGACCAATATTCCCTAGGACATAAGAGGAATGAGACGGGATTTCGATGAATCATACAGGATTTTGAAAGGGATTTGCATGGTGATCTCTGAGGCTGTTTCTCCAAAGTGGAATATGCTTAGGATAAGGGATAGGCCTACGACGGAGATGATGGAAAATTTCTTCATTCAGATGGCAGTGCATCCTTGCAATCTCACAACACAAATGGCCATGGATACTCATTCATTCAAGCTTGGGATCAATAGATTTTTGTTGGGATCAGTGAATCAAGGAAAAGAGGGATCAAGCAATAGAGAGGACTTATGGCCAATAGAGAGGACAAAGCAGCCCAGGTGTGCAATATGGCCTACTCTTGGTTGTAGTGCTTAGCTTCCTATTATTCTTTGTTGTCTTCCTTTAAATTAATTGAGAGAGGAGCGATGCACATAGCTGACAAATCAATTGCAACAGAAAGAAATAGTCATTGCAACTCTATGTAGGAACAAACCCAGATCTTAAGACCCATTTGAAACAAATAAAAATTCTATGCTGGATGTTCATGTTGGTGCAAAAGAACTGGAATAGCGCACATGATTTGCAAGAAGCAAGGAAAGTCCTGGGCTTGTTTATAATACAGTTTAAAAACAGATTTGAAGTGATAATGAAGCTGTCGCATATTCGCTATGAGAGAATGAGTGGTGCCAACACACATTTCCAGGCAGCAATTGAAACTGCAGTGCAGTGCAAAAATTTATGGGCTTTTTTAAAATTCTTCTTTTCCTTATAATGCACCACTTAAAAGCTTAATAAAAATTTTAAAAGGCATTTTTATATTTCCTCTGATTCTTGAAAGGATAAGGATTCATCACAGACAAACAATTCTTGACCTGAAAGAAAGATGCAAAAGTGAATCGAGAAGTATACTCTGGCTGCAAATGTTTGCAAAAATAACAGACTGACGAGAAGTATGTTGAGAGAGATTGTGTTAAATAAACAGCCTACACTTCAATACTGCTGACATGGCCTCGGATCTAACCCATTGCAAGGAAATCTCGTTGGGATTGAATTTTACCTTCAACGTATTCTTTTCGTAATGTCATTTTAACTCTTCAGAGGTAAATGAGAAGGAAAGCAATAAGAATACAGTCCCTTCTTCTAAAAACCTCTGCTAAAATATTCTGTTGCTTAAGGTTACTCTTTATTGTAACATTCAGCAATTGCATACTAAATTTCAATAAATGCCTTGAGAAAGAGAAAAGGATGACCTAAATTGACATCACAACTGTGTCAGAATCAATCCTATTAGACAAGACTTATTTCCCATATCTTGCTCAGGAAAAAATTCATTTTTGTTGATATTTCTCAAGTAAAATTTTAGTGCTAAATAATTGTTAACTCCTTTAATAAGAATGTAAGTGCTTCAACCAATGTTCAGTAGATTGATCCAACTGTGAAGTACATATTTTGAAGTACCAATGGAGGAATTCAACCTACAAAGAGATAATTAACTGAGAACAGCTCTGAACAATAAAGGACTGTCTTCAAAGGACTGCATGACTGATTGGAGAATGGAAAATTGGACAACTTTGATGCCATTTAACTGTATATCTGCCTCTGAACTAGAAACTGCACTGTAACTGTGGACAGGAGGGAATGTTCTGAATAGAAGAGTGGCATCTGGAGCTATAGATCAGGCTCCTATATTTTGGAGGCATGGATTCAACCAACAGACTGTAGGAGACCAAGTCTTGAAACCCCAAGGCAGCAGTAAAGAGTTCAATTGGATAATCCAGGCAGCAAAAGCATTACTGGAACATGCCAATGGTCTGCTCAATAATATTTACAGAGGTAATTATTGTAAACATACTCTGCAAAAACATTCAAATTTCTGATATAATTCATGTGGTCCAAAGAACATACATCTCTGGTTGCCAAATAATTGTGTCCTCATTGCTTTGTTGAAGGAATGGCTGCACAGAGGATGGGTGCAAGATAAATGAAACATAACTGCTGCCAGGTAATTGAGCACAGACAGGCTGTATTTTCAGGCTGTGGTTTCCCTGAACATGGGTGCTGATTACAGCTCCTTTATCTCAAAGCAGGGTGAGCATAGATTATTACTTTCGTGTCCAGTTTCACTATCCATTGGAATGTAGTGCTTCTCCTGGACTAGATACCCCATGACTGGAGTAGAGCCAAATCCGTGGTTTAGCACGGATTTAATTGTGAAGGTCCGAATTCCCTTGTAGAACAAAAAATATAACCAAGTTAAAAGACACAGAAATTAACCAGAATTGAAAATCAAAAAACTACAGATCCACATTCAGGGATCATGCTTTACAATTTTTTTCACATTCAATGGGATTCCATTGCCAGACGCATCTTCTCCCCTGCTCCCATTTCAACCTTCCAAAGCAGCTGTTCTCTTCATGACTGCTTGGTCAGCTCCTTCATTTCCACCAACCACTCTCCATCTCATGGCATAGCCCCATGCATTGCAGGAGATGTTACACCATCTCTTTCACCTTGCCCCTTGCCAAGTCTCATAAATAGTTCTTTCAGGTGAAGCAGTGATTCAGTTGGACTTCTTCTAATCTGCTGTACTGCATTCAGTACTCACAGTATGGTCCTGACTGCATTGGAAAGACCAAAGGCAAATTAGGAGGCCACTTTGTGGAGCATCTGCATTCAGACACAGTGGTGACCCTAATCTTCCCGTTGCTTGCCACTTTAGTTCTCCATTCCACTTCTAGTCTGATCTGTCTGTGACCCCTTCACTCTTCCAATAAGATCCAAAGTAAACTGGAGCGACAACATTTCATCTTCCTTCTGGACATGTTGCAGCCTTTTGGATTCAATATTGAATTCAACAATTTCACATAATTTACTTTTTCTGTCTGTATCAGAACTGGATAGTTAGCAGATCTTTGCTAACTGTCAACTCCATGAAATGCTGAGTGAGTTTATCACTAAGTGAGTCGGGTACTGGGGTAAACCAATTTCACAAAGGATTGTTCTACACAGAACATAAACCCCACTTTAAGTATATGAATCTACATCCTAAATGGTTTGAAACCCACATACCTATAGAGGAATGAAAACAGAAAATGATGCAAATACTCAGTGAGTTGAGCATCATTTGTGGAAATAGAAACAGAATTAATGTTTCAGGTTGGAGCCTCTTCATCGGTGGCTACAGTGGAACCTGATCCACCGAAGAAGCCAACCATTTCCATTGTGGTTGGAGACAGTCTGCACCATTTCTTGTATCCTTAGGTTCTTGTTTAATGCCAGAGATAGCAGTGGGTTATACACTGAGGTCAAAGTGTTTGAAGTAAGCCTGCTCCCATGATGAGGCTTACTTCAAACACTTCCATCACCATCAATGCTGCCCTAACCCGTATCTCCTCCACTTCCTGCATGTCTACCTTCACCCCCTCCCACTGCTGACATAACAGGGACAGGGCTCCCCCTGTCCTCACATACCACCCCACGATCCTCCGTATCTAACACATCATTCTCCGCAACTTCCGCCACCTCCAACGGGATACTACCACCAGACACATCTTCCCCTCACCCCCTTTCTCCACTTTCCGAAGGAACCGCTCTGTCCATGACTCCCTTGTCTATTCGTCCCTCCCCACTGATGACCCCCTGGCACTTATGCCTGCAACCACACCAAGTACTGCACCTGTCCCTACACCTCCTCCCTCACCACCATTCCGGGTCCCAGACAATCCTTCCAGGTGAGGCAGCGCTTCACCTGTGAGTCCGAGGGTGTCATTTATTGCGTCCGGTGCTCTTGGTGCGGCCTCCTGTACATTGGTGAGACCCGACACAGATTAGGGGACCGCTTCGCCAAGCACCTTCATTCCGTGCGCCGCAACAGTCAGGACCTCCCAGTGGCCAACCCTTCAATTCCACATCCCACTCCCATACTGACATGTCTATCCATGGCCTTCTCTACTGCCAATTTGAGGCCAGATGCAAATTGGAGGAACAACACCTCATATTCTGCCTTGGGAGTCTCCAACCTGATGGCCTCAACATTGATTTCTCTAACTTCCGGTAACCCCACCCCTTCATTCCCCCTCCCCCCCCCCCCCCCATAACTCCTTTCCTTATTCCTGTGCCTCCCTTCCCCCTCCTTGATGACCTGCCCATCTCCTCTCCTCCGCTCCTCCATCCTTTATTCCATGGTCCACTGCCCTCTCCTACCGGATTCCTTCTTCTTCAGCCCTTTGCCTCTCAGCTTATTACATCTTCCCTCACCCCTCCCCCACCCACCTACCTTCTCCCTCTCACCTGGACTTGGCTATCACCTGATTTCACCTATTCCCTGCCTGCGTGTGCTCCTCCAACTCCCCCCACCTTCTTATTCTGGCTTCTGCCCTCTTCCTTTCCAGTCCTGATGAAGGGTCTCGTCCCGAAAAGTCGAATGTTTATTTCCCTCCATGGATACTGCCTGACCTGCTGTGTATTGCTCTAGATTCCAGCATCTGTAGAATTTTTTGTGTCTCTAAAGTAAGCCATAGTTCCACAAGTGTTAAAAAAATGCTAACACTAAAGTTGACTGAAGTACAAAAGAATTAGGCACTGAAACAGTTATCTGAAGTCACGATGCAATTAGTGCTATGTTAGCATTCGATAAACACCAGTTGTAAAATCTAGAGCAAGGACAGGGCTTAAGCATGTTTACCGACCCTAGTTTTTGAATCCCACTGTGTCAAAAATAAACTTCATCACCTCTGTGCAGAAGCAACATTTAAGCATGTAGTCTGGAAATCTTACAGAGGTTACAAGTGTGTCTTGTATAAAAAATAAAAATGCACAGTGGAGCATTGCTGAACACTCCTATGAGACTTTAATAACGTATGCGATGTGGAATGCAAAGGAACCTTTTCTTTTATCTAATCTGTTCCATACGTTACTTGGGATAGGGTGCAGATAATGATGAAAAATTACAGAAATATTTCATTCCCCAGCATTTTAATTTAAGAGATCAGGATCACAGTGAAAATTTTAATTCGTGTTGCCAAAAAGGGTCAGGATGACATTTTATCACAAAGGATAAATGCAGACTGGGTCTGATCATTCCAGTTCCTCTGAAACATGTCACTTTGGCCATATTTGTATGTAAGTGGCTAATCTTTTGTTCCAAGTGAATGAATCCTCTGAAAACTCACAAAGGATGTCAACTGCTTCATATTCCAGAAATTTTTATTTTGAATTTTATTCTAAAATCATTTGAATTAATTCAATAAGTAGGTACAAATCTTATATAAAATGTGCAATGAATAAAAATCAAAAGCATTTTGGATAGCCATCCTCTCCAATCGTGTCAGAACTAGTCAGTTCCATTGAAAGGACATCAACCTCCAACATTAACTCAATTTTTCTCTATCCACGGATGCTGCCTGAGCTACTGACTACTAACATTTTCTTTTATTTCAGTACCTGTGGTGTTTTGCATCTCACAATTCCATTTTTGTGCTATTTTTCTTTCTTTTGTCAGTTCACTTTCATCTCCACCTGGTTATATCTCCTCCACAGTGGGTAACAAGCCCCTCTCAGCCAGCACAACCGTCACTGTGCTGTACTGTTCTATGTTCTATGTTTGTCATTTAGTCTCTTTTGGTCTCCAACCAAACCTCTCCACCCCTCTCCCTTCTCTGCATCTTAAAACATATTTGTTCTTTCATTTTTTCCTAGCTCTAATGACAGGCCAGTGGCCTAAAATGTTAACTCTGTTTCTCTCTCCATAGAAGCTGCCTGGTCTGGTATTTCCAGCATTTTATGTTTTTATTTCTGAAAATGAATACTGTTTTTTTCAATGTCATCTGATAATTGCTCCTGTGAAAGCCCTTTGCAGATTTTAGTATGCTAAAGGCATTATTTCTATGCATGTTATTATTGCAAAAACCCTGAGAATTTCATCAAAGTAGACCAGTAAGGTTTTATACCTAGGAACAATAAGCTGACTTCTTCATTTATCTCTGTTCATTCTTTCGAGGATTGTTCTTTCCTCTGGTTCTAATTGTGGTCATCTTGGAACTGGTATTCTTTGAACAAAGAGCCAAAATATCCTTTTTCTTTGGCTGAACTTAACCGATGGTTAACTATTTTACAAAGAGCACGTTTTGAAACATGGAAGTCAGAAACCTATTTTACAGAAAATGTTTTACATTTAAGAACAGAAGAAAATAGGAGCAGGAGTAGGATGCTCGGTCCTTCAAGCCTGCCGCCCCATCCAATCTGATCATGGCCTCAGCTCCCCCTCTGTGCCAGTTCCTCATGGTCCTCAATTCCCTGAACTTTTGAAAATGTAACTACTTCTTCTTTAAACATTCCCAGTGATCCAACCCCTACGACCCTCTGAGGTAGAGAATTCCAGAGATTCACCATTTGTCCTTGGGCAGCAGAATACAATCAAGAGGACAACTAAAGGTATCAGAATGTGTGTGGCTGTGCCGGGGGGTGGGGGGTGGGGAGGTGGTGGGTGGGTGTGAGTGTTCCAAATGGAGAGTAGGTGTGGTTGTGCCAGAGGGAGAAGAACATTATATCAAAGGAGATTGGATGTGGTTGTGCCAAAGGGAGCTCGTGCTAAAGGGAGAGTAGGTGCAGGTGTGAGAAAGGGAGGGGGTGTGCCAGAAGGAGAGTGGGTGCAAGTATGGGAGGGAGATATTGAGCATGAGTGCCAGAGGGATAATAGATGTGAGTGTGGGAGAGGGAGAGTGGGTGCGGGTGTGGGAGAGGGAGAGTGGGTGTTGGTGTGGGAGAGGGAGAGTGGGTGCGGGTGTGGGAGAGGGAGAGTGGGTGTTGGTGTGGGAGAGGGAGAGTGGGTGCGGGTGCGGGTGTGGGAGAGGGAGAGTGGGTGCGGGTGTGGGAGAGGGAGAGAGGGTGCGGGTGTGGGAGAGGGAGAGTGGGTGTTGGTGTGGGAGAGGGAGAGTGGGTGCGGGTGTGGGAGAGGGAGAGTGGGTGCGGGGGAGGGAGAGGGAGAGTGGGTGTGGGTGTGGGAGAGGGAGAGTGGGTGCGGGTGAGGGAGAGGGAGAGTGGGTGCGGGTGAGGGAGAGGGAGAGTGGGTGCGGGTGTGGGAGAGGGAGAGTGGGTGCGGGTGTGGGAGAGGGAGAGTGGTTTCACCATCTTGAAGATCTGCAGTAACAGTTCATCAGGACTCTTGGCTTGAATCAGATTAATAGGGGAAGGAACAGGGGTCTAGGGTGTGATATTTAACAGTGGTAGCATGCATTACAGACTATAATAGAAATGATAAATAAATGCCATTGTTATATTGCTCATTGCTCTCTGGGGCAAAGAACAAGGTGTCCTGTAATTCTCTGAATAGAATTACATGAATATTGGGAAAGCGAACAGACACCTGTTTTTTTTATAGTGAGATGCTCGATTAATCAGGTTGCTGTGAACTAATCTTTGATGACTTTGTGAGGTCATTATATTTGGAGTCTACAAGGGAGTCCTTGGATTTATGGATGTGTCACACATAGCTCCCCATTTCAACATGGACTGTGCTATTGAATCTGATGGCTTCTGCTTAGCTGTTTCAACAATTTCTTCCCTTCTTTTTCTGGTTTCCATGGCAGAGTGTTCAATTGGTGTAACCCTTCAAGTAAATAAGCTCTGCTTATGCTCTAACTCTTTCAAAAATGTTTTGCCCTGCCAGAATCATGGAAATCTTTTGATCCCAGGAACTCTCATTGGGCCAGCTTCTTGACGTTTTTCAACATTCCAATATCCAGCTCCTCCACACTTACATTACAAATGGGACGCAAGAGTCTGGGGACTGGAAGATTCTTTATTGGAATGAACATGAATATAGTTGCAAAATATACTGAAGCTTTCATGACAAAATAAATTTAAGGCAAGGCTTGTCAAGCCACATTCTTGAAGGAAACTAGAACACAAGTCAATTTCAAATTGGTCTTGGATAATTTGCGTGCTGATAATGCATCAAGTCAGCCTCCACTGCTCACTTTCCTGAGAGGTACATTACATGAATTTTCATGCACTGACAAGTTTACATTTAGATGGAAAGAAGCACAAACATCCTTTCTATTCACAAAAGCAATAGTTTTAAATAACTGCACTCAGCTTGAGGCAGAATATCAAATAACTTTCACTCTGTATTCTATTGCTGTCATAGTTGAATATATATCAGTTGTATGGTCAACTAGCATTTCAGAGGCAACAGAACCAATTAAAATTTATAAATATTATATTTTTAACTTATCTGCACCAATGACTGTATTATTCACTGATGCCAGAGCTGCTAAACTGCTGGTACTACTTATTACACATTTCAATCAATTTTCCTTTCCATTGAAGTCAAAGGAAACCCAAGACAGAGTCTTTCATGGGCAGCCTACGTGACATTTTCATTTTGTGTTCGTTGAAGATTTCAGTTTCACCTCCCTTTTTATTAAATGCTTGGAGATTTGGAAAGATTAGGTCCAATTCCAATCATATAATGGCAGAGATAACTGCTCTGACCAAGTGCAAATTGGCATAGGATTAAGAACTAGTATTAGTTTGTGTGGAGCTAAAAAAGGAAGCAAAAGGCAGTGTGTGTTGATGAAAGTTGACAATGGGCTCCAAACAGAAAGTGCAATGTGGATTATAACAGTATAAATCAGGAATTTAGAGGCAATGGGATAAGGATAATACAATAATCATGGGGGAGGTTAATCTATGTTTAGACTAGGCAAACCAATTTAAGAGTAATAAGGTGCAGGGTAAATTATAGAGTGTATAAGATTTAGGTTTCTTGATCAGTATGTAGAGGAACCAGTGAGGCATCATTGGTTCTTCTATTTTAGATCCAGTATTGTGAAACAAAAAAGGGTTAATTGATTATCTGGTAATTCGGAAAGCATTATCACAACATTTTAGAATTTTATATAAAGATTGAAAGTAATGTAATTCAATTTGAATCCAGGTTTTTTAAAACCTAAACAAAGCAAACTAAAAATGAATGAGTTGTCTATGGTAGATTGGGCAATTGCACTAAAAGTTATGACAATAAAAAGAAATGGCTAACACTTTAAGGAATAAACCAGAGTTTATAACACATATGTATCCCTTAGAGACAAAAAACAGGGAAAGTACTCCAACTGTGGTTAACAAGAGAAGTTAAGTGTAGTATTAGACCAAAGGAAAGGGTTAATGTTGCCAAAGAAAAGCTGTAAAAATTAGGCTTGGGAAGATTTCAGAATTCAGCAAAGGAGGACAAAATATTGTTAAAGAAAAGGAAAGTAGACTGTGAGAGCAAACTAGCAGGAAACAAAATCAGATGCTATAAGCTCCTATGGATACATAAGTAGGCAAGGATTCGCAATTTTCAATGTGGGTCTTTTACAGACTGAGACAGCAAAAATTATATTGGGGAATAAGGAAATGGCAGAGAAATTAAGCAAACATTTGTTTCTGTCTTCACAGAGAAAAACATAGAAAACCTCCCAGAAATATTGGAGAAGAATCTAGAGTGAAGAAAAGATCTTTGAGAAGTTGAAAGAAATTAGCATTGGTAAAAAAGGTGGTATTGGAGAAATTAATGGAACCAATAAATTTCCAAAACCCAATGACTGGCAGCCCAAGGTTTTGAAAGAAATGGTACAAAGAATATGGATGCAATTGTTGTCATCTTACAAAATTCCATCGATTCTAGAATGGTTCCCACAGACTGGAAGAAAGCAAATGTAACCCCATGATTTAAGAAAGGAGGGACAGAAAAAATGAGGAACTAACAAAGGGTTAGCCTGACACCACCTATAGGGATTTGTTAGGTGCATCCAAGGGGGATTCTTGACACAACGTGCAGACAGCCTATTGGAGTTTTTTGGAGAAATCACAGGTAAGGTGGATAAGGGAGAGGCGGTAGATGTTGTGTATTTAGACTTTCAAAAGGCCTTTGATAAGGTGCCTCACAAGAGACTGATTAATAAGATGAGAGGTCATGGAATTACGGGCAGGATAACAGAATGGGTGGAGCATTGGCTGGTTGACAGGAAGCAAAGAGTGGAAATAAAAGGATCTCGTTCTGGTTGGTTACCGGCTACTAGTGGTGTGCCGCAGGGGTCGGTGTTGGGACCGCTCCTTTTTACCTTGTACATTAACGATTTGGATGATGGAATAAATGGTTTCGTGGCTAAGTTTGCGGATGACACCAAGATAGGGGGAGGAGTAGGGAGTATTGAAGAGATAGGATGGTTGCAGAGGGACCTAGACAGTTTAGGAGAATGGGCAAGGAAATGGCAGATGAGATTCAATGTAGGGAAATGTGCAGTTGTACACTTTGGAAGCAGAAATAAGTGGGCAGATTATTATCTAGGAGGAGAGAAAATCCAAAGCACGGAAGTACAAAGGGACTTGGGGGTACTCGTGCAGGATACCTTAAAGGTTAACCACCAGGTCGGATCGGTGGTAAAGAAAGCGAATGCTATGTTGGCATTCATTTCGAGAGGTATAGTGTATAAAAGTAAGGAAGTGTTGATGAGGCTCTACGGGGCACTAGTGAGGCCTCATTTGGAATATTGTGCGCCGTTTTGGGCCCCACATCTTAGGAAGGATGTGTTGACGTTGGAGAGGGTTCAGAGGAGATTTACGAGGATGATTCCAGGAATGAAAGGGCTTACGTATGAGGAGCGTTTGTCGGCTCTTGGACTGTACTCGCTGAAGTACAGAAGAATGAGAGGGGACCTCATAGCGACATTTACAATATTGATAGGAAAGGACAGAGTAAATGTGGCTAGGCTGTTTCCCTTGGTGGGTGAGTCCAGGACCAGAGGGCACAATCTTAGAATTAGAGGGTACAGTTTCAAAACAGAGATGAGGAAAAATTTCTTTAGCCAGAGGATGGTGAATTTGTGGAACTCCTTGCCACGTACAGCAGTGGAGGCCAGATCAGTGGGGGCGTTCAAGGAGGAGATAGATAGATATCTAAATAGTCAGGATATCAAGGGGTATGGGGATAAGGCCGGAAATTGGGATTAGAATAGGTTTTTTTCTTCTTCTTCTTCCCCCATTCCCCATTTCCCATTTCTATTTCCCTTCCTTGGAGCAGACTCGATGGGCCGAATGGCCTGCTTCTGCTCCCTTGTCTTGTGATTTTGTGATCTTGTGATAGCCCAACCAAGGACCTTATATTGGAAGTGAGCCTGGCCAAGTGGTCAGAGATTCAATAGGGGAGCATTTTGGGAACAGTGATCATAACTCTGTAAGTTTTCAGATAAGTATGGATAAGAATATGACTGCACCTTATGAGAAAGTGCTAAATTGGGGAAAGGCTAACTACAAAAGTATAAGGCAGGAGCTGAGGAGACTAGATTGGGAGCAGTTATTATTGGATTAGTCCCATCTGACATATGGGAGTTGTTTAAAGGCCAGCTGATCAGAATTCAGGGCCAACATGTTCTTCTGAGGAAGAAAGGCAAGGATGGCAAAGTGCGGGAACCTGGGATGATGAGAGATGTTACAAATTTACTCAGTAAGAGAAAAGAAGCATATGTAAGGCTTAGGAATCTGAAATCAGACAGGACTCTTGAGGAATATAAAGGAAGCAGGCAAGAATTTAAACAGGGAATTAAGAGGGTTAAGGTAGGATTAAAGAGAATTGAAAACAAGAGGAAGCTTGGGAGAGGGTAGGACGACTCAAGAACAAAGGAGCCAGAGAAGTGGGTGAGGTACTAAATGGGTACTTTGCGTCAGTATTCACCAAGGAGAAGGACGTAGAGGATAGTCAGACCAGGGAAGGGTATGCTTATATTCTAAGGTATATTGATATCAAGAAGGAGGAGGTGTTGGACCTCTTAAAGAACATTAAGGAGAACAGTGTTATGAGAAAGGTTCTTTGGGTCTCAAAAGTAGAGGTATCTGGACACACAGCCTTGTATTTTAAAAAGGAGAATTTATTTACAAAGACAGACGCGGGAACAGAATGAAAAGAAACGGATGCTCACTCGCACACTCGCACTCAGGTAATTGCGCAATGTGAGGGAACTCACAACGGGGGCGAAGTGCACACAAACACACAGACACACACACAGACACACATACACACACACACACACACACACACACACACACACACACACAGACACACACACACACACACACACATGCACACACACAACGAACTGGTACAAATGATCAAGGACTAACAATACATTGCCTGAGCCCCCTGAATCTGGACAAGCAACGGCTCTACACTACTGGGAATCTACTTAAGATGCTCCTAGACCCCTGTGGAAGTGCACCCTCTTACCAGTGGTCCCTCGGTGTGGTCTTGACCCCGGCAGCAATCAGCAAAGAGAAAGAGCTGCCCATGTGTACCATCTATTACAGGGCTGGAGAGCTGGGTGGAGCCCCCTCAGGTAATTCAAACAAGCCAATGATTCAGGGTCAAGAACAAAGGTGTGTTACAAAGCCAACCCTTAGGTGTGCTCTTGATGGGTGGGGCAGAGCCGAACCCTTGATTGACAGTGGTGTCGCTTCTGACTCGATGGGCAATGCTATCATCCGACCATGGGGGTCAGTAGTGTTGTCACTGTCATTGGACAGCCATGGCCTTTCATACTACATTCCACGCCTTGGAAGTTACACCAATTGCCAATCATGGGGATAGCTGTAACTAAGCTAACAGAAATACGCATCAGTGTGCGGTACTTAATGGAAGGCAGAAGTGGTTCTAATAAGTTGGCATACACAGAAAAAAATGCAGACTGCTATTATAACTAAAATGAGGGCGGTGGCCCAGTGGACAATAGTTGCCCACCATCCCCCCAGAGACCCAAACGGCCACCAGTTTCCCTATGAGGTGTCTTGCTGGAGCAGCTTGTCCCTTGCCTTTTGAATTTTAGTTATTGAGTCCCCAGTGTGAGAAGCCAGGTCCATGATGTTGCTGGACGCTTCTGGGATAAAGGTACAGCACTCCTTCCCGACCACTGCACAGGTTCCACCTTCTGCAGCGAGTAGGTAGTCCTGGTCCATCCGGTTCTGAAGGGTCATCTGTCTGATGGCAGCCAGCTCCGCTGCCATCTGCGTCAGGGCATACTTAGTACGTTGCAGTGACAGTTTCTGTTCATCAGCCATTGTCTGGAGCACGATGGTCATCTTGATGACTTCTCGGGACAGTCGGGCTGTGCCATACATGGGGAAGGCAATCATCCAGAACCTCTCTGCCTCCTTGATGGCTCTTTTGTTCCGGTGGTCGATGTACGCTGGGTGCTCCCCGAGGTCGTCAAGTGCGTGGATATAGGGCACCACAAATGCTGGGAAGCAGCAACCGTACCAGCTCATGGGGAGCCACAGATAGGCACGGTGCCCGCACACCCAGTGGGTGTCATTCAAGGTCCAGGGAGCTCCCAACTTAGTGGCCCCGCTGGCAGTGGTCACTGTGGCCCCTGGGTACCAGTTGCTCTCACAGTCACTGTAGCCGACTGGAAAGGTGGAAATGTGGTCGTTTTGGAGTCTGCACCAACATTCTCTCGGCTGACTGGATGGCTTCGGGGTGACTCTGAGGGTTGGGACTTGGGTTGAGGTCAGATTGTAAGAAGGGAAATACCAGCTCCTGAAGCACCCACCCCATCGGGAATCACTGGAAGAAATATTCTGTAATGGTGAGGGGAGTGGTGAGGGACTACCGTCCGGCCGTCCCCAAACCGATAGACCGAACCCAACAGGCGCAAAAAGTCTGTGTCAGCAGTTCATTTGGAGATCATCAAGGGGAATCGCTGTAAGTGGGAGAGCTTCACCGGCGTGTGCTGGGGTTCAGAGGCAAATCCACCAGTCTGATTGATTGGAAGTGTTGGCGAATTCGTAGGCGACGCGAAGGAAGGTGATTGTAGGCTCCCCGATGCCGATCATCGCAGTTAGGAGGAGTAGTATCTGGAGCAGCGCCATTGTCCTGTAGGGTGGGGGGGCGGAAGGGACAAACTCATTCTCGGTGGGTCAGGTTTTGGATATGAAGGCAGGAGAGGTTAGTTTGACCCGGGATCGCAACCCAACGAGTGTCCCCAGGACTGCACGCGACAACTTCCCCCTTCTGAGGGGACCCTGTGGCTGTCGGACCCAGACCCTCCCAGAGTCCTCAGTCTGGGGGGTTCAGGGTCTCGTAAGTCTGATGGTGGGGAGTGGGCCAGATGGCGAGATAATGGAAACCCCCCTTGGCCAGTGGGCCGTGGGTTGAGCTGATCGACGGCCTGCTGCAGCACGCCCGAGCACCCCTGCAGTGTGCGGGAGGATGTCAGCATGCGTATCATTTCTTTCAGCAGGCCGTTCATTCTTTCTATCAGGCCCGATGCCTGGGGATGGTAGGGGATATGAAACAGCCACGAGATCCCTGCCTCCGCCACCCAGTTTTGTACCTTAACCCCCGCGAAGTGTGAACCCTGATCGGATTGCACTTCCCACGGGACTCCATAGATGGAGGAGAGATGCTGCAATCCTTTGATGGTGCTGTTCTGGTCGGCCCTCTCACAGGGCACCGCCACCAGGACACCTGAGTATGTGTCCACCATCGTCAGGACGTACTGTTATTTATTGTGACATGGGACCGGTCCGATATAGCCTATTTGCCACAAGCGACCTGCTTCCGTGCCACAGTGAATGTGACCCGGTGGCCCCGCCGGCCAGCCTCGTGATTTTACCTGCTGGCAGGTGGGGCAATTTGCGACAGTGGTCTTACACTGATCCACTGTAAGGGCGACCCCGAACTGTTCTGCCTAGTGCAGTGTACCATCAACCCCTAAGTGGCCGCTCTTACAGTGTGCCCATGCGGCTAGGGCGCTGAGTATTTTCTGTTCTTGTTTTAGATTTCCAGTATCTGCAGTTTCTTTTTGATTTTCACTTTGTTGTGCTTGCTCATCAGGCTTCTACTAGCCCTGGCACTGAGGTCCTCATTGTGATCTCCGTGACTGAACTTGTCTGTGACTTTGCTCTCTGGGGAGTTTGTAGGTTGGGCTGACTCAGGCTGCAGGTCCCTCCTACCCAGTGGCTTGCCGTGTGCAGATCTTGCCACTAACTAACTCTGACAGTACATACATGTCAGTATCTGAGCTGATGGGTGGGAGAATTAGATCAAATGGTGACATATTTTTTTATCTCCAATCTGTTCTCTCTCTTGCTGAGTTAATGTTCTTGGTTTTCTGAAAGGAGAAAATCAAAAGGAGAGGGATGCAGTATTGATAGGTACAAGTTCACATCATTTGGGAGTTTTTGAACCAGCGGAGCTTCTAGGATGACAGGAAAGTAGGACTTGACGAAGTGGATTTGGTAGGAGGATGCCATCATCTTCTATGATATTCACTGCGGCAGTCCATAGATCCTGTAAAGGCTATCCCAGTAATGGCAAGCATCCACACCACCATGGAAATTAGAATGTAGGAAATAGAAGCAGGTTTCAGCTATTCAGTTCCATGTCTCTGCTCTCAAGAGAATCATGGCTTATCTTTTTACCTGGGAACCATTATTCTGCACGGGCACCATATCTCTTGCTATCTATCAACCTCTGACGTGAATATACTCTGCATCCAGGTCTCTGCAGCCCTCGAGTAAAGAATGATATTCTTTGGTCTTCATCCTCTGTACTGAATGGGTGCACTTTATTTTGAAACTGTAACCCTTTGATCTAGACATTTCAACCAGGGGAACCATCTCCCCTGAATCTCCTCCAGAATGGCCGTAAGATTTTTGTACGTTTCATTGAGATCACCACTCATTCTTCTGCACTCAGAAGAGCTAAGGTCCAGTCTGTTTAAGCTGTCATCATAGGACAAAACTTTCACATCACAGAAATCAAACTGTTGAAACTTTGTTGCACTCCTTCTATTACATGTATATCCTTCTTGAGATAGAGAAGAAGACCTGAAGCTAATATTCAAGGTCTGGTCTCCCCAGGGCTCTATATAATTACAATAAGATGCCCTTACTCTTGTACACAAATCCTCTTGCAATAAAAAGCAGCATACTACTTGCCTTCCTAATTGCTTGCTGTGCCTACATATTCAAGTGATTTGTGTATAAAGGCATCCAGGTCCTTTTGAACTCCAATATCTTTCAATCCTTCACTATTTATAAAAAGACATTGCTTCCCAATTCTTACTAAAAAATTGGATGACCTCTCACATTTTTCTGCATAATGTTCCATCTGCCAAGTTTCCACCCATTCAGTTAGCCTGTCTGTATTTCCCAAAGCTGCTGCATCCTCCTCACAATTCACACTGGCATCAACTTTGTGTCATCAGTGAACTTGGATATATTAGACATGACCCCCTGAACAAAATCATTAATATAGACTGTGAGCAACTGGGGCCCAGCACCACTCCCTGCAGCAGTCCACTGCCTTTCAACTTGAAAGGCACAGCCTTTCAACTTGAAAATGAACCATTTCTTCCCACTCTCTATTTTTTTTGTCTTCCCCCAGACTCTTACGTGGTACCTTATCAAAACCCTTCTGTTAGTCTAAATACATTGGTTCCACCTAACCTATTCTGCTAGTTGTAACCTGAAACAAAGTCTGACATGATTCCTCTTTCATAGAACAACAGAACATAGAACAGTACAGTACAGGAACAGGCCCTTTGGCACACAATGTCTGTGACAACCATGATGCTGATTTAAACTGCACATCTGCCTGCACATGGTGTGTATCCCTCCATTCCCTCTCAGTTCATGTGCCTGTCTAAATGCCTCTTAACTGTTGCTGTCTTATCTGCTTCAACCACTTCCCTGGCAGCACGATCCAGTGCTGTGTAAAAATCTAGTCTTGTAAATCTCCTTTACACTTTCCCCTTCTTACCTTAAAACTATGCGATCTAGTATTTGACATTTTCACCCAGGGAAAAAGACTCTGCCTCTCGTAATGTTATATAGTTCTATCAGATTGCCTCTCAGCCTCCGATATTCCACACAAAACAAATTGAGTTTGCATGACCTTTCCTTATAGTTAATACTCTCTAATCCAGATAACATCCTTATGAACCTCTTTTGCACCCTCTCCAAAGCCTCTTCATCCTTTCTGTAGTAAGGTGACTAGAACAGCACACAGTACTCTAAAAGTGGCCTAAACGAAGTTTAATACAGCTGCAATTTGACTTCCCAAATTTTATACTCAGTGCCCCAACTATGAAGACAAGAATGCCATATACCTCCTTTACCACCCTATTTGCTTGTGTTGCCACTTTTAGAGAGCTATAAACTTACACCTCAAGATTGCTCTGTACATCAATGCTCCTAAGGGTCCTGCCATTTACTGTATAGTATCCTCTTACATTTGACCTCACAAAATATAACACCTCACACTTGTCTGGATTAAACTCCATCCACTATTTCTCTGCTCACAGTTCCAACTGATCTATATCCTACTAAATCCTTTGACAACCTTATGCACTATCTGTAACTCCACCAATTTCTGCATCATCTGCAAACTTACCAATCAGCCCACCTACAGGTTTATCCAAATCACTTATATCTATATCACAAACAACAGAGGTCCCAGCACTGATCCCTGTGGAACACCACTGGTCACAGTCCTCCAGTCAGAATAACACCCTTCCACCATCATCCTACGGCAAAGCCAATTTTGAATTCAATGTATGAAGTCACCGTGGATCCCATGTGCTTTTACCTTTTGGATCAGCCTACAATGAGGTACTTTGTTAAATGTTTTACTAAAGTCCAAATATACAACATCCTCTGCCCACCCTTATCAATTATCTTTGTCACCTTGCCAAAAAAATCAATCGTTTGTGAGACATGACCGCCTCAGCACAAAGCCATGCTGAATGCCCCTAATATCTATGCTTTTCCAGATGTGAATAAATCCTATCTCTAAAAACATTCTCCAGTAACTTCTTTAAAAAATTTACTCAGTAAGAGAAAAGAAGCATATGTAAGGCTTAGGAATCTGAAATCAGACAGGGTTCTTGAGGAACATAAAGGAAGCATTTTTAAGGTTCACTAACCCATAATTTCCTGGTTTGTCCCTATTACCCTTCTTAAACAAAAGAGCCACACTGGCTATTCTCCAGTAGTCTGGGACCTTGCCTATGGCTAAAGACGATACAATGATGTCTGTCAAAGCCCCAGCAATTTTCCCTCTTGCCTCTCTCAATAACCTGGAATAGATCCCATTAGGTCCTGGGGACCTATTTGTAGTATGAAAGGCCATGGCTGTCAGATGACAGTGACAACACTACTGACCCCCATGGTCGGATAATAGCATTGCCCATTGGGTTGGAGGCGACACCACTGTCAATCAAGGTTTCGTCTCCCCACCCATCAAGAGCACACCTAAGGACTGGCTCTGTAACACACCTTTGTTCTTGACCCCGAATCATTGGCTTGTTTGAATTACCTGAGGGGGCTCCACCCAGCTCTCCAGCCCTATAATAGATGGTACACGTGGGCAGCTCTTTCTCTTTGCTGATTGCTGCCGGGGTCGAGACCACACCGAGGGACCACTGGTAAGAGGGTGCACTTCCACAGCGGTCTAGGAGTGTCTTAAGTAGATTCCCAGTAGCGTAGAGCGTTGCTTGTCCAGATTCAGGGGGTTCAGGTGACTATTGTTTATTCCTTGATCATTTGTACCAGTTCGTTTTGTGTGTGTGTGTGTGTGTGTGTGTGTGTGTGTGTGTGTGTGTGTGTGTGTGTGTGTGTGTGTGTGTGTGTGCGCGCGCGCGCGCACTTCACCCCCGTTGCGACTCCCCTCACGTTGAGCAGTTACCTGAGTGCAAGTGTGCGAGTGTGCATCCATTCCTTTTCATTCTGTTCCCGCATCTATCTTTGTAAATAAATTCTCCTTTTTAAAATACAAGACTGTGTGTCCAGATACCTCAACTTTTGAGTCCGAAAGAACCTTTCTCATAATAATTGGCGCTGCAAGCAGGGTCTTAAGGGTATTGGCTGGACACAGATGTGGGTAGGATGTTCTAGAACAAGGGAAAGAAGGAAAATGTGGACACTGAGGAGAGGATTCCCGGATGGACCGATGAGAGAGAGGGATTTGGGAGCCTGGCCTGTCTGCTGGCAGACCACAGGAGGCCAGTGGACTGGGCTGAGCAGTTAGATCCACGTGGTAAGAAACCGGGGCACCACGTGGTGGCCCTCATCCAGAAGTCGGGGTTCCCCAGAGCCAAAGGGAGTCAAAGGGGTGCCTTCTGGCTCCTGGCATCCCTCTTGAGATTACTGACTAGTTACGGGATACCTGCCTACAGATGGAAAAGGAGATAGAAACGCTTCGGTAGCGATGTTGCATGCTGCAAGAGCCAGTTCAGACCACCCAGGCTCGGGCCAACAACCTCGAGGCCCAGGGTACCGAGGTCGCCTGCCGGCTGATTCAAGTACAGCAGGCACAAGCCGCCTGCAGGTCTGGCTGGCAACCAGACCCATTTAAAATCCATGCCTTGGTCAAGCGTGATGACAAGCTGGACACGTGGCTGGGGGATGGGGACCTATGGATGGACAATGATGAGGAGGGTGCACCTGAGGAGCCCGAGCCCCATCATACCCGCCCCCCGCCCTATGCGCCGGAGCCCCTGCAGGCTTGACCCATCACCACGCGGTCCCAGGTCCGCCATAGAAGGGAAGGGAGTCAGGATGGGACCCCTGCAGGGGAAAGTGCCCGCGGCCCCTCCGAGACCACGGAGACCTGGGACTTCTCCGTTAAAGAGCTCACCCAGCTGGCGGATCAGTACCGCCAGTGGCCGGGCAAACCGCTCGCCACGTGGCTGCTCCGACTGTGGGATGAGGGGGCCCCCAACGTGAGCCTTTCTCACCAGGAGGTGAGTGCCCTGGGGAGCTTGTCAAACCAACAGAACATTAATAACTGTCTGCGGGCACCACCGGGAGGGATCGGGGATTGGGCAGTGGCCGTCATGAGAGTCCGGTACCCTACCCTCCTCGAGTGGGATTTATACGCGCGACCACGGTGGAACACAGTCAGTGAGGTCACCAGGGTCATCCGGGAATGGGCACTAGTGACCGGCATATACACAGGGACGGGTGACCTCAGGCTGTTAGAAAATACCATCGCGACCAGTGTGCTAGCGGGGTACCTGGTCGCCACTGCGCGTCCCAACCTGAAGCCAGTGGTCCTGCCCCTCATTGGACCTGCCAGCAGGAAGACCGTACGGGAAGCCATTACCCTCCTGGAGGGGTTAGAATACATGCAGTGGGGGGTGCCCACACTGGTCCGTAGAGTGGAGACGAAGGCTGGGGACACCACCTCTTGCCTCACGTGCAAGCAGCTGTACCTCGACCTGTTGCGCGCAGGGGTGGACCATGCTACCATAGATGGGATCCCGACCCCTGCTCTCCATGTACGATGGAAGGAGTTCTGTGGGGGAAAGCCTGGCCAGGGGGACGCTCTGTGACCACCCCAGGGCTAAGCCTGACTCAGGGGGCGCCCCCAACCACCGGACCACTTGGGCTGCCACCGCAGACACCGATACTGCCTCTGCACCTCCCCCACCTGAAACAGCTTTCCCTGCCCTCCGGGCTCAGCTCCGGGACCCGCTGCGACAGGAAATGTCCCACTTCCGCCAGCAGGAATCCTCGCCCACCGGGTGGCAGCCCCCTACCCCTCTCCCATAGGATGAAGGTCAGGGTTCCCAGCGCGTCCGCTCTATCACCCTTCAACGCCCGGGGGACCTGAGGCCACACATACCCGTAGCGGTACACTGGGGAAAGGGGAATATGCAGAGATGGATGGCACTCGTCGACACAGGTGACCAGCACACCATCGTCCCGGGGAACCCTGCTGCGTGGAAGGGGGCCCAAATGCAGATAGAGGGGTTGGGGAGTTCCCTTCTGCCCGTAAAGGAGGTCAGGGTCTGCATGACCATCGGGAACCAACCTTCCCGAACTGTGACTGTTTTAATCGCAGACTCCACGGAATGTATACTGGGGAGTATTCTGGTCTCAGAACAGAAATACTCAGCAGATGAGGCTACTTCTGTGAGAAGAGAAACAGAGCTAACGTTTCAGCTCCAAGACTCCTCATCAGAACTTGAAAGGGAACAGAAGAAGCTTGTTAAGCTGCAGGGAGGGTGTGTCTGACAGGTTAAAATCAGGGTGACCATGGAGGTGAGCTGTAAACAAGGTTATCTGGTTAGTGAGTGAATGGGAGCAGTTAGAATGAGAACATAAACAAAAAAACATAGACTGAAGAATGTAGGAATTGTGAGATGCAGAGTGGGAAGACATGCCTGGCAGCTCAGGCTGGGTGTATCCTCCACTTCCAAAGAAAAAAATAGAAAAAAGACAATCTAAGCCAATATCATAGATAGATGACTGATACAGGCAGAGAAATCTGTTACCTAAAGTTGTAGAACTCAACATTGAGTCCAGAAGGCTGCAATGTGCCCAGAGAGAAGATATGTTGCTGTTCCTCAAGCTTGTGTTGGGCCTCAGTGTAACAGTACAGGAGGCCATAGACTGATAGGTCAGGGTGGGAGTGGGATGGAGAATTAAAGTGACAGGCTGCTGGTTGCACCATGTCTCTATGTACATGTAATACAACATCAACTCAATCACTGGCATCCTGCAGACTCAACCCAGGTGTTCCACAAAGCCGTCACCCAATCTGCATTTGTTTTCTCCAGCGTAGAGGAGGTCAGGTTGTGAACATCGAATGCAGCACACTAGATTGGAAGGAGTGCAAGTGAATTGCTGCTTCACCTGGAAAGACTGTTTGGGTTCCTGGATGTTGGGAAGGGAAGAGGTGAGAAGGACAAGTGTTGCACCACCTATGGTTGCAAGGGAAAGTTCCATAAGAAAGAAGTTGGTTGATAGGAACTGAAAAATGGACCAGGGAGTCATGAAGGGAATGGTCCCTGCGAAATGGTGAAAGGGGAGGAGAAGGGAAGATGTGACAAAGTGCTTGGCACATTGTTAGGTGTGCCGGGAAGGCAACATATTATTATATCCTGGAGGATAGCAGCACCAATCTTACACAGAAATGGAACTCATCATGGAGAGGAGACACAAGAGACTGCAGATGTTGGAATCTGGAGCAAC
Source organism: Pristis pectinata (assembly GCF_009764475.1). Lineage (NCBI taxonomy): Eukaryota > Metazoa > Chordata > Chondrichthyes > Rhinopristiformes > Pristidae > Pristis > Pristis pectinata. The sequence continues at coordinate 50,524,039 of NC_067415.1, read as the reverse complement.
AAACAATGCGCTGGAGGAACTCAGCGGGTCGAGCAGCAGCTCTGGGGGGAAAGGAATTCTCGATGTTTGGGATTGAAACCCTGCATCAGGACTGAGGGTGGAGGCAAGATGGCCAGTGTGAGGAGGAGAAGCAGAGTGGTGAAACAGGAGTCCGAGGTGATTGGTGGACTGAGGAGGGGTGTAAGATGACAGGTAGGGGAGGGGAGTGGGGGTGGAGTTGGGAGACAGAGGAGGTGAATGATAGATGGAGCAACAAACAACCTGTTGGAAGAACCTGTCCTGATGCAGGGTTTTGACCCGAAATGTCAACAATTCCTTTCTCCCACAGATGCTGCTTGATCTGCTGAGTTCTTCCAGCAGTTCGTTTGTTGTTCCAGATTCCATCATCTGCAGTCTCTTGAGTCCCAAATGATAGATGGAGGCAAACAAAAAGAGAGGCAAAATGATTACGGACAGATGAACCTGTTGCCCTCAATGAATATAACACCCACCACTGCCCTAGCTGTTGTCTGTCAGTCAGCCAAACTGAACTGTAGTCACTCCTGGTGAGGCGATACAGTCAATGTCAGGATATCTAACTCCAGAGCTGCTTGATGCCATCCTGAACTACATACAGCCTCGTCCTTTGTGTCATGAGCCTTCCATGACCCTATATTGAAACAACAGGGCAGACAAAGTCCCAGAGGAATTCACAAGTGCGATCAGCTGCCATTAACACAACATGACTTTGGCGCAGTTTGACTTATAAAGTTACTTTGTTTCGGAATGCTCATTTTGTCTTGGTTTTTGCTCCTGCACTGAGACCTGGTCAGTGTTGCGATGGTCGACCACACAGGGAAGGTAACATAGGAACTTCTGTGAAAGAGGACTTTTGGTTGTTTATATCAGTTTCTCAGTCAAATTGATCAAGCACAGACACCCTGCCCTGAAGAGATTTCCCTGTAACCTTCTCCCTGTCTCCCCCTCTCTACCTCCTCCTTGTCCTCTAACTTACTCTGCTGTTGTTCACCATTCAGCTGGCAGTAGCAGCTGAACTTTTGAGCAAGGTTGTGCAACATACAGGTCACCACAGTGAACCTCACACCTCGTTCTAACTAATACTGCAATGCCCCTCTCGAGTGGTCCTGAGAGCGGAGCCTCTGTGTGACCATGTTTTGTGTTCATCACATTCCATGTGATGGCTACAAATATTGATAGCATAATTAACTACCATAAGATAAAAGCACTGTGCCTCCAGCTTCATAACATGACCACCATTTTTGCCACAGTGGTCAGGCAGCAGGTGGATGACTGAAGAAGAGGATCCTTTCTGGTTGCAGTATGTCTCTATGTGCCTGTGATACAACATCGACTCAACCAGCAGCGTCTTGCACCATTGAGAAGCTTGCAGTCCTGCAAAACTCCATGCACACCTCACCCTCTGCTTTCTTGCAAGGAAGGGTGAGATGTATTCAGTTTAGATGGAATGAAGAGAGTCTGTGCTCTCTCTAATGCAGCAGTAGACACCAAACCAGAATATGTGGCAGGTATTCCCAGCTCAATCTAGAAGAACCTTTATATCTAGAACGTGTGGTCACTATTAACTTTACAGCAAACAATGGTTGCCCAGCACTGCAGTTATAGTTATGGCTGTAGCATGTAAAGAAGTTGTTCCTGAATCATAGAGCTCGCATATTATTCTCTCCTAATGCGGATTCAGGAGAATTGCTCCCAAGCTTCCTTGGTGCGTATATGTGCTCCAGCTGTGTGCCTTTCTGAACCTCCTCTTTGGAGTTACTTTTCTTTCTCACTGCTCATTCTCCACTCATGACAGGTATTAAAACACTCGGGTCTAGGAGCTGTGACTCACTGCAGAATCTTTAAAGCCAAGGCAAACTTTTCAACTACTGGCACAACATTCCCTTGGACTTTACAAACTCTTAAGAAACTCTGAAGGAATCAAACTGTGGCTGAATTTAATGAATACTTAACGGAAATTAATGAGCAGCTAACCTGCAAGTAATTGATCCAAATGATATTTACAGCATTTTCTGCTTTTATTGCAAGTAATTGATGTCTTGCTTAAGAGCTCTGGTGATAGGGAAAGTTGCAGGGTGGGTCTTCATGTTTTTGAATGTGAGTTTATGTGTGTAAGACTTAACAGAAGTATTAGTTGCTTTGTTTGTAATCCTGTTTGGCAGCATTTGCATCAAATATGCATGGCACTAAAGTTGATGTCACAATTTAATAAACATAGCATCCAAAAAAAAACGTCCTTAAGGCAAAAAAATGGGTTCCAGGATCCTCACTTGATGAATTCAGATGAATATAGTCTCTGCAATAACTGTGAATGTGAACAGCCAGTGGAATATTAAACTAACCACAATGCTAGTTTCAGATATCTTCTGTGACAATCAATAATGTGTCTGCCACCTCTTTGGTCCAGTGAATGTAATTATATTAAAGCAAATTTAAACTTTGCACATAATTCACATTCATGTCCTTTCTTTGGAAAAAAATGGTCAAAAATCCATAATTATGACAAAAGGCAAAAATTGCTGTTGTAGAATTTCTGCTTCTTTCTCAGAATTGCACTTGATTAGGTTAACTGTATAGTGAAGAAGAATGTCAATCAATATTGACCGAGGAAGTATTCACAGTTTATATTTTAACACTGGGTTAACTTTAAGTTGCTAGGTTTGATTAAAGTGATTGCAATTCTCTGTTTCAGCCGTGCTGTTGAGAGCATCTTGCAAGTTGCCCTTCAGCAGTTTTGCCACCGTGGAACCAAATTTCAGAAGTGATGTTCATGGAACAAGCTTTGCTGAATCATGAGCTTGGCACACACAGCAGATGACAAATCTCTACCCTACCTTTGAATTTCATGAAAAGTCACAATTTGATGAGTGAACTTAATAGATATTCTACAAGAACATAAAACATAGACATAGAACAGTACAGCACAGTACGGGCCCTTCGGCCCATGATGTTGTGCTGACCTATATAAACCTTATGGGCCGAAGGGCCTGTTTTGTGCTGTATGGTTCTATGGTTCACATTCAATCTATCCCTCTCTCTACTTCACCTCCCATAACCCTCTATTTTTCTTTCACCCATGTGCCTATATAATAGTCTCTTAAATGACCCTATCGTATCAGCCCCTACCACCACCCCCGGCAGCACATTCCAGGCACCCACCACTCTCTGTGTAAAAAACCTACCTCTGACATCTCCCCTGAATTTTCCTCCAGCAGTTTAAACAGGTCACCTCTAGTATTGGCCATTGCCACCCTGGGGAAAAGATGCTAGCTGTCCATTCTGTCTATGCCTCTCATCTTATATACCTCTATCAATTCTCCTCTCATCCTCCGTCGCTCCAAAGAGAAAAGCCCTAACTCGCTCAGCCTCTCCTCTTAAGACGTGCTCTCCAACTCAGGTAGCATCGTTATAAATCTCTTCTCCACCCTCTCCAAAGCTTCCACATCCTTCCTATAATGTGGTGACCAGAACAAAACTACAAAAGGAAATGGTTCTTTTTTAATTAGATACCAATTTGAATGAGTTGGTTTGCCTTTTGATTTAAAATACAGGAGTTGTCTCAGCTGCTTAATATTCAAAGACAACAATCATGATTTGGTCGATAGTGTTAGTTCTTATGTCACTGTCACACTATACAAATACAAATACACTTATGATCATGATCACACAGACTAGCTTTTCTCTGGTATCAAGTATGTAAAATGACAAGGAAACAAGGAGATCAAAATTAATTCCATTGTTTATAAGCTGTGTAAAGTAGTATCATAGAGGCAATTTTAACCTTCTCTACCTAGTAGAAATGAAAGAGGTTAAAATTGCCTCTATGATACTACTTTACACAGCTTTACACAACGAAAGTCAGTACAGAGTGCTTACTGGTCCACTCTGCATTCCTACTATCTTTTATTTCAATGGCATAGCTTTATATTCCGCTAATGAATTAACAATAGCAGGAGGGGACTTGAAAACATTTGCAAATTGGGCTAATTAGGATTTTAATCTTATTTTAATGTAAAATTGTAAATGTTTCTGCCTAGTATCCAATACATTGGGATTGGTCTTTAAGCATCATGAGAAGCTCTCTTCAAAGAAACCTTCAACTCCTGGTAATTGGAGCATTGGAGCTATTTGAATTCTACCAAGAATTTGCAGCTTTCAGGTTATTTATTTCTGACTTGTTTTTACCCTCAATAATCTCTAATTGCTCATTCTATGCTATTACTGTAAATCTGATCTTGATGAAGAAAAGACTGTTACAGGAACAGCGATCTCAGCAGTAAACATCTAAAGCAGCTGAGCTTATCACAGGTGCAGGTGCTGTGTGGGTTGGGTTCTACCAGCTATGAAAGGCAAGAGTTAATTTTGAAATGAATGTGAGGAGCAGCCAACAGATGATTGTGCTTCTCCAGACAGGCTGTCACAGATCTCTGTTTTTCCAACAGATGGTTGGCTGATTTGCTCCTCTCTGTAAAGTCAGTATAGCCCTTTAACTTTTAGTCGCTGATTCACCTCAGGCAGCATATTTTACAAATCTCAGAATATATACAAAGCGACATTAAGCAGATCACCAATGTTCTTATCGGAGCAAACATTATTTTCTCATTAGTTCACAGTACAAGAGCCAGGGGTATGCTTCATTGGTTGGCTTTTCTCATGTCCAGGGCATATAGAACCTAGAAAGATCTTACTAATGCGGTTCACAAGATTTATAAGATGAATGAATGCGCAAGTTTTCACTAAACTCCAAAGGCTAGTAATAATAACTTCCATCAAAAGAAAGGGTTTTCAGTGTGCTTGCAGGTTCTCACTCACTCCATGGTAGATTCTAGAATGAAACTGACATGTGAAATAACAGTGCACAACCTGGAATCAAACTCCACCATTATTTTGGCTATGGCTCTTCTTGGCTGGCCTTCTAATGCCTTGTGCAATAGCTCAAAGATTCCTAACTTTTCCCATTCAAAGTTCAAAGACGAGCCAGTATACAAACCATCTTCTGGGCTGACCTGCCACCACTATTAGCTCTGACTTACTCGAGCAGAGTCTGCCAACATTCTCTGTACTAATGAGTGAGATGGAACAAACAAACATCTTCTGGGGATTTGTTCACTTGTAGGTTCCAGGAGTTGAGAAGGAATGAGAGGGAAGAGGGAAGGGACATGAATTGTTGGGAACCAACAGGCTGGGCATTAATAGCTGGCAGTTTTAAGAACATGATTGAAATTGTTTGATCTCTTGAGGTAAGTAAATAAACAGTCACCACATTTATCTTGGTCACCTTCTCCTACCCTCAGGCATCAACCCAAGGAACTAAACTCCAGGGATTACTTTTTAAAACTTTATTTATATAGCATGGTAATAGGCCCTTCCAGCCCAACGAGCCCACACCACCCAATTACACCCATGTTAATCTACTAACCTGTACGTCTTTGGAATTACCTTTTGATATTGATGAGTATAGCTGGAATAATGAGTATATTGGTGAGTACAGCTCCTTCTATTTTCAGGTTTGTTTTACAAAGAGAGAGAAAGGAAGTTAGTGAGTAGCTGTTGGAAAGGAAATGAGGGATCAGGAGCACCTCTGCCCATAATGTATTGACTGAGTGCTGAAGGAGAGACAAACTAGAATCAGGATGGGTTGGTGATGGATGGAAAGCCAAGTATTGGAATATGAAATCAGGAAGTTATGTGGGCAGTTACTGGTTCTGTAATTGCAACCAGATGAGAAGAGACTGCTGTTAGTGCATAGCATGAAGGTATTAAAGGAAAAGGAAGGTGAAATAAGAGGGGGACAGAGGGGCCCCTTGTAAGGGGATGAGGAAGGGAGGGATAGAGAATTGCTCAGAATGCTAGAAAAGTGGGTAACAGGACTGTTGCTAGATGTCACAGAGAGAGAGAGAGAGAGAGAGATGGGGAGAGAGGGACAGAAAGTGAGACAGAAAGGAAGAGAGAGAGGGAGATGGAGAAGAATATGAACTGCAAAAATATTTGTCCTTAGTCGGTAACCTTCAATACTTTGTACTCCCACATCCAAAATTCAGTTCATTTGACTGCAATCTAATATACCAAATAAGTATTTTGCAATAGTGTTTACTGAAGAAAAGAAATTTTTTGAAGGTGTTCTGGTATTCCAGATAGAATGCATTCTGGTTTGCTGAGGGAGATGGTGGCAGAAATGACAGAATTCCTTGCTCAAGGACAGGAGGATTGCATAGGTTGCAGTCTTGTTTTGAGAAATGGGGAAGCATAAACCTGACAATTACAGGTAGGGAGAAACAATGATTGGGGAAAAAAATAACAGCTGTTTGACAAACATGGACTGAACAATAAAAGCCAACATGGAATTGTAGAATGCAAAATATGTTTTTTTGTGCAATAATAGAGAGCATAGATGTGGGCAATCCAGCTGCAGTTGTGTACTGAGACTATAGAAAGATGATTGACAATGTATCACCTATTGAGATTTTTAAGATTTTAAGATATCTTTATTAGTCACATGTACATCGAAACACACAGTGAAATGCATTTTTTGCATAGAGTGTTCTGGGGGCAGCCCACAAGTGTCGCCATGCTTCCAGCGCCAACATAGCATGTCCTCAACTTCCTAACCTGTACATCTTTGGAATGTGGGAGGAAACCTGAGCACCCAGAAGAAACACATGCAGTCACAGGGAGAATGTACAAACTCCTTACAGATAGCGGCGGGAATTGAACCCAGGTCACTGGTGCTGTAATAGCATTACGCTAACCGCTACACTACCGCGCCTGCCAGTAGGCAGAATTGGAGCTCATGAGATAAAAGGGACAATAGCCTAAAAGTCAGGAAGCAAAGTTGTGACGAATGGCTGTTTTTTAGAGTGGGAGGATGTATACACTGGGGTTCCTCAGGATTCAGTACTAGCATCACTGAAGTTTGTACATGCACTAATGACTTAGAAACAGAACACGGCATAATTTCAAAATTTTGCAATTTCGGAAGTTTAGTAAACAGCAACAGTGATGGTAAATGACTTCAAAAAGAAATATACAGATTGATAGAATCGATGGACATTTTCCTAGTTTGAATGAGGAGAGGCAATATAAACTGAATGGTGCACTTTTAAAACATTGCTAGAAAAGTGAGACCTGAAGGTTTTTAAGCAGGGGAAGTTACCAGTTAACAAAGCGCATAATAATTTCTACAGAATTCTTTGTAAGTAGAGGCAGAATAAAAAAAGCCTGAAAGTTATTCAACTACAAGTATTAGTTTGAACTCAGATTGAGTTTTGCATCTTTTGCATCGAATTTTAGACACCACTTTAGAAAGAGCAGGCAGGCTTTAGAGAGGGTACGAAGAGTTTGACTGGAATGATTCCAGGGATTACTCATTCAAGTTACCTAGATAGACATAAGATGATGGGTGGCCTTCCTCGAAGCAATTAAAAGCAATTTTTTGGATGTGCTTAAAATCATGAGTAGGTTGAGAAAAGAAAGTGGAGCTGTTTCCAATGGCTGAAATGTTGATAATGAGAGGACATAGATTTCAGATGATTGGAAAATGAATGTGAGGCAGCATGAGGAAAACCTTTTAAAGCAGTGATTAAAATTTGGAATGTGCCGCCTTTTAGGATGGCAGATACAGATTCAGTATTAACTTCAAAAAGGACATTAGGTAAGTAATCAATAGAGAAAGAAATTTGCAGTGATATAGCAAAGAGCAGGAGAGTGTGCCTGACACGATAGCCCTTTGAAGAGAGTAAATCACAGAGTCAATCAACTGAATGACCTCTTTCTGTGTTGTGCTGCTCCATTATTCTGAATCCAAATTTACATGTGCAGATATCATCAGTTGCACATGTGAGTAAACTAAATGTTAATTGTTTATACATCAGCTTGCTTAGCAGTAAAGGATTCATATATATGCTGACTGATGATTGATCAACATGTTCTTCATACTTCAGTCATGCGCAAGCAGTGGGCATGTAAGAGTACATTCAAAATTTTCATAATATGTGAAGTGGATCATAAGCTATCAATTGTAATTTGCTATCAATTTTACATAAAATTCAGTATGATAGCACTTCAAAAGCAAGCTCTACGTAATTGAATTACTGGGCCTTAAGTTTCTCCAGAAAATGTAGGCAGGTGTTATCATGTAGATGAGGCAGAAAAAGAAGAAGAAAAGTAAAAATTCCAGTGTAACATGAAGGGAATAGAAATAGAGGCCAATTCTGAAGATACTCTGAATATAATCAAATGGATGAAAATGGGATAAAAGAGGACAGCCCTACGCTGAGCTAGTTGTGTCAGGCAGCCATTAGAGAGGATGCAGAGGGGGATATTGGTGGATAAAGTATCACAGTCACAGTTGCGTACACTAAAATGTTTTTCTGTACAATTATCACAGTTTGTACATAATTAAAGCGGTTGCAATTTATTGAAGGGGGCTGTGATTTTTTTTTCTTCTCTTCTTTGCTGCACCATGGTTCATTTCCATGCAGCGTTAATAGATTTGGAAGGTGTTTGCAGGAAGTAGTTCCACAAAGTTCACTGGTTGGAACATAGCAACCAGAGGTCAGCTTGCTCATCAAGATGCACAGTTTCAGGCTGTGCTGCCTTCAGCATTGCAGCCAAGTATCGCTTCAACTGAAACTTTCTCACTTCATAATGTAAATCTTCAGATCTCACCTTGCAATGACCCACTTGTGGCTGTTTTATCATTTAAATTGTTTGGCTCCACAGGTTATTTCTCTTTAAAAAGCAGAAATGTCTTTTTCTTTCTGTCTTCACAGCCTCCAAAGAAAACAAGATGTCTTTGATGCAAAGAAACCATGAATCTCATGCAACCACTCACATGCAGAAGAGGAAGACAAAGTTGTTGAAACAAAAACAAAAAATGCTGGAATTAATCAGCAGGGCAAGCAGCTTCATTGGAAAAGAAAACAAAGTTAATGTGCTTTAGTCGCTGATCTTTCAGACCAACTGGCAAAAGTTCAGAATCAGAATCAGATTTATTATCACTGACTTCTATGACGTGGAAATTTGTTGTTCAAGATATAATAGGTTTTAGGCAAGTTAGAGATGGAAAAATGGAGAAGGAGGAGGAAAGAACAAAAAGGAAGTTCCATGATAGCATGAAATGCTGGAGAGATTAGAGAGCAAAGGGGTAATGGTGCAATGCAAAAGGGGAATGATGATGAAACAAGTGAATGCAAAGATCAGTCTAGTACAGTTGTAAATGGGAATCATTTTTAACAGCTCCTGCCTGAAAAATGGGGGTAATGAAATTATTGAATTCAATGTTAGTCCCAAATTATTGAACTCAATGCTGTCCATAAAGTATACAGATGACTAATTGAATAATGAGGTGCTGTCCCTCAAGCTAACATTGAACTTTATTAATACTGTGTAGGAGGCAGAGAATCAAGGACAAAGAGGGAGTGGGTGGAGAATTAAAGTGACAGGCATTAGAATCACAGGATTGCATTTGAGGATTGAATTAAGGTGTCCTGCAAAACAGACCTCCTAAGTGCTTTTGGTTGTCTCAATGCAGAGAGATTACACTGTGGCCAGCAAATACAGTGTGCTAAACTGAAGGAAGTTCAGGTGAATTTTGGAAAAAAAAGTCATATTGCATAATTGGGACTGGATCTTGAACCCCTCTAGTGTCTGTCCTACAGAAATGTGAATCTCAACATGACACATGACTGCTCTGAGGATCAGGATGGTGCTGATGAAGGAGGGGCCACAAGTTTTAAATTTCAGAAAGGAGGCAAAGAAACCTGCAAAAGACCTGTGCTCTGCTGGGAATACACTCATGGAGAAAACTGACAGGATCTATTGAAATAACTCTGGAATTTCCAGAGCACACTCTGTGGTCCAGTGAATGGCACAGAAATCCCGTGGATCTGGCTTTGGCTCGGTTTATGACTCCTATTGGAACTGAGCTCTATTTCAGTTCCATAATATGCATGATGTCTGATCCTGTGGGCTCAACATCTTTTGCTCATGTTGCTCATTCACACATTGTCCATATGAATAATGTTTAACTGTACACATGCTTTTCTGGAAGGCTGGATTTACATTGCAGCCTGCAAATTATAAAACGGGATTGAAATCTGAAATAACAATGTTTTTCCTCCTATTTTAATGTAATTGTGTCAGATCAGTGACTTGACCTATGCCATTGCTACTTCTGCTGAAGTCGTTTTGCAATGTAATTTATTGGTCATCTGCTACAAGTGATCATCTCTGTTTGAGATTTTTATATTTAATAAGCAATAATTCAAGGATGTGAGTAATAGGAAGTGGCAGTCTGTCCCAAAACTGTCAGCCTGTAATTTTTTTAATTGATGTAATGTGTGGAAATAAATAAATATTCATGCACTCTAAATGACCTTTACTAATTACAGTTCACCACCTATTTTCTCCTGCCAGGGTAAACAAGTTTTCACATGGTTGACCTGTATATTCCTCTGCAGAACACACTTGTCCAACACCAACAAAATTCATGGATATCAATACACCTTAATATCTCAAGGAGCACAAAGAATTTGCACCAGGAGTATGATCCAGATACTTTCAAATTTCCTAAGGTCATTGTCTCATTATATAAGGGTGACCTCACCAAACTATTAACCAGAGTTGTGTACACCCACAGGAGTATTGGTAGAAATATCAACTATACTAGAAATTCAACCCCAGTCAGCAGCACTAAATGTGCTGTACAGTGGTGACTGCACATCTTATTTCACTTCTGGAACAGAGTTCCTTCAATTTCAATGGAATCAGATTTCAGAAGTGGAATAGGATGCACACTGCTTCAGGTCAGCATGCTTAATACCATTGATCAGGGATGAATTTCCAACCAGTTACATCATACTGTGTGCCGCCACACATTAGATTCGGAATAGATCTAGCAGATCAAAACTGGGCATCCATGGCACACTGTGAGCCATTGGCAGCTTCAGAATTGGATTCTATTACAATCTGTTGTCTCGTGGCATTTCACACACTCTCCTATTATTATCAAGCCAGCAAATCAACCTTAGTTCAATGAGAAGTATAGAAGATTGTGTCAGGAATAGCACCAAGTCTCCACTTCTGCTTACTGAAGAGTGAAACTACGGTGCTATAGCAAGAAGCAATCTATAACCAGATTTACCCCCTGCAAGATGGTTGAGTTTGGGATTGGGTATGTCAAGAAGCTTGTGTGCTTTGTAACTTGTACACTTCAGCTATGGTGGACCAATGGAGGAAGTCAATGCTTTGGATGGTGAATGGAGTGCCTATAAAGAACTGCACTCATTCAGGCAAACAGAGAGTATTCCATCCCTCTGCAGTTCTGCCACATCTCGTCAAGAATGACAGTGGGCATTTTAACCACTAACCTTAAAAAGATACTGGTGGATATCCTTAGTGGAGCCCAGATGTGAAGGCAAAAAACAAGGCTGGTCTTTGAACGTTCTTAAGCTAAAAGTTTTGAATAAGTGATTAATCCATCCCTAGATCCTAGTCAAAACAGAAGCCAGACTTCAGTTGATTTGATTCACTCCACATGATATAAAGAAATGGGTTAAATGGTCACACACAGCAAAGGATTTTGGGCTTGATCACAACCTGTGTATAAAGTTGAAGCCAAGAGGATTGATTCATTCACTAACTGGAGTCATACCTTACAAAAAGAAAATGATTATTGGACATTCATGGTCTCAGCTGCAGGACATCTGTGTGGATGTTCCTCAGGTCAATTTCCTAAGGCCAGCCGTGATCATTCCTCCACTACGAAGTCAGTAATCCAGATTTTTCGTGAGCATTTAGTTGGACAATGACAGTTAATGCCTGCATACACCAAAGCCTGGCAAACATCTAGGTCTAAGATAATAGATGGGGAAGTATGATTCACACTACGTCCATCAGGAAAGGGCCTAACCATCTACGCTTCTTCAAATATCCCATCATCAATTGTCCTGGGGGCCAATGTTGAAAAGCACAATTGAACCAGCTACATAAATGTTTCGTCTACAAGAGCATATTGGAAGTTAATTTCACTGTAGTGAGTGACTCACCTACACCATCTGCAAGACACAAGACTGGAGAGAGACGAAATACTCTCTATTTGCCTAAATGAGTGCAGTTCCAACAGTACACAAGAAGACAAAGTAGTCTGCTTGATAAGCACTCCATTTACCATCCTAAGCATTGACTCCCTCCATTGGTTCAGCATAGCTGAAGTGTACAATTTACAAGGCACATAAGCTTCTTGACAGACCCAAACCTAAACTCAACCATCTTAAAGAGGTAATTATGGTTATTACCTTTGGGACTGAAACTGGGCAGGTGGAAGACACATCAATGGGAGATCACAATTCAGTCAGATTTAGTATAGATGAAGAAAATAACAAAATAAGAGTAAAGATTCTAAATGCAGGCAAAGTTCATCTTAATGGAGCAAGAACTGATTCAGCAATCATGGACTGGAAGTCGTTATCTGAAAGTAATTCAGTATTAAGCCAGCAGAAGGCATTTGATGCGAGCTTCAGGATAAATTTGTTCCCAGAAAGAGAAAGGATGTGACTTCCAAATCTAGAGCCTCCTAGATGACAAGGTGCATGGAGGGTAAGGAAAGGCAAAATAGGGAAGCTTACATCAGTCAACTGGGGTTGAATATAGCAGAAAACCCAAAAGGGTAGAGAAAATGTGGAAGTTAAAAGGAATTTAGGAAAGCAAAAAGAAGTTATGAAAAGGCCCTACAAGTAAGATAAGAGAGAATTGAAATATGTTGTATAGGAATATAAAGAGAAGGAGGATAGCTAAGGAAAAAGCAGGGCCACCTCCTAACCAGAAAGGTAACTATAAGTTGAAATGAAGCTTGTGGATAATGTTCTTCATGAATATTTTGCAGCTGCATCCAATATGTTTGTTTTCATAAACATATTGGATGATTCCAATCTGTAGTTAGGATGATAAGTGGATGGGGATGAACATATTAAAATATGAACTATTAAGGGGTTTAACATCTCTGAAAGCAAATAAATCATTATGCCTGGATGAAATACATACCAGGCTTCTGGAAGAAACTGCAGACTTTAAATCCTCACTGGCTATAGCAATGTGCAAGAGTGTCACTAGCATTGTACCATTGTTTAAGAAAGATGGGAAAAAAAAAGGAATTACGAGCCAGTTAGTTTAACTTCGATGATAAGAAAATGACTGGAATTATTTAGAAAACCGCTGTTTAGTCAAGGACAGTCAGCATGGTTTTTTTAAGCGTAATTCAAGTCTGACTGATGATTGGATTTTTTAGAAGGTCACAAGGAGGGTTGATGAGGGAATTGGGTCTGATGCAGCAAGTTTAGTAAGGTTTTTGTCAAGGTCTCATATGACATGTTGGCCAAAAGAGTAAAAGGACATGGAATACAAGGGACAGTAGCAACTGAATCTCTAATTGACTCAGCAGCAGGAGTAAAAACTAACGGTTGGTGGGTGCTTTTGTGACTGAAAGTCTGTTACCAACGAGATTCCACAGGGCTCCATACTCTGTTACTTGCTTTATGAAATATAAATTAATAATTTGTGAGGGGCCGATCATGCCTCACGAGCCTAATTGAGTTTTTCAAGCAAGTGACAAAACAAATTGATAAAGGTAGAGCGGTGGATGTGGTGTATATGGACTTTAGTAAGGAATTTGACAAGGTTCCCCATAGTAGGCTCATCCAGAAGGTCATGAGACATGCGATCCATGGAAACTTGTCTGTGTGGATTCAGAATTTGCTTGCCCACAAAAGGGAGAGGGCAGTAGTAGATGGAACGTATTCTACCTGGAATTCAGTGACTAGTGGTGTTCTTCAGGGATCTGTTCCAGGATCCCTACTCTTTGTGATTTTTATAAATGACTTGGATGAGGGTTAGTTAGTAAGTTTGCAAATGACACAAAGGTTGATGGTGTTGTGGATGGTATAGAAGGTTGCCATAGTTTACAATGGGATATAGACAGGATGCAGAGCTGGGCGGAGAAATGGCAGATGGAGTTCAATCTGGAGAACAGTGAAGTGATACAGTTTGGAAGATCGAACTTGAAGGCAGAGTACAAGGTTAATGGCAAGATTCTTAGCAGTGTAGAGGAACAGAGGGATCTTGGAGTCCAAGTCCACAGATCCCTCAAAGTTGCCTCACAAGTTGATAAGAAGGCATTTGGTGTGCTGGTCTTCATTAGTCAGGGGATTGAGTTCAAGAGCCATGAGGTAATGTTGTAGCTCTATGAAACTCTGGTTAGACCACACTTATTGTGTTCAGTTCTGGTCATACATTATAGGAAGGATGTGGAAGCTTTAAAGAGGGTGCAGAGGAGATTTACCAGGATGTTGCCTGGATTAGAGAACACATCCTATGAGGAAAGGTTGAGCAAGCTAGGGCTTTTCTCTTTGGAGCACAGAGGATCAGATGTGACTTGATAGAGGTGTATAAGATTATGAGAGGCATAGACAGAATGGACAGCCAGCACTTTTTCCCCAGGGTGGCAATGGCCAATACCAGAGGATATCCGTTTAAGGTGAGTGGAGGAAAGTTTAGGGGAGATGTCAGAGGTAGGTTTTTTCACACAGAGAGTGGTGGGTGCCTGGAATGCACTGTCAGGGGTGGCGGTAGAGGCTGATACAATAGGGACATTTCAGAGACTCTTAGATAGGTACATGGACGTAAGAAAGATGGAGGGTTATGGGCTGTGTAGGAGGGAAGGGTTAGATTGATCATGGAGTAGGTTTATATAAGTCAGCACAACATCGTGGGCCCAAGGGCCCATAATGTGCTGTACTGTTCTATGTTCTATTTTCTAATTTATACTTAAATGTAAGGGAGATGATAAAGAAATTTGAAGATGAAACAAGACTTGGCCTCAGTGAGGAAAGAAGTTTTGGACTGCAGGAAGAGATAAGTGTTCTGGTTAGTTAGGCAGAAAAGCAGTAAATGGAATTTAATCCAATGCAGTGTGGGGTAATGTTTCTTAGGGAGGTGAAACCCAGAAGGGAAATGCATAAGGGGTGAGAAGTTGTTAAGTCATACAGAGGAGCAATGGGATCTTAAAGTATAGGTCCACATATTCTTAAAGGTAGCTTGACTGGTCAGTAAGGTGATTATAGAAAAGACGTGATTGCACTGGAGTGAGAGCAGTGGAGATTTTCGAGGATGTAGTTAGAACTTTAAAGTTGTAGTTATGAGGAAAGATAAAATAAACTACCATTGCTTTCTTTAGAACAGAGGAGGTCAAGGGGAGACTTAATTGAGGCATATTAAATTATCAGGAGCCTTTGCAGAGTAAATAGGAAGATCCTACTTCCCTTAGTATAGGATTCAAAAGCTAGAGGGCATAGATTGAAAGCAACTAGTAGAAGGATTAGAGGAGTAATGAGGAAAATTGTTTTTCACCTAGAGGGTAACAGGACTCTGGAACTCACAGCCTAAAAGGTTTGTAGGGGTAGAAGCACTCATAACTTTTATGAATTGCTTGCAATGTACTTGAAGACCCTAACTTGCAGGACTGCAGACCAAGTGTTAGATGGGGAGATTAGGCTGTGGATCTCTTTCTTCACCAGAATAGGTGCAAATCTATGAAGGATGACGGAACAAACTGCATGATAACACCACCACTTCTATTTCTCTTCAAAATCACACACCAAACTCTCTCCAAAATATATTGCCTTTGCTGGGCCCAAACCCTGAATCTCCTCACCTAACAACATTGTGGGGTTACCTTCACCACCCAAGTTACAACAGTTGAAGGATGTGGTATTACAGATGGGCATAAAATGATGGCCTTACTTCCAGTATCCCTGTTTTATAAATGATTACATTGTTACATTTTTTGCTTGTTCAGTCTTACCATTACTCATGTAATTAGATTATATCATTGGAGAAATATTCCTAAAATTGCTTGGATACCAAGATGTTGGACTTTCCAGCCTGTAGGTGGAGTTCTTGAGACAGGTGTTTTCTCTTTATCGAATTACTGTAGTGTAATCAAAGAATACCAACACAATATCTGAAGAGAATGGCTCTAAACAAAGCAACGACAGATATAGATAATTGTCATGGAGCATCACATTGGCTATTTTTGAGAGTCTAGTGCATCCTCCATCAACCCTAATACCTTATCTGATGAATTGACTTGTCTTTGTCCAGAAGAAAGTAGAACTTTGTCTGTTTACACAGATTGGGGGATTGATGAATAGTAACCATGCCAACTTTTGATGAACACGTTTAGACTTGGAATGCTATAACGTAATATGGACCAGTCGTAACTTTTTACAGGGTTTTATAGTCCAAATGCATCTCATTACTATGTGGATGATGCCCCATTACGTAACTTTATGGCCCAGAATGTGAAGCCACTGCAATTGTTGCTGACCACAAGGAAATTTCCACACAAAGATCTAACAATCTCTGTTGTGAGAACTTCCCTTTTACTGATGTCAATTGCTGTTAGATGTTAGTTTCCAGAGAGCCCTTGAGTTCAGCAGCCGGCTGAGCAGCCAATCCAATTAGAGAATTATGACACCAGTAAAGAAGCAAATATCACAGCTTTTAATCAACTTTTTAAACATTATACAGAACTCAAATATGTCAATGTAGAATTTGATGTATCATATATAAGCCTTTTTTATATTTTAAAATCCTTACATTATGCAATAGATATTTGATGCAATTCCAATATACAGGCATAAAATTAGTTTTTGAAAGCATTTAGTTTACTGGAAAAGAATTTTTAAAAACTCACTTGGATCTTATGCAATGAAGTATTCAATTTCTGTAATATTTGACACAAGGACTCGTTCATAACAAGTTTAAATTTATCTCAATTCAAGTGATTGCCCCAATTCCAAACATTACAACTGTGAAGAAGCAGAGAGGAACTGAGAGCAACTTTGCATTTTCTGAGTTAAATTTAGCATGCTTGAAAATCCTTAAGCTGCTTTCTTTGTTTTCTGGAAAAAAGCTACAAGTGCACAATTCAAACTATTAATTTCAATGAACAGTTGACTTTACATTGCATTATGTCTTGTAGGAAGAGATAGATTTTCATACACAATACAAAGTGTTTTTCAAACTGGGCAGACAAAATCAATGAGTAACACTAAGTACTTAGGAATCCACTCATCAGCAGGTATTCCAGCTAATAATTCATAGCATGCTTCTCCAGTGTTGTAGCCTGAATTTCATCAGATATGTACAGGAAGGATGGTAGCACCAAAACTCTGGAGTGAACAAAACCAGGTCCTACATGCTTTTCACAGCACTGTTTCCCATGCATATCCCATCGAAACAATGAAAGGATGATTCGTCACCACATTTCACCCAAAAAAACAGAAAATGTTGGGAACACTCAGCGACTCAGGCATCATTAATGAGAAAAAAAAACAGAGTTAATATTTCAGGTTGAAGACACTTCATCAGAATGTTCATCAAACTGAAACATAGGCTCTGTTTCTCTTTCCACAGATGCAACCTAACATGCAGAGTGTTTCTGGCATTTTCTACTTTTATTTCAGATTTTCAGCATCTGCAGCTTTTTTTGATTACCTTTGACTTCCTAGTCTCATTCAATGGGCAACAAAATTATTGACCTGTTCACAAAGGTCATTTGGAAATAGTAATGAACCATTCCAACAAACATCTTCAAGATCTATGAGAGATTGTAATAATTGCCACAATAGAGAAAGAAATAAAATTTTTATTTAAATGGAATCTGCATCTGCATGTCTGATAAAAATACTTACAGTACACATTGTGCAATATTTACAATATTTACAGTACCTATAGTTTTGCATGTTCATAGTGATTACAGATCTCAATGCTGCATGCTCATGCTAATAGCATTGACTCTGTCATGATCACAATATCTACAATACTCATCACAGTGCAGTTTGTACACAATGTTTGTACAGGCAGGCGCGGTAGTACAGCGGTTAGCGTAATGCTATTACAGTGCCAGTGACCCAGGTTCAATTCTGGCCGCTGTCTGTAAGGAGTTTGTACGTTCTCCCTGTGTCTGCGTGGGTTTCCTCCGGGTGCTCCAGTTTCCTCCCACACTCCAAAGACATACGGGTTAGGAAGTTGTGGGCATGCTA
The DNA here is from genome assembly GCF_009764475.1 of Pristis pectinata. Classification (NCBI taxonomy): domain Eukaryota; kingdom Metazoa; phylum Chordata; class Chondrichthyes; order Rhinopristiformes; family Pristidae; genus Pristis; species Pristis pectinata. The sequence goes on along the minus strand of NC_067415.1, from coordinate 50,505,920 downwards.
TGTTGGCGCCAGAAGCATGGCGACACTTGCAGGCTGCCCCCAGAACACTCTACGCAAAAAAGATGCATTTCACTGTGTGTTTCGATGTACATGTGACTAATAAATATATCTTATTTTATGTTTAGAGCAGATGCAATATTTACATTATTTTAGAGCAGTTCACAATATTTACAGCGATCATAAAGCTGTGTGCTTACGTTGCTTACAGAACTTGTGTTCACTATATTTACAGTACTCAGTGCAGTGATCACTATAACTACAGTAATAGTGAAGTGTATTCAAATTACCTACAGAACTAATGCATCAAATATACAATATTTACATTACTTACAGTGCAGTTTGTTCTTGATATTTACATTTCTGATTATGCAGCATTTTCACAATAATTACAGTACTAATAGAGCAAGAAATGTGTCCATAATATTACATTATTCATAGTGCAGTTTTCTTATTATAATTACAGTTCTCATAGTGCAGTGTGATCACAATATTGACAGCATTCATGGTGCAGTATGTTCAAAATTTTTTCAGAACTCAGTGCAATATGTCTACAATATTGCCTATTCTTCGTATATGTTCTGAATATTTACTGTACTCATAATGTAGTGTGTTCACAATCCAGTAGTTTCATTGTCACTATTAACTTTTTATTCCAGATTTATTTATTCACTTGAACTTAAATTATCCAACTGCCATACCGAATCAAACTCATGGTTCCAGATCAGTAATCCAAACTCTGAATACTAGTCCAATAACTTAACTATGATGCTGCAGTACCTACTGTATCTTCTAATGTTAACTTATGCCCACTCCACTTACTGTCAACAGTCAGCTCTCCCAAGTAAGGCATAATATGGACTGCATGCAGACCAAAGATTTTTGTCACCTATAAATAACGTGTCTTAAAGCCAATCTCAAAAGAACAACCTGTACTGCAGGAGTGTGATTTTTCTTCCTATATTACCTATTTCCCAACTACTTTCAGTGATTTTGTCATGTTATGCTAATTTTGTGGAGTTCAGTGGCATGAGTCACATTCACCAAGGTTGTAGTTTGAAGATGCCAGGATTACACCATAGCTCAGTGAGCAGAGAGGACTTTGTGCTAACCTTTGTGTCACCCAGTCCTTACTCCAAGAGTGATTTAATAACTCTATGAGCTCTAATGGTGTAGCCGGCAGAATAAGGTCTTCAACTTTACTCTGGGAAAAGCACAACTCTTAAATTAATGGCTTCAGTCAAGGTGATTTTTGCTAAAAACTTTTGAACTAATTTCATCATATTTGAGAATCTGAGGCGAGAGTTTTCAGAGAGAAATTCAGTCTCTGCAATGAGGCAACATGGGCAGCAGCAGATTTAAAAGTGCAGGTAGTCGATCCACTACCATTCCAGCTGAAGCTGACTTTGACCCCATTTGTTTCCTTTCCACTGAAAGTGTTTGCTCCATCTGGGTTAAAAAAAAGTCCTTCTACAAACAATTGATCTCAGATCTGGTTTGGCTCTAAGTTAGAAAGCTATGGGTTCAGGCTCCATTGTAAGACTTGTACACTTGATATAGGTTGAAAAATTATGTAGGATCAGGAAGTTTTCAAGGCTTGCTAGCCAACATTCATCTCTCAACTAATATTCTAAAAATAGCTTATCTTCAGTTTCACTGTGGCAAAGGCATGGCATTTACCATTGACCTTACATCCATTCGTAAGGATACAGTGGACTCATGACTTCAGTGAGCAGAGAAACAGCATTTTAACTAATCAGACTGAAAACTCACCACTGAGACACACAAAGGCTAAAGCAGGAAGCAACAAAGAACATATGCAGAAAGTAAATTTATAATTGGTAAAGAGAGATAATGTGATGGAGAAAAATAAGAGACAACTATATAAAAAATTAAAAATTATTTATCCTTATGTTTAAATGCTGAAACACTGGTTTCATTGTGCAATATGTTAGTTAACTGTCATCTGGCACTCTGTGTGGCTGTAGCTCTGGACATGATTAGCATCACTTCAATGAAATACTACCATGTACGTGATGCATGCAAATAGCACAGACTTTGAACATGGAAATAAGTCTTAACCAACCAACGGTTTGAAGCCTATTTTGGAAGTAGCACAAGCAATCAGTCAGACCTGAGTCATTTCAAGGATGTCTGAGGCATCCATCTTCCTCGACATTAATGTATTCTTCAAGTTGCCATTGTTACTGACAGCCCAACACCCATTGACATCCTTGGGTGAAACACCTACCAACTTCCAATAACGTCTCCAATCAATTCACTCCTATCTCCTTTATTTTCCTGATCACATCTTCATCACAGCCAATATTCTCTCCGACTCCCACCCAAATATCTGACCCAACCAAACGTTCCACGTTATCTCCCTGACTAACTTATTACCTTCCGCAATCATCTTCAGGATCAACTACGCCCCTATCATCTGAACTTACACACCTACCCCACTCATCTTGCTAACCAACTCCTCTCCAATCACCTACCACTTCACAACTCCCCAGCACTCTGAGTCTCAATAGACAGCCCCCAATCTCTCTCCAAAAGCCTTTCTCCATGATCTCAACTTTCCACAATAACATTAAATAGTAGATGAATGCTCTTTGAGGAAGTTTTCCTCAGAGCTTCTAAGGATGCATGGAGTTGGGGTAATGTATTAGCATGGATAGAGGATTGGTTAACCAATAGAAGGAGGAGAGTTGGGATAACTGGGTGTTTCTCTGGTTGGCAATCAGTGGTGAGCGGGGTGCCACAGGGGTCAGCGCTGGGCCTGCAACTGTTCACGATATACATTAACAATTTGGAAGAGGGGACCAAGTGTAGCGTATCTAAGTTTGCTGATGATGCTAAATTGAGTGGAAAAGCAAATTGTGCAGAGGATGCGGAGAGTCTGCAGAGAGATATAGATAGGTCAAGTGAGTGGGCAAGGGTCTGGCAGATGGACCACAATGTCAGTAAGTGTGAGGTCATCCACTTTGGAAGGAAAAATAGAAGATCAGATTATTATTTAAATGGCGAAAGATTGCAGCATGCTGTTGTGCAGAGGGACTTGGGAGTGCTTGTGCATGAATCGCAAAAGGTTGGTTTGCAGGTGCAACAGGTTATCAAGAAGGCAAATGGAATGCTGGCCTTCATTTCTAGAGGGGTTGAATTTAAGAGCAGGGAGGTTATGCTGCAACTGTACAGGGTACTGGTGAAGCTGCACCTGGAGTACTGCATGCAGTTCTGGTCTCCTTACTTGAGGAAAGATATACTGGCTTTGGAGGTAGTGCAGAGGAGGTTCACCAGGTGATTCCGGAGATGAGGGGGTTAGCTTATGAGGAGAATTGAGTCGCCTGGGACTATACTCAATGGAATTCAGAAGAATGAGAGGGGATCTGATGGAAACATATAAAATTATGAAAGGGATAGATAAGACGGAGGCAGGAAGGTTGTTTCCACTGGTAGGTGAGACTAGAACTAGGGGACATAGCCTCAAGATTCGGGGGAATAGACTTAAGACGAAGATGAGGAGAAACTGCTTTTCCCAGAGAGTAGTGAATTTGTGGAATTCTTTGCCCAGGGAAGAAGTGGAAGCTACCTCATTAAATATATTTAAGACACAGTTAGACAGATGTTTGCATAGTAGGGGAATTAAGGGTTATGGGGAAAAGGTAGGCAGGTGGATCTAAGTCTACAGCCAGATCAGCCATGATCTTATTGAATGGCGGAGCAGGCTCGATGGGCCAGATGGCCTACTCCTGCTCCTATTTCTTATGTTCATAATGTCTGTTTATGTGTACATGACATCACGGCTCATGTGCGCAATAATATATTGCAGCTTGAGTTCCTTGCAAAAAGCTGACATATGCCCCATGAAGAAGGATAATGAGAATTCAAATGTATTTTACTGATGATAAAGTACTTTGTGTGTCCCAAAGATATGAAAGATACTAAATAAATATTAGTCTTTCATTGTGACCTGATGTGATATTGCTTACTACATGTCAAGTGCATCAATGCTTCAGTCTTACTTATTTATTTTAAGGATAAACTATACAAATACATATATTTAGAGAGAAAGCATATGACGATCCTTTAACCTTCTGATGGATTACATCTGTCTCCATTGATCAATCAAACAAAGTTCTGATTTCTGGGATGGCAATTTGCATGGCAATCATTACCATCTTGCAAAAAATCCTGTCTTGTCACGTCATTGTTTGTTATCTTAATCAGAATGTGAAGCCTTCCAGATGATCAAATATCAGAATTCAGAAAAGACCATGAATTGAAGTTAACTCCACTTTTTAATCTGTTAAAATGGTGTTACAATCACTAGTCCTTAAAAGTCTCCATTGTTGCCTTTCCTAGGTGAAAATCAAAGAAAGCTTAATGGAACATTTCAATTATCACTGGAGATTGTGTATTGATATTTTCCCATACGGACAACCAACACTTGGTTCAGCAATCCAATTAAATGCAGCAGATCCCAATTATGACAAAGAAATATACATTGATTGCTGTGAGGATGTAAATAAAGGGCCATCTCAGTTGTCATTTGGATGCACAAGACAATTTGCAGGTGGGTGCTCAGTAGGGTAGGTACCTGCTTAATAATCCCATCTGCAAAGTCTGGTTCCAATTGCAATTTTCAGTTATAAATGGACATTCTCTGTGCACACTCAGTTCAAATGTCCCACATGATGAGTAGATTAACCTATGGTCTTCAAAGGAACCAGTGAAAATTGAATGGTTTAGCATTGGAGCCAATGAAACTCCTGCCCTTCCACAAACACCAACCTCTGCCAGAACACCTGTCTTTGCTTCACAGTATTCAGGATACCTAAAATTAGGCTCAATTTGAAGATTGCTTAGGGCATTCCAATCCTGACATTAGACTGTAGAAGTCTTCTTGTAATCTATGGAACTGTGATGGGTTTTAATTATTTGTCTACTATTTGCTAATGCTCAAGTAAAGCATTGGGTTGAAATATTATAGATATAAAACAGATGAAGACTGAAGTTCATGTTTCTGAGACCAAAGTTACTACTTACAAATCTATGGATTATGAAGTTTTCCTTTCTACATCAGAACAAGTCTCCAAGTGAGGCATATTCACAATATTTATAGAAATTATAGTACAGAGTGTTCACAAAGATTACAGTACTGATAGTGCACTGTGTTGACAATGTATACACTAGTCACAAGGCAGCCTGTTAATAATATTTACAGAATTCATCATGCAGTGTTCATGATATTTGTATTACTCATAGTGAAGTGTTCATATTATTATGTACAGTAACAATAGTGCACCACATTCACAGTATTTGGAGCTCATACAACAACATGTTCACAATACTAACAGTACTCATCATGAAGAGGTTCACAATTTTACATTCCTAATAAAACAGCATGTTCACCATACTTAGTGCTCACAGTCTTTACTATACTCATAGTACAGTGATTTTACTTTATTTACAGAACTCAGTGCAGTGTATTCACAGTATTTACGGTACATTTACTGCTACGTGTCCACACTATTTACAATATTACTTGCATTGGTAGGTCACAATGTTTACAGTGTGCAGCATATTAACAAGGTTTACAGTGCTCATGGTGCAGTGTGTTCACAATAGTTGTAGAAAGCATGCAGAATAACAAAACACGGTGCATCATTTTACAATAGTTGTAGTACACAATGTGCACTTTGCAAACACGTGTTCACAATAATTACAGATGTAAAGGGAAAGCATGTTTGCAATATTTGCAATCCTCATTGTGCAACATGTTCACGATCTTCACAGTCCTAATCATGCAGTGTGTTCACAATACTTACAGACTCTTAGTGCTGTGTTTACATTATTTATAGTTCTCATAGTATAATCTGTTTAAAACATTTATGGTAATGAACACATGTATTCACAATATTGTAGTACACATAGAGCAGGTTTCTCACAACATTTACAAAACTCATAGTGTATGTGGTCATAATATTTGCATTACTCATAGTACAGAGTGTTCACAACATTTACAGTACTCATAGTATCACCTTCTTACAATATTCACAGTACTCAAAGGGCAGCTTGTTTACAGTATTTTCATTGCTCATAGTGCAGCTTGTTCACAATAGTTACACGAGTCATAGTACAGAGTATTCACAATATATTCCAACATCTTCATGGTCTTTACTGTACTGATAAAACAGCATGCTCACAAAATTTACAGAACTCAGTGTGTAGTGTTCACAATATTTGCATTACCCATAGTGAACTGTGTTCACCATACTTATATTACTCACAGTGAAGTGTGTTCACCATATTTGAGAACTCATAGTGTTGTCTATTTCAATGTGTTTCAATATTGACAGAATTTGCAATGTAGTATGTTCACAATGTGTACAGTACTCAAAATATAGCATGTTCACAGTGTTTACAAAACTCATTGTACAGTGTGTTCTCAATATTTACAGTACTCATAGTACAGCATGTTCACATTATTTACAGAAGTTAGTGCAGTGTGTTCACAATATTTACATTATCCATAGGATTTTATGTTCAGAATAACCACAGAACACAAAGTGTAGTTGACAATACTTATTTACCCACAGTGCAATGTATTCATGATATGTGCAGCAGTGCAGCATGTTCACAATATTTATATCATCTGTAGGATTTTATGTTTACAATAATAATCGAACACGAAGTGCAGCGTATTCACAATATGTACAGTAATTACAAAATAGCATATTCATAGTATTTACATTATCCACAGTGTAGTGTGTTCACAAAATCTCCAGGACCCTAAGTTTAGTGTGTTTAAAATATTTACAGTGCCCATAGTACAATGTATTCACAATACTACATTCATCAAATGGATGGCAACTACCATACTTAGTGAACTCACCGTGCAATATATTTCACTACTTACAGATCTCACAATGAAGTGCATACAGGATATTTATTGAAATCACTGTACAGCATATTTGCATTATAAACAAAACTCATAGTGCAGTATTCACAATATTTACAGTGCAGTGTTTGCATTGTGCAGTATGTTTTCAATACAATATTCATAGTTCACATTTTTACAGTATTCAGTAGTGTGTTCACAATATTTACAGTACTCAATATTTACAATAATAATAATGTGCAACAAATTCACAATATTTTCATTTTTCACATTGCAGTTAGTTCTCTATATTTACATTTCGGATTGTGCATGATTTTCACAATAATTACATTAATAATATAACTATATGATCACTATGCAGTAAAACTCTGATACTCAGGACTTTGGTGGTAAGAACTGGTGGATTTTCCATTCTATTGTGTCACACAGTGGTATATTAAACTTTCCAGAGAACCTGGTGAGTTTAAAGGGAGAATAGGAAATAGGATCCTGGTGAATTTAAAGGAAACGTAGGAAACAGAGTACTGTGTGTTTAAAGGGAGTATGGGAAACAGGGACATAGTGAGTTAAAAAGGTGTGCAGAAAATAGAGCCCCAGTGAGTGTAACCAAAGTGTGCAGGAACAGGGGCCCTGATAAGTTTAAGGGGAGCATGGGAGTGGGGCCCCAATGAGTTTATAAAGAGTGTGGGAAATGAGGCCTCAGTGAATTTAAAAGGAGCATGAAAGCAGGGGCCTGGTTAGTATATAAGGAGCACCAGGAATGGGGGTCCATTGTGTCCATAAGGAGCACCAGGAATGGGGCCTGGTGACTTTAAAGAGAGCTCAAGAAATGGGGTCCCATGGACTGATAGAAGCATGGGAAATGGGGCCGCAGTGAATTGAAAGCAGTGCAGGAAATGGAACCCTGGTGAGTTTGCATGAAGTTTGAGAAACTAGGCCCTGCTGAGTTTAAAATGAATGTGGGAAACAGCAACCAGAGAACCAACTGCTGAGCCATTAGGATTTCTGAACAATGGGATAGCAGATTATCAGAGTTTTCCTGTACTTACATTATTTGTCTTGCAGTTTGTTGATTATAATTAATTACTCACGGTCTAGCATGGTCACAGTATTGACAGCACCCTGGTAGAGAGTTTGTATAATGTGCTGAGAGGAACTACCCTCTGCCTTCAGCTCCTTCTCTGATTGTTTTTCAGAGCATCCTGGATGGAATCAAGGTTAGATAGGATAGTCGTGCACCATAATTCTCCAGTAGGATTCACTACTAGGAATAAGATGCTGATTTGGTAGAATTTGTGAATAACAGATATTCAGTATCACCTAAGAAATTAAACGATGAATGCTTTGGCCCACTTTGTAACGAGCACCAGCCCTTCAAGTTCTCCTACTCTCCGGTTGAAATGAAGTCAATAACCAAACTATGATGAGGGCAGAGAAAGGTTCTTTTCACAAATATTTAACCACATTGGGATTCAAGACAAAAAAAGTTACTGCAGGGGGGGAATTGTTTGAGAAATGTGTGCATTTCAGACAATTTGGATGAAAGGAAGAGGCGTGTTTGCCAATGATACACAAACCCAGAATTGCAATGTCTTCACATCTACTATCCCTTTAAATGCTGCTAATTTTTACCTTTTTCCTTTGGTAAGCTCTGAATGACAGCTAGATCTGCAGTCAGGAGTTAGCCCAAAATAATCAAATGATGCCAACCCCAGAAACTACAGTGAGTTAGTTCATAGTCAATACAAGTGACAGAAACAACAACACAAAGGACTTCCACAAATCAGAGAGTCTGTGCATTAAATCTTTTTTGATATTTTGTTCTTCTAATTATGTTTGCATGGTATAATATGTATAAATTAACAGCTTTTGTTACATTAAAGAGTTCAGTTCAATTTTACACCTACAGGGATGGTAATAACTTCACTAATAATGCTTAAATTTATGCTGAATGTATGTTTATTTTAATATGTTATCGCCAGGCAGCAGTCTAACAATAGAGATAAGGCTGTGCAATGGTTTCGGGGAGGGTTGTTGGGATGGGAACAGAAAAACACAAGAAAATAGGAGCAGGAGTAGGCCATTAAGCCACGAGTCTGCCCCACCATTCAATATGATCGTGGCTGATCTATGCCGGCCTCAATTCCTCTTCTGCGCCAGTTCTCCATAACCTTCAATTCCTTGATCTATAAAATTAATTATTTATCTCCACCTTAAATATTTCTAGTGATCTGGCCTCCACCACGTTATAGGATAGAGAATGCTAGAAATTCACTACTTCCTGAAAGAAGATATTTCTACGCATCTGGTTTTAAATGACTGTTCTCTTATTTTGTAACTATGTCCCCTTGTTCATGACTCTTCCACTTACTGAGAACATCTCCACATCCACCCTATCAAGCCCCCTTGGGATCACAGGAAGGGGGATACAGGCCCGCAGCTACCCCTCCAACAATTATGCAAAAGGGTAAGGTTATAGATGTTTAAGACACATTCCCCCATAACATTCAGGATGAGGACAGCTCTAGTCACCACACTACAGGAAAGATATGATTAAGCTGGAGAGGGTGCAAAAGAGATTCTCCAGGATGTTGCGTAGACTGAAGGGCTTGAGTTTGCAGGAGAGGTTGGGTAGACCGAGTAGGCTTTGGTAGCTAGATTGGATCGGCTTTCCCTGGAGCAAAGGAGGCTGAGATGGCTTGAAAGAAGTATATTAAATTATGAGAGATGGTATGAAAGAGGTATATTAAATTATGAGAGGCTTATATAGGGTAGATGGCCTGTGTCAGTTTCCCATGATTGGGGTGTTTAAAACAAGAGGACGTAGGTTTATGTGAATGGGACGAGGTTTAAAGGGGATCTAAGGATACATTTTTCCCACAAAGAATAGTTGGTATCTGGAATGAGCTGCCAGAGGAGGCGGTGGAGGCAGGAACAGCAACAGCATTAAAGAGGCACCGGGACGGGTACTTGAATGAGCAAGGCACAGAGGGATATGGAATTAATGCAGGCAAGTGGGATTAGTACAGACAGGCATAATGGTCAGCATGGACGTGGTGGGCTAAAGGGCCTGTTTCCATGCTGCATAACTCTATGACTCTATGAGCACATGTATCCCTCCAAAAGGCAGCAAGGGTTCTTTATGACATTCTTGCTCATACACTATACGCCTATTCCCTCACACTTTTTAAACCATTTTCTCAAAATGCCTTGTTACTTTCAACAAATTGTGCTCACATACCTCCAGATCCCTCTGTTCCTGTACCCCCTTCAGAAAGGTGATCTCTGGTTGATATTACCTTTCCTTGTTCTTCCAATTGAAATATAACATTTTCATTTTTCTGCATTAATTTTCACCTGCCACATGGCCACTCATTTTCACCTGTCACCTGTCTGACCTTATGTTATTGAAGTCAATTCTCATCTTCCTCACTATATTTCCAAGTATTGTGTAGATTTAGATGAATGTATTGTCATATACACATGGATGCAATGAAATTCCTTGCTCGCATGAAGCTCATAAACAGTATACATGACGGTAATAAATACAACAAAAAATACAGCAAACCAGCAGAATGGTGCAAAGACTGTAGTACAATCTGAGGTGGTGCAAAAAGAAATGCTGAAGTGACAATAACAGAATAAACAAGAGAGGTAGCATTAAGAGTCCTAGAACGTGGCAGCACCACTGGGAAGACGATGTGAAAAAGCTTATTGGTTCGGAAGTCTGATAGCAGTGGAGAAGAAGCTGTCCTTAAGTCTGAACATCTAGGCTTTCAAGTTCCTGCACCTTCTCCTCAAAGGTAGGAGAGAGAAAGGGGAATTGCCAGGGTGGCAGGCATCCTTGACAATACCACTGGTCTCAAACAAGGTGCTGGAGGAACTCAACGGGTTGAGCAGCATCTGTGGGAGGAAAGAAACTGTCGACATTTCTGGTTGAAACCCTGCTTCAGGACTGAAACTTGCCACTCCCCTCCTCTTTACACTGGCCATCTCACCTCTCTACTCTCAGTCCTGATGCAGGGTTTTGACTTGAACCGTCAACAATTTCTTGAGAAACTAAGGACTGCAGATGCTGGAATCTAGATGAAAAACACGATGATGCTGGAAGAACTCAGCAGGCCAGGCAGCATCTGTGGAGAAAAGCAGGTGGTCAACGTTTTGGGTCAGGACCCTTCCTCAGGACTGAAGACAGGAAAAGGGGAGGCCCAATATACAGGAAGGAAAAGCAGAGCAGTGATAAGTGGACAAAAGAGGGGAGGTGGGGTGGGCACAGGGTGGTGATAGGTAGATGCAGGTAAGAGATAGTGATAGGCAGGTGTGGGGGAGGAGGGGAGAGCAGATCCACTGGGGGATGGGTCAAAGGTAAGGAGAGAAAAAGGGTGGGTAGAAAAAAGAGAGATAGGCTAGGAAAGGGAAGAAGAGAAGAATGGTGGGGGGGGGGGAACGTGTGGGGAAGGGGGGTGGGGATTACTTAAAGTTAGAGAATTCAATGTTCATGCCATTAGGCTGCAAGGTTCCAAGATGGAAAATGAGGTGCTGTTCCTCCAGTTTGCGCTTGGAATTCTCCTGGCAGTGGAGGAGGCCGAGGACTGACATGTCAGTGATAGTGTGGGAGGGGGAGTTGAAGTGACTGCCAAAGGGAAGATGTAGATTGCTGGGGAAGGGGAGGGGGCCGGAGGACCATGCCGCAGCTCCCCGTTACCGATCTGCATCTCCCCATTGCCAGTCACTTCAACTCCCCCTCCCACACTATCACTGATATGTCAGTCCTCGGCCTCCTCCACTGCCAGGAGAATTAAGCGCAAACTGGAGGAACAGCACCTCATTTTCCATCTTGGAACCTTGCAGTCTAATGGCATGAATATTGAATTCTCCAACTTTAAGTAATCCCCACCCTCCTTCCCCACACCTCTTCCCCACACACCCCCCCAACTATGCGTCTTCTTTTTTTTCCCTTTCCTAACCTATCTCTGTTTTTTCTACCCCCTTTTTTCTCTCCTTACCTTTGACTCATCCCCTGGTGGATCTGCTCACCCCCCCCCCCCTCCCCCGCACCTGCCTATCACTATCTCTTACCAGCATCTACCTATCCCCACCCTGTGCCCGCCCCGCCTCCCCTCTTTTGTCCACCTATCACTGCTCTGCTCTTCCCTCCTATACATTGGGCTTCCCCTTTTCCTATCATCAATCCTTAAGAAGGGTCCTGACCCGAAACATTGACCGCCTGGTTTTCTCCACGGATGCTTCCTGGCCTGCTGAGTTCCTCCAGCGTCACAGAAATTGACAATTTCTTTCTTGCCACAGATGATGCTCGACCTGCTAAGTTCCTCCATATTCCAATATCTGCAGTCTCTTGTGACTCCATAATACCACTTGCCTTCCTGAAGCAATGCACCAGAAAGATGAAAAACACTAAGATGCTGGAGGAACTCAGCAGGCCAGGAAGCATCTATGGAGAAAAGCAGGTGGTCAACGTTTCAGGTCAGGACCCTCCACCATAAAGATTGTCTGGAGGGAAGCAAGTGATGAGTCTGTGATGGACTGGGCAGTATCTACCACTCTCTGCAAGTTCTGTCGGTCCTGAGCAGAGCAGTTGCCATACCAGGCTGAGATGGGTACTGTATACCAAAATCCAAATCACTAATATACATCTATGAAAGCAGTGGTCTTGGTACTGACTTATAGCGAGCACCTCAGTATACCTCCCACCACTGTGATGTGACTGGTTCCTTCAACTTACGATCAGTGGTAATCACCAAAATGCTGAGCAAATTCCCTCATACACACTTCTGGTTAGTGAATTGACCAATAATCCTTTGCACACAAGGCCCATTTTCTAATTGGCAGTAACTGATAAAACATATCCTCAGAAAACAAGGCATGGTTCCACACGACTTTATGTCTGCCCATCCATATCTAGTTTGTAACCTGGCAAATGTTAGCAACCAAATGTTGAAAGAAAATAATTGCATACACTGAATTTTATATACCATAGGAAAATGTTAAATAGACCAAAGAATAACTATACTAAATTAATGTGGAAGATCTCAGTTTTATTGGTCAATAATAACTGTTGTAGAAGAGCAACCTCTTATCCTGTAAATTTAAAAGAGCCCTTTGCACTGTGCTATTTAAGGAGTTAAAAGTCTTACTTATTCATAAATAGAAATAGTTATTTGTCAAGGCTGGAATTCTCAAATAGCCAGGTGTTTGGAAGCAATGTTGTCTGACACAACATCGGTGTTTCAGCTTTTCATTACTGAATGTTACTTAATAATTTATGAGGAGTATTTATGTCCTCCATTCATTAATATTTTGATTTTAATCCGACTTTTTTATTTAATCCTGCATGTTTAAGATTATTTTGTGCATACTGAATTCCCTGTGACCAATTTAGCTGCCAAACTTTGCTCAGTAGTATTCCTGAGCTTGGCATATTTATCACTAATGGACTGACTAAATGTTTTGCATCAGCAGCACATTGTTTAAATGCATTCTTTTTGAGTTTCACGTATGCTAATTTAAAGCAAAATCTTCTTGAAAGACTTACCTAAAAGGTAATTTGCTCCTTTTGTGCTGATAAATTGACAATGAAAGCCCTTATCTGTTGATTGGAAGTCAAAGTTATCTCTTACTTGATATTTTCTTACTTTTGGTTACTCCTTTTTGGCACTGAAGTGTTGAGCTGCTTTGGTGGTTCCATTTATACCCAACCTCACTTGACTGCCTCAACATTTTCTTCTGGAAATGCCACTAACTTGGAGGAAGAAGAGGAGAATTAACAAAAGAATGCATGGTGGGTCATGTGGGAGCATAGATGCTCTGTGTTCATTTGTTAATATCCACATTTACACATTTCAATATGACAGTGCAGCAGAGTTTTCTCAGATACAATGGAAATTGACAAGTAGGATGATTGTCAAAATCAGTTTGGATAATCTCTGTAGGATATCCCATAGTTTTACAGATTGCAGTCATAGAGTGCCAGAGCTGGATTATCCAGTGGCAGGACATCTGATCAAATGGATGGTTCCATTCAGTGAAGTGAAACATTCATATTTCTCTGTATCAGGTTTCATCTGCTACATGTCCAGCCATTCCGTCAGTCTGAATATATTCTCTTAAAGTCCATTGCTATTCACCTCACAGTGTACCATGCTTCCAAGATTGGTGCACTCTGCAAATCTGGAAATCGTACTCTGTTCATCCAAGTCCAAATTATTAATACGTATCAATAAAAGCAGTGGACCTTGTACTAACACTTGTGGAACACCACATATCCCCTTCAGCCTGGTATCACCGATCCTTCAATTTGCCTGAATCACCCGAAGTTGGTAATGGCAGATTAGATAGCCATCACATGATATCAATATGCTGCAAATTCTTTCTGCCACTTATCATCCTAATCATAAACATTGCCCGGGTCCTACAGCAATAAGATTGAGTCCCATAAGACTGACTATCCTCCCTGTGTTGAATATGAGAGATGTTCCATTAGATCACCTTCAGTTTGCTTGGACTCTCTAATTCATATTTAGTCATAGGCTGCTCTGATATTGAAGGCAATAACTTATTTCTCCTCTGGCATCCAACTCTTGCGTGGATCAAAGTTTGATCCGACTTTGATCAATGCTTGAAATTTGAAATAAAAGCAGAAAATGTGGAAACACTGAGGTCAGATCCTTCATCAGAACAGGACACGGGGTCTTTGACCTGAAACATTAACTCAGGTTCTCTTTCCATAGACACTGCCTGACCTGTTGAGTGTTTCCAGCATTTTCTGTTTTTATTTCATAATATAATGAAGCTGAACTCAGAAATAAAAATGGGGCAGCATAACTGGGTGCTTTGTCTATATCATCCAACCTCTGATTGGACTAATGCTGAATTGGATACTCCTACATTCTACTTATGTTATATTTTCACTGCAGGCTGTTATATTCTTACATTGTTTCTGACTGCACATTAATGCACCATTTGATCACCTATAAAATTCACTAGAATATAAATTTCCCTCTTAAAATATTAAATGACCACATTTGCAAAAAATCCAGTCACCCATTGAAATTCATACATTTTATTTCCTTCATTTTGATTCCCTTCTTCCTCCAAGCTATCTCCACCACAGCTCAAATATAAAGGTTCTTCTTAAAACCATAATGCACTTCAAATGATTTTAATTGCAAAGGAAAATTCTTTCTGTAAAAACAATAATATTAATTTCAGAAAGCTTAACGACAATTTCATCACTGATAATAAATCTCTCTCTCATGTTGTTTTGTTTTTGATTGGCATCAGTAGTTGAGTCTGGTTTGTTAAGTTATTCCCTGTTTAAGGGCAACTGATATGATTATTCATTACTCCTGATCTGTAACTCGCCTTCTGACTTGTACTGCTTTCCTTTAGTTTTCAGTTTACATTGTTTTGGTTTTGAAAAATAGATAAGCAAATCTTAATGCAGACCCTAAAAGAAAACCATCATCACATATAATCAAATCAGAGTACATTGTGAGGTTGTTACTAAGTGCTTACTGACAAGGAGGATTGCAATTCAGACCATCAACCATTGTGCAAATTATAGCAAATTAGGGATTCCATTTAAATCAAAAAATAGTAGTATTCTTTTCTAACTCATTCTGATTAACAGTTGTAAAAGCTGGTGGATTCTTGTGCCTTTTTCTTTGAAATTATTCATTTAATTTCCTGGCTACAATACACACTATCAATTGCTCTCCAAATCAGCACCATAGATCCCACACACTGCTGACAGAAAATTCAAATTATAAGTGTAATGCAGTGTATTTTCATGGCATGATATTCACCTGCATGCTTTACCTGTATGTTTGACCCTTTCCCTTAAAGAAACACCAGAAAAATTGCCAGTAGATTAAAATAGTGGAATTTTTTTTCTCTTTTTTTTTTCTCTCTTCACTAAAATGTGCTTTGACTTTCTGTGATTCAGAGGAACCAGCCATGATTCAGTGTTTTGTTTCAACTACTTTTACAATCTGTCAAATGATCTATTTCCTTACCACTAAAAGTAAATATTTCCTACATTTTGATTGATCTTTCTGACAGAATTCATTTGTGCATCTGTGAAAAATGAGAAGGTATATTGTATAAACATCTTCAGAAAACCATGCTCAAATGTATCTTGAACTTGAAAAGTGCGGCAAGGTGCATATGGATGCAGATAAGAGTTGGGGAGAAGTAGTTTCTGTGTAATGGTGTTAAATTTGCACAGGAGGATGACTACTAGTTTCATACAGCCTCTGATAGCCAGCTCCAATAATCTTCCCTGCTCTTCTGGGGAAAACAACTTTCCCTTAATCTCTCAAAATTTCATTGTATGATACTTCTATAAAGTATCCCACATCACTTCACAGGAAAGTTATCAAGCACTGAGCCACTCAAGGAGATTTTAGGGAAGGTGACAAAAACCATGGCCAAAATGATAAAAATATGTAATATTTAATTCTAGACAAATCCATTTGAAGGGATAATGAGAATAATTTGGATTTTTATTTTCCAAATATATGTGACATATTCTTATTTCAAAGTACAATATTTCCCACATGTCCATGTTGAAAACCATTTACCGATTAAATGCCTGTTTGCAAATTTGTTAGCCCTCCACGGTACAGACTATCTTCCTTGCCAAACCCCACAATGGGGTCATTTGCACATTTAAAAAATCATGATTTTGATTCCAAGACCTAAATCATAGGGAGTGATCTCAGCACTTATAATTGCGAAACCTCCCACCTTTTGCCAATTTGAACAGATATCCTTTCCCCATGATTTCTGCTTTCTGCACTGCAACCTGCCAACTATCCATCCTGCTACATATCCCATGACTTCATGTACACCTTACGAAAGACCTATTGGAGATCCAAACCAAATACTCTTCATAACTGCCCTCTCTTTTTCCCTTCAAAGAATTCAATAAGGTTTAATTCAATCAAGTTAAAGATTCCCTTTTGAGATCCATGTTGTCTTTTTATTCTTATGCTTTTGGTTTCTTGATACTTTACTACTTTCCTTTTTGTCAGGAGGTTCATATTTTTCCATCCCACAAAAATTAAGCAAACAGAATAAATTACAGGAGCCAGGGCAGGTTGAAGAGGAAATATCTATTCCCTTTGGAATAGAGGTCAATGATGAAGGAACATAAAATTCAAACAATTGATAAAAGGATTAAAGAGCAGCTGACGACTTTTTTCACCCAACAAATAGGATCTGGTAGGATAGTGGAGGCAGAAGAACATTTATAAAATATCTTGAAAGAATGCATGTGTATCACCTGCCTCTATGGGATGGACTGAAAATTAGGATATGGGAGTAGGTTTAAAAGCTCTTTTTTTTTTGCCTGAGATGGGCCAAATAGATTTCATTGATGCTATAAATGTCTGTGAATCACTTATATGGTTTTCAGTTCTCTGGAAGTTGAATTCCAGAATCACAGATTGGTTATAGCACTGAAGGAGGCTATTTGGCCTACCTCATTCCCTTCCCAAACTCTCTTCCTAAAGCCCTGCAAATTCTTTCCCTTCAGATCCTTATCCAGCTTCCTTCTGAATGTCACGAATGAATCTGCATCCACCTCCGGATTTGGTCAGCATTTGGGTCTGCATTCCTGATGTTACTTTGCTGCGTAAAAACACCTTTCTTCCTGGATGGCACAGTAGTGCAACAGATAGAGCTGCTGCTTCACAGCTCCAGAGATCTGGGTTCGATCCTGACATCTGGTATTGTCTGTGTGGAGTTTGCACCTTCTCCCAGTGACCGCATGGGTCTCCCCTTGAGTTCTCTTGTTACCCTCCATGTTCCAAATATTTACAGGTTGGTAGATTAATTGGCTGCTGTAAATAACCCCTTGTGTTGGGAAGTTGATGGACCAGGAATTGGATGCAATTCTGCATTTGTGGCAAAACTGGTCTTTAATAATGGTCAATCATGACTTCCTTGCTCTTATACTCTCTCTATTTATAAATCCAAGGATCCCGTGTGCTTTTCAACCTGCCGTGGCACTTTCAATTAACTCTGTGCATATACCCCCATGTTTCTCTGTTAACACAGAACATAAAACAGTACAGCAATGAACAGGTCATTCGGCCCACGATGTTGTCCCAATCTTGATGCCAATTATCCATGTCCTTTCATTCCCTTCATATTCATGTGTCCATCTGGAAGCCTCTTAAGCTCCACCAAACTGCCTGATTCCACTACTACCGCAGTAACTCATTCTCTGTGTATAATGCTTGCCCCTCACATTGTCTTTAAATTACCCCCTCTAACCTTAAAAGCATGTCCTCTTGTGTTTGACATTTCTACCCTGCTAAACAGATTCTGACTGTCTACCCTATCTATGCCTCTCATAATTTTACAAACCTCCATCAGCCTCCGACGCTCTAGGGAGAACAACCCAAGTTTGTACAACCTGTCCTTGTAGCTCATACCCTCTAATCCAGGCAGTATCCTGGTAAACCTCTTCTGCACCTTTTCCACAGTCTCCACATCCTTCTTATAATGGGGTGACCAGAACTGCACACAATACTCCAAGTGTGGTCTTACTAAAGTTTTATATAGCTGCAGCATAACTTCCTTACTTATACTCAACAGCCCCACCAATGAAGGCAAGCATGGCATATGCCTTCTTATCCACTTGCGTAGCCACTATCAGTGAACTATGGACCTGGACCCCAAGATCCCTCTGTACCTCAATGCTATTAAGGGGCCTACCATTAACTGTATATTTCCTCCTTCCATTCGATCTCCCAAAGCACAACACCTCACATTTGCCCCGATTAAACTTCATTTGCCATTTCTCTGCCCATATCTGTAACTGATCTATATCCTGCTGTATTTTTTGATCGTCCTTTACACTGTCCACAGCTCCACCAATTTTGGTGTCATCCACAAACTTGCTAATCCACCCATCCACATTTTCATCCAAGTCATTGATATATATCACAAACAACAGAGGACCCAGCACTGATCCTTGCGGAACACCACTGGTCACGGACCTCCTGCCAGAATAACAGCCTTCCGCCCCTACTCTCTGTCTTCTATGGGCAAGCCAGTTCCGAATCCCAGCTTACAATTTACCCTGGATCCCGTGCATCTTTATCTTCTGAATCAACTTACCATGAAGGACCTTGACAAAAGCCCTACTAAAATCTATGTAGATAGCATCCACTGCCTTACCCTCATCAACCACCTTTGTCACCTCCTCAAAAAAAATCAATCAACTTTGTAAGGCATGGCCTGCCCTGCACAAAGCCATGCTGACTGTCCCTAAGCAGGCTATACCTTTCTAAATGTTCATAAATCCTATCCCTTGTAGCGGTTAACGTAACTCTATTACAGTGCCAGCGACCTGGGTTCAACTCCGGCCACTGTCTGCAGGGAGTTTGTACGTTCTCCCCATGTCTGTGTGGGTTTCCTCCGGGTGTTCCGGTTTCCTTCCACATTACAAAGACATACAGGTTAGGAAGTTTTGGGCATGCTATGTTGGTGTCGGAAGCATGGCTACACTTACGGGCTGCCTCCAGAAACACTCTACACAAAAGATGCATTTTCACTGTGTGTTTGATTTACATGTGACTAATAAAGATATCTTATCTTATCAATGCTTCCCTACCACTGATGTGAGGCTCAATGGCCTATAACCTACCTGGATTATTCCTATTTCCCTTCTTAATCAAAGGCACAGCATTTGCTACTCTCCAGTTCCCCAGGACCTCGCCTGTTGCTAGTGAAGACATAAACATCCTTGTCTGAGCCCCAGCAATCTCCTCACTTACTACTTTCAATATTCTGGGATATATGCCATCAGGCCCTGGGGACATCCACCTTAATGCTTTTCAGAAGACCCAGCACTACCTCCTTCTAAATCTCAAAATGTCCCACTCTGTTTTCACTATCCTCCAATTTCTTCTCCTCAGTAAATACCGATGCAAAGAACTCATTTAGTACCTCAGCCACTTGCTCTGACTCCAACCACAAATTCCCTCCTTTATCCTTAAGTGGACCTACCCTTTCCTTAGTTATCCACTCTTTCTTAATGTAGTATAAAATGCCTCGGGGGTATCCTTGACCCTGCTTGCCAAGGATATTTCATGGCCTCTTTTGGCCTTCCTAATCGCCTGGTTGAGCACTTTCCGGCTGTCTTTATATCTTTCTATTCATGTACTCCTTTTTTATTATGCTCTCCAGTTTATATTTCCTCTTGTCATCTTTCCTTTTAAAACATTTCACATTCATCAGTATTAAGTGTCATGTGCCGCATATCCATCCATTCCGCCAGACTGTCTGTATCTCCTTGAAGTCTCTTACTATCCTCCCCACAGTTTTGTGTCATCTACAAATTTGGAAATTGTGTCATGCCCACCAACTCTAGATTATTTATATTAAAAAACAATGGTCCTGATACCAGTCCATGGGGAACTTCACTGAACGTTTCCCTTTAGTCAAATAAAAATTTTTATTTCCACTTTCAGTGCCCTATTACTGAGCAATTTTATATACATGCTGCTGGAATCCCCTTTTATTCCAAGGCCTACAAGGCTCAATGACAAACCTATTACTTGGCACCTTATCAAATTTTTTTCAAACTTCATATACACCACATCAATTGCAGTGCCTTCATTTACCGTCTGTGTTACATTGTTAAAAAAATTAATGGATTTAGATAAATATGGTTTTCCATATTCAGATATATGCTGTTTTTTTCAAATGAATCTGCATTCATTCAAATGACTTCTAATTCAGTTCCTGACTACTAAACTTTCTCCACCACCAAGAATGAATTTGTTGATGTACAAATATTGGGTTTAACCCTCCACCCCTTTGTAAACAAGGGTGTAAGGTTTGCAGTTTTCCAGTCCTCACACAATCCCTGAATCTGTAGATTTTTGGAAAATTTTGCAATTTCCTCCTTTACTTCTCAACAACCTAAATACTGTACATTTTTATCTAGAGCTGCTGATTTGTTCACTTTATGAAAAGCTAACCCCTATACGATCTCCTTCTTATCAATTTTTAGCCCATTCAGAATGTCATTTACATATTCCTTTTGCTGATTGTCTATTTTCTTCTATCTTCTACCTTTCATCTTAAAGACGTATTTAAAGCTAGCTATATGTCAGCCTTTGATACGACACATTTTTTCTAATAAATTATTCAATAGGTGAACTAATGTTTTTGCTATCCATTCCCTAGACTTTATTTAAAATACATAGATTTTAATCTGTTGGCACTTGAGCTTTAATTCTCTTTGAGCCAATTAATTTATTTAATGGGCCAGAAGTCACTGCTATGCATGCTCATTGCTGAACTGTAAAGTAATTATGAAGATACACTTTCCAGATGAACTGGTGTTGACGCTCCCTGGAGCTATTCTGATCCAGAAGGACAAGGTACTTCACGGTAATAAAGTTTTGTTGATATAATGCCACACATTGGTGGCCAGAAGAAGGCACATTATTTATCACCTGAACAAAGTGAAATCTAGCTAAGCCATGCACCCAGCTAAGCTGGCTCTCAAAACTGTCAATGACGTTGAATGGTTCCAAATGTCCTTGACAATCTAAAACATTTCAGAACTATTAAAATCAACGAATCAATTAAGAAAACTAGCATTTAACATGTCAAGACAAATAAAACACTCAAACACAAAAACAATTAGAAACATTAATTCCAGTCATACAAAAACTGTGATTAATACCTTCCTCCCTTTTCAGCCTTTCCTCTCCATTGAAATAAATCGATGCTGCTCTCCTGGCAGGCAGAATCCTCAGTGTAACTAGTAGGGGATTGCAGTGAGCACCTCTGCTGGATACCAACATCAATGTTCACTCAGGAAATCCAGAGTGAGAACTAGTCAGCGGGTTTGGATGCTTCAGTACTCACGTAGGAATCTGAGCACTTATGGGGAAAAAATAACAATTTGGTACAGGAGTGCTGCATTGCCAACATGCTCTGGATCAATATTTCTCCTCCCATTGTTTCAGATGGGCTTATATCATTTCTATTCTCATCTTCTGATGTCACTTCCACCTGATCTGTCTCTCTGGATATTTCTGAAACAAATGTTACTGCCCTTTCTTCACCATTCCCTGTGATTTTATGCTGTCAATCTACAACCTTATTGCAGTGAGTGCTTCTTTTTTAATTAATGTGGCTGCAGAACCATTTGTTATTTTGTTTTATCTTCCTTGATAATTTAACTTCTTCATCTTCGTACATGTTTTTTTTATCTTCTCTCTTTGTCTCTTCATATCTTCCTTCATCATTTTCCCCCCTATAGTCTTGTATATTCCTTATAATCTTCATCCATGGTGTCTCATTAGGGTTTAGTTTCTCTTTGTTGTCACTGTTCTTCATCACAGTTTGCCAATATTCTTGTCTTTATTGTTTTCCCAAGTTCAAATCCCAGCTCTCAAATATCACCTTCTGTCCAGTCTATTACTCTGATCTTTATTATATTGTGATGATTATTATTATATGTTCTCTTACTTCAGTCATCTAGTTTTATGTCCAGTGACTAGATTCAACAGCGAATCCTCCCTTGTCGGCTTCAATCTCGCCTGCTGGATGCACCTTCAAACATTTATGATATATTTATCGGACATAAAACTCCTTTTCAAAAATCTGTTAGTCTCCTCAGTCTGCAGGTTTTCAAGAGCATTTTATTTACCAGACCTTTAATTATAGATTCTAGAATTTACCCTGTTACTTTCTCAATGATTGTGAGCTTCATTGTATTTTTGACGCTGTTTACAGGGTCACTCCAAAGAGCAGTTCAGAGTCAGCCACATTGCTGTTAGCCTGAAGGCACATACAGGCCAGACCAATAAAGGACAGTAGATTTCCTACCCAAATTGATACTAGTGAACAAGATGGCTTTGTAAGTAACAACTCATTTGTTTCACAGTCACTATTATTTATATTAAACCCCCATTTCAGCTGCCATAGTAAGAATGGATCACGTTTCCAGGTTGATAGTCCTGATGTCTGGCCACCTATACAGTAAGCTAATCATTGTGCCACCATACCAAGAGTTCTGATGTTATTTATGTAAGGCTAATGTAAGGCTTTTAAACAAGTACCATCCTTGGCCATTCCAGTTTATCAGGCTGTACGACTGTCCAGGGTAGTTCTTGTTCTTTAAGGAATATACATTTAGTGAGAATTACTTATTTTAATAAATGCTATTATTTAACTGCTTTCATAACTTTTAATCTATTTTCTGAATCCATTTTAGCCAATTCACTTCTCAAACAAACAACAGCTTTGTTTAAACTTAAGACCATTGTTTCAACTTAACCACAATGGTCACAAACTTAACATTCTGTTACATTGTGGTCACTCTTCCCCAGAAGATCCGTTGCTATGAGATGACTGAGTAATGTTTTTTCATTACAAAATAAATACTGTTTCCTTGTTTGTTCCTTAACATGCTGTTCTAGAAAACTAGCAAGTCACAAACTTGACGTCCAAGCTTTCTAACCAATTTGCTTCTAAGTGATGAAAGAATCAAGGATTATGACAATATCCTTGTTATTTACACCTCTAGTTTCTTTTTTTCTGCTTTTACTGCTTTCAACTTTTGGTGAAACCAATATTTCCACCTGTAGTATTTCCTGGCTCTGCCCATACTAAGCCTTCAGTACTTTAGACCACAATTATTTTATGAAGTTTTATCACCTGGAAGCATAGTAAAAATCTCTTGGAGAAACTTACAGCAGGGAACAAGCTATATTTGTGTTCAAAAGATTCTACAACAAGTATTTATCAATATCATTTGTGTTGTTGATGTGGACTACTTCTATAGGTGATCTGCCTTGCCTAATCTTTTTGGCTCCAATGTTATTTACCCTGACCTTCCCATTTCTCATATGTGCACTGCTTCTCGGCAGCATTTTCCGAAAACTTGGTACATACACCTTACCAATATCTCTCTTTATTTCTCCACCATCTCAGCCCATTTGTCCAACATCCAGTACCGAATGAACAGAAATTTCCTCTGATTAAATATTGGGAAGACCCTGATCCCTGTCAAATACTCTTTTCCTTTCTCTCTGATCACCAGCCTCCCTGACAACTGTCTGAAACTGAACCAGACAATGCACAAGCTTGCTATCATATTTCAAACTTTTATCTCTGCCACTTCTAAGATAACCTTTTCCTCTTCCATAACATCAATCAATTGTGCCATGATTCCGCTCACCTGCAGCGGGAATCCTCATCTGTGTGTGTCCTAATTTGCACCACTCCATTCACCCATCACCCAATGAGCTTCCAGTTAATCTATGTTCTATTTTAATACTTGCATCTGCATTTTCAAACTCGTCCGTGGTTCTGCCTTCCCTATCTCAGTAATTTCTTCCAACCTTTGAGGCTTTGAACATATTTGTACACATCTTCAAATTAATTCACTTTGAAGGTGACAGTGGAAGATGTATCTTCAGTCCCATGCCCTGGGCTTCTTTAACTTTATTCCTCTCTTTCCTCCCTTTAGGTTCTTGTTAAAACCTACTCTTTGCCAAACTTTATCTGCTTTAGTATTTGTTTGTTTTTACTCCTGTGAAACACCGCTAGAGGCTTTTGCTACATTAGAGGCACCATATGTGGCATTTGTTGTTATTGTTGTTGATGATGCTGTGATAAATCTTTGAATTTCCCATGTCAATCATTTTCAAACAACTCCATAGACGTTCCACCAGCAGTTTTGACTACATCTTAAGACAGTGCTACTGGTCTACTGATACCCTCACAATTGTTCAGTTTTATTATTCCAAATACTTTAATTTATACCATGGCCTTACTCAATAGAACCAGGTCCTCTTTTGAGCTTGTGAAGATGATATTGAGGATACCTCTCATAAGCAAACAATACATGCTAACTGGAGCAGAAAAAAACAAACTGCTGTAGGAACTCAGTGGGTCAGAGGCAGCATCTACAGAGGGAAATGGGCAGTATACATTTTGGGTCGAGATCCTTCATCTCGACTGCTCTAGTTTCCAGCACCTGCAGTCTCTTGTATCTCCAATATATGCTAACTGTTATGCACATAAGATTTATCTACTAGTTTCTCTGAGATGTCGTTGTGTCAGGAGGAAACCAAGCATATTGCTGATCACTTCTTTAAGCATATAATAAATGTCATGACAACAAAGCATAGACTGGAAATAAGACTTCAAAGGCATCGTATAATGCATAATGGAGACTTTCTATGAGTATATGTTATCAAAGTTATTGACCTGGGGAAGTATTACTTTATTTAGTTTTATTTCTATGTTAGAGAGCCCCAGTTGACTTACTATGAACAGATTTAATCTTTTGTTCTGTATCGATGGGAAAAAAATTGAGTATAGACTAAAAGTATTAAGAGTTGGCATGATAATTACCTTAAATAAAGGATAAATGCTGCTGTTGACCTTGCCATTTAGAAACAATTCCTGATAGGGATAAATAAATAATAAATTTTAAATTCCATGTTAGCACAATAATGCAATGAATTAGACCACCATGATGTGTTCCAATAGGAAGCTGAGAGTCAGATTCACTTCTAACTCCACATTGCTCTTGGAAAGAGAAACTTAGCTGAAGTGACACACCTTGTACAAGGGGAAGGGGAACGTCATAGGGATGCATATTCTCCCATGCAGAAAATTACTGCTGGTGTAGGTAAGTGACAAAAGAATCAAAGGATAGTTGATGAGGATGAGAGACAGTAAACAGGACTTATGAGATGGCTCTGTTGGCAGCCAACATGGACCTGATCATCCAAATGGCTCCTTTTTGTGTCATAATAAATGAATAGTTAGAACTAAACCATAGAATATAGAACTAAACATTAATCTTCTTTATTTCATATCCAGAATTTCTAATGATCACTCATTTTAGCTGTTCAATTATGTCTAAACTAAGTGATCTATATGATACCCATTTCTTCCCAGGACTGCAATTTCTGTATTTTTGTAGACCAGCAAAGGTCATAGAGTCATTTAGCACTACAGCACAGAAACAGGCCTTTTGGCCCATCTAGTCCATGCTGCCTGGTTTTCTGCCTAGTCCCGTTTTTCTGCCTAGTCCCATCCACCTGCACCCAGACGATAGCCCTCCCTACCTTTTTCATTCATGTACCTACCCAAACCTCTACTGAATGTTACAATTGAACCCTCATCCACCACTTCCACTGGCATCTCATTCCACACTCACATCACCCTCTGAGTGAAGTAGTTCTCCCCCAGATTCCCCCTAAATATTTCACCTTTCACCCTAAATCTATGACCTCTAGTTCTAGTCTCACCCAACCAGAGGGGAAAAAGCCTGCTTGCATTCACCCTATCTATACCCCTCATGATTCTGTATACCTCTGTAAGGTTCTGATGTGCTCCAGGGAATAAAGTCCTAGCCTATTCAACCTATCCCTGTAACTCAGGTCCTCAAGTCCTGTCAACATCCATGTAAATTTTCTCTGCACTCCTTCAAGCTTATTGATATCTTTCCTGTAGGTAGGTGACAACAACTGCACACAATACTCTAAATTTGGCCTCACCAACGTCTTAGACAACTTCAACATAACATCCCAACTCCTGTACTCAGTGCCCTGATTTATGAA
The DNA here is from genome assembly GCF_009764475.1 of Pristis pectinata. Lineage (NCBI taxonomy): Eukaryota > Metazoa > Chordata > Chondrichthyes > Rhinopristiformes > Pristidae > Pristis > Pristis pectinata. The sequence continues at coordinate 50,479,385 of NC_067415.1, read as the reverse complement.
GGCCAAAGTGCCAAAAGCTCTCTTTACGACCCTATCTGCCTGTAATGCCATTTTCAAGGAATTATGGATCTGTGTTCCCAGGTCCTTTTGTTCTACCACACACTTCAGTGCCCTACCATTCACTGTGTAAGTCTTACCCTGGATTGTCCTCCCAAAGTGCATCACCTCATACCTGTCTGCATTAAATTCCATCTGCCATTTTTCAGCCCATTTTCCCTGCTGGTCCAGATCACTTTGCAAGCTTTGATAGCCTTCCTCGCCGTCCACTGTGCCCCCAATCTTGGTGTCATCCACAAATTTGCTGATCCAGTTTACCACATTATCATCTAAATCATTAATATAGATGATAAACAACAACGGATCCAGCACCAATCCCTGCGACACACCACTAGTCAGAGACACAACCATCCACCACCACTCTCTGGTTTCTCTCGCTAAGCCAACGTTGAATCCAATTGACTACTTCATCCTGAATACCAAGCGACTTAACCTTCTGGAGCAGCCTCCCTCAGAATACCTTCCAATAATTTACCCATGACTGTCAGACTTACCGGCCTATAATTTCACGGCTTATTCTTAGAGCCTTTCTTAAACAACTGCACAACATTAGCTATCCTCCAGTCCTCTGGCACCTCACCCGTGGCTAAGGATGTTTTAAATATCTCTGCCAAGGCCCCTGCAATCTCTGCACTAGCCTCCCACAAGGTCCAAGAGGACATCTCGTCAGGCCCTGGAGATTTATCCACCCCAATTCGCCTCAAGACAGACAGCACCTCCTCTTTCGTAATCTGGATACAATCCATGACCCCACTACTCTTTTTCTTCAGTTCTATAGACTCTATGTCTCTCTCCTGAGTAAACACAGATGCAAAAAAATCCATTTAAAAATCTGCCCCATCTCTTTCGGCTCCACACATAGATGACCATGTTGATCTTCAAGAGGACTAATTTTATCCCTTACTATCCTTCTGCTCTTAATATAGTGATAGAAACCCTTGGGATTCTCTTTCACCTTGTCGTCCAGACCAACCTCATGTCCTCTTTTAGCCCTCCTGATTTCTCTCTGAAGTGTTCTCTTGCATTTCTTATACTCCACAAGCGCCTCATTTGATCCTAACTGCCTATATCTGATATGCACCTCCTTCTTTTTCTTTACCAGGGCCTTACTATCCCTCAATAACCAAGATTCCCTAAATCTGTTAGCCTTACCTTTTATCCTAACAGGAACATATAGATTCTGTTCTCTCAATATTTCACTCTCGAAGGCCTCTCGCTTACCAAGCATCTCTTTGCTGGAAAACAACCTATCCCATTGCACGCCTGCCAGCCCCCTTCTGATGCCATCAAAATTGGCCTTCCTCCAGTTTAGAATCTTAACCCTAGGACCAGTCCTATCCTTTTCCATAATTATCTTGAAACTAATGGAATTATGAACACTAGATCCAAAGTGTTCCCCTACACTCACTTCTGTCACCTGCCCCGTCTCATTCCCTAAGAGGAGATTCAGTATCACACTCTCTCTAGTTGGGACCTCTACATATTGATTAAGGAAACTTTCCTGAACACATTTGACAAACTCGATCCCATCCAGTCCTTTTACAGTATGGGAGTCCCAGTCAATATGCGGAAAGTTAAAATCACCTACTATCACAATTTTATATTTCCTGCAACTGTCTGTTATCTCTCGCCAAATTTGCTCCTTTAAATCCCGCTGACTATTGGGAGGTTTATGATATAGTCCCATTAATTAATCATCCCTTTCTTATTCCTTAGTTCCACTTAAATTGCCTCGGTAGTCAAGCCCTCCAGTATGTTCTCTCCGAGCACTGCCATGACATTTTCCCTGATGAGTAATGCCACCCCTCCCCCTTTAATACCTCCCCCTCTATCATATCTAAAACAACAGAATCCTGGAACATTGAGCTGCCTGTCCTGCCCTTCCTGCAACCAAGTTGATAGGCCAGATGGCTCCCTTTTGTGTCAAAATAAATGAATAGTTAGAATAAGACCATACAATTTAGAACTAAACATTAATCTTCTTTATTTCATATCCAGAATTTCTAATTATCACTCATTTTAGCTGTTCCATTATGTCTAAACTATGTGATCTTTCTGATACCCACTTCCTCCCAGGATTGGAATTTCTGTATTTTTGTAGAACAGCAAAGGTGAACAAACACGAGCTACTAACAGCAAAAATGTTTCAATGGAATCAGCCAAGTAGCCTTCTACCTGGTTTATCACAGCCATAATCGAGATAGTGCACAGCAGAAGCAGGACCAGCAAGCAAAGGTGGAAAGCTGCCACTAATAGAGAGCACAGGTATCATTGTAGGGATCACATACTCGCATATTCCCCTGTACAGCAAGTTACTGCTAGTGTTGGTAAGTGACAAAAGAATCAAAGAGTAGTTGATGAGGATGAGAGACAGGGTAAATGGGACTCACAAGATAGCTCTGTCGGCAGCCAGCATGGACCGGATAGGGCAAATGGCTCCCTTTTGTGTCATGCCTTGGTAGCTAATAAGTCTACTGTGATTGAGTTGACAGAGCCACTAACTCATTGTGAAGTGTTCAGCACTGAGTAATCCAAATATTGAGACAGTAAATAAATTTATAGGCCAAGTTATTTTTTTGTTTGCTGCCATTTTCAAACAAGTAGCCCATTTGAAAATAAATTAATTATGTTAGGAAAACAATTTTTCACGTAATTTATATCTTCTTCCATTTTCATGGCTGTTCTCTCTACTTCATTGAAATGAATTAATATTCAGGCCATATCATACAAGGTCCTCCATGAGCATTCTGGACTCTCTGGACTACTTCCAACTTACCCATCTCTTTGGTAGATCACAATTTGGTGCATCTGTGGCTCCAAATATCCTTGATATATATGAAACAGGCACCACCTATATATCTAAATAGGTCATCTGGCTGACAGAAAATTGGTCATGAGTTACTGCCAAGGAGGCATGACTGACTAAAAGAAGGTAGCAATGATAAGAACTGTAAGCTGTGCTGAAGTTCAATTTAACTGCGAGATTCCGAATTTTCAGGCGCAAAATAAATTGGCAGATTGAAATTTAGAAGTGAAATGCTCCTTGGCTACTGTGTCAAACAGAGATCTAGTAATTGCCAAGTTTAGTCTATTGCCAACAATGACAGGTTTTTCTTAACCAAGTAAACAGATTGCAAATCTATTTACATGAGGAACTTTTAAAGTGAGACACACAAACATTCTATCATTTTCTTTTTTAACAAAATCGCTGGGTTATACAGATATTCAATGAGATTTGACAAGTCTGACACCTCTGTTAGAGAATGAATTAAGGCAGATCAAGAAAATAAAACTAGGTTGCTATTTAATGTAGAGCAGCCTATAACCTTTATATATTTAAATAAAACACTTTTAGTTGACTACATTTCAGCCACATTAAAATCAGCCAACATTAGGATGTACCAACAGTTTGAGAAGGACCTTTTATTTTTCTCCCCAAGTACAGAGTGAATGCTCTGATTTTATTTCTTTAACTGTTGATATTGTTGCACATTTTTGAGACATCATCAATTTTGCAAAACTCTTATTTTTAGTAAAATACTCCAATGTCAAAAGATGTTGCAATACTGAAGGACAACTGTGTCTCCTTTTTGACTTTGTAATAAAAAGGATTGGTGTCAGATGTATGTTAACAGGATAAAAGAAACACAGGCCGTGATCCCAGGTTAACCAATGGGATTGCACCCATCAGGGCCCATAGACGTTACCCAGCCAGGGTTTGTGTTCAGTTTGCAGTTGGAAACTTTACCTTCACCTTCCTTTGCATTGTAGCCCCACAAAAATAATTTTAAAACTACTTTTCCCACTTTTATTTGTGTATGGTCTGTTCAGGTCTCTTAAGAATCATTGATAAAATCAAATACGAATGCATTCAGCAATTGGTGGTACAAAGATAGGAAACTTCTTTAAAAAACATTGGACCCTTAAATGTTTTCCAAAAGAGTGAGATATAATTAAACTGAAAAACCTTCTGAAAACAAAATACCTGCAAGTTCATTTCTTTTTTTTTTGGATTAGAATACAATTGGAGTGGAATAGCATTACAATGGAAATTCACCTGGGTGCTTCCACTCACAGAGAGCCCTTGCACATCTGGTGCACTCTCTACTAGAGATGTGCACCAATTACATCATCACTCTACACCTTTCGGAATGTTGCTGAGGCAACCAGTTCACATTGCCCTGCAAATGCCTGCCGTCAGAAGTCCCCGAACAACCAGGTTACATTAACACCATTGTAGGCAGGGAACCCACTCCATTATGTCACATTATTCTGAGTCAGGCTCCTTCACCATCAACCAATTATATCCTCAGCCACCGTGCTTATCACCTGATTAGCTGCAAACCCGCCCACCGCATAATCAGAACCCAGCCCTCAACTGGACTGAGATCTGATTCCCTAAACACCCCCTGCACCAACTCTTCAATCAGTCCTGCCCTTATTCCCAGAATCCTCGAACAGCCTCATTCCCAACTCCTCAGTCAGTCCCCTTTTCAGTCCCCCTGAAGTCCTAAGTGACCCTTGCTCCGATTTCTGGACTACTGAATCCCCAGTTGCTCTGGAGCCCCCCAATTGTCTCCACCCAAGACATCCTGATCCCATTTCTCTGATTGGCTCTGGCCACAGCTCTCCAATCATCTCCAGCCTCATCACCTAACTTCCAGTTCAATACTGTCCTGAAGACCCCAACTCCCTGATCAGCTCCTGCCCCAGCCCTCAACTACATCAATTAGCCTCAACTCCGCACTGCTGACTCCTCAAGAGGCCCCAGCTCTCACCCTGTGACTACATAATCATTGCTGACCTCTACACCCTGAATCCCTCAATGGTCATGACTCTGAGAGCGATCAGCCCAGCCTTTGTCCTTCAGCTCTCTGATGCTCCAATCGGCCCCTGCCCTGGATCGCTCCTTGACAACACCCTCAATCCTTGATCTTCCCCACCACTGATCTACTGGCTCTGATGGGCTCCAGCCCTGGCTCTCCAATCAACCCCAACACCCCCTTTCCAATTGTCCCAGAGCACCTGACTCAAATCTTCCAACTTCCTGAAAAGTCCTGGCCTCAACACACTGTAGTTTCCATTGGCCCCAGGCCTATTTCTCTGATAATCCCCAAATCCCCTGTCAGATATGCCCCCTTGCCTCTCTGATTAGCCCCTGCCCCATTTCCCCAAATATCCAATCATTCCTTCCCTGACTGATTAGTCCCTACCCAATCATTTAACTCACCAATTAGTCCCTGCCCCAATCACCTAATTGTTCTTACTCTGCCCTTGCAATCCCCTGCTTGGTCCCCACCCTCTTCCCCACAACTCCTCAATCTGCCTTTGCCCTGATGTCCTGACTGACTCCAGCTCTTGCTTCCCAATCAGTTGCGGTCCCAACTTTCCAACTCCTGGATCAACTCTGCCCTAACTGCCCAACACCCCAATCAGCTCTGAAACAAAAGCACCAACTCCCTGATAGTCCTCTGCTCTGATCCCTGTGAATATGAATTCCCTGATTGACCCTAGTCCTGAACCAAAATTTCCTACTTGACCCCAATCTTCCTGACTCCCTGAATCCTCAATCAATCCCAGGCCTGATTCCTGGTTGATACTGACTGGTTCAGGCCCCAACTCCCAACTGACACCCATTCAAACATCCAACTCCCATACTGAGCCAGGCCCTGATCAACCCTCCAGATAGGTGCTAATTGCCTCCTAAATACCGTCTCCTGACAACTCTGGTGCTGATGAAGCCACCAACCAGCAGCCTTTCTTGTTGGTTGGTCTGAGTGTTGTTTTACAGCTCCCGAGGAAATGTATCCAACAGTGGCTCAGTCAGACCTCAAACCTGAAGCTTTCAGCAGTCAGCCCACAACCTAAAGAAAAATGTCATACGTGTTTTAGGATGCACAACTCTTTTCAGAAATTCATGTTTATTTACTGAATGGGTGTGCAGATGACGAATGAGATTGGTACATTTTAGTCAGGACAAATAGGAAGGTACAATACACGATATTTGTAAAATTAGGGATCGTGGAGCAAAAGGGCCGAGGGGATCAAATTTCCACTTTTTAAACAGAGCAGCAACACAGGGGCCCACAGAATGACAAGAATACAAGCAAAATACTGATTTGATTTCTAGAGAACAGAGCAAACAGCAGGAGCATTCTGATAAAACTTTGGTTAAACTAGATAAAGTATTGCACACAGTTCTGAAAGGATGCAGAGGTAATGGAGAAGGTGCAGAAAGATTTACAAGGATAATATCAAAGTTGAGAGGTTATAACTTTCAGGTAATGTTGAACAAGCCAAGTTTTTTCTTCCTTTAAATTTGGGAGTGCTACTAGAAGATATAACAGAATTGTATAACATCATGAAGTGCTTTGATAGAGCAAATTTTGGGACAACGGATGAGAAGTTGCAACTTCCCTGTAAAAGCACATTGAAGCCATAGTTTACTGAGAGCCTGTGACGGTTCCGGCCAAGGCCTCCTGGCAGAGACATGCTGTTGCCCACAACAGAACAGGCCTTGGACACTTGAACACACACAAGGGCTTTCATCAGCAAGAATCGGCTGCAACAGAACTCCCCCCAGGAGATTAGATAGGCTGTGGCTCCCAGTGGCTGGAATAGAATGGGTGAGGAAGTGTATGGTAGAGAGAGATCAGGCAGGTAGAAAGGCTGGGGTTGGGTGGTGGGGGGGATGCTGTAAGAGATGATGGGGGTGTTGGTGAAGGAGTCAGGGAGATGATTGTGGAGGAGACCATTGTTTTAGACCCACAGCAATGTGCGCGACTCTTATGGGTCCTCTGAAATAGCCAAGAAATCCTCTCAGGAATGGGCAATGAGTGTTTGCCTAGCTAGCATTGGACTAGAAAATGAAAACACCACCACATCAAATCTGTCACGATGATTATAAATTCAATTAAGTTGTGCCTTCAAAAGCTGCCAGTTTTTGAAAATTATATGGCAAATCCAAATAATTTTATTCAGATAATCTTAAAATCTTCAAGTGAATGGAATCTATTTCCCCAAGATTATGTCATATTTTGGTATCCTACACATTGCTGTTGTGCTCAACTTAATTTCAAAAGGTTGAGAGAACAGGACAGTGCGGCTACGAGCGTATAGAGTCATTTAAAAAGAAAAGGTACTTGAACATTCATGTAGCCATTTGCTGACTTCAGTTGTGACAAAACTATTCAGCTCAGCACTGCCTATTGAGCCTGGTGCATTCCTGCAAATAGCATTGCTGAAGGTTTTTATCATGACTCCAAGCCAGGGGAAAAATGAACATCAACAAAGTTTCAGGTAATGTGCTAGAAAAGGTTCCTGAGATGGTTGGAAATAATAAACAAACATAATCCCTAAACAACATTCAGGATGAATTTTATCCAGTATGCAGCAAGCCTGGTAAGAGTGGGTTATTCACAACAGGCAGATAAAGAAGCATTAATGTGTTTGTAACTGCCCCTGTTAGCCCATTTGGACTCATCCCATCAGAGGAATTTCTTTTGTTCTACCTATCCCTCCTCTACCTTCTCTGCTACTGAAAACTAACTTGCTTTTTTTCTTTGTAACAAAGGGTACCAACCTTGAAACGTTAACTGTTTCTCTATTCACAAGCATTGCCAGACTTACTCAGTAAGTTTCCAAATGTTTTTGTTTTCATTTGAGGCAATTCTGGATCTAGTTTTAGGGAATGAAGCTCGGCAGGTGAGAGGAGCAGCAGTGGGTGAGAATTTTGTGGCATTGATCACAATTCAGTATTAATTAGTATAGTTATGGAAAAAGACAGAAAATAGGAGTAAAGATTCTAAATTGGTTTAAGACCTTGTTTCTACAAGAAAAGCATGTGACTGCCAAACTAGAACTTCTTGCATGACCATTGAGGACAGGACAAGGCAGAACGAGAGGTTATGCTTGACACCGAAGGCTCAATACAGCAAAAAAACAAGAAGGATATAAAATATGTAGGAACAAAATTAAAAGGGAAATTAGAAAAACAAAGGAAGTGCCTGAATAAATATTGGAAAGTGAAAACAAATAAAATCCAAAGATATTTTATATTTACATAAAGAGCAAGAGGATGGTGAAGGAAAGAGAAGGGCTTTTTAGGGATCCAAAAAATAATTCCTGGAGGAAGAGGACATGGGTTAGATTATAAGGCAAACTTTGCTGGTATTTTCATAGAAGAAAGAAATAATGTCGATAATTTAGCTAAGAAGGAAGACTGTGAAATATTGCGCTGTGAATGTAATATTTGGCAGTTTTGAAAGCGGATATATCACCAGGCCCAGATGGATTTTATCAGAGGCTTTTAAAAGAAACAAAGGAAGAAATTGCAGAGGGCCTGACCATCATTTTCTGATCCTTCCTGACTACAGGATTGCAGGATGGTGAATATTGTGTCATTACTTAAAAAGGGAGGAAGGACAAATCAAAAGATCAGAGGTTAGTTTAGTTACAACTGGAGGCAATTTATTAGAATCAGCCAGAAGGGATGTTATTAATCTTCATTTAGAAAAGCACAAAATAATCAGGACAATGAAAAGCATTTGACCAATCAGTGGATTTGTCTGAGGAGATACAAAGAGGGCATTGGGTTGGATGCAGTATAAGTAGATTTTAGCAAAGCTTTTGATAAGGTCCATGTGATGAGTAAGTCAAAAAAAAAGTACGTGGGATCCAAGGAAGAGTAAAATTGAAAATGAAATTAACTCAGTGGCAGCAAGCAAATGGGAATGCTGGATGGGTGATTTTATGACTGGAAGGCTGTTATCAATAGTGCTCCACAGACCTCAATGCTTGGTCACTTGCCTATTGTAATATACATTAATGATTTAGATTTAAATTCTGGGGCATTGATTAAGAAGTTTTCAGCTGATGCAAAAATTGGCCATGTGGTTCAAAGTGAAGGGGGAAAGCTTTAGTGCAGGAGGATATTGATGGACTCGTCTGTCAGCAGAAATGAGTAAATGGAATTCAATCTGGATAAGTTTGAGGTACAACAAGACAAGTGAATGAACAATAAATTGGTGCGTAAGAACAGAAGGACCTTTTAATACATAAGTCCACAGATCCTTAAGGTAGTGGGACAGGTCAATAAGGTGGTTAAAACCACCTATGGGATGATTTCTTTTATTAGCTGGGTACAGCGGTTATGCTACATCTGCTTTTGATATTAGTTAGCCTACAAATTGATTACCATTGCGGAATTCTGGTCCCCACATCACAAGAGAGTGCAAAACGAGAATATTGCCAGGACTGGAAAATGTTAACTATGAGGAAAGATCAGATGAAGTGGGTTGTTTTCTTTGGAATAGCAGAGTCTAGGATAAGATTTCGCTGAGGTGTTTAAAATTATGAGGGGCCTTGATGGAATAAACAGGAAGGACTTATTTCCCTGAGCAGAAGGGTCAATACAAAAGGCACAAATCTAAAGTAACTGGTAGAAAGATTAGAAGACATTTCTTTCACCCAAAGGGTAGTGAGAGTCTGGATCTCACTGCCTGAGGGATTGTAGACGGAAACTGTCATCACATTGAAACATTACTGGAGCGTGCACTTGAAGAAACTGCAGGGCTAGGGACCTAGTACTGGAAGGAGGGATTTGGCTAGGTAACTCCCACTCAACTGGCAAAGACTCAAGCTGAAGAAAGGCATCTTTCTACATTTCTGTATTATGAATTTTATATGATTTTTTGATACTATGAAAGACCAGCAAAATAAATCTGCAGCTATGAAATAAAACTGAAATCAAAGAACCCAGGGAGAATTTACACCTCTGAGGTAAACCTCAGTGGATGAATATGTACCAAAAAATGAGCAGGTTTATGCACTTATTTTATAGTTTCTTTCTGCATTAAAGTTCATTTATGTGCTATTTCGTATGTTATATTTTAGGGTTATTTAATTAACTGATTATTGGAATCTCACCTCTCTTTCATTTGTTGTGCAGCAGTTTCACATATCTATCTCTGAAAAGAAAGTGTGCAATTATTGTTTGGTGTTCTGGGCTGACAACTTTTCCATCTTGGGGGGCGTTCAAGGAGGAGATAGATAGATATCTAAATAGTCAGGATATCAAGGGATATGGGATAAGGCCGGTAATTGGGATTAGAATAGTTTTTTTTCTTCTTCTTCCCCATTCCCCATTTCTCATTTCTATTTCCCTTTCCTTGGAGCAGACTCGATGGGCCGAATGGCCTGCTTCTGCTCCCTTGTCTTGTGATCTTGTGATCTTGTGAACATAATTGAGCAAATTAATGCAGTTAATAAGCTTGTAAGAAAAATACTTCGAATAGTGACAGAAAATTTCCACAAACAATATGGCCACAAATTGGATGCAAAAGGTTTCATTATATGGGTGTTCATTTGGTAGTACATTTTATCTAATTTCTCCCATTTCTGTACTCAGTATTTGTTGGATTTTTTAACTACACTTATAACTCAAGGTTCTATGCATATTGGTTATGCCACAAATCCATATTAAAATATAGCTTACCTTTTTCTTCTAATTCTTATAGAAGGAGGATATTCAGCCATCAAGTCTATGCCAGCTCTCAGTGAAATTCTGTCAAAACTTAATCCCCTATTTGTAGCCCTAAAAACCTATTCTTTCACATACCTATCACTCTATGCTGATTCCTCCCACCACCCACCTACACAAAGGGTAATTTACCAATTAACCCGCCAAACAGTTAGATGTGGGAGTAAACCAGAGCATGTGGGGTGGGGTTGGGGGTGTTGTGCACAGGAACCGATGGGGTCACAGAGGATGGTACAAGCTCCACATAGACAGTAGACTAGGGGTTCTGCTTTCAGAGAAGGAGATTGTCTGGATTCTCTGCACCACTCATGCATACTGGGCTGAATGTACCAACTACACAACCTATCTAAATAGGGCATTTTATCCTCTGAATGTTTCTTTCCACACAAATGTCACAAATCAATTCATCTTTAAACAGATGGGTTCCTTTTCACTGAACTATCAACTACTTTATAAAGGTCAGAGATGTAGAGTTATATAACAGAGAAAGAGATCCTTCAGCCCATCATGTCCATGCCAACCATTAAGTATCTCTCTCTCTCTCTTTCTATGTATGTATATATATATGTGTGTGTATATATATATATATATATATATTATATATATATATATATATAAGAATTGAACTAGTTACTGCAGGCTGCCAGTTAACAATGGGAGGCCACTTAAGGAATTTGCTTTGCAAACTGACAAGGTGATCTCCTTTATTGATACTTGCATCCTCCAGTTCACAGCAGGAGGCTACATAAGGGATGTGTAGAGTGAACTGGCAAGCTAGGGGTTAGGCATATATTTCCTTAGGGTGTTCTTGGGGCAATTTCTGTGGTCTAGCATTTTATTTTGATCTGCCACCAGCCAGATCCCAAGGATGCAGGACCAGAGAATTTCAATCTGCATCTCCATTCCAATACCAGCCAGAGAATGTATATGAAAAAGTGTACATTTTATTACTATTATCACCACAATAATTTCTAACCCACCAACACTTAGCTTCCCTTGCCAAATTTCCTCATTTTACCATTTAATGGATACTATAGCACTATGCAAATTGAAGCATTCCAAATCTACCTGCTTTAACAATACATGATAGTTTATAATAGCAAGGTAATATTATTCACTATAATAACAAACAAACTGCTGGAAGAACTTAGCAGGTCGAGCAGCACCTGTGGGATGAAAGGAACTGTCGACGCTTTGAGTCAAAACTTTGCATCAGAGTACAGCAGGCACAGTAGTGTAGCGGTTAGTGTAATGCTATTACAGCGCCAGTGGCCCAGGTTCAATTCCCACCACTGTCTGTAAGGAGTTTGTATGTTCTCTCCACTGCGTGGGTTTCCTCCAGGTGCTCCAGTTTCTCCCACATTCCAAAGATGTACGGGTTAGGAAGTTGTTGGCATGCTATGTTGGCGCTGGAAGAGTGGTGACACTTGTGGGCTGCCCCCAGAACACTACGTAAAAGATGGATTTCACTGTGTATTTCGATGTACATGTGACTAATAAAGATATCTTATCTTATTCCACCAGATTCAAGCATCTGCAATCTCATGTGTCTCCATAATTCACGATAAGTCAGGAGTTTAATTATTTAACATAATCTGGAAATTATAACAAATAAATCATATTTGATTTCAATTCTTTTGAATAATAGAGAATACTAAAGCAACCAAAGGATATTAATCCTGCATGATCAGTAAAATGAGGCAATTGTCTCCTGGCCAGTGCAAAGATTACCTGGGCAACAAAGTCAGGCGGAGATCTAGCAAACTAACTTAATTCCAGAAATATAAAAATGCAGCAGAGTACCGAAGAGAATTGGAGGAAGGTACAGTTCTGTAACCCAGTAGTAACTTGAAGTTAGAGGAAGAAAGATAGGACCACTGCTTGTGTCTAGAAATCAGCTCTGTTACACTGATCAAGAAACGTAGCTACAGATAACCAATGAGAATAAAGATAGTTATTGATCCATCTGCCAGAAGTAAAGAGGATCCAATTACAACTTGTATATCAACCAAATCAGCCATGGCATGTTTGTGAACAAAGAATAGGCTTGTGCATGTTCTAAATCCAGGAAGGCTGTACATATACTTTCAGAGGAAAGGGTTAATGAAGGTGAAGGCCGATCAAACCTCAAAGACAGCTTAAAAATTATGTTTGAGTATTAACAAGGTAGGTAAGCTAGCAACAGTGAAAATAAATGGTTTACTGCTTGCACTAAATAGTGGATAGGATATCATATCAAGAAATTAGATTGAAATTCTTCAAAGTTGGTATAGTTGAGAAATCTTGTAACCATTGGTTGGAGGATCCTTTCAGTACCAAAATGGAGCTGACACAAACTTACGTTTAAGTGCGGAGAAATTAAATGTTTTATTTGCCTTTTCACCACTTGTATCATTAACTTTTCCAAAATATCCCCTTTAAATGTTACATTATGAACTACATTTTTAGCAATGATATGAGGAGAAGCCATTTTTAAGTTACCTGCTCACATAACTGTTGAATGGAAACTTGAAGCTCAACCATAAGTACTCAACCACTAGTGTCACCTACCGGCTGCATCTTCTTTCTGATGGTGAGGCAAGGAATCAAAGGATGTACTTGTTTTCTTCTATTATTAGGTTCTAACTGACATTATGGAAAGTTACCAAGAAATGTTTTTCAAATTTATAAGCTTACATAGTACTGTGGGATCTTTTATGTCCACCTTAAGAGGTCAGAGGGGCTGCAGAAGCTTAGAAGCACTCCCTTAGGCCTAGTCAGCCTGGATTTTGTGCTCAGGTCACAGGTATGAGGACTAGAGTCCATGGACCTTCTGACAGAGGAGGGAGGGCTATCAGTGAGCCACTAATGTCATTGCATATAAATTGAAAGTTGCGAGTATGATACAAAGAATAAATATTCATTCGATACTCTACATAGCCCAAATATTGTTCTCAACTTTTCTGGAGGAAGTCTAAAGCCCACAGTTTACCGGGTCAGGTCTCAGAAACAACTGACAACTATGAATAGTTGTCTTTTATTGATTAAAATTATATAAAACAAACTTTAGTTCACGTTCAACAGACTGACGAGACAGTAGGAAGATCTCTATCTCACATTGCCCATAGATATGACATTGGATGAGTTCATTCAGGATATTTGAGTCCTTTCTTTAATGTCGTCAGGCTTCTGAGTTGTATTGGATTCCATATTTTTATTGCCACACCTTAGAGGCTGCTAATCAATTTTCTACGACGTTGAAGTACTTAAGAACTTTTGGAAGCCTTTCTAAACATCTTTTTTTTAATTTATGCATGTCTTTACTCTTTTGTAGTTGTTAACATTGATTTCATGCTAATGATCTGTCCTGTTAATTTATGTTTTATTTCTTAAACAAAAAGGATGATGTAGAGTATACAGTATTTATTATTCCCCACTGCCCCTCTGTACTAATTACATTGACAATCCTTAGTCTTTGCCATACTAAAAGAAATTGATATTTTTCCATCTGGTAACTCAAAAAGTAATTAATTCTAAAAAAAGGAGTGGTAAAAATTTGTAAAAAGGACAACAAAACCATGTTCTACAATAATAGTAATTGCTCAAGAAAAGGGTTAATGAAATTAAGCAATTGTCCTATTAATGATCTATCACTGGATAAACAGGTCTTGGCAAAAAATAGATATTTAAAGTGCAATTTTATGAGTTTCTGCTATCAGGGGTGAAGCAATAGTTTCCCTTTCATTCAATTTAAGTGATGTAAAATCACGGGTCGTCAGGCCACAATTTCTCAAAGCACACAGCTGGCTGATCAAATGTCTTGCTGATAGCACAAAACGAAAAAACGATTCTTTTACCATCAGGTCAGACCCAATATTAATCAGTTTAACAACTGTCAGGAATTGAAGCAGTTAGCATAGAAGTCAAAGGATGATACAGCTCTGCGGAACCCTGTATTCCAGCAGAGAATCTGTATAATAATGCATAGTATAGGTTCAAGGACCCACCTTGGGGATTTCCCTATTGGGAGCGGAGTGGCCTCATTTGAAAAGGGGTCATTGAAGGTGCATGTCTTGACCAAGTACCACACCAGACAGCAGATCTATACCAGTACTGCCAGGTGTGTCCATGGGCATTATGAGGCTGCAGTCCCCAAAAAGTAGCTGATTAACTGTAGGGATGTGATTGAGCTGTGCCACTGCTTTCAAAACAATTGGCAAGAACAATCAACAAGCCATTCTGCAACATTGGTGGTGGTTAAAGGTCCAAATGTTCTCAACTGTTATATCGCAGTAACATTCCAGGGATTCTCAAATCAGACAGCCATTTCTAAGGCACTCTTCTGTTACTATCTCTGTTTACCTATAAACTTCAACTCCACGCATTTGTAACAGCAGCAATCTTTTGTTTCAAAATTCCTTGCATGCCCACAGATGAGCTTAACTGTTTCTCTTTTATTTCAGATTTCCAACTTCTTTAGTTTTCTTATTTTAGTTTCTTATCAATACTTTTAGTTTGTAACCATCAGCACATACCACCTATCATTGGGGATGCTTAAAAGTATTATCATTGAACTTATATATAAATGGCATAAAACCACAACCAGAAATTGCATCAATGCGTTATTTCCTGGGTAGCCCTCATGTTGCTTTCAGTCAAACTTAGAATGTGTTTTGGAGTTCTGAAACAAATACTTCAAATGGTTGGACCATTCATGTCCTATGGTCTTAACAAATAAGAGTAAAATGGCAACGGAGTAGTATTCTACACAACTGTTCCATTAGCTCTGTCACAGTGCAAACTATGGAAGACCCAGCTGAATGTGATGTTCAGCAACCTACCAATGACTATAGCCAGCAAAAGGATTTATGAGGATCTCATTGACCATTTCTTCCTGGACCATTTGCAATTATTATATATTGCACACATTGAAGATGATTTGAAGGGCCCCATTAGTGTTGGACATTAGCAGGTCAGTCACTGCCCCACCCCCCAAGCAGATTTCTGATTTCAAAGCTGCCTATCCCAATGTGTGATGTAAAATGCATCTAATCCAACTGGCCTTAGCTCAGTTATTTTAGTTACAAATAAAAGCAGAAAATGCTGGAGATATTCAGCAGACCCAATGGCTTCTGTGGAGCGAGAAGCAGAGTTTATATTTCGTCCATAACTTCTCATCAAAACCAAAAATGTAAGAAAACAAGTGGCAGAAAGGGGGAGAGTTGAAGAGAACAAAGGGAATGTCTCATATATAAGGTCAACCAGGTGACATAAACGCTTTTGAAGCTGCCCAGCCAAGTTCTTTTAGTCCACAGAGGTGACCCTGAGCATCCAGTCAACAGTAGCTTTAATTCAACGTCCTGGTCCCACCATGACCACTCTGTCTTTTGCCTCTGACGACATTCCAATGAAACCCAACGCAAGTTCTTGGAAAAGCACCCCATTTTCTGTCTAGGCATGTTGCAGCTCTTGGGGCTCAATATTAAATTCAAGAATTTCAGATAACCAGCTTTTCCTGTCTGCATTAGAACTGGCCATTCAATTGTGGCATTAACTCAGTTATTCCCTCTCCATGGAATGATCTGCTGAATACTTCTGGCATTTACCTTTATTTCAGATTTCCAGCAACTGTTGTGTTCTGCATCTAGTGGTTCCAGCATGTTATTTTTGTCCAACTGTTCTCTATATTTATTGTAGTCCCTTCCATATAGAACAGCCTTGATTAACTAGGCAACTCCCAAAGCATGTGCCACAGGTCACTTGGACAACCTTGGTCTCCAGCCTATCTCAGACATTCCTTCAATCTCTCCAGCACACCCACCCAACTTAAACCATGCTTGTTTTCTCATGTTTTCCAAAAACACAAAACATTAACTCTGTTTCTATCTGCACGGATGCTGCTTGAATTGCTGAGTATCTGAAAAATTCCTTGATTTCATTTCAGACTTCAGCATCCGGAGATTTTGTTTTAAGCTTACCTTATTTTAGAGCTTTAATAGGCATCCAACCCAAGTGGCCACTATACGCAGTTTTACATTTGTTGCATGGTTGCAAGCCGGAACAAGTAATCTTATAAAATGTCGTGGTAACAGGACATTACAATGAACTCTTCATGGTTCAATTAATGAGGAGACTGTGGTATAACACTAAATCAAAGACCAAGGAAGATTTCGGATCGATCCTTTGTTTATTTAATATGTGAAATCATGTGGCTTAAAAGATTATGCAAGTTTACTTGTGAGTTACATACATTGCAATCACAATATATACAAGACTCATATGACTGGAAATTGTATCAAGTGCTGCATTATTTCTAATGACAATGTGATATGATTTTTTGAGGGGAAATGCTTTAGAATACGTGAGGAGCTATTTACTGCATATTCCAACACTCCACAGGTGCAACCAAGGCTGATAAATGTACACAAATGAGCACAGTGGCACCCAATAGCTGAGGTGCCATTTAGTTTTGTGTACACATGCATGCCCATGAACATACATATACTTATCCTCACCAAGACCTACTCTGGTGAGTTGACTTGTTTTATTCTGTTTTATATCAAAGTGCAAGTCCACATTAAAATTTGAAAAGCTCTGCAAATTGCATGTTCTGGTGGTGCCTGATGGGCATCGACAGTGGTTGAATGTGGCCACACTGTTGTGACTGGAGTTTCCATGGCACCTGTTGTATCAGGAGGCTTCCTCTGGTTTACGACAGTTCACAGCCAGCGGAATTCTGGCGCCTTCCACTAAAATCAGGCGTTTTTCACAATCGACGATACGGCCGCAGCTTTAGGTGCATCCCGACTTGCGCCCGTGATTGAAACCCCAGGCCTGGATTAATATTTCCTCACATGTATAGTGGGCGCATCAAATAAATGCCCAAAATGGCAGGATTCACCAGAGAAATTCCGGTCACAGTTTTACCCACAACAACTCTCCATAAAGTCTCCGAGTTACAGAATGGCTGCTCCCAATCATTATCAGTGTCGGGGGTGCTCTGCGTTAAGTTCACCATTCACTTCTTCTCAGGACGGTCACAGGGGAAGGGTGGTCTTTGCTTGGGTGTGGTGACAGGGTAGAGCGTGGAAATCATCTTCGGCTTTGCAGCGACCTTTGGAAAAGAAAGGAGAGAGAGAGGCAAGGACTGGAAATGTGCACTGAATTTTCAGCAATATTTCACCATTATCTTTGATATTCTGATCCAATGATTGCCCCGTTGTAATCGCACTTTTTTTGTGGCAGTGAGTCAATATTATTTCCTTTAACATGTTATAGACCCCAAAATCTGGAAGAAAATATAATCGAGAGACATTCATTATGTCAAACATGCACACTATCTTGGCCTTGTCAAGCCCATTGTCTTGAACGAATGCTATTGCAACATCTAGATTGGCAGACCGGGTACGTGTACCTCGTTGTTCTTTCACACGTCACGTTTGTAGATCTTGGGTAACAGGATGTAATTTCTCAATAAGAAAGATATCGTGTCCATCCTCTAGTTCCTGTTAACTACAGACCTTCTTTATATGATCCATTGTTGACTTCCCAGTACCCCACGCACTCCCCAACCCCCGCACAAAACAAAAACATTCGTGAGCCACTGGCTACCATACTTTAGTGGAACTTCCCGGTACTTTGATAAAAACTCCTATTTACACACAGCAAATGATTTTTAGATTGACGCCTCTGATTTGCGAAATCCATAGTCTTTTTTTCTTTTAAACAGCAGCAGGCGGCCCCTTTCTCTGTTCAGTTCATGAAGTGTGTTCTTAGTTTCATTACAAAATACTGAACTGCGGTTTTTAATTTAATTTTTATGCAGTATATATATTTTTTAAAAAGATCTGGAAAGGCGCATTTAGTTTGTGGCACTTTCACCTTAACTCAGCCCGGTCAAACCAGTGACCGCCGGACTTTGAGGGAGCAGCTGTTATTGACCTGAAATTGACAAGGACTGAGCTCTTCGCGGGAAATCAAGCGACAACGCGGCTTTCAGGCAAGCGAGGAGGAGGATAACATGACCCCGGATGTTTCTACCTTGTAAGTCAAAATTTTCAGGAGTAAACTTTTTTTGTGACGTGTGATGATCGCTGCACAATACGTAAAGTCTCACATCTTCACTCACACGTGATAGAGGGAGAGCTGAGACAGCGAGGGGAAGGAGACAGAAGACCAGAGACCAATCCGGCTACGATCGCGCTTTGAAGCGTTCAGGTAGGTTTTGTTCTCGATAGCGAAACGAATTAATAAAACTGAAAAAAATGAAACCTTAGTTATAAAGCGGGGAGTTCTAACTGACAATCTACGCATATAGCTGGCGCTTACAACAAAACTCCGAACTACACCGGAGTTAGTTCAGTTCTGTACCCCAACCGGCATCTGTAACAATTAGACAACAAATATTGGTCCGTACCGAGGGGTTTCAACTGGTGATTCGAGGTTTGCCTTAAGAAAAATCAGCGGCACCGGGATTCCTAAATTAGCGAAGTTTTAAAAAAATAAATCTGAGTTCGCCCTAATGATGCTTAGACTTCACCGCTTACATTTAAATTAAGTGCTGATATCATTAAATCATTAACTTTGTTCCGCCCGCAGCATTTGGTTCAGTGCTCGATTTTCAAACATGTCAGTTTTAATTGTAGCGAGCTAGGCAGTGAAAAGTTGTGCAGTTTGATAGAAAATGAAAGTTTGTGCTAAGCACTGCCCTGGTGCCTTTGACAGTGAGGTGAGCAGATGCGTGGGATGGAGTTCATGCTTGGGGAAAGTTGCGGAGTCGCGGTTGGCGGAGTTCAATCTTGAGAACCAACACAGCGGGCAGAAAGCGAACACAAGCTGCTTCCTGTACACTTTCACCTGTGAATGGATCAAGAGGGCATGAAAAACATGGACGAGAAGGAAACAGCTGACAAGGTTCTACCTTACTCTTCTGAAACTAGTTCCAGAGATGGGTCCACAACAGACTTGCTAAAGGCGGTCTCCGACTCAATGGGACTGTATATGGATGACCTGCTTCCTCAGACTGAGCTGACGACAGCTTTGGATAGGAAAGTTGAAAGTGACTCGGAGAAAAGCGGTATTTCTCCCAAACATCTGGAGGGCATGGCCTTATCGTCTGTATCCAGTCTCAGTGAGGCGGCAGAACCGTCCACTTGGACCAACTGCGATTTAGGTTTGAGTGAAAGCACTTCTGAAGGGATCGGAGCGGGGAAACAGCCCATCCCCTCCGCCCCCGCGAGTTCCTGGTCGCTTATCAACACAGATAGGAATATCCCCACGGATCCCAAACTGCTCAAAGTGTGTCCCGGGGAAAACCCGAGTTCGATGGACCAAGTTGGTATCTCCGCCACTCTGCAGTCCATGAAATCCGAAATCTGCCTGGAGAGAGACGATGGATGTCACTCAAGCTCCCGGGGGCAAATGTCACCTCTGAATATTTTACGTTTCCCCTTCTTGCCCCTCAATCCGATCTATCTGGCCGCGCGTACTCACCAACTTCTCGGCACGGATGATTGCGACCACGCTCCTTACATCCCGGACATTTCCAGCTCGTACGCCTATGCTGAGACTGGCAGCTCCTCCAGTTCAAAGGGTGAAAGGAACATGCAACCTGACTCGCAGCCGCCAATAAACATGAGCCAGGAAGCCAGCAACACATTCGGTTACATGCCCTCTGGTTATTCCCCGTATAGCGACTATTCCATTTCCCCTCAACAGCAAAGACCCATCGTAAGAGGCGAACCTCTTGAAGATGCTGTCATGTTTAAGACTGAACCTATAGATTCCTATAGTATCCCACACCATGAAGCAGGACTCAACTGCAGCTTCTTGGTTCAAGATGACACCATGCCGTCAACTTCTTCAGCTCCCGTGACTTGGTACCAACCCATTACATATTTGGGTTATCAAGGTGGAACTAAAACAATGGCAGACAATTATTCGCAAAGCTACTCTCAGTACACTGGTTTGATAAGGTAAGTAACGTTTAATTACTACACTGTTAGCCAAGCTCAATTCCCCCCCCCCCCACCCCCACCGTTGAAACTTTCTGTGCTATCTAACATTTTAACAAAAATGAAACACGTTCCAAAGCGATCTGTTGAGGAAAATTACCATTTTCAGCTGAGATTTACATCGGCAAAGTATTGGGAGAGAATTCACTAAAATTTAAAACGTCTAAAGTCGATAGCCGAAGACGTCATTACAATATATTTCGCACTTTTTAAAATACCTTCAAAATATCTTGTACAATTGGCCTTAATCTGTCTCTAAAATGGGCGACTTTTCCGCCTGTTAGAAGTTTTCTGACCCAGAAAATTATCTTTGATCTATTCGTTATTGACATTAGCTGAATATTGTTACTTATTTTGTAGACAGCTGTAACTCTGACTTCCCTGCAAAATATACTTCCTGCACTAATCATAGCTACCATTTTAATTTTAGTAAATTATTTGGTTCCCTTGTGCTTCATATTGTCTTTGCTTCCACCCTATGTTGATTCCATCCAAGCTTAATATTAATGCAATTCCTTAAAACAAATAAGACCAAGTAATTGTATTGGTGTATAAAATTCATCAGTGTATTCAACAATGTAGCCCTCACCATGCAGTTCAAGTCAAGACATGTTATTTTTCATTTCTAACATTGATTTTTTTCCATGAGCAACTGGGCTTCATTTCCTTCAATTTGTACATTACACTTTGTTTTCTGTTGCCATATTTATAGTTGATTGGTCAGGTTAGGTATTGAAATTGTTAATCCAGAACAGCGATTGAAGGCTGTGGCTCAGGCCTACAGTATAAGGAGAAGAAAACATTAGTTTATAGAGAAGTAAATAAGAAGATTTAATGTTAATTTCTATCTCCATAAAATAACTTTGAGGTTGGCGCTTTGGAAAATAAATACTTCTGCTGAATGAAAAGGCACTTTCTAATTTTATAATGATTGCAATGTCTAATTTTCTACTTTGAAAAGATTTATTGAAAGGTAAAGGTAAATAAAGTAATCAGAGAAAGAAACAATAAATTTAGTCTTCCCTGCTTTGCACAGCTGCTTACCTTTTACCAGCACATTTTTGAAGACTATTGAAAAAAGGTCAAATTAATTTAAATTACATTTTGTTTAAAGGTTATGTGTGGGAACCAGTGCACAATTCAATAACCACAGATAACACCAAAAACTGAGTTCAGTATTGATGTGTGATCATTAATAAAAGAAAAACATATGTGAAATGGGACAACATTGATTAATACTGCAGTATTTAAGTACAAGCAGGGGAATAGCAGCCAGTTAGGCACTTTGTAATGGATAAAGTCGAGAGAGAGAGAGAGAGAATGAGAACACAGGCATAGGAAGCTCCTAAGTCACAATATGTTCTACATCAGGTAACAAATCCACCGGAATGGAGCCAGCTACCTGGATGTGGTGGAGGAACAATGCTTATATTAGCTTAAATGTTTTGTGGAGGAGATTTGTACCTGTTGCCATAAATATGCTGGTAGAGACAATCAGTTGTAATGCAGAGCCCTTCAAGGTGAAGGTTGCTGTTGCTTTCATCTTTTGATGCCCAAAACTTTCGGGCATACATTGAGGAACCTTGAATTGTTTTTTGCTCCACTGAGGAAGTGACTGAAACCCAGTGTTGTTGCACATGTACCTGTGCTACATCCATTGCGGCAAGAATAAGCAGCTTAGCAGTTTCCATTGGGAAGCTGAAGGGTGCTATGGGGTCTAATTGATCAGCTCAGCCACTGTGCTCTACAACTAGTAATTAATATTTTCTCATTAATATATTTACAATCACAGAACAGCTGTTTGCCATCCCTATTTATTCTTTTGGTTTGTAGTATTTGGTCTGTTTGTCTTTTAGATGTTGATATTTAATTTTCTGTATGACAGAATGACAGACTCCAAGATGTATTCCCAGTGAAATAAATTCGGTTGTGCAGCACCAGTGGCATGTGTGCTTACTGTGGCTTTGCCGCTGCATTTACTCTTTGTTTATGATCTATATTACCAAGCCCTAACAGTAAATGTTTTCCAAGTTAAAGGAGTACCACTGGTAGCTGGGTCCAGCTGACACTGAAGGATTAGCATCAATATCAGGGGCTTCTAGGATTGTAGTCACAACTTTTGCAAATGGTATTTCACTCATGCCACTGATCAATGGTGTCATGTTCTGAGATACATTGATCCATCCATTAGATTCCATACCTGACTGCAACCAATTTTTATCTGGTTATTATTGTGTCTTAAAATTTAAACCTCAAAGCAACCAAAGCAGGAGTGATAAGAATTATGTGAATGCTCATATTTCTTTCATTTCCTAAGTAACTAATACTGCAAATGCCGTTGTGATGACAACACATAGCTTAAAGTTAGACACTGCAACCTAACGAAACTACTTTTATGTTAGATGCAAATAACTTCTCAATATGCTCAGCTAATATGGAAGCAGGGTCACTCTATTTGACCTCTGATATGAATCAGTATTGGGCTTCGTTCCTGTGCTGGATTATTCCCCGCATTAGGCATTGGGGCTGCTGCTCTTTTCTTACCAGAGTTCAAGTGCTTCTTCCGTTTTTGACGCCCCATTCTGTGCTTTGTGCTGTATGACATTTGTACCATTACCAACATCTTTTGCAGTGTGCTCATTTGTTCTGCTTCAAAATTCAATTGTTCATTAACTTTGCTCTTCCAAAATTATTAATTATGGCTTTTTGTCATTGCATGGACAATTGCACCCTTGTGCATAACTAATTCATATGAATGCATTCATGAAGTATGCCTTATATAACTAAAAATATATGATTAATGCAGTTCACGAGTTTAAAAGTCCTTTATCCTATTCTAGTTTTCATGGTCTGAACCCATTTCAAGCCCTCAGTTTAAAAGAAAATCAGATGTTTGACTTCTTCTCTCAGTATGTATTTCTTCTCTCAGTATGAGGGTTCATTTCACAGTCTACATTATGGCCTACTATTGTGTGAAGGTTTTAGGTTTCCAATGATGGAGTTGTACAAGTGGAGACAGTAATTTGATACCTGAAAATTATTTTACTTTTAAATATTCTTCAGGTGGAAAAAGGATGTGCACCTCATTTCTGTGGTGATACTCATGTTTTACTGTTGTTTGTTATTTCTCAGTTCTTTTTCTGGCCCTTCAGTACATGCCTTTGAGTGGAGAAGACAGAATTGCAGTTGTCATTTCCAATGCAGGCAACTTCTACTGATAATTAAGCAGGTGTCCCTTCCCACCAAACATGAGCCTCAGTCTTACCATATCTCTGCTCACAGAATATGCAACATCTTCACACTGAAACCTGTTGCCACTTTTGTTGTAAATCATTTGTATGAATACTCTAAGTTCCACGGTTATATCTTATGACTTTATAGGGGCTATGCATCTTTAACTGCTTCAGATATGTGAAATAAATATTGCTGTAAATGGTCAAGATTGTTACTTTTTATTCCTATTTCTCAAAACATCTATTTAAGAATGTCATTCATTATGGTAATTTTATCTATGGATTTGTTAAAATTTCAGATAGAATCTTTAAAATCTGATTTCTGCAAACTAGAATGTCAGGTTCAGTATGATAAACTAGTTAAATATTTATTTCTGATATATGCTGGGGAAGAAGGGCTTGTACAGGTGGTTAACTCCAACATTTTCATTGGTTGCTTTAATTACACAAACAGCTTGGGCAGTTTTAATCTAATTCAAAATGAGCAAAAATTGGTAACATAAATCTGCCCATTATTCATTTCTGAAAGACATTACATTAGTAAGATCACGTCTACATCAGTAATCTCATTGAGAGAGACCACAAATCTGTTCAGTGAAAACAATAGGAAAGTTAGGTGCAGGAATTATATTGCTCCTAAAACTAGGACTGACAGTATGTACTTGGATTACAGTCACAAGTGAGCTTTCAGTGGTGTATTAACCCATGAAAGTTACCATTAGTTAAGGCCTAACATAGGAACAGGAGTTTAGTCCTTCAGCTCTACTCCACCCTTCAATATGATCATGATTGATCATTCACTTCAGTACCCTATTCCTGCTTTATTCCCTTGATCCCTTCAGCATTAAGACATTTTTCAACCTCCTGAATATATGTAATGACTTGGCCTCCTAGGTTGATTGGTGCAGGAAATTGAAATGTGACAGTTGTGTACTTGCGAGCACTCTTCTGAAGTTAATAGTTAAACATATTATTGGGACAAATCCCAGGGCACTTAGTACTGCAGCTGTCCCTTGCTATACAAGTTATAAGTACTTGATACTGACAGTGGTGTATGAATGAGAAATTGTTCTGTTTCACATTAGTAAGAATAAAAGAAAATAAATAACATTTTAAAAGTACAAAAAATTAAAATTAGATTGGCCATCATAGGTACTCTTCTAGGATTTCTGTATATCAGGAATAGAGAGAAATTTACCACACATTGAAAATTTATACTACCTACTTTAGACTTATAAACTGTTGACACTGAGTTCCAGAATTAAGAAAGTATTTTTTTTTGGCACCAAATGACCCTCGACTTCAGTGTAAACTTGAACCTCTTCCCAACTCTTGAGGAAATTACACAGAGCCTTATATTTAACTTGTTAAAGTCATTCACAGCTTCTTATAGAAACCTGTTGCTGCAGCTTTTTACTGTTTGATTCTTTTTCAAGTATGGATAATGTCATTGGATTGTACTAGAGAAAGATTTTGAGTTCATGCAAATGCAAAAGCACCTCTCACACCATCAATGTATATGGGGCGGGGGGGGGGGGGGGGTGAGAAGCAGACAATGCAACACAGAGTATTTTAGCTTGCATTCTGTAACTATAACTCTATTTAGGAGATTGATAAATATGCCTTTGCCTCTTAAAGAAATCAACATGTCTAAAACGGTCTTGATTTTATATTGTGCTGTAGACTTAATGGGATGGATCTGGGTTGTAAGTAGTTCTTAACAAATACTAGCACAAGGTAGCTCTTGTAAATTAACACAGAGAATACTCATTAATTGAATATTACTATTATGTAGACATTTAAATATACAAATATATAGTGAATAGCTTGATATTATTTCATGCAACTGACAAATTATTCTTGGATTTGATCAATCAATCATAAGATTACATAGGTTACAATACTATTAAATTGTGGATGCTTAAGATTTGATTTCAGAACATCTATTTTAATGGTAAGTGCATAATAAGCAGAATTTTCCATCTGAATTATACATTTTTTGGCATCTAACTTGGACAAAGACCTGGACCAAAGGGTCTCCACACTCCTGTGCTCATCCCAAATTTCTGGTCTTGCTTGTAGCAGAAACTGGATGTATCCAAGTGTACATGAATAACTGAAGTGATGTTATCAAAACAGTTGACCTGCCAAACTTTGGATGCCAGCCACCATTTACATGAGGTCCATTGATACTGGGACCACCAATGTTTAACAAAGAATATTTAGATAAATTACTTCAGAGAAAGTGGTTGATTAGAGAGTGATTAATTTCAGAATATCCTGCTCTTATTGGCAGCAGATCCCTTTAAGCTATAATGAGTGCTCAGTGCAGTTTGGCATAGCAGATTATTTGCAAGTGGTCAACCTCAGGAAAATTAGGGAGGTCAGTGGTAAGATACCCTTCTGCAGTGATTTCCCTGCAATGGAAATTCTTGCCAGTCATATCTTTCATTTAAAGTCCTCAAAGATGTCAAACGTTATTTACACAAACTTCACAAATAAATGTTACCAGCTTTTGTTGTCATTTTGTCCATTTTAGCTTCTTCAGCCTTCCATAATAAATTGATATGAATTCTTGGACATTTAGTTGCAGGTACCAGTACTTTTCTGCAGCAATTGAGAAACATTTATAGTGACTTCATGCATCATCATTAGTGGCATTGCAAATTATAACTGACAATACACTCTGCTATTTAAAGTGAGCTAACCTTCAAATTGTACTATGGGGAGTTCATACAATAGAAATTATCATGCTTTGAAAATGAGTATGGATATAAGAATTTGAGGTTTGTTGAGGGTGAACCATGTACCATGCTTTCACTTCCTTTGTCATTACTTTTTAAAAAAAATTATATTATAACTAAAATCCAATATGTTCAATAAGCATTTAGAATCATAGTCATGGGCAGATACAGCCTTTGGCATATTGAGTCCAATCTGACCATCAACCATCCATTTACTCAAATGCTACATTTAGGTTTTTAAAGGTAGAAGGTTCTCTATGCTGTTCTTAATGAGCTGGTTAAATGGTTTGGGTGAAAGTTCTGTGTTTTTAATAGTCATATAACATCCAGGGAAATTCCATCTTAAACTACCAATCAATCAGCAAACAATGTAGTCTACAGAGCAAATTCCATCTCTCAGGACGTTTTCCTTTGAGCATTCAGTTTTAGTGACCAAAACTGATACCAATTCATTACAAATTTATTGTTAATTTCTACTGCCAATTCAAGTGCTTCCATTCTAATATAAGTTAGTATGTTAAAGAAACTTTACAAGAAGTTGTATTCCCTCGGATTCAAGAGTTATTAACTTGTTAAATACCACTTTGGAGATACTAATAAGAATTGCACAGTGGATTGGGTCAGAGGCTGGGAAGATAGCATAATATCTTTTATCAAAATTTTGACTTTAACATCAAGTTAATTTAATGACAATATTTTATTGGGGGCAGAAATTAACATTTTATGAGATCAATACATAATAAACTTAATTGTAGTTTGCCTGACAGAAATATATAAATGAATAAATTGCTCAATGCAACAATTTTGTAACATGATGAAGTGATATGATTTAGTATGTACTAAATGTGGTTAATTTTAAATATTTCAACATTTTATTGCTTTTTTCAAAGTGTAAAATGCAATAGTAATTTAGAATTATGAGCTAATGCCTGTTTTATTTCAAATTCAAAACACTGTTTTAATGGTTATAGAAGAATGCACCTGGATTTATAGTGACTGTTAGGATGTTACAATAATGGATTTTTGGAACTTTTTAACGTATAGGAGCTTTGAAGGTGCTGATTGTTTATATACCAGCTGGTCCTAACTCTCAATGCAATAAAGAAAGCATGAAACTGTTATGCTTGTGCCAATATTTCCTAGTTACCAGTGAGTCATGGAGGCATACAACAATTTTCAGTGTCTAATTAACCTACCAACCTGCATGTTTTTGGCACATGGGAGGAAACCAGAGCACTCAGAGGAAACTCATGCATTCACAAGGAGAATGAGCAAACTCCACAAAGACAGCACCAGAGATCAGGAGTGAACCCAGATCTCTGGAGTTGTGAGACAATGGCTCTAGCAGCAGTGCCACTGTGCCATCCTAATAATGTCGACATTATTACTTCACATATGCTTCATACCCATTGTTTGAAACCCAATGATTTGAAGTTTTGTACAATAGGGGGGGGAAACAGTAATCAGAGAAATGATTAAATACGTGCCTTTTTAGTTTATATAATTTTTGCCTCTGTTTGACTTAACAACCATGTTCCTCAAACAGAAACAAGCACATTGTGAATTGTGGGTCTCATTTACTTCACAGTGCACCTAAAATTAAATAGGTTCCAACTGAATGTATCTGTTCAAAACAATTAGACTTTATACCTTTAAGACGATAGGTGTATTAAACAAAGCACAGCTCAGAACTGGAATAATGTATTGTGTGTTATATAATTGATTCACCTGCCTTTGCTAAACATTAGCTTGATTTTATCAAACAAGTCAGGTAGCAAAGGGGGAGGTAAACAGTTAAAATCTGAAAAATAGACAGTTGACTCCTATTTTAGCTTTGGTGATGTTTTAAGACCTAATTAGAAAGCCCCTAGTTACAAACGGTGAATGCCTTACTAAATTCAGATAAGAGTCTTATAATGTCATTTGGGATTTTAATTGAGTGGGCAGAAGTTTTGTCTGTTGAGCGGCAAATCTGCCAAGTAAAGGTGGTGGGATTCATTTACAGACTGACTAACATTGCACGCTGAACCTAAAGGATGACTCACCTTCATCCACTCAGGTCACTGTGATCTCTGTGTCATTGTGAAAAGAGTATTTCCAAGGTAGTCCTGAACTACCACCTTGCCTCTTTTGATTTATTTTTTTGCCTGGTTTGCTTACCCTGATTAAACATTCACTATTTATCACGGGTGCTGTTATTGCTTTGCACCTTTGGATGAACGACCAATATGAGGAAGAGGAGCAGCAACGGCAACCAATCAGAGCAAACAACAGGTGAAGTTGGCTGCCTGCAGAAGAGCTCAGCCACCCATATAATATTCAATCATCTTGGGCCCTAACCTCTGAGTCTGCCTTAATATTGCCTCATTTGGCTTGGCATTACATCTGTCTGACAAAACTCTCGGTAGAGCAATAGAAACTGGCTATATTACTACATCTTTTATGACTTCCTTTATTCATTCAAAGAATAGGCATGTCACTGGCAAACTTGACATTTATTTTCCATCCTTTATTGCCCCTGAACTAAGGAGTCATCAACATATTTGGGACTGGGGTAACATATAGGCTTGGGTAAAGATGACCAATTTCCTTCCTTGAAAGGTTGAAGCGAAGTGGAAAATGCAATGGATGTTTATGACAATCCATTGATTTCATAGCTATGGTTAATGAGACTTTTTTTTTTGCTTTAAATTCCAGATATATTTGATTACTTGAATCTAAGGTCCCCAGCAGCCATGGTGGGATTTGAACTCATGTCCCTGGACCAACGGTCCAGAATTCTGGCTGGCAATCCAGTAACATGACCATTGAGTATCTTGTCCCATTCTGTCAAGTGCGAAGGGAGTATTGATTTCTGGTGCCTACTGTTCCAGCTCCCGTGAGTTTGGCCATTTCTTCCCCTGTTCTTGCTTCTTCACCTTGCGTGCTTTCCTCTATTTTTTTTCCCAAAGAAAGATAAGAGCTTATGTTTTACTTCTGCAAGAGAAAGTACACTTTGGTGGGAATTGAAATGTGATGTAGGAATTGAGAACAAGATGCAGTCGGGATGGGAAAGCCTTGAGTGGAAAGCCATATGTAGAGAGTGAAGTCATGGATGAGCCAGTTTGCACGAGTGGGAGAATCCTGAACATGAGGACCTTGTTTCAAGATGAGAGGCCGGTCATTTAAAACTGTGGTGTGTAGAAGTTTCTTCTCACAGAGGGTAGTGTTTCTGTGGAATTCTATACCACAGAGAGCTGTGGAGGCTAGATCATTAGAGTATTTATGGTAGATACATTTTTTGAAAAATTGGCCAGTTGAGAGCTGTGGAGAACAGACACAGAAGAGGAGTTGATGCCTGTGATGGCAAGACAAACTTGAGAGGCCAGGTGGCCTCACTCCTGCTCCTATTTTCTCCTGTTTCTTGTGTGTGAGAGAAGCAGGTGATTGTGCAGACACCAGCAGCTGAGAAGAAGCTGGTGTTGGTGGCAACTGTGACGAAAGCAAGAAGGTGTTCGTTGTAATGAGAATAAGAAAAGTGATCTTGTGGTATTGGCTACTGTGAATGATAGGGATGAAAGAAAGGACTTCTGAAGTACATCGAGTATGGAATCGAAGAGCTCCTCTCACCTGCTTTACTCTTAAGAGGTTGTCATACAGGTTCTTGGGATGGTGCATATGGTGCAGAGTATCCCTGTGCTGTCTGTTCCTCCATGATGGTCCTTTAGGATCCCCCTTCTAGTAGTTGGAAAAGTAACTTCCCTCCTCACCCTATCTCCCACAACAGAATTTCCAGGCAATATTCAGAAAATCTGAAATTATTGCATCGCATTTCTGAACAATTTCCTTTCAAATTAATTAAATATCAAGATCTTGTGGAAAGGAATTTAAGAGATACATTCCTGCTTTAAATGTTGGTTGCATTACTGGAGCCTTCCCATTACCTCTGTACTCTGGTACTACCTGCTGCCCCTCAGCAACATTGCCAGTAAACATGATGCCAGTTTCCACATTTGCTGATCATACCCAACTACATCTTTGCCTTTTCCTCTTTTGAACCTTTTGCTATATTCAGATTGGCAGATTAATTTTCAAATATACCATCATTGAGACCCCATAATGTCATTCAACTTTGACCTCACCTCAACTCATCTGCTGTTGCAAACCTCACCCATCCACTTCTGACTGTTCCGCACAATGCAAGTTGGCCTCTCTCATTCTGCTCCCTGTAGAATTTTGGATTATAGAACCATTGAAGAACACAGCACAATACAGGCCCTTTGGCCCACCATGTTGTGCCAACCTTTAAACCACGCCTAAGACTAACTAACCCCTGCCTCCCACGTATCCCCCAATTTTAAATTCCTCCATGTGCTTATCTAACAATCTTTTGAACTTGACCAAGGTACCTGCCTCCACCACAACCCCAGGCAGTGCATTCCATGCACCAACCACTCTCTGGATAAAAAAAATCCCTCTGATATCCCCCTTGAACTTCCCACCCATTACTTTAAAGCCATGTCCTCTTGTATTGAGCATTGATGCCCTGGGAAAAAGGCACTGGCTGTCTACTCTATCTATTCCTCTTAAAATTTTGTATACCTCTATCATGTCTCCCCTCATCCTCCTTCTCTCCAAAGAGTAAAGCCCTAGCTCCCTTAGTCTCTCCTCATAATCCGTACTCTCCAAACCAGGCAGCATTCTGGTAAATCTCCTCTGCACCCTTTCCAACGCTTCCACATCCTTCCTATAATGAGGCGACCAGAACTGGACACAGTACTCCAAGTGTGGTCTAACCAGAGTTTTGTAGAGCTGCATCATTACCTCACGACTCTTAAACTCGATCCCACGACTTATGAAAACTAACATCCCATAAGCTTTCTTAACTACCCTATCCACCTGTGAGGCAACTTCCAGTAATCTCTGGATATGAACCCCCAGATCCCTCTGTTCCTCCACACTCCCCAGAATCCTGCCATTAACCTTGTACTCCGCCTTGGAGTTTGTCCTTCCAAAGTGCAAAGTCCTGTTCATCCATCACCCCGTGCCAGTAGGCATACATTGACTGCCAGCTAACCAGTGCTTTGATTTTCCTGCCTCCTTCTGCTCTATAACCCTTCTCATTCCCAAATTACATTGCTCCATTATTGGGTGGAATTTTGTCTACAAATCTCCTATGTTCTCCATCCCTCATTCTTCAAGAAGTGCTTACAAACCTACCTCTGACCAAACATTTGGTCAGTCACCCTAGTAACTCCTTTTGTAGCTGTGACACAATTATTTTTTTTATTTGCTAACACTCTTGTGAAGTATCTTGAGATATTCTTACAACATTAAAGGCAAACTGTTGTTGTTATGAGCAGCAACAACAAGGAGACCTCTTCCTATATTCATTGTTTACATTTGGGTAAAGTGGCTGCCATGAATACAATAAAATCTTCATTTTAATAATGTAAGTAATTATTTTGTTTCAATCTCACTTATTGTAAAGTATGGAAATATATTTCATTCATTGGTTCCACAGTAGCTGTTAATTGTTCAACAAACTTTTTGTCGGCAATGAAAGATTATATTTTTAACAAATTTGTTACTTGGCATGCTTTGATCCACGTAAGGTGCTCATAAATGGAATCTGAAAACTTCCTGAATCTGAAAAAAGGAACATGTCAGATATCATTAATGTATTAGCTGGCACATATTTTGTGTTTTACATATATGTTTAATACAGTTCAGTGTAAAAATAAATTTGCTAATAAGGAAAATGGAGATACACGAGGCATAACAAGTGATGAATAACATAATATTTGGTCAGTGGCTAATTTTACAACTGATGGCCAATCTGTTGCTAGGAGTTGTCACTTACATGCAAAGCTTATTTTTTTCTTTGTATTTTCTACTCTTTTTCATTCTGCATGTAAACTCCACATTCTGAATTGCTCATTTTTCTTCAATATATAATATTCTTGATATAACTCCTCATGGATTTTTTGCCATATGAAATATTTACATCTAGGCATTTATATACATATACTGTATACTACTGACACCATCCAGGCCCGTCAGTGGCTGAACACATCACTGACTCAATCTCTCAAAGCAAATCTTTGTTCCCATTTATATTATAGGTGTTTATTTATTGATAACTGGAAGAACGCACAAAGCACAAAATGCTTGATACCAATTCTTGACCAATATATATTCAGCAGCCTTTTCTCCAATGAGTGTGAAGTATACTTATGTAGGACCTACTCTTTTAAATGTAGCTTTAATCCATACACATGTATTCTAAATCAGTTTTATGATAATTAGCCAAGTAAAAAAGACATAGTAATTAGAGAGCAAATGTTTTGTTTTGGGGGTGGCAAGTTTTATAAATGCTGTAAATAAGGATTCCAGTTTTATGGAACCATTATGTATTTACCTGCTAGGCTGCAGTGCCTATTCACCAGACTTTTCAACAGTTATATCAATCAGTTGAGATAATTTGGTTGCCTGAGAAATGTGAGAGAGATATTGGGCCTGGTGGCACCTTGTGGTGATCCTAAACCAACCTCACAGCCAAACCAACCATCTTACTGCTGCACAGCTCCCAAAACCCTCCAAGATCCACTGCCATAGTGGTTTCGCAAAGCAGAGTGACAGCTGGGCTTCAGGGAGTGCAAACTGAGGTCTCACCAATGTTCCACCCTAATGGCCTTCTGATACCTCAGGGAAGGCCTTTCCACTGCTGCCAAATTTCCCAATGATCAAAGACATTTACAATCATTTCAAAAATGATAAGTAATAAAAAAAATCTCACTGACCTAAATCAATTAAAACATTAAAAAATTTAAAAAAAACTGATGTTTGCTTAACATTTTAATGAAGGTCAGCAGCCCCACTCAATGAATGACTCTGTGCTAGATACACCCGCTATCGCCTGTGTAATGCGAGGGGCCAGATACAAAGTGTGTTTGGACCCTTGGCCCAAAGTGAATGGAACTGATCGTGGACTCAGTGCTGTAGCTAGCCTGTCATTCCCTCTGGACCCTCAAGATCCATCAGCAGATTCTGGCCAATTATTACAGGCACACCATGAATGGCTGGTTTTCTACCATCATCACTAATAAATTGAAGCTATTAAAATTAGTTAAAAAGCAAGATTGTTAACAATTTCAGCTGCAAATAATAAAAACTTGTCAATATTTAGGGGTGAGGAGTTAAAGGTTTGGGCCTGTGACCCACAGTCAAGAATAAAAATTGGTAAGATTTTCAATGCTTCTACAATTGTTATTTTTCAGTTTATTCTTAAAAATACTTCCCAACATAACTCTACTTGAAATATTTACTCATTGTAATATTTCTTCAGTATATGTATGATTGCATTTATTGTGCTGTTAAAGCTGGAGCACGGGAGCTAGTGGTGCAGTAGTGCTGCCATCCCCTGGCTATGAAACGGTTGTTGTGGCTGTCAAGCCAAGCTCGGGTTATTGTAAATGGCTTTCAGGATCCCCACCAGAATAATAATGGTTCCACGGGCCCTGTACAGCAGTAGGAACCACTCCACACTTGCACAAGGTAATATCATACGTCTTGTGTATTGTACACTGCTTCTGAAATTCAGTTCCATTCAAAACCACCAAAGTTAGCTCAATCAAACTGAAGAAACAAAGCACATCTTGCATAAACTACTCCATTCCATATTAGACTGCGGATGAATTTCTACTCCATAGTCTTGCATTGAACAAGAGTGTGTTATTTAACTTGCTGGACCTGCTTTAGTTTCATCTGCTGGAGATATCAGCTTTTTAAGTTCCTTAAGGGTAGGTGAAAGTAAGCACAGCGGGTAGTAAAAAAGACAAAAATGCTTGAAGGTTTTATGTACTGTTGTTCAGTGAAACCTGGAACTGGTGTTAAAATCACTCTGCTCTTCCCAACCAGAGTCAAAATGGTTCAATACCTCCCCTGCAACCACATTGCTGTAAGTGACTAAGATTGAGTTTTTGTACGTATTTGTAGCTATCTTCCACTCACTGCATTTTCTTGGAAAAAAATGAACGATTTTCATTGGAGGAAGTTGCTGTCGTTTCTGTTTTCTCTGTTCTTAAAACAGATAGTTTTCTGAGTAAATTGACTTTATCTGCTATACCATTTTGTGTTTATCATGAGCCCTACCCCACATGCAATTCTTTGGCTAGCACATAGTTATCAATAAATACTCTGTACTTAGCTTTATTCAAGATGTTAGTGATTTCACAACAAAGGAAGGACATTGGAGTCATGGAAAAGATGAAACAAAGAAGCACCGGGATGATACTAGGATGAAAGAAAGAAAACAAATTGGTTTTAAGCCACAGAGAGATGGGGAGGGATGAATAAAACAAAAAGAGTCTCTCTGACTTTAACAGTTTTATTCCCACAGTAAACAATACAGCAGGTGCTCACACTCATCACTGCTTTTACAGGCTTCTAATTACAATAGTACAATCAAATTTCATACCAGCAGCCACTCATTTCTCACTTTATATGAACTATCCTGATTTTAATATGTGGAGCCTACTGACTAGAATATGATATCCAAAGCAGAGATCATTAGTTTTGAAGAATGATTTGTCTTATTCTAACCTAACCTGTTTCTTGCAAAAACTTGGAAGATATTTTTTCTAATTTGGATACATATGCTTGGTCTAGTTGATTGTGTGTTATTTAATGATGGCGAAGCTATTAGTTTTGAAGCTGGGATTTACTTTTGTTCAATGTTGTAAAAAGAAGTTCAAGTGTATAAAACATAAAGTGCTGGAAACATTCGGAAAGCCAGGAAGCATCTGTGGAATAAAGAGCCTTCATTAGAAAGAGAAAAGTTGGCTTTAAGTTGCAGAGAGGGTGTGGAAGGGTTGGAAAAGACAAAGCAGTTTAGGAAATTAAGCCAGGCAGAACATATACAGTGACTGGCAGACACCTGGCGACTGTTCTTGAATACCGAGACCTTGGGATACAAGTACATATTTCCCTGAATGTGGCAACACAGGTAGACAGGGTGGTGAAGAAGGCATATAGTATGCTTGGCTTCATCAGCCTAAGCATTGAGTATAGGCATAAGTACATCATGTTACTGTTGTACAAATGATTGGTTATGCTGTAGTTTGAATATTGTGTGCAGTTCTAGTCACTGATTTGATTAAGCTAGAGAAGTTGCAGAAAAGCTTAACAGGAATGGTGCCTAGACTGGAGGGCTTGAGCTATGAGAGATTGGACAGGCTGCGACTGTTTCCTCTGGAGCTGAGGCTGAGGGGGTGACCTTATGGAAGAGAGACACAGATAGGGGACATAGTCACAGTCTTTTACCTAGGGTAAGGGAATCGAAAACTAGAGGGCACTGGTTTAAGGCGAGAGGGGAAAGATTTAAAGGGGATCTGAGGGGCATGTTTTTGAAACAAGCTGCCAGAGGCAGTGGTAGAGGAAGGTAAAATTACAATGTTTAAAAAACATTTGGACAGATACATGGATAGGAATGATTAAGAGGAATATAGGCCAAATGTAGGCAATTAGGATTAGCATAGATAGACATCTTTGTCGGCATGGACAAGTTTCCATGCTATGTAACTCTATGAATCTAAAGGGAGTATCTCTGATAAAGTGAGCCCAGGTTTGTTGTGGAAATCTTTATTGAATCATCCAGTTGATGAGTTGATAAGTTAGAGACAGAGAGAGAGAACCTGAACAAAGGAATGTAAAAGCTGTTGAATAAGGCCAGTGAGAGAAAGAACACAAACAAAGAGGTGTAATAGTTGCAAAATGCAAGGATGCAGAGTAAAGGCTGTGCTAATGGCGAAAGAAAACCTGACCCGGGATGAAAGGTTCTAATTATAAATAAATGGCTGAAGTAGTTTTCCAATAGAAAATTAAGATGGGATCAATGAATAGTTTCAAAATGTGAATGCTGTTAGGATGTAAAGAATGAAAGATTCTTTACACCCTAAATTTCTGATTGGTTAAAGGGCTTTTCAACAAGGTGATAGTCTCAGAACTCTCACAAGATTTTTTTCACATATTGTCTTCATAAAACATGGAAGCATTTGATGATAAATGACTTAAGGACGCATTACAAGAAGACATGGAAGGAAAT
The DNA here is from genome assembly GCF_009764475.1 of Pristis pectinata. Lineage (NCBI taxonomy): Eukaryota > Metazoa > Chordata > Chondrichthyes > Rhinopristiformes > Pristidae > Pristis > Pristis pectinata. The sequence goes on along the minus strand of NC_067415.1, from coordinate 50,442,735 downwards.
TGGTTGAAAGGCAGAAATATAAAAGGATAAGAAAAGAAGACAAGCAAATGTCATCCAATAGCATTGTATGAAAAGTTAACAGCAGACTGAGTGCAGATACATCTCAAAGTAATGAAAGAGGGTAATAAAAGAAGTAAGTTGAACATAAAGGAGAAAGAGGCAGATCTGAGTAAATGTTTTAAAAAGAAACGACTGAGCAATAAAATGGATGGGAGAAAAATAACAGTTTATGAAACATCATTAACCAAAAGGTGAAACATACCAAAGATTCAGAAAGGTGACTATAAATAAAGAGATAGGAAATAATCAGACTAAATTCAACAGCACCTGAATTTGGGGGTCACAAACTGATATGAAACTGTGATCATCCAGTAGAATGCAGGCTGCATACCAACTGGGTGGTGCTGCTGGGGACCAATATTGTGAGCAGCCTGCATCTCTGAATAGCCCAGGTTTATGTGGTTGGGCCAGATGCTGGCAAGTTTTCTTTTGCTGACCTGGTGAACTGTGTGGAATGGTGCTGCATGGGAAGCTTTGGTGGAGGATGTAGAAAGTAGGAGAGAAGTCCTATATCCCTCCTCAAGCAAAAGATGTGCTCAAAAAGCAATAAGAGGTGATAGTTATAAAGGCCAATGTCAGACGTTCAATCCCAAGAACCTAAATATAGTGCTGCAAAAATTGTTATGACCTTCCATGAATGGTCAATGTCAATTAATGCATCTTCAAATCCATATCCCAACAAGTGAATCACCCAGCTCCACAAGGTGCTCAAACTGCCACACTCCATCACTTACCTACTAACAATATCTTGCAGTCATGACTAATATCTAGCATTGATTTACTCTCTGCATCCTCACTACTGCAAGCTTCACACCCTCACAGTTTGTATACACTTTCAGCAATACAGTAATGACTCACTCTGTGTCTCTACAACAATGGTAGATACAGTATTGGCCATCATTGGAGCACCTATTGCTCTGGTCATGATTAAAGACAGTACTGTGAACATCAATGGTAACGGCATTCTCTTACCAAATCATCCTACTAATACCTCATTGTCTGCTCAGTTGACTCTCTGTTTTGACTGATAGATGATGTAAGCGTGCACCTCTTACTCCCTCACCCTACTGCACCACAAGTTACCTCCATGTTTCAGAAAACTTAGAACTTGATACAGTGGTGCAGGAAAAGGTTCATGATGATGACATGTCATCACTTGGTTTCACGCTGCCATTCACCAGCTCCTGAAGGAATAAAAATTAAAAGCTGAACACATTCAGCAGTTCAGGCTGCCTTAGTGGAAAAAGAAATGGAAATAATGTTTCGAGTCAAAGAGCATTCATCAGAAGTGGGAAAGCGAGAAAATAAATTAGCTGTTTATTGCTGAGAGATTAAGGGAGGGGTGGATAGAACAAAGGGAATATCTCTGATAGGGTGAGGTCAAGGTTGCCATGGAGATAAACTGTTGATGAAGTAACCTAGTTGATGAATGAATGAAGGCAGTTAGAGAAAGATAACATACAATGAAACCTAAAATCTGTGTGATGAGGGCAATTAGAGAGAAGATGCAAAGAAAGAAATGTAAAAGCTGCAAAATGCAGAGACAGTCAAGCAGTTCTGAGCATGATAATGTAGAGAGGAAACCAAGCAAATATTATACATGAATAACCTACAACAGAATTCTTCAGTTCTGATACAAACAGAGAACAAATCACCTGAAGCTGTTGAACTCAGTTCTGAGCCTAAAGGGTGTAAAGTGCTCACATGGAAGATGAGGTCCTGCTCCTCAAGCTTATATTACAATGCAGGAGGTCCATATGAGACAGGTACCAAAAGAGTTCACAAGGATATTTAGTTCATGTTGCTATGAAATATGCTTGGCATCATTTATATATTTGATTTGGGGTGGTTACTTTCTGGCAGATTTTATTTCCCCATCTGGATGCTGTAATACATCACTGACAGAAGGAAGGTGAAGAAGATTGGGCTTGTGGTTACTTGATTCACAGACAAGCCGGGAGGAAGGGATCGGTCCAGGTTTTCTCCTCCCTTCATTGGCCATTTCCATTTCATGCTCATCATCCTACTCATGCTCCTCAGCTCCTCATTGTGTAGCTCGTGCTGTTGGTTGAGATAAGCCCTTGCAGTGGCAATGGATATGTGCTGAACCTGGCACCTGCTTTATCGACTGTGAATGACTCCTCTAGAGTGGTGCAGACAGCACAGGATGCCCATGTTCCTCTTTATCGCAGTTTTCCGTGCACCATTTTGTTGTCTGCACACTGTTTACATTGGTAGGGCTGTGTGCAAACAAGACATTGGTTTGTTGTGGTGTCACAATTACAGGTAGCACACAGAAGTGATATCCAGCCACTGAGCCATGTCATCCACTGCCAATGGTCACATACTAACTGCACAGTCAATGCAGGTGAAATCCTTTCCAGTTCTGCATCAGTAACATGCGGTATCTGCAGAGCGACGTGTGTAGACAATGGCAGCCAGAACATGGTGAGGAAATCCCAATGTTCAGCAATATCGTATCCTCCTCTGCCTACTTGTGTTCTAAGCAAGGAAATGTAACTGTAGTTGGCTTGATTGGAATAGAAAGAATCCATAACTCTGCTTATGCAATGGAGGACAACACACCAGGATATATAGCAAGATGCTGCAACTCCAGCCTGAATGGAACCAGGTGCATAAAGTCTTTAGCTGCACTTACCTTGACAGCCATAGTCAATATGGCTCTTGCCCTGAATCTATGACTGTAGTTGTCACAGAAACTGGCAGATTTCAGCAAGGACATTGTTATAGAAGTGCAGAGATCTTTGTTCACCTCAGAGGTTCAGGTAGAAAAAATTATTTCATGAACTTCTTGGGCATGTATGCCCCCCCCACCCTGCCCCCCACCACCACCTCACCCCTGAATCCAGCTCCCTCTTCTGGCAGCCTGTCTTGCTTTGCATGGATTCCCAAAGGTCCAAAAAACAAACTGCTGGAGGAACTCAGCTGGCTGAGCAGCATCTGTGGGGGGAAACAAATTGGTGACATTTTGGGTCACAAAAGGAATTGTCGACCCGCTGGATTCCTCCAGCAGTTTGTATTTTGCTACAGATTCCAGCATCTGCAGTCTCTTGTGTTCCCTAAGGTTACCACAGATAAGAACTTTTATGTCATAAATCCTTCCTCACTACACTACCTATTGCTCACACTTGTGTTTCTGCTTTTACTTTTAGAATATAGAACATTGAATATAGAATAGTACAGCACAGGAACAGGCCCTTTGGCCTACAATGTTGTACCGAGCTAATTAAACTATTAATTAAATGCCTAACTAAACCAATCCTTTCTGTCTGTACGGTGTCCATATCCCTTCATTCTCTGCACATTCATGTGCCTATCTAAGAGCCTCTTAAACACCTCTGTTGTATTTGCCTCCACTACCATCCTTGGCAGCGCATTCCAGGCACCACTCTCTGTGTAAAAAAACTTGCCCGCGCATCTCCTTTGAATTTACTCTCTCTCACCTTAAATGCATGCCCTCTAGTATTAGACATTTCATTCCTGGGAAAAAGATATGCCTCTCATAATCTTATAAACTTCTATCAGGTCTCCCCTCAGCATCTGCCGCTCCAGAGAAAACAATCCAAGTTTCTCCAGCCTCTCCTTATAACAGCTGCCCTCTAATCCAGGCAGCATCCTGGTAAACCTCTCTGCAACCTATCCAAAACCTCCACATCCTTCTTATAATGGGGAGACCAGAATTGAATGCAAAACTCCAGATGCAGCCTAACCTGAGTCTTATAAAGCTGCAACATAACTTGCTGTCTTTTGAACTCAATGCCTCGACTAATAAAGGCAAGCATGCCATATGCCTTCTTTACCACCCTTTCAACCTGTGCAGCCACCTTCAGGGAGCTATGGACTTTGACCCCAAGATCCCTTTGTACATCAACATTGTTAAGGGTCTTGCCATTAACAGTGTACTGTCCCTTTACATTTGAGCTCCCAAATTGTAACACCTCATATTTAGCTGGATTAAACTGCATCTGCCATTTCTCTGCCCATATCTGCAACTGATCTATATCCCACTGTATCATTTGGCAGTCTTCTACACAGTCCACAATGCCACCAATCTTTGTGATTACTAGTGTTTCTTTGTCACCTCAACGTATCTATTCAGCCTACATCCAGTTGTTTCAATCCTTTTCACTTTCTTGCACATCTCCTCTCTATCACCTTTCTTTCACAATGTCCAACTCTTTACATAGTCTATTAAGTTTATCTGCATGGATTTTACATACTTAACTGAAGAGTTTGATCAACCTTTTGTGAGTACATAGTTGTATTAGAATAATTTGTAAAAATCTGCTAAACAGAGGGAAATACTGAAGTCCTTTTCTATTACTGTTGTCCTTTTCTATCCCTGCCTCTCTCTTTGTCCTTATCTCATTCCAAGGAGACCGAGAGTCACCTACAGGAATTTCAATGCTGTGAAAATTTCAGAAATTATCTTGCTTGTCCCTGAACATTGAGGAAGAAGCCAAAGGTCAGACCAATACACAGACACACTAACTCTCTCACATGTACACCCAATACAATTCCACATACATAGACACTCCAATACAAAAATTATCACTGTTGATTTTCAACTTACTGCTCAGCTATAGACTGATTTGTGGCTTAACTGCTCATTGTATGATCTAATATAAATTTTATTTCAAGTGAGCACTTGATGGAGAAGAAGTTGGTGGGAGGGGGGGGAAGCAAAGCTATATTTGTGTCTGGACGGTACCAAAAATCTATGCTATTTTGATTCTTATGTTGGAAGAAGAGTAGTTGGTCGAGCATTCAGTTCTGGGACCTCTGTTCAAATTATTCCAAGTTAAGTGAGCCTGGTCAGGCCTGACCCAATCCTGAATGGAAATAGGCTCATGGCATTCAGTACAAATTGATATTCTGCAAGCAATGTCATTTCATGATAGCACGGATCTGGGAATGGAAATGTCACATTGACCCTTGGATGGTATTCCACTGGTGCAAAGGTTGATCATAAACTGCCATGTACATATCCATTGCTGATTTACAGTAGTGGGACATGTGTCATGCTAATGTACATCTCTGGAGAGGCAACATCTTTTATGAACCTAAAACTAGAGGTAACAACTTCATTAACAATAAAGATAATATGATAAAAGTTCAGAGCTTTCAACTCAGGAAGAGTCATGCTTTGTGGGTCAGGAAGAGCAGATTTTACCCTGCTCCCTTTACAATAGACAACAGTCTCCCTTTGCCATTCACGGCCTCCCTTTTCCTCAAGGTGATGGCAGACATCCCTACCGTCTCCAGCTATCGATGTCCTCTCCTTGCTGTGATCAAGGCAGACTTCCTTTTCTCCCACCTCCCAGTCCCCACTCTCCGTCCTGCCCATCTGCAGTGATCGCCACTCCATCTTCACTACTACCCTATCTCCCAAGCTCCTGTCTCTGGTTTGGCTCTTCTTGCTGTTTGGAGACCATTTTGAAGAATCCTTGTCTGTGGCTTCTTGCTCTTGTTTTCCATTCGGCAGCTGGCCTATCTATTTGGCTCCCCGCCAGATGGGAAACAGACCAGAAGAATTATAATGAGATCTGCTGTTTGATGTGACAGGACCCCCTGTCCTTGGCCTCATAGGTTGCCTGGATTCCTTTGCCCTCCCCACAAATATCAGGACCTTTCAGTGTGATATCGCCTGATAAAAGTAGGACAATAATTTTCCACTCCGACAGATTTCTCTTTCATTTTTCATTGCAACAAATTTTGGAAGTCAAATAATAAAATTTAATTGCGACATAACTCTACATGTTGATTCTATTTCATTAGTCTCATCTGCTGCAGAGTCACAGATGCCTCAACACAAGTTGTACCCTAGAGGGAAGAAGGCATTCTGCTGGAGATTTTTCTCCCCCAAAATTGAGGATATGCTGGAAAATGTTTTAGAGTTAAAGTAGAATTTGTAGAGGTAAGGGCTGTAAAACAAAACACAATATAGAGTAAAGGTCAATAACACTGTGAAAACACCACCAGCGTGGTTGTTTCACAACTGCTGAGAAACTGCAACAGAAGGCTGCATTTCTGCAAAGACACATGCCCATGTATGTTAATTGTGCAGATAAATGAGCCAACTGTGCACACAGAGCTGCAATAAATCACAAGTGCAATGAAGAAAGTGTTGACTGTTGTGCCTTTTGAAGTCACATGACCCAAATCTTCAGTATACTATATTAAATGAGTTTGGCTATGGTTAGATTAAATTAAAGGTTACATAATCTGCCAAGCAGCTCGTCGGTGGGGAATCATACAGTGTTTACAGAATAACTGCAGGATAAGTTCCTAATTAAAAGGCAGCGCTAAATACCAAATGACTGCACATTGTCCTTAAAAAAATGCTTCACCAAAGATACTTGTTTTGCACATTAAGCACTAATCAGCCATAAAAGATAATGTCTATTAAATAGTCTGGAGTACAGTTTGAAATTTAATGTCTAATTTTAATGCTCCATTTTATGTGTCTGAAGTGTGCTGTAGAACTTTCCACGGGATTATAACTTAATAAATAAATAGTAATTTTATTGTCTTGATAATAAAGTAAAGGAAAATATATGAATCAGTGGATGATTAAAAATTAAGATTGTAACTTTAATTGAGGGACTGATTGCATCATAAATTTAGCAGGTTGTTAGCATTATTGACAACACTTGTAGATTAAACTGCAACAATATAACTGCCTCATAACATGAGGTATTTTATAAATAATTACTTTTATAATTACAAAATTATTCATTACCATTACACCAACAGGACAATAAATTATTACAGCTGCTTTCTGCAGACCGATGCAATCAAACAGCATGTGATATCATTGACACAGCATATTTTGGTTCAAAATAGTGCAAATCAGCAAATCAAGCCCAAGTAAATGTAATGGTTTGCTGTTACACAAATCTAATACATATAAAGCAAAAGTCAAATTTTCCACTATTTCAATATTAAATGGCACAATGTTGGTTATTGCACCTAATACAGGACGTGAAAAATGGGACAGACTTTCCACAAGTGCAGTAGAGCTGCAATTCTGAAGGTGCAGTTTAGGTGTTGTGAAAAGAGCTCCTCTCAGTATCCAACCATGATGGAAGCGAGCTGGGAATGCTTGAATCTACATGGGACTTGAAAAGGAAAACACTTTCTTCTCCAGCAAGTGCATACTTGTGTTGATGACAAAAGATGCACAAACTATTAATAAATAATACTGATACTTGCACATGCATTTCACTTTTTACAATTCTGTCATATATAAATCCTGAATTTAGATGCTATCAAGTATGTAAATTAACAGTTACATTAAAAAATCAAAATATTTTCCTCTCATAGATTAGGAAGATAAATAGGAAAATGAATCATGTTTTTCCCAAGATCATCAGAAATTTTGTTGTGATGCATGCACAGCAGCATTAAAGCTGCAAGATAAGATAAGATATCTTTATTAGTCACATGTACATCAAAACACACAGTGAAATGCATCTTTTGTGTCGAGTTTTCTGGGGGCAGCCCGCAAGTGTCGCCATGCTTCCAGCGCCAACATAGCATGCCCACAACTTCCTAACCTGTACGTCTTTGGAATGTGGGAGGAAACCGGAGCACCCGGAGGAAACCCACACGGACACGGGGAGAATGTACAAACTCCTCACAGACAGGTCGGAATTGAACCCAGGTCGTTGGCACTGTAAAGCGTTACGCTAACCGCTACACTACTGTACAGTTTTTATAACAAACACAATCAATCTGTAACATAAAAAAAATTAGTATTAGAAATATGCTAGAGGTGATATCTGTTAAGTTAGTACTATATGTTTAAGTTTCTATATGTTACATTATTTACATTAAGTTGCTATAAGCTCTGATTTATGGCAAAATGAATGACAGTGTTATATTCTACTTTCGGAGACCTGAATTCAACTCAGCTTCAGGCAGCTGGGATGAAACACTTTGATAGGATCCTTTGTGAGATTGATTTTGACAGTCACAGAACAGCCCATTTCTCACAATGCAATATTTGCACTCTCTTAGCCAACTCATTCAGAAGCAAAATCATAAACTCCTGTCAATATGAAGAAAGTTATGAACAAGTACACAAAAAACACAGTCTGTTTCCCTAGAATGGAAAAAAGGTAAAAGAGATTTTGTGGAGGTTTTGAAAGCTGCAAAGATTTGAAGATTGTAGATATTGTTTTGTTTTCCCCATGAGATAGGAAATTCTTGACAAAAGGGCATATACTCAAGATGATCACCACAAGAATTAAAGAGGAAATTTCACATTCAGAGTAATGAAAAACTCAAAATGACTTACTAGATTGAAGTAGAGGTTATGGCATCATCTACAAAGGAATGGGATAGGCCCCTGAAAAGAAAGAACATGAACGACTTGAGCAAAGGTTATGGAAGTAAAGTTGATTACAGGGTTACAAGATTGTACCAGCATGACTATAGCGGACCAACTACCTTTACTTTCTGGAATTCAATTAAGTTCAAAATAGGTTAGTGGAATCTGAAAAGGAAGATTTGTTAATTATATCAATGCTTTTCAGTATTTTAATATCCAGGAATGTGTGGACTTGGAGCAGTTAAGAGCTTAATCCATGGAAGTTTACAGTGCTTTTTGAAATTGGTTCCAACCTGCCACCTTTTGGGTTTTATTGAGTGGCATGAGAGATGGCATTTTACAAGGAATGGTTGGCCTTTTAAGTATGCTGATGCCATAAGAAGTCTCTGATTTAACTTGCTCTAAGTGTGAATAACTGTATTTGGCAAGCTCAGGACCATGGTAGCTGCAGTGAGACAAGAACAAGTTTGAAAAGAAGGTATGCGCATCCTCACTACGGCTTGTGGTCCACAGGGTGCACGAACATGGTAGGGTCAGAGATTTAATTCAGACTGTGAAGAGACCAGTCCCTTGATTTGGTACCAGACCAACTCCCACAACCTACCACCATTTTCTCCAAGTGTTAGACTTGCCCATTTCCTATGGCCTATTCTGAAGTCTTGCTCTCCCAGCTGAAAGCCAGCACTCTCAAGCAGATAGTTTCACCAGCAACAAGCAATTTGCTGGAGGAACTGAGTGAGTTGAGCAGCATTTGTGGGAGGAAAGAAATTGTTGATGTTTCATCCTGATGCAGAGTTTTGACCGGAAATGTCAATAATATCTTTCCTCCCACAGATGCTGCTCCATCTGCTGAGTTCCTCCAGCAGATTGTTTGTTGCTCCAGATTCCAGCATCTGCAGGCTCTTGTGCCTCCAGATAATTTCTCTTTTTGGCTGAAATTCTCCCTTTTTGTTCTCCTTCTTTGATCATCTCTACTTCTTTTCTACCCCTCATTCCTACCCACAGCCACCTAAGATCACTCCCAGTAACTGTCCAGGGCTCTCTTTCAAATGGGGCGGCTCGTAAGGGAGATGAAAAATTTGGGAGTGGTGCAGCACTTGCATAGTGAAATATGCTGTTGAAAAACATTCACTTAACCTTGGTTCCAGATACACGACAGAATTACAGCACAGAAACTGGCCATTTGGCCCAGTTGTTCTCCACTGACTCCATACAAGCCTACCCAATACTCTTCATCTAATCTTTTTAATCTACCCCATTCCTTCCTTCCTCATCATTCCTTCTTCCTCTCCTTCTTCTCCTTAGACTGTCCACCAGAGTTGAGGATGAGATGCTTCCACTGCAGTCCTTAGGTACTAAGGTGGCCGATGAGACCAATGTGGGGAGAATAAGTTAGAGGGAAAATTAGTGAGGCATGGGATTACCCTGTGAGCTGACATTCACTCAATGGGTCAAAGTAGCCTCCTCCTGTGTTGTAAGGAAATATGGTACGTGATTGTTGACAATTAAGACGAGGTTTTTGATGGGATGGATTGGTGGTTCGTGTGGGAGGTGGTGTGATCCTTCTGCCAATATTGCTTGGCTTCCACGCATTCACAACCAAGGGACCCGATGCTTCTAGTGGTATCCTAGATGCTTCTTCTTCATTTTGAGTAATCTTGAATTATCCAGCTTTCCTTTAACTCTATGATGGGGGAGTGCACAACACTCCATAATAGGATCCTAAATATTACACAGCCAGAATCAGATTTACAATTGGTTAACTTTTTGTCTTTTTCTTATCATTTTGGCAGGTATTAAATTATTTATTTGAACTGGATGGGCAGCAGAGTGTAAAATAGGACTCTGAAACTACTGGTTAACTCTGTCTACAGTGTAATTTTGAGGCCCATGTGCTGAATATGGATGAAAGTTTATCGATCTCTGAAATACTTTCAACTTAAAATTCCATCATCAGTAGATAAGTAAAACTTGTCAAGCATTTCTGCCCCAGTGATACTTATTTACTTTTTATAATAGGTTACTGAAACCATTACAATCTTAATTATGCTTACCTTGGGATGATTAATGGTTAATATCTGAGGTGTTTTTCTACTGGATGAGGAGTAGAAGAACAGAAACAGTAGAACTACCCCTTCTCCCCAAACAGCCCCCACAATGCTAAAGGTGCTGGCATTTTTTAGGGTTACTGTGGCCTTATATAATTATGAAGAATGAATTGGAGAAGATCCACTGCAATTCACCCCCATTCTTGGCAGAGCTTTCTTTTTCAATGAAAACAAGATAAATAATGATACATGAACTGATTAATACAAACTGTATTAATACAAATGAACATAGGCAAGTTACTTGTACCAAAAATAAAAGTTGTCAGGTATGTTGAAATGACTAAACAGTCATACGTTGCTGCTGGATACCGATGATAACCTTGATCTATTTCAGTTGATACAACCTAACCCAAACTCAAATGTGTTAGCCAAAAAGAGTAAGCCTAGAATATACAGCATCTGCATAGTTAGTGTTATGAGCTTATTTCCAGAACTCTTTCAGATATTTCTATTTTTCCCAACTAGAGTTTCACATTATTTAAATTTTAATGACACAGTTCTTTTACATGCACCTTGTTGTTGTAAATGAAGTTGTTGAGTTCTGGAACACTTGGAAGATTTCAGTTGTCATATTATTTTGTGATTTTTTTTGTGTTTTCCTATTAGCTTCACTTTTTCTTTTATCTTCTCTACATGCTGTTTGTTATCTGTAGTATATGTTTCTTCTATATTTATTCTCCTCTCCACCACTATTGATGTTTCAGCTTGCCTGAGTTCACTTTCATTTTAATAATTTCTATTTCTTTTGCTTTCTTTTCTGTGGTGCTCTGCTTTCCCTGGTTTACTTATTATTATTATTTTTCCCTCTTCCCATCTTGAGTGTTTTTAAGCATTTATTTCCACTTTTCTTTTCTTATATATTCCCTGTTTTCTCCAATTTGCACTAGCAAGGTTATTCTCGATATGGCTTGACCTGCATAGAAGCTAAACCTTGCACCGTGCACTGGAACTTGTACTTGCTTTCAGAATATATAACAACTTAGTCCAATGTGGGTTTACTTCACTGCATCACCATTTGTGAATTCATTTTAACTAGATTACCTCGTGTGTCACTGGAAATTATAACTTTTAAAAGATAGATGGAAACATCAATGAGTTTATTTTTCCTTATTAAAGAAATCAGTCTGAGTTAGTGAAAAATATAATGACAAGCAATATCTTCTATCTTACAATCTCAGGGAGACTTGTTTGGATTATTTTCCATGTTGTAGGCATTTCCAGAACTTCTCGTAAAAATAATAAAGGTTTACTGCTGTTTCATAAATACAAAGAGAATAATTATGTTTTCTTTTTATTTTATTGTAATTGCATCCAGCTCAAGAGCTCAAAAGGAGCATGTTGATATCTGACCCAGGAATCCATCGCATTTGTGTGCTATGCAATCGGCTGGAAGTCAAACAGAATTGAATGTGATCACCGGTTATATATGCACTTAGCATATACTCTGAAACTGTGTTGCTGTTTTTTGGAAGGGATGAGTGGCTTCACGGCTACAATAATGAAGTGCAGATGCATGTGAAAATGCAGTCTGGACCTTGAATGTAAAAATAGATCTTAATGGCATCACTGAAGGCCTGCTCAAGTGTGAGATAAAGGGCTAGTTCTTGATAGGGTGAGTTCTTCAGTTGGTGATAGGGTGTCCTCTACTGACCATCCCACCATTCCTGATTAGATCAGAAGATTCAGCACTGGTATTTGAAACACTGACCCTGTTGGGAATTGTTTGAAGAGCCTATGCCATTGTCAGGATGTGACACAGGTGATTTAGTGCTTCCCACGTTAATCCTGAGATTATGTGCAATTTACTTTGTCTGACTGTGCAATCACACCTTTCACAACACGTGCCTGACAAAATTGCAGCCCCAGAAGATATTAGTGCAGATGCACCGCCCTGTGCCCTTTTGACACATCTTTCTATGCACTTTTACAATTTTTAGTCCATTGTTCTTCTGAAGTCATGTACTTTTATTAATATTTACATTTTATCAATATTTGGATAATAACCACTCTTAATATAGTATAAATACAAAATGCTGGAAAAACCCAGTGGGTCAGGCAGCATCTGTGGAACAAGAAACAGATTAAATGTTTCAGGTCCAGCACCCTTCATCAGAACTGGGAAAGAGGAGAAACAAATTGGTTAAGTTTCAGAGAGGGTGTGGGAGCGATGGATGGGACAAAGGGAATATCTCTGACTCTTAACACCTTTGTTGCAACAAACATACAGGAAACAATACAGGACATGTTCACACTGATGGCTGCTTCTGCAAACTGCTAATTGCAATAGTGCAATTAAATGTATTGCACAAATAAATGTATTGCACAAAAAATTAAAACAAAATGCAAAAAATACATCTTTTACCAGTGTCCCCACCCCCTTGCCACTTCATAAGAACTACCTTGATTTTGCACCTGCATTAAGTCTAGAGAGGCAACCCTGCACTACCTGTTGCCTGCCACTTTAATTCTTCATCCCACTTCCACTCTGACTCATGCATCTGCATATTTTTGTTTTTATACTTCAGAAGGACAGTTTTTAAAATATTGACACAAAATAAATTCCTGCTTTAACTAGTAAATGACTCACTGTCTTAAAATTACATTTCTGGAAGTTAACTGGACCAAGAATATTTATCAAAATCAAAATTAAAATTATTCTTGAAGCATTTTCAAAAAATAGGTTAGCTTAGAGTAAGACAAAGAACTTTTCACACTTAATGTTCAATGCCAATCGATGGTGAACTGTGTGTCAATTTATTATAGGGAGGAAGAACGCAAAGCTGTGCAGGATCCCAAATTGTCACAGTATGAATGCAGTAGTCAAAAAGGCAATGCTTATGAGAAATGAATGTGTTCCTCTTCTAATTTATAATGCGATGAACATAGGAGTCTTAAAGCTTTTAGTGTTCTTTTGTTTAACTACATACACTCCTTTCACATGTAAGATAAATCTTGATTATATAGATCCGGGAAAGTATATTTCAATTATATTACAATCACATGCATTCAACCACTTACAATAAGTGGTTGTAATGATATGTAATGATAAATTACAATCCTGTGTTTGACCTTCTGGTTAAGTAACAACCTATCTAAGTACTGTCTCACTTGACTCAACTCATTTGATGTCTCCATTGCCTTCCTCCCTACAATGCTCTTAAAAAAAGTTGAGAAAGGCCCGCATTTATGTAACATCTTCCACATTCCTTTCAGAATGTCCCAAAGCATTTTACAACCAATTAAAAACTTCTAAAATGCTGTTATTGTTGGCACATAGGCAGTTTGACTACATGGAGCATTTATAAACAGCAGTGTAATAATGGCAATTTATTTGTTGATTACAGGACAAAGATTAGTCAAGATACCAGCATAACTCCCCCAGTCTAGTTTGGGGTAGTGTTATGCAAAACGCTTGAGAGAGTAGATGGATCCCAATTTAATATCTGACATTGCAGTACTCCTTCCATACTGCACTGTAGTGCCACCCTGGATGTACCTTTAACTTCTCACTGCCACAATGTATAGGAAGGATAGGCAGGTAGGCAGAGGGGGAGGTGTGGCCATGATGGTTAATAATGATATAAAATCAATAGAAAGGAAGGACATTGGGTCAGAAGAGGCGGAATCCTTATGGGTGGAGCTAAGAAATAGCAAGGGTAAAAGGACAATAGTAGCAGTTATATATAGGCCCCCTAATAGCAGTCAGGAAGCGGACGATAAGTTGCAGTTTGAAATAGTAAAAACGTGCCAGAATGACAATGTGAAGATAATTATGGGGGATTTTAACATGAAGGTGGACTGGGAAATCCAACAAGGCAGTAGAACTCAGGAGAGTGAGTTTGTGGAATGTCTACGGGACGGTTTGTTGGAGCAACTTGTTGATGAACCCACCAGGGGATTGGCTGTTTTGGATTGGGTGCTGTGTAATGAACCGGAGGTGATTAAGGAACTAAAGGTAAAGGAACCATTGGGAACTAGTGACCACAATATGATTGAGTTCAGTTTCAAATTTGAGAAGGAGAAGCTGATAACTGGTGTATTGATATTTCAGTGGAACAAAGGAAATTACAGTGGTATGAGTTGGAGTTACAGTAGGAGTTGGCCCAAATTGATTGGAAGAGTAAGCTAGCTGGAGGGACGGCGGAGCAGAAATGGAAGGAATTTCTACAAGTAATAAGGAAAATGCAGGATAGATATATCCCAAGAAAAAAGGTTTTGAATGGAAAAAAGGCACAAATGTGGATAACGAGAGAGGTGAAGGCTAAAATAAAAGCAAAAGGGAGGGCATACAAGGAAGCAAAAATTAGTGGGAAAACAGAAGACTGGGAAACTTTTTAAAACTTTTTAAAAACCTGCAGAAAGAAACTAAGAAGGTTGTTAGAAAAGAAAAGATGAATTATGAAAGGAAGTTGGCAGGTAACATTCGAAATGGTACTAAGAGTTTTTTTAAATATATAAGGAGTAAAAGACAGATACGGGTTGATATAGGACCAATTGATAATGGTGCGGGAGAGATTATAATGGATGATAAAGAGATGGCAGAAGAACTAAATGAGTATTTTGCATCGTTCTTCACTGTGGAGGACATCAGCAATATACCGGTTAGTCAGGGGTCTCATGGAATGGAACTGAGTTCAGTTAAGATTACCAGAGAGAAGGTGCTAGGAAAACTAAATGGGCTAAAGACTGATAAGTCTCCCGGACCGGATGAGGTGCATCCCCGGGTTCTGAAGGAGGTGGCTTTGGAGATAGCGGAGGCACTGGTGATAATTTTCCAGGAATCGATAGACTCTGGCATGGTTCCTGAGGACTGGAGGGTCGCAAATGTAGTTCCACTGTATAAGAAGGGTGGGAGGCAGCATAAAGGAAATTACAGACCTATTAGTCTGACGTCAGTGGTGGGAAAGTTATTGGAATCGATCCTCAGGGATGGGGTTATGGATTACCTAGAGGTGCAAGGCAAGATAGGTCCTAGCCAACATGGTTTTGTGAAGGGAAGATCCTGCCTGACCAACCTATTGGAGTTTTTTGAAGAAATCACAGGTAGGGTGGATAAGGGAGAGGCGGTAGATGTTGTGTATTTAGACTTTCAAAAGGCCTTCGACAAGGTGCCGCACAAGAGACTGATTAATAAGATGAGAGGTCATGGAATTACAGGTAGGATAACAGAATGGGTGGAACATTGGCTGGTTGGCAGGAAGCAAAGGGTGGGAATAAAAGGATCTTGTTCTGGTTGGGTACCGGTTGCTAGTGGTGTTCCGCAGGGGTCGGTGTTGGGGCCGCTTCTTTTTATCTTGTACATTAACGATTTGGATGATGGAGTAAATGGTTTTGTGGCTAAGTTTGTGGATGACACCAAGATAGGTGGAGGAGTAGGGAGTATTGAGGAGACAGGAAGGTTGCAGAGAGACCTAGATAGTTTAGGAGAATGGGCAAGGAAATGGCAGATGAGATTCAATGTTGAGAAATGTGCAGTTGTACACTTTGGAAACAGAAATAAACGGGCAGATTATTATCTAGAAGGAGAGAAAATTCAAAGTACAGAATTACGAAGGGACTTGGGGGTACTCATGCAGGATACCTTAAAGATTAACCACCAGATTGGATCAGTGGTAAGGAAAGCGAATGCTATGTTGGCATTCATTTTGAGAGGTATAGTGTATAAAAGTAAGGAAGTGTTGATGAGGCTCTACGGGGCACTAGTGAGGTCTCATTTGGAATACTGTGCACAGTTTTGGGCCCCATATCTTAGGAAGAATGTGCTGATGTTGGAGAGGGTTCAGAGGAGATTTACGAGGATGATTCCCAGAATGAAAGGGCTTACGTATGATGAGAGTTCGTTGGCTCTTGGACTGTACTCACTGGAGTACAGAAGAATGAGAGGGGACCTCATAGAGACAACTAAAATGTTGAAAGGACTGGACAGACTAGATGTGGCTAGGCTGTTTCCCTTGGTGGGTGAGTCCAGGACCAGAGGGCACAATCTTAGAATTAGAGGGTACAGGTTTAAAACAGAGATGAGGAGAAATTTCTTTAGCCAGAGGGTGGTGAATTTGTGGAATTCCTTGCCAGGTACAGCAGTGGAGGCCAGATCATTGGAGGCGTTTAAGGAAGAGATAGATAGATATCTAAATAGTTGGGGTATCAAGGGATATGGGGATAAGGCCAGAAATTGGGGTTAGAATAGTTTTTTTTCACCTGCCCCCCCCAATTTCTCATTTCTTTTTTTTCCCTTTTCCTTGGAGCAGACTCAATGGGCCGAATGGCCTACTTCTGCTCCCTTGTCTTGTGGTCTTGTGAATATTCGTTATGAATGTTAGATAGCATATCCCTCCTTGAATAAAGTCCTCATTCCTAATCTCACATATTCTCTCTAAGCGTCACTGTTTTTCCATCCCTCTGATTTTCATCCTTGCTTTCATGCCTCTGATTATCCTCCAAATGCCTCCAAAGTCCATCTGAAGCAGCTGTGCGCCCCCCCAACCCCCAGCGTGCGCGCGTGTGTGCGGACACACACACACACACACACACACACACACACACACACACACACACACACACACACATATCTCCATTTCATAACTGGTGAATGCTTTCTCACTGGTTCCCTGGACTTTCCTACCATTCAGTTCCCTGGAACTGCCAATTCCATTATTGTTTTCTCTGTTTGTAACCCTGCCAACTCAATCTCTATAATTTGTGAACAAAATAGCTAACAACTGTTCAATAAAAACATCACTGAGTTTGGAATTACTAGCTAAAGACAACAGGAGTCCTTGACAAAAGTTCGCCTTAAAACTATGAATCCATTTCAAAACTTTTTTTTCCTCTTATTTTTCATTCACTGTCCATTTTCTTCCATCCTAGAATTCCCTACCAATAGTACTGTGGGAGTATCTTAGCAAAAAGAACAACAGCAGTTTAAGAAGGCAACTCACCACCACTTTCCCAGGGACAATTATGGATGGACAACAAGTGCTGCGTTTGCTAACAATGCCCTCATCTCATAACTGAGAACCTGCCATACTTCCTGTGCATGAGGATACAAGTCAAAATGTGGTCTGCATTTCCATGCAGTCCATGATAATTTAAAAATAATTGTGATTGCTCACAAGTTTCACCAATATTTACAACAAACTTAATTTACAATGGTATTGACCTATGATGTTATTGCCTCTTTTGTCATTAGTCGTTGGGTTAAAGTTAATTGGTGCACATATTAACCAGTTCAGTTTAGTACTTTACACATTATAGAGAAGGGACTGATTACACAAGGAAGATACTGGAGGATGATTTTCAGCTGATGTACCCGATAAATTGGCTTATCATTATCAACCATAATATCCAGAAGATACAAAAATCAGCAATTATGTGTTTTTTAGACTACACCACTGAACTCTGAAGTGCGTGTTACTGAACTAGGGAGTAGGCTGCTCAAATGCCTAATTCAACAATGTTAAAATAATGACATTTTTCAGACCTTACTACCTTATTCATAGAGTCATACAGCATGGAAACAGGTCCTTCAGTGCACTGAGTCCACACCGACCATCAAGCAGCTATTTAAACTAACATAGTGCGGAAGCTTCACAACCTCTATTGTAAATTCTCTTTGTAGACCTCTGAGATTCTCATGCTCTGCTCATTCTATTAGGACCACATTCGCTTATGAATTGGGTGGTAATGTAGCAGATGCTACCGCAATGCGAGAACAAAGACACGAGTCTGCAAGCTGTGGAACAAGACTGATTTATTTACCCGCCTTGTGCGGGCCTTTTAAGCCGCGCGGTTCCCGCCTTCCAAAAACAGAAATGATGTACGTGCTACGTCATCGAAATCTTTTCGCGCCCACGGGGTCTCCCCCGTCACTCAGGGAAGACAAAGGCCCAGCGCCATCTTGGGCCCCGCCGCTCCGACGACACGCGCCCCGACCGCTGAGCTGGTTCGCCTGCGCGAGCGATGAGTCGCCACAGTAAGGCGATTTGATCATTTAACCTTTGGAAGGTCACAAAATGATTATGACTAAGAAAGATGGTCTGATACACATTATTTCATCTATTTAGTTTATTATAGGAATTGATGAGCCCCTTTGCAGCATTAGTTGTTTGCTAAAATAATAACAAGGTGTTTGCCTCCACCAACCCACTGATAAGTCAGTATTGATCATGGTGGACTAGAATTCCACTAAGGAGCTGCTCTTGCTTTTTGCTATAATTTTGTTGGGGTTTTCTGCTGCAAGGTAATGAAGTTGGCACAGTAGAGTACAAACAGCAACAAAGACATGATTCATCATGTTACACGATGATACATTCATTCGGAAAAGGCCTGGTGACTAGACTAGCGCCCTTTTCCCACCCCTAATTCCCTCAAGAAGCTGATAAATGAACCACCTTTTTGAACTGATACAATCCTCCCCAGGGTTACAAGTATATCTACAGGGCTATTAAGTGTGGAACGTCAGGGTTTTGACAACACGGTGATAGGAGAATGGCGTTATATTATTAAGGCAAAATGGTATATGATTAAGAAGGTATGTTGCAGGTAAGCAGTGGATCCCTATATACCTGCTGCCTTTGACCACCTATATGTAAAGGCCAAGGATTCGGGAGGAAGCTTTGACATATTTCTGCAATCCATTTTGAAGATAATGCACACTTCAACCATAATGCAGCTTTAGTGAAAGAAGTGAAGTTTAAATAGAGTGGCTAATGGGCCCTGGGTACCACTGAACTCTTAAAGTTGCTGCTGGAGCTACACTCATCCAGGCAAGTGATGAGTCTTTCCTCACACTCATGCCATGTCTCATGGATAGTAGAAATACTTTGGAGGAGTCAGGAAGTGAGTCATTCACAACAGAATAAAGAACAACTGATCTGCTACTGTGGTTATTTGGCTGATTCAGTTAAATTACCGGTCAGTGATGATCCCATAATTTTGAAGACAGAGGACTTAATGAAGGAAATCTCAAGGGTGATTACACTCTTTTACTGGAAATGTTGATTGCATAACAGTTGTGCACTACAAAAATTACCTTCCATGAGCTCATAACTGAATGTTGTGAAGGTTTTGTAACGACTAGGCAGACATGCACTGCCTCATTCAATAAGGAACTACAGATGGAATTGAGCATTGCGAAATCATCAACAAACTTCATGACTTCTGATCTTATGATAGAGGGAAGATCATTGATGAAGCTGGTTGGCGTGATTACTGCAGTTATGTTCTGGAGGGGAGATAATTGACTTTCAACAACCATCATTCTTTATCCAGGGAATGATTCCAGCTCTTGATTTGAAGTGACTTCAGTTTTACTCAGGTTACTTGACGCCTCACTAGACATAATTCTGCCTGGTTCATGGCTAGTTACTGTCAGTTCACCTCTGAAGTTCAGCCCTTTTACCATGTTTGGGCTGCAGATGTAATGCATTCTGGAGCTGACTAGACCTGGCGGAACTCAAACTGAGCATTAAAGAGCAGCCTAACAGGGAGTGCCACTGAACAAATTGTTAATGATATCTGAATCTTCCATCATCCTGCTATCCTGCTTTCCATAAGCAGGTCATCCCTTGACATCCTTCCATACTGTAAGCAAGATACTGGTGTGACAACTGTACTCAGAGGAATTGTGGCTAACCTGAAGTAAACATCTTCAGCACTACACCTGGGATGTTGTTGGGGCCCTTTGTATTTGCTATGTCCAATTCCTGTACAAGTTTCTTGATAATACATAGTGTCAATCAAAATGACTGCAGTTGATCTTTTGTTATGATGGGGACCTCAGGAGGAGACATATCAACCATCCACTTGGCTCTTCTCTGGCTGAAGAATTTTGCTAAGCCTGCAGCATTTCATTAGCAATGACATGCTGGACTTTGCCATTGTTGAGGACTGAAATGCTCATGGATCTTTCTATTTCATTAATCGCGTCATTGTCCACCACCATTCCTGACTGGGTATGACAAGACTGATCTCTGATCCTTTGGTTGTAGGATCACCTAGCTCTGTCCATTGCATGCTACCTTTGCTGTTTAGATTACATATGTATGGTATATGTTTAGACTGCACGGTACAGTTTTTTGGGTGGTCCATCAGGTGCTGCCTGAACATGCTCTTCTGCATTCCTCATTTCACCAGGTATGTTCCTCTGGCTTGATATTAACAGTGGAATAAGGAATGCACCTTTCACAAATTATAGATTACAGCGAAATATAGTTCCACAATTTATGCAATCCCTTATGGACACTCAGTTATGAGCATGCTCCTTTGCACAGATCTAGCCCATCTAACGTGGTAGTAGTGTCACACAACATATTGAATGCCTTCTTTGTGTGAGGGTGGGGCTTTTCTCCATAAGAACTGTGCAGTGGTCATTTTCACCAGTACTTTCATACACTCATGTATCTGCAACAAGTAGATCAGTGAGAATGCTTTCTGCTCAAGTCTGTCTGGAAGCTTCAAGGTTTCAAGATGCATCCAACTCTGTTGATGATGGTGCTTGAGAGGTAATCCTACCATTGGACATTGACGCTCCCAACCAAATTACAATTTATGGCTTTACTGTTGCCAGTGTTTCTTCCAAGGGATCTTCAGCATGATTTACCAGTGGAAGGAGGGTTTTAAGTGATAATTAGTAGGTTTTGTTGACCTTGCTCAACCTGATGTCATGAAACTTCTTGGCTGTTGAGGACAATGTCGAGGACTCAATGAGTCAATGTTGAGGACTCCCAGAGTCATTGCTTCCTGATTGTTTACTACTGTGCCATGGTGGGTTCATCCTCCTGATGTAATTGGACACACAGGTCTGATGATACATGTGTCTGGCACTTCAGCTTAAATGTAAAGAAGAACTTTCTCCCATAGTTATTCCCAGTGCCTATTATTTCTACTTGCCCAATATAATTTAAGTACATTTTCCAGATTTACCTTGTAATATCATTTGGTACCTTATATCAGTAGAATCACTCCTCACTTGCCCTTTCCCATAGTTCAGAACTCTGGCACTAGGGATCAGTCTTGTGGCTTTTCTCTGACTCTGTTATTAATGTTGTGCACAGGATACTTTTTGTCATAAATTTTATTATTTTTTGTGTTATTGGATGTCTTGACTTTTCTACTGAATATTTCACTCTTGCTTTTTTTACTTCAACTCATGAGCTAAATTTAGTTTTACTTTTTAAAGGATTTTTTTTAACTATGTGGCGACTCACCATTTAGTCGGGCGAACCGGCTCGGCAGTCGGGTCACGCGGCGTCGGAGCGACGAGGCTCAAGATGGCGGCGGGCCTCGTCTTTCCCGAGTGACGGGGAGAACCCGCGCGCGGGAAAGTCTTGATGACGTAGTACTTACGTCATTGCCGGTTGCTTTGGGCGGGAACAGTCTCCCTTAAAGGGCCCGCGCAAGGCGGGAAAATAAACCACTTCTGTTCGACAATCCTCTGACTAGCGTTTTGTTTTATTTCGCGGTAGCAACCGCTACATTGGTGACCCCGACGGTCCAAATGGATTTTGGACCCGCACAAAGGCCTACAGGAATTCCTTGGGATGGTCAACTTTTACCATCGGTTCATCCCTGCAGCAGCCCGTATCATGCGCCCTCTGTTTTCGCTGCTGGCTGGTAAGGGCAAGGACATCAAGGGCTGCGGCTGCTTTCGTTAAGGCCAAAGATGCCCTGGCAGACGCCACGATGCTTGTACACCCTAGGACTGACATCCCGACTGCCCTCACGGTGGACGCGTCCAACACCGCGTTGGGTGGGGTACTGGAACAGCTACTCGAAGGCCGCTGGCAACCCTTGGCATTTTTCAGCAAGCACCTTAGACCGCCCGAACTGAAGTACAGCGCTTTTGATCAGGAACTTCTAGCACTGTATCTGGCGGTCCGGCATTTCCGATACTTTCTAGAAGGCAGGCCTTTTACTGCTTTCACCAATCATAAGCCTCTGTCCTTTGCCTTCTCCAAAGTCTCCGATCCCTGGTCAGCTCGTCAGCAGAGACATTTATCCTACATTTCCGAATTCACAACTGACATCCAACATGTCTCCGGAAAGGATAATGTCGTTGCTGATGCACTTTCCAGACCAACCATCCACAACCTATCCTTGGGTGTCGACTACTCGGCCCTAGCTGACGCACAGCAAGCCGACGACGAACTGCCCAGCTACAGAACCGCAGTCTCGGGTCTGCAGCTCCGAGATTTCTTGGTTGGTCCAGGTCAGCGGACCCTACTTTGCGACATTGCGACTGGTCAGCCCCACCCTATAGTCCCTGCAGCCTGGCGTAGAAGCATTTTTGACTCGGTACATGGGTTGGCGCACCCATCCATCAGATCTACTGTCCGACTGGTCGCCAGCAAGTTTGTCTGGCATGGCCTGCGCAAACAGGTCAGTGAGTGGGCCAGGACTTGTCCGCACTGCCAGACGTCAAAAATCCAGCGACACACCAAGGTCCCACCACAGCAGTTCGAGCCCACCCGTAGGAGGTTCGACCACATACATGTCGACCTCGTGGGCCCTCTGCCGGTTTCAAGAGGAGCCTGGTACCTCCTTACCATCGTGGACCGGTTCACGAGGTGGCCTGAGGCAACCCCCCTGACTGACATCACAACTGATTCCTGCGCCCGGGCGCTGCTCACAACTTGGGTCTCACGTTTTGGTGTTCCGGCCCACATCACTTCAGACAGAGGCACCCAATTCACTTCCAGTCTCTGGGCTGCATTAGCGAACCTGCTGGGGACGCAGCTGCACACCACCACGGCCTACCATCCTCAATCAAACGGGTTGGTGGAACGTTTTCACCGCCATCTGAAATCAGCCTTGATGGCCCGCCTGAAGGGTCCTAACTGGGTTGATGAGCTGCCTTGGGTCCTGCTCGGCATACGCACTGCCCCCAAAGAAGACCTCCGCACTTCGTCAGCTGAGCTTGTGTACGGGGCGCCCCTAGTTGTCCCCGGGGATTTCATACCTGCCCTTTGGGACCAAGGGGAACAACCCCCAGCAGTCCTACAAAGACTGCGCGAGAAGGTTGGCAACTTGGCCCCGATTCCCACCTCACGGCATGGTCAAGCCCCATCCTGCCAGCCCAAGGAACTACGGGACTGTAAGTTTGTTTTCGTTCGCAGGGGCACACCTCGGGCGCCATTGCAACGACCATATGAGGGACTGTTCCGAGTCATACGGAATAACGGATCCACCTTTATTTTGGACATTGGAGGCAGGGAACAGGTTTTCACGGTGGACCGCCTCAAACCGGCCCATTTGGATCTGCAACAACCTGTCGAGGTTGCAACGCCGCGACGCAGAGGCCGGCCCCCTAAGTGGCAGCTGGCACAGCCCGCGGACCTTGGGGACTGTATCGCCGGTTCTGGGGGGGGTTGTGTGGCGACTCACCGTTTAGTCGGGCGAACCAGCTCGGCAGTCGGGTCGCGCGGTGTCAGAGCGACGAGGCCCAAGATGGCGGCGGGCCTCGTCTTTCCCGAGCGACGGGGAGAACCCGCGCGCGGGAATGTCTTGATGACGTAGGACTTACGTCATTGCCGGTTGCTTTGGGCGGGAACAGTCTCCCTTAAAGGGCCCGTGCAAGGTGGGAAAATAAACCACTTCTGTTCGACAATCCTCCGACTAGCGTCTTGTTTTATTTTGCGGTAGCAACTGCTACAACTACAGCTTTTTCTACAACAATTTTTACTCTAAACTACTTGTTTAAATTGCAGTCAGCAGAACGATCAGCTTGTGAATTCCTTGAGGATCCCTGTGGTGCTGTTAGATTTATATGGGGAAATGTAGTTTCTGTGGAAATAAATGCAACTGTGATCACATTGAGTCATTTGACATTCATTTATCCTCACTTTATAAGGTATGTGTTCAGCTGTAAGCTTAATAATCAGAAAAAAACCTGTTATTACTGCCTTCACCACCTACAACAGCAAGGTCAACACCAAGTTATGTCAATACTGACAAATTCAGATAATTTTCTCTCCTGGGGAAGAACTGCCCATGACTGTGAATAGTCAGGAAGTGAAACTCCTGTTCCAAAGTCAGAACTGAGAACAGCGACACTTTGGAGCAAAATAAGGTGGTTGGTTCCTCAGTGGTAGAAGATTTCTACTATAAACAACAATGCAAAAAGAAAATATCTCAATTCCATTGATATCCAGAGCAGCAGAACTAAATCATAGAAGAGTATGTTCTGCAGCCCACTAGAAGCAGGGTTGCCTATCACCAGCAGCGATAATCCCTTATTTCAAGGATGATTTTCGCAGATTCAAACATAGGTTCCAAGATGACTCAGGAGTCTACTGCTGGAATTACAAACCTATATGATTAGGTGCAGGCATCTCTTAGCTCACTAGTTGCCTCAGCAGTGAGTTTTTTTTCCTTTCCCTTCCTCTTCTTTTTCCTTTAAGCTTTTGAGAGCAGAGTGCTTCCTGAAGCAGGCTACAGCCTGAAGGAAGCCGTGTCATGATTGAGGCCAATTGAGGGCTTCTCCTCCCAGATTATTGTGCCAATAACTGTACTCTTGAGATATGCTTTTCAGTGCATCTTTGTAGACAGGACAAACATGGGTAGGTTGGGAGTAGAGGGCTTGTTTGGCAAGATGAGAATCTGATATCTGCACAAAAAGTCTGGTCCAGTGCCATTGATGCCCAAGTTTCATCACCTCAACACTGGTGGCATTGGCTTCAGTGAGGATTGATTTCACACCTAATGTGAGGTACCATTGGTGCAATCATCAACTTTATACAGACGACTCCCATGTTACAGCTGCTTGGCTAATAGAAATTTGCCATCACAAAATTCACAAATCATGACCCAAAAATTTGAAATACAGAATAAAATTCACTCTTACAGAATTTATGTGAAAGAAGTAAATAAATAAGCACACTTTTTCAACTCGCATTTCTTGATGCATGCACAGGTGACAGAGCTTCGCATTATGGAAAATCACAATGCTATTTTCTAGGAACACAAGCCCCCTCCCTCCTTAATGTGGGGCTCACCTGTACTCCTCTGTGGCTGTAAAAACTGGTAACTTTCTGTCAACAGTGCCATCTTTATTGTGCATAAGTCCAATTGATATCAATATGATTTGAAACAGCAGTCTGATTGTTTACAACATTCAATTTGATATCAGGCGTATTAAGGTATCAATGCAGACATAACTAATAACGAAAGTTAAGAGCGCTGTGAACAGACTTGGAAACTAGATCTAAATGAAGCTCACGCCTTCTGAATTCTGGTGACTATACTACTGGCATACTTGCATAGAAACGTTGTTAGTTGAAGAAATCAGGCAGGCCCTGCCAAAGTCTTTGGACATAATTATGTAAACATGTAGGGGAGGACCCAAGCAAAATGGTAATGAAGGGATGCACTTTCGTTCTTAAGATGAGGGTGGAATAGGAGAGGAAGGGACATGGTGTGGGTTCCAGGATAGCAAAAGAATAACTGAAGATAACTAGCTGCTGGGAAAACTTGCTTAGCAATCACTGATTTTTAACACGTTTAATTATTTTTGGATCAACAATGCTATGCTCAGCAGCACAATTTAGCATTATGCCCATGATCATCATGTTCACCACAACATTGAACTAACTCACCACCATAAGTCAACATCACCTTCTCTACTACCTTAATTTCGGATTGTGTTGAGAAAAGTGTGACAATTTTATTTCCCCACGGATGTTCATTGATTATGCTTCTGGCTTCCTATTTGTTCTTTTCATAAAAAATTGAGCTTCTTGGATTGTCACTGAAAAGAGAGAATCTTTCTTTCTAAACCTGTTCTAAACTATTCATAGCATTGCAAGTGTCATTTGATCCCTCCTAACTTTCTCTATTTTAGAGAAACAATAGTATATTTTAATCTTTCCATTATAATTATAGCCTCCCATTCCTGGCATCATTCTAGTGAATCTTTGTATACAAATTCTTCATATGGCACCAGTATCCTTTCTCTAGTGTGCAAATGCATGCAGTTATGGCACGACCATCAATTTAATTCCATTTTTTCTATGTAATATAGGAAAATACTTCCACTGACGAGGCTTTAATGCAAAGGCTTAACTTAGTTTAGTGCCTAGTGAGTTTCACTGAAAACCACTGAATTTTTAACTTCATGTACTTTCAAAATTAGTTTTACATCTGGAGGATGATTTGAAAAATTACACTTTTAATTTACTGGTATAAAAAGTAAATCACATTGTGTTAACAATGTAATTTATCCAATACAAATGTATTCTTTCCCCAGCATGCAGGGGTAGAGATATCTACATTTATTCTGAGTAGCTTTATATTGCAAAATCTTCTTGAGATAACTAAACTGATGAATTTCACAACTGTAGAAAGTGGGGCTTGGCAGATATTTCAATAGAAGTAAATATTAGGCATACCGTATAATGACTGGTAATGCCAGGTATATGATTGGACTAAGAACATCTTGTGTGACTTAGTGTCAAATATTGTCTGAAAGACCTCTTTTAGAATGCATTGTGATGTTTCTATTACTTTAAGTATGTTCTACAAATGCAAACTGTTTAAGACTTGTTTAAAAGTGGTTGCGGTTTAGCCAAATTTCTCTTTAAAATGCAAATTTTCAGCTCACAGAAAATGGACAGAAAAGTTTAAACCGTTTAATGACTGTCAGCTAAATGCAGAGAACCCTATTAGACTATCACCCATATTATTTACTGAATTACGCAAAGAAAAATACTTGTATGTTTCAAAATGAATTGTTAGGAAAGAGGATAATAAGTTTATAATTGGTCTCCAGCCCACTAAAGATTTCCAGAGTACATTTTAAAATCCATTGAGACTGCTAAGTTAATGATCTAATTGCTTTTCTTTTGTCTGTAAATTGTTCATAAATGTGAATATTGAAAAAGATTACCACACTGAAAGAGGTGCTTAATAATCACCATTTTAAAAAAAAATCTATTAACAGACCTTAGAATAAACATTACTAACCTGGTCCAGCACACTTCTTCCTCAGTGTTTCAAAGTTACTGGTCAACTTGCCCTGGGAGCCCTTTTATCTGACAGCACTACATTAGTCTTGATTGCACACAGCAATCAAGACTAATGTAGTGCTGTCAGATAAAAGAGGCTTGGGCCAAGAGGCTCAAGGAGGAATATTGGTGATCTGCCATGGCTTAAAATCTTCTCTTAATTTGATGTTTGTATCATTGTGAGTTGAACATGTTTTTGTTGGAGATATCTTTGTTATTTTCCACTGTATCTCCAGATCCTCTTATTTATCTTTCTGTTTTGATTCTTTTTTGTTTCTGTAGTGGGATTCTCTATAATGTGCAGTGTGTCCATAAAGTTATGCATTGTTGGGTGTGACTTCCCTGTCCTTATCTCTCTGACATATTCCTGTACTACTGCCTGTACTTTTATCAATGGCAGAGCAGGTTGAGAAATGTGGTTAAAAAAGCATGTGGGACACTGCAACTTAAAATTGGCAGGAATCATAGAGGTCCTTTGTGAATAGAGATCTCTGTGGAGATTTTAAGAGTCAGGAAACCTCCTGGTAAAAGGATGGTTAGTCTGGAATGAAGGAATTTTTATGGGGGAAATGTGATCATTTGCGCAGAGGCTGGAAGGTTCCTTTAATTTAATTAGTTGCAAGTTAATTTTATTATAAGGTGCAGATAGTTTAAATAGTTTTGGATGTGAGGTGTAGCTTTGTTGTGAAAAAGGTTGAAGAAAGTGTCAAGGTGATTATGCAGCCTTGTTTTTACACCAGTCTTCACTGAGATTGGCTCTGTTGTCGGTCTGTTGATGAGGTTCATCCCAGTGAAAGCAGACAATGATGATGAAATTCACCATTACCTTCAAATAGCCAGCACAGCCTTTGATTGATTGAAAAAAATTAATGTTTAAAGATCAAGACCTCATGCCTAGCAAATAAACTGATAGTCTAGCAGGCAACAGTGATCACTGCTCTCCTATATGCTTCTGTAACCTGGATCACCTACAGCAGACACAGAAAGGCACTGATGCTGTTTCTGCAAAATTCTCCAAATTCACTGGAAGGAAAAGCAAACCAATGTTAGTGTCCTCTCCCAGACCAACATTCCCAGCATTAAGGCCCTGGTTACACACAGTCACTATGTTGGGCAGGTCATGTCATTCGCACGCCTGACACCAGACTCCTGAAACACTGGGCTCTGTTACAGGAATAGATTATCAGGTGGTCAGAGGAAAGGGTTCAAGGATATCCTTCTTGAAAAAATGAAACATTGGCAGTGACTCTTGGGAATATTTGGCCCATCTTTGGCTTCAAGTGGAGAAGGAGCATTTGGGGTGGCATTAAGTCAAAAGCACACAGAAGCCCTGTGTAAATAGCAGAAGCAACAGACCAATTCAAGCACATCTCCTGCTTCATTTCTTGCCATGCTGGTCTCATCAGCTACCTCAGAAGCCATAAACCCTGTGTGGAAACAAGTCACCTTCAATTCCAAAGACTGCATATGAAAAGAAGAAGAAATAGCTTTGGCAAAACTAACAGATTTCTGGTAGCTTGGTCCAGCAGAGGTTTTTATACCGTCATTGTAAATTCGAAAGAGAGGAATCCATAAGTACAAGTCAGGAATTTAACATCCAAAATAAGATTCAATATTAGAATCGTCAACAGTATTCAAACAGTGGCAGATGATATTTTTCATAGGCTGATCAGCTATTGTGAGAAAGAAATGAGGAAAGAATGAAGTCAAAGAATTAGGCAGGAAGTCAAAGATTTCGGAATATTCCATTGATAAAGTATAGTATAGCTGACATGCTCAGCTAGTCATGTAATATTTGCTCATATCTAAAACTAACTGTGTGATATTTGAATGGTGTGACCACTCATTGTTTTTAACAGTATATAATTAGATTAATTAATGTTTCTTATTATCAGTCACAGATTAACTTTATAGCTATTTGAAATGTGCATTAATTTTCATCAAAAAGGTGATGTATCAGTAAATATGCATTAATTTCAGGAATGATCCTACAATTTAAAGTCCTTTATGTGTAGGTGTCACCACAGAACACTTCATACACAGGGTGTAACTTTAGTTAATGCATTTTAAGATACATGTAAGAATTATCCAATGTACACACACATTGGATAACACCAGTTTGCAGTACTCTCATTTCATTTTGCTAATCTTGTGAAGTCATTAAACCTCACCTTGCATTGAAGAGAGTCTCCAGGAATTAAGTACTTCCCATTAAGTAGCATGTGGCCCAGACAATATTAATAGCAGCCCTCCTGTTATATATACATCCCCATTTTTGCAGGATTCAAAATTTTACTACAAATTTTCAAAATGAGATCTGGCTCTCAAATTTACCAAAATGTAGAATATTTACTGTAGTCTGACATTGTAAATGTGACACGAATAACTTTAATAATCTGTATTGACCATATTTAAGTTTAATTTATTGCATATGCTTTCATAAAAACTAGGCTAAATTACAATGACATAGCAGATATGCTACATAATTAAACAAATCAAACTTTGTGTTTTTTTATGTTTCCTTTGCCACATACAAAGTGTGGGACTACATTAAAAATTTTACATTTTTTATGTGCTGCATGATTGCTGCTCAGCACATGGATTTGTAGATACAAGGCACTCAAGTGATATGAGCCTTCAGTGAGAAACTAAACATGAGGTAGAGAACCAGCATGAGTTTAACTGAATGACTCCCATTTCTTAAGTTCTTATGTTCTTAGCTGCCAAATGGCAAACTGGATTGTTTCTGTAGGTGAGGCCAGGTGAGCTTTTGAGAGTGGAAGAAATTATAGAAGAATTAAGGAATGATAGGGAACATGACATTAATGTCTCTGGGAATTGGAGATGGAATTCCCAATAGTATTGGCCTGTAATTTGGTTTGCACTTAATTTGTTTTTCTCATGAGATTTTGTGATTTGGAATTACGTTAAAATAGATTGCAAGCCGTATTTTGAGATTTCTGAGTAACAAGTAAATTCATTAGTAAATTTTCAGTTAAATTGCTGCTACAGGTTCATAAGACAGCAGGTCTATCTTAAAAATATTTCTTCTTAATTCTCTCCTGGATTCCTTGCTATTTTAAGGTCATAAATACTTAATCTGCTCAGCAATTGGAACATCTCCAGGGTAACCCAATTAAACCCTTTCACTTTTCTAAAGAATATCTCCAGGTCACTGCTCACTTCTACTTTTTTGTAGGAAACTCCAACCTTTTCAATTTTTGCAATAGTTCCAATCAATTTCATTGTCCCGACTTTCTGAAATTTAAACTGTTCCCAATTCTCAAGTTTGCTACTTTGTCTGACATTATTTATGCTCCTTTTTGGATCTAATACTATCCTTAATTTGTTTTGTTAGGCATGATTAGCATTAGGGTTAGAGTTGTTTTTCCTTTTTTTAATGTTAGGTAAGAATCTATAATTGTTGTAGTCCCTGTGTTTGTTCCCTTTGTTTACTTTTAGGGCTCTAGATTTGGATTGAACCACTTCACTTTTCATCTGAATGAAGAATTCTCTCATGTTATGGTCACCCTTCCCTAATGGATCCTGCAGAACAAGATCATTAACTAAACCTTTCTCATTGCACAATACACAGTCTCAGACAACCTGTTCCTTAGATGGCTGCTCAAAGCACCATTCTGTACGTTTACACTAGTCTTTTGTAAATGTTGCACTAAGGCACCAAGATTCCTTTGCTTCTCAGAGTTCTGCAATATCTCACTGTGTATAAAATATGCTTCTTTTTTATTTTTCCTGCCAAAATGGACATTTCCATATTTGCCCACATTATATTCCATTGCCAGATCTTTGCCCACTCACTTAGCCTATCTATATCCCTTTGTGGGGACTTTCTCTCAGTTTCACTGTCTCCACCACATCTGTTCTCAAGATGAGGCTTTCCATTCCAGCAATTTTGAAATGTCCTTTTTCAGGAGAAGTGGCTTCCCCTCTATTGTGGCTGATGGAGCCCTCGTTTGCAATTCCTCCATTTCCTGTACTTCTCCACTCACAGCCCCTCCCCCCAGACAGAACAGAGATAAGAGTTCCCTCGGTCTTCGCCTCTCACCCTACCAGTCTCCGCATTTAGCACTTCATCCTTTGTCTCACTGGTCTCTACGCCTCGTCTCTCACCTCCGTCCAGGGACCGAAAAAGCCCTTCTCGGTTAGGCAGAGATTCACATGCATCTCCTTCAACTTTGTCTGTTGCATTCCGTGCTCCCAATGTGGCTTCCTTTACATCAGCGAGACCAAGCATAGACTTGGTGACCGTATTGCTGTGGTCTGTGCTCTGTCCGCAATGGCCATCCTGACTTCCTGGTCGCATGCTGTTTCAACTCCCTTTCCCATTTCCATAGTGACCTGTCTGTCCTCAGCCTCTTCCGCTGCCAGGGTGAGGCCAAATGCAAACTAGAAGAACGACAACTCATATTCCGCCTGGGTGTTCCACAACCTGATGGTACACAGTGAATCTTCCAGTTTTAGGTAACCTGCACTCCCTGTGCTCCCTTCTCACTCTTTCTGATCCATCCTGGTTCTCTCAACACCCCCCTCCCAACCCCTCCTTCACCCAGTTTTGTTACCTACCCCACTTGGTTCCGTCTGCCTATCACCCACATACGACCCACTGCGTCCCCCCTCCCCTCCCCCAATTGCTTCCACCTACCCATTATCCCTCCCTTATCTTGTTCCACTTATCCTCTTCCTTACATCAGGTTCCAGCATCTTCTGCCTCTTGTGTCTCCACATCACCTTTCAGCTTCTGTCTCTACCTCCATCCTACCCCCTTGCCGCCCCTTCCCCATCTGACTCCATCTGCTCCTTTTTTTCTCTCTCCTTAACTATCACTACCTTTCATCAACCAGCTGCCGTCTCCCTACTTCACTTCTCCGCTTTCCCAAACTGGATCCATCTGCCCTTCATCCCCCTGCTGACCTGATTCCACCTATCGCCTGCCTCACTCCTCCCTCTTGTATCTTTACACTGGCTATCTCCCCTCCACACTCTCATTCCTAATGCAGGGTCTCAAGCTGAAATGTCGACCATTCCTTTGCACCCCCCCCCCCCCGCCAGATAATTCTGACCTGTTGAGCTCTTCCAGCAATTAGTTTTTTTTTGTTTTTTATATCCCTTTGTAGTTTTTGTAGGTCCTCTCCCCAATTATTTTCCTATCTATCATTTAGTCATCAGCAAATTTAGAACCCATACCTTCTTCAAAATCAGCGCATAAACTGTAAAATTTTGAAACCTGGGATTGATCCCTTTGGCATACCAATCGTCACATCTTGCTTATCAGAAGAAGACCAATTTATGCCTGCTTTCTGTTTCCTTAGCCAACCAATCTTCTATCCCTGCCGATATGTTACCTTCTACACATTGAGCTATCGTCTTCCACAATAACCTTTGATGTCGCATCTTATCAAATGCCTTCTGGAAATCCGAAGTTATATACACCCATCAATTGCCCCTTATTGACAGCACATTACTTGAGTGAATTGGACAAACATAACTTCCCTCTCATAAAACTATTGACTTTGCCCGATTATCTTGACTTTTTTGTAAATGCTCTGTTATAACACCTTTGTTGATAGCTTCTAACAATTGCCTGTGACTGATGTTTCATGAACAGGCCTGTAGTTTCCTCCTTTCTGTCTCCCTTCTTTATTGGATAAAGGAATTACATTCACTATTTTCAATCTAATGGAACTTCCCCTGAATCTCGGGAATTTTGGAAAATTAAAACCAATGTATCATCCATTTCAATAACCACTTCTTTTATGACTCTAGAGAAGGCACAAAAGAATCAGTATAGGATGATGTAAAATAGTGCTGGAGTATGATGACTCTTTGCGAGCTGTCCCCAGCAGGTCCACTCATTACATCTATAGCTGCAACACTATATTCCACAATCTATTTTTCTTTTTACTACCTCAATGTACTCATGTACGGCATGATCTGACTGGATAGCACCCAAACCAAAGCTTTTCACTGTATCTCAGTACATCTGTCAGTCCACGGCTCCACCCAGATGCTCTGTACCACTGCCCTTAGGATTGCATTTCTCTTCCAATTTCCGATTCACAGCTATTCCTCTGTAGTAAAGACAAATGAAAAATACCTGTTTAATTCATCTGCCATCTCCTTGCTTTCCATTATTAATTCCCCATACCATCTCTCACTTGTAGGACCTTCTCTCACTTAGTTAACTGTTTTTAAGGATCTACAGAAACTCTTACCATTATTATATTTCTGGCTAGTTTTATCTCTATTTTTTCCTTCCCATAAAGTATTCTTTGCTGTTTAAAAATGTCAAAGCAATGTCTGTTAAATCTAACTTCAGCACAACCCTTGAGAGCTTTCACAGTGAACCATCTATGAACCAAAAACTTCTGAGTAAATATTTAAGATTCAATTGCAAATTTCAAAATGTCAGTGTGGGAATTTGAGATGTGTTCCAAAGGACAGATAGTTTTGTTATCCTTACCTAAAGAAGGATATACGTGTGTTAAAGAGAATCCAACCAAGGTCTTCTCTAATCCCTGGGCTGCCCTCTGGAGAGATTAAGTAAGCATTTTTTTATTCATTTGTCGGCTGAGGATGTCACATTCTAGCAAAGAGGCCAGAACTTGAGAAGGTGGGATTGGGTCATCTTTGTGAACTACTGCTGCCCTCTTAAGTGAGTGTAATCCCACAGTATGGCCAGTCCCGGGTCATAGGGATCAATCCTGGGACCTCAAAATTTTACTATTTAAATAATGACTTTGATGGTTGCTAAATTTGCTGATCACTAAATGATAGATAGGAAAGTAATTGGAGGGAGGACACAAGGAAAATACAAAGGGATATAAAAATACAAAAAAAAACTGCTGGTGGAACTCAGCGAGTCAGGCAGCATCTGTGGAGGCAAAGGAATGGTTGATGTTTCAAGTCGAGACGCTGCATCAGAACTGAGAGTGTGGAGAGTGTACCTGCATGGATATAGATGCAGTGATAATGAAGGAATGATAATATATTTCCAAGTCAGAGTGATATGTTACTTGAAGGGGAACCTGCAGGTAACAGAATTTTCCACATACCCACTGACCTTATTCTTCTTGGTGGTAGGAGTCATGGGTTTAGAGGTATATATCCTACAGAGTTTAGAAGAATCAGAGATGATCTTCATAATAAGCCTTAAAAGGACGGATACTGAGAAGCTGTTTCCTTACATCAGAGAGAGCAGAACTATGGAATATATCCTCAGGATAAGAGCTTGGGCAATTATCATTGAGAGATTTCTATTCTGAGAGGGCTGTGAACTTTTGAAATTTTCTCACCTAGAGAACTGTGGATTCTTAGTTGATAAGATTGAAATTCATAAAAGTTTGAGCACAAACACAATTAAGGGATATAAGGGTAGAAACAGCAGTGAAATTGATATTGATCTTCGGCTATAATCTTATGGAACAGCAGTGTAGGCTCTATGGACAGCAACTTCCATTCCTACTTTTGTGGATAGTAGGAAGGCTTACTATGGATCTATGGTATTACTGCTAACTGTGGGTATCAGACACAGGAAGCCAGTGGGTGTTCAGGGCATTAGTCCCTCTACTAATATTTGACACTACTAATATTTACAATGGCTGTTCCCTTTATCCCTGCTCTTACCTTCTACTTCCTGCCATTTTTGCAGTAAGTGCCATTGCTGAGACCTGTTGTGAGCAGAGAAGCTCCAATTTGCACAGTTCAAAGTCTTGCAATAGTAACAAGAGAAGATGGTCACCTGCAGCTGGAATGGAGGAGAGGATGGGTGCCACCATGAATTGGGAGGGAGAGTGATAACTTCAACTGAAGATTGGTGGGAAACAAATACAAATGATGAGTGGTGGTTGGTGGTGGCGAAGAATATCAAGAGGGAGAAGGGAAATAAATGGTACCGGAATGAAGTGCACAGAAAGTCTCAGCTTGACCTGGCTGATGCTTCCCTCATTTATCAACTAAAGGCATCTCTCTCTTTCTGCCTATCGACATCTGAATACTAAAACTTTATTGTTAGTTATTACTTTATTACTTCTCATTGCTTCTCCAAACTTCAATGGTCTGCACATTCCAAGCTGTTTCTGCCACAGTTGACAGCACCATCCTCCTCCAGTACCTCTCTACCATTATCCAGCTGGGTGGAACAACACTCACCCAATTCCATGCTTATCTATCCACCCACAGGCAGGGAAGTAACTGTGCTGACTCCTCCTCTCACACGTGCATCTTTGGTGTCCCCAAGGATATATGTCTGGTCATTCCAATGACTCATCTAGATGCAGCTTTTTTGGTAATGTTATCAGAAAATCAACATCAGTTTCCACCTATGGACTGATGATACGCAGCTTTATCTCATCACCACTTCTCTTGGCCCCTCCACCGTCTCTAAATTGTCAGTCTGCTGATACCAGATGAGCAGAGATTTTCTACAGCCAAACATTGGGAAGGTTGAAGCCATTATCTTTGGTCATCAGGATAAACTCCTTTCCCCAGGCCAATGACTCCTTTCGCTTCCCTGGCAACTGTCTGAAACTGAATCCAGCTGTCCACTGCCAGAGAGGAATTTGATCTTGAAGTGAGGTTTCAAAAACATATCTGCATCAAGTGCACCCACTTCCACCACCATT
This sequence comes from Pristis pectinata, assembly GCF_009764475.1. Classification (NCBI taxonomy): domain Eukaryota; kingdom Metazoa; phylum Chordata; class Chondrichthyes; order Rhinopristiformes; family Pristidae; genus Pristis; species Pristis pectinata. The sequence goes on along the minus strand of NC_067415.1, from coordinate 50,406,569 downwards.
GCACAATCCAACTTCACTCCTGCATCCCACCCCCCTACTTTGCTTCATCTGCCCCTCCTTTTTTTCTCTTTGTCTGCCTTCATCTATCATTGATCTGCTACTGTCTTCCAACTCCACCCCCACTCCCCTCACCTACCTGGCACTACCTGCCTGTCATCTTACACCCCACCTCAGCCCATCAATCACTTTGGACTCCTGTCTCACCACTCCCCTTCTCCACTTTATACTGGCCATCTCCCCTCTCCACTCTCAGTCCTGATGCAGGGTTTCAACATGAAGCATTGACAATTCCTTTCTCTCACAGATGCTGCTCGACCTGCTGAGTTCCTCCAGCAGATTGATTGTTGCTCCAGGTTCCAGCATCTGCAGTCTCTTGTGCCTTGACTTCTGCATCAGCTTGTCTACTGCTGAAAGGCAAATCTGTGCTTTTGTTCACTATGGACTTGACTATTCAAATGCTCTTCAGCCTGGTTTCTCTTATTATACTCTCTGTAAACTTAAACTCAGCCAAGCTCTACAGCCCATGTGCTAACTCACACAGAGCCCTGTTCACATTATCAACTCTGTTTGCTGACCTACACTGGTTTACAGTTAAGTAACACCTCATAAGTTTCTCGCCTGTCCTTGCCCTGGACTTTTCTATTTCTGAAATGTCCTTCAGCCATACACCCTTCCAAACTTGGGGCTCTTCTGGCCTAACTTCAGTCACACCTGTATTGATTGCCATGCCTTCTAGGCTTCCCTCCTTAAAACTATCTGATAATCAGCCACTCTTTCCTTCTTTACTAGTCACTTTAAACCCCAACGTTTTGGCCAAGCTTTTAGTCCTCTGCTCTAATATCTTCCTATGTTGCTGCGTGTCAATTTTTCTTCGATAATTTCATTTCTGAAAAGCCTTGGGATGTCAATGGTGCCATGTAAGTGCAAGTTATAATTGTTCTTATACATCACCTGGTACTCTATTATGGAGCAAATTAGATTTCCAGAGCTTAATAAGTAAATTTTATTTTACTATGCAACTATTTTACTATTATCCACAAAAATCTTGCACTCCACAGCTACATCAATATACCTTTTGATTATAACACTGGATCAGTGTCTCATCAGTGGTGTGAAGTGATCTTTATAACGTGTATTATATTCTCATTACTGCCTTCAAAATTGGCATAATTTTGCACTTTGATTTTATTACAAATTCAGAAATTTCCAACAAGCAAGACTTTGCAATTCTTGTGGAAAAAAATGTTAGTATGCTTCAGTTGTCTTTTAATAATTTCTAAATCCCATGATCTGATTTAACTACACAACTGCCATTTTCTTTTCTATGACAATCATGACTCAACTACTAATGAAAAGAGTTCTGCAGTTTAATCGTGGGAGCTAGAAATGTTTGCGGTAGAATTCCCTGTCCACAGGAGGTTTTTAGTTCGGATATTTAAGATTTTATTTCAATTGACAGACTCTTCCCATTTAAAAAAAAGTTCTGCAGTGGTCCACAAATAAAAAATAAACGCATTTTCAAAATATAGAGCAGTGGATTGCAAAGCTTCTGACCATTTGCAAATATATAAATGCCTGGTTAATGTACACTATTCTGCAGACTGTTTTAGGAAGAAACTTTGAGGTCATTCTATTCTTCCAGAACAGCAAGAAGAAAAGATGCACAATGCTGTTTATTTTCATCTGTCTCTTTCATGTCTCTGTTTAGCAGGAGTCTGTTTTATTATGTGAATGTTATTTCTCCTTCAATATCTCTATCATGACATAATATCACACTGTACGTTATTAACAGTGAGTTGATCTTTATGTATCTCATCATGCCTGTAATGCTTTATTACTGATCAGTATTTGGTTAGAACTTGTGTCATACTTCTTATATGCTAAACTGTAGCCGACATTAATATTTTAAATAAATTATATTACCATGAGAAAGACATGCCACAATTTGTGTGTAAGTCCACTGGTTATGTTTTCCAGCACATTTAACAGAAGGACACATGAAAAGGATTATATGTGCAAATTAAAGCTCGAAATACTGTTAGAAGTCCAGCATGAGGCTCAAATAGGTGCAGAAAATTATTTTTATTTGCCCAAGCAGCTTATATGCAAAAATGCAGTTTAGAATTGCTAAATCGAAAGTGTTGAGTTCTTATCTGATGTTAATACAACTGCACATTTGATAGTTTCCATATGAGAAGCAAAGTGTTAAATTCTGGACTAAGCCGATTGCTTCAAGTCAATCTTTACCTCTATTTCATGCACTTGCAGCAAATTGAGTGAGCATTATCTCAATAATGATTGTGATTACCAGATCAGAAGAGTGATCAAAGGTTTTTCTAGTTTTTCCACCATAGCACAGCTGTTAATTGGCACTGGGTAGAAGACAGATGATCAAACAAAATAAAACACCATTTCCCGCAAAAATGGGCTTCAAAAGAAACTTTACTAATTAACTGATTTTTGGCAATTAAAAGTCAGCTGTTTAGCAGGAGTCTATTCCATTTGCAGCTTTATCACTTTGAACGTGAATCTATTCATCTGTATGTCTATATTCTGAATGTTACTAATGTATTATATGTAAGAAATGTTACAAGACTGGTGAATTTTCACCCAAACTGTAGATAGAACTTCTAAACCTAGTGTTTTATTGTAATTATTTTTAATGGTGAAGGACACTTTGAAATCTTTTTCTTTTTCTCTCTTCTTTGAAGGCCAGAGAATGGAAGGGGCCATGTCTCTCACTTTGCCCCAGGACTGAGTCTGCAGAAACTCTGTCTGATCTGTGGTGATGAAGCCTCAGGTTGTCACTATGGAGTCCTTACATGTGGAAGTTGTAAGGTTTTCTTCAAGAGGGCTGTTGAAGGTAGAACTCTTATATTCAACAATAGTTTTGCTGTTGTGGTTTTACCCTGGCTGCAGTTTTGTGAATATCTGCTCATTTTCTTACTCAAAGTATACTTCCATATCAATTTATCTATGTACTTTGAATCTGCAAACATTAGAGTTTTGTAAGATATATAATTGCATCATATCTTAAACTGTTTCAAACGGGATACAAAGAGGATTAAATACATGTGCCGGTTCTTTAAAATGTAAGTTTCCTTTCAACTGGACATTCATTACCATTGCTTTATTTTCTGATTGGACATATTGTGTGCTATATGCAGTCCATCAACTTAAACTTTGATCCAGGTCAGAAGCTTGGCGAGAGCTTAGCAGCAAAGTGAGGGAGAGGCTACATGATTGGACAAACTATAGATCTGCACATAAGCTCTGGAACATATACCTAGCACCTTGTTTGCCAGCCTCTGAATTAGTCAGCTCACATATACACTGAGGGGAATTAACAGAAAGTACAGCTCTTCTCCAAAGGTAAGAGAATGCAGCATCCTTCACTCATATAGTTTAAGCTTTTGTTTAGAAATGTTAGACTTGGGAGCACCTGCTTTTTGGACTGGAAGCAGCCATTTTTTGAAATGAAGTTGAACTTGCATAGTATCTTAAATAAAAAGGAGACTGAATTTTATCTTACAATTTTATTTATTGTTTGCAAGCCCGGTGAGCCAACATGTCTGCTGAACACAACTCTAAAAGAAAAAAATGGTGTCTACAGAGATCAAGCAGTAACAACATGATAATCTCCAATATAAAATGACTCCTACATTTACTTACAGACACAGAGGCAGACACACCACTGGACTCAGAGGAAAACTATCAATTAGACATCAACCACCCTACTATACAGTTTTAAAAAAGAAACAAATATCTCACATCATCACATCTAACAAAACCCTTCAATTAAACTGGAGATTTCCTCTGCCGGGGTAGAATGTCTGACTTCCACTTGAGGCAGACCAGGTTGTTTCTCAGTGTCCTCATGTGCAGTGGAAACCTCCTGTGACCCACCCATTTCAGAAGATGTCGTCCCCACTAATTCTTCCGAACAACTTCCCTTTGACATACAATTATCCAGAGACCAGTCATGCTTTGAGAGCGGTGGCAATGCAGTGACCCTTGCTGGTAGTTGGCCTAGGTGCCATGTGGATGACTTGTTCATTGCCCAGAAAGGTCCTGTACTCTCCTCAACCTCAGCAAGAACTCACGTTAATCCAAAACTGACGTTATAAACAAATGTTTCATCTCCAGGTAGGATATTCCATGGTTTTGCATTTTTGTTATGGTATTCTTTCATTTTTAATTGTTTGTTCTTTATGTTTCTTTTCGGGTTGGGAACATTGACATCTAAAGTTGATCTCAATATGTTTGCCATGAACAAATTTGTGGGAGACTGCTCGGTTGTAGTTTGTGATGTAATGCAATAACTGAACAGGAACCAAGACATTTGGGTTTCAATGCGACCTCCTTGCATTTTCTTGATTTCTTCTTAAGTCTGAACAACTCCCTCTGCTACTCCATTAGAGGAAAGAAGACCTAGGCAGACGTCATATGAATTATGACATTTTAATTCATGAAATCTTTAAAACCTGCACTCTTGAATCAACTTCTAGCATCTGATAGCAACATGTAAAGCAATCCTTTGACAATGAAATTTTTAACGCTTGAAATTCAACGATCCATTGGATGTACATAGAACAGTACAGCACAGGAACAGGCCTTTAGCCTACATTTATCCACTTTGAATGAGTATCAATTATAACCAGGAACACCGTCCAACATAATCGGCATGAAATCTCCTCCATGGTTCCTTGGGGCACCACCAAAGGAGCAGACAGAGATACATTTCTATTTCCTTGAACACTTGGTGCAGAAGCACTGATAGTGGTTTTTACCTTTTCAAGAGAACTGGGAGTTAGCCCTTTAGCATTCACACAGTCTCCAATACATTATTTGCCAAAAATAATACACTTCTCTTTGGACGTAGGCCTGCCTTTTTCAGTCCACTCAACCCTTCCTGACTCTGTCAGTGTTTGTTCCTGGAGGGTCCTATAACCAGGATACTAGACGAGTATACAGTGACCTTGAAAAAGCAATCCCTCCACGTCTCTCTCTGGAAGATAGTGGGTGCAGACAGAACTCCCAAGGGTAGTCGGTTAAATGTGAACAAACCGATGCATCTGTTGATAGTCAAGATTGTTTGACTAATACTCTAATACTATCTGTTGATATGCATGACTCATATCCACCTCAGTAAATGCTGCCCTCCTGACAAAATTGCAAATCTTTTCTTTTCTAGAATGGGATACTGTTCCAGGAACAAAACTCAATTAGTAAACAACTTGGAATCTCCATAAATCTAAACAAATCCATTAGGCTTTAAGACTGACACAGTGGATGCTGATTAAGATTATTTTCCTTCTGCCAATTTTTCCCTCCAACTTCATTGCACAAAATATTGACCTGGGCTTGAAGAACAATGGTAGGGGTTTGAGATCAACATAAATTTTCTTTATATGTCCCTAGTTCTTCCAGTAATGTTCCCTCCTCACCCAGGTGGATTTCTTTAGCCTTCTCACTGTTTTTTTGGACAAAAAGTGTCGTATGATCCTTTCTGATGCATGTATTCATTTAAGTTCAGGAACAATTTTCCTCATTGCCAGTATGTAATATTTTGAACAAGAAGGATGCTGTGCTTTATTTATTTCTTGCACGTCTGCTGAGCTGGTACATACCTGCCAACCACAATCCTAACACAAAAATATGACATTGGATAGTAACCAGAAGATAATCCCCAATGCACAAGGACTCTTGCTGGCTCAGAGGAGAATTATCACTTAGACATCATTGCAACTCATTAGCATCTATTCTTTGGATTTGGAAGCAACTGCTCTTTGGGAGGAAGTTGGACTCAATAGTGCCCGCTTTTAGGATGAAATTGGACTTGGGAGTGCCCTTGCTTTGGTATGAAGTTGCACTCCATAGCAACAATTGTTTGCGGTGAAATTGCACTCTATAGCAATTTTTTTTGGAGTAACGTTATATGTGGTAGTATCTTTTAGGGTGATGTTGGACTCCATAGCAATGGTTCTTTGGAATAAAGTTGAATTCACAAGTGTCTGTTCTTTGAGATAAGGTTGGTAAGAGCCACGTGTGTCTATCAATGCCCATCTTTTCCTTGTTTTTTGTCTGCGATAACATCTCTGAACCAGCATTCCTCAGTGACTGCTGATTGTAATCTCCTCCATGGAACATATGGATTTGGAGAATAACCTGAATCTGGATTTAGAAGGCCAGGCTTTCAACTCCACAATTTGCTAAGGACGACAGGAACTGGGGCTAACAAACCACAGCACAAGACTGGCAAGTGGTGAGGGTGGGATGATGAGTCCAATCTTCCTGTGAGACTGTAGCTCCATGAAGCCACTGACACTCCATGGAGTGGTACTTCGGTGATCTGAGTTAATCCTTTAGAGGACAGATTGACGTGCAGTTGTTGAGACCCCACATGGCCATATGAACACTGTAATCTGCGGCCATGATGGTGGTACTCTGAATTTCCAGTGCAGCAGTATTGGATGGCTGCAATGTGTGCAGCAACTTAAGCTGTGATTTTTGGCTCTCAGGCACTGCATCACTACTGGACCACAGGTGTGAATAGATCTGACTACCATTTCCATGCTGGGAAGTATGGGCTCCAGGGTCTACACAAAGCCTGATGCCAAGTTGTTGCTAGTTTACTCAATGCTCCTTGACAGTGAATGCAATCCTTCCAACAGGCTTCCCATGCACAATGCATTTCATTGAGGCTACCCATTATCCTGACCCATTGAGGTCCTTATTTGAGTCTTCTGCAATGGAACTAGTGCTTGATATAACTTGGCTGCAGCCACATGTGATCAGAGTCTTATTGCTATGCCGTCCTCTAAATTATGTACAGCTACTGGACCCAATGACTTTCCACCAATTGGATGGCCGCCCAGGTTCAACCCCACTGACCTATCCCCTGCCCTAATGCTGGCACTGCTTTCAATGGCCCTCTGGACAAGGGCTGTACCATGAGATGTTTATTTCAAAAATGTCATCATTCAAATATGGAGCCTACAAACACATTTTACAAGGTGCACTTGCCACGCCACTACAGAAATAGCAAGACTCATCCAGGGAGAGAGCAGGAGCCCTAGGCTGGGGGATTCTGCCCCTAGCCCCAATTTTGTTCCATTAATTGCGAAGGAATCTTTGGACCATGGAGTATTTACAGCACTCACAGGACAGGGTATTATCAGGAATAATATCTCAGGCTGAGAATAATACTTGAAAATATTCAAATAGTTTCCACTAAGTAAAGGAGGTTAAAGGGATATTTGTTGGAGCCTTTTAAGTCAAAGTCAAAGTTGGATTTATTGTCATATGCACAAGTACATGTATGGACAGGTGCAATGAAAAACTTACTTGCAGCAGCATCACAGACACATAGCATCAGATAAGCAGCATTCACAAGATAAATTGAGCATAAATTATACACAAATTTTATAAGCAAGAACATAATTAGACCAAAAACAGAAAGGAAAAAAACAAACATAATGTAATGAGATAAGATGAAAGGAGAGAGACTATTGCCTTTGACAAGGAGCCATTAATTTAAAATTATAACTAAGGAGAGGGATTAGAAGAAGCTCTTCTGCATAGCTTGGGATATTTTGCCTTAGGGCATGGTTGGGGCAGATCCTATTTAAGAAGTAATTAAAAAATTATTACAACCAGAGGCAAATAAATTACAATGAGGGTTTGTTCAATATTGTTCTGGTAATCACTGGATGACCGGGTTCCTTCCATGATGTAAACTCATATAATCTGTAAATGTCTCTTTTAAAGATGTGGTTCCTTCACTTTGCATTCAGACAAAACATCGCTCCATATGGTCACAGTTTAGCTATATCAGAGTTATGGAATGTCAGATGTGATTGGTGCTGTGGCTTAAATTTATTGCAACAAGTGTTTCTGATTTTTTTTATTGATTTACATTTAAAATATTAGTTTTATTCCCACCATCTGATTGTATCTGGATCAATGACCTTGCATTGATAATATGCTCACACTAGTGTGTCATGCCTGTTATTTCTGGTGAACCTGTAGAGGAGGAATACAAGCCCTGAAGTTAGCTTCAGTGATAACAGGACATGTTAACCTTAGGTGCCCATGTACCACTTTCCTGGTTTTACTGCTGATTGACCAAACAAGCTATGCATTCTGGATAAGGAATAGGCAGTACACAAAACGCGCTGGAGGAACTCAGCAGGTCAGGCAGCATCCATGGAGGGAAATGAACAGGTGATGTTTCGGGCCGAGACCCTTCATCAGGACCGGAAAGGAAGAAGGCAGAAGCCAGAATAAGAAGGTGGGGGGAGGGGGAGGAGCACACGCAGGCAGGGGATAGGTGAGTCCAGGTGAGAGGGGGAAGGTAGGTTGGGGGGGTGGGGGAGAAGATGTAATAAGCTGACAGGTGATAGGTAGAAGAGGCAAAGGGCTGAAGAAGAAGGAATCTGGTAGGAGGGGGCAGTGGACCATGGCATAAAAGATGGAGGAGAGGAGGTGGGCAGGTCATCAAGGTGGGGGAAGGGAGCCACAGGAATAAGGGAAGACAAAGGAGTGGGGGGTGGGTGAAAGAAAACGAAAACTCTCACACTGCCACTGGGTCCTACTGCTCCTCTGCTTTCACTACCACACCCCACCCTCCCCTGGTCTTCCAAGCCTTCCACCCCCCCCCCCCCCACCCCGACCCCCCTTCATTCCTCTCAGCTCCCTACTTCCTCCCACCAAACCTTCCCTGACCCTTCTAACTCTGCTCTCTCCTCTGGCCCTGCCAACCCTCTACCCTCCCCTGACCCCAGCTCCCACCCCTGCTACATCTTCACTATCCCCTCCTACCTTCCCTCTCTGAGGCAGAACACTCTGTCCTCAGCAGGGGCCTTTGTCCCCCTGCGCCCACACCTCAACAAGTTCCGCGCCCGCCATGATGCCGAGCTCTTCTTCTGCCACCTCTGTCTCCAGGCCTACTTCCTTAGCAAAGATTCCCCACCCCCCACTGATGACCCCTTCTCCTGCCTTAAGCCCGCTTTGTCCTCTTGGACACCTCGTCCTGGCCTTCTGCCCACTCTGGATCTCTTCATCTCTAACTGCCAACGGGACATTAACCATCTCAACTTCACCATCCCCCTCCCCTATTCCAACCTCACCCTCTCTGAACGCACTGCCCTCCACTCCCTCCACACCAATCCTAGTCTCACTATCAAACCCGCAGACAAGGGGGGTGCTGTTGTCGTCTGGCGGACTGATCTTTACATTGCCAAGGCCAGATATCAACTCTCGAACACCTCCTCTTACTTAACCTGGACCCCACCAAGGAGCATCAGGTCATTGTCTCCCGTACTATCACCGACCGCATCGCCTCCGGAGACCTCCCCTCTACAGCCTCCAACCTCATAGTTCACATACCCTGCACTGCCCGTTTCTACCTCCTACCCAAGATTTACAAACCCAACTGCCCTGGTAGACCCATTGTTTCTGTCTGCTCCTGCCCCACTGAACTTGTGTCCTCATATCTTGACTCCATTTTGCCCCCTTGGTTCAGTCCCTCCCTACCTATATCCGTGACACTTTGCATGCTCTCCATCACTTCAACAACTTCCAGTTCCCTGTCCCTGACAGCCTCATTTTCACCATGGACATTGAGTCTCTGTACACTTCCATCCCCCATCAAGAAGGCCTTAAGGCTCTTCATTTCTTTCTCGATAACAGACCCAACCAGTTCCCCTCCACCACCACCCTCCTCCGTCTGGCGGAACTGGTACTCACCCTTAACAACTTTCCTTTTGGCTCCTCCCACTTTCTCCAGACTAAGGGCGTAGCCATGGGTAGTCGCATAGGCTCCAGCTGTGCCTGCCTCCTTGTTGACTACGTGGAACAGTCCATGTTCCAAGCCTACACCAGTAATGCCCCTCAACTCTTTCTCCGCTACATTGATGACTGCATTGGGGCTGCTTCCTGCATCTGTGCTGAGCTCGTCAATTTCATTAGCTTTGCCTCCAACTTCCACCCTGCCCTCAGATTCACTTGGTCCATCTCCGACACCTCTCTCCCCTTTCTGGAGCTCTCTGTCTCCAGAGATGGAGACAAATTAACCACAGACATCTTCCAGAAACCCACTGACTCCTACAGTTACCTTGACTACACCTCCTCCCACCCTGTCACTTGTAAGGACGCCACCCCCTTCTCCCAGTTCCTTCACCTCCATCGCATCTGTTCCCATGATGAGACTTTCCATTCTAGGACATCAGAGGTGTCCTCCTTTTCCAGTAACCAGGGTTTCCCTTCCATCACCACTAATGCTGCCCTAACCTGTATCTCCTCCGCTTCCTGTATGTCTACCCTCACCCCCTCCCCTCATCAACATAACAAGGACAGGATTCTCCCTGTCCTCACCTACCACCCCATGAGCCTCCGTATCCAACACATCATTCTCCGCAACTTCTGCCACCTCCAACGGGATCCTACCACCAGCCAAACCGTCTCCTCACCCCTCCCTCGGCTTTCCGAAGGGACCACTCTCTCCGTGTCTCCCTTGTCCATTCGTCCCTCCCCACTGATAACCCCCCGGCACTTATGCGAAGTGCTACACCTGTCCCTACACCTCCTCCTTCACCACCACCCAGGGGCCCAGACAATCCTTCCGGGTGAGGTAGTGCTTCACCTGTGAGTCCAAGGGTGTCATTTATTGCATCCCATGCTCCTGGTGCAGCCACCTGTACATCGGTGAGACCCGACGCAGATTGGGTGACCGCTTCGTCGAGCACCTTGGCTCAGTCCACTGCAACAGCCGATGGCCACCCACTTCAATTCCACATCCCACTCCCATACTGACATGTCTATCCATGGCCTCCTCCACTGCCACATTGAGGCCAGATGCAGGTTGGAGGAACAACACCTCATATTCTGCCTTGGGAGACTCCAACCTGATGGCCTCAACATCGATTTCTCTAACTTCCGGTAACCCCACCCCTTCATTACCCTTCCCCCCCACTCCTTTGTCTTCCCTTATTCCTGTGGCTCCCTTCCCCTGCCTTGATGACCTGCCCATCTCCTCTCCTCCCCTCCTCCATCCTTTATCCCATGGTCCACTGTCCTCTCCTACTGGATTCCTTCTTCTCCAGCCCTTTGCCTCTTCTACCCATCACCTCTCAGCTTATTACATATTCTTCCCCTCCCCCACCCACTTGCTTTCTCCTTCTCACCTGGACTTGCCTATCAGCTGCCTGTGTGTGTTCTTCCCCCTCCCCCTACTTTCTTATTCTGGCTTCTGCCCTCTTCCTTTCCAGTCCTGATGAAGGGTCTCGGCTCGAAACGTTGACTGTTCATTTCCCTCCATGGATGCCGCCTGAGCTGTTGAGTTTCTCCAGCGCTTTTTGTGTATTGCTCCAGATTCCAGCATCTGCAGAATTTCTTGTGTCCAAGGAATAGGCAGTCTTGAATTCAATGTAAGACTTGATGGCATGACTGAAATAGTTCAAGATAATCTAAGCAAAGATTTGAGAACAGATTTGCTAATGATTTCCCCAGACAAATCACTCAGTTCTAAAAATACAGTGAAAGAAATTTGAAGGCAGCTACTTTTTGTGATGCCGAGAGCACAAAGAAGGATCCTGACACCTAACTGGTGACAAATGAGGTGCCCCTGATATTGGACATTAGGACGCAGCTCCCCTACCAGAATAGTTGAGGATCAGGCTCTTGTAAAACTAAGTATTTCCTTCAGGAAAATGAGGAAAGTGGGCGTACAACTTGGGGGGGTTAGCAGGCAGTGATTGAAAATTGAGGAAAGGAAGTGGGATGTAGGCCCAATAATAGAGGGACTGATTGTTTTCTGGGAAGATAATGATTGTTAGAGCATAGAAGGACCCAAAACTGCCCAGAGTTTAGATGGCTGATCCCAGAGGTGATCAGTAATTATATCATTGAAAGAATGGCTGTGTCCATGGGCAATACTGTGGCACTGCAGTTGACTGTGGTCATAGTTCCAGAGGCTCAGGTTCAATCCTGATTTTTGGGTGCTGTCTGTGTGTAGGTTGCACATTCTTCCTGTGATGATGTGGATATTCCCCCTGGTGTCTCATTTTCCTCCCACATCCCAACAGTGTGTTGATAGGTTAATTGCCTACTGTAAATTGTCCCTATTGCAGGTGGGTGGTAGGAGAACCAGGAGTTGATGCACATGAGAGAGATTGTGGGGGAATGGGAATGGGCATGCTCTGAGAGGTGGCATAGACTCGATGGCCCAAATGGCCACCTTCTATGTTATAAGGAAACACAGAAATAAATGTTCTGGACAAGTAGTGTTACAAGCAACAATTAGAATGATTTCTTCAGCCTTTCCTGACTCCTTCCCCACATTCCCCCACTGGAACCAAGGGTACCAATCTGTGTTTTATCAGTACAGGTGAGAGCTGCTTCTCTGATACCTCTTCAGGGGTGAGCTGTCAACACAGAATAGTGGTTAAAAAAAGTCCACAAGTCTGCAACTGGTGTTATGTCCACATAATCTTTTCTTGGTGAATACAGTTCCATCACCATCAACTTCTCAGTGTGGCACTGCAGGGATCCTAGGGTATTTAGATCAAATTGTGTTCTGTAAAGATCATATACAGCATGTAACATTAGGGAATCTGATATAGATCAGGTATGAACTAAGTACTGGAAATATCTGGACTGATGTTGTAAATGTAAATTACCAGTCGTAGGTCCTGCCCATTGGCTATTTATGTATCAGGAAAGCATGACCACCCTACCCATGGTTTCCCGTGCAAGGACAGTTTATAAGGCTAATGTACATTTGTGTATTTGCTCTTTAGACATTTTGAAGAGCAGAATAATTATTATGACTTCAATCGCACTGTACTAGCTCCTTAGTTGTAATGAAAAAAAACACTAACATCACTCAGTATTGGCATTAACTACATTATGGTTTGGAATCACTGGTTGCTGAACACAGCTGGCTGCAGGTGTAGTTCATGATACTCTTTTTCCTTAATTCAAAAGCATTGAAATACATAACTGAAAAATGTTTGATGTTGAGTTTGAACATACATGAGAGCAGCACTGCCTTGCTTCAACTGTAGTTCTGTGTGTTCTGTGGTGGCAAGTGAGGCCAATGTTTGATCCATGAACTCTGCCACATGTGGGACAAGTGGGTGAGTGGTATGGGAGCTGATGCACTCCTTTCACCATTTCTGCTGGTCTTCCTCATGACAATGACAAAACGACTCAAGGTTCTCAATGCCATCCCAGTGTCTCTTCCAGGCCAAGGTTTCCTACAAATTAGTAAGGATGATGTATTTATTTCAGGACACCCTCAAGCGATTCCTCTGCCCTTGTGGTAAAAACCTTGCTGTGACAAAGTTCAGAGAAGAGCAGCTGTTTCCAGAGTTGGGTGTTGGGCATTAAACAATGTGGTCTATCTATCAGAAGTAGCTAGGTGTGATTAAAATATACTGCTGGTATTTTGCAGAAACAATTTCAGTGGTACCTCTCTGTGTCTTGAGGTGCATTATGTAGTTAGTCCACTTCTCCACTGCTCACTAGTGCACCAAGACTTTATATCTGGTCTGAGGTCTTGATCTTCAAGCACTCCTTTCCTCGGACACCAAAATGCCATCTTTGTGCATCACACCATCAGTTCTAACACAATTTGCTTTCAATCTTAATTTGCATAATTCAGATACTTCTTAACATTTTTAAAGATCTGATTTTCTTTACAGAACTGATAAATCCTTGGTTAATGATCCACTCATGAGTTATATTGATGTGATAAAATTCTGACAGAGTTTTTCAAGATCTTTCTGATTTTTGTTTCTTAAGTCCTGCCCTTCAAATGAACCATACCCAAAGCTAGGTCTGTCTTTATTAACTGAATATAGAAAACACAAGAATATTTCAAATCATTGAATGTTGACTGCTTTATACAATTATTCATTATCTAGGTAACGTTTTTAAATGTCTCTCTTATTGTATTGTTTCAAGCAATGTGCATGAGGGAGGAGAGAATAAATTATCTTTATCTGTGTTCTGTAGTCTGTCTCCAGCTGGGACACCATAGACCACACAGGCAGCTCTTTGTTTTCAACAATGCACGTTTTAAAGCTTACACAAAGAATCAACAAAAACAGCAGAACAATTTGCAATTCATTCAAAAAACATAGATTTTGCTAAACTATGAAAGTAATGAAATTCAGGAACACTGCACCAAAATTAGCAATGCCGCTCTCCACACAAGGACAGCAATGATGTTCAGTTATGGTGAGAGGCCATATTTCTTTAAAAGCAAATTGTACATCATAGGCAGTTCTTATGGAGGGGAAGGCAGGCTGGGTGAGCTGAGGGGGCTGTTAACTTTGGTGCAATGATACTGAATTTCACACCTTTCACTTTAATTTAGCAACATTCATGTTTTTGAATGATCATGTGATATGCTGCAGTTTGTGGTGAAACATGCAATATTAATAACCTCCTTGTTAAAAGCGACACCACGCCACACTCATTTTTATAACACGTCTCCGAAAAGATGCAGCATATTTTCATGTGTGTGTTTAAACATGAAAGTGTCTAGTGAATCCAAACCAAGGAATGGTTTTGTAAGATTTCCAAATTCAGCATCTCGCTGAAGTAAAATACTAAACTGTTTCATATTCCTACATTTCCATTCACGAAGTACTTCAAGCTAAACGACAGATTGTGCTGGCAATGATCCAAGGAAATCTGATTTTGTTTTGTGTGTGTGTCCTCGACTCTTCAATCCCTCTGTTCAAAACTTAGTGGTTTCTGTCTTTTGCGTAAGTTGAGTTTTCTCAATCAGATTTTTGCATCAAATAACACCAAATAATAGGCTAACAAAATTATTTCTCTGCCTTCTACACTTTTCAAAAATATTTCTTGTTTGTCACTTGTACTGTGTGGTAGTACTGTCCACAATGACAGGAAGTTCTGTACATGGCTGTGTCATGAGTTAAAAATGTTTTATTTCAAGTCTGAAACTGCCCAGTACATGATTAAAGACTGTACTGACCTGACAGGATCTTTCTGTGTTCGCCATTTTGGAAGTACAATTTATAAAGCTAGACAATTCGAAAAAGTTTATATTCTGAGAAGTGAGCATTATTCCTCTGGAAGTTTATGAAAAATATTTTAGGATTGATACTTAGATGTGCATAAGGCATCTCAATCATATATAAGATTCAGTCTTGCCCTTCTCTCTCTGCTCCCCTCCCACCTGTCCCCAACAACCAACCATTGGCAGATCTCAGTTACTGCGTCTCCATCCAACTAACAGTCAGTTGGCCAAGTGTGGCAACTTGGACGTGCTGTGGTGCCCTATATGCTACAAGCATAGAACGTTCTATGGGCAAAGTAGTGAGTACTGTTCTCGTCAGGTAGCGAGAGAGAGAAATAGAAACAGTAAAGTACCTTCTGTGCTTTGGCAAATGCCCAGGAGTAAGTCACTTTTCTAAATATTCAGTCATTCAAGGAATCCAAAAGAGTGGGAAAATAACTTAATAAAAGGGTCAGAAAGTTGCTGAGATCAACATGAGTGATACTTAGTTAAACTGGCAGTAACCCAAAAATATGCCATGCTCTAATAGATAGTTATGCAATTATTAGAAAAATAGCTCTCCATCCCACTCCAATGCACCAAGATGATTACAGCTCATACAAGACTAGACAGTAAGCAAAATTTTCCTAGCACTGATACAGTGTAGGAAATGAAAAATATGGCAGAGAAATAGTTCTGTTCATGCCAAATGTTCCAGGGGTGTATCAGAGTATCTACACAGCTTGATCTGCTCTTTTCCTGTTGCATGCTATCAAACTGCCTGGGATGTCTTTGCTGACTGACTGCAGCAGTTTCAGCTGAAATACTCAACAGGTCAGGCAGCAGCTACAAGTTTGGACTCTACTTGTCACCACTGGCATTTCAAGTATTCTTCAAAGTCTTTGTCTTGTCAGTGATGTGTTAAATCTGTCTGTTGTGTTAAATCTACAGAGAAACTCCATCCTCTGCCCTAGTTTCAGTCTAGTTTAAAGCTAGGAAGACCACAGGATTTGCGATGGACACTGTGTCATTCTCTACAGCACTTGAAAGATATCAGTGAAGCTTCCACAAGACAATGCTTGCAGCTGAAACAATGGAGTTGCAGATAGATAGGCCATGCCTCTTTTACTATGAGATAAATGTAAAACATACTTGTGTGAAAGTTTTTAGAACATTTCACGTGACTGAAATTCTTTCCTGTTTCACCTGTATCTCTGCCCTTTGCCTGCAAAGATTTAAACACAGCATTGATTAACAATACACTTCAAAGTACTATTTCATATGAGAGTTATAGATAAGTAATGTGACTGATTGTGATTATCTAATACACCCTACAACTATAACTTTAAATTCAATTTGAATAAATTTGAATTTAAAATTACAAGTTGATTTCAAAAATTTAATCTCTCGCCACTTTTGTTTGAACCCATTAGTATTTTCATCCCAGTAAATCCAAAATAATCCCTAATAGTCTAACAATACTCAGACTAAAGAGACACAATGACTCCAACGAGATTCCGCTTCACCAGACGCATCTTTCCCCAATTCCCCTTTCAGCATTTCGGAGGGTTTGTTCCCTTTGTGCCTCCCCCCTCCTCCCCCCTCAGCCACTGCCCTTCTTATGGCGCTTTCCCATGTAATCATTGGAGGTGCAACTCCAGTCCTTTCATCTCTTCCGTCCCCACCATCCAAACAGTCCTATCAGGTGAAACAGTGATTCACTTGCACTTCTAATCCAGTGCCCTGCATTCAGTGTTCACAATGTGGTCTCATCTATATTGGAGAAACCAAACACAGCTTGGGTGACTGCATCATGGAGCACTTACATTCAGTCCACAGGGGCAAGCTTGAGCTTCCTGTTTCCTGCCACTTTGGTTCTTTATCCCACTCCCACTTTGACCTGTCTGTGGCCGCCTGCTCTGTTGCAGTGAGGCCCAGTGAAAACTTAAAGCACAGCTTTCTCGTCTTCCATCTGGGTACATTGCAGCCTTTGGGACATAATATAGAATTCTACAACTTAAGATAACTTTCTTTTTCTGTCTAGACCAGAACTGGCCACTTCTGTTACAAGGCATCCATCCGTGCTATTGGCTCAGGTTTCTTTTTTCTATGAGGAAAACCTAACCTGCTGGGCATGCTCTACAGCTCTCTATTTTGCAAGTTTTATGCTTCTGTGTTCGTATTCTTACTCTCCGTCTCACAAGATCACAAGATCACAAGACAAGGGAGCAGAAGCAGGCCATTCGGCCCATCGAGTCTGCTCCAAGGAAAAGGGAAAAAGAAATGGGGTGGGAAACAAAAACTATTCTAATCCCATTTTCCAGCCTTATCCCCATATCCCTTGATACCCTGACTATTTAGATATCTGTCTATCTCCTCCTTGAACACCCCCACTGATCTGGCCTCCACTGCTGTGCGTGGCAAGGGGTTCCACAATTTCACCACCCATTGGGTAAAGAAATTTCTCCTCATCTCTGTCTTGAAACTGTACCCTCTAATTCTAAGATTGTGCCCTCTGGTCCTGGACTCGCCCACCAAGGGAAACAGCCTAGCCACATCTACTCTATCCTTTCCTGTCAACATTTTAAATGTCGCTACGAGGTCCCCTCTCATCCTTCTGTACTCCAGTGAGTACAGTCCAAGAGCCGACAAACGCTCATCATACGTAAGCCCTTTCATTCCCGGAATCATTCTCGTAAATCTCCTCTGAACCCTCTCCAACGTCAGCACATCCTTCCTAAGATGTGGGGCCCAAAACTGTGCACAGTATTCCAAATGAGGCCTCACTAGTGCCCCGTAGAGCCTCATCAACACTTCCTTACTTTTATACACTATACCTCTCGAGATGAATGCCAACATAGCATTCGCTTTCTTAACCACCGATCCAACCTGGTGGTTAACTTTTAAGGTATCTTGTACGAGTACCCCCAAGTCCCTTTGTACTACCGTACTTTCAATCTTCTCTCCTTCTAGATAATAATCTACCCGCTTATTTCTGCTTCCAAAGTGTACAACTGCACATTTCTCAACATTGAATCTCATCTGCCATTTCCTTGCCCATTCTCCTAAACTGTCTAGGTCCCTCTGCATCCTTTCTATTTCCTCTATGCTCCCTACTCCTCCACTTATCTTGGTGTCATCTGCAAACTTAGCCACACAACCATTTATTCCATCATCCAAATCATTGATGTACAAGGTAAAAAGGAGCGGCCCCAACACCGACCCCTGCGGCACACCACTAGTAACCGGTAACCAACCAGAACGAGATCCTTTTATTTCCACCCTTTGCTTCCTGCCAACCAGCCACTGCTCCACCCATTCTGCTATCCTACCCATAATTCCATGACTTCTCATCTTATTAATCAGTTTCTTGTGAGGCACCTTATCGAAGGCCTTTTGAAAGTCTAAATACACAACGTCTACCGCCTCTCCCTTATCCACCCTACCTGTGATTTCTTCAAAAAACTCCAATAGGTTGGTCAGACAGGACCTCCCCTTCACAAAACCATGTTGACTAGGTCCAATCTTGCCTTGCGCCTCTAGGTATTTGGTAACCTCCTCCTTGAGGATAGATTCCAATAATTTTCCCACCACTGACGTCAGACTAATAGGTCTGTAATTTCCTTTGTGCTGCCTCCCACCTTTCTTATACAACGGAACTACATTCGCTACCCTCCAGTCCTCCGGAACTATGCCAGAATCTATCGATTCCTGGAAAATAATCGCCAATGCCTCCACTATCTCTACAGCCACCTCCTTCAGAACCCGGGGATGCACCTCATCCGGTCCGGGAGACTTATCAGTCTTAAGCCCCTTTAGTTTTCCTAGCACCTTCTCCCTAGTAATCTCAACTGAACTCAGTTCCAATTCGTGAGACTCCTGACTAACCGGCACATTGCTTATGTCCTCCACGGTGAAGACCGATGCAAAATATTCATTCAATTCTCTTGCCATCTCACTATCGTCCATTATAATACCTCCTGCACCGTTATCAATTGGTCCTATGTCAACCCGTGTCTCTCTTTTATTCCTTATGTATTTAAAAAAGCTCTTAGAATCCTTCCGAATGTTGTCCGCCAGCTTCCTTTCATAACTCATCTTTGCTTTCCTAATGACCTTCTTAGTTTCTCTCTGCAGATTTTTAAAAACTTTCCAATCTTCTGTTTTCCCACTAATTTTTGCTACTTTGTACGCTGCCCCTTTTGCTTTTATTTTATCCTTCACCTCCCTCGTTATCCACATCTGTGCCTTTTTTCCATTCAAAACCTTCTTTTTTCTTGGAATATATCTATCCTGCATTTTCCTTATTTCCTGTAGAAATTTCTTCCATTTCTCCTCCGCCGTCCCTCCAGCTAACTTACTCCTCCAATCAATTTGGGCCAACTCTTCTCTCATACCTTTGTAATTTCCCTTATTCCACTGAAATATTGATACACCAGTTATCAGCTTCTCCTTCTCAAACTTGAAACTAAACTCAATCATATTGTGATCACTTGTTCCCAGTGGTTCCTTTACCTTTAGTTCCCTAATCACCTCGGGTTCACTACACAGCACCCAATCCAAAACAGCCGATCCCCTGGTGGGCTCCTCAATAAGTTGCTCCAGAAAAACATCCCTTAGACATTCCACAAACTCACTCTCCTGAGTTCTACCGCCTTGCTGGATTTCCCAGTCCACCTTCATGTTAAAATCCCCCATAATTATCTTCACATTGTCACTCTGGCATGCTTTTTCTATCTCAATCTGCAACTTATGGTCCACTTCCTGACTGCTGTTAGGGGGCCTATATATGACTGCTACTATTGTCCTTTTACCCTTGCTATTTCTTAGCTCCACCCATAAGGATTCCACTTCCTCTGACCCAATGTCCTTCCTTTCTATTGATTTTATATCACTACTAACCATCATGGCCACACCACCCCCTCTGCCTACCCGCCTGTCCTTCCTATACACTGTGTACCCCTTGACATTCAGTTCCCAATCACATCCATCATGAAGCCACGACTCAGTGATTGCAACGATGTCATATTTATTAACCTGTAGTTGTGCCACTAGGTCATCTACTTTATTCCTGATGCTACGTGCATTTAAATATAGTACGTTTAGACTAGTATCTGCTATTGATTTTATTGTACTTCTATTGTTCAGCAGATTATCCTGACTTTCTAACTGTCCATCCTTCTTACTATCTTCGCTACCTACTATCTTAGACATGTTCCTGTAGACCTCATCCCCTATCCTAACATTCGGTATCCTAACATCCTGATTTGTTGTACTTCTATTATTCAGTAAATTATCCTGACCTATCACCTGCCTGTCCTTCTTGCCATCCTCATTGGATTCGTTTCTATACACTTCCTCCCTCACCTTAGCATCTTGTAACCTAGCATCCTGGTTACCATCCCCCTGCCAGATCAGTTTAAACCCTCCCCTACAACTAAATTAAACATTCCCGCCAGGATATTGGACCCTTTGGAGTTTAGGTGCAACCCATCCTTAGCAAATAGGTCTTGCCTCCCCCAAAAAAGGTCCCAGGTATCCAAGAATCTGAAGCCCTGCCCCTTGCACCAGTCACTCAGCCACGCATTCAACTGCCAGAGCTTTCTATTCTTCCTGTCATTGACACGTGGCATGGGTAGTAGTCCTGAGATTACTACCCTTGAGGTCCTACTTCTCAACCTTCTCCCTAATGCCTTGTATTCCTCCTTCAGGACCTCTTCTCTTTTTCTACCTACATCATTGGTACCTACATGTACCAAGACTTCTGGCTGCTCACCCTCCCCTCTCAGAATATTCTCGACACGGTCCGTGATATCCCGTACCCTGGCACCAGGGAGGCAACACACCATCCGAGACTCATTGTCGGTATCGCAGAATCTGCTATCCGTACCCCTTACCATCGAATCCCCAATAACCACTGCATTTCGCTTCCTCTGCTGGACCACAGTACCAGACATGGTGCCAAGGTCCTGGCTGCTGAGGTCTTCCTCTATGAAGTCATCGTCTCCAACCGAATCTAAAATGAGATATCGGTTTTTGAGGGGGACCGCCACTGAGGTGCTGTCTACATATTCTTTATAACTCCTGTCTATCTCCTGCTCGCTCTCCCTAACCAACTGAAGGTCATCCAGCTGCTGCTCCAGACTCTCAATCCGTTCCTTGAGGAGCCGCATCTCGGTGCACTTTGCGCAGATGTAGTTATCAGGGAGTCTGCTCGTCTCCCAGGGGCCCCACATCTGACACTCCAAACACAACACTAATCCCAGATGCATACTGCTGAATATCACTGAGCTCAACAACTAAACTAAACTAATAACTTACCCCCTCTCTATAACCTCGCCTCTTTCCCGCTCTCGCTGAAGCCCGTTGAGCCAAAGCCTAACCCACTCTGCTCCCTCACACTCCGCTGCCCGCTCCGACGCTGCCCGCTGGATATGCTCGTCTGCTTTTTAAATCGCCCGCGCGCTTCCGAGTGACGTCACGCGCCTGCGCAGTCACTCGCCGCTGTCCCGAATGCTAGAAAGAGAAAAAAAAACTCGCTCATTATTTTCCGGCACTCTCCGCTCTCTTGTCGCTGGAAAGAAAACTGAAGGCGAACCTCCGACTTTTAAATCGCCCGCGCGCTTCCGAGTGACGTCACGCGCCTGCGCAGTCACTCACCGCTGTCCCGAACGCTAGAAAGAGAAAAAAAAACTCGCTCGTTATTTTCTGGCACTCTCCACTCTCTCGTCGCTGGAAAGAAAACTGAAGGCGAACCTCCGACTTTTAAATCGCCCGCGCGCTTCCGAGTGACGTCACGCGCCTGCGCAGTCACTCACCGCTGTCCCGAACGCTAGAAAGAGAAAAAAAAAACTCGCTCGTTATTTTCCGGCACTCTCCGCTCTCTCGTCGCTGCCCCAATAACTCATCGGCTGGATGACCTCTACAACTTATCCCCGCAGCACCACTAGCCTCACCTTTGTCCTATCCATCCCTCCCCCAGCTTCTCTGCACCCTAAAGCCAACTTTCTCTTCTTCACGGTTCTGACAAAGGATCTGAATCGTTACCTCTGTTTCTCTTTCCACAGATGCTGTCTGACTTTCTGAATGTTTCCAGCACCTTCTGTTTTTATTTCAGCCTGATCATGTTTGGCCATGGCATTGAACCCTGAAGTTAAAATCCACATTTCCAGTAAGTTGTCTGTGGGTTTCCAGCATTCTTCACAGCTGACTGCTCTCATGTAAAGATAAAATAGAGGCTCAGTTTATCAGTGTCCTCCTATTTTGCCATGGGTATTATTTGGCAGGTGTATGTAAATCAATTTCGTTGTCTGCAAAACCCATTCCACATATTATTAAATCTTTTTTGCTTTGGTGATAAACCTGGTTTTTCAACCATAGACAATGCCATGTCCATGCCAGCCAGTTATATCATCTACATGTGTAGTCAAATCCTGTTTTCCATCACTCGGTGTACTCACATGACCACTGGAATATGACCAAGTGTGCAGTGCCAATTATCCATGCAAGAAACAACTAAGTACAAAAGGTGTATGGGCAGTACAAGGCATAGAACAGCCAAAAAAATGAATGCTATTGTACAAATCCAGATTGTGTACAAATCAAGGTGTAAAAGTAAATTTAAAAGATGAATAACTCAGTGACAAACACAATTGCATTTGTCAATGGGAATTTAAAAAAAAATCCCTGTCTTTTCCTTCTGAAAGTAAGCCATGCTGGGATACAGTATTGCTCTGGTAACCATTCTTTAAGAGACTCTGAATATCGACAAGCTCTTTTGCCAGAAAGATTCCAGTCATGGAGCATCCCATCCTGATGCTGGATTTACATTGGTGCACTTCTACCGTGCATCCCTGCATTCTAATCATAGGTGAGAACTTTGAAAACCACCCCACCATTTCAAACGTTCATTTCTTGGTGTCTTTTTTCTCTCTCTGTGATGATAATACAAACTTACTGAGAACAGCAGTGATTGGGCAGATCTTTTGGGCAGATCTTTTCATCAGATAACTTCTCAAAAAAATTACCATAAAAGACTTTTATTTTGCCAACAGTCAATTACATTTTCAATAAGGTAAAATTTAAACCAACGATGGTTTTTTCTCATGCATCTCCAAGCAAGAAAGCTAAGCAGAGATGAGTCAGTCTCTCTCCCTCACTGGGCAAGCAGTGGGAAGAAGCTAGGTTGGTCACATTCTCCACTGTTTCACACCATTGCTGATGCATTATCAATACAGAAAGAACTGCAGCTCATCAAGTATGTCCTCAATTTGAACTGCAATTTATTTATTTCTCAAGTGGTTTTTAGATAAAAATCATTGATCTTTCCTGTATTGGTCTTAACTTTGTTTCCAGGCTATGCCTGCAATTAAGTTGCATGGTCAATTTAAAATCAAATAAAAACTTTAAACTTTATTTATACAGCACGGTAACAGGCCCTTCCGGCCCAACGAGCCCGTGCTGCCCAATTACACCCATGTTAATCTACTAACCCGTACGTTTTTGGAATGTGGGAGGAAACTGGAGCACCGGGAGGAAACCCACGCAGTCATGGGGAGAACGTACAAACTCCTTACAGATAGCGGCGGAAATCGAACCCTGATCACTGGTGCTGAATTAGCGTTACGCTAACCGCAACGCTACCATGCCACCCAAAAAACTGTGGTTACTAAGCTGTGATAGAAGATTAAAAAGAAGATCTCAGATTAAAAATAAAACCTGCACGTACTGCTGTATGTGACATAATTAAAAATAAATAACTCCTCATCTCCCAGCCACCAGGGCAATGGGAATATGTTGGATGTTGTGTATTTGAATTTCGCGAGGTAATTTTGATTTTATCTCCTCAGTGTGGCTGAGGGATAGGTGGGGCTGGTGGTTGGATGTAGTTGTCAGGCATATTCTCTGGTGTTTGAACTCCATGCGGTATATCTTCATTACTAGTTAGTTCCTCATCTTCAAGCCAGCCTGGTTGTCAGGATTAGTTTCTTTTGTGGCAGATAGTGGCCTTTAAGAGGCTATAGTCTGGCATAGATATGGGAGTAGTGATGTCATGGGTGCAGTGGGGTGGTGGGATTATGGCTTTATTTTAGGGGGAGTGGTGGAAGCATTTCTGTTTGCATTAGCTCATAAGCAGTGCAATGAAGGAACTTATCTCTTCTGTGCAGTGGGCCTTGCTCCCCTTTAACTTCTGGGATTCCTGAGGGCTCAGAAACCTTGCCAGCCAGGGTTAAACCAGAAAGACGGAAGAAAGCTGAGCCACGTAGCCACTGAGTATGGTGACTGCCTAACTCAGCTGCTTGGCTGCCACTCTATCCCACCTTCTATAAAACCAGCAGTAGCAGGTTGTTGGGTGATTGAATTGGGTTTGAGATTATATCCCACCAAACCCATTCTCCCCATTGTTAGAAATCAGGAGAAAGGTATAAATAGTGTTTTTTTCCATCTCACACTTTTATCCAAACTCAAACATCACCCCATGCATCATGAAAGTCTCACATCTTGAAACATTAAAGTGTGCAGTTTTAATGTGACAGAATAGAAAGCCCAATTGACAGACATGGCTTCACCTGCCCCTAAGTTCTGGAATTACTGCCTAAACTTTTCCAACTTCTTTCACTCTTTCCCCCTTAACTCATTTCTTTGGTCAACCCATATATTTGCCTTTGTATCTTGTTCCCCAGATATATTCCTGTGGGTGTTTAGAAGGGTATGCCGGAAGCATACCAGGCATACCTGAAAAGAGGTGCCAAACTGGAATGCATGGATGCTAAACATGAAAGCGGCATGCGACTATCTGAGCTAAGTTATCCCACAACTGATGGATCAGATCAAAACTAGATTGTCTTGCCACAAGTAGTGAAATGTGGTGGACAATAAAACAGTTATCTGGAAAAAGTGGATCCAAGAACATTCCAATTTTTGTTGGTTATGGTGCCCAACATGAATACCAAAGATAGGGTAAAAGCATTTGCAACAACATTTAGCTCTAAATGTCTAAGGAATGATCCTTCTCAGCTGCCTCCATCACACTACCAAAGAAACCAATCTTCATCCAATTCTATTTGCTCTCTACAATACCAGGAAAGTGCTAAGTCGGTAGGACTCAATAATATCCCTTCACCAGAAGGACAGCAGAAGTTCGGGAAGGTGGCTCACATCACCTCCTCAAGGCCATTTCAGGAAGGGCTATAAGCACTGCCTTTGCAATGATACCCCATTTGGCCAGTGTACTACTGATAGGAATTGCTGACAATTATCGGAGGGCATAGTTATATCAGAGAAATGAATGGATGTCTGAAAAATGTGGATAAATTATGAGCTTCTTATTTTAAGAGAAAAGAGAGTATAGCAATGTAGCCTAAATGGTTAAATCCTATATGTAAAGATACTACACAAACATTTAGGCACCTTGATCTGCAGACTTTTAAAAGTAGGAATGTACATGGTTACATCCAGAAAAGGCAAATAAGAGTTTGGATTTTATTAACAGAGGCAATGAATAAAAAAAAACATTGGAACAGTTAAAATACGGGAAAGTTCAGCTCAAATCTAATAAGAGGAGAACAGAGCTTTTTTCAGAGATGGAAGACCTGCAAAACAGGGACTGCATTCACTGCAGGAGAGAACATTAAGAAACAAAAAACTGAAATGCTTAAAGGGTCTGAAAGTGAAAGTGTGACAGTGAATCAGTAATGGAGAAGCATACATTTAGAATTACTTAAATGGGCAACTTATTAAAATTTGTAAAGTATAAAATGGTACAGACAGAAGTATAACTGCCTTCAAATACATTGTAGAATATGAATGTTCATCTGTGCTTACTCTGCTATTTCAGGAGAAGTAATAACCAATTTAAAGTAATTGGGTTAACACCTCTCTTACAATAGTAGCTGAAGACATTTTCCTCAGTGTTATTCACTCACCTTAGTCAGACTATTCTGGTCAATTTTCCTCTGAAGCTCTATGTTAACTCTTACACATCTTTTCTAGCAGCTGCCTGTCTTTGGTCTCCTCTGTCATTGCTGTCCCCTGTTGTTACATGAACTGCTAAAGTGAAAGTAATTGAATACAGCCCACTCATTCCTTGAATGGTAATCATATCTGTCAGAGTATTGAAACTCAGTTTTGGGTCGGTGGTGGAAGACAAATGCTCAGGGAATCCTGATTGGTGAAGGGGAAAAGCCTGGAGCAAGGCACTTCAGTTCCTTGTGAGATTGGGCATCAATGGAAAAGCCAACATTTAAAGCCTATCCCTAATTGCTCTAGTAATGAATCTTCATCTTGAATTGCTTCAGCTTGTGCATTGAGAGAGCTGTTACGAAGGAGTTCTAGCAATATTGAACTTTTAATGATGGCAGAGACCAATATATGCATGTATATGTGTGTGTGAGTGTAACATGGGAAACACTTTGTGACCACATAGAGCCAAAACATACATTTAAAAGATTATAATGGTGGGATGTTTCTGGATCTGATTCCAGTTGCCAGTCGTTGTGAGGAAAGAACTAATTAACCTTCACTGAGGCGTCAGTTTGAAATTACAGGTTAGGCTCTGGTTATCTCATTATAACCTAATCAGCATATTTAAAACACAACCCACCTGCTAGGGATGGGTTCTTTGTCATGTGCAATTTAAAATTACAGACAGCCAGATTGGAATGGGAAAAGGACTCCATTTTAAAACTAATTCCAGTGAATTTGTCATGTTTACTTAAAATGGTATACATAATGAGGTCACTACCCTCAGATTCCTGAAAGTAATTCCAATAGTGAACTCTGGGGAGTTTATTTCCAAAACTTACCCCAAATCAATTATATGGGGGTGTAACTCCTGTTTTACCTGTACATATGTGCCATGCAGCCAAACATGCAATCAAATAACCCCAATAGTATTTACCGGTTAAAGCTGTTAAAATGTAAACAATAGTAGTTACTGATAATTATTACAAGCTATCAAGTAATTTTCTCTCCAAAGATTTGAATTTTTAGGTTTTCTGACTTCACCCTTGACTTCTCTTCATGGATACATATATGTTCCTATCTGTTCCCTTTGTGTTTTGCCTGAAATTGCAGCATCAGTGAGGAAAAAAGCATCCCTTCTAATTTAGAATGTGTACATTTGCACACGAGTACACCTGAAGGGTGCATCAAGTGTGCATCAGAACCACCTAAAACTCTTTAGGAAGTGGAAGCTATGGCTAAATGGTGTGGTCTTTAGAACCAGTCTTCTGCTTTGTCATGACACAGCACCTGGCAAACAGCACCTGGCTGTTGTTGATGTCATTGAGACAAGAACTGAACGGCACCCTTCAGATCTAATAAAGATCCGTTTGGGATGACCACTGTCAATTCTAACATTAGCCATCTCTGTTCAGATACTGCCCCAAATGCAGGTACCTGTCCAACTCAATTACAATCACTCCCATCTGTCTTTTTCTCTCATCAGAGGATGTTGCATTATTTTTATCACCACAGCTAATCCATGTAACGTTATAGTCTACAATTCCTGTAACACGGATCCCAACAGCTTGCTTTTCTGACCTGGTAATGTTGGCGCTGGAAGTGTGCCGACGCTTGTGGGCTGTCCCCAGAACACCCTATGCAAAGATGCATTTCACTGTATGTTTCGATGTACATGTGACTAATAAAGAAATCTTATCTTATCTTATTATCTGTGCCAGGTAGCTACTTATGAAATGGTTATATGTTAGCTGGTTTCCTTCAAGGGCTGAAATCACTTTGTTCATTCCTGTAAGAGTGATGCGTGTGTGATTATAGTGCAATAGTTCAACTACGTGAATAACTAGTGCGCTTTAGAAGTGACTGTCAAGTACTATGTAAATTTGTCAGAGACCAATCAAAGAGTTATTGACAGAAGATCCATTGATATATAACTTTATTTGCATCTATAGGATTTAAAATCTGTAGTAATGTTCCCATGCACCCCTCTCCTTGTTCTTCTTGGAGGTAGAGATCACAGGGTTCGGGAGCAGCTGTCAGAGTAGCCTTGGCAAGTAACTCTAGTGCATTTTGTAGATGTTACACACTGCAGCCACCGTGCAGAAGTGGAGGGAATGAATGCTAAGGGTGAAAGACAGGATTCTAATCAAGTGGGCTGCTTTATCCTAGATGGTGTCAAGCTTCCTGAGTGTTACTGGAGCTGCACTTATCCTGGCAAGTGGAGGGTATCCCATTGTAGATGGTGGAAAGGCTTTGGGTTGCCAGGCAGTGTATTACTCAACACAGAGTGTGCAGTCCCTGGTCTGCACTTGTCACCAGAGTATGTATGTGGCAGATGCTGTTGAATTCCTGGGGTCAGTGGTGGCCACAGTATTAATGTTGCAGAACTTGGGAATGGTGATGGCATTGAAAGTCAAAGGTAGGTGATTAGCCTCTTTCTTCTTGGAGCTGGTCTTTGCCTGGCTCTTTGGTGCCACAAGTACTACTTGCCACTTCTCAGCTTATGCCTGAATGGTGTCTAGATCTTGCTACATGAAGGTAGGGACTGCTACATTTGCAGAAGAGTTGTGCAATCAACAGCAAACATCCCCATTGTTGGCCTCAAGATGAAAGGAAGATCATTGATGAAGCAATTGGTGGTTGATTCTTGGACGATGCCCTGAGGAACTCTGCCGTGACGTCCTGGGGCTGGGATAATTGACCTCCAACAACCTGCAGAGGTAGCTTCCATTGTGACCTTCAGGAAGGTATTAGATAAATTTAGGGTGAGGAAAACTTTGCAAGGCTGCAGAGAAGGGAGTGTGGTGGTGGGGGTTAGGGTTAGGGATGATGGGCCAGCTGGCCTCTTTCTGTGATGTAACCATTCTATGATTCAACAGTTCTCCAACCACATCTTCCTTTGTGCCTGGAATGACTCCAACTATTGGAGCGTTTTCATCTTGGTGCCCAGTGACCAGTTTTACGTGGGCTCCTTGGTCCCACACTTGGTCACATGCTGCCATGGTGTCAACAGCAGTCACTCTCACCTCATATCTGGAACTCAGCTCTTTGATTCATGTTTGGACCAAAGCTGAGATGTGGTCTGGAGTTGCGTGTTCCCTGCAAAGCCACATTACGCATTGAAGAGCAGGTGACAGTGAGCAAGTGGCTTTTGATAGCACTGTTGACAGCGCCTCCCAGAATTTTGCTGATGGTTGTGAGTAGACTGATTGGGCAGTAATTCACTGGATTGAATTAGCCCTGTGTTGTATTAAAAGACATGCTGGGCAGTTTTCCACACTGTTGGGCGGCTGCCAGTGTTGCTACTGCATTAATACAACTTGCCTGGAGATGTGGCTAATTCTGGAATGCATTTACAGTGCTACAGCTGGGTTGTTGTCTGGTCTTATTCCCTTTGCTGTATCTGTTGCTCTCAGCAATTTCTTGATGACATATTGAGTAAATCAGATTGGCTTTGTGAAGGAGTGATCACAGGAGGAAGCCCAGATGGCTTATCAATTTGACACATTTGGCTGAACATTGTTGTGAAGCTTCATCATTATCTTTAATACTCACTTGCCAAGCCCCTTAAACACTGAATATGAAGATGTTCTTGGAGCTGCCTACTCCTCCTTTAAGTTGTTTAATTGTCCACCAACATTCAGGACTAGCTATGGAAGGACTGCAGAGCTACGACCCTATCCATTAGATGACTTTGCTCTGTCTGTTACACACTGTATTTGTTATTAGTGCAAATGTAGTGCTGTGTTGCAGCTACTGAGGTCAAAACCTCATACTTAGGTATGCCTAGTGTTGCTTCCAGCACATCCTTCAAACTAGGGTTGATGACCTGATTTCATTGTCATGATGGAGTGAGGGCTGTGCTAGGCTATGAGGTTACAGATCGTGCTGCTGTACATTTCTGCTGCTTCTGCTGGTCCTTAGTGCCTTGTGGATGCCCAATTTTCAGTGTCACTTCTGCTATGAGTTAATTTCATTTAGCGTTTTTGTAGAGCCACACAATAGTTGGGAAGTGTCCTTGGTGTGAAGACTGGACTTTGTTTCTGCAAGGACTGTACAGTGGTCACTTTTATCTTTGCTATCATAGAAAATCTAGCTCCTACAGGTAGATTTGTGTGTTCAATTTATCCCTTGAGTTTATATACTCACTACCTGCTACAGACCCAATCTGGGAACTACCTTTGTCAGGGTCTGGCCAGCTTGGTCTGTACTGGTGATACCAAGCCATCCACTGATGGACAGTGAGGTGCCCCACTTCGAGCTTATTATGTGCTATTTTCTACTTTCCATGCTTCCTCCAACTGCTGTTCAACATGGCAGAATACTGAATCCTCAGATGAGGAAAAACAGTAGTCATGAAATGGAGATTTCCTTGCCCATGTTTGACCAAATACAATGAGACTTCATGGGGTTTAGAGTCAATGTTGAGTCCTCCCTATTTCCTCCCACCCCCCTTTGGTGGGATTGTCAGTGGAGCAGAATATACACAGGTTCTGTGATGGACATGTCCTGTGTAATTCTGTAAGGATGATTATGTCAGGCTCTTGCTTGATTAGTCTGAGGAACAGCTCACCCATTACCACTACCTCAAACATTTGTGAGGAGAACTTTGCAAGACAACTGAACTGGGAGCAGCTTTGCAATGTCCAAATTTGGCACCTGGGTCAATGCCAAATGGTCCATGCAGTTTTATCACTGTTTCAAAATATCTTGTAACTGAATGGTTTGTTATTTTATCTACATATAATGGTGTCTATTTTGGAGGGCATTTAGAGTCAACCACGCTGATGGATCTGGAGTCATGTAAAGGCCATAGTGGCAAAGGATGGCAGATGTCCTCCCATCAACGGCATTGATGAAGCAGTTGGGTTTTTACAATAAATTTTTTTTTTGACTAATGACTAATAATAACCAAATTGCTAAATGAACTCAGTGCTGCCAAGGCTGGATTGCTAGTTTCGTAACTTAACCACTACACCAGATAATTGATTCACCCTAATTACATCTCCTCCTAGCCTCCTTTGCTCTGAAGAAAACTACACCGTCTAACCAGGAAAGAGTGGTAACACCCAACAGTTTAGACAGCATCTGTCTCTCTTTCCACAGATGCTGCCTGACTTGCTGTGTGTTTCCATTGCTTTCTGATTATATTTCAGATTTTCAGCATTTGCATTTTTTAAAAATTTCCTTCTAGCCTAACCAATCTCTCCTCATAGCTAACTTCTCTGCCTTTGTAACATCTTCATCAATCTACTCTTTACTCCAGTATGATCAGAGCTTAACTAATCTTATCTACAATGACAAAGAAGGTGGTTAAGTCGCTAAACTAGCAATCCAGTTTTGGCAACACTGAGTTCATTCAGCAATTTGATCCATTGAGTCTTCCCAGGGAAGCAATCCCATTCATCCCTTCCCATCTCCTTATTTTCATGCAACTTATTCCCCTTAGATTCTTTTTGCCATGAGCTTACACTAAGTGGTAATTTACAGCAGCCAACTAACCTACCAGCATGTCTTTGTGATGTGGGAGGAAAATCAGAGCACTGGAGAAAACCCACATGGTCACAGATAGAATGTGCGAACTCTGTACAGGCTTCACCTGAAATCAGGATCGAACCAAGGTCCCTGTTACTGTGAGGTAGCAGCACTCTGTTTCCAGTAAGGTGGTAACCAGAGCTGCATGTCATTCTTTACTTCATCTATAGCCTGATCAGCATCTTATGCAGTGCACAGATTTATGTAATGATTGCAAAACAGAAGACCATTCAGCCTATCAAGTCCAGACCTTGCTCTAAGCAAGGGTAATCCAGTTCGAACCACTCTACTGCCCTTTTCCCATTGTCCTTCAGATTTCTTCTTTCAGGTATTTATCTGGCTTCTTTTTGAATGTGACAATTGGATCTGTATCCACAGGTCATACAATCCAGACCCAAACTATGTGCTGCAGAAGCTTTTCCTCATGTTAATTTTGTTTTTTTTGCCAACCTCCTTTGTTTCAAGAAGAACAATTCCACCTTCTTGAAT
Source organism: Pristis pectinata (assembly GCF_009764475.1). Taxonomy (NCBI): domain Eukaryota; kingdom Metazoa; phylum Chordata; class Chondrichthyes; order Rhinopristiformes; family Pristidae; genus Pristis; species Pristis pectinata. The sequence continues at coordinate 50,374,549 of NC_067415.1, read as the reverse complement.
CTACCCACATAACTAGAGTCCCTGGTCACTGATATTTCTTCTGCCCCCTCTCTAAAGGCTTTATACCTTCCTTAGAGTGTGATGCTCAGAACTGGGCACAATACTCCCGTTGTTGATGAACAACTGGATTAAGCCTTGGATTCCTGATGCGTGTTCAACCACATTTTCAGCCTGCTCTACCACTTTAAATGAATAATTCCGTTTGCTCTTTTACCCCTTTCAGAATTATAGTTTACATGGCATCTACTCATTCTCCCTACCAAAATGTAACACTTTGCATTTCCCAGTATTCACGTCATCTATCTAACCGCCCCATCAAGCTGTCTTTAAGTCTTTAAAGTCTCTTCCTTCCTCCTCACAGTACACTATGCTCTTAAGTTTTTGTCATCTGTAAGTATGGAAATGGTGACCTGTATACCCAGATCCAGGGTATTCATATGTATTATGAAGAGCAAGTGGTCCTAGTACTGACCCTGGGGGGACTTCAGTGTGCACTTCTGGCATGATGATTGAAGTCCATGGAACAAAATGTGTTTTGCCCACCCAGAGATCTCTGCCTTTAATTCCTACCAAATACCTCATGGGAATGGACCTAGACTGTAGCTGAAGCATCCCCACCAATAGAGACCTCCATTATTTATTGACACCTTTCCCTGCCCTGCTTTAATTTCAGTTTGCCCAGGGCCAAATCTATTCATATTCTTATTACGACTGACCCTTCTGTAATTGACTATTTTTATCTCGGATCAGTCTCCATCCCTTTCCATGGATATTCTGAACCTTATGATATTGTGTTCACTGTTTCCCAGATGTTCCCCCTCTGATGTTCCTAGATGTTCCCCCATTGCTACATTTGTCCTGACTCATTTCCCACGAACAAGTCCAGCAATGCCACTTTCTTGTCGGGCCAGAAATGTACCGATCAAGAACGTTGTCCTGAACATTCTTTCCTCAATTTGCCCTTTGTGTTATTGCTACCCCAGTCTATATTAGGATAGTTGAAGTCCTATAAACCATGCAATTTCCCCACAGATTTGCTCTTTAGTATCATTCCCACTGATTGATGGCCTATAGAATACTCCACGTAGCATAATTGAAGCTCTTGTATTCCTTAACTCTAAACAGATAGGTTCTGTCCTTGATTACTCCAGGATATTCCCACATTGCAAAATTCTCCTTAAACAATACCACCACTCCCCACCTTTCTTCCCTTCCCTTCCTTTTTGTTTTGATCACTGGATATATTTGGACCAATTCCTACCCAGTGTGATTGCCACGTCACCAGTATCCCACATGGTTAAGTGCACCTGCAGCTCTCCAATTTTATTTAATGTGCGAATGCATTATAAATCCACCGTAAACCTATGAAGCTTTGTGTACTCTCCCAACTAAAAATATCTTGCTCTGTTGCTGCTTATCTCTGCCAATTCTTTCCAGACCCCTTTTTCTCCTTTTCATTGATGCTTTCCTTTGTCCAACCCCTGCTAAATTAATTTAAACTCACCCCCTCTGCCTCCAGCGCACAAGCAAGCCTGCAAGTAAGGAAATTGTTTCCCTTCTATTGAGGAGGAATCTCTCCAGCCTGTGCCGTTCCCACCTCCCATAGAACAGGTCCCAAGAATCTAAATCCCTCTTTCTTGCACCACCTTTTCAGCCTTGCATTTATCTGTGTGATCCTCAGTTTTCTGCATTTGTTGGCTTGTGGCACAGAAAGTAATCTGGAGATTATCACTTTCAGATTCTTCTTAATCCTTTAAATCTGCTTGCAGGACATTATCTCTGGTGTCCTAACTTTCAACTTCCCTATAGCTATTGAATCCTCGACTTTTCTCCACCGTCCCTGTACGGTTGCTTCATAGAAGCATAGAGAATGGGAGCAGGAAGAGGCCAGTCAGCCCTTCGAGCCTCCTCTGCCACTCAATATAAGGATGGCTGATTCTCTATCTCAATACCATATTCTCACACTCTCCACATCACCATTAATGTCTTTTGTGTTGAAAAATCTATCTACTTTTCCTTCTTAACTATACTTAGCAATATGCCTTCAGGCTCATCAACCCTGAATGAAGAACTATCTCCTCATCCCAGTCTTAAATGGCTTACTCCACAATCTGAGTCTGGGACCCTTTGTTCTAGTGTATCAGCTACATCTTACCTACACACAGTCTGTATGACTTGGTCAAATTTTGTATTGAGGTTCCTTCTCATCCTCTAGTGAATACAGGTTATGTCGGCCCAATCTCTCTTCACACTACAGTTCTGTCATCTCAGGAAATCAGTCTGGTGAAGCTTTGCTGCACTCCTTCTGTGGCAAGTACATCCTTTCTTAGATAAGAGACCAAAATTACACATTGTACACAGGTGTGGTCTCAGTTAGGCCCTGTACGATAGAGGTTTTGGATGTAAGAATGACAAGAGGGCATTGTCATTCTTACATCCAAAATCGCTTTCAATGAAGGCCAATGTACCATTTGTCTTCATTACTGTTCTCTGCACCCGCATGTTTTCAGTGACTGATGTGCAAGGACACCTAGAACCTTTTGTATATATCAACATTTCCTAATTTATCACAGTTTAAATAATATTTTGCTCTTCTGTATTTTCTACCAGTGGATAACCTCACAATTATCCACATTGTGCTGCATCTGCCATGGATTACCATGGTCTTGGCTCTGGATGAACTCTCCCAAGTAAACTTCTCTCCATTAATACTCAGAACTGAATACAGGTTAGGGAACAAGATTCCCTCAGGGGACTCTTGAACTACCTGCCTGTTCTTTTTTGTCTGTATGCCCCTCATTAATTACCTTCTTGCCTGTGCTGTCTTAAACTGTGGGGTAACCACCTCCTGTAAATACTATCCACGAAACACTCAGTCTCACAGCTGAACTGACAAAGGATGTTGCTCAAGCTCCAAAATCCAGGGCTCAAGCTCCTTGTGTTGACAACACTTCCTAACCCTGAGGTTGTCCAGGATATGGGAAGAGTCCTGGAGGCCCAAGACCAATAAGAAGTGTTGGAGGAGTCCTACATGCCAATATTTATTACATTAACAGATAAAATTAACAGGTAAAAAAATAATTTAAATACTTTTGCTACTGAATTATTTACTCAACCTGAGTAAGTTTTTAATTCCCTGTTTTTTTTTGTTTAAACCAATTTAATGCTTAAATTTTCCAGGGCTTGTGTTTCCATCATTCTTTTTAAATTTACTGGGACTCCATTGCCTACATAAGACATAGGAGCAGAATTAGGCCATTCAGCCCTTCGAGTCTGCTCCACCATTCAACCATGGCTGATTTACTTTTCCCTCTCAACCCCATTGTCCTGCCTTCTCCCCGTAACCTTTGACGCCCTTACTAATCAAGAAGCTATCAACCTCCCCTTTAGATATACCCAATGACTTGACCTCCACATCCAAGTTGAATTCCACAGATTCACCACCCTCTGGCTAAAGAAATTCTTCCTCATCTCTGTTCTAAAGGAACGTCCTTCTATTCTGAGGCTGTGCCCTCTGGTGCTAGACTCTCCCACTACTGGAAACATCCTCTCCACATCCACTCTCTCCAGGCCTTTCAATATTCGGTGGGTTTCAATGAGATCCCCCCTCATCCTTCTAAACTCCAGTAAGTACAGGCCCAGAGCCATCAAACGCTCCTCGTGCGTTAACCCTTTCATTCCCGGGATCATTCTCACAAACCTCCTCTGGACCCTCTCCAATGCCAGCACATCCTTCCTTAGATATGGGGCCAAAAACTGCTCTCAATACTCCAAATGTGGTCTGACCAACATCTTATAAAGCCTCAGCATTACATCCTTGCTTTTATATTCTAGTCCTCTTGAAATGAATGCTAACATTGCATTTGCCTTCCTTACTGCCGACTCAACCTGCAAGTTAACCTTTAGGGAATCCTGCACTAGGACTCCGATTTCTGAATTTGTTCCCCATTAAGAAAATAGTCTATGCCTTTATTCCTTCTGACAAAGTGCATGACGGTACACTTCCCTATGCTGTATTCCATTTACCACTTCTTTGCCCATTCTCCCAACCTGTCCAAGTCCTTCTGCAGACTCCCTGCTTCCTCAACACTACCTGCCCCTCCACCTACTTTTGCATAATCTGCAAATTTGGCCACAAAGCCATCAATTCCATCATCCAGATCATTAACATATAACGTGAAAAGTAGCAGACCCAACACCAACCCCTGCAGAACACTACCAGTCACCGGCAGCCAACCAGAAAGGCCCCCTTTATTCCCACTCTTTGCCTTCTGCCAGTCAGCCAATCTTCTATCCATGCTAGTACCTTTCCTTTAATACCATGGGCTCCTATCCTGTTTAGCAGCCTCACTTGCGGCATCTTGTCAAAGGCCTTCAGACTCTCCTTTGTCTGTCCTGTCTGTTGAAACCATTCCATTCCATTGAAGCACAGCAAGATTCTGTTTTCTGCACCCCTTCCTTTACTCCAGCTGCAGTATAACCTGCTTAATCATTCTTTCTACCTCTCCAGCTACCCTGGGGTACTTGTGGATATACACTCCACTCTCCCTCTGTTCCTCCACACTTCTCAGTTTGCTACTATTTATTAAGTATTCGACTTGTTTACCATTCCCAAATGCATTACCATGAGGGCTTTGTTTCCTGTGCTCCTTTTGTTTCTTTTATTCCACTTTCAGCATAAGCTCTCTGTTCGTACATTCTCTGCCTTCATTAACAAAGAAAAATAACACCCCTTTGCCAGTTTAACCATTTTTTTCCTACTTTTGCTACCCTTGGGAAATCTGTGAACATAAACTCCAAGGTTCCTCTCTTCCATATTTCCCTGTTTCCCTCCATTTATTATATATTCCCTTAGCCTGATTACTCTCCTTAAATGCATTACTTCACTATTATCGACACTGAACTCAATGTGCTTTGTTTGACATGCATGGATGATAGATATCAAAGAATATATTGCCACAGATAGTCTTGATTGTGGCTCCAGATTCTGGCATCTGCAATTTCTTGTGTCTCATGTCATCAAAGAATATATGTTGTGTGCTGCCTAATTTCTGCAGGTTTGGATTGTTTACCCCAGCTTGTTTATACCCATTTTCACATTCCAGCATGTGTTCATGACATTAGCAGGAAATTTGGAAGTAAATAGATGTTAGCAAAATGGGTATACAAATAGACACAACTGTTGGGTGTAGCTTCCCGATTACAACTTCACAGGAAATGCCAAAACACTGTGCTTAGACCTTAAGTTGCCTCCTCACTGGCTTTCATAGATTTGGGGGATTGTTAGCAGATCCAAACATAGCAGCAGCTTAATTCATTATCTGCCATATTCCCTGGTTAGTAAACCATTGATTTTTTTTTGGTTAGTTGTACCATTTTCCAATCAATTCTGGCAACAGTGTTATAACTCAGTTACTTATACAGATCTCAAGATTGTTTTACAGTTTGTAAAACAAAAGAGTGGCGTCAAAATGCAACAGAGGTTTAACTTATAACTGGCAGTAAATTAAAAGCCAGTGGAGCTGAAAATAAAGCATAATCAATACCCGAATAGAATTACCAAAAGGAAAGATCCAAAGCAGACAGTCCTAGCAGACAGATGATAGAGTTATATCTTATTTTGAATAGTAGGCTTTGCTTTTTTCAAGTACCAGTGAAAGAAAATGGGTTAAGCTGTAGAAAATATTAATGTGATTTACTGAATTTAAAGGTATGGCTATTATATCCATCCCTGCTTAGATTTTTTTATATATTCCTACGGATAAGCAAATCATAGACTAATTTAAACTTCAGGATATGAATAGACCTGCATATTCTCTTTTTTTTGGGAAGAATTTGCAAGATTGAAGTTATTATAATTCATTGATTTTTGAATTTAGTTTTGAATACCTTTTCCTTAAAAGTAAAGTCATAGAAATTATTTCAGCACATCATGATTAAAAACACATTTTTCCTCAGAGGGAGACAATGATTTCAAAGATGTTTTCATCATTCTGTAAGTTTGACCAAGCACTTGCCAGTGTGTCACTCTTCTGTATCTAACACGGTATGTACATCAGACAAACATTAAGTGATGTTATTGCTGTGTTATACTCATTTTGGATCATGGGGGAAATTAGACCATACTGTTCTGATGTCACCACTGATCACTCCAGGAACAATATGGTTTTGCGAGCATTGTACCAGACTGGTATCCCGTCAAGGTAAATACCATTAGGTACCTTCTATCATTTGGGACATCCCATTCCCTCACCCTCCAACCTACTGATTTCATCTGCTTCCCCCTAGAATAGACCCTGGAACTGAACACAACACCTCCTTCACCCTTCACCCAACAGCAGCACCCCCCCCCCCCCACCACCACCACTACCCGCCTCCCCCCCCCACCCCCCCCCCCCGCCCAAGACTCTAAGTTCCCAAAAAGGTTTAATTTAATTTAGTTTTAGACAATGGAAGTAGTCATTTGCAAAGTATGTTTCAATTCAAATATTAGTTTAAGCATTAGAAACAGATCCTACTGTGTGCCTTTGCAGATTCAGTAGAAAAATATTGCCCTCACGGGGATCTAAAAGCCATTGTTCCAGTACAATTGCTTTCTGAACTGAATCACTGAATCAACAGGTATTTCTAGAATTGTTAATACAGTTCAGAATATCAACAGCTATAACAGCAGGAGGCTACAATTAGAACATAGAACACAGAACAATACAGCACAGGAACAGGCCCTTCAGCCCACAATGTGTGTGTTGATCATAATGCCAATCCAAACTAATCCCATCTGCCTGCAGATTATCGAAATCCCTCCATCCCCTGCCTGTTCACTTGCCTGTCTAAATGCCTCTTAAATATTGCTATTGTATGTACTTCCATCACCTCCCCTGGCAGAATGTTCCAGGCACCTACCACTCTCTCTGTAAAAGAGTTACCTCATAAATCTCCTTAAACTTTCCCCCTCTCACCTTAAAGCTATGCCCTATAGTATTTGACATCTCCACCCTGGGATGAAAACTCTGACTGCCTACCTTATGTATGCCTCTCATAATTTTATATATTTCTATCAGATTACACCTCAGCCTCCAAAGCTCCAGAGAAAACAAAACACATTTGTCAACCGGTCCTTATAGCTAATACTCGCTAATCCAGGCAACATCTTGGTGAAAAATTTGCTTTCAGTTGAATTTTAATCAGTTGAGTAATAATCCTCAATAACATCAGAAAATACTCAGCAGGTCAGATGGCATTGGTGGAGAAAGAAACAATTAACATTTCAGGTCAATGACCATTTTAATGACAGGTCATCAACCTGAAACATTAAATCTGTTTCTCTCTCCGTAAGTGTTGCCAGAATTGTTGATACTTCCAGCACCTACAATATGTTGCCAGTAGAAATCCTTAGTTAATTACATTTTTTTAAAATTCAAAGCTTTGAAAGGTTAACATGACATTGCAGCTAGTCTACAGTGGTCTATGTTGTCCCCAGTAATACATCTAATTTTTCGAGCAGAGATGGGGCTGTCAGCCAGTGGGGTTTTGTGCTTCATATTAGCCTCATTCTGTCTTATTCACACAATCTTCAATTCCTTTCCTACTAATCCAAACACCTGAAATTATCTTAAATGCACTGCTTCTAATTGGCAGCAATTTCAATATTCCATTAAATGTTCCTCCTGAATTTCTATTAGATGTCAGTAATCATTTTATATTTACATTCTGAGAAGCAGTGGGGGTTGGAGGGACTCATGGATGTAGGAATGATGCGAATGGCATTTAGTGCTTCAAAGATGAGCCAATTGCATTTGGGTGCATTTTGATCTCTCCTGCACTCTGCACAAGGCTGTTGAGACCCAGTAATCTTTCATACTCCAGTATCCTGATCTTCCACCACATCCACAGGATGCATTTATAGTAGTGGTGGACTTCCGCCTCGCCCTTTCCAGACCTGCAGTCCTATCAGTAGTTAAAATTGTAGATTGAGTCTAAAGTTAGGGCCAAACCTGAATCCCAAGGGGTTCCTTGGAAATAGGGAGCTTCACTCCATAATACATGAGTTACAGTGCACCACCAAGGTGAAAGTACACAGATTTATTATTGGAAGGAGTGTTTAATGCTACATTCAGGTGCTGATTCAGCACAGCTCACTTTAATTTAGCTTGAAATTTTTATTCTTTTTTGGAATATGATTGTCACTGGAAAGGCCACCACTTATCACCTATTACTAGTTGCACTACTTAGGTGGTAATGGGCTCCACGCACTGTCCACCATATTTATAGGTGAGGAGTCTCAGAGGTTAATCTGTTCTTCCACATATGGACTGCCATTTGATTTGGAAGGGATATTGGAGATGATTCAGCAGAAGAGTTGCCCTTGTTGCTCTAAGGGGAAGAGATCACAGATTTGAATGAAGAGATCTTGATGAGTTATTGCTGTATATCCTGTGGATAGTACATGCAGCAACTGTAGGGTATGCCAGTAGTGGATATAATGAATGTTTGATCGAGGGAGTGGGATGCTGGTCAGACAGACTGCTTTATACTGGATGATGTTGAGTTTGTTAAAGGTTAAGAGAATTCTATCAAGCTCCTGGTGTGCCTTGTCTGGAAAAGCTTTGTTGTGTTTTAAGGTGAGCACCTCTCTAAAGAACTGCTAACATCTACCTTCCATATCAGTCACTGCCTTTGTGTAGCCAGTCCAATTACATATGTCAAAATATCATCAACTGGTGTAGGAAATGGTACTGTAATATTAATGCAATTTTAAGAGGGCAGATTTTGAGAAAATAACTGAAAAAGCGAAGAGATAAGCTCCACAATAAGAGGAAATAGATAGAGTTATAGAGTTATACAGCACAGAAGCAGGCCCTTTGGTCCAACACGTCCATGCTGACCAAGGTGTCTTTCTGAATTAGTCCCATTTGCCTGCATTTGACCCATATTCCTCTGAACCTTTTCTATCCATATACATGTCCAACTGTCTTCTAAATGTTGCAATTGTTGTAATTGTACCCATCTCTACCACTTACTCTGGCAGCTCATTCCATATACCCACCATCCTCCATGTAAAATACTGGCCTCTCAGGTCCCCTTTAAGTCTTTCCCTCTCACCTTAAACCTATGTCCTCTAGTTTTAGACTCCCCCAACATGGAAAAAAGACTGTGACAATCCATTTATCTATGCCCCTCATGGTTTTATAAACCTCTATAAGGTCAGCCCTCAGTCTCTTTCGCTCCAGGAAAACAGTCCCAACTTATCCAGTCTCACTTAATAACTCACTGCCGACCCTAATGCGAGACTGGACCATGTGAGGAGCTTTTCCTCCATGGTCTTTTATTTCCTGGAGGTTTTTTTCCATTTTGAATGATAAGCCCAGAATTTTGAATGGGTGTTAATCTAACCGATGATGACTGATGATGTTAGAGTCATAGAGAGATACAGCACAGAAACAGGTCCTTCAGCCCACCCACCATCAATCAACCATTTGCATTCATCCTACATTAATCCCAATTTTCATTCTCCCCACATTTTGATCAACTCCTTCCAGATCCTACCACTCACCTGCACACTAGGGGCAACTTACAGTGGCCAATTCACCTACCAACACTCACGTCTTTGGGTTGTGAGAGGAAACCAGAGCACTCAGAGGGAACCGATACAGTCACAGAGAGAGCGTGAAGACTCCACACAGACAGCACCCAAGGTCAGGGTTGAACACGAGTCTCTGGAAGGGTTTCAAGTGTCTGGATGACTTTCTTGTTGTAACTGAATAGTTCACAGTGCATAAATATGGATTTTGTGATATGATTATGAAGCTTGGAGGAGTGGTGATTGTGTATCAGGCTTTAGTGGGGTGAATGGAGTCCTAATTGATAAAGATTGTTGGATATATCCAGCATGAAGAGCAGTGTGCAGTTTTTGGGAGGTAGAAGTTGATAATGCCTTTATTGATGCTGATCACGTCTTGTGACATTGCTTGCATAACTGTAGTGCTTCATTCTCACGGCCTAACCTACTGCTAGACTGGGCCTGTGAGGAGACCTTGTTCCTCCTCCCTGTTGATCATTAAATCTAGAATCAGTGTCTTCCTCTGATCACTCAAGCTTTGATATTGCAAATGTTATAACTGCACCACCAGTCTGGCTGAAGACCAACTTCTGAGCAACTGAAGTTCTGCCAAATCTTCCATCATGGTTGACTAGAATCTTCCCTGAGCCTTTCCAGCCATATTCAGATAACTGACCACTTCTCGGATACGTCAACCCACCTTGACAGATTTGAGACATGGATTGGGGGAGTGAGGAAGGTACCCAACTGGCTCACTGCCGGCAGGTCACTCATTTAAGTATTTCAATGTGGCTGTGCACCTCAAATTTGTCTCTTGTTCATTAACACAGTTAAGATTCCTAGTGACTGGGGCCCCATCACTGTCCTTAACTCCCTTCCTGAAGTATTGTGCTCATAAATGAGCAGTGTTTTAAAGATTCCAGCATGCATTCTTTGTCTTTGTAAACTATCTTTTCATTGATGAAGGTGAGGATCACAGATGCTTTTCTTCTGAACTTGCCTTGCCATCTTCGATGATTTTTTTACAGACATTCCCAGTTCCTCAACCCCTCTTAAAATTGTACAAGTTAGTTAATGTTGCAGTTCCTCTTTCTTCCTACCAAACAATTCATCACACCTCCGTGCACCATATCTCATCTGCCCGTATCCTCCTGACATCATCTTCACTCTGCAGACTTTGAATATATAGCCTGTAAATGCATTTTCAGGTCAATAATATATAACAAAAAGAGCAGTGTACCTGACACTGACCCCTAGGTACAGCTCTGTGTGTGTTTCTCTCTAGACATCTGAAAACAATGGGCCACCACTACTCCCTGCTCCTGAATCACGTTTGTATCCATTTGTCCTGTCTCTTTATTTCCAGGAGACTTAAATTGTGATACCTGGTCAAATACCTTTAGAAAATTCATTTACACACCATCAACTTCACCACCCTCATGAACTCACTTAGTTTACTTTCAGAAAAGAACTAAATTACATTAGTCGAACATCATTTGCTGCTAACAGATCAACGCGGACTTTCATTTCCTAGTGCATACGTCTCCAATTGACTATTTTGTCTGGGATTATTTTCTCTAGAAGATTTCCCGACACTGATGTCACACTGAGTGCTTTGTAGTTGTTGGATTCATTTCTTTTGCTTCTTTGTTAAACAAAAGTTTAACCTTTGCTAGAGTCCCTTGCAAAACTCTTCACATCCAAAGAGGACAGGGAGATTGTGGCTACAGTCTCTGTCATTCCTATATTCACTTTCCTCAGGATGCCTCCTGTCCAGATTGGGTGACTTATTTACATTCAGGGCAGCCAGTCAACTGCAGGTTCCCCATTTTTGTTTCATTAAAGACCCTTTATCACTCCATTAGTAGCATCCTCTTCTGTAACAAAAGCTGATGCTTTGTGCATATTTAGTAGCTCAGCAATGATCTCTGCCTCACAAAAAAATATTCCTTTTGGCCTTAGCTTTTCTTTACCTAGTCTTTTTGTCATTTCTATATTTGCAAAATACCTTTAAGTGTCTTCTTTGGTGCTTACCAGTCTATTCTCATATTCTTCCTGTGTCTCCCGCTTTCTTTTATAAGCTCCTCTGTATTTTATCTACTTTATTGTGAATCTTGTATTTGTCACAAGCCTCATCTAGTATCATATAATATCTATTTATTTATTTCATTAGTCATCCAGGGAGCTCTGGCTTTAGGTATCATTCTTTACTCCATCATGGATATATGTTTATTCTCTACTCAAATCTCTTCCTATTTGAAGGCCTCCCATTGTTCTGTGGCATTGAGTTATACAGCATAGAAACAGGCCTTCCAGCCCACTGAGTCTGCACCAACCATCAAACACCCATTTTACACTGTCCCATTTTATTCCCTGCACGTTTCCATCAACTGTCCCCAATTCTACCATTCACCTACACACTAGAAGCAATTTACAGTGGCCAATCAACCTACCAACTTGCTCATCTTCGGAATGTGGGAGGAAAGCAGAACAGCTGAAGGAAACCCTTGCAATAACAGAGAGAACATGCAATACCACACATACAGCACTGAAGGGCCTGAATGAACCCAGGTCTTTGGAGCCATCTCTGCTAGATGCATCGCTGTGCCGCCAAAATTATGATCACTATTCCCCAAAAGCATTCCCATGAAAGCACTTCCCATTTGGCCCACTCACTCCCCATGTATTGAGATGCCCACAATTATCCACACTCTATAATCTGTGCATCTTTCTTGAGACTGCCTCAAAATGTAGGCCTCTGTTTCATTCTCAAGAATAGAGTGCAAATTAACACTTGACTGGAGAAATGGTGCAGAAAGGAGGACTTAAGATTGGTGGTACATTTAGATTTTTTTTTCTATTGGTTCCACATGGACCTTAACTTCTGTCTGTTCTCCTTAAGTGCACAAAATGATCTGCACAAATTTAGCAATGCCCTGGCACTAAGAAATCAACACATCAAACATAAGTCATATCAGCGGGATGCCTAGCTAACCTGGCACTTCACGGAAACTTCTCCATGACCTTCTGGAGTTTCTACATGACATCGGATTTGCAAACAGTTCAAACCAAGAGAGCTAGCTGACGATCCTTCTGTTACTCTGACAGAATGTTATCATTTAAGCAGCAGGTCAATAGGTGGAGGTAGAATCTGTCAAGGGTCATGGGAACAGCATCTTACTCAGTAGACTGGCTTTGGGTTATCAAGCAGTGAGAAACTCTGGCCTGGTTAGCCAGTCACTTTTAATCAGTAACCATTAAGCTGTGCTCTGACTCGTATTTGGACCACACCAAGACTTCCTAATCTTACTAATTTTATTAATCCTACTAATCTTACTAACCCTGTGGCTAGGTTTTATTCAAGGTAGTAGGATGTAACGAAGATTTTCCTAAATCTGAGCACTGAATCAATGCCTATAGTGAACATTGGAAAATAGACTTCTAAAGGACCTTTGAAATACATAACTTTCCTTGTTTTCATGTTGGGAAAAGTGTCTCTTGTATCTCGATAAATGCCTTTCAGATCAAACAAGCAGATGTGTAATTATTGATAGCGTGATTTGGAAATTTTTAAGCTTGGTGACGGGATTCAAGACTGTTGCCTGGCTGGGAAAGAATTGTATCTTAACCCAAAAAAAATGAGTATAAACAAAACATATTCCAGCTCCTAGAACTCTTAAATCACAACTTCTTCGTACTTTGTATCTGTAAACAGCTGTGAAGAACTGGAATAGTTACAAGACCTATTCTCCTTCTTGGTGCAAACTGACAGCAAAAGGAGTGCACCATGAGCTGTCCTGAAGGCACTCAATGCAATATTGGAAACAGAGGAACTTCCCAGTCAGAAACAGTCTTGAAGGCAATCGTACCAGTGATGGTGCAGGTACATTCAAAGTCAAAGGAATTTTGTGTTTTACAGAAGAACATTTAAACTTCCATCATATGATATGTAAATTCTTCACTTAATCTTTGTAAACCAGAAGTGGTGATTTGCATGTAGATGGTCTTCATGCTAGTGCAAAGGGATTGCTGTAGGAGCACAATTGTGCCACGCCTGGAATGTGGCAGCAGCCAGGGAGGAACCCATGTGGTTTGGCTTACAGGAACTAGTGAGAAGGCAACATCATTGTGTTAAGTGGGAAACAAAGGAACAGGGAAAGCATGTGTGGGTTGAAGGAGTGATGGTATGGGAACCAGATGCTAGTTTAACTTTGACCCCTCTGTACCACTGTGACCTTTACTCCTGTGACCTTCTGTGAATTCAATGCACCTCCAGTTCTGGCCTTGAGTGCATCCTCAATTTTACTTGCCTCACCACTAGTCCTCAACAGCCTGTGCACTCTGGTTTCATACTTTCCTTCCAAACCTTCCCAGTTCTCTCTCATCTTTTGTAATGATGCTTAAAACCACCTCTTCAACCAACCTTCTGGTAATCTGTACTAATGTAACAATACTCAGCATCAAATTTTACACAATAACCTCCTGTGAATGGCCTTGGAATGTTTTATAATGGCAAAGGTGCTAAATAAAAGAAAGTCACTGTTGTTTTTAGGGGTTTCTCCCTTTACTCCAGGTGCCATGAAGCAGCTGTAAGTAGAGAAGAAGATGAGAGCTTCCGATTCTGTAGTCGGGACACAGGTGTTTCAGGAGAGACCCGGGAAACGGCTCAGTGTTAAAAGACCCTCTGGTTATTTCTCACAGCAACTTTCAAATAACCTTATCACAGATAGAGAGGGGTTGTATTTACACTGGGCACAACTTCAAGTGTAAAATAGCAGCAGCATTCTACAGCAATTCCTGAAACTGTCAAAAATAAAGGCATGTCCTGCTTGACCCAAAACGTTGAACATCCCTTTTCCTCCACAGGTGCTGCTTTACCTGGTGAGTTCTTACAACAATTTTTTTTGTTCCCGGTTCCAGCATCTTCAGTGTCTCGTGTCTCCATTCCAACTATTGTAATCTGTTATCTCAAAATGATGGGTATCCACCTTTATATCATGTAGGTTTGAGAGTAAAAGTCCCAATAATCCCAATATGCTCATTGCCACTCCATTCCCTTCATTATATGGTCCATGGTGATTAAGCTGGAAACCATGAAACAGTGTCCAGCCAGAACAGCAGAAACCCATTAATATATGTAAATTAGAAGCCTGTGCCATCTCTCAGACCTGTGTGCAACTCCAGTGAAAATGAACAGAATAACCAAATCTTCAGGATGCTCCAGATTAGTGCACTGCTAATTTTCATGGGCCGGGAGAACCTGCTGATCCCACAAAGACTTTCACACCCACCCACCCACCCACCCACAAACCCACCAAGTGTCCCCCAGGAGTGCCCCTTCAGACTTCTGTCACAGCTTTGCCTCCCTGTATTTTAATCCTACCCAATCATAAAAATTGTTTGGCTTCTCACTGGCATTACTGAGCTGCCAAAATAAAAATCCATCCCTCTGAGAGGTTTGAACCACACCTCAGGAATTGAAAACCCCTGTTTTATCTTAGTACAGTATTTGGTAATATTTAAGAAATTCTAGGGTAAACATCCTCTCATGCTGGCTAAATGTTTGCATTGCCATCGATTGTTGTTGGATGGAGGTAACAAGAAGTCCTGGAGGAAGTTTGCCTGGGGTCCGAATCAGGAACAAAATGGAGGCAAAGACGTTGGCTCCAATTTTATCTACAATGCACTAACGTCACCTTTTAATAAGTGCTATGAAAGCTTAATGTGTTATAATGCTAAGTTAAATGTAACTGTCCATATCTGAGTAAACTTTATTTGGTCATTTTGGCTACTTTGCCAATCAGAATTTAATACCATAATTTCCAAGTATGTTCAGTGTTTGTGATTTAGCCAATATATTGATTGTACCACGTAAAAAGCAAGAGCAATGTCTGTTTGCTACAATGCAGAGTTAGAGGTAGGGTGGGTCATATAAACCTCAGAGCAAGCAGCTCATTGTGCAATAACATCAATTTCCTCAGAAAGGGGAGACTATCCAAAGAGTGGAGAAAACAGAAACTACAACTTCTCCCTGTAAAAGCAGGGCAATTTCTCCAGAAAATGCAGTGAGTGGAAGATTGTTTCTTATAAATTATGTGCATAAAATCAATCTCAGTCACTTATTGCAGCACAGCCACCAAGTTTGATTGACAAAGTAATTATCGAATTATCTTCATTCTAGATGGCAGGACACTATACAGAGCCTATTGAATGATAACCTTTTCTTCAAATGTGATAACTTCATAAAATGTGATTATAATTTTAGATTCTTAAAGGTCATATCCCTTGCCATATTGCACTCAGTCCCATTTAGCTGCAAAAGGAAAAATGATTCCAATTAAGGAGTCCTGTAATGCTGCACTATTGCTGGCCATTAGGATTTGGACAATTTTGACCAATTTGATCTGGATTCTTATCTTTACCTCTTGTCCTTCAAGTTTCATTCAAAAGCACGGCATTCAGCGAAATCTACCAGTGTTCAGCTATTCTCACTGAAGTAAGTCCTGGACCCACTGTAGGTCTGGCACTGACTGAGAGACTGATGCCGCCACATCTGTCCCTCCTCCAATCTGTTGCAGAGCCCAGTCCCACTGGGATTTCCCAGCACTACCCCTGAGAATCCACCCCTTCAACTCATGTCAGGTCAAACCTGAGGAAGTATTGGAGATCCATTTATTTGAAGAAGAATTCTCAGATTGCAGAATAAGGAAACTAAGTTTTTACTTATAATAATCTTACTTTAGTTTAATGTTTTTAATGAATGATACATGTTTTAATTAACAATTTTTTAAAATTTTTATTTTATTTTATTGTTTATATCAATTTTAATAAATTTCCCTAAATTGTGAGAAACTTTTAGAAACTATTGAACAGCTTGAAGAGTTGAAATAAGGCAAAAGTTCACTGGCTTCTGTCAGGAGTGTCTCAGGGCAGGACCTGCCAGAGACTTATTCACTCCTGAGACCTTACCCTCCCAAGTCGAAGTGCAGTGTCAGAGAGGTCAGCCCCATGCATTTGCTGTTGCCATTTATCCTGTATTGCACAGGAGTCTCCATACCTGAATGGAAAGTTGTTGGTTGTGTGTGGCATTGATGCGGAATGCCAGATTATCTGCAAAACCAATGGAAGCAGCGGGGTCAGGCCAGGGCTCCCCAGCACAGTCTCAGCTCTTTAAAGGGAGTGGCCAGTGCTGTTACCAATCTGCTGACACTGGAGCTCAGTGCCACATGGTTACTGAGAGGAATGCTGTGGAGACTGCAGCTCAAGGCTCGGGTTAAGGACTCTCCGCACTATCTGCCCAGTCCCTGCGGCAGAGCAGATGCTGGGTGTGGGTCCTCAGGGCCCAGCCAATGTCGACTGCACCCAGCTGATGTTGGGGCTGAGTTCTTGGGTCTGCCCAATGCTCATCCCAGGTTTTCAGGGCCCATCCAGTGGCAGGCCTGTGTCCTGGGGTGGTGAATCTTTGGAATTGTCTACTCCAGAGAGTTGTGGAGTTTAGATCAATAGAGGTATTTAAAAAGATGGAAGATAAATATTTGAAAGAATGGGGAATTGCTGGCTATGTGGAACTGGCATGGATGAGGAGTTGAAACCTGGGACAGATTAGCTATCAACAGATTGAATAATGGGGCAGACATTAGGGCTTAAGTGCCCTGTCCTGTTCCTATTTTCTAGTGTTCTTGCATTTTCAGGGCCAACCCAGTGCTAGATCTGGGTCCTTGGTATCTATGTGACAATGGGCCCATGTCCCACATATTATCCAACTCATAGACTCCCATGATGTCAGGCCTGGGCACCACGGACAAGCTGAGCACCAGGCACCATGTTGTGCTGGTATAAGATAAGATATCTCTATTACTCACATGTATAATGAAACACAGAGTGAAATGCATCTTTTGCATAGCGTGTTCTGGGGGCAGCCTGCGAGTGTCGCCACGCTTCCAGCGCCAACATAGCATGCCCACAACTTCCTAACCCGTAATCTTTGGAATGTGGGAGGAAAACGGAGCACCTGGAGGAAACGCACGCAGACACGGAGAACGTACAATCTCCTTACAGACAGTGGCCGGAATTGAAACCGGGTCGCTGGCGCTGTAATAGCGGTACACTAAACGCTACACTACCGTATTACAATTGCAAAGAAAGAGCTGTTACAGGCATGACGGGTATTAGGATCCTTTGAATCACTGTCCCTGCCCCAGCCTCTCTCAGGTCTTACTCTTATCAGAAATGAATGTGTACGCATACACTTAAGGGATAGCCAGTTATAGCTGACACTGTATATGGCAGTTGTTGATGGGGTCGATGGGAAGGAAGCAAATTCAGGTTCTTAACTTACGGCAGTGCAAAATGTTTTCCCCCTGAGATTAAAGTGTGAACAGCTAACTTTTAGAAAAAAAAGTATCTGAGAGTTTATGTGTATTTTATAACAGGCCTAGAGTGCTGACTTTATTGTTTAGTGATCAGGTTTTGGAAATAGGTAACTGACAGATGGTGTATTATATGCTCTTTTTCATCTTCCACTTACTATCATTTCATACACCTTCTGCATTTACAGGAGACAGAATGGCCCATTGAGCCTGAGATGCTTGTGGAATCTTCTCTTATACAATGCCCCTGCAAACCTGCCCACCACTAGCTCCTCCCAAACCGAGTCCTGTCCACAATGAGCTCCACCCACCACGTCCCACCCACCACAAGCTCTGCCCACTAGAAGCCCCTCCCACACCAAGGCCCGCCCACAACATGTTCCATCAGCAAACGCCATCAACACAACCCTCATATACAGCAAGATCTGCCCATGACAAGATCAACCTACAGCAAGCCCCATCCATAACAAGCTCCTGTCACAATGAGCCCCACCAACAATAAACCCCATCCACAAACTGTTCCTTATTACTGGAATACAACGTTGGCAATGCCGTGAACAGATGAGTACAGATGGGTAAAGATTTCAAGCAGCAAACCAGGCCCAGGAAGGTCAAGTCCAGATCCCACAGATTTAAAATTAGATCCCAGCATTTATTCACATGGCTGCGCCAAAATTGGACTAATTTGCACAGCTTATCTGTAAAGAGAGTATAAAAGTGACTTTGTTGGTGTTAGATGGTGCTAATGATAATTTTCAAGTCACTGAGCCCCATTGGGTAATTGGCCCAGACACGGTTCCCTTTGTGTGGCTGGCATTTACCCGCTATCATTTGTACAACGAACGATGGCAGAAGTTTCGGCGTGTATGAGTCCTCCACTGCTGGCAGAGCTTGGAACTTTTGGAGAAAACTTATGACTTTCCTGAACAATCACAGAAAAAGCAGGCACACACTGGTAGGGTGGCAGGAATGAGACAGCAATTAATGAGTCTGCACTGTCACATCTCAGTGTCCCACACAGAACAGCTCCCGGCCATCAGTGTCCCACACAGAAAACCACCCAGCTGTCAGTGTCCCACACAGAACATGCCCTGGCCATCAGTGTCCCACGCGGAACACCTCCCAGCCTCAGCTTTCAAGGCTTTGCATCATATTACATAATTCCCTCGCACTCCCTTCACTGACAGCAGCGTTCTCCTCACAATCATGTGAGCTGCATGCAGCATTCACTGGTCCATTGAGCATGGTGGATTAACACTTCTCGTGGTACAAGTGTTTATCAGGCCAGTTCATTGCAAAGGCAGATTCCAGTCACAGAGGAGGGTGCTGTGTCCCACTCTCCTGTGTTTTTTTTAAAATGCCCCATATTCTGTAAACAAATAAATAACATTTTCATATTGCAAGAAGGTTGGGCCACCTCATGCTTTTTGCTTGTACTGTACCTTGCTCATTAAGTCTCTGCTTAAACTAACCTTGTCATCCTGCTGTTTCTGATTTAGACGTGTCACGAACCAGCAACAAAAGAAACACACTGAGCATGATTCAGTGTTAAAAACTATTTTATTAATCACTACTTATGATAATACGTAAAATAAAAGTAAAAATGTTAGTATGTTAGAATTCAAAAATGTTAAACCTCGAACGTTAACCCCAAAACTAAACTCTTCGTGTGTGTGTGTGACAAAGTCCCAAACTCCAAGTTCCGGAATGGTTCTTAAAGTTCAGTTCCGCAAGCCATAAGGTGAAACATGAGCAAGGGCTTCTTCAACAACCACCGTTGTCTGAAGATAAGACGTAGACGTAGAGAAACATAGAGAGAGTAAATACGAAATCCAAATGTTCCACGATGGAACCCAAACGACACTTCAGTGTTTACTCGGTAGTGACTTCCTCACCCCGAAAAGCATCCGAATCGTGATCGTCCACACAAATACCTGTTTCCTTCTACAGGTCAGCAATAAAGTGAACTCCACCGGATTACTTCCAACTTCCATACATGGATTTCAGTGGCAGACACAGTTATTGTTTCTCATCCATCGATAGAGAAAACTAGCAGGCTGGTGTCTCTCTCCCTTCTCTCTCTCTCTCCTTCTTCTCCTTCTGACTTCTTCAACAACGTCATTACATCCTTTATCTTCTATTGACGTAAGCACGCCCCACACACACATACACACACACTCTCTATCTTAAAGGGACTTTCACTGAGTCCGTAACAGACGCTATTTAAATTTTCACATGTAGCTGAAGAAAGTTTTAAAAGCCATCGACATATATTCTTCCTGGTGTCACAACTGGGAGGTCAGTGATGTCACAGTAAGGCTGCTAGTGATGCAGGAGCAGCTGTGTCACCAGAAACTCTCATCAGCAGGTGGAGCAGTCACAAATGGTCTCTTCGTTAGGTGGTCCCAACAAGGATTTGGGGGACTTACAACACATACACTGATCTTCCTTGTCGACTCAGTCCAACAAGTACTGAATTATGAAACCCGGAATATTTGTGGAGATTGTTGCTGTCAGGGCAGTACCTGAAAATCCTTGTCAGATTCTTGGTCCACATAATTTGCCTTTGCTCAGCAATGGTCTAAATCTCTGTTTTTCAAATTAGGAACAGGCTAGAATCGTTATGTGCTGATGGCTAGAAAACGGCAGCAGTGAAAAGCTAGTGTTACCACTGGCCAAAAATATTGCTTAAAAAAATCACCATGTATTGGTATTGGTTTATTATTGTCACTTATACTGAGGTACAGTGAAAAACTTGCCTTGCATACAGTTTGTACAGGTCAATTCATTACACAGTGCAGTTACAGAGTGCATTGAGGTAGTACAGGTAAAATCAATAACAGTACAGAGTAAAGTGTCACAGCTACAGAGAAAGTGCAGTGCAATGAGGTGCAAGGTCACAACAAGGTTGATCGTGAGGTCATAGTCCATCTCATTGTATAAGGGTTCATTCAGTAGTTCTATCACAATGGGGTAGAAACTATCCTTAAGTCTGGTGAGCTCAGGCTCCTGTATCTTCTACAAGATAAAGTAGAATATGTGAGCAGAGTTGCAAAGTCAACATGGATTACTAAAAGGAACATCATGCTTGACTAAACCACTGGAGTTCTTTGAGGATGTGACTAGTAGAAGAGATATGAAGGGACTAGTGGATGTGGTGTATTTGAATTTTCTAAAAGTTTTCAATAAAGTCTGAGGCAGAAAGTTGGGCGGCAAGGTTAGAGCACATGGAGCTTGGGGATAATATACTGACAAGGGCTGAGAATTGGTTATTGAACAGAAAGCAAAGTGGGGATGGATCATTGTCAGATTGACAGGTTGTGACTATTGGGATACCACAGGATTTGGCACTTGGCTTCGAGCAATTCACAATCAATATCAATGTTTTGATTGTTCTAATGTCATATTTCCTTGTTTCCTAATGACACAAAACTAGGTGAGATTGTGAATAAGGAAGATGTAAAGAGGCCTCAAGAGGATATGGAGAAGTGGAGGGGAACATGGCAGATGCAATCTAACATGGAAATATGTAAAGTTATCTATTTTGGTGCACAAGACAGACAACCAGAGTATTTTTTAAATGTGGAGAGATCAGATAATTTTGATGTTGCTTGTAGGTGTCTGTGGACAGACATTGCTGAAAGTCAACATACCAGTGAAGCAAGCATTTAGGAAGGCAAATGGTATGCTAGCCTTTGGAATGAGATGCTTGAAGACAGGAACAAAGATGTCTTACTGCAATTATACCAGGCCTTCGTGAGACTACACCTGGAATAGTAGGTGCAGTTTTGACTGCCTTATCTGAAAAAAGGATATACTTACCACAGACAGAACTCAGCAAAGGTGCACTAGACTGATTCCAGGGAAGGTGGGTTTGGTATATGAGGAGAGACTGAATGAACCAGAATTGTATTCTCTAGAGTTTAGAAGAATGAGAGGTGTCATTGAAGCTTACAGAATTCTTACAGGGCTCAACAGAGAGTGAATGCGGGGAGGATGTTTCTGCTACCTGAGGAGTCTATGACCACAGTCTCTATTAAGGGATAGGCCATTTAGGACTGAGATGAGGAGACATTTCTCCATGCAGAGAGTGATGAATCTTTAGAGCTCACTATCCCAGAAGGTTGTGGAGGCCAGGTCATTATGTTTTTCAAAACAGAGATGATTTCTGGATATTAATGAAATCAAGGAACATGGGGATAGAGTGGCAAAATGTCATTGAGATAGAATACAAGCCATGGACTTGATGAATGGCAAAACAGCCTTGGAGAGCCAAGTGGACCCTATTCCTAATTTCTTATTTTCATATGATTATCATTCCCCAAGACACTGGGCCTGAGTGAAGTTTACCTCATTTTCAATTTGTATGAATGATACCTTGGAACTGATATCCTGAAGATCCCATTTCCTTGAAAACATAGATTTTTTAAAGTCCATTTTGATAATGTTTAAATACTTCTGACCAACAGTGGGCATTTAAAAACTTTCAAAACTGAGGAGCTATCAAAGGCTATCATGCCATTTTAGGAGACAAGGGCTCAAGATACGATATCTGGAGCCAAGTTGAGGCACAAAGCCTGGTGCAGCTCATGGGATACCTCTGACGTGCAGGGAGAATCAGTTCATTTGGTCCTCCACATCTGGTAAAGGCCAATGTGGGTACTACAGATGACACCTGGTTGCAAGTTGAATCGAGCACAATTCAAACCATAATGTCTGCTGTCCTTTAAAGAGCAACTGATCCTCAGTGACAGGCACCAGGGAAGACTTTTCCATCACTCTAGCTTACCTTTGGGGGTACGAAACCATATTGATGTGGTGCAAAAGTGCATTTTTCAGTTTGTTTTTGCAGAATTCCATTTAAAGTAAAAGAAACTTGTTTAGTATCATCCTTTAAAGTTCATTCAGCCAAATATCTATCTTGAGCATTCTAAATGAACTTTGACCTCTGGGTGTTTGAAGATAGTACTGTGAGCAAATTAGATGCTATAAAAGCCAGTACTTGATAATTGGATTAGTCTGTAGAAATTGTAGTCCCTATTAAACTACCATTAAAAAACTGCATCTTTAATGGTTACTAATATTTATGATACAAATTCCCAATATAAACTCGGATTCAAGTGGGTCAAAATGTAGCTTTACAAATGCAAAGTATCAGAGTTTCTGCTGTTTCTTTGGATTTTTGATGCTATTGGCCTAAAATTGGCTTAACTCCCAGTGAAAATGGCAGAATTTTATATACTAATTATATTCAATATAAATAAAGTTCCTGCAATGCTTTACCCCAGTTTAAAAACATCATGCCAGAAACTGGAGACACAAGAGACTGCCAGTGCTGGAATCTGGACCAACAAACAATCTGCTGAGGGAAATCAACAGGTCAAGCAGCATCTGTGGGAGGAGAGAAATTGTTGGCATTTCAGGTCAAAACCCTGCATCAGGACCGAGAGTGGAGAGGGGAGATGGCCGGTATAGAGAGGAGAAGGGGAATAGTGAGAAAGGAGTCCGAAGTGATTGGCGGACTGAGGAGGGGCGTAAGACGACAGGCAGGTTGCACCAGGTAGTGGAGGGGAGTGCGGATGGGGTTGGGAAACGGTGGCGGGTGAATGATAGGTGAAGGCAGACAAAGAAGAAAAATAATTGGGAGGCAGATGGAGCAAGGTGGGGGCAGGGCAGTGTAAAGGTAGGTGACAGCTGCTGGAGGGAGATCAGCAGGAACACAAAGGACAACCAGTGCTGGACTCTGAGAAGTAACGGAGGTGATAATGGGAATCATTAGGGGAGAGATGAATGTCAGTTGGAACCAGAACCAGAACCAGATAGGGGAGGGGGTGGAGAGGGGGGGGGTGAACTATGTGTGTAGTGGGTGATGGAACCGGGGGGGGAGGGGGAGAAAGATGGGTGTCAGGGGTTGTGGGGGGTGGTTGAGGGAAAGGGGACAAAAATGGGAGGACCGGAGGAGGATCGGGAAGGAGAGAGGTGGGAGAGGGGGGGAAGAAGGGGGGGTGAACAGGGGGAAACAACCGACCTTGGGGGGGGGGTTACCTAAAACTGGAAAACTCAATGTTCATGCCATTGGGTTGTAGACCACCCAGGTGGAATATGAGGTGTTGTTCCTGTTAGTTTACGATGGGCCTCACTCTGGCAGCAGAGAAAATAGATACTATTTAAGAATGGCACCATTTTGGGGGTAATTTGTACTCAAGTCACCAAAAACATCAAAGATAGAAACTCTGCTCTAAGAGTATTGCACAAATGTAATTCCAATTAAAGCTAATTTAATATCATTTTAGTATATACTTTTAATTTCAAATACGAGTAATTTCTGAAGTATGACTTCCTTCCCTTGTAGCTGAATCTTTAACATAATTGCTATCTTTAACCCCTATTTTAAAACTCTGTGTATAACGCCAATAATAAGATGTCATTTGTGCAGCATATATATTTTATATTTTATTCATTTTATTTGAAGAATGCTGCAAATAACTTTCAAAATGCTTATGAAGACTAGTGACCAATTCCAACCATTTATGGGATATGTGGGATTGTGATCCTGATGCAAGGTTTCGACCCGAAACTTCAACAGTTCCTTTCCTCCACAGATGCTGCTGGACCCGCTGAGTTCTTCCAGCAGATTGTTTATTGCTCCAGATTCCAGAATCTGCATTCTCTTGTGTCTCTCATTTGTGGGATAGGCTGGTCAATAGAGCTGGTGAAAACAGTGGTGAAGATGGCCAAGGGATAGAAGCATGAGCAGAAATGGGGTGAAAATCAAAATGAAATGAAGAAATACCTCAGGTCTAGACTGAACTGGTGTGTAATCAATAATGCCAGTTTCAATTTAGTTTCACTTCATAGTGCCTAATAGCTGATGCATCTTTCTCACAACTAAACAACTTCCCAGGTCACTATTGGAGATAACTGTAAATACCTGATTTTTATGAACATTAAGGAAAAAGTAAGAAAAACCCTGAAATAAACCAAAATCGAAAGATAATATTTGAAGCCATTACTTTTTAATATCTGTTTTTCAGCAACACAATTTGTGAAAAATAAACAAAGTAAAGAGAACAGATTCTCCAAAACTACAAACTGTCAAATTATGAACTCACTTTCATTACTACCTCTTCCTCCTTAAATTTGTCAGCGATTAAGTATGAACTTAAAGAGGTAATGTCTCCTTGAAAAAAGGCTTATCAATTTTTCCTCATTTATTTTCAAACGTAACTCAATGATGTCAATTGCATTCATGATCTGTGGGATTTCTGCCCAACAGCTTATCTCGGTCTTTGCCTTTCTCAGGACAACATCTTACCAAAGTAATGTGTCATTTTGAGATGTCAGTTTGAAGGATTCCTGTCATTCCTGGTCTTGCATAAATAATTCTACATTGCTGGAGTACTTGCTCACAACTCAAAACTTTTCCAAGTCACTCTGCTTGTGGAGATATCTACAGATTGACTATTGAGCATATTACGATATCTCTTCTTGACAACCAAACAACTGAAACAAAGATGGCACATTAATTATCTTCTTATTTTCTTTGTAAATGCTAAAAAGGAATTAACAATGGTATCTTTTGCAAGCTCCTGATATCTTTACATTATAATCCATGGCAGGCCACAGTGGCTGCAACAGACTAGATCCCTTTTAAACCCCAAAAGCACGTCCACATAAAATACTGGTTTCCCTGGCTGCCAAATTCATTATAAGCTGTTAGTAGCAACTCAGCACTTATCTCGAGTATTTGTATTCCTGCTCAAGCACAAACAGTACCAGTCAGGAATGTCGCAGTGGTGCCAGTGCAGATTTCTAGTGTCTCACGCAGCTGTTATTGCAGGAAAACTGCATTAAACTTTAAAAGTTTGCCAAGCAAAGCAATTTAAGAATAAAATATGAATCAGAACATATTAAACTAGTTGTGTAAAGGCATCATTTTTGTTTAGTAAAATCAAAGCAAGATAGAATAGTGCCCAATTTTATTATCTTTAAAATCAAAGTGACATTACAGAAAGTTCGTTAAGCAAAGGAATAAAGAGATTCCTTCGTTGTATAGATCACCTGCATAAAGTTTTTTGGATTATACCAAAATTAGAAAAATATCTCATGAATCACTAAAGCACTTGATTTAAAAATGTCACACATTTATGCACATATTTGAAATCAGCTTTACCCATAGCTTATTCAAGATGAGCTCAACAATGTATGATTATTGTTTTTTTTCACCTTTTACCTTTCAATGTGCATTTTTAATTTATTTACCCAACTCCTATGTTCATACTTCCATGAGGTGCAATCTTTTCTAAGACGTTCAGTGTTTGTGTAGATATCACTCTCCGTTACAAATTAAAATAGAGCTTAGAAATTACCAACAGTTACATTTGGCTTATGAATGCTTAATATGTGTGTAGACTGTGCTTTGGTTTAATTTGGTGGTGAACTAACATTTCAGTTGAACTATTCTTAATGTTTTGCTATTTTAATTATTTAACATCAAGTAACAAGGTGAAAAGAACAAAAGCTAAAAAAACTAAGTGTCAATAAAGAAAGGATTCAACCAAGTGTCTCACTTCTTGACCAGATCACTGTTACTGATTGAGTACTGCATAGTTCAATTGGATTAGCATATTGGAGCATTCACTTTTGGTGAGATGTACTGATTTTTCAAGCAATTTTTTCTCTTTCAATTGTTTGTTGTCATTGTCAGTTCTTTGTGTACATAGATTTAAT
Source organism: Pristis pectinata (assembly GCF_009764475.1). Lineage (NCBI taxonomy): Eukaryota > Metazoa > Chordata > Chondrichthyes > Rhinopristiformes > Pristidae > Pristis > Pristis pectinata. The sequence goes on along the minus strand of NC_067415.1, from coordinate 50,347,891 downwards.
CCCAATGCTATTGAGGCTTTACCTCTACTTGGTGTGGTCTTCTACATAAGAGCTAATCCTAACTACAACAAAATCACATATACGATTTTAGGTAAACCAAAGCAATATTTTTAATTATTAGGATGAAAGGTGAAATATATAAGGGGAATCTGAGGGGAAACTTCTTCACTCAGAGGGTGGTGCGAGTGTGGAACGAGCTGCCAGTGGAGGTGGTAGATATGGGTTCAATTGTAACATTTAAGAAATGTTTGGATAGGTACATGGATGGGAGGGGTTTGGAGGGATATGATCCAGGTGCAGGTAGACAGAACTAGATAGAAGATCAGATCAGCATGGACTAGATGGGCTGAGGGGCCTGTTTCTGCGCTGTATGACTCCATGACTCTATCTTTTAGATGAAGTATTACCCCATAGCTTGGAACTATATCTGGCTAAAATAACAAAAACAAGCATAAAAGCATAACGCCACTACAGTTTGCACTAACAGTCAAATTTAAGACCACAAAAGATTCATTTATTCTTCTTAGAGGCATCTGCCATGGCTCAGTGATTGTACTCTTGGCTTTTGAATGAGAAAATTGTGGGTTTAAATCTGAGTACTTCACCATCGGAGGTGCAGCCTTTCAGATGAGCTGTTACGCTGGTGCTTTATCTGCCTTTTCAGGTGGACGTAAAACTTCAATGGGCAAGAACAACAAAGTTGTCATTGGTGTCCTGACCAGGCTTGATAGGTGCATTGGTGACAACAGTGATGACAATGATGCAGTGATATGATTGTGCTTATGATGTTGAAGGGTGATCTCTGATACATAGTGAGCTGCACTGTGGACAGGAGAATCTGCAAATGCTTGATGCTAAGCTCTGCATTACCTTTCACATGAAGCCTGGAAGTGGTTTTGTCAACAAAGTTTGAAACTGTCACTTGCTGTTTTTGTCAAGGACTACCAGTCCTGGTCAATATTTATCCCTCAATCAACACCTCTAATGAACAGATCCAATTCGTCCGATAAATGTATGATCATTGTTCTGTTCGTGGGACATCCCTGTGCACAAATTAACTGCTACATTCTCACATTCCTTCATAACTGCTCTATTGCCTGCAAAATGCTTTGAAGCATCTTGCGGTTGTGGAATTCATGTTATAAATGCAAGCTTTTCTTATTTTTTTTCTTTGCAATTGATATGATTTAAATCATAGAGTCTCAGAATATTCTAACTCCTCTGTTCATTGTTTCAGGTTCATACTATTATTGCATGGACTAAGTTGTCATTCTTTATCATTGGCGAGACTTGCATCAGCTCATTAAAGTCCCTCCAACATTATGTCCATGATCTTGGACCAATGCTCCTGACATTGAACTGGGCAGATATTCCTTCCCATTAGATCCTGACCATATGTTTTGAAACCTCCTCCCCCTCTGGAGATGCAGGACATTTCCCCTCCTTTATGGCTATTGCACCAAGGCCTGCAGTGCACAGTTTGAAAGTGCTGCTGTTCCATCTCTCGTGTGTTCAGTCATAGCCAGGACTAACTTGTGAAAGATCTGTAGAAAGCACTGTCCTGTTAGCCACACATGATATTGACCCTTTGCCAGTGATGTGTGGAACCAATAAACTTATAAATTATAAACGGCTGTAGACATAAGTTATTATTTGACCTCCTGTCTTCATGCTAAGATAAGATATTTATTTATTAGTCACATGTACATCGAAATGCACAGTGAAATGTGTCTTTTTGCATTACTGAGAATGTTCTGGGGGCAGCCCACAAGTGTCACCACTCTTCCAGTGCCAACATAGCAAGCCCACAGCTCCTAACCTGTATGTCTTTGGAATGTGGGAGGAAACTGGAGCATCCAGAGGAAACCCATGCACACACATGGGGAGAATGTACAAACTCCTTACAGACAGTGGCGGGAATTGAACCTGGGTCGCTGGCACTGTGATAGCATAATGCTAACTGCTACACTACCGTGCCATGCTAGTGAATGGAGCTGGATTTGTGACTCAGCACAATTCCCCTGCCTGTTCCTGTCGTCAACTTCTCCCCCATGCTCTCATAATCAAATGCAGTACATGCACTCTGGTCCTCCAATATTAACAAAAAATCTATGACAATCAGCATAACAAACACCTTCATGTCTCCAAGCATGAAAGTTTCATTGCCATGATGTTATTAGCTTAGACACCAGCTGACACCTGGTAGATTATTTGACATTTCATATCCAACGTTCTCACTGAAATTCAGCCAGGCAGGAGTCAGCAGTCAAATTGGTTTTAAAGATACCAGATCAAGATTTGTTCAAAAAGATCAAAAAGACAGTTACAGCTCCAGTTCGCAGTTAATCAGCAGTTCCTATAAGCATGGCAGCTCCCTTTGGAGCCACAAATTTCACCTTCATCTTCTGCAACAAAAAGTATAAATAGCTCAGAATAACAAGGCAGGCAGAATTATGAGGAGTCCCCAGGAACCTAATATAGCCTTGGAAGATTCACTTATCTTACAGTCTGTCTGTTCTTGGAAGCACTTGGGGGTATTTTGAGTCCGTGAGAGAGCAGGAAGTTGGTTGTGTCTGGGTGTGGGGTGGGAACTGATCCTGAAGGACAGCAAATCCGGACAGCACCAGGAATCAATCTTTTCACAGAGACAGTAGGAGCACCTCCACTCTTTGCACGGACCCCTTTTGTGGTGCAGACAACAGAGAAAGGGCAGGTCAAGGTGTTAACTGCCTGATGTGAATGGTACATCTCCAACCGATTTGATTTTTAAGGTTGCCATGGTGACTCTGCTCTTCTAATTTGCATGCAGGCAGTCTTCGTGTTACATAAGGGTTCCTTTCCTGAGCCAATAAGCCAATTTCTCCAAAGGTCAGAAATGTCCCTTTTTTAGCAACCAATATCATATCGCTCTCCATACACTCGCTATAATCCCTTTGTTTAATTGAATATTCACTCAAACACCACCCATAATTAAACTAATAGATGCACACTGTATCCTCTCATTAATGAATACCATAAAACGTTTTATTATTATTTTTATTACTAGCTTGAAAAATGATCTAAAAGTGTATGTGAGAATTTGCGTAAAGTTGGATTTCTATAAATCAGGTCATCTCTAACCAGGGGAACCCATGTATTGAAGTCCCCCAATTCCAGGACTGCCTGAGGATTGTACCAGAGGGACCCCAGTTGTACAAGGCTTGCCCTAGCTCCCCTTCTGTTCCCCACCACTACCCCTTCATCCCACCACACCCATCCTCCCTCCACTGCTACGGCTGATTTCCCACTGCCTGACGGCAATTTGACAGCAAGAAACATCTAAAAATTGTCCACAATTCTCCAATGGTAAGTAACCAAGAGCCCTTGTGTAACCCAGTAAATGTCAGTGGTGAATCAGAATGGAGAACTCTGAAAAAATCCCTGGATCCTTTATGAATTTCACCTGAACTTATTCATCAAGAGAGCTGCATTAAGCTCCACAAAACAATTTTCATCTCAAAGAATTTCACATCTTTCCGGACATACTGATTCCCATAAGCTGACATTAGTTAAAAAGCATAATCCCATCTATCAAACTACATCAAACCAACTGTAAAACAGACATTTCTTGCCATCTCATGGACAGACCATCTGCCATTTTCCATTTTGACAGCTTCTCTCTTTTACAAAAGCTATTTTTAAACAAATTTGTCTTCAGTTTCAATTTATAATCCCTGATTTGCAATATTGGAGCTCATTCTGATCAACAGGTAAAAATTATAAGCATTGCCTGCGTAAATATTCTCAGAAGACAATTAATACTAAGACTCTGAAATAAAAAGGAAAGTGCTGGAAAAACTCAGCAGGTCAGGCAGCATCTATGGAAAGAGAAACAGCTGATGTTTTGTGTCTGTGACCTTTCATCAGAATTAGGAAAGAGAGAGATAGATCATGTTGGCTAAGTTTTTCTTATCCTTACTCGTAAAGGTCTGACTAACAGTAACACATTACCAAGAAGCTTAATGTGCTGGTAACTGCCCCCATTAAGCCATTTCAACTCACCTTATCCCAGACATGCCTTTTGTTCTACACGACCCTCCTCCACCTTCTCTCCCACTGAAAATTAGTGTTATCTCTCTCTTTCCGAGTTCTGACAAAGAGTCATAGATCCAAAATGTTGACTGTTTCTCTTTCCACAGATGCTCCCTGAATTGATGTGTTTTTCTGGCATTTTCTGTTCTTATTTTAAATTTCCAACATCTACAATTTTTTTTTGGATTTTCAGTACTAGGACTCTGATTGCAAAGAGCATGCTAACATTGTGGAACTTCATTCCTGGTAGTTTGCACTAAGTGTGCATATGTGGGACCAACTGCAACTTGCACTCCATTTCTTAAATTTGGTTACATTGACTTCAGCAAAGTTGATTTTCAGAAGTGGAGCAGAGAAGTGTAGTCATTTACCACACATGACCAAGCTTTGCCTATTCAGATATACCACAATGAAGCACAGAGGTTAGAAACTATAAGAAATACAGAGTTATTTGCATGAGAGTAGGGCAAGTTGCATGAGATTTAATAAGGTTTTTAAATTTAAAAATGAGTGCGAAAAGATCGGGGTCACAAATTTCAGCCCTGTAATATTTGTTGTTGGAGTAACAAAGGGTACAGACATTTGTGGCTTGTGTTGCATCTTCTACCAAATTAGTAAAAGTAATAGCCCATGAATTGTTCACATCCATCAGAAATAGGCAGAATAGGTAAATGGTGACATCAGTCCTCAGACAAGATGCCGGCATTGCTGTAACATGACTGCTGGAAGAAGGGTCTCCTGTAACAACCAGCAAGGCCTAAATTTAGGCTACATGATCTCAGCATGAGCAGCAGCAGGAAGTACTAAGACACCAGTCGAGTGGCAGGAGTGGGACTGAAAACATTTTTATACCTTGACTGGGACAGCTAATTCTGAATTCAAATTTAGATTCAGGTTAATTTATTGGCATATACACCAGGGCACAATAAAATCCCTTGCTCACATGAAGCTCACAGAGTAAACAGTATACGTGGTAATAATGAACGTAATGATAAATACAGTAACGAGCCCAGAAACAGCAGAATGGTGAAAGTATAGTAATGCAATCTTAAGTAGTGCAAAAAGAAATGCTGAAGTGACAATAATGGAAGAGATAGAATTAAGGGTTCAAGAAGGTGGCAGCACCACTGGGAAGTGGATGTGAAAGAGGTGATTGGTTCAGAAGTCTGCTAGGACTGGGGAGGAAGCTGTTCGTGAGTCTGGTCAGCCAGGCTTTCCATTATCTTCTCCTAGAAGGTAGAAAAGAGAAAGAGGAATGGCTGGGGTGGCAGGCATCCTTGATGATGCTGTTAGCCTTCTTGATGTAACAGACCATGAAGATGGACAGGATGGAAGAAAGTGATGGACTGGGCTGTGTTTACCACCCTCTGCAGGTTCCATCGGTCCAGAGCAGAGCAGTTGCCATACCAGACTGAGATGCAACCATCAGGGTAATTACTATAGCTAATCCTTATAAGTTTGAGAAAATCCTCATGGACAAGCCGAATCTACTCAGACGTCTAAGAAAGTACATACGCTGATGTGCTTTCTTGTTCACCACATCAATATGGAGGGGCCAGGAGAGGTTGCTGGTGATGTGGCCTTGGAACTTGAAGCTACCAACTGCCTTTATAGCAGCTCCAGCTCCCTTGATGAGGACAAGGTTGTGTTCTCCCCCCCACCCCACACTGCTTCAACCAGCTCTTTGATCTTGCTGACATAAAGGGCTTGGTTGTTGTTCCGACACCATGACATAAGGTGATCTCTTTCCTGTACTCCATCTCATCAGTGTTGTTGATCCAGCCAATAACAGTGGTGTCATCAGCGAACTTGAAGACTGAGTCGGCGCTTTATTTAGCCACACAGTCATGGGTATTCCATGAAGTTACTGCCTTCCCATTGGGTTAGTGCCTCAGCAATCTTAGTAACTGTTGGGTAAAATATTGCTGGAGTGATATAGTTGCCTCAAGATCCCTTTTAAACACTGGTACCAGAGCCTTGGGGGTAGCAACCTGAGCTCCTAGTCTGTTTGGGGCTGAACTGTCCCCCACTGGTTACCTGCCACTGGCACCGCCAACATGCTGTCTTCTCGTGTAAGAACTGAGGGAACTGTGTTTTGCAGTGCATCTGGGTGATGTGCCTCCCACAATTTGTTAGCTGGCAGATTGTGAGGCAGAGAAGTGGAGCTTGGAGTGGTGGTATGTGTGCACTGGCCATCTGAGGCAAAGTGTCAATCCAGATCGATAGCAAAAAAATCACTGGCTCAGTTGACTGCAAGGCCTCCTCCTGTCCTGTAAAATAAAAGTGACCACTTGGGGAGAGTGATTAAAATCGGAACTCCTGCAGAACAGTTGTTGGTCAGTTGGTGACTAGAAATAGGCAAAACTGAACTCATCCTGAATGGACAGTAGGGACATTATTCGGAGTGCAATTTATCGCAGTTGGTTCCCTTGCTACCCCAACTCAGCAGTTATGGTTTTACTTTGAGTAAGTAAACTTAATGGGGCTGTTAAGAAAGAATTTATGTCTAATTGGTTTTCTTACCAGCAGGAGTACTGCCAGCTGATGAGTGTACAGTAGTGAAAATGCATCGGACATGTAACCATTTGGCTGTGGGTTTACAAAGAAGCTCTTTTATTACATGTTAACAAAATGTCAAGGGTTAGAAATTGCTTTGACTCATTTTTCATGTGTGCACAGGCCTGCAACAAGAATTGGTAGGAAATGTTCTTGGAATCTCATGAAAAACTGGGGAAATCTTGCTGGGCGCATTCATATTTCCACAAACAGCAATTCCAAGGGGGGAGAAATTTTAGACCACCCCAATAGGGGAGGGAACGACGGTTTGGACAACAGTGGAGACACTCACAGGCACTGTGGTGTCAGGAGATGCTTCTGCTGCCCTTGAACTTGTGTTCAGTAACATAGAATACATTTTTAATATCTATAGATGTTACTAAAATGAATTAAAACTATAGGAAGCAGCACAATGACGGAGGTAGTAGAGCTTCTGCCCCACGACTCCAGAGAGCTGTGTTGAAATGTAACCTCCAATGCTGTCTCTGTGGAGTTTGTGCATTCTCCCTATGAACCCATGGGTTTTCTCCAAGTGTCATGGAGCCATAGAGTCATAGAGTAATGCAACATGGAAAACAGGCCCTGTGGCCCAACTCATCCATGCTGGCCAATTTGCCTACCTGAGCTCATCACTTTGCCTGCATTTGGCTCATATCCCTCTGAACCTTCCTATCCATGTACCTATCCAAATGGCTTTTAAATTTTGTAATTGTACCCGTCAAAGACCTTCAGCAAATGTAAGTTGTTCGTAACGTGTAGCTGAGTGGCAGGAATGTTGATGGGAACGTGGGGAGAATAAAATGGGATTAATGAAAATGGATGCTTGATTTTGGCATGGACTTGTTAGGATTGTTTATATGCTGTGTGATTCTATGACTCCAGGTAAACATTGATTAGACCTCAAATAAAAATACACTCTATTGTGTTATTGTTTTATTCCTTTTAATTTCCACATTCTTAAGTCATCGAGTGGTTCATTGGCAAGGCACTGTCAATGAAGTTGTAACAACAAACAATCTGCTGAAGGAACTCATTGGGTCAAGAAGAATCTGTGGGGGGAGAGGATTTGTCGGTGTTTTGGATTGAAACCCTGCATCAGTTCAATGAATGTATGCTGCTTTAGAGAAGCTGAGGATCTATTACTAGGAATTACCCGGATTAACAAGTCTGCATGATAGGAAGATAAGAAACAGGAGCAGGAGTAGGCCATTCAGCCCCTCAGCTTTTTCTAACAGTCGTAAGATCATGGCTAACTTTTTACCTCCATGCTATTTTCTGGGACTAACCCTACATCCCTTGATTTCCTTAATATCTAAAAATGTAGAATGAGATATGATGAAAGGGACAGAAGGGAGAATTGGCCTATAGATGTGCTACTTTCAATGTCAAGGGCAAAGATGTAAAGAGAAATAAATATCCTAGAAGATCTTATAAATAACTACATCCACATCGACACAATTTCTCCAAGGAATGAAGCTTGGAATTGGAATAGTTTTATTATTGTCACATGTACCAAGGTACAGTGAAAAGCTTGTCTTGCATACCATTCATACAGATCAATTCATTACACAGTGCATTGAGGTAGTACAAGGTAAAACAATAACACAATGCAGAATAAAGTGTAACAGCTACAGAGAAAGTGCAGTGCAGACGGACAATAAGGTCCAAGGTCATAACGATGTAGATTGTGAGGTCAAGAGTCCATTTTATCGTACTAGGGAACTGTTCAATAGTCTCATAACAGCAGGATAGAAGCTGCCCTTGAGCCCAGTGGTACGTGCTTTCAGGTTTTTGTATTTTCTGCCTAATGGGAGAGGGGAGAAGAGAGTATGTCCAGAGTTGGTGGGGTCTTTGATTATGCTTGTTGCTTTACTGAGGCAGCAAGAAGTGTAGACCATGAAGGGGAGGCTGGTTTCCATGATGTGCTGAGCTGTGTCCACAGCTCTCTGCAGTTTCATGCAGTCACAGGAAGAACAGTTGCCATACCAAGCCATGATGCATCCAGATAGGATGCTTTCTATGGTGCATCAATAAAAATTGGTGAGGGTCAAAGGGGACATGCCAAATTTCTTTAGCCTCCTGAGGAAGTAGAGGCACCGGTGAGCTTTCTTGGCCATGGTATCTACGTGGTAGGACCACGATAGGCTATTGGTGATGTTCACTCGTAGGAAGTTGAAGCTCCCAACCCTCTCGACCTCAGCACCATTTATGTAAACAGGAGCATGGGCACTGCCCTCCTTCCTGAAGTTAATGACCAGCTCCTTTGTTTTGCTGACATTGAGGGAAAGGTTGTTGTCATGACACAATGTTACTAAGCTCTCTATTTCCTTCCTGTACTCAGACTCTTTGTTATTTGAGATACAGCCCACTACGGTGGTATCATCTGCAAACTTGTAGATAGAGCAGAATCTGACCATGCAATCATGACTGCATAGGGAGTAGAGTAGGGGGCTGAGGACACAGCCTTGTGGGGCACCCAATGTTGAGAATAATCATGCCTACAGTGTTTCTGCCTATCCTTATTGATTGCGGTCTGTTAGTCAGGATGTCAAGGATCCAGTTGCAGAGGGAGGTGCTGCAGAGGGAGCTTGTCTGCTATCTAAACTGCTTAATGTTATTGGAATACGTTAAGGCTACAGAACCAAGGTAAAAATGTTATTGTTTGCATTAGGCCAAGGGTGAAAGATAAAAATCTTTTTTATCTTGTGCTTTTCATATATGTATTTGTCAAAGGTTTTTATAGTCATTGATGTCCTTTTCAAATTGGAAAGATAAATTCCATCAGCAAAAGTAATTTATCCTACCAAGGTAATGGGACAGTTGGTGGTTTTAAATCCAATTGGTAACTTAAAACCAGATTATTAAATCAACATTTGCTGAGAAACTATGAACAGAAGACAAATTTGAAAGAAGCAAAATTATAAGTGAGCAAAAATATAAACAGAGCAGATGCCAAGAAAATTTGAATTTATTCAAAATTTACTGCTATTAATGAGTTATGGAAATGCAATTATACAATGAAGTTATTAAATGAGCAGGATGAGCTTTTCTGTCAGGTAGGTTATTAAAAGTTGACTTTTCTTGCATTCCTAATGCTTACTCTCTACTGTGTCTATGAGTATTTAATTATCTTGGCAATAAAATATCAGCAGGACGTAAGATCATGTATTACTTTGTTTCATAATACAGGGGCTCTCTGGGTTACAAATGGGAAATCTGACTTTTTGCAAATTCTCCTGTACATTTTTAAAGTATTTTTCAAGCTAGTAATAATATTAAAATATTTCATGGTTTTCATTAATGACTGGATACTGTATATATTCCATGAGTTTAATTATAGATAGTGTTCAGGTAATTAGGACGTTTCTGACCAAAGGAGAACTCATCTTATGGACAGTTCTCAGGAACGGAATCCTTAACTATCCCAAGGATTGCCTGTATTTCTAACATTGTGTGGTTTATTTCTTCAGCAATTCTTCTCCAGTTTTAATGATAAACAATTTTTTTATTGGAACACTGATTGTACTTCCGTGTGATGATCACTGTTCCTTTTTGCATTCCCACATCCATGTGATAAAGTGACACTAAACACACCTTCAAAAGGTGTTTGCTGCAGGACAATCCAATAGGAAAAATATTTCCCAATTCTGTTAGAATCTGACATTTAGTTCCAAGAACGATATTCAGTGGTCAAAATCACAATATGTATATCAAAGACACATTGGGTAATGTGAGAAACCAGTGAAAAGATGCTTTTGTTTCCCAAAATGTGAACTTTCTTAGTGACAGTAGATATCCCTGGTCAGCCTTGGTTTGTCCTGATGGATCAAAAGCAGATTTCACAGCAGACTGTTTGTTGCAGGATGAAGCCAGATAAGGATCTGCAGACACTTCATTCTGTTCATTCTCTGCCAAAAGCAGCAAACCTTAGAGCTGATATGCAACACCCACAGAATGATGTGCATACTGTCAATGGCACTCTCCACCATGGGATCCCTGCAATTTTAGTAAAGATGAGAAAACAAGAAATAGAAAAAGGAGACAGTTGTTCAGCTCTTTGTGCATTCTCCACTATTCAATAAGATCATAGCTCATTTTTCAGTCCCTATCACTTCCTTGAGCACAATTTTGCTTTCCTTGGAGGGGGTGGGGGGGAAGAAAAGTTTGCAATATTCCACGTACATCCCCATATAAAATTGCAGTAAGATCTCAGGCAAGAGAAATTGAAATATTGTCAGCTTTCTTTGAATGGAATGTGATAGTGATGTTCCTTTGACCACAGTAGGCAGCAATCTTTAAGAAAATCACCAGCTCCATCCAAGAAGAAGCCTGATACATACTACTGAATGCTGTCAGTCACTTTGATGGGCACTGGTAATGCAGTCCTGCCTGTGCTTTGAGTTTGTAGTTGGAGCAGAGGTGTCAGACTTCAGTGAGGTTATCATTAGGGAATGGACATTTCACTTTCTGCTCCTCACTATGATTCAAGCAAGGGGATTGCTCATTACACATGATGGATACTGCAGCATCAAGCACAATTTGTGCATAATTGACCTTTTTGGAAGTAAAGCAGTTCCCAGACCAAAGAATATTTGCATTGAACCAAATTTTGTGTCCAGAGTTTCACCTGCATTTGAAAATGCCCCCATACTACTCTTTTTCCAATTTATTTAATTTTGACTTTACAAATTCTTCTTTCTTTAAGATAAAAATCATTGATCATATTATTGGGGAAAATGCCTTGAGGAGTTATTATGAAGGAAATCTCATGATTAAGTAGACAGAATGTAATTGCAGATAATTCCTTTTTTCCCTCTTCTAATTAATTAATTGACGGTGAATGGTTAACACTTGAATATGAGAGCAGGCAAAGTAATTCTGAATGAAATGTATTAATACATTCATAACTGAGATAGTGTGAGATTAATTCAACAGGGTCTGACAGGATGATAGAACTAAATGGATAATCATTTAGTCTCTTTGGTATTTCACTGACCATATCAATTTAATTGAACTTATACTAAACACCACCAGTACTATTACATGGAAAATCAAAAAAATCCCAGCAGATATTGGAAATCGGAAGTGAAAACAGAGAGTGTTGGGAAAACTCAGCAGGCCAGGCAGCATCTGAAGAACAAAAAATAAAGTTAACATTTCAGGTCTAGGACCCCTTGTCAGAAATGGGAAAGAGAGAAAAATAATTTAGTTTTAAATTGCAGAGAGAGTGGGGAAGGGCTCAATGGGACAAAGGAAGTATCTCTGACAGGTGAGGCCAGGGTTGCTGTTGATGAAGTAATTTGGTTGATGGATTACAGCGTTGACTGGAAACTTGCATTTAAGCAGTTCATAGTCATTACATTAGGAGAGCATCTAACATAACGATTTTGTAGAGGGCAACTGCAAAGTTACTATGGTAATAACTTCATAAGTCATTACTTCAGAGTACTTACTATCAAAGGACCCTGCCTTTGGCTAGAAATTTCTTTCATCAACACTTCCTCATTAAGTTACACAGGGTAATCACACAAATTTGAACCAATCTGATGATCATCTTTCAAATTAAGCTTATTGAACTCCTCTGCCTCAGCATTTAGTCTGGGTTTAGGATCAAGCTAACACCATGAAATAGTGGGACGCAACTGCTGCTTTTCTCACCTGGTGGAAATCCCCAATAACTGGGCTGCAAGGAACCAAATGGTCAGAGACCCAGTTTAAGTGGAACTACTCCTGATTTCTTTTACCTTGGTGAGACCAGATTTTGATGCTAAAATTTTAATCTCATTATTTTCTCTTCAAGACCAACGCCATACTGATATGGCACAAGTAAAGGCATCCTCAAAAGCTTACATGAGATGTTATCCAAAAGTTACAAAGTATTTGAAACATGCAGATTCAGATACAAGTGACCCCCATGTTATGGTCATTTGGATAACACAAATTCACCCTTTCAGAATTCACAAATCACTCCCCAAAAATTCAGGATATGAAATAAAATTTGCTCTTATGGAATTCATGTGAAAAAAGTAAATAAATAAACACAAGTTTTTTTCAATTGGCATTTCTTAACACATGCGCAGATGACGTAGCTTCACATTATGGAAAATCATGATGTAGACTGTTTTCTGGCAATGCAAAACCCCATAACACAGGGGTCACCAATACTGTAACAAACAGAAAGCTGCAGTTTAATATACAGTTCCAGTTGTGAACATTAACTCCTTATCCACTCAATTATGCACTCCATGAATAATTATCACAAGGTTTTGGCTCTCTGCAGCCTCCAACAATAAATGTAGCCTCTATGTCTTCTTCCATTTAATGGTCCCTTTAATCCCTCTAATTGATGCAATTACTGAAAGAGTTGGGTTAGTTTTGCTCTGTGGCATGCCAGTGCCTAGATTATTTAAAATACTGTCTAACTCTGGGTTACATTAACCCTTTCTTGCTGTGCTGTTTTCAAGTAACCCTGCCATGTCTGAGACCAGTCCTTCAGTGCCATTCACAATGCATTACCATGTGTTTGTAACCTCAAACGTCAGGAAGTATTACCCGAACATAAACTGATATCTCAGTATCAGGCCACTTGTATCTTTTGAGGCAATGACACAGCCTTGCTTGACACCATTCTTCACTGAGCATGGTTCTGTGGTAGAGCCATTGGTTGATATTGTGGCTTGCCTGCCATTGTGAAGCAAGTGTAAGAGGGAGATGAACTTCTGTGGGCAACTGAATTCGAGGAGGGTGTTCCACCATCCCTCCTGACTGATGAAGTCAAAGACTTTGATGAGGTTGAAATATTCCATGTGTAATGGCTGGTGTTGCTCCCTGCATTTTTCTTGGAATTGTCACACAGTGAAAATCGTGCCTTGGATGGACTGAATCCACAATGTGAATAGCCCTTTGTCCACTGGCAAGATTTGTTTGAGGAGGACGCTGGTGATGACTTTCCCTGTGGTGGAAATCAGGGAGACTCATCTGTAGTAACTGTGGATGGACGTACCTCCTTTCTTGAAGATGGCTACAATTTCCCTGGAACATCCTTCTCTTCCCAGATGTGGACAATGAGATTATGGATTTGTGACTAAAGCTCTTCACTGCTGAGTCTTAGGACTTAAGTGGGGAATACTGTTTACTCCCAAGGCATTGATATTCTTGAGTTAGGTTATGACTTTCCCAAATTTTTCGTGGTCAGGAGCGATGGCAAGGCTGGCCCAAATAGTATGGAGTCAAGGGTGCTCACATCAAGGACAGAGTCACGCTTAAAGCTTAGCAACTTGCAGACATTACATGCATGTGTTCTTCAGCATTCTAAAAGCCATCTATGGCCCAAACATTCAAGGCCCACCCCATTGAGAACTAGGAGGGGGGGTGAACATCAGGAACGGAGGGGCAATCAATGCTCATGGGAAGGAACACTTTGATGTCGTGATCACCTCATGGAATGTACTTGTGTGTGCGCTCACACATCTTCCAATCTCAAGTAATGCTTCTGGAACCCATTTGGTTGTGTGATTTTTCCAGCTGTTATTTTCAAATATCCTCAATTAAATTGTAAATACTTGTTTCTTCAGGAGCACTGGAAGAACTTTACTGCAGTGGCCCGTATACTGAAAAATAAACAGACCTCTCGTTAATCAGCCTTGCAGTTAGCATATGAATGAATGCTTGTCGTTTGTTTCCTCAACCTCTACATGAATTCAGAATACAGTTAAACTCCAATAATCCAGCATGCTTAGGACTTTGGTGGTGGTGGACTAACAGATTTCCTGGACTATTGGATGTTATTTCTATTTATAGCCTCATCACACTTTTAATTGACATGTTCTTAGATGTCACAGTATCATAATAAATTTTCCAGTGAACCAGGTAAACTAAAAGGAAGTGGGGAGTCAGGGCCTTGTGAGTAGAAATGGAGTATGGGAACCAAGGCTCTGGTCAGTGGAAAAGAAACATGGGAACCAGGGCCCCAGTGAATGGGAAGGGAGTACAAGAACTGGGGCCCTGGTGAGTGGGAAGGGAGTGTGGGCACCAAGGCCCTGGTGAGTGGAAGGGAGTGTGGCAAACAATACCTGATAAGCCAAATGCTGAACCATTGGGATTTGTGATTTGTCAGATAACGAATTATCGGAGTTCATAGGAATTATGAGCAGGAGTAGGTCATCGAGCCTGCACTACCATTCATCAGATCATGGTTAATCTTCTACTTTAGCTCCATTTCCTGTTACTGTTACCACTCCATTTCCTGTTTCCACTGTTACTCAATATCCAGATATCCATCAGTCACAGTTATGAACAAATTCAGTGCTCCAGCTTTCTCAGTCTTCTGCAGTAGAACATTTTAAAGGTTCACCACCTTCTACATGAAGAAATTTCATTTGACCTCAGTCCTAAATTGTCCATCCTTTATTATGGGACTGATTCTTGGTTCTAAACTCCTCAGCCAGGGGAAACACCTTCCCTGCATTCAGCCTGTTGAACCCTGTAAAAATGTTGTGAGTTTCAATGCGAATACCTGTCAGTCTTCTAAACTGTAGAATAGGGGGCCAGTCTACTTGACCTCTCCTCGTATGGCAAACCCGCCATCCCAGGGACCAATCCAATGAATCCATGTTGCATTTCCATGACGGCAAGTGTATCATTTTCAGGTAAGGCACCAAAACTGTTCAGATGCAGTCTTACCCAGGCCTTATAAAATTGAAGAAGACATCAAATTTTAGTCAGTTCTGTACATACACCATGCTCGTAAAGTATTACCACTTACAATCTTATCTGGGAAATCACCTCTCTGATCCAAAATCAGGTCAGACCTGGTGCAAGGTCAGAGATTCCATTTAGCTCATTGAGGATTTTCAATGGGTGAGTGTTCCTGTGACTTTATGGGTCCTTCCCAGTTTACGAGCACCTGACTTATGTATAGCCCGTACATATGAACGAGTGTTTAGGGGACCGGCAGAATGGATTTACTGACTGCTGTGGGGCTGCAGGCATCCTCTGCCCTGTGGGAACTCGGTTCACAGCTACATTTCTGACTTGCAAACTGTTTGGGTTACAAACAGTTCGCAGGAATGGAATCCTGCCGTAACCTGCAGAGCACCTGTACCAAGTAAATGAAGGGCACGATCAATGCAGAAATGAACAGAGCCTTGGTGGCAGCATTCTGAGCTTCCAGCTGTCATCATTATGGAACCCACCATCAAACCTGGGAACATTGGTGATTTGCTGACTCTGAGACCCTGTAGTCCAGTAAACAGTGCATGTACAACTTTAATGCTGTGTTCCATACACCCAGGCCTTAGAGAGGGGGCTGGCTTTTACACTGGCAGTTATCTCCAAAACACTCAGAACCCCAGTAATTTTCATAAATCTCTGGAGGGTCCAGAGATTTATGAAAATCAAGAGCGTCCCAAGTGTTTGGAGTGCACTGTTCAGGGAAGGAAGATTCGTGAGTGTTAGAAGTTGGGAGTTATACCATACCAAGCCTGGTTAGTTCATTAACTCCTTGCAGTATAGCAGTTTGGTTGCTGCTTTGCTTTTTGCCTTTGTTCACTACGAGCCAACACCATATCCTCCTGTTGCCTTGTGGGAAGATGGCATGCTTCATTTGGTGACCACCTCCTCCAATATTTCCATATTCTGATAACTAAAAGTCCCTTTCACCTTCTTCTTTGCCCGACTTTGTGAAGAACCTTTGGTGATAGCTGATTGCAGTCAACCTTTGTGGGATATGTCCTTTCTGTGAATTCTTAGCATCCAACAAAGTTCCCTTGCAGAGTGTGCGGACAAGAACACAAGGAGCTCAGAAGAAGGTGTGCCCTCTTTACTCTGTGGAAATCTCTGTAAACACTGCTGTTGCCCAGAAACCAGTCACATGACACACTCCTTCAAGGAGTAACAGCTTTAATATGACAATTATTGTTCAAACCCATTTATATGCACCACACCTTTAAAAGTTGCAGTCTCAGTTAGGGTCATCGAAACCTGATATTCACATTCCTCTAACGCAGCCTCCCGTCTCTGAATCCTTTATTAATAGCACCAGTGACACTATCAGTCCTCATTTTTATCAACAAGCACCTCTGTTTGTTTCCACTTCCAAGGTGTGCTCATTGGGCAAAGCTGCTTGCACAATTTGAATTAAGCTCCAGGAATTTCTTCTCCAACAGCTTCAGAGTAATTGATCCAATTTATGTATTTTTTAAGATGTTAAAATTATTATTAGACTTTGCAAAATTACTTAGCACTTTCAAAGAGCAAAATATACTTGGAACAATAAAGATTATTGAACAAATACCATTCCCACAGAGAAAGCAGAATTAAATTTCGAACTGAAATAACATATTTAGGGATTAGCTGTTATTAGTCTAGTAGGGCAAGGGTTTCTGTTGTGAGGAAAAAGCTATTTGAAGAACAAGACTTCATTCCTGGCATGGTCTATCTAGCAGCATTGATCCCTGCCCTCTTATATGCTTCTGAGACCTGGCCTATCTCAAGGTAATGGGAAGCTACCACTGATGCTATCCTTGCAACATCCTCCAAATTCACTAGAAGAATAAGAAAATCAGTGTCAGTGTTCTCTCCCAAGCCAACAAAAATGCAGCCCAAATTACACTCAGTTGGCTCTGTTGGACAAGCAACATCACATATACCCAACATCAGAAACAGACGTTCTATTCCGAGCTCCATCACAGGAAGAGATGACCAAGTGGAGACAGGAAAAGATGCAAGAAAGTGCTCAACCTTCTTGAGAAATGCAGTATCCCTACTGACTCCTGGGAATGTCTTGCCCATGGCAGCTCAGAGTGGAGTAGGAGCATTTGAGATGGTATTTAGTATCTCAGATCCATGGATTAGTAGCATAAGAAGCCCAACATATGCCGAGGAAGGAGCAGACTGCTTCACAGATTACCCGCCCACTTGATCTGTCAGGACCTTCTTGCCCCATCTATGGAAGAGTCTATGTTTTCCTCACTGGTCTCATCAACCACCTCAGAAACCACATTCTTGAACCCCAGGGGCTGCTGAAGAAGTGTTTCTGCTATAGATAATTCATCTAGTTCAATACAAGCCCTTAAACTGTAAATAATTGAATACAATAGAAAAAGATTAGCATGAAACAAGCAACTGTTAGGTTCCCTCCCCTTACTGCTCCCATCTGCAAACCTTACCTCCCTTCCATGCTCCACTTTCCTTTCCTATCAGATTCCATTATCTGCAACCCATTGTCACGTCCACCTATCGCCTCCCAGCCTCTGTCACTCTTCCCTCCGCCATCTGCCTATCACCCCTCCTCACCTAGATCCTTTTGCTTGCTAGTTCTTGTTCCACCCCTTCCTTTCACCTCTTTATACTGGCTATCTCCCCCCTAGTTTTCAGTCCAGAAGAAGGGTCTTGACCCGAAATATTGACTGTCCATTTCCTCCCACAGATGCTGCCTGACCCACTGAGTTGCTCCAGCAGTTTTTTTTTGCTCCAGATTCTGGCATCTGCAGTCCCTTGTGTCCCCAAGTACTTTTTCTTTGTCATACTTTTGGCATGCGCTGGGTGTAAAATATTATGTGTATTCCTTTTTTCTGAGAATTATGATTCAAACTTCCAACTCATTTTTTGAGGGGGGGGGGTGAGATGATGGCATGGCAAAGTTGTACATAATCGAATAGGGGTTAGAAGTTTTAATTATGTTTTGCACCCAATGCAGTGGAGTTTTACTTAAAACCTTAAGGTTAGTTATGATTGGGAACCTTGTACTGCATAGGGCATATTGGAAATTTCAATGCCAATAGCTGCTGGGTTTGCACTGTGATGTTGTTTGGCACATTGTGCACAACTGAGATAGTTCTTCAGTTCGTTTTACTGTAAATATGCACAATGTGAAACGTTTGTATCTCTACTTAACTGGAGGGTTAAGTCCTTCTCCTTCAATAATCAAAAGGCTTAAATTTACATGGCTGCTACCAGGAAGTCAAGTCATGAAGAATACAACACCATTTGTTGCTCTTCCTTAAGCTATTTTTTTTAAAGCTGCTTTCTCAACAATTCCTCTGCCCTTCCTGATACACCTGTTCTTTTCTCTGACCCTCAGATCTCCTTCCAACTCACTCCTCACCGAAACCTCTTGGCCCCTTCAGATCTCTTCACTATTCCCTGATTTTCTGCCCCATACTATATTCATTTTTTTCCAGTCTTCTCACCACCTCCAGAAATTTTGTCCCTTGCAACCAGCTCCATGTGATCTCCTGCTGCCCCTATGATATCTTCCTGCAGTCGTTTCCCGAAACCAATCTTTTACCCCATGTTCCATGGTCATACATCTGACTGTCTCTCGCCTGCCCCCAGGACTCTCTCTGGCCCCTGCCAACTCTCTGCTCATTTACCATGGTGTGAAATTGTAGAGCCAAAGTCTACTGTGTAGACCCTTAGCAATTACACATGTAAGTCAGGTCTAATGTGCATGAGCTAATGGATGCCAGTATAACAATCCCTCACGACTTGAATGTAGCTGACATGGATCCCCCAAGCAGAGAAAAATTTCTAGACCTGTATGCCTATTTTAAAAATGATGACTAATATTCTGATTTGTGTCAGTAATTTCATAAAAGTTCAGTCCATGTAGTCCTTCTTGGCATTTACCATCCATATGAGCAAAAAGCCCTAACCATATTTACTTATCCTGTTCCTGTTTCAGTTTATCTTCTTCTATCATTCATCCACCTACCCAATTTAATCTCAAATGTTGTCATAGTTTCTTCCCAACCACTGAACCAGGAAGTGAATTGTACAATGAAGTTTTTTGTTTCTCTTTACATTCTTACATCTAATATTGTATCTGTACTTCTGGATGAATCACCTACTCTGCAGTTTAAAGCTATCTTGTTTTCTCTTTTTCCCAGTTCTGACAAAGGGCCTTCCATCTGTTTTTATTTCAGATTTTCAGCACTTGCAGGTCTTTGATGTTCATATACCAATGTTATCTTGCCCAACCTCCTGTCAATAAACTGCAGTTGCTGCAAAGTTGCAACCCCTATCTTATTCCACAACAGTCCCATCAACCCAGTGCCCATGCTTACATTAAATCAGACTGGAAAAGTATCATAGAATGGCACCGTAGAATTATTGGCATAGAAAGAAACCATTTGGCCCATTGTCCCTGCTGGACCAATCCCACTTTTAAATTACAAAACTTCCAGCCTTCTCAGCAAAGTACTTTTTACATGTGATGAGTGTTTCTCCCTCCGCCATCATTTCAGACCCACCATCCTCCATTGACTCCCAGTCCTCCAACTTCTCTCATCTAAAATTCTCACTCTCTATTAAATTCCTTTATAGCCTCACACCTTCTATTCTGCACCTTCTGGTAAAATCCTTCAAGATTTGCATTCTTCTGACTCTGCTCTCGCGTATCCTCAAACTCCTTTTGTCTCCTCACTGGCAGCTGCTTAAACTCCACATTGTACTTACTTCCATGAATCAGTGCACCTCTCTTCCCCTGAAGCACTTTGTCAAACCTATCTCCTTAACCAGACTTTTAGACTCACCTACCTTATGTCTTCTTCATTAGGTTGGTATCTATTTTTGTATGCTTCTTTTATTTTGGAAGACTGTACTAAATGTGTGATGTAAACACAGTTTGTCATTGTCATAAGCTTATCGTTATCTTGGACTGTTCTGTATGGCCATAGGCATCCTGATGACATGCATCAGAGTAAACCTTGGGTCCACAGAAATACAGGCAGGGGGAATTAGACACAAAATATTCTGTGTACTAACAATATACCATCATTAGTAACCTTTCATGCAGAAATGAGCCAGCTATTTTACTGTTATGACAATCAAAAAAAAACTGCAGATGCTGGAAATCTGACATAAAAGTAAAATGCTAGAAACACTCAGCATGTCAGGCAGCACCTGTGGAAGGAGAAGCATAGTTAACGCATTAGGTCTTTCCAGAGATTCTGCCCAACCTGCTGAGTATTCCCTGCGTTTTCTGTCATTAATCCTGGTATTCAGCCATTCTGCAAAGGACACCACAACAATTAGAATGATCGTCCCATTCCAACCTTGATGCTTGTTCATTTTGCTCAATGAGGAGCAATGTTTCCTCAAAACAAACAAGCCACCTCAACTCTTAATAATAACTGTAAGAAAGTATCGGCCTAAAGTCAATCACACACAAGATATAGTAGTGGAACTCTGAAACTCTCTCCAACACCTGAAAACTGAAATTGATGAACTGTTGTTAAATAAAGATTACAGAATGAGGCTGGGTTGATGACAAAGATCAATCATTACCTAACTGACTGACAGATCAAGATCAAAGTGGTGAATGACCAACTCCTTTCCTGTGTTTCTGGGAATCATCTCTCTGAAGCCCATGGAACAACCAGTTAATCCAGAGGTTTAGTTTGCAGAGATCTTATCAGGACCACAGAGATATCCGCCCCACCCCCCTCCGTGGATAAGAAGGTGTGAGCTAAATCAACATAACCACTAGTATTTAGGGCCTCACTTCCCTTATGTATACCAGAATAATCCACAAAACAAATTACCTCAACCCTTTGCCTTCATAATTCACAGTGCAGCCACAATGATGCAGAGAACTGAATGTAAGAGTGCTGTTATGTTAGTTTAGCAAAATATGTAATGACTTCAGTACGTGAATGTGCTTTTAAAATAATTTAATTACAATGAGAATCATTGCAAGATATTTAATTCCCAAACATTTCTATAAGGGGAAAAACTTGGAGGAATATAATATTCATCTGTTTTAAAAGGTATAGTTGAATCTTTTTCATGTTTTTCCTGTAAATATTCAATGCAAAATGCACCAACTAACTGTTTTCATAGAAAATTGTAAAAATTATATTTGCAGTGCCTTTTGTTGAAAGAATAATACCCTTATTGTTTCAGACTAATTATAGAAGTTTGCAGCAAATTCTGAGCTATTATTCTTTTTACAACACTGTTGTTAGCTTTAGGAACAACATAGTAACAGTGTTGTTGAGAACACCTTAGCAACAAAATGAACAACGCTGCCTTCTGCAATTCTCATTATAAAATTCATTATCGGCTTGTTTGAATTGGAAAATTTGGGTAAAACATCAGTTAATAATTAGCTCTAGCCTAAATTTCCCTGAGTAATCAGAAGCATGATGGCGCCCTCCTTTATGATCTCAAATTCAGAATGCAATTTAGCGTTAAGTCAGGAATTCTGTTGATTTGCTTGAAGGAAAGGAAACCAGGTGTGGTTGTTGCAGTTAAGAAGCTGTCATACTCTGACGATCCTGGTCATAAGGGGGTAGAGACAGACCAAGAGCACAGGCAGAGGACAATAGGGGGAGGTAGAGAAGCAACAAAGCATCTGGTGTATTAAAGGCACTAGGTTCTCGTGACGTTTGGAAATATAAAGGCAAGGAAGCTAAGGAATTTTGGAACACAACATAAAAATACCCCAATGAGCGTGTTGCCATCCATGAAGTAGTTAATATGCATAGATGAACAGCACCCAATGACCTACACTCCGTACCAACCACCAGAGCCACACACATTCCTCTTAAAACGTTTCCCTTCCCATTATCCCACACTCTAATTTAATGATTGAATGAAGTGCTGCAGAGCCTGCCTGTGCTTAAAAGTATGACCATCATGGAATGCTTGAAGATACCTCAGTAACATTTAATTTTACATGTACTCCTGCTTCTTTTTTCCCAAATTATTATGTTTTTTCGCAAAGGAAAAAGTGCCCCTTATCAACAGCACTTAAGAAGCTAATGGTATATGAAGGACAATGAACTCTCAATAAAATTGAAGAGGAACCTTCACAACTCCTGCACAGCTGCAATGATTATAACTTGTATTTATGTAGTGCCTTTGACATAGTAAAATGACCCAAGGAAGTTCACAAGAACTTCATGAAACAAAGTTTTAAAATGAGCCTCGTGAAATACAAGAGCAGATATCCAAAAGCTGGGACAGAGGTAAGCAGAAAGCACAAGAGAAACACAGTCAAGGTCAAGCTTAGGGCCTTGACAGCTGATGGTCTGACCACCAGTGACGGAGTAATAATTAAAGTCAGAGTGGAGAACTTGTAAGGTAGTGGAAAAATAAGATGGTGACAGGAAGGAGAGATCGAAAAGAGAGAGAGAGACAAAAGATGCAAAAAAAAGAAAAACATGGGAATGGAAGTAGTTGGCTTACCTGAGCAGCCAAGCAATACACATAAATGGACACAGGGAAAATTCCAGATAAGTGAATCTGGTAATCTAGATTTTATTAGGAAACAGACATCCTGGCAGTGAATGGCATCTAGGAAAAAGAGAATAGGAGAGAGAAGAAGATAATCTCAGAGAGGTTGCAGTGGGATAAACTTGATTTGGGTGGAACTAGAATCCCATTGAGCATTAGAAAACTGTTCCCTAAGCTCAGAGATGTGTCACGGGTGAGTGAAGTCCAGGAGAAATTTGGAGAGTAGAATATCAGAAGAGGAGGTGGTGGGATTAAAGATCACAGAGCTATGCAGAATGGGTTGCAGAGCAGACAAACGTGGTGGCAAAGTTGATGATCACTGCCATATGTGGCAAATGTAATATTTCATTGGTCAGGATCTTTCAGGCCAACAAAGCACATATCCAATTACCAGTACAGGTGTACACGCTAGTCCACAAACTCAGGTGTGCATACATGGTCTGACAGAGGAAGTGAAGCACTGAGAGGGGCCTTTCTACTTACAGTCACATAACATATAAATAAGATTTTAAGCTTGGGTATGGTGACAAGATTTAATAAAGACAATTAGTACATGTGAATGTCTTTGGGAGGTTGGCGTGTTAGGGAATGTTTATGAAGGTTTGTAAGTGCTCATTCCATGAGAGGCTATGAAATGTCTGCAGACTTCAAATTTTTTGATTTTTAAGTATTGCAAAGTCACAGATCATCCTGACCTGAAAATATATCATGATCACAAGTCTAAAATCTGGAATCCCCTGCTCAACAGTACTGTGTCAGTACCTTCACCAGAAAGACTACAGCGATTCAAGAAGGCAGTTCAGCATCACTTCTTGAGGGCAATTACACATGGGCAATAAACACAGGCCTTGCCAGCCACACCCACATCCTGAGAAAATGAATAAACAGGAGACTCCTAACAGTATTACACCTTTGGATATTGGATGCGATAATTCTGATAGGGAGGCAGAAAGGAAGGAAGTGGGAGGATCTTGCAGGAGAAAAACAAATTCTCCTGCTGAATCCCACAGAAATACTGGAGCTGCCTACCTGAGAGCATAATGAGAGAATCTTCTCTGCAAAGACTCCATGACTCAAGATGGCATCTCACCACCACCTTCTCATAGGCAATTTGGAAAATGCATTTTAGCAATGGCCCCATCCCAAGAATGAATAACAGAACCTGATTTTTGGAATTATTTTCCCCAGCCAAAACCAATCAGTTTGGAAGATTACTGACTATTTTGAATGTAGGTTTGGGGTACTGGGTTGTAGCAGGAGGGCAGAAGAGATCTGATAAGAGAAGGAATAATAATGAGGGGGACCTGAGAAGATTGGATGCAGTTTGAGAAAACTGCAGGACATCCATCAATGACAGTGGGCAGAAGTTATTGAGGGCCTGGAGTGCTATCAGGTTTCTGGGGTTTGGGCTCACCGTTGGGAGGTTAATGAGTCAGAGGGCTAGGATATGAATCACTGACCCATAAGTATTGAAAGGGCCTTATCTGTTCCATCAACAGTACATATTCCCATTCACCTGCCAGATGTCTGAATGGTGCAGGAATATCAGCCAGCCAACATTAACCCCAGCACGAAAAAATCTTTAGACAAGCAGCTTCACTAAATTATTCATTCTTTTTGGGAGTGGGTTGGTCATTAGCTGTCGGTCTCGCCTCTAATAAAACTAAAGGATGCCCTTTTGGAATTTGTTAAATATTAACTTTCCAAATGAGCGAACACACTGGTTTTTGGGGTTAAATTGACTCCCTTTGTTTTTGCTCGAACAAAATGCTGAAACTTCAAATCTAATGTTACAGTGGCAGCAATATGCTGTTCTGTGGCATTTCTTTCCTGAGTCCTCTTGTAAGAACGAAGAAATTGATGGTTGACGTCTTCCTCCTCTTCACCTTTTGTAGAAGGAAGGTAAAATCCATTATTACTCTAGCATTATTCAATGTGCAACACCCCAGTCTCATTCAAGACATCCAGCTACGTATTGAAGCAAAACCTGGAATACCAATTGTCTCTTCTACAATCATGGTGTGAATGGAAGGCTTTGTAGAACCTGTCCTTGGCCCTTGAGTAGCTCAGTAGTGTGATAAGCTAAGTTGGAGCATGGAGTGAGTAACTGGCACTGAAAAATATAGGTAGCATTGGCAGTGAGGGAAAATGCTAAACGTGGCAGCTGCCATGACAACAAGCATTCACGTGGTGAATGATCTGCCTGTCACCACTCACAACAAGCACATTCAAAGAACTTAAACACTATGGAATGTAATCACTCTCAGTCAAGGTCTTGAATGCCACATGATTGCTATCAATGACACTCCTGTACTGGGGAAAATTTTCCTGCTCAATGCAATTCCAGATCTGCTGTCTGTTTCATTGAGTACCAAGGAGCTGAATTTTGAAACTGAATTACTACATCATGACTGTATGGCACAACTAACTCTGCCAACCAGAGAATGAAAACCTAGGCAGGGAAACTTTGGGTAATGTGAAGAGGGAACCCGCCATTTCTTTATTGCTGTATTGTACTGCTGATTGTTAATAACATTGAGATTGCTGGAAATAACCAGAGCTGTTGCTACCATTGAATCCAACTGAAGAGTTATATCCCTGATAGGCAGAACACACAGATCTGATGTAACAACTGGCATAATTTACTGCTGCTTGAGAAGACTCCAGTTTTATTAAAACAGATTCAATGTCAATGCATGTTCCATTCCACAAAGAGTGGTTCACCTGCCCATTATAGAACTCAGCTGATTTCCACCCCAGGGAGTTCATTGAGCAAGGATTTGCAGTCGATGGTGAACTACCTTACTTCACTGTCCACCTCTAAAATAGTCTGGATTTACCTAGAGTGTGTCCTCCCTTGGGAACTTCCAGTCTGGAACTGATGGCATCCCAGTCGCAATCCCTGCATGATGACAGGTTCTTCCAAATCTATTGGGATCACACAGAAGGGAGGAGGCCAGAAGGATCCTCACCCCTGTTCAGAAAAGTGCTGGTTAGATCATCTGGTTTAAATTGAGGTTAAAGCTGTGAAAATACTAAATATATCTGAACATTTCTGCCATTTCAGAAATATTCTAAAACATTCAAAATCTATTAAAAGCTATTAAAATCATTAAATGCTTACTCTAGTTTTTTTTAAACTATAAAAGCACCAGAAACACTTGAAAACATTATAAATTCTAACTTATAGCAATAACTTACCAGTCTCAATTTTTATTTCCAATGGAGGCAAAAGACTACTTGTAGGAAGAAAAATAAATTATCCACATTTGCTTCATCTATTATTAACTGTGGCCTATTTAATGTCCATTGTTTTCTTTTGAGATGTTTAAATGTATGCTTCGTCAGTTTTTTCTGGAAACTATAACATCCGTTAACTTTTAATTTTCAGGGCAACATAAATATTTATGTGCAGGAAGAAATGACTGCATTATTGACAAAATTCGCAGGAAGAACTGTCCAGCCTGCCGTCTCAGAAAGTGCTATCAAGCTGGAATGGTGTTGGGAGGTAAGAGAAAAAAGTTCTTCGATTTAAGTCAAAACAGGTAAATCTGTTCTAATATATTTTGCATCCTATCAAGATTGTATTGAACACTTTGATGTATACATGTAGAATTATAAGTGAATGCATCTTATTTTATGACTTTAAAATTATATCCTTTGCCCAGTGAACCTGTAATTTATACATGGAAACTGGTATTGGAAGTAAGTGGTATATTTGACTGAATGGTTTAACATTTTCTGCTAATGTTCTCCAGTGTGCCATGTCATCTATAGTGCACATTTTCAAGGGTGTTCTGTGCAAATAAGGTAAATATAATTACAGTCATCAAGTGCAGCACAAATATTAACAATATTGCAAATAAATCGCACTCTAACATCCCAATGCCCTGTCACCTAGTACCAGTGTTACGTCATCGCTGGGAGTGCGCAGAGCTAGAGGAAAATGAAGGTGCGCTGCCCATTGAATTTCCAATATTTCCTTTCACAATTCCATTTTCAAACAATAAAATGAGAACAAAAACGCTGCATGGATAAGAGAGTTTCCAAATGGATCTTTGTCATCTTAATATTTTGAGGGAAACTATGAGACTTTGATGAAATTCTGAAGCAGATTTTGTTTTTAATGCACTCCTTATGATCATTGGAAATAGTTGTTTATCAATGAACTGTGTAACCCACTTCTTAGCCTGCATTCTGATATTAAAATAGATCTGATTGAATATTGTAATTTTCAAATGAACATTCAGTATTAGATCAGACTAACTTCAGAGAGATTGCAATTCCTACACCATTTTCCAGAAGGTGGCTCATAGCTCATTAATAATGAACTGAACAAAATTCTTGCAAGTGCTGACTATTGAAAGAAAATCTAGCTTACTTGGGCCACATGGTTTGAATGGCCTTTCTTACGAATAAGTGAATTGTATTGTGCAATGGGAACATGTTCTTGTGTATTATTTATGTACATGTATGAAATACCATATTGGAAATCATGGCAGTTGTTTATGCTCCTCCTTTTTGCATGAACTGATGATACCAGTGACTGGGAAGAGAGTGGTTGAGAGTGAATAGGTAGGTACTTCAATGAAAAGTTTTACTCCAAAAATCTTTGCATTTCCCCTGACGTTTGATATGAGTCTATTAACAATATTGTAATCTGGAGGGATGCATGTGCCAGTAACTTTCTACCAATTAAATAAAGACAGCTGATGCTTTCCAATTGATATAACTGAAAAGATACCCAATTACAAAGTTTTTTTTAATTGAAAGTTAATGATTAGCTCCTGATGGCCCATGAGTAAAGGCACCACTCAATGTAGCCGTTACAAGATGCAAATTCAATTCCTGCCCTGTGCTGAATTTTTATAGTGACAAGGGGAAGATTCATAATCCTAATCAGAAAATTGCAGCACCTGAAAGTCAAAATGCCTGTATGGTGCAAGAAGGATCTTCATTCATACCCTTCACAGGACTTGCACCCATTCTCCCAGGTTCTCCCCAGTGCCTTCAATGTGCACTACCTGTCTCTTGTGTTTCTCAGAGCTAAGCTCTTTTGATGTTGTGCAGCTTGGATTAAGACTGCCAGCACACACTGTACTCTCAAACCTGAACAGCTGAGAGAGCAGAGGGAGACTTTATCCCCTTTCTCAAGGTTAAAGAACTAAATTCAAACTTGGATTGCAGAAGATGAACACAGTGTGCCTCAAATACACAGCACTGTGTACTGTGTGTTAATGTTTAACAGTGCATTATTCAAAAAGCAATTCATTTTCAATTAACAGAACACAGCCATCTTTGCAAAGAAAATGTCCAGTAAACAGACTAGAAGGCCAATCAGCCATAAGAAGGTTATTTCCTTCATGCAGAAGAAGTTAACCTAGACATTAGATTCCACTTCATTAATATAACAGCAGTTGCTAACTTTATTAATTATGCATATCAACATGGCTGGCCACATAATCTGCTATATGTTTATCATTCAAATCAATTGCAAACATTTTACCAAAATGCAACTTCAAGAATCGGTATAGTTCTGAAGCTTTCCCTTTCCTGATATATGTGCATTTTTGAACAAACATTGAATATAATCTCAAGTCTGACATTACTTTAAGAGTAATTATTATCTTAATGAACATCTTAATTCAACTCATCCACACTTTTCAATCTTAATGGTGCATTGCACCATGGATCTTGACCTTTCATGTATGCATGGAAAATGGGTTAGTATTCCAGATGGATGAGATCAGAGTTCCAGGATTTTTTTCAATGGGTTTGTAATAGGCTAGCATGAAATGGGTCTTTGTTGCCACCCAGTAGACATAATTTTCTTTATTTTTGGAACCTGTCATTTTTTGCAATACACTTGAAAATTGATTTTATCAAATCAAACTCTGGTGTGAACCCCCAGAAGTAAATTTTAGGGAGTCAGAATCATAGAACCATAGAACAATACAGCACAATACAGGCCCTTTGGCCCACCATGTTGTGCCGACCTTTAAACCAAGACTATCTAACCCCATGCTCCCACATATCCCTCTATTTGAAATTCCTCCATATGCTTATCTAACAATCTCTTGAACTTGACCAACGTATCAGCCTCCACCACCACCCCAGGCAGCGCATTCCATGCCCCAACCACTCTCTGGGTAAAAAACCTTCCTCTGATATCTACCTTGAACTTCCCACCCATCACTTTAAAGCCACGCCCTCTTGTATTGAGCATTGGTGCCCTGGGAAAGAGGCGTTGGCTGTCTACTCTTAAAATTTTGTATACCTCTATCATGTCTCCCCTCGTCCTCCTTCTTTCCAATGAGTAAAGCCCCAGCTCCTTTAGTCTCTCCTCATAATCCATACTCTCTAATCC
Source organism: Pristis pectinata (assembly GCF_009764475.1). Taxonomy (NCBI): domain Eukaryota; kingdom Metazoa; phylum Chordata; class Chondrichthyes; order Rhinopristiformes; family Pristidae; genus Pristis; species Pristis pectinata. Next base: position 50,318,655 of record NC_067415.1, on the reverse strand, counting down.
AGGCAGCATCCTGGTAAATCTCCTCTGCACCTTTTCCAACGCCTCCACATCCTTCCTATAATGAGGCGACCAGAATTGGACATAGTACTCCAAGACTTTTGTAGAGCTGCATCATTACCTCACGGTGGAATCATGATGGAAAATCACGAGTAATTTCCAATTCTTACTATCTCCTTCCGGTGACCAAGGATCCATGTTGATAATGCACATTCATAACATTAAATATTGTGTCTAAATTGTTAGAAGTAAGGTTTTGCTTCATCATTAACAAAACACACTGATGAAAATGGCAGTGTTTTGAAAGGAGATCAGAGCAATTTGATCAGAATATCTTATCTGTAGGTCATGTTTTATAATCCTGCTGATGTGGTAAAAAACAGGACAGTGAGTAAATTTGCAGTAGGTTGAATATATATTTTCCAGTTGAATTAATAACATAAATAAGCTTTTCATTATGCTCAGGGGAAAGGAGCATTTTTTATTAATAGCATGTATGCATAACTTTTGACCAGACTGTTACAGATATATGCCACAAAAAATCAGCAGCAAATAATTAAGGACACAAACACTTGTTCTGTACTCCTGCCAAGCTCATTTTGGACCTCAATTTCCAAATGATTGCAAATCATAACTATAGCCCAATTCATAAACCCTGAACTACTAACAGAAGTATTTAATTACTTGAGCATACTAATTTAACCACTGCTCTACACCTTGTGCTGGTGTACAATTACTTAATTACTTGAGCATACTAATTTAACCACTGCTCTACACCTTGTGCTGGTGTACAATCTCTGATGGTGGGCAATCCTAGCTCCATGGTGATCTGTAAGCTCTGCTCTTGAAATCTCATGTCAAAGTTCTTTTTTTTTGGGTGAACACTGCCCCAGGTCTCCACTTGCCCACAGAAGATGGGAGATTAATTGTTTAATTGACCTTGTTTGCAGAAGCAGTTTTTAAAAATGAACAAACACTACTATTTCGTGCAGTTTGTTTCTTTTCTTAACTTGACATTATTATCTATACAGCCATTTTTGCAAAAAAAAATCCTTTTTTCTCAATATTAACATTTCTTGGGGTTCCTCCAGTAATTCATGAGTTTAATGTGGAAGTTATTTAATTTTATTTGTTTACATACTTCTTAGGCATGACAGGAGAAGGGCTGTATGTGTGACTTCTGCTTTAGTGTCACAGATCCACACTAGCTGCTTGCAGGAATTTTTTCAAGCATGCACATCTGTGTTGTGACTGTGAATGTTACCACTGTTATGGTAAAAGTTTATTGCTGGATTGACAAACCCACAACAGGACACATTCAGCAGATCATCTATAAACAGCTCAAGCCAATGGTATATGGTATGCTTGAAAGGAAGATCAACAACAACTTGAATTTGTACAACTCTTAAATGCTTCCCAGGTGTATAATCAACAAAAAACTGGCATCTATCCAAAAATTGAGACATTAGGAAAGGTGTTAATAAAACTTCAGTCAAAAATGTTGGTTTTAAGAAATGTCCGAACAGAGAAAAGGCAGAGAGGCTGGGAGGGAGGCTGGGAGGTTTAGAAAGGGTTCTTCAGATATAAGGCATGAACAGCTGAAGACAGTGCGGACATTGGCAGAGAAATGAAAATTGGACGTCTAACAACTTCCTGGCATTTTCCATGGAATCACGGCACCAGCTAGATAGGGCATAGGCCCTTCAAAGAAAGGCAAGTTTAATCATAGCCCAGTGCAAAGCAAGTAACAAATTTGTGTGCATGTGGGCTCTTCATTTCAACACTATTTCCAAGTAAATGTAAATAGTTTTCAATGAGTTTTCAATAGTGTTTAATGTTCAATAAGTATTTGACAACAAAATGGTGGTGCCAGTAAATATGCAAAGCACTTTTGCTGCTGAGGTCAGGCAGCGGTTGATAATGGTGATAATATTTCACAGATTGACCAAATGCCATTTAGGAGACAGTACGTTGGGAGTGGGTGGTATAATAGACAGTAATGGTTAAAGACACTGCAGAGAAATCCCTGAAGAGCAGCATAATGTCATTACAGGCCGTCCCCAAGTTATGAATGCCTGACTTATGGACACCTTTACATGCGAACAAGCTCGCATAATATAAAATTCAAAAGTCCAACATATGTACATATGTTCATTTCTATGAATGGCAGAACTAGTTTCCTCTTTCTCTCCACTTTTAACAATTCTTCTTTCTTATCAGTCTTATGTGCTTTTGATGCCACTCATTACAATACTGTGGAGGTATAGTTACCATATTGAGTGATTCTTGTGTATTTTCCGAATTATGGCCAAAATTGATTTATGGATGTCTATAAAAACCCATTCATTACCCAGGGACTGCCTGCATAATGAAGCTTAAGTTTCTCTGGTGCAACATTGTTCTGGATACAAGTAAAAAGAGGTTGCCCTGGGTAGGTGACATACTCAAGATGTGAAATGTAAACGGATAAATGAGGAGGGTTTTCAGCTAAGAAATTATATCTTGTAGAATAACAGTTGCTTGAGCAATGCAACACAAATTAATTAAAAGATAAATGATGAAGGAAATTCACAAACCTAATCTGAAGTCTATGAAATGTTTAATTTTCTCTCCTGGTATTCCATGCATATGATGTGTTAATGCAGGAGACACACAGACTGTTGTAAACAGGCCGCAGTTCCTGCCTGGAAGTCACTTCCATGATTTTGGTCCACCATCATGCAGAAGCAGGTTTTCACAGCATTTGTGTGGCCTGCTTTGTTGTTACTTAAAGGATACCTCTCTGAACATGTTCCATGCCCTGGAGTCCAGCACTTAGAATATTCCTCACCTAGGTCCTTCCCAAATAAAATACTTAACCTTTACTGCAGGTATCCCTTGGGACCCCAAAATCTCCCCTCAGTCCTGGTCATAACCATCACCTTGACCACTCCCCCCATAGCACTTCAGAGCTCCGCTGCCCCCAATCTGCCAAACCATTGCACCAAACCCTGCTACCTCTTCCCCAGTAGCTGTTCTCTCCCCCAATAACCTTATTGACATTCAGGTCCTAATGTTTCCCCATCCAGTGGATATCCCAGTCCTTTGCTCCACCCTGACCTCTTGCCCTGTGTCTTCCCTCCATGCCCCTAATCCATGAGTCACCTATTTTCCTTATGTTGGAGCACCTGAAGTAAAGGTCTCTGAATATACAGAATGCCTGAGGCCTATTCTGTAATGCACAACAGCTTAACTTTCATGCATCAGAGAATTTTGCAGCGCCAAGCCTACAAACAAAATATTTGTTAGCCAAGGCACACTGCCAAATTTGTGTGCCTTCCTAGGCAACGTGTAATTCCTTATGCTTAGTTTCTTCAGGGTCTTAAACTACCTGTGTTTTGAATCAAGAATATCTTGTGATAGGGCAAGGAGCAGAGGGAGGGAGGACCCAGAGGAAGAAATGGTGCAGTTAGTGAAACTGATTCATTCAATAATTTGAAGCAAAAAACTGCAGATGCTAGACTCCTACAACAAAAATAAAATTTGCTGGAAATACTCAGGAGGTCAGGTAGCTTTTGTGGGGGGTCAATATTTCAGGTCAGTGAGCCTTCATTATTTTATCTCTTGTTCAGTGTGATCCTGATCGAGGTCATGTATGACAGCAGATAAAATGCTACTGCTGTGCAACATAAGGTCAGAAAATTCATCATGGCTGCTTCTTCTTGGCACTTAAATGGCATTTCAAACACGCTTCCAGCCAAATAACTCTGATGGAGTGGGAGCAGTTCTGAGGAATTTCCCAGCCCTTGTCTCTATTACTGAGTAAGAAGTGTTTTAATCATAATTAATATTTGCTAAATAATGACCAACTCTTTACCAGCATTACTAATTCTCTCCTTAGCTCTACAGGCCATGATTTTTTAGGACAATTTGCACAAAGGAAGGCAGTTACCTCAAGTTGAGAGATTCTTCACATATTTTTGTAAAATGCCTTCCAGATGAACAGGTGGGATACTCTGATGTTTGAGGTTTCTTGATGCATTGACATCCATTTCTGTGATCACTTTGCATCACTCCTCGTAAATATGCATTCTAATTCAGTATACCCTACCAACATTTCTGATCAGACTTTCAATACGTTGTTTCACACTGTCTCTTTGTAATAAGAAATGCACAAGAGAATGTCCCTAAGCTTCAAATGCCACCTCTATGTTTCCGTAGCTCACTAATTTTATACTGGCCTCACAAACTGTACACCCATAAGTTGTGTTGGACACATGTACTCTAGCATTTTGCCTGGTAAACATATTCTTCAATGGCTGTACAAATAGTCCTTCTCCCCCTCCATCTGCCGCTTCGGCAAAAGAAGGGACATGCTGCAAAGAGGAGAATTGTCCTTTGCTGTGACACCGTGGTGAGACATGTAAAACTTCTTCAGTAGTAATGGGGAGATTTTCCCACATTTATGCTTTCAGACATTTTTCTTGTTCCCCAAACTCTCCTCTTCCTGTTGTATTGAGCCTGCAAGAGCTTTTGATTCATTGGCATTCCTTCTCCCATCACTCAAGTTGCTGACCAGGTTTCTGATGCTCATTTGCAAGTGCTGGGAACTTACTAAAATGAGGAGAATTTGGACTTGCAAAACTTGTAGAGGTTGCTGGGGATAAAAGGATTAAATTATAGGAACAAGTTGATGCACTCCCTTAAACATAGTAGATTGAGGGATGATATAATTGGGGTAGTTAAGCTAATGGAAGGAATCAATTCTGAAGGTAATAATAAAATAATTACGCAAGTGGAGAGTCCTGTGCATAGAGGTAGAACCTTAAAGTTAGAGCTGGGTTGTTCAGGGGTGATGTCAGGAAGTAGTTCACACAAATTGTAATAGTAAACTGGAATGCTGTTCCCCAAAAAACAGTTGAGCTAGGATTTACAGGAAATATTAATATCTAGATTGATAAGCTAAATAATCAAGAAACTGGCATTAAGATACAGACCAATCTTAACCTAACTGAATACTGGAAGAAGCTCAAAAGGGTGAATTGTCTATTCCTGTTCCAGTTTCTCTTGGTTAGTTACAGGATCATTTGCACCAAAGACAGGCAGACTCGACTTTGTTAACGTCGTGTCCTCCAAACTATATAGCAAAAAATACCTGGCAAATATGCATCAATGAACACTCATCAAAAAAGTTGTTTCGCTCCAGTAAGAATGAGCATTGACTACAGCATGAAAGTAACCGGTACAAAGCCTTGACAGAAAAGCTGAAGCTTTAAAGTTAAAAACCAACTTCTAGTGGCCTTTTTTGTCATCATTCTGAGTTTAATGATTGAAAAATATATGGCAATGGAAGTGTTTCCTCTAAAGGTTTGTCAACACAGTTTGGGTTCTTTGCAATCTTGAACTTACCAATGTGAATAAACAATGACAGCAGCATGGGCAATGATAAAAAGAATTCCCATCTATTGAGTAATGCCAGCAGCATTTTCAGAGCAATGCACATGGAGAATTTCACTTCCCATTTAGAGAGAAGCAGAACTCTATACCTAAACAAGCAACTAAATGCAGAAATGCTTTTACAGGGTTATGATTTCTTGAAGGTCTATAATTGTACTAAAAACTTAAATTAGTGAATGTTTTCTCTTTTTGAATCTAGAATCCTTTTTTCTTGGTTTCCTACTCTTTCTTGTAGATCTGACTAACAGTCGATCAGGTCAATGTCACTATTGATAGATTTTCTTTCATTGTTTTCCAGGAAGAACATAAATTTACTTTATTGAGATGGAATTATTCCAGTTAAATGAAATGGCTTAATTGCAAAAGTGCAGCTTACCATTTAGATAAAATCTTTTCATTTGGATCATTACAGTTTTGATACAATCTCTTCATCTGAATCATCACAACTACCCAAGATGTATGTTGGGTATGATCATGAAACAAAGAGAAAATTACCGTTTGTGGCCCATCTAAATTACCTCATCATGAATTCATTCCCAAGCACCTAATAGAAAGTTGCTCAGAATCAGATGAAAGTAAAGGGATAATTCTCCAATTTCAGTTGTTATTGGGGATCTCACTGACAGCTATTTAAGATCTCAGTAAGCACTGCAAAGAATTTTTCAATAATTTCATTGAGATAGTTGGAAAAACTGCTCTGCCAAAAAGGTAGTCTCAATATTGGAAGAACATATTGAAAATTGTTTGAATGTCCCATATTCTGTCCTGTCAGGTGACCCTTTAATAAAATCAGTATTTTTTATGCATGCTGAAGCTGAAAATTCACATGTGTTTCAATAATTTGTTTAATGAATTAATTTCCATTGTTGGGACTTTTTTTGGTGATTAATGCAGTTAGCTTGAAATTATTTATTTAGCTTGAGTTATTTCTGTAATGTGAAAAAAGATAAAACTTATGCCAGCAAGATTAACAAAGGTATCATATAAATCCCATCCCAAACTGATCTTGAACTGAATGGCTTGCTAGACCATTTTAGAGATCAGTTAAGAGTAAACTAGAATACCATAGGTTTAGAGTCAGATGATGGCCAGAGCAGGGAAAGGCAACGGGGAGGATAGAGTAGATTCATGAGGATAATATTCACATGAACTACCAAATCCACAAGGAATAGAAAGAAGCCAACACAAAAAGGGGAAATAGAGACAGAGAGCAAGTTATGTAAGTTTTTTGATACAATTAGAAGCCTTCATAAAGTCACAATCTTATAAGCATTTCTGCATTTATTTGCCCATTTATGTATGGAATTCTGCTTCGCTCCCAATGGGCAGTTTATTCTCCATGCACATTAGTCTGAATGTGCTATTGGCACTGTTCAGGTAGATGGGAATTATTTTTATAAAGACCCATCCAACATTCCTGATGCCAGCATTTTAATTTAACTGAATTTAAAAGCCTAAGTTCTATATGTTGGGATTTGAACTAACATCACTGAATTATCAGTCTAGTCTACTGGGTGTCTACTTCAATAACTTATAAATTACGCTAATGTATTGTGTCCCAGAATTGGATGATGAGTGGGTTGAACATTAGTGCAGCAATAGTAAGTACTGAGACATTTATTTCTTCCATGTGTATCACAATTTTAACATTGGCAAAAAGTCATCTCATTGTTAGATCAGCTGGGATAGGCAAGCAATGCTGCTGACATTTAATATTGATGTTAGGTATACAAGAGATGTGTTTTGTTCCATGATTTTGAGATGCAAAGGAGCTTAACGACCCTGCTTTAAACATGAACTGCGGCTGGGGCAGCATGTACCAGCTCACTGTACTAAATTACATTTTGCAGACTCCTGCTGTGACTAAAAAATGAAATTATCTTGCCAAGAGAAAGAAATTAAGTTGTCTGTAAACAAGAACGTAGGAGTTGATTGTGTTATGTGACATAGCTGTCTACTTCTCATGTATTGATTGGATTTAAAGAGACAGCATACCACTGTTAAACATTCAACTTACAATTTAATTGAAGCCCTATGAATAACGAACTCATCTCACATGGTAGTGTGTATTCATTAAGATACTTTTGCCGAGACATTCAAGCGTACTCAAATAAGTGAGCTTGATGGTCTTTGCAACTTTGTCTAAGGATTATTTCAATTATGGAGCCACCCTTCTAAATTTCAGTGGTGTCACACTCCCAGGGCATTGAGCCCAACTGAAAAATGTGTTACACGTTTTTATAGAAACTGTGACACCAGGACCAAGAACAGTTTGGGGGATTTTGGTGGGGGATGGGTGAAATTGCTGTGAGGAGGGACAGAGAGAGGTGGCCGGTGTCCAGATATTGTATCCTGGGATCAGGTTGGTAAGCAAGGTAAGAGGCTGGGAAGTGAATGTAGGGTGAAGTGGGGAGGGTGTTGTTATTTGCATTACAAATCTAGGCTCGGGCCCTTGGGTCCGGAGAGAGGGTCTACCAATTGGTTGGTCAGTATTTGGGGAAAGAATGATTAGCAGAAGGGTGTTATGCTCTTGAATAATCAGAGGATCTTGCCAGTGATTGATAGGGATCATCGGGGGATTGGGGAGTTGGTTTGTCAAGACCTGGCCACAAAAGAGATAGGGACCCTTATGGTGTAAGGGATTCAGGACACCAGGAGCTGGGGATTGTTGAAATGGGGGAGAATGATGGCTGAGAGTTCAGATTGGTGACATGTTTTGAGGGTTTGGCTCAAAAATCCCTATGGAACACCTGGTTAGGGGTCTCCATTCAGCATTGCAGCTTTAAAGCTTGTGTGTTCCAAGGGTAACCTCAGCCTTGGGCAACTTTGTCTCATTTCCCCCACATTACCCCAAAAGGAATAAAACCAGAAAATGCTTGAAACACTCATCAGTTCAGGCTACATCTGTGCAAAAGAGAAATAGAGTTAAGGTTTTGGGTTATTCTGACCTGAAACATTGTTTCTCTTTCCACAGATGCTGCCTGACCTGCTAAGTGTTCCCAGCATTTTCTGGTTTTATTTCAGAGTTCCTGGTTCTGCGTTCTTTTTTGATTTTCACACCACAAAAGGAGCTTTGTACATCATTATGAATGGTCAATGTCTGACTGCAGAAATTACATCAAACGAACAAGGCTGAATCACTTGGGGTAGTGTCCAATTGAATTTCTGGAGTGATGTAGAAGGACCTGGAAATTATCATGAGTGCTTTTCCCTCCAGTTCAAGTCAAGTTTTAATCACGTAACAGTGGAAAAAATAATCTTAAAATATCCTGATCTCCATGATGACTGATAAAATAAAAACAGAATGGCTTATTAAAAAATTGTTTGCTCGCAAGTATTGAAATGAGTTTGAAATTATATCTAATTAGAATCTAGAAAATACATTTATTTAATGTCAATTCCCATGGCAGTGCCAACTCCAACTAGAAATTGGAAATGAAATCTAGTACTATCATGTGGTCAACAGAACAATGATTACCAACTCTGAGAGTTAAAACCTGTTATTCAAATATTTACCATTCTGAATGTTATACTTGAAATTGCATTACTCAAATCATAAAACTCCTCTCCAGCCAAGTTAAGTTTTCCACCCAATACTGTTATAAGTTAAAAATCTTTTCAAGAGATTTTCCTTTCCTCTCATCTGAACTTGCATATATGGAGACTTTAATGCACAGCACTTTATCAAAGTGTTTCCCACAGACAAACTCAACCAAAAATTAACACTCAGTAAAGAAGGAGATACAAAGAAATGAGGGTGGGTGACTAATAGCTTAGTCACAAGAGGTAGTTTTTAAGGATAAAAGAGCAATGGAGCTTTAAGGAGACAGGTCAAATTCTTAAAGTCTTAAAGATGCACCCACCACTGATGGGGTGAGGGAAGTTATGAATATATCAGTTCCACGGGTCTCTGAGAGGACCCTAGAGTTGGAGGAGGTCATAGACATGACCTAAGAAATATTCTTGTATGCGAGGTTGAAAATTTGAAAGTTTTTTTTGGATCAGAAGCCAATATAGATGAGTAAGCACAGAGATGATAGTTGACCGCAATTTATGATTATGATGTAGGCAGCAGAGCTTTGGACGACTTCAAGTTTATGGAGGGTTGAAGGCTAGGCAGGAGAGACAATAATAATTAACCTTATATCAGGATTTCAGCAGCAGAAGGTCTGAGACAGGGGCAATAACTGGTAATTTTACAAAGGTGGGAGTCGCCTGTCTTTGAGCTAGACAGCATATACATCTCATTGTGATATTGATTGGCACATTTGTGAACAAGACTTCAGCGTCCATGAACTGTGAGAGATATGGATTCAGAGTAAGAAGAACTGTTTATGGCAGGTGCCTCTGACAGTCCCATTGGTCATATTTAATTGGCTAAAGCATCGGATAGCACGGAGGTAGAGGAGGGTTGAGAGAGCTGGCAGTGAGGTACAGCTGGACATCATCAGCAGAAATTGACAAACTTACCAATGTCTTTGGATGAATTTTGCTAAAGTGCAGCAACTGGAAAAGAAAAAAAGATTGGGAACCAAGGATAAAGTCTTGAGGGACTCAAGTAGGATAATCTTGCAGGCATAGGAAGATGAAGTAGCATAGTATGTCAGGACAGAAGAATGAGGAGGAATAATGCTCATCTTGAGGTTAAAGGTGGCACCATAGTCATGAACAGTCTGCTTTAGGTTCAGACAGTTTCTCAAAAGAGGAATGGAGTCAGTGGCTGAAGAACATTATTTGCGGTAGGGACCGAAGACAGTGGTTTTAGTCTTTCCAATGGAGATTCCCTGTGGAAATTCAATCTCCAGTACCATGACTAATTTAGTCTATTAGAAAGGAAGGAAGAAAATTGACAGGGATAATAAAAAGAAAGTGCATTTTAACATTTTATCTTTTTGGTTGCCAGCCAAGTTAGCCTTCACTCGGTGGTACCAGTCCCTGCCTCTCAGAGGTCAGGAGTCTAAAACCTTACTCTCAGGATGCGAACACATTATCAAACTGTTATGTCATTATAATGCTGGGAGAGAACCATAGTGGAAGAGGTGCTGGCTTTAATGTAGGACATTAAATTGAGCCTTTGTTTGCCATATTAGATAATATTAATGGTTCTATCTCAATATTTTACTAAGAATAGCAGGTTACCTTCAAGCATTCAATATTTACCTTTAAACCAACATCACCAGAAATAGATTATTTGAACATTTTTTTCATACCTATTTGTGGGGTTTTGCAGTGTACAAATTAGCTGTTTGCAAACAATCCACAGAGGGTGTAGGTCAAAAAAGATTCATTGACTACAAAATGTTTTGGACTCCTATGGTTGTGAAAGGAACTATATAAATGCAAGCTACTTCTTTTTATTATTTGAGGAGTTACTTTAGTTTTCTTGCAATGTTATTTATCTCTAAAATGTCTTAAATTTATTTAGCTTAATTCCCAATAGTCCTTTGGCAGTGTTTATCTCCCAGCAACTAATTATTTAGATTCAACCTTTGAGCTGTGAGTTATTTGAAAGCTATAAAATGTTGCAAATCATTATTTTGGAGAACAGTAATTTACAACAGATTTAACTTGTCATAAATCTCAAATTTAAAATAGATAGAAGTTATTGTTTACAATTTTTTTCCTTTTTTTCCATAAACCAGGGAGTTTTATCAGCAAAAAATCAGGTTAGAGACACACATTTACTTTGGGTGTTGTCTGGGTGCCAAAATGACTTCCATAGTACATCTGCACGCTTCAGTCGCATGTTGTGCTGGATGTCATATTTGGGAGAGAGTTAGTGAATGCACATTGAATACCTGCTGGAACTGCGCAGTCACATGTGACTTGAATCAGCAAGGAACCATAGCCAACCCTTTGACAATCATGTGTAGCCAATCAGCTGTGTATTAAGCAGGAGGAAAGCTCCATTCCACTTCCTTCCACCACCAGATTATCGAATACTTACAGATCATCTGCTGATTTCTCACTGCTGTTGCCGAGTTTGGTCATCTGTAGGGAATGGTATGGAAGGTATGCAAGAACCTTTTGCAGATTTAAGTATTCTGCAGCAATAAGCCAATCCTGGACATGTTGCATTAGTAGATATCCCCTTGGAATACAGCTCGGAGTTTGGGCAGCGGCCCCATGGAGCAGGGGAGAGGGGGGGTGGAAGAATAGGAAGATTTCTCTCAGCAGGTGTCCATTGTCCACCCACTGTGATCAGGGAATAATTGTCCCAGCTGAACTGCAATGGAAAAGAAGCACTTGTGTAATAATAGCTCCAATGTAATCAACGCTTACTGCAACCAGACATGCAACTTCAAAGCAGGGCAAGGACTGAATTGTCAGTAATTCTTGAAGTGATTGTGGTAATGAGCTGTTGTTTATCTGGCTTCTTCCAATTTGGAGCAGAAATATTTACAGCATCTCCCTTTTTGATGCGAACAGCAATTATGTTAACAAAAATCACTCACATTCTTTACTAAAATGTCAGCTGTGGCTCATTTGGTATCAATCCCACCTCCAGATCACCCGAGAGACTTGATCATAAAATCCCTGTCAATGCCATTCCAGTACTGAGGGAGGTGCCATCTCTTGATAAACTGTTGTCTGCATTCTCAGTTAGGTATAAAAGATCCAAAACTATTATTTTGAGGAAGACCAGGGACTTACTCTGAATGTCGCAGCAATGTTTATTCCTCAATCAACATCACTAAAAGAAGGCCATTCACACATTGCTCTTCGTGGGAACTTGCTGGGTATGTCCTATAGTGAGTACACTTCAAAGAGAGTACTTCATCGGCTGTAAAGTATTTTGAGACAACCTGAGCTTGTGAAAGGAACTTTTTCTTCCTTTTTCATTCATTTGCTTTTGCTGCAGCTCAGTTAGTGTCCCTGGTTAGCCAGGATTATAAGCCTCACCTTGCCCAAAGCACTCCACAGAGTGCCGCTGATGGAACATTCATCACATGTGAGTGCTACACATCAGCTCTGGCTTAGATCAAGTTCTGCTCCCTCAGCATCAAGCTGGTATATGAGGTAGACAGTGAATCAATACCCATCATCTGGCACCAGTACATTTCATCATCTACACTTGAGTCACCACAGCAAACAGAATGGTTGCTAATGGTAGGCATGAGCTCTCCACAGCTTTTAGCAGATGGAGTGCTGCTGAGGTGCTGGAGCAGGAGTATTCAGAGGAGGAAGGGAAAATGAGGAGCAACACTCACAGCTCCCTTCTGCACAGGATGTCTGTGAAGAACTTATCCAAGTATGCTTCCAGTAAATGAAAACCCACTTCTCTCTCTGTGATGGTCCTATATTTTACTGAACGGTCTATCCCTGAACAGCAATGTATCTGATTGGCCACAATTCAAAAATGAAGCATGCACAAAATAAACATGCCAGACCACATTTATGAACTGAATCATGCCATATCCCATACATTGTATGTGCCTGTCTTCCATGTGCCTTTATCTGTCCCAGGGCCTTTAGGTAGTGCTCTTTCAGTGGGTGCAGCTTGCCAGTGGAATCCTGCTAGTGTTCTCGAAGATGAAAGATGATGTTGGTTGGCAACCTCAAACAGCTTAAGGCCTAGAAAACCAGGCTTCAGACTATAAATGGTAATGCTCTAAGCTGGCTATCTGTCAAGAGACTAAGCGTGCCTTTTCACTAATGGCATCACACGGATGGAATCTCAAAAGCTCCCAACCTGAGAAATCTGTGTTCCATAGAACCAGTGCCACTCCCCAGGCCAGCCCTCCAGCAATACCAAGCATCCATAGGAGGCAGATCACTGGACTATAGTGAGAACCTGTGAGCATCTTTGCATAGAGATACACACAGCTACACTGTAAGCACTCTGAACTTCCAATGCAGTAGAAGTTGCTACTTAGGCCATCAGACACACACAATTGTGTTTGGGTCAGTTAGTGTTGGAAAGGAGTCAGCCATTGTTTCCATGCTGGGATGGTTGGACCTCAGGCGTAAATCCCTGCCTCAGGTTGGCGCTGGAGTCTATCACACTATTTAATATTAAATGTAGGATTTCCAGTATACTTCCCAATGGATTATGGTAGACAGGTAGACAAATCTCCAGGGTCTGACCAGGTATATCTGAGAACACTGTGGGAGGCTAGAGAAGAAATTGCAGGAGCCCTGGCTGAGATACTTGCATCATCATTAGCCACGGGTGAGGTGCTGGTAGACTGGAGGGTAGCGAATGTTGTGCCTTTATTTAAGAAGGGCAGCAAAGAAAAATCTGGGAACTATAGATCAGTAAGTTTAACACTTGGGGTAGATAAGTTACTGGTGAGGATTCTGAGGGACAAGATATACATGCATCTGGAAAGACAGGGGTTGATTGGGGGTAGTCAGCATGGCTTTGTGCGTGGGAGATCATGCCTTACAAACTTGATTGAGTATTTTAATGATGTGACCAAGAAGGTCGATGAGGGCAGGGTAGTAGATGTGGTCTATATGGACTTCAGTAAGGCTTTTGATAAGGTTCCACATGGTAGGCTGCTCTTGAAGGTTAGATTGCATGGAATCCAGGGAGAGCTGGCTAATTGGATACACAATTGCTTGATGGTAGGAAGCAGAGGGTGGTGGTGGAAGGTTGTTTCTTGGACTGGAGGCCTGTGACGAGGGGTGTGTGTCAGGGGCCGGTGCTGGGCCCATTGTTGTTTGTCATCCATATCAATGATTTAGATGAGAATGCACAAGGCATGGTCAGTAAGTTTGCAGATGACACTAAAATTGGTGGTATAGTGGACAGTGAAGAAGGTTATCAAGAATTACAGGGGGATCTTGATCAGCTGAGTAAGTGGGCCAAGGAATGGCCATTGGAGTTTAATTCAGATAAGTGCGAGGTGTTGCATTTTGGAAAGTCAAACTAAGGTAGAACTTTCACAGTGAATGGTAGGACCCCGGGGAGTGTTGCAGAACAGGAGAACATTGGATTTCAGGTACATGGTTTCCTGAAAGTGGAGTCACAAGTAGACAGGGTGGAGAAAAAGGCTTTTGGCACGCTGGCCTTCATCAATCAGGGCATTGAGTATAAAAGTTGGGAGGTTATGGTGCAGTTGTACAACATGCTGGTGAATATTGTGTTCACTTTTGGTTACCCTGTTGTAAGAAAGATGTTATTAAACTGGAAAGAGCGCAGAAAAGATTTACAAGGATGTTGCCAGGACTCGAGGGACTGAGTTATAGGGAAAGGATGGACAGGCTAGAACTTTTTTCCTTGGATCGTGGGAGGCTGAGAGGTGATCTTACAGTGGTGTATAAAATCATGAGGGACATAGACAGGGTTACTGCACTCAAGTCTTTTCCCCAGGGTTGGGGAATCAAGAACTAGAGGGCATAGGTTTAAGGTGAGAAAGGAAAGATTTAATAGGAGCTTGAAGGGCAACTTTTTTTACACAGAGGCTAGTATGTATGTGGAATGGGCTGCCAGAGGAAGCAGTTGAGGCAGGTGCAATGACAACTTCTAAAAGACAGTTGGACAGGTACATGGATTGGAAAGTTTTAGAAGGTTATGGGTCAAATACTGGCAAATGGGACCAGCTTGAATGGGCATCTTAGTCGGCATGGACCAGTTGGGCTGAAGGGCCTGTTTCCATGCCGTATGACTCCAGGACTAAGTATTTGTCCCTGTCAGCCTCGTACTGCAACCTGTTCCATTCTCTGTAGCTGAACCTGTGTGCAACTTCACACTCCAATGGCACCTATACTATCCCTCCCTCCAAGGCCTGGCTGCAACCCCCTCATACTCCACACCTAGCCCACCCTCTAAATCGATTTGGACTGATAGATGTGTTTGGAAGTTCCAGATCTTCAATATTGGAAATGTAAAGTTGTGTTGAGGAGAGATAAAGGAGGGCAAGGGAAAGAAGTACTGCATGCATACATCAACTATTGCTTGTGAATCAAAAGAAAGTATGGACTGTGGATAAGGTGGGATGTGAATAGGAGGATTAGATATGAGGATCAATCACCTTTGGTGCCTTCACCCTCACCACTGGCCACAGCCACAGTCTTCCAAATGTTAGAAAGCAAGTTCTAACGGAGGTTCGAACCTGCCTTGTTCTAATAATTAGCTGTCCTGTATGACTATGCACAATTTTCTTGTCAAGAGCATCGTGCATTATGATTAGATAATGATGTCACCCCCACAGTTGAAGAGTTGGCTATGGCTGCAAGGTATGAAATATGGATCTGTAAGGCCTAGCCCAGCAGTCTGTGTGTGAAAGGATGTGGACATTAGGTACAATTTGTGTTTAGAAAGAGTTGTTGGTCAGTAAATGATGGAGGTGTAGTGATTTCAAGAGTGTATTTCCAGGCCTTGAGGTCAGTCTGAGGTCATTGCAGCATTGCTTCCACTCCCTTGGAGCCTGACTCCTTGAACTGACCTCCTGGTTTATCTGATCCCATTGCCTTTTGAGAGTTTGTCCAGTGCACCTCCAGCTCTCTTCCAGTACAGGACATCAGTTTCCTTTTCCACTATCTCCCTTAAGGCCTTCAGTGCACCATCTGTAAACCTGAAGCCATCAAGCTGCGTGTATCCCTATGAGTGGGTATGGCTTCATTATGCCTTGTTAAATTTTGCCCCCAAGCTGTATTATTTTCAAAGTTCAACAGTGATCTTCAGGACAAGTCACCTGAAGCAGTCTGAATATTTCCAGCCAGCTGGCACCTACCACTGGAGACACTAGAGACTGCAGGTGCTGGAATCTGGAGAAAAAAAATTGCTGAATGAACTCAATCCTGGTGCAAAGTGTCAGCCCAAAACACATACCATTCCTCTGCAGATGCTGAGTTCCTCCAGCAGTTTGTTTTTTGGCATCTACTATTGTGCGGAGTTACCAAAATAGCATAAGAATTCTAACAGTGCATTTGTTAATTAGCAAACAAACCTTATTTCACAGAATTTACCAAAGGATTTTGTATGGAAATAAAAATAAGATTGCAGATGCTGGAAATCTAAAATAAAAACAGAAAAATGTTGGAAGCACTCAGTAGATCAGGCAGCATCTGTGGGAAAAGAAACAGTGTTAACATTTCAGGTTGTAGATCCCGTTTTCCTTTTGGAGTGTCAAATGTTCCAAGGGAGGGTAGAACAGGAAGGAGCTGCCAAACAGGAATTAACAACACACGATGACATTTAATCTGTGTGTAGTGCACTAACTGATGTCACACTGTTTGTTCAAAAGGAGGCAACACATTTCTCATTCAAGCGGAGATTGTAGTTCTAAATATTTCCTATTCAATACATATAGAAACTGCTTGGAAAGTGAAACATAGCAAGAAGATACAAAACAGGAGCAGGAGTGGGCTAATTGGCCCTTTGAACCTTCTCCTCCATTCAATAAGATTATTGTTGTTTCATTCTTGGACATCTCTCCCTCTCTACTCTTGCCTCCCTTGTATTTTAAATGTTTGTCAATCTTCACCTTAAGTACATTCAATGACTCCACCTCCACAGCTTTCTGGGTTACTAAAGAGGAACAAACCTCTGAAAGGAGCTATTACTTCTCACCTCCGTCTTAAATGGGCAAACCCTTATTTTAGACCATGCCTTGTAATTCTACACAACCCCACTGGGGGAAACACCTTCTCAGCATCCTCCCTATCGAAGCCTCTTCGAGTCTTAATTGTTTCAATACGATCACCTCTCCAAGAGTAGAAGCCTAACCTGCTCAACCTCTCTTTGTATGCCAATCCTCCACCCCAGGAATCAACCTAGTGAACCTATTCTGCACGGCCTCCACAGCAAGTACATCATTTCCTTAAATATGGAGACTAAGACTGTACACAGTACTTCAGGTGCAGTTCAGCAGTGTCCTGTAAACCTGCAACAAAAACTCCCTATTTATATATGCCATACCCTTTGCAATAAAGGCCAGCATTCCACTAGCTTTCCTAATTACAGAGTACATGCAGGCTAACTTTTATGTTTCATGTATAAGGACCACTAGATTCCCCCATATGTACCAAAATATTACCCCAAACCTATGCACTTATATCTTGTCCGGTAACTCTTTATGTGGCATTATCAAATACCTTCAGGAAATCCAAAAACACCACATCTACTTGTTCCCCTCTGTTACATTCTCAGATGTATCAAACACCATTTCCCTCTCCTAAAATCATGTTGACTTTGCTTGATTGTGTTATGAATTTCTAAACATCCTGCTATCACTTTGTAAAGTCAAGTCAGGTTTATTGTTATGTATGCACAAGTATGGTGAGGTACAGATGCAATGAAAATCTTGCCTGCAGTATCATCACAGGCATGTAGATTCAGACAACACACAGAACATAAATTATAAGACAGTGAAGAAAAAAGACTACAAGACAAGACATTTGTGCAAAGAAAACACAATAGGAGACAAGTCCACAGTAGTGCAAGAGGTTAGTATGAATTCTAGCATTTTCCCAATGAAATATGTTAGGCTGACTGGCCTACAGTTTCCTACTTTCTACCTCCCTCTCTTGAATAATGGCATTACATTTGCAGTTTTCCAAATCTCCCTAACATCCAGGAAATTTTGCTAGATTATAATCAAACACTTTCTCTGCAGCTACTTCTTTTAAGACCCTAAGAAGTATCTCATTGCCACTCTCAATGAAGGCAGATGTTGACAATGAAGTTCACCTCTGCCTTCAAAGCACCAGCACAAGCTTTGGTTGATAGAGGAAATGTTTTTTATAAGACATCAGACTTGCCACAAAACTCATGGTCTACCAGGCAGCAGTGATCTCTACCCTTCTATCAGCTTCGGAGACCTACAGCCTGTAGCTTCAGGCACTGCCTTGAGATGCTTGCTGTAGGTCATCCAGATCTCCAAGTGTAAGCAAATCAACATCAGTATCCTCTTCCAGGCCAATAACCTTAGCACTAAGGCTCTAGATATTCTCAATCAGATAAGCCCAACACCAGATTCCAAAAACAGACTCTCTATTCCAAGCTCTGTTATGAGAGAGACCACCATCGGTAACAACTAGTACCACTCTTTCCAAAACATTACAGATTTCTTCCAGATAAGTGAAAATCACTCAGTTTAAACCATTGCTTTTGCTGCACTGATAACATAAGAATATATTTGTGCCAGTGAAGGCCCTCACTGTGGTGGGCATGGGTTTACACCTGCTGCCTTGCAAACTATTCCGTCCCTAATTATAAGCATATTGTTCTGGGAAAGCACTCAGTGGAGGCCAGGTGCTTACTTGCAGGATAGGAGATAAATTGGAGAGAATGCCAAGCCCAACCACTCCCTCACCTTCTGGCATCCACTTCAGAGCCTGGGAACAGATTAGCTCCAACTCCCCTAAGTTGTTTGATGCACAGCCCTTGGAAGTTCAAATAGGAGAAGGGGCTAACTCAGACAAAGTGCTGCATCCACACACAGAAAAAATCATACCAGCTCCTAGGTATTGAATCTTGTTTGGATTAACCCAGGACATTGGAGTGAATTTTACTTTTAATATACCAGGGTCAGTCATTATCTCAGCTATATACTAGACTCAACAGAATCCACATTTCTGGCCTTTAACCTTGGAAATATACTGTTTCCCCATTCCAAAGCTTAGTAATACTGGTCATAAGCTTAATGAGGTCTCTGTTCCAAGATTTTAAAAAGATTTTCTCCCTGGAATTAATAGGGGTATGTACAAGATTTTTTTTAATGGAGGAGGGTAAGGCAGGCAGGCAGAGGTTTATCAATGTTTTTCTTTTATTTCCTATCAGATGTGGGTATCACCAGCAAGCCAGTGCTTATTGTTTATAGTAGGAGCGAACCACTACAGTGTTTGCAGTAAAGCTACTCATACAACATTGTTGGACGATGAGATCCAGCATTTAGACACAGCAACAATGAAGGAATGGCTGTATATTTCAGGAGAACATGTGACTGGGAGGGAAAGTTGCAGGTGATATTGCCCCCATATATAAGCTGCCTTTACCCTTCTAGGTGTAGGGATTAGGTCGTGTTGTTGTAAAAAACTTTGTAAAGTTCTTATAATCAATCTTCTGGATAGTGCACACTGTAGCTATCGTCTGCCAGTGGTGGAGGGAATGAATTTTTAAGGTGGAAGATTGGGTCTAAGCCACTGTTCTGAGGAGCTCCAGCAGTGATATACTTGGGCTGAGATAATTTTCTACAATCACAATTATCTTCTTTTGTGGAAGAAGACTTTCCCTTTGCCATTTCCTCTAGTTTTACAAAGGGCCTTTGGTCAAGCGCTTCTTTGACATCAATAACAGCCACTCTCACCCCACCTCTGGAATCAGTTCTTTTGTCCATGTGTGGACCAAGGATGTAATGTGCTCCAGGGACAAGTGGTCCTGGTAAAGCACAAACAAAACATTAGTGAGCAAGTTAATGACGAGTGCTGCTTTACAGCACTGTCAACAATGACACTTTCACCGCATTGGTGGATGACTGCAAATGGACCGATGGTACACTAATTAGTTGGATTGGATTTGTTCTGCTCTTTGTGCAGAAGATGCCTCTGGGTAATTTTCCACAGTGCCGGTAGATATCAGTGTTGTATCTGCAGTGGAACAAATTGCTTCAAGATGCTGCTGGTTCTGGATCACAAGTGTTCAGGACTGCAGCTGGAATATTGCCAGGTCCCCTAAGCTTTTGCTCTGCCCATTGCCTCACTGAGAGTGAACTTCACTGGACGAATACTTGCCTCTATGGTGGTAGGGAACTTGGGAAGCCAAGCTGGATAATCCACTTAGCACTTCTGACTAAAGGTGACTATAAATGCTTTAGCCTTTTCTTTGGCTCTCATGCCATCATTGAATGCATAGATGGCTTTGAAGTCTCCTTTTCCTGCTGGGCACTTAATCGTCACCATCATTCATGACTGAATGTGTCGAGATTTGTTTATCCGTTGTTTGTGAGTTTTCCTGGCTCTATCATTTGGATGCTGCTTTTCCTGTTTAGCAGTACTTTGGCTTCCCCAGGTTGGTGTCTCATTTTTTAGGAACACCTTATGTTGCACCTAGCATGGACATCTGCCCTCCTCGCTCAACAAGGATTGCCTAACTTGTTGGGTAGAATAACGGTGTTACTGGCTGATGAGGTTACAGATTATGATGGAATTGTTTCTTTGGCTCTTTGATTATAAGATAAGATTTCTTTATCAGTCACATGTACATCGAAACACACAGTGAAATGCATCTTTTGCATGGAGTATTCTGGGGGCAGCCCACAAGTGTCGCCACACTTCCGGCGCCAACATAGCATGCCCACAACTTCCTAACCCATATGTCTGTGGAATATGGGAGGGAACCGGAGCACCCGGAGGAAACCCACGCAGACACTGAGAGAACATATAAACTCCTTACTGACAGCGGTCGGAGTTGAACCTGGGTTGCTGGCGCTGTAATAGTGTCACGTTAACCACTACACTACCGTGCCTGCCCTTTATCATAAAATGATTATCATAAAACCAAGATGTCCAGCCTCAGTACTGAAGACCCACAAGGCCAGTCTATCCCAATAATCTATCAGCCTGCCAACTCTTCTGACCTGCAAGTGAAACAGGACATAACAAGGGATTGTGCTGGAGTGCCCTGACATGTTGTCTGACAGGTATGATTATGTGTATCAAAAACAGAAAATGCTGGGAGCACTCAGTAGGTCCGGTAAACTGAAATATTAATTCTGTTTCTCTTTCTACACATGCTGCCTGACCTGCTGAGTGTTTCCAGCATTTTCTACTTTTGTTTCAGATTTCCAGCATCTGCAGTTTTTTTATTTCAAAGAATTCTATGCATATCATGTACGTCAGGTTGTTACCTGGCTAGACTGTGGGACACCATTCTCCAATAAGGCACAAACAAGTTCCCCATGAGGGTAGCTTTGCAGAATCAACCCCAGGACACACTGACAACCTTCTGACAGGATACAAGGCTGGGGGTGGAGTCTCACCTCCAGACAAAGTAGTCAAGGTTTTATAACAGTTTTAAATAGCTCTGATATTCAGAAACAATTAAAACGTATTGAAATTGCTTCAAATAATAAAAAATAAAAGATTTTAAAAATTATAAAATTAATTAAAATGCATTACTGGCCAAAGAATAATGTAAACATTATAATAAGTAAAAAATAAAGAATTTGCCCTTCTCCTCCTGATTTCCAGGCTGGG
Source organism: Pristis pectinata (assembly GCF_009764475.1). Lineage (NCBI taxonomy): Eukaryota > Metazoa > Chordata > Chondrichthyes > Rhinopristiformes > Pristidae > Pristis > Pristis pectinata. The sequence goes on along the minus strand of NC_067415.1, from coordinate 50,297,076 downwards.
GATCTCTATACAAGTGAAATGGGCCTCCGATCCCACAACAAAGAAGGATCAGAGAAGCAGGTTCCCCAGCTAATCCTGGGAAAACCCAGCACAATTGGGCCCCACTGCTGGGCTCTACATGTATCCCAGTGACAAATGCTTCTGTCATTCAACGTATCCCAGACTTACATTGAGTCCACATGAGTCTGGAGCAACAAAAAATCTGCTGGAGGAACTCAAAAGGTCAAGTAGCATCTGTGAGAGGAAAGGAATTGTCGACATTCTGGGTCCGAAACGTTGACAATTCCTTTCATCCCACAGATGCTGCTTGATCCACTAAGTTCCTTCAGCTGATTGTTTGTTGCTCCAGATTCCAGCATCTGCAGTGTCTCATGTCTCCATTGAGACTGGACCAAAGCTGGGAGCAGCTGAACATCAATGGTTCCCTTTGGAATCACCAACAACAACCAGCAAACATTTTTCCTTGAGCTCCATTTACCAATACAATTGTTGTATTCCAGTTATTTATTTTGCTGAATTTAAATTGTCTAACTATGTAATGATATTTGAACTCTTGTCTCTGGATCTTTAGATCCAGTCTCTGGAATACTCATCTATTTTGTTTCTCAGTCAGAACAGCCACAGGGTGGGGATATATGAAGGCAAGGATGGTAATGGAGGTGGGGATAGCACAGGGTTGACATGTGAGGAAAGGTTGAAAAGGTTAGACTTTAATCTGCTTAATTTGATGTGAGTTTTTATTGAAGCATAAAAGATTCTGAGAAGTTATGACTAGACGTAGAGTGAATGTGAAGACGTTGTTTCCTATTGTGGAAAACTAGAGGTCACAGTTTTAAAATAAAGGCTCACTCATTTAAGACACAGATGAGGTAAACATTTCTCTCAGAGTGTTGAGTCTTTGGAACTTTCTTCCTCAAAGGACGGGGAAAATAAAGTATTCTTCAGGCAAAGATAGATAGATTCTTGCTAAGTGAGGGGGTGAAAGGTTACTATGGGTAGATAGGAATGCAGAGTGGAGGTTACAGTCAGATCAGCCAGGATCTTATTAAATTGTGCAGCAAGTTCAAGCAGCCAAATAGCCTATTTCTGCTTCTAATTCATATGTTCATAGGTTTGTATGTTCATTCAGTGTTTGGTGTCCATTAACAGTTGGAATTAAAATGGCAGACATCAGTTCAGCCCTGAAATGCCTGTATTCCCTTTCCTGCCAATTTTAGTTGTTGCTAGGCTACTCTAAGAGGGGTGCTTACACTGCACATCCCTGGCCCATACAACTGCTGGGTGCACTATTCCTCTCCTATATCAGAAAAGAGCGAAGCCAAGAATATCTGCCCAAATCACAGAAAAAGGGTGTGTATTACACATATTCAGAATAAGAAATTAGTTTTATTTAGTTCAGTGTATTTGATCCAGATGAATTTTGAAAAAAATGTCTGAAAGGAATGACTTGCATTTACATAGTGCCTTGTATGACTTCGGGAAGTCCCAAACAGCCAGTGAACACAGTTTCTCCCTTTCAGTATGGTCACTCCAGTGCTGCAACCCTCATCTCCACTCCAAGCCCAGTGGATGCTGACTTGAATGGATATGGCAGATTAACAATCCACCAAATCTGCCTGGTCCATGTAAAGCACCATCAGATCCAGCTCTCACCACCAAATCTTTGGATTATCCTGGAATGCAGAAAAGGCCCCTTGACTTTTTGTTCTACTGCAAACCATCTTCCCTGTTTCCTTCGCCTTTACCTTCAGTAACAAGTATGAGGAGCTCTTGGATTTCTCTGTTGCTAAAACCGATACCATCCTATTTGCTTCCTTTTCTTCTTCCTCCAGCCCAACAGGCCAAAATTAAGTTTCCTCCAGCACTAGCCTCAGAGCTTCACCTGTTTTACCCAGAACTCTGCATTAAATCCCTCTAATCAGGTCTCTGCTTCTACCAAGGAACTGAAAAAGATATGATCAAAGTCATTAATAACATCCAATGTGATGGAGATAACGATGTCTTATCCCCCTTGCTCTCTACAGCCTTGCACTTGGCTGACCACATCCTCTTCCTCCAGCATCTCTCTGTTTTCAACCAGTTGGGTGGGCTGCACTTGTCTTGCATTCTTATTTATCCAGTCAGAGCCAGAAAATCACCTTCAAGGCTTCATTTCCCACACCCACAATATTAGATCTGGCATCGCCCAATGATCTACCACTGGCCCCCTCCTATTCCTCATCGATGGGCTGGTCCTCATCAACATTATTCATGTCTACAAGTACCCTGATGACTCCTAGTTTCAACTCAACACCAAGCCCCTTGACTCTCCACTACCTTTAAACTATGAGGCTGCTTGTTCAACATCTAGCACTGGATAGGCAGAAAAGATTAGGAAGACTGAAGCATTGTCTTCAGTTCCTGTTAGAGCCTGGCTACTCAACCAAACCATGATGGGACTCAGACTAGTCCCGATCAAATGTGCCATGTTTGGTGTGGGTCAATTGTATATTGCACAGAACATTCACCTTTGCCATCCCAGCCTGGCTCAATATTTGATCCAGATTAGGATGATTTGTTTAGTATTACCACCTGCCCTCCATTGCTGATTAATATCAATGTATATGCAGCATATGAATTCTTTTTGCACTTCTCTGCAGACACCTTTGTCAGGTTGAGTCTGGAAAACTTTGGAAGTCCTTGGGCTTAGCTCGGGCTCAGATTGTCTGCGTCAGGTCAGGTTCGTGTTGGATTTTAATTTTAGACCCTGATGGACCTCCAGTCCTCATCACAAGCTTTGCCCCTTAGCCATTGACTCCATCCTTCTCCCTGTCCATTGTCTTAAGCTGATCCATTCATTCCATAGCCTTTTGACTCCTAGGTAAATTTCAGACCTTATTTCTGTACCATGGCAAAGAAACCCTGTTTCTACCTTAGCTGGCATTGCCTGACTACTCCTTATCCCAGTTCATTTGCTGCTGAAACCCTCCCCCACACCTTTGTCACCTCTATACCTGTCTGTTCCAATGAACTCATGGTTGGCCTTCCTTCTGCAGTATTCTTTCTTCCTTCCTTCCTTCTTCATGGTCATTCATAACTTTACAGCCCATGACCTACCTCCCATTCACCCTTCACACTTCTGCTTGCTCCCAGTAAAGCAAAGTGTCAGATCACCAGTCTTAAGAGGTGAGAGGGAGTGGTGAGACGGGGGCTGTTAAGTGAAAGGTAGAACCAGGTGAAGGAGGAGGGGGCGGGTGATGGACAGATGAGGGAGGGGGAATGTTGACAGAGGCTGGTAACTGATAAGTGGAAACAGATAAGGGGGTGGGGGCAAAATTAGGCAGATGGAACTGGGTGGAGGAGGGGAGCAGGAGGGTAGAGACAGAGACTGCTAGGGGGAAACAGATAAGGGAGGAATGATGGACAAGTGGAACCAAGTAGGGGAAGGGGAGAAGATAGGAATGGTGAAATAAGGGAGAAGAAACCAATGCAGTTAGTTATGTGGGTGATAGGCAGATGGAACCAGGTCTGGGAGGGTAATGAGTCTGGGTAGCAAGGAGGGGGGGGGGGGGTTGCAAAAGATGAACAGGGAGAGAGACCCTGGGTGGACGGGTGGGAGTGGGAAAGCAACACAGGGGGAATGGGTTACCTGAAACTGGAAAACTCAATGTTCATATCATTAGGTTGTAGGCTACCCCAACAGAATATGAGCTGGTGTTCTTCTAGTTTGTGTTTGACCTCACCCTGGCAGTGGAGAAGACCGAGGACAGATGGATCAGTGTGGGATTGGAAAGCGGGAGTTGAAATGACATGTGACTGAAAGTTCAAGAAGGCTATTGCGGACAGAGCGCAGGTGCTCTGCAAAATGCTCACCTAGTCGATGCTCGGTTTTGCCAAAGCAGAGGAGGCCACATCGCGAGCACCAAATGCAAGATACAAGGTTGGAGGAGGTGCACGTGAATCTTTGTCTCACCTGGAAGTGTTGTTTAGGTCCCTGGATGGTGAGGGAGGAGGTGTAGGAACAAATGTTGCACCTCCTATCAGGGAAAAGTACCCAGGGATGGGGAGGGGTGGATGGAGAGGGATGAGTGAACCAAGGAGTCACAGAGTGTGTGATCCCTATGGAAAGGGGGGTAGAGGGGAAGATATGACTGGTGGTGAGATCCCATTGGAGCTGGCAATAATGGCAAAGGGTAATATGCTAGATGTGGAGGCTGGCAGGGTGAAAGGGGATGACCAAGGGAACTTTATCTCTGTTCTATCTGGGAGCGGCAGGGGTAAGAGCAGACAATCGGGAAATGGAAGAAATGTGCGTGAATACAATGCTGGATGAACTCAGAGGGTCAAGCAGCATCTCTGGAGGCAAAGGGGTAGTCGACATTTCAGGTCGGGATCCTGCATCAGGACTGAGGGTGTGGAGGGAATATAGCTAAGTTGTGCAGATGAGTTGTACCTGTGCATCTTGAGCAGTTGAGGCCCAGCCAAGTGATAGTTCAAACACAGCCAGCGATCAATACTGGAAGATGCCAGTTGGGGACACTGAATGGTGATTTCCCAGCACCCTGTTCCTCCTGGCTCACCAGACAATCCAAAAATATTTTACCTTAGCTACTTAGCTTCTGGGCCACAGTTGGAATCCCAACTGATGGGAAGTAACAGGGAAACTGGCAGTGCTTCTGACCTTAGGCCTCAAACTCTAGCGCAGCTGGTATTAAAGAAAGAATTTGTAATCTCCCAATGGGCATCCCCCACAGTTTAATAGAAAGTCACTGCATCAAGTTAGCTGGTTCACAATGGAGAAGAACCAGGTCTCATTTTGATTGGCCATCTTGTCTGGTTTCTGCCGGTCCAATCAGAGTTAAGGGTGGGATGTTTAACTTAGTGCAATGGAATTAACTATAGCAGATTATTGACATTCAATACCTTACTGAGGGTGAAATAATAAAAAGGGATACAGCAGAAGTATATATTCCACTAAAAAGGAAAATATTACAGAGGTTAACATAGAAGTAGGTAGATCCCAAATACATCCACTGTATTACAGACAACTTTGTTCCCCTAACAGCTCCTATTTAAAATAAACACAGAAAATGCTGGAAATACTCAGCAGTCACATTGTTATTTGAATCGCAAAACAAGGCATCCATGAAGCTATACCCACAGACACCAGGTTCCCAAGATTCCCTGGGCAGGGACAACCCAAATGTATCTAAAAACTAATCATCTTACCTCCAAATCAACAGTAAGTTTAATGGTCTTAGGAAGAAATTCAGCTTATCAGTGCCCACTTTTAAGGTGCAACAAATCCTCTTAGACTTTTAAAATGATGTCCAGTCACTGCACAACCATTCAGTGAGGGCAATTGCACACAACAACAGGAAGCTCAAATACCAGGCCTAGTCAGCATATTTGTTCTGATGAAAGTTCATTGACCTCAAGTAGTAGCTTCACAAGTAATGCCTGACATGCTGAGTAACTCCTGCATTTTCTGCTCTTATTTCAGATTTCCAGCATCTACAGTTTTTTTTGCTTTTCTAATGAGCATGCTGCTGCCCAATGTCTCATCCAAAATGGTAGCTGGCTGGCCATTAACATGGGAATGCTTGGAGGGTATTGGTTGAGCACATCAGAAATCCTGGCTGTGCAGCTGAAAGGAATTCCACCAGGCCCCACAAAGGAAATAAATAGACTAACTCAAGGGGCCTCTTCTCAAATATCAGCCCGCAGCCAACTTCAGCTTGATGAGAAGGCTATTTCCCCTTTTAAGGAAAATCAATGTATTTAGGTAAGTCCCCATTGGTTTTGGGGAGATGTACTTAGCACATGGGGTCTGCAATTCAAGTTTCCCATTCCATTATAACTGAGCAGGAAGAATTAAAATTCAGGTTGTATTAAAAAAAGGTAAGGTTATTGAAGGAGTTGTCTACATATCATGCGGAAGGTAGGTCTGCAGTAATGCGGACAGATGATAGAGTATTGCAAAGACACTTTCTTTGACCTATAATGAGAAGAATGGGTGAAACTGCTTTCTTTTACTCATGTCTCATGTGCATTCATTGGATAAAGCACCAGCTTCTTTCATATATTACTATTTCTTGGTCAGGTTACTGTGTGGGGTACTACCTTATAAGTCAGAATTCAGTCATAATCGAACCAACCTATCAGCACAGGGCTGTTCACAAAGTGTATCCCTTCTTCAGAGTGCTGTTGCAGTCAAACCTCCTGATGTTTCTGAAGGAAATACTCTTCACCTGAGTCCCAGTGTTTCGTGAAGTGTGCATTCAGAACTGAGGCAGTGGAGGAAGACATGGACATGAATCCTGGATGTATGAGTTTCTATGGAAAACTTGCCTTATTAGTCACAAGGGTGGAGGGTTCATTTTTCCTTCAATTTTCCCACCCAAAATCCAACCAGAAGACTTCCTATTGGGTGGAATATCCACAAGGCCTCAATCGCAAAACTCTTAGGCTGCACAGTTATGGAATGGAAGGATCAGAGGATAGGTAGGTTGGGGAGAGGTTGCTGGAAATTTGAAGGGAAATCAGAGTTTGTTGATAAGGGGTGGTCATGGAAGTAACAGGTCATAGAGTGACCTGGGGTTGGGATTAACATTCCTGCTCGTCTGGCCTGCAAGCTCCACTGAAGAAAATATTAATCTTAATAATTCAGCTTTTTTGCCTCCTTTTACTTGCCACGTTTCTCAAGGCCATGAAACCTGGTCCACATGTTGAGATAGTTGGTATTATGCCTGACTGATACTTACATTTTAAGGCAGGATTAATTATCACCCCTCATCTCAACTCTGTTAAAACCCAAAGTGCATGTGTTTAGAATTTTTAATATTTAATCCTCCCTCTTAAACAAAACCCACTTGTATTGAGGTTCAAGTTCTCCCTCAATAGATTTACTCCCAGCATCAGTTTAGAAGCATCATACAAGAGCAAGCTAAAATATACTTTCATATGAATAAGAAATCCTCACAACCAGAATTCTGCTGTATGTGAAAACACTATCTTATATTGTGGTGCGTTCCATTTTATTGCCATTCTTTTACCTGAATAATTACTCTGCCTTTTTATTTCCTACATTGACTTAATCCATAATAAATAAGCACACAATGACTAAGGCACAGCTTACTCAACTATTAAAGGAAATGCTGAAAATTAAAATAAGCCAGGCTGTCATTTCCCTCATTTTAATGTTTACTCAATGCTTGCACAATAAGACAATTTTTGAAGAAGAGCCTAATAACTCCTGTATGTTCAACTAATACATAGTCATAAATATGCCATATGTTTTTCAACTAATTATAAACCTGTTGCAATTTATATAATTATAAGGAGTCATTAGCATTTGGTACATCGCACTTTGAGAGATTTTCAGATTTGAACACAATCCATAAGTTTTACCGCAATTCATAATGACGAATCTGTATTCTGTTTACTTATGTGAAAAATGAAAGACATTCAACTCAATGTATCAGTTATTGATGTTATCTGAAACAAAATAAGCCCTTCTGCATATGGACATAAAGGAGTGAGATGCATGGACCATATGTTCCTAACTATCTCCCACGATACATTCTCAATGTTTTTTTTTTCTTTTTTAAAAAACAATAACAATGCCATATACAATTGGACAAGTGCCAACTTTCTCTTCCACTGGTCTACCCACATCTCCACTCCCTCACTCCACTCCTCCTGATGGTCCCACAGATTGTTCAAGAAACAGAATCAAAGGCAGAAGTTGCCCTACCTATTCCTGCGCCTTCCCACATGATCGAATGTATGGAAATTCCATCCATTCCTGACCCAGTGGAAATTCTCTGCGGTGCGGAAGGACATTAATTTTATTTTCTGCCTCTTGTACTGTATTCCCAGCTGGTCTATGCCAAAAGAGTTCACAGGGCAAGAGAGGGTTGGTGCTGCTGCATTGCTCCAGGACATGAATTTTGAAGGCTAGCTCATCAGCTACAGTAGTTAACGCTTTACCACAGCTGTGCCTCTGCCAGCATATCTAATTCCTGTGACGTGTCTGTGCAGTTTGCCTTCAAGTACTGAGCTTGTGGTGTGGTAAAGGTTGGCTTTTTAATTTCCAAATGGTCATGGTGAATTTGGGAGCACCTCATATGATTATGTAATATGGTATTTGTAACTTCAGCTGTAATGAGGCCATTCACATATTAACAGTCAGAGCTGCATGGCTTACAACTTAATATCAGAATTATTAATCTTACCAACTCAAATTTTGCTGAGCTTTGTAGGCCATACCACACTGAACTACTGATATTCCTCTGTGAAAGTGCCAGCACGTTTTGAGACTCCCACATAAATATAACAGTCCTGAATGTACTTGCAGAGCTCATCCAACAATTTCCCAGCTATGCTTCACTGCTGAGCTCTGTTCACCTGGCAGGATTCCCACAGCACCTACACTGAGGAACCTGCTGTCAGGTCTCAGTGCAGGATTCAAATGTCTATTCATTTGAGTGGAACTTGCAAGGAAGTATGGTATCTGAATGTGGGCAGAGTGGGTTACAGGGAAGATCTGAAGGGGAATGGGGTTGCTTTCTGAGCTGGCATTGTCTCAATGGGCTGAATGGCCTCTTTCTTTGTAGTAGGGAACTATGAAAGTATGAAATATGAAAGACTGAGATAAGATACAATTTCCAATCAATTGTAGCTCTATTATTACTTCAAACTATTTATGTATTTTAGTAGATTTTATTTTTAATGCATCTTTATTTTTAATTGTTATTAACTTTTTAAAATGTTTTTGAATTTCAGGGTCACTCAGAAGTGTTAAAAAATCTTGAGAGCTTTGATGACAAAGATTTTCCCTGTAACCTACTCTCCCCACACTCAGATACCGTTCTTCCTTGTAATTTCCATTCAAATGATTGGACTCTTGGATCCTGCACTGAGCCCTGACAGCAGGTTCCTCAGTGCAGGTGCTGTGGGACTTCTGCCAAGTGAAAAGAGCTTAGCACTGGATATGCTGTTGGGGAGGGAAGTGAAGGGGGGTGGGGATTTGAGGGCAAGAATGATGTCAAAGGTTTCCAGAGGTACTTTGTGGGTAGGGCTTGGCTTGGCTGACTCACATCTCCCAGTTACATTACTCAGTGCCCATGTGGCAAGCAGGACCTTAGTGGTTGGCACCAGGACCAGCTCATCTATCCAGAACTGGACATGGTATCTAACAGAGCTAGGGAGAGCACAAGTGGTGAGTGCAGGCTGTGGATCATACTCAATAAGATCCATGTCTAAATCACTAATAAATATTACCATTGACAGAGGGTTCTCAATGGAGCCTACAGTCAAAAATAATTTCTTATAGACACCTACTTTTGTCTTTCTGGAAAAATGAATTGGTGATCTTTGAAAATTCATTTCAAGCTCTTGTAAATTTGCACCTTCCTTAGTATCGCTCCTAATTCCATAGATGTTCATATTAACTAATGGTAATCAAACTGCGATGATTGTAATTTGCTTTTGACATGACTGTGAGGGTTGGCTTTATTTTACCAAAAAATTAGTCACAATCCATCTGAAATTGTGCTTTTCCAAGCCATGTTTCTTAATTTACTGACAATGAAATCTAAATAAAATATTAAAATGATAAACATTTTATTTTTGGTTATTCGGCATTTTATTACCCTAATTCCTTCATTGTTTTCATTCAATGCCTTGGCATTTTGTTGATTGTAATTTACTGTATGTGATAAACAAATGACTTGACAATGCTGGGCCCTTCCCACCCAATAGCTGCCAGCTTACCTGTACTCAATCTCCTAGCAGCAGCTCTTGGATGAAGCTGCTTCATACCCTAAAAATAATAAAATATGTTTGAGTAAACTCAATTAGTTCAAAGAATGCAAATTATCTGAATCTTACCATCTCCTTCTCAGCACTTCCTCTCCACTGAAGTAATGGAGTCATAGAGTCATCAAAGTCGAAGTCACAGTCAAAGTCGTTTATTGTCATATGCACAAGTACATGTATGCACAGATGCAATGAAAAACTTACTTGCAGCAGCATCACAAGCACATAGCATCAGAGAAGTAGCATTCACAAGAAAAACATAAATTAAACATAAATTATACCCAAATTTTACAAGAAAGAACACAACTAGAACAATAAAAAGGTCCTTATTAGTGCAAAGTGATCAAAGTGGTCATAGTGTTGCTAGCGATTAGGGTTGTGCCAGTCCGTTCAAGAACTGAATGGTTGAATTGTACAACGTGGAAGTAAGCCCTTCTGCCCATCTATGCTAACTACCAGGCATCCATTTGCATAAATCCTTCTCTAATCCAATCTTATTCTCTGCATGTTCCCATCAACTTCTCCTAGATTTTACCATTCAACTGCACACTAGAGTCTATTTACACTGGCCAATTAACCTACTATATGGGAGGAAATCGGAGCACCCAGAGGAAACCCACACGATCACAGGGAGAACATGCAAACTCCACACACCAGAGTTCAGGATTGAACCTGGGTCTCTGGAACTGTGAGACAGCAGATCTACTAGTCACCTCTAACCTGGTAGGTTTCCCAGTAACTGCAAGCAGATGGCTCTCAACTGCTGGATTCCATGGATGAATCCATTAGTGAAGAGTAGTCAGGAATGCACCATTGAGAATCTGTCAGTAAGTTTGGGACTGATACATTCAGGCATGGGTGCCAAAGTTCCCACCAGGTGTGGAGGGAACTGCTTTAATTCCACATGTAGCTACTGCCAGTTCATAGTAAAATCTAGGTCAATATTCTTGTAGTTTAGTAATGACTTTCTCAGATAGTAAAGTGACCACTGTAGGTCAGAGTGGTTTCTGTGAGGAATCAGTTAATAGGAGATTAGGTATTCCTCATGCTTGTTGCTTTCTTGTGTTCCTGTGCTGACATGAATCACACAGACATAATTACTAAAGCAATCTTTGCACTCATGGCCAAGGTCATTCAACCTTCTGTCATTCAGGACACAGCGAAATTCAGAAGGATATTTTTTGTAGAGACTTATGAACTCAGTTGAAGAAACAGGGTAACATGAAGGTAAAATCAAAGCAGTAGCTTTTCCACTCCTTTATCGTCCCATATCCACTTTAATGTCACTGTGTGCTAGGGTGGTTCTTAGTTGTCATAGTCCTGCCAACATCCATTTTGTATTCATTTCACAGATGCCACAGGACTAATTTCCCCACTAAGTCTAATTCTAGCACAGACACCCATGGGTCTATTTGGTTCTTTCTGTTCTACTGAAGATTTTCTGATTCTTTCAATGGAGTTTTTAATTTTTTTATTCTAATGTCAAATGTTGCTGATGCAACATTTCAAGTGGCTTTGAATTAATGATCCATCCACATTATTGTCAATGTTTCCTACAGCTTACTGCTTTTCTTATAATTCATTGCCCCTCAGTAATCATAAAGTTTATTTAGGTATTGTTCTATCACTGCTGGGTTTATGATTTTGAAATCTCTAATGTCATGGAAACTTTAATTAAAAGAGTTTGGTTGTTATTGCTTTCAGTATTTACAGATAATGCTATCTTCCATGTAGCACAGGTTTTTTTCAGTATTATACATATTAAAGACATTTATTTCCAGAGTGGAGTGCAATTCTGTCAATTTCCAGGCCAAATTGTACCACTCCTGAAATTCAATAGGGCACATTTGGTTGCAAATCAGTTATGTGATTTCATGTCCATTGTACATGGAGGGATGCTATCTCTTGTTTAATGCTCTTTTAGAACATTTCTAGGAGATTTATGTGCACTTCCTGCTGGGCATTCTCAAAACAGCCATGTTTTACCAGTGCTTTTCTCTAAGCAAATTCCAGACTTAAGCAGGTTCCTTCACTGACTTCCTCTCCTTCCCACAGAACTGAACTTCCCTCCCTCAAACCCACTGACCACACACCACAATAATTTGGTTGTCCCTCCAATCTCCCAGCTCCAGGACCACACCCTGATTGCACTTTCCATCCAATTGAAGTCCTGATCCCTAACTAAGGTTGAGACTCCAAATTGACTCCTGACTTCTGATGCTGACCACCTCTCACTCCAAATCTCTCCTGCACCCCCTTCCCCCACCTAACCTTTGGGCCTTGGGCACTGCTGAATTTTGCTATAGCAGGTCCACAACTGAAGCAGACATTGGTATTCCACACAATAATGTTTAAAATATCCCTCTCTTCACAATGAATTTCAATCCATCATTTCTATAGGTGGCAAAAGAATTGTTTCTGCTTTAGATGCTGTGTCATGCCTGTGAGGTACAGTAGCATTATTCTCCCCCAGCTCTTGCTATCCCAGTTTAATTTCTATTGCATGATTATAGAGCTAACATAATGCAGATATAAATAGCATTAGCATTGTTTCTTTCACTCTTTCCCTTTCTGCTAATAATTGTACCTTGGACTGTGCCAAACATTTGAGATAAACTTTTCACCTCTGCAAAGTCTACCTACTGTGATGTCGGTATCACCGTCCATGCCAATTCAGCACAGAGCAGGTATTGAACCAGGAACCATGTGGTGCATTTACTCATTGAACCATTAGTTGCACTTTATATTCAATTTTATATTACTTTAGAATACACTTTTGCTCTCAATTGGCCACTTGATTCAATGGATTGGAAGGTATTGTTTTGTAATTTCATTTTTGGATCTCATCCAGTATGTTCTGGAGTGAGTCCAGTTTCCATGACTTCTCTTTGTCCCCTTTAGCAGGTGCTCAGTCATGCCATCCCATCTAAGTACACCTATTTTCTAAAACTCTATTTTAATCTAAGATACTTGCCTTTCTGGGAGGGCTAAATGGAAGAATCATATTAGAGCTGAACTGTTCAGTAGGATATAACTGAATGATCATGTTTGTTTCTAATATTCTGACCTTAACTAGAAGCATTGTGGCCTTTCTCCCATGTGAAGCTTTATTCCTAACTAAGGATGTTATCTGCAGATACATACAGCTAAAGACAGCAAGGCTGGGTGGTTTCACAACTTCATTTTTCAGTGTCCTTTGTTACCAGTCAGCAAGTAACTTCTGTCATTACATTGGGAACAATTATAAATGAAAGTTACCACGTTACTCTCTATAGATGTCAAAATATCCACATGAGTTTATGTGGGATATTTTTTATTGTCCTCAGAAGAACATAGCTATTAATTTCTGTTAGAACTGCCATGGGTAGGTTTCACATGTTCTTTATGGACATACATGTGTGAACCTTGATAGTAAATAAAACAGAATACCCAAGTGAAGGTGATTTGGAGTGGGCAAAAAACTGCCCTTGTCTAACAGTATACAAATGATTACCAAAAGGAACTCACTGGAAAGCAACCTAGAGTGGAAATTCTGACCACCCTTCCCTCCTATAACACAGATAGGTGGGAGAGGTTAATTTTATTACTCCCACTACTGTCTTAGGTGAAATATCTGACCTTCAGCAGAGATGGTTGGAGTTGAAGGATTTGGAAGATGGTGGGTGTTGAGGCCTGGGATAAACATCCAAATGTGGCTTTCTTGGTCTTAAATAGCCAATTAAACATCCACCAATGTCTTAGTGCAATTCACATCTGACGCAAAATGACAACACAACCAAGGTCAGGAATTTAAAAATTGAACGGATAGCTTGTTTCCAGCAATTCTTTGAACAAGTCCTGACAAGAAAAATTACCAACCTCACAACTAAAACTAAAACTACCAACCTGACGAGAGGGCTGTGACCACCATCATGCCCACCATCTAACCCTTCCAGTGACCTTCCTTCTAGCTCCACCACTAAGCAGCCAATTGATCTAGATTCCAACGTGGTTGCTTTATCAGCCTGTGTAAGCTTTTCTTTAAACATAGGAGCACTGGGGATTGAGAAGTAATGAAGTAGCCCAGGAAATTTCCTTCCTCCAGTACTGTCACTTTCCCAGCATGAACTAATGTAATTTGCATGACCTTGTTATTTTCTCCCCTAATACCTTACTTGCTATATTCTTGCTAACATCTGTGTCAGTGAAGCATTTTTGCATATATTTTGTACAACTACAACTTTCCTTCTTGTGCAGATATGTCTTGTGCTCCTACTTGACAACAATATTCATGCCTTAACTTTGTCCACCTTCTTCCAGACCTTCTGCCAGGTCGTCCTCTGAGTCGTGAAGACAATGGTGAAAAACTGCCATGCTTTGTGCCTACTTTACAAGTTGGAGGGCTTGGCTCCCCCATGAAAAAAAATGTGGTTGCGTCACTTCATGATGGTGTCTACCAGCAATTGCAGACCCTCATCATTAAAACTGGCTTTGCGCTACAAGCATTTAACTATTTTTAACTAGCAATCACGTGCTGTGCAGCAAGCTTTTCAAAAGCTGAGGGTCAAGTGGCTCCTACTGCTTCAGAAGCGCAAATATCTTAAAAGCTGATCTATCGCAATTGGCTGATATTTGTCTTTGCCATTTATGACAGCGCACTGTACACTTTCTGCATTTAGGAATGTTGTGTGCTTGACTCCAATTTCGGTGCGACAGTTGCAAAGCAGGCATTTTCCCTACTTTTTGACATTTAAGAAAAAACAGGCCACCTCCTCCACACTACTGTCCCTGGATTAATAAATAATTCTAAACAAGAGTTGCTGAAGTCCATGTTTTTCTTTCACAGCAACAGAGTTAAATAAAAATAGGTTTAGCTACTTTTCTCTTAGATAAGAGGACTGCGCAAAGTTATAACCATACTTTTTTTCTTATATGTCATGCACTGGGGAATGAGCCCAAGCTCCTAGTGCGCAGTTTAAGCAATTGATTGTAAAAATTGCCATGAATGCAGAACTTAAGATGATTTTGGTACAAAATATTTGCTTCTTCAAGCCGAAAATGGAACAAAAACATTGCTGCACAATCACTGGGTGGAATTTACCAAATCAAGTTTTTGGCGCGTGGAACTTTGCGCCTGAAGTGTGAATTTGTAAAATCTACCTTTAGAAATCAACGTGTTTTATAAGTGAATGCCTTTACAGAGGTCGCAAAATGACTGGCGTTTATACAAACCATATGTTACGTACAATGAAGATTGATAGATAATATTGCCAGGCATCAGAGAGTTTTCCTCCTTGACAGCACCATGCTGCTTTTCCCCTTCCTAATTCCTGCATTCATTAGCATTCCCCTTTGTTATTTTTTTAAAATCAAATTAACCTCAGAAAGCTTTCCTGCCAAAGGAAAATATAGAGGCAATTTTCAAAAGATATCCGAGCCTGAAAAAGTCATCAGCAGCTGGGTTCTCCCGTTTACCCAGCTGTCAGTGACTTTGGTCAGCTCATCTGTTTCCCAAGTGGCATCAAGACTGGTCTGGATGCTGATGTACAGTGTTCTCTAGGAAGGCAGTCACTGCCACTCCCATAGCTGACATCATCAGAATGGCTCCCTGCAGAGAAGGGAGACCCAGAATCAGGGTCTGAAAAATTGAAATGAAAATAAGGACTTCTCCTAAGAGGTAAGAGATATTTAAATTTTCTTTTACTTAACCATTGCCTAGTTAGGAAACGTATTTTAAATTGAAAGCAAGATTCCCCCCGTTTTCCTTCTCCTTAAGTAAAGTTAGATGGATCTTACTCCTTGAAATTATAATGCTTTTGATCTCAGCCATATCGTCTCCGATGAATTTTTGCCTCGTCAAAGTTAAAGTGCTGATGCCTGGCAGCATCACATTTCATTTCTCTTATGTAGCTTCGCACAAAATATGATTTACCATTATGTTTAAGAGACAGCAGACGATTCATTTTTGTATGTTCAAAGGATGCTGAATCTGGAAACCGAGGCAGCCGAGAAAAGTGAGATCAAACAAAATCCAACAAATGTAGGCGTTGGTTTGTGCAGTATAAGTATGTAAACTGAACAGTAATGAATATTGTGTTAAAAGTTCAGTCATTGAACAGGAAATTATCTTTTGTTTTTCAGCGCGAAAGCTAAGGAAATTCAGTAAATTAAAGAACATCGGCAACAACCAATCTTCTCTGCAGTCCGAAATGACACTTCCAAGTGTCAGTCCAGTCGCAGTACCAAAGATCACATTACATTCTGCTGGAGGAGTCCAGTTCACTCCGTCACTCGTTTCCATTTTACAGATAATTGAACCCGAAGTTGTTTATGCAGGCTATGATAACAGTCAGCCGGACTCGTCTAACTATCTGCTAACCAGCCTGAATAGGCTTTGCGAAAGGCAACTTGTATCTGTTGTTAAATGGGCCAAATCTGTACCAGGTAACAGTATAAGTTTAAGTGACAAAGTACCAATCGTTAGAGAACATAGTGCACACTACACTGTTTTTCTTCCCCTTTTTGAGGATGTTACGGATTAAAGTAATGTGTTTGACCTGTTGGGCAGTGGAACACATTGTGAAGCCCACTCTCACCACCAAATACTCCAATGTGAGGTAAAGTATGACTTGTGTCAAGTAAAAGAAACCTTTGTTTCATCTTAAAGGTGTCTCTAATCTCCAACTGTATCCCCTACTTAAAGCCAAGTGCCATTTTGTTTTTTTGCACCAGCAAGAAAATGTGTCAACTGTTCTCACAAATCATTTGCTCAAGTAATTTGTTTTCTATGCCAGCAGTTAAAACCAGCCCAGCCATCTTCAATGCAAATTATGATAAAATTTTCAAACTTGATGAAATTGCATTCCTAAGAATGCATTTTGGAAACCAGTTTGTTCTTCGGTCTGTGATATAGTGTGTCAAAGCACTTGCATATAGTGATAAAGAATTGGCAGTGGAGTGGTCTTGTTTTGAATCCATCATCATCAACGACTAGCTTAAGGCTTGCCGCTGTGTACTGCATTTGATAAAGCCCAGGGATACTCTACAAAAGAAAAATGAGAGGGTGTGCCAACTGTTCCAGCTGCAGACTGTTCCCTTGCAGAAAATAACATTAGTGCGCGCCTTGAAGAAAATCTATTGGCTTCCTGGTTTTAACATAGTGAAATGTGAGCCAATGAAATCATCTGTAGTAAACAAAGATATTATCCACCAGAGAAAAATTTTAAAAGCAAACAATTACATTTTATTTAGAGTTTGACTGTTGACATCTTGGATTTCAATTACCAGCAGAATTATTTCAATAATGTCCAACTCAAAAATCATTCAAGATCCTTTTGGATATTTCCTGGTTTCAAACTCTCATACCTGGTTCCTGAATATAAAACTTCAAATTGAATAGCATATTTATAGCTACAAATTGTTTTACTTCGTCATCTAAAAGTTAAGTCTTACATAGAAAGAAATAATGTCAGGAAGTGGTTGAATCATCCGTATTTTCTGTGCAGATATGGTCTAATTTCCTCATGAGTCTCCTGGTTAGAAAGTCAGGGCTGCATATTGTTGTTCTTTCTCTGATGTATACACACTTTGAGTTTTGATTCCTGCTGGCAATCTCGGTTAGCTGAACACCGTTCTCATGAACTAAAAGGTTTTAAACAATTGTTGACTGCTGCATAAAATTGAATTTTTTTTGAAAATTCTAGGTCATTATGACTATCTGGGTCACTATATTTCAGACTCTTGGCAAATTAGTTCCAAAATTCTCCAATGCACTTCATTCTGCTAGTGCTATAAAAAGCAATAGGCTGGATTTTGTTCACAGAAGTTGCCTTTTACACTTGCATTTATCCACAGCCTTTCTGTGGACTTTTGCACAGGAGCTTAGCTGTAGACTAAGAGAACCAGAACACCACCACTTCTTTTATATTGGATCTAGAACCTGCACAAAGAAAAGGCAGCAGGGTTTCTACTTAACCAATCAAATTGAGAATTATTAACTGGCAGACAGAGACTGAATCAGAAAGTATCAGTCAGAATAATTAATTCAATCTCAAATCAAGAGGCCTAAAAAGAGGAAAATGAAAGAGAGAGAGAGAGAGATAAAAGAAGCAGAGAAAATATAAAACTTCTGTTAAAATTTACAACAGT
Source organism: Pristis pectinata (assembly GCF_009764475.1). Classification (NCBI taxonomy): domain Eukaryota; kingdom Metazoa; phylum Chordata; class Chondrichthyes; order Rhinopristiformes; family Pristidae; genus Pristis; species Pristis pectinata. The sequence continues at coordinate 50,279,148 of NC_067415.1, read as the reverse complement.
AATTAAAATATAAGAGGATGAGATTCCAGAATATAGAGTGCAATAGGGGTGTTTTGTTCATAATTAAGATTAAAGCTTCCATAGACTGGAATGGACTAGCCCCCAACTGTTTCTGTTATGCTTAGAGGGTATGAGTCACATGAGGGTAGCAACTTAGATGGCAAGTCTCTCAGCAAGATCATGGTATTGCACAAGTCCAAGAGGAACAGGAAAAAATGTAAATCATCTTCCTAGTTTCCATGTTTAACTGGGTATGATTAAACAGTTGAAGTTTCTGACCAATTTCCATTGTAGTATCAGTGAGCCCCATTAGCTACACCATTATTTCTGAAGCAAAATCCAGGCAATTTTAAAACATACAAATATTTTTTCAAATTATTCACTGCCTGTCAGCCTTCTAGCAACAGCCTGTAGAGACAGTCTCAAGCTTATTCTCTCCAGCTTCAGAGTTATTCAAGCCTCTTTGAAAACAATATAAATAAAAGTGGCTGTTCAGATGGGATAAAAAAATATGGATGTTGCAGGAACATAAGCAGAAATTTGTATTGTCCCAACTAATATTAATAACCATTCCATCAACAACATTTTTCATGCAGCCCCTTATGCAAGCATCCTCTGGCACAACACGAGAATAATATTAAACCCAATTTGATATCAAGCACCATAAGGGAATATTAAGAGAGAGGAACATAATCTAAGTTTTAAGGAGCATTTTAAAGGAATGCATATAGAGATGGGAAGGTATAAAGAAACAGAAGTATAGGGGCGAAGTATATAGATGCAGTGAGGTTTATAAAGGCAAAGAGGAATAGGAGTGGAGCTATATAGAGTTGAAAGAGGTAAAAAATGTAGAGGCAGAGAGATATATAGATGGGGAGAGGCATATGGAGACAGAGAGATATGTTGATATGTGAGGAATATAGAGCTGAAGGGGTATATAGAGGTGAGATGTATAGAAGAAGAGAGGTATATATAGCAGAGAGGAGGATAGAATCAGAAGCATATATAAAGGAAGAGAGGAATTTGGAGATGAAAGATATGGAGGTAGAGATGTATATGAAGGTGGTGAGGCATGAACATAGAGGAAATTTAAAATAACCAGCCTTCCCTGTCTGTGTCAGAATTGGTCAATTTTTACTGAGAGGGTCATTCACTTGTAATATTAACTCTATTTTTCTCCATCCACAAATGCTGCCTGATCTGCTGAGTATTTCCAGCATTCCCTTTTATTTCAGGTTTCCAGTTACTGCTATGTTCTGCATCTCCAGCATGTTTTTTTTCTCCTCTAACTGCATTCCCCCAGGCAGAGATGCTGTGATTAACTAGCATTCATTTCCCCCTCCTAGATGAGTCCGAAAAAGAAAATTGTGTCAGCTGCACAGCTTTGGCGTCCACCCTATCACAGACATTTTCTCTGTTCTCTCTGTCCTTCTCCTCTCTGTAGTATGCTTGCTTTCTTACTTTTCTAGTTCTGATGAAGTATCTTTGACCTGAAGCGTTAACACTGGTTCTGTATCAAGGCTGTCTGACCTCCTAGGAATACTTTGTTTTTTTTGCTTTTATCTTAGAGAGAGGGCAATTTAATATGCTGAGAGGGGATGAGGAAAGGAAGGTGTGTGATAGAATGATAAAAGTGGTCAAGGTGCAAGGTAATAAAAACACGGATTAGTTGAAAGTGCAGAACGATTATCTGAAGTTACAAAAGGAATTGGGTAAGAATGATGACTTCTGGAATAAAATCACTGGCATGTTATTTATTTGAAATTATTGAATGCATTGAGTTTGAAAAGCCAGAACATGAAATGCTAGGCATCTGAGAGCTCGGAGTCAGGCTTAAAGATTGAAAAGAGGTGTTCTGCAAACCCGTTGCCCAATCTGCATTTGGCCTCCCCAGTGCAGAGACCATATTGTGAGCAATCAGTGCAATATACCACAATGGAAGAAACAGAAGAAATTGCTACTTCACATGTAAAGGGGATTTGGAAAGATGAGGAGGGATAGGGAAAGTATTTTGAACTGACAGTTATTGGTATTCATTTCAAACTTTTAGCTTTAGAGTTTCAGATGCACCTAATATCATCTGCTGGCTTTAAACTACCAGGACGGATTATGCTACCACGGTAGGCTAAGACATTGTTAACTTACAGCACTTTACAATTCCTTTAAATTTCTAAAATCTAGCTCCACGGTTTAGTTCTTTTATTATGCAATTAACAGTCTCACTTTTATTCTAATTTTCATGAAGTGTTCAAAATTCTGTGTTTCTATAACAATAGGATTCAGATACAATATTAATTTGCTTAAGAAAACTAGTACCATGTGAAGCACATGGGCTGACGGTCATATTTACAGACTTTGAGGAGGTTTTTAACAAAGTTTAGTTAAAAAGGGTGTAAGAAAGTTGGCATAGGATAACAAAGTAAATTAAAAATGTGTTAAAAAGGGGATAAGAGTTTTTCAGAATAGTTGGAAGTGGGAAGTGTTCCATGGAATTCAGGACTTGGACCATGTCTGTTCACTGGTCATATCAATGAATTGGATATCAGACTGCAAAAATTGCAGCAGAAGTTTCCAGATATAGCAACAGGAGATAATGTTAATTCTTAAACACCAGAGAATCCACAAAGAATAATTGATAAGATCACATAATCATAAAATAGAGCAGCACAGAATGGGTGGAGGGGAGTGAGTGGGGGCAATGAGACCATCAAATCTCTCCTACTCCTTCAAATGGATATCCTATCCCCTATTGAAAGTTACTATTGAATCTGTCCTCACTACCCTAATCAAAATTGCATTCGAAATGTCAAAACTCAAGCACTGTAACAATAAGCTCCCTTTACTCCCTCTATCTAAACCCTTCATGATCTTAAACAAGTCTATCAAACCTCTTCTTAGCCTTCATTGTTATGCTCCCTTACATGTCCACGGGATAGTAATCCCTTGGGCCTGGAACCATTCCCCAAAACCACCATGGGGTAGCAGGAGGATTGAGGCAGCAGTTATGTTTTGTCAGAGGAGCGAGGAACTGGTGGAGGGGAAAGAGTAAATTCGCAACAAGACCTCAGGAAAATGTTTTGTTCAATGTTATGGTTCACAATATAACAAAGATAATTTGAGGTTAGAAAATTCATTTGGGATGAGGAAATATAAATTTGAAGGTGTGTCATGGATGAAGTAATGAATTGGAGTGTTTAAAATGAGGAAAGATGAATAGAAGCAGACCTTTGTAGTAGCCATGAGATTGTGTATGAGGTTCATAGAACCTAATTTAAACGTACAAGATTTAGAACATGTGGGTAAGACAGTACGCAGAGAGTGATGAGGCTTTGGGATTCACTGCCACAGTGGGTGATTGAGGCAGTCCACATTCAGGTTTAGACTGGATAAAGAAAAAGGCATTTAACCAATGCAGAAAGAGGATGTGTTATAAGATTCCATGTTATAAGATTTCTGAAATTCTGATGATTCTTGAGTTCTGATGAAGGGTCTTCAACCTGAAATGTTAACTCTGTTTCTTTTCCCGCAGGTGCAGCCTGTCCTCCTGAGTATTTCCAGCATTTTCTGCTTTATTATAAGACTTCTTTGAGGACAATTGATTAAGCTGTAGTATGTGGAGAACTACTGGGCGAACCTTAGCAAATGTTTTTCCTGTTGGTACTTTAAATTTGTAATGGGCCCCCAACCTCCATTATATATTTAACAGATTACTTGGCTGTTGATACGAAGGCTACAATCACAGTGGCAGTGAATGGGGCAGAGAGAATTATTACACAATTATTCGATTGTGAAAGCAAAAATTGCAATTGCATTGACATGCTGGTGTCAAACATTTCAAACTACTGATTGACTTACAGTGATTATAAATAACTGGAAAATCAGTCTGGATCCTAAAATTAGAGCTCTCATATGTGAGGACATTATTGGGCATTAGGCTATGGATTGATAGATATGAGCAGCTCTAACTTTTAGTTTAAATGTGCTGATGTAGATTAGTGGATGGGAAAAGTTGTAGCAGCCGGAATTCAGTGTTTGGAAGTGCAATGTCATCTCTTAAGATCCAGGAGAGAAGTTCAAATATTTTACAACAGGAACTATTCCAGTTACTGCCACAAAACTAAGGGTTCTGAGAACGCATGAACACACAAAAAAAGTAAAAGCAGAAAGTAATCAAAGAAAAATAATGTTGCCTTTTTCTCAAAAGGGTCTCAACTGCCAGGAAGCTCTGCTGCAGTTGGTCAGACTCCATCTGGAGTATTGATGTTCAATTGGACACCACACTTTGGAAAGTTCCTTGGAGGATATGGAGAGCAATGTCCAGAATGATACTAGGGCTCAGGTTAAATACTAAGAACAGGTTAAAAATGTAATTTGTATTGCCTAGTGTATAGAAGATCAGACAGTGATTTGATCAAGATGTTCAATATGTGAAAGTGGATTCAGAAGTGTTGATACAAAGAGACTATTTGCTTTGGAGGAAGTCTCAAGGAAGAAGAGATCATATCTTAAAATTTCAGCTGAGTTGTTTGAGAGGGAAATCTGGAACTATTATTTTGTCAAAGAGTAGTAGGAATCTGAAATTCTCTCCCCACAAATGCTGGGAGATTTTGGAGTATTCAGAACTGGGCTTTAAGGGTTTTTGTTACAAAGAATATGCAAACAAAACTGGTCAATTAAATTTAATCAGCTGTGAGCCAATGGACCAATGAGTTTGCACAATGGATAGAATGGGCTATTCCTGTTCCAATATTTTTTAACATTATCTTTTAATTCAAGGGAACTGAAATTTAAAAGTGCAGAATCGATTTTGCTTCTGTCATAAGATGATTGTTTGGTTTCTTCTGAAATCAGCCATTCAATATTGGGTACAGAACCTTGAGACAGAGGGAAGGACTGCAGCTCAGTGCTAACAGAATAATGCAAAGTTGAAAAGGTTCAATTATAAGATAAAGTTGCATAAACTTGGTTTATGTTCCCTTGATCATAAAAGGTTATGGGGTGATCAAATTACCTTTAAAATGATTTGGATATTAAAAAGATTTAGAAAATAAGAAGAGGGACTTTTAATGGGAGGGTTTGGGAGCGCTTAGGTGGTTAAATGTGTTTTAAGTTCCAGTGCATTGGACTCGCTGACACTCTGACATCCACATTTAACTCGGGTACATCAGACTGCATCTGGGTAACCCCCACAGAAGTGGATTAACAATTAAGAACTATACCATGGAAATTTCAGGTTCTAACTCTACATGCATGGGTTTCCCAAGCTTCCTGGAATTTGCAGCATTGAATATCAGCTGCAGTGTTGACAGATAGGTCTGCTGATTGATGTGGCAACCCCAAAACTTTTTTGACTGGTGAAAACCTTTCTTCACAAAAGTTGTCGTAGAGTCATTGAGTCACGTGACATGGAAACAGGCTCTTCAGCCCATTGAATCATGCTGATGATCAAGCACCAATTTACGGTACTCCCATTCTATTCTCCCCACATTCCCATCGATTCTCCCCCAGATTCTATCGCTCACCTACACACTAGCGGCAGTTTACAGTGGGCAATTATGCAACCAACCCCACGTCTTGGAGATGTGAGAAGAAACCAGACCAGTGGTATCAGGAAGAATGTTCAGGCTCCATGCAGACAGCACCGGAGGTCAGGAAGTGCCAACTTGTTATCTGCACTTGCTAGCTCTCCTCAACCACATCATCATGATTGGTGTTTATATTAAGGCCGTGATGAGCAACAGCAATGACCTCAGGACTGGCAGCAAGCTACTCTTCACCTACCTACAGGTGCACAAGAGAAAGGACATCAGCAGATATCTTGGCCTCAGGAGTCTGAAGAAACCTCAGTAGAGGTAGAATTTCCTGAATGTTGTGGGAGGTCAATTATCCAACCCTCTGGACATTAACTGCAAGAGTTCTTTGGGTACTTCATCAATGATTTAACTTCTATCATAGGGTCAGAAGTGACGATGTTCAATTCAAATCACAACTCCTCAGAAAATGAAGCAGGCAGCAAGATGTGGACAACATTCAGAATATACCAATTAAAAGAAGTATCCTATGCGCCATACAAGTGTTAGGCAATAGCCATCTCCAATTAGAAAGAGTCTAACTGCCTAGTTTTGACATTCACTGTTATTGCCATCACCAAGTCCCCCATAATCAATGTCCTGGGGACCACCATTGACCAGCCACATAAATACTTTGGCAACAAGAGTTGGTCATAGGCTGGGTGCCCTGACATCCCAAACATCTACAAAGCACAAGTCAGGAGGATGATGATAGACCCTCCGCAGCACTGAAATAGCTGAAACGATCCAGAATAAAATTTCTGCTTGATTGGCATCTCATCCACCCTCCTAAATCACTACCAACACACTATGTCTGTAATGTGAAGCATTTGCAGACTGAACAGCGAGATCTATTAACTTTGCTTGCAGTGAGGGCAACCAGTATTAGTGTTGCTTGCATTTTTGTTTGGCTTATTTCAGATGAAGAGTGTTATATGCCATGTGTGGTGGTCTATCAAGGCATCCCTAGGTCACACGGGTGTGTCGTCAACCAGAAAGTCTTCCATTCCTTTGATATTTAACCACAAGAAGATAATTCTGCAGGTTTGTCCAAGATTCTTGCTAGCCTCCTTTTGCCATCCACCCTCACTTAACCTCTTCACCCATCCAAGCAAACCTACCATTAAGTATTAAAAGACTTTTGGAATATGACTGTTAATGTACTTGAAGAATTGAACCAATAAGACCCAAGAACAGTACAACTAAAGCCAAATGGCAAATAATGAGGAATCCCATTCAGCAAGCCATTGTCATGCAGAGGAGGTGCTTGTGATGCCTTGATGGATTTGGAGGTGCTCTTTAATATGAACCAGCCAGAGACTTCAGTATAATGATGGATTGCTGCATTCTAAGCAGCATGGCATGGCAGTCAGTATTAGAAATGCAAGCTTGAGAAGACAAAACCCGTTTGGATGAAGAGGAGGAATCAAATGCGGAGAGTAGCAGAGAGCATCACATATCAATACCCGTGATGCTTTCAATTGTGCAATGTTCACTTAGACTCCATCAATCCACTTATCTGAGACCTGGATATCGAACCTGTTTTTTTATCCCTACTTCCAGGAACACAAACTGGATCCGTAAACAGCCACGCATTCCTTGTCTTCTCCAGTATTCAAAATCAGTCCATGTGTTACAGAAGGTAACACCCAGAAATGTTCTTGACCAATAAGTTGTGTCAACAAATAAGACCGAGTAGAAACAATTAGAACATTATCCTCAAATATTGTGTTTTATGCAATGTGCATGTTCTTGTACACCTACAAATCTTTTCTTCTTCCTCTTCTTTTAAGTTTTATCCAAAACAACCCCTATGGTTTTAGCAAAGGTAGAGAGGGCTGTGCAGCTCCATGCTACAGCTGAGTGAGGCACTGAATGGCCCAGGGAGGGTCTCATGGTAACGTTCATGATGTATACAGCTCAGTGAGGGTCTATATGCCTTTGTGATGTTAATAACAATTTTTTTCAACAATTTCGAGACCTCTCCAATCATCAGAGACATTTGAAATCAATGAAAAGGGCTTTGACAGCACCAGCTATAAGAAGGCCATCAGGGAGATTCATGGGCAGGGCCTCTAGATGCACTGTCTGAGGTCTACTCACCTCTGGTGGCCTGCTGTGTTTATTAGAACAGTTTGAGGTTACTAGGAGCAATACAACCCCGGTTAGTCCAGCTTCAGGCTTAGCAGCAGAAGTTTGCGAGGGGGAGGGGCAACCATAAGCTGACGACAAGTTGCAGCAGAATCTGGCCCAATTACTAGGTCCAGTTGCCCTGCTCGTTCTTAACATGAATTTATCTTTGTTACCATTTTACAGTCTGATGCTTTTATTCTCCATTAACATCGACGTAACAAGGCCAAATGGATAATGGGTTTCCAATTCACAATGGTGTGATTTGGTCAATAACTTAGAGTTCAACTTCCACTTTTAGGAACATATAAAATTTTATCTTTGTACCAACAGCTTTAGAAGCATTGACTACTGAGTGAAGATTTTTTTAGTAGGCCTACTAAATTTTTCATCCTACCTTTCAAATTCTGAACCCAAATATAGATCAAAAATTACACTCATGATCCGATTTCTTTACATGCAGGTGACATTTTCTCTTAACTTCAAACTAGAATATCTTGTCGATATGACAAGATATAGATATAAAACACTTGGAAACGTGCAATTAACATGTCATAACAAGAGAATTAATTCAAAGCAAGTATTCTCTAAGAAATATTTTAATTAATTTTGTTGCAAAGTCGTAATGATGGCAAAACCATCAAGGTTGGAGAGATTAAAGAAGAGCTTAAGTTAATTAAGAAAATTGTAACCAATTAATGTTGAACTGTTGTTTAAGAAGCCAGCATACTGTAGGCTACAAAGAGGCCTACCAGCGATGAGGAGTTCCACAATTTGAGCCTTTTGAAAAGTAGAAGATGGTGCAATAGATCATAATTTCAACACAGCGGGGAGATTAAGAGGAAGATGAGCATATAAGATGTTGTAAAGTAAAAAGAAAAAATACTAGAAACACTCAGCAAGTCAGGGAGCATCTGTGGAAAGAGAAACAGATAACTTTTCAGGTGGAAGACTCTGTTTTGTGAAATCTTTCCCTTTCCACAGATGCTGCCTGACCTGCTGTATATTTCCAGCACTTTCTGGTTTTATTTCAGATTTCCAACATCTGCAGCTTTATGATTTCCATATAAGCTGTTGTGTTTGAGCTAAGAACAAACAGGATTGGAAAGTTGAGAGGACTCATTTGGATTTTCCTGGTTATGGTTTGGGTAGTATAACTGATACGAATAAATAATTAGTAATACATTGGAAAAGAACTGACATATCTTTTGCCATGAATAGCAAGTTGGAAGAAGCAGTATAGCAGGATAGAACTTAAAAAAAATTGATTGATATTTGATTCAGGTTAGTAAATCTTTTACAAATCTCTAACCAGAATTAAAAAGGCATCATAGAATGGAAAGGATATTTGCAATTGATTTTCTGATAAGACTTTCAAACCATTGTTTTCTCCTTTTACCACATACTCGCAATGTGAAAAAAATTTATGACTCCCCTTATTAGGTGAAACTAGAACAGCCACAGGGTCAACATTGCTTCCAGAATCTCACCACTCATTACTGTTCGATTTGCTCCGATCTTCACCTAATCTGGGTCCTTTATTTAGGCAATTGAAGGACATGCTTGACTCAGTCAGCAGAGCCATTAACACCACGAGGTTTTATAATGTTTTTAGGACCCTAGTAGCATTTTAACCAATGGATGACAAGGGTGCCCACTGCCCACTTGTCATTACCTGACAGGAAAGAAGCAGAGGCCCTAGAAGGTAAGTCAACATTGAAAACAAAAAAAAAGCTGCTGATGCTAGAAATCTGAAACAATACAGAAAATGCTGGAGACACTCAGCAGATAAGGCAACACCTTTGGAAAAGATAATGAGATCGTTTCAGGTCCAAGACCCTTGTCAGAACTGAGAAAAATAGAAAATAAGTGAGTTTTCAGTCACAGAGAAGGTGGAGGATGGGTAGTAGAACATAGGGAATATCTCTGATAAGGTGATACCAAATGTGTTAATGTAGCAGTTAGAAGCACATCATATTTCTTTGTTTTTGTGTGTTGCGAATAGTAGGGCTATGGGACATGCTCAGCAGGCCACAGAGAGAAAGAGAGAGAGAGAGAAAATCACAGATGATCAGTTGGCAGAAATGGCCAGTTCTGATACACACTGAAAGAAGTGTTACAATGAGGTCCAATATATGCTTAAGGAACAAAACTTCATCTTCCATCTGGGCACTTTGTAGCCTTCCAGACTCAATATTGAATGGTGAGTATTCAATATCGAGTCCAGTAGGTTAAAAGTGCCCAGATAACGATGAGCTTTTCTTCCTTAGGCTTATATTGGACCACATTGTAACAGTGTAAGAGGCCTCAGCCAGGTAGATTAGAATGGGAATGAATTGGAGCATTAGGCAGGCAGGGAACTGGAATTTCAGAGTCACGCTTGCAGACTGAACACAGATGTTCCGCAAAGTGATCAACGTTTGGTTTCTCAAATATAGTGGAAACCACATTGTGAACACGAAATGCAGTACACTAGATTGGAAGAAGTAAAAGTGAATCGTTGCTTCACCTGGAAAGACTGTTTGGGTCCCTGGATGGTGGGAGGGGAGTAGGTGAAAGGACAGCTACTGCAACTCCTGCCTTAGTATGGGAAGGTGCCATACGATGGGGCTTAGTTGGTGGAGAGGACCAGGGATTCACGGTGGGAGCAATGCCTATGAGATATTGAAAGGGGAGGGAAGGGAGTTTGTGTCTCGTAGAGAACCCTTGCAGAAGCTGGTGGAAATTGCAAAGGATGACCTATTGAATGTGGAGGGTTGAATGTAAGGACCAGGAGAACTTGCTCTGTTCAGGAGGAGAGCGAATAAGTACAGATTAAAATTGGCTTGGTTGGTCAGAAGAAGATGGATCAGTGCCTTAGTGCCCATTTAAGGGACAGAATTTGGCAAGCAGAATATAAATAAGGAATTAAAGAAACTTGGCCTCAGGTTGGGAGAGGCTCATGTTGGAAAAACTGCACATTTGAAAATTGCAGGGAAGAAATAATTCCTTCCTATCACCCAGTAAAGGACTATCACTGCACAGCCCTTGATACTCAAATTGTTGTACACATTGCATCCTTTTAACATGCAGATCAGAGTCTATGATGTGCATGAAAAATATGATGCTTTAGAGTTCACTCGGCTGGAGCATGTTCCACGTTGCTACATTCAAATTTTCTTCTGATGGAATAATTTATAAAATTTTCATTCTGGGGCCAGAACATGAAAACTCTTCCGAATTAGCCAATAACACATTAATCTACTCTCAATCCTCACCACAATTATAACAACACCTGACTTTGCGTTTGGCATTGCCAACATTCAGGCAGTCTATTGTTGTGCCAGTGAAGCTACAGCTGGGTGCCAGTTCAGTGTTCACAGTGCACTGACAGGATGGTAATGACGGAAGGCTGCCACTACACACCAAGTCTACCACTGGCAAATATAGTGTATGTAACCAAGCTTTCTGACAACACCAAATTATCTGGCACAGTAAGTAGAGTGAATGAGAACAAAAAGTTACATTAGTAAATCAGGCATTTGGGCAAAATTGTGGTAGATGGAATTCAGCTTAGGGAGACAAAAGATCATCCAATTTGGATCTAAGAGGTTAGAGCAGACTCTAAATAGTGAGAAGTTGAGAGGTGTGGTGAAGCAATGAGACATATAGATGACTATTACATTTATCACTTAAAAACAGTTATTGAGTACAAAAAAATACAAAAGCTACTGCAGAATTAAACTTTAACTGAAAAGGGTAGGAATGCAAAAAAGCATTATGGTTATGCAGAACCCCAGTTAGATACTATTTGGAATATAAGAAGGATGCATTGTCGTTGAAGGGGATGAAATACAAATTTGCTAGAGTGAGGCTGACAAGAAGAGCATTGAATTATGGAAATAAGTTGCATAGATCAAGCTTATGCTTATTTGAATGTAAAACATTAAGTTTTGCAGTAATTATGGTGAATAAGATGGTCGGCACATTTGATAACACTGATTCTGGAGTTGGGTGAGTTCAGAACAAACAAGAGTAATTTTAAAATTATGGACAGGCCATTCAGAAGTAATGTCAGGAAGCGACTCTTATTATGAAGAGTAATGCAAAGCTGGGCTATCTCGCCCAAGACATTGTTGAATTGAGATCAATTGAAAGTATCTATGAGAATGGTAAGTTTTTGTTTGGGTTATAAGAGTCCATAGAAATATGGATTAATTTATGGTGTAATTGAATGGGAGAACAGACTCAAAGGGCTGAATAACTTATACCATTTGCTGTGTTCTGACAATCGCATTTGCATTGATAAAATTAGATTTTCCTTTCACTTGCAATGAATTCAGCCCTGAAAAATCCAACATTAAAAAAATGATTCTTGCATTTGTCATTTTTACTACATACACTTGAATTGTTCTAGATTTGATCCTGGTTTTTGCTCATGATATGGCCTCCTTTAGATTGGAAAAAAAACAAATTCTGATTGGCTGCTCAGTGACAGGCAAGCCATATTGTGTTTTAGTGTCTCAGGAGGAGGGACAGGAGATCAACAGAGATTCCTTTTTCTGATCATTCTAATCAATTCCAGGCAGAACAATGGCAGAATGGATCTCTGCTGGGATCAGACTTATTCTTAGCTGCACTGCCCCTGCAGGAGAATAGTCTGCCAATGTGAAATGTCTTTGTTCACTCAAAGAATGGATATTTGGCCAATGTGTCATAAGATGACAGACTCTAATGGAAAGTTATATCAGCAAATTATCATCATCCAGTGAAAAACAGGGAAAGAAAGAAGTAAGGACAGAAGTGAAAACATCTTTAGAATTCCAAAAGCTTCTTCTGATAGTAGTGACTGCGGCAATCTCCACAATGTGCCAATTGCATTGTAAACCACATTTACTTGATTCTCCATTTTTCCTGTTATCAGTTTGGTAGCCATCTTCACCAGTAATAGAAATGTGTTTTTTTAGATCTTTTCACATGCTTTCTTTCAAAGCTTTGTTACATCATGCAGTTGTTTGCTGGTACCTTTTATATCTTTCCATCATTGTATTGACTACAATAAGAGCCTTTCCCAATATGGATGGAGAAACAATGTTACAGCAATTTGCAGTTGTCCAACATCATGAATGTAAAAATTCTTCACCAGGTTCTTCTCAGAGTGTAATGAAATGGACGCCAATGCAATAAGACAGATATTTTGAATCTTTTGTAGAGCTTCATCCACCAAATGCACACATCTGTAACTTGACCATGAGGTTAACTGAACCCTGTACAATTTTATTTTCATTGTTATTTCCAGTGACTGTGAATAGGCAGTTTGCTTTTGTCCTTTAGCAAGTCAATGATGTGAAATATTTCAGAGGTCCACTGAGCAGAACTGCGCAAAAATATTTAAAGAAATGACCATATCTTTTTCTGCACCCGGCATGCTGGAGTCCTCTGTGTTCAATGATACACCAACATTAGTGCTTCTTTCTCCAAAGTATTCTGGAGACATAAAACTATCTCAACATCCACAGAAGAAGTGAATCTTCAACCAGGTCAAAGACCAGCAAGTAAGTTGTGAGCAACTTAAAATATTAAGGCAAAGGTAACACAAAACATCATGTTATAGGAAAAATCAGCCGAATCAGCAAACTCGATGAAGTTAGTGTCCACATGCTGCATTTGAAAGAAGCCATGAATGTTGGGTTTAATCTCAATTATTATCCAAGAAGGGTTCACACAATGAAGAACTGTCAGATAGCCCACCACTCTTCACCATCCTATCTTGAACTGCTAAAGGTTAGCAGGAATATTCCAACCTTGTCTGTTCTAAAGGATGAATTTAAATTCTCGTTTTACATGCAGTTTGAGCTGCTTAATTTTCGGGTGCTGTCCTAATGAAAGGGCAAGAAGCTAAAATGAATTAAAAGGAATTATACGGATGTGCTGCTTTGTGCTGCATACACAGCATCAAATAAAACTATGCAACAAGGAACAATTTTTATGTCCTTTTATAAAATTACTTTGATCAGAGCTGCATCTCAATAATGCATTGGCATTAGTAACAGATACACATTGGAATTAACCTAAAGACTGAATGCAAATTGATCCAGTGGGTCCAAGCATACTCCAACCAGACAATAGCCCCAGCCACCAAACAGTTTAAGAACAAGGACTGGATTATGAGAAGAATCAACAGGAACTCATCTTGGAAACTAATAACTACAGAACCTCTGAGCTATGATTCAAGCTGTTTATTATGCTTCTGGTATATGTTCATGCAGAATGCATTTCCTTTTAATTCTTCTTGATAGCTGAGCCTAGTTTTAAGATCTCGTTTATCCTCTTTGAATGTCTGGTTTTGTCAAGCTTGTTTTAAGTTGGAAAATAGAGATTTTGAATGCATTGACCTCAGCAAGGAAGCTTATTGAGTTACAAGTCCTCCTGGCATTCAGATTTTCAGTGGTGACTGCTTTGATCCTCACTGATTTCCAAGTCCACGCAGTGAATTTTCATCTTCGACTGAAGGCCGATAATCTGACAAAGAAAATTACACTTCAACTGCCTGATTTGTTCCCATAGGTCTGCTGTACCTGATTACTGCTCATGAGGTAAAAATGAAAATTAGTCCCATAAGTCTTGGAAAGCCAATTATTCACGAGTTTAATTACTCCAATGTGTATCAAGAGCACTGCTTTGCAAAATGATTTAAAAAAATCAAAACTTATATAGATCGTAGGACCTTGGAGTGTTTTATAGTTATAACTAAAACAATATGCTGAAATTGGGAACACTAGAGACTGCAGATACTGGAATCTGGAGCAACACAAAAGGCGCTGGAGGAACTCAGCGGGTCAGGGAACATCTATGGAGGGAAATGGACAGTCGACGTTTCAGGTTGAGACCCTTCACCTGGACCCACTGAGTTCCTCCAGCACCTTTTGTGTTGCTGAAATTGAGAATACAGTATATCTTGTGTTTCCAGAGTTTATTTTAATAGAAGGTAGGAATTGCAACTCTAATCAAACTTTTAAGCTTATTTCAGTTTCAATATATTAAGATCTCGTTGAAAGTTAATTAACTGCTTCTCAACCATATTTTAGTTGGTTTCCTGTTGATACAGAGCCTTGTATTTCATTCATCTTGGCTCTCTGTATACCTGTGCTCAGTGCTTCAATTACAAAGATCATTGCAATCACAGCATTACAAAGGAATATGTGTAAGTTGCTTGGAGTGCAGCAACTTCGACACTGTCAGTTTCCTTAAGAGTCATGTGTAAGTTCATTGTGTAAATTAAGGGTTCTTAATGAACATGCATTAGTTGTTCATCATTTGCAGGTGTCCTTGTTTTTAAAAAGTCATTACAGATGCAGTAAATCAGACAAGACAGATGTTTCAGAATTAGCTGAATCTCATGATATATTCCTTCCTTTTACTTATCCTTACCTGGGAGTGTGACTAATTCTGATTGCCTCCCATTGGGAAATGATTCCAGTTAATCCTCTGTTATGTTCTTCTGTATGTTGCCATCTCTTGGTCCTTTTCTGAGAAAGGAATGATACCTCCATCCTTAGAGATTATATTGATCAAAGCAAGGTGAATGCTGTCAGGCCAGGATATCTGAAATATCAATACAATTTGTGGGGGATTAATGTCTTATAAACCTCTGTCCAGGACCCCACTGTCCTACTCCAGCTGCTAATGTTTGAAGTACTAAGGGGAAGGGGCTGTTCTTAGCTTATCTTTGCCTTGCATGCAGTGGATTATGTTTGCTGACTCTGATTGGAGACATTTCTAAAGTTTGATACTCTGAC
This sequence comes from Pristis pectinata, assembly GCF_009764475.1. Classification (NCBI taxonomy): domain Eukaryota; kingdom Metazoa; phylum Chordata; class Chondrichthyes; order Rhinopristiformes; family Pristidae; genus Pristis; species Pristis pectinata. The sequence goes on along the minus strand of NC_067415.1, from coordinate 50,263,670 downwards.
CACCAATCATCTGACAAAAGGTGTAGAATTACTGGCATCATATCACATGACATTGGATCATACTTCCGGCCAATGTCATTGGAAGTACCTTATTACAGTAGTTCAGAGCTTTTATTTGCACTTTTGTGCTGCTGCCTGATTCAGTTCAAACAAAAAGAAGCCAAAGGAAAACTGTAGGTAAGGGGAAACTCTGTCTGTTAAGTCCTTTCCAAGCCCCATTTCTCTTCCCCTAGTCCCTATTTCTCAGGCCCCTTCCATAGCACCCTGTCTCCATTCAACATATTAGCCCCAATTTTGTCAGAAATTCAGGCTCCACAGGAATGTCATTTATCAGTGTGTTCGGATTTGGAGCCTAGCTATACATTATTATGTGGGAGTAGTTTCAAAGGCTATTTCATATGTTTCATAATGTACAGTACTTGATACTTGTCCATTTGTTGCTAGAGTCCATTTTGTGGGAGTGCCCATTTATAGACATTGATTATATGCTGCTACCAGAGCACATGATGCTTTGTGTGCCGATTATATCATTCTGAATGGAAAGTTAATCCTTCAGTTCACAACAGAGATGAGCAGTGTCAAATTGTTAGAAATACCATTCTTTGGATAAGATATTAAACCCAGAACTTATTTGCATGTTTAATTGAATGGTAAAAGTGGTGCTGTTCAAAGAACTTAGATTCCCAACATTCCTCTTACAATTAACACCACCAGAAGCAAATTGACTGCTCTTTTATCTCAATACTGTTTGTTTGATCTTTCTGTGCGCAAATCAACTGCCTTTCAATGCAATTTTTGATACATGAAGTATAATGAGACATGGATAAACCCTAAAGGCACGCAGTTGTTTTGCTTTGCCTGTATATGCCCTCAGCACTGTAAGAAGGCAAGTGGTTAAGGTAGGAGATCCATCGAGCATTTTTAAAATATAGGTGACATTTCAAATAATTGAAAGACTTTATACATCAGAAAAGGTTTCAAAAATGGTGGTATGCTAAATGCTGTGCTATATTACTCTGAGCAAAGGCATGATGGAAATAACTGAAGAGTAACAAATAACCATGAGACCTGTGGATCTAGTAAAGGTTGTGTCATTGTACTGCAATGAGCCCATCTGCATTCTGTCTCCCAGTGAATTAAATATGAATATAATCACACCAGGAATTATGAATCTTAACACCTCAAAGGCTGCAGTGAGAGTGATCACAGAGGACTCTCCTACAATGTGTATTTTGCACCTGTTAGATCTCTGAGATAGATACTGCTTGTTTTAATGAAGACACCTATTGTGTAGTAATAATGCTCAGGATGCATCTGGTGGATTAACTCTGAGTCAAAGTCTTCATCACAGTACTGTGATCACCTTTCAGTGTATGCTTAAACAAATCCTCTGGATAGTTCTTCTTAGTCTGAAAGCTGGCTTTTAAGATCTAACTGCTGAGGCAACTAAGGTCAGTGATGATACTGAACCTCTGCTATTGCAATTCTGCATTTTTCTGTCCTTCAACACTGCTCTTTGCTCACCTTTTAAGTGCAATTTTGTGATTCAATTTTGAAACCACTTACCACTCTCCAAATGGCATATTTCTAATGGAAAGTTGATGAATATCAAGTGTGCTCAGATGTTGGTTTTAACTCTGATGAAGAGCTTGGAGCCATTTGGAAGCAGTCTCTGTGTGTGAGAGAGAGAACAGTGCAAGGGACTTTTCCCTTTTCATCATTCACATATTTTGAAAGAAGATACGGTTAGGTTGATTTTCTTGCCATCTAGTTAAAAATGCTGAATTCTGCAAATTACCAAGTCATTTTGTGCCCAAATAATTGCAAACCCTATTGTGATTAAGATACCAATTTAATGTAAAGATACAACCCAGTATCTCTATGACATCCGCAGTTTCATGTTGCCCCATACCTCATGCTGTATACCTAAAGTCAAATTGCTGCTCATTTTGATTTAGGGCCCCTCATATTAGTAAGGATTGTGTACTTGGAGTTTCCACTTTGTCTCATTTCCAATTATTATCTGCCACTTTCTTCCACGGTTTCAACCAAAATATTAATTGATCAACAACATTAATGTGCTTTACACTGTTTCTGACATCCTGCATGGATCTATATTATTTCCACAAGGATTCCATCTCAGTACCATTTCAATGCCAATCCAGTTCTCTCCAGGTCTTGCAGCACCAGACTGTTCATTAATTAATTAATATATAATTAATAGTTTTGTCAAAATTGTGAAGGAAAGTAGCATTTAATAATTGGAACTGAAGCATATTGGTGCTCTACACAATCCTTACAAATATGAGGGAATTTCCATAAGTCATAGCCTTTCTGCATCTGAACTATTCAAAATCTGTTGGAAAAGGAGAAGAAACAATACATCTTTCTGCTTCCAAACGCCTAGATGGAAAAAGGGGTAAAGTTCGCCAATTTGTAATGATGACCACTAACCATGCTATTTTAGACAAATTTAAATAATCATTGTTGGATGACTCTGGTGAGAATAAGGTGGAATTCGGCTGAAAATTATCTCATAAAGCAATATCAAAAAGCCATAATTCAAACCTTTGGAAGTACAGCCTTCAGATCAATGGGACCTTTGTTAAGATAAATTAAGTTACTCTAAATTGCAGGTGAGTAAACTATCAGTTTTAACAAATTACACTCAGAGAAGTGGTAAAGTGTGATGATTTATTGACTTTTAAAGCGAATAAATGTTTTTTTAAATTCTAGATACTGCATACACAATGGTACATTACTGCCAATAGTGCTAGCAACAAGGAAATTTTGTAACATTGCCTTATGTATTTACAGGATTTCGGAACTTGCACATAGATGATCAAATGACCCTTATTCAGTACTCGTGGATGGGCTTGATGGTATTCGCAATGGGATGGCGATCATATAAACACGTCAAAGGAAAAATGCTGTACTTTGCTCCAGACCTGATTTTTAATGAGTGAGTAAATGCATCCTTTCATTTTGTCCTAAATTTATACAAATTTGGTGTAATGATTGTCATGAAACTTCCTGCTGTTTATTTCAGTGCAGCTTGCATATCAGATTATGCTTTGAAGTATGAAGTAATAGTCTTGTTGTTGCAGACTAAATCGAGCCGTTCATGGTTCAGATTGTGATGAACTTTTGTATTTGCTCAGGCAATTGTGGAAGCTTGACTTGAGCTATAGATCAGATTTTAGCACATCTAAGGTCCCGCTGAGTGGGTCACAGGTGTACTGTGCAGTGGAACTGAATGCACTTTGCATCTGACCTACAGCTTTATACCAGGGTGGGTTGACTTGAGAATGGTAGCCCCATTCATTTGAATTGTGCTGCTGACCCTTTGGTAAGAGCAAACCACAGGTAAGTGCTTGAACTATTTTACTTCATTTTATGTTTTCTGTTATTTATTATTGAAGTTTTTTAGTACACCTAAAATGTTAAATAATATTTATTTTTTTAAATATTTGAATCTAATTGCTGAATGCCTTTGATACCAGAAAAAAAATTAAAAACAGTTCAAAGGCTTTGAGAGTGGCAACGGCTGGTGCAGGACCTCAGGATGTGCTGCCTGAGATCTCCTCACAGCCCGGAGCTGATCCCATCACTTGGAGCACTTCTTAGGTGTCAGGGGTCTTCTAATTTGGTGTTCTGCAAATGGAAAATGTAATTCTGGGCTGGCAAACAGGCACCACACGTGACCAGTTGGACAGTGGACCAGATCGATCCCAATCCAACTGTCTGTATCTGAATGGCCATATTGTGTGGGTATATCATACAGATAGAATAGAGGCCCAACCTTGTTATTAAAATTGTTTTCTGTTCACTTTGAGCCATGCACAATCAGTACTTTAGAAGTATGAATAAAACATCTACCATAGGTTGCTTGGAAAAGTTAAAAGAATGAAAGGGCAAAACTATTTCAGAAAGATTGGAAGTAATTTTGAACAAAATTGCCAGCTTTTCCAAATTCCAAATGGAGGAAAAAGAGACAAGTTAAAGGAAAAGGATAGCAAATGATAGTCAAATCCCTTGGATGAATTAAAAAGTATCACTAATTGCTGTCTATCAACCTGTTTTTAATGTATTGCTCATCTGCACTAATCTCCCACACAAACTTATGCTCCTTTCAGTATATTTTATTTGTCTCAGCAAAAGAAGCATGGCAGTTATGAATATCCAGAGTAGGCTTCAGTTGGATAAATTCTAGCTGGTAGAGACCACATATACTTCTAGAATCAGAGTAAAACAATTTGTTAGGAAGTTACCTAAAGCTTTTATATAACACTTAAATTCGTATTGCAGTCCTGGACTTAATAGTTGAGGACAGCATTGACCTCACAAGCCAATAGTAATAATGTTAAAAGTTGGCTTCGGATATCCTTGCTGTAGGTGAAAAGAATATTTTATCTGGCCTCCCAATGAGGGAATTATTCTCTGCAAGTTACAAAAAGGCATGCCAAGATACACAAGTATGATCTTTCTGCCATTTCCATTCCATCTGCTATGAAATTTTTCATGGTGTCCAAGAATCTCATAAATGCTCCTTTTTCAAAGAATAAAATAAACCTGAATTGTATTATTGCCTCAAGACAAATATTAACAGTAACTTTGGAACTATGAAAAAGATACTCTGTATAACAAAACCTCTCTATCTCGATGAGATATGGTAAACATTGCAAACAAATGGCTATAGAAAAGTTTCTTTACACTAACCATTACCCTAGTTACCAATAAAATTTAACACACAAGTTGAGGGCAAGCAAACTTGGAGCAAATACCAAATAATTATGCTAAATAATTATTTACATTATATCTGATACCTTAATAATTATGTCATGACATAGCCAGAAACATCTAGCACAAAATTGCAACTGAAAGTGGGGACAGAACTGGCATTTCTATTGCAATCGTTCTCCTGTCCACTTCACCTCCTGGTGTACCTCAGTACTGATTGTGTTCCTCATTGTTACTACACCTTAAGCTAAGACGAGTCTTATGGTATTAAAGAAACTTCTGCAAAGTCTACTTCAGAAGTCAATTGCCTTTTCTAAACATTTTCCTCGGATGGCTGTTAGTTGTGTTTCTACTGTGAAGCAGGATCCAAGAGAAAAGGGGGAAACTTATTTCATTGCATTACATTACTCAGCCACAATCAACATTTTCCTGCTGCTCTTGACCCCACAGAGACAGTGAAAAAAAAACACAACTTACCTCTTCTGGCCTCATCACAGAAATGGCCAGGCAGTATATTCATTGCCACTTCCTCTTCAAGCTGTCTAATGATAGTTACACTGAGTTCTGAGCACATCATCAAAGGGTTCCATTGGCTTTGGGTTGGTGTTCATGCCACCTGCTCTGAAGAGCAAGTTAAAATATAAATTTGTAGTTCCTGACAACTCCAGGTTAGGTAACTTGCCAATTTTAACAGTAAATGAAAATTTTTAAAAACTGCAGATGCTCGAACTGCGAAATAAAAACAGAAAATGCTGTTAAAACTCAGCAGGTCAGGCAGCATCTGTTACACATTACACAGACTAAAGAACTTAATGTGCTGGTATCTGCCCACATTAAGCCATTTTGACTCTCCCTCTACATCCCTCCCCCACTTCTCTCTACTGAAAACTAGCAATTTCTCTCTTTCCTATTTCTGACAAAGGGTCACAGACCCAAAACATTGACTGTTTTACTTTTCACCTGTTGCCTGACCTGCGGAGTATTTCCAACATTTTATGTTTTTGTTGCCAATTTTAACCATTCTCATCAACAGTTTAACTCATCTCTGCATTAAAAATGCTTCAAATGCCCTTAACTCTGCAGAGTTTCTATTCCGAATAGAATCCTACACATCCGAGCTGTGGAATCTACCACACTTATCACTATGTAACGAGAACACCTAGATTGATGGTTTAATACTGCAACAATGTCTGTGAAAACATTTTCCCACATCCGTCTTCCCGGATCTCATCATTGTTAGGTCTGAAGAAAAAAGAAACAAAATACAGATTCATATGTAATGAGTATTCCTGTACTGCGTCTGGCTATAAATGGAAAGTCACAAAAGTAATCTCTGCACCAGAAGCAGACATTTAGATATCATTTCTAATCAGTAGGAAGTGGTCAAGTATGTAAAATGCCATACCATTTCAGGAAGTTATAACATTTCAGGAGAAAATAATTGTAATTTGGTTTGAGGCCGAAGAGTTACTCTTACAAAATGAACTGCCCAGTCCTGTCCATTCACCCATCCTGGAGTTCTTCCCCTTCAGTTCTATTTCTTCAAATACCTCACAGGAATTTTTGTGTACATTTGAAAATCCCTAGTCCTAGTTATAATACCTACTGTCTTGGAGAAATTTCATATGAGGCAAAAGAAAAATATTGTCAGTGGTCAGTTTTCAAAATTGTTAAATGCTCTCTTGCCTTGTGAGCACAATGAACACCTGACCACTTAAAACATAACGTAATACCGATTTGTGTGTTGAGTTCATAGATTGCAGCATTGTACAGCACAAAAACAAGACTCTTTTGGCCTACATTTTCCATGCCAACCATTTAGCCTGTCTACACTAACCCCATTTGCCCGCATTAGGCCCATATCCCTCTATGTCTTTCTTAACCAATTACCTGTCCAAATTCCTGTTAAACGTTGTAATTGTGTCAATCTCCACCACCTTCTCTGGTAGCTCATTCCAGTATTCACTGTGTGAAAATCTTACCCTCAGACCTTTAAATTTCTTCCCTCTCACCTTAAACCTGTGCCTTATCATTCTAGACTCTGACTATCTATGCTATTTATGCCCTTCATAATGTTATAAACCTCTATGAGGTCACTCCTCAGCCTCCTAAGTTCTAGTGAGAATCAACCCAGCCTATTCAATTTCTCCTTACAACTACACCCTTGATTCCAGGCAACATCCTGGTGAATGTCTTCTGCACTCTCTCTATTGGTACAACATGCTTCCTGTAGTGTGGCGACCAGAACAGTGCACAATACTCTAAGTGCAGTCTAACCAATGCTTTGTACAGCTGCAGCATCATGTTCCAACCCATACTCAATCAGACTATAAAAGCAAGCATACCAAAAGCCTTTTTCACTACCCTTTCCATCTGTGTCACCTCCTTCAGGGAGCTATGGGATTACGTCCTATGGTGTCTCTGTATATCAATGCTTGTAAGGTCCCTGCCACTTATTCTACATGTCCTACCAGAATTTGACTTTCCAAAGTGCATTACCTCACACTTTTCTGGATTAAATTCTATTTGCCACCATCCCACCCAATTTTCTAGCTAATCCATGTCCCACTGTATCCTTAGTGTTCTTCCCTATTCACAATTCCAGCAATTTTTGTGTCATCTGCAAACTTACTAATCATAACACCTACATTCTCATCCAAATCATTTATGTAACAAACAACAAAGGTCCCAGCACCAATCCCTGTGGTACACAACTTGTAGCAGACTTCCAGTCAGAAAATCCACCATTCACTACTACCCTCTGCATCCTATCACCAAGCCAATTTTGGATCCAGTTTACCAACATGCCTCAGATCCCTTGTGCCTTAACCTTGTGGACCAGCCTACCATGCGGACCTTGTCAAAAACTGAACAAAGTTCCATGTAAACCATGTCTACCACTCTACTTGTCCTGCTTAAGCTGATTCAATGAAAGGGTCCAGCTTAGTTTTGCTACCATGTGGCTTAAAGTAAAATAACCTTGAATTTGAACCTGTTTAATTGTCCAACGTGCACATAAAAATCATTTTGGTCTTTTTTTTTAACTCAATTCCTCCTACGTTCAGATAAAGTTGCACCCACTGGGAATTTGAATCAGGGAACTCCAGTCACTAGTAATCACGTCATCAACATGCACAGTTCTCCTTCTGACAGATATTGAAGCAATATTATACAAATATGCTCTTTTAGCTTTAAGTAAAACAAAGAGCAAACCACACAGAAAGATGACAAGCAGACATTGTTAAAATGTCTGGGATGCAAAAGTAAAATTGATGAAAGCGCTCCGTAGGTCAGGCAAAGGGTCTTCGACCTGAAAAGTTGATGTTGTTTCTCTTTCCACAGATGTCTCCTGACCTGCTGAATGTTTCCAGAATTTTATGTTTTTATTTCGGATTTCCAACGCCTAGTTTTTTTTTAAATTTTCACATGTGACTTCTTCCTTCACTGAAACAAAACATTGCTGGATCTTATAGTGTTGCACTGTCAAAATCAGTGTAAAAGTGTGGTGTAGTATCTACAGGCTCAGTGGTGGGGACAACTCACAGCATGGGAGAAGATTAATGATGAGGTGCCAAGGGCAATGTGGCCTGTCTGACTGTGATTCTGTTAAGTGCTTGGAAATGTTGAATAAGCTGCTCTGAAGCAATTAACAGATGAAAGACATTGCTTGTATTTGGTGTGTGTCACATCTTATCAAATTCCAAAGCACATCACTTCAAACTGAATTACTTTTCAAGTGCAGTAACTGTTTTATTTTTGCAAGCAAATGATTTTGTCGATATCCACTCAAAAAGCTGCTGCAAATAACAATGAGAAAAAGACTACTTTATTTGCTTTTGATTGATGTGGTTGACCAAAATAAATGATGTCCAGATAGAGGTCCCTTCTCTACTTTGAATAACATGAATGAAATTTTCATCTAGCTACCTATGTAGATATTCCTGATAATTGCAGCAATAGAGAAGTATCATCTGAGATATTATGCTCAAATCCTGCAGCACACCTTAAAGCAGCAACCTTTTGGACAGAGTGCTTTTACCAAGTTAATCTCACATTTCCATACTTTTCCTGAGAAAAAAGAATGGGCCAGCAATACTTAGGAAATGGTAAGAGGATTCAGAAATGAAAAGACCATCTTGTCTACAAAACCAATCATCTTGCAAATTATGCACATTTTTATGTCTTTGAATGGTAACACTAGCTATACACCAGCCTTTAGCAGCAAATGATCTTACTTCTTAGCTTCTTTAAGTCCTGCCCAGCGCTACAAGTTATGCCAATTCTGGTATGCCAGATAGAAGTTTATGTGTTGTAGTGTGCCCATTTAGTCACACAATCAGAGTTGTTAAAAAACTAGGAGGCCATTGAGTTCATACTGGCTCTATCTAAGAGCAATCTAGCTAGTCCCATGCCCCACCCTCTCCCCAGAACCCTGCAAATTCTTTTCCTTCAGGTACTTACCCAGATCCTTTTTGACTGCTGCAATTACCTCGAACTACGAATACTACCCCTAATAGTGCATTCCAGATCCTAATCATTTGCTGCATACATTTTTTTCTTCATGTCACTTATAATTATTTTGCCAATCACCTTCATTTCGTATTCCCTAGTTCTTAATACTCTTGTCGACAGGAACAGTTTCTCTCTGTCTGCCTGTACCTTTCATGGCTCTAAACACCTCCGTCAGATCCCTTCTCCATTCCATGGAACAAAATCCCAGATTCTTTAATCTATCCATGTAATTAAAACGATTCTTCCCTGGAATCATTTCAGTAAATCTCTTCTGCACTTTCTCTGAACCCTTTCAATTATTGTTAAACTATGGCCATCCCAAACTGGATATAATACTCCAATCATGGCCCAATCAGTGTATTATAAAGGTTCTTCCTGACTTCCTTGCTCTTTTATTCTTAGCCTCTATCCTGTACATTTCTTGGCTACTTTTTCTAACTGCCCTGACACAATAATGCACAACTACCCCTATATTTCATTGTTCTTGTACTCCTTTTAGAACTCCCCCCCCCACCCGCTGATATTGTCTTTTCTCATTTTTCCCACCAACATGTGACATTCTGCATTTCTCAGTATTAGATTTTGTCTGCCACCAGTCGAACATTTCACCAGCTTGTCCATCTCTCCCTGACATGGACCAGGGCAGAATGACAGTCACTTGAACAAAGATGAATTAATTTTGAGAAAAGCTGAATGTATTTGTTAAAGGCAAATTATGTCTAACTAGCTTCATAAGAATTTTATGATGACGTAACAGAGAGAGTTGATGGGGCAGGTGCTGTTGATGTAATACATATGACCTATATGCGGCACTTTATCAAAGACCTTTAGTGGAGTCCATACATACCACATCATCTGCATTTACCTCAACTCTCACAGTCCACGAGGTTTTGTGTCCCTGTACACCCAAGTCCAAGTCATTAATATTTACTCAGTGGTCATGGAACCAACCCCTAAGGAATTCCACTGAACAATTTCCCTTTAGTCCAGAAAATAAATTCCCTCTTTCTTTTTACTTGGGCAATTGTCTATCCACATTGTTCCAGCTTCTTTTTACTCTGTGACCTTCAATCTTGAGGACAAGCCCAACAAGTGGACTTCCAAAAGGCATTTTGGAAGTCTACTTGCCGCATTTCAATGTTGTTTCTCATCTACTATCTTTGTTACTTCTTCTAAAACTCTTTCAGTTTGAACACCGAGGTCACAGCTTCATTAAACACCTGTAGACTTCACTGGAGTCCCTCTCCTCTTCCCAACCTGCCTTTCCTGAACACATTAGATTGGGAGTGTACTCAACATTTGACCTGATCTGACCTGAATTCACTTGTATCTGTTGCTTAATCTGATTCCACTTATCACCTTCATTACTTAACAGATTCCAGAATCTGCAGCCTTTTGTTGTCTCAACATCATCTTTCAGCCTCTGTCTCTTTCTCCCCCTAGCTGGCTCCATCTGCCCATCCACCTCTCCTCACCTGGTTCCACCTTTCGCCTGCCAGCTCTGGCCTCACACCTCCCATCATCTCTTTGTATAGGCTATCTCCCCTCTACACGCTCAGTCCCGATGCAGGATCTCGACCTGAAACGTTCAATGTCCCTCTGCCTCCACAGATGTTGCCTGACCCATTGAGTTGCTCCAGCAGTTTTTTGCTCCAGATTTCAGCATCTGCAGTCTCTTATGTCTCCAAGATTACTCACTCACCCGACCTTGTATCATGGTACAGACTCCATACCAAAGCATTTGAATGAAATACTTTCAAGACTTGAAGAGACAGCCTACCTCCAAAAGGAATCTCTGTCACCTTCCCTAGAAAAGCTGGGAAAATCAGAGGGTTAAGCAGATATCCCTTTCTGTCAGAGATGATTCTTCCATCACTTTCACAGAGAGTAATTAGCAATGGGAATGAGTGCTGTGTTTTTCCCTGTTGCACATTTTCTCAGAGTTACTGTTAGACAATCATGGCTAACTATCTCCATCTGAGTTACAAATGGAAAGTTAATTCCATTCCATCAATGTGAAGCTGGTCTTCAAAGGCACAAATTTATGCATATGAAAGCCTGCTACCCTCATGATAGTAATGAAACCTTCATCATGCAGCCACCTTTGGTGCTCTCATTTGAAAGGGCTCTAAGTTTGGTGTGTGGCTCCTGGGAACAAATATTCTCTCTACAGTCCTGGGTCATGTCCAACTAGAAAGGAGCATGAACAATAGATGTAGAGTGTATGATTGAAGTTTGTGCAGTCACTACACAAAGTAGTAGTATTCAAATAAATGTTTGAATGGTATGGCAAATGGTGGGTATAGTAGAAATCTTCAAATGTCTGTGATCATTGTTGGACATAACCTTAGAGCAAACAATAAAACTCCAACGCTCTGACATCCTCAGGACATTGGTGGTACCAGATTGTCCCTGGTGGGTTTACAGGGACCATAGTTAATTCCTCAAAAGAAATACACTTCCATCCGCTCTCTCTCCACACTGCCATATTATGTGGTCTCAGAAAATCTTGAAATCTGAAAAAGTCAAACTCAGCTTTAATATAGTCAAAAGCTCTTAACAAGCTGGTGACTTTCTTCACATCCAACTCAGCAACCCTACCATGTTCCCTGCACGCTGACTAACCTTCACAGGGAGTAAACGGGAATGACTGAAATGCCATGAAAGCAGCTTTACACATGGTTTGCTCCACGTATAGATGATGCAGAGCACAACTGCCACCTGGGTAAAAAGTATCCTTAAATTACATGGGAACTTGGGAAAGTAAAAAGGCCCAGAACTTCCTGGCTGGAAGACTAAGCAACTGGTTATCATTATTTTTCCGTTGGAATGAAGGTTGGGGAAGATCAAAGTTGGGAGCAGTGTGCGTATTGTATGTGAAGATTACTTGGGTGATTTTCTCTTTCAGGCAACGAATGCAGAAGTCAGCAATGTATGATCTGTGTATAGCTATGCGTCAAATCTCACAAGAATTTATTCATCTTCAAGTGACTCATGAGGAATTCTTATGCATGAAAACCTTAATACTCCTTAATACAAGTAAGTGCAAATACACTGCAAAGCTGAACAACCAGCATTAAAATTACATGATGAACTCTATATTGGAATGGATTCTCCTGAACTTCATATATCCTGTGAATTATTTTCTGGTTAAGTCTTTAAAAGTGCTCTGCTATAATGCCCTTTTGACTGTTTATCTATCAACTTAGCTTCAGAGATTTGTCATATTATTGTCAATTATCCTTGATTTCTAAGCATTTTAAACTATCTCGGTTGCACTTTTAACCTAAGAACTGTGAAAATCTCAAGATAAAAAGCCACAGCAAATGCAATGACTTCTTATTCTTTGACTGTGCTGTTGGGTAGAGTTGATTGAACTCTTGGCTTAAAGAAGATCTGTTGTCTGTTGTGATTATTGCCTATTTAAGGAAATCCCATAAAAAGAATTCTTATTGGAGAAATCAGATACTTGGTCTTGTCCAAATTCCATGGAAACCAGCCAGGTCTGGCATCAGATTTATATTGGGGCCACACAGCTATGAAAAGCTGTAGGTCTTAGTAATGATTATCAACACATTGCTGCCCAGTCATCACCTAAAGCAAGTAGCCTCCCACCGCTGCATATCACTAAAGTGAAGCCATGCAACTTAACTCTTAATTAATAGATATCTTTTAAACATGTACATTTGTTAAGTGCTAAAAGAAGTCAATTTTTATCTCAGATGCTCATTGTGAGATAAAGGGGACTAGAAATGTGATACTAGTCTTAAAGTATCAGATGTGCTCCCACTATCTTTAGAGTTTCAGATCCCTCTCATCTGGAGTGCTGAACAAAAAGAGGCTGCCAACTGACTGCCTCGTTATTTGCATCAGCTAAGTGCTTCTATGACAACTTTGTGGGCCTTATGATAGATCTCTGAGGCAATACAACAATAACGTTAAATGTTTCTTTCAATTGAAAGCATTTAATTCAGTTGATTTAATTTGGGAAAAGGAAAATCTCCCAAGAACAATTGTAATGTATTAAATGGTATTATTTATGCCAAGAAATTCTAAATTGCATAAATGAAAACAGACATTCGGTGGAAAAGAAACTAAGTGGAATGGATTAAAAGGAAGATTCAAATAAAGACAATTCAAAAGTTTTGCTGTGGAAAGCAGGAAGGGAAGGGGGATGACATGGAAGAAATGGAAAAGTACTCTGGATAGGAATGACTCCTGAGGGGTAGAACTGTCATAGGTGAGTGAAAGATGCAAACAAGCATTTAAAGCTGAAGGAGAATGCTGAACATTTAAAACTGTCAATATAAATTTTAAATTGATTTGTAGGAGCTCCAGCTAATGAAGCCTGGGGAGGAGCACGGTAACTGAAGTCATCAGGCTGTCAGCAGGCAATAGCTAATGTAGCCCCATTCTACAACTGGTGGGGCTGCTAGTAAAATGGAAGCAGGATAGTCAATCAGGACAGGTTTTGTAAAGTCACCCCTTTAGGTACAAGGTAAAGTAAGATTCCACTAAAATCACTCAATTCTGAACCTAACATTACCTTTAGCATTCGTGTGCATGTCGACCTACACAAGACAACAGGGTATCTCATTTTACATATCTGTGTCAATCAGTCAAATTTGTGCCTTGGTCACTCATAGTAACTAGGTGCAAAAATACTGCCAGCAGTTGCATTTACCTCTGCATATACAATTCTGCTAAATCAACAGGCTCAGGGGCAGCACAGTGACGCAGTTAGTAGATCTAATGCCTCACAGTGTCAGAGAGAAGGGTTCAGTCCTGACTTTGGGTGCTGTCTGTGTGGAGTTTACATGCTCTACCAGTGAATTGCGTTGATTTAGTCCATGTGCACCGGTTTCCAACCACATCACAAAATGTGCAGGCTGATAGGTAAGTTGGCAAATGGAGATTGCCCATAGTGTGTAGGTGAGTGGTAGAATCTGGGGGGAGCTGATGACAATGTGGGTTGATAAAGACAAATGGGATTAACGTAGTGTAAATTGGGTGGTTGATGGCTAGCACGGGTCGGGTTGACTGAAGGTCCTGTTTCCGTGCTGTGTGACTCTAGGACTCTCTATGAGAACCAGATGTGTAGAGGTGAGAACAATATGGAGAAGGCCAATACTTTGTATGCTTTTATAATAACCAAAGTCACATTTCTCCCCCAGAATTATGTCAAAACAATATGGATTTATCTTTTTGTAAACCTGGAGTTCTAAGGTATCATTGCAATCATTGTTCACTTGTTAAGATGATTCACCATTGGGAAAGAACTCAAACTGGGTAACACAGTGGTGTAACTCGAAGGGCTGCTGCCTCACAGCTCCAGTCGTTCAATCCTGATCTCCAGTACTGCCTTTGTGGAGTTTGCCTGTTCTCCCTGTGACCACTTGGGTTTCCTGCAGGTGCTCTGCTTTCCTCCCACATCCCAAAGACAAGTGGATTGACACAATTGTAATTTGCCCCTATGTGTAAGTGAGTGGTAGAATATCGCAGGAGTTGATTGGAATGTGGTGAGAATAAAAAATGGGATTGGTGTAGGTTTAGTGGACGCCAATGGGGACTCAATGAGGCATAGGACCTGATTCTGTGCTCTGTGACTCCATGATGATATACTCATATACAGCCACAGTGACAGGGTGTCAATGTACCTGCCATATAGGATGGATGCAGCATGCAGCCAGCACTAACCACACTGTCAAGCAGCTACACACCTTAGCAGGAGGTACAATATTTGAAAACTGCCCTGCTTTACATGAAAACAGTCCTTGCTGTTAAGGAGCAGTGCCCTGTGATTGCAGCAGGTGGGAGATTTCAGTCAAGGTACAGAAGGTCATATTTCTAACGCACTGCACCTCAGTGAGGTTCAAGGAAGATGTCAGCTTCCTCATCTGGCGTTTTGTCCCTCTCCTTGCATCCCCTTTTCATTCTCCCAGCCATGCTCTGTTCCTAAGGAAATGCATACTATCGGAGCCATGTGTGGGAGCAACTGGTTTGCACAGAAGCCTTGAAGTAAGAACAAAGCTCACTAGTGCCTGGCAGACCTCTCACTGTATACTTTATTAGCATTAAAGAGCTGTAGAAAGCACCAAACATTTGTACAGCCATCATTACAATCTACCTATTCTGCATAGTTCTGGCAATCATTAGCCATTTGTGCCCAAATGCCCTGACTAATATGGCACCCTGTGTGACAGAGCCTGTAAATTTACACACATATAGTTGTTGTGATTCTTTGATCAAAAAGCACCATGGTACAATTCCAAATTTGTTCCCCTTGCATCTTTTACCCAGCACCCCAAAAGTTGTACATTTGAAATGACAATTGTTCTGTTTGGTTTGACTGTTAAAAATGGACATTGTTCCACATGCTGAATAGGTTTGCAAACCTCGTCACTTTTATTCATTATGATTTACACTTTGACTCAGTGGACTGATTGACCTCTATCTGTGCTGCAACAATTCTATGATTCTGTATTTAAAGATACAGATTTTTTTAAATGCAGAAATACTCAACAGACCAAACAGTATCTATAGAAAGAGATACAGAGTTAATGTTTCATCAGAAAAGGACATCATCCTGAAATGTTACCTCTTTCTTTTCACCAGTGCTGCCTGATCAGCTGAATATTTGCAGAAATTCCTTCTTGATTTCAGATTTCCACCATCTGCAGTATTTCATTTCCATTTGTGATTGTTTTGCTTAACTTTGTAAGTTACTATTGTACAATCTTTTGGGCCAAGAATTATCATTTGGACAATGCAGTCTGGTTCAAAAAAATTATTAGTTGATAAGTGGAGAATGTTATTTTCCTTAAAAAATTCATCATTCTCATGATTGGTACATTCCAGGTCCATAAGATCGCTCATGTTTCTAGCAAATAGAGGCTAGGGAAACACTTAAATTCCAATTTATCTCCATGAAATCTGATCTTGCATCAAGAAAGGGTTCTCTGAATGTGTTGATATTTCTATCAGTGTCTTGGAACCAAAGGGAATCTCAAAATTGGAGAAGCAAAACTATTGGTAGGCCGTAGGTGTGAAACCTAAAGAAGAGCAATTATTTAATTTTCCTCCTTCCAGTCTCAGTTTTATATGGCTTATGGAAGACAAGTCCTTTTTTACTCTTTTTACTTGCTGGTTGTGCAAAGTATCCTGTAGAATCATCGAGAAACACAGCACAGAAACAGATCCTTCAGCCCACATGCCAACAATCAGCCACCCATTTATACTAATCCTATATCAATCCCATATTTTTTATTCTCATATTCTCATGAACCCACCCCCTCCCTCCCACACTCCCACAGTCCTACCACTCACCTACAAACGAGGGCAATTTATAGTGAGCAAAAAACCTAACAAGCCTCACACCTATGGGATATGGGAGAAAACCGGAGCACCCAGAGGAAACCCATGCAAACTCCTCACAGACAGCGCCCAAGGTCAGAATTGAACTCGGGTCTCTAGCGCTGTGAGGCAGCAGATCGACCATTCCCTGTGCCGCCCAATCCTCCCAGTTGTAGAGAATAGAATAGCTCATAAGCAGCGCATGAAATAAAGAATTTTCTCAGTTCCCCATGTAAAAGGAATAGTCTTTACTATTGACCAATGTGGTATTTGGGTTCCTGAGAGACCACCAACCTTTGTCCGATAAACATGAAATAAAATGATCAAGGCTAGTAATCTATACAATAAAATCTACACAATGTTGTACATTTGCAATAGGTGGTGTCATAGACAGTGAAGATGGTTATCAGGAATTACAGAGGGATCTTGATCAGCTGGGTAAGTGGGCCAGGGAATGGAAAATGGAGTTTAATTCAGATAAGTGTGAAGTGTTGCCTTTTGGGAAGACAAATGAGGGTAGCACTTTCACAGTGAACGGTAGGGTCCTGGGGAGTGTTGTAGAACAGAGGGACCTACGAGTACAAGAACATGGTTCCCTGAAAGTGGTGTCAGAGGTAGGCAGGGTGGTGAAGAAGGCTTTTGGCACGATGGCCCTCATCAGTCAGGACATTGAGTATAGAAGTTGGGATGTTATGAAGAGGATAGGTAAGCGAAGATTTCATCTCCTGATGTCAAGGGAGTAGATTTTCACATGAGTCATACTATTTTTAAAGTGTTGCAGTGTTAAAGCAGTCTGGTCTTTCCTAACCATTATGACATCTGGCAGAAATACTACATCTGTCATGAAATAATGAAAGACAAAAAAAAATCATCAAAAAAAGTTGTCCGATCTCTGCATGCCCTACTTGGAACCAAGTTCTCTGGATACTTGGATCAGCAGACTTCCTTCAGGTCTGGCCCTAACTCATTGCTGTTCCCCTGGGGCCTGTTGTTGAGCAGTGGTCTACTGGCTCAGTGATGCAAACATCTCTATCTTTCAGCAAGCCTTGTTACTGGTCTTCTTGAGATCTCCATTGTAATGATATATGTTCTGGGAAGAGGTGTGTGTCCACTCATCACTCCCTTCTGCCATATCTGGTATCGTTCTAGTGTGGTCTTTATCCTCACTATGTCCCAAACAGGTCTTTAGCTTCTCTATTATGAGTGGTAAATCTCTTGAATTCTCTAGCCTGGAAGGTCATGGTGGTGAGATCATTGGAGGTATAAATGTTTGGTAGATCTGGAAATTGAGGGCTTTGGGAAACAGCCTATAGAGCGGGCAGCGTCGGAGCGGGCAGCGGAGTGAGTGGGAGCAGAGTGTTCTGGGCTTTGGCTCAAGGGGCTTCGGCGTGAAGGGGCAAGGAGGGTAAGTAGCTGGTAAGTAGGTAAAGGCAAGGTTTACCTGTTGTTCATTATAGATTTGTAGGTGGGACTAACTAGGGAAAAAAGAAAGGTAGTCAGATGGAGGACATGGTCATATGCTGCACCTGTTTGATGTGGGAACTCGTGGACCTTGCTGCGGTCCAAGATGGCCACATCTGCAGTAAGAGCTTGAGGCTGGATGAACTTCGGCTCAGAGTTGATGAGCTGGAGTCGCAGCTACAAACACTGCGCAGCATAAGGGAGGGAGAGAGTTATGTAGACACGGTCCATCAGTTGACAGTCACCCCCCTTAGAGCAGGTACATCTGAGGTTCAGGAGGCAAATAGAATGGTGACTGTCAGGGGAGGGAAGAGGAAGAAGAAGTCAGGCAGGCAGACAGAGCAGGGAACCCCGGAGGCTGTTCCCCTCAGTAACAAGTTTTCTGCCTTGGAAGCTGTTGAGGGGGATGACCTGCAGGGGCCTAGCTGCAGTTACCAGGTCTCTGGCACTGGGACTGGTACTGCTGCTCAGAAGGGAAGGGTGGGAAAGAGACATGCGGTAGTGATAGGGGACTCGATAGTCAGGGAAACAGATAGGAGGTTCTGTGGCAGTGAGCATGAATCCCGGATGGTATGTTGCCTCCCAGGTGCCAGGGTCCGGGATGTCACTGATTGGGTCCACAGGATTGTTGAGCGGGAGGGAGAGCAGCCAGAAGTTGTGGTCCATGTTGGCATCAACGACATAGGTAGGAAGGGGGATGAGGTCCTGAAGAGTGAGTTCAGGGAGCTAGGCAGAAAATTGAGGAACAGGACCTCAAGGGTAGCAATCTCTGGATTGCTGCCAGTGCCACGTGATAGTGAAGGCAGGAATAGGAGGAGGTGGCAGATAAATGCATGGCTGAGAAGCTGGTGCAGGAGGGAGGGTTTTAGATTTCTGGATCATTGGGATCTCTTCTTGGGAAGGTGGGACCTGTACAGAGAGGATGGGTTACACCCGAACCAGAAGGGGGCCAATATCCTTGTGGCGAGATTTGCTAGGGTGGTTCGGGAGGGTTTAAACTAGTTTGTGAGGGGGAAGGGAACCGGAGGAGTAGGTCAGAGGAAGAAGGGGATGGGGAAAAGTTAGATCAAACAGGTAGAGAGGCTTTGGGGAAGGAGAAGCAGAATACAGGCTATAAAAGTAGTAAGGTAGATGGACTGAAGTGTGTTTACTTAAATGCAAGAAGTGTCAGGAATAAGGGGGATGAACTGAGGGCTTGGATAAGTATGGGGGACTATGATATCGTGGCTATTACTGAGACATGGCTGACATCAGGAGAGGAGTGGATATTGAATATTCCTGGTTTTTGGTGTTTTAAGAGGGATAGGGAAGGGGGGAGAAGAGAAGGAGGGGTGGCGATACTGGTCAGGGACACGGTTACGGCTGTGGAAAAAAGGCTGTGGAAAAGATGGATGTTGTAGAAAGATCATCTCTAGAGTCCGTATGGGTGGAATTAAGGAACAAGAAAGGAGCAGTTACTCTACTAGGAGTATTCTATAGGCCCCCCGGTAGCAGTAGAGATATAGTGGAGCAGATTGGTAGGCAGTGTTTGGAGAGAAGCAAAAATAACAGGGTTGTTACAATGGGAGACTTCAACTTCCCAAATATAGACTGGAACCTGCTTAGTGCCAAAGGTTTAGATGGGATGGAATTTGTTAAATGTGTCCAGGAGGGATTCCTGATGCAGTATGTCGACAGGCCGACTAGAGGGAATGCCATGTTAGATCTAGTTTTAGGAAATGAACCGGGACAGGTGAAGGATCTATTGGTGGGTGAGCATTTGGGGGACAGTGACCATTGCTCCATAACCTTTAAAATTGTCATGGACAGGGACAGGTGCAGAGAGGACAAGAGGATTTTTAATTGGGGAAGGGCGAACTATGAGGCTATAAGGAGAGAACTTGGGAGTGTAAATTGGGATGTCCGTTTTGAAGGAAAATGTACCATGGAGATGTGGTCGATATTCAGGGATCTTATGCAGGATGTTAGGGATAAATATGTCCCGGTGAGGCAGAGAAGGAATGGCAGGGTGAAGGAACCGTGGATGATGAGAGAGGTGGAACGACTTGTTAGGGAGAAGAAGGTAGCGTACATGAGGTATAAGCAGCAAGGTTCAGACAGGGCCCGTGAGGAATATAGAGTAGCGAGGAAGGAACTTAAGAAAGGGCTGAGGAGAGCTAGAAGGGGACATGAAAAGGCATTGGCTAGTAGGGTTAAGGAAAATCCCAAGGCCTTTTTCAAGTACGTGAAGGGTAGGAGGATGGCTAGGGTAAAGGTAGGTCCGATTAAGGACAAAGGTGGGAGAATTTGCCTGGAGGCGGCGGAAGTGGGAGAAGTTCTCAATGAGTACTTCTCTTCGGTATTCACCAGGGAGAGGGGTCTTGATGACGCGGAAGGGAGTGCTGGTAGGGGTAATGTTCTCGAGGTTGTAGATATCAAGAGAGAGGATGTGTTGAAGTTGTTAAATAATATTAAGACAGATAAATCTCCAGGGCCTGACGGGATTTTCCCCAGGCTGCTTCGAGAGGCTAGGGAGGAGGTTGTTGAACCGCTGGAAAGGATCTTTGAGTCCTCGTTGTCCACGGGGATGGTGCCAGAGGATTGGAGGGTTGCGAATGTTGTCCCCTTGTTCAAAAAAGGTAATAGGGATAGGCCATGGAATTATAGACCGGTGAGTCTCACGTCTGTGGTGGGTAAGCTGTTAGAAAGGATTCTAAGGGATAGGATTTATGAACACCTAGAGAATCTGGACTGATTAGGGACAGCCAGCATGGCTTTGTGAAGGGAAGATCTTGCCTCACAAGCCTGGTAGAGTTCTTTGAGGAGGTGACCAGGAAGATTGATGAGGGTAGTGCGGTGGATGTGGTTTACATGGATTTTAGTAAGGCTTTTGATAAGGTTCCTCATGGTAGGCTTCTTCAGAAGGTCAGAGGCCAAGGGATCCAGGGAAGCTTGGCTGTGTGGATTAGGAATTGGCTTGCATGTAGAAAGCAGAGGGTTGTGGTGGAAGGAGTGCCCTCGGATTGGAGGGCAGTCTCTAGTGGTGTCCCGCAGGGATCAGTTCTGGGACCTCTAGTTTTTGTGATATTTATAGATGACTTAGATGAGGGGGCGGAGGGCTGGGTTAGTAAGTTTGCGGACGACACTAAGATCGACAGTGTTGTGGATAGTGTGGAAGGCTGTCGGAGCTTACAGAGGGATATTGATAGGATGCAGAGCTGGGCTGAGAAGTGGCAGATGGAGTTCAATCCAGAGAAGTGTGAGGTGGTACACTTTGGAAGGACAAACTCCAGGGCAGAGTACTGGGTAAATGGCAAGGTACTTGGCAGTGTGGAGGAGCAGAGGGATCTGGGGGTTCATATTCACAGTTCATTGAAAGTTGCCTCACAGGTGGAAAGAGCAGTTAAGAAGGCCAATGGGATGTTGGCTTTTATAAGTCGCGGGATGAGTTTAAGAGCCACGAGGTGGTGATGCAGCTTTACAAAACTCTAGTTAGGCCACACTTAGAGTATTGTGTTCAGTTCTGGTCGCCTCATTATAGGAAGGATGTGGAGGCGTTGGAGAGGGTGCAGAGGAGATTTACCAGGATGCTGCCTGCATTAGAGAGTATTGAATATGAGGAGAGGCTTAAGGTGCTAGGGTTTAGTCACTGGAAAGGAGGAGGATGAGAGGAGACGTGATAGAGGTATATAAAATATTGAGAGGAATAGATAGAGTAGACAGTCAGCGCCTCCTTCCCAGGGCACCAATGCTCAAGACGAGAGGGCATGGCTTTAAAGTTATGGGTGGGAGGTTCAGGGGAGATGTCAGGGGGAGGTTTTTCACCCAGAGAGTGGTTGGTGCATGGAATGCACTGCCTGGGGTGGTGCTGGAGGCAGATACATTGGACAGGTTCAAGAGCTTGTTGGATAGGCATATGGAGGAATGTGAGATGGAGGGATATGCAGGAGGAAGGGGTTAGGTAGTGTGAGGGTGGTTTGATGGATGGCACAACATGGTGGGCCGAAGGGCCTGTTTTGTGCTGTATGGTTCTATGGAACTGGCACGGAAGAGGGGTGACTATCTGTGGCATATTGTATTGTGGAGCAGTCTTAAAGGGACAGATGGCCTACTGCTGTTCCTATTTTCTTGAGTTCTTCTTGTGTTCTTGTGGTGTAGAAGTGAGCCTTTCTCTTTTGACTACCTCCGATTGTTTTCTTCCTGACAGCCTTATTGTTGATTGTAGAGTCCTGGTTTTTCTAGTATACTGTGCTCACATATTTTAACCATATGGACAAGAACTTATTCAGGTAGTTTACAAATCCCAGAAAGTATTACACTCCCAGACTTATCATTTCCTTTGCCTTGACGTTTAGGACGGCATAGTGGTTCAGCTGAAAATTACCCCTTGTGGGTCAGTGGTTGGTGGAATCTAGGAGGGCAGTGATGCGAAATTAGGGAGAATAAAAAACAGGATTAATGTAGGATTAGTGTAAATGGGTGCTTATTGGTCAGTGTAGTCTTGGTGGGCTGAAGGGCCTATTTCTCCACTGTTTCTCTCTGTAACTCAATGACTCCATGCTGGATCGGGCATCAGGCCAAATCTGGTGATTAAGCAACCCATGCTGGCGATTTCTGTCATTTTGAAATTCAGATTTTTGCTCGTTCAACATTAGTTGCATCACTCTGCATTAGCTCATCAAGGCTTTAGATTTCACTTGTGGTTTAACTCTGCCTCTTTCACAGTTTCTCCTCCTCCAAAGACCAATATGTCAGCTCAAATTGTCTTTTCCTGACTAGGACTTTCAAGTGCAAAGCCAATCTTTGCATTTCTGTTTGCACTTTTCCAGTGTTAACTCTATTTCAGATAGTACAGGTTGTTCCCTCAGGCTGGATTCCATAGACAATCCCCCCACCATGATTCTCTTCTTCCCTTTCCTAGTCTATCTCTTTTTTCTACCTTTTTTTTCCTTTCGCTCCTTACCTTTGACCCATCCCCCAGTGGATCTGCTCTTCCCTCCTACCCCACACCTGTCTATCACTATCTCTTACCTGCATCTACCTATCACCACCTTGTGCCCACCCCGCCTCCCCTCTTTTGTCCACCTATCACTGCTCTGCTTTTCCTTCCTATATATTGGGCTTCCTCTTTTCCAATCTTCAGTCCTGAAGAAGGGTCCTGATCTGAAACGTTGACTGCCTGCTTTTCTCCACAGATACTGTCCGGCCTCTGAGTTCCTCCAGCATCTTGTTGTTTTTTCATCTAGATTCCAGCATCTGCAGTCCCTTGTTTCTCCATTCTCTGATGAGTGAGTGCTTCAGTGCTGTGAAATTGCAATTATCTGCAATTGTCTTATCTCCATTCAGTAATTATCAAAGGATTCTCCATGCTGCTGGTTGCATAGAAAGAAGCTGTGATTTCTAGGTGGGCTGCAATATGCTCGTAATGCAATCTCCATGATCTCACTTGAGGTCTTTATGGTATAGTATAATTCTAATAACCATTGAGATACAAGAACATCTTTACATCCATTTGCTCTGGTTTATGTGCCATAGCCTTATCAATACACAGTGTGAACTCTTCCTTCTGCAGTCTCTATTCTTTAAAAGAGTTATTTGCCCAGAAATCCAGCAGCTTGGCTGTCTGTTTGCTTCATCAAATACTCTCAATCCAAGTATCAACACAGATGTGAGGGATTGTGCCCAGTGTTCAACCCTCTGATTCAGGTATGGTATCTCTATTGTTCATTCATTCACTAAGGTACTAGAAATAGTAATTCAAACTAACAACAATGGTACCATTAAATAAAAGTAAAGGTTACAGTATCAGGGAGCATTTTCCACAGTGGCAAACAAACTTTCTGATGTTCCACACTAAAAAAAGTTGCAACACAGATGGCAGTAAGTCATGTGATAAAATCCTTAAAGAGGTACAGCCTTAAAACAGCAATGATTGTTCCCAAACACAAATACATGATACATATCTTATTGATCACTATAGAAGTGAAATAGGTATTCAATGGAAGGATGAAAATTAGTTTCCCCACCTGGTATTCCAGAGCACCCTATATAGTATCACCACCAGGTCAAAGTCAAAGCCTGTGTGATAACTGGCATGCAACAGCTCCACCACATTAAAAGAAACCAGACACAAGCAACTTCCACTCCACAATGTCATGTTTGAGACCTGGAAGTCAGGACTCTCATGGACAACACCAACAGACACTTTGACATTGCTGCATTGAACGAGACACAATGCGCAGGAGATAACCAGTTTAAAGAACAAGGCAGAGGGTGCACCCTCTCCTGGAGGGGCAAACTGGAAGAAAAACACTGTCTTAACAGAGAGAGTATCACCATCAAAAAATGAGCTGGTCCACCATCTCAACAACTATTACTGCAAAATTAGTGGACACCCTATTCCTCAGGAACACAGTTAGGCCCTGTGTAAGTACTGGAAGGAGAAAACCAGCTCACAAACTATCCATCTGCCAGCTCTAACAACAACCACCAGCCTCATCTATGGAAGAGCCTAATGCTCTCATATTGGCCTCACTGGCCACTAAGAACCCATAAAACTGGAGCAAAAGAAAGGCATCCTTCATCCCAAGGGACTGTCTAAGCAGAAGAAGGTGGCAACCAAGTTTAGCACTGTGTAGAGTCCTCAAAACTGAGAAACCCCTAAAAAAATATAATAAACCTTGAAAAGGCTTACAGAGTAAGGTAACGCAATGATACCACAAAGCAGTTAAAGAGGCTAAATATGCATTCTGTGAACTGTTACCTGGTAACCTTAATATCTTTTAATTACCCAAACATGCAAACCTCTCTCATTATTGTTCCTTCAAAGCAGGATACACATTCAAGCTTTAGCTTACAACTGACCTCCTTAACCCACTGTCCTCTTAACAGGAATTCTCACAGAAAATTATTGTAATGCAACACAACTGCAAGACATGGACACTACTAACATGAAAGTTGTGGTGCTGGGCCTCTCTAAAAACTATTTTGCTTGTAAGGCATACCACTATCGCTGGACCCAGACTGGTGAGGAACCAGGAGCTCTTGTCTTCAAGTAAGGAGGCCACCCCTGGCCTCCTTGCTTAAAAGACTATTAACCAAAGGCTCTTAAGCTTAAGTCCAATATAATCATTAAATGAAGACATGGCTACTATTTTAAAACCATTTCACACAGTGATTCACCAAGAGTGCTGAAAGTGGCTCTCAGAGTCAGCTTCCCAATATTTTCCTCTTCTCCTGTTGGCCTGAAAAAGCGGTGATAGTCATGACCCAAAAGAAGCTGACACTATGCTGCAGCTGGCATTCCCCATACCAAATTGTCAAGTAATAACAATAACGTCCAATTATGCAATGACTTTCGAAGATCTTTGCTGGCCTTGATCAGACACTAAAGCAAAGAATTTAATACAATCCACAACGCAGAAACAGGCTATTAGGCTTACTTCCCCGTGTTGGTGCTTGAGTCTATTCCACCATTCAATAATATAATGGTTTATTTGGTATTGGCCTCACATCCACTCTCCTGTCCAATCCCCACAACCCCTGATTTTTTCCAACAGTCCTTGAACATAATTAATGACTTAACCTCTGCAGCTCTCTGGGACAGAGAGTTCCAAACAGTGACAACTCTCTAAGGAATTCTTCCCCATTGGTCCTGACATGGGGTCTTGACCTGAAACATCAACCATCCCTTTGCCTCCACAGATGCTGCTTGACCCGCTGAGTTCCTCCAGCAGTTTTATATTTGCTCCAGATTCCAGCATCTGCAGTCTCCTGTGCCTCCCCACCTCTTAAATGAACAACCCCTTTGTCCTGAGGCTCTGCCCCTTAGTTCTAGGTTCCCTCGCCAAAGGTAATAACCTCTGACTATCTGCCATGTCAAACCCCACTCCCCAAGGCCAAAATCATCTTTCTTTCTTCTCAACTCCAGAATAGACACAATCTGCTTACTGTCTTCTGAGGCAATACCTTCATATTAGGAATTAATTCAGTGAACCTTCTCTGCACTTCATCCCAGGCAAATATATCATCCTTGAAATAAGGAGACTAATACTATTATCAGTTCTTTTAGTATTCTCTTACCAAGGTCCTGTACAATTCTATAAAACCTCTTTATTTTTGTTCTCCAAGCTCCTTGCAATAAACCCTTCCTGATACATCCCAACCTGCCACCACATCACTTTGTTCATGAATCAAGGCTGAACATTAATACTATTTGCTGCAATCGCTCAACATGGGAGCAAGGGCTACGTTCTCATTGTGTAAAATTTCTCTTAAATTCTGTATTTGATCCAAGATCAAAAGAACACCAGAAAAGTAAGTAAATGAAACAATCCCTAAATTCACTCTCCAGCAGACTTAAGGGAATCGGTTTTTGATTTATTTCTTGTTTATAGATTTTGTCAATCTCAGCTTTGAATACATTCAACAAACCTCTAAGATACTAAGTTCTAAAAATTCACTGCACTCACTAAGTTTTTTTTTCCTGAACTCAGTACGAAATGGCCAGCAGCTGATCATGAGATCATGAGTCCTCGTTGTAGATGCTTCAAGGAGAGGAATCAGCTATCAACATCTATCCTATTGATGCTCTAATGTTTTTCAAAGAGATAATCTTTCACTCTTCTAAATTCCAGTGACTATAGGTCCATCCTACTCAATCTCTCTTCATAGGACAATCCTTTCTGCCCAGGAATAAATCTAATGAACCCATTGACACCAAGATAAGTACATTCTCCTTTGTTTGGAAACCAGAGCTCTACACAGTACTCCAGCTGTGATTTCATGCCATGTCTAATTGTAAAACCCCTTCTTTATGCTGGTAGTCCAACTCCATTACAATAAATAACACTTCGGGGGATTGAATTCGAAAGCAGAATACAAGGTTAATGGCAGGACTCTTAGCAGTGTGGAGGAATAGAGGGATCTTGGGCTCCACGTCCAAAGATCCCTCAAGGTTGCCACACAGGTCGATAGGGTTGTTAAGAAGGCGTTTGGAGTGTTGGCCTTCATTAGTCGGGGTATTGAGTTCAAGAGCCGCAAGGTGATGTTGTAGATCTATAGAACTCTGGTCAGATCACACTTGGAGTATTGTGTTCATTTCTGGTCGCCTTATTATAGGAAGGATATGGAAGCTTTAGAGAGGGTGCAGAGGAGATTTACCAGGATGTTGCCTGGATTGGAGAGCATGTCTTATAAGGATAGGTTGAGCGAGCTAGTGCTTTTCTCTTTGGAGAGAAGGAGGATGAGAGGTGACTTGATAGAGGTGTACAAGTTGATAAGAGGCATAGATCGAGTGGACAGTCAGAGACTTTTTCCCAGGGCAACAATGGCTAACATGAGGGGACATAATTTTAAGGTGATTGGAGGAAAGTATAAGGGGGATGTCAGGGGTAAGTTTTTTACTCAGAGAGTGGTGGGTGCAGAAACATTCGGGACATTTAAGAGACTCTTAGATAGACACATGAATGATAGAAAAATAGGGGGCTATGTGGGAGGGAAGAGTTAGATAGATCTTAGAGCAGGATAAAATGTCGGCACAACATTGTGGACCAAAGGGCCTGTACTGTGCTGTACTGTTCTATGTTCTATGTTCTAACAACATACCACTTGCCATCTTGCTTGCTGTAACTACCTGTTAATTTTCTGCATTCTGTATGTCAGTGTACACAACCTCCTCTGCACATCAAAGTCTACCAGAGTTTCACCATTTACATTTATGTAGAGTCGTGGAGCTGTACAGCTCAGAAACAAGCCCTTCAGCTTGTCCATGCTGATCTCCAGGTGCCTGTGCTAATCCCATTTGTCCGCATTAGGCCCGTATCCCTCTACTCCTTCCCTATCCAAGTTCCTGTCCAAATGCTTTTTAAACATTGTAATTGTACCTGCCTCTACCACTTCCTCTGGAAGCACATTCCATATAACTACTACCCTCTGTGTGAAAAACTTGCGTCTTGTATCTCCTTTAAATTTCTTCCCTTTCACCTTAAACTATGTTCTCTAAATTTAGACTCCCCACTCTTGGAAAAAGACTCTTAATATCTACCCTATCTATGCCCCTCATAATTTTCTTAATCTCTGTAAAGTGAGATTACATCCTGCTAAGTCTCTTCTGCACTCTTTCTAATGCTATTACATCCTCCCTGTAGTATGGCAACCAGAAATGTACACAATACTCCAAGTGAGGCCTGAACATTGTTTAGTAGAACTGCAATATGACGGCCCAACTCTTTTACTTATTTGTAGCATTCTTACATTTATGTCCACTTGTTTTGAGCTCACTCATATGGAGACAGTTCCTCCACATCCATTTTATGAAACTCTTTCACAATTTTATCAGATCTCCTCTTACTCTTTTCCAGGAGAGTGACATTGGCACTGTGGAGCTGTGACATTCTGTCCTCCCACAAATGTGACACCATTGATCCTCACAAAATGTTGATAGGAAAGGACAGAGTAGGTGTGGCTAGGCTGTTTCTTGGTGAGTGAGTCCAGGACCAGAGGGCACAATCTTAGAATTAGAGGGTACAGTTTCAAAACAGAGATGAGGAGAAATTTCTTTAGCCAGAGGGTGGTGAATTTGTGGAACTCCTTGCCATGTACAGCAGTGGAGGCCAGATCTGTGGGGGCATTCAAGGAGGAGATAGATAGATATCTAAATAGTCAGGATATCAAAGGATATGGGGATAAGGCCGGAAATTGGGATTAGAATAGGTTTTTTTTTCCCATTCCCCATTTCTCATTTCTTTTTCCCTTTTCCTTGGAGCAGACTCGATGGGCCGAATGGCCTGCTTCTGCTCCCTTGTCTTGTGATCTTGTTACCTGGTTTCCCATCTCATACTATTCCTACTTTCGGCCAAATAGCTGGCCCAGTCTCCTGCTGTTCATGTCTACAGTCAAAACTTGTCCTTGTAGGGTTCCATCTGTTTGACGTCATTTGAGGACATCTGCAGTCTCCTCCACCGAAAGTCAACACCCTCCAACAGCCACATGCAATCACTGGGAGATTAGCCAGGAGGTCTGGGACAAGCAAAGTTACATAGAACTTAGGCACTTAGGCAAAGTAGAGTTGTATTGTCATTTTGATGTTAAAATGTTATGTGTGGCATGCCTTAACCTGTGAATTTTGTTTAGAGTCTTTAGTTTAGACTCGTAGGCTTGAATTCTATTTCTGCATTGTGTCTCAGTGGACGCTGTGAAGACTGCAGGAAAGAGAAAGTAATTGGGGAACAATAGGTAAATGAGGAACTAGGTTGTGTTTATTGCTACTACAGGCAGATAAGTAGGATAGAAGGGTTAGTCTAGTTTGCCTCCTCTCCTCCTCTGCTACCTAATCCTCCCTTCTCTATCCTGGGTAATTAATAATGAAAAACAAGAAGATGGTGGATGAATTAAACATGTATTTTACATCTGCCTTCACTATGGAGGATACAAGTAATATTCTGACATAGCTATAGATTAGGAATTGGAAGGGAGGTCGAAAATCAGGAAAATTACAATCACCAAGGAAGTAGTACTGAGCAAAATGCCAGAGCTATGAGCTGACAAGTCCTTGTGTTATGATGGACTTTATCTCAGGATCTTCAAAGAAGCAACTGGTGAGATAGTTCATATGTTGGTTTTAAATTTCCAAAATTCTCCAGATTCAGGGAAGGTTGCATAGGTTGGAAAAATGGCAAATTTAACTCCTTTATTCAAAATGGAGGGAGATAGAATGCAGAAACCTACAGGCTAGTTAGCTTAATATCTGTCATTGGAAATTGTTAGAAGCTATTACTGTAGGTTAATCAACGTAGTCAGGCAAAATTAACAAGGTTTTGTGAAAGGTACGTCCTGCTTGAGCAACTTATTGGAGTTCTTTGAAGTAGTAAAATTTTGAAGCAGTTTTTTGGATGCAGGGGAACTGGTGGATGTAATGTAGTTAAATTTCCAGAAAGCATTTTGTAAAGTGTTTTGACAGAGGTTATACCAGAAAATAAAAGCTTATAGACTGGGAGGTAAGATATTGGCATGGATTGAATACTGAGTGGCTAATAGGAAAGAAAAACTGGAGGGCAAGTCCAGTAAGTAATCAAGAAGACTAGTAGAATGTCATTGTTTATTGCTAGCAGAAAAGTAGGGAGGTTATGTTTCAGTTATATTGGGTGAGAACACATCTGGAGTACAGTATTGGCCTCCTTACTTAAGGTAGGATATAATGCACCGGAAGCTGGTGTTCCCACACACTTGATGCCCTTGTCCTTTTTGGTGGTACAGGCTGTGGCTCATGGACCCTAGATGAGTAAAGGCAGTGAATTTTGCAGCTGGTATACGCAGCAGTCACTGTGGCCCTGTAATGGACAAAATGAATGTTTGAAGCAGTGGATGGAATGCCAAACAAGTGAACGATTTTTGTCCTGAATGGTTTGAGCTTCCTGAGTGTTGTTGAATGACAATCATCAAAGCAAATGAAGGGTATTCCATCGCAGTCCTGACCTATGCCTTGTGGAAGGGGGTTGAGATATCAGAAGGCAAGTTACTTGCTGTAAGTCACCCAGCCTCTAAACTGCTCTCATAGCCATAGTATTTATGTGAGTTTTTTTGGTCAGGATGGTGATGATGGCTTTGGGAATGCCACTGAATATCAAAGGGTAGGAAGTTAGACTCTCTCTTGCTTGAGGTGGTGATTGCCTGGAACTTCTGTGGCACTGGAGTTACCTGTCACCTATCAACCCAAGCCTAAATGTTGTCCAGGTCTTGCTGTATGTAGGCAGGTGCTGCTTCATTTGCTGAGGAGTTTTGAAAGGAAGTGAACCTTGTGCAATAATCAGTGAACAATGCCCATTTCTGACCTTATTATGGAAAGCAAATCATTGATGAAGTAGCTGAAGATAGTTAAGGACACAGGCCTGAAAAATTCTGTGGCGATCCTGAGAGGCAGCATGTGCGACTTCCGACAATCACAGACATCTTTCCGTCTTTGAGACATGATTCCAACCATTGGAGTGTTTTTTCCCGTGATGCCCATTGACTTCAGGTTTTCCAGGACCTTCGATGCAATACTCTATCAAAAGCCTTGATATCATAGGCAGTCACTCTCACCTTACTGCTTGAATACAGCTCTTTGGTCCATGTTTGAACCAAGGCTGTGATGAGGCCTGGAACCAAATGTTTCTGACTCCACCATCATTGTGAATAGGGATGTTCTTGGAGCCTCCTCCTTACATTAGCTGTTTAATTGTCAACCACCATTCATGACCTGATCTGGTCAGAGAGCAGACCTTTGATCTGACCTGTTCATTGGGGGATGAATTGACACTGTATATTTCATATAGTTTAGCATGTATGTAGTATTGCGTTGCAGCTTCACCAGGTTGGCACTTCATTCTAAGGTATGCCTGGTGTTACTCCCAATACATCCTTCTGCATTCTCCAGGGCAGATCCCCAGCTGATCATAATGATAGAGGGTAATGACAGGTTGAGGTGATGCACATTGCTAATGTTCCATAGAGTTTATGTTTTAAACTGGCAGATCTATTCCACATCTACTCCATTTTGCACAATTTTGGTTCCACACTACATGATGGAGGATGCCCTCAGCATGAAGATGAAAATTCATCTCCACAAAGACAGTATTGTGATTAATTCCACCGATCCTGTCATGGACAGATGCATTTGCATCATTGGCAAGGACAAGATCAAGTAGGTTTATTTCTCGTGTTGGTTCCTCACTATCTGCTGCAGACCCAGTCTAGCTGCTCTGTCCTTTAGTACTCATTCAGAAGAGGTGCTACCAAGTCATGTTGATGGACATTGAAGTCCACCAACCAGAGTACATTTATATGCCTTTGCTACTTTCAGAGCCTTTTCCAAGTGTTGTTCACCACGGAGGACCACGAATTCATCAGCTTTGGGGGGAAGGTAAGTGGTAATCAGGAGATTTACCTTGCCAATGATGAACTGATACCATGAGACTTCATGGATTCTAAAGTCAATGTTGAGGATTCTCAGGGTCATTCCCTCCTGCCTATATACCACTGTACTACCACCTCTGGTGGGTCTGTCCCGTCACTGGGACAAAATGTACCAAGGAATTTGTGACAGAAGAATCTGGCACATGTCTGTAAGAGCAACTGTATCAGATTGTTGCTTGACTACCAAGTGGAACAACTTTCCCAATGTTGGCACCAGTCACCAGATGTGTGCACTGGTGGCAACTTTACTGTTTCTGAATTCAGAACGGTGATCCACCCAATTTTATCCATTTTCTGTTTCAGTGTAATAGTTATGATACAGCTGAGTCGCTTGCTAGGTCATTTCAGATGGTAGGTAAGAGTTAACAACATTGTTGTGGATGTCACAGAAAGGCCAGCCCAGCTAAGGGAGGCAGATTTCCTTCTCTGAAGGACATTAGTGAACCAGATGGATTTTTATGACAGTCCAATAGTTTCTTTTTATAAATTCCAGCTTATTAATTAAACTTAAATTCCACAGATGTTATGATGTATATCAGCGTACACTGCTAAATAACCACTGCTCTGACACTGTACTAGTTCATTCTGCTATAGTCCTCTCTGCTCATTCTCTCAGTCCAGCTGTACTCCAGGAGAACATCCATTAATCCACCCATGTTAGCAAGCCCTGATTGATGCAGAAGTCTTGTAGTCAGGGTAAAGTTCTTCCGCACTTGACACCACTTAATGCTAGCAAACTTAAAGTACTAAACACTTCTACAATGATTGCAACAGTCAATAGAAATCATCAGTGATTGACGTGCAAACATTTAATTATTCTTTTACATTTTGCTGGTGTGAGATTCTTCTCACTACTGAATGTGTATTCAGGTTTGCAATGTTACAAGTGAGCATTAGCTGATAAAAATCAGTATTGCATTCTTATGAACCACAACCTTTCTAGTCTGCATACTTTCAGCAGACATCAGTTGCATTTGTGCTAACATCTCATTCAAGGGGTCTGGGCTAACTCACACTCCAAATGCATGTTTCAGATGCCATATGTGTCCAATCTGACATTCTTAACACTAAAAATATAGATGGTTTGAAACCAGACTTTGTATCCCTGTTTTATAACAAAAAACACTCCAGCCTGCTGCACCCTGGTGCGTGGGTATGAAGCATGGTCAGTTCTCATTGAAGGGAATGAGATTACTACTATGAGTTAATCAATGACAACTATCATTATGCAACTGTATAATGGAAGCAAATAAAGAAATACTGAATATAGGAAAAGGCTTAAAAGAATTTATTAGAACAGATCACTGTGGTACCCTGCAAGTTCCTTCAAACCCTCATATTTGAAGCGGTGAAAACAGCAGTCTGAGTTTCCATGATCTAAAATTAAGCTTCCACTGCTGCATTGGAACTCAGACATCAGGTGCTTCAAATGGGGATGTTGTTATGTTAATCAATGAAGCTTCTCGCCATGTCGTTTTGGAAATGATGAGCTCCAAGCTCATCATTTCCAAAATCCGTGCAAGTTTGGTGCCATACCCTTTAACACACACCAGTCAAATGCACAGTTTGATCACCTGGCCCATTTTCCTGTGCTATCCAATTTAACTCCCAGCACTGCTCCCAATTCTTTGTGTGGACTAAGCAAGGATCCATGTAATTAACCATTCTCTCCAGTTTTATGTATTCTATTCCTCTAGAAATAAAGCCCAGTACTTTGCACTCTTTATGATCTAATCAATTTGTATGGCTACTTTTGGCGATAATATCGCTATGTGGCTTTGTTCCTTCATTGATTCTGTGATTCTACCTAGTTAAGTTATTTTTATTTTCCAAGCAACAATTGGCCTCCTGATTGCCCACCTGCTCTGTAAGCCAGTCTTCTTCTCTGTTGGTTTTCCCTGCATTGTTAATGACAACTTCCATCCCTCTCTACATCCTGCACTCCCCACTCTCAATAAAGCATCATCTGCAAATTTGAATACATACTTCAAATTTCTGAGTCTAAATCAATTTTCCATAAATGGTGAACATCTGTAGTCTCTGCTTCCTAAAGTCAACCAGTCCTAGAAATTTGTTTTAACTGCTAACCTTTCTTTGTTCTGTAGTCTCCTTGTATTTGAATACACCCTTTAAACACGGGGAGGTATGTTGACAAGGTTAGATAAAGGGCAGTGTCTGTTGTGTTTGGGGCCATTGTGATAAAAGATAATGCACTGGCTGTTGATACCCGTTAGTCAGAGTAATTCATATTGAGGAATGCCATTTTGTACCCCTTCATACATTATGCATTTAAGCAGACCATTAGTGACTAGAACTTTCGCCTTTACAAGTGATAAACCGCCAATGATTCATTGAATGGCCTCCATCGACATTCCAGACTCTTGTAACTTCTCTTCAGAAAAAGTGTCCAATTATTGAAAATAACTGAACTAATAAAATTATTCTAAATTGGCTAATCACAACATTTTCTGTTTTATTGGCCTTATCATGGAATGCTTTAAAATTCTGACTAAATGGCACAGTACAATGTTCTCACACCAAAGCTTAACAGTGGAAAATTGCATGATTATAGAAATCAAGAAAACAAGTTAGGTTTGTATCTAATGCATTTCGAAAACAATATTGTTTGCAAATAATATTCTTTTCAGTTAAGAATAACTTGACAGTTTTACTCACGGAATTTTTCAGACATGCATTGCCAGAATCCAGTGATAGTTTGCTCATCTTGCGCAATGGAAGTTCTGATTAGACTTTGCATTCAAACATTTCCCCAGTCTAAATATCTCTTTGTACTGCTGTGCAACTCTGCTACCTGGGTACCAAAAAGCATTACTGCACACATTCTCATTGACCTGAAGCAAGTCTGACTCATTTTTGTTTCTGTCATATTAAATGGTATAACTACCTTAAAGTCTCCACACATCTCCAGATCAGTTACTTGATTCAGTCTTGTATCTTGTATCACTCCAAATGCTAAATCAGTGTTAGCCCCAAAGTAATACCAGCTTTCGCTTGTCACCCCATCAAGGGCAGAGAACAGGAAATGCAGAGCTCCATTCCCTTTTGCTTCCTTTTTGCAATTATTTTGTCTCCTTTAGGAACAAAGGTGAAGAAAATTGCCCCCTACTGTGGGATAGCTACAACATTCAAATGTTGGAATTTATGCCATTAGCATAGAGAATTAATTTGCACCTATTTCTTCAAAAGCTGAAGTTTGACTCGGGCAATGTAAAAACGTTCTTTTAACTGTTGGAAAAGAATCTGAGGAACCTGTTTGCACAGTTCGCCTGTTAGTAAACATTACAAATTTTTTTTATTGTTATTAGATAGTTTCAAGGAAGCCGAGGAGACATCAGATGTGTAAGCCAGTCACTGGTGTATAGTTGCATCCTCCAGCATTCTGTTTGCCAGGGCACATGATTGTTTTTGGAATGGATGCAAGCTGCAAGCTCAAGAGCTTGTTTGTTTTACATCTTGTTGGATATTGCTGAGTGCAGGTATACTCTACTGAATCCATATGGATCTGAGAGATGAAGAAGCCCTTTACTAAATTGTGAAATACTGGAGTATCCAGTAAGTATGTAGTTGTAGGCACAAAATAATGCAGGTGGGTTGGCAGACTCATTCACAACAGACATAATTGGGTAGATTTTCTTAATCACTACCAGGATGGAGCCCAGAAAGAAAAATCTGTTGGGGAGGATCAAACAACAATTAGGAATCTGTTTTCCTTTCCACTGTGGTCAGCAAATTAGTCTATTGTTTTAACCATAGCTACATAGACAACAATGTGGAAAAGAGCAGCATCTCTACATATTATTTTTAGAGACACCAAGAGAAGTGAAATTAGACCTACCTTGAGACTGAGTTCCCATATCCATGACCTTTTCCAATATTTTCTTCATGACCCTGGTGGAATGATAGTGTTTTCAAAAGCATAATATTTGAGCCAGCCCTTATACAAGTCTGTCCACAAAGGATACCACAGTGCAGCCAGTGGGCTGTATTGCTGCACTCAGAGCTTTCGTTATGCTACAGCAAGGCTTGTGTCATGAAGCACTGTACTCTCAGATAAACTCATTTTTATGTTGAGCATAATTTATGTCATTTTCCACAGACAGCTCAAATTTAATGACTTGATACATAAAGTAACACAGATTATAGCTTCACACGGTCTCAGTGGTAGTGCCAGGGATATATCCATTTGATTAGTCCTAATTTGATATCATTGCAGATTATATGGAGGTGGTGGGTGGGGCTGGGAGGAGGACCATTTTTAATTTTCGCCCTTCAGACTGATGCAGATACAAGTGCTGGCACATTTCTGGTACATTTTGTCAGTGGAGATGGTGGAGGGTGTGACATTGTTAGTGGGAAGAGAATGTGGGAAGGGGAAAGTTGGAGGTGGTTAGGTCCTTCCAGACTGTAGCCATATCCTCTCTAATCATCCATACAATAGTGTCCAACAAGACTTCAAAAAACTACAGTTCAAGGCTGTTGACTGATTTGTTTTTGTCCACTTTTCCCTCAATGTATAGACCTCTTGTACCATGCCAAGTCTCAAATGAGCCAGGAAAATATATTGAATCTCACTTCATCCATTGCCTTTGTATATCAGGCAGAAAACAGGTACAATTATGTCACTGCTATTTCCCATGGATTCCCTCTTTCTTCCAGCAGGATCTCAGTGGTATTGAGCACAACCCCCATTGATTGCCTTGAACTATTGTTTCAAATTAAATAAGGACTGTGGCAATAAATGGAATTGCTTAAAAGTAAACTTAATAAAATTATCTGAAAGTACTTCTTTACTGGAAGGATGATATGTTGAGTAGATATTGTAAAGTCAGCTCATTTGGATGGTTGAATGGAGATCTAGAAGTGTTGTGATTCTTGCGGGTCAAACAGACTTTTTTCTTCCCCAGTTTTCCCCAGTCTTTGTGCATGGATTGTGAACTAGGCTGGGAGCTCTAAACTGCACCAATATGCTGGTAAACATCAGGAAATTAAGAACAAGGGCATGCATTTTGTTACAAACCAACTGCAACAACTGAACTCTTGATCTTTACATCACAATGATGTTTGTTAATTGCAGTCATACATCTTATTTGCATAGTTAAAAACAAATGCACTACACTGCTTTCCCCCTTTGAAGAAAGTGTGTATTTCCAAAATATGTATAGCCATTGCAGATTCAGTCTGTTAACTGGCTTCTAGAGATTATCAGTTTAGTTGAGATTTTTTGAAATGGAGAATGTGCCTCAGTGTTGCTGTGTGGTACTTCAACAGCAGTTAATTACATCCACCTTGGAACTGGACACCTCCTTTCAGTACCTTTAAGTGTGCCTCTTGCAGTGATCATCTGACTGGTATGCATGGTTCTGACCTTTTTTCCAAAACATACCAGATTCTATTTCGGGGATCAGTTCCCCTTTGCCCCTTTTTTGTGTGTCATTTTTGCTCAATTGTCTTGAGATTTTGCCTCTTGCACCCTGTCTGAATTGCTTCTCTCACTGTTGCCTCACTGTTGCCTTTTGTTTCAATTGCTGCCTCACCATGGTCTCCTCCAAGCTATACTGAGCTCCACTGCATTCAGTCAAGGCCACATTAGCAACTCAACCACACTGTAAACCACGGGCAAGTTTTGTGTACAGCAGCATGTAAACAAGAAATTAGCCAACCAATGACTCATTGCCACACTGAAGGAAGCTGGGAACACCTGCTTCTTCAGGGCTTCAGTACATGTACAGCTCTCTTTGTTGCACAAATTGAGGTAGAGCGATAAAGAGGAACCAATGAATGCTTCTTACCACCACATGGCATGAAGCAGTCAAATGGTTGCAAATTGAACTGTGGTAATAACTGCTCTAGCATTCCATGTGGCTCAAAGCTCTGTCAGAACTCTTCGATCGTATGTAAAGCCCCACAATGTCTGACTTCAATCCATGTTTTGTTTTGTTTTTGACACATCAGCATGAATTGTTTGGAATGGTCATATTGGCCATCCTCATAACTGCAGTGGCATCTTAGGCACTGTTGTTCCACATTGCTGGCAATGGCTTCCATGTTAACAATAGCCAAATGTTTTGCCTGCAATTCATCCAAAATCTATCTTCTGAGAATATTTGGAGTAATGACTTGACAGCGCTATTTTAAGCAACCTTGCTGTTGACAGTTCAAACTTCATCTTGTAGAACATCTGGAAGTCTGAATTTGAATACTCGCCCAGGCTGGCTCATTATCTCAGGCTATGTTTGTAGACTCACATCAGGAGTGCGTCTTGCTGGGTTGTTGGCACAATTTCTGTGGTTCATTTATGACTTACAGTGTGAAAATTGTATTCTCACTCCTTACATCAGAAGCTCCGTAAGCAAATCTAGATAGAGCATCAGCAATGGCCTTTTGCTTCGAAGAATGATATTTGATCATATAATCACATTGTGACCATAAATAGACCTGTCTCTGCATCCTAGAAGGCACCAGCAGCTTCAGAACTCAGATGGGTATTTTATTAGAAGTTAACAGCAACATCCAAATATGTAGTGTTTATGTGAAAATGCTGCTTTTTTATGTTACACAGTCACAGGACTTACTTACATAACTAAAAATTCACCACAGGAATTAAAAAGCTGAGGTGGTCAAACTCTGCATCACTTTTCTCTCCAACCAAGTTCCCAATGTGTGCTGTCACACCCTGTTTTGAGCCAGGCATGTTAATGTGTGACATTTCTCACTCACAGCCCTACCGCCCTCAAACCATTGTTGTTTTCAGCTTGCTCTGTAAATTTCTTGTGATTAGAGCAGAGATGGATAAGGTGTGATTTAACAGAGTTGTTCAAAGTTATGGAAGATTTGAATAGAGTAAATCAGGTGAAACTGTGCTAATAGATTGGAGGATAACCAGAAGATGCAGATCTATTGTAATTTGCCAAAGAACCAGAGGTGAAATAATGATATAATTGTTTTAGAAAACAGTGCCTATATACAGATTAAATAGTAACTCTCAAAATGGAGGTTGCCTTTGTTTATTCACTAAGGGGTATATTAAATATTTATTATTAAGTGAATATTGCTGGCAAGGTCAGCAATAAGTGCCTATCCCTAATTAGCCCTGT
Source organism: Pristis pectinata (assembly GCF_009764475.1). Taxonomy (NCBI): domain Eukaryota; kingdom Metazoa; phylum Chordata; class Chondrichthyes; order Rhinopristiformes; family Pristidae; genus Pristis; species Pristis pectinata. The sequence goes on along the minus strand of NC_067415.1, from coordinate 50,224,557 downwards.
ATTGCGACAGTAAGCAGACCTCTTGAATCGTGCTCCTTGTGGAGAGGATACTTCCAGAGTGTTGTCGGATAGGGAGTTCCAGGCTTTAGACTCAGTGGTGATGATGGAACAGCAACATATTTCCAAGTCAGGATAGTTTGCAGCATGGAAGGGAGCTCTTGGTTGTGATATTCCTTTGCACCTGTTGTCCCTGCTCTTCTTGGTGATGGCTCATGAGTTTGGGAGGTGTTGTGAAAGAAGTGCTGACAAGCTGCCGCAACACATTTCATAAATGGTACGCCATTTGACCACAGTACCTCAGTGGAAGGAGAAGAGAATATTTGAGATAGTGGATGGCATGCCAGTCAAGTGAATTACTTTGTCTCAGTGATATTGACATAGCGGTATGTTGCTGTTTGGAGGTGTATACATCAGACAAGGGAAGAGTATCCCACTAGTGTAGCAGCTAATGTAATGCTTTAGAGCACCAGCGACCCGGGTTCAATTCCGGCCACTGTCTGTAAGGAGTTTGTACGTTCTCCCCGTGTCTGTGTGGGTTTCTTCCAGGTGCTGCAGTTTCCTCCCACATTCCAAAGACGTACGGGTTAGGAAGTTGTGGGCGTGCTATGTCGGCACCAGAAGCGTGGCGACACTTGCGGGCTGCCCCCAGAACACTCTACGCAAAAAGATGCATTTCACTGTGTGTTTTGATGTACATGTGACTAATAAAGATATCTTATCTTACATTACCAACTCATGAACTGTAGATGATGGAATGCCTTTGTTGAAGCAGCTGTAGATGGCTAGGGTTTGGACACTGGTCTGAAGTACTTGCAGCAGTTATGTCCTACTGCTGGAGTGATCAGTCTCCAACAACCACAACCGTCTTCTTTTGTGCAAAGTACGACTCCAGCCAGAAAAATATTCCCTTTTATTCACGATTGATTCAATTTTACTATAACAGCAGGATACTGCACAAAATATTTCTGGACCCATGAGGACATAACAGGGAGGTGGGACTAATTGTGAAACTGCTTTAATGAGCTGACACAGACATGATATACCCTCCTGTGCTGTATGATATGTTGATTCGATCTGTTTCTCTCTTTGGGTCTCACTGGCTACTGTTTCATGTCCAATATGATATTCTGGCTCAGATCTGATATTTTCTTGGCAGGCAAAGTGGCACACAAAACAATAAAGACAATCAGCACAGGAGGAGGGCTTGCTACTACAAATACTCACTCCTTTGGAAGATGCTGTTAATAATATATTAACATGGCAGATTATCATGTTTAGCCTCGACACTGCTCAACAGGCAGTGTGAAGGCTAACCATGATCAGCTGCCATGGCCTACTGTTGTCACTGAACAGGCAACTGCTTGCCAGTAATACTGTGGGCTACACCTTGTTCCTTTCTCAATATCTTGGATTTTAATACCAAAATAGCGATGGAAACCTGATAACAATAGACTATGATTTGTTTTTAATGCAGCAATCATCAGAACGAAAATGGCTGGCATCCTTAGTGAGGGACCTGCACTGGGGATTCACTGAGCATATGTGAGCAAGAATTAATGGAGGTGTCAAGAATGGTAGAGGGAGGAGCTGACTAGAGGTCAACTCTTGTGTTAATACTTCTGAAAAAGACTAAGGTCAAAGGAGTTTTCCGCAGAATATTTGCTAAAGATATTGGACTGTCTTCCAGCAAGCTTCAGAAGACTTAGACTGTAGTATAGTAGTGTACGTGATCTGCTTGCATGATGTTCTCATGCATGGCAGTGACAGTTTGTGGTCTCCTCAAGGGTTGCTGCATCTAGGCTCCCCTGAGTTTCAGATGTGTCCAATAGCAGCATCTCTCCAGTACTAAAACAACCAGGCAGGCCTTGACGCAAACTGGGTGACTGCTTCACCAAGCACCTTCACTCCATCCACTGTGGCTGCCTGGATTTCCCTGTCGCCAGCCATCTTAATTCTCCTCCCCATTCCCACACCGACATGTCTGACCTCAGCCTCCTCCACTGCCACATTCAGGCTAAATGCAAACTAGAATGCAAATGCAAAAAAGAGGAAAAGCAACTTATATTCTGCCTACAACCTGGCAGCATGAACATTGAATTCTCCAACTTTCGGTAACGGCTCCCCCTCTGTCCCTTTTCCCTTTCCTCTCCTCTCCTGATCTACCTTGCCCCCAGCACCGGGTTTCTTTTCCCTCCTCCAGCCCCACTGTCTGCCCATCACCCACACACACCTCCCACTGGTTCCGCTCATCCACTACTCCCCTCTGCCCTCCCCACAACACTCCCTTTATTCCATGCTCCACCTTCCTCTCCTACCAGATTCCATCATCCTCAGCCCTTTGTCACTTCTACCTATCACCTCCCAGTTAGTGACGCTATTCCCACTCTCCCCCCTCCCTCATCTGCCCATCACCGCCCCCCCCTCCACCTTACCTGGATCCACCTGCCAACTCTTGCTCCACCCCTTCCCTCTACCATTTTATACTGGACATCTCCCTTCTATCTTTCAGTCCAGATGAAGGGTCTTGACCTGAAACATCGACTGTCCATTTCCCTCCATAGATGCTGCCTGACCTGCTGAGCTCCTCCAGCTTTCTGTGTGTTAGCCTTGGTGGACAGGCTGGGAAATTAAATACATGAGAGCCAAAGTTAGCTCAGTTAAGGGGGCCATGCTAAGCTGCAGCCCAATAGCAGGGCAGTTCTGGAAATGGAGAATGTTGCACCTACTATGATAAAAACATATCTGGACCTTTACAGCTTCTTAAGCCAGTGCTTGCCTTGGTTCCAAAAAGCAAGCTAGCCCAAGGCATAGAGCATGGACTGGTCCCAAGTCTTCAGATGGGCCTTTGGAAGTCTGAGCCCCAGCCAAGTACTGATGGTGTGCACCTCGATGGGGCTGGTTTGAGCTATGGCAGCCCCTCGAGTTGCTGACACCTCCTCACTGAAACACCAGACCTTGGAAAGTTATGAGAAGCTGACAGTAGAACCTCAGACCAGGCTCACAAATCATTTGTGGAGTGAAAGTTTGTGAGGCAAAAAGATCTTTGAATTCTTTGTGATCAAAGGTTATTTTCAAGGTGGCTGAGCTCTTGCAGTACGAATTGGCACAAGGAGCACATTTGATAGTTGGACGGATGCTTTTAGTTATGGGTGAAAAGATGGGACAGATGTTCAGCATCTTAGTTCAACTAGGGGAGAAGAAAGTCAAAAGTTTATTGTCATATGCACAAGTACATGTATGCACAAGTGCAATGAAAAACTTACTTGCAGCAGCATCACAAGCACATAACATCAGATACACAACATTCACAAGAAAAACATAAATTAATCAAATTATACACAATCTTCACAAGAAAGAACAACTTTGAACAAACAAAAACAAAGTACATTGCAGTACAAAGTGGTTATAATGTTGCTAAACTGAGGTAGTGATTAGGGTTGTGCAAGTTGGTTCATGAACTGAATGGTTAGAGGGAAGTAGCTGTCCTTGAACCTGGTGGTGTGGGACTTCAGGCTTCTGTACCTCCTGCCCGATGGTAGCTGTGAGAAGAAGAGCTTGTTCAGCTGAGATTTCCTTCAGTGAACTGCTATTGAACAGCTCTGGAAGCAGTTAACGATTGTTCAACAGCTTCCCTTATATCATCAGTGATCTTGCTGGAGACCCTTCATCAAACATTGCTTCCATGTGCAAATAAAGTTACGTCAACAAGAATGAACAGGAGGAAATGATCACATGGTTGCGCTCTGTGGACTGTATTGCTGGATGTCACTAGAAGTGTTGAAATAGTAGAATTGTTTTACAATCCAGCAACTGGTCAATGCAGCTCAAGTTGATCTATGGGTCTGATCAACAGTAAATGCCAGGTCTAGATTTGAAATTCCTGATGTGTCGAGAGTACGATGGTGTGGGAGCTGTTGATCTGGTACTACACAGGAAATTCTGATACCTAAGTGCAGAGCTTCAGTGAGTGGTACTTTAACCCAGCCAGTATATTTCCTGATTTCCCAGCCAATCAGTGTGTGCAGCCACAGTGATGATCCAAGTAACTTAATTTTATGTTGCACTTTAAAGGGACTCTCCAACATTCAATGAGAAGGATTTTGGGGCTGGAATCACAGCAGGGGGGAATACAAAGTGGAGTCCAGGCATTCAAATGCTGTACCTCATTCTGGTAACCCTCAGGTATGCTGCTGGGACCTGTTAGGGCATTCAGAAAAAGAAGCTGGCTAGTTAAGCAGCAATAATGTGGTTGAAGGTTGGCCAGGAGGTTGCCCAGGCTGCCCGAGCTGCAGGAGGATATGCCATGCACATAAATTCAGTGCCAAAGAGTTGAGGTTTCACCTGGTGACTTACACATAGCTGGGTCAGAACAGATGGGGGAGGAAGGATGAACAGTGGAGATTCCATACTAAAAGTCTGGGTACTGTGCCTAAAGGATCTTCGATGAATAGAATACTTCTGGAACAGCAGTAATGAATTTGGAGTATATTGACTGGCGTTCCAGCTGGACACTCAAACACATCCTGTGACTGGCCTTTGCGATGGTATCTTTGTACCCGGAAAGAATGGCCATCTGCAGGTGGCATCAGAAGTGGCAATCAAACCAATGAAGTCAGACCTTACCCGATGGCTAAAACACTGTGACTCACAGCTTAAATATGACACGTGATGGACTAGCCTTGGCAATTTATCATCCCACTGTTCCCTAGAAAGTGTCATCCCGCTCATCATGAACAGAAAAGTGTGGGTGGGCCACCTGGGAGATGGTGGTGAAAGTGGGTGTACAACTGAGTACCTACTTCACCATGCACTCACTCTCCCCCAGCTCTGGTCAGCCTTCAACATGCTGTCTCCTGTCCAGATGGCCAAAACAGCAATAATGAATCAAGGCAACTTTTACCAACGCTGTCCATAAAAAGATATCCATGCCCCTTTGCCTGAGACTGGCTGAAGATTCTTTACCTTTGTTTTTGAAAAAGCTGCCAATATGTTTCATCACCTAAACCTTCACAAGGATGCAGGAAGGTGCATCAACATCTTATTGACGTCATGTGGTCCTACTTGGGTTATTTTAAGAGCATCCTGAGCTTGCTTTAGAAAATCTGGTGATTTCTAAACCTGGCACCAAAGAGAATGTACACAAACTTTTCCACCTGATTATACTTTTTTTTCAATTACAAATGGTCACAAACAAAAATGAACATTACAATTTTTCACGTTATTTTACATGAATTGTAGCAGCATGTTTTCAAATCAGTTTTTTACAACATCCACAACCGTTTTGTAACGAATGTTACAAAATTGGGTACCTCTTGCTGAAGGTGGGAATTGTTGCTGTAGGCTTAAGGCAAGGTGCCATATCATGACTGGTATTTAGCAAGAGAACGTGGATCAAATCTGTGGACATGGAGGGAGGAAGTCCAGGAAATGTGAGGTAGGATCAAAAGAAAAACATTTTTGTTTGTGGGAGAAGGGTGGTGGTGGTGGTGAGATGCTGAGACCATGTAGGCCATAGTCTGGCATAATGGGATACCACCCTGATGAAATCATGGGATGCAACAGTCATTTAGACCAGGCCCTCCTCCTCTGGGTGAGCTGCCATCCTGTGCCTACCGGATAATTAAAACTGGTGAAGGGAGCAGGAACGAACTGAAAGCTCAATGTAATACCAGCCCCTCCCCAAGCTATTTTAATCACCCCACCCAACCCCCAATTTCTCCATCCCCATCTCCTCACCTCATAATTCGAGCTGGGTGGATGAATATCAGTGTTAATAATACAAAAACAACATTGTTTTCAGTTTTCCTTAAATAATAGTTACTAACTCAAGATTCGGAATATTTGTGAGTTTCTGTTAACTGCTCTTGGACCCAGTCACTTCCCAGTGATACTTTATCAAATGGTCCACATACAAAGTAATGGTTTATCACATTTGTTGTGTTTAGCTTTTAAACACCCAGATATGGTGGAGAATTTCAGCAAGGCACATTGCAAAGTGCAAACTAAATGGTTATAATTTTCAGTGTTATTAATAGGTGTTTTACACATTTTGAAAATTGATTATTTGTGGCATTACTGAACAGTTACTGTAGTACCCGCAGTTCACTCCCCAATGTTTTCACAGGTGTAAGCCTCATCCAATGCGCTGTTTCCGCACAGTCGTTTCATAATTGTACAATGCGATGGTTGTTGAATAGGACATGAGTGGGAGGCATAATGATGAAGGGAGTGGAGGATCGCACCAGATCATTAACCCATGCCTATTCCTTTCTGGGCACTCCTGGAGCACTCCAACCATGCTGCTCCACATGACTGCTGCATGGCAGCAGCACCAAGATATGGCACATTGGCTGGAGACCTCAACGCAGCCAATGTTATGTGGGACTAGCTCTGCATAAAGTCAGCCAGCAACTCACAGAGGGGAAGTGTATTGTGGCTGGACTAGATATTGGCATGCATCCTGGAACTTGGTTTGACTTGGGAGACGTTGAAGAATGGCTCCACAAAGAAGAGGGTATACTAGAGGAGTCTCCGAATTTGCGCTTAAGACCTTGGTCAGGAGGTGGAGAGGCAGAGAGATGCGTTGTTTCAGCAAGGGTACAAGATGCTCACAAGACAAGTTTCCTGAAGGCAGTAATAGCTTAGATGTGGCAGATAAAGGACCTGGTGAGGACATTCAACAATCTCAGATGAATTGTCAAGGTCAGTGTCTGTTTTATTTAAATGCCACACTTCACCAACTGCACCACAAGCGTCCGACACTGGTCAATGTCGTGGATTTCCATTACTTACCCACCAGTCATCCCCTCTATGCCTAATATTCACTTTATCTTTGAAAACTTTGCTGCAAGCTTCACACTCATATCTCATAGCTTACCAGATATTCAACCATGAAAGATATAGAATGGAAACACATTGCGAGTCACTCAGTGACACACTTCCCTCCTGCTGCAAGGCAGAATGATACGTAATCACAGCCAGCAAGGATCAGGTATGACTGCATGGCTTTAACCAGAAGGAAGAGACTTGGTTCACCTTCATTGGTGGAGGCATTGCTGAAACAACAGATGACAGCTTTCTTGTATCTAATGGAAGACAGGTAGTAAGGCAATGTGCAAAGATGATTAGTTAGTGTATTTTTAAAATAATATCTTACTTTGATTTGTGGTGATTTGCAACATTTATTTAACATTGGCTTTTATTTTTACCTTTTGACCTTGTGGTAGTCAGCAGCAGGGGGACTGCAAGGTGATTTGGGAATTGGTTGTATTTATTGTTTTAGCAGTGGACTGATTTGCCCCTGCCATTTGGAAACAGTTAAAAACTATTAATGTAATTACAACATTAAAGAAACACTTAGATTACTTTTAAATAATGCCTCCACCATTGCTACAAATGTCAATAAAGAAACATAACTTATCTTATTCTGACATTTTTTCATCACAGCTGCAAAATTTTCTTTGAAATGAATGGACATGGATCCTGTGCTGTAGAAATGCTGGAGAATGCTGTGCTGGTGACTCCATGTGGAATCCAGCAGCAAAGAGCAGCTAGGAAATACCACTGGAGCTTTGTCAACAAATCCCAACAAAATCCAGGCCTGATATTTTCTATGGACTGGGGTTAATGAGGGAAATATTGACTGCTCCACCCCAATGCTTGTCCAAGTAGAGGTGAATCTACTGCTTTCCTTGCAGCATGCAGACCAGAAAGAAGTTTGCTGCTTTAACAGCCTAGCTATCTTTTTAAGTTACTAATGTGTTGCTAATGAGAAGAATGGACTGGAAAGGATTTTAGTGAGAAAGCTCCTGCAATAAAACTGCTAGTAAGCATTAAAAGAAGTCCAGGTTGTTAAAGCAGCACAAGAATATTTTGGATATGAAGCTATTATGGTATTGACCCTACAAATGAATTTTAAATGAAAGGTTACAATCTACTGGTTTTTCACGATATGCAGGAATTAGGTGAATATTATAAATAGTGTTTGAATCTTCAATATTATCATAGCTTAAATGTTGAAGTTAAAATTCCGGCATAGTTCAATAGAGAAATTTAAAGCTCAGCAGGGATTTTAACAACTGATTAAGTAAATTGCAAGTTCATTTTAGTTACCTTGTAGGTGATTTGTTTTTATAATAAATAGCATGTAGTTTATGATGATTAACAGGGTAAACTATCACCAGGATGTGGCAGATTTGGCAGATATAATCTTTTTGTGACTTGTAAGGTTAAGAGAATGAATAACAACATCACATTGAGAAGAGAATGGAAAGAGGAACCAGAAAATGTCAAGTAAATTTTTTGATTACTTACGTTATAGGATTTGGAATATCAAAGGATTCCTGGTCATTCAGGAAAAATGAAGCCTTCCCCTTTTGTAGAACCCCACCCCTGAACATGAGACCACCACAGATTGACCCAGACGTCATTTTCACCAGTGTTACTTGTTTGTGCAGACAGCTTCTGGACTGCACAATTTCTGCCACTTTCTGTCAATCCCCTACTCATCCAAGGCATGATGAAGTAAGCAGGGTTTAACTAATGTTCAAAAGTAAAAATGGGTGGAATCTCATCCCTTGAACAGTGATGAGTTATAATTTCATTTCACACACACGGCTACCCACCCAAAACCTGTTTTTTTTAGGTGTAGGATACAGCATAAGAGAGGGATTCATCAGAGAATATTGATAATATTCTATGATCATGTAATATTATAACAGAGATATGCAATACACCGAATAAACAAAAGTCCTGAAAATAATCAGCGTTTGTTCAACAATTTACTTTGTATCCCCTTCAGTAACTTCATTTTTGTGAGTAGTGTACATGGACCCAGCAATGTAGAAGGTAACACATCCTTGATTCAGCAGTAACCATGAGAAGTCAATTACATCTCTTCCTTGTTGAGTGTATTTTCCATAGTGAATACTGTTAGAAAGGCTCTCACTAAAATCTCACCATATGATTTATTTTGAAATTTCCTCTTCAGTTGGATATTCTTTCTTCCTTTAAATATCTGTTGCAAATGTAGCACTGTTCTCCAGATTTCCAGCTGATGGGTGGAGAATGGTGCTCAAATGTGCCACATTTTTAGTGCTGCTGATGAGTGAGATTCCCCATGGAAAAATCATTAAGGACCACATACCAGCCATTGATATTTTATTAAAATCATTTTTGTTTAAGTCAGGGTAAATATATCTCTCAGAACCTTGCCTAAAAGGACAATGAGTGTAAGAGCACTTTATCTGAATGCTCGTCAGTGAACTTGTGGCTCAAATCAGTACAAAAGGATATGATTTAGTGGCCGTTACTGAAACATGGTTGCAGAGTGGAGATGAGTGGGAATTAAATATCCAAGGGTATCAGGTACTACGAAGGGATAGGCGGGAAGGTAAGGGAGGTGGGGTAGCGCTCTTAATTAAGAATGAGATCAGGGCGATAGTGAGAGATGATACAAGATCTAAGGAGCAGAATGTTGAGTCCATCTGGGTAGAGGTTAGGAATAGTAAAGGGAAAAAAATCACAAGTGGGAGTTGTCTATAGGCCACTGAATAATAACATTACAGTGGCACAGGCAATAAACCAAGAAATATTTGATGCATGTAAGAACAGAATGGCAGTTGTCATAGGGAACTTTAACTTCCACATAGATTGGGCGAATTAAGTTGGTTGAGGCAGTCTTGAGGAGGACTTCATAGAATGCATCCTTGGTAGCTTTCTTGAACAGCATATTAGTGAACCTATAAGGGAAAATGCTATCTTAGAAATGGTCCTGTGCAATGAGAGGTAAAATTAACAATCTTGTAGTTAGGAATCCTCTTGGAAAGGGTGATCATAGTATGATTGAATTTCTCATACAAATGGAGGATGCAATAGTTCAATCTAAAACCTGTGTATTATGCCTAAACAAGGGAGACTACAACAGGATGAGGGAGGAGTTGGCTAGTGTAGACTGGAAACACAGGCTATATGGTGGGACAGCTGAGGAACAGTGGAAGACTTTCAAAGAGATTTTTCAGGGTGCTCAACAGAAGTATATTGAAGTTAAAAGCAAGGACAGTAAGGGTGGGGAGAGCCAGCCTGGGATAACTGAGGAAATAAAAGAAGGCATCAAGCTAAAAGCTCATGTATACAAAGTCACCAAGAATAGTGGGAAACTGGAAGATAGGGAAAACTTTAAAAAGCAACAAAGAACCACTAAGCAAGCAATAAGGAAAGGGAAGATATTATGAAAGTAAGTTAGCACAAGATATAAAAACAGATAGTAAAAGTTTTATAATTAAATCATAGAAGGGTGGCTAAAGTGAACACATGTCCCTTGGAAGATGAGAAGATATTGAGTTATGTGGAATTGGCCAAGGCCTTGAACGACTATTTTGTGCCGATCTTCACGGTGGAGGTCACGTTTAACATGACAAAGAGAGATGTTATGGATGTGATGGGAGGTGAGGACTAAAGAGGTAGTGATGAACAAATGAGTGGGCCTAAAGGTAGACAAGTTCCCTGGTCCCAATGGGATGCATCCCAGGGTACTGAAAGAAATGGCGTTCGGTAGAGGCATTTGTGAAAATTTACCAAAATTCTCTGGACTCTGGGCAGGTCCCAGCAGATTGGAAGACAGCGAATGTCATGCCACTGTTTAAAAAAGGATGTAGGCAAAAGGCAAGTAACTATAGGGCAGTTAGCAACGTCTGCAGTCTGGAAAATGCTTGAAGCTATCATTAAGGAAGAAATAACGAGACATCTGGATAGAAGTGGTTCCATCAGGCAGACACAGCATGGATTCAGGAAGGGCAGGTCCTGTAATGACAAACTTACTGGAGTTCTATGAGGATTTAATGAGCACAATGGATAGAGGGGAATAGGTGGATGTTGTATACTTGGATTTCCAGAAGGCGTTCAATAAGATGCTGCATAAAAGACTTATCCATAAGATAAGGATGCATGGAGTTGGGGGTAATGTATTAGCATGGATAGAGGATTGGTTAACCAATAGAAGGCAGGGAATTGGGATAAATGGGTGTTTCTCTGGTTGGCAATCAGTGGTGAGCGGAGTGCCACAGGGGTCGGTGCTGAGTCCACAACTGTTCACAATATACATTAACAATTTGGAAGAGGGGACCGAGTGTAGTGTATCCAAGTTTGCTGATGACTGTAAATTGAGTGGAAAAGCAAATTGTGCAGAGGATGCAGAGAGTCTACAGAGGTTTATAGATGGGTTAAGTGAGTGGGCAAAGGTTTGGCAGATGGAGTACAATGTTGGTAAATGTGAGGTCATCCACTTTGGAAGGAAAAATTGAAGATCAGATTACTATTTAAATGGTGTAAGATTGCAGCATGCTGTTGTGCAGAGGGACTTGGGAGTGCTTGTGCATGAATCACAAAAGGTTGGTTTGCAGGTGCAACAGGTTATCAAGAAGGCAAATGGAATTTTGGCCTTCATTGCTAGAGGGATTGAATTTAAGAGCAAGGAGGTAATGCTGCAACTGTGCAGAGTACCGGTGAGACCAGAACTGCATGCACTTCTGGTCTCCTTACTTGAGGAAGGATATACTGGCTTTGGAGGAGGTTCACCAGGTTGATTCCGGAGATGATGGGGGTTAGCCTATGAGGAGAGAATGAGTCACCTGGGACTATACTCACTGGAATTCAGAAGAATGAGAGGGGATCTGATGGAAACATATAAAATTATGAAAGGGATAGATAAGATAGAGGTAGGAAGGTTGTTTCCACTGGTAGGTGAGACTAGAACTAGGGGACATAACCTCAAGATTCGGGGGAATAGATTTAGGATGGAGGTGAGGAGGAACTGCTTTTCCAGGAGAGTAGTGAATCTGTGGAATTCTCTGCGAGGGAAGCAGTAGAGGCTACCTCATTAAGTATATTTAAGACACAGTTAGATAGACTTTTGCATAGTAGGGGGATTAAGGGTTATGGGGAAAAGGCAGGTGGATAGACTTGAGTCCACGGCCAGATCAGCCATGATCTTATTGAATGGCGGAGCAGGCTCGACTGGCCAGATGGCCTACTCCTGCTCCTATTTCTTATGTTCTTATGACACCAAGGTGTCGTCAGAACCAAATGATCTAAGAAAATATTTCATAAACTTGATGGTTGCTGGGTGCACAGGAAGACTTGAAAACATTGTCCTGAAACACCAAAAGGAAATACTTTAATATCTGTTCAGGATGACTGTGAATTTTGTGCTAAAAACAAAGGTTTTAAAGCTAGAATAAGGAACCATTTGAGGCAGTGTCTGCAGGTTTTATCCAGCATTTAGAAAGTTTTATGTCGGAACTGGCATTTGTTTTTCAGTTCCCTTGGAAGGCCTCAAGAGCCAGTCCTACTTTGAAGAGATGCGGAGAGACTACATTAGGGAGCTGAGTAGAGCCATTAACTTGCAGGAGAAAGGTGCACAGGGCAGCTCTCAGCGTCTTTACCAGCTCACTAAACTCATGGACTCGATGCATGAAGTAGGTGTGGTTACCTAATGTGATATATTGGATAGCTTTCTTTTTCTACTCTTCCACTATGAGTGGTGGTTGAGGATTATCGTTAATGTTCCATCATATGTTTCATAGATTTATTTAAATTATGTTTACCCAATCAGTTCATGTGCTAATAAGCCAGTTGTATTCCCAGAGACAGAGATTGTTGACAGTGCTACAACTAAGATCAAACTCTATTAATATGTTAATAGCCTATCTGTTTTTTCTTTTTCTTCCTATTTCTCTTCACCAGTTTTTATCCCAGCTAAATTGAAGTTATTAAGTGTTGACTGGGCCATGGTTTCAAGAGGCAACTGTCAACCACTGGTACCTTTATCATTGTTCATGTTTAAACCTGGCATGTCAGAACTCTGCCTAACTTCAGAACTGTAACAGTCAGGTCCTATCCTATCAACATCACCTGCCCTTGCACACATCTTCTCAGTGAAGGTCCCTGGAGAGCAGTGGTGTGAGAACCTTAGATAATGTCCCTATCTCTCATCCTGTGACACTGAGGTCAACATGATTCTCCCACTGAAACACTGCGATCAACAGATTTCACATAAACTTTGGATTGAACATGTGACTAGCTATTTTAATCGGCACAGTATTGCTTTGTCCTTTTACGTATTGAATTTTTTTTAGTTAATTGAATTCTGCTTTGAATGTCAATTCTAATTTCTCACATTCCTCATACAATGGGATTTCTCAATACTTAAGTGTTGTGCCTGCACATCTTTACATCTGTGTGATTAGGCAGCTTTTGTGACCCTATTTTTCCAAAGTAGCCTAGAAGCCTGTGAGTGACCACATTAAGCTTTATTCCTTTTTTTAAAGAAATATGATTAGACATGGCGGTTGTTGATATCAGTGAACAAATATTTGGCACTTTTATATGGTCATTCCTATAATGGACATTGAAAATAAAAGATCAATGTTTGCAATTAAAACTGACAATCATGAGTAGGTGTTAAGTGTTTGAGATGACTATCAACATGACTTCTGGCTTCAATCTCTGCTTATGTGATCCAGTGAATAAAGAAAGCCATTCAAAATGTTGAAAACTGATCAGGTAAAGGAAAGCACATTAAGATTTGGTAACTTTACTGTCTTTTTTCAATAGCTTGTCAAGAGGTTGCAGCAGTTCTGCTTGAATACATTTGTTCAGTCCCAGGTGCTGAGTGTGGAGTTTCCGGAGATGATGTCAGAGATAATAACTACACAGATACCCAAGATCCTGGCTGGGCTGGTGAAGCCACTGCTCTTCCACAAGAAATGAGGAACTTTCTCTCTTTGTCGCATCTGACTGCTTTGATTCATGGGCAGGGTTTTTTTGCATTATGCAAGCTTTATTCTATTTTTGTGACCATGACAGTAATGCAAATGAAAATTGTTTTCAAATTTATTACAAAAGACTTAGCAATGATGTTTGGTATCAGTTTTGGTGGAAGTACATTGTCTTAGCTGCACTATATGTTTTATAAGCAATGAAATGTGAATTTAGTCTTGTTGTTTAATGTGTAATTTTCAGATCAAAAAGATTTTGTATCTTTTGGTACTTCCTGGTATTTTGTAACATTCAAGTTATGTAAAGTTTCTGCATCTGCTATAACATTAAATGGAAATGCTGTATTCTTCAGTTTGAAAGCTGCTTAACCCCCAAAATTTCTTCATTCATCATATTTCATGTGCCATAAATGGTACCCATACTTTTAAGCGGCTTTTCAGGTAGTCTTTCTTTACTATTTCCAATCAGAAAACCTTGGCTATTATGTTTTTTTTCTTCTGCCACAGCCATCAACTGTATTGAGTGCTGCTTTACTGCTGGAGAAGGTAAACATTGCATAGGTGACTGTGTCACAAGGTTATTGTTTATTGAAAGATATTCAGTGTTCATGTTGTTTGGGGAATTTACATTACTCTGGGCTCCTCAGGTTTTAAATTCCACTTTGCCCATAAGAAATCCTCAGTAGTCACATTTTGTTTCCCTTCAAACAATAATTGATAACATGGAAATTCACAGCATTGTTAAGGGAAGACAAGGAACAGAGATTCCAGTGTGCCTCAAGCCAAGCTCTAAATTTGTGCATGATAGGAACTAGTAAATGGATTGATATTTACTGCCAGGTTTGTAAATCCCAGGTGCAGAGCTTTTACTGGAGCCTCTATAACTTAATGTGGTGGCACTGTGCTTTCCTTTCTCAGAGAATAACCATCCAAGTCTCTCTCTTAGGCTGGAAGGTGAAAAATCAGTACATGCACTCAAACAAAGCAAAAATCTGGATAATGTGCTTACAATGCTGTTGAAGTTCTCATCTGCCCACATACATAACCAGGGCATTATATCCTGCAAGCCAGGAAATCAATATATTTACAAGTATAGATTTCCATTGTGGTTTCAGGATCAGGGAAGCAAGTTTACTGCATGCCATGCCATGACTCCCTCCAGACGCTGATTCATAAGACATTTAAATTTCTATTGTGATTGCACAGATATGTGACTTTTCAGACCAGAAAGTGAATGACATCATAATTGTGTCTGTGCACTCACATTTAGAAATAGGACAGTAATGTAAAGGAATTTGTGTTTTTTTTTCTCTACCAAGGAATTAACTGTGCAGAGTATTATTTTCTCAGTTGGGATGCAATCATTCTTGTACATAAGCCTAGGTTATCTTACATTTCCAGGAAGCAGGGTGCCACTATATCAAGTGACAATAGGCACCAAATGCAGTATCCACTATTCTGGCAGGAACTGCTCAATGAGGGGTTTAATTTCAGTTTGATTTAGACATGACATCTGGATCAGTGTTCTATTAAAGCAGAGGGTATCACCTCCTCAATGAAGGGCTTAGTTACAGTTAGATTTAGACATGACATCTGGATCAGTGTTTCGTTAATGTAGATGACTCAGGGATGAAATCATTGGTCAACTAGTTAATGATATTACAAAAATTGAATTTTCTCTCCCGCCCAAGTATTCTTTAAGATCTAAATTTAGAGAATTAAAAGTAATCTTTTATTCCCTCAATCGTTAAAACAAGTTATAAGCTACCACATAGATATAAGAGCAATTGAAGGAAAAAGTGACTGTTTCAGAATTCTGTTAAATCAGACAACTTTCCTCAACTTTATCCCTTATTTCTCCAGACATCCGCCTTCTGAATCATATAGACCCCTCAAGCACTTTAGAGAATCACCTGTTGTATTTCCAACAGATTAAAAAATACATTGCTGTTTGTCAGCGGGGTCCAAGAACATGGATAATATCTAGCTGTGTACAATGTAAACTTCATTTGAGAATAAATATTCCCCTTCCTGAAAGTAACAATGCTCATGTTGAATCAAGCCTTCTGTCTGCTTTGTTCACCTCACGTTGAATGTGTCCATTTGAGATACTCATAACTTAATGACTTAGCCTGGAGACCTTGTTGTCAGACATTCTTCCTTATAATTCATAATAAGATCCCAGGATATAAGACCAAGTCTAATAAGGCTGTCTAGCTCTTTTATATTGAAGTTCAAGGAAATATCAGGGAGCTCCTTTTGAAATCACAAAAATATTTCCTTCTGGCTAAAATCCTTTTAAGTTTCACTCTTTAATCAAAAAGTGCAGTTCAAAGAATAAAAATGTAGTACAACACAGCCATGTTCTTATCTGCGGAACAACACTGATTCTGAACTGTAATACCGTTGAACAGGAAAGACTGTTCCCCAAAAGCTTCTCTGCTGAGTTGCTTCATCTTAGCTGGAGAGGTAGTAGGAATATTACATTGCCTTCTCCTCCTCCAAACCAGTTAAATAAAATTAGAGATAATTGCTAGTTCTGGATTGTATTTGCTGCATTGGATGAGTACGAGATTAGTTTGACTGTAATGACCTTTAGTCCACTCATTCCCATATCTCCCAACTCCATAATACTCTAATAGTTGCTTTCATAGCTCAAGAATGACCAATTGAGCATGTACCAGAGGGAATCCAGTGCCTCATGAACCAAACTCTAGCATGGAGTTAATGCCAGTAGGAAATGAAGCTTGATGCTAATCAAAGGAAATTGGGAATTAAAACAATATGTTAAATATGCTTCAGCTTATTATTAACGTCTATAATCTGCATGCTGAAGATCTGCATAATATGGTAACATTTCTACAACTTCTGCATAAGATTGCACATCAAAAGATATGAGTCTCAGCATTTAAGATATTAAAACTCTATAGGAAGGGAGGTGGGATTTCAGGTTGCAATCTCATTGTGAGAAACACTGATGCTGTTCAGAATCTCTGAGCCTTGTTCCCTTGATACTGATACTTTAATTCTGTGAACTTCCAAACTGGAAAACTCTTACAGAACTGGACCAAACTTCATCATCACGAATATCTTTCTTTTTTTTGGGGGGGGGGGGCAGGGAGGATATTCTGTATCTCCCATTTTTCAAAGTTGTGGATTGCATTTTTAAAATTTCTTGATCTGGTTGTACCTGACAACAAAATTTTGAAGTATTCAGTATGCAAACAAAACTGGATCCGCTTAAAAATGATTCATTCTGAAATTCCGTGTTTTAAATAAGTGTCAACTTGCCATCTAATCATGTCATTTTATCACATGTATCCCCTATTGAACCAGGACTGCTATTCATCTCATAACACATTGGGAAAGGATGCTACTTTTGTCTTTCACTTTGGGCTATTGAATCAGTGTCTTAGTGTTGAAATAACTCAGCTTGATTTGGCATGTGGCTTCATATTAATGCTTCCTAAGAAAAATATAAGCATAATTTCAAGATTCAGAGATATGTAGGTTGGCGGAGTTGTGATCGGTGCTGCTCTTAAGAGAGATGTCCTCCTTCTTCCAAGCAAAATACCTGTGGCATATGCAGTTAACAAAACAAGAGGAAGATTATTCTCCCTTTGCGATAGTAAGAAATGTTATTCAGCTAAAGTTATTATCCACAGGCCATATACTATTAGCCTCTGACTTCCCTTGGGTCTGCCCACTTGGATTTCAGGATTTAGTACCATCTATTCAGTTCTTTTAAATCATGATCCAAGTGTTCAGAGTTTTTGATGTTCATACAGTTTCATCTATTAAATCTTAGTTTTTTTTCTGATTTTCCCCAGTTTCTGTTATTTGAATTTATTAATGCACTTTCAAATCTATCTAAGACTCTATTGTAATAAACATTTAGAATTTGTAATTCCTGCTTGAGCACACCATAAGGGATTGATTTTCAAGCCCATTCTTGTTTATCAGACTTAAATGGAATAACCTCACAGTCAAACTCTGTGCTGAGATTCTTCCTGCAGCTAATGCTATGGAAAGCCCCAAATGGGGCAAGTGTTGCTTACTCGTGTCAGACATATGAAATTTCCGAAAGAATGGAAATACCTTGTGTTTTCCAATTTGATTAACCTTTATTACTAATGGTGTGTTGAAGTAACTTTTTACACATAACGTTGAACAACCACAATTCAAGTAATCAAAGCCTGAAAAGTATCATTTGAATCTTAGCATATTAAGTTCTTGTGTTTTTCTTGATTAATTTATGATTATGCCTGTGTTAAACTATGTACTGAGGAATTTGAAATGAACGTTAAGTACTTGTATATCACATAGCAAATGTTTAATTCTGTCATCATTTCCTAAATGTTGATAACTTTAAAAGTCTTTAATTCAATTTAAATAGTGCAATAAAGGTTATGTATGCTATTTGTTTTCCTATAGAGATGTATGTCAGTAGTACACTGGTATCTCCAGTGAATTAATGCTCAAACCATCATGGTTAACAAATTTTGCAGTATAGCAGCTGAATAATTCAAGAGTATTTTTGATTTTTTATTTGTTTATTTAATGAAATATTTTTAAATTATAAGCAAAAGATTGGATGTCAAATTTTTAAAAAAATTTTTGGAACTAAAGAAATTGAAATGTTAAAGATTCCATCATGGCAATCCATTCTCTGTCTGAGTTTATTCATGTGCTTATTTCATTAGCTGTTCCTGGGTAGGCTTGACAGGATGGCAATAGAAGCATGTAATTATGAAGAAATTAATATATTGAATGAAGGAAATTATGGGATTCATGCAGCTTTACATTAGTATGTTATTATAAATATTTTTACAATTAATGCGGCAAGAAATGTAAGAATGTGTGAGTGGTTGATCATTGCTACTGTTGTTCTCGCCTTAATTAAGGAGCCAAAAGGAAATAATATCATCCACTGATTACTACTGACTCCTCTCCCCTGCAATCATTTTCTACAACAATTAACAACATAATTGGTTGCATCTGACCAATCCCATTTACACTTGCACTTTCCAAATTACCAAGTTTCGAATTGCAAATACTTGATCAAAATTACTACTCCGGCGAGCAGCATGATACCAGGATGAATGGAACAACAATAACAGTACCGGATATGAACTCCAATCACATCCCATGAAGACAAAATAGTTCAGTAGCATCTTAATACTTCTAATTGTGGAAAATGATTGGAAAATATTATTGGGGATGTATACCAAATGAAACTGCTGATGATATTATTGAGTTTACCTCACCTCTTGAAAAAACATTTCTAAAAGTCTCAATGAATCATAGCAACTATGTTCTCATGAACTAAACCTTGACATTTACCTTTAATAATGAATATCCAGTTTTCATGCAAACAAATATAGTTATTAGTTACTGGTCACATTTTTTGTTTCATATATCAACTTCTTTTCATAATGATTTGTTTAAATGTAATCCCTTGTTCTAGTTAGATACTAGTTATTAAGGGAGTTTGCATTTATTGAAAGTAGATTGTAAACAAATCTGAGTTGAATCAACAATTCTTAATTCAATTTCCAACAAGCAACCTGCAAGAAAAAAATCTTATTTTCCATTCATTGGTTTAACAAATTTATCCTTCGTCATCTCATTCATTTCATGAAAAGAAATGAGTTTAACTGCATCCAAAGCAACAAAGCCTCCAAAACTAAAACTGATAAATTGGAGCAAGACCAAAAAATATAACAAGACACAAGACCACAAAAATGTATCTGTATATTCCATTGAAAAAATGAACATTAAGGTAAACACAAAACTTCAACAATTTAATCTACTATAGGGTTATACATGTTTAATGGTGAAAATATCTAGTCATTTTAGTGCATTAGGCAACATTAACAGAATTTTGGTTTGAATTATGTTTCAAAGGTTATTTATTATGCTTAATTAACTGAAAAAATTATAACTTAGCTCAGTTATTTATAATGCAGAAAAGCACTTCAAATGATTGAAATATTTAACAGAAGTTAAATTAGGGAAAAATATTGTCCCATTGAAGGCAAGGGAACAATATTTCCTTTGCATGTTAGAAGTAGCAAAATATTCAGCCCTTTTTGAAACATTTCTCCACCCATCACAGTGGGAATCTTCACCTAGTTGGCAGGGTGAGTTTCCAACACAATCAAACTATGAACCCCTATTTGAACTGAGTTGAATTTATGATGCTCCCTGTGTTCAGAAATCTTCAGCAAAATATACTTTAAAAACTTGAAATTTAATACCATTCAAAGCAAAATTCTCACAATAGTTATTTCTTTTCTGACAGACTTTTCCCATCCTGACCCTGCCAAAATATTTTACAAGTGGATGAAGGTAACTTGAAGTCTGTAATAACTCCTTTTTGTGTTTAAATATTTTAAATGTCTGTATTTGTAAACCACTTTATTTGGTGCAAAGCTCCTGTAAATAATCAATATTTATAATTTAGCAAATATTACTGTCTTAGTTACCCAAAATCTCTATGGGGCCAGTAGCATGATATTCAACAATATTCATAAGCAAATCTTTGCATGATTTGGTGACAGCTTGTAAATACCTATTAGGGTACTGCTGCATGCAAAATAGTGATGGGAAAGTATAAACGTTTTGGGCACCTTAGAGGAAAAAGGATGAAGCTAAAGTGGTTCCTACAGTAAGGTAAAAATCAGAGATTGTTAAACCTCATATCAGTCGAAGAATCCACATTGCAATTACAATGAACCTTGAATTCTACTTTGCACTATTTGTGTGTTTTGTGAAAATTCAACCAATCTGCAAAAATTAAATAATATTATTAACATTATGGGGGAGAAATTAGTTTTGATTGCCAGTCCTGAGCATGCATGAGAATGTAGGCTGCCAGTTGTATTCACCTCTCGCACATTCAGTTCTATGGAACTGAGTATATCTAGGTAAGTGCGATCAGCTGAGATACTCATGCCCATGTTTAGTGCTGGTGACCAAAGGCAAGTTCTCCCTCCTGTTTTTTTTCATTTTGGAGGGTGATGGTAACCATCACTGAAGTAGCTTAGTATTCATGTATTTGAAATTGCTGAAAATTTGATCCATTTGACAAAAATGTCTGATATTTTGCTTCAATTTTCACACAACTAGAGTGCATTTTTAATTAATACTTTAATTTAACCCCCCCCACCTCTTTAATTTGACCATCAAAAGGGAAGTAACCGAGATCATGAATCTACTAATTCACTTTCAATATACCCTTCAGGATGGAGAGCTGACTCAAAGCAAATCTCATTCAAGTGGAGAAAAGTTAGGTTGAAACTAATCTGGACATATTCCAGATAATATAATCAAAACTCTGCATTATCTGTTTAATGCTACCTTGTTATGCAATGTACAGGGTGCTGCAAAGAAAATAGTGCATTTCCCAACATTGTTTACCTTCATATTGGTGAACATGTAGTAATTTAATGAATGGCATTTCAACCACTGAAGAGGCATAACTGATTGCAGTATCAATATAATCAAGTGCACACATTTACAAAGCATAGTTAATATGAATTATAAACAATACTGAATTGTTGCCAAATCTGCATTTGCGTTTTCCACCCAGATATACATTTGACTTCATTAGTGCTATTTTACTGCATACCGTAACTCAAATTCATGTTGTTGTGGCTCATTTAGAAATTCAGCAAATGGCTTTTGTTAGTCATTGCTTTATCATGAGACATATGTTGCAAGTAGTGGTCACTTCCTAACCAATCAACAATGTTCAGCAGGCTGCTTGTCAAAGTGTTCTATATAATGGAAGCTTTTGTCTTCATCAACTGTATCTTGTGCTTTCGATCTGATACTTTCCAGCATCCTTGAATTGTTTTAATTGTTGATTTTTGTACATGCCTGTCAGTTGTAGCTGTTTTGTATGGAGCAACATTACGGCTGCTTGCTAATGTAAAATTGACAGGTTTTAAAGATTAAAATCTTTGTTTAGTGCTTGCCTGGCTCTAAAATGAAAACAGAGGTCAAAACATAAAGGAGTATTTTGTGGGTGTGTTTATTCTGTCAGTCGCAACATTATCACAATGGAACAGTTACATTGTCACTTTCACTTCATAATTTTACCAGCATTCAAAGAGAGAGACAAAATGGTGTGTGTGTGTGTGTGTGTGTGTGTGTGTGTGTGTGTGTGTGTGTGTGTGTGTGTGTGTGTGTGTGTGTGTGTGTGCTGGGGAGGAGATCCATAATCCTACTCTGCACAACGAGGGAAGATGTTTATTTTAGAATTCAATGCTTATATTTTAAATGATAATGCTCTATATAAAGCAAATTTTGAAAATCTCCTTTCTAATAATAGTAAAGCTTCACTTTGAATGTAAAGATAACTCAGACAGGTAATCCTTTAACAATTCAGGTTTTCTTGTCAGCCTTGGACCAATCCTAGTTCATTACTGCAACGCCTAAGGTAATTAGTCACTAAAGCTCAATTTAAATATAAATTATTACAGTTAAGTCACAAATCAATTTTGACAATTACACTTTTTGCAGGCTATTAAATTATTTCATCTATTCAGCAAGTAAAATTAGTTCTCAGATGTGTTAACTGTCCACCAGAGTATAACTCAGGGGTGATAAAAGTGGAGTGGTCAAGTTAATAGTTTTCTGGAACTTGTATGACTGGACTCCTCTCAAAGGAGTCTCTTAAACACTGAACAATGTCAGTGCAGGAACATATGGACATATGAGAAACAGCGTAACACAGGAAACATTGTGCACAAACCATACAAACACTGTATTTATGCTTTACAGAATAAGTAGTCAATGGATCTATTACAAATTAATTGCTGACTACATCCAAAGGAGTAATTTCAGATGTTCCTCAGTTCATAATAAATCCTTGTTCAAAATTAGCGCCTTCCATCTTCTTCCCTTATTGATGTGCAAAGCTATCCCCATTCAGATCTAAAGAAATAAAGAACTTACATGTCCTCAGTCATCCTTAACTGCTTCTCAGCTAATGAATTAATTCAAAAATGTAGTCCTGCAATGTTCCAGTCACACACAGTAGACATATTGCTCAAAGCAAGCTCAAAGATAAAGCTGTTGGATGAAAAGTAATCCCCTGCTGGCAGGACACAAAAAAAAATTAAAAATGCTGTGGGTGTTGGAAACCTGAAATAAAAACAGAGAATATTGGATAAAGTTAGCAGGTTGGGAAGCCTCTGTCAAGACAGAACCACCTGCTGTTCTTGAGAAAGAGGTTATTCTATTGCTTTTGGCCTGAACAGCTACATACACTAGGGTTTCAGTTTAACTTGTCTTCAGAAGTGCCCCTGACTACATTATACATCCTCAGGACTGTGCAATTAATCTAGATTATGTGCTGTCAAGACAGCTAGTAGGACATGAATCCATTAGATCAGGCTCAGAGAGAGAAATTGAGCCAAGCAGGCTGACTTCGTAACATAAAACTATAATTTTGGAATGAGCCTGGTCATGTCAACATCCCATCTAATAAATTGATTCGATAATTTAAGTATTTTGCAGGTGCCTGCTGTAAAACAGAACATTCTCTGTAAAACAGAACATTCTCTGTCCCTTCCATAATCAGAGAACATATGTGAGGTGCTTTTATAGCACAACATAAGAAATTTAAATTGGCTATTAAAAATAAATGCTCCAGGAAAATGTAACCCTTTCATCATCACTAATTTATGGAGCAAGTGACATTAATATATATGTGTCTTAGTTTGAAGGGATTCTGCTCCACTGTAGTATATCGTAGGAGTAGCAGAAGCAAAATAGTTCCATATAATAAATTGAAATTTATTAAACATTATTATTGAAGTAAGATTTACCTCAAGCTGTTTACATGTCAAGCAATCTTTGGAACAAAAATAGAAAACGATGAAAATACCCAGTAGGTCAGGCAACGTATGTGGAAAGAGAAAACAAAGTTAACATTTCAAATTGGTGATCTTTCTAGTATTTCAAGCATTTTCCACTTTTAGTTCAGATTTTCAGCATTCACAGTCTATCAGTTTTGAATTACTTTTGGAACTCTGTGATTTTGCTAGTTAAGAAAAATGATGTACAGACAAAATATATTTGTTGCAATTATATTTATCAACTAAGTCCATGCCAAAACATCATATTAATGCAAATAGTATCTCTTTTTTTGGAAACTTTTATTTTGGACCATAATAACAGTTGAGAGATTTGATCCATTTTGTTGGCTTTCATGTTTAAATAATTTGACATTCATATTACAAACAACAAATATATTGAGCCAACTCCCATGATGGCTCACAAAATTATCCAGTGTTGGCATAACCATCCACATTTCAACATTATAGTCCACAATTCATCACACTTTTCTAGGATTGGAGGAATGGAAGCCACTCAGGGATCCTGTCACTAATCACTACCCATGGAGTCCTGCTGGAATTGCATGTGCAGGTGGGATTATGTTAGATTCCATAATGGTATTGTGGAATAATGGGAGGTTGGACAAGTAAAAGATGAGGAAACTGAAACAGCAAATCTCTTCAAAAGGTGAATTAGAGGCAAAAATTTGTGTAGAAATTATAATTACAATAGTAACATTAGAACACAAGATTTTCTTTTAAGACTCATGGCATGTGTAGTTACTCTGGAACAACAACTTCCCTTTAAATATTGTATTTCAAGCAAAAAGTGACTGTGATGTACTTCAGATTGGAAAAAATAGATTGCATAGCACTAGAAGATTATAGCTAATTTCTTCAAGCACAATTTAATTTTAGGAGCTTTCTAAAAACGGAATTATGTACCAATACAAAGGGTTTTAAGGATGGTGCTTCCAGAGACTAGGGCCAAGATACTTTAACCTCTGAGTCAAATGAAGAACATCTGGAGGAAAAAATGCATAAGCAACCAGAATCAGTGAATACCAGGACATTGTCTGGGTCGCATTCATTACAGCAGGAATACAATGTAGAAGGGATATTTATTATATATGTACAGAGCTTTGGTTATACCCCATTTAGATTATTGTGTAAAACTCTAGCATTTGGTCTCAGGGAAGATTTATAGTTCATAAAAGTTCTGAAGCACAGTTTTCCTGAAATAATATCAGACTGGAAGGGTAAAATTGAGAATAAACTGAAAACAAGTTGTATTACCTTGAATATAGATTAAAGAATGAAATAATGGAAGAGTTTAAAATGAATAATGGATTTGATACAGTGGATGGAGAGAAAGGGAAAGCTGGACTCCTCTTTGCAGCCTCCTAACCTTTGAAAATGACATCCAAGATGTGCATGAACACTTCACAAGAGAAGTGTGCTAGAAAGAGATTTGGTAAAGGAGTTTGCAGGTATGGCACCTGATGTTAAGACAGGTATATTGTGATGTCAGTGTGTCAGTGTGCAGCAATGATTTGAGGCCTGTGCTGCCATTGGTAAATGTCACTCTCTAGCCTCTGTAATGTCTCAAACTTACACAGATAGAACCTATAACATAGAACAGTACAGCACAGGAACAGGCCCTTTGGCCCTCGATGTTGTGGTGAATTAATTAAACTAGTAATTAAATGCTTAACTAAACTAATCCATTCTGCTTACACAATATCCATATCCCTCCATTCTCTGCACATTCACGTGCCTATCTAAGAGCCTCTTAAATGCCTCCATCGTATTTGCCTCCACTACCACCGCTGGCAGCGCATTCCAGGCACCCACCACTCTCTGGGTAAAAAACTTGCCCCAGACATCTCCTTTGAACTTACCCTTCTTACCTTAAATGCATGCCCTCTAGTATTAGACCTTTCAACCCTGGGGAAAATACGCCAGCTGTCTACCCTATTTATGCTTCTCAGAATCTTATAAACTTCTATCAGGTCTCCCCTCAGCCTCTGCCGCTCCAAAGAAAACAGCCCAAGGTTATCCAACCTCTCCTTATAGCACATGCCCTCTAATCCAGGCAGCATCCTGGTAAACCTCTTCTGAACCCTCTCCAAAGCCTCCACATTCTTCCTATAATTGGGCGGCCAGAATTGAATGCAATATTCCAGATGTAGCCTAACCAGAGTTTTATAAAGCTGCAACATAACCTCCTGACTCTTGAACTCAGTGCCTCAACTAATAAAGGCAAGCATGTCATACACCTCCTTTACCACCTTATCAACCTGTGCAGCCACTTTCAGGGAGCTATGTATTTGGATCCCAAGGTCCCTCTGCACATCAACGCTGTTGAGGGTCTTGCCATTAACCATGTACTGTCCCTTTACATTTGATCTCCCAAAGTGCAACACCTCACATTTGGCCCAGTTAAACTCCATCTGCCATTTCTCTGCCCATATTTCCAACTGATCTATATCCCGCTGTGGCAACCTTCTACACTATCCACAACACCACCAATCAACATGCAGATCAACAGATCAACAAAAAAAGACCACAGATCAACATGTGTTAAATAGCATGACTCCCACCAGAGTTATTTAAAGGGATTGTGTCTATTTACAGGTTGCTGGCCTGTTCATTTTTTTTTAACTGCAGTTGGAGATTTCTACACTTGCCTAAAGTTTTCTCAATTTACAGGGACTGGTTTGAATGGTCCTGAAATACATTTTTGACAATTTAAAAGCCTGTGCTGAAATATGTTGCTCAAGCTATGTTATTCCCAGCCTGTTATTGCCTCTTGTGAAAATTGAGCAAGACTGGGTAAATGAAGAGGGATGGGAATAGGACAGAGGTCACAACTACTGCTGGTCTTTAAGGAGCTATCCTCTTATGCTAGTGTCGGTGGAGATCAGTGCCTGACTGTTCCTTACTCAAGAGACTGGAGGTGAAACCTGACTGTGACTGCAGCTACAACAGCAACCTCAAAGTAGGGTATGTACTGCATTGCCTCCAAATGGTAAGAGGAATTTAGCTTTTAACTTGTTCCTCAGACCCCATCCAAGCTGCTGCTGGAGATAAAGGCAACTTTTGCTGTATAAGAGGGTATGGTTTGGGTGAGGTGTCGTGGGGTTACTGGGGCTCTCAAGACAGTTTCAGCTCATTCCCTTTTTCCAAATGGAGCAACTTCAAAAGTTTGCGCAGATTGTAGGCTTCTCCATTTTGTGGAATGCCATTGACTCAAATCCATTGCCTTCCACACAAATGTGGCCATTTGCATTGGCTCAAAATGTAACAGATCATTCCCCCACTTCCTGAATGCACAATCCCTTCGTTCTGCAGTAGTTCCCTGTGTTACCTGTACATGAAGCACCAAAGTCAAAGATTGGCGATTGCGTTACAAGAAGCGTCAATTCATGCGGTGGCAGTGACTGGTACTGGGTTCACTCACACATGCACACAAAGCTTATTAAGGTACAACTTAACATTGGCTCTTTAAGCAATTCTGTCCTTGACTGAACCATTCTGTACCAGCCCTGCAGTGCTCCTATGAGTGGATATTGGGCTTCATCGTGCTAAGCTGCATGCTGCATAAACTGGCCATTGTGAAAGAATGACTTTTGCAAACATCTGACCAGCATGAAGTTGGAGAAACAGGAAAGAGGAAGGCAAGCTCAACATCTCCTTTAACGTGACTACCTGTGGTTCACCCATACAAATTCAGGACTTTAGTGCATATATATCTGAAAGTGGAAGTCCTGAACATATTGATGAAATCCCCCAGAAAAACCTGTCAACACAGTCTGCTGCTGGAGTCCAACAGAGTGGTGTCCAATGACACAGTGTCCAGCAGTGCAGAGTCCAGCGCTGTGGAGTCCAGCAGAGTAGAGTCCAGATGTGCAGTATTCAGGGATGCAGAGTCGAACAGCACAGTGTCCGGCAGCATCCAGCACTGTAATTCAGTGGCACGGAGTCCATGGCGTATTCTGCCCCGGAATCCAGCAGTGCAGAGTCCAGAGGTGCAAAATCCAGTGGCCCAGGTTCCAGCAGCGCAGTGCAGAGTGGCACAGTCCAGTTGTGCAACAAACAGTTGCACAGCATCCAGCAGCAAGAATCCAGCCGTGCAGGGTCCACTGGTGCAATGTTCAGTGGCACAGAGACAGTCGTGCACACCCACCTGAACACCTGAACACTTAAGCTGGTGAGCTTGCTCACAAACCCCACATCAGCAAGACTATTGATTTTAGATTGATTTCAAGGCTGTGAGAAAGAAAGGTAGAGATTAGGTTAGTTATATCTTTCAAAAGTTTGTGTTTGCAGTTTTTAATGACTTTGTTAGCTTTTTAATAGAACATAGACATAGGACAGTACAGCACAGTATGGGCTCTTCAGACCATGATGTTGTGCTGACCTATATAAACCTTATCCACATTCTATCTATCCCACTCTATTTTTCTTTCGTCCATGTGCTTATCTAATAGTCTCTTAAATCACCCTATCCTATCGGCCTCTGCCATAGTTTAGGTGATTTCTTTTACTTTATCTAATCAGTCACCCATTGCATTCTGACCAAATCTACGATGATGATTATTGCTTCCTTTTTTCTTAGCTTTGCTTCACGCTGTTTAGTTGACAGCTCTCACCCATGTCTGTTCTATTTCTCGCACGTCTGCTCTCACCCTGATCCTCTCTGCTAGGTCAAGGCCAGGATTCCACATGTTCACATTTCACCCCACCAATCTCTACGTTCAACAGCTCAAATTTCTCCCACCTCCAGTGTGATGCCACCACCTGACACATCTTGGCCTCTCCCCCACCACCCTTTTTAATGTTCCTAAGGGGCCATTCCCTTCATGTTCTCTGCTTCAGTTTTCCATTTCCACCAACTACATCCCTTCTCGTGGCCCTTTCCCATGTAACTGCAAGAGTTGAAACATCTGTCCTTTTACCTTCCCACCATCCAGGGTCTCAAATATCATTCCAGGTGAAGTAGTGATTGATTTGCACTTCATCCAATTTATGCAAGTCATTTAGTGATCACGGTGTTGTCTCCTCTAAATTGGCAAAAAATGAAAACAAAATTGAATGACCACTTTACAAAACACCCTGAGCTTCCACTTATCTGTCACTTTAGTTCTCCTACTCTGACCTCACTGCCAACGGCCTTTTACACTAGTCCAACAAGGCTGACAGAAGCTCCAGGAGAAGTGGCTAGGCACATTCCAGCTCAACATTGAATACAACAATTTTAGATAACCATCCTCTCCAGTTTGTATCAGAACTGAAGTGTTATGAAGGTTCATCAACTTACAACATCAACTCAGTTTTTTCTCTCTACACGGATGACGCTGGACTGCTAAGTTTTCCACAACAGTGATAAATGCGTGAAACCAAAGTAAAGCCTACAAATTTTGATATGAGCACTGATTAGTAAAGGTTATTGATAGATGGTTTCTTACATTGGTGCATCTGTTAACTCAAGAACAGAAACATAATACCATGTAAGAGGCTAAACTCTGTCTACTCACTTGCCAGAACATAAAACCAACCATGGGGCTACTGCAAAGAAGAGCATTGTTATTAACCTGGGTATCATGGACAATGTCCCACACTGAACGTTGCCAAAGTAGGTTGTCTGTTCATTGCCCTGATGCTGTTTGGGGGAGTTTGCCATTTAAAGGTGGACTGCCACATTTCCTACGTTGCAACAGTAGCTGCACTTCAGGGTGCTTCATTGAGTGAAAGTAATGGGAATTTCCTGAAAGGGACATAAAAGGCACTGTGTCAATGTGAATCCATTTCTTCTTATCAGATTCTCATTTGTGTTGACTTAAAAACAATTTTCATAGTATCTGGCTTCCTGCAACCTTTTTTAACATCTAAGTATGCTTAATCACTCATGTGGTCTGATTCCTGTTCTACATTAAATCATTGCTCGTTACTCATTGCCTCAGTCCTTGTATGGTAAATTTTGTTCTAAACATCATTAATCCATCTGGTGGAATATTTGAAAAGAAAATATGATTTTTTTTTACATCAGCCATGAGTTTTATTTTAATGGCGGAGCAGGCTCGAATGGCCAAATGGCTGTTCCTGCTCCAATTTCTTACATTCTTGAAACAAAAATATCCAAAAATCTACGAGGGGTACATCCCAGATAAAACCGTGCCCGGTTGGGACTTTTTCCATTGGTTCAGCCTAATCTTGTGAGCCACAGGGAGGTCCATTAAATATCAATGGCAAGCATTCTGATCACACAACTTACATATGTGGTCTTGCTACTAAATGGATCAGAAAGTACTTAGAGTCCTTTTCTCAACTGAGAACTATATGTGAACAGATTCGCCCTAAGATTAACTTTTGTAAGAGGTCTATATCCAAGTCCTGGTCCCACTCTGGGCTGTTGGTGTTCAGCACATTGTTGATGCTCAGTAAGGCCTACCTCAGCAGACTTTCCTCTCCCAACCCAACCCACAGGTCTTAGAGAAATGGATTCCCAAAGCAGGCAATTTTCTTTGCTGGCCTTGTATTCCATCTTAATGTCATTATTTGGGTCTGAATGTTATCATTATTCTACGAGAGGTCAATCACACATCAACTGAGAACCTTGATGTAATTTTCAAAGTTTCTGTCAGGCTTCCACTGAAGTTACAATAGAATGAATTATACAGATCTTCAAAGGCAATATTATTAAAATTACATTTTAAGACTATAAAATCTAACCAATTGGAGAAATTTTAGATTCAATTCATTCAAATGAAAAGATTGTTTATATCCATGTCAAAACTTTGGTTTCATTGGTTGGTTGGACAATTAATAGGTAATGGATATTGTGGTCATCACATTGTATTTGCTGGGGAGTTTTATTCATGCATATCTGATGAATGCCATGGTTCCTTTTTATTTCAAGAGTAACATGAAGGCTTGTATTAGGTATCAGCAGTAATTTAATGGCAGCCCTCTCACTACTGAATCCAGAGCTCATAAATTTATGTCACACTCCAGAGCTTTGAGCACATAAACTAAGCTGAGACTTCAGTGCAGTACCTAAGGAGTGTAGCATTAGTGAAAGGGCTGTTTTTCAAATGAGGCATAGAGCCCATATATCCTCTGGCATACATCTCATTTCATTACTTTGAAGAAGAGCAGACAAGTTCTTCACTGCCTCCTGGCTAACCTCACTGAGAGAGAGAGAGGTTTTCCAGACATCTGATTATTTTTGTGAAATTTTTAAACAAAGTAGTCATTTATGTCATTGCATTTTGTGATGCCTTCCCCAATTCAAATTGACTGCTGTGTCCAAGCACAAATGGAAATGACTATACTTCAATTACATTATGAGTTTGTGAAAATCACCGTACAAGTTCATTTGTTCCTTCTTAACAGACAAGAAGAGTATCAGGGAGTTCACAAGAAATAGTAAACATGCTTTAGGAAATCAGAATACCTATAAAAAGTTGCATTGCAATTCTGCTTCCAAAATCACTTCAGTATGATCATACACAAAACATACCATGGATTTTCTAAATACTTTTAAAGTAACTATTTAATAAAATTATTCCACCTTCCCCAGATGAAGTACTCAATTATTGGACTCCTTAATTGTTTCAACACAAGTAATTGTTTATTGTTACACATTTTATGACTGGCAACCTTTTCTTTTCAACAACCGACAAAATTGTTTTCTCATGATGCATACATTATGAAATCACTTAGTCCAGAGGTTTAGTTGTTTCTGTGAGTAGAGGAAAATGTAATTCTTACTTAAAGAACTTTAATGATTTGAAACTTTTTACTGACTTACGTAATGCAAAGGTGCTGGGAAATGAATTGTCTTCCATTCTGCTTTCAGTGATGGCATCAAGTGTGACTACTTACAGTCGAGACAAAGGCTGCTGAATAATACAGAGAGTTTAATCACGTCATCCTGACAATGTGCTGCAATGCCCCCACCAGCCCCTCATACATAACCATACATACACGCCAGCTCCCCCGCGCGCATATGCGCGCGCGCGTGCACACACACACACACACACACACACACACACACACACACACACACACACACACACACACACACACACACACACACACACACACACACGGCATCTTTTGGCAATCTGTTCAATTAGATTTCCGAATTACATGTCGGTCATTGCGCTAAACTGGGAAGAGGTTTTGTACCATGGACTTGATTGTGACCATCTAAGCTGATTCCATTTGGAGCCCTTAATCACTATCAGAGAAATAAGACTTTAATTCCATCTGTCTGCTTTAGAAAGGGCAGTAGGTACATGATGCAACATTGACCTTCAAGCAGAGAACATTTTGAGGAAATATTAATAGCCTTTTTCAATTTTAACAAACTGAACACATGGTGCACCTGCCAGATGCATGTTTAATTGCTTACTTTCACATTAACCGATTGTACCGTTTGAATGTAAATCTCATCACTGGGTTGCTGTGTTTAAGAAAGGAAATAGATTATAATATAATTCTTTATTGCCAGTTTGGTAAATCTGTACACTTAGTTAGAAGCAATACAATGCTCTTAGCAATGAAAAAATACTCATCATCTGGCAGATCTATTTTATCAAAGGAAAAGGTGAAGAACTTCCCTTGAAATTAATTCAGGTTGCTCTGACATTTTCTGTCAAATGAAACTGGAATCCAGCAGAAAATGCCAAACCAATCTGGCCAGATTCATTGTGAGATATTCTCACAAAGAATCCTATTAGATACTATTGACTTTTTCATTATTTATTGGAACAAGTTCCACACGATTCAATGAAGGCAGTAGTGTAGGAAGTTGCTAATTTAATGCTCCAGATTGTGCCGTCAGTGGTAACCCTCAATGCTCAGCATGGATCTCCAGCTTAAATTCTCACTCAATTTATTCATAGCTCATGGTCAGAACTTAATGGGGGAAACCAAATCAACTCCAAACTCAGCAATGAGGCCCTGTGCACAGCAGGACTTTTTCCTGTGCATCATGTCACGTGGTTCAGAAGACGCCCTGCCCGTGAAATTTCTGAAAAGGTCGTTGACAGCCAGCTAAGATATTCAACAATATTCAAAAATTCCCAAATACTTAGAAATGAAACAAAGTATTCAACAATTATTAAGAAGTCTTTTAAAAAACAAATAAATAAGAAACATTTAAAAACAGCCACTTAAAGTTAAATAATAAAAAGAAAACTGCACCTTACCTCAATTCCCACACTAGTTCTTCTCAATAGAGAATCACAGTGTCATGTCTAACCTGACACAAGTTGTTTGAGTGGAATTTGTAATGTAAGTGTTGGGGAATTGCCACAATTTTACACTGCACTGCCTCTCTCTGAGGAGTCTGCTGGCAGAGGAAAATCACAGAATCATTGATGAGCAGCTGTCATGAAGTCAGGAACTCATGTGTCCAGACAGATGAACACGCATGCACTGGAATTCTGAACCAGCATTTCCTTGAAAATCAGACCCATTGCAAATATCATTGCTTCATTTCATAGGAAAATAATGCAATTTTTTTAAAGACTCACGATGTGTAAATTTGGGTGATTCTACAAATGAAAGTAGTAATTTTGATGCATGGTGAAATATCACTATTTGTAATTGAAATCATGAAACTACTTGAGTGAAATAAAAACCCATCTGGTTCATTAAAATCCTTCAGGACATAAAAATCTGCTATCCTTACCTGCTCTGGCCTGTATGTCTCTAGCTCAACAATGTGGTTG
This sequence comes from Pristis pectinata, assembly GCF_009764475.1. NCBI lineage: Eukaryota > Metazoa > Chordata > Chondrichthyes > Rhinopristiformes > Pristidae > Pristis > Pristis pectinata. The sequence continues at coordinate 50,191,188 of NC_067415.1, read as the reverse complement.
ATTCTCAACTATATCCTCACTTCAGGAATGGACAAATGCCAACATTGCTAATTTTCATATCCTGTCTGTATCCTGTGAACAATTAAATGAAGCTAAAGTGTGGTTGCTTTGGAGAGAGTTTGTTAAGGCTGAGACCAAACACTCAGGATTTCTAGTGGCAAAGACACGGTAGATCTGATATCTGCAGGCTGCTGCCTTCAGGAACCACGCAGGTTTTCTTTAGTACAGTACCCAGGGCATAAATCGCCCGAACAATTTTTATAGAACACAGAACATTGAACAGTACAGCACTGGAACAGGCCCTTCTGCCCATGATGTCTGCATCGACCACGATGCCAAATTAAACTAAATCTCTTCTGCCTGCACTTCACCCATATCCTTCCATTTCCTGCATATTCATAGATTTATCTAAAGGCCTCTAAAGCTCCACCATCCTATCTGCTTCTACCACTACCCCTGGCAGCCCATTCCAGACACCTGCCACTCTCTGTATAAAAAAACTTGCTCCACACATCTCCTTTAAATTTCACCCCTTTCACCTTCAATGCAGGTCCTCCAGTAATGGTAAATATTAATGTTTATTAAAGGGAAATGTTTACAATTTCCTCATTTCTTGCATATTCTCTAGTTGACTGTGAGCTCTTAACAAAAGGGAGTGAACTCCAATTTTTAGGCAAAAGATTTTATGGGAAACAGGATCCATTCATAGCTAACTAAAGTAGAATGGTATTAAACTGAAAGGAAATGATAAGCTATGAAGAATAGTGATAGGCCCAATCATTAGAAGAATTCAGAAACCAGCAAAGGATGATTACAAAATTTATAAAGCAAGAAAAAGTAGAACATGAGAGTAAAATATCAGGGAATGTAAAAACAGACTGGAAGAGCTTACACAAATCTGTAAAACAGAAGAGACTGGCAAAAGCAGGCACTGGTCCTTTAGAGGATGATTTGGGGGCATAAATAATGAGGATATGGCAGAGATGTTAAATAAAATATTTTGAATTTTTCTTCAGCACAGAAGACACTAAAAGTATACCACATATAATAGGAAAGAAGGGAATAAACAAAGAGAGTAGCTCAAAGCAATCATCATCACCCATGAAAAAGTACAAGGTAAGCCACTGGGGCCAAAGATTGAGCTGCTGCTCTGAATCCCAGGCTTCCTAAAGAAGTGGCAGAGGAGAAAATGGATGTATTGATTACAATCTTTCAAAATTCCATTGACTCCAGAAAGATTCCAGCAAATTGGAAAATTGCAGATGTAACACTGTTATTCAAGCAAAAAGGGAGAGAGAGAAAATAGAGGACAATTTGACAGTTGGAGTGTGTAGGTGAGTGATATAATCTTGGGGAAGTTGACGGGATTTATGGGGAATATAAAATGGAATTCATGTCGGATTAGCGTAAATGGATGCTTGATGATCGGCACGGACTCAATGGGCCAAAGTGCCTGTTTCAATGCTGTATGATCACACAAGCACTTTACATGTTAACAGCTGATTATATCAACTTCGATTTCAGTGAAGAAGAGATTACGTTTTGGCTAGTGGAATTTGTAAGTATTGCATGCTTCCTATAAACGCAGACAGCAACTAACTGCACCCATGTGCTCGTAAAAGGTCCAGTCAATAACGTCATCATTAGAGGTGGCACATTCAACATAAATATCATGGTGGATCATCAGGAGCTGCTACTCTTGGGCACTACAATGTCTCTGGGAAGCATCCACGATGCTCTCATCCCTGGGCAGGGCAGACTGCCAGACATTTTCAGAGCTGGCCACTGCCCAAAGAAAAGGAGCCTGCGGGACAAAGGGATACTACTTGTTTCCCCACAATACAAAGGAATTGGGTGTGTTTCCCTTACACTCAGAGCACCACTGTAATGAAAGTCATGCAAGGACCAGCAGCATTGTGGAGAACGCCACACAGGTCCTCATAATACCTTAGTGAGGTCACTCGTGGACTAGTGTGTGCACAGTTTTGGTCTCCTCACTGAGAAAAGGATACACCTGTCATAGAGAAAGTGCAGCAAAGATTCACCTCACTGGTTCCTGGGATGGCAGAATTGTCATATAGGGGCAGATGGGGTTGACAAGATGTGTATTCACTAGAGTTTTGGGGGTGACAGGACTAGATAGACTGGATGTAGGGAGGAAATATTCTGGTACTAAATAATCACTGGTGAACCAGCATGGTGCCAATGACATTAGTACACAATCCTCACAATGAAGAGGGTAGCTGATGGACAACTGCAATGCTCAGTGGGTTGCCATCATTCAAATGAGGAGTAGCCTGGAGCACCATCACTTGGTAAGCATCGACTGATCAGACTTCCTGGAAGAAGAAGCAACCATGCCAGCACGTGACACAACATGCTCAGCTACACCCGACTGATAACAGATACAATCACAAAAAGTAAAAACTGACTTTCATCAGTGGGCTGTGTTTTAATAAAAAGTTATAACAAAACCAACTGAATTTAAACAAAAAAATAAACAGACAATCTGTCTTAATGATAACTACTCGTGTCCCATGTGGTTTGTTATGTAAATATAGGCTTACAGTTCTTAGCATCACATTGTAGTCTTCCCTTGGTAGTTTGGCTCCCTTTGTAAACATGTGTTTAAGTGTGTGCTTATGTGGTGCATGTGTGTGTCTGTCCACATGTGCATGAGGTGTGTGTGATTTTGTGCAGAGGTGTGCACATGCATGCATATGTGAGTGACACGGTAGTGTAGCGGTTACCATAACGCTATCATAGCGCCAGTGACTCGGGTTCAATTCTGGCCGCTGTCTGTAAGGAGTTTGTACTTTCTCCCCGTGTCTGTGTGGGTTTCTTCCAGGTGTTCCGGTCTCCTTCCATATTCCAGAGACGTATGGGTTAGGAAGTTCTTATATAAGGGTTTTAGTATAAGGTTTTGTTTTATAAGGTTCTTTTTTATAAGTTTTTTATATAAGTTCTCATCAGGAATAGTGGAGGCAGGATTGCGCAGGCGCGTGACGTCAGCAGGTAAAGTGTGGGCAGTTTAAACAGCAAACCGCCATATGCAGCGGGCAGGGTCGGAGCGGGCGGCGGAGTGAGAGGGAGCAGAGTGATTAGGCTTTGGCTTAAGGGGCTTAGGCGTAAAGGGGTGAGGCAGGTGAGTAGCTGATAAGTAAAGGTAAGGTTTACCTGTTATCTGTTAGAAATATTTAAGTAGGAAAAAACTAGATAAGGGGGAAGAAAAAAGAATTAGTTCAGATGGAGGACATGGTAGTGTGCTGCAGCTGCTTGATGTGGGAGCTCGTGGACCTTGCTGTGGTCCACGATGGCCACATCTGCAGTAAGTGCTTGAGGCTGGAGGAACTTTGGATCAGAATTGATGAGCTGGAGTTGCAGCTTCAAACACTGTGGAGCATCAGGGAGGGAGAGAGTTATGTAAATACTGTACATCAGGAGACAGTCACTCCCCCCTTAGAGCAGGTACTTCTGGGGTCCAGGAAGTAGATAGAAGGGTGACTGTCAGGGGAGAGAAAAGGAAAAAGAAAACAAACAGGCAGATAGAGCAGAGGACCCCGGAGGCTGTTCCCCTCAATAACAGGTTTTCTGCTTTGGAAGCTGTTGACGGGGACAACCTGCAGGGGCCTAGCAGCAGTAGCCACGTCTCTGGCACTGGGACCGGTCCTGATGCTCAGAAGGGAAGGGAGGAGAAGAGGAAGGCAGTAGTGATAGGGGACTTGATAGTCAGGGAAACAGATTGGAGGTTCTGTGGCAGTGAGCATGAATCCTGGATGGCATGTTGCCTCCCAGGTGCCAGGGTCCCGGATGTCTCTGATGGGGTCCACAGGATTCTTGAGCGGGAGGGAGAACAGCCAGAAGTCGTGGTTCATGTTGGTACCAACGACGTAGGTAGGAAGAGGGATGAGGTCCTGAAAAGTGAGTTTAGGGAGCTAGGCAGAAGGCTGAAGAACAGGACCTCGAGGGTAGCAATCTCGGGATTGCCGCCTGTGCCATGTGACAGTGAAGGTAGGAATAGGAGGAGATGGCAAATAAATGCGTGGCTGAGAAGTTGGTGCAGGAGGGAAGGTTTTAGATTTTTGGATCATTGGGATCTCTTCAGGGGAAGGTGGGACCTGTACAGAGAGGATGGGTTACACCCGAACCTGAGGGGGGCCAATATCCTTTCATCCAGGTTTGCCAGGGTGGTTCGGGAGGGTTTAAACTAGTTTGCGAGGGGGATGGGAACCGGAGGAGTAGGTCAGAGGAAGAAGGGGATGGGGAAAAGTCAGATCTAACAGGTAGAGAGGCTTTGAGGAAGGAGAAGCAGAGTACAGGCTATAAAAGTAGTAAGGCGGATGGGCTAAAGTGCATTTACTTAAATGCAAGAAGCATCAGGAATAAGGGAGATGAATTGAGAGCTTGGATAAGTACATGGGACTATGATATTGTAGCTATCACAGAGACAAGGCTGAAGTCAGGGCAGGAATGGAGGGGGGAGGGGGACGGGTGGCGATACTGGTCAGGGACACTATTACAGCTGCAGAAAGGGTGGATAATGTAGAAGGATCCTCTCTAGAGTCAATATGGGCGGAAGTTAGGAACAAGAAAAGAGCAGTTACTCTACCGGGAGTATTCTATATGCCCCCCGGTAGCAGTCAGGATACTGAGGAGCAGATTGGGAGGCAGATTTTGGAAAGATGCAAAAATAACAGGATTATTATAGTGGGAGACTTCGACTTCCCAAATATTGATTGGCACCTGCTTAGTGCTAAAGGTTTAGATGGGGTGGAGTTTGTTAAGTGTGTCCAGGACAGTATGTTGACAGGCCGACTAGAGGAAATGCCATATTAGATCTAGTTTTAAGTGATGAACCGGGTCAGGTGACAGATCTATCGGTGGGTGAGCATTTCAAGGACGGTGACCACTGCTCCATAACCTTTAGAATCGTCATGGACAGGGATAGGAGCAAAGAGGATGGGAAGATATTTAATTGGGGAAAAGCGAATTATGAGGCTGTAAGACAAGAACTTGGGAGTGTAAATTGGGATGACATTACTGAAGGGAGATGTACTATAGAGATGTGGTCGATGTTCAGGGATCTCTTGCAGGATGTTAGGGATAAACTTGTTCCGGTGAGGCAGAGAAGGAATGGCAGGGTGAAGGAACCATGGGTGACAAGAGAGGTGGAACAACTAGTTAGGAAGAAGAAGGCAGCATACATAAGGTGTAATCAGCAAGGATCAGACAGGGCTCGTGTGGAATATAGAGTAGCAAGGAAGGAACTTAAGAAAGGGCTGAGGAGAGCAAGAAGGGGACATGAATAGGCTTTGGCGAGTAGGGTTAAGGAGAATCCCAAGGTTTTTTAATCGTACGTGAAGAGCAGAAGGATGGCTAGAGTAAAGGTAGGTCCGATTAAAGACAAAGGTGGGAAGCTGTGCCTGGAAGCTGTGGAAGTGGGTGAGGTTCTCAATGAATACTTCTCTTCAGTATTCACCAAGGAGAGGGGTCTTGATGATGCTGAGGACACTGTTGGTAAGGGTAATGTTCTAGAGTATGTAGAGAGGATGTGTTGGAGCTGTTAGAAAATATTAGGACAGATAAGTCCCTGGGCCTGACGGAATATTCCCCAGGCTGCTTCGTGAGGAGAGGGAGGAGACTGTTGAACCATTGGCTAGGATCTTTGAGTCCTCATTGTCCACGGGAATGGTACCGGAGGATTGGAGGTGGTGAATGTTGTCCCCTTATTCAAAAAAGTAGTAGGGATAGTCCAGGGAATTATAGACCAGTGACCCTTACGTCTGTGGTGGGTAAGCTGCTAGAAAGGATTCTAAGAGATAGGATCTATGATCATTTAGAAAATCATGGACTGATTAGGGACAGCCAGCATGGATTTGTGAAGGGAAGATCTTGCCTCACTAGCCTGATAGGGTTCTTTGAGGAGGTGACCAGGAAGATTGATGAAGGTAGTGCAGTGGATGTGGTCTACATGGATTTTAGTAAGGCGTTTGACAAGGTTCCGCAAGTTAGGCTTCTTCAGAAGGTCAGAGGCCAAGGGATCCAGGGAGGCTTGGCCGTGTGGATTCAAAATTGGCTTGCCTGTAGAAAGCAGAGGGTTGTGGTGGAGGGAGTGCATTCGGATTGGAGGGCTGTGACTAGTGGTGTCCCACAGGGATGGGTTCTGGAACCTCCACTTTTTGTGATATTTATTAATGACTTAGATGAGGGGGTGGAAGGCTGGGTTAGCAAGTTTGCAGATGACACAAAGATCGGTAGTGTTGTGGATAGTGTGGAGGGCTGTCGAAGCTTGCAGAGGGATATTGATAGGATGCAGAGTTGGGCTGAGAAGTGGCAGGTGGAGTTCAATCCAGAGAAGTGTGAGGTGGTACACTTTGGAAGGACAAACTCCAAGGCAGAATACAAAGTAAATGGCAGGATTCTGGGCAGTGTGGAGGAGCAGAGGGATCTGGGGGTTCATATCCACAGATCACTGAAAGTTGCCACACAGGTGGATAGGGTAGTTAAGAAAGCTTATGGGATGTTAGTTTTCATAAATCGTGGGATTGAATTTAAGAGCTGCGAAGTAATGATGCAGCTTTACAAAACTCTGGTTAGACCACACTTGGAGTAATGTGTCCAGTTCTGGTCACCTCATTATAGGAAGGATGTGGAGGCGTTGGAAAGGGTGCAGAGGAGATTTACCAGGATGTTTGCCTGGATTAGAGGGTATGGATTATGAGGGGAGACTAAAGGAGCTAGGACTTTATTCATTGGAGAGAAGGAGGATGAGGGGAGACATGATAGAGGTATACAAAATATTAAGAGGAATAGATAGAGTGGACAGCCAGCGCCTCTTTCCGAGGGCACCAATGCGCAATACAAGAAGGCACGGCTTTAAGGTAATGGGTGGGAAGTTCAAAGGAGACGTCAGAGGGAGGTTTTTCACCCAGAGAGTGGTTGGTGCATGGAATGCGCTGCCTGAGGGGGTGGTGGAGGCTGATACGTTGGTCAAGTTCAAAAGATTGTTAGATAAGCATATGGAGGAACTTAAGGTAGAGGGATATGTGGGAGGAAGGGGTTAGATAGTCTTAGGAGTGGTTTGAAGGTCGGCACAACATAGTGGGCTGAAGGGCCTGTCTTGTGCTGTATTGTTCTATGTTCTATGTTCTATGGGCATGCTTTGTTGGCGCCGGAAGTATTGGTGACATTTGCAGGCTGCCCCCAGAACACTCTACACAAAAGATCGATTTCACTGTGTGCTTCAATGTTCATGTGACTAATAAAGATATCTTATCTTACCTTATGTGTGTGTGTGCAGGTGTGTCTGTGTGCGTATGTGTATGTGCGTGTGAGTGTGCACATGTGCACAAATGCACACGTGTATATGAGTATGGAATTGCTCCTTTATATGGATTTACACACTTCATCCCAACATATCTTGTCAAATCCTGATACTTCTTGCTCTACAGTACAGGGATCTGTGCTGTGGCGAGACTCCATCCTACCCACCTTCCCACAAGCTCTCCTAAAGTCAGCCCTTCTGAGTCTCCTGCACCACCACACCCTTCTTCCCCCCTTAGCACCTCTCAAGAACAGGACTACCTTCCTCAGACAAATTGCATGAAATAGCACTTCTAAATCATGCGGGGTGAAATGCAAGCCCTTCTCCCCTCCCCTCTCTGTCAAGCCCTGCCATCATTATGTGTGTTACTACTGTCTGTATTTGCTAGGGAGTGTGCCATTAAGGGCATGGTTTGGTGTGTGCAAAGTATGTGCAGGTCGACAAAATTGGGCTGTGTGCCTGGTGAAATGGCCCAGGTCTTTTTTACTGTGTAATTCCTGATACAAAATACTCTGGCTTTTCTTTAGAGGAGCTCTGGCCAATTTTGCGATACTTTGTAGGAAAATGTTTAATGCACCACCATTTAACACTGTGGAAAGGCTTAAAGGCCAATTCCTGAGCATATAAATTTTGCCTGTATTCTTATTTCCTGCGACTCCAGTCTCTCTTATCATCCCTACGCACCCTCCCTTGACTATAGGCAACTAATGTCAAGGTTCTATTCTCTGGAATCCCTTCACTGAATCTGTATCTCTCAGCTGACACTCCCCATTTCATCAAAAAAAACACATCAAGTTTTAGTCATAACACCTAATGTTCCTTCCTTAATTCTGCAATTATTTTTCTTTGTTCTGCCTTTGTGAAACACCTTGGGATATTTTCCTACGCAGAAAGCAAAACATAAATGCAAGTTATTGTTGTTGATTTGTACTTTTGTGAGAAGAATCCTTGAATGTTCCTGTTCCTATTAAATACAACATTGTTTGTTTTCGACTAACAATATGCCAAGGTGACATTAATTAGTTGAAATTAAAGTTGATACTAGATTTAAATTAAATTTGCAGTGATCATTTTTAATTGAATACATTTTATCTGTCATTTCTTTATTTATAATAATACTTTGTGAGAAAGTGTCTCAGTCGTATCTTTAATGTCATTTAGTTCAGGGCACCTTTGTTAGGTTCCATTTTGAGGTAAACTTACATATTCCAGACTTTGAGGAAGTAGCTTTTAGTAAGTGATAATTGTGAAACACAGCCCCAACAACAGCACCACTGTGCACCCACATTGATACTTGCAAGAGCCTCAATATACATAGCTACTGCACGCTAATATATGTGCATCTGGTAAAGCATGCATTTCAAGTTCACTGCCAAATCAATAGTTTAAAAGCTCCGGCAATACACACAAATGTAAATGTATCTGAGATAAATAACATGGTGATTTAAGAATTATTGAAATGTGATTGAGCTCAATTTTAGGAGATGTCAAAATTGATTTAATGATGTAATGGTTAAGAGGATTCATTTGAGATAAAATGGTTAAGACATTTCCTTTGGAGACACAAGAAACAACAGATGCTGGAACAGGAAGCAATGCACAAAGTGCTGAAGGAACTCAACGGGTCAGGCAGCATCTGTGGAGGGAAATGGACTGTCGACTTTTTGGGTTGAGACCATTCATCTGGACTTCTTTTGATGTCATTTGTGTACCAGTACCCCATTAATAACCTTCAGATGGTTCACCGCTAATCTTTTTCTAAGATTCCCTGTTAGCTTTTTCCTTCTGTATATTCCATGACCTTCTTAGTCCTTAACTGAATCCTGCTTCTAAAAGTTAGAAGTTTCCAACTTCTATTATATGCTTTTTTTTTCTATTTGTCATCCAGACAACAGTGATTTCAGATGCCCTTTTCACTCCTTAGTGATACAGCTAGCTTATATCTAAGCTGTCTCTGCACAGAACGCCCATCATTACTAATCTACCTACACCTGGCTCCTTCTCAAACCACTGAACTGAGTTTTTCCCTCATTGACATTTTTACCTTTTATTTTGTTTGCTAATCTCTTTTCATCTTTACTTTAACCAAGTTATCTTGTGCTAACTGTTGGGATGCTCTATTTAACAGTCTCTACCAGCCTTACTCCATTTCCCAATCTCAAACTAAATGCTGTTTTCTTCCTTATTTAATTAGACAAGGATTGATTAAGGAAGTACCCCTGGACATAATTCTTCTTCTTTCCTAATCTTAGAAGAATTTATGATGTAAGTACAGAGAACTTTCTTAATCAATATTCTTCAATCAGTCTTCAAATATCACTATAGTAATTTAAGTGCTTCTGCAATTTGCTGGCAAATCTGTTCATCTATATCCTTCACACTGTGAGTTCTACATTTTCAAGTGTGCCCTCTGGGTTTTACAAAGCTTGTATTTGCCTGCATTTACTCTGTTGACTGAGTAGAAGTTTGTGACTCTTGAGTACAGTTTTAAGTCCGTTTCTCACTCAACTAAATGCTGCACACATGACACTTGTATTGCACTGTTGCACTCCTCTCAGGTTCCAGTGGTGAAGCACTGATCCTCAGATTTCCCAGTACTGAGGCAGCTACATAGGTCTGATGAGTCCATTTCAACTTAACATGGCCAAAGTTCAACATTCCATTTGATTTCAAGAGGAAGAAGGAACTATGGAGAAAATAGTGAGCACATTGCCATTTCATTTGATTTAAACCAGTTGTTTAAAATATATTTTTTGAAATAGAAGACCAAAAACATTGCAACACAACTTTTAAAAAAATAAGTTTTTTTCAGTTTTAAAAAAAAATATTTTTGAATATTTGTAGATTTCAAAGAGATGCACAAAGCATTCCATTTAAACAGCTGACGGGGGAGCCTCTCCAGCTCTCAGGGCATTCTGGAGGATCAGGCTGTCACTTACAATCAAGTAGTGTTAAGTCCTTTCAGTCAGCTGGTAGCAGAGTCCCCAGTGGAAAGCAGAGCCCAGGGTCCTGCAGCAAGAAAACATGTGTTCCTAGAGTAGGTGACCAGCGAGCTTGGACAGCTCATGTCAGAGGAAGATTCTCCTGTTAGTTTCTCTTTTTTTTAGATCTCAGGGTCCATCTGTGGCTTGTTTACATCATTTATGTAGGGTTGAGTGTGAAACCCATCATCTTGTAATTTTCACTGAAGAAGTCAATAAGGGGTTGGAGCTCAGCCTCTGAGCATGCACAAAGAATCATTTGCACACTGCAGTTCAATCACTTAATTTTGAGTGAGCTTGCTTCTAGAATGCAGTGACTGTAGGCTGAACAACAGTTTCTGAAGAATAACTCCACTCCCTTAGGAAGTTGTTGGTTGTGAGACACAACATTGTTATAAGAAAAGTTAAGAAATAATTGAGGCAAAGCTGCAAATTTGTTTGACACTGCTCCTCATTGACATAGTTCTCTTGTGGATCTAAAAATTAGATTCACGGTCTGCAAGATATCATGGTGGAAATGTGAAATGGAAACAAATCCCTGTAGGCCGCCAAATTTGAGGAGGCCCCTCCTAATTGATGGAGTCAAGGCTGATGAACCTTGCACACAACACCTGCAAGAGAAAGGTTCTCTACCAACCTGCTACACCGCCCCATACTATCCTCCAACAATAAAGGTTCATGACCAGACCCTGGAAAACATCGACCACCTCCCAGATCTTAAGAACCATCTCTTGGCCACAAGGAGACAAGATGAAATTCACCACTTCAATAAACCAGAATGGCCTTGGATTGATTGAAGGGAAGAGTATTTGGAAATCAGGACCTCAGACCTGAGACAAAACTCATGGTCTGCCTACCCTCCCCTACAACAGGCAACTTGAGGCACTGGAAAAATACCACCAACGCTGTCTCTGGAAAATCCTCCAGATTCATTAGTAGAATAAGCAAACCAGTGTCAGTGCCTTCTCCCAGGCCAGTGTTCCCAGCAGTGAGGCCCTGGGTACACTCAGTCAGCTGCATTAAGTTGGCCACATCATTTCTATGACACCAGACTCCCAAAACAGACCCTCTATTCCGACCTTTGTCATAGGAAGAGAAGAAGATTCAAGAATGTGCTCAAAGTCTCCTTAAAGAAATACAACATTCCCACTGACTCCTGGGAATTCCTGATCCATGTTTGCTCAATTCTCAAGAAGACAGCATCTATCATCAAGGATCACCACCATCCAGGTCATGCCCTCTTCTCGCTGCTACCATCAGGCAGGAGGTACAGAAGCCTGAAGTACCACACCACAAAGTTTAGGAACAGCTACATTCCTACAACCATCAGGTTCTTGAACAGACCTGCACGACCTTAACCCTACCTCAGCAATAGAACACTTTGGACCATCTCTTACGCTACCATGGACTTGTCTCTGATTATTTTTTTTTGCACTAACATCTTGTTTTTACACAGTCTTTGTTTCTCTTCACTGTCTTGTATAAGTTATGTATAGTTTATGCTTTGTGTGTTGTCTGAACCTACCTACCTGTGATGTTGCTGCAAGCAAGTTTTTCATGTTACCTGTATCTTACCATACTTGTGCACATAACAATAAACTCAACTTGACAAAGTGGCAAAGGAGCAGTGGGAGAGATTGCACAAATCTGCCAGGATCCTATTAATAAGTTCACAGAGGCTCGCTTTTTGTTTTGGGGAGAGTGTTTCAAATAGGAACCTAAAGCTTTAGTCAGCTATATACAGTGCAATTAGCCCTAAACAGGAAAAGAGTATTGATGTGAGTTCACGATCCAATGCTCCCATTGGAGTGGAATACTCACAAACAGCAAATCCTGGAAGCAATAGACATAAAGTACAGCCTGTGCTTACCCTCTGTTAGAATTAATGAAAGCAAAATATCTGTCAGTATGTTTGCAATTTCCCAAGGTGTGTTCTTTGTGAAGTCTGTGCCCAGCTACATGTCACAGATTACAACATAGTTCACTGTGCAAAATTACCAAGCCTCGAGCCAAGTTCTGAGAGCGGTTTTATTTATTCCTTTCCAATATATACTTGTAACAACTTGTAAACAAAGGACGACATGTATAATATGTGAGAATGAATATAGAAATAATAAAAACAACAAATATTGGGAAAAATTGGGTTAAGCCTAGCCCGAAGCACCTTCCCAAAAGACTGGAGCTGGTCCAGTTTTGTAAGATATTCTCTTCCCCGAATTTGACTCTGCCTCAAACAAAGGAAAAACCTAAGAGCTCACCACATTGATGAAGGTCAAAAGACTGATCAGTGAGCAAAAAGTCAATGGTTTTGTCACAGGAAATGCAGCAAAAGATGGTTTCTCTACCTGGATCTGAAGATCAGACTTTCATTAAAGTTGCAGGATCCATCTGTATGAAAGGAAGCTGGTATCCAATCAATCTTTGAGTTAGTTCCCTCAGCCTTGGCTGTAAATAAAAAGGAACTATGCTATTGCCTGGATGAAGATACAGGTAACTTTCACAATTTTTGTGGGCCCATCAAGCAAGGGAAGATCACAAATCACAAGTGCTTCTGGGAACAACCATTGGAGGCACAGTTCAGAACAATTGCCATTTGGGGAGCCATGTGGGGAGCCAACTGACCAATGCAAGCTATCTAGAGTACCTTGTAAAACCCCCATGTTACAGCAGTTCAGGGAATTCACAAATCACAACCAAAAATATTAAGATATGGAATAAAAAATTATTCTTATGTAATTTATGTGATAAAATAGATATAGAATATATACTTGTAATTTACCAGCAGTAATCAAATAGATTGTAAACAATCCGTAAATATTGTAGCTGCCGGTTCATGAAGGGGTCCACTAAGGAGATTTACTTTGGAAACTGACAAGGCAATCTCTTCCATTGACACCAATCTAGATAAGTCTCATATTTCAATAACACCATTTCAAACGTTTATAAACAGCTGACCAGAAACTTAGACTTTTCTCATCTTCTTGTTTTTTTCATTTTCTACTTCCTACATTTTCCCATAGGTCTTGCCAAGGGAGTGGGATGTATCTTACATTAAATTGAAATAATCCATTTGATTCCCTAGCTGGAGATTACTGCAGAAGTGGCTCATTGTGTGTGATATTCTTCAACCAAAGAGGCTTCTGCTTTGTTTTAATGTAATGAGACACATCAAAATGTACATTGAAATATAAACTTCTCATTCTCATGGCTGAACTTGCATCTGAGCTAGGAAGAAAATTATTGCAAGTTTCCAGTTTCAGAATTCCCTTGATTATAATAATGCATCCATGGGGTCATTACTGTTGAGAGAAAAACATGTAGTAACATATCTTTTGTTCTAACATGGGATTCAATGAGAAATGGTTCACAAAAACATAGGAATGCCACAGTCACATAATAAAGGGGTTGCTTGTACGGGATAGAAACCAGCCAAGATGTGCCCAGTCCAGTTGATGCCTCCTCTCCATTCGGGAGGTAAGGAAGATACTGGAGTCATAGTGACTATCATTTTCTCATCGCAGACTAGCCCTAGAAACTGTCTAATGGTAGGATCCATATTTCCTTATTTCCTTACAACATAAAAGGAGATCAATTTGGCCCATCAAGTCTATGCCAGCTCTCAGAGAAACCCCATTCTCCCTTGGTTTTCCCTGTAAACTATTCTTCCCATATTCCCATTATTTTTTTCATGATTCTACCACTCACCTACACATGGCAGGATGGCATTGGAGTGTGGCAACTCTTTGCGAGCTATCCTAAGCAGATCCACTCATTATACTTATTATAACGTTCTACACTTTTAAATCTCAATTCTGTCACAAACCAGCAACAAAAGAAACACACTGAGCATGATTTAGTGTTAAAAACTATTTTATTAATCACTACTTATGATAATACGTAAAATAAAAGTAAAAATGTTAGTATGTTAGAATTCAAGAATGTTAAACCTCGAACGTTAACCCCAAAACTAAACTCTTCGTGGGTGTGTGTGACAAAGTCCAAAACTCCCAGTTCCGGAATGGTTCTTAAAGTTCAGTTCCGCAAGCCATAAGGTGAAACATGAGCAAGGGCTTCTCCAACAACCACCGTTGTCTGAAGATAAGATGTAGATGTAGAAAAACATAGAGAGAGTACATACGAAATCCAAATGTTCCTCGATGGAACCCAAACAACACTCCAGTGTTTACTCGGTAGTGAATTCCTCACCCCGAAAAGCATCCGAACCGTGGTCGTCCACACACAAATACCTGTTTCCTTCTACAGGTCAGCAACAAAGTGAACTCCACCGGATTACTTCCAACTTCCATACATGGATTTCAGTAGCAAACACAGTTATTGTTTCTCATCCATCGATAGAGAAAACAAACAGGCTGGTGTCTCTCTCCCTTCTCTCTCTCTCTCCTTCTTCTTCTTCTAGCTTCTTCAACCACGTCATTACGTCCTTTATCTTCTATTGACGTAAGCACGCCCCACACACACATACACACACACTCTCTATCTTAAAGGGACTTTCACTGAGTCCGTAACAATTCTAACACTATAAGAACTATTAACAATGTTCTTTTAAATCTCACTTTATTTGTTTACCTGCACTGCACTTTCTCTGTAGCTGCAATATTATATTATGTTGTTTTTATATTATGTCGTTTTTCTTTTTACTACCTCAATGTATTTATGTATGGAATGATCTCACTGGATGGCACGCAAACAAAAGCTTTTTACTGTATCTTGGTACATGTGACAATAATAAACCGATACCAGTACTACTAGGGGTAATTTACAGTGGCCAATTATACCTGCCAACTTTCACGTCTTTTGAATGCTGGAGGAAACCAGAGCACCCAGCAGAAACCTATATGTTCACAGGGAGAATGTGCAAACTCCACGCAGACAGCACCAGAGATCAGGATTAGGCCTGGATCACTGGAGCTGTGAGGCAGCAGCTCTGTCAACTGCACCACCATGCTATCCAGTAAGATAAAAGCATCCTGGTTCAGCAACATTCACTTATACGTGTAGAACTGTTTCCAACTAAAATATAATGAGCAAATCAATGTGTTTGATATTAAGTGAAGGAGAATTGGCAAAGATAAGTCTCCATCGACAGGCTCAGATGTGGGGTCCAGAGCATTGTTCTACCTGTAGTTTTTCCTTCTCATGGTGTGTGATTTTCATCGAAATTACTCAGCTAGATCTTTCAAAGGAATGTCTCGTTTTATCACTCTGTACGGAGGAGCTTCAAAGCCAGCCAGTTAAAAAGATAACGATGGGAAATACAAACAGGAAAGGAAACCAAGAACTACAAAATGGGAGGGTTAACTATCAAAATTAATGAATGTACATGGCAAAATAGAGTCAAAGGCAATTACAAAAAAAATCAAAGCACCCTACATTTTAGGAAGGACATTTCAGCAGGAACACTTATAGAACTCTTGTTTTATTATGAAAGGAGCCACATTCATAAAAAACAGCACTGCGTTAAATTGTTTAAAGAAGACAACACATATTGATGATACTGCCTCATAATTTGTGTAAAATAATGCCTCATGAAGTGGGTGAGACAAGTACCAGTATGAAAGCACCTAGATTTATGACCTCCTGCCATGGAGTGCATGGCCCTGGCAATGAATCCCCACACAATTCATCCTGTAAAGCAGATTCTGAACCCTATACTGTATAGTAGTGCTGCTCAACCTTAGGTGCATACCCCATCAGCATGGGTTCACCAAAGGTTAAAGGGCTTTCACAATATTGAGGAAGATTAGTTAGAATTTTTCCCTGTGTTCCAGAGGTCTCTGCAATCTATAGGCTGTTCCCAGGGACGCATTCTAAGACAAACATTGATAGCTGCTGAAAGAACATCAACTCAGTGAAAGACACATTTTGGTCTGCCTGAAACTTGTTGGTCCTCTATTGTAATGAGAAGTCCACAAACGAATCCTGCCAACTGGTACATTCCAAGGCGCAGGAGAATGTGCTGAGGGATGCACTAAAACTTCATGAAGCCACTACAAAGCCTTTGTGGGGACGACCACATGTATAAAATCCTACTTCCACATTGAGAGCCTAGGCGCCATGTAACAGCCTCTCAAACATTTTAAAGGCACATTGTTAAGAAATAAATGCCAGTGGTGTTAATGCATTGTAAAAGAATAGTTTGGAATGATGTATTAATTCTGGTCGCCTCACTACAAGAAAGATGTGGAAGCCATAGAGAGGGTGCAGAGGAGATTTACAAGGATGCTGCCTGGGATGCGGAGCATGCCTTATGAAAGCAGGTTGAGGGAACTCGGCCTTTTCTCCTTGGAGAGACGGAGGATGAGGGGGACCTGATAGAGGTGTATAAGATGATGAGAGGTATTGATAGGGTAGATAGTCAGAAGCTTTTCCCCAGGGCTGAATTGGTGGCCACAAGAGGACATAGGTTTAAGGTGCTGGGGAGTATATATAGAGGAGATGTTAGGGGTAAGTTTTTTACTCAGAGAGTGGTGAGTGCGTGGAATGGGCTGCCGGAAATGGTGGTGGAGGCTGATACGACAGGGTCTTTCAAGAGACTGTTAGATCAGTATATGGAGCTGAGTAGAATAGAGGGCTATGGGTAAGCCTAGTAATTTCTAGGGTAGGGACATGTTCGGCACAGCTTTGTGGGCTGAAGGGCCTGAATTGTTCTGTAATTGTTCTATTAATGAATAGAAAAACACATAGCAATTGTATCTACTGTGTATATATCATGAATAAAGTATATTTTAAAAGTAAAAAAGTTAGAGTTTTCCCAATACACTCAGTGCCCATCCTTCCCCATGCAACAGCTTCTGAGTCAACCCCCACCTTCACCATTACTGATTTACTGATAACCCATTTTACTGATTTAGCAATAGAGCTTTTCTTGCTGGTGGATTATGTCTCGGAATCCCCAGAACAGCCGCTACACCTTACAAGGAGCAGCCTGTGATATCAGGGGGCAGTATATTTAACTGTGCATGAACAACTCAGGCTTTTGTTCAATGGGAAACACTGCTGTAAAGAATGCCAATACTCATTTATTTGGTTCAATTTATATTCTGGTGAATCAAATTTTATTCAAGAAAACATTAGCAACAACAAAGTGGAACAAGTTTCAAAACCTGCAAAGCTCAACCAATTCATGGATCCAAATGCAGTCAAAATTCAATTCAAAATATACCTTTTCAAAGCACTCTACAATACTTCTAGCATTTTTTTTTCAGATTTCTTGTTTTCTCTGTCCTTCACCTTCATTAAGGAAAAGGACTTGTTCTTCTGCAGCGCCTTTCATGATCACAAAGCATTCAAAATACTTTCCAACAAATGAAATCCTTTTGAAAGGTAATTACTGTTGTC
The DNA here is from genome assembly GCF_009764475.1 of Pristis pectinata. Lineage (NCBI taxonomy): Eukaryota > Metazoa > Chordata > Chondrichthyes > Rhinopristiformes > Pristidae > Pristis > Pristis pectinata. The sequence goes on along the minus strand of NC_067415.1, from coordinate 50,173,524 downwards.
ATTTAGGAAATGAGGGGATCAGTTTGTTCACAGTAAGCTCCCACAAAAAGCATTGTGATAAAAACTATGTTGCTTGATAGGTAAATATTTTCCAGGACAATTCTTCTTCAAAGTAGTGTTTCAGAAGCCTTTATGTTCAGCTGAGAAAACAAAGCTCAATTTAATGTTTTAACTAAAAGTCAGCACCTCCAGCAGTGCAGAACTCCCCCAGAATTCTACTGGAGTGCCTGATGAGGCTTTTGTGCTCAAGTCTCTGAAGAGTAACTTGAAATCAACCTTCCGGATCAGGGGTAGGAGTGCTACCAATGGAAGCACAGCTGATACTGCAACAAGATAATATTAGCTTAACCTGGAAACTTTATTTGAGGATACTAGATCAGGGTCCCAATGCACTTATTTAAAATAGGCTAGCATTACAGTGCCTCATCCGTATTTTGGATGTTTGCAGAGGAACATGACTTGATTAAACATTGAGTAAAACCGACACCCTTGCATACCAGTAACAACTCTCATTCCCACCGCAGACCATCACAAAATCAAACCTATTTTAAATGCAATCATTAAGTTCAGGATCTCATTTCCCAATGAATAAAGTTCCACATCATATGGATAATCTCAGGATATCGATGTCATAAATGTGAAGCAAAAATATTGGAGGCTATCTGATACTCTACATTTCTGCTGCCTTGTGATCTGAAGTGAAATCAACTCAATTTTTATACCCTTACTGTAAATATAGTTATTGACAGTCTAGCATAACATTCAGTAAAATTTAGCACTTCAAGCTCTCAGTCAATTGTAGTGCTCCTTGTTAACAATTGTTGAAGACAAAGTATGCAAAGTGTGGAACGATTAATATAGCAGTTCAGCAGGCTAAATTTTAGGAATAAACCAGAGGACATTTTGTGTTAATGGGAGCCCTATCTTTATGAAAATTCTCTGCATTTTTTGTTGTTGTTGGAGAAGAACCGTTTGCTATCATCTTAAGGATCAGGTGGCACACAAATGACATAATGATGCACTTTATTATGATGTACTATGAGCAAGTTGAAGGAGCCGAAGACACCTTTTCTGAAGGAGATGGTGCTTTATATAAAGGAGGACAGGCTGCTTCTCTTCATCAAGCTCAAGTTAATTAGTCCTGCCTATTCTTCCAATGTTAGGAAAATATATTGGCACTACATTACAGATTGCAACTGATCTCATGTCAGAAAGTTGCTTGTATAATTTAATGATAAGCATAATGGATAATGTAATGGTAGGTGTAACGAGATCTCTCATTGGGGGAAAAGGGTGTTTTTTTCTAATTTGAAGAGATAAGAACTTCAATAAAAGTGTTTTTCCACCTAATAGGAAGATTCTCAGGATTGAAGGAGTTAACATAGTGATGAAAGGTTGAGCAGGATGGGCCTATACTCAAAGGAGCTTAGTAGAATGAGATCAATTGAAACGTTCAAGATTCTGAGAGGGATTGACAGTGCAGATGCTTCTAGGATGTCTCCCCTTGTGGAGTAACATAAATATATGAATAAGGAGCAAGAGTTGCCCACTTGACAATCCCTCCCCCCCCCCCCCCCAGCCGAATGCTCTGTCATTCGATAAGATCATGGCTGATCTGATTGTGGCGTCAATTCCACATTCCCACCTACCACTGGAAACCTTATAAAGAACCTGTCTACCTCTTTTAAAAGTACTATAAGACTTGGTATGCACCTCCCTTTGAAAAAAAGAGTTCCAAAGACTCACAACATATAAGATAAGATATTTACTTATTAGTCACATGAACATCGAAACACACAGTGAAATGCGTCTTTTTGCATTACTGAGAATGAGCTGGGGGCAGCCCACAGGTGTCACCACACTCCCGGCACCAACATAGAATGCCCACAGCTCCTAACCTGTAGATCTTTGGAATGTGGAAGGAAAGCAGAGACTCAGAGGAAACCCACGCAGATAAGGGGAGAATGTACAAACTCCTTAGAGACAGCGGCCAGAACTGAACCCGGGTCACTGGCGCTGTAATGGCGTTACACTAACCACTAAACTATCATGCCGCCTAAGTATGTCCTAACTTTATCTGACTTCCCAAAATGCAGTACCTTGCACTTGTCAGGATTAAATTCAATCTGCCAACACTCCTATCAACTTTCCATCTGATCTATATCCTGCTGTAGCCTTAGACAACCTTCCTCGCTACCAACTTTCATGTCAACTTAGTAAACAAACCTCCTACATTCATATCCAAGTTGTCAATATACATCACAAACAAGGGTCCCAACATCGATCTCTGTGGAACACCACTGGTCACAGATGTCCAATTAGAAAAGCATCCGTCCACCACTACCTTCTTCCTCTTTTCACCAAGTCAATTTTGGATCCAAGTAGCCAGCTCACCTTGTATCCCATGTGCCTTAACTTTCTGGACCAGCCTACCATGCGGAACCTTGTCAAAGCCTTACTAACACCCATATAGACAACATCTACCACACTGCCTTCAACAATATTCTTAGTTACCCCCTCAGAAAACTCAATTAGGTTGGCAAGACAGGATTTCCCTGGCATGAAGCCATGCAGACTATCCTGATGAGTTCAAATGTACATAAATCCTTTATGATTTTCTCCAATAATTTCTCAACAGATCAGGTAGCTACAGGCTGATGACATAAGCCTTGCTGGCCTGTAGTTACCTGGCTTATCCTTGCTGCCCTTCTTAAATAAAGGAACAACATTAGCTATCCTCCAGTCTTCTTGCATGCTCACCTGTGGCTGACAATAATGCAGAATTCTCTGTCAGGGCCTCAGCTATCTCCTCCCTTTGATTCCCAAGGCAACCTGAGACAGGTCCCATCTAGTCCTGGGGATTTATTAACCCTATTCATCCCATGACATCTAACACCCCCTCCTTCCTCATACTGACCTGCTCCAGCTCATTCGTGTGCTCCTCCTTGAATTAACTATCTGCCACATCCTTCCCCTTGGTGAATACAGATGACAAATATTCATTTCGCACTTTGCCCAAATGGCCTGGTCCCACACATAGATTACCCCTTTTGTCCCTGTGAGGACCCACTCGTTCCCTGGCTACCCTCTTGGCTCTGATATACTGAGAGAATGCCTTGGGCAACAACTCAATCACATGATAGGGATTCAGGTGCAACCTCGCTAGCTTTGCATCCATCCAGTGAGGAGATATACTCAGCTTCCTTTATCCTGTGACATTTTGCTGTAGATTGTCAGTTGAGTATTGTGATGGCTTTGTGTGTGCTTCCAATTTTGGTTATTTTTTGCCAGACTTGATTCATTTCCCAGTAAATTCAGAACAAATGGCATAAAGCATTAGTCTGGAGAGAATAAAAAAAAGGCTTTTAAACTGATGGAAATATTAGTTAATGAGAGCCAATGTTCCAATCCAAGTCCATTGGGAATAGTGAGAGATGGAAAAATACATATATACGTCATAACTAAGTGCCTAAGATTGCAGGAGCTGAGAAGTGGAAATGTCACGGTGATATTATAGAATCCAGTTCTGGATTAATATTGTATGACCAATTTAAAGTGAACTCTAAACAGTGCTAACAGTCTTGCAGAAAATGTGGGAAAAGCAGAAAATATATACCACACCCAAAGATAATTAGGTGTTATAAAATTTCAAGTAAACCAGCAGAATTTTCAGTTTTGTTCGCATGTCATCAATGTAAACACATCTTTGGAGAGAAAAGTATTATAAAATTACTTTATTGTCAGTGGATGATGGAAAGGAAGCATTAGCACATTGCAGAATTGTCAGTACATTACTGTAGAGAAGCATTAGCACATTGAGGCATTGTCAGTACATCATAATATGAGAGAGTTATCAAATTGCTGTACTGTCAGTACATCATTGAAGAATATTAACACATTACTATACTGTTAGTAGAGTAGGACATTGTAAATACATGAAGTATACACCAGTTATGCAATTACTGTACAAATATTAAATAGTTGGCTTAGTAGGCAATCTTCCAACATGAGTTGCTAAAGTCACTATAATACTAACACTTTCATCACCACTGCAGCAGGCCTTCCTCTTAATAATACACTATTTCTATACCTGGGGAGGGAAGGGCTCATTAGTTTTATCAAGAAGTGTCACATTATGTTGCAATACATCTGTTTCACAAAATTGCATCATCTTTGACAGTTTGCCAAATCAAGATTCAATCTGTTTAATAACCCGAAGAAATGGTCATCCAGCTGGAAACTGAGGGTGTGTGGTGGTGGGTTAGGTTGTTGAAAGGGGCATGTTGGTTGCCCCATTGCTGGCCAGGATTAGCACCTGGGATTATGATATTGTTGCAATCACAGCGATATGGTTGAGAGAAGGGAAGGACTGGCAGCTCAATGTTCCAGGATGTAGAAGTTTCAGGCATGACAAGAGGGGGTGCAAAAGGAGAGGGGGTGTTACAATGCTACTCAAGGTTGTTACAGAACTACTCAGGGAAAATATCCAGGAGGTTTCGGTCGATGAGGCTATATGGGTAGAATTTAGGAATAAGAAAGGGGCTATCACTTTGATGAGGTTATACCATAGGCTTCCCAATTGTCAACAGAAATTAGAAGAACGGATATGTGGGCAGCTTGCTGAAGTATGTAAAAGCTATAGGGTTGTAATAGTAGGGGATTTTAATTTTTCCCAGTATTGACTGGGAAATGTAGAGGGTATCAAGGATCTTGTGAAGAAAGCTTTTCTCAGCCATTGCCTCACAGATATCCTGATGACTCCCACCCAACAGGAGATGAAGAGTGCCCACAATGCTTGCACTGCACAGACTGTAACAGTAAGTAGCATCCGTGAAGAGTCCCTTTCTTGGTTTTTCTACCAGAAACACCTGATGATGATGATCAGGAGATCCAGGAGCTAATTGACCACAAAGCAAGGTGTTTCATCAATGCAAACTTCATCATTCCTCAATGGAAATAAAACAGTTCTGGAGACACCTCACACCTGAGGTCCCACAGAAAACCTGTGACCTAAGGAGCAGATAGTGGGTGAAAAGAGTTCAGGAGACCCAATAATTCTCCACCAATCATGACACATCCCCATCAACACCCCCTTAGCCCTCCCCGTCTCCAATTCTACTGCCACTCACCTACACTAGGGGCAATCTACCAACTAGCATGTGTCACAGGAACAATGTACAAACTCCACACAGACAGTACCTAAGATGAAGATAAATCCTGGGTCTCTGGAGCTGTGAGGCAGCAGTGCTAATTACTGCGCCATTGTGCTGCTCTCATCAACTATATCTTCCAAGAAGCTGAAGCGTTGCTCCATAAACCACTATGCAGATTCTGTCACTTTAGAGGCTCAGTGGATGTCTTCCACACAACAGCTGCAAGAAAAATGCACAGGATGCAGCATCAGCCACAGAGACATGACCTCGCAGAATTATTTATACTATGGTAGTGAGCAGCTGAATCAGAATTATGAGAAAATGTGTGGGATCATCTTCATTTCAGAACCAGAGAGTGACTGATACTATCTGTGCTGGCCATTACACATTTGTTGCAGGACTGAGCTGTACCATCCCAGGTGGAGCCTGGGAAGTGCTGGTTTCATACTTCCTTACATTCGGCCTCTGCTGTCCAAGACTCTCTATGTGCCCTTCTGTATTGTTTGCTGCAACAGTTATTCTAATTGTACCAGATTAGCAATGGTCTCTAGCATTGAGTTTTAAGCCTTCTCAGGCTGAAATCAATGCCAGATATTGACTAATTTATTGGTAATGACTTAGTGATTCCCAGCCTTCTCAAAATATTGCTATCTCCTCCACTAATTAAAGAAAACAATTTCTAATTTCAATCAGTTAAATCTTTTTACATAGATAAGGAAGTAATTACTCAATGAGTAAATAATGAGAAAGCTCACATGAACACTCCAAGAGGCTGCACAGATTTAGTCTTTTGAACGCTTATGTTTGAAAAGAGAGTTGAGACCATTGGAATAATTGTAAACTAGCATTGAACCATCCGCTTTATTCATTTGGGATAATTAACAGATGTATCAGCAAACTCATATAATTGCAACAAGCTGGAATTCTTTCAGATGTCCAGATGTGCAGATAACAGTTACCATCTGGATACTTTTCCCACCTTCCACCAGGCTTAACACTATCTTCCAGCCATAAAGCCAGGCTCCCTACTCAGACCATTGCCCAGGTCATGCTTCAACTCTCAGTCGGACATGATGTTCACTCAAGAGATCATTAATTTCATAGGCTCATTTTTTTCTGAAACATACAGCAAAACAGAAAAGGGAGACACAAGAATCAGCAGATGGTGGTGTCCGGTGCAATAAAACAAACTGCTGGAGGAACTCAGCAGGTCAAGCAGCGTCTATGAAAGCAAAGGGGTGGTCAGCATTTCAGGCTGAGACCCTGCATCAGGATCGAAAAGGGAGATGTGTGATACAGGTCATTGTGGAGACAAGCCTACATTATGAGCACATTGTGCCTTTGATTCCTCAAGTGATATTGCATTGCATATCTGGGGAATCCAAGTGTAAAACATTGCTGACTACTTTACAAGAATGGCACTGAACGTCCAGTGCCCTGTCACTTTAGTTTTCCATCTCAATCCCACTCAAACTTCTCTGCCTTTGCTCCCTTACTCTGTTTCAATGAAGCTCAATGTACGATTGAGGAACAGCATCTCATCCTTTGACTTGGCACATTACAGTTTTCCAGACTCAGCACTGGATGCAATCATTTTGAACAATCAAACTTTCCAGTCTAGTATCTCACATTTCCAATGTTCAGATGTTCTTTCTCCCCCTCCTCTTCTGGTATTTCAGATTTCACTCATCTCCTCCTATTTACACCTCCCACCTTCACCACCCTCTCTCAGCCAGCACCACTACCATTTGTGTCATTCAGTCCCTCCTTGTCTCCACCCCATCACAGACCACAAGTCCCTCCTTGTCTCCACTCCACCCCATTTATTCTCTCACCTACACGCCCTATCCCCACTTTGCTCTGGAGTTTTAAACTTCCCAGACTTTTCCCAGCACTGGTGAAAGGTATTGGACCTAAAATGTTAACTCTTCTTCTCTCTGCACAGATGCTGCCTGACCTGTTGAGCATTTCTAACATTTTCCTATTTAACATATAATTCTAAAATCTGACATTATAAGTAACAAAAGTTTCAAAGTATCAAGTTGAAGCATGCTGAGAAGGATTGAGGGCTTTAAATTTGACAGAGCAAATATAGGTGGGGAATAAGGATGCTGATCTGCTGGAAATTACAAATATGTCACTTATGTTTGCTTACATGTGCCTGTAGTATGCAGAAAGAGCAGATTATGAGGTCTATCCTAATTTATTACAGATTTGAACCCTGTACTTCTAAATTAGACCATGATAAACCTTCCAATGCTATATCGTCAAGCATTTAATAGCAGGAAAAGCACTCCAACTTGTGCTATTTAAAGGAATACTCAATGGCTTGAGATTTATGGGTGATGATAGGATGGAGGGTTAGTGGTTGAAATTTGCTGGAGTTTGATTGTCAGATACATTTGGAGTTTGAAAAGTCATGAGAGATGCAATGATTTAAGATCTAATATGAGCCTGGACCAGTTGCAATCAGGCACAGCAGCTTTAGTGGCTATAGCCATTGACCTCAGTACAATGAGAGGAAGAAGATCCTCAAAGCAGGACTACCTGCTACATGGTGGAAAGGCTTGAGGGCTATTTGGCTTGCTGCTGCTAGTTTAATGTTCTAAGACATAGGAAGCACACAGCAAACCACTAGGGAATCATATCCCCATTGGGTTTCCAGGAACACTAATTCTGCGTCCACATAGAGTCAGTGCTGGTGGAGACACCTTCTCCAAGGAGATGTTCGTGGTAATGCTGCAGCTGAACACCAGGGCCAGTGGTAGTGGCTGTCACAGTCTCACTGAATTTCCATTGTCTACCTCTTTTCAGGTTGACGTTAGAGATATTTTGATTTATCCCCTTTGCAGCATGCCACTATTTAGAGGAGGTTATGGACACTTTCTATTCCTGGAGAGCTAAATTCATCTCCATTTCTCTGAATGGAAAGCACTGAGTAGATGGAACCATGAGAGCCTTTCGGGATAGCAGCTTCCCAATGGAGCAAGGAGGCATTGAATTCACTCACACGACTTTAAAGGCTTAATTCCCTAATCTGAAACCGTACAGGATCAGAAGATAAAAATGGTGAATTTTCCTTGTGGTGATCTTCCAAATCTTTCCAATTTCTGGAACTGTCCCAGTTGGTTAGAAGGTAATGTAAGGTAACTAATATAACATCACTCTTTGCAAAAGGAGAGAGAGGAAACATATAAACAACACAATAGTCTCCTTGTATTAGTAGTTACGAAATTCCTAGGAATATTTGTAGTGAATGTTGTATGCGGGCACTTAGAAAATCATAATATGAATACGTACATAAAGTTGGATTTATGAAAGGAAATCATATTTATCAAATCTCATAGCTTTTTAAGAAAGTTAAAATAAGCTGTGAGGAAGATGTAAAGTGTCTACAGAGGGATGTAGATGACCAAGTGAGTGGGCAAGGTGGTGGAAGATGAAGTAAAGTATTAGAAAACTTGGAGTTATTCACTTTAGAAGGAAGAACAACCAAATATGCAAGCTCTTAGCAAATGTGTTGAAGCAAACTGGACATCTATACATGTTTCTGTGCAGAGAGGCCTGGGAGTGCTGTTACACAAAACCCAAGGGACCAGAGAGCATTGCCACTCCCACTACTTCGCCCCCATGTTAGCCACAAGGCTACATCAACCTTTTTACCACTGAACGGTGGCCAAGGACCTGTAAGTGTTGCTACCTTGGTCATTCCACCAAGCATGGTGACCATGAGCAGCCAGCAGGCAGCAAGGAGTGGAGAGTAGGGCTACCCCTGTGGGCTGCCCAGATGGCCTGCTGACAGCTCAAGCTGCCAGACAGCCTTTTGACCGTTTCCAAATGCGTCTGATGATCAGACATATCTGGAAACAGTCTGAAAAATAAATAATTAAAATTACCAAGAAGCAGTATGTTTTTTTAATGCATTAAATGCCCATAAGTACAAAAAGAAAAATAAACAAAAAACTTAACTCACCTTTCAAGTAAAGGTTTACGACCCCATTCAAATAAATGGGCTGATGTTACTTGTGCCAGTCACAGCTGCCTTAAAGCTGAGGAGCCAGAAACAAAGTATATCCAGTCCCTTGGTTCAGTAATTTATAGGATGCCCCTCGACTCAAATGGTGCATAACTGACCCCCAGGTTGATCCTAGTTCCTGCACTGCAGTACAGAGATGTGGATGTCCAGAATGAGCTGCTGCATGCACTGCAGCAAGACAGTAGTCCTGCCAGATAACCAACAGTGCGTTTTGGCCCAGGAGGTATAGGTTACACACAGGTATAGGAAACAGTTAGGAATGAAACACTATGTTGGTCTTTATTACAGGTAAAGAAGTTAGTATCAAAAGTAAAAAAGTGTTCCTCCAGTGATACCATTGATGGCAAGACCATACCTAAAACACAGTGTGCAGTTTTGGTCTCTATGCCCAATGGAAGGATATAGTTGCCCAAGAGACAGTCCAATGTGGATTTACAAAATTGATTCCTAGCATGAGGAAATTATTCCCCAAGGAAAGACTGAGTGGATTAGGCCTGTATTCTCAGCAGTTTAGAATAATGAGATGTGATCCTATCCTCTAGGTTGGATTGACAGTGTAGATGCTGAGAGGTATTCTTGGGCCTGAAGAGTCCAGAACTGGGAGCAATGTTTGGGATAAGGGATTGGAAAACTGGGAGCCTGCTTTTGCAGATAGTCAGCAGTGAATTACAGCACATTCCAGAAACCCATGGAATGATTCCTATGAGCAAGTAGTGCAGCCCAGTGGTGTAGCTGGTAGAGCCGCTGCCTCAGAGTGCCAGAGACCTGAGTTCGATCCTGACCTTGGGCTTTCTGTGTGGAACTTGCACGTTCTTCCTGTGACTGCATGGGCTTTCTCCAGGAACTGCAGTTTCCTCCCACATCCCAAAAACATGTGGGTTGGAAGGTTAGTTGGCCAATGTAAATCGCCCCTGGTGTGTAGGTGATTGGTAGAATCTGGGGTAATTGATGAGAATGTGGGAAGAATATAATAATGGGGTTAACATAGGATTAGTTTAAGTGGGTTTTTAATGGTTGGCATGAACTCAATCGTCTGAAAAGCCTGTTTCTTTGTCTAAGAGCAAGTGCAGTCTTAAGTATCTCCCCTTTGAGAGGCAGTGGCATGGATTCAGTCTGCACCAGTGAGCTTCAGTTAGTGCTGCTAACAACAAAGTTGTCACTGGGTATGTGCTCTGAGGCAATAACCAATGTGATATAACTGGGTGATGAGCAGTTGCTGAAATCTTTGAACATCTTCACACAGATTGAATGCAGTCCAAGTAAATCCACTTTGATGTTTCAATAGTCACAATAAAATGTTGAAGGATCATTTGTTCAGTTCCACAATAGGAGAACAATTTGATGATGTTACACCATAAACAGAAGACAAAGATTTCTAAAAGATAATGAAAAAAACTGCGTGCATTCCACAGATGTTGCCTGACCTACTGTGTAATTCCAATATTTTCTGTTATCTCAAGGATAATGGTAGGCATTAAAACAAAACAATTATTGAGAATGAAGCTACACTTAAAGATTTTGTGTTAATAGTTTCTCCAGAGATGTACAGAGATCCATAGGAATATCCCTTCTCCAATGTTCAGCTAGTCCATGATCATGGATGGAAGATAACAACTACAAAGGGTCTTTTCATTGATCTTGAAAGGTGAACTGATTATTTCAGCACAGAACCTGCTTGTCCTGCTGAGTATTTCCACTACTTCCTATTTTTATTTTGGAATCTAGTACCTGCAGTATTTTGGTTTCAGTGATTTTTAACTTGAAAATTTGACAGATTGTAAGCTGGTGACAGTGCTAAAGTAAAGAAGCTTTGAATGGATGCTCGGACAGAATCTTTGCAGGAATATCTTCAGCTGGAGACTTCACTGTCATGTCTATCCGAAACAGATTTTTGTAAGTTCGGACTGACTTTGCCCATCATCCTTTTCATGAATTTCAAAGATCGGCCACATGATCAGCAGCAGCGACCATAACAAAACTAACAACTGCTGTCAATTAATTTTTTGAATAGCAAGTAAGAAAATAAAGACTTTAGAAGTGATCTGGTAAATTGTGTTTTGAAGCATATTCAATGCAAAGGACAGGAATCACAGGATCAGTGAGTTTCTGGCCAGAGAAAGTGAGACATTAATGATCTGTTCTGAAGCCAGGTTGCGTGTGCTGGCTTCATATCATCCTGCTAATTCATTTCACTTTTGCTGAAACAGTGAGTAAGCCACAGTTACAGCTGAGAGATGTGAGAGAATTACAAACCCACAGGAGCAAGGGCTGAAATTCCTTCTGTGGTTCATATACACTCCTCCACAAAAATAATCATCACGTGTACAAAACCAGTAACTCCATTAAACTGGATTTCAGAACATACTTACTGTTCAGAACATACGATGAGAAGTGACACCATTTCATGTTGAACAAAGCAGCATGGTAGTGAAATATAGAATTAAAATGGAATTACCACATGATTACTTCTCTGTAGGTATGGATTGATAGCATTGCTTTGTGCTTGACGCAAAATGACACATTGGCCTTCTCACAGTTTTGTATATATCACCATCAACTGTGGATTAAGACACTTCAGGAAGTCAGAATCTTAGTGAAACACTTCACTTTACCTGTGAAAGGCATAAACATAAATAAGAGTCAGTTTCCATAATTCCCAATACTCTCAGGTTCAGAATTTCTGAGACCAGCAACAGCAACTTTGATCTATAGAGCACCTTCAACATAGTAAAACCCCATCATGCTTTGCCAAAGCATTATCAAATACAATTTAATAATGTCATAATAATGAAATATTGGCACTACTGGGTATTTCTAAAACTCTTCAATACCATATCTGTATCAATAAGCCTTTGACACAAAGACATGTTCTGCAATGCATTGATACCAAGTCTGGTTCTGTAGTTCTTTGATGCCAATCTTAGTTCCACAACCTTTTGATACCAAGGTTTTACTCTGCAGCTCTCTTATACAGTTTCTGAGTTCCCCAACCCCAATAAGAGTTCTAAATTCTCTATAATTCTTTGATGTTAACAAAGGGACCAATTTGCTTTTTACAAAATTTAAGGAAATATCATATTGATAAACTACCCAACAGGTTCCTCTGAGTTATTTTAAAAATATATAAATTAAATATTGAATCAGGAAACACCAAAAGAAACAGAAATAGGAAGGCTATGGGTTGTCATATTCAGTCCAAAGTGTACAACAACATTACTTCTAAAGGTATTTTTAGATCTTGCAGGGAAAATGGAGGACAGAGATCACTGCAGCCTGACAGGCTATGAATTCAGACACTCTATTCCTCTATTAGTAGAAGTTGTGCTGGCGCAATGAAGATGAATTTTGACATTGATATCTGTCTTCACCAAGAGGTGGCTTCCAAGGTATGGGAAGTGGTCCACATTTTCCAGGGTCATGCTATGAACCTCTATTGCTGGAGAGCAGTGCAAAGCAGCAGGGGCAGTTGGAAGGGAACCCATATCTTGCAGATATTATAAACCTATCTGATCTTATAATAAACCTGATGGCTTGAAGCTTGGCCTCTTGAGCATACTGCAGGTCAACTACTGAGGTCTGGATAAGTTTGGTGCTGGAGAGTAGTTGCTGCAAGTTGAACGGCTTCCTGTTAGTTCTGAAGATTAGCTCTATTCCCACAAGAAGTTTGTTGCAGATGAATTGGATCATTGTAGTGAGAAACAGACAAAGTTGGGGCAATGATACAGCCTTGTTTGACTCTTTCATTATTCACCTGATAACAATCACCAACAATCATGACTGGGGTTTTACATTCATATGCCACAACCTCACACATTTACCTCCAGCCTGAAAATTGCAACATCACTTCTATGCCTTCCAGCTTCCACACAGCCACAGCTATTCACCATAGCATCCAAACACATTGTGAGATGCTTCCAAACATACTCCCTTCTCACCTGCAGAACACAGAATACGTCTGCTGCTAAACCAGTGGCAGACAAGCCTGTCTTCAATGGCCCTCTATTACTGGACTGGCCAGCAAAGCCACTGCCTTCTAGTTGTGCAGACACTCCTGAAGATGACAGTGCACTGTGTCATTTAACACCACAACACGGGAACAAAACATGAATGTTATTTGAAACTGTATGAAGAAAGTTCATAATTTTATATCAAACAGAAATGATGAATTACAAATAAGGTGCGTTTCAATGACAGATACAAAATGGCATCTACGGCAACAGTCACAATGAGTAAAGAAGATTACGGTCAACCAGCGATTTGGGGCTTGCCACTAGTCATGCAATAGCAAGAGTCCAGTTGAGAGACAGAGGAAGAACAGCTGAGTGACAGTTCTTATTCAAAGTTCCTCAACTATCACCATGGTAACAATAGCATCATGAATAACAACAAGGAGTAATCACCGGAGTTGTATAAAACATTGGTTGGTGGGACTGCACTTGGAGTATTATGTGCAGTTATGGTCATGGCACTACAGGAAGGATGTGATTAAGCTAGATAGGGTGCAGAAAAGATTCACAAGGATATTGCTGGGACTGGAGGGCTTGAGTTATAAGAAGAGACTGGATAGGCTGGGACTGTTTTCACTTGCGAATGAACTGAGGGGTGACCTTATAGAGGTTTATAAAATGAAGGGCTTGATAAGATGGAATGCCCCAGTCTTTTCCTAGAGGAGGGGAGTCTTAAACTAGAGGACATGGGTTTCATGCGAGAGATGGAAGGGAATCTGAAGAGCAGGTTTTCCACACAGGTGCTGTGTACGTGGAACAAGCTGCCAGGGGAGGTGGCAGAGGCGGGTACAAGTACAACATTTAAAAGATATTTGGACATTACGTGGATAGGAAGGGTTTGGAGGGACATGGACCAAACACAGTCAAATGGGATTAGCTCAGATGGACATCTTGTCCAAATGAATGAGTTAGGCTGAAGGAGCTATTTTCATGCTGTGTAATTCTCTAAATTTTAAATTGGCTATAGTTGGCTAGTAAAGAAACCACCTTAAATCATCCAGTAGTGATTATTATGAGAAGTTAGGTCATTGAGTTATGCGATATATATATATGCATATTTAATGTGGCCACCATGTGTTGGGAGTTACTTGCTGTTAGAGTGACAGCAAACACCTTCATTCAAAGTTCCTATTACTGTAAGTAGAACCTACCACCACTCTTACAGAATCTATTGTTGACCCTAGGATACTATACTATTGGCAATAAGGATTGGTAAGGTTAAAGAAAATCGTGAAAAAAGAAATCAGCATGGTGCCTTTAAGAGCAGAGTTCTTATTTCATGCATTCGGTTGAAACCTTGTGGCTGTAAGCGAAAGCAGTAACAAATGGCCCCAGTGTTGAATGTCCTGGCTCCAGACTAAGTACATAGTCTGCAGCTCTTGTGCATCTGTTCAACTCCAGGAGCTGCTATTCACCCTGAAGCAGCAACACTCATTCTTAAAGATGTACCTACCAACTGACTTTTAAAGTAGAATTAAATCAATTAAGACAGTGAACATTTGCAAATAGAGGAAGTAGCTGAGAATAAAGGTGAAAATACAAAGGAAGCTTGAGTACAGGAACACCGATTTAGCAGGCAGCAAAAAACATGATGGTTCAAGAACAAGCAGACTTCACAGCAGCTTGTGGGTGTAAAGCAAGGCATTTGTATGGTACAAATCCTACATGGAGGAGATGAAGATGTTTTTCATGTTCAATTATATTCTCCAGCTGGAAGTACTGAAGATGTGCAGATATTGAACAGGGCAGTGAGGGAATGAATGAATGCTGGATTACTAATTGAAATGGCTTGGAATTATATCTCACACATTAATTTAGCACAAAAATTAGTGATGCAACATAGAACATAGAACAGTACAGCATAGGAACAGGCCATTTGCCCCATCATGTCTGTGTTGACCATGATACTAGTCTAATCCCAACTGCCTGAACATTGTCTGTATCCCTCTATTCCCTGCCTGTTCTTGTGTCTGCCTAAATACCTTTTAAGCATTGGCAGTGCATTCCAGGCATCTACTACTCTCTGTGTAAAAGACTTTCCTCGCAAATCTCTTTTAAACTTTCCCCCTCTCACAAAGTTATGCCCTCTAATATTTGACATTTCCAACATGAGAAAAAGACTATCTACCAAATCTATGCCTCTCACTAATTTTATATGATTCTATCAGGTCACCCCTCAGTCTCCGATGCTCCAGAGGATGGCAGACATGGTAGCGTAACACTATTACACCACCAGTCACCTGGGTTCAATTCCTGCCACTGTCTGTAAGGAGTTTGTACATTCTCCCCGTGTCTGCGCAGGTTTCCTCCGGGTGCTCCAGTTTCCTCCCACATTCCAAAGACGTACGGGTTAAGAAGTTGTGGGCATGCTACGTTGGTGCCGGAAACATGGCGACACTTGCGGGCTGCCCCCAGAACACTCTATGCAAAAGACGCATTTCACTGTGTGTTTCGATGTACTTGCGACTAATAAAGATATCTTATCTAATCTGATTTTAAAACAATCCAAATTTGTCCAACCTCTCCTTAAAAGCTAGTATAATCCAATCCAGTCGGCATCCTGGTGAACCTCTTCTGCAACCTCTCCAAAGCCTCTACATCCTTCCTATGGTATAATGAGTATAACTGCACACAGTATGCTAAATGTGGCCTAACCAAAACTTTGTTCGATGAAGGCAAGCATGCAGTATGCCTTCTTTACCACTCTATCCATTTGTGTTGCCACTTTCAGGGAAATAAGGACTTGCACCCCAAGATCCCTCTGTACATCAGTGCTCTGAAAGAGTCCTGATATCATATACTTTCCTCTTTCATTTGACTGTCCAAAATGCATCCCTCATAATTGTATGGGTTAAACTCCATCTGCCATTTCTCTGCCCAAATTTCCAAGTGACCTATATCCTGAAACCTTTGACAACCTTCCTCACTATACACAACTTCACCAATTTTCAAGACATCTGCAAACTTACTAATCAGACCACCGATATTTTCATCCAAATCATAAGCATATATTTTACAAACAGCAGAATACCATTGGTCACAGACTCCAATCAGAATAACAACCCTCCATCTCTACCCTCTGCCATCTATGACCAAGCCAATTTTGTATCCAATTTACCAGATTACCATGGATCCCATGTGATTTAATCATCTGGACCAGCCTACTGTGAGGGATCCTGTGAAATGTTTTACTGAAATCCATGTAGATAACATCCACTACCCTACCCTCATCAATGATCTTCATCACCTCTTCAAAAAACTCAATCAAATCTGAGAGACAGGACCTCCCCTGTGCATAGCCATGCTGAATGTCCGTAATAAGTCCATCCTTTCCCAAAGGTGATTGAATCCTGTCCATAATTTTCTGCAATAATTTCCCTACCACTGATGTAAGGCTCAACAGGTCAATTCCTAGATTATCCCTGTTGGACTTCATAAACAAAGGAACAACGTAGGTTTGGACAAAGATAATTTTGTTGACTGCCTAGGGCAAGTGGTTATTAGTGGAAAAGTGCTCTTGGAAAAATCCCTGTGGATGGCACTTCTTGATCCCTCATCTTTCCCTTCTCCTTTTAGCTCTTCTGCATGTTGCCTTGTTCTGTGGACTCTGTCTTCCTAATGACATGCTTAAGGTTAGAGTTACTACCGCCAACCTCATGCCTAAATGGAACTTTTAATTACCTTGATTACCTCAAGTAATTACCTTGAGGCACAGCATTCCCTCATGACCTCTGAAACTCCAATAGTGTCCTTCAGTATGTCCAGTCAGTGAATGTACACAGCCAGCTCTCAATCCAATCAATTTTCTACAAAACTATAAGTCATTGAGGATCCCTCTGTATAATTCAAGTTGTTGGGAGGTGGTGAGAGGTGATAGACAATTCTTACTGCTGCAAAATCTGGGACCTCCCTGGTGTGATTAGAACCTGGCATCAGAAGGTTCATTGTAGTCAAGTTGGGCAAGACAGTTGTCAATCAGTGTTGTAAAAGGATTGACATTATGATCTGACAGTTCTAGATACTTTTGTCATGCATGTACAGCTGAATCCTATGGTCATGAATGCTAGATTTTTATTGTTTGGAGTGTGCCAAGCCTCACTGAGATAATAGATTCATAAGAATATAAGAAATAGGACCAGGAGTAGGCCATCTGGCCTGTCAAACCTGTTCTGCCATTCAATAAGATCATGGCTGATCTGGCCGTGAACTCAGATCCACCTACTTACCTTTTCCCCGTAACCCTTAATTCGCCTAATATGCAAAAATCTATATAACTCTGTCTTAAATATACTTAATGAGGTAACATCTACTGCTTCCCTGGCAGAGAATTCCACAGATTCACTACTCTCTGGGAAAAGCAGTTTCTCCTTATCTCGATCCTAAATCTATTCCCCTGAATCTTGAGGCTATGTACCCAGTTCTAATCTCACCTACCAGTGGAAACAATCTTCCTCCATTTTATCTATCCCTTTTGTTATTTTATATGTTTCTATAAGATCCCTTCTCATCTTTCTGAATTCCAGTGAGTATAGTCCCAGGTGACTCATTCTCTCCTCATAGGCTAATCCCCTCATCACCGGAATCAACCTGGTGATCCTCCTCTGCACCGCCTCCAAAATCAGTATATCCTTCCTCAAGTAAAGAGACCAGAACTGCATGCAGTACTCCAGGTGCAGCCTCACCAGTACCCTGTACAGTTGCAGCATAACCTCCCTGCTCTTAAACTCAATCCCTTTAGCAATGAAGGCCAGCATTCCATTTGCCTTCTTGATAACCTGTTGTACCTGCAAACCAACCTTTTGAGGTTCATGCACAAGCACTCCCAAGTCCCTCTACACAACAGCATGCTGCAATCTTTCACCATTTAAATAATAATCCGATCTTCTATTTTTCATTACGAAGTTGATGACCTCACATTTACCAACATTGTACTCCATCTGCCAGACCCTTGCCCACTCACTTAACCTATTGATATCTCTGCAGACTCTCCGCATCCTCTGCACAATTTGCTTTTCCACTCAATTTAGTGTCATCAGCAAATTGGTTCAAAGGGAATCAGAAGAGGAAGAAAAATTTGTTACTTATGGGGCTGGAAGGAATCTGCCAATCTCTCTTCTTTTCACTTTCCCTTAGTAGACAGCACAATCAATCATTCCTTGAATTATTTGAAGAGTTGCTTCTTTACGTTGAGAGTTTCTTCACATTGATAGGACTTTCATCAGCCCTTGTTAGCTTCTTGCAGTTTTGGACAGCCATCTTTAAGTCTGACAAAACATACATGTTAGCAGTTGGAAGGGAATTCTATTGTTTAGCCTATTTGACAAATTGTGTGAGCGGATTGGAAAAAGTGCAAGTTGGAAATTGCCAGTTGGAGCAAAAAACTGCAGATGTTGGAAATTGAAACAAAAACTGAGAATGTTGGAAGCCTCTGCTGGTCAAGTTGCATCAAGGTCAGTGTTTCAAATCAAGAACCCTTCTCGAGAACAGGAAAACTGAAAAGACAAATGTGTTTTAATTGCACAAAGGGGGAGGGGTGAAGGGGACACAATGAATGTCTGTGATACGATGCACATCAAAGCTCTCAAGGTGACAAATATATTAAAAATCAGCAATTGCAACAAAATGATACAGAAAGAGTCTGAAACAAAGCAAATTGAAACAGAAAGACATAGCCATACCTGTCAAGTAGTAAATTGGTGTTTTTCTGAAATTGTTAAACTCAATATCAATTCCTGAAGGTTATAACGTACCTAGACAGAAGACGAGGTGCTGTTCCTCAGGCTTATTCTGGGTATTGTTGGATCAACGTGGGAGACTGAAAATAGAGGCCAGAGTGTAAGTTGAATGGAGAATTACAGTGATAACTGAATGGAAGCTCAGACTGCCAGCACGTGTATCACTTGTATCACTCCCAGTTACCAGCAGTAACGACAGCCATGCTCTGTTGTAGCAGCATAGTAAATAAACTATAGAAATGTGGATACAGTTTTAGCAAACACTGTTAAATTATTCATATTTCCTTAGAATAAAATGTTACAAACCTGATTAAGACCAAGTTTGCTTGGCATAATAATGTGTTGTTTCTTGAACAGAATGGCATAACATGAAAACAAAACACATCAGGCCCAGGGATATAATTTCTTGCTCAAATAATCTGGTCTAATCCACTCCATTAAACCACCCAAGGGATTGTTCTTCAATGTTTATCACTGTCCATGCAAAGGTAGATCAAACCAGACTCAAAAATACTTATCTGATATGACACGGATGCAGCGTCAGAACAGGCAGTGGAGTGAGTGGGAGCAGAGTGTTTTGGGTTTTGGCTCAAAGGTCTTCAGCATAAAGGGGTGAGGCGGAAGAGAGCAGGTAAGCAAAAGTAAGGTTTACCTGTTATCTGTTATAAATTTTTAAGTAGGAAAAAAACTAGGGGGGGGGGGAAGAATTAGTTCAGATGGAGGACATGGTGGTGTGCTGCAGCTGCTTGATGTGGGAGCTCGTGGACCTTGCTGTGGTCCACGATGAACACGTCTGCAGTAAGTGCTTGAGGCTGGAGGAACTTCGGCTCAAAATTGATGAGCTGGAGTTGCAGCTTCAAACGCTGCGGAGCATCAGGGAGGGAGAGAGTTATGTAGATACTGTACATCAGGAGACAGTCACCACCACCCCCCCCACCCCCCCTTAGAGCAGGTACTTCTGGGGTCCAGGAAGTAGATAGAAGGGTGACTGTCAGGGGAGAGAAAAGGAAAAAGAAAACGAACAGGCAGATAGAGCAGAGGACCCCGGAGGCTGTTCCCCTCAATAACAGGTTTGCTGCTTTGGAAGCTGTTGAGGGGGATGGCTTGCAGGGATCAAGCAGCAGTAGCCACGTCTCTGGCACTGGGACCAGTCCTGCTGCTTAGAAGGGAAGGGAGGAGAAGATGAAGGCAGTAGTGATAGGGGACTCAATAGTCAGGGAAACAGATAGGAGGTTCTGTGGCAGTGAGCATGAATCCAGGATGGTATGTTGCCTCCCAGGTGCCAGGGTCTGGGATGTCTCTGATCGGGTCCACAGGATTCTTGAGCGGGAAGGAGAACAGCCAGAAGTCGCGGGTCATGTTGGTACCAACGACATAGATAGGAAGAGGGATGAGGTCCTGAAAAGTGAGTTTAGGGAGCTAGGCAGAAGGCTGAAGAACAGGACATCAAGGGTAGCAATCTTGGGATTGCTGCCAGTGCCATGTGATATTGAAGGTAGGAATAGGAGGAGATGGCAAATAAATGCATGGCTGAGAAGTTGGTGCAGGAGGGAAGGTTTTAGATTTTTGGATCAATGGGATCTCTTCAGGGGAAGGTGGGACCTGTACAGAGAGGACGGGTTACACCCGAACCTAAGAGGGGCCAATATCCTTTCATCCAGGTTTGCTAGGGTAGTTCGGGAGGGTTTAAACTAGTTTGCGAGGGGGAAGGGAACCGGAGGAGTAGGTCAGAGGAAGAAGGGGATGGGGAAAAGTCAGATCTAACAGGTAGAGAGGCTTTGAGGAAGGAGAAGCAGAGTACAGGCTATAAAAGTAGAAAGGTGAATGGGCTAAAGTTCATTTACTTAAATGCAAGAAACATCAGGAATAAGGGTGATGAACTGAGAGCTTGGATAAGTACATGGGACTACGATATTGTGGCTATTACAGAGACATGGCTGACATCAGGGCAGGAATGGATATTGAGGGCACCAATGCTCAATACAAGAAGGCATTGCTTTAAAGTAATGGGTGGGAAGTTCAAGGGAGATATCAGAGGGAGGTTTTTCACCCAGAGAGTGGTTGGTGCATGGAATGTGCTGCCTGGGGTGGTGGTGGAGGCTGATGTTGGTCAGGTTCAAGAGATTGTTAGATAAGCATATGGAGGAATTTAAAATAGAGGGATATGTGGGAGGAAGGGGTTAGATAGTCTTAGGTGTGGTTTGAAGGTTGGCACAACATGGTGGGCCGAAGGGCCTGTATTATGCTGTATTGTTCTATGGTTCTCTGACACCTTTTCCATTCACAACCCATACAATGGCAACTGTTAGTATATTAAGATGGCTGTTGGCTTTGCAACAGACTATCAGCTTGTCAATGTTTCACAAGAAAACATTAGTATCTTCTCTGCTGCCAGAGGCTGCAAAATCCAACAACTGAGCATTTGAGACTAGAATCGATCAGAGGCTGTTTTCTCCCAGTGCACAAATTTGAAGGGGAAAAACAAAACAGAGATTCACATTTGGGGTTGTCTTTAACTAGCCTTTTCCCAAAAGAGTTATAGTTAACTAAACTTCTTTTCCTTAAAAGGATCTTTCTGGGGTATGTCTGGCTGTTATCTCATATGATAACATATTTTTGCACTGCAGCTGTTTTTTGGAACAGAGCAGATGTTTCCTGGTGTGATTGCTTTATACTAGCTTAACATGATGATTCATGTAATTTTATCTGCGGATTGACAACAGTTGGAAATAAATTATGACTTGGCTTAGAGAGGTAGAACAGTTCATTTTATTTTTAATGAAATGAGATCTCCATTCCAAATGATCAAAAATGCCAAAGGGTTAGGGTAGGGGCAAGGGCACCTTAAGAGCCAGCTTACTAGAGGGCAAGGTTGCATTCTACTTCCGTAGAAGTTGACGCTGCCGCTTACTTCGAAGGCTACCAAAGAAAACTAATGCATATCTTCTGTGAAGAGCTTGTTGGGGAACTTGCAGAGTGTGAAGGACCTCAGTTTCACTGTGTCTTTAGTTTTTGTGCATGAAGACCTCTCTGTCCAGCATTGACCAAGTATGGGGCTCCATCAACATGTAACGCGGAACTTCTGCTGACAATATTTGGCAGTTTCCATGACAATGTATATTTCTGCACAATAGCTCAGTCAGCTAATATAGCCCTTCACTCTTCTGCTGTGCAATCACAAATGACTGCTACCTTAGTTCTGTAGGGCTGGTGTCGAAAAGTGACAACAGTCTGTCACAAGAATGCTGAGGTGCTATGCCAGGATAGTCATGCCTGTTCCTGTACCAGACACTCAATATGCTTCTCCTGTCACACAGCTGGTTGGGCCAGTCAGCTCTATGATGAGGTGCCACAATCCACAGCCAGGCTGCCTAGCCCCAGAACTACTCACAGTGGTCCCTTTTGGCCATCTGAAAGCTCACACCATTCCACTCTCCCAAGCTGCAGCCACCTGGGAAAAAACCCATTGGAACAGTGGGAGAGGGAAAGGAGAATCCAAGAGTGATTCTAAATTATTTCTGTCAGTTGTTACATAGATGAGTAATTAAGCTGATGGATACACTTGTTTTTCTGGATTTGATATTGGTGCAATTTTTTTTGGTGAGATTAGGTCAATACACTCAAATCTTAACTGAAGCAATGGTGACCGTTAGAGGAGAGGTAAGGATTGGTGGATCGGGATGTGGGGTAGGTCACTGATTCAGGGAGGTCCTCCTCAATGAGCTGCTCTCTAGGGTTTCCAGCACAGAAGAGCACTGGTGATTGTTGTCTTGCCTGCTCTTCCTCCTCTTTGTGATCCTGTTCCATCCCCTGGATACAGCTGCCTGGGTGATAGGTAAGAACATGGGGCTCAGAGTGGCAGGGTTGTGCAGCATGCAACAGATAACTGCAAATCTGAATAGCAGCTCAGACGCAAATTGTGGATCTCCTCCAGAATGGTTCAGAGAACAGAAACGTTCCTTGTGCGCATGGAAGGTTTGCTTGATTACATTTTCTGTGGCAGCATTTCTCCTATTGCCTGCTTGCAGCCTTCCTGGCTGAAGGGGAATAGCCTATGTCATCTAATAGCCAATCTGTAACTTGGAAGCTGGAAGAAGGGTATAGAGGACTTGTAGACTGATAACTGATGTCGGAATGTCAAGCACAGGCATTGTGGTGGACTGCCTATGGTGGTAAACCATCTCAATGTTGAGGGAATGGAATATCCATTGATTAATGAAGGTGTCAAACTAGCCATTAGAAGCAAGTAAGGTAATATGGATGCAGTCTAGGACACCTATCTCCTGTCACATCCTACCTCATTATCCATAAGAAAGGAAATCTAAGCATTTCACCTGATGATGGATAATTACAGTGCCAACTGGGAGCTGATGCTGATATCATCAAAGGCAATCTGAAAAGACGTAAAAGTTGAGAGTTATGTTGATCTTGATCACCAAAGGCAGTCATCTTCATAACCTGGTTGGAACAAGGAACAAAAATCAGAAACATCTATTTTACTGAAGCAAAAGCCATCCAGACATTGATCCTGGGTAAAGCTAATGCAGAAGCAGCTCTTAAATGTTTATAGTGGATATGACCTTCTATACAGTGCCCAGTGATTTTAATTCTGACTTTTAATCCCACAATGCTGAGGCGAGGTCTGTTACCAGAAAATTAATCATGAGTGTGTCCTGATTGGTCGGGTTTACATGTGTCTATCTTTTATGATGTTGATGCTCTCAAAGCAATTGGGCATGGGCAACATAACAAGAAAATAGACACATAAATGCACACAGCTGGGATTTTCTTGATATAATAAATAAAATCCAATACAATGAGTTGCCATATTGATCAGGAGTGTGCTTATAAAGTTGAAAAATGAGGGAAATTCTTAAAATGATTGAAACAATATGTGATACACCATGGAAGTAGCTATCTGCAACCATTCTGATTGGCTCCTATTGTATCTCCATCAAAACACCTCTGAACAACTCTAAACATTTCCAGAAGCTGCATTCTGCAAGTTCTGGTCAGTTAGTGAAGTTTTCAACACCTGAGCAGGCCTTCTGTTGATCCCTAAAAGACCAAGACATTAGTCAGGTTTTGGATGTGTTGGACCAAGGACATGGCAAACTAGAAACTTTAGTATTCATTTTGGGATCTAGTCCAGATAATTTCTCTTGATGCCATTGGACATTGTCTTTTTATATAAGGAGGGTTATGCCCAGAATTTGAGCTAGGGCTTCTGTAATGGGGGAAAGATCCTTTATCTCCAGTACAATTAACTCACTGCTCACAATGAAGGATCTGACCAACCAGCTCTTGATACTTACACCAGGGCTTGGCCTCCACCACTGATTTTCAGTGATCATGCCTTTAATCAATGTGAGCTGATGATTCTAAAGCTTGTTATGTTGAATTTATTCAAGCGATGCAGTATCCGGATTGTAAGATCAGGAATAAGCCTTCAAACTTAAAGTGTTCCATTGTTCAGTTAGATTATGGCTGATTTTGTTTCACTCCTTTTACTTTTTCATTCTGAAACAATTAACAAAGCTATAATTGCCTTAAACTTACCTGGATGTAATGCCATAGGTTTAGCACTTTGCGTTGGGCATTGTTTACTATTTGTCAATTTTAAAATAATTGTGTTTAATTTCAAGGAGTGGACATGACAAGCTATTTCATCAGCATGAATTTTTAATAATTTGATGTGAACCCATCAATTGTGATAGAATGACATTTTATTAACACCAATGAGCTAACCAAATTGTCTGCAAGAAAACTATTGTCTTGATGAAACACTTCACTCAATTTAACTTATAAGCTTAAATAAGATGAAGCTTCATTTTAGTGCTGGCCACAAAGCTCACTGAGCTTTCTCATGAATTGTTTGCATTTCTGTATCTAAAGAAACAGAATGAACTTGGCTTAGGCTCTGTAAGGAGGTGGAAATGTTTCAGTTAATTTGCATTGCAAACTGTTAATCGTGATTGTATGTTGCTTACATCTGGATCCTCTTGAAAATCAATGTTTGTACAGTATGCCAGATTTAAACTGGTACAAAGTAACTCAATAATTTCTTAGTGCTGATATGGATCTAGTTATGGAGCCATAGAGTTGTACAGCACAGAAACAGACCCTTTGACCCACCACACCCATCCCAACCTTTTATGCCCATTTACTACTA
Source organism: Pristis pectinata (assembly GCF_009764475.1). Classification (NCBI taxonomy): domain Eukaryota; kingdom Metazoa; phylum Chordata; class Chondrichthyes; order Rhinopristiformes; family Pristidae; genus Pristis; species Pristis pectinata. Next base: position 50,148,421 of record NC_067415.1, on the reverse strand, counting down.
ATGCCATTTGCCTGCATTAGGTCTGTATCCTTCTATCCTTTGACCATCTTAAACATATTAATTGTGTCTGATTCTACTGCGTTCTCTGACAGCACATTCCAGATATCAACCACTGTGTGTAAAAAAAAATTACCCCTCAGATCCCCTTTAAATCTCTTCCCTCTCACCTTAAGACTATGCCCTCTTGTTTTTGATACCTCTCTCATGGGAAAAAGATCCTATCCATGCCTCTCATAATCCTATATACTTTTATTGTCACCCCTCAGCCTCCTTTTCTCCAGGGAAAACAAGCTTGGTTTATCCAATTCCTTCCCGTAACTAAAGTCCTCCACTCCAGGCAACATCCTGGTGAATCTCCTCTGCACTCTTTCTCACGCAATCACACCCTCTCTGCAGTGTGGCAACAGAACTGCACTCAATACTCCAAGTGTGGCTGAACCAGTATTTTGTTTGTAAGTAAATATAATTTGCTGGAATAATATTTACTTCAGGACAAACAGACTCAATGAAGGCCCAAAGAAACCTGTAAATTAGGAACATCTGGGGTTGCATAATCACTTTAGAGTTATTCTTGCAGCTTTTGTCATGTTATTCTGTCTAGGACACCTGATCAACTGCTCCACAAGTTTCCATGCTTTACTGGTCCCTTTATTGGACACACACGGTAAGTGCCATCTGTTTGGGCCATGGGTCATGTTAATACCAAATCACTGACATCATTATTTGCTTCCATTGCCTTTCTCTCTCCAAACGTGTTTTCCAAGCTGCATCTCTTCTTGATCCACAGATCCCCTCTCCATGAATCTGAACTCATGAGCATAATGTGATGCCGATCTCCCAAGTTGCTCAGGTTCCTAAATTCACACTGAATCCTGACCCTTTATTGTACCTGTCACCTATGCTTATGTCTCTCACTAGTCAGAGACCTGAGCTGCTGGTCCCACCTCTATGTGGCGGTGGGCTTGATATGCCTAGGCTGGAGGTAGGGAATTACCAGTGGAGCCAGTGTAACAGGCATCTGCATGGAAGACCTTTACCAAGCACCAACGGAGTTACGTCTTGTTTGTTTTCCACGATAGCTTTCAGTAATTAAACTTCTATATAAAGATCTGTGGCTTAGCAACTTATTTATTCTTGCATTCTCATGCAGTACGCTCTGACAAATGGTAAAATATATTCACTTTAAACAGAATATAGTGCACCAGTGAGTGATGTACAACATATAAAATGATATACTTATACTTAACGATATAATTCTGTATATCTGCTTACAATATATACATAGTGATAGAGAGAATCCTGCTTTGAGATAGAGCAGGTGTTCAGTCCCAAAGATAAAGTGATTTCTCTGCCACTGTGAACACTACGTAAGTAGATCTCCATTCCAACAACACCATTTCTTTCACATGTTGCTTTGCACTTGTTTCAAGTTCCACATTTTGGACCGTAAATGGATTTGGTGTCTTTAATTCATAATACGTGGCTATCCATGTATACTACTTCTAACTGTTATAATGCAAGTCAGCTACCGGCCTACTTTTGCAGGTGTCCACTGACATAAACTTCACACAGAAGGGTTGCTGTTATCTTAGATTTTAAGCTGTAGGCTTCTACGTATATTTCAGTAGCTTTGTAGTTGTAAACAAAGATTATGGTCAGATTCAGAGATGGGCTGGCTTCAACCTTTATTCACTTTAATGAATTATCTGATTTTTCATGGTTAATGTATTTTAACCCTCGTCCCTTTTCTCTTGTTATATTTAGCTGCATCCTACTTTTTCAGATGGGGAGGGTTGACTACAATTTTTTCCTCATGCAATATTTTCATGTTTCATTGTGACACAGAAGGAGTCCGGCTATTTGGCCCATTGAGCATATATTGCCTCTCAGGCCACAAACTTCAGTCCCATGCCACCACTGATCTCCCTGCAGCCTATTCTCTCTTATATCTGCCCATCAACTCCCTCCTATTCTCCAGCCACTCAGTTAAACTAGCAACAATTTACAGTAGCCAATTAACCCACCTTCATGCCTTTGGGAAGTGGGAGGAAACTAGAGCACCCAGCGGAAACCCATGGTGTTATAGGAAGAATGTGCAAATTTCACACAGACAGCACCCAAGGCTGGGATTGAACCTGGATCTTGTAAAGCGGCAGCATTACCTGCTGTGGCACTGTGCCACTCCCTCTCTGACTTGTGTCTGATTTAAAGCCTCGTAAATTTCAGGTACAAGATATGCTTAGACCTTTCCTTAGGTGAATTGGTCTCTAGACAAATGAGCAATGTTTGTTGCAAAGAGTGTTGCTAAACCTGAGCTACATAAGCAATGTGTCACATTGAATATTTAGTCACCAGCAAGACATAAATTACAAAAGAGATTGCAAAATTACAGAAGATTTTATTTTAAGAAACAGATTACTTCCATGCTGTGGGGCATATGCCCCTGCTCTAGTGGTCCATTTGTTGAACTCCCATGGTGAGTGCTCAATTAGAATCAGAGAGCCATGGAGTAATAGAGATAGGCCCTTCAGCCAAATTCATCCATGCCAACCATGGTGCCCACCAAGCTAGTCCCATTTGCCGGCATTTGGCCCATTGCCCTCTAAACCCTTCCTATCCATATACTTATCCAAATATTATTGTACCTGCCTCAACTACTCTGTCTGGCAGCTTATTCCATATATGCACCACCCTCTGCATGAAAAAGTTGTCTCTCAGGTTCCTTTTAAATCTTTCACCTCTCACCTTAAATGTACACCCTCTAGTTTTTAGTTCCCATGCTTTGTGCATTCATATCCAACCATGCCTTGTACATTTATATCCAAATCATTTTTATAAATAATGATCAAAGGTCCCAGCTCCGACCCCTGAGGCACACCACTAGTCACAGGCCTCCAATCCAAGAAATAACCTTCGACCATCACTTTCTGTTTCCTACCATCAAGCCAATTAGATATCTCTCTCTGGACCCCATGTGATTGAACCTTCCAAACTAGCCTGCCATATGGGATCTTGTCAAAGGACTTGCTAAAGTCCATATAGACAACATCTACTGCCCTACCCTCATCCATCCTTTTGGTTACTTCTTCGAAAAACCAGAGAGAGACTTGTCAGACATGATTTTCAATGCACAAATCTGTGCTAACTATCCCTAATTAAACGTTGCCTGTCCAAATGTTGATTAGAATCTGTCCCTTAGAATCCCCTCCAGTAACTTACCCGCCGCTGATGTCAGATTCACCGACCTGTAGTCCCCTGGTGTGTCTTTGCTGCCCTTCTTAAATAATGGTACAACATTAGCCACCCTCCCATCTTTTCTAACTTCACCTGTAGCTAAAGATGAAGCAAATATCTCTTGAGGGGCATCCACAGTTTCTTCCCTAGCTTCCCACATGGTCCGAGGATGCACTCAGTCAGGCCCTCGGCATTTATCCACCTTAGTGCGCTCTAAGGCCACCAGTACCTCCTCCCTGGTAATTTGTATGCGGTCCAAGACTTCATCAATCATGTCCCTCATCCTTTAGCATTCATCATTTTTTCCACAGTAAAAATTGATGAGAAATATTCATCTAGCCCATCTCCTGTGGCTCCACACATAGACACCCATACGAGAAATAAAAGTTAGACAAAATGTTAGATAAAAGTCTTATGTCTTGTTCCCAGTTCTGACAAAGGATTACGTACCCAAAACATTGACTGTTACTCCTTCCACAGATGCTGTCTAACCTGCGGAGTGTTCTAAGCATTTTCTGTTTTTATTTCAGAGTTCCAGCAGTTGCAGTTTCTTTGATTTGATTTTTTTGATTTTTGCCTACATCATTATATTTTGTTATAAGTGGCTGGAAGGAAAAATGAGTTTAAATCCAGGAAATTCACAATGAAATGGTGAACATGATTTTGAAAGTGGATTTTTTTTTCTCTGTTTAAGCTAGTTTATTGTTCATGTGGCCCAAAAGTCTCAGCAAATTATACTGCAGGGTGAATAACAGCAAAACTCACTTATTCCATTATTTCTTGCATTGATGTTTGAGTAACAACACATGCCATTGATCAACCAAGGTGCATTTTTTTGGAAATACTGGTCCATTATTTGAAATGACATGTTTGTCATTCATTTACACATCAAGAGGTAACTTTTTTTGAATTAATGATATACAGTATGCAGCAATAGGAACAGACTTCACTTGAGGTTTACAGATGATTTCTTTCTCAGGTTTTCTTTGCCTTTGTCACTTAATTTGTTAAATCCTATGCTTTTAGTATATAATACACAAAACTGATAAAAGAACATGAGCCAAAGACAAAGTTTTAAGTGCTCTTAACCATTTAAAATGCTTTTAAAGTGTGGGGTCTGTACATTTTGGTACAGGCCTGTTGCAGCCAATCCACCCTAACTACCTTGCCTTGTGGCATTATTTCATGATTATCCTCTGTTAATGGACTTAAGCATCCTTCATTTTGAAATTGTTTTTCACGGCATAATAAATTGTGGAACATATTACTGACATGTAGATTAGTGTGCCTTGCTTTTCACTTTGAGAGAATATAAATTCCCTGGATGCTGAAAGGTCGGCCACAGTAACATTTCAGCCAACTCAAAACAGAACACATGTTTTGAGGTCGAGAAGTTTTCATTGCAAATATGTTAATAGTTCAACAATAAGCGACTACAGGGTATTAGCAGTCAAAACAAGTGAGATAGTGGAGAAGTTATATTACGGGACTAGAAATCCAAATGCTTGGTCTAATGATCTGGATGCAGATCCAAATTCCACTATGGCAGGCAGGGAGTATGAATGTGAGCATGAAACTACCACAACTAATTTTCAACAAAAGCCATCTGGGGCACATTTGGGAAGGACATCTGAATTAGCCAGTCTGTAACTCCAGACTCCAGACCCACTGCAATGTGCTGGGACCTTGGCAGCCTTCTAAGATGGCACAGAAGCCTCTCAGTTGCTCCAAACCACCACTACAACATGCAGCAATAAGAGTAACACTGGATGAACTACCTGGCTTCAGATCTGGACATGACATAGGCAGGTGTTAGCTCTGTCAAGCTTTCCCCTCTAACACCCAGGGACTTGTCTGGGCTCTCTATCTCAGTACTGTCAAGCAGCAGCCTGAGATAGTTATACTCATTTTAACCATCATCCAAGACTCCTCTATTGAGAGAGGAAAAAAACAGAAAATGATGCCAACAGTCAGCAGCTCAGGCAGCATCTGTGGAAAAAGAAGCAGTTAATGTTTCTGGTCTAGGACGCTTCATCTACTCTGTGGCAGGGTTTCCACCTGCCTCCTTGCCTGTCCCCTCCTCCACTGAGATCCTGGTTATGTCCTGTTGTACTGGTAGGAAGTTGGCAGCACAACCAAGATGAAACGCCTTGTCCCCTTGCTGGAAAGGTCCACCAGAGGTGAGGACACAGTCTGGGAGAACTCACTATCCCTTGGCATCTGGTCAAACCTGCTGCTGATCACCGTCCTTCAGCTGAAGAATCAGTATTTCTCCAACACCTCATGGAAAAAGCACTGAGAGTAGTTAGCAAACAAAGTGTACTCTGGATAGTGACTTTAATGTCATCATCAAAATTAGGTTGCTAATTGGTAATTAGCTTATTATTGTCACATGTACTGAGATACAGTGAAAAAATTTGTTCTGCATGCCACCCAGACATATCTTTCCAAACATATGTACATTGAGGTAGTATCAAAGGAAAAACAATAACAAAATGCATAGTATAGTGTTACAAATAACAAAATGCAAAATAGAGTGTTAACACCACCATTCATTGAGCTGCCTAGAACATAAAGGGAATAGCTGCCATACTGCTCATGTCTTCACCAATTTGCTTATTATAAATACATCCATTCATCACCAGTTGGATTTAACATCAGTTGCACACTTTGCGGAACCTTCCATCATGTTTTGTAGATTTAGACCAGATTGAACACCTCTCATGAGGCAATGGGAGCCATCAGCAGAATAGGATGGTACTTCATCAGAATCTGTAACCTCATTGTCTTCTTTTGACTGGTACATCCCCATTCCACTACATGGGTTCAATAAGGAATTTAAGAGACCATGCCAGGGACCTCAGTGTAGAAACCCAAAGATCCCTGAAGGTGACAGTAAAGATAAATAAGTTGATGAAGAAGGCATGGGGGATATTTGCCTTCACTAGCTGGGGTGGAGAATATAAGAGCAAGGAGATTATGGTACAACTTTGTAAATTATTGATTAGACCACAGATGGAGCACTGTGAATAGTTCTGGTCTGCTTTCTTACATTCTGCTGGTCCAGGAAGAATGTGATTACACTGGAGGGAGCGCAAAGGAAATTTCACCGGGACATTGCCTGAGATTGAGTGTTTCAGCTATGAGGAGAGACTGGATAGGCTGGACCTGTTTGCCTTGGAGCAGAGGTAGTTGAGGGGGGACCTGATAGAAGTAAACACAATTATGAGGGCATAGCTCGGGTAGACGGTAAGAAACTTTTCCCCATAGCAGAGGTGTCTAAAACTAGAGGTTTAAAGGAAGGGGTAAGAAGTTTAAAGAGAATCTGAGGAAATATTTTTTTCACCCACAAAGTGGTTGGAATCTGGAGTACACGAAAGGTGGTGGAAGAAGGTACTCTCCCAAAATTTAAAAAATATCTAGATGAGTACTTGAATCGCCAAGGCACAGAATTTTATGAACCAAGTGCTGGTAAGTGGGACTAGGTGGGGTGGCAGCCTTTTGTGAGTTATATGACCCTATGACTCTCTTCCTAGGATAAGGAAAATGGTTACACCAGTTGAGTGTCAATTATTTCAGCCTCAGAACATTGCAGAAGAAGTTCCTTGGGGCAGTGTCCTAGGCCCAGCTATCTTCTCTCCATCATAAGGAGATGTGGGACTATTCACACTATGTTACAATATTAATTTCCATTCACAATAACTCTGATAGACATCAATCTATATCTGCATGTCCAGGTTTGGGTTGTTAAGAAGCAGAACACTTACATCACACAACTACCAGCTCCAACAAAAAAGAATCTCATTGTGGGTCTTCAACCCGAACGTTAACTCTGTTTCTCTTTCCACCGATGTTGCCTGATCTGCTGAGTGTTTCCAGCAGCTTCTGTTTTAATTTCTAACTCCCCTTGACTTATTATGACATTTATATTGTTGAATTCTACCAGAATCAATATCCTGGGGATTGGCATTAGTCAGAGACATAACGATATATCATGCAAATACTAACTCCCAAGGTCTTTCCCACTACTAAGAAGGCACAACTCAGAATTGTGATCAAATATGCTCCACTTACACACATAGGTGCAGCTCATACACCGCTTACGAAGCTGAACACGATACAGGGCACTGTTTGGCACACAAATCAAAAAAAACAATAAAACCTTGATGTCGACCATTAGCTTAATGAGCCTCATGAAAACTAAACTGCACATTAAGTATCAAGATAAGCATAAGGAAAATTTTGTGAGCTGCATCTTCCTAGGCAGGCAGTACCTTGGGATCGAGGATGACTTATATCTACTTGGGTTTTGTGGATTGTGAGGAGACTGATGAGACCAATGTGGGAACTGCTCTCTTCCACAGATGGGGCAAAAAGTGCCTGGTGGAATGGGCAGATGAGTGTTCTGTGAGGTGGTGCGTTCCTTCTGTTCTTTACCCAGGCTTCTGTGGGCTGACAATGCATGGACTCGAGGCTCTTGGTACCATGCCGAATTCTCATTCTCCATTTTGCAGGATCATGGGCCAGGAAATGGCAAGAGTCAGTGGGTTAATGCAACTTTTTAATGAGGTTTTGAGGAAATCCCTTGAATCTCTGCCTGTCTGGTAATCTCTTACTGTGACAGAACTTAAAATAAAATGCCTGTTTCAGGAGTCAGGTGTGATAAGTGGACAACCTCACTTACCATTAGCACTAAAAGTTAACTTCAGCCCTCTGCATCTATTGGTGAAACTCCAGTTAATTGCAGGATAGGACTGGAAGATGGCAAAGAAAAACAATTATCTTACAGAGATTAGAACCTGCATTAAACTATCACTCCATGGAATGCTGTACCAATCTCTTAAATATCTTTTCATTGACAGCTGTAATTTATAGTCTCCCATGTATTAGGATTGTAAAAACAAATATGTCTAAAATTTCATCAGCAACTCTGTGGTGTGTTAATCAGACATGACTAAATTAATCTGCTACGAAGGGGAGGCCTTTTATTTGTGCACTGTGCAAAGTATGCAGAAGGTATCAAGTCATTCCAGTCTGGGCAAGTTCAAGGGTGTCATTAGAGAGGGATGCAATGAGGGGCTGAGTGGTAAGTCAGAAGAAGATGGGATAAGAGAGGGCTGCAGGTAATCAGTGGGGGTAAATTCAAGGTTGGAGAATGGCTAGATGTAGTGCTGAGATCAATGATGGATTGTGAGAATGCAATTGGTGGTCCTGTCTCTTGCTGTATCAGTGTTAATGGGCAGTGTTGGAGGGTAGATCAATTTGAATATATGGTAGGATGGAGATTAGTTTATTAGTTTATGGAGGATGTAATCTGGTGATCAATTATTGGTCCGAAGTGGGAAGATGGAGGAGTTAGTGATAGCCTGTTAAGGTTTGTGAGCTGGGAAATGGGGATTAGATATGGGTACCCTGAAAGAGAATCAGAAAATAACTCAAAGGGGATGTATTTGTCTTGGATTCCCATTGCCAGCATGGGACTCATTCGGAAAAGTCCCCTTTATTCATCAAATAGTGCTTGGAAAACATCGTTGGCTTGAGGTGGCTAGCAGCAAACAATGATCCATGTTCATCCACAGAGCTTGGAGCAACATGGCCTAATTTCTCCCCTCAACACTCTAAACAAGCATTGCACCAGTAATGATATTATTTCATGTGCATGCAATTCAGAAAACAGCTCATCTATGCAAGTTCAATTTGCAATGGAACCTGTCCGGTTAAATTTCCACAGTGATTCAATTCAACCCAGAAAAGTATGTAATAATGTCATACTCTGAGCACTTCTGATGTGGATTGCTGAGAGAAGCAGTACTGTACAACCACATTTCTGAGCAAATCAAACAACTTCTAAGATTGAAAAGATAGTCTAAGTTTGGAACATTCTTTCATCAGAAGTCATTTCTAATGTTTTGTTTCATTGCTATTATCAACATTTGTTCTTCCCATTGTCTCTCAAAGTTTGTGAGCTACCTCTTCTCTGCTTCATATTTCAATGAATAATTCTGTGTCAATATCTATAAAGTTCTGATGCAAGGTCTTCACTCTGAAGCATTAACCTCACTACCTCTCTTCACAGGTCCTGTCTGACTTGCTGTCTTCAGCATTTTCTGGTTTTATTTCATTATCTCACCACCAGGACAAATGGGAACTTTATTTTTAACAGCAAGCAGAATGGGTGAATCATTATCCAAAGACTAATGTAGGTTTTGTAATCATATCTATTTGTTATCTGAATAATTACTTGGAAAGACCTTGCTCTATGCAAACCCAGAATAAGATTTAGTGTTGCAGTTTTAATTATTGAAACACAAAAGGCATGCAGCAAGTCTAAGCACCCATTAAAACAAAATCCATTGGATGGACCCGTTTTGTTTGAAATGCTAGGGTTCGCTTGTAGAGGCATTTAAACTATTTGCCAAAATAAAGTAATTACAGCAAAAGCTGGGGTTATGAATGTCAGTAGATATGGCAGTTAACAGCTTCTTATTGTGCAATTATAGAAGCTGTCTTCAAAAGGCATTTAGCCATGTTAATGATGAATACATTGGAGTGCAAAATTTGCAATAAAGCAGACCAGTGACTTTTTAAAGTATTGGCCAGAACACCATGGGGAACATGTGATTTTTCTAAAAAGTGCCTTTGGATGTTTTACATCCACCTGAGAAAGCCTTCATTTACTGCTGCATCTAAAAGCAAACTCCCTTGTGGTCCTGACCAACTTTTGTTTTTCTACTAGTAGTATTAAAACTGATAATGCAGTGGCTTATCTTTTTTTCTCTGAGATCTTGCTGTCCACATTTGCTGTCATATGTCCTTGCCTTGCAATAGTGACTCCAGGTAGCTCATTAACTGAAGAATGCTCTGGGACATCCCAAGGTAATTGGAGGTATATGATATCACTTCCTTATTACTTAACAGTAGGTTGCCAAGTGCAATTACATTGTTTTAAACAACATTTCACATTATTTTCAAGTGTAAATCTGAAACCTTGAAACTTAACCTCCTGAACCAATTTATCTTTTGAGTGTCTATAATTACTCAGTCATTTGTTGTCATTGCAAATGATTCCAATCCACAAAGAGGTGGCATACTTTCAGAAAATGCAGTAGTATTGTGCAAACAAAGCACCTTGGAGATAATGCAGAAGTGACAGCATCTTGTTCTTATGTATCCTCTCTAAAGTAATAACATTTCCAAAGACGTTTCTCAAGCAGAAATATGAGAAAACACTCAAGAGAAGAACTGAAGCAGAAAAGCTGATGGCTTTGTCAGAACTTCAGAGGGTCAGGCAGAAAAAAAACTTGAAGCTGTGGAGAGATAAGATAAGACATCTTTATTAGTCACATGTACACCGAAACACACAGTGAAATGTATCTTTGCCTAGAGTGTTCTGGGGACAGCCCGCAAGTGTCACCACGCTTCTAATGCCAACATAGCATGCCCACAACTTCCTAACCCATATGTCTTTGGAATGTGGGAGAAAACCAGAGCACCCAGAGGAAACCCACGCAGACACGGGGGAGAACAAACTCCTTACAGACAGCAGTCAGAATTGAACCCAGGTTGCTAGCACTGTAATAACATTACGCTAACTGCTACACTACCGTGCCTGCTGTAGCAGGGCTGAATGCTTTAGGAATGGATTATTTATGGACAATTTCCAGAATGGTATATATCAGTGGTAGAGCCTTCAGCTGTTGCTGAGACTGCCAGGAATGATAAAGCAAGAAAGCTGAAGAGTACACATTTGGCTTGTTACGGACTCGGTGAATGTCCCTTTAAGATAGAGTTAGTTGTGTGTGTGTGTGTGTGTGTGTGTGTGTGTGTGTGTGTGTGTGTGTGTGTGTGTGTGTGTGTGTGTGTGTGTGTGTGTGTGTGGGGCGTGCTTACGTCAATAAAAGATAAAGGACATAATGACGTTGTCGAAGAGGTCAGTCGAAGAGGGAGAGAGAGAGAGAGAGAGAGAGAGAGAGAGAGAGAGAGAGAGAGAGAGAGAGAGAGAGAGAAGGGAGAGAGACACCAGCCTGCTAGTTTCTCTATCGATGGATGAGAAACAATAACTGTGTCTGTTACTGCAATCCACGTATGTAAATTGGTAGTAATCAGGTGGAGTTCACTTTGTTGCTGACCTGTAGAAGGAAACAGGTATTTGTGTGGACGACCACGATTCGGATGCTTTTCAGGGTGAGGAAGTCACTACCGAGTAAACACTGAGGTGTCGTTTGGGTTGCATCGTGGAACATTTGGATTTCATAATTACTCTCTCTATGTTCTCTACATCTACAGCTTATCTTCAGACAACGGTGGTTGTTGAAGAAGCCTTTGTTCATGTTTCACCTTATGGCTTACGGAACTGAACTTTAAGAACCATTCCTGGACTTGGAGTTCGGGACTTTGCCACACATACATGAAGAGTTTAGTTTTGGGGTTAATGCTCAAGGTTTAACATTTTTACTTCGAACATACTAACATTTTTACTTTTATTTTTCTTATTATCATAAGTAGTGTTTAATAAAATAGTTGCTAACACTGAATCATGACTCAGTGTGTTTCTTTTGTTGCTGGTTCATGATAAAATTGGGGGCTCATCCGGGATCGTTCCCCAGATTGACGAGATTCGTTCGGGATCCAATCCAAAGGTTGATGAGGGAGGTCTAAGTTTGAACAAATTGGGGTCTTAGTGGACGACTGATTGTGGTCGGTCTGATAAAATTCTTTTTTTTAATTGGCTTGTGTGTGTGGAAACCAGCAGCGATGGATATTGAGGCATTTTTGGAGTCACCAACCCTAAAGGGATTGGAGGTGGCGAAAAAGGATGATTTGGTAAAAATTGCTACAAGGCTAAACCTTAAAACAGTAAAGCAGTCTATGAAAAAAGCAGTTATTCATAGAATGATAGTTGACTATTATTTGGAGAAGGAAGTGTTTGAGATGAGTGAGATAGTCGAGTTTCCTGAGATTAAACCAGTGATTTCTGATGTGACTTCTCAACCAGTGGAGTTGGAGGATTTGGAGGAGGAAGAGTTAGAAGAGTTTCTTGAGAGTGAGTCAGAGATTCCTGACGGTCGGGTGCAATTAGCAAAGATAGAGTTAGAACAAACGCGAATGAAGTTCGAGTTAGGACAAAGGAAGCTAGAGTTAGAGCAAAGGAAAATAGAGTTAGAGGAAAGGAAGGCCCAGATGGAATGGAGGAGGATGGAGCTGGATAGGGAGGAGAAGGAAAAACAGTGGCAGCATGAGTTAAAAATGAAGCGAAAGAGTTTGGAATCTGACTCTGATGATGGTTTTTCAGCCAGCAGGGAGGTTTGATTAGTCCCGCCTTTTGAAGAAGATCAGGTTGATCAGTATTTCCAACATTTTGAAAAGGTTGCTGTGCGTTCAAACTGGCCAAAGGAAGGATGGGCTCTTATGTTATAGAGTGTAATTAAAGGTAAAGCTCAAAAAGCTTATTCTGCTTTGTCTGTTGAGGATGCAGCTGATTATACCAAGGTAAAACAAGCTGTGTTAAAGGCCTATGAATTGGCACCTGAAGCTTATAGACAAAAATTTAGAGACTTGAAGAAATCTGCGGATCAGACGTACATGGAATTTGCCAATGGAAAGAGAATATGTTTTGAACGATGGTGCATGGCTAAAAATGTAGTTGGGGATTATGATAGATTGGCAGAATTGATGTTAGTGGAAGACTTTAAAAGATGTGTCCCAGCTGAGATAACAACATATTTAAATGAAAAGGAGGTGGAAACATTACAAGAAACTGCTAGGTTGGCAGATGATTATGTTTTAACCCACAAGTCCAAATAGAGACCACCTAAAACCTTTCAAAAGAGTTATAAGGACAATCCAGGTAAACTGGAGATTAAATTGGGAGGTAATCAAAAAGGGAAGGATGAAAAGAAGCCAGTGCTGGAGAAACCTGTTGAGCGTACTTGTTATTATTGTAAGAAACCTGGCCATGTGATAGCTAATTGTGCCCTTTTGAAGAAAAGGAAGGAAGCCGTGCCCAATGCTTGTTTTCAGGTAATTAAAAATCAAAAAGGTTTAGGGGATGTTGTTAAAGATCAGTCCTTGCCAAAGATGAAAGCTGAGAAGTCAGAGGAGGTGAGAAAGGAATTCCATTCTTATGTATCAGAGGGTTTTGTTTCACTGAATGATGGGTCACCCCAGGTGCCAGTGAAAATCCTTAGAGATACTGGGGCTTGCCAATCTCTCTTGCTGGACAGTGTTTTAAATTTTGGTGAAGAAACTGACACTGGTGAGGTAAATCTAGTGCGAGGTGTTACAGGTGACACTATGTCTGTCCCTTTGCACAAGGTGATTTTAAAGTCAAAGTTCGTAGAAAGACCTGTCGAGATAGGGATAAGACCTAGTTTACCAGTGGAAGGAGTTTCTTTGTTATTGGGGAATGACCTTGCGGATGGAGAATTTGTCCCTGTAGTACGGTTAACGACCAAACCAAGGATTGATGAGTCTGAGAATGATCCAGATGTTTACCCATCATGTGCAGTGACTCGAGCTAGAGCTAAAGAATTAGCCAAGGCTGACAGTCCTGTGCAGCCTGATGTGGTTCCCTGCAACAGTCCTAAACAGGAAGAAAATTATGATGACTTGTCTGAGACTTTTCTGTCTTCACTGGAGGATCAACATCCTTGTAGTGAGCCTGAGTTTAAAGATTTGTCTTTGTCAAGGAGAGAATTTATGGTGGAACAGATGAAGGACCCTGAGCTTACAGAATTGAAAGAAAAAGCACTCTCATGTATGAGATTGAAAAAGTGCCAATTGGATATTATGCCAAAAATGGAGTGTTAATGAGGAAATGGAGACCTCCTCATGTCCCTGTTAATGAGGAATGGGAAGTTATTCATCAGGTTGTGGTTCCAAAAGTTTATAGGAATGAGATTTTAAATCTGGCCCATAGTATGCCCTCGGGTGGTCATTTTGGTGTGAATAAAACTGTAGGGAAGATCTTGAAACAATTCTATTGGCCTGGTATGAGAAAAGATGTGGTGATGTTTTGTCAAAACTGTCACACATGTCAATTGGTAGGTAAACCAAATCAAAAACCCCCTGTGGCTCCGTTGAAGCTAATTCCTGCTTTTCGTGAACACTTTGCGAAGGTGATTGTGGACTGCGTTGGCCCCTTACCAAAGTCTGAGGCTGGAAATCAGTATTTGTTAACCATCATGTGTGCCACTTCTAGATTTCCAGAGGCAATACCCCTTAGAAATATTAAGGCCAAGACTGTGTCAAAGGCTCTTTTAAAATGTTTTACTTTGTTTGGTTTGCCAAAAGAAATCCAATCTGATCAAGGCAGTAATTTTATGTCTAATTTCTTCCAACAACTAGTCAATGAGCTGGGAGCAAAGCAGATTGTATCATCTGCATATCACCCAGAATCTCAGGGAGCTCTGGAGAGATTTCATTCTACTCTCAAAAATATGCAGAAGACTTATTGCTTTGAAAACACAAAGGATTGGGACGAGGGCGTTCATTTACTTTTGTTTGCCGTTAGGGAATCAATACAGGAGTCATTAGGATTTAGTCCATTTGAGCATGTATTTGGACATCGGGTGAGAGGACCTTTAGAATCGTTAAGAGAACAATGGGTTAATGAGGAAGTGCATTTGAGTCTGTTGGACTATGTCCAAAAATTTAAAACTCGGTTGGAGAGGGTCTGCCAGCTAGCGAGAGAGAATTTGAAAACCAGCCAGATAAGAATGAAGACATGTTTTGACAGACATGCTCGGCCTAGGACATTTGCAGTGGGGCAAAAGGTGTTAGTATTTTTCCCTAGCCAAAATAATCCATTGCAATCTCGTTTTTCTGGACCATATATCATTGAATCCCGAGTAACTGATTTGACATATATAATCAAAACACCAGATAGACGCAAGAAAACACAACTTTGTCATGTAAACATGCTGAAGCCTTATCATGAGAGAGATTCAGTTGTGGCCATGGTGGATGATATGAAGGTTGTTTCTAGAATGCCTGATGTTGATAATGAGTAAGGCCAATTTAGACCAAATATTGTTCCATCAAAACTAAAAAACCAAAATATCCTGGAGAACCTTGAAACGAAGTTGGACCATTTACAAATTTCACAAAAACAACAGATGAGAGAATTAATTTTACAATTTAAAAATCTGTTCCCAGATGTTCCAAGCAGAACATCCATAATTACTCATGATGTTGACGTTGGGGATGCAAAACCAATCAAACAACACCCATATCGAATGAATGTAGAAAAAAGTAAACTTGTTGACCAGGAGATTAACTACATGTTGGAAAATGATATTATTAGACATTCTACTTCAAACTGGAGTTCGCCCTGTGTTATTGTACCTAAACCTGATGCAACTGTTCAATTTTGCACAGATTACAGGAAAGTGAATGTTGTAACGAAGTCAGATGCTTACCCTATTCCTAGGGTGGATGATTGCATAGACAGAGTGGGAAAGGCTAAATTTCTTACAAAGATTGACCTATTAAAAGGGTACTGGTGTGTTCCATTAACAGAAAGAGGAAGGGAGATTTCTGCCTTCGTAACCCCTTCTGGATTGTATGAATATAATGTTTTGCCATTTGGAATGAAAAATGCTCCAGCAACATTTCAACGAATGATTAATTCGGCGATTCATGGGTTAAAACATACAGATGCCTATATTGACAACTTATTGACAGGGAATGATACATGGGAGGATCACATCTCTGCATTAGAAAGGTTGTTTGAAAGACTTTCCAAGGCTAACTTTACAGTTAACTTGGCTGAAAGTGAATTTGGCCATGCCACTGTGACGTATCTTGGCTATGTTGTAGGTCAAGGCAAGTTAGCTCCTGCTCAGGCAAAAGTTCAAGCAATATCTGAGTTCCCTGTTCCCATGGGTACGAGGACTGTTAGAAGATTTTTGGGAATGGTTGGATATTATCAAAAATTTTGTAAAAATTTTGCTGATGTTGCTCTTCCCCTAACTAATCTTCTGAAGAAGGGAGTAAAGTTTGTTTGGACAGATCCTTGTCAAGAAGCATTTGAGAAGCTGAAAGCCATTTTATGCTACCATCCTGTGCTCAAATCACCTGACTTTGAAAAGCCATTTTCATTAGCAGTAGATGTCAGTGATGAAGTTGCAGGAGCTGTGTTGTTGCAGAAGGCTGACCGTGATGATATTGACCATCCTGTAGCTTACATTTCAAAGAAATTTAATGAGCATCAAAAGAATTATTCCACCATAGAGAAAGAATTACTGTCACTTGTTTTAGCCTTGTAACATTTCAGTGTATATGTTTGCACCGCTCAGAAACCATTGACTGTGTATACAGATCATAACCCATTGGTGTTTCTGAGCCGAGTCAAAAACAAGAACAGAAGACTGTTAAACTGGAGTTTAATTTTGCAAGAGTTTGATCTCATGATAACTCACATTAAAGGCAAAGATAATGTGATTGCTGATTGTCTTTCCCGATGTTAAATGGGAAACGTGTCTTTACTAATCTGATATTCTGTAACTGTGTAGAATGATAATTATTAACATTACTAACTGTATGTGCGGTTAAATTTTTTCTTGGAAAAAAATTCTTTTTAGGTGGGAGGTGTTACGGACTTGGTGAATGTCCCTTTAAGATAGAGTTAGTTGTGTGTGCGTGTGCGTGTGCGGCGTACTTACGTCAACAAAAGATAAAGGACGTAATGACGTTGTCGAAGAGGTCAGTCGAAGAGGGAGAGAGAGAGAGAGAGAGAGAGAGAGAAAAGGGAGAGAGACACCAGCCTGCTAGTTTCTCTATCAATGGATGAGAAACAATAACTGTGTCTGTTACTGCAATCCACGTATGGAAATTGGAAGTAATCAGGTGGATTTCACTTTGTTGCTGACCTGTAGAAGGAAACAGGTATTTGTGTGGACGACCACGATTCGGATGCTTTTCGGGGTGAGGAAGTCACTACCAAGTAAACACTGAGGTGTCGTCTGGGTTGCATCGTGGAACATTTGGATTTTGTAATTACTCTCTCTATGTTCTCTACATCTACGTTTTATCTTCAGACAACGGTGGTTGTTGAAGAAGCCTTTGCTCATGTTTTACCTTATGGCTTACGGAACTGAACTTTAAGAACTATTCCTGAACTTGAGTTTGGGACTTTGCCACACACACATGAAGAGTTTAGTTTTGGGGTTAATGTTCAAGGTTTAACATTTCTACTTCTAACATACTAACATTTTTACTTTTATTTTTCTTATTATCATAAGTAGTGATTAATAAAATAGTTGTTAACACTGAATCATGGCTCAGTGTGTTTCTTTTGTTGCTGGTTCGTGACAGGTTGAATTCAGAAAAAGAGGGCGACAAATTAGGATATAGGTCTTGCAGAGATTCCAAAGGTAGGGTTGGGAAGGTTCTTGTCAATGAGGATGAAGGTTTCAATGTCAATGCACTTGTATGCTGAGAAGCATTTAAGCTCCCTGAAAATTTGGTTCAGTATAATGAGACTTTGTGTGTATCACATAAGTTAGCAGTATCTCTTGCTACCAATTTCTCATCATTAACAATCTTGACTGGCACTATGTAGCTGGCATTGCCACCTGGCCTGTGCTACCTGCCCACATCGTGAATCCAGACCACTGCTGCTTGGCTAATGTTAATACAAAAACTTTGGGTGTTCTATATTTTAAAAAAATATAGAATTTCTTACTTATCAGGGCTACCCACAACCTAAGCTTAATTTAAAAAAATATCATTACTCTAAACTATTAAAATAGATTCACAATACTTAAGTGCCCTATGTAGTAAATCTGTAAATTTGCAAATCTGTAACTTACTGGAGAATATGAATGATGGACAGAAAAAGGGAGAAGGAGAATGACAGCCCTTGTTTGCCAATAATTATTCTTTAATGAGCTGGAGTGTTTTCAAAACTACAATAATTTAGTAGAAACCATCAAACAGGTGGGATATACTTATTGTCCATCACATCAGTCAAAAGTTTTTCATACAAAGTAACATGATGGCTCTCTCTCAGTCTCATTGAGGTACATTCATACATTTACATATATTATGTATATTAACCATCTCATTAAGATATCATAACAATTTAATTGACTGTATCCTTTTCATTTTGCGTTTTCAAAGGTGTAACTGAACAGAAAATTACAGAGGGAAAATATTGCAGTACACAGGAAGATTTGACCTGGCAATAGTGTACAAAACTGCTCACAAACACAGTGTTTTGTGAAGAAATCCACCCTGTCACAATGGATTAAGTACAATAAATCAAATTGATGTTTTAACTCTATTCAGTCATATATCTCACGGCAGAAATTTATTGTCCCATAATGAATATATAAATAGTAATTTTATTTTAGGAAACTAAATATATAGTTAGTAGAATAAGTGGTTATAATTTTCAATAATGTTAAAATGCATGTCACATGCCAAACATTAAGTTTCTCTTTTCTGGTTTATTCATCGACTGAGAATGTGGAATAGCAGCAATTATTGTGATTCTTGCGTGATTCCAACCCATGCCTGTACACAAGTACAATAACACATAGAGAAAATTTAACCAGTTTAATGGTTACCAAATAGGGCTGAACCTGAACAGAACTAATCGATGAGAAGAGCCAAACATATCTGATGCACATGAGTAAAGGAAAAACAAGCAAATGGTCACCATCCATAAGATATCCATTGTTAAAATTATAAAAGTAGTGTATTTACTGTACTAATTGATTCAAAACATGAGACTATGAGTCTGGACAAGTGAGTGTTTTGAAAAAGAATCACTTTAATACTACAATATTATTTATTCCAAAGCACTGAACAGGCAGAATATATTTATTGCACATGGCATCAGCAATCAAGGAGTTTTTTCTACACAAGGTGCCAACCATAAGGTAACACAGTGTACCTATGCCAGTCTCAGCCACATGTTAAGTCACATGACATAATCCAAATATCATGTCATGCAAACTAAAACAGGAATAAACATAAGGAGAAATAAAGTAAAAATGGACACATTGCTAAAAAAAATTACACCCTGGAATAGTTGCAGGCGTCATCCAATGTGTATCTTCCATTCAGTGCTTTCAGTGAGGGGCATTACACTGTGCCTCTGCCTGTTGGTATTTGTCCATTTAATATATCCTACTACCAAATTGGGTTGTTTACATGGGTAGACACAGCTCTAGTTAGAAGGCTTCATTTGGTATTAAAAAAAATAATCCGGTGAGTAGACTTTAGCCTGGTTTTCTGCCAAATGCACAGATTTTTCATTCTGCAGCTAATGTGTTTTTTTTAATTTGAGAGGAAATCCTACTTTCTGTACAATAAGCTTGATAAAAGATCAAAAGCATCTTAATCATTCATGTCATTTTTGTCAATCACTGAATGCCATTTAAAAATAATATATCTTTGTATCTCAATGTGGTAATGCTTTCAAACAATAGCAGTCAATATATTTTGCAACCGGGTTTGAAGAGATGCTCCAAGTGGATTCCTTGTTTGCCAGAACCAACTCCTACATAAACCTTTCAATGAAAAACAGTGAGAAACTAAAGAAAACAAGAAACTTTCTCCATGCCACAGGCTTATCCAAAATGCTAGTGCTTTGCTGATGGCACATTATAACATTATATTGGTTAGACACCATTAGACACCATTAACATATATATGTGAGGGTATTCGGATAGCAGTTTTGACTTATTTGATTTACAGCAATAAAAAGGGAAAAAAGAACTGTCAATGAAATATTCCAGAAATCAGAGCAATGGTTAGACACCATTAGACACCATTAACATATATATGTGAGGGTATTCGGATAGCAGTTTTGACTTATTTGATTTACAGCAATAAAAAGGGAAAAAAGAACTGTCAATGAAGTATTCCAGAAATCAGAGCAATGTTGAATTATTGGAAAATTTATGATGATACAATTTTTTGAAGAAGCTGCAAAATTGGGGGCCAATTATATCATCTAAAATAACAAAGGAGAAATATCACCTAGTCTGAAAGTGTGAAATAAAAGCAAAAAGAGTTGGAAACATTCAAAAAGTCCATGGAGAGGGAAATAAAGTTAATGTTTCAAGTTAATGAGCATTTATGAGAAGTGGAAATATTTAGAGCTTTAATGATAAGTAGGCAAATAACCTATCACCCCTTGTCATTTAGCCGTCGCCATCCAAGGTTTAAAGGATGTGGGAGAAGGATGTTTCCTCTTGTGGGAGAATCTAGGACTCATTGTTTAAAAAAAAGAGGGCACCTATTTAGGCCAGAGATGAGACAAAAATCTTTTCTCCTGGAGGACCCTGAGTCTTTGGAACTCCCTTTCTCAAAGGAATATGGAAGCAGTGTCTTTGAATATTTTAAGGCAAATTCCTGATAAGGAATAGGATGAAATTTTACAGAGTGCAGGCGAGAATGCGAAGCTGAGGATACAGTCAGGTTAGCCATGATCTTACTAAATGGGATCGCAGGTTCAATGGTGACCTACTCCTGCTCCTAATTTGTTTCTCTGAAAGAACAAAAGGTTAAATCAAATGTTGGAAAAGAAGCTGGTGCAAACCAAAGCTGGTTAATAAAGAAACATAGATAATATCCACTTTTTTTGGATAATAGATGCCGATAATGATTTTGTTATAAACATTTAGACCTCTTCTAACCCCCCTT
Source organism: Pristis pectinata (assembly GCF_009764475.1). Classification (NCBI taxonomy): domain Eukaryota; kingdom Metazoa; phylum Chordata; class Chondrichthyes; order Rhinopristiformes; family Pristidae; genus Pristis; species Pristis pectinata. The sequence continues at coordinate 50,127,529 of NC_067415.1, read as the reverse complement.
TGCTTATTTCTGGCTTTGTTCAGGTGAGGTATGGGCATTACCACCTGAGATTTCCTTTTTGGGGCTCAGAGAATCTGAAAAAAAGGTGTATTGATACTGGCAATAAAACAAAAGACATGGGAAAGAGGAGCAGGATCATGTGCAGGCCACATGGAACCTCAAATCGAATGGATTAACTAAGGCATAATTTAATAAGGGAAATACTTAGTTAACCAATTTGATAGAATTTTTTGATGTTAATAGAGCTGATGAGGGTAATGAAGATGATGTGGTGTACATGGACTTCCAGATGGCTTTTGAAACGGTGCCTCATACAGGCTTATCAACAAAGTTGAAGTAAGTGGCATAAAGGAGATATTGAGAGCATTGAAATGAAGTTTGCTAACTGTCAGACAATAAAGGATCATTGTGAATGATTCTTTTTCGGACTGGAGAAAGGTAAATAGTAACATTCGCCATTGATTAGTATTAGGCCTTTGTTTATTTTAACTATATTGATGACCTACACTTTGACCTACACTTGGAGGTGCAAGTCACAATTACTAAATTTGTGGATGATGTAAAACTTGGCAGTATCGTGAACTGTGACTAAGACAGTGATAGATTGCAACAGGATATAAACAGGCTGATGGAGCAGGCAGATAAATGGCAGATGAAACTTAATGCAGGTAAATGTGATGTACTGCATTTTTATGGGAAGAATAAGGAGAGAATATAGAATAAAGGATACTGTTCTCAAAGTGATATAGGGATAAAGAGGGACTTGGGGGTATATGAGTAGAAAACATTGAAAATGGAAAGGCAGTATGAGAAAGTGGCTAAAAAGGCAAACACGGTTCTGGGCTTTATCAATAGAAACATAGATTATAAAAGCAGGGAACTTATTGCTGAACCTTTGTAAAGCACTGCATGGCCTCAGCTGCAGTATGTCGTTCAATTCTAGTCACCACATTATAGGAAGAATATGAAGGCATTAGAGAGGTTCCAGAAAAGATTCATGAGAATGGTTCCTGGATGAGAGAGCACAGTTACAAGGATGGATTAGGGAGGCTGAGATTATTTACTTGGGGGAAGAGGCTGAGGGGAAATCTGATAGAATTACTGAATTATGAGGTTGATGACTAGAGGCCAAAGGAAAAAAAATAAAGAGGAAAGGAATTAAGAGTGTATTGAGGGAAACTTTTTTTTACTCAGAGTGTGGAATAGATTGCCTGCAGATGTAGTGGAGGAAGGTCCATTACAGCCTTCAAGAGACAATTAGAGAATTGAATAAATATACAGTAGAGAAAAAAAATGTGAGGCTACAGAGGAAGTGTTGGTGGTAGAACTCAAGACTGACTCTGCTAGAAAACTGACATGGACATGATGCACTGAAGGACTTCCTTCTGTGCTGCAACCATTCTGTGATTTTACATATCTTAACTATATGGAGGGTCAAAGAGGAGAGAATCCATTTTTTTGCACTTCCAAGCTGCACCACTACTCTTCCCAATTTGTTAAGTGATGTCCATCCAGTATATCTTTCAGCCACAAATCCTGAATGGTTCTTTTAATGACATCTCTTTATTTCCCTAACTTGAACTGAAGGTTTATCAGAACAGATTCAGACAACTCAAAACTTACTTTGGTTTGTTTCATTTACAGTTTCCACCTTTCTCCTTGTTTTTTCCCCATTACCCATCTCAACCTCAATATTTAGTCAATAACCTTTCCCCTTCTAGTCTTTCCTTGGTCCACCTGCAATTAATTCCAAATATCACAAATAGCTGCACTTAACTTTGGAATTAGTCTTGCAATTTTACAGTTGTAATCTTGCATCATAAAATAATACCACATTGTATTGATGTCGCAATACATCATTAGATTGTTTTGGTCCATTTCATTTTTATAGGACAAATATGTGCACCTTCTGCATACAACTGCCTCTTCAGTTTTGCTTCTGTATAAATTATTTTCCCATTGTTGTCTGTGCAAAGTGATTGTCTCGCTGCTACTGTAGTATGACAACATATCTCTAATGCTCCTTTCACTTGCAAATAAGTCTGAAATGTTCTTTGATTTTTTAAAAACATGTTTATCATCAATTATGAAAACTAATATATATGTACTGAGGGACAATGTACAAGAAAAGCTCATTTAATATGGACCAGAAATTCTTCAGAACCTAAACAATGTTCACTCTTAAAGCATTAATCACTTATATTGAATGAAGCTAATTTGCTTCTAAATTTATAACAAACGTGTTTATTATAGCCCAAAAGAACTATTAAAATTGCTTAGCAATTAAATATCCCTGACTAGTTTATTTTTTCTGCATCATTAGTAGGTGCAGATGATAATTTATATAAAGTTTGATGTTTGTTACAAAAGCACCAGTTCCAATGGAAACATGCAGACTGTTTGCACTGAAGGCAAAGACCATATTGCAAAATAGTGCAAATGCTGGCAAAGCTGTCAAATCTGTCACATAATGTAAATGGGACAGTTTTTATGATGATGAGGAACTACTTCATATCTGCTGACATGCATGCTGCTTTCCAATAGGGAAGATCAAGGACCCCAACAAAAGATCGTAAGATTAAATATAAGAGAAACAAAGGACTACAGGTGCTGGAATCTAGATGAAAAAACAACAAGATGCTGGAGGAACTCAGCAGGCCAGGCAACATCTGTGGAGAAGAACAGACAGTCGACATTTTGGGTCAGGACCCTTCTTCAGGATTTAGATTAAATATAATCTCGTTTGAATAGGATATTGACATGTCTGTCCCACAATTCTAATGGAACATGTTTTACAAGAGCTGAAACTAATTGACAAGATTGCATCATAAAGCCATTTAGAAATACCAATGCACTCTATGATTTATTGTCCTGGAAATAAATCATTTTGAAACTACACACACTTCATGAAAAAGTTCTCAGGAACGGAGATTGAATGTGACATTTTGTTGAGGTGAAACAAACCAAAACCAATCAGATGACAGGGAAGGATAAGAAGTCATCTCGGTATGACTGGTTCATGTATCTGGAAAGATGCCACTATATCATAATATTCATCTGTTTCTTAAAGAGTACCAGATTTGAACACTTATATAATGTAGTGGTTATGATCCTGGATTAGCTGCCTAGAAACTGTGACTTCCTACTGCATTGAAAAATTATGAAGATGGATTCTGTAAATCTGTAATTATGGGCTCAAACTAATTAAAATGAGAATGAATGCTGTCAAACAATCATCCTATAATGATATTTAAGAAAGGGAACTTGATTCTTTACACTAACAGGACTGCTTGTGATTAATCCCAAAGTCCAACCACAAAACTCAGAAACCTTTGAAAAGGGAACAGGATAATAATGCACAGGTGTTAAGACACATTAATAAATTAATAATATCGGGTGAATTATTTAATTAATATTGACATAGAATATTCAATATTGATTAAACCAAAGTATTAAAAATCAAACCACTTACCTTCAGTTATTGTTTCAGTGAAGGTTGTGACTCCATTCAGATTAAGGGTTTGCACATTATGTGCTAACTACATCTGGTGTTAATCTCAAAGGCCCAATATGAGATGTACCTGGCCCCTCAATTCAGTAATTACAGAATGCCTCTGGACTCGATGATGATGTGGCATTATCTGACCTCCACCATGGCAGATTAAACATTGAATGAAGAGGGAAATATAAGTTAAATGCTATAATTTTAAGTGGGGTGCAGGAATAGAAAGACCTGGTGTTGTATGTACACAAGTCTCTGAAGAGGAAAGAAGAACTTGAGTTGGCTGTTATAAGAGAGAGCCACATGCTCTGTTTTTATAAATAATGACATAAGATAAAAAAGCAAGTAAGTCATGCTCAGTATTTTAAAATGCTGGTTAGGGCTCAGCTAAGCAGTGGTGATGAATTCTGGCCACCACACCTCAGAAAGGATGTCAAGGCCTTGGAGAAGGTGTGGAAGTTATTTATAGAATGGTATTAAAGAACAATACATCTGTTTTGTGGAAGGATCAGAGTGATTGAAATTGTACTTTCTAAAACTTAGGAAGTTTAGAGGAGTTCAAGGACCTTGATCTTTTGATCAAAATGGCAAATGAGTAGGTAAGCGGAAATTGTTTTTAATGGCAGCTGTGTCTGTTACGGTTGTGGCGCATCTGTATATTTGTAACAATTTGTGTGGATATGCTGAGATGCTGTTAGACAGGAGAAGAATGTAGTGTGCATGTTTTCAAACAATAACACTGACTGGAATATTTGGCCTGTACAAAAGCTTGAAGTTTCAACAGACATATAGGCTATGCGTTCTGTAGCATAAATAAACTATAACCTATTTGCTGTATGTCTTATATTATAACAATATAGAAGGGGGGCCATTCAAATGGAAGCAATCCCATTTGCCCCATTTCACTCTCCTCATATCCCTGTATCCTTGCAACTTTCGTTCTCTCACTCAGGTCTATCCACTTCCCTTGTTTTTTTTGGAACTAACCTACATTAAAGGGTAATTTACAGTAGCCAACCAACCATCCAGCATATTTTTGGAATGTGGGAGGAAACCAGAGCACCTGGAGAAAACTCACGCAATCATGGAGAGAGTTTGCAACCTCAGCACTGGCAGCACCCAAAGACAGGATCGAACCCAGGATCCTGGAGCTGTGAGGCAGCAGCATTAAATGCTATGCTACTGTGCTACCCTGTAGTCATTGAAGATTGCAAGCAAATGATCACTAGAGTGTAGATACATAAAATCAATATTACCATTAATCCATGACTCTTTTGGTAACTCCAACATTTGTGTTGGTTGTTGTAGGTTATACATCACACTTGAAATGCCAGACATTAATTGATTTTATTGTTCAACCAAATAATCTATTCCAAGGAACCATACCCTCTCCCTTAACAATTGTTTAGTTGTCATGATTCCCTGACAGCTTTCATGAGAAATGTCTGTAATGCATTGTTAATGACTACAGAACGACAACACAATGATTTGTAGCACAAGATCGATGATTGATGCATTCATGAGTTCATTCTGAATAATGCAAATCTTGCAGTATATGTACAATGTCACAAGACTATACGCGAGTGTGATAGAGTCATAGAATCATAGAGTCATCCAGCACGGAAACAGGCCCTTCACCTCAACTCGTCCTTGCTGGTCCCATTTGCTGCGTTTGGCCCATATCCCTCCAAACCCCTCCTATCCATGTACTTATCTAAATGTCTTTTGAATGTTGTTATTGTCATATCATTTTTTGGGCTAAGTTGCTGTCACAGACAAAGATAAAGCAGCTTTGATTTCACTCATTGTCATCATTTTGGGCACTGAGTTCACAATCCTCAAATCAATATGCTGTTCTGTGACTTCCCCTGCAGCTAGTGGGGTCAGTTGCAAGCACTGTGCTGTATGTGTGTTTTCTTCAGTGAAGGAAACTAACACTACGTTGAAACTAAAATGGGTATCATAGGCACCCAGTATCAGACTGAATATCAATTTGACATTCTTGGATTTGAATATCATTGGCAATGAAAATGTTCTCAGAACTGTCAAAGATGTAATATTATTGTAAGGAAATATCTTGGCATTTCCTTCTTGAATTAGACAACCAGGGCCACAGGTAAGCTCCCAAAGGACTAGAAAATATCCTGTGTTGTTTGTTTGTTTAAGAAAGGCAATAGGGACAGACCAGGAAATTATAGGCAGATGAGCCTTACATCAGTGGTAGGGAAACTAGTGGAGAAGAATCTTAGGGTTAGGATTTACACACATCAGGAAAAGCATGGACTTATTAGGGATAGTCAGCAAGGCTTTGTGCAGGTGGGGTGGGGGGAAGTCATGTCTTACATATTTGATTGAGTTTATTGAGGAGGTGACGAAGATGATTGATGAGGGTTCCACAGTGGATGTTGTCTACATGGATTTCAGGAAAGCATTGGGGAATGTCCCTCATGGTAAGCTGAATCAGAAGATTAAGGCACATGGGATCCACGAAGATTTGGCAGATTGGATTCAAAATTGGCTTGCCGATAGAAGACAGATGGTAGTGGTGGAGGGGTGTTATTCTGGCTGGTGATCTGTGACCAGTGGTGTTCTGCAGGAATCGGTACAGGGACCTCTGTTGTTTGTGATATATATAAATGATTTGCATAAAAATGTAGATGGGCTGATAAGTATTTTTGCAGATGACACAAAAAGAATGACAGACTTGTAGATAGTGAGGATGGTTGTCAAAGGATACAGCAGGATACAGACCAATTGGAAATAAGGCTGGAGATATGGCAGATGGAGTTTAATCTAGACAAGTGTGAGGTGTTGCACTTTAAGAGGTCAAATGTCAAAGGAAAGTATGCAGTAAATGGCAGGAACCTCAGGAGCATTGACATACAGAGGGACCTTGGAGTGCAAGTCCATAGCCCCCTGATAGTGGCAACACAAGTAGGTACAATGGTAAAGAAGGTGTGCGACATAGTTGCCTTCATCGGTTAGGCCATTGACTATAAAAGTTGGGAAGTCATGTTGCAGCTGTAGAAAAGTTTGATTCAACCACATTTGGTGTATTGTGTTCAATTCTGATCTCCACATTACAGGAAGGATGTGGAGGCTTTGGGCATGGTGCAGAAGATGTCCATCAGGATGTTACCTGACTTAGAGGATATTAGCTATAAGGAGAGGTTGACAAACTAGGATCGTTTTCTCCAGAATGTCAGAGACTGAGGGGAGACCTGATAGAAGTATACAAAATTATGAGAGGTATAGATGGAGTAGGGTCTTTTTCCCAGGGTGGAAATATCAAATACTGGGGGGCATAGGTTTAAGGTGAGAGGAGAAAAGTTTAAAGGAGATTTGCATGGCTAGTTTTTTTACACAGAGAGCGGTGGGTGCCTGGAATGCACTGCTAGGGCAGCTGGTGGAAACTGATTTAATAGTAACATTTAAGAGGCATTTAGACAGGCTCATGAACAGACAGGGGATGGACAAATGTAGACCATGTGCAGGCAGATGGGATTTGTTTAAATTGGCACAGACATCTTGGGCCGAAGGGCCTCTTCCTGTGCTGTGTTGCTCTATGTTCTGTGAAGATTGTTGAAGATTCATTCACTTATCACATTGACACATGTGTCTATATCAATTTGTCTATTTATCCTTGAGCTACAAATATTTACTTCTACCCATGGGTAATTCCTCAGAATAATGTGGTGAATGACAAAGAATCACTGGAATTGTCATTGATCCCTGCATTGAGTTCAATTACAATTGTCTGCTAAATGGTTGAATTTACCAGGTAACTTGTACCATTTCCCCTTAGAAGGATATTCTACCAGAATAATAGGATATTCTATTCTACTCTATACTATTCTACTTTGATATTACAAAGCCTTGTAAGAATTTTGTTTGCTTCCTCTCAGAAATGTGTGGGCCTGGTCTCTCGTCATAGGACAATCCCCTCCTTCCAGCAATCAATTTGATGACCTTCACTGCACTCCTCTATCTCAAGTATATCCTTCCTTAGGAAGGTAGAGAGTAGACTCGTCAACGATATTCAAGCTGCATTCGCAACAGGGCCCCATAAAATTTCATTTAAAATAAACTCCAAGTATTGCTTATGAGAGCTTCAGGACAGGAACCAATTTCTGCTGCTTGTGGGAGGTTTGGAAAGTACTTCAGCTGCACCATGGAAGACTTAAAAATAGTTTGGAGTTCCACTTGCAGGCCAGTTGACATTGATGTTTGGCTTTAAGAGATGGTATAGCTTTACTGCTAAAACACAAACAGCCATTTTATTCCCCCTAGCCATTAATTTAACTCAGTGATAAAGAAGGATTAAATCTGTTGTGTTCTAGAATCTCACAGTCATTAATGCCTAATATGGGATTAATATAGCTAGTCATTGTATCCCCGAGGACCTTCCAGACAGGATTTGATACCGTCTTCCAACCACAAACAGTGATCTTGAAAACTAATTCCTCTTAATGATTCTAAGCAAAAGGAGGAAAGACCATTTCATTTTTCTGGCATGGATTCAAAACAGGGATCTACGCTCATTGTAACTGACTCACCCAGCAGCTACTTATCACTGAGTACTTAAACAACATGCCATCTCATGTTCAATTCTATAAAACAATATTTTAAGTTGTAGACTAAATACAGTGTTTCTTTTCCCTCAAGGACATTATATCTCATTTGTTTCAAATCAACTTAAATTTGACAGAACTAACAGAAATCCTTTGTACACAGTGGCTAATGCATCTCATGGCTTGGTATAGCGACCTGTATAAACTATAAAGGTGCCAAGTTCAATTCCTAGTCTGAGCTGATATAATAGATCCCAGCTGAGCTGTTGCGAGGATGCAAAGACAGGTTTTAATTTCCCTAGTGTACCATACATTATGAGAATTCCTGCATATTGTGGAACTTCAATTTTGCATATTACTGTTATTCTGACAGAAGAACAATTCAGCAAAAAATCTCTGATTATACAACTTTCTGGAACTAGAAAGCTTGCTGATGAAACAACCCTATAGATGAAATACAAAATTTACTTTCCATTTATTTTATAATGCAAGGAATTTACCATCATCTCCCATCTGCCCACCTACTGGAATTGGAGAACAATAGAATCAGAAAAAGTTTATTTTTTCAGTACTTTTTGTTACAAATGTATACATAATGCATTATAATATTATTTATCTTGCAATGAAAAGATAACTGAACATTGAAGCCCTTACATTGTACTTACTATAGTAAAATTGTGCCAGTCTTTGAAATCCAACTTTTTCCTCAACTTGCATAGCCCAGAAAGTGGTGAACCAAAAAGCCACACTCAACCTTTCGAAAACATATGAAATATAGGAATGCTCTATCTAATACAGTCTTGACAGAACAAAGTTAAGGTTGTAAGCTTGCATTTGAAACAGAACAAAGTTACATTTAGTAAATGTTGGTAAAACTATTTTGTGAAGAAATCTTAAAGAAGTACCACATTTTGTGAAGAAAAATATAAAAAAACATGAATTCTCTGTTTCTTTTGTCAAGCTTTTTTGCTGGGATCAGACATATTATCACCTCTTATGGAAATTCAATGCTTTTTAAAGCCAATACATTCACAAGTCACCCTGTAATATGGGGAGACAAGCTTAATTTAATTACGCATTTGAGGAATACTAGAGCAGAGAGAGAGGGCTAAATGACTCATTTTCTTTACTCCATTTGAGTTGACCCACTTGGTCATTAGTCAAGTTATCATTTTAACTGGGGCACCTCCTTTTTGTTATAGGATGTTTGAAAACTTCCTTAAGCCATACAGGAAAAACCCAACATGTTACAGCCGGCAAGGAATGCTAACAATTCATGGAAATCAAAATATGGTACTTGCACCAATCTTTCACATCAGTAGTGCTCATAATTAATCCTAGGGACAAATTGTGGACTGAATCAAAGTGGTTCATGGGAATCAATGTGTGGAGCCATGGGAGATGGGCAAGGTCTTAATTGAATACAATGGAGAAGGTCATGGAAGCTGGTCAGTTCAGGAAAGAGAACAGTGATGTCCTGAATTATATCAACATTATGAAAGAGGAGGTGTTGTCAGTCTTGAAAGTGCATAAAGCTGGATAAATCCCTGGTGCCTGACCAAATATATCCTAAGATATCATGGGAAGCAGGGGAAGAAATGGTTGGAGCCCTGGCGGAGATTTTTGTATCTTCCTTAGCCACAGGTGAGGTACTAGAAGACTGGATGGTAGCTAATGTTGTGTCTTTATTTAAGAAGGGCTGCAAACACAAGCCAGGGAACCCCAGGCTGGTGATCCTAACTTCAGTGGTGTGAAAGTTACTAGAGGGGATTCTGAGAGACAGGACCTATCTGTATTTGTAAAAGCAAAGACTGATTAGCAATGGTCAGCATGGCTTTGTGTGTGGGAAATTGTGTCTCATGAATTTGATTGAGTTTTTGAAGAGGTGACCGAGAGGTTTGACGAGGGCAGGGCGGTAAACATTGTCAACATGAACTTGAACAAGACCTTTGGTTTGGTCGCGCATTGTTGGCTTGTCTGGAAGGTTAGATCACATAGGATCCCGGGTGATCTAGCCAAATGGATATAAAATTGCCTTGGTGGTAGGAGTCAGAGGGTGGCAGTGGAGGGTCACATTTCAGATTGGAGGCCTGTGACCAGTGGCATGCTGCTGGGATCAGTGCTCGGTTCCCTGTTGTTTGTCATATATAATAATGATTTGGATGAGACTGTGTGGTTTGCGTGATTAGTAAGTTTGCAGATGATACCAACATTGGTGGTGTGGTGGACAGTGAAGAAGGTTGTGTAAGGTTACAACAGGATCTAGATCAACTGGGAATGTGAACAAAGGAATGGCAGATGGAACTTAACTCAGACAAGTGCCAAGTGATGCATTTTGGGAAAATAAGCCAGGACAGTACATACATATTGAATGGCAGGGCCCTGGGGAGCATTGTGGACAGAGAGACTGAGGGGTACAAGTACATAGTTCCAAGAAAGCAGTGACAGAATTAGACAGGGTGGTGAAGAAGGTGCATGGTGTGCTTGTTTTCATCAGTCAGGGCATTGAGTACAAGAGTTGGAGAGTCATGTTACAGCTGTACAAGAAATTGATGAGACTGCACTAGGAGTATTGTGTGCAGTTCTGGTCACTATATATAGGAAGGATATGATTAAGCTAGAAAGGGTGCAGAGTCACAAGGATATTGCCAGGACTAGAGGGCCTGAGTTATAAGGAGACACTGAATAGTTCCCTGGAGTGAAGGAGGCTGAGGGGTAATATAGAGGTTTGTAGAATCATGAGGAGATGGTGGATGGTTCCAGTCCTTTTCCCAGGGTAAGGGAGTCTGTAACTAGAGGGCATAGGTTTAAGTGAGAGGGGAAAGATTCAAAGGGGACTGGAGAGGCATTTTTCACATGGGAGGATAGCGGGTATATGGAACAAGCTGCCAGAGGATGTGGTACAGGCGGGTGCACTTACAACAATTAAGAGACATTTGGACATTTACATAGATAGGAAAGGTTTAGAGGGTTATAAGCCAAATGCAGGCAAATGGGACTAGCTCAGGTAGGGATCTTGGTCAGTATGGATGTGTTGGTTCTGTGCTGTATAATGCTATGACTCTCTGGTTGTGTACGATATGTAATATATGCAGGTCAATAAAGCATATATCATTGAATGACTCAGTGTAGAATATATGGATGAGATGAGAAATTCTACAGAATTTGGAAATAAATAGATTCATCTTAATATTTCTGGTGAATTATTAGAACATTTTAAGTTGATATTTGATATAAATGGGATGATTATGGGTTAATTTTAAATTTAAGACATAGCATGATCAATAATTGAAATCAGCTTGTGATTGACTAGCTGAGTGGGTGAAGAAAGAATCAAATTATCTAGAGAATAGTCTTACTAAAACATGTTCAATTTTAGGAATACAAATTAAAATGATAAAGCGCATTTAAATAAATAGCAAAACAACATTGTACAAAAACAAGTCAAGTTTTCTTTTAAAATATGGAAACATCAAGCTTCAGGATTTTAAGCTATCAGTAAGATAAAAGATCTTCATATAAAAACTCACCCTGGGAAACAATTAGTTCCATTGTTCACAAGCAATACTAAAAAGCAAAATATTTAATTTGCTTCCCTGCTATAAAGAAATTATGCATCCACGGTTGAAAAGCTAAGTAAATCCACCAGAAATCAAATGGAAGAGAATTGATGAGACAGGAGGTTGGGCTAAATATCGTATACATTACCTCAATGGAGATATGAAGGGATCATAATATGGAAGTGGAAAGAAACATCAGAAAGGTTTGTTTAGATATTCTCAGGGCACTCTGTTTACAAGAAGAATTAAAGAAGTTTTACTGAGTCTGACTACAAAGAAAGCAGATACTAAGATCAAGTTGAATTGATACAACTTATTATTTTGGCATACAATGATTTTGAAAATCTGCTTGGTCTGTAGCTCCAAAAATTAAAAGATGGGAATCAAATAAGTTCAAAGAGGGCTGTGTACTACAGAACTGTGGCTTTAAGAATACATTGTCCAACCTAAGGGCCATGCTGAATAGTGAAAGACCACTTCATATGCGAACCTGAGTTAGAAAAATTAGGGGGCTATCAAGAAAACAAGAAAGAAGCACTTGTCCAGTCTGGTGCAGTAATACTGTACTTATTTGGATTATGCGTCTGCTCTGTCTGACATATGTGTTCTGCAACCAACATGCCACTTGAATCAACTTATTTTAAACTTCCAGTTCTTCTGCACTTAGAATCATTTTCAAGTATAAAGGGATGAAAGGAGGACATATATAAAATCATAAAAGGATTGCCTGGGATGGAGCTTTTCAGTCATGGGGAGAGACCAGGGTCTGTTTTCCCTGGAGTGGAGAAGGTTAAGAGGGGACATGAGTGAGGTATATCACATTATGAGGAGTATAAAAGCAGTAGACTGTAGGAAACTGTTCTCCACATCAGAGGTAGATGAAATTAGTGGACACAGATTTAGGGTTAGGGTTAGGAGTAAGAGATTTAGTGGATCTGAGAGGGACTTTTATCATACAGGGAATGGTGAATATCTGGAATACACTGCCTGAGAGTGATAGAAGCAGAGTCACTGAGAGCATTTAAAAACTGTCTAAACGAGCACTTGAATCGCCTAGGCATAGAAGGCTGCTGGCCAAGTGCTGGTAAATTGGTATTGGAATTGGTTTATTATTGTCCCTCGTACCAAGGTACAGTGAAAAACTTGACTTGCATACCATTCATACAGATCATTTCATTACACAGTGCATTGAGGTAGTACAAGGTAAAACAATGCAGAATGCAGAATAGTGTCACAGCTACAGAGAAAGTGAAGTGCAGGTAGACAATAAGGTACAAAGGCATAAGGAGGTTGATTGTGAGTTCAAGAATCCATCTTATCGTACTAGGGAACTATTCAATAGTCTTATAACAGCGGGATAGAAGCTGTTCTTTAGCCTGGTGGTACTTGCTTTCAGTCTTTTGTATCTTCTTCTTGATGGGATAGGGGAGAAGAGAGAATGACCGAGGTTGGTGGGGTCTTTGAATTGCTGGCTGCTCTACCAAGGTAGCAAGAAATATAGACAGAGTCGATGGAGGGGAGGCTGGTTTCCGTGATGTGTTGAGCTGTGTCCACAACTCTCTGCAATTTCTTGTGGTCCTGGGCAGAACAGTTGCTCTACCGTGTCATGATGCATCCAGATAGGATGCTTTCTATGGTGTATCAATAAAAATTGGAGAGAGTTGATGGGGACGTGCGAAATTTCTTTAGCCCCCTGAGGAAGTAGAGGCGCTGGTGAGCTTTCTCAGCTATGACGTCTCCATGGTAGGACCAGGACAGGCTATTGGTGATGTTCACGCCTAGGAACTTGAAGCTCTCAACCTCAGCTCCATTGATGTAGACAGGAGCATGTGCACCACCCCCCTTCCTGAAGTCAATGACCAGCTCTTTTGTTTTGCTGACATTGAGGGAAACGTTGTTGTCATGACACCATGTTACTAAGCTCTCTATTTCCTTCCTGTACCCTGACTCATCGTTATTTGAGATACGGCCTACTATGGTGGTGTCATCTGCAAACTTGTAGATGCAATTAGAGCAGAATCTGGCCACGCTGTTTTGGGTGTACAGGGAGTAGAGTAGGGGGCTGAGGATGCAGCCTTGTAGGGCACCAGTATTGAGAATAATCATGGCATGCTGCCTATCCTTACTGATTGCAGTCTGTTGGTCAGCAAGTCAAAGATCTAGTTGCAAAGGGAGGTTTTGAGTCCCAGGTCTCAGAATTCGGTGATGAGTCTGCTTAGAATTATAATATTGAAGGCAGAGGTGTAGTCAATAAACAATAATCTAACGTAACGATGGGATTAATACGTGTGGGTGCCCACTGGTTGACATGGACACGGCGGGACAAATGGCCAATATCCATGCTGAATGACTCTATATGATTAAAAATGTTATGGGATCAATATGTATCTATAGGGTACAAGATCACGACGAGTGATCAACCTGATTTTAGAAGTGGTGGATTCCTCACAAATCTAATAAATTCTTTGAAGATAAGAATCCAGTTCACATAATCTAATTGTTCTTTAAGGAGAGCAAAATCATAAAGCATCAAGAAATTAATGGTAGTTTATTTATGATTAAGCATTAATATTGGCAAAAGAAAGGAAGTGCAAGGAGTAAGGGAGAAAACCAGTGTGGTTCCACAGAGGTCTATAACTGGTTTTCTACTATTCCTGTTTTATTCCATTCCCATGGCACAAGTCTTACAAGGGAGGATTAAAAGGAGACTGATAAAGTTACAGTGATATGAACTAAATTATAAAATGATTGTAATATAAATATCTGTCTTAATTTGTTCATCTTCACTCAAGGAGGGAAAAGTTCTGATCATCAGATTCTAAAATTGTCCAATAATGTTGGACTATTGGTTGCACATCTCATCTCTGCCACATAGGAGCATTCAGTAAAAAGCCAAAGCAGACTTCTTTGTGCTTTGTCATTTATCAAGAGGCCACTTATTTCAGAATACTCCCCGATCAATATCATTGATTCACAGAAAAATGTAAAGTGCAAAGGAGGATTCTCAGACTAATGGCAGTAAGTTATGAGGAGATGCTCGTAGAATTTAATGTTTTAATTAATCCAAAGGATTGTGGCTGTATCATGAACAAGGCCTTTGGTATGTTGAAGGGGACAAATTATTAAGCTGTAAGTAGGTTATTTAATTTCAGTTATGATTGCAGAACTAGATGACATAAATACAAAGTTCACAAGCCTCAAGCAATTTTCCCTCCAGACTGAAAACCAAAGATTAATTTTTTTTAATTCCTTTTGTTATGGAGAATGTAAGTGGGGAAAAAAAAGCAAAATATTCTCCTCTGCGAACTTTTCCACATGGAGATTCCCTTCTATCTGCAAATGTTCATTTGTAAGTGCTTCTGAGGCACTGATATCCTTAGGGTTTGGAACGGTGAAGCACAGCTCATTTAATTCATCCAGGCTGCGCTTCTGTTTGTTTTCTTGTTGGTCTCTTGTCTAATCCCGTGTCCTTGCTCTCTCCCGACTCTCTCATTGTTCTTTTAATAATCAGAAAACCACCTTATTTCTATTTATGGCAAAATCATTTCACATTCTTACTTTCCTCAATTACATATTTGTTAAAACTACTACTTGTGTTGCGACAATTTTAAATTAATATCCCCAAAACTATCTGCTGATCAGTTGAACCATTCCCCTCTCTTCAATTTATAATATTGGTTCAGGGACCCCACCCTACCAGCTTCAACAGAACAAAAAGTGCTCACTTCTTAACCCTCTCTTCATAAATAAAACTGTTGGTTCCTGTTAATATCTCAGTAAAGCTATATTTCTTTTTAACATTGATTTTATATCTTTGGATGCCCAAAACTATGCAGCAATCTCCCAAATGTAATGCAACTATATAATGCTGCAGCTGCTGGAAATCTGAGATAAAAAAAACATGAAATACCGCAAGACTCAGCAGGTCAGTAAAGCAACATCAGTGGGGAAATAGAGAAACAAAGGACCGCAGATGCTGGAATCTAGATGAAAAACACAATGATGCTGGAGGAACTCAGCAGGCCAGGCAGCATCCATGGGGAAAAGAAGGCAGTCAACATTTCAGATCAGGACCCCTTTTCGGGATCTAGCAGTCCTGAAGAAGGGTCCTGACCCGAAACGCTGACTGCCTGCTTTTCTCCACAGATGCTGCCTAGTTTGCTGAGTTCCTCCAGTATCATCATGTTTTTCACCAATGGGGAAATAAATGCTTTAACACTTCATGTCTGATGAAAGACTATTGACCTGAAGTACTAACTGTTTCACCAGATGTTCATGTCTTTTCCGAGAATTCCAAACCCGGTCATCCCAGTGCTCTAGGAGGCTGGTAATGACACTTTTTACTTTTTAATGACTTTTTATTTTAAGAAAGCAGAGGAGCCTAGCCCAAGGTGTGGGCCTCCACCAAGACAGTAAACTATGATGGAATGTGACTAACCTATATTTAAAAGTCTGAGGATTTTATGAAGACGAAAATGGAACTGTATGATCTCCTATCATTTTCCTAGTCCTGGGAAAGAGTAAATTGCAGCAGAACATTACATTGGCATTTAATTTTAACATAAGAGGGCACAGATGAAAAGGACATGCATCCAAGGAGAAACAAATAAGAAAAAGTCAATGGAGCTCTGATTGTTAAGGTAGAAAACAAGTATAATGGAAAAGAAAAATTAAAAGCTAAAGATAGACCATCCATCAGACAAATTATTTTTGTATCCTGTCTAAGACAGCAAAATCAGGCAGAGCTGAGTTTTTTTTTAATGGTAATTATAACTTTTGCCAGAATGGAACATGGGCAGCAGTGGATGGATTACCTGTTCTGTAGCTCAATAGGTTTTCTTTGCTATTGATTTGAAAGAAAAGGAAAAGTGGCAGGTTGTATATAACAGGCTTCTGCTCTGCCAAAATCCGCCTGGATGCATGGAAAAATTCATTTCTCCTCAGAGTAGATTTTTTTGTTGTACAATTCGTAACGTGGGAATTTGACTTGAGGTCAAAGGAAACAACACAAAGAGTACAGATAGATGAAATTTAAAATATGTATTTCAGGATGCGTATGGTAATGACACACCTTATTTATTGCCCATCCATGTTGCCCAGAGAAGGGGCAGAGGACTCTTAACTCAAAGTGGTAAGGATAAAATCGTCAGAGGGAGAGGATATTCAAATAAATATTCAGAACTTTTATCGCAGGAATAGGAGTAAGCCATTTATCCCTCCAAGCCGTCATTCAAACAGATCATGACTGATTTCTACCTCAACTTCATTTAATTGCCTCGGCTCCTTGTTTGGCAAAGTTTCTTTCTTTCTTTGCCATGACATAGTTCAATGGACACTGTATCAGTGAGTCATAGTACTTTCACATTATAGCCAATCAATAACTTTCAATGTGGTAAAAAAAAAGGCACAGTCATTCTCTTCTTCTCACTTTAAACGCAATCCTTCCGATTAAGCTGAAATAAATAATTTCTCATGGATGTCCATACACAGACATCCAAACTATAGACAGTCAAAGTGACCTCAACTGTATCATTTATACCAGACACATTCTACTCCCACTGCCTGGCTGTCTGCAATACAACACCTCAGGGAAACCGCTAGATTTTGTCCCATTTATAATTCTCATTAATGATCTGGATGAAGCAGCTATTATTGATTTTTTCAAGATGATAGAAGGCTATTAGGAATTAAATTAACAGTTCTGCTAATAGTTTTTAATAGTTTCAACTCTGACAGTCTGAGAGAGGAATCTAAATATTAGTTTAAAAGAAACACATGAGGTGAGGAGGGATGGGAGAACCTTCCTCCGTTCAGCATCTGTCACAGCGTAATGTTGGAAAGTAAAGCTAGCATGAGTAAAAGTGTGCTAAAGCAATGCAGCCGTACACAGAGGAGAAATTTCCCTTCGAAGTGCCAAGTGGTGCAAGCAGAATCAATTGAAACACCCATGTCTCCCAGCAGCAAGTGCTGCCAGTTTATCCTTCCATTTAACAAACTTTATTTTTAACCATCCTTTTCTTTTATTCTGGTTTATTTTTTCATAACCATATCTGTATACTTCATCCTGAGTGACTCAGCACTTATTTTATCTTCCTCCTTTGAGAACTTTTTATTTTCTCTCCTCTCCCTAGCCTTTATTATCACTACTTTCATTGATATATCTTGTCACCATTTTAAATGGATCTGTGAGAGGAAAGTGGTCTACCACTAGTCAAGAAGTCAGTTGGAGCCGGACAAACAATGGAACATATGGAATACACACTGTTGTTTGTCCAGGAATCAAAATAGGAAGCTTCTGCTTCTAGTCCTTTGCGCAAATGGTGACAGACCTCCAGAGGTACACTCTTCATTCAGTGACTAGCAATCATAGTGTCTGGAGATACAACTTATTCCTCCAGCACAGTACTAATAGTGAAAGACCCCTCCTCCTACCCAAAGGTACATACTGCCTTGAGTGCCATGCAATATTGTAACAAATATTCAGACCTGTCTCTGCCTGACCTGTGACCAACCTCTAGATTTTTCAACTGCCTCTAGCGCCTTGTACTAATTGTGAACACCGTCCAGAGACGTGCTCTAACACTGATGCACTACACCGACAGCAACAGACCCTCCACATAGTCCCTCTGCCTCTTCTGCCTTTTACTGTAGTTAATAGATCCCCTCAATTAACAGTGGCCTATGATGCCTTGCAATAGAGATACGGTTTGTCTCTTGTGCCCGACAATATTGTTAGCAGATCTCCTCAGGTAAGTTGCACCAATGGTGAAGGGTTTCCATTGGTCCCCTTTGACCTCTGCTGCCTTGCACCATTATGACACATCTCCAAGAATTACCCTCTACCAGCAGCTCCTGGTGACAGACACTGCAGTAACTTTGGCCTTTAGTTAAAAACATAACAAATGGGAGCAGGAAGAGACCCTAAGGCTCTATCAGCATAGTCATTCATGACAAAAATAATGGCTGATCTGATCCTTACCTCACTCCCCTTTCTTGCCTGTAACCCATAGCTCTCAAATGATCTATAAAAACCTTTAAAAATGATTCAATAGATAGGTTAATTGCCCATTGTAAAGTTGCCATAGTGTGTAGGTAAGTTGTAGAATCTAGGGGGAGTTGATGAATATAAGGGGAGAGTAAAAAAATGGAATTAATGTAGGATTAATGTAAGTTGGTGATTGATGGTTGGTGTGGACTCAGTGGGCCAAAGGGCCTACTTCCATGCTGTATGTCCCTCTGACTCTGCAGCTCTGTGGAACAGAAAATTCTGAGGATCCACAACCCGTAGGAAATTCCTCCCCATCTTCATCTTAAATGGAGACCTCCCAATTCGAAACCATGTTCTCTAGTTCCAGATTCCCCCACAAGGGGAAACATCTTCTCAACGCCCACTTTATCAAGTCATCTCAGAATCTAATATGTTTCAATAACATGATTTCTCATTCTTCTATATGGCCCAACCCACTTAACCTTATCTTATAAGTCAATACCCTCATTCTCGGAATCAACCTAGCGAACCTGCATTGAAGTGCCTTCAAAGCAAGTATACCTTTCTAAAATGAGGAGACCAAAACTGATCACATTTCTCCAGGTATGGTCTCAGTCCTATACAATTGTAACAAAAAGTTCTCTTATTTCTTACTCCTGGACTTTTACCTACTAACTTTGTGTTTCATGTACAAGAACACGCAGATCTGTCTGCTTCGTAGCATATTGTAACCTCTCTCCAGTTAAACAATATTCTGCTGTCCTATTCTACTGACTAAAGTGAATAACCTGATCTATCCCCATATTATATCAGTCTGCCAATTTTTTGCCCACTAATTTTAACCTATCTTTGACCCTTTGCAGGCCCTTTCCATCCTCCCTGTTTTCCCACCTATTTTTAGATCCTCAGCAAATTGGCTACAATACACTTAATTTCTTTATCTAGGTCATCAGTATGTATTGTAAATAGTGGAGGTCCCTGCACTACTCTGTTTTACCCAATCAGTTACAGTTTGCTTACATGCAAGTGACCCCTTTATGCTGATTTTCTGTTTTCTATGAATTAACCAATCCTCTAACCATGCAAGTACATTTCCTCCAATGCCCTGAGCTCTTTGGTTGTGCAGTAATTTTTCTACATAGCTCTTTATTGAATGTCTTCTTGAAATCCAAATGCCACATCTACTGGTTTCCCTTTATTCACTCTACTTATCACATTCCCAAAAAAACTCTAATAAGTTTGTCAAATCTGATTTCAGCTTCACAAAACCCAGTTGACTCTGTTTGATTTTATTCTGATTCTCTAAATATCCAGCTAGTTCCTTAATAATGGATTCTAACATTTTCCCAACATCAAACTGATGGCCTAATAACTTTCTGCACATAGTCTCCCTTCTTTTTTGATTAGGGGTATTACATTAGCAGCCTCCCAATCCACTGGGGTTAATAAAATCAAGGGAATTTTAAAAGTATCCATTATCCCTGCAGCTTCATATATTAAGACCCTGGCCATCAGGTCCAATGGCCCCATTAGTTTGCCCTGGACCTTAGCAATACTGAATGTTTTAACTTTCTTCCTCCCTTTTGCCCGTTGATATTCTACAATTATTGGGATGCTTTGTCTTCTGCCATGATGAGAGATGTAAAATATTTGGTCAAATTCTTTACCATAATGATGACAGATCTCCAGATGTTCCTTACTTATTACAACTCAGGAGGAGGCCAATTCAGCCCATTGTGTTCATGCCAGCTCCCAGCAGAGCAATCCATTGCCTCGCTTGTTACCTGCAATCTATTCCCTCTCACTGGAAATAACTTCTCTGTTTGTAGCCTCCTACCACGTTACAACGTAGTCCAACAAAAGCTTGAGGAACAACACTTCTGGGCACATTACAGCCTGAATCCTCCAACTTGAGCTAATTTGCTGTGTCTTTCTGTCTGTATCTGCACTGGCCATTCGTACTTGCCATGCTTCTCCCCTTTGTTTTCCTTCCTGGCCTGCTCAGAGCACACAACACCGCCCAGACCTCATAACATTAGCAACACCTTACACAAAGGAGCATAACTGTTCATTCAATGGCTACATCAATTTACCCCATTACTGACATTCCCTTTATTCCACTCATTGCCTTACCCCATTTTCTCCACTACTTAGACCAGCTTGCATTCTCTCTCTCAGTTCCGATGAAGGGTCTTCAGCTTGAAACTTTAATTGGTTTCTCTTTCCACAGGTACTGTTTTTTTCGGCTGAGTTCTTCCAGTATTTCTGGTTTTATTTCAGATTCCAGCACTTACAAGTCTATTCGTTTTCGGTTTCACATGGTATTGGCTGGCTAACTGCATGATAGTACTTTAAAGCTTATTCCTGAATTGTGTCAGCTTTTTTTCTGTCTTCAGTGTAGCATAGCACAGTGTGATGATGTCTTACTGCAATCATATAGGTACTGGGGAGACTACGTTGGCAAAGTATGTACTGATCTGGTCTCCCTCCCAAAGGAAGGATAGAGGGAATACAGTGATAGTTCACCAGGTGATTCCTGGCATGGTGAGATTAACCTTCATAGAATTTGGAAGATTGAGCAATGGTTGTACTGAAACATAAGAAAAATTATGGGACTTAACAAGGTCGATGCAGGGATGACGTTTCCCCTGGCTGGTGTATCTACAACAGTTTCAAAATAAGGAATCAGCCATTCAGGACCCAGATGAGAAAAATGTTCTTCACCCTAGAGTACTCTGGAAACTGAGTCCCAAGGCATTCAAGATGGAGATCCATGGATTTTGGATGTTATGAGAATTAAGGGTTGTGGGCTGAGTACGGAGGGAAAAGATAAGCCATAATCTTATTGAACCGTGGAAAAGGCACACAGGTCTATTTCTGCCTCTATATTTTACTTATGATATAAAAGGAGGCCTTTTAGCCCATCAGGTCTCTGCCAGCTCTCAGAGCAATCCCATCAATCCCACTCCCCCACTGATTTCCCTGCAACCTATCCTCCCTCACATACACCCATTGACACCCTCCCTAATTCTCCCACCACCCACCTACACTGGGGGGTTATTTACAGTGGGTGATTAACTACAACCAGCAAGTCTTTGAGATGTGGAAGGAAACCTGATAACCCTATTATGTATCTTATTTTCTTGATGTATTTATTCATTGGACTGCTTACACATGGATTCCCATCCAATGCCTTTCAACACCTTTCCTCATTGGCTGTTTGAGTGGTTCACAAAAGTGCTCAGGTGGGGCAGGAATTTGCACAACTAATTGACAAATCCTATGCCACATTAGACCCAGTAACATCTGTTGGGCTAGGTTTTTCCATGATATGTCAGTCCTCGGCCTCCTACACTGCCAGGAGAATTCCAAGCACAAACTGGAGGAACACCACCTCATTTTCCATCTTGGAACCTTGCAGCCTACAAAATGAATATTGAATTCTCCCACTTTAGGTAATCCCCACCCCCCTTGCCCACAACTCTCCCCCCCCCCCCCCACCATGCTTCTTCTCTTCTTCCCTTTCCTAGCCCCTTTTTTTTAGCCTTTCTCTCCTTACCTTTGACCCATCCCCCGGTGGATCTGCTCTCCCCTCCTCCCCTGCACCTGCCTATCACTGTCTCTTACCTGCATCTACCTATCACCACCCTGTGCCCACCCTGCCTCTCCTCTTTTATCCACCTATCACTGCTCTGCTTTTTCCTCCTATATATTGGGCTTCCCCTTTTCCTATCTTCAAACCTGAAGAAGGGTCCTGACCTGAAATGTTGACCGCCTGCTTTTCTCCATGGATGCTGCCTGGCCTGCTGAGTTCCTCCAGCATCATTGTGTTTTTCATCTAGATTCCAGTATCTGCTGTCTTTTGTTTCTCTTGGTTTTTCCATCATTGCCTTCACTTTTGCTGGTTCTGGTTTGAGTCCCCCTTGGTGACCAGATGAACTATGGTGGAATTCTTCATTTTGAATTTTAATTTCTGTACGTTGCAACTGCTTCACTCTGTTCTGCTCACTGAGGCTCTCATCATTCTGCTGTGGTCCATCCGTGCCTCTGCACCAGCCTGTCCTTCCCAAGGTCAAGACCATCATCCACTTTGGACTTCATGCCAACAAACCCTGCACATGCCTGATTCAACCTTTCTTGAAACAAGTTGTACATATTGCTGATCCCAAGAGGAATCCCAAGCCACCAGCATCTCCCAAAAGGATGCCGAAGAACATCAGATATAAATTTGCATTGTCGAGCTGTATATGCCACAATCCATTCCTGCTTTACTCTGTGCTGTTCTACCTTCAATCGTCTTCATCAGATAATGGTCTCCATCCAGTGCCTTATTTATTTGGTGTGGATCCAAACAGATCCTGGGCTTATCCACATACACCAGGGTTGATACCCAAGGGGAAGGAGCTTCTGCTGACAGGTTGATCACTGCCTCTAGGAGTCTTTTAAGTTTTCAGTTTCTCTTTGCAGCTGCTGGAACATGTTGATGGATGAATTACCAACGGCCTGCTCTCATCTGGCACTAGATTTTTGTTTTCACTTTAGATTTCTAGCTCCTACAAGCATATCTGCAAATTCATCTGGCAGCTGCTTCTTGTTAAATTCATCACTTGCATCTGCAACAAGGATCGGTGTACAGTTCACTTCAAGAGGAACATAACTCGAAAGAAACTGCTTTTCACTTCTTCAGTTTTTCAGCGTGCATTTTCCCAAAACGTTGTGCGAGATTGTGACCTGACCTCATTACTTTATTTGTACTCTTCTCCCTGCTGTTGGCCTTCTTCCCTCTGCACTGGAATGCAATGTGTTTTACTTTTTGCATGTGGGACATTCCTTCCCATAAGCCGGGTAATTCACCTTCTGCCATCCATGCTGTTTGCCACAATATTTGCATCCTTTAACCTGCTGCTCTTCTGTCTGACTGCATGAACAGAATTATGTTACCTGCTATCCAGCTCCGGCTTTGGCCAATTCTAAGGCCATAAACATTTGGCACACTTTTCCAAGTCTAAGATTCATTCTTTTACAGCCACTCCCACACGCTTGTATCTTGAATTCCTCATACAATCTTGCCATGGATCAATGAGTCTCTGAGACCACCAAAATTTCAATTTGCAGCCAGCAATATCAATTCAGTCAAGTATGTGTTGAATGTCTCCATATTCACCCAACGTGTTCTGAGGAACTTGAATCAGTCCACTGTCCCATTGAATGGAAGATTGGAATGTTACTCAGAGGCCTTGGACACCTCTTGTTGCAGAATCCCTTTGAAAAGACTGATTGTTCAGTAGAACTGTCTGCCTCGGTGAGTAATCAACTGATGATGATCCCAACGTGTCTGATGAGAAATCCTGATAAAGAAGCAGTAAATTACATTTCCTACTAGTCTTGGATTAATGATCTTTGACCCTTGGAAGAAATAAATCCAGTGGCTCTTATAACACTATTTCTGACATTCAGTACTAGTGCTGAGAATTTCACCAAGAGACATGACTGAGTTTCACTCTAGTCACTGCAACAGGTGCACTCCTGTGCTTATGAACCTGCAGCAGCACAAGTTATAAATGGTTAAGCACAGCATTGCAAAGAAAAACACAACAAGCTGCCCATTTTCTGGGCACAGTGCTGTCTAACCGACAGTAATTTATAATACTGCAGTGGAAAATAGCTCCCACATCAGGAATATAGAGGTAACTCCCCTCTTCCCTTCCCCAGGAAATAAAACAGGTTTGTGCCAGCGAGAGGCAGACTTTCCCATCCTGTGTGCCTATGCAAATTACACAAGTATTTCTGGTGAAACTGGGAAATTAATCAAAGAGATAATGCCTAGTTTTCTCAGTTGCATGTTTCAACAACTTAGTCAAACAAATTTCCCCAGGAGGATCACAATATTAACTTCTGATGAGGATGAAATTCCTCTGCCTGGCTGTAGCTGTTTAATGAAAAGTTCCACAGATTCATGGCTTGTGAAAAATATTTCAGTTTTTGAGGATAAATTAATAGAGCACAACCAAAATGATGTATTATTAGACTCCTGCATGGTGACTTAATGGTGTCAGTGTCACCCAGCAATCCAGAAATAAAAACTTCTGCCAAGTGATTTACATTCTTGAGAATTCAAATAATTCAACACAACTATAAGTGATACCATTTGAAAATTTGTTGTAGACCTCACAAGTACGCAGTATAGCAAAATGGGTTTTAGATGAAAAAATTAATAAATTTGAACAGTGATCCGTCTTGCCCTCCTAAATGTATTTGAAGGAAAACAATGAGAATTTGACATTTATGGTACAGAAACATGGTCACTGAGCACAACACACACTCAACTAGATCTGGCAGATTAACTTCCCACTTTCACCAGAAA
The DNA here is from genome assembly GCF_009764475.1 of Pristis pectinata. Taxonomy (NCBI): domain Eukaryota; kingdom Metazoa; phylum Chordata; class Chondrichthyes; order Rhinopristiformes; family Pristidae; genus Pristis; species Pristis pectinata. The sequence continues at coordinate 50,102,544 of NC_067415.1, read as the reverse complement.
TACTTGTGTAGGCGAGGGAGAGGGAGAAACAAAAACGTGCAGATGGTTCATGGTGGGCAATTAACCCTCACCCACTCATAACATTGTGGACAAGCCAACAAATGCCTGCTGTTGGTTCTCTAAAGTGCTTTACAATTACAGCCAATTCTACCCGCTTTGTTCATTAACGCAAAGTTGTGTACAGACAATGTGACTTATAGTTGGACTGAACCCCACCAATGGGTGATATTTATGACACCAACAAAGGGTGGTTGGGGGGGTTCAGGAGGTAATGTTATTTCACAAATCAAACATAGCTCATGGGAATAGGGACATTAAGGGATAGACAGTGGAGTAACAAGGGCAATCATTGGGAAGTAGCAGAAATATTCAATCAATATTTTGCTTTTGTATTTCCCTGGAAGAGAGCTGGCATTAGGTAATGAAAATCTGGGGAATGTTAATGGGAATGTAGGGAGAATAGATTATAGGGAAACTTAGTGGGGAAATGGGATTGCTCTGTGAGCTGGCATGGACTTCATGGGATGAACGGTCTCCTATGTTGCATGAAATATAAGTGTATTTAAAATAGAGAAAAGAGACGTTGAATAAACTGATCAAATTCAGAGAGTAAACTCTTAACCTGTATAGTTTGCATCTATGCATTTTAAAAGAATCTAGGGAGGACATAGCAGAGACATAACTGCACATCTTTAATAATGTGTTAGAAAAATGTGTAGTGCCAGGCCAGCTAATTAATAATATATTTAAAAAGCGGAATGGAACCTATCCAGGGAATTAATGACCATTCGACTTAATGTCAGTGGCAGGGAAAATGCTTGTATCTTTACTAAAGGAGAGAGTAAAACAACATCTATAAATGAAAAAATAACTAATGAATAATCAAAATGGATTTCAAAAAGTAAAGTCCTGCTCGATTGATCTTGTTGAATTTTGTTGAAGAAGTAACAGAGAGAGCAGACAATGATAATGTGGTAGATGCAATTTATCTAGATTTTCAAAAAGCTTTCAGTGAGGTACTACAATATTGATTAATAAATAAAGATCAGAGAAGGTGGAGTCAGAGAACAAATAGCTGCATGGATCGTGAGTTGGCCCCAAGACAGAAAGCAGTGAGTCACTCTTTGACATTAAGAACAGAATTTACAAGCTTGTGAATTATATTAAATTATGTGTGGGGGGGGGGTGGGGGATGTCGGGGTATGGTGATTGTCAATAAAGTGGAGCCTGGAACAAATAACAGGAGGAAAATAATAAACCTACAGAAAGGGCAAATAATTTTGCAAATGAAGTTCATTGTGGAAAATGTGAGGTGGCACATTTTGGCTGAGCTCACTAGTTATAGTAGGGTGCAGTCCAGGTGGATAAAGCAACAAAGGGAACTCAGAGAACAATTACACGGATCAATAAAGGTGCTTCACAGGTTACCGACGACATACTCAAAGCAATCCAAGCACTAAGATTTATTTCTAGAAGATAGAATTGAAAAGTAGGGGAGGTGAGACTGCAGTTAGAGTACCACATCCAGACCTGGTCATCACATTATAAAGAGGGTGTTGAGGTGTTGGAGAGTGTGCATAGAAGACTAGATGATACCAGAAATGCAATAGTGTACATATGAGGGAAGGGTGAACAAACTAGGTTTCTCTTCTCTTGAAAACAAAAGATTGAAGGTTATTTATAAGTATGAAAGGTTTGGAAAGATACAGAATATTTCCTTTCAAGGGGAAAAGCATAACTAAAGCCATCAATGCAAGATAGAGGGGAAAGATTTAAAGGGGACCTCAGGGCACAGAGGGTGGTAGGTTTATGGAACAAGCTGCCAGAGGAAATGGTAGAGGGGGGTACAAATACAATGTTTTAAAGACATTTGGACAGGTACGGGGGTAGGGAAGGTTCACATGTATATGGGTCCAATGCAGCCAAATGGGACCAGCTCAGGAAGGCACCTTGGTCGACATGGACGAGTCAGGCCCAAAGGCCTGCTTTCGTGCTGTATAACACTATGACTCTAACAAAAAATCCAATATCCTTGCCCAGGGCATGGGTCGAGATGAATACCACAGACGAAATTGAAGGGAGATTAGTCAAGTGTAGGCTATTTAGGCTGAATACCCTGTTCAGGTGGCTTTATCCAATGTAATCTTGTGTATTACAACCAAGGGCACCACAAGCCTCAGCCACAGCTGAATTCTTCCATCCACTCACAACCACCAACAACTCCTCTCTATTGGCACTCACCCCAAATATTCAAATATTTTATCTCAGCTTCACACACCTAGCCTTACACCCTCAACACACACCTCATTCTCACTGGCAGCTATTCAACCATGCAAGTCACAACGCCCAGACTTATTGGATGACGCTCACCAACACACCCTTCCTGTCATATTTGCAGATGGTGGTACTTAATAGCAGGCAGCAGCCAAGGACTGCACATCTGTATGTTCTAATGGCCCTGAAGAAGACAGTGCTGGCTATTACTGAGGCTGTGGAGACTGGAAGGAAGCTTGACAAATTATAACGCAGCCACTCCTCCTGTCACACTTTTCCTGTGAAATACAAGCTCCTCTGATAAACATGCTGCTGGTCACTTCTTAATACCTTCCTTGTCACAGCCCAGGCTGCGTTCCTGTCTGATTCAGGTGCCCATGAACAGGAGCCTTGCCAGTCAGCAGAGGGAAGTGGGAGAAGAAAGTGAGCATGAAGAGACAGTGTAACATGGTTGCACTCTCACAGCCACCAGCTCAAAGACCGGCACTGCCTGTAGGCTGGGAGCCAAGACAAAGGCACTAAGCTTTTCACAGATCCTGAAGTTCATCCTTTTCATTATGAACTGGATGGCGACCTCCGCCATGATGGCGTGTGAAGACGGGTGTCTCTGCTTCCCGCAGCTGCACAAACACTTTCCATCAAAGTCCAGAATGCTACTATCTTGGGTCTACATGCCACCTTTCAGGGAGTTGCCAAGCTAGCAGCCCACCGATTCCAGAGGATCACCAGAGTTGCTGAAGCTATGTCCCAGAGGAGCACAGGTGACTCCGCGCCTGTCAGCCTTGTCCTGTGAGTTCCAGAGCATCGTCATCCTTTGAATGAAAACATTTTTCCTCAGTTCCCTGAGAGACGTTACATCTATTCTCCTACAATTATCTTAAAAGGACACAACTACAACTTGGGCCGAAGGGCCTGTTTCCATGCTGCATGATTTTAAATCTCAGTACCAGCTCGTCTGAGTACTGCAGGTCTGCCAGTGCCCTCCCGATTGCCTGTCAGCCAGCCGTCGCAGTTTGGTGCAGCCCTGCCCAAGTATGCAGAGTGAAGCCAGACCTTCTTGCCTCAAAACTGCTCGAGGTCATCCTGAGGTAATCTCCCCAACCGAAAGCCAGCCCACCAGCAGTGCACTGCCCATAGGGAGGCTCATTGGGTGGGGAAAGGCACATGAAAGGCAGGTACTTTGGGCATGTTCAAGCATGATCTGTATATTATTGAAGACATTACATAGTGATTAAATTTATAAAATTAGATTAGTGTCTGACTATTGGTTTTTATTTTTATGCTGATAAGAGGAGATGGAGGAAAGGAAACAGCATGGAATTGTTGGACAATGGTGTGTTCAAGATAAGTGGAATCGATCATGAATTGGCTGATCATTTAGACCCCAGGCGGAACAGGTCCATCTGTGTTATAACCGGACTTTTCCTGCTCCCCCTCTTTCTGTTGTACCTCCTTACCTTCCTCTTCCTTGTACTCCATACTTTATAGGTGGTGACAAGAGCCATGCCTTGATGTGCTGTCATGACAAGGTTGAGTAGCTGACTGAATTGTGCAGAACCATTGAATTCTATGGCACAGGAGAAAGACATTCGGCCCATAACATCCAGGCTGACTATTACAGAGCTATCCCACTTCTCAGCTCTTGCCTCCTGGCATTGTAGTTACAGCAACTCAAGTGCTCATCCAAGTACCTTTTAAATATGCTAGCAGTTTTTGCATTGTCCTGTGAGTTCCAGCTCATCAGCATCCTTTGAATGAAGACTTTTTTTCCTAATTCCCAGAGAGACTTTAATTCTATCCTCCTACAATTATCTTAAAAGAACACAAAAAGTCTCAGTTCCAGATCAGCAGGTTCCTCCAGTGAGGTCAGGCAGCAGAACCATGGTCTGAGTTTGTCAATATTGCTCTCACAAGTCTCCGCCTGGTTGTCTCCGACCACAGGAAGTGAGACGAGGCTGCCTGCCTGTGTACTGTGAGACTCAAGTGCCTCCCTTATGCAGCAGTGTGCTGAAAACAAAGAGATGATGCTTTGCAGCTCCTGCAGCAGCTGAGAAGGAGCCAGAGTCGTAAAAGTTAGGAGCCATGGCCATTTTAGCAGTCACATTTAGTGAAGGAAATATAAAACGTTGGGATTATTCCTCGCTGAAGCCGAGTGAGGGGAATTGCTCCCTGAAGATTCTCTGTGTATTTGGCCTGTAGCTGAGATCACTTTACCCTCTTCCTCCTTCCTGTTCTGACAGCTTATCCCACTCCCTCAAGCCTCCCTTCATTATTGGTCATCCTTAATTCCAAGAGGAAGGTTAGCAGGCCACTCTAATATGTAAATAATTTATTGCTTCTGAACTTCTAATGAACACACTCATGCGTCAACACCAGCCAGGTCAATTCCTTAGATGGCTGAAAAATTACCTTCAAGACAGTGGTGCAGCTGGTAAAGCTGCTGCCTCACAGCTTCAGTGACCTGAGTTAGACTGTATTCAGCTATTGTGATAAATACGTAAGGTGTGCGTGCAATCTCCCTGCAGAAAATTTCTGTAGAATACAGGGTCCATGTATTATGGGGCTATCCTTACTAGTCATAAGATTTAAATGTTGGTAGTCCTGCATTAATTTTGTGGATGACATTGATATCATTGTCAAGAAAGTTTAAGTATAAAGAAGAAAATGTAAACTTCCAACCAGAAAGAAATTAAAAATTTGCCTTTACAGTTGAAGATGGCAAATCATTGTGCCTTCTCTACAAAGTATCATTCACTACAGACAAAGCAAATCAGAAGCATATCAGTTTTAACCTGGATCAGAATTAAGGAAAATCAGTGTAACAGCATTAAAATCATGGCTAAACAACCAACAGACACAAATTTTAGTATTCAATAAGGAAGCTGTTTGGAAAACCAAAGCTGTTTTTCCTATTTTAAGGAATATCATTCATGCTAAAGTCCATATTCTGATGGAGAATGTGCTAAAAAAAAAGCAAATGATTAAAATTCTACATCCAAATTACACAAAAATTGAGGGACTAATAAAGCAAATTGTTCCAGCCGTAATTTGATCTAATGCAGCATGTCTGTGTTCGGAGTTTTTTATATAAGTTATATAAGATACAGCATAAGCGACAAAAATGTGTGCATGAAGGTGTGCATATCTGGTGGTTCTAGAAGTTCTGAAAATTATCTCAGGTGACTACAAGGGCCAAAAACAACTAGAAGAACCACATTCAGTAACTTTTCTCAAAATAATAAAGTCAGCACATGTTAATAGATTACAAAGTAAGAAACTTGCTTTGAGAAGTGAAAATTCATGCACCAACTAGTTAATGTAACCTTGAAAAATTCAGGTAATATTTAATCTGCTTTGCCTTTTGTTTGATATTACTATCTAATACTACCCAACAGAGGGGGAAAATATCCTTTGACATTGAATCAATCCAGTCAGTAACTTAGATGAAGCTATAATTTTTAAGGAGATTACAAGTAACATTAAAGAATAAAATATTCATTACCAAATCAGTAAAGATGTCAGAAATACTTTATGTTTCATTAAATAATCCTTCCAGTTGATTTTATAATGTCAAAATGTGTACAAAACATGAATATGCAAGTAGAATCGATTAAAAAGTAACCAAGAAGGTTGATGAGGGCAGGGTAGTAGACATAATCTATATGGACTTCAGTAAGGCCTTTGATAAAGTTCTGCATAGTAGGCCACTATGGAAAGTTAGATTGCATGGGGTCCATGGAGAGGTAGCTAATTGGATACAGAATTGGCTTGATGATAGGAAGCAGAGGGTGATGGTAGGAGGTTGACCGTCGGACTGGAGGCCTGTGACTAGTGGTGTTCCCTAGGGATTGGTGCTAGGCCCATTGCTATTTGTCATCCATATAAATGATTTGGATGAGAATGTATAAGACACAGTAAGTTTGCAGATGACACTAAAATAAGTGGTGTCATTGACAGTAAAGATGGTTATCAGGATTTACAGAGGGATCTTGATCAGCTGGGTAAGTGGGCCAAGGAATAGCAAATAGAGTTTAATTCAGTTAAGTGTGAGGTGTTGCATTTTGGGAAGACAAATCAGGGTAGGACATTCACAGTCAACAGTAGGGCCCTGGGGAGTGTTGTAGAACAGAGGAACCTAGGAGTATAAGTACAAGGTTCCCTGAAAGTGGTGCCACAGATAGATAGAGTGGTGAAGAAGGCTTTTGGCACGTTGGGCTTCATCAGTCACGACACCGATAGAAGTTGGGATGTTATGTTACAGTTGTAGTAGACATTGTTGAAGCCACATTTAGAATATCGTGTTCAGTTTTGGTCACCTTGCTTGGGGAACGATGCCATTAAGCTGGAAAGAGTGCAAAGGGGATTTACAAGGATGTTGCTGGGACTTGAGGGACTGAGTTATGGAGAGAGGTTGAGCAGGTTGGGACTTTTTACACTGGAGTGTAGGGGGAATGAGGGGTGATCTTAAAAAGGTGTATAAAATTGTGAAGGGCATAGATAGGGTCATTCTGCACAGTCTTTTTCCCAGGGTTAGGGAATCAAGAACTAGAGGACATAGGTTTAAGGTGAGAGGGGGGAAATTTGATAGGAACCTGAGGGGCAACCTTTTCACCCAGAGGATAGTCAGTATATAGAATAAGCTGCCAGAGGAAGCAGTTGAGGCAGGTACATCAACAACATTTCAAAGGTAGTTAGACAGGTACATGGATAAGGAAGGTTTAGAGGGATATGGGCCAAACACAGGCAAATGGAACTAGCTTAGATGGGAATCTTGCTCAGAATGAACCAGTCGGGCTGAAGGGCCCATTTCAATGCTCTATGACTCTAACTGATCAGCATCATAGACTGAAATTTTTAATAATAAGTTTTAAAGAATTAAAATCCAATATTTTTGCATATTGATATTTCAGACTGTTATCAATACACAGTTTTTCCTGAATTGTCTACCTTTAATAAAAAAAAGGCTATTGCAATTCTTTCTTCTTTGCTTTACACTAAACTGAACTCAGGAGCTAGAACAGAAAGATAAAGAACCACGACCAGGTTCAAGAACAGCTACTTCCCTTCAACCATTTGGTTCTTGAACCAACCTGCACAACCCTAATCACTAGAGTTTAGCAACACTATAACCACTTTGATCACTTTGCACTAAAAATGTTTGTTCTAATTGTGTTCCTTCTTATAAAAATAATATCTAATTTATGTTTTTCCTGTGAATGCTGCTTTTATGATGCTATGTACCTGCGATGCTGCTGTAAGTTTTTCATTGCACCTGTGCATACACCTACTTGTGCATATGACAGTAAACTTGACTTTGACTTTGATAAAGAACTCATGATGGACAATGTGAGTGGCTGAGGATGTAGGAAGGAAAATGACTGAGGATAAGTGCATTAATGTAAATAACAGCATCAAATAGTCTTGTTGCACAGAACTATATTAATGTACTTTCCTCACCAGGAGGAAAAAACAATTCTGCAAAAATTAGTAGCAACTTAGTGCGATAAAAACAAAAGCTGTGATGAAAATTGAAGTTCTCTGAAGGTGATTCAGTGGTGCAATATGCTGACATTTGCTAATGTTACAAAAACAAATACTGTATATTTGTCTTGGATGATTTGTTTGCTGTGTGTAAACATTGTAGATACTGAGATACTGGGGAATAGGAAAGGATAGTGCAGAGAGGAGGAAGCAGAAGTAGAGGTCACTTGGGGGAAATAAAGTACACAGTCGTGCTCAAGAGTTGTTTTCAGCAAACAGGCAGGAAACTGAAATAGAGGAATTGTACAGTCTCATGTAACATTCATACAAATTTCCATTTGGTAGAAATAACAAGAATACAACAACACAACAAAATAGGAGCAGGAGAAGGCCATTTGGCCCCTCAAGCTTGTCCTGCCATTCAGTATGATCATGGCTGATCTACCCCAGGCCTCAGCTCCTCCTGTGCTCTCAGTTCCCTGATCTTTCAGATATTTATCCACCTCCACTTTAAAGAATTCTAACAATCTAACCTCTAGGTTAGAGAATTCCAGAGATTCACTACCATCTGCTACATTTTAAATGACTGGCCCCTTGAAACTATGTTCCCCCTCATTCAAGAATCTCCCATTAGTGAAAGCTTCTACCCAGTCATGTCCCCTTACGATCTTATATGTTTTGCAAAGAATACAGATCAAACCTGTTTAGCCTCTCTTGACAGGAGAACCCTGGAGTTAGCCTGGTGAATGCCCTTTGGAGTATCTCCAATGTCCTTTCTTAGGTAAGGGGATCGATTATGGTTGCAGCAGTTCTGTGTGGTCCAGAACTTCCAATAACTGAAAGAAAAATTGGCCAGACCTTGTGACATTAAGGGAGGATGCCAGTTTCTCATTAAAACCAACAGAAGCTTGAGGTGGGTTGGTGGTGGTGAGATGGGGGTGCACGGGTGGGATGGTGGTAGTGAGCAGACAATGGCTTGTGGTTAGCAGGACAGCCACAACTCATTAGTAGCCAATGACATCACCGCCTTACTTAACTGGAAGCCCTGTACTACGTGGTCACCAGTAGAACTACGGAGCCTGCGGATGAAGACTTGAGACAAGCTCACGACTCTCCCTACTTTCTGCCGAGTCCTTCAGGCCCACGTGACATCGGGCTCAGCACCAGGGACCAAGCTGGTCACTCCCAGGGACCAGATTCTTTGCATTACTATTCCCGCCTTGGCCTGCCGCTCAGATGTTACCCTCATCTGAAGGCAGCAACATGCATGTGAACATGACAGATTCCCAATAAAACCATCTCTGCATCTGGCAGTGTTTTTTTGCAGATGGACAAGGAGGAAATACATCCAGTTTAGTGACTGAGGGGGATGTAAGGTGTTTGAGCACTGAATGTCAGTGTGAACTGTTGGCTATGTGAAACGCAGACCCTTTATGTATTTTTTTACAATTGCCTGAAGTGTTGCCTTTAGAGTTTACTTCTGAATTTACATCACACTCAGAACTGACTGTTGCGTTTTTAAAGTACTGTCAAACTTCATCAATGGGTAACTGCCAGATCCTGTATTTTATTTTCCATTCCTTCTTTCACTTACCCATTCTTGAAATCTGCCCATTTTTTAAAAAAGACTACAGTCTTCATTGGGTGTGCTGGGACATTCAGAGGTAAACCCTAAAGGCAACACTCCAGTTCACTTCATACATTGTCCACGCTTAATGGAATCAGTGTAGTTCATTGAGACTGTGCTGCTTCTGAGATCTATTATACGACGAGGACCATTGTGGCTCTACTTGCAACAAGTCCCACCCGCAAACCACCCCTACAGCCTGTCCCTCATTGTTAGAGTACAATGTTGGCGGTCATAACTTTAATAGAATTGTGGAATTAACTGAAAGGCAAGCCGGTGTGAGTTGGTCAAAACAGTTGTCCACTTTCAGGGTATTCTTGGTTCATGAAGGTGAAACAGAACAGAATTAAACAGAACAGGATTGTCATAAAAAACAAATTGCTGGGCGATCTCAGTGGGTCATCTGTGGATGCAAAGGGATAATCAACATTTCAGGTAGAGACCCTCCATCAGGACTGTATAAAGAAGTGAGAGGGAGAGGTGAGGCAGAGGCTGCCAGGTGATAGGTGGAACCAGGTGAGGAGGAAGGTGATGGGTAGATGGATCCAGGTGGGGGAGGGGGAGGGGAGGAGGTAGGAGACAGCAGCTGGTGAGTGAGAGGTGGAGACAGATAAGGAAAGAGAAGAAAAGGGTGTCAGATGGAGCGAGGATGGGGGAGGGAAGGATGGGAAGGTGATAAATGGAGACACAAGAGGCTGCAGATGCTAGAATCTGATGAGTAATAAAGGTGATAAGTGGAGCCAGATAAGGGAGGGATGATGGACAGATGGAACCGGTCAGGGGAAATGATAGGAGGTTAAATATGTGCGTGATAGGCAGGGTGGAAGCACGTGGGGGAGGAGGTAACCTGGGTGGATCAGAAGGACAGAGAAAGGAGCACAGGGAGTGCGCGTTACCTGAAATTGCAAAGTACAATGTTCATGCTATTGGGTTGTAAGAAGTCCCGGTGGAATATGAGGTGTTGTTCTAGTTTGTGTTTAGCCTCACCCTGGCGGTGCCAAAGGCCGAGGACAGACAGGTCGGTGTGGGAAAGGGAAGGGGAGTTGAAGTGGATGCGAACGGGAGCTCAAGAAGGCCAATGCAGACAGAGCACGGCTGTTCCGCAGAACAGTCGCTGAGTCTACGCGTGGTCTCGCCAGTGTAGAGGAGGCCACATCAGGAGCACCAAATGCAGTAGACGAGGTTGGAGGAGGTGCATGTGAATCTTTGCCTGACCTGGAAGGGCTGTTTAGGTCCCTGGCTGGTGGTGAGGGAGGGGCAGGGAGCAGTGTTGCACGTCCTGCAGCTGCACAGGAAAACACCAGGGACGGGGAGGGCGAGGGGGGAGGAGGGGGAATGGATGAGCAAACCAGGAAGTCACAGAGAGAATGGGGTGGGAAGGGGATGATGTGACTGGTGATGGGATCCTGGTGGAAAGCTGGTGGAAATGATGAGGGGTGATGTGCTGGACTGGTAGGGTGGTAGGCAAGGATTAAGGGAATACTCTCCCTGTTCTGTCTGGGGGGGGGGGGGGGAAGGGGGAAGGAAAAGTGAGAATGAGAACAGAAGTCCAGGAAATGGAGGAAATGTGAGTGAGGACTTCATCAGCCACAGTAGAGGGGAAGCCACATTTCCTGAAAAAGGAGGACATCTTAGATGTCCTGGAACAGAATGCCTCATCTTGAAAACAGATGCAGTGGAGACAGAGAAACTGAGAGAAAGGGATGGCATCTGTACAAGTGACTGGGAGGGAGGAGATGTAGTCTAGGTAAATGTGAGAGTCAGTGAGTTTATAGTAAATATCAGCAGATAGTTTGTCTCCTGAGATGGAGACAGGGTGATCCAGAAAAGAGAGAGAAGTGTTGGAAATGGTCCAAGTGAACTTGAGGTCAGGGAGGAAATCAGTGGTGAAGGTGATAAAATTGATGCGTTCTGCAAAAGTTCAGGAGGCAGCACAAATGCAGTAGTCGATATAGCAGAGAGAGTTGGGGAGGGGTGTGGAACAAGAACTGTTCCAAGTAGCCAGGGAAAAGGCAGCCATAGCTGGGATGGGATTGTTAATGCGGATCGAGAAATTTATGCCCATTTTAAGTAAATATGGAAGATAAAATGGAGGGGATTGCAGAAAGTAACGTTCATAAGTTGGTGGGTGGTTAAAAAAAAGAAACAGAATATAAGTAGAATAAAAATCCCGTCAAATGAGTGCCTCAGAACTTTTCAAAAAACTGAAAGATGATATAAGCTGCTTGGTCCTGGAAGCATTACAAGTACGCTTTGAGGCATACAAGGACATTGAATATTGACATTCAAGGGTTTTCTGAGACATGAACTGGCCATCGAGTCCATCAAACATCCTTTAATGGGAAGATAATCAGTATTCTGAGATGTCCGATGAGTTGGAAAGTTAGAAAAGACACTGCAGAACACGTGCTTTGTTGTAATCTAAAAGTTAAACATTATAGATGTTGAAAATCTGAAGTAAAAACAAGAAAATGCTGGGCAAACCCAGTGGGTCGGACAGTACCTATAGGGAGAGAATCCTGCTAACTACCCTCAAACCCATCTCAGTAGCCAACTCCTGCCCAATCACTTCCCACATTGATCACCTCAAAACTCACACACAACAGGAATGTAAGCAAGTCATCCTCGATCCCAAGTGGCTGCCTACAAAGAAAAGGAAGACATACAATTTAGTGGAAAAACAATTGAAATCCCTGTAGAACAATGCAATACACACAAAAATCATACAAGTACAATTCAATAGCAGTATCTTGCCATAAATCCCATGAAGAAATCACCTCAATATTTCCACACATCTTTTTGTACTGCAGCTGTCATACACAAAGTTAGTTGGTATAATCAAGACCAGATAACAACTGCAATTAAAATAATTCTGAGGAAAAGTAAGGTTCCAAAATTATTTAATTATTTTATCATACAGTTTATAATACTAATTTATTTAATTAAGCATAATAAAATTGAGTTTTAAAGCGAATAGTTTCCAAACACTGACTTTAATTCTCCAGATGTGGGTGTCACTGACAAGGGCAGCATTATAATTGTCATTTCTAGTTGCCTTGGTGATAGGCATTTTCCCTCAATTTCTGTTTGCAGTTTGATTCAATATAATGATTTACTCAGTCACTCCAAAGGACACTCACAAGTTAACACAAAAGGTAATGGAAATCTGGAAAACTCTCCTTGAAACAGCGTTGAGTCAATTAAAAATTTCAAAACTGAAGTGCCCATTCCAGCTTTGATCTTCCTCATTTGAATTGCACTGAGTGGAACACAAGTCATTATGATGGCTTATATTCTGTAAAGGATGGTTAATGAACTAGTTTATAATGAAAACCCAACAAATATTTATTCACTTTTACAGATACTTGTTTATTATTTTAAGATTTAATATCTGAATTCAAGTTCTCAAAGTGTCATGTGGGGACTTGAATTTGCATTATCTGGATTGTTAACCCAGTATTCAGCACTACTGAGCCATTATCATACTTCCACTACTGCATCCGATGTTGGTAAATGTTAACACAAGGCCATTGCCACCATATGATCAATGCATAAAAAAATTAAAATCTTAACCATTAAAAATAATGTTATTTAAATCCCAGTAAGAACCATTCTTGTTCTGAGCAGAACTCATTTCTGTATGCTCAAAATCATACTGCTGTGGCAACTCACCGTCTAGTCGGGCGAACCGGCTCGGCAGCCGGGTCGCGCGGCGTCGGAGCAACGAGGCCCAAGATGGCGGCGGGCCTCGTCTTTCCGAGTGACGGGGAGAACCCACGCGCGGGAAAGTCCTGATGACGTAGGACTTACGTCATTGCCGGTTGTTTTGGGCGGGAACATTCTCCCTTAAAGGGCCTGCGCAAGGCGGGAAAATAAACCAGTTCTGTTTGGCAATCCTCCGAGTAGAGTCTTGTTTTATTCCGCGGTAGCAACCGCTACACTGCAGTTTTTAAAAAAATCTTGAGAACATACAGGTTTCTAAACTACAAAATGATCAGAGAAATATTGAAAAAAAAATAATTGCCAAGAATGTCCTGGAATGTAAACCTATTAAAATACTGTTAATTTCTTTTTAAGATGGAAGCATTTCAAAACATGCCTCACTTTTAAAATACAATTATTATCACTGCTAATGGTCTGAGGTGAGAAGTGCTGATAAGTGGTTCAGGCAGTTTAGTTTATTAATCAGTGAATTTTAAAATAGCTGGTCTTCTTGAGAGATTTATTGATCAAAAGAAGAAATACATTTATGCTCAGAAGAAGATTCGTGCTTGACTCATGAAGAACATATTTCTTTCAGAAAGAAACAGACTTAACTGTATATTTCCAGCTTTGCATATTCTTTCCTTTTTTATCGCTACTAACTGGGTAATTGGTGCAATGGCTCCCATCTCAAGTGACTAAAAGGCACAGAATATATTCCACAAGAGTAGGAGGGGAAAACATCTTTTGACACTTTTCAAAAAGGCAATAAATCAATTGAAACTTCGTTAAATAAAATTCAAGTAAATGGATTGCTTTGAACTTAGAATGTTGAAATCTAGGAAGAATCTTAATCTTTGACATTTGACTATGTAATTTATAACATGTATAAAAATAATACTCATGAGCAATAAGTTTCCAACATTCTCTAGAATCATGAATTGTATCTTTGGGTCAGAAAATCTCAAGAAATGATTAGAAGAAAAATTAGCAAAACCATTATGGTATATTCAATTGCATTTTGATAAAACAAGTTAAGGAAGTTGTATTGAGAACACACAGTGGGCTGGTCAGACCACATCTCATGTACTAAATTGGGTTCTTGTCAACAAACTCTGGAGGCATTGGAAGACATTGAGGAAAGTATGGAAAAACTCTTGAAAGGAGACATTTTAAGGATGGTCTTATAATAAACAGTGAAACAGTGCAGGAGACCAATGTCATGTACTGCTCATAATGTGGTCTTCTCCACAACAGCGAAACCAAACACAGACTGGGCAACTGTTTAGCGGAGCACCCGTGTTTGCAGGTGTAGAGCACATGACATCTTGTGTCATGTGGTTAGCAGGTGGCAAGTTTGAAGGGGTTGGAGATTCTGTATTGTCAGAAAGTTGACGATAACAACTTTGAAAGAGAGGATGTGCCATGTGCCCTTCACCAATAAGATTCTTTATTAGTGACATGTACATCGAAACACACAGTGAAATACATCTTTTTGCATAGAGTGTTCTGGGGGCAACTCGCAAGTGTTGCCATGCTTCCAGCACCAACATAGCATGCCCACAACTTCCTAACCCATACGTCTTTGGAATGTGGGAGGAAACCAATGCAGACACAGGGAGAACGTATAAACTCTTTAAAGACAATGGCCGGAATTGAACCGGGGTCGCTGGTGCTGTAATAGCATTATGCTAACCGCCATACTACACTTTGGCAGGCTGTTGTAAGACAAGTTCATAAGGACTTAAAGGGCAAGGACTCTGGACGCAGTCTTTGGAGTTAAAATGATTTATTCACAAAGACGAACACGGGACAGGATAACGGGGGCAATACACACATACACACACTCACATGGGTGATCGCGAACGTTTGGGGGGAGATCGCAGCAAGGGTGAGATGCACACACACTGACAACAAACTGGGTACAAACAAATCAAGGAAGAAACAATATGACACCTGCTACCCTCCTTGACTTAGTGCAAGCATCGTCTCTATGCTAGAGGGATATTCTAACTAACTACTCTTAAGCAGTGCACAGCTTACCTCAGCGTCCCTCAGAGACAACAAAGAGACAGAACCAAGCATGTGGCACTCTTTATATTGCTGGAGGGCTGGGTGGTCCCTAGGTGTGCACTTGATGGATGGGGTGGAGCCAAACCTTGATTGACAGTGGTGTGTCATCCGACCAACTAGGTGCAGTGCTGTCATCCAACCAGGTGAGGGCAGTGTTGTCACGTGACAGCCACAACCTCCACAGTACACAGGAAAATGGTTAGGAGTAGATTGAGAGGGTGGACTTGTATAAGAGCTGAACTTAAGAAGGATGGTGGCAAGGGAGCTAGAAGCTATAGCATGGTAAACAAAGAACTGGAGCAGTGTCCATGATGAAGAAAGAGCATCCAATCTAGGCACCAGTGTGGATGGTCTCATTTACATTTGACACTTACTCAGAAGCTAGGATCTTGGCTGAGCAATGAAATAGGGCTCCAATACAGAAAATAACAACAGCTACTGGACAAATACGAACATATTTTAAGAGGCTGATGGGCTATCTCATAAGGACAGGAGTAAAACATTGTTGAGGTTATATTATGGCTGGACAGAACTATGGTTTGTGGTTGTCATCCAGTTCTGGATTCCAAACTACAGGAAATGTGTTGGCTTAAGACTGGGTGGACCATGCATGCATTGAATTGATCGCCGGATGTGAAAAGTTACATTGAGAATAGATTGCACAGGCCAGTTCTGCAAAGCCTTGAAAAGGACAGACTAAGGAATGAACAAATTGAGGTGTTTAAGATGAACAAAGGAGTTGATGGTGAACAGAGGAAAACTATTTCCTCAGTGGGGAGCCCAAAACAAGGAAAATAACTTTAATTTAGAGCTGAGCCATTTATTGGTGATGTCAGAATCCTCCAAGTTCAGTGGAAGGATAAGCAAATCAATGTCAGTGCCCTCTTCTGGGCCAATGTACCCGGCATTGAGGCCTTACACTTTTTCTCTAGGGTGTCTGACACTGGAGCAGACTATCTATTCTGAGCTTTGTCACAGGAAGAAATTACTGAGGGACAGAGGAAAAAATTCAAGGACCTGCTCAACACCCCCTTGAAGAAATGCAACATCCCCATTGACTCCTGGGAAGCTTTTGCCCATGATCATTTAAACTGGATAGAAAGGGGTTCATGTACCTTGAGGCTATGCATCAGGAGCTCCATGAAGCCAAGTGTAAGCAGTAGACCACCTCACAAATTGCCCAATCCACCCCCCCCCCCCCCCCACCGACTCCGTCATCCATGCTGCCTGCATTAGAATTGGCTATAAATAGAGATTGGACAAACTTGATTTTTTCTCTCTGGAGTGTTGGAGGCTGAGGGGGACCTGATAGAAGTATATAAAATTATGAGAGGCATGGACAGGGTAGATAGGCTGAGACCTTTTCCCAGGGTGGAAATGTCAAATACTTCCAAATACTGGAGGGTATAACTTTAAGGTGAGAGGGGGAAAGTTTAAAGGAGATTTACAAGGCAATTTCTTTTACACAGAGAGCGGTAGGTGTCTGGATCATACTGCCAGGGAAGTGGTGGAAGCAGATATGATGGCAACGTTTAAGAGCATTTAGACAGGCACATGAACAGGCAGGGAACGGAGGGATGCAGACCAGGTGCAGGCAGATGTGCAGTTTAAATTAGCATCATGATCAGCACAAATATTGTGGGCTAAAGGGCCTGTTCCTGTGCTGTATTGTTCTATGTTCTACCTAGTACACATTGTATCACCTGCCCCATTTGTGGCCAGAGTCTACAGTTCACACGTTGCCCTCATCAGCCACTTCAGAACCCACAAACTAGGAGTGGAAGCAAGTCTCTTCAATCCTGGGGGACCATCTAAGATGAAAAAGGATGTCAGAAAATATTTCTTCACAAAATGTAGTTCAAATCCATAGCTGAGGTTGACAGATTTTAGTTGTGGGAAAATTAACACTTGAGAAGAGAAGCCAGGTAGATGAAGTTAAAAACAGATCAGCCATGAACTGAATCACAGGACATGTTTAATGGGCAGAATATGTTGCTATTGGTCTTAGTTTATGAGCAGTGAAGGAGAATAATTCTCCTTCACTGGAGAACAGACACAATGGGACAGGCACGGTAGTGTAGCGGTAAGCGTAACGCTATTACAGTGCCAGTTCAATTCCCGCTGCTGTCCATAAGGAGTTTGTACATTCTCCCCGTGTCTGCGTGGGTTTCCTCCGGGTGCTGCCATTTTCTCCCACATTTCAAAGACGTACAGGTTAGGAAGTTGTGGGCGTGCTATGTTGGCGCCAGAAGCGTGGCGACACTTGTGGGCTGCCCCCAGAACACGCTACACAAAAGATGCATTTCACAGACACATAAGAAATTCTGCAGATGCTGGAATACACAAAAAATGCTGGAGGAACTCAGCAGGTCAGGCAGCATCCATGGAGGGAAATGAACATTTTGGGCTGAGACCCTTCATCAGGACTGGAAAGGAAGAGGGAAGAAGCCACATTTCACTGTGTGTTTTGATGTACAATTGATTAATAAAGATGTCTTATTTAATTCAGCAAAGATAGGCTGACAGAATGGTTTGTCTTGGAGAGAATTAAAGCTGTGTTGTTCATGCCTCTAGGATGACTCTGGAATTAATAAGATTTGTCTGTGGAAAAAGGAGTGTGATAAATGTTGACCAAATGGAAATTTGATGGTGGATGATTAGCTCCGTTATGGACATATGTGATTTTTAACAGTAAGTCATGAAGATGGAAGTAGTTCCAAGTTAACAATAGGGGTGGAAGATATCAAGTGACTTAAGATGGAGGGTGTTGAAGGCAGAAGAGACCAGCTGCTAGTGTTAACAATAGTTGCAATGTCCTGATGGGTTGATAACAAGGAGCTGAAAATTAGTTTTCCATGTTTGAGGTACAGGAACATTGCAAACAGTGTGTGGGTCATTGCCAGAATAAAGTGAGGTACATCTGAAGCAGAGCATTTATGATACAAATACAATCCATACAGCCAATTTGCAACAAAAAAATGGTTGCCACAGACAGAAAAATAAAGAAGCCGGGTTCTTTCATGAAAAATACATTAAACTGACTGTATAACAACTGCACCATTTCACAATAAAAATCACATTGTGAACAATGTCTCTAATAATTAAATAACAATTGGAGAAAAAAATTAGTTGCTTGTTTTAGAATGTAGTGGTGATGATGATGGGAAACATTAGTGTTCTTCATTTAAATTGAAAAACTTGCTGTAAAAAGGGATATGGTGAAGAAGGGGAGAAAGTCATGGAAAAAGTGAAATATCTGTACAGACAGTGAACAAGCAACTGATCCTGTGCTGTAGCATTCTTTGATTGCTTTTATTGCTGAAGCTTTAAAAACTGAATTAGAAGAATTCTACTAGTGAAAGAATACATTTATTGTTGTATCCAAATTCATGGATTGTTATATTTGCATTTTTTTCAGATATATAAGTTTTGATTTTAAATTAGGCATCTGCTCAACTAGAGGATATCAGAATGAGATAAAATTGTCATGCAGAAAATTTTCATCTCCAGCTGTCACACATTTTTGAAATAAAAACAGAGTATGCTGGAGCAAGTGGCATCTGTGGAGAGAAGACTGGTAGTGTTACAGCTCAATGAGCTTTCATCAGAACTAGATCTATTTCTCTCTCCATTGATGCTGCTTCCAGAATTTTCTGTTTTTATTTCAGATTAACAGCATCTGCAGTTTTTTTCTCTTTAATAAGGTGACTGTGTGAAGCAGTCTTCCAGTCAAAGTCAATAATATACTGCAGGATATTTAGTTCAGAATAAGGCAGAGGTTGTATAACAAATAGAGATGATCAAACAGTTCATCAAACAAAACAATTGGGACAATAAGAAACAAGTACACTGTTGGATTGTATTAGTTTGATTTCCTGCTAAGGTCAGCAAGATTTCACGCCTCTCTGGAGTCTAAGTGGCGAGATCAAGTCGCAGACGATCCCTGAAACAAACCTGCATGATCAAATATATTTTCTCATGAAAATTCCCAATAAAATAAATAAACTCCCTCCTCCATCCACACCAAACTCTTCCACACTCTCCCCAGCACCACAGGACCAGAACAACAAGGTCTGAGAAATAAAACAGAAAGTTCTGGAAATACTCAGCAGATCAGACAGCATCCATGGAGAATTAACATCTCAGTTCAATGATCTAACTGGGAAAAGTTAGAAATAAAGTAAATTTTAAGATGCAGTGAAGTTGAATGAGGCATGGGGTGAGAACGAAAGGAAAGATACAATCAGGATAAGACAAATAATTATCTACATTTCACAAGATCACAAGACAAGGGAGCAGAAGTAGGCCATTTGGCCCATCAAGTCTGCTCCATTAGCTAAAGAAAAAGAAAAAAGGGGAAAAAACTATTCCTTTCTAGCCCCAATTTCCAGCCTTATCCCCATATCCCTTGATACCTTGACTAATTTGATGCCTATCTATCTCCTCCTTAAACGCCTCCAATGATCGGCCTCCACTGCTGTACGTGGCAAAGAATTCCATAAATTCACTACCCTCTGGCTAAAGAAATTTCTCCTCATCTCTGTTTTAAACCTGTACCCTCTAATTCTAAGACTGTGCCCTCTGGTCCTGGACTCACCCACCAAGGGAAACAGCTTGGCCACATCTACTCTGTCCAGTCCTTTCAACATACGAAATGTTTCTATGAGGTCCCCTCTCATTCTTCTGTACTCCAGTGAGTACAGTCCAAGAGCCGACAAACGCTCATCATTTGTAAGCCCTTTCATTCCGGGAATCATCCTCATAAATCTCTTCTGAACCCTCTCCAACATCATCACATCCTTCCTAAGATATGGGGCCCAAAACTGCACACAGTATTCCAAATGAGGCCTCACTGGTGCCTCTTAGAGCCTCATCAACACTTCCCTACTTTTATACACTATACCTCTCGAAATGAATGCCAACATAGCATTCGCTTTCCTTACTGCCAATCCGACCTGATGGTTAACCTTTAGGGCATCCTGCATGAGTACCCCCAAGTCCCTTTGTACTTCTGTACTTTGAACTTTCTCCCCTTCTAGATAATAATCTGCCCGTTTATTTCTTTTTCCAAAGTGTACAACGGCACACTTCTCAACATTGAATCTCCTCTGCCATTTCCTTGCCCATTCTCCTAAACTATCTAGGTCTCTCTGCAACCTTCCTGTTTCTTCAATACTCCCTACTCCTCCACCTATTTTGGTGGCGTCTGCAAGATAGGTGGAGGAGTAGAAGAATAAAACTGTGAGTAGCACAAATGTGAAATACAGAAGTTGGAATTTGTGGTGTCGAGTCCTGAAGGCTGTAACATGCCCAGATGCCCAGTGAGAAGATAAGGTACTGTTTCTTGAACTTACGTTTAGCTTTATTGGAACAGTGCAGAGGGCCAAAGACAGAGGGATCAGAGTGGGAGTGGCGCAGAGAATTAAAGAGACTGGTAACTAGAAGCTGAGGATCACCCTTTCAGACTGAACAGAGGCGCTCTGCCATGTATTCACTCCATCTGTATCTGATGCCCTGATGCAGAGACCACACTGTGAATAATGTACTAAACTGGAAGCAGTACCACTGAAGGCTTTGGACAATGGGAAGAGAGGAGGTAACATTAAAGTATGACACCTGCGACAGTTGCTGTGGGAGGAAGAAGAAGTGAACCAGAGAATGTTTTCTTTGGAATGCTGAAAGGGAAGGGATGAGAAAGAGGCCTCCGATGGTGGCAGAAATTACAGAGGATGATCTGCTGCTTGTGGAGGTGGGATGGGAGGTGTGGGTAAGAAAATTCCTATTCTATCTTTCCTGATTCTGGAAAGGGAGACAAGGTATGTGAAGTGCTAAAAGAGTAATGGACATGGTCAAGGTGCCCGATAACTGTGGAGAAGGGGAAATGGCATTTGATGAGAAAGGAAGACATATTGGAAGCACAAATATGAAAGAGAACATTATTAGTGTACATGTGATGGAGACAGATAGGCTAGGACAATGGAATAGAGAGATAATATGAAGCAAGGTGGAAAGTAGTGTAATCAATGTTGCAGTGGGAGTGCATGGCTTGTATTGGATTGGATTATTAACGTATCCCCTGAAACGGAGAAGGAAATATCAAGAAATAGATCACGCCAAGGTGACAGTTGAATGGAAATTGGCTGCAAAGGTGATGACATTTTTTAATGCAGAGTGAGAGCAGGAACCAGCACAGCTGCAACCATCTATATCCTGGGAAAAGGGAGTGAGGGGGACTAAAAAGGACTGAAACAAGGAATGCTCTACATATCCCACTAAGAGACATGCATAGACCGGGCCCATGTAAGTTCCCATAGCAATACCATATATTTGGTATTGTGAGCAAGTGAGTCTGCTCAGTGCTCCCAGCTCTGCTCAGCTTGACCTAGTCCCCAATTGATATGGCTCAGTGGAGGGGTGGGGGGAAATGGGAGAGGATGGTGGAAGGTGTTGGGGAGAGAAGGCACACAGAAATACCCTGTTCCTACCTGGCAGAAAATGCCTGCAGCCCCACTGCAGCCAGCAAGTCCATCCCAATGACCTCCCAAACATTTGTTTGTATGTGCAGGTGTCCATAAGTTGGGCATTCGTAATCTAGGGAGGGCCTGTATTTTGTTTTTGGAATGTCTTATAATTTGTGATCAGCAGCAAAGCAACAGCACTCACAGCCAGCCTTGAAAATGCACCTTACAAAGATCTTGCAATATTTACCACGAGACCAATGTCATCAAACAAGCTGAGCAGCCAATTACATCACAGCATTCTCACAGAAAGCACTCCAGGAAGCAAAGCTGAATTTCTAATTAACTCTCTAAACATCACACAGAGTTTTAAATGAATATTAGAGCATATAACAATGATTAGGATAGATGCTGAAATACCATGTTTTTCCATTAAATAATTAAAATTCCTTATATTTGAAATATTCATGTGAATACTATTCAAAATTCACAGACCTCATGTAACAAAACCTTAAGTTTATAGGATATTTTATACATGACTAGCTTGTAAAGTCAAGTGATTTCTTTTAACTTTTTTTGGAGAAGGCAGCTAACAGTGCAGCCTGACAGGATGCACTGAATCACCGACAGCAACAAACAATCCATGTGGAAACCCCAAGGTACTGTCACTTTCCAGTGTTATGATGGTAAGCAGCAATAATTTCTCCATAATTGCTATGGCAAAATCTGGGTCCATATCTTAGTAGAAATATTAGCTAAGTTGGCAGTATTGGTATTTTTATTCTGCAATATCTTTAAAGTTTCTCTTCATGTTGTACAATGGTGGTGAGATGGTGGAGGGAGCTGTAGCTGACAGATTGTGCCATTGTAATCTTTGAATAAGAACCAAGGTGACAGTTATGCTAATTGGTATCCTGATACTGAAATAGAATATTTTAATAACAAAAAAGGGACAGAATTTGAGGATAGATCATTGCAATCCCCAGCTGTGAAATATTATTTAAGTTCAAAAATTTAATTATGACACAAAGTTTTCCTACTAATTATGCTGTTGCCCAGATCTCTGAACAATGATTATACATGAACAATGCAGAGGAGAATTCTGCGACCGGTAAGAATTGTAGAGCTGGGGGAGTTTGGAGATATGGAGGGATCCAAGCACAAACTGAGAATTTTGAGAGACTTTTGTGTTGATTATTGGGAGCAGCATTGAATCAGCATAAGTTATGATGCAGTTGGATGGATTTTGGATTAATCAAAGATAATGAAGGTGAAAGGATGGGAGATTGGCCAAGAGAGGAGTAATTGATGTTAAGGTACTGAAGGCATGAATGAGGTCATTATTGTGGAGTAAGTAAATTGGGGAGGTGGGGATGACGTTAAATTTGATTGCTGTCTCTTGTCCAAGTTTGTCACCATGGAGAACAGCTGTTGCACACAGACACATTCTCAACAACAGGAACAGTTTTACCATTGGCAAAGATATAAACATCCTGAAATAACTTTGAACATTGCATGCTGTTGCTTCTAGTCAATATGTGTCAGCCTCCCCTACGTCCAGTTTTCAGTCTTCCAAACTATTTTTTCTTTTATGATAGCTGCTGTACTTTTGAATTACAGCAAAAACATAAACCTGGAGGCCAGGCTTGAATAGCCATAACCTGTAGGATCATGCACAAGTGGTGACTAACCTAAACTTCATTTTTTTGCTAGCATGGTCCCAATGGGCTGAATAGCCTCCTTCTTTCCCATAATTTTCTATGATCCCATCATAAACTTTCTGTATGAAAAATAATGTTAAATTATGTATCATGAACAAAGAAATGTCCCAAGTCTCTGTATTGGTGGAAGACAATAATAAAAGAATTAAAATAACACCTGTAAGTATGGTGGAAGGGTAACCAAAAGTATGTGCCTTGAGCAGCCTTTTAAGGTTTGTTGGTCAGGAGATGGACAGTCAAGCCATTGTAGACAGGAATATCAGGAGGTCCAGGGAAGAGAAACCTGAGGATAATGTTAAGTCAGTTGAAGACTCTGTCACCAACAATGGAGCAAGAACTGTGAAAATGCACATGGAAATTATAATTGAATAAAGGGAGCAGTGAAGTGTACAAGGTTGGAGGAGGTCCAATGAGAAAAGATGATATTAGCCTGTGGAGGCAATCACAAATATGTATCTTATGTTTAATGGACAAAGGGTCAAGGCTGTCAGTATATGTTGGGTAATCCCATTTCATAGCTCTTGGTTCACAGTCCTACTGGTTATGGCTCTTCAGGGACTCATCCAGATACCTCTTCAGTGCAGTGAGGGTCTCCACTTGCACCATCCTATCAGACAGTCAGTCCCAAATCCCCACTACTCACTGAGAGACTTCGTTTTTTTTTTGCATCAACTCTCCTCTACTTCATCTACCATTTAACTTAAATCTATAGGCCCCCTAATTGTTGGCTTTGCTGCTCGGAGAAATAACTCCTTTGTGTTTACTCTGTTTAAGCCTATCCCCTTAGTTAAATTTTCCATCAAATCTCTTTGTTCCAAAGAGAGCCCCAGCCCAGACAGTCTCTCCTCATAACATTAGTTCTTCAGCCCTATTGTTATCTCCACTGCAATCTCTCTAGTGCCATCCTGCCCTCCTGTGGTTTAACTAATGCTTTATATATTTCAAGATTGAGCTCCCTGCTCCAGTATCTACCTATTCTTTGACCTACAGGGATAAGTGGATATGTACTCCAAAACTGTTCTATGCCTGTGCACATCTTGGTGCCTTACCATTTATCACATGAAAGCATTTTTGCTTTGTCTAAATTCATACCACTTTTCCAGACTGAATTCCATTTGCCACTTTCGTGCCTATCCAACCACCACATTCATATCTTCCCTTGGCATAAAACTTGCTTTCTCCAGTAACAACACCATCAATTTTGCTTTCATCATCAAACTTCTTGAACACTTAAGTCCAAAGCATCTACATACTCCGGTCAAAAGCAAGGGGCCTGGTAGCCCTGCAGAACCTCAATGCATTCAACCCTCCAGTCACAAATTCTCATCAACTGGAGCCTTTTGCTTTCTGACACCGAGCCAATTTTTAATCCAGCTTGTCACATTCCCTTCAATGCCCTGGCTTTTCTTGATCAGCCTTCCACGTGGGATTTCATCAAATACCTTGTAAAAAATCCATGTGTACATCACCCAATGCACAGCACTCATCAGATATACTCAGATTGCCTGCATGCAGGTTTTCACTCAGTATGCAAAACATGAACTCCACCTTGAATAGGGAAAAATGGGTTCCAAGATTTGGCTCCATGTCACTTGTTATTTGGGTGCTACAAATGCTAATTTATTTAAAAATCGTTGTGTGAAGCACACACAGGATTTGTAGTGTGGGCCATATCATCCACCATACTGGGAAGAGGGATATGGTGCTTGTGGGCATTGCAAGTAAGCACAGGAACATCATTAATGTGCCATGTTCATCTCACACCAAAGGTCCCAAATTGGGCCTTCATTATACAACTAAAGCTATTCACATAGCTTGCATTGAGAATAGAGCAACATGACTGAACCTCCCTAACCTACAAACCCCTCATCTTGAGTTATTACAAGAGATCCAGTACTAACCTTTTATTGGTGCTGACTTAAGTAAATTACAGGTCAGTCTTTCTGTCATGGAAATGTTGGACTTATTTTGGAAAAGGAAGCAGATTTGTTAACTTCAAACTTGAGCATATGGTGACAATTTCAGTAGATATGCAATCTGAAAATGAGATGGTCACAGTTTGATAGAAGAGAATGAGGAAGGACCTGTTGAGCAGAAGAGGAAGAGGAGGACCCACAACATAAATCTCCATCCACCAAGGGTTCTAAGGCTTCAGTCTCTTTCCTCACCCAAGGCACAGCCTGTTCCTGTTCCTATAGGTCTTCACATTGCCCTTCTCTAGGTACACACCATGGTCACATATAAAGTGTTGGTCATGTGACTTTGGGAGGTATAAAGTGCAAACTCCAGTCTTTAGAAGATGAACAGCAAAATTCTTAAACCTAGCTCAAATGTGAACAAAACTTTCTCTAAAGTTTTCTACACAAATTCTCAGCACAGCTCATGTGAAGAAAGTCTTTCACTGTCACTCAAGAAAGCAGCTGTGAGGCTCCAGTACATTGCTGGATGTGCCTGTCAGCTCCTCAGCTTGTGTCCAAACTGTTGTGCTTTTGCCTTGATGAAAAGAACATTAGAAATAGCAGGAAGAGACCATTCAGCCCCTGCACCTGATTCACCATTCATCAAGTTCATGGCTGGTGTTTTGTTTTTGCCACTTTCCTGAATTGACTGTCTCCAATAATCAAGTGATCTGTGCTTTGAATGCATCACCATTGCCCTCTTGGGCCAAAGAAAATTTTATTTATCTCAATCCTAAATGGCTACATGTTATTTTGAGGCTGTGACCCCTGGTTTAGACAGCCAAGAAAGGAGAAAAAAAATCATCACTACATCTACCCTGTCACGATCCATAAGAATTTAGACTGGCATCATGGTCGGTGCAGACATGGTGGGCTGAAGGGCTTGTTCCTGTGCTGCATTGTTTGTTCTAATTTTGTATGTTTCAATGGGATCATCTCTTATTCTTGTAAACTCAAGGAAATATAGGCCCAGTCTGCTTAATTACTCATACAACAATACCCTTATCCAAAGTAGTCAATCCTGGCTGCAGAAGTATGTTCTTCTCTTAGTAGGGAGACCAGACCTGTACCCAATATTTCAGGTGTTCCTCAATGTACCCAATATCCTCTCCTGCACCCTTCAAAATTGCAGTAAAATGTCTTCACTCTCGTTCCTTACTGGTGAATTGCAGGAAGCTCCAATCTTGTCTCAAAAATAGACTGCACAGAGCTAATTTTTTTCATCTGATTTATGATCCAAGTTCTGGTTAATATAAACTGCAAGCAAAAATCAGAAGCTGGTAGCATGGCTTGCAAAGTCCACTATTTTTGTTTTTGTGTCTTCAAATTACGCAACACGTGTAGTACAAAGACATTTGCAGTGGTGTGCAATCCATGTTTGGATGTTACTTCTGGAAATTCTGTCTGCTTTCATGGCCTGTCCTTTCACCGGTCACTCCCGCAGACGACCACAGCTTTCAATACACCCGTATATTCTGTTTCTCTGGGACTTAAAGGGGGTTTCCCCAATCTCGTCTTTGGCCAGTGGTAAGCACTGTTCTCAGGTGGGTTTGCCTTAAGTTACTAATTTTCTGTCCATCCTTTTGAGCCTCACACCCAATGTTGCTGGACTCCAAGTACTCCCGTCATCACAAATACCTCTCTCCTTGGGTGGAGAGACCAGACCTACACACAATCCAGGTGCTAGCTCACCAAAGCTCTATATACTTATAGTAAAATGTCTTTAATCTCCTACTTCACTGGCAAATTCCTGGAAGTTTGGTCATGTCTAGAAATGAGACTTTTGCCCAACTCAAACCCACATCACGCGACCAAACCACCCCACTCCCTACACTACAGATCAAACACCTACTACTATCAGTAATCAGCAGCATCCTACTCATTCTAATCATAACCCTCCATCACCAGCATTCTCCACTGCTCACATCCTAAGGCCTCTCATCCCTACAAGCCTCCTGAACTAAGTTACGGCCCCAGACTTACCCAATTTCCTTTGCCCGCTTGCATTACATGAAGAGTCCCGTTGGTCCACAAGTAAAACACTTATTGGCACACCACACTGTGCCCACATAACTTACTCCCACAGGTGCTGAGGAAATTCTGCTTTTTTCCCCTCATCTTCCAATCGAATATACAACACCCTCGATTCTGTCAGATCTACAATTATTCAGTGAAACTTTAACTCCAGCACTACCACCTACCCCGAACTGCTCCAGTGGACTCACCATGGAATCCAACAGGGCAGAACTAACTCAGCCTGGGGGAGCAGCCTACAAAACAGAGGCCAGATTAAATCTGTCCCAAGCTATCCCACTAAAATTACTGGGAAGAAACAGCTGCTGGGAGAATGGTAAGTAGATGTGTTTGTATGATTTGATTTGGCTAGATTAAAGCATTTAATTCTTTGAGGTGTGTGCAAGTGCTTTTTAGTGTTTAAATTTAAATACTTTAAATAATTTAGATTTTACTTTTCACCAGCATTCAATTTCATTCTGAGCAGGTAATCCTGCTGTCAAAATCATTCCCTTGCATTGCGAGGGGCCCTCCTCAGCTTCATGCTGCTATGGGCATCTCAATGAATTGGGACCAAGTCTCCCAGCAAAAGCCTGCAGCTGTGGCCATGCTAGAGAAAAATGTGATCCACATGCAAGCAGAAGAGCTTCCTCAAAGTATAAATCATGTTACTCAGAGTGTTCTTAGATGGGAATCAAAAACATACCATGCCTGTTATTTTTAGTTGCTTGTAGTTAAAAACAAGTATTTGAATTAACAGTAATCCTCTGCTTTGCTTTAAGATTTTCATTGTATTTTAAAAAATGACATTGTCATTTTTAAACGCCTATTTGTGGATTAATGCTGCGAATATTATGATTCTTAATCTTATTTAAATTATTTTCTATTCTTACAAAGTACATAAACCCTTATTAGAATATTGCCATGGAACTGCTGATGGTTCACCCCAGCATTTCTCAGTGCAAGTTCCAATTTAAAACACAAATTTTCCAGCCGCACTTTGCCATTGGACCTCTCAGTGGAGAACAGCAATGGAGGAGAAGTTTACTGAGATTTCCCATCATTTACCCTGGCAATCATGTTAGACCTGCCACAAGATCCATGAGTCCATTCATTTGAACTGGAATTGTAGGGCTATGGGGAAGTAAAAGAAACCAGTGATATCATTTGGAGGTGGGGTTTTACTGGCTGTTAAAATTTCTCAGAGGTTTTCAATCTTGACCACATTATTCCCTTTTGTCTGGTGCCATTGGGGCCAATGAGATCAACTTTCCGGATCCAGAGAAGATAGGTTTAGTGGAAAGGGGAGCGTGGATAATGAGTGCAGGCAGCAGGCTCCTGTTAGAAAACCAGGTCCATGGTGGCATTAGAAATAAAGTTATACAGGGAAAAAAAAGGGTTTATCCCAGTCCATTACAAAGACAAGTCATACAACTGATATCAAAAACATACATCTCCTTTTTGCACAACACTAATACCTTGAGTGACATTTCACATGGATCTACATCAATGTATTAATGTCTTTATCTCAAGTGGTCTGGAAGATAAAAAGTTTATGCTTCAGTTGTCCAATCCCTGATCAAGCCCCATTTAGATAACTGCATTTTGTTTTGGATGCAGCAACATAGGAAGAATATTTTGGACCTAGATGGGGTACAACACAAACTTCCCAACCAAGTTCCAGGCTTTAAAATGCTAAATTAGGAGATTGCCTAGGAGATTGTCTGCATATCCCATCAAATTAAAAAAAAAAATTATTCCAAGGCTAGATACAGAGGAATTACATCTACTGGTCAGAACATCCAGAACAAAAGGGCACAATCTTCAAATTATAACCAGTTAATTTAGAAAACACATTTCCCCCCGCTCCACACAGAAATGTAAATTTCTTTTCCTAAAGACTAGGGACATGAGGTCAACTGATTTTTTTTAAAGAACTAATATTGATGTGTGTGTTTTATGCCAGAATATTAAGGAATGTGGTTTTTAAATTTAAAATTAAACTTTATTTACAACATGGTAACAGGCCCTTCCGGCCCAACGAGTCCGCGCCGCCCATTTTAAACGCAAATTAACCTACCCGTATGTCTTTGCAATGTGGGAGGAAACCGGATAAGGAAGTTCTGATGAATGGCAGAACTGTCTCAGGAAGGTTTACTTCCATTTCCATGCTGCCAAAATATGGAAAACTTCAGAATGCTGTCCAGGACTCGGTATTGTAAAATAAGTGAGTATTTTACCATAGTCATTTTTTGAGTCAATTAAGATTAATAACTTGGATACAGACTTGTGACCATTTATTTCAAGAAAGGGGCAACTTTGCGTGACATTAAATACTGGACACAGGAAAGGCAAGCATGCATTTTTTTCTTCTAAAAATACATCACATAATTTATATTCCATAAGAGCTTTGTGAAGTAATTAATTGCAAACAGTTATTTCTCTTTATTAGCTCAGAGTTGAATCCAGCTTAGATAGATAGGAAAAAATCTGGTTTCTCAGATGGTTGTTTTGGGTCCTGGTGAAATGAATTGCAGGAGCTTTCTTCCAGTTTTCTTCTGGATAGGTGCCTAAAGTTCAGATCTTTACTCAAATGTGATATGGTAATTTTGAACTTAGCAATTTATCCCATGACCACAAGGGAGAACATTTTGAGAAAAATAATAAAATGTATTACCAATATTTTCACTGAGAGTTTCACAATTGCTAGTTATCTATGGATCAAATCAAATTAATATTCTGTTGCTTCATTTCTCACCTTGCTGAAAATCATAAAAGTAAAAATATATCTATCATGACATTATCAGTTGTTGATAGTTAAGAGACCTTTATGATTCATGAATATTACAGAAGTTTTAAACAATAGTTCTGATCTGTTATTTGTGACAAGCATCATTAAGTTCTTGATACTGGCATACCATCAATATTGCACTCCATGAAAAAGGTGAAACCTTTCATATTTCAACACCTATTGTTTACATTGAATGTTCTTAATTATATTATTAGAAATTTCAATATATGCCTTGAAATTTCACATCCGAACCAAGTTGCTGTACGTTACCACTAAAACATTTTTCTTGTATTGTTAATCAACCAATCTAGTGCTAAATTTATTATGTGGTAATTGATTTGGTTCTGGAACATATTACATTCCAGCATCACACAATTTATATCTGTATTCAACAAATGTGTTGTTGAACTTTTGTTCTACCAAAATATTATGTTCCCCTGTTTTAGATCAAAGGGGCTAGATTGAGACTTAGTTAAATCAAGTTCCAAAGCCTCATATTTTCCATTTATATTGAGATAGAAATCAATAGAAATCTCATTGTAAGAGACTTGTTTCTTCAGAAAATAGAATGTTTTAAAATTTAGATTTACATTGGAAATGCGATTTCTCAGTGGATTTCCAATGGGCACAAAGTGTAGTAATTACAAGTGATTGGCATAATCTGCCAATCTACTCCATAAATTCCACTCAAATTAAGTTGTAAAATTCATTAAGCTACCACATAAATACCATTTGTGATCATAACAGGGATTAGTTTACATTGGGTTATGTAATGAAGATTTACATCATCCCAAATATATAAGCAGGCCCACAATCTGCTGACTGCCAAATTCAATTTCATATTTTTATCAGTTTTTAAACTATGTCCAAAACTTTTTTATATATGTTGCATTCCATTACAAGTACTTTCAAACAGCAGTATAAATTATATGCCAAGCCACAGGTATAATCACGTAATTTTATACAAATAAATCTGAATGATCAGAAAACATTTCAGTTGAACACACTATACATTTGGTGACAGGTATTAATAATTATTAAATACACTAAAACTAAGTATTTGACAATATATACTTAAAACTATGAATGTTATCACTGAATGTTATATATATCTAAGAAAGAAAACCAACATTCAAACAGGTCACCAATACACCAGTGTATTGGGAAAAAATAAAATTAGAGTAAAAAAGTGCGATTTTTTTGTTTCGTTAAAGCTGGCATAATTCCATCTCTGCTCCTTTCACTTAAAAGTAATAAATCTTATGGGGACAATTTTCACCCCCAAAAAATTACATTTTAAATTTAAGTTGCAGAAACAAAACAACTTCAGATGTGTAAAAGGTAAATTGTGAACATATGTCTAAAACATAATCAATATTATTTTGCCAGAAGGAGAAACTGAAATTGCATGATGGATAATATATTCCTTATTAACAATCATCAGATCTTAATAAATGGTTAGCCTTATGAACATTGAACATGCTCAGAAAAATTTAGAAGCAATTCACTGATAATCCAAGACTGAATGCTCATATAGTATCACTGCGGTAGTCTCAATGGATTTACCGGTCCTCAAGTACTTAGACAACACAAGTAGTTTGTCAACAAAATATGTTAAATTTACAATCCATATGCATCTATTCTCCATTTACAAAAGTAAATTATAAATTGGTGATGTTTTATTACTTGAGTATTAAAGTAAAAAAAAATTACCAGCAGTTACCAATTCTAATATAGCTGAAGACATCTTTGGGTAAAAGTATCTTTTGAATTACGTGGAAGTACCCAACGTCTTGAGTTATTTTCCAATAAATGACATGTAAACATGTGTCCATCAGTACCCTACACTCTATTGCAAAAACTTAAGTCAAGGATAGTCGCATGTCTGTAAAAGTTAGTTCACAGAGTGATCAATTAAGTTAATTGATTAAAAATATGTTGGATGATTTGTAGGCTGGAAAAACAGCAGAAATTTGCCTGAAAGAAAAACACTGCAGCTATTTCAAATAAGAATGTAAATAAATGCATAATTTGTGAAGGTATAATAAATCAATACGTATAAATTTCTTCTTTCTCCATCTAATATGATATCTTTTAACCAACTGCAAAAAAAAAATCAAGATAAAAATTCCATCATAGCTCATATTTGCTATAGGCTCTCCAAACAGGAAGTCAACAATACAAACATAACAACTTATAAAATATGTGTATGCCTATTTATATATACTTAAATTTGGTCACTTTTTTCCATTTCCAATGTTGCAAGATGAATATTTGTCAATAACTATGGCTGATATGATTAGTATTTTTGTTAAAGCAAACATTTATTGATGGACAACACAATCCTTTACTTCATACCATAAAAAGGCATATATTCAGCAGGTGCAAACAGTTCACTACCTCTGACTGTTTGACATACGTGGAACTGTATTAGAATATAGCATTCTCAGTTTGTAACAGTCTGTTCACCATGGATACCATGGAGATTTTCTAGTCTTGTCAGCAGTTATCAAAGAAAGACTATGTAATTTGCAGGGATTAGCCCTGTTTTGCCTTCATATGTTCCTTGTAGCCATCCTGGTTCCACTGATGCATGCACTAGGGTTTAAACAAATGGAATCAATTTATTCATCACTCAATGTACTTCAATTTAATATCAAATCTTTGCTGTTAAAACAAACAAGCTCTGAAGATAATATAAACTTCTCAAAAAAAACAAGCTGGTTTCGCTCCTTGCACAGCAGTTATTTTAAGAAAATCAAAAAATGTCTAAGATTAGACCTTCAAAACTATATAAAACTATATCAAAATATGCAATGGAAAATTCTCATAATTATAATACACAAATTTGATTGGCACTCACACAGTTTAATGAAATTGACCTCAAAACCACAAGAAATCAGAAATAAACAGGTTTCTTATATTAAGCCCACAACAAAGTTATCAGTGCATGAAAAATGAGAAGTTAAAAAAAACAAAGCCACCAAATTTGAAAAGAGCAAGTGATGATGATTGGTTGAGAACAGTTTGGGTTTTAAATCCACGACATCACAAGAGAAATAATGGCATAAAGACCATGAGGCGTTCTACTGTTGCAGTTCTGGGAAAGAATGAGTTGTATTAAAAATGTGAACAGTGTAAATGCACATTTAATAACATCAACGTCAGATGATGGTTTATTCATATTTGGAATCTACACATTACTGGTTCTAAGAGTGAAGTAATGCTGGTATATTCAGATGAGATTTGTATGGTTGACTTCACCAATCTTGCTTGACCAGATCGGTGAGGTCATTGACTTTTTTTTAAGCATTGGGACTAGGCCTACAGTGCCTCACTACAAACATGAATCTCCCTTGCCAGCTCCATCCGTTGGTGCTTTATCTCGGCAGGGTGGGCCTCCTGCCATCTCTGCTGTAAAGCACCTCCCTGCTGCTCTCAACCTCTTCCATTCAGATGAAGAACTGTTGAAACCTACCACTCCATCTATCCTTCTTCCAGCACTGATGTGAATTAATGACCATCTCCCCTTTAAGAGCTGGAGCTTTGATGTTAATTGTTGATGTTTCAGCTACACAGGAGCACATTATTGTTGAAGTGGCAAGTATTTAATGCTCACTAATGAGGAAATCAAGGTGCTACACATTTTAAATGTCAATGAGCTTGTGCTCAAGCAATACAAACAAAAAGAACACTCAATTGCATGGAAAGAAACCTGTGGGATCCCCTTGCAGCATCATGCTCATAAGGGTTAAAAGATTCTTGGGTCAGTCCCTGAACTCTTCATGAGAAAACAAAAGTCTTTATGACTTTACTATTTTAAATGGAAAAAAAATTAAGTCCATAAAACATATTGGGGATGGGGATGCCAAGTTGGAAAGCTGATGAAAATATTACTACTTGTCAAATAATCACTGCATTGCAGGCTGCCTCTTCACTGGCATGGTTTCTTTGTGCAGTTAATACTAAACTTGGTTCACTCTACACTGTTGCATGCTTCACACCTACATCTCACGGCCTGCACATACTCCCTGTTATTTAACCATGATGACCACAACCCCAAGGAGCAACTCAGTGTCACATTTCTCCTCCCCAACAAAAGAGTGGTGCACAATGAAGGTATCTAGGAAGATGGATCATTACTGGAATAGTTCTTGTTGAATGCATAGTTGGCAACCAGACCGAAACGATTAAGATATCATCCTACTTAACCCTCCTTCTCATGTCACAGTGTCTCACAATCTGTTGCTATTTACAACCTTCAGATAGTGTCAGCAAGCACTTAATGTTTTCAATGTCCCTTCACTTCAAACTTACTTATGTGCCCCTTTCCTTTTTGATACCAATGAACACCAACTTTGTTAGGCATTGGAGGAATATCAAGAAGATAGTGATGATGAAAACATCATTTGCACACTCTAGTTAGATACTGACACTGTAAGATTGGAGATGGAAACTACATGCAATAACATGCAGGGCACAGTCACACTGCACCCAGGGCAATGGGCAAAGATATCACAGATGCCAGCTTGATAGAGGGCAAGGTCACACAAGTTCTGTTGCAGATGTATCAACTTTAAGGAGACGGTCTACAGAAGGCAGCTGATGAATACAAACAACAAACTACCTGATGCATTTGAGAACATGATAGACAAACCTGAGTTCAATATCAAAGACCATAGAGAAGCCCTATTCCAACCTGACACAGGGCATGCAATGTGAAAGTGTTAGTTAACTCCATCAGCCTAAAGTTTTAACCCAATCAAGATGAAATAGCTGGTAAGTGACATCTCAGCTCATATTGCAGCACCAGTGGAGGTTCAGACTGATGTTCTGCGAGGTCATCTTAATGCCACAAAAGCTCAGACTCCAGATACCAACGTTCTGAGGGGTTTCAGAGTGGTGCAGCAGTTCTTCCACCAACAGGTTACCAGGATCACTTTTGCTCTACCCTGGGAGTGGCAGTGACTGCAGGCAGCGCCAGCGTAAAATCCTTTCTCCCAGGATGCGTCCTCTCTCCCCGCCACTCCAACAATGCCATTGTTGTTGTCTGTCAATTACCAACGTCATACAGCTGAACAGGTAGAATTTGACAGCAGGTCTTCTAGTACTCAACTTTGTCCTCCAAGGCTATTTGAATTCTGCTTCACTGATAAACCTCCAGTAACCTTACTGTTCAAGAACAGTGTGGCACTGTTAAGAGTGTTAGAATAGGGCAAGGCACAGAGAAGGCAGCCAAATAAGGGAATAGACAATGGTGATTAGTTGGTATGTGTCAGCAGTATGGTGCAAATTTAGTTATAAATTTGTTTTAGAATGCTTCTTTTGTGTTGGTTTTAATTTTGCATTGCAGCCAAGAGAATAGTACGGTGGTCAGCGAGAGAGGAAAGTTGGGACCATGGGACTGTTGGTAAATGGAGAAGTTGGTTTAGAATTTCTAACATTCTAATCAGTTTAGCTTTTCCGAGTACACCCTGTATGGACTGGGGTTATGTAGTTATCTCCTTTCTATTCCCTCTTCTACCACTGTTCCTCCTCCTGATGCTCCAGCTCCTCAGCTTCTGTCCGTTCGCTAATGTCTGTGTGCAGGTCTCTGTTCACAAACATTCAATTTTAATGGCAGATCCGATAGCCACTAAGCTAGGAGGAAGGGTGTCACCAGGTGTCAGCATTGTTCTGTCAGTGCAGCCAATTATACAGTTACGTGTTGTGCTGCATTGCACTGGGCCACACTAATGTTCTGGGATCCAGTTTACCTGTTGAAAATTCATTAGGAACAATGCAACTGGCATATGCCAGGGTAAAATAGCATTGATGACTTAGTATTTACAAAGCTTTGCCAAATTTATAAACTTGCAAACTTTTATTGCTAAAATTTTTCTTCAGTACAAAAATGCTAAACTGAGTAAATAAAACCAAATAATTGATAAATGCCGAAAGCGTACATTTTTTCAATGTACAGGACAGCAGAGAAAACTGATGGTGACAGCAGTAAAGACCGGTTTGGACATGAACCTTGCATTCAACAGAGAAGGTCACGTGAAGAAAGCAGTTTATAATGACAAATTTCCAACTCAACAATCAATTTCAGTTCCACTTCTAATGGGATAATATAAATTCTTACTTGTATGTGAAGGACAAATTAATAAGGAAACATTGAAATTCTGAAATAAAACATGCTTTTGAAAATATAACTATCTTCCAAAAATTTAAAGCACTATCTATTAACAAATTCACATTTGAACAGTTAATGATACAGCACTTTACTTAATATATTGATTTCACGACAAAAACATTTTATGCATAATCTTAGAACTCACCATTAGTGAACATTGCCCCCTGCGGGAAAGAAAGCTCATGGCTGTGCTCTGCTTTGCAAGCATACATGGCTTTGGCATGGCTGTTTCAAAGACAGATATAATAAAATGCATGTAATTTAGTTACTAGTAAGCTGACTACTTCATAATAATAATCAGATACTATTTGAGAAATACTTCATAATATATATTGGGCATTATATGGTAACTATTTTAAACTAATGTGCATTGTATGGTTACAAACATTTCAGTCACAAATCTCTCTTATGACACTTGAATTACCTATATGCCATTGTTAACTGTAATTATGGTCTATCTCACCAGTGGGCTTGAATGACTATTCTGATGTACATTTTCCAGTCAGCCAGTGAAACTTTGAATTGCAAATATAAATGTTTACTGTTCCTAAGTTGCGAAAGGATATATCCTGCTACTCTTCACTTAAAATTGATGGTAATGCTTTATTATCTCCCATTTGTCACTCAAATACAGCAAATCATGGGGTTAAGGTTTTTTTCTCTTTATTTGTTTTACAGAACTGTTTAAGTAATTAGCTGAAGACAAACACCAAATGTGGGCCCCATTTACAAACACACTGCATCAGAACTTGATTTTCTATGTCATTGCTCTCTCTCAGATATAAATCAATATCCAAATACCTCAGCTGGATCAAAACTAAAAGTGACACATTCATCATTTTGTCAGCATTATACACTCTTATAGAAAATATTTCACGTCCACTTGAACTACGAACACCAAATCTAATATCACTGTCATGCTCAATAACCATGGACAAATGCCAGCTGCGAGTTGTCCATATTGCGTGAGCAACCAACAAACACAGATGAGCTTTGATAAAATGGTGTAATTTTGTCAGAGAACTTCAAGATTTTGTTCCAAACAAAAATTGCTACGTCCACCTGAGTGCCGATTTGTCACCTTCTTTGTGAGCTTATTTAGCAAAATACACTCATAAAAATGTTACACACGAGATAAAACAAACCTGCTATTTGCCAAGAGATGGGTAAAAGTTGAAGGGTAATGTCGGAGCTAATTTGTATTTGATTTTAGTGAATTTGGAGGCACAAGCTGCAAGTTGCTAGAAGCACAGTAGGGCAGGACTTCAAACTGCCCACCGTGCCTCAGAATTCACTTTGCCCCACGAAGGAAGATAGAGTCCATAAGCAGATCTACAGCTCTATAAAAAACATCGGTTCTAGTTTTTTATAGAAAGCTCTCCTCTGAAGAGAGTTCAAAGCATCCTAAATGAACATTGTGCAGAGAGTGACATCATTCATTGTGGCAAATATCTAGCATTTGTGGGACATACCATGCATATATGGACAGGTGTAACTTCTCAGACATCACAAATTGCTCAGAATGACAGTGTTTCCTCAAATTGTGCATAAGAATACTGAAATTCACCCTATCGAGCACCTCAAATGAATTCCTGGGCCACTATTTCAACAAATTGGATCAAGACTATGAAAGAAAGATCCGTAAGGGAAGCTTGGGGTTGCTGCCTAGGGGATATTGACTGTTGAGGTAATGGTCTGGTTTCTACCTTATTCATCCCATTAATATTGTAAATCTATTAAGCCTGAAGTATAAATATTCTTATAATTTTACAAGCAGCAATATAAAAATACTTCCAACAAAAAAATGAAGCAAAGACTTCCCCTGAAATGCATTCCCAATTTGTAGTCTAACAGTTTTGAATAAGGAGTCACAAGCTAGAAAGTCATATAATCCACTTTTGGCAGGTTATAAAGATTGGCATTAAAGCTGGAGGAGCTCAATAACCTCATTAGAATTTGAGAAAGAATGACTTAACAGATCTGTAATTGCACATGGGAGTGGGACCTGGATACTCGTGGGAACCACTTAATTCTTCAAAAGACTCCTGATACCTCAAATCGGTAGACTGTGTACATGTGACTAATAAAGATATCTTATTAAGAGGAAAGGTTGAACAGGTGAGGCTTATATTACTGAAGTTTAGAAAAGTAAAAAGTGACTTAATTGAAATACAAAACTATGAGAGTCTTAACAGAGTAGTTATGGATGTCTCCTCTTGTGAGAGAATCTAGAAAGAGGCATCACTGTTTAAAAATAAGGGCTCACCCATTTAAGCTAGAGATGAGGTAAACATTTTTTTTCTCTCAGAGGACTGAGAGTCTTTGGAACTTTCTTCCTCAAAGGAGACAGAGACAGATTTGTAGGGCTAAATAGGAATGTGGAATTGAGGTTACAATCAGATCAGCCATTATCTTATTGAATGGTGGAGCAGGTTTAAGGAGCCGAGTGGTCTTAATTTGTTTGTTCCTTTACATATTTGATAAATGGCAGCGATAATTTAATTTAGTGATAAAGTATAAGAATGGTAGAAATATGAACTCAAAACACAAAGTGATCTTCTTACCGTCTGGAAGAATTTTGTTTAGGAGTGCCAATATTTTCAAACAACTGAGTTCTGGATGCAACCCTAGAGAGATGGGAAGATATTTTTGCAAATCAAGTTAGTTGAAAGAATAGACTTTGGTATGACTATGTACATTAGACGTCATGCTTTTGGTATAATGTTAATGCATTAAATTCATCAATGTCCATTGAAGCAGACATGTTCCAAGAAGTCAGGACTATTTTTTCATCATGGTATAATAAACAGAATAATTTGAAGAACAAAAAAAGCTCAGGTGCAATTCCTTATCATTATTAATGCATCTACCTCGTGGTTGATATCTTGCTATCTTTCTTAACATTTCCTATCTTCAGTTTTGCCCTCTCCCATACAATCTACCCACACACCCTACTTCAACCCACACTAAGAGTGGGCCTTAGAATCAAGTACTAAGTTATTGTTGAGGACTGAGTGATAGCCATTTGTAGCAGTCATTGAGTGGATTATGATCAGGATGAACTATTTAAAACATGCATGCAATTTACTACCTATCAGGAGAATAAGATTTTCCCCCAAAAACATTGACTTCTGTAGTTCATTATATTTTTCTCATGATTTCTTTTGAGATAAATGTTCATTCATAAGGTTTTAAAACACTGACGCCAATACTTGTTTTTTTTAAAAATCAGTTCAAGTGCTGAAAATTGAATCCCAAAGATGTGCCTTAGTAGGTTAATTGGCCATTTGAAATTGCCGCTAGCGTATAGATGAGTGGTAGAATCTGGGGGGAAGTGGATGGGAATGTGGGGAAGATTCAAATGGGAATAGTGTAAATGGGTGCTTGATGATCCATGCAGATCCAGTGGGCCAAAGGGCTTGTTTTTGCGCTGTATGACTTTATGAATGTTTCTTTACTGAGCAGCTAGCATTTCCAAACTGTATATTCCATGGAATGCACACAATGAGATGCAGGAAGGACTCAATTTGATCCTTGGCATATAAGGATAGAGCTTGAAGACTTGCATCATTGATTGTTACAAGCTGGTGAAATGTTTACCTCACAAATAAAGGAACGAAAAATGGAAAAATAAAATTTAAAATGTAACTACTTGGTAGTCTCAGAGAGCACCAAGTCTCTTCATAATCAGTAAACCATGTCTTGAAAGATTCCACAAACAGCAAATGCAATGGATGACTAGTCGTTTTATGTGTTGTTTTTGGTGTGGAAAGAAGAGCTAGCCTAGATTATGTATTCATGTGCACATGACGGTAAACTCCACTTTGACTTTGATAATGTACTATTGCCAACTCTGAGAGTTTGACTTTATCAAGTGACTTTTTGACCATATGGTATCAGATAACGTGATGTAGGCTCCCATATTGTAGACTTTCATGACACAGACCCCCATGGCTTCCACAAATTTGAGTGGAGTTACTTTATAAAGTTTATCTTCTTATTAAGAATCTTCATTTGTGATTTTGTGAGAAATTCTAAAAAAAATCAGAATGCCATCCAAAGGCAGAGAAAGAGGGGAATTGATGGGGGGTGGGCGAGGGAACCATTCTACACATCCTTTCCCCCCTCACCCAACAGGCCAGAACATGCACTCTATTGACATCCTCCCTCCCAAATCCATTCACAAATCTTACTAATGCTCTAAGTCTCATTCCCCAGCATCTCTGCTGTAATTGTATCTGCCTCCTCTACTTCCTCTGGCAGCTCGTTTCAAATATGCACCTCCCTCGGTGTAAAAAAACAACTTGCTCCTCAGTACTCCTTGAAATTTCTCTCCTCTCACCTTAAACCTGTGTCCTCTAGTTCTAGACTCCTCTGCCTTGAGAGAAAACGATTTTCACTATCTATCCTATCTATGCCTCTCAGAATTTTGTAAATCTCTATAAAGTCAGCCCTCAACCTCCTACATTCCAATGAGAATAAACCCAGCCTATCCAATCTTTCCCTATAGCTACAGCCCTCCATTCCAGGCAACATCCTGGTTAATCTCTTCTGCACTCTCTCTATTGCTACTGCACCCTTCCTCTGGTGGGGCAACCAGGACTGTACACAATGCTCTAAGTGCGGTCTAACCAATGTTTTGTATAACTGCAACATGACATCCCAACTCTTATACTCAATGCCTCAGCCTAAGTAAAAAAAAATGCCCTCTTCATTACTCTTTCTACCCGTGTCGCAACTTTCAGGGAACTATGGACTTGCACAAGGTCTTTCTGTACACCAATGCTCTGAAGGTCCCTGACATTTACTCTGCATGTCTTAACAGAATTTGCCTTCCCAAAGTGCATTACATCACACTCATCTGGATTAAATTCCATAATGCCACCCCACCACTCCACCCATTCTCCCAGCTCATCTGTTCACGGTCTCGATCAACAACCTTCTGCGCTACCTATGACCACCAATTTTTCCATAGTCAGCAAACTTACTAATCATACCCCTTATATTCTCAACAAAGTAATTTATATACATTACAAACAACAAAGGTCCCAGCACCGATCTCTGTGGTACATCACTGGTTAAAAATTCCCAGTCACTACTGCCCTCTGCCTCCTTTCATTCAGCCAACTTTCCATCCAGTTCACCAACATGCATTGGATCCTTTGCGCCTTATGGACCAACCTACCATGCGAGACCTTGTCAAAAGCCTTACTGAAGACCTAGACAGTTTAGGAGAATGGGCAAGGAAATGGCAGATGAGATTCAATGTTGAGAAATGTGCAGTTGTACACTTTGGAAGTAGAAATAAGCGGGTAGATTATTATCTAGAAGGAGAGAAGATTGATAGTGCGGTAGTACAAAGGGACTTGGGGGTACTCGTACAAGATACCTTAAAAGTTAACCACCAGGTTGGATCGGTGGTTAAGAAAGCGAATGCTATGTTGGCATTCAGTCTCGAGAG
Source organism: Pristis pectinata (assembly GCF_009764475.1). Lineage (NCBI taxonomy): Eukaryota > Metazoa > Chordata > Chondrichthyes > Rhinopristiformes > Pristidae > Pristis > Pristis pectinata. The sequence goes on along the minus strand of NC_067415.1, from coordinate 50,060,810 downwards.
GTATAGTGTATAAAGTAAGGACGTGTTGATGAGGCTCTACGCGGCGCTAGTGAGGCCTCATTTGGAATACTGTGCGCAGTTTTGGGCCCCGCATCTTAGGAAGGATGTGCTGACGTTGGAGAGGGTTCAGAGGAGATTTACGAGAATGATTCCAGGAATGAAAGGGCTTAAGTATGATGAGCGTTTGTCGGCTCTTGGACTGTACTCGCTGGAGTACAGAAGGATGAGAGGGGACCTCGTAGCGACATTTAAAATGTTGACAGGTAAGGATAGAGTAGATGTGGCTAGGCTGTTTCCCTTGGTGGGCGTGTCCAGGACCAGAGGGCACAATCTTAGAATTAGAGGGTACAGTTTCAAGACAGAGATGAGGAGAAGTTTCTTTACCCAGAGGGTGGTGAAATTGTGGAACTCCTTGCCACGCACAGCAGTGGAGGCCAGATCAGTGGGGGTATTCAAGGAGGAGATAGACAGATATCTAAATAGTCAGGGTATCAAGGGATATGGGGATAAGGCTGGCAAATGGGATTAGAATATTTTTTTTCTCTCTCTCTCTTTTTTCCCACCCCATTTCTTTTTCCCTTTTCCTTGGAGCAGACTCGATGGGCCGAATGGCCTGCTTCTGCTCCCTTATCTTGTGATCTTGTGATCTAGTCAACATCTACCGCCCTGCCTTCATCAATCTCCCTGGTTGCCTCCTCAAAAAACTCAATCAGATTTCTTTCTCTTTACAATATTTTTATTAAATCCATGATCATGCATCAAGAAAGAGAGTAAAAATACTACTGAATACATTGTGTTAAATTGTACTTAGGATTACAATACTCTAAATCAATAATCAGTTAATTAGTTAATAAAGGAAGAAAAAATGAAATATTTTATTACAAAAAAAATCAGATTTGAGAGACATGATCTCCCCTGCACAAAACCATGCTGACTCCTCCTAATCACCCCTGCCTTTCCAAGTGAACACTAATCCTGTTCCTCAGAATCTTCTCCAACAAATTCCACACCACTGATGGAAGGCTCACTGACCTATAGCTTCCAGGCTTTGTCTCAACTGCCCTTTTTGAACAAGGGGATAACATTAGCTATCCTCCTGTCCTCTAGTACCTTACCTGTGGCTAACAAAGATGCAAAAATCTGTCGGACCCCCACCAATCTCCTCCCTTGCTTCCTTAGCATCTATCCACCCTAATGTGCTCCAATATTTCTAGCACTTCCTCCTTCCTGTTACAGATGTGCTCCAGAATATCAGCATGCCCCTTACTTAACTCTCCAGCCTCCACGTCCTCCTCCCTGGTGAATACCAATGAGAAGTATTCATTTAGGATCTAGCTATTATCCCCAGCTCCATGAACAGATTACCCCTCAGATCCATGAAGGGACCTATTCCTTCTTTAACAACCCTCTTGATTCTAATATGCTTAGAAAAGGTTTTAGAATTCTCATTAATCCTACTTGCCAAGGTCACTTCATGGCCCCTCTTTGCCCTCTGAATTTCTTTCTCAAGTTTTCTCATATATTCCCTACAAACTTTAATTCTAAACCACACTAGAAACATCTTGTATGCCACCAGTATGGTGTAAGAGAGTGCATTGCACCAACACCAATGTTGAATGTGTAGTAAACAAAATGTTGATCAATGGTAATTCTTTTCATTAGCCCAGTTAGCTACAGCCACAAAGGATCTTTCATAGCAACAGGACTTACACTGATCCTGGTTTCTGATAGCCATTGCTTGCTGTTGAATCTAGTCTTCTTCTAACAGCCATCTTTGGAGGAAGTGCTGGGTTGGATCCAGTTTTAAGTGCATCTTTTAAATCCATCGAAGATAGGTTCTGAACAGAACTGCTAAAGGTTCTTGTATTAGTACCTGAAAAGAATTTAGCAAAAAAAAATTACTGCTACTGTGCAAAATAATATTAATCATTAAAATAAAACCTACCAATGAACCTACCATCAGTTGTAGGGAGTGAAGTTAGGGAAGTGGTTATTGATCGTTTAAGCCCAGTATGTTTGTGGGGTCCTTCACTGCACAGACCTAATGGTTGAGGTTTGTTTGCTGCATTAGAAACAGACAATAGATTCTGAGAATCTGACAGACCATCTGTTTTAACAGTGTCTTCACTCGAGCTTGATTCTGGGCTAGTTGTCCAAACAAGTGTGCTCTTTAGTCCAGGTAACGAAGCAGGTGCTTGCACCCATGGTATTCCATTATCTCCTTTCTCTCTTTGTACATGGTGTTGAGAGGAGCTGGTTTTAGAGGAATTGTTTAGTTCAGATGAATGAGAGGAGAGAGACTCTATGCTTCCCATTGGTGTACTGTCCGGACTGCTACTGAAAGTGTCACCTAAAAAAAAACAACCAATACAGTGTATACAGTTTGACAAGTTTCTTGCAGAACATACTAAACCCTCAGTACAAATGAAAGATGGGACTTGTAAATACAAGCTGAACAATACCATGAGCCATACATACCACTTTTAAGCACCTTGAAAAAGTTTGCCACTACTATTTTTAAGAATTGGAAGTGCTTCTATAAATTATTTTACAAACTACATGCTGTCCCGGGTTACAAATGGGTTCTGTTTTTACAGATATCCATGTTGAATTTGTCCATAAGTCAGAAAATACACAAAAATCACTTGATAGGGTAACTATATCTTCACAGTATTGTAATGAATGGTGTTGATGACAGCTAATTAACATGAACATTTATTTACTATTCCCCTGTTTAGGTAAGTGGTACCAAAGTCAGGATGTCCCATGCTCAATGGCTAGTTTCAATGGACTTGAAGTATCAGTAGATGTAACATTGTTTAATACCATAATTTTCTACAAGTATCAATAGAAGTAATTGCTTGTCAATTTCCAAAGCAACTCCCTTGAGGGCCTCCCGCAGTGAAACTGGCAGTGTGTGTTCTTAAGAAACAATGTTGTTTGATTACTGCAGGGAGGTTACAATGTATACAGGATTTTTTGCCCAAGACTAGTTTTTGTTTGAATTTAATAATATTTAAGGGAGCTTGCTCGTACGTGCGGTGTGTCCCCAAGTTGGGTATTCATAACCTGGGGACAGTCTGTAGAGAAGAGGGCACCTCACCTCTCACAATAATTGAATATTTCTGCCAACAGTTAAACCTAAGGTGTATTATTTCAGCAGAAATACAACTGAAATTCATATCTAATCATAGACTTTAATTAGTGCCAAATTACCCTGGAATGTATTGAACGTAGGAAATAACCATTTTGAAAAGCAAAATAAAATGTGTGTTGACACAAAGTGACAAAATGTTAGCACCAATAAAAGCAAAGTTATAATTTGTGGAAACCATTCATTCATATCTAGTTTCAACAATTAAATAATCTCTAAAGTGAGAAAGTAAAACATTTTCAGATACTGAACTCTAACTTTGTATGCTTAAAGAATACTGACTGGATTAGCAAATTTCAATTTTTGTTTGGGTTTGTAGATTGTGAAGCTTCTTAGATAAAAGAAACACTCTCTTGGTAAATTTCCTTAATGCTTAGTCATGAAACTCTGAACTGTTTTAATCTGGATTTGAGAAGAGTCTTTTGTAATAGTTTTCCTCATCAGCATTAGATAGCTTTGCTCAACATTTTCCCTCAAAATACTTTGGTGGATGAAGATCTCACTAATACAGAAAAACACTTGTGGTTTGGTGATCCAGAATGGGAAAGGGGCAGATTATCAGGTTTCTAATTTTTAGCACCTCCTAAGCAACTCTCTTTAGATAAACAACCAAATTGGGATGGATTTTTCCATGTTAATCCAATAAATTAAGAAGAATTTAAGTATGAAACAGGCTCAAACGCTAATGGGTTGCCTGATAGTCCAGGTCTCTTTAAGAAACAGTTCTTAAACTGAGATGGTAAATGAGATAGGGATTATATGTTTTGCCTAATGAAATCCAGGCCAAATTGAAAAAGAAACATTTTATAACATCTTATCATGCAAGTATATCACAGTGGTTTAGATAACAATAACAAGCACTTCAATTGCATTGGAATGTGATGTGTGATTAACCCTGCCTGCAAAAACAGTGATGATTTCATATGATTTAACAAAAACCCTGTGATACCCGTGCACCAGAATTTTTGAGTGACTAGCACCAAGTTCAGACCAGCTAACATGGATTAAAACCAGCTGCACCACATTAAACATGGGTGCTTTGTGGCTGCAGAGGGTGGAAATCATTCTGAAGACCTTGGAAGATAGCTGGAAGGCAGGTTTCCAAAAACAAGGGACAAAAAATAGGGAGAACTGATATTTTTAATGTAGCTCTGAAGGCCTTGTTGAAGGAAGTAGAAGAGGAGGAGGAAGTCTTTTAATCAGAGGGGACCTAGAAGCCCTCCAAGCACATAGTTGCAGCAGCGGGAGGAATCAAGCCCGAAGGATGTGGATGCAGTATTGCAAGGAGTTTAATGACCCCCACATGGTCAAGCTTAGTCAATACAAAATTAACTCCCACCCTGCATTAACTGCACTACTGAATCTCACACTGCTCCATGCAAACACTCATATTCCTCATTTCTATCAATGAGCCCCAGGACCTAATATACAAATGCCCCACCACACTCTCACACAACTACCACTACTCTTAGCTTCACACGTACATTTCACAACCTGCTATCCATTCAACCTCGACACACTACAAGGCATTCACTAACACAATTTATTTTCTCTGGCTAGAGAAGATGTGATTAAATTGGCATCTGTAGCAGCAAATCGACAGAGAACATGCACATTACACTGGCTTATACCCACTGAGGAGAGCGTGCTCATTATTTTTGAGTGGCCTTTGTAGTCTTGGTCAGCAGCAACACAAGATCACTGATTACGTGCTCACATCTTGTATGCTTTCTCACCCATAATACCTTATGATTAAGTAGAAACAGATGAAGTACCTTTCACTTGACCTATGAATTAGAAGCGGGAAGGCCACTACCCCCCCCTCATCTGATCCCCCCTTTTAAGAAGTTTGTGGATGTTCTGACTGTAACCTTCACCAGAAGGACTACAAAAGGTTCAAGCTCACATTCATCTTCTGAAAGGCAATTAGGGATGAGTATTAATACCAGCCTTGCCTACCATGCCCATGTCCCAAAAATGGATTCAAGAAAAGTCAACTCCACACTCCTGACTGCCCATTTTAACCTTTCAGCCCCACGCCTTCCATATCAGGAAACTGTCTACATCTGCAAAAATATGCAAATGTAAATAAAAATATGCAAAGACTCAGCTTTCACCATTGTTTGAGGAATTCCAAAGATACACATCTTCAGAGAAACTTTCACCTCATCTGTGTCTTAAATGGGAGCCCCAGTGGTGCAGCCAGTAGAGTTGCTGCCCCATAGGTCCAGCGACCCATTTCAACCCTAACCTCCAGTGCTAAATGTGTGGAGATTGCATGTTCTCCCTGTGATTGCATGGGCTTCTACTGAGTGCTCCAATTTATTCCCACATCCCAAGGATGTGTGGGTTGGTAGGTTACTTGGCCACACATCCTTGGGATGTGAGACAAATTCTAAATTGCCCTGAGTGAAGGTAGGTGGTAGGATCTGGGCATAGGGCACAGGAGTTGATTGGAATAGGTTGCAGGGAAAATTATTCTGTGGAATTAAATTACTTGGGGAATGGGGATATGTAAATTATTTGGGGGATCCATAGACTCAATGGGCCAAATGGCTCCCTACTATGCAGTAAGGAAATATAGAATTAAACCTTGACCCCAAGTTCTAGATTCTCCCACATGAGGAAGCATCCTCTCCATATCCACCCTGTCAAGAACCCTCAAGATCTTATGTTTCAATCAAGTGCCTTCTCACTCTTCTAAACTTTAGTGGATACAAACTGAGCCTATAATCCATTTGCCAAATCTTTGCCTACTCACTTCACCTAGCAGAAGGCAACACAACCATTGTAGGGTATTGTCAAGTAAACCTTCCCTGAACAGCTTCAAATGCATTTACATTCTTCCTTCAGGAGATCACAGCACTCCCTTGAAACTGCTGAAATTCTAATGTAATCTAAACCAAAGAACAGTCCTTATTCCTGATGTACAGATTAATACTCTTCCCTCCTTCAATACCATTGAAAGAAATTATCTGATCAATCAACTTCTTGCAGTGTCCGAAACATGCTCTGTGGTAAATGGCAACTATACTCACTATTAAAATCAGTTACTACACTTGTAAAGTAACTCATTACTTGAAGTGCATTGAGAAATTTCTAAAAGTATAACAACATCACCTATCTTTCATGCTACCAAATTGATTGTTCATTATTGCTTTAGATAATATAGAAACCAAAGAGCAATTAGATATCTGCATCATCAAAAATGCACTAAATATGTGCTGAAGCAGGCTGGTGGCAGAATGTGTATCAATGTGCAGTAATGGTGATGATGGTGTGTGATCAAAAACCCTTACACAGTTCTCAGTCTCTACCAATCCTAAAATGTTCATTTTCTTGCAGACGGCATGAATGGTCCTAGAGGGTGGTGCATTAGATGCACAAATCAAAAGAAAAGAGGGAAATAAGCTTGAGAAGTGAGAAAATAACACATCTTAAAATTTAGTGCTTGCCCTTTCGACCACAATTTCTTGCAGTTTATGTTTCAAGTATAGATATTCGTAAACAGGTTTTGAGTTTGAGAGCTATAGTGGTAGGGCAATTTTAAGAATAAAAATCAACATAGCTCGAAAAGATTATCTATTATGCTTACTGTCTGCATCTGCCAGGCACAGGGTGGGGGTATAGATGCCTCTGGGTCTTCTAGGACCTGTGGACAGACAAGTTGCCTTGTTTCGCCTGGATCCAGATCTCTGCTCAGGTTGAGGAAGAGGAACATTTGGATCTGGTGGTGTATTGAATATCTGTGGATAAGGAAAATAAAATATTATCTGAAAGACCACAAAATATTATGTAAAATAAAAATTGAAATTCTTAAGAGGTCACACAGCATTTGTGGAAAGCGAAACAGAGTTGACACATCAGCAAAGTAAAGGTATGGCAGCCTGGAAAGTCTATCATACAGAATATATGAGTATTTAGAACATGAGATCCATGAGACGTGATCACAACCTTACAGTGCTTATGACACAAAAATGCCTTTCAGTTGTGTGCCTGTGTGTGTTTGATGTGACTTGAGACAAGTCTGTTGGGCAGCACAGATGCTGTAAATCCATATTCAACCCTTAATTAGTACCAGCTCTTCCAAACAAATTCATAGATACATTATTAACATCCAATGTGAATCATGTAGAGAAAAACACCAGAGACAAACCAAGCCCCTGTACAGTTTAAAATGGGTCACCAATTATGTGCAGATTGCTGGAGACTGGTTTGAAGGAGTGCTCAATGCATTTAATGTTGGCTTTTCTTGCTTGCTTTAAGGGACTCCCACAGCACTCTAGCCTGATTAGGAGCAAGACAAAGGGGCCAAAGACATGTCTGTCCCCAGATATGGTGCAAGGGACCTGGCTAAAAGTCACCCCAAAGTCTTCCAGAAGCCACATTGTTAGCTACAGCTCTCCGAGGAATAACGGAGAAGGAGGTTGTAGTTATTTAAAGCAGTCGTGACAGAGGTCTGTTACATCCCTCAGGCTCCGTTACATCCCTCAGGCTCCCACCACCAATGCAAGGACTGCACTTTTTAAATATCTGTTTCTAAATTAATTGTTCAATCACTTTTAGTGAAGAAATGCAGGGTTTCACATTTTTTACCAAAGAGATAAGATAATATTTCTATGGGTAACAGGTTTCCAAAGATCCAAGTGAGCTATGTGAAACAAAAGAAGAAAGAAAAAACAAGGAATAAACAACAAATACAAAGGGAGGGAAGGTGGTGAGGGAGCAGAATAAGAGTGAGTGAGAGAGACATTTAAAGTCAAAGATGAGTTTATTGTCATACGCACAAATATATGCATGCACAGGTGCAATGACAAACTAACTTGCAGCAGCTATACAGGCACATAGCATTAGAGACACAACATTCACAAGAAAAACATAAATTATACAAGAATGAACACAATTAGAAAAAAAAGTTCACTGTAATCCAGAGTGGTCATAGTGTTGCTATACTGAGGTGGTTATTAGGGTTGTGCAGGTTGATTTAAAATCAGACTGGTTGAAGGGAAGTAGCAGGACTTCAGGCTTCTGTACCTCCTGTCTGATGGTAGCTGCGAGAATATAGCATGCCCCAGATGGTGGGGTTCTTTGATGATAGATGTTGCCTTATTGAGGCTGTACCTCATGCGGGTACTACTGATAGCGGGGAGGGATGTGCCTGTGATATATTGGGCTGAGTCCATGACTCTCTGCAGCTTCTTGCATTCCTGTGCATTCGAATTGCTGTACCAGACCATGATGAAACCAGTCAGAATACTTTCAATCGTACACTTGTAGAAGTTTGTTAAAGAGTCTTCAGTAACAAAAAAAGTAAAGATGCTGGTGCACCTTCCTTGTGATTGCATCTATGTGTTGGACCCAGGACACATCATCTGATATGTTAATGCCCAAAAATTTAGAACTGCTGATGCTCTCCACCGCCAATCCACCAATGTAGACAAGTGCATGTTTGCCCTCCTTCCCCTTCCTGAAGACAATGATCAGTTGGTTAGTTCTACTGATGTTGAACAAGAGGTTGTTGTTGGGGCATCACTCAAACAGGTGTCCTACGTCGCTCCTGTGCACTGACTCACCAGCAAGAGACATAGTTTGAGAGGAGTACATGGAGAATGGAAAATGGAGGAAGAAAGAGCATGTAGATATAAGTGATAATTTGCGAGCGAAAGGAAAAAAATCTAGAGTCAAGAGTAATGAGAAAAAGTTGAAAAAGAAAAAAAAGTTAGAAAGATATAGTGGCACAAAAAAAATGAATTAATGAGAAGGACAACTAAAGGATACTTCTATTTTTGCGGTTCAGCAAGGAAAGCAGCTGCCTCACAGCTCCAGTGACCCAGGTTCAATCTTGACCTCTGGTGCTATCTGTGTGGAGGCTGCACGTTCTCCCTGTGACCATGTGGGTTTCCTCCGGAGGCTCTGGTTTCCTCCCACATCCCAAAAAAACCTGAGGTTTGATAGTTTAATTGAGCACTCTAAACCCTAGCATGTAAGTAAATGGTAAAACTTAGGGAAGGGGTGGATGGACATGGGAAAAATAAAATGTGCTTTGGGTAGAATTCACGTATAAAAAGGGTGCTTGATTATTGGTGTGGACTCAGTGAGCCGAAGGGCCTGTTCCTGTGCTGATTCATGATTCTCTGTGAATTTTTGTTTCACACTTTTATCCATACACAATGCCAAAGCAGATCAACAGTGTAACCATGGAAAAAACAGGTTGCTCATACAGTACCTTTTCGTAATTCTCAATAAGAATCTCAACCACAATGTTCTGAAATTTAATGTTCATCATCGCTGCCACAGTCTCCTCTTGGGATCTCATTAGTGTTGGTCCAAAAATAACACCCAAATTAGAAACAGTCATCAGGTTTTTTTGACTGTGAGTAGACACCCTGAAATTATAGAATATGAAAATATTTACCTATTGTGAACAGCTGTGTCTGCATTTCAAATTTATTGTTAATTAGAAGATATATATTAAAATAAAATAGCTGAATCTCTGATAATCCTAGCAAATTAGTTGAAAGAAATTACTGAAGTCCAGCTTATCGTCATCCATCTCAAGCAACTTCTAGTTGCTTTCTCTACTAAGGATCTTTCCTGAGTACAAGCCACCTTTGCTGTTGTACCTAGCAGTCAGCTCCATATATCCACCATCCTTGTGCAAATTACTTGCACTAAAACTGACTGCTTAGCTTTGGAACTTCAGCCTATACAAATTCTTAATTTCCTGATATTAATAATTTATTTCACTTTCACATCCTAAAATCCTTGTTTGGCATCCTTTACTGCTACAGTAAACTGACAAGATGGTTTCAGAGAGTGACACATCTCTTGAACTATATCTAATATACTGTATTAGTAAGCTTTATTCCTGTTTTTAATTCTTCCTTTAACACTTTCCTGTCTCAAGTTTGCATTTATGTATACTAAATAACATTTGCTATTTTACATCTCAATTGCTTCAGCTATTTAATTCTTTCTATATTTGGTGCAACCACTTCATTTTTAGAATTTAATCTCTTTCATTGTGTTATAACAATGAAAGTATATGAATATTTTAGGATTCAGAATATTCTAAATAATAAAATGTATCAATAGTTGAAGTGGTTCCATTTGTATGTGATATTTGGTGTTATCAGGTCGATCTAGATGCACCTTTTTTTTCCTAACTGTAACTACCACCCACTCACTTTCTGCACCTGATCACAAACAACTTGGGGAGAAAATGCTGAAGTTTCACCACAGGTTGCTGGCATTCAATTTGATGCTGCTAATTCTTAATAGGATTCTTACTGCAAGAAAGATGACCCAAGAGTGGAGGAAAATTGTATCAGGAGTCTGCTACCATGACATTGCCAAGGATTTTTTTTTATGGAGTGGCTCTATAATTATATCACTACAGTTGGTGCAACCCCATTGTTACAGCTTTAACACAAAGATTTTCTTCTTTTCGTTAAGAATGATCGTTTGCTGAAAAGTTATTCTCATCTCTCCATTAAATTTGTTTTGATTTTTAATTTGTGCTACAATGCGTGTTTACTTCAGTGTCAACTGTTCTTCAGATCGCTAGATATTACATTAATGGAATGCAATTAGTTTCGAGATACTAATCCATTTATGTATCGTAAGAATCATATCTGCTCTTTATTCTCACAACTGGTTTGAGTGCACTTATGTTTTTTGTCGGCAACGCAACAGGACTGAACTCCAACCTCAAAGAGTTGCCACATTTAGTGTGATCTACGTTTGCATTACAAAGGCTTGTCTGGGACATTATTATTTGCCTTTCCCATTCCATACTTTAAGTATTCAAAAGACCCCAGGTTCCACACTGGTTTGTACTCAGCTAATTATTACATCATTAGAGATCATTAGAATCCATTAATAAAGGAAATGGCACGGTAGCGTAGCGGTTAGCGTGATGCTATTACAGCGCCAGCGATCGGGTTCGATTCCCGTCGCTGTCTGTAAGGAGTTTGTACGTTCTCCCGTGTCTGTGTGGGTTTCCGCCGGGTGCTCCGGTTTCCTCCCATGTTCTAAAGACGTACGGGTAGGTTAATTTGGGGTTTAAAATGGGCGGCGCGGACTCATTGGGCCGGAAGGGCCTGTTACCATGCTGTAAATTAAATTTAATTTATTTAAAGAAAGTAAACAGACTGATCACATTTGATCAACACTTCCTCAAATGCATGTTTCTATAGCGGATGTCCATACTGGTTAGATCTGAGAATACAGCTGTGATGGTACCTTGAGTAAAATGCTGCCAACACTCACTATTAAGGTTCACGCCTGTTTAACTGCCATTTCAACATAGAGTACCAGAAGTCTCAGATTCCCTAATTACTCCAGCAAGTGGTGAACACTTTTTGAAAAGGGAGGAGTGAAAATGTTTGAATCATAAATTTCACATAAGACATACGGACACCCAAGGTAGTAGACAACAATGTTCCACTTTCTACTGTAATTGATGGCAAAAATGTCACTATTAATTGCCAACACTTTTTCAATTGTGTGTGGTGTCAAGTAACTGAAGGCTAAACTAAACGTGGCCTACAGCTAGAGAAGATGTAAAAGTCTAGATTAATTTAACCAAGCCACACAATTCAAAGTAGAGTTTATTGTCATATGCACAAGTACATGTATGCACAGGTGCAATGAAAAACTTACTTGCAGCAGCATGACAGCCATCACATAAGCAGCATTCACAAGAAAAACATAAATATAAATTAAACAATTTTATAACAAAGAATACAATTAGAACAAAAAAGTCCATTTTAGTGCAAAGTGATCAGAGTGGTCATAGTGTTGTAAATGTCTGCATTTTAAAGATCTACATTTTGTCCTTAAATGAGACAATAATTTAGTTAATAATTTATAATTAAATAGCAAAACATGTTAATTTGGGAAATGGTTAGAGCATGAGGTCTTCAATTTGGTCCTGGGAACATGCAAACTAGTTGCCATGGTTCCATCTTTGGCAGATGAATTTAAAGCACAAAGGCAATTAGTCATTTTCCAATTTAAATATTATTATTAACATATTACATATGTGATCAAAACAATGCAAAATTAAGATATATGCAACAATAATGCAAAATTAAGATATTCACAAAATAATGCAAAATTAAGATTTCTAATACCCTGTTAGGACAGATTGCATTTTAACTAATTATAGTACTTTCTGCAGGCACAGAACGCTGAAACAAAAACCTTATGCAATCTGGCCACGCTATATCTAATGCCTTCTGTAATTGCCTGGTAAGACATTTCGTTTTGAAGACAAAACTGCAGCAGAACCTATAACTAACTTCTCAGTCAGTAGCAATAAATGTGGCCTTCCCATATTCTGTGAATGATTAAAAACTTCATCAGTGGACACCAACTTTCCAACACATATGTAAAGCATGTCAGTGGTTTGACAAGTGTGGTATATTTAGATTATATTACAAGTTGAATAATAATTATCAGTTATTTAGAGCATTACTTGTAGATTACTAAATAAGTTGGCAATGAACTGTAATGACCACCCTTTTCCTTGTACATGATTAGAAACAAGATGAAACAGTACAATTCATCCACCTAAAAGGTTCTGAAGCCATTCCAAGGTTGTTACTTTATCAATTAGTGCTCAACCGAGAAAGGGAAGAAAGTATGTATATATTATTATGAGCAAACACTATTTGAATTATATCCCTGGAACATGATCCCAGTATTTTCTGCACAATATATGGTGCTGGTAGTGTCTGTTGCTAATTCATTGTGAAGTAGAGTACCATTCTTGAGTTACAGTCATTTCAGAGCCAAAATTGGAAATTATTTCCAGAGATATTTTAATTTTAATGTACAAGCACTGAGATAAGCATTGCAGATGAAAGACTTGCATCTACATGACACTTCCTATGACTTGATTTGCCTCAAATATTTGAGAACTAATAAAATACTTTTTAAATGTTGTCACTGTTGCAGGAAATGAGAAGAACTAATTTTACTCAGCAGACTCCCACATAGAATAACGTGATGTTCAGGAGGTTTACTTGCTTGTGCTTGGCCTGGTGTCATGGAGTCTGGTGTCAAGGTTGAAAACTCCCAGATCAGCTCTCCTGCCTCTATACCACTGTGCCATCACCTCAGGTAACTCTATCCTGTTGTTTAGGCAGGACACGCCCAAGGACTGTGGTGGGGGAGTCTGGCACGTTGGCGGAAGGTGATTCTGTAAGGACAATTATATCAGGCTGTTGCTTCTATGATTAAGCAACAGTCCCCACATGTTTGTAAGGAGGACTTTGCAAAGCTGACTGGGCTGGGAATGGCTTTGCATTGTCTGAATTCTGGCCTGCCAGATGGTACCTAATGGGACAGCTTGATGGGCAAATTTAGAGAGCAGTTAAAATTCAACCACATTGGTCGAATCTGGAGTCACATGCAGGTCATACCAAATAAGAATTTCATATTTCTACCCCTAAAGGCAATCAGTTAACATATCATCAGAGAGGTGGGTCTCCCCTGTGGACCTAACATGTTTTAATGGCATTGGAATGGGACTTGAACCTATAACTTTCTGACTCAGATGTGAGTTGGCAGACTGCTGAGCCAAACTGTCACCCAAATGTCATGAAAGAGTACAATATTTTCTTTCAAGTTAATTTTAAAATTAAAATTATTTGGTGAGATTCCAAGATAAATTTCATTGGAAGTTAAATCACTCTGATCCTTACTGTCAACACCTGTACACTTCAAATAGATTACACTGTTCCATTAACTGCACAACATCCATTATCATTTTTTAAATTTTGCTTGAGTGAACTTCAACATTGTGAGTCAGTGAAATCATGAACTGTGTGAAAAATCAGCAATTATATGATAAAGCTGTTAAAAATACCAGCTAATTTAGGTGAGCATAATCAACTTAGCAGAAATCTAGTGAGATAAGCCACTTACTTCACCAAATGTTTTAGCAGAAGTTCAAGCATCTCTTTGTTCTTATCTGGTAGTTTATAAACTAGTGCATGAACAGCACGCACTCTGTAATTCTGGTCATCTGACTCTGTAAAAAAAATTTGATAGATTCAGTGTATTGAATTTTTTTTAACTACTGGTAAATTACATTATATATTGATACGTCAGTTTGTACATGTTTATTTTTTTTGTTTATAGAAGTATGTATTTTTAAATAATTATTATATTTATGACCCAATACACAGCTGGTTTTCCTTCACATCAGCTGGAAAGACAGCTGCAGCAATCTATTACATTAATCATTTCAACATTTGGTGCTTGAGGCATTGAGAGAATTATAAGTTGCTCTACACACCTCATTCCAAACTTAACACAATGAAAAAAACAACTGTTTCATCAATTGCACTTATCATGACGCATCTTTATTTGATATCCTAGTAGGGAACTTAAGTATCAACATTATTAATTAATGAACTAAATATATAAACATCTTCTTTCCTACTTCAGCTGTCTCTTTAAACATGTCTCTCTCCCCAGCATGTTCCATAAAAGTGTTTTTTTTCTCCTTCAAGATCTAAGAATAAGATTACCCATTCAGTTGACCCTGCTGGTTTCTTCTTCCACTTGTCCATGAAGTCAAAACTGTCGCTACTCCCCCATCCCCGCCCCTCCCTGAACTTTGCATCTGTGTCCCTCTCTACTTTATCCCCCTCACTGGCTCATGCCACCTCCAAGCTCACTTGGTCCATAACAACCACAGTCTCCAACCCTCTTATTTCCACTAAACCACAAACCCCAAACTCCCCTTCTTGACCCACATACCAGTTGACAGTGTAACTGGTTCCTTTTCAAGTACTTTCTCATCTTCTCTTTCAAAACTATGGATATCAACCTCTCCTTTAAAATCAGTAAACCTCTCAGTCACTGTTTTTCCTCTGAAGCTTGAAACATTTTGCCACTTCCCATTTAAGTGCCAACTTTAACCCCAACTCCCTGCCTGAACTTTCCTTTCAAGTTTCCACCATCCCCATGGTACCAAAGTGCCCCTTCCAAAGTCACAAATGACATAGTCTGGGACTGTGGCTAAAGTATGGCATTCTTCCCCATCTTCAGCAGCCCGAGTGTGAACATTGTCGAGGTGCTGGTCTGGGTGGTCCTGGACTGCTTAACTATCTAGTAAGGTGTGAATAGAGCTCTACATTTTTACAACCAGGGTAAATGCTTCTACTTTTGATCTTCTAATGAAGGGAAGGTCCTTAATAAAGCACTTGGGTTAGAAAACAGATCCAAGCAACAAGCAACAATATTCTGCAGCTCAGGTGCCTAACTAGCAATAACTCATGTCAGTTTTGCACATGTACTGCAACAGCTTGCCAAGACGCACAGGTAGCTCAGGAGCACAAATCCTCCATACTACAGCTGGGAAATTATCAGAACCCAAGCTATTTTTATATTCGGTGATCTCAGACATTCCTTGATATCATGTGGAGTAAATCAACTTGGTTAAACATGAGCTTCTTTGGTGATGGGAACCATAAGAGAAGGCCAAGGTGTATCATCCACCTTTCACCTAAGCACCTAGTTCCATGCTGGGTTCCACCAATGAGGACAAGGTATTCATTGAACTTTCTCCCTTTAGCGTCCCCCTAAGGCCCATTACATTCAAGGTTGCATGTGCCAGAAATGTACAGCTTTAATTTAATTTGCTCACGTATTTAAGTTGCTGGTTTTGCAGCTCAATTCACCTGTGGAATAATTAGTTTTTCCACAGATGGTACTCTGATATGCCCTCCTACATTTCTCTTGGAACCAGGTTTTATGGTAATGGTATGCCATGTCAAAAGGCAACAGATTGTGGTGGAATAAAGCTCTGTTGTTACTGAAGGCCCACAGCCCCTCGCGGATGTCCACTGATTGCGTGGCTACCTCTTTTCTGAATCCATCTCATTTAGTTCGGTGACAGTCCCAGATCAAATTATAAGACTTCACTTGCCAAGGATAAGATCATAGCCAAATGCATCTGTAAGTGGTACACTTGGTCAAAAATCTTTTACATAGTTCTCTCACCATCTGGCTACTGAGACATTCAAGATCCAGCCAGCTTGGTCAGTGGTGGTGCCAGCAACCACCTCCTGGTAATAGATATTGAAGTCCCTCACCCCGTGCACATTCTGTGCCCTGCAGCTCTCAATGTTTTTTCCCCAAGTGGTGTTCAACATGGACTGGTATAAGTTCATTAGCTGGAGGAGATAGGTGATAATCAGCAGGTTTTCTTGCCTCAGTTTAACTCGATTCCAAAGTTACCTCACGTTCCATTCCCTGCACTCAGCCATGAATGTAGCTTGATCGCTCTTTCTCGGTTATGATGTATGTTCCTGACCTGAACCATTAACTGTGCCTCTTTCTACAGATGCTGTTAGACCTACTGAAATTTGAGCATTTTTTTTATTTCAGATTTTCAGCATCTGTACTTTCTTTTGATTTTCATTTCCCGTAGCTTCATTACAGATGGGTCTGTTCTGCTGATGGGACAGGACTTTATTATGAATGAGGGGTCTAGGATGTTGTTTAAAATATAAGAATCTGTGAAACTAAATAAATCATGCTGTTGTTGCTCAACTCATCTGTGGGATAACTCTCCCAATTTTGGCATGTCACATGTTCATGGTGTGGGTCATCTGTGCTGAATCCAGTGCCTGTTTTTACTTTTCCTTATATTTTGTCACAGCAGGTTGGTATAACTGAATGCCAGCATATTTCAGGCAGTGGTTAGGAGTTAACCACCAAGTTGTGGGTCAGAAGTCATACATTGCCCAGATCAGTTAAGGGGGGGGGGGGGCAACTTTCCTTCCCTGTAAAATCTTAGTGAATGAGATGGGTTTTTTACAACAGTTCCATAATCTCATGCTCACTATTACTGATACCAGTATTTTAAAACTTTAGATAATAATCCAAATTTAAATCCCACAGGTGCTGTAGTGAATCCATCACCAGATCTTTAGTTCAGGCTTTGGATTACTGGGCTGGCAGTGTAACTACAATGCTACCATTCCCATTGTCCTTTATATGTTCAGTTTATTGTTTTGAAAGAATCACTGAAACAAGTGGAACAAATAGCCTGAATTCCATCTAGCAAACAGTATGTAGCTATGATTCAAAAACAAAGCAAAAATTCTGCTGACCATTATAACCACTGGCTTGCAAACCAGCAGAATTACCCAGGAAAGCTTCAACCAAACTACAGAATGTAAATACTCATGTTATTCAATGTTCACCAAGAGGCCATGGTCTAGAAATTATATTGCAAAATACAGCACTTATAAATGGCCAAATTGCTTCCAGGTCCTCCATGCATAGAGCATTCTTATCACACAAAGATGTCTGGAAATGTCCATCAGCTTCCAACAATGTAAAATGTAAATTTGGATGTCCGTTCCTCTACATTCAGCTGTGAATGTGTAACCAGTGAACATGGGTCACCGTGCAAGAGTAAACCTTTTTAATAATCACAAGACCTGCTTCACTGTGAATTAAAGTGGACTGCCCAAGCAGGTCGAATGCCATGGGAGACTGGCACTTATAACCACCTATAGATAGGCCCCATCAGATAATGTACTTATATCATGAAAATTGTCTTCCTTGGGTTTCCTCCTACTGTACCGCTGCCCAATTGATCACAACTTACCCCACAACCCATTAAGAACCCTGACACCATTTCAGCACCTAAATTCACCCCACTTCTGCCTCCCACCATGCCTCAACCTGACCCACAAAGTCCAAATCACTTAATTTTCTGCTCCCAGAGGTCTACTTCCATCATATAGATGACCCTGCAACATGCAGCACATCCACTCAACACCACAGCCTACTTCCTTCACTTGCTCCACAATGGCAAAGTTTTGAAAGAAAGGTTTTTGTTTGGGTTTTCCTTGCAAGACTTGTTCTGTTGCACACGATGCCTTGGGCTTTGTATGCAATAGAATTCAGCAGCTGCAAATCCATGCTCAAAACTACCATTGGCCAATTAAGTGTGCAGGTTTAATGAGCCTTCTCCAGAGAAGCATTTCTACCTTTATCACTGTGCACAAAGGAATATTGAATCTTCATTTATACTTCATAATAACTACTCACTGACAGCAGCAATTAAATCCTTATGCAACTTGTAAGTCATCAATGGCTCTACAAGACACCTAGAACAGAGAGAAAAAAAACCTTATTAGGCTTAAAACAGTTTGACAGTCAACAATATTAAACTTCTTTGCAACATTAAGGCAATTCCCAACTAGTTACACTAGTAGTATACTTGCAGACATCAGGTTTCATGCATCTTATAATTCACCTTGAGTGGCAAAATAATATGGCTGTATGCAAAAATGCAACAAACAGCCTTTGTGGGTTTTTTGTGTAAAAAAGTAATAGGATACCAGCCCAGATTTTATGTTGAGCAATGAGTTGCCCATATTCATCACTGGCCTATGAGACTCTGCTCACCTGTTGCATATTTCTCAAGGCAAGCACTATACCAAACCCATTGTAACCCTAAAGGCCAATCCTTGCACTGTGACAGAATCCGCAAGGCCCAAGGCACTTAACGTTGGGGCAGAGGGTGTTGGCAGAACAGACCCAGGAAAATCCTGAAGCTAAATTTAACCACCAGCTAAATCACACCTCATTGCTTAGCCATAGTGAAGGCTGTTATTACATTGAGACAAGCCATCTATTGCCCCAAAATCTCTGTCCCTGATTCACAATGTTTATTCAGTCCAAGGTACAATCTTCTGCTAAAAGCTGGTTCCTAGCCCTTCAAGCCTGGTTGAGTGCAGAGTGGGGGCTTCTTAATGTCAACAGCCTGCTGCACTCACAGATTAGTTTTGACAGTCAATGAAGTTCCATGGGCAAATGGAAGCTCCTGGCGATGTTATCTTTAAATGTTTCCAACCATATTTCCATGATATAAAAGGGGCTGTTCACCCCATCAAGTCTATGCCAGCTCACAGAGATATCGTCTACTCCACTAATTTTCCCTGCAACTTATTTGCCCCACATTCCCATCCCACCAATACTTGGGGCAATTTATAGTGGCTTTTTAAACTATCAACATTGAGAAGCATTCCAGAAACATTCCCAAACTACTAAAATATGTATTGACATTATTAGACATTAAAAGTAAATTGTAACATCTCCAAAAATACTTAAGTAAAAATTCAGTGTTGATCTCTTTTATCCCCATTTTCCCCTACCTGAGGTAGTTTTTAAGCCCACTTGTAATTGTCTTCATGTCCCACAATTCAGTGTCAAGATCCATATCAGGAGGTGCTTTAGGTGCTTTTGGAAGAACAGTGCATATAGTAGGTTTTAACATCAAGAATGAGTCAACTTTACAAAACATATCAATTACATAAATATCCCATTTTTAGGATTACTAATTTGAAAGGTTTTCTAAACAAATTATATATAGCATCTAAATACTAATAGTGAAAAAAATACTGAACTTTGGGTTAGAAATGCATTTGCACAAGTCTATTTTTGAATGTTATGCGATGGAATTTAAAATACTAAGTACATTTGGTTAGACTATGTGCACACAGTAAGTATGGAAATTGTAGCATATACCCCTGGACATATGAAATAAGCAAAGTCTGCTGAGTATATTTGAATGGTATTAATTGGCATGTAACACATGACTGAAATCACTCTCACAATTATATCAAGCACACATGTTCCAATCAGAGCAGGCCTTTACTGCAGGAGGGAGCAGTACCCAGGGGCTGAATACCTTCCACTGGATTGCTCAGAAAGGGCCTGTCCATATCTGGGCCACTACTGAGGAGCCCTTGTACTAGGTTGCCTTGAAGATTGTTCTTCATGGAGAGAAGTTTCTTTTCTCTTCTTTCTTCTTGAAGCCCCAACTATTATGATCTCTGGTGTCCAAACCTCCAGTGGCCAATTCTGGAGGAATACTGTGTCCATGCCAATACCCCAAAGGAAGGGAGGCGGGGTGGGCACAAGGTGGTGATAGGCAGATGCAAGTAAGAGGTAGTGATAGGCAGGTGCAGGGGAGGAGGAGAGACCCCAACCCGCCTCCCCTCCTTTGTCTACCTATAACTGCTCTGCTTTTCCCTCCTATATATTGGGATTCCTCTTTTCCTATCTTCAGTCCTGAAGAAGGGTCCTGACCTGAAAAATTGACCACCTGCTTTTCTCCATGGATGCTGCCTGGCCTGCTGAGTTCCTCCAGCATCATCGTGTCTTTCATCTAGGTTCCAGCATCTGCAGTCTTTTGTTTCTCTAGTTTAACTCGTGTATTTGTTTGGAAATAGATTGAGCAAACATATGATTAACGCTTATGGGCAGCTTTTCTGAGGCAAGTACTGAGTGCGTTTATGTCTGGGTTACTGAGGTTCTGATTGCCTGCTTGAGGTATTTTTAGAATTCAGTGTACCGTCTTCAATGCTTTCATTCACTTCTTAATCTGCAAAAACTGTACAACTGGCCCACAAAAATACCACCTGAACATCTTGACTCTCTGTCCCTTTCTACACCTTTAAGCAAGCTCAACAAATATTTTACCATGATAAAGGTGCAATATAAATGCAAGTTGTTGTTTCCCCTAGCTAGTGCACCTATGAGGAATGGTTAATATTTATTCAAAAATACTTTCTTTTTACAAAAGTTTCCTTAAAACTTCAAAACCAATGTGAATGACCAAGGTCAAAGTATAAACATCAAAAAGCAAGATGAATCGGTATGCAAAACATAGAGGATGTCTAGATGGAATGCTTAAAAAAAATGAAGAGAAGTAGTAAAATCTGAGGCAGAGGTCAACTGTTTTGTGATCCTGGAAAGGATGCACTAAATCTCAATCCGATTGTCATTGTGAATATCTTTCCTCAGCCTTATCACAAATAACACCATATACGTCCAATGCACTCCCTTCGTCTGGGAATTCTGACAAAGGGTCTTTGACCTGAAACATTAACTCTGTTTCTCTTCCCACAGAATGGCTGGCCTGCCGAGTATTTCTAGCATTTCTATTTTTATTTTAGATTTCCAACATCTGCAATTTTTTTTGATTTTCACTCCCTCCACTGTTTCCCTTCCCATCTTCAAATTATCATGTGTGCAGTTCTCTCGAGGATCCAATGTTATACACTCATCAGTTCTTCACCCACACACTGCTTCTTGGGTGCATCATGAGCAGTATGGAGTCAGGCTCCTCACATCAAAAAAAAACTCATGAAACGTATTAAAGGAAAACCTTCAATGTAGCAGTAATCTATAAGGTCCACGACAGAGTACATTATTCTTGTTAATTTGAATTACTGGAATAACTCTGAAAGAACTATGCTATTTCAATTTTGAAATATTGCTTATTTGAAATGTTAGATTGTTTTTGAGTGCAGAAGATAACTTTGAATTAACAGAAATCGATGTTAATTTCACCACATTCTTGTTATTTAATACATTTTCTAATAATGTTTTTAAATTGTCAAGTTATCACTCAATTTGAAAAATGTGGCCTAATTCATGAGTATGAATATATTTTCCAGCATGTCTCTTTTACATATAATCTTGTGCTTCTGGTTTATACCCTTGAGACATCATTCTTGTCTACTTGATGAACTATTATTGTCCTCAACATCTTCAACGATTATAAAAAGGGTCAGGCAACATGCAGTCCTAGTTAAGTTCTGATAATATGGTCTCTCAAAGTTCTGTTCAGAGAAAGGCTGTCTAGCACTTAAAACACAAAAACAAGGAACTAATAGTGGGTTAATCATAGATTTAATTTGTACAAATTAGTTGTTTAATTATTGAAGAAAAGGTTTTGGAACACATTGGATTCTTAAATTTGGATTAAGAATTTGTTACGTTTAAGAACCTATTTCTTAAATATAATTACTTTGTTATTCATGTATTATTGTAAAACAGACCCTTTGGTGCTTGATCTGGTCCACTGCTCATGGTATTCCTATGTTCACAATTGCTTTTTGTGGCCTTGTGGCCTGATGCCCTGGTTATTCAGAGATGGAGTGGGCTACGAGTAGCCAGACCTGATGGCCTTTTGACAGTGCATTGCTTTTGGAAGTTTTTAAACTGCTTTTAGATGCCACTGATATGCCTGCACCTGACCTCCAGCTCATTCCTGACTTGCAAAGGCATGGAAGTCGAAACAAACTGGCTCACAAGTTGCAGTTAGCTGACAGTTCTCCATGGAACTATCAGCTAAAATTCAACATATTCCAGCCTAATAGCACATCAGATAGATCTTTATTTGGGCAGGTTAAAGAAATTAGTCAATTAACACGGTGAACTTTAGCTTTCCATGAAAGCCATGTCGCTTTAGGAACACAGTGATTCTTCGGTACAGTGAGGATTTACTGCATAGGAGAGGGCTCCATCATCCAATTTCAGGGGTATTAGTAGAGCATTTTCTTTGAAAACATTTTTTTAAAAATTCTGTTGAAAGTTAATTCATTAATTTCTTTACACACATTAGTGACGAATAAGTGTCAGGTCTGAGTTGTAGCCTGGAGCTTCCATGTAAATTACCAACTATGTGTAGCTAAAAGATACTTTTACTTCCACAGCACATTTCAAATTGACACCTCACACAATGTTTGTTTTTTGAGGTACAATGGTTACCATGAAGGTGCAGTTGGTACTTTCTATTAACCTAGATTCTCTAGGTTTTTTCCCAATCTCCCATTGCTCTTTCGTTATATTCTATGATCTCTCATTCATCACTGCAGCATGTTCACCCTTTTGCTGATAAACCTCTATCAGCATCACAACATCTTTTCTATCCTGGGGTTAGTTACTAAACCATCATGTAATTGATTTCCTATGTGATCTGAAATGAGCAGGAATATCCTTTGACTCCGTAAAATATTTCCTTCTTGCCTTCCGAGCCTAACCGTCAGCTCTCATCTCTGTTCTGAGCTTCACTATTGCCTCCGTTTAAATGCAACTCTCACATATCCTTTGTTGAATAAGTTGCCTTGAGGAAGCCTGGGTTTTTGTTTCATGTGGAATCCTCTTATTCACTTTGACAACTCAATTATCTTTCATGGAAAAAGACTTGGATGCAAAATATCGTAGTATGCACAAATAGTAAACAAAGTGAACTTGTTTGTTTGCAAAAACACTCTCACTCCACCTCTGAAGAATCATTACAGTTCAACAGCAAAGAATCCTCTCAGCCTAACGAATATTTGTGGAAATATATAACTCCATTAATGTAACAAAGTCACATTACAGAAAGGTAAAAAGAAAACAGACTGTGACCCACCAATGCAAAGAATAGGAAAGAGGAATAAAAGTTTGATCGCACAGGTTTTCTTAAAAATGAAAACCATGGAGAGGGACGTAAGGAGATTTAAGGGAGGGAAACCCAAAGATGTCATCATACATATGTTAATTTTTTTAAAATCTTGAAGTCAAGATCAATTGTGCGTATTCTTAACACATTTTCCCAGATCACAAACACATGATTACTGCAGGCAGCAAAGAATCTTCAACCATTTCAAATTTAAGGGAGATTTCAAGGGGCCTTCTTCACTATACCTTTCCCAGTACTTGATCATTAAAAATCTGACCAACGACAATTACTTCTGGAATGATTCAGTTTTCTTCACTTGAATCTCAGTGGTATCTTGCATGACAGCCCTCAATTTCACAACTTCTCAAAAAAGGCTTCTAAAATGTCCCCAGTTGCCTTTGATCCCTTAAACACCAATGCCAAATGTAATAACTTTTTATTAACAATAACTGCAGAATACAGCCATAAAATTCGACTAAAATACTACAACTAAATCTCTGATAATCCACTAATTGATTGTTCTGAAATCCTGGTGGTTCAGCAACTGGCTTACCAGGTGATGTTTCCCACACTCCCTTTTAATTACTGTGGTCCTGATTCCATGATCCTTATAAACACTGAGGCCCAGCTTCCAGAACTCCTTACAAGCTCACTCCCACCCACATTTTAAATTCCTCAGAGCCCCATTCTCACTCTCCTTTTAAACCCACTGGGGTCCCCATTGCATTCTTCTTTTTAAACTCTTTAGTGTCTCATTCCAATGTTCCTTTAAGACATACTGGACCTCTGTTTCCCGTTTCCTTCAAACTCACCTTACTCACTGAAAAAAATGTTAAAAAGGAAAATTAAAAGTGGGTCAGGGTACTAATAGGAGTACCCTGAGCCACATTTAATAGCTTGGAAAATCTGCCAAGGTGCCGGATTATCACCATTTTAGTTTCTAAATAAATCCTTTTTAACTAAATACTACTTGCTCTTGCTCTGAGTCCCAAGGTAACAAAAAACTACCTATATATGATCTGAAATTCTAAACTCTGCATACTTTCCATCCAAATATCCTCCAGTAAAAAAATTTTCCATAGCTATATAGAAAGCAGCTATTCATAAACGTGTTCACCATAAACTGGGAAAAGACAGTTTAAGCAGAAGCTTGCCTGATTTCAAATGCCCTTCAACTATAAATACAATTCATTCTTGCTTAAAAAGCAGTAATGCCATTTTGAAAACGACACTAAAACTTTACACAAATCCTAAACAATGTTTGGAAAAAAAAATCAACTTTGATGGCACTGCTTAGCAGCAAATCAACTAATCAAGTTTTATCTACTGAAATCTATTAATGTATTAAAGGTTTTCAGGAATGACAGATCACTAACATATATAAGGATTTGAAGCTGTATTTAAGAGACAAAGATATCACATTTTACACAAGTATAACACATTTATATTCTCAGTTCTATAATGTCCAGTAAACACACCATCTGCTCAATATTATTTTGAAAATTAAAATAACTTCTTACCAAATACTGCATTCATCAGCTTCTGTACTTTGGAATTTACTCCACTCATTCTGTACAATCCCATGGCATTAATACCTAAGAATGTATATATTTTAATATTATGAAATATGGAAAAATGTGAATCAAACAAGCCCTTTCACATAAATTATAAACATCAAATGGCATTATTGTTAATTCCAATTCTAGCTTATAAAAGTGATCAAAAATCATGTACTATTAAGGTTTTTCAGTTTAATTTTTCCAGTTTTGTTTACAGTATTAGGAAGTTAAGATGTTCTCTAGAAGAAATACCATTTTCCAATAGCAGTAAATATTTTAATTGCAGATATTCTGTTTGGGTATGTCTAAGTTAGCCATTACTTTGGAGCCAATGTATTGAGAGTCTAGCAGAAGGTTGAAGAAAATGACGCTCAGAGCCTTGGTGGACATTCATACATCCTTGCTCTCAGGGAGAAGATGAGCTTTACCAGCTCATGGTGAACCTCTAGGAGGTAGTGTTTTATCTCAAGGAACCAGAATGACTGAGCAGCAAACATCAATTCCAGCAATGCTTAAACGGTGCACCAGTTAGTCACAGAGTGACACACTTACTCTAATTACTCAACATCATACAGTTGATGTCATTCTATAAAATAGGGAAACTATATTATGGGTAAATGTACTTGTCATGGGAAGAGATGAAGAATTCCTTGTACATAAAACATACAAAGTTCATCTCTGCACATAAAACACAAAGTTAGCAAGCAGGTACAGTAAGTAAACAGGAAGGCAAATGGAAATCTGGCATTTATTGAAAGGGATGTGAAATATAAAAGTAGGGGAGGCATTGTTGAGACCATAATTGGAATACTGCATATAGCTTTAGTCTTATTTAAGATGATCTTATTGAAACCTAATATTCTGATGAGTTTGACAAGTTTGTTGCACAATGTTTACCTTCCAAGGAGAACCCAGAACTAGGATACCCATTAAAAGCCCATTTCTTTTATCAGAGGACTGTGAATCTTTAGAATTCTCTATTTCAGATCTGTGGAGGCCAAGTCATTGCACATATTCTAGGCTGACTTAAGTGTTCGGTGGGGGGGGGGGGGGGGGGGGGGGGAGGGGGGGAGGTGGGTGGTGGTGGATGAGGTGGGATACCAATATTTATAGGGAAAGATCAGATCAGTCTTGGTTTTCTCCACTGGTGAAGCAGACTTGAAGAACAGTAGGGCTACTCCTGCTCCAATGTCATACCCTTACATAAATCAGCAAAATGAAAAATATTTGCTACGAATACATCTCTTGGGAACACATTCCATTTCAAATTACATTGACATCTCTGATCTCAGAGACTAAACAGGAAAATCAAAAAAAATCATCAACATTTTTACCTGCACCATAATGGTTTAAAATGATTCTCTGATTGATATTCATAAGTTAAAAGATCTGTTATGCACTCTTAGCTCCATAAGTAAAAATCTACTGCTCAAGAATATCTTTGCCTGCTAAACAGACTCTCAAGATATTAATGGCATGTTTTGCAAATCATATTGGTAACACAATATAAAAATTTAAAGTGTGCTCTTTAATTTAAATTCTAACTTTAATCTAAGAGCCAACTTTCTCTCTATTCCATCAAAGCTGCCATGTACTTCAACATGGGTGCTCATTACCATTGCTGAACTCCACTGGAATCTACAGCATCCCTAAATACAGGATCTTCCAGATAACTCCCAAAGAAATTCTGAAGGCCTTCAACCCATGCTGGAGAAGCCCCACATACTGAAGTGATATTCTGACTAACTAAACATTGATGTGCCAAGCTACAATATCAGCATTCTTCTGTTTCACTTGTTAACTGCACCACACCCTACAAGATACATTTATCTTCACTCTGCCAACAAACCCCACAACACCCAATTCTCCAATGGAAGACATTCTCCCCATCCACCCCTATCCTGCAAGAATGATCATCCTCCGCTTATGGTGAGGAGTCTCTTGATTCAGTGCACTTCTCTTTTCCCAATGGATAATGCCATTCTAGGTTACCATCATATTCTTGCTCATTAAAATTCTAGTTAAAGCCATCGAGTTGAGCAGTAAACACCTGAAAAAAATGCAAATCAGCATCTGCCGGGAGATTTCAATTGCAATTTAAGTCTGCCTTAAGCTACATAATCACAACCATCTTCAAACCCTCAACTTGAATCTGCCTCCCTACTACTGGAAAATGTTAGGCTTAACCCTCACCACAAACAAATTCATCTTGCAAACATTACCCCACCATCTTTACAGAAGTTGATATAGTTTCTGAACCTTTCAGCAATCTCTCTCCCCCACCCCTACTAATGGTGAGTTTTGAAAGCTGCTCAACATCCTCCACCTTGTGCTCAGAAACAGAGAGGACTTCACTTTCTTCTTTAATGCAGAAGTCTTGCCTACCAACCAATTCTCCACCTGCCTTCCTCATGTTACACATCTTACCATCACCCTCCTTTTTACCTCTTGCCATCTGTCTCTTGCTGCCTCTTGCATCTTTCCTCTAGACCTCCTACTTCTTGTTCTCCTTCTCCCCTTTCACTCTGACCTGCCTCTTTTCCCTGCCTGGTGTAAACTATCCTACACATGCACTCCCTAACCTGAATATTCCATATGAACTTGATTCCATATGTATAGTATCGTGGTAAGTAGACTTCTAATTGCAATATAATTACCAGTTTAGATGTCATTACATGCAAATGTTAAGAAGCAATAGTCAGTCCCTCACCTCTCATCTCCACAGCTTCAATGCACTTCCTTACAAAATTAAAACCTGCCTCATTAAGGTACACTGTAAAACAAAATTGAGTCTCTTACTTTCACAAGTAATTAAAACAGTGAGTTGTCAAATGCAGGAGAACATAATCAAAATTATCAATGTTATGTTTGCTAGATGCCCATCTTAAATCAGGTTTCAGCAATATTATCAAGTTATTTCAGCATTAGAATTTTTAAACTCTTGCTTATTTATAATTACTGAAATGCCATGTCTGTATGTTTGATGTATGCCACATTTTTATGGAATACAACACTAATTGGTGAATTTGCTAAATATTCAAAAATGCCACTTCATCTTTGATTATCGTGGAAGAGGTTTTAAAAATAATCAAAACACAAATTATGTTTACTACAACTAACATCACCTTGCTGTCAGTCCTACATTAGAAAGCAGTTGACTGAATAAATGATTAAAATATCTTTAATATCAATTCCATAACAAATTTTCAACATCAATAAATCTCAAAATGGTTACAAAGATTTATTGTGGAAATTTCCCCAAGGTTCAGAGACTACTTTTCAATTTAAGTAACATTTAGCTTCTAGAAATCCTATCATAATAGGATAAATGTTCCAAAAGCAGAATTAAATATTGGCTAATCATCCTGACAGAGTTATGGTGGCTTTTTTAGATGATATTCACTGTAGGCTTCATTCACAATATAGTTCTGCATGAAGAAAAAAAAATCATGCCTCAACATCCACCAGAATGTACATAAAATACTACATTTCAAAATGGTTGCAATGTCCAAGTTGGAGAAGACAAGAAAGTCACACCATCCAAGTATAAAGGTTAAATTATAACTGTACATTCTGTGCAATCAAAAATGAATTCACTTGCAACATTTTGTTTGTTGGTCCAAGTGTTCCTCGGTTTATTCAGTACTGAAATAAATTACTAGCATAGCTTTGGGATGCAGGAGGAAATTGGAACAGCTGACAGAAATCCACGACGTTCACAGAGAGAATGTGGCAGATTCCACACAGACAGCACCAGAGGTCAGGTTCAAATCTGGTTCTTGGAGCTGTGAGACTGCAGCACTAACTGCTATTCCACAGTACCATTAATAATTGCTGCTAATTTGAATTCTTGGCTATTTTCTAGCATCCTAGAGAGACCAACCGAGTCAAATGCCATTGCAAATAATTTGTATTCTACAGTTTCAAAATAAGTCACATGATTTTAATATATTATTTGTTAAATGCCTATTGAAACTCTATACTACAGAGTTTGAGAAGTTGATAATGATTCGATAGAACCATAAATCTTTAATAAAAGGGTTTGTGATAAACAGTGAAAGTTGTATCTTTCTGGGAATGGCCATTTATTAATAGAATTCACTTAGTGAATAAAAGACTTCTTACATTCTTCCTTCTTGTTGAGAAGAGGCAGAGTGTATATCTGCAAAAAAAAAAAGTTTTATTAATAATTTGTTAATTTTGATAATTACAGACACAACTAATAATAACCTGTATTAATTTTTCCCAGTGTGATCTAAAAACATAAACATAGGTTTAAACATAACACTGAGGTTGTAATATTATAATATTATTTGCTGTATAATATTCTGAGATTTAAGGGAGTTAACAGAATTTTTGTAGCAAAATACATGGTATAAGGTTACATCGCATTTTTTGTTGTTATATCTTTTACCAAAAAGGAACAAATCAATTTCATTCTGAAGCTGGAATTGTAATAGAAATACTCGAACTACGTTTTCTTCCAGGTGATAAATGAAATGGATTGCCAACTCAGCACCAAAACGTCCACCTTGTCTCATGTACTTCATAAACTGAACAGGAGGTTTAGATGCTCAGCAGTAATTTTGATCAATGAACTGAGCAAGTTAAATCACATAATTATCCTTTAGATTCCATTTGCTAAATTTTCTTGTGCCAATTTAGCTACTTATTACCAGCATTTCCTTACCATTAATAGCTACTGCAGTTCTCTGTCTTGAGGTAAAACGATTTTAAAGTACATGGAACCATTAATTTTTGAATAATTTATTAATTTTGGAACCTTGGGATACATTTTAGTCAGCCAAAAGTGGTAATTTGAATCTCTATGGTCCAGTAGTAACTTAGACACACCATACATGGTTAGTATTTGCATACTGCAGTGCTGTGGCTACGTTTCAACACCTTGAGCAAGTATGTACCACTCCTACAGTCTGTCAAGAGCAGCTGGTAAAAGGCCAACACTATGATGCAAATACAGAACACATATGAAGGAATTAAAAACTATGTTTCAGGAATGGTAAGGTGGTGTCCATTTGACATTGAAGCTTCTTTTTTATTCTATGTGGCATGGAGAACCACAAGGTCAGGGAATAGAGAAACAAATGTTACTGTCTCAAAGGATGACTTCAACATCAGTGAAGGATGCAAGTTTGTAAATCTATTGTTTGCCTTGTCTGCTTCCAAATAAGGACACCAAGGGGCACATTACTGAATACAATGTTCTCCCAAGTAAAATTAAGCAGCATTCTAAACAATGATGGGAAGAGTGTGTTAAGAGGAGATTCAAAATAGGTGTTCTAAATTACAAGTTTGATGAAATAAATAGTAAAAAAAACTATTTGCTGTTGGAAGAGGCAAAAATATAATTAGCTCACTAATTAGAAATTGGGTTAGGAGACCTGATTAAAAAGGTTAGGAGACCCGATTAAAAAATCTGAGCAGGTTGCTAGGGCCTGAAAGGGGATGATTGTTTCCATGTTTTGCAGAGAGTAATAATTATTTCTCTGATGAACTAAAAGCTGCACCTCAAGCTCCTTTGTGTTGCCCTGGGATTGAGGGGTTCTCCCCACATCCCCTCCCAGGATGTTGCTAAAGTTCAAATGGCATCTTTTAAATGAGCCAAGTATGACAAAGCATCTGTCACTTCACATCTCACTCTCCCTGGTACATAGTTGCCCATTAGGAGATGCATCAAGAAGAATTAGATCACCCATGCTCAGATCAGAGATCCAAAATGGATGAGGAGAAAGGTGAAGTCCAGAAAGAGGTAATTATCCTACACCACCTCACCCTAGGCAATCACCACGATCTTCAGGGCAATAATAACACTTTGGAATCAGAACAGACGTGAGGGGTAGGTTTTTTATTGAGAGAGTGGGGGATGCCTGGAATGAGTTGCCTGATAGGGTGGTGGAGGCAAATTCATTGGGAGCTTTTAAGGGGGGCTTGGATGGGCACATGAATGAGAGGAAAATAGAGGGATATGGATATGCTGTAGGTAGGAGGGATTAGCAATGTTGGCACAACATTGTGGGCCGAAGGACCGGTTCTGTGCTGTACTGTTCTATGTTCTATGATATAGTTGCCAGTTCTCTTCCAAAGACAAATAAAATTTGGGCCAAATAATGAATGCAACTGCAGGCCAGTTTGCTGATTAGATACATTATGCAAAGAAAAAAATACCGGTTCCTTTCCATCCATTGCTTCCAACCAAAGTTTTCTATTTGCTTCTGACTGAGCCTGCAGTGTAACAATGCCATGTCTAGAAAAGAAAAAAAAAGTACATAAGGAAAATTAAAATTACTTTAAATATTCTGGAGGAGCTTCACAAGTGTAAATTTGCACTATTTATAGTATATCAAATATCAGTGGCTCTAGAAATGATACGACTAAAATGTAAGCTTTCTTTCCTGTACAGTAAAGATATGCTATCAGCCAACAAACAACTTTCCAAATTGCACCAATGTAAAGGTTTTCACCTCTTAGGGGAAGACATTAATATTCAAGACAATTTCCTTGCTCCTCCTTTGAGGTCCTTGTACAAATCATTTCCACTACTCTTGGACAGCTCCATGGCTTCAAATCTGCAGACTATAAGCTGGAGCATGCTTACTGATCAGAACAGGGCAATAGACAATATAGTTAATTACTTCAAGTCTACAATTGTTTTTTTCATAGCTAAGCACCTTCATTGAACCTGGAGAGAAATAACTCTCAACTCCTCACCCACAACGAACAATGTCCTCTAAGAAATTTCTGCTGCATTCTCCACTTGCACCTCAGAAACCAAACACAAGGAATGTGTAAGCTTCTCCTCCTCCAGATATCAAGGTGCACCCATTCTGCTCCTCTGTCCTTCCCCTATTTGGTCATCCTCAAGCTCCAGCCTTCTGTAGTATCCATCCTCCACTGACTCTCCTCATTCCCTGTTCCTAACCAGTAAATATCTCTTTCTCACTGCCAAGTGCATGAAACAAGTTCTGTTGTCATGATGTCTCTGATCAGGAAATTAAATCAGAGAAAAAAAAACTCAGGAGATAGTACATTTCTGGAGAAGATAAACATCTTTTGATTTTAGCAGTTTTAGCATTATGGAGACACAAATGACTGCAGATGTTAAAATCTGGAGCCAAAAAAAAAGCTGCTGGGGGTACTCAGCAGATCAAGCAGCATCTGAGGGAAATGGAGGATGGCGGGCTGTAGAGCCTGTTTCTGTGCTGCATGATTCTATAACTCTTGGAAGGATGTTAAAAGAAAAATGAGTGCACAGCATAAGTTCACTATATGCTGCCTGCCCTTGTGGGAAGACACATATTCAAGAAATATTTGACAACTTTGAGCTCTTTAGTTACAAAAAAATTGTGAAATGATCTGATAGGAGTATTTAAAATTATGAAGCCTTGGTCAAGGTGAGGAGGTAAAATAAGAGGAATAGTAAAAAAAAATTAAATTAACAAAAGATTTCGGAAAGGGGCAATGGAAGTTTTGTTACTAAGAGGGAATACATTACTGGAACTGGCAGAGACTATTTGAGAATTTAAGAGTAGTTTAGCTGGAATGAAAGCAGAGGTATGAAAAGATATCAGAACAGGATAGTCTCATGGGGTTGGAATTTATGCTCTCATACAAGACAAACACCGACACTGGTTGAATTGAATAGCTGGTTTCCAGGCTGCGATTTATATTCAATGACAATTTCTGTCCAATGACTTCAAGGAAACAGTTTAACAGTATATATTTAACTCACCGTTCTACGACTTCAATATCAAAACAGAAGCGCTTGTCAATCGAGTCAGTCTTCCGTCGAATGCAAAATTTCAGTTTGAAAATTTCTGAAGCTGTGACAAGGCCATTCTATTTAATGAAAGATTAATAAGTCAGACATTCTCATGATAAATGCAACACAATTTCAGACAAGCCATTCTTGACTGGATAAAGGTAAATCAATATTTCACATCTTAATGATCTTTATTTTTTTTTACAAGTTATACCAATCCTATAATCCCACTTCTATTGCAAATACTTAATATAAACACTTGTTACATCAAAAATAAAAGTAGAACTGGACAAGACTACTTTTACTTACATGCATTTATATAGTTTTGTTAACATATTAAAACAATTCATTGCATTTTATTGGATCAGCATCAAAAATGACACCACACCATGACAGGTGATATTATGATAGGTGTTCAAAAGGTGGTCAAAAAGCTTAGTCTTAAGGAGCAACTTGAAGAACGATAAAGGTAGCAAGATGGAGAGGTTTAGGAAGGGGATGCTAGGGCGATTTTGGCCTTGAAGATGTAGGCTTAGAAGATCAGTTCATGGTCAAAAAGAATGCAAAGGTTTTGCACAATGTGGTTCAGCCTCAGACGGTAGCCAGAAAAATGGACAGAGTCGTTAAGTGGAAATAGAGCTCCTGTTGGGAAGCTTCTTCATACTATGTAATCAGCAAAAGTTCTACTCATCCATTAATGGAAGCAAGATAAACATTATGCCCAATCAAAAAGTGGCAGTGAGATGCACCTTTGAATCCTGTGTTTTGGGATGTTGGCATAGAGGGCAAACAAAGAGGGCACCAAAGATAGATCCTTGGGGACAATCAGAAGAGAAGCCTTTGCAGGATACAATGGTTATGACTGGATAGATCTGAACTGAAACAGCCAAGGGGGACCCTACCCAGCTGAGCAATAGAGGAGAACACTGTGGTCAATGAGTGTGGGCAGGTGGAGGAGGATGAGATGGGATGAGTTATTTTTGCTCTGATAAGGGATTATTGAGTTTTTGAATGATGGTGTAGAAGCAGAAACCTGATTAGAGTTATTCATATACGTTGTAAGATGGACATACCTATTACTTCTATAATGCAAAAAAAGTCAACCTTGAGTTGCTTA
This sequence comes from Pristis pectinata, assembly GCF_009764475.1. Classification (NCBI taxonomy): domain Eukaryota; kingdom Metazoa; phylum Chordata; class Chondrichthyes; order Rhinopristiformes; family Pristidae; genus Pristis; species Pristis pectinata. The sequence goes on along the minus strand of NC_067415.1, from coordinate 50,026,925 downwards.
TGTCAAATAAAATGAATTTACCAATTTTCCTCCTGACTTTGGTTCACATAAGGTCATTGAGAATGCTTTTGTTGCTTTGTCATATGTACAGTAGTGTTTTATCCAGGCAAACCCAAGGGGGCCTAAAAAGGAAAGACCTGCTGTCAAATGAGTATAATGGAGCAATACATATAGTGGTATAACCACATCAAGTCACATTTTTAATGTAATGACTGAAGAACCAGGAAAACAGTTAATTATTTCAATTTCATTGAAAATTCATTATCACAATATCACATTGTTTTCAAAGCAGAAATACTGAATCACGAAGATCATTTTATAAGATGCCTCTTCTCTGCCACAACTCAAGCCCAAGACATGCAAGGTGATAAAGCAATGGACAGAATTTTATTCCATTTTAGTTGTAAAACTAAGATAGGGCCCTCGACACTGCCACTACTCATTACTCTTCAGGGTTAATGGTGTATTTATACCAGACAGCAACAAATAATTTCACTCCAAATTGCTTCTTCTTTTATGTAGCATTTAAAAAGACAAGTTATCCAGTCAAATTCTGAACATTTCTACCCTACTGCAAAACAAAAGTTTTAAGGATTAGTCAAAGAAGCTGTTGCTAAATAGACAGGCAACTCTTAATATTAACAAGTCACCTGATCTTAAAGTGATGTGATAAGATCTCTTTATTAGTCACATGTACATCAAAACACACAGTGAAATGCATCTTTTGCGTAGTGTTCTGGGAACAGCCCGCAAGTGTCGCCACGCTTCCGGTGCCAACATAGCACGCCCACAACTTCCTAACCCATACGTCTTTGGTATGTGGGGGGAAACTGGAGCACCTGGAGGAAACCCACGCAGACACGGGGAGAACGTACAAACTACTTACAGACAGTGGCCGAATTTGAACCCAGGTCGCTGGCACTGTAAAGCGTTAAGCTAACCGCTACACTACCACACCTGTGTTCTACACTACCATGCTCTGGATGGTGCTGATATTCCACCCACCTCTCAAATGCATTTATACTGTTCTTTCAACATTTCCACATCCTCATTACTCTTTGGTGAAAGGTGTCTCTTCTGAATTCCTCAATTAATTTCTCTGTGACTATCTTATATTGATGACCTCTGGTTCTGCCTTTCCCCACAAGATGAAACACTCTCTGCATCAAAATATTTTCATAAGGGAAGACCGGCAGCCATGAGCCAAGCATGTAGATTTGGGGTTGGGTATGCAAGCAATTAAATTGGCTGGGAAAGACTTGATGGAGTTGTGGATTGGTCTTCTGGGACGTCTAGGGCTGTGAGGAGACCTCCATTGGAGCCACAGAGGATAACTGGCTCAGGGTCCTAGGCCTTATCAGCTGTTCAGGGCTGAGGGAGATGCTTGGAGGCTAGGTGGATAGGAAGCTGTAGGAGAGGAAGGAATATGGGCTGGATGGAGATGATGTGGGAGGTATGCCCCGAAGTATCAAAGGATTAGAAGATAACTATGTAACATTCCGAAGTCCCAAACCAGCACTGCATTGCTAAACACAGTTGTCCCAGGAGAGTCCTTCAATGACTGTTCCTGGGACAACTTGATCTTAGTTCTCCCATAATGTATCAAAAGATTTGCATGGGGAATGATGTCACCCCAGGATACTGAAACTATGTCAGATACACAAGGGTAAACCATGCTATAAGTGCCCAGTCAGATTCCTGGAGGGAAATGGGCAGGAAATGACTGGTTGATAGAATGTTTCTCCCTAAGTAAACACAAATAAAAGTGTTATGCAATTGAATTTCTAGGCAAAAGAAAAGAAAGAAAACTGAAAGGACTGAGAGACACAAAATATTTAAAAAAAGATAATTGGTTATGTTAAAAGGCAACAAATTGATGAGTGACTTATGATATTTCAAATATATTGACTATATTTTGTATACTTACGCTTCTCCTGGACATAGAGATACCCCTCCATTGTCCACTGTCCAGGTGGTTTGTAATCCTGAGGGGCTGACTTCATCCTCTGCATCAGTCTTTCCACTTCCTGCCTGGTACTTTCAAAATTATTTCTAGTCTTCAGTTGAAGTTAAATCATAAGATTACTTGCAATACTTGCATGGGAATCAAAAGCGCAACCAAGTGAAAATAGTCGCAATAGTGCTCACAGTTATTTATGCACAAATTGAACCATGACTTCTGGAGAACACAATTAAATGGAAACACACACGTGTTCTATCTGAAATGCGCTGCTCATAAGTGTGGAAAAGGTTTCAGTAAAGTTGTCAGATAAAAAGCATGGATTAAACCAATCAGCAAGGACTCTCGTCACTTTTCCCCTAAAGTTCCTGCTAAGTTCTAAAGAGACAACATCACACATTTCTGACTCTCTATACCCTTGCTGTACAAGAGCTAAGCCAAAAATCCATATCCTCAATCTTTTCATTCTCTCAGGACCTTAAAAACTAAAGTTTGTGTTAAGAATTCAGTGGGCATGATAACATGCATTCAAGCTTCACTGCACAGGGCCCAGGCCACTTTGGTGCATTGTCAAGGGGCAGGGTTATTCCACTGTGTATGATATGCATCATGTCATGCATGGTAGAATGTTCTGCTGGCCCTTCAGGTTGCGCACACACAAAATGCCAACCAAAACAAAATCTCTAACTACACTGTGCGTCAAGTTAATGCATCCAGCAATCTCTGCACATAACTGCTTCCAAGGTGACGTAATAAACATGGTGCAACACAACAGATATCCAGCTACCATTTCCTGCTGGAATCTCCAGGCTTCTAAAACTAAACTTAACACCACTGTTTCTTGATTTGCTTCATTTTTATTCAATCACGGCATTGTTGATGTCAACATTTTACCAAGGTTTTTGCAAAAGGAGAAATCTTACATTTTGTAGATTGTACTGCAGCTGCTGTTTGTATGGTGCAAATTCCTGTGCAAGCTCATAACCTTCATGGTAGAATGTGAATAATCCTTGAAGGAATGCCAACAGCTGGAGAAAAGTAAGCAGATTTTCACATTACAAACAATTATAAATAATCTGTTCAGCAATTGTAATTCACAAGATTTGCCCCACCTTGCAAACTATTAACAAACTAAATCCCAGAATTTAAATATAGGGGCTGCTGAATTTATATTATACCAAACAGTTCTTTTTAATATCTGCAGGCAAAAACCTTCTGGAGAATTTACATTTCAAAGCCATTTACAATAGTCCAGACCTATCCACTGGGTCAGAAGGAGCTATAAGTATCAATAAAAGAATTGAGAGACAATTATTTCCACAGTTTTGCAGGATATTAAGCAGATTGTGAAATTATCACTGAATCATTTATTTTGAAAAGCCAAATGTCAGTTTCAGACTCTTCTTCACACCTTCCCATGGACATGACCCCATCGTTGAACATTGGCCACTGCCTCCCAAGCAGTCATTGACCTCATTTTCTTGGGAGATCTTCCTTCCACAGCCTTATAGTCCCTCAACTCCACACAGTCCTCTAATACCATCTCCCCTTCATCCACAGGCAGGACTGACCCATAGACCCATTGTTTTAGCTTTCTCCTGCCCAACATTATTCATTTCTTCCAGACTGTATTCATTCTCCCTTTGTCTATTCACTTCCCACTTATAAATACCACACCTCTGATGACTTCCACCACTTGACAAGTTCCAGTTTTCTGCTTTCAACTGGCTCACCATTGCCATGGATCTCCAATCCCTCTGCATGTCCAAACCACTTCAGGGTGGTCTGAATGCCATTCACATCTTCCTTAGATAGAGACCCAACTGGTTCCCCTCCGCCACCACTCTCCTTCACCAGGCTGAACTTATTCTAGTATTTAAAAACTTTGCTTTAAGCACTATCCATATTCTCCAAGATAGCAGTGTGGTTATGGGAACTTGTATGGGCCCAAGATCTGCATAGAATAGTCCTTGCTTCAGTCCTAAGCTGCATCCCTCTACATCAACTACTTTCTTCTTGCATTCATGGTTATATTGGCTCTGCTTTTTGTACTTGTACAGAATCAAAAAAATTATCACCTTTGCTGTCAATTTCCACTCTGCTCTCATTTTCTCATGATCCATTACTGACTCTTCCCTGTCCTTTCTTGACATCTCCATCTTCATCTTCATCTAAGGTGATAGGTTAGCTACTATTTCCACTGTAAGCCCCGACTCCCACAGCTATCTTAGCTGCACCTCCTCGTATTCTGTTTCCTGTAAAGACACCATTCTTTTCTTCTATTTTCTCTGTTTCTATCAACTCTGATCTGGTGACGACTTTCTACATCAATGCCTTTAAGGTGTCTTCCTGTTTCCTTAATCATGGCTTTCCCCCTACCATAGTTAAACAGGGCTCTCCTCCATTTCCTGCACTTCTGTTCTGACTCTGTTGTCTCCGAGCCAGAACACAGATAGATTTCCCCTCATCTTCAACTACCACCACACCAAACCCGTACCAGCTTTTAATTGATCATCACCATAGCTTCCATCTCCAAACAGGATAGCACTATCAGACACATCTTTCCCACTACTCCCCATTCAGCATTCCAATGGGACCATTCCCTCTGTGACTCCACCTCCATCAACTACTCCCCTTTTCTCAGAACTTTACCATGTAACTGGAGGAGATCAAACACCTGCCCTTTTACCATATTCCTTCCCACCATCCAGGGACCCAAATATTCCTTCCAAGTGAAGCAGCAATTCAATTGCACCTTCCAACTTTCTGTTTTGCAATTGGTGCTAATGACATGATCTCCTCTACAATGGAGAAGCCAAAAGCAGATCTTTTGTAAATTCCATTTAGTCTGTAAAGCTCAGAGTAGCCTGTCACTTTAATTCTACATCCCGCTCTCACTGTGACCTCCCTGTCTTTGGGCTTCTTTGTGACTTCAATGACACTCAAGCCCAAGAAGCAGCATCTCATCTTCTGGTTGGGAATGTTGAAGCCCTTGGGACTTAATACTTAATTTAATATTTTCAGGTAATCACTCAGTTTTCTTTCCACGGATGCGCCTGTAACCTTTTGTTTCAATTTGTTGGTTCTTTTCCTTGTCTCCAACTGTTGATTTTTAAAACAGTTGTTATTTGACAACATTGCCGTATACCCTTTCACAAGCATCCTTTTTGTTCTCTCCACTTCATATCCTCTCTCAATTTAACACACTTATTTTCTCACTATTCCAGCTCTGACAAAGTGTCCTTGACCCAAAATGTGACCTATTGAGTGCTTCCAACATTTGTGGTTTTGTTTTTTTTAAATTATAAAAATATTAAAATGACTCATCATGTGTTAAGTGCATAGTTCAATGCGCCAACTTTAAAATAAAGAACTTTCAGGACATCCCAAAGATATTCACTGCCAATAACTGAAGTGGAGTCACTATTATAATACAGAGCAATGTCCCATAAACACCAATGATGGAGCCAAAAGAATCCTATAACTTTTCTTCATTCTACACACTCACATTCTGCAGTATGAAGTTGTGTCCATTATTTTTACTTGTATAATCAGAAGATATGGGCTTGAGTTCAGGAAAATTTTCCTCTCCCCTCTATTTGAGCCAGTATCTTTTGGCTTTAGAGCTGATGGCTAGGAACCAATTTGCCCGTTTCTCATCAAACTTAAAAGTTTGCATAACAATTCCCAATCTCCGTTCCTATCAAGGAGACAGTCCATGTTCCCTCGAGCCCTCCTAAAGTTAAATGTGAATTTGTTTCCCCTGTTCATTGTACCATTTTGAATACTCAGAAATGTACACGGTTTTCCAGTGATGGCCATAGGTCTCCCTTGTGCATTAACATTGTTGGGTAACTGTGGTACATCAATCAAAACCCTTACATCCATTTCACTTTCCTCATAACTATTGCAAAGTTGTTGTTAAGCTTCAGTGATCTATCCACTTGAACCTTGTGCATATTTGTCCCAAAACTATTTATCTTATAATCGGCTTATTTCCTTGACATAAGCATACTAGCTTCCATTTATCCACATTGTGTAAATTTCCAGTATTCAACCTCCTTTCTCAGTTTTAACTTTGTTAATTAGTTTGTCTGTTCTTTATTTTTTGCAGTCTGTCTCCACCACTGTTTGATACTGTTTGCAAAATTAGAAAGTTGTGATTCTAATTTGAACTGAATTTAGTTACATAAATTAAATCAGAGTAACAATGGCATTGTTCTAATTAGGGATTGGCCTAATTAGGGGCAGTCAACATGGCTTTGTGCAGGGCAGTCCACGCCTTACTAAATTGATTTGAGTTTTCTGAGGAGGTGACGAGGGTGATTGATGAAGATAGAGCAGTGGATGTTGTCCACATGGATTTTAGTATTTTGGCATTTGACAAGGTCCTTGACTTCAGGAAAGGGGGCGGTGCGCACGCTCCCGTTTACATGAGTGGTGCCGAGGTCAAGAGGGTTGAGAGCTTGAAACTAGGAGCAAACATTACCTATAGCCTGTCCTGGTCCAACCACATAGAAACCATGGCCAAGAAAATGCACCAGCACCTCTACTTCCTCAGGAGGCAAAAGACATTTGGCAAATTTGACCCTCACCACTTTTTATAGATGCACCATAGAAAGCATCCTATCTGGCTGCATCAGGCCTTGGTATGGCAACTGCTCTGCCCGTGACTGCAAGAAACTGCAGAGAACTGTGGACACAACTCAGCACATCATGGAAACCAGCCTCCCCTCCATGGTCTACACTTCTCTAGCCTTGGTAAAACAGCCAACATAATTAAAGACCCCACCCACCCCGGACATTCTCTCTTCCCCCCCACCCCACCCCCATTGGGCAGAAGATACAAAAGCCTGAAAGCACGTACCACCAGGCTCAAGGACAGCTTCTATCCCACAGTTATAAGACCATTGAACGGACCTCTTGTACAATAAGATGGACTCTTGACCTCGCAATCTACCTCATCACGGCCTTGCACCTTATTGTCTGCCTGCACTGCACTTTCTCTGTAACTGTAACACTTTATTCTGCATTCTGTTATTGGTTTTCCCTTCTACTACCTTGATGTGCTGATGTGATTAAATGATCTATATGGATGGCATGCAAAAGTTTTTCCACTGTAACTCAGTACATGTGACAATAATAAACCAATTTCCAATTTCCCTCATGGTAGGCTCATCCAGAAGATTACGATGCATAGGATCTATGGTGACTTAGCCAACTGGATTCAGAATTGGCTTGCCCATTGAAGACAGAGGGTAGTGGTGGAAGGGTGTTAGTTTGGCTGGAAGTCTGTGACTAGTGGCGTTCCGCAAAGATCAGTACTGCGACCTCTGCTGCTTGTTGATATACATAAATGACTTAGATGAAAGCATGGATGGATGGGTTAGTAAGTTTGCTGATAGCAAAAGATTGGTTGCCTTGTGGATTGGTAGAAGGTTGCCAAAGGATACAGCGGGATATAGATCAGTTGCAGATATGGGAGGAGGAATGGCAGATGGAGTTTAATCCAGCGAAGTGTGAGGTATTGCACTTTGGGAGATCAAATGCAAAGGGAAAGTACACAGTTAATGGCAGGACCCTTAACAGCATTGATGTACAGAGGGATCTTGAGTTCCAAGTCCATAGCTCTCTGAAAGTGACTGCACAAGTTGATAGGGTGGTAAAGGCAGTATATGGCTTGCTTGACTTTATTAGTTGAGGCATTGAGTCCAAAAGTCAGACAGTTATGTTACAGCATTAAAAATTCTGGTTAGGCTGCATCTGGAGTATTGAATTCAATTCTGGTCGCCCCATTAGAAGAAGGATATGGAGGCTTTGGAGAGGGTGCAGAAGAGGTTTACCAGGATGCTGCCTGGATTAGAGGGCATGTGCTATAAGGAGAGGTTGGACAAACTAGGGTTGTTTTCTCTGGAGCGGCAGAGGCTGAGGGGAGACCTGATAGAAGTTTATAAAATGAGAGGCATTGATAGAGTGGACAGCCAGTGTCTTTATCTCCAGGGTTGAAATGTCCACTATCAAAGGGCATGCACTTAAGGTGAGAGGGGGAACCTCATAGGAGAAATGTGGGGCAAGTTTTTGTTTTTACACAGAGATTAGTGGGTGCCTGGAATGTGCTGCCAGGAGTGGTTTTAGTGCAGGCAAATATGATAGAGGCACTTAAGAGGCTCTTAGATAGGCACATGAATGTGCAGAGAATGGAGGAATATGGACCATGTGCAGGCAGAAGGCATTAGGTGTCATAAGCTTAATTAGTTCGGCACAAAATCATGTGCTGTATTTTTCTATGTTCTATGTTTTATTGTTCGTTATAATGCATCCTGGCAACTCCGCAGTTCACAAGTTGCACTTCACCAAGATACTCCAGCATTGAGTTAGTAGTACATTTTAGTTTTTGATATCTAAAGCCAGCTTTAAAAAAAGAAAGAAAATAAAAATGCTGTGCATTTCATAACATCTCAAAGTACCCTCTTTACCTTCTATCTTACTTTTGAAAATATTCACAATTTCCCACAAAAAGCAATTTTGATACATTAATTATTCAATCTGGTAATCAGTTCTTGATAACCTCACTTGAGGGAAAATTGCTGTGTATTTTCCTTGTTCCTGCTTTGGGTTATATTATATGCACATGAAATTGTTTAAAAAAAGGCTTTACTTATATTTCTCATCTAGAAGTTTGGAACTCAGTGATGCAGTTCTCCCTTAGTAATCTCTAAAGTAGCCAAATAAACTGTGTATTCAAAGTCCTAAAATGGGACTGAATGTGTAACTTTCATATGTTGACAACTAAGTTAAATACAAATGCAAATTTTGAAAAAAAAAATCAGTCAGATATTTAGTCGTAGATTGATGGTGAACATGAAATTTCAGAATTCATTGAGATGGACAGGCAGTAATTATGAAGCTTTGTCCGAGTTCCACTTCTGAGGTTACTATGAAAAGAAAATTAATTGAACCACAACTATAAACATTTTCCTAATAAGAATTTCAGTTGTCATTTCAAGATGCATCTACGGTTGTCTTGAAGTACTACTGAAAGTAAATAAATGCCAAAATAAAGTACTATAATACACTGGAGGGCAGTATAGACCAACACTCTACAGGCAAAATCTGTTTTGACACATTCTCCCATTCAGATAGAATCAACACCTTGCTTTAAATACTCAGTTCATTACAAGAAAATGTAGTACTTAAATATAGTTTGAATAAGTAAAAGCGTACACATCACATAAACTCAGAAGTTTGTCTAAAATTTTTTTTGATTCAAAATTATCTATCACACAGATTAAGACTGAGCTGACATGCAAGGTCTGTGGGTGGTGGTTCCAGTATCCAGCCACTCACAGGCCTGGATTTAATTAGTACTGTGAGATCGGAAGGAGCTGAGTACAAGATGTCCGTGCATCTACGACTCTGCTCCATCATTCAACTCCTCCTAATTGTACTGGATCCCTCTGCATCACACTGGGGAATTTGCTTCTATGAACCACTGCCAGCCAGATCTACCCATTAAGGACAGTTCAGTTGCATATTCTAGTTTATTATTTATTTATTGTTTTAATGAACAATTAAAAATATGAATGTTTAAATAATGTAAATAGTTCAATCATTTTTAAATGCATCTATATATCAGAGATATCTACTAAATTTTACAAACTCTCACAGACTTTAACAGGACACAGTTTTACACATCTGCCAAGGCCTGTCAGGGCATTCTAGGGAAGGGATCCAGGGCCTGGTCACTACAGAGGCCTTGCTGCCCTATTCTGGGATCGGGAGGCCCAGGACAATTGACCCATGTATCCAGGCCAAGAAGCGTGGGAGTGAGACTGGTCAGTAATCTGAATTATATGTTGCATTTTACAAATCTAAATCTTGAACAGGTGAAAGAGTCCAGAGATACAAGTTATTACATTAAATCTGCCAATCTTCCATGGCATGTTTGCTGTAAGTTAGAGGATGTTATGGTTGGGAATAAACAACATTAGGACATACGTTCTCTTAACCCTGCTCTGGTACTCAGTTAAGTCCCCATTGATTTAAATTTCTACCATAAACCTCAATACCCATACCGTTCAAGTATTGAGAGCTCCAATTACCTTTACATTAACAAACCCAGAAAAAAAATTGCTTTACTACCTTTTAATGCATTAAAAGAACATTGGTGGGTCACCCTAGCACCATTTGTGGAAGTCAAATAAAGACTGAAATCTTCAATTACATGATTCACAGAACAACACTGTCAGGCTTCCCTGTGTAACACTGCACCATCATTTTAGCACAGCTTATCTATTGCAAATACTTCAGCTGCCAGCATTTACCCTTACAGTTTCACTCACACCTCCAGAACTAGGCAAGCCCATTCAGTCCCTTGACCCTACACTGTCATTCAGCAAGAGCATGGCTGGTCCTATTTTCCTACCCTACCCTGATAACTGTTGATATTTTCATTTAATAAAAATATATCTCAGCTTGAAGTATATTTGAAGATTCAACCTTCATGGACTTCTAGGGCAAGGAATTCCTCATCTCAATCTTAAATGTGTGCCCCCTTATTCTTAGATTATATTCTCTGGTCCTAGACTTTCCCATGAAGGGAAATGTTCTCCTAGCATTTACCCTGTCAAACCCTTTAGTCTTAAATGTTTCAACATGATTACTTCTTCTAAATTTAAGTAGAGACCAACATGTTCAACCTTTCTTCATTAGACAATTCCTCCACATCCCACCATCATTCCAGTGAACCTTCTCTGATCTGCTGCCAATGAGATATAATTCTTTTAATAGGGGGGCCAAAACTGTATTCTAAATGCGTCCTCACTAGTGCCTTGTACAGTTGCAACAAAACTTCCCCACTTTTTTTTTAAACACACCAGCTCCCTTGAAATAAAAACCCACCATTTCATCATCTTCCAGATTACCTACTGCACCCGTTTGCCAGCTGATTGTGTTTCATGCAGCTGGACCCCTAAATCCTCTTGTACTCCAACTTTCTGCAGTCTTTCTCCATTTAAATAATAACCTGCTTCATCATTCTTCCTTCCAAAGTGAACAACTTCACAATTTCCTATATTCTAACTCTATTTGCCAACTCTTGGCCCATTCACAACCTACCATCCTCCGCACAGCTTGTTTTCCCACCCACATTAGTTCATCTGGAAATTTGACTGCAGTGCATTTGGTTCCTTTCTCCAAATCACTAATATATTGTAAACAGCTGCAGTCTCAGCACTGATCCCTGCAGTACCCAACTGGTTACAGGTCACCAAGTTCATAGCGAGTTTTTTTACATTGACTCAGTGAACAGACTGAACTGAAAGAGGACTTCAGTACAAAATTAAAAGTCCCCACAATAAACAATCACTGCAAATGGAAATAAAAAAATCTCTTGGCAACCTTATTTAAAAGTCTCAGCGGCTTACAACCAGCTAAACCTTAAGTGTAAGCTTCTTCACTATTTTATATTTGTAGAAATGTATGAAATGTGTCCAGTTACACTGCGTAACACATTAATTAGTCCAATATGAAAACAATGTTGAATTATGTTTTTCCAGATTAAAAATGGTGAATTAAAAATCTGTTTATAGAGATAATTTTTTTTCAGAAGTACATCTTGCATTGGAAAATCAATTAATCAACACAGCAAAGCACAATGATAATCAGCTGCAACATCAGGAATTTCTCCAATGCTTAATCAGGAACCAGACAGACTGGTTACCACTGAATCCACCATTCATAAATACTCAATGGTAGGAAAAAACAGGAGCAGATAACTAAGTTGGTGAGAAGAATTAGTCTAACAAACTCTTTCTTCATTGATGATCAATTCATTAAACATAGTGTATCCTCAATCCACCTATTCATGCAGAACTACTTAAACAACTAACTGGAGTATGTTCCTTTAGTTGCTGGCTCCTTGCTAAAAGGTTCATCGATGAAAGTAAAGTAATTCTATTTTATAAATTCTCAGTGGTAACCAGAGGAAATTGTATTCTGGTATTTCCAACTACTTTGGACCTGAAAAGGAAGAAAAGTTAGTAAATTACACATGCATTTCTAAACATGTACGAGGTCTGTTTACATCACAACTGTGTGATTATTTAAGACTTCAGGGAGAACCATTTAGATACAAAGGTGGGAAGATGTGCCTGGAAGCTGTGGAAGTGGGTGAGGTTCTCAATGAATACTTCTCTTCAGTATTCACCAAGGAGAGGGGTCTTGAAGACACTGAGGACAGTGTTGGTAAGGTTAATGTTCTAGAGCATGTAGATATCAAGAGAGACGATGTGTTGGAGCTGTTAGAAAATATTAGGACAGATAAGTCCCCGGGGCCTGACGGAATATTCCCCAGGCTGCTTCACGAGGTGAGGGAGGAGATTGCTGAACCATTGGCTAGGATCTTTGAGTCCTCATTGTCCATGGGAATGGTACCAGAGGACTGGAGGGTGGCAAATGTTGTCCCCTTATTCAAAAAAGGTAGTAGGGATAGTCCAGGAAATTACAGACCAGTGAGCCTTACATCTGTGGTGGGCTAACTGCTAGAAAGGATCCTAAGAGATAGGATCTATGATCATTTAGAGAACCATGGACTGAATAGGGACAGCCAGCATGGCTTTGTGAAGGGAAGATCTTGCCTCACAAGCCTGATAGGGTTCTTTGAGGAGGTGACCAGGAAGATTGATGAGGGTAGTGCAGTAGATGTGGCCTACATGGATTTTAGTAAGGCATTTAACAAGGTTCCACATGGTAGGCTTATTCAGAAGGTCAGAGGGCAAGGGATCCAGGGAGGCTTGGCCATGTGGATTCAGAATTGGCTTGCCTGTAGAAAGCAGAGGGTAGTGGTGGAGGGAGTGTATTCAGATTGGAGGGCTGTGACTAGTGGTGTCCCACAAGGATCGGTCCTGGGACCTCTACTTTTCATGATATTTATTAATGACTTGGATGAGGGTGTGGAAGGGTGGGTTAGCAAGTTTGCAGATTACACAAAGGTCGGTGGTGTTGTGGATAGTGTGGAGGGCTGTCGAAGCTTACAGAGGGATATTGATAGGATGCAGAGCTGGGCTGACAAGTGGCGGATGGAGTTCAATCTGGAGAAGTGTGAGGTGGTGCACTTTGGAAGGACAATCTCCAAGGCGGAGTACAAGGTTAATGGCAGGATTCTGGGGAGTGTGGAGGAGCAGAGGGATCTGGGGGTTCATATCCACAGATCACTGAAAGTTGCCTCACAGGTGGATAGGGTAGCTAAGAAAGCTTATGGGATATTAGCTTTCATAAGTTGTGGGATCGCGTTTAAGAGCCGCGAGGTAATGATGCAGCTCTACGAAACTCTGGTTAGACCACACTTGGAGTACTGTGTCCAGTTCTGGTCGCTTCATTATAGGAAGGATGTGGAAGCGTTGGAAAGGGTGCAGAGGAGATTTACCAGCATGCTGCCTGGATTGGAGAGTATAGCTTTACTCTTTAGAGAGGAGGAGGATGAGGGTAGACATGATAGAGGTATACAAAATATTAAGAGGAATAAATAGAGTGGACAGCCAACGCCTCTTTCCGAGGGCACCACCAATGCTCAATACAAGAGGGCATGGCTTTAAGGTAATGGGTGGGAAGTTTAAGGGAGATATCAGAGGGAGGTTTTTCACCCAGCGAGTGATTGGTGCATGGAATGTGCTGCCTGGGGTGGTGGTGGAGGCTGATAAGTTGGTCAAGTTCAAGAGACTCTTAGATAAGCATGTGGAGGAATTTAAAATAAGGCAATAAGTGGAAGGAAGGGGTTAGTTAGTCTTAGGCATGGTTTGAAGGTCGCCACAACATGGTGGGCCGAAGGGCATGTATTGTGCTGTATTGTTCTATGGTTCTATGGAATTGGAATATTATTGTCACTTGTACTGAGCTATAGTGAAAAACTTGTCTTGCATACTGTTCATACAGATCATTTCATTACACAGTGCATTGAGACAGTACAAGGTAAAACAATACAGTATGCAGAGTAAAGTGTCAGAGCTACAGAGAAAGTGCAGTGCCAGTAGACAATAAGGTGCAAGGTCATAAAGAGGTAAATTGTGAGGTTAAGAGTCCATCTTATCATACAAGGGAACTGTTCAATAGCCTTATAACAGTGGGATAGAAACTGTCCTTGAGTCTGGTGGTACATGCTTTCAGGCTTTTGTATCTTCTGCCTGATGGGAGAGGGGAAAAGAGAGAATTTCCCAGGTGGGTGGGGTCTTTGATTATGCTGGCTGCTTTACCAAGGTAGCAAGAAGCATAGAAGTCCATGGAGGGGAGGCTGGTTTCCATGGTGTGCTGAGCTATGTCCACAATTCTCTGCAGTTTCTTGTAGTCCTGGCAGGGCAGTTGCCAAACCAAGCAGTGTTGCATCCAGAAAGGGTGCTTTCTATGGTGCATAGATAAAAGTTGGAGAGTGTCTAGGGGAACATGCCAAATTTCTTTAGCCTCCTGAGGAAGTAGAGGTGTTGGTGAACTTGCATGGCCATGGCTTCAATGTGGTTGGACCAGTGCAGGCTATTGGTGATGTTCACTCCTGGGAACTTGAAGTTTTTAATCCTCTCGACCTCAGCACCACTGATGTAGACAGGTGTATGTACACCACCCTCCCTCCTGAAGTTAATGACCAACTCTTTTGTTTTACTGACATTGAGGGAAAGGTTGTTGTCATGATACCATGTCACTAAGCTCTCTATCTCCTTCCTGTACTCCGACTCATCATTATTTGAGATTCGGCCCACTGCGGTGGTGTCATCTGCAAACTTGTAGATGGCATTAGAGCAGAATCTGGCCACGCAGTCATGCGTGTATAGGGAGTAGAGTAGAGGGCTGAGGACGCAGCCTTGTGGGGCACCAGTGTTGAGAATGATCATGCTGGAGGTGTTGCTGCCTATCCTCACTGATTGCGGTCTGTTGGTCAGAAAGTCAAGGATCCAGTTGCAGAGGGAGGTGTTGAGTCCCAGGTCTCAGAGTTTGGTGATGAGTTTGCTTGGATTTATAGTATTGAAGGTGGAGCAGTAGTCAATAAACAATAGTCTAACATAGGTGTGTTTACTGCCTAGATACTCCAGAAATGAATTTAGAGCCAGGGAGATGGCCTCCACTATAGAATACCAATACAGATTTGGGAACTGTTTCCCTTTTTATTTATTCTTTGTGCAGATATTTATTTTTAACAAGAGTGAAGATGACTTACACATTTGCTACAAGGTATGTCAGTGCAGGGCACTGGGAAATCATTCTATTATAACACTTAAAGCTCTATCCATCATCCCAAGTATAGAAACGTTTGTCATCTTGAAGTAATTGATATCCATGTTATTTTTAGCTCAGTAATTGAGCAGTAAGTGGGAAAGAATTCTGTGTGAACTATCCTGACCTCACCTTAGGTAATTTATGAATGCTGGGGGCATGGAGTACATGGGTGAAGTATTACCAGCATCATCAATCGAGTTGGATGGTTGGCAACTGTTAATTGGGAAAAGCTCAACTGTGTGCCTGAGGCAACTGAAGGAGTTAGATGGGGTTAGGTCAGGAGTGGAATCCAACACTTCAGACTGGCATTGGGGCCAAAGACAGCAGGACCAGTTTCATGTCATGGAATGTACATTAACCATAGATACAGGCTTTGAACTTCTTTGGTCCTGGGAAAGGCACATTAAATGCGCACTAATGGCCCTGCAAAACACCATATTCAAAAGAAATAGGCCTTGCTTGGATTTGGATTGTTGGACTGGGTCACAACACAAACAAAACAAAAATCAAGACCTTGTGGTCTGGGTAAAGCTAAAGGGTGAAGTGCGAATGGAAGGTTAAGAAGAGGGGGTGTTTGTAATCAAGACCACAAAGGTCAGGGCAGGACATCTCAGAGTAAGTGCAATTTGTTGTTCATTTAATGGTTAGTCCAGATTTTATAATTAAAACCACTAATTCCAATTAGAATTGCTGGATTTTTATCTACATAACTGGGCAAAAGTTTGAGACTCCTGAGGGAAGGCAAATGTCCTGAACTGGTCAACAATTCTGGGACAACTTTGCTCTCCTGTTTAACTCTCCATGGAGTCCACTGGGAGTTTGCAAACTGTAGCAGTAGTTAGGTTGGAAAACTTGCCTGATAAAACTATGGATCCAATAGGCCCATTGATTTGAAAGGGAAGATACTGCAGTGGACAGAAGCACAAGGCGATTCACCTTTTTAAATGAATTTAATTTATGTACTTTGAGGGTGGACCATATCAGGTTTGCTCAGAAACAGGCTGCACTGGGTCTCACTGGTCAGCTGGCTTCCTAGTAGAAGACTGTGCTTGGGTATCCATTCCAAGCAAACAAGGACAAGCGAGCAACAAGACACATGAAAATCCAGGCCAATTCATTTGAGCCAATCAATCATTTACCTGTATCACGAGAATTTTCATGTGTGACCTTCTGAAGGTGGTCAGAACTATGGATGTCTGACCATGGCTGTCCCTCAGTTACTAATGCCTGACTTATGGACACCCCTACATGTGAACGAGCTCCCATAATATTATTAAATTCAAAAGTCCGACGTACATACGTTCGTTCCTACAAACAACAGAATTAGTTTCCGTTCTCTCTCTCTCCACTTTTAGTAATTATCCTTTCTTATCAGCCTTTTGTGCTTTTGATGCCATTACAATACAATGGAGGTACGGTTACCATGTCAAGTGATTTTTGTATATTTTCTGACTCATGGACAACATCGATTTATGGACATCTGTAAAAATGGAACCTGTTTGTTCCCAATGAGCAGTCTGTACTCTTCAGATACAGACTGGAACCAAGGCTTTAAAGGTTAAATTTCCAAGGCTTTTCTCCTGGCAAGGGATTCAACCTAATTAAAGCACAGATGGAAAAAGCACTTGATGTACTAAACTGAACCTAAAGTAAAGAAACCTACTTTCTCCATTTGGCTTGTGAAACAGAATACATACGTCTTCATGTGATAAACATGATCTTTGAGGAAAGTTCAAATTGAACTTGACAAGCAGGGATTCACACTTCTCCACTGTTTTTTTATGTGAAATATTAATATGGATATTCTGTTTAAGTTTTAATATTGTTATATTTAATTAGTATTATATATAATAAAATAAATGCATGATCCTTTTATTCTTTTAAAAGCATTTTAAGTAATTGAATTGCAAATACTTAAAATTCCACAGCAAAAACAGCTCCTAACAGTTGAAAGCATAAAAAGAAATGCTGGAATATCATTTGGCAAAAAAAACTGCCATGTCAAGATGTTCTCTAGTAGGGAAATTATGAAGCATCAACTTACAGGTTCAACAAATTCAAACTTCTTTTTCTCCTGTACTTCTTGAACTTTGAACACATATTCCAATGAAGCTTCATAAAAATTCTGTCGTTCCTTGTCAATTTGTGTGTCAGCCTGCGAAATGAAAGAATTTGCATTTTGTTCATAATGCCAGTTTGATTTAACTTAAAAACTCATCATAGAAAATAAGGAATCATGGAATTGTCATCTCACAAGAAGAGACCATGCATTCTAGCTAGTCCAATCCAGCTCCCATCAATCCCATTGCCCTGCTCTTTCGACAAAGCCCTGAAAGTTATTTTCCCTTGGGTGCCTGTCCAATTCCCTCTTAAAACTCCTGATTGATTGTTTCCAAGAAGTGACTTCCAGATCATAACTATCCTCTGCATAAAAAAAGTTTTACATATTTCCCTTGTGACTTTTTTAACTATCTGCTATTGGAAACATTCTCCTTGCATTTAACCTAGCTAAACCTATCATGACTATGCACACCTCTCAAGCTTCTTTTTGCCAAGCAGCTATTCCTGTATAGCTTTTCAGATAGAATATCCAATCCCTGGGGACAATCTGGTAAAATGACGTAATTATTTTCGATACTCTTTCAAACAACTTAAAGAGTGAGGTGATGAGAATTAAACTCAATGCTCCATCGGAGGCCTGACCACTTCTTTTTTAAAAAATCAGCTAAGCATCCCCTGCCTTATACTCTATCCCACAAGCTTCATTAACCACTCTTTCAACATGTTCTGCTACTTTAAAAGACTTATAGAAATGAATATGAAAATCAAAAGAAAAACTGCGGATACTGGAAATCTGAAATTTAAAAAAAACACTGGAAATACTCAGCAGGTCAGGCAGCATCTGCGGGAAGAGAGACAGAGTTAATGTTTCAGGTTGAAAACCCCAAGCACAGCTTGTTGGTTTTTTTTAAACTCTCTTTTTTCCCCTCTGTAAGTGGAGGACATGCTCAGTCTGAGCTGCCAGGCATGTCTTCCTGCTCTGCACTTGGTGTGCCTACGTTCTTTTGTCAATGTTCTTTTGTCTACATTCTCTCTCTCTCTCTCTCTCTCTCTCTCTCTCTAACTACTCCCATTCACTCACTGGCCAGATGACCTTGTTTACAGTTTATCCCCATGGTGACCCTGGTTTCACCCTAACAGTTACATTTCCGCCTCCCCCAACTTCATTTATCTCCTTCCCAGTTCTGACAAAGTGTCTCTGACCTGAAACGTTAACTCTGCTTCTCTTCCCACAGATGTGGCCTGACCTGCTGAGAGTTTCCAGCATTTTCTGTTTTAATTTTATTACGAGCGTGTACAACCAGGCCCCACGATTCATTCAGAACACACCATTTAGTCTACATTATTGTCCCAATGCAATGGAAATCACCTACCGTATCTGTGGAAGATATGGCAAAGGGCATTCATCCTCAAATTGTGGAAATAAAGATTTTTCAAATACATGGTTTCCTTAATCAAAAACTTGTGCTTAAACTACAGGATGAACTCATAATCCGAGGGCAGGAAAGAATTATTCCATTAACATCATAAGGCCCCCTTACAGTTAACTATATTAAGGAAATTTTAAATCCTTTAATAAATATTTGTATTTCAATACACTTGGATTTATACAAAAAATATTCCTTATAAAGACAAGGAACTTGTTACCTCTTGTAAATGTGCTTCTTTTTTCCTTGACGATAAATTCAAATGTTTCTCCAATATAGAGTAGTATTTCTCACTTTCTTTATCAAACTTCTTCTTTCCTTCCTAAAAGCATATATTTTTTTTTGAGCAAGTACTCAATAGCTTTTGAAACAATGAGACATACATACTTGATTGGTGTATTACTTTTAATTTGTTAATTTAACAATTTTAATATTTGACTGAAAAAAGTGAATACCAATTTATAAGCAGAATAGAAACAAAATAATAGTAATAATATATTAAACCAGTTTATTTGAAGATACCAAAATTAATCAATGATAATGCAATATTTTACCAAACTGAATAATACTAACTCACTGCAGGATGCTTATACTTAGAATATGTAGATCCTTAAAGCATTGCTAATCAATGTTTGCAATGAAATATCAATTTCAACTTCCATTAACTGAACAACACCACAAACTTCGTTTCTTAAATCAAACATACTTCCAAATATTGGTAACCAATATGAAATAAAGGCAAATTAATATAAACAAAAGTTGTCCCTCAAGGTAGATAGGTCCGCTGGTCCTGATGAGATGCATCCCATGGTACTGAAAGAAATGGCAGAAGTTATCGTAGAGGCGTTTGTGATAATTTACCAAAATTCTCTGGACTCTGGGCAGATCCCAGCAGATTTAAAGACAGTGAATGTCACACCACTGCTTTAAGAAGGATGTAGGCAAAAGGCAGGAAACTACAGACCAATTAGTTTAACGTCTGTAGTCAGGAAAATGCTTGAAGCTATCATTAAGGCAGAAATAGCGAGCCATCTGGATAGAAGCTGTTCCATCAGGCAGACACAGCATGGATTCAGGAAGGGGAGGTCCTGTTTGGCAAATTTACTGGAGTTCTTTGAGGATATAATGAACACAGTGGATAGAGGAGAACAGGTGGACGTTGTATACTTGGATTTCCAGAAGGTGTTCGATAAGTTGCTGCATTAAAGCCTTATCTATAAGATAAGGATGCAAGGAGTTGGGGGTAAGGTATGGGGGTAAGGTATTAGCATGGATAAAACATTGGTTAACTAATAGAAGGCAGAGAGTTGGGATAAATGGGTGTTTCTCTGGTTGGCAATCAGTGGTGAGTGGGGTGCCGCAGGGGTTGGTGCTGGGCCCACAGCTGTTCACGATATACATTAACGATTTGGAAGAGGGGACCAAATGTAGTGAATCGAAGTTTGCTGATGACACTAAATTGAGTGGAAAAGCAAATTGTGCAGAGGATGAGGAGAGTCAACACAGAGATATAGATAGGTTAAGTGAGTGGGCAAGAGTCTGGCAGATGGAGTACAATGTTGGTAAATGCGAGGTCATCCACTTTGGAAGGAAAAATTGAAGATCAGATTATTATTTAAATGGTGAAAGATTGCAGCATGCTGTTGTGCAGAGGGACTTGGGAATGCTTGTGCATATATCTCAAAAGGTTGCTTTGCAGGTTCAACAGGTTATGAAGAAGGCAAATGGAATGTTGGTCTTCATTGCTAGAGGGATTGAATTTAAGAGCACGGAGGTTATGCTGCAACTGTACAGGGTACTGGTGAGGCCGCACCTGGAGTACTGCATGCAGTTCTGGTCTCCTTACTTAAAGAAGGATATACTGACTTTGGAGGCAGTGCAGAGGAGGTTCACCAGGTTGATTCAGGAGATGATGGGGGTTAGCCTGAGAGATTGAGTCACCTGGGACTATACTCGCTGGAATTCAGAAGATTGAGAGGGGATCTTATAGAAACATTTAAGGTTATGAAAGGGATAGATAAGACAGAGGCAGGAAGGTTGCTTCCACTGGTAGGTGAGACTAAAACTAGGAGACATAGCCTCAAGATTCGGGGGAATAGATTTAGGACAGAGATGAGGAGAAACTGCTTTTCCAGGAGAGGAGGTAATCTGTGGAATTCTTTGCCCAGGGAAGCAGTCAAGGCTACCTCACTAAATATATTTAAGACACAGTTAGACAGATGTTTGCATAGTAGGGGAATTAAGGGTTATGGGGAAAAGGCAGGTCAGTGGATTTGAGTTCACGGCCAGATCAGCCATGATCTTATGGAATGGTGGAGCAGGCTCGACGGGCCAGATGGCCTGCTCCTGCTCCTGTTTCTTCTGTTCTTATGTCCCATAAAATAATATTGTAATGCAAACATAACTCAGTTTCAACATTTAATAATCTGGCTGAATAACAATAACTCTGTATATATGGATTTCATTATAAATGAAACCAAAACTTGACACAAAAAGTGATTACACTTCCCCTACGGCTGCTTGTGATTTCCATGTTTCAGTCATACCAAATCCTAAACAGCCTTTCCAGGTGAGGCAAAGATTCATGTGCACCTCCTCCAGCTTCGTCTACAGTGTTCGGTGCTCCCGATGTGGCCTCCTCTGCATTGATGAGACCCAGCAAAGCCAAGCAACAGTTCTGCAGAGCACCTATGCTCTGTATGCAATGGCCACTTTGAGCTTCCAGTGTATGCCATTTCAACTCGCCTTCCCGTTCCCACACTGACCTGTCCATCCTCAGCCTTCTCACTGCTAGGGTGAGGCCCAACACAAACTAGAGGAGCAACACCTCATATTCCACCTGGGTGGTCTACAACCCAATGGCATGAATATCAAGTTTTCCAACTTTAGGTAACCCTCCCCTCCAGTGGGATTTTTCCCCCTTTCCCCCCTCCTCCCCCCATCCTCATCCGTTCCTCCTATTTTTGTCCCATTTCCCACCCTGCCATATCCCACCATCACCATCCTCTCCTGGTTCCATCCACCCATTACACACACAGTTCACTCACAGCCTTCCCCCAGAATATTTCCAGTATTCTGTTTTTACTTCAGGTTTCCAGCATCTGCAGTTTATTTGCATTTTGAATGTATTCTTGGAGTTTGGATTGAACACACAACTAAAGGAAGGGCTGGCAGTTATATGAACAGAAGGATCAAGTCTGAGCTTTTTTTCAAGGAAGATGCAGCAAGGGCAATTATGAATGGGAGGGTAAAAAAACAATGTCATAAAGTACACAGGTTAGTCACATTATAGTGGGTTGTAAGATAATCATAGTATATCTCAAAGAAAAGGCGAACTTGGAGAAGAAACAAGGAAAAAGGATATTTAGGGCCCAGACGATAAAGGAAAGGAGAAAGCTGAGGCAGAGACAGCTGAAGTGATGAAGTTGTCCATGAGCACTCCATGTTTGTTGGAGACTTCAATAGCAGGAGCAGCAGAGCTTAAGGTGATGTGTGAAGCTGAGAAAAGGAAGGTGAACATTTGCTTTGCATTCCAAACTGATCCAAGAACAGTAGGCAGCATTGGCAGAGGTCAGGAGAATCTGATAGTACAGAGTCATGGAGCGATTGGCATGGAAAAAGGCCCTTCAGCCCACCAACTCTGCGCTGACCATCAAAAACCCATTTACACTAATCCTACATTAATCCCAGTTTTTATTCTCCCTATATTCTTACCAACTCCCCCCAAATTCTACCACTCACCTACACACTCGGGGCAATTTAGTGTGGCCAATTAACCAAGCAACCTGTACATCTTTGGGACGTGAGAGAAACAACAGTGGCCACAGGAAACCCACGCAGTCACTGGGGGAACATGTAAACTCCACACAGACAGCATCCAAGGTCAGATTAGAACTTGGGTCTCTGGCGCTGTAAGATAGTGGCTTTGCTAGCTGCTTTACTGTGCTGCCCAATTTGATGTGACACAGTAATACCTGGCAACGAATGCTTAAGCCAGTTATGTCCCTCGGGATTGAGGAAACAAAAATGAGAGCCAAACCATGGTTAATGGCCTGGATGGAAGAGAGTAAGTCTTTTACTAAAACCAAGGGCAAAGGAATAATTTCTAGCCCAGAAACATCCTGTTGATTGCAGGGTCAGGTGTAATTAAATGTGGAAATCAAAATGAGACATCTTGTTATCCATTATTTATATATAAATGGCATCTCATTGTTGCAATTCATTCAGAAAGACACAAAAAAAAAGATATTTAGGACCCGGACAATGAAAGAGAGGAGAGAGCTGATGCAGAGACAGTGAAGTGATGAAGTTGTCCATGAGCACTCCATGTTTGTTAAAGAATCATTTTGATATCTCAAGATATTTCATTTTGTGTTCCACATTTAAATCACACCTGACCTTGCCTGAAATCTCCCTTGTATTTGCACTTAAATAACAGCATTTTGGAAGCCAATAACTGAGTTTATGCATGGGCCTCAAGAACACCTTGCCCCGAATTTTGCAGCAATCTTTTAAAGGTACAACAAAGCAGCACTAAGCAAATTACCAGCAGCAGATCCAAGACATGAGGCACGATAGTACAAATGCTTAGATCCGTGTAAAGACTTTCCTCCGCAACATTCCACCATTGTGGAATTTATAAGTCAGTTGAGTTGTGGATTGCTTGACAATGGGTGGAGAGATGGGATAGAGAGGATGGCAGGGATGGAATAGTGGGGTTCATAGGGAGGATGAAGGAGATAGAATCGTAGAGCAGACAACAATTGAACATTGGTTGGAGAGAGAATTAGAGAGCTGTTCTTGCAAGCAAGCTGGTATATTAGCTATCACCAAGAAAAACAATTGAATCATAAACATCACAGAGCTGTTTGGAATCCTCCAGTTAAAGCTTGCTTCAGTGTGAGAGGCTCATACCATTCATGGGCCATATTTGTACCAAATCTAAACTTGCACTGCATACCTTTTGACATAACAGGGCACGCGTGATTGATTCAGTGTGTAAGCACATCTCACACATCAAGAACGCTTAAAAATCAGGAAGTGCATTAGTGACATGTTAAGTACCCAAGGATGCTTTTTGGTCCAGTAGCACAATAAGATGTTGTGGAAGGTAATATTTGCATTAGCTACGAACCAAACTTTCACATGTCATCTAAGTGCCCTTTTACCAAAATGTTAATTAACAACCGTCAGTGTTTCCAGCACTGAAATTGGAAATGGGGACTTCATTCTTTGCAATTTTAATTCTACTGGAAATCTTTTAAACTTATATTGTTTTTCTTGTTTTTAATAAATCCAATTTTCCTTCTCCCTCTAACTGATCAGACATTGAATTCATCACTTTGTTTTCACTTCCTCTGCACCCTGCACTATTAATTTCAGAATCCTTCTACCTGATTGCTTTCCCACCGCATTACTACTTCCCCTGTCACCTGAAAAGCCTCAACATTAAACAAGCAGGGGCAATAAAGCAGAGCCTTAATCCATGAATGTTATGGATCTAAAAATTACTGTGGCAGGCCAATAAATGCTGGCCTGCCACAGTAACTTTTAGATCCATAATATTCATGGATTAAGGCTTTGCTTTATTCTTTATAAGACAATATGATACCCAGAAGCTGCACTGAACAGTGTCTGTGTATGAAAGCAAATCAGAGAAATCCTGTGTCGGAGCAAAGATAGAATATAAGTGCAAAATCTCCAGGTTTTTGATCCCAACTTTCAAACACCCAGTAGCCTAGGTTTCATAGTAAAACTATGAAGCAGCCAAATCTATGAACGACATGTAGCTTTGACTGGGATTGAATTTACTAGAGAAGTTAACACCACTTTACTGTAAGAAAAGGCCATCCGGCAGCAACTAATTGATGCATAACACAAGTAATTCCAGTGCTGTGACAGTTTTAAAGAGGGGCAGGAAGTCAGTCGTTTAAATGTTCCAATTGAAATTTGGTCACTTCTAAAGATAGTTAACAATTAAGGAATCCAAGAAAAGATAAAACTGCTGCACAGGACATTTGACAATCTTCACTATATTTCCTGCACAACACAAGCCTCTATGGAAACTGAATTGCAAAATTAGTCTCATTAGCATGCCTTCTTTGTGATTGCATCAATGTGTTGGGCCCAGGATAGATCCTCTGAGATGTTGACACCCAGAAATGAGTAATTTCACTACTTCAGTACAGAGCGATGGAAAATATTCTTATGGGGATATTGGACAGCACAATAGTATTGAAATTATGTAGCCAAATACATAAGAATATATTTGAGATGTTTACAGCTACAGCAAACACCATCTTCTTAAGAACCTGCTTGTAGCATTTCAGTCCAGAGTGGATTCCAGTGTCTAATTCTGCATGTGTCGTGCAGTCTATAATATAATAGCAGCTAAAGCCAGACCAATCTGCACTTCTCTGGCCACTTTGATTAAGCAATGGCATTTGTTCAGAGAAACGCTTATTAATCAATTATATTGGAGCAGAAAAACTGCAGATGTTGAGAAACCAAAACAGATAATGATGGAAGGACTCATTGGGTTATGGGAGAGAAACTGAATCAAGGACCCTTCATCATTCAAGGACCAGTCCTCATTGAGGGGTCAGCAGTGGAAAGGATGAGCAACTTCAAGTTTCTGGGTGTCAACATCTCAGAGGATCTATCCTGGGCCCAACACATTGACACAATCACAAAGAAGGCATGCCAGCGGCTCTACTTCATTAGGAGTTTGAGGAGGTTTGGTATGTCACCAAAGACTCCTGCAAATTTCTATAGATATGCGATGGAGAGCATTCTGACTGGTGTCATCACAGCCTAGTATGGAGGCTCCAATGCACAGGATCACAAGAGGCTGCAGAGGGTTGTAGACTCAGCCAGCTCCATCATGGGCACAAACCTCCCCACCACTGAGGACATCTTCAAGATGCAGTGCCTCAAGAAGATGGCATCCATCGCTAAGGACCCTCACCATCCAGGACCAACCCTCTTCTCGTTATTACCATCACAGAGGAGATACAGGAGCCTGAATACCTATACTTAACAATTCAGAAACAGCTTCTTCCCCTCTGCCATCAGATTTCTGAACAGTCTATGGACACTACCTCATTATTCCTTCCTTTTGCACTATTTAGTTTTGCAATTTTATAGTAATTTTATGTCTTGCACTGTTGCAAAACCACAAATTTCATGTCATGTAAGTCAGTGATAAGAAATCTGATTTTGATTCTGAAATGGAAAAGTGAGAAGATAAACTTTTTTTCAAGTTGCAAAGAGGGGGAGGGGTGCAGAGAACAGAGGGAATTTCAGTGACAGGATGCAGAACAAAGTTGTCAAGGTAACCATTAAAAAGCTCAAAGAAATGAGAATAAAAAACAAATTGAAACAGAGATGTGAAGAATGAAAAAATGGTGGTTATCTGAAATTGTTAAATTAATTATCAAGTCCTAATGGCTACAATGTGCTGAGATAAAGGATGAGCAGCTGTTCCTCCAGTTTTCAGGGACTTTCTTCGAACAGAACTCAAGGCCAAAGACAGAGGGGTCAGAATCGGGGTGGAACGAAAAACTGAAGTGACAGGTGACTGGAAGCTCACAGGCACCTTTGTAGACTGAACAGAGGTGCTCTGCAAAGCAATTACCCAGTCTGTGGTGGGCTTTTGATGTAGAAGAAACCACATCACAAGCACCAAATGTAATAAACTAAACTGAAAAGTGCAAGTGAATTTTTGCTTGAGTTCCTAGATAGTGGGAAGAAAAGTAGTAAATAGGAAGGTGTTGCATCTTCTGTGTTTTTATATGACAGTGTTGTGAAAAGTGAAAAAGGGAGTGGTTGGTGAAGATGGAAAAGCAAACCAGGATATCATGGAGGCAGTATTCCCTTCAGAATGCTGGGAAGAGGAGATGTGAAGTCCTGCTGAAGGCATAGGAAATTGTAGAGGATGACAGGTTTACTGGAGAGAATGGTGGGCTGGAAGGCAAGGTCCAAGCTGTGTTTTGCTGGAAAGAGAGGGGTTGAAAGCAGTAATACAGGAAACAGAGACAACACAGTTGAGTCCCTTGTCAATTATAGTATTGGGGAATCCACAGTTAAGGAAAAAGCTAGACACCTTAAAGACATTGGTGTGGAAAGTCTCATAATTGAAGGTAATGGTGAAGACACAGAAACTGGGAAAATGGAATGCAGTCCTTACACGAGAGATCGGGGATGATGGAGGCGCAGTCATGATACCTGTGGGAATCACTTGCCTTATAATTGGCACTGGACACTAATCTTTAATTTTTGCACATGGCAGGCAAGCTTACATTATATTAATCTATTATGCATTTGATATGTATAAACTTTAGATTGGTCAATTCCAGGCAGAAGTAAGAAGCATCTATAATTTTATAATTATTTTGTCTTTATAATAGTGACAGAGAAATGTGAAACACTTGTGTATTCTGCTGCAGTATTTATTCTTTACCACTAGAGGCTGTCAGTGAACCATGAACAAAAATCAGAATTCCACAAGCATTTGAGAACATGCCAAAAACCAGTGAATTTGTGGTATAATTACACTTCATATACTGTGCACAATTGACAGAATCAACAACTACAGAACTACACCTTGTTGTCTCATAGCCATTAAAAATGGATTAAATTTCCAAATCACTTTTTATTCTTGTGGTTTCACAAAGTTTAAGAGGAAAAAAACTAAATTTTGTTTACATTCATTCATTATCCTGTGAATCCCTGTAATTTTGACATTTAATACCATGCTTAAAGACCTTGCCCTTTATGTTGTGAAATCCATTTGAATAAATAATCTAACAACCAGAAGACTTCAAATACAGCAGTCTGGTCTGATCCTAGAGGTTAAAAATTAGCAAACACAGAACAGTTCCACTCAATATCCAAGTCTTCATGTCTACCAAAGGTAAAGTGGTATTGAAGAAGATTCCAATTGCCATCTAAGATCAGGCTGTAGCAGGAATGATTTCAATCAGTCTACACAAGAAAGAAATGAGGTTTTTCCATAATTGTTGGCTTAGACCTTTCTTGAATGCCAGAGGGAGTGAGATAAAGTCTAATAATGTCACAACAATAAGAACAGAAAATGTTAGAAATAGTCAACATGCCAAGCAGCATCTGTATAGGGAGAGACCATTAACATTTCAGATCAATGACTTTTCATCAGAACTGGAACATCATCTACCTGAAACCTTAACTCTGCTCTCTCTCCAAAGATTTTGCCTACCCAGCAAATGAGACAGTACAACTACAACATAAGACATCACTGGGAGTTTCCCTTCTAAAGTAGATATGAAATAGGCATGAATTTTTGCACTAAATTATGCAAATGACTGAAGTACATGTTTAATTTGGCTTATATTTTAAAATTAAAAATGGTGGTTGTTTACATAATTATTAATGCATCTATGCTACCTACTTCGTTTCCAATCAACATATACAATGGAAATGCTAATTATTTTCCACAATCCAATTAAAAGTCACTTCATTAGTATCTCTGTGCATAAGTACTGATTATTGCAACAGATCTTGGTAATACAAAAAAAAACTCCTACAATATACTTAACCAATTCAGAACTCCAGCCAAAGGTGTAGCTTATGCAGTGAGATAATTTTATCTGGCCATGATCAGACCACATCTGGAGTACTGTGTGGTGTCTTAATCTCACTATTTAAAATGGGTCAGATTTTTGGAGGGAGTGCAAAATAGTGACTAAATTAATTGCAGAAGCGCGTGGACAAATCTTCCAAGAAGTATTTCAGTTTAGAAGATATAAACATGTATTTTTAGAAATTAGAGGAGATGATTGATAATGTACTGAAAGTATGAAGAATAAAATAAACTTCCTTGCTGTCTGCAAAATTCAAAAATGGGACAGGATAATCTTAAAGTAATGATAGCATTAGAAAACTGGATTAAAGGAATTATCTTAAAGAAGAATTTAAGAAGCAGGATGTAGTAATAGCTAACAGTACATAAAATGTACCAATGGAAACTTACCTGGTTAGTGTGAATTTTAACTTCCCTTTGTCATCTGTGTCTTCCATATTCCATAAACACTTGTTCAAAGTTAGTTATCTGTCCTACACTAATTTCCACCTGCACATCTCCTGACTTGCTTTGCTCCCTGACTCTGGAACTTCCCGATTTCACCATATCTCTGCAACATTTCCAGATTTTGGGTCCTCTTCTACATTCTTGAATCTTGCAACATTTGGCATTTTATGTAATCCTCTGTGTTATGCACTCTACCAGTTGTAGCAAAACCCTTAACTGCCAGCGCGATTCTCCACTATTTCCTCCCAAACACTTTGGTCTAATTCATTTATCTGTATACTCGAAATGCCTATCATATGTAGCTATCACAACGTAGCTCACCACCTGTTCTACTTTGTTAATTTTGCTGATTTTTGTTTTTCTCCCTTTTTTGTTAGGTGCTTTGGGATAATTAAGAACACATGGGTGATCAAGAATAGCCAAGTGTACACTTGTTAAAGGGAACTTGTACACAGTAATGTTGAAATGTCAAAGGAATGCATTCGATATAGGGCATTTGGATTTTCAGAGTGCAGCCAATAAGACGTTTGAAAAAGAGACTAAGAAAAACTCAAACAGACATGGTTAAAAAAAAACACAAAACATCACAGCCAATTGGAAAAAATTACGATAAATAATTGCTTAGGAGAATGAAATTGGGGAAGTGAAATTTAACACAGATAAGTGTGAGGTAACACATTTTAGAAAGAAACACAATTTCTAGCCACTGTTCCACTAACTCCCCAATCTCTTTCTGTCAGAGTTCCTATGCCCCAACCTCCAATGCCAGTATCCTCTGTACTCACATACTCCAGCTCACTCCCCCAAAACATCAGTATGCTATCATGGCCCATCATTAACAACACTCAGTCACTCTTCCCTGTTCCCACAAGATCATTTTTTCTTTCACCCTGACCTTAACATAACTCATTTCAAGTCTCTTTTCCTATCCTATTCCCACTTCCCCACTCCTATCCTGTCCAGTTCCTGGAAACTGAGTGGGGATTGGACCACCTTGTGAATGCAGGAAGGTAATGACACCGCGCACAGGTTTCAGAGTGACAGCTGTCAAAATGGCAGAGCAGGAGAGGGAGGCAGATGAGATTCACTATACTGGCAAACTGAAAGTACCGCAGGATGTAGGAGATTACTGTGCCAATTCAGGAGCACTGGCATCACCTCCATCCTGTTCATTCAAACTGTAATATGTCCCAAAGCTGTCAACAATGGGCTCAACATTGAATTCTCCAACTTCTGATAAATCACTTCCTTTGTCTGTAAGAGAACTAGTCATTTCTGACATTTGTGATATAGGCCTTTGTTTTTTTCTCTATTGGTACACTCTGACCTAGCATTTCCAACACATTACTTTGTCACCCTCTAACTGAGAAAAGGGTAGACTGGGAGAGGGAGACAGTTATTCAGAAACCAGAGCTGAGTGTTGCTAAATAACAAACAGATTAATAAACTATCTCCACAGCCACCCAGCCTCACCTATCACTGATATTCCCTTTGTCTAATTCATCCATCCCCCTTTAACTTCTGTAACCTGAAACTTTTCTCCCCCTCTTTCTCAGTTCTGACAAAAGACCTTCTTCCTGAAACGTTAACTCCGTTTCTCTTTCCACAGACACTGCTTGACCTGCTGTGCATATCCACCATTTGTTTTTGTAATGTGTCAGGTACTGCAGGATTACATTTAATGATTAACTTGACTCCTCCACCAACGCTTGGCTCCGAAACAATGGCCCATTTTCTTTCCGGTCAAGGCTGAGGCAATGATGTTCTATAATGAACTCAAAGGAACCAGCTCATAAAGGCTTAGCTGTCCCCTTTCCTGATAACTGTCACTGAAATTCTTGGTGTCCAGAAAGAGTATCATCATCAAGCTGGCTGAGTAGCTAATCTTAATATAGAATGAACACAAACAAACCAGAAAATAAAAACCACAATTTTAACCAACACTTTAAATATTTTATGGAGAATAAAACATCACAAATATATTTAACAATAAAATCCATTACATCTTGGTTTATAAAGGAAAGAGAATGACTCCTATATATGAGATTAGTGATAGAGCAATACAGCACTGATACAGGCCCTTCAGCCCAACCAGTCCATGCCAACCATGGTGCCCACCCAGCTAGTCCCAATTTCCTGCGTTCGGCCCATATCCCTCTAAGCCCGGCCCCTCCATGTATCTATCCAAGTGCTTCTTAAGTATACCTGCCTCAACCACTTCTTCTGGCAGCTCATTCCATATACTAACCACCCTCTGTGTGAAAAAGTTGCCCGTCAGATTCCTTTTAAATGTTTCCCCTCTCAGCCTAATCTTATGCCCCCTAGTTTTAGACTCTCTTACCCTGGGGAAAAGACTGTTACCATCCACCTCATCTATGCCTCTCATAATTTTAAACACTTCTATAAAGGTCGCCCCTGATTCTCCTACATTCTAAGGAATAAAGACCTAGCCTGGCCAACCTTCCCCTATAACTCAGGCCCTCTAGTCCTGGCAACACCTTCATAAATCTTTTCTGCACTCTTTCCAGTTTAACCACATTTATTTTCGGACCAAAGTTTCTACTAAGTACACTATAAAAGGCTCGATTCCAACGTACAGACTGGTGCAAGCGAGCAGTTTTTTTTTCATTTGTATTGCAAGATCTGGGCAGCATTGGCAAGACCAGTATTGACAGCCCACCTCTAACGGCTCTTGGGAAGGTGGTGGCAAACCATTTTGTTGAACTTCTTCCAGTCCTCCTGATAAAAGTGCTCTGACAGTACTGTTGGGTTGGGAGTTCCAGGATTTAGATCCAATGACAATGAAGAAATTACAGTATGATACATTTCCAAGTAAGGATGGTGTTCAACTAGGAGGGGAACCTGCAGCTGGTGGTGCTCCCATATGCTTGCTGCCTTCAGCCTTCCTGGTGGTAGATACTGCAGGTTTGGGAGATATGGTTAAAGTAACCTGTATGAGTAACTGCATTGCATTTTGTAGATAGTACACTGCAGACATTATGTGCTGGTGATGGAGGAAATAAATGCTTAGTATGGTGGATTAGGTGCCAGTCAAGCTGGATGCTCTGTCCTGAATGATGTTGGACTTCTCGAAAGTTAATGATGCTGCACTCACCATGCAAGTAGAGAATATTCTGCCACACTCCTGACATGCCTTCCAGATGATGAAAAGACTGAGAAGTCAAGAAGCAAGTACTTTGCCACAAGATGCCCAGCCCTGATCAGCTCTTGTAGTAACTGGCTAGTCCAATTGAATTCCTGGTGGCACCCAGGATATTGATGGTGGAGGACTGAAAGATGGTAATGCTGCCCAAGAGCAAGGGTAGGGGGTTAGACACTCTCTTGTAGTGCAAATGTTACCTGCCACTTATCAGTCCATGTCTGACTTTTTTAAAATCTTGTTGCATGCAGGCATGGACTCCCTTATTTGCTATGGAGCTGCGAAAGAAATTGAACATTGCACAATCAGAGAAAATGGACAATCCTGACCTTATGACTGGAGGAATGTCATTGATGAAGAAACCAAGATGATTTAGGGTTAGGACACTGGTCTGAGGACCTCCTGCAGTGATGTCATGGGACTGGGAAGACTAACCTACAAGAACCACAACCACCTTCCTTCATGCAAAGTGTGACTCCAATCACTAGCACCATTTGATGCCATTGAAAATACCCACTTATAGCTGAAATAGCTAACAAGGATCCTTACAGTCTCATCATATCACTGATTTACAAAACTTATGCTGGAAAATATTCAGTTTATAGGAAAGAAAAATGAACAATAATCCTTGGAAAACATTCAGTGATTTTATTTTGTTTCCTTCATTAGAGTTCCTTGGTTGGTATAGATAAACCAAGAATTAACTGGAAGACCATGTCAATACATTGGTATGAGAAGCATAAACAAATTAACTTACCCAATTACAGAAAACTGGAGGCTAAAAGTTTCTGAAAACCCTCATTTCCAATTAAAGTATTTAAGCAAAATTATTCTTACTGATTTCTCAATGAATTGCCTTAACAAGTGAATACAATATCGTGGGAAAACAGGTTTTATCGTATGCTAAAGTACATTCTTAAGTAAACAAAAAAAAGCTAATCTGAATGTCATCATGTGCCAAGAAACCAAGAAACAAACAATACAACCCACAAGCAAGATTGTGAACATCTGGAAAGATAAGGTTCATTAACCATCTATACCCTGACCAGTATTCTAATGTACACATTTTTTTTCTTTATCTGGGATTGCAGATACAATAGTCACTGGGTAGCAGGGTACAAAAACTTCATTCATATTTTTTCTGCCTGTTTCAGTTTTAAAGCCAAGAAGAAAGACACAAGCCTTTGTAATGGATATAAACTTGAACAACATTGTAGCAGCTAGGCAGATTTTAAAAAAAGGCAATTGGTCATCAGTTATTTCAAATTAAAATGGCTAGCAATTCACATCAAAATTAGGCTTTGGTGTAATCAGTTTGTGAAGATCATCAGACATTATAATAAATGCTGCTTAATGTCTTTCATGAATTCAGTGATCCACGGCAAACAATATATCTCACAATGATCTCCCTAAAGTTATCAGCTGGAGGCCAACAAACCACAATACCAAATAAGGAAAGCTACTTCATGCCTGAAATCCTTTCCCAGTTAAGTCACCAAGCTATTATTTACATTAACTCAATAACTTCAGTGGCCACATATCAAAAAAACAGGCTGTAATTCATCTTGTTTCACAGTACCAATACTACTTGCTTGACACATGATAAATCCTAGTAAGCTTATGCCATATACATATTAAGTATATAAAAATTTAATCATCAAGGAATCCATGAACAATCTGGAGATGTATGAAAAAAAGAGGCAGGACATTGATAAATGATTATGCACCGAATCTAAAATAGCATTTGATAAAAGTACTGCAGCTTTTCTACAATAAGAAATTTCCAGCCATCAGTTTTGCATTCTTCCCTTGAAGGCATAGACTGCAGCAAGACCGTAATTCCATAGGCGTCTGTAGCTGCCTTCACTTGTCCAACTGATTACACATGCAAGTCTAGACAACAAATGTGGAGATTTGGATGGTATCATTGCCGAGCCATATCTTGCCTTTGCCCATTATTCATAGTCACATGTGCCATTAGGTATTAATTAGAGCAGGAATCAACCTCATTTCCACTTGAATCAAATGTGCAACCTTCTACCTCCGTGCTGCTCATGAATAAGTGCTAATAACTTTTCAACAAGCACTATACAAACATTTCTGAGTGAAGAGGTTAAATAGCCTTTTATAGATGTACATTGACTAAAATATTACAACCAATATTAAAGGTATGTAAAAAAAAGACTTAGGTGTTGCATATCAATGTAAGGTTTTAGATGAGAACTTTAGATTGTATTGTATTAATTTTAGATGACAAATTTAGATTTAAGTTTTTCATTGACCAAGAAACATTCCAAAGCATTTATTCCAATTATTCTTGGGGGGAATTGGTTTTAGCTACAAAGGTGGTTCTGCTGTGCTTTTATAATACTGGCAATGTGTTTGGGCTTTGGTAGTTCTGTAAAAGTTCCAAGGGTTCCAGCACAGATGCGACATTAGAGCACTCAAGTCAGAACTGGGAACTGCAAACCATAATTGGTCTCAGCAAAGTACTTCTGTGATGAGACTGATATATTTTTTTTAGTAAAGACAAATTATTTGTCCTGTAATCATGATGGTTTGATAAAAATGGAATGGAATATGTATTTAATGAAAGTGCACAGCCCCAACAGAAGTGCGAATGGGTGTAGATTCCTGCCCTTTTCCTAGATAAAACCTGACACAAGGGAGATGTGGAGGAAGCTGAAAATATTTCAGGTGTGCAAAATTTCCACAAGCATTATGCCTGAAGTTTTGTGAGGACTTTCTGCACGTTTGTCTGTGTCTCTCCCCTTTTTATTTCACTGTATTTCACAGTGGTTAGAATGATTACTTTCAACAAATAAAACGCAAGTGAATGTCAATCAATAAATAAAGCCTTTAGGTGCATGTTTTAAATTGATCATTTTTTAAATAAACACAATCAAATTATGAGATAGAAATGCAAACACTAGAACCTGGAGCAACATAAAAGGCGCTGGAGGAACTCAGCGGGTCAGGTGACATCCATGGAGGGAAATGGACAGTCAATGTTTCGGGTTGAGGCTCTTCATCTGGACTGGCAGTGTGTTATTCCACCCCTCGGCTTAACACACTTTCTGAAATTTGAGGATTTTAATTCATATAAAAGCTAAAATTACAGAAGGTGTGATATTGAATTGTCATGTTTTCTTTCCACCCATAATCCTCATGACTTTTATAAAAAAAACATAAACAAGTCTTTTGAGGTAAAATTTTTGAAATTTATGGCCCAGCTTTTATTCAAATAATTTCAACAACAAAATAAATATTGATTGGAGAATACAAATATATCTTGCCATATTGATAATGGCTTTGATTACTAAGTTTAATTCCAAGCTACAGATGAACTAGAATTAACACTATTCAGAATTCAAAAAAAATGCAGCAATCTGAATTACTGGCTTAACTGGAGAACACTGAAGATTTATCAATAAAGCTAGTCAAACTCACAAATAAACAAGAAAGAGAAAACTGGTAAGAGTAAGGAAAAGATTAAGCACAGAAGTGACTCCAGAAAGAAAGTGAAAAAGACAAGCTGACAAAAATGTCAAAAAAAGTCAAAGAAATGTCAAGAAAAATACTAAAGAGAGTGCACAACCAAAATAAACAAAAGAGCCTTTAAGTACCAAGAAAAGCTTTAATCAGGAAAAGATAGATTTTATAATTTAAAAATATTAGAAACGTGCAGAAACAGGCAAGGCCTAATGACCAGTTGTTACACTACTGCCCCTATTTCAGATAAGCTTTTACCCTGTACACAGCATTGAGATGACCAGGCCCAAAGTCAAAACAACAGTTTCTAATATTACATTATCCTCCTTGGTCTTGTTTCACCACTCAGTTACTTCGGTCAACCATGTCTAACCTCCAGTAGAGTGATATTTCATGATTCTATAAATCCAGATAGCGCCTTTCTTGCTCCTGCTTCACTCCTCACTCCAGCAGACTAGACTACCTGAACAATTTCCCTTTTGGTAAAAACTATCCTCAGTGGCATCGTTCATGTACTAAGATGTCAAAATCCAAATGCATGTTGATGGTGTCCAGTTCTATATCACCATGATCTTGCTCAACTCCTCCATCATTCAGTTATTAACATTAAAAGGTGAGGCAGTGTATATTTCCTTGAGCTCAGTTGCAGAAGGTCAAAAAGAATATTTGTACCTCCATCGATAATCTCCACTCCTTTCATCATCAGAGAAAGGTAAAGAATTCATGTCAACCTCTTAAGGATGATTTAGACCCTGCAAAGTACTGATCAACCCAGGGTTTTAACTCATTCATCCTATTCTGTGCCAAGAGGTATAACTCCATTACCATTTCATTTCCAGGAACGTGAAATCTTTCTGATCAAATTTCAATACAGGTGACTTCCATGTTATTGAAGGGTTGCATTCCTAAAAAAAACAGCCACATCATGATTTTCTGTAACATATAACCCCATTTCCCATTGAATTTCATGTTATAAGTGGAGATGTGTTCCTATGGGATGTTTTTCTCTCAGCAGTAATGATAGTGCCTCTGTTGCTGCTTCATGGCAGGGGGGCCACTTAAGAGATTGCCTTGTCAGTTTCCAAAACAAATCTCTTAAGTGGCTAGCTCTGTGTTTGGAGACCCAAGCAATTGCAGTTGCAGTAATCTGGAGCAAAAGAACAAACTGAAGGTGATGGTGATAGGTATAGAAAGACGAGAGAGACAAGAGAGAAGAGAAAGGGCAGATGGGGCCAGGTGGCGGGAGGGGAGGTGGAGGTAGGTGGCAGTCTCTCGTGTCTCCAGTTATCCTTCAGCTTGAATGGAGATGTACACTCTTAAATGCACATCAAATATAGGTAACCTGGACCCATTTCAGACATCATGAGGGTGAATAAAATGGAAAACTCTTCCAAAACCTGCTAGGTAGCAAAGTGAACCTACCATGCTAAAAAAACCTGCCACATTATCTGTATAGGTCAAGACACAAGAGTTGAAAAAAAGACAAAAATTCTTGTTCCTCAACATTTTGTGTTTACTTAATATTTTTCTCACATAAATTCCACAGGAGTGGATTTTATTCCATATCTCAGATTTTTGGGTGGTGATTTATGAATTCCACAAGGATGAATTCCTGTAACCCAATCAGCTGTAACACAGGGGGACACCTGTATCTTTCTTGTTCTCTTCATAACTTGCTCAATGAACTGCTGTCCACAACCTGCTTCACAATAAGTCCATCAACCATTAAGTTACAAAACTACACAGTGTCAATGCCAAAAGTTGCAAGTCCTCATCCTAATCTCAAAATCATGTCACGAAACAATTGCACCATAACTGCTGCAAGTGTTAGGCCCCCATACAAATCATTTGAACTTCAGACTCCTACATTCTGTACAAACACTCCGTTCATCCCATTAATGGTGAATGACTTTGGCTCAACTCACAACAACTCCCTTCCTGTGTTCAACATTCACCTTTAGCTTTCCATTAAAAATATTCTCTTCAGCCTGTCACCCAATTCATATTCTCCCAACATGGCTCATCATTCAATTTTTTTCTAAAGTTAAAGGTGTGTGTGTGTGTCTAGAATAACAATAGAGAATAATAATTATCTATCGCTGCATCCTATATTAATCTAAAATTACCAAAGCAGAGCAGGCTCCGCAGCATGGAAGCCTGAGAAGAATATATATAAAAATATCATGGGTGGAGACACTACTGACAACATGATGTTTGGATGGTGGTTCAATGTTCAAAACAACCCACAATGCCAGCACTTCCTACATAAGTTATTAAAATCTATAAATAGTCGGAGGACAGGGGGACAAGTGGATGTCATATGTATGGACTTCTATAAGATATCACATGAGAGACTCATGAACAAGGTCAAAGAACATGGAGCCAGAATATGTGTAGCAGAACAGAAAGCCAAAAGCAGAGATTATAGGGAGTAGAGATTAAAGGCTCATACTGGCAGAAGGTAGCAAAAAAAAAAATACTCTGTAAGGATTGTGTGGAGATAGTTAATACACAAGCATACAACAAAATAAAAGAGACTTCAGCAAGCATGCAGTGTGTGTAAATGGCAAAGAAATGTCAATAAAAGAAGTGAGAGGTAATGCATTTTGGGAAGCAAAATAAAGTCACCAGTTCATCAGAACATTAACTTCTGAGTGTATACATGGGAGGTTAAATTAAAGTCATCACGAAAAATAACAAAAATTATAAAAGATTTAAGTACTGGGCTTCATTTCTGAATTGCATTTCCAAGGCAGAGGTATTAAATAAATACACAACCTTGAATACCATGTGCATGTACCTGCCTGGTACCTTGAGTACCAGGCAGGCACAGTAGAGTAGAAGTTAGCGTAATGCTTTACAGTGCCAGCGACCTGGGTTCAAATCCGGCCACTGTCTGTAAGGAGTTTGTACATTCTCCCCATATCTGCATGGGTTTCCTCCCACATTCCAAAGACGTACAGGTTAGGAAGTTGTGGGCATGCTATGTTGGCGCCGGAAGCGTGGCGACACTTGCGGCTGCCCCCAGAACACTACGCAAAGATGCATTTCACTGTGTGTTTCGATGTATGTGTGACTAATAAAGATATCTTAATTCTTGCCTCTATGTTACAAAAGGAATATACAGATACTACACAAAGTACAAAAAATATGCAAGAAAAGGCTTACAAGAATAAGATTTTGTGGGAAAAACACGACAGTGATTCAAGACACTTGGAAATCAAAACGCCAATAAAGCAGGAACTTGG
Organism: Pristis pectinata; assembly: GCF_009764475.1. Lineage (NCBI taxonomy): Eukaryota > Metazoa > Chordata > Chondrichthyes > Rhinopristiformes > Pristidae > Pristis > Pristis pectinata. The sequence continues at coordinate 49,988,251 of NC_067415.1, read as the reverse complement.
CTTCATTCTGTTCATCTTACTTGGTTCCAAATCCACAACCAAGGTAAAATTCAACATCTGAATGTACAAACTATTCAGTTCTCAGCTCTCTTTGGAATGTTTGACCATGTTTACCAGTACTGTAACAACTGGGTAAATATGTTCAAGAATGTAGTATAACGAACAAAAACATATTACTTACTTTTGCCGCCCCTATTTGATCTTTACGAAACTTCTCCAGTGGTGCAATTAAAACATCATTGGCATTTTGAATCTAAAATAACAATAGAGAATAAAATGTTAACTGTTGTTGCATCCTACATTAATCTGCTCAAATTAACCTGCAGTGTTTTATTTAACAAATTAATGCTGCAGTAAGACATAGACCATATTTTTTCTACATCTCCTCTCTAATCTGAATGCTTGTACATTGATGATTTTATAATGTAATGTTTTCAACATTCTTATACATTAAAGGTGGAGCCTTTTATAGAAGACCTATAATCCAGCCAAAGATAAAAAATTATATTTAATAATCATACATTACCATATCACGTATTTTTAAAACAATACCAAAGTCACACAAAAGGGCAGATGGTTACCTTTAGAATCAAGATGCTTAATGGAAGAAAGTTTTCCAACTGAATGACTTTTGAAGTTGCCAATGCTGATATAATTCTTCCAGTAGTGAGCTTTACCTTAATTGTCATTAAGAGTTTTGTAACAATTAATGACCTACTTACAACATAAGAAACAGCAGTAGGCCAACCAGCCTTTTGAGCCTGCTCTGTCAATAAAATCATAGCTGATCCAATCCATAGCGGACATTTAAGAATCAATCAGCACTGGTGAGACTGGAGTCACATGTAGGGAAGCCCAGGTACAGATGGCAGATGTCCCCCCGAGGGACATTAATGAACCAAATGGGATTATATGAGTCTGTCTCTATCTCGCACATAAATATATACATTCTCCACTTAAACACACAATACAATTTGAAATTTTGAAATTTGTCAAGCTTTTCTTCCAGTTAACTTTGAAAAGCATAAATAAATTTTGCAAAAGGATGCATTTCATCATTTGCCTTCCATGCATGCTGCTTGTGCTACTTGAAAAAATTTATGTATTAATCCTAACATGGCTAAAAGGTGTGTATACTGTTTGATTCAAAACAACATTTACTGAAAATGTAAGTCATGCATTGGCTATTTGATTACCTCAATTTACATTTCTAAAGGAAACTAGTGACTTTGATCAACAAGGTCATTAATACAGTCCTGGTTTAGACCCCACAAAAAATTCTTTAATAGAGTGAAAAATCATCGTAAGGATGCAGACTAGCTATAAAGAAACACTGCATGCTTCCAACCCACCAATTTCTTCAACTAATGCCAAGATCATCAATCTGTTTCTTTTCAGGCCCCAGAAAATATGTACCTAATTCCCTGTTGGTCATACGAACACCAAGTACTTCACTCAAAGCCACCACGTAAAATTAGCAGGTGTTTGCTTGCACTCCTGGACAATTATATCAGCGAGCTATTCCTACGGGCTCAACAGATCAAAAAGCAGTTGAATTTCAATCAAAATTCAACCAGGACCTGGATGCTTGCAGACAGTAGAAGTAATAAGTTGCAAAATCCTTAGGCAGGGTAAGAAATGTAAAATGTGCTGATTTTAGGTGAGGGGAGATAATGCATTAGACTGTAAAAACAATCTTGCAATTGCCTTTACTTTTCAACACTTTTGCCTGTAACATTAAAACTTTCTTGCCAGTTTAGGTTCCATTCCACTCATCAATGCATTTGCAGACCCAACCAATATTATAAAATGTCCTCAAATGTGAAGCACTAACTTCAGACTTATAATTATAAAAAAGGACTATGTAAAATCTAATGCTGTCATTTAAAAAACCTTGTAACAATCCATAAATCTGTAAGGGAGAGACACATTACTTATATAGATATGGTCTGTCTAATTCTGAGTGGACTACAACCTACAACCTGAATACATCGTGATCCAACAGGCAAAAATAACTTGGAACCAGTAATGCTCAACTGCTCAACAATGTAATTATACAGTAATTATTTTGGCCAGGTAGTGTTCCAAATTATTTATCAATCTACTTGCAAAGCACAACAGAAACTGCCCTAATGCCAGGAATGAAGTTGTGTTCTTTTCATTATCCTTATATGCAGCAGAAAAAGACAATTTGACCCATGATATTATCACACAGTGGAAAAAAGTGTCTCTCTATATTTCTGGGTTATTCAATTGCAAGTGAAAGGTCAGTAAACAGGGCATGCGATGCAATTTCAACAATAGCTCACCTTTATTTGATGCCTCTAAAACATGAACCAGCCCAAGGCACCTAAAGCTTGGTCAAGGAGATCTTAAAAGATACTAGAGAAGTTGAAAGGCTCAAAGTATTTGTGGATAAGTAAAAGAAACATGACAGTTTACTAAAGTCAGACTCCTGTCTTCTTTGGGAAGTTTGGTCCTTGAGACAATGCAAAATCTTGCATTTTTATAATACATTCACAGGCTCAGGGTGCCAGAAAAAATATTACTGCATAATAATATAATGAAAATCTTTATCCCAAACGTAGCCTCTTTTGTAGTGGAGGGAATTTAAAAGAACATCCAAGTTAATGACACAAGCTTAGCAGCAGAAAAAAGGTAAAACTACCTCATTCTATCACAAACATAAATATGCATTGCAGATTTCAGATCTCAGCAATAACCACTTAACTATTGCCTGTTTAAACCAGACTCAGGCATTCTTCCATTTATGTCCCTGACCTAATTAGTGTTAATTGGGATATGTGATCAATAAAAAGAACCAACAATATTTCCATAGGAGAAGGGTGACAGGAAGTTTTTGAAATAACCAGTCTTCCAATCAGTAGAATGCTATTGATACAATTTGAGTGAGAACTTACTGGCCCCAAAATTCAGAGTTCTGCCTGTTCACTGGGCGTTATGGATTCCAATTTACTTTTATATTTTTACCGCATTCACATTTTCATTGCATTGGTAAAGGCAGTGGTCCAGTAGACACTTCCACATGCTGATGGTATGCAGAGTTGGCAAATAGTGATGTCAGTGTGCAACACTTAATGGACAACAGTTCTACCAAATGAACACCAATGACCCAACTAAAGAGCTCCATGGATCATCTCACATGGAAAATCATGCAATTAGGAGGAAGGATCTATGATAATTCTATTTAAAGACTTCATCGATTAGTTGTGGGTTAGTTGCTGACTGATTTGCAAGGGTGTTTTGGTTACCATCCCCCCAGGAGTGCAGCATGACTGAAAATGAGAAGCATGAAGAGTAGGAGAATCTGGTAGAAAATGGAGGACTAGGGGGAAGAAACATCCACCATGCATGTTAAGAGGCAACTCCCTACGCGCACCACAGTGAGCAGCAATCAGGTGACGCTCCTTTACCATGAATTCCTCATAGAAACAAATTACTACTACAACTGTCTGGACAGAGTAGGGCCAGAACCACTTTGCCATTGGCTGGAGTGGTCAAGATAACCATCAACTTTTATGCCTCTGTCTACTTCCAAGCTGAAGCAGGAAATATCTATATTTAACAGTTTGCATTTTGGTGGTCACGGATGTTTGTTTTAAACAAAAGGAGAACAAAATTCAACTCATTCTCTATTGGCAAAGAGCTGCACTCCACAGCAAATCTGGATTATTGACTTACCAATGGTGCTGGGTTCCACTGGCTGTACTTGAGTCACACTGCAGGCACACCAATAAAGGAGGATCTTTCCTTTAATGTCCAGGTGAATGTGATCATACAAAGTGCATCTTAATGATCAGTTTGTAGTATTGAGGAGGAGCAGTGGTATTGATACTCATTCTGTATCAGACTTAATGCTCCTACACAGTTTTCCCTAAGGCTGCAGCTTGGCCAGTGAAAGGCTGCTGGCTTGCAGTGAGAGTCTTCAGACATCTTCAAAGGGCAACTTCAAGTAGACCACGGCTGAAACAGCCGCCTCTGGGCTGCACCTTGTCATCATGATCAACAGTGTCCCGGCAGCTAGAAGGAAGCCAGAAGCAAGGACACTGGTGAGAATAAATGAAAGCAGATTCACAATCAATGGAAGCACTCCCTGGGATGTCTCCTCAACAATTCTAAGAAGAGGTAGATCAATTTCCAAACACAAAGGCATCTAGCGCTACGAGGAGTGAGAGAGATACAAAATCAACCATGAGCAGATTCCAAAGACTAAATGGTTTACTCCTGCTCCAATTTTCTGTGCTTCTTCCAGCAAAATTGTCATGTTTTACTACCAGAAAATCATGCATAAAATATATCAGTAGTTAAATGCAAGGTTTACCAAAAGGTGGTAGTAATGCTGCCAGCCACACCCATTAGAATGACCCACAGTATAGCTAAAGGAACAATTTTCCTCCATAGATAAATACCGAGAAGCCTTGCATTTGATACATCAGGACTCCAACTTTGTGGTTGTAACCCTCCACAATCTGACAATAAGGCGGGTTCCACCCTCGCCACCAGCTGCAAAGCAGGGAGCACAACCTTAATCAGATTGTAATTTCAGTATCTTCAAACACAATTCCACATTACATTACAGTTCCCATTTTGAAGACAGCATTTCCTATAGTGCAACACTCTCTCAGTTCTTCTTGGCATCATCAACCTGGCATCAGTTACAGCAGTAACTAATTGACCGGTAGAGCCTTTAATGGGAAACTAGATAAAAAAAAACCAAGGAAAGAAGCAGATGAATACATTGGTAAAGAAGGATGCTAGAGGGATGGTGTAGAACATAACAAACAGCATTTATCTGTCCAATCTCTGTGCTATAAAATGTTGTAATACTGCACAATACAAAGTAACTGTGACCACAGGAATACCACTAGCAATTATACTGTTTACTATCTGGTCATGCTCAGTTTCACAAGGAAGTGACAATTTGATGGTAGAGAGCTATAATAATTTGATGATTACTAATGAAATAGTCTGATATGCTGCTGGAATCACATGAAAATTAGAGTCTCAGATGTAGCCATCTTGGCTTTCATCCAGTGGTGCCCTGTTTGAAACAAAATCGTGACAGCAGGAAGTCATATGAACTGTAACAACGAGTGCCTGAATTTACAATAATTTAATCAATTATGATGCAGGAACATGGCATAAACTAAAACTATAGGTTTATATAGAGATTCAAATTGAACATAAGTACAAGGGCATAACTCCCAAAATAAAATAATATGACTTAGACATTGATTGCCATATATGCTTATATATGCCATATAAAACAGAATATTTTGGACACATTAGAGTTAAAAGAAAGTTCCAGGATCCAGCTGAAGGCAGATAAATAAGTAATACTGGATTGTAGCCACTCACCGTCCGGTCAGGCAAACCAGCTCGGCAGTAGGATCGCGCGGCGTCAGAGCGACGAGGCCCAAGATGGCGGCGGGCCTCGTCTTTCCTGAGCGATGGGGAGAACCCGCGTGCGGGAAAGACTTGATGACGTAGTACTTGGTTCATTGCCGGTTGCATTGGGTGGGAACAGTCTCCCTTAAAAGGCCCGCGCAAGGCGGGAAAATAAACCAGTTCTTGTTTGACAATCTTTCGACTAGCGTCTTGTTTTATTTCGCAGTAGCAACCGCTACATTGGTGACCCCAACGGTCCAAACGGATTTTGGACCCGCGCAATGGACGACAATGCAGCAGCCAATGCAGTGGCCCTCAAGCTGCCCACTTTTTGGACACTTCGTCCCAGCATCTGGTTTGACCAGGCCGAAGCGCAATTCCACCTTCAGCAGATCACCTCCGACTCCACGAAGTACTACCATGTGGTTAGCTCTCTGGACCAAGAGACAGCCGCCCAGGTCAGAGACTTCATCCAGTCGCCCCTGGAGGAAGATAAGTACCCGGCTTTCAAAGACCTTTTGATTCGGACCTTCGGCCTCTCCCGCTGGGAGCGCGCCGCCCGCCTGCTTCATCTGGATGGCCTGGGGGACAGATCCCCATCCGCCCTAATGAATGAGATGCTGGCATTGGCCGAGGGACACAAGCCATGCCTGATGTTCGAACAGGCCTTCCTTGAACAGCTCCCCAATGACATCCACCTGCTGTTAGCTGACACCGACTTCAGCAACCCCAGTGAGGTAGCTGCCCGGGCAGATGTCCTGTGGAAGGCCAAACGCAAGAGCGGTTCGTCCGTCGGCCAAATCACCAGGCCACGAGCCCAACGCCCGCATCGCCCAGCCCCAGCAACCGAGCAGAAACACCCCAGGAACACAGACGACGACACAGGCGACCAGCTGTGTTTCTACCATCAGAGGTGGGGCGCGGAGGCCCATCGATGCCGCCCACCCTGCAAGTTTCAGGGAAACGCCAGGGCCAGCCGCCGCTGATAATTACAGCAGCTGGCCGCCGGCAGAGCCTCCTATTCGTTCAAGACAAGAAATCTGGATGGTGTTTCCTCGTTGATACTGGAGCAGAGGTCAGTATTTTGCCCCCGACTGGCCGCGACACTCGTAACAGGCCACCAGGTCCTGTACTCAATGCTGCCAATGGTACAACGATACGGTCTTTCAGTACCCGTATACTTCAATTACAATTCGGCGGCAGCCATTTTACCTGGACCTTTACCCTTGATACCGTCGCCCGACCACTCCTAGGAGCCAATTTCCTTCGGGCCCACAACCTGTTAGTCGACCTGCGAGGGAAGCGGTTAGTCCACTCTAGCATTTTCCAGACCTATCCCCTGGGAGAAATCAGCCTACCAGCCCCGCACCTGGACTCCATTTCCCTTTCTGGCGACGATTTCACCAAGCTCCTAGCCGAATTCCCATCAATTTTGGCACCTCGGTTTACAAATTCTAGGCCCAAACACGGGGTACGACACCACATCATTACTACAGGGCCACCCCTTCATGCCCGAGCACGATGATTACCTCCAAACAAGCTCCACCTGGCAAAGGAAGAGTTCCGTCACGTGGAGGAGCTGGGGATTGTTTGCAGGTCAGACAGCCCCTGGGCTTCCCCCCTGCACATGGTCCCCAAAGCCACCGGAGGGTGGAGGCCCTGCAGCGACTACCGCAGGCTGAACGACGCCACCACCCCGGAACGCTATCCCATCGCTCACATCCAGGACTTCGCAGCGAACTTACACGGGGCCCGCATCTTTTCCAAAGTGGACCTTGTTCAGGGATACCACCAAATCCCGGTCCATCCAGAGGACGTTCCCAAAACTGCGATTATCACCCCATTCGGCCTGTTCGAATTCCTTCAAATGCTGTTCGGCCTTAAGAACGCCGTGCAGACCTTCCAGCAGCTGATGGACGCGGTAGGCCAAGACCTGGACTTCATGTTCATTTACTTAGATGACATACTGATAGCCAGCCGTAACCGCCAAGAACACCTTTCCCACCTCTGCCAGCTGTATTCTCGTCTCCGCGATTTCGGCCTCATGATCAACCCATCCAAGTGCCAATTCGGACTTGACTCTATCGATTTCCTCGGCCACAAAATCACCAGCGATGGGGCAACACCCCTACCCGCCAAGGTAGACGTTATCTGCCATTTTGCCCGCCCCGACACAGTCAAAGGCCTACAGGAATTCCTTGGGATGGTCAACTTTTACCGTCGGTTCATCCCTGCAGCAGCCCGTATCATGCGCCCTCTGTTCTCGCTGATGGCTGGTAAGGGCAAGGACATCACCTGGAATGACGAGGCTGCGGCTGCCTTCGTTAAGGCCAAAGACGCCCTGGCAGACGCCATGATGCTTGTACACCCTAGGACAGATGTCCCAACCGCCCTCACGGTGGACACATCCAACACCACGGTGGGTGGGGTACTGGAACAGCTACTCGAAGGCCGTTGGCAACCCTTGGCATTTTTCAGCAAGCACCTTAGACCACCTGAACTTTTGATCGGGAACTTCTAGTGCTGTATCTGGCGGTCCGGTATTTCCGATACTTTCTAGAAGGCAGGCCTTTCACCGCTTTCACCGATCATAAGCCTTTGTCCTTTGCCTTCTCCAAAGTCTCCAATCCCTGGTCAGCTCGTCAGCAGAGACATTTATCCTACATTTCCGAATTCACAACAGATATCCAACATGTCTCCGGAAAGAATAATGTCGTTGCTGATGCACTTTCCAGACCGACCATCCACAACCTGTCCTTGGGTGTCGACTACACGGCCCTAGCTGACGCACAGCAAGCCGACGACGAACTGCCCAGCTACAGAACTGCAGTCTCGGGCCTGCAGCTCCGAGATTTCTTGGTTGGTCCAGGTCAGCAGACCCTATTTTGCGACATCGTGACAGGTCAGCCCCGCCCTATAGTTCCTGCAGCCTGGCGGAGACACGTTTTCGACTCGGTACATGGGTTGGCGCACCCGTCCATCAGATCAACTGTCCGACTGGTCGCCACCAAGTTTGTCTGGCATGGCCTGCGCAAACAGGTCAGTGAGTGGGCCAGGACTTGTCCGCACTGCCAGACATCGAAAATCCAATGACACACCAAAGTCCCGCCACAGCAGTTCGAGCCTACCCATAGGAGATTCGACCACATACATGTCGACCTCATGGGCCCTCTGCCAGTTTCAAGAGGAGCCTGGCACCTCCTTACCATCGTGGACCGGTTCATGAGGTGGCCAGAGGCAACCCCCCTGACTGACATCACGACTGATTCCTGCGCCCAGGCACTGCTCACAACTTGGGTCTCACGTTTTGGTGTTCCGGCCCACATCACTTCAGACAGAGGCACCCAATTCACTTTCAGTCTCTGGGCTGCATTAGCGAACCTGCTAGGGACACAGCTGCATACCACCACGGCCTACCATCCTCAATCAAATGGGTTGGTGGAACGTTTTCACCACCATCTGAAGTCAGCCTGAAGGGTCCTAACTGGGTTGACGAGCTGCCTTGGGTCCTGCTCGGCATACGCACTGCCCCCAAAGAAGACCTCCGCGCTTCGTCAGCTGAGCTTGTGTACGGGACGCCCCTAGTTGTCCCAGGGGATTTCATACCTGCCCTTCGAGACCAAGGGGAACAACCCCCAGCAGTCCTACAAAGACTGCGCGAGAAGCTCGGCAACTTGGCCCCGATTCCCACCTCACGGCACGGTCAAGCCCCATCCTGTCAGCCCAAAGAACTACGAGACTGTAAGTTTGTTTCCGTTCACAGGGGCACACCTCGGGCGCCGTTGCAATGACCATATGAGGGACCGTTCCGAGTCATCAGGAATAATGGATCCACCTTTATTTTTGACATTGGGGGCAGGGAACAGGTTTTCACGATGGACCGCCTCAAACCGGCCCATTTAGATCTGCGACAACCGGTCGAGGTTTCAACGCCGCGACGCAGAGGCCGACCCCCTAAACAGCGGCTGGCACAGCCCGCAGACCTTGGGGACTGTATCGCCAGTTCTGGGGGGGGTTGTGTAGCGACTCACCGTCCAGTCAGGCGAACCGGCTCGGCAGTCAGGTTGCGCGGCGTCGGAGCGACGAGGCCCAAGATGGCGGCAGGCCTCGTCTTTCCCGAGTGACGGGGAGAACCCGCGGGCGGGCAAGACTTGATGACATAGTACTTACATCATTACCGATTGCATTGGGCGGGAACAGTCTCCCTTAAAAGGCCCGCACAAGGCGGGAAAATAAACCAGTTCTTGTTTGACAATCCTTCGACTAGCATCTTGTTTTATTTCGTGGTAGCAACCGCTACAGGATGCAATTTTACTAATTAGTGAAAACCCTGCACAGGACATTGCTGTTTCAAAGTAAAAACAAAACTGCCAGCAGTAAAGTTGACTAGTGTAGCCTTTAATAAAAAGCTAGATAAAGATGCAAAAGGGAAAGAAACAGGGCAATGCATTGGTGGAGAAGGATTGAACAAGGATGATGCAGAACTGTGCACCATCCTTGTTTCAATGCAAAATGAAAAGATGCAAAATGCATTGGAATCATAGTTTATAAAGAATTATTTATACATATTAATCAAATTCTGTTTCATAATACTTAAAACCAACATTCACCCAGTTTTGTTCCTGACAGAGTCATAACCAGCAACGGTTTCTCTTCCAGCACCCAGACAATTACCCTTTAGTATCACCTGAAAAACTCTCTCTGCTTTCTCCCTCCCCGCCCCCTATTTTTCACAAACATCCCACCACTCAGCAACATCATTTGAAAACACTACCAGTTTTCACAGGTCTGCTGATAACACCAAGGTTTACTCCATTATCACCCCCCCTTGATCCTTCTTTTGTCACAAAATTGTTCACCATTCAGTTGTAAATGAGCTCCTTTTGCCTATGATTAAATATTGGGAAAAGATATCAGAAGCACTGCTTTAAGGAAATAGAACATAGACAGTACAGCACAGGAACAGGCCCTGCGGCCCATGATGTCTGTGCTGAATATGATGCCAAATTAATCTAAATCACCTCTGACTGCACATGATCCATGTCCCTCCACATCTGGCATATTTATGTGCCTATCTAAGAGCCTCTTAAATGTCTCTATCAAATCTGCTTCCACCACTGCCCCGGCAGCCTGTTCCAGGCACCTACCACACTGTGTGTAAAAAAACCTGCCCTGCACATCTCCCTTAAACTTTCCCCTGCTCACCCTAAATGCATGTCCTCTAGTATTTGACATTTCTACCTGGGGAAAAAAAAGTCTGACTGTCTACCCTATCTATGCCTCTTATAATTTTATAAACTTCTATCAGGTCCCCCCTCGGCCTCCAGTGCTCCAGAACAAAAAACAAGTTTGTCCAACCTCTCTTTATAGCTCATACCCTCTAATCCTGGCAGCATCCTGGTAAACCTCTTCTGTATCTTTTCCAAAGCTTCCACATCCTTCCTGTAATGAGGTGACCAGAATTGCACACAATACTCCAAGTATGGCTTAACCAAAATTTTATATGACTTCCTTACACCTATACTCAAATGACTTCCTTACACTTATACTTAAATGGAGAGAGATGAGCACCTTCAATTAAATGGAGAGGCTGAACCAGCTAGGAATGTTCTCCTTAGAGAAGAGGTAGTTGAGGGGAAATTTTATTGTGGTGTTCAAAATTATTTAGGGTTCTGTAAAAGTAAATTAGGAATCAGTATTGCCACTGGCATGAGGGACAGAAAAGGGTATTTAAGATAAGTGACAACAAACCTTAAGGGGAGATGATGAATTTCTCTCCTCATCCTTGCACAAGATGTTGTGAAGTGGAATACACTAAAAAGGATGACTCAAGTAGTTTAATAGGAACGGGATACATTGAAATGAAAAAAAATTGCAGGCTTATTGGGAAAGAGCAGAACAGTGGAACTAATTGGACAACTCTTTCAAGTAGTCAGCACATGTAAAGAAAGCCCAATGGCACTCTTCTGTGCTATTTAATTCCACAATGAAGTAGCCATAAAACGTTTCCCTAAGAATACATGTGGTGCATGTCACTTTCATTTTATGCACTAAAAAGGTAAAAAAAATCAAGAAAATCACTCACATGAGACCAAAGCAAACATGCATTTTTATTTACAAACAAGTCATCTACAACAGGCAACACCAAAACTGCAATAAACTTGCTGTACAGCACTTGACTTACTCTACAGATGGCTTCAAATAAATAGTGCTGAATGTTTGGATGTCAGTTTCAACAATCTTTTCACTGTCTACATAGAAACATTAGCATGATACTTAGTTACCAAAATAGGATGGGATGAGACTATGTTAGAGGATAAAATGCATTAATGATAATGAAACTGACCACTTCTGGTTTTAATGGAGGAAAGAGAAGCAGGCAGCCAATTCACACACAAAGTAGATTAATCGTTGAATAGTCTGCCTTCAATTTAACAGTTAAAGAGTTTCAACAGTTGATGGAGCTGTTTAATTCATATAATGCCTTTCACCTCCCTTCTAGGACATCCCAAAACACTTTACAGACAACAAAGTACTTTTGAAATAAAATTATTACTGCAGCATAAATGGCACTATGCATGAAGTGTTTCAAAAAACAATGATATAATATTGACGAATTTATCGATTTTATTTCAAAGGGGATCAGGGGATAAATGCTGGCTAAGACACCAGGACAACTCCCCTGCTTTTCTTCAAAATAGTATAGCAGGATTTTTTCTGGTCACCTGGGAGCAGATGGACCTCTGTTGACCGTTACACTTGAAAGATGGCACTTCTTCAATTCAGCAATGGAGTATCAACCTAGATTTTTTTTCCTCAAGTCTCCAAAGCAGAATGTGAACCAACAAACTTCTGACTCAAAGTGCTAACCATTCAACCATGGCTGATAATTCAGATAAATTATTCTACATAACTAGCTAATTATTGCATTAATTATTTAAATATTAATATTTCAGAGACAAGGTGGACGTGATTTCAAGAAAACAATCAGTACTGGTTTCTTTATCTGAGACAAAGACAAAACCAATTGAAATCAATTTAAAACAATTTATTTTATCTTGCTCCACTCTTTGGAAACAGATTTAGTACAAAAGTTGCTCTAATAAGGGCATGACAGTGTTTCTCTTCTTTCATATCCCTCCACATAGGCTCTCAGCCACGTGCTCTTCACATTGAGTGGAGTGTGGAGAACACAGTTCACATGTCAGGTTGATCTTCCATCAGAACTGGAAACAAAAATAGAGGTTACAAATAAAAACGAAAAAGGGGGAAATAAGGAAAGGGAGGATGAACAAGGGGCAAAAGTCAGGAAAGATGAAATGTCAAATGCGTTGATTATGAAAGGCAAAGGTGGCTTAGAATGGGGCACAAAACAAAAGACGGTCTGGATAAAATGCAAAAAAAACAAAACCAATTGTCACTGTCTGAAAAAAATGGGCAATTATTATGATCTGACTTTTGTAAGGCAACAAGTGTCTAACCAATCGATGAGGTGCTACTGCTAAAGCTTGAGAGAAATTCACTGGAACAGTACAAGATCCCAGAGAGAGTGAGTAGGAGAATTAAACTGACACAGATTGGATGACCACCCTGTGAAACATGTATAATCCCAATCAGCATTCAGACCCCGCAGTATAGAGAAACCTGCATCATTTGTAGTGAATATTGTATAAAAATTGAAAACAGTATAAACAGAGGAAATGGAACACATTTACTTCTGCACTTGGGCTTGGGATGGTGTTATTGGTAATGACTGCGTGCACCAAGAGGTTGGGGAGGGAAGAGTGGCAACTGAGGGGAGAGGGATCACACTGGAGATGGAGAAATGGAGAGGGATAAGAGGCTGCTGGTATAGGCAGGTGGCATAGAAGGCAAGACCAAGGGGAGTCCTCTTGTAACTTTCTGAGGAGGCAAAGAACAGTATAGCACAGGAACAGGCCATTCAGCCCACCATGTCTGTGCTGACCATGATGCCAAATTAAACTGAACCCATCTTCCTGCACATGATCCACATCCCTCCATTCCCTGTATGTTCATGTGCCCATCTAAATACCTCTTAAATGCCACTATTGTATCTGCTTCCATTACCATCCCAGGCAGTGGGTTCCAGGCACTTGCTACTCTCTATATATAAAAAAAACTTAACCTGCACATCTCCTTTAAACTCTTCACCTCTCACATTAAAGTACTCCCATATTTGACATTTCCACCACAGGAAAAAGTCTCTGACTACCCTATTTATGCCTCTCATAATTTTATAAACCTCTATCAGGTTTCCCCTCAAGCCTCTGACATTCCAGAGAAAACAACTTACGAAGGGGTGACAGAAGAGCAGTACAGTGGGAAATAGCATGGACTATGAGCAGCCTATCAACCATGGCCAGGAAACCTCAGCTGTGGAAAATGGAACACTCATAAAAAGCAGATAGTCTGCATCATCAGAACAAATACAAAAGAGTATCTGAAAAAAATGTAATAAGCTTCACAGGAAATCAGTGGGAAGAAGTCAAAATTATAACTATGAATGAGGATAGGCTGTGTTAGACCAGATATGTAAAGTAGAACAACTGTATAAAACAGCATAATTCAGACATCTCAACCAATCCTTTTATATATAAATGTGGCTTTGAAAGGTAAACATTTTATTTAATGAAGCATAAGCACCACTTTTGCTCCTTTAAGATAAAAATGCAACATCAGCATTAAGATTTTGTTTTCCGAATCTACACAAAGTTTTTGCAAGGACTGTGGTTAATACTGGTGTTTAAAAAAGTGTTATTCTCATTATGGAAGCTGGAATTTATGTTTCCCATATTTTATACCTACTATAAAACCAAAGTGCAAATAATTGGCAAATATCACTATGTTTTCTCTTATGTTGTGGAGATTGGTCCAAGGTATGCCAAGAAATGACCTGGATCCCCTTCAATTTGCCTATTGCCACAACAGATCAACAGCAGATGCTATTTCATTGACTCTCCAGAGACTTCTGGATCATTGGACAGTAATGTATACATCAGGCTGCTGTTCATTGACTATGGCTTGGCATTCAACACTATCATCCCCTTCAAACTCATCACCAAGCTCCAACACCTGGGCATCAGTACTTTCCTTTGAACTGGATCATTGACTTCCTCATTGGCAGACCTCAATCAGTACGGATCAAGGCTGCATGCCTAGCCCCTCTGTTCTCCTTCCTATACAACCACGACTGTGTGGCTGAGGACAGCTCCAATACCATCTATAAATTCACTGACAACACCACTGTTGTTGGCCAAATCACGGATGGCAATGAGTCAGCGTACAGGAGTGAGATAGAACACCTGGTTGAATGGTGCCGCAATAACAACCTCGTGATTAACGTGAACAAAACCAATGAGCTAATCATTGACTTCAGAAAGGGGAAGTTGGGAAACCATGTACCAGGTCTCATTGGTGGGTCAGAGGTGGAGAGAGTAAGCAGCTTCAAAATCCTGGGCGTTAACATCTCACATGACTTGCCCTGGCTCAGCACATAGATGCAATCACAAAGAAGGTGCACTAGCTCCTCTACTTTCTTATAAGCTTAAGAAGATTTGACATCTCAACAAATACTCAAACAAACTTCCACTGCTGAAAGTATCCTGACTGGTTGCATCATGGCCTGGTTCAACAATTCCAAAGCACAGGAACACAAAAGGCTGCAGAGTAGTTGACGCAGCCTGGTCCATCATGGGCACAGCCCTCCCCACCATTAACACCACCTTCAGAAGGCGCTGCCTCAAGAAGGCAGCATTTATCATCAAGGATTCCCACAATCATGGTCATGCCTCTTCTCCCTGCTACCATCAGGCAAGAGGTACAGAAGCCTGCAGTCCCACGAGGTACAGAAGCCTGCAGTCCCACCACACCACCAGGTTCAGGAACAGCTATTTTCTTACAACCATCAGGTTCTTGAACTGACTGGAATACCCCTAACCCTACCTCAGCAATGGAACACCAAGGACCACCTCTTGCACTACCATGGACTTGTCTGTCTTTTTTTTTGCACTAAGGTCTTGTTTTTGCAGAGTTTTTTTTCTCTTCACTGTCTTGTATAACTTATATTGTGTTGTCTATATCGACATGCCCGTGATGCTGCTGCAAGTTTTTTTTATTGTACCTGTACCTCACCATACTTGTGCACATGGTAACAAACTCCACTTGACTTTTTTGACTTCTAAACTTCCTCCAAACAAAGTGGTGTGATAAAGTAGGAGCCAACCAATCTGCATTCTGTATTGTGGGTGCAAGTTATGGTTCTGTTGTTTGCATTCTTAGTCAGAGGATCTGAGATTTATACGAGAAGCTGGGAGTACAAAAATTTAGGCCAGCTCTTTAGAATCATTCTTTCAAATGAATCATTCAGCAAACATCTTATCTGCTCTCTTGTATGAACGTAACAAATTTCATGGCAGTATTTTGCAGAAGACCAAGGGTCAACATCACTTTACGCAGTCTCTCTCACATTGCTGTTTATGGGAACCTGTGTGCAAGTTGGTTATGATGTTTCCAACATTACAAAAGTGTTGGCTCACTATTAATAAAATCCTGTATAAATGGTAAAACCCTAGGGCCATCCTGGGGTTGTGAAAGGTGCTTTTAAAATGTGGGTCTTGCTGTCTATAATGTAAGGGGCACCTGAACTAGCAACGGAAGTCATTCTGACATTCCAGGTCAGGCTTAACACTGCTGAGCTAAGTTTTCATTTGAACTCAGCAGGGGATTATTGCCGAGTTAGCCAGATACAACCTATGGGAATGTCAGTTAATTAAATGCTGGAGTCTGACTTCTCAAGGCAGAACTGCATAGACACAGTAGCTAGACAGCAAGAAGGGGGTGGGTGAGGCAAGTTGGGGGAGGTGGTGGGAAAGAGTTGAGTGGAAAAGAAAAGATCCTGTAGTAAAACCAAAGTTAGAACTTAATAATGTTTCACTAACTGGCCATATTTGAATGAATAAGCATAGTTAACCTATAGATTTTTGTCACATATTGGAAAACCTCTTCATAATGCAGATAATTAAATGGTAATGTATTTGTTTACAGTATGCAATGAATAATTCTACATTGTTAAAAACCTCAGGAAGAAAATGAAAAGCTTGCATTTTATTAGCCTTTTATACAATCTCACTGCAAGCTCCCACAAACAATTAAATTAATGAGCAGATAATCAACATTAGGTATTTTTCTTTGCACTATTTATTTTGTAATTTATAGTAATTTTTATGTCTTTGCACTATACTGCCGCTGCAAAACAACAAATTTCACGTCAAATAAGTCAGTGATAATAAACCTGATTCTGATAGGGAGAAAGACTGGAAAAAGTGCTGAAGCAATTACAAGGTCACCGATGTGCACCAAGGGTTTGTTCTGAATCCATTGATCAAGATCACGGCTTGCAAACCATCACATGGTGGATGTAGAATGGAGATGCATTTCTGAAGGTATCCAGGTTTGAGATGGATTGATCACAGACCCCTTCGACTGACAGGGTGGGAGGCTTTTGTAAAGTCAAAAAAGGCCATGTCTACAGGTTGACACTGCTCCATACTGTTCCCCTGGAGGTCACACACCAAAGGTCAAGTCCATTGTACTTCAGCTACAGGGAAGAGGCAGTTGAGGAGGCCTCTAGCAATTATTTTTCCTGTGGCAGACAGCAGAGAGGCCCCTCAGTATTTTCCACAATTGGATCTGAAAGTTGGACTAGGGAGGGAAGCACTTTAGTTGAACAGTGATTTTTATTGAAACACGACTTCAGCTGTGGACATATTATTATTTCCATATGTCAAAAGCGGCATGGTCCTAAGCTTATTAAAATAAGATGTTGGGTGAAAATTTATTGCAGCCAGCAAATGAACAGTGCCTGCCATTACTTGGTCTTGCCCTTGCCCACCATGCAGTGAAGAATGAAATGCCTTGGTTTCTTGTACAAGAGATGTGGGATTTGTGTGAATAGAGCAGGCATAGATCCTTCTATTGAGTGAGATTTAGGGGCAGTTAAAATTAATGGTGTGGTGCCTGGACCAGGAAGTTCAAATAGTGAATTGAATGCCAAATCAGGTGCAGAATAAGAAAGAAAGATTAGAATGCGAAAGATAGAAGGGGAAAATGTTTTAAAAACTCCAACAATCAAAAATGACACGGTAAAGATTCGCTTTCAGTGCCAGTGATGTAGCTTGGCGGTAATTAACTCCCCCATGTTACGGCTGTTCGGATACTGGAAATTCACCCTAACAGAATTCACCAATCACTACCCAAAAATTTGAAATACAGAATAAAATTCGCTCTCACAGAATTGATGTGGAAAAATCAAGTAAATAAATAAACATTTTTTTCAATTGGCATTTCTTGACTCATGCACAGATGATGTGGGTTCATGTCACAGAAAATTGCGATGGACCGTTTTCTAGGAAAGTGACCTCCTCTCCTCACCACCCCCCACAACGCAGGAGTAACCTGTACTCGTCATCTAACCCACCGTCCACTGATCTTTAAGCTTAATCTAATACGCATATTAACTACATTGTGCACAAAAAATGTAGGTTACAAGTGGTTAACAACTCTAATTTTACTTGGAGCTTTGGATGAACTCAGATTGCAATGTAATTAATCAATTGAAGTCCATTATGTATTCATTAGAACTCTGCTTTAAACCACAATGAATCTTTACACCTGCAAAGAAATAATGGCACATGAGCAACACTCACCCCATTTTACATCTTAATACAGTTCTGTTGCTTTTCAAGGAAGAAAGTTTACAGAAAATTTGGAAATAAATTTTGGATGATTCAATGCACATTCTAAACTTATGAATAAGCTATTCTGAAATGAAGAGCGGACAAACATATGACTGACTGACTGTTAATTACTTTGCTGGCCAGCTATAAAGCACAATGAATACACCACAACAACAGAAAACTCCCATTCAGCTTATCCTTTTTTTTGAGAACTTTCTATGCATTTCTGCTGATTAAACCCATTTTAACATCATCTATATCCACACTTCCTTTGATTTAGATAACATGAGCCATGGAATTACATCATCTGGAACAGAAACTGGCAATTTGCAAAAAAATAGTAAATAAATATACATGGATCTCCAAGTAGCAATCTATGATTTTTACAGTTTGGATTTTTATGTACAATGCTAAGGAAGTGGTTCAAATTAACGCTCTTCTAATCATTATAATGTTTGCTTTATTTTTTCCATTTTTAATATACAGACCAGGAAAATGTTAAATGATTTAGAAAAATATTGCTAAACTTTTAAAGGTAGTACCCATATAATATTCTCAATGCCCATTCCAAAAAAACTTACACTATATATATAGTGTGTGTGTGTGTGTGTGTGTGTGTGTGTGTGTGTGTGTGTGTGTGTGTGTGTGTGTGTGTGTGTGTGTGTGTGAGTGAGAGAGAGTGAGACAGAGAGAGAGAGAGAGAGAGAGAAGATACAAGTTGTGGACAACTCCACAGCAACAAGATGACAGGAGCTAAAGTAAATTAATTCCAATTCACTGTTGTCACTATCAACATTGGAAATATATAATTTTCAGACTTCCAAAAATTCTCATCAAAAATTACTGATGGAGTTCAGAAAATTACACAGCTCAGTCCCAGAAGAAAATCTGGCAAAGTAGTAGTAATAGTTTCCATTCCAATAAAAATAATGGAAGCTTAGTGTGGAGACTGAATTACATCAGTGAGTATGTTGTATTTAAATCCAATCCTATAGATATCAATCTAAAAAGTACATTCCAGGTTCTTATGTGCTAATGTATCAATGTTATTATAATGATAATGTAAAGTATCACATTAATGTACAGGAATGAAAAACATACAATACAGTAAATTCTGATAATTTGCAATCCAACGATTCAGAAATCCTAAAGGTTCCACTTACACCTCACTGGGACCCAATTCACCCCACTCCCTTACACCTCACCGGGACCCGATTCACCACACTCCCTCACACCTCATGGGGCTCACTGGAAAATTTATTATAATATTGTACAACATCTGAAATAAAAATCATGTTGGTGGGATATTAATAGAAATAACTTCGAACAGTTTGAAAAATCTGCCAGATTATCGGATTTTTATTCTAATAGTATTAATCTTGCAATTACTTTTCCCTTTTTAACAAATTAAATACTAGCCCTAGGGAAGGGAATATATTCTACAACCCATGAAAACGGGTGAAAGTATCAAGTTTACCAAGATCACAATTAACCCACTCCTTTTCAGCAGAATGCAAGTAGACTTTGTCTTGCATGCTAATTGTAACTATTGTGGTGTCCAGCCAGCACAAAATTTATTCATTGGTTGGATGCTTCACTGAATCAAGTCCCAGAAGCTGAAAAACAAACAATTGCAGGTGCTGGAAATCTGAGAGAAAGAAAAACAATACTCAGTATATCAGGCAGCTTCTGTGGAGAGCCATGCAGAGTTAACATTTCAGGTGGAAATGCTAACTTCTCTCTCTCTCTCTCTCTCTCTCTCTCTCTATCTACTGATGTCACCTGACCAAAGTATTTACATCACTTCCTGTTTTTATTCCCGTCAAGTCCAATTAATACTCACCAGAACTTCTTGATGGAAGATCCATTCTGAGAGGTGCAGAAGCTGGCAGAACATTCTACAGGCAAAGCTAACCTGAGAACAAGGAACTACATAATGAAAGAGCATGAACTCTGTGGTTTTCAGATGCTGCCCCAAAGGCCTTGATCTAACAAATGGAAAGAATGAGATAAGTCTTGTATGTGCAGGGAGCCAAGAGTCCTTCCAGACACACACAAACACACAGAAGGCAATAGGAGTATCTAGCCCTGGAGGTCAACACCAGCAGTCAAATCGTAAGGATGTGGTTGCAGTGGCGCAAGCAGCTTAATGATTGTTTGTGAGTAGTTGAATGTATCTGCAAATGTCACATCCTACAAGCCTCATCCACTGCACAATTCAACAGAATGCCATCTCAATGAATATCAGCAAAGTTTTGTCAATCAGAACTCATAACTAAATTTGCATCTTCTGATGTTTACTCACACAGTAAACACACTGCTGTAGCCTTTCATTCACATCTCACACCTTGTACATGTTCCCTATTACTCAGCCTTAGTAACTGAATCATCTGTACACTGTCAATGGTTCAATCAAACAAACCACGAGTCTCTAAACACAGTTTTTGTTTTGCAGGATGTGATACACAACCAGAGACAAAAGCAAACAATGCAAGTGGAACAGAAACAGAAACATGTCCAAACCCCAGTGGGGATGATGGTGCTTTTAAGATACTGTATGTTGCTTCTTAACAACAATGCCAAAGCATCAAAAATTATGGTATCCATATAACTAATCCTATATTTTTCATTCCACCTTCATGCCCACATACTTCTGATTTACAAGCAAATACCTCTTACCTCCCCCTCCTTGTACTTCAACCTTAACAGTGTGTCTTTTTTGCTTCAAATATCCAAGAGCTGCAATTTGGCACAGCAATGCAGGAAGAGGAAGAAGAGAGTGACGATGAAGACACACAGGCCTAGAAATAGCTGCACACCTTAAAAGGCACTCTATAGGGATATTATTTCTTTTTTATTCCATCAGGGAATGTGCGTATCACTGGTAAAACTGGCTTTTATTGTCTATCCATAACTGTCCTAGGTAACTTGCAAGGGCATTTCAGAGGGCAGTTAAGAGTCAACTAAGTTGCTGTGGGTCCACAGTCATTCCATCTAGTGACTGGACTTTACAACAATTCAGTCGTTTCACAGTCACTGTCCTAAATTTATTGCCTTTACTCTTGTATCTATTGCTCTTCAACATCAATGACTCTTCAGCCAATGTGATATGGTTGACTCTGAACTGCCCTTGGAAATGGCCTAGCAAGTTACTAGTACAGATATGGATAGGCAAGAAATGCCAGCCTTTGATGTTCACAAATCCTAAGAAAGAGGAAAAAAAATGTCCCTATAGCATGGGGCCACAATTTGATTTTTAAGATGACAAGCATACTTGAACATGCAAAGTTTGAAGTAACAAAACAGAGAAATTTTGGATTCAGGTCCATCTGGCATGAAATGCAATACCACAAGTGGATTGCACCTCAAAAAATACATGGAGTACTGGACCTGGTGCCAAATGATAAATAATAAAGTGCAACGTGCAATTGTGAATCTGTAAAAATGTAATTGTTGAGACAATTGAAAAAGTAGAGATGATATACAACAAATTTATTTGGAAGTTGGAAGACACACACAAATGCTCAGGGAGGTTTAAAAATCTGAGGCACGTTAATTTGAACAGAGGAGATTATGAGGTGGTTTGTTTGATTTGTGGTGTCGGAGGCTAGAGCAAGCAGAGAGAAAGAAGGTTAAATCCTGTATTTAATACAATTGAAAGAAAAAAGAAATCTGATATAAAAACAGAAAATGCTGTAAATACTCAATACATTGTCAGAACGAGCTCTCCCTTGATGGAAGATTATCAATCTAAAATTTCTGCACTGTTCCTCTCTCCTACTGGGTATTTCTGGCATTTTCTATTTTTATCCTTAATGCATGTGGTTTAGTACACAAAACAGAAAATTGGCAAGGAAGGTATAGAAACTGGGAAACAAAATGTTAGACTCAGTGACTGAATCAGAAACCCTGTGGACTACCTAAAATAATCTTAGAAGGCTGATTAAAGGAAAATAGCAAATCAGAATTTGACAGCAAAGTTAGCAATACAGCTCATTCAACCAATAAACTGCAACACAATCCAATCTAAGTCTTGCAAATGGCACAAAAAAAGGTGAAGTTGTGGATAGTGACAAAGCTTGTCAAAGGATTTAGGTCAGGATATAGATCTGTTGGAAATGTGGGCAGAGAAATAGTAGATGGAGTTTAATCCAGACAAGTGTGAAGTGTTGCACTTTGGGAGGTCAAATTTAAGAAGAAAGTATACAGTAAATGACAGAACCCTTAGGAGCACTGATGTACAGAGGGATCTCGGCGTGCAAGTCCATAGCAACCTGAAAGTGGCACCACCAATAGATAGGGTAGTAAAGAAGACATAAGGCATGCTTGCCTTCAGTTGAGGCATTGAATACAAGAGTGAAGAAGTCATGTTTCAACTGTATAAAACTTTGGTCAGGCGACATTTGGAGTATTGTGTGCAGTTCTGGTCACTGCATTAAAGGAAGGATGTGGAGGCTTTGGAGAGGGTGCAGCAGAAGTGCACCAGCATGTTGCTTGGATTAGAGAGTATCAGCAATAATGAGAGGTTGGACATGGATTGTTTTCCCTGGAGCATTGGAGGCTGAGGGGAGACCTGATCGATGTATATAAAGTTATGAGAGGCATAGACAGGATAGGTAGTGTTTTTCCCAGGATGGAAATGTCAAATACTAAAGGGCATACAGTAGCTTTAAGGTGAGAGGGGGAAAGTTTAAAGGAGATTTACATGGTTTTTTTTTAAATACACAGAGTGTGTTAGGTACCTGGAACATGCTGCCAGGGGAGGTGGTGGAAACAGATATGATAGCAAAACTTGAGTGGCGTTTAGACAGGCAGATGAGCAAGTAAGGAATTGAGGGACATAGACCAGTTTAAATCGGCACCATAATCGGCACAGACATCACGGCTGAAGGGCCTGTTTCTGTGTTCTTGTGCTGTACTATTCTATGTGTACATGAACCCATCACGGGATATGAAGAGAACACTCACAACTAGCATCCAGGAACCACTTATGTATGGTGCTGAAAATTACATCCATAAAAATTTAAAAGCTGAACCTATATACTTTAAATAATGTGCAAATTACAAGTTAAGGCAAAGACAATCAAGGCAAGTATGCAATAAAGTTACAAATTAGAAAATCCACTTGAGGCCCAAAGGTAAAATGTAAGAGGTCGAAGGGTTCCCAGTAGATTTGATGGAAGAGTAAATCAGAGAACCATGGGCAACAGCTGGCAAAGGGGAAAGCATGATGGAAAAATTTTGTGGTGTCTGTGGTGATCAACTAAGAAACTAAACATTTTTTTCCCTAAGTGCAAGCCCAACAAAAGCATAACTGTGGCGAAAGTAAAAACAGGTCACCTGAGTCAATGATATCCAAACCTATTTGATGAAACTTTTAGACTGGAATACAGCACAGTAAGAGATTCAGAAAACCAATAGCCACGGATATTTGGCAGAAGAGAATGAAACTGAAACTTGTGTAGCTCAGGCGAAAAGCAGATCTGAATCTCACAATGTGTTTGCAATTTGTCACCATCTGCATTTCATCCTGTTTCAAATGGAAAACTTAACAGTTATACATTCAAAGCAGACCATTTCTTGAATTTTCACGTCCAAAGCTAGACCTTTTGTTTCTGTTGCCAGACTTCGAAGGTGGTTTTTAAGATCTGTTTTCATAGAGTGCAACACTAAACATTAACGATGAACCTCATGGCCACATTTCAATAAACAATATTTAACATAAACATTATAATCTACAGAGATGTAAAATAATGTGAAGACGGACTTTTAAGACCACCTTTATAAGAAGTACCTTGTGACTAGGTTGATGGATAAACAGTAAAAATTCATATGTTATAAATGATTTCACAAGAGAAAGTCACATACAGACTTTCAGTTACTTGATCAAGTTAACACCCAAATCCATCCCCTTGAGTTGCCAAAAACATTGCTGACCAAATATTTCACTTAAGTTTTGGAATGGTTCAGACTATGTCAAAAGAAGTTACTTTCATAAATATCATTGGAATAAAAAGAAAAAAAATCATTTTTCTGTATAGTGCTGCTGTCTTTTATTTCTCTTTTAATACAGATGCTTGGCATCCAAAACTTCTTCCTGAGATGCTTTAGCCAACTGAGGGTTGGACCCAATTCTAGCTGACAGACCTCAAGCAAATCATGCATTCTTTGCCACATAAATCACATAATTAAAATAAAAAAGTGCACCCTTTTGATAGAAGATTACTTCAGTTGCAGAAATGTGTTTGTATTAGTTCTATCTTTAACTTATTTTTGCGCATCTGTAGGTCAATCTCTGAACGGAGCAGTCACCTTCAGGATTAAAGCAGAACAAGACGTTTAATCTGAGCGTCTGACGACACAGGCCCTATGATTAACAATGCCAGCCTATTATTAATGCCCCAATTTTAGTGGAGTCTCGTTAATATTATAGACCCCCTCTAATTCAGATTGATTTACAGTGCAGGTACAGTTTTTGCAAAGAAATGAACAAAATAAATGGAATTCTAAGCTCTATTGACAAAGACTAAGGGCACTGTACTAAAATTACAAAATATTAGAGAAAAGAAACAAGAGGCTCAAAAATAATGCCCACCTTCTCTCTTGCCAAGCATGGAGAGGACAGGGTCAACAATGGTTAAAAGTCAAATACCAAAACATGACCTTATCCAAGTGAACATGGGGCCTTTGTAGATTTTGCTCTTAAGAAGCATGACAATCACTAACATAGTCATTTGAATCAGATTGAGATAATGCAATTAGGATTTCAAATTGCTGTTCTAGTTTCCTAGTGAAATCAAAGCAAAACTGTGGGACACTTTTTGGAATGCTTAAATACAACAGAAAGAAAATGATCATCATCATTGACAAGGACGTGCTGTGTAGGGAGCTGCAGATGGCCATCAAAATGAAGGAAATGGAGGGTTCAAAGTTGTAAAAGTTGTTGTAGGATCTACAAATGGAGACATATCTTCCTTGATATACAGAGCTTCAGAAGGAAGAAATCATTATTTCAGGTGATTGCAGACATCTGCAACTTTCCCAGTGAATCTGGGTGCCATGCATAAACAGTGGCTATGAAAGTCACCCCAGTGCAATCAATGCTCTACCTGCAGCTTTTCCAGAGTGCAACTACAGACATAAATTGTATCACCATCAGATATACAAAAATGCTTAAGGCAGGTAGCAGATACATTCTTTGACAGGGTTGACACCCATGTGAATTTCTCCAATGATGACATTAGCCAAAATGAGCAGACACTTGCATCTCCAACTGGCTTCTCACAGGTAGCAGTTCAAGCAAAGTTTTATCAATCCAGAGTACTTGTCACTTGCAAGCAATATCATGCAATCAATGTTCAACTAACATACAAATAAAAATGAATTGTGCATGCCTCTGCCATATTCCCTAGGAGCAGTCATAATGCTCTTGTACTTCTGCAACCTGTTAAAAAATTTCACCAATCTTTAACCTTGCTACAAGGCAACACTTCACACCCAATTGACAGCACCTCTGGGGAATCCCATCAATGAACAACAGGAGCACAACAATGCAAATCATATGCCAACCATTTGCGTTACTATGTGTTACATACCAGCAGCAATAGAAATGCAACAAGCAAGGTTTCAACGTTAAAACCTATTTATTATTAACTACTTGTAATAAAAAACGTTAGATATCAGACATTGACCAAAATAAACTGAAGTGTGTGTGGCTAGTTCCCAAACCGCCAAGTCTAGGAACAGTTCTCAAGGTTTTACGATGGCAAACCAGTTCAGTTCAGCAAGTCACAAAGCAAAATGATGAGCAAAGGCTTCTGAAAACCATGCTAGAATGTAGAGAGGAGTTTACGAATTTCACAAGTTCCACGTTGAAACCAATACGACGCCACAATTGCCTAAGATCTCCGTTGCTTTGTTCCGAAATATCTGCCACACCGAGGGCACTCGATATGTGGCCGCCCACAGATATACCTGATTCCCGGTACAGGTTAGTGACAAAGTGGATGCCACTGATTGCTCCAAAAATCCATGTATGGATTGCAAAGTGACAGTCACACAACTAATGGGCTTCACCCATAGATACAGAGGCTGGCAGTCAGTGCTACCAACTCTCACATCTCCCTTGTCTCCTCTCCCAAGAGAGAGAGAGAGCGAGCCCCCCAGCAGTCCGTGCCACAGCCCGCTAAGCCGACGCCACCTTTCAGGTGCCTTAAAGGGACACTCACCAAGTAGCAACCTGGGGCTCGTAACATATGCAAGTCATTGTTATGTTCACACATGTTGCAGGTGCCTAGATAGATCAGGAAGACCCCCTCAGTATTCACCATTCAAGTCCCTAGTATGAATCTGGCATACCACGTTTTGTACAACAGAGTACAACTGTGAAGACTAGAATGGAGGAGGAACAAGCTATTCAGTAATTATCACCTGATGATAATGATAAAGAGGCGAGGAGAAAAGGACACCCTATGCCTGACCATCTGATCACAATGGTACTCGAGCTGCCTGCACTTAAATTCAGTCAGTCATTCACACTGCTAATTATAACATCCCGATAACACCACCATTCCTTGAATGATTCACCCACTTGTCCACCTGCTGCAACTGGTGTCAGTCAATTTGTTTCTTCACATTCATCACCAATCAAATGAAAGCTAACACTTGCCATTCAGAACAAGGGAGAAATGAAAAAATGATGCACAGTAATATATTTGATGTAACAAGAAATTAAATACTTTAACGTTTGTACTAAAAGTTTTGTAAATTCCAAGCATTTTGGGTGTCTGATGCTCCAACGTGACGAAATCCCTATGCTTTTGGTAGAAGTGGAGACAAGCTACTCTGATCCTTGCTTTGACATTTAAGGGACATATTTCTACAAACTCTTTGTGTCAGAACCCAGGAGAGCAGAATTTGTTGGGTTCTCCTGCACTCATCAGTGGCCGACAGAGCCAATGGGAAAAGGGGATGCTACCTGACAACCTGTGTACAAAGGTAACATGCTGGCATTCAGTTGTTACCTGGGACCATAGGGGCACGTTACTGAGTTAAGATCCAGGTTCCCTAACTTGGATTACAACTTCTAGCAGGAGAATGCAGCTTTACAAGACCTGCAATAGTAATATTCATAATGACTTGAGATGGATTTCTATATCCTCCACTGTGGGCCGCCAGCACATCTGCTTCCATTCCTTTTAACATTAGACATAATAGAAGCAGAGGGTGGCCTTTTGACCCCTTGTGCCTACTCGGTCAATCTCTTAGTATCACTTTCTTGCATTAACCCATATCCCTCGATTCCTTATATCCAAGTATCTATTAAATTCTATCTTGTAAATATACTCAGTGACAGAACATCCTCTGCCTTCTTAGGTAGGCAATTCCTTTAGTGAAAATTTCTGCCCACCTCTGTCCTGAATGCCCAACACCTTATTTTGAGATTGTGACCCCTAGTTTTAGACATTGTAGCCTTCCATTCCCACAAACTACTCTGCTTTCTATGGCACTTTCCCATGCAACCGCAGGAGATGCAACACACCACCTCCTCCCTTCACAACATCCAGGAACCCAAAGAGTCCCCAGTGAAATGGTGATTCACTTGCTCTTCTGCCATTCTATTGCACTGCATTCAGTGTTCACAACAGAGAAGCCCAACGCAGATTGAGCGACTGCTTTGCGGTACACCTCCATTCAGTCCACAGGTTTGATCCTCAAATTTCTGTTGGCTGCTACTTAAATTCTCTATTCCAATTCCACCTATATGTGGTTTCCTGCACTGTTACAAATGAGGCCAAAAGCAAGCTTGAGAAACAGCACCTCGCTTTTTACCTAGGCACATTGCAATCTTGCAGACTCAATATTGAAATCTCCAATTTCAGGTATCTTTCATTTCCTGGCTTATCAGAACTGGCAAGTCATTCCATCTGTGACATTGACTCAGTTTTTTTCTCTCCATTAACATACCCTAATCTGCTGGGCATAGCCCACAGTCCTGTTATTTGAAACACATTATACTTCTTTCTCTGTATTATTACCCTTGAACTGCCCCATTTACTCACTTGACTGGAAGACCAAGCCTCACCCTATCAACAGATATTCACTCACTGTCCCCCCCCCCCCCCCCACAGAGAATCAGCATCAGGAGGTCTTTGTTCTTTATTTATTTTTGCAACTGCTAGTTCCGCACATTTTCTGCCATTTCACCAGCAGCATGCAGTTGATCAGAGTTTGAAGAATCCTGTGCTCTCCACTGCCATCCTTAACTCTATGATATGCTCCAACTCCATTGTGTACAAGTCACCAGGTGAAAACCCAATCATCTCTTTCTCTCTAGTCTTATTGAAATGCAAGAATTTGAGCTGGTCCAAGGCTTCTCTGAAAAGTCATAGTTGCTATGACCAAACTGGACCCGATCCTGATGGAGATAAAAGTCAGGAGTAAGCCCAGTGGAAGTCACTATTATGCACATGATCATGACAGTCGTCAGTAAACCCATTACTGTTACATGCCTGATATTTAAATCTGTAACCAGGAAGCTGGCAGGTTCCCATATCCACCAGCCAATTACACAGAGACTCTGCTTAATTTAAACATGACTTCCTTTGCTGGTGTTAGTTGCAAACAGTTCAGTGAGCGAACTTCAGTTCTCTGCCCTGAAGTTCTGTGCCCTCTTTTCCTACAAGGGAATACACTCAAAGAGCATAATGTCTGTTGTTTTATCTGAAAGGTGGATAATATTTGTTGTAGGTGATGATGAGAAAAGACACATCGCTTCAAATGATTGAAAGCAAGTGTCAGATTGTGGATGGATACATGAGGAAGTGAGGAAGAGCAAAGACATAGCAGGATAGGTGCATCTGCAAGGGGGGGGTTGATGTGAAAACTGCTATACTGGAGAGGACTTGAGAAACTAGAGTACAGGGCATCTGGTGAAATGCACATCAGAATGTAAGGCAATGTGTCATTGCTCTCAGAAGGCAAGAAAAAGGAGGTAATTGAAACACTTCACACATTGGATCCAGGATTCTGAAACCACACCCCTACTGCTAATTGCCTAGGCAGCCTCCAAACTGTGCCTTTATGATTGTAGCAGTCTTCTTTCTCATACCATTAGGGAACATCTCCCCCCTCAGGGTTCGTACTTGTATCACAGACACCGAAACATCCTTGAATTGTACTTCTTCTCCCCTTGCTAATACTCGAATCATCTTCTATACAGGTCTTCCCCAGCTGACGAATGCCTGACTTATGTACAGCCCATACATACGTCACCAAAGACTCTTGCAAATTACTATAGATGTACGGTGGAGAGCATTCTGACTGGTTGCATCACCACCTTGTACAATGGCTCCAATGTGCAGGATCGAAAGAAGCTGCAGAGGGTTGTAGACTCAGCCAGCTCTATCACGGGCACAACCCTCCCTGCCATCGAGGACATCTTCAAGAAGCAGTGCCTCAAGAAGGCAATATCTATCATTAAGGACCCTCATCACCCGGGACATGCCCTCTTCACGTTACTACCATCAGGGAGGAGGTACAGGAGCCTGAAGACCTACACTCAATGTTTCAGAAACAGCTTCTTCCCCTCTGCCACCAGATTTCTGAATGGTCTATGAACCCATGAACACTACCTCATTATTCCTCTTCTGCATTATTTATTTATTTTTGTGACTTATAGTAGTTTTTAATGTCTTGATGTCTTGCACTGTACTGCTGTCACAAAACAACAAATTTCATGACATACGTCAGTGATAATAAACCTGATTGTGACATAGGAATGAGCATTTGGAAGACAAGCGATATGGATTTGCCAATTTCTGCAAGGCTGCAAGGTACCTTCTGCCATATGGGAACTCGGTTCACGGCCACACTTCCGACTTGCAAACTGTTCGGGTTATGAACAATTCACGGGAAAGGAATTCTGCTGTAACCTGAGGAGGACCTGTATTTGGAGTGCCCTTTAAATAAAGGTTACAATTTCATCATGCAGTTCATTACACATGACAGAAAACTTGTGAATGAAAGAATGATAAGATGGTTGTGAGGTGCCTGAACTTACTTCATGATTTCCTGTGTGCTATACTTCCTTGTGTCAGTCAGGCTAGGAAGCATGCAGAACTGGTTCACTGAAAGTTTAGGCCATGTTACCATTTTGTTTTGTTGCATCAAAAGGAACTTTATCCAAGATCAATTCACAGACCCACATTCTTCTGGATCTCAGTTGACTCACAATATTTTATCTACAAATATAGAAGTATGGTGAAAAACTCTTGGTATTTCCCAGTATAGCTGGAAAAGTGAAACAAAGGAAAGATAACTACCTTTGTTACATAAGTGAAAATTGCAATAAATGAGTCCAACAGTGTCCTCGTGTAAAAACTACCAAAACATAATTGTGCATGATTTTACATAGATTCCACTTAATCTATATCATTTCCCTTTGCTCTAGTTGTACTACTATTTCATCATGACTACCCCACAGAAAATGTTGGAAACACTCAGCAGATCAGATAGCATCTATTTTGATTTACATTATTAATAGATGTTTATCATAATATTATGATATCAGATTCCCATTGAAAGCTATATTGGTCCTGAAGCACTACAAATCTAAAATTCTATATCAGCAAACATGAAATAAAATACAAGTTAAATATGGTAGGTCTCATAGTGCTACGATTCAGATTTCCTTGAACATTTCACTGGATAATCTACACCCCAAATGTATTTTTTATTCAATCAACATATTCAAATTTATTTCTTACGTTTTACCAGCTGTCCACATTAAAAATTTGGAAGTGGCTCAAATGCAACAAATGATTATTCAGCAGAATGGACTATAAACAGATTACCTCCACCACATTTGCTGTGGAGATTCTAGCAATGCCCAACTGAATACATTATGACAGCGACTCAATAATTTGTACTCAAGCACTACATGTGTTCAATACCCCTCTTGCAGGAAGAAAATGGTACTTATTAAAAAGGCAAATGGAGTTAGAACTGATTATCAACTTTACCATTTTTGTACAGTTCCCTCAGTACTAAGCAGTTAGAAAGATATCAGCACTGCTTTCAAATAGGTGACAGGCAGGATGAGGTCATATTATTTTGCCATCTTATATGCTATTACCAATCTTTTCCCTCCAGTTGCATTGACTGGGCAACACTGGAAAATATTTCGCAAGTCATAGTATGCAGCCACATTAGATTTATTTGGACCTGATGCATTGCGTAACAGAAATTGGCCCTTGGGAATCCTTTCTCATAGGTTTTTCCAATAAGTATATAATATTCAAAGAAATGACAAATATAATTAAAAAAATGAGTATTTGAAATGCTTACGAGGAATAAAGGGATTGGTTTCCCTCCATGAGAAAATAAATCAAATCATATTTAATTCGTTAACAAAAAAGCATGAGAACTACAGTTGACTTGGCAATGTTTACAGGCCTCAGGGATTTTAAGAAAAACAATGATCATAATAATAACTGAAAGCTAAAGGTTTCTTCTGAGTGGGAACATAATTTAGTTTTCCCAGAGGACAGTTCAGTTTCAAATACTAGCATAAAGGCTTGTAGCTATTTAGCCAATTTTAATAGTTCCTTGGAAACATTACATGAATTCTACAAAAATCACCATCTTTTGCAAGCAATAAAACACCTTACACTTTCATTAGCTATCCATCCGGCAGTTATTTTATCCTTTAAAAAAAATAATAGCGATTGAATACAAAATAAATCATAGACTCCTTTTGGTTGATTTCAATTTTTTTGTTCAAATAGTCAGCTTTCATAATGCTTATTTACCTTTATATATTTACTTCATACTGTATAATGAGATTTCCAGTAAACGTTTAAACTATTAACTTTCAGATGTCACACAGGAACAGAATTTCATTCTGGAAAGTACAATAACGTACCCCCCCCACCCCCCCGCCCCATGTCACGGTCGTTCAGGTTGTGGAGATTCATCCTTACAGAATTCACAGACCACTACCCAGTGATAGAATCATAGAGTAAAACAGCATAGAAACAGGCCCTTTGGCCCAACTCATCCATGGCAACCAAGGTGCCCACCCAAGCAGGTCTCATTTACCTTCATTTGGCCCGTATCCCTCTAAACATTTCTAATCCACATACTTATCCAAATGTCTTTTAAATGTTGTTATTGTACCTGCCTCAACTACTTTCACTGGCAGCTCATTCTATATACACACCACCCTCTGCGTGATGAAATTGCCCCTAAAGGTCCCTTTCAAATCTTTCTCCTCTCACCTTAAACCTGTGCCCTCTAGTTTTTGGTTCCCTTTCACTGGGAAAAAGGCCATTTACATTCACCCTATCTATGCCCCCCCCCCATGGTTTTATATACCTCTATGTGATGACCCTTTATTTCTTGGAGTGCAGGTGACTGAAGCCCTAACCTGCCCAACCTCTCCCTGTAACTCAGGCCCTCAAGTCTTGGCAACATTCTTGTAAATCTTTGCACTCTTTCCAGCTTTATGATGTCATTACTATAATAGGCTGACCAAAACTATACACAACACTCCAAGTGTGGCCTCACCAATGTCTAGTACAACTGCAACATAATATCACAACTCTTGTACTCAATACCCTGACTCATGAAGGCCAGCATGCCAAATGTCTTCTTCACCACCTTGTCTACCTGTGATACCAATTTCAGCAAACTATGTATCTGTACTCCTTAGTGCCTCTGTTCCACAGCACTCCCCAGAGGACTGTACAAGTCCACCCTGGTTTGACTTCCCAAAATGCAACACCTTGCACTTATCTGGATTGAAAGCTATTTGCCAATCCTCAGTCCACTTACTAAGCTGATCAAGATCCCCCTGCCAATTTTCACCATCTACAACAGCACCTATTTTAGTATCATCTGCAAACTTACTAAGCAAACTTTGTATATTGTCATCAAAATCATTTATAAAATAACAAACAACAAAGGTCCCAGCACTGACTCCTGTGGCACACCACTAGTCACACATCTCCAGTCCGAGAAACAATCTTCCGTTATCACCCTCTGCCTCCTACCATTATGCCAATTATGAATCCAGTTAGTTAATTCTCCCTGGATCCATTGTGATCTGAACTTCCACACTAGCCTTCCATGCAGGACCTTGTCAAAGATTTTGCTAAAGTCCATATAGACAATGTCCACTGCCCTGCCTTCATCTATCCTCTTGGTTACTTCTCTGAAAAACTCAAATTTGTCAGACACAATTTCCCACACACAAAGCCGTGTTGACCATCTCTAATTAGACCTTGTCTATCCAAATGCTGGGTAGATCCTATCTCTCATAATCCCCTCCAATAACTTACTCACCACTAATGTCAGACTCACCGACCTGTAGCTCCCTGGCTTGTCTTTGCTGCCCTTCTTAAGTAATGGTACAACATTAGCCACCCTCCTGTCTTTCAGAACTTCACCTGTAGCTAAAGATGAAGCAAATCTCTCTACAAGGGCCTCTGCAATTCATTCCCAAGCTTGCCACAAGGTCTGAGGATGCACTTGGTCAGGCCCTGGGGAGTCATCCACCTTAATGTGCTTTAAGGCCACCAATACCTCCTCCTCACTAATTCGTATGTGGGGTTGGGGGAAGGGGGTAAATAAATAAATAAATAAATACGATTTTTCCTTCAACCCACATTTCGACACATGCACAGATGATGCGACTTTGCGTAAAGGAAAATCACAATGTGGACCATTTTCTAGGAATGCAATACCCCCATTACACGGGGGTCACCCGCACTTGAGAAATCATATGCACACATACACATGCTGATAATCAGCAGACCTGAATTTTTCTGTAGCAACACACAAAATGCTGGAGCAACTCAGTGGGTCAGGCAGCATCTATGGAGGGAAATGAACAGTCGACATTACAGGTTGAGACCCTTCCTCGGGGCTGGAAAGAGGGGAGATAGCCAGGATAAAAAGGTGTGGGCAAGGGGTAAAGCAAGAGCTGGTGGGTGATAGGTGGATCCGGATGAGAGGGGGATGATAGGCAGGTGAGGGAGGGGGAGAGTGGGAATGATGCAAGAAGCTGGGAGGTGGTGGGTGGAAGTGACAAGGGGCTGAAGAAGATGGAATCTGATAGGAGAGGACAGTCGACCATGGAATGAAGGGAAGGAGGTAAGGAGAGGAACTGGTGGGAGGAATGTGTGGATGATGGACAGAACGAGATTGCAGGGGAGGGGTAGGAGATGGGGTGATGGGGCCATTGGGCTGGTGGGATAAGGGAAAAAGGGGACAGAGGGGAGTGGTTACCGGAAGTCAGAGAAATCGATGTTCATGCCATCAGCTTGGAGAAAGAACATGAGGTGCTGTTCCTCTAACCCTCCTCTTCAGCCCTTTGTCACTTCCACCTATCACCTCCCAACTTCTTACATCATTCCCACTCTCCCCCTCCCTCAGCTGCCTATCAAACCCCTCACCCGGATCCAGCTATCACGCACCAGCTCTTGCTCCACCCCTTCCCGCCACCTTTTTATACTGGCCATCTCCCTTCTCTTTCCAGTCCGGACGAAGGGTCTCCACCCAAAATGTCAACTGATCATTTCCCTCCATAGATGCTGCCTGACCTGCTGAGTTGCTCCAGCATTCTGTGTGTTGCTCCAGATTTCCAGCATCTGCAGTCTCTCGTATCTGAATTTTTCTGTTCTTACTTTTGGTTCAGTTCAGTGTTGCTTTACTATTTCGTATTAGTGTTTAGCAAAAATCAGGTATCTTTAGTTAATCAAACCAAAATCAGCAACAGTAACAACTGCACACTAATGCAGGCTAAGCATAAATTATAGCCTAGACAAAAATTTTATTTTTGATTCATCTTCTTTGTTTCTTGTCCCATTTCTGCCCATTCTCATCTTCCAGCTCTTTCACCACCATTACCTCACTGCCCGGCACATTTTGCAGCAAATACAATTGACCAATGGTCTATATGACCATTCTGAAAACTACGTGCAGTATTCTTAAAGCAAAATGAATGAAAATGTAAATGTATTATTGACATTTCTCACTGGCATGGAATTTTATTGGTTAATAAAAATAGAAAAAACAATTTTCCAGATAGGACTTAGCAAGTCTTTTTATTGTGTGTGGTGGTGGGTAATGGTTAAGTGAAAAAGAAAACAAACTTTAATTATTAGATTAATTTCAGATTCAGCTGGTGAATTTATTGCCCCATTAAGTAATGTTCTAATTTAGTGCTATTGAGTACTCAGACCTGTGCTAAGTAGTTAGGAGAGAATGTGATTTTCTCCTGGTTAAAATACAGGGTTAACAGCACAGCAATTTCAAAACAATGCACAATTTATGCGAGATAAAAACAAGACAGCAGAACTTAATGTGTTACAAAACACAGCAGAAGGGCTACAATAACCCTAGGTTGCTTTTGGAGAGCCAATAAAATAGACAATATCATCCTGGATCACAGAGCTGCTTCTGAACTTGTTGGGTTTTTCTCGCTGTATTTTGCAATTACCATTGAGCATCTATTACCCCTATGCAAACAGATGGAAATAATTAAGGCTTACTGGTCACTTGGGACAAACACAAAATGGTCCACAAATTCTGTCACCCAACATTACATTATTGTACTCTGGCCAAGTGAACTTTATCTAAAATCCGAATGCAATGTGCACTTCTGAAAATTCGATCTGGGTCATTGTATATGACTTGCATTCAAAGTGGGCACACAAGATGATAGTAAATATCATGAAATGTTCATTGTCACATCACTTATACAAATTCCCTGCATACATAAAGACCTGTAAATGCTTGGGCATACTTCACTGAAGCAGGCTTTAATTGGAAAGACGAGGTCTGCTTTGGTATTATCTAAGATGGGCTCAACTATACCAGCTCTCAAGTCTGAAGTATCCATCAGTAAGTAGATATGTCCTCCAATTGTTTTTTTTATTGTTTGCTCCCATCCCTTGCTGGCTATGCTGTCCTCCCAAATCCCCACCATGTCCTCCGCTGATACTCTTCACCGACCAACAATCCCCAATGTTGTCTGCAACTGACGCTCCTCTCCAGCAACTGATGCTACCAACCATATGGCTCACAATCCTACTGAAACGCACCCACCAACCACCCCTCCAATCCTGTGTACCTCCCACCCAACCTGATGGCCTACAATCTACTTCATTTCCCCTGCCAGTTCAACTGTGGCAGAGTTAGAAGAAGAAAGATCTTTGAGTTTGCACAAGTGTGCAAAACTCCTGTTCAAGCAGGCCTTACACTTTGGGCCCGATGCACAACAGATTTTTACTGTCTGGGTCCCATACAGAACTCATACACGTACCCCCTTTTCAACACACAACTAAAACAAACTGGGTCATTCTTCACTCTCTTTTACATCATGGCCCAGAAATCTAATCTTACTGACATAGGTGCCTAAGGAGCCAAACCAGCAAGGAACGTGCACACCCATCCTATGCTAGAGAAGTGCCACTCAACATATGGTTCTGGGCTGCTCCACAAGTACGCACGACAATAATTATAACATTTAAAAAAGATGCTCTATTAGGTTTGTAGTAGCCTTCTGCACTCCAAATCAGTTCTAACAGCCAATCAGGAATTGAAAGGAGGACTAGAGGGCACATCCCCACTGTAAAGGCAAGTTGTCAGTTCCTCCTCTTAAGAACTTTACTAACTTCTAAAATGAAAACGTTTATAGGTTATCAACCTGAAAAGTTTTGCACTTCATAGATACTGCCAAATCTGTTACTACCAATACCCTTTGTTTTCTTTCCAGGTTTCCAGTATCTGTGATATTCTGGTTTTGCTAATTTGCTAATTTGCACATTCCACAAGTGTATTTTGACTTCTGGGAGCAATCTTGTGCTAATGCGGGACTGCTCGGCAAACAACTTATTCCATTCACGGGTGGTCTGATGGGTCTGCCTTTGCAGCTGGAGGATGAGGAGAGGTAGAAATGTCAAGAGAGGGGAGCTGTTGGGAGAAGAGGGAACTGAAGGGCACCATGCCAAAGAACAAACCCAAAGCAGGTTATCAAGGATCATTTGTTAAACATCAGTTTCATTGAGGACCAATGTGTGAGGCTTGGGGTTTTCAAAAGGAAGTTGTTCTCTACTTCAGCCATTACCAGAACCACACAAAATATGTAGCACGTAAACAAGCCAACTGGCCCAAAAGGTCCATGCCAGAAACTATTACATGAACAACCTAAATGACAGCTGTCTGGGACACCATGGGCTTCAACTTTATGCAATGGGATTATTTCAGCTGTTCCAGATGAGAAGTTCAACAGAAATGCCACATTTTGCATCCACCCTCAATAACAGATATCCAAAATATTCAATGTTCCTCAAACCACTGTTCTTGCAGCATTTTAAGATCCACAATGACAGCACAATCATGTTCACAAGCTTTCTCTTCAAAACCATCAACTCGCTCTCATTCCAAAGCTATCCTCAGTACCAATTCCACTAAATCCCTCTCCTCATCCAGTTCCTTAACAAAATTATTTTCTTTATTTCATTTTGGGCAATACCGTGGTGCAGCAGGTAATACTACTGCATTACAGCTCCAGCAAACCAAGTTTGATTAGGACCTTGGATATTTTCTGTGTGGAGTTTGCACATTCTTCCTGTGACTGTGTGGGTTTCCCTCTGGATGCTCCACTTTCCTCCTACATCCCAAAGACATGCTGATAAATTAATGGGCTACTGTAAATTTGCTGCACAGTGTAGGCAAGTGGCAAAAGAATCAAGGAGGACAATGGCACGCAAGAGTGAATAGGTTACAAGGAGAGCAGTGGTGAAGGGTCTCTTGGGAATGCTCCAAGAACCGGCATAGACTCAATGGGTCTAATGGCCTCCTTCTGAGTTGTAAGAAAATATCAAGTGTTCATTAGATTCAAGGATCACAAGATATGGGAGCTCCTGGATATAAATGCAAAAGCTCACTTCCCCATCGCTTACCTCTTTCCCCTCCTCCTTGGTTAGCATCTTAAAACTTGTGTACCAACCCAATGAAATATCAGCTCTAGCTCTCTCTCCACAGATGCTGCGGATTTGCTGAGTATTTCCAATATTTCTGCTAATTTAGGTGGGATCAGCAATGGCTGATGGTTTTCTGTGCATTGTGTAAGGGCAGCCCTCAAGGGTCTATAAGCCCAGAGGAAAATCTACATCTTGTTCCTCAGAGGAAAGCGATACAGACTAAGGAAGCATGTTCCTTGTCAAATGTACACAGGCTATACCGACAAAGTTCTGCAAGTTTCCCAGCACCAGCTTGACACCTTTCTCATGGAAAATGATACCTCTCACTGGACACGTCAATTGTTTGCAACCATGGGCAGTGACTCAGGGAGATGTGATTAATTCATCCTGGACCAGTTCTTGGCACTGCCTGAATTCCAACCAACTAATGGTCTGGGTAATTTGTTGGCATGGGATAATCCTTCCAGACACATCTTTTATTCTAGTCAGGAAACTTTGGGAGAAATTCAGAACATACATGCAACAACAAAATTATAATTTATGCAGACACTTGGCAACACTTCCACCATTAAGTATACCCGTGATTTCATTTCAGGGCTGTATGCATTTAACTTGACTATGTCAAGGGATCAGCCCTTAACAGAACCTAACTACAAAACAATGGAGAAGCATCAAGAGTTTTACCCAGAAACCATTCTGTATCCTCCTATTCATCACCTAAACCAGGGCTCGAACTGCACAACTAGAGAACCTGGACATCCATTCCATTGATCTTCTGGTTGCAAATATCCCTTTCTATATGCAGCCATAATGTACCACTGTTTCAAGAGACTCTGGCTGCCTTTAATTTGCGGGAGAGATACCCAACTTTATACCCTGTTCCCAATCTCTGCTCTACAAATAGGCAAAGTGGACATGTGGTTACTAGGTAACATGGAGTCATGCTGTCTAAATATTTGTTTTTGCACAATTTAATTTCTAGGTCCATAATTCTTTTTCAAATGCTGCACCATGCAAAATATTGAATTCTGTACATAAATATTTGTGTGAATGTGGACCTCTGAAGCAAACAGCACTAACATTTACATTTATCAAGCTATCAAGAGACGCTATGTAAAAACACAAGTGATATCACTCAGAAGAATCGAATGATTCATATACTATTTATTACTGTGTGAAATACAATTAACATAATGCAAATGCAGCAACCATTTTATGTACAAGTGACACCCGCAATATAGCTGTTCTTGAAAAATTTGACATAAGGAATAAAATTCGCTTTCACGGAATTTATGTGAAAAGTAAATAAATAAACACAATTTCCTTTCAACTCATGTTTCTTGACACATGTGTAGATGATAATACAGACCATTTTCTAGGAATGCAACCCCTCTGCCATTACAGAGGCCACCTGTACAGAAATGTCCTACACATACAGAAATGCCTACCCAATTAATCAATGCTAGCTGTGAGAAGAACATTGGCCCAAATCCATTGGGCGCTCCCAGCATTTCTTTAAATACTATTATGGATCCTTCAATATACAATGAGAGTTGAGATCCAAGTTAAAAATCTCAGAAAGAAATGTTCAGAAAGTGCAAAAATCTAAGAAACAGGAAACACTAAATTCCACAGCAGTGACTTAGTATATTTTGCAGACCACAAACTGTGCAATTTGCAAACAAAATACTCATCACTAGCTGTAATATCTTAATTAAATTGATTCAGGTTCTAGTCTTAGAAATGCACCTTTCAAAAGTTGCTGTACAAAGCCAGCTGTTTGGCTAATTTCACCACAGGTGTAAAACTGGAAAAGGCCACCCGAGCTGAAATATCAGAGTGGGTGGCTAATTCTCAATAACCATTGCCAAGGGATTCATAAAGGACAAAGTCATAAACAAAAGGTTTCAGTGGATAAAACCAGAGGAATTTTCAGAGGTTAGACTGAAGGGAAAATCTACAAAACAAAACTGTTGATTATAGGAATGCAAGAACTAAATTCAGTTTTTCCAACAGACTAATCAAAATAAAGGGTTTAAGCTTTGACTCATGAAACATCTGTAACCCGAACCATCAATTGTACATTTCGCAGCTTATTTTTTACTACTGCAAGTTAATATACTATAATATAATTATAATATGGTTAACCTGCAGGTGGCAATAGTGTAAAAGTCATTTGACAAACACTAGTAGAATGATAAGCTCTATTTAGCCTTGGTTGGGTAACATGAAGAGCAAGAAGGGGGTTATTAATACAACTGTACTGTAAATTTCATGGATTGCATTCTATGGTTTTAATGCATTTATACAGAAACAAATATTCTTTCTGACAGTGGAAGGTATTTATTATCCATGTTGAAGATGTAATTAATCTCTTAAAGAACACAGCATTGCACCTTCCGCAATGAGTTTGCGCCTTGGAACTCCTCAGTCCCAGAATTTGTGGTACAGCTGACAAGCAACCCAAGTTCTTGAAACAGCAATGGCAAGTCTCAGTAAAATTTTCTCAAAATGTACAGCACGGTGAACACAGCAGTGGATGAGGAGTAGTGCAACCAGTGTCAGAATTCCAAGATATGAAGACCCAACACAAAATGGAAAGAGATAGTTTACAAAGACACATTTCGGAGTAGTGGCTTCAATTTAACATTAGCTGGATCGGTTACTTTACAGACCGGTTGGATTTCACTTCATTTGCGAGTTTGTACTGGATCCAATAAAATATATAAATTGGTAAATTATTGTCACATGTACCGAGGTACAGTGAAAAACTTTGTTTTGCATGCCATCCATACAGATTATTTCATTACAACAGTGCATAGAGGTAGTACAAGGTAAAACAAGGTAAAGCAGAGCAGACGCCAATGCGCAGGAAGCAGCAGCAACAGGAAGAGAGTGGCGAGTCATCTGACCCAGTGAGTTTTGTTTCTCTCCTTGATTGGGTTCTTTAACAATTAAAGAGAGGGAGGATCTAGCGAAGCGGCCATCTTTAGAGTGGCTATTGTTGAAGTGGGCTAGAGTCAGAGTGGGAAATTAGAGGCTTTGACTCAAGAGGCTTCAACGAGAAAAGGCCGAGGCAAATGAACAGGTAATAAGGCTAAGTTGGTCCTTTGATTGTTGCTGCTTTGGTCTCAAATTCCCTGAGCACAGTGTAGGCAGCATGGATACAGCAGTGGAATGCTCTTCCTGTGGGACATGGGAATTCATGGAACTTGATAGTCTCCCTGATGACTACACCTGTGGGAAGTGCAGCCAACTTCAGCTCCTGAAAGACCGGATTAACAAGCTGGAGCTGGATAAACTAAGGATCATCTGGGACGCTGAGTGAATCATAGACAGGACTTTTGAGCAGGTGGTTACACCCAGAGGATTCAGGTAGTGGATGGGTGAGCACCAAGAGAGGTAGGGGGAAAAAGTCAGTGCAGGATCCCCCTGTGGCCATTCCTCTCAGCAATAAGTATACCCCTTTAGATACTGCTGAGGGGGATGGTCTATCTGGGCAATGCAGCAGCAGCCAGGCTTTGAGGCTCAGAAGGGAAGGGTGAAGTCAGGCAGAGCAATAGTCATTGGGGGCTTGATAGTTAGGGGGACAGACAGCAGATTCTGTGACCGCAACAGAGATGCCAGGATGGTATATTGCTTCCCGGGTGCTAGGGTCCTGGATATCTCGGAGCAGCTGCAGATTACTCTTAAGGGGGAAGGTGACCAGCCAGAGGTCGTGGTGCATATTGATACCTATGACATAGGCAGGAGAGGGGTACAGGTTTTGCGCAATGAGTATAGGGAGTTAGGAAGGAGGCTGAAGAGCAGGACCTCCAAATAGTAATCTCCGGATTACTACCGGTACCACGGGCTAATGAAGGAAAGAACAGGATGATAGCACAGACAAATGAGTGGCTGGGGAGATGGTGCAGGGGCCAGGGTTTCAAGTTCTTGGATCACCAGAACTTTTTCTGGGGAAGGTGTGACCTGTAGAAGAGGGACAGGTTGCATCTGAACTGGAGGGGAACCAATATCCTGGCAGGGAGGTTTGCTAATGCTACTGGGGAAGGTTT
Source organism: Pristis pectinata (assembly GCF_009764475.1). Lineage (NCBI taxonomy): Eukaryota > Metazoa > Chordata > Chondrichthyes > Rhinopristiformes > Pristidae > Pristis > Pristis pectinata. The sequence continues at coordinate 49,946,041 of NC_067415.1, read as the reverse complement.
AAACTAGCTTTGCAGGGGGGTGGGAACTGGAACAACAGGTCAGTAAGTGAGACAGGCAGGAGCGCTGATGTCAGGGAAGGTAGTAATAGGCAGATTCCTAATAACAGATGTGATGAGATGAATGGTTTGAAGTGTTTGTACTTTAATGCTAGGAGTATTATGGGCAAGATTGATGAACTTGGAGCATGAATCAGTACATGGAACTATGATGTTGTTGCCATTACAGAGACTTGGTTGAGGGAGGGACAGGAATGGGTGATCGATGTATCAGGGTTTCGGAGTTTTAAGAAGAATATAAGGGTGGATAAAAGAGGGGGGAGGAGTTGCAATGCTAATTAGGGCTCAGACACAGAGTCTCTATGGGTAGAACTCAGAAATTAGGAAGGGTGCAATCACTCTCTTGTGGGTGTACTATAGACCTCCCAATAGCCACCGGAACATTGAGGAACTAGGTAGAGTAAACTGGGAACACCTTTTTGCTGGCAAGTCCACATTCGAACATGTGGAAAGTGTTTAAGAATCAAATACATAGGGTACCGGATAGGTATGTCTTGATTAGAAGAAAGGACATGAATGGCAAAATAAGGGAACTTTGGATGTCCAGAGAAGCGATGAACTTAGTCAAGAATTAAAAGGACAAGTATGTAGAGGTTCGGAAGTTAGGATCAGATAGAGCACATGAGGACTATACGAAGGCTAGAAATGTACTCAAGAAAGGAATTAGGAAAGCCAGGAGAGGCCATGAAAAATCCATAGCAAGTAGGATTAAGGAGAATCCAAAGACATTCTACACCTATGCAAGGAATAAGAGGATAATGAGGGAGAGGGTAGGACAACTTAAGGATAAAGAAGGGAATCTATGTTTGGATGCAGAGGATGTGGGTGAGGCTCTGAATGAATATTCCTCTTCAGTATTTACCCAGGAAAGGGACATGCAGGAACCAGAAATTGGAACTGAGGGCATAAACATGTTACGGCATTTAGAGGTTGAGGAGGAGGTAGTGTTGGGTCTCCTAAACAGCCTGAAGGGATATACCCCAGGTTACTGAGGGAGGCAAGAGAGGAAATTGCTGGGGCCTTGACCAGTATCTTTGTATTCTCTTTGACCACGGGTGAGGTCCCGGAGGACTTAGAACATAGAAAAACTACAGCACAATTTAGGCCCTTCGGCCCACAAAGCTGTGCCAAACATGTCCCTACCCTAGAAATTACTAGGCTTGCCCATAGCCCTCTATTTTTCTCAGCTCCATGTACCTATCCAAAAGTCTCTTAAAAGACCCTATCATATCCGCCTCCACCACCGTTGCCGGCAGCCCATTCCACCCACTCACCACTCTCTGAGTAAAAAACTTACCCCTGACGTCTCCCCTATACCTACTCGCCAGCACCTTAAACCTATCTCCTCTTGTGGCAACCAGTTCAGCCCTGGGGAAAAGCCTCTGACTATCTACCCGATCAATACTTCTCATCATCTTATATACCTCTATCAGGTCCCGCCTCATCCTCCATCGCTCCAAGGAGAAAAGGCAGAGTTCTCTCAACCTACTTTCATAAGGCATCCTCTGCAGTCCAGGCAGCATCCTAGTAAATCTCCTCTGCACCCTTTCTATGGCTTCCACATCCTTCCTGTAGTGAAGCGACCAGAACTGAGCACAGTACTCCAAGTGAGGTCTGACCAGGGACCTACATAGCTGCAACAAGACCTCTCAGCTCCAAAATTCAATTCCCCGATTGATGAAGGACAATACATCATATGCCTTCTTAACCACAGAGTCAACTTGCGCAGCCGCTTTGAGCGTCCTATGGACTCGGACCCCAAGATCCCTCTGATCCTCCACACTGCCAAGAGTCCTACCATTAAGACTATATTCTCCCATATTTGACCTACCAAAATGAACCACTTCACACTTATTTGGGTTGAACTGCATCTGCCACTTCTCAGCCCAACTTTGCATCCTATCTATGCCCCTCTGTAACCTCTGACAGCCCTCCAAACTATCCACAACACCCCCAACCTTTGTGTCATCTGCAAACATACTAACCCATCCCTCCACTTCCTCATCCAGGTCGTTTATAAAAAATCACAAAGAGCAAGGGTCCCAGTACAGATCCCTGAGGTACACCACTGGTCACCGACCTCCAAGCAGAATACGACCCTTCAACAACCACTCTTTGCCTTCTGTGGGCCAGCCAATTCTGAATCCACACTGCAATGCCCCCTTGGATCCCATGCCTCCTCAATAAGCCTTGCACAGGGTACCTTATCAAACGCTTTGCTGAAATCCATATGCACTACATCTACTGCTCTCCCTTCATCGATGTATTTAGTCACATCCTCAAAAAATTCAATCAGGCTTGTAAGGCAGGACCTGCCCTTGATAAAGCTATGCTGACTATTCCTCATCAAATTATACCTTTCCAAATGTTCATAAATCCTGCCTCTCAGGATCTTTTCCATTAGCTTACTAACCACTGAGGTGAGACTCACCGGTCTATAATTCCCTGGGCTATCCTTACCCCCTTTCTTGAATAAGGGAACAACATCCGCAACCCTCCAATCTTCCGGAACCTCTCCCGTCTCCATCAACGATGCAAAAATCATCGTCAGAGGCTCCGCAATCTCTTCCCTCGCCTCCCACAGCAGCCTGGGGTACATCTTATCCAGTCCCAGCAACTTATCCAACTTGATGCTTTCCAAAAGTTTCAGCACCTTCTTTTTCCTAATATCTACATGCTCAAGCTTTTCAGCCCGCTGCAAGTCCTCACTACAATCCCATGGATCTTCTTCCGTAGTGAATACTGACGTAAAGGATTCATTAAGTACCTCCACCATTTCTTCCGGATCCATACACACTTTCCCACTACTGCACTTGATAGGCCCTATTCTTTCACATCTTATCCTCTTGCTCTTCACATACCTGTAGAATGCCTTGGGGTTTTCCTTAATCCTGCCCGCCAAGGCCTTCTCATGCCCCCTTCTGGCTCTCCTAATCTCCTTCTTAAACTCCTTCCTATTAGCCTTATACTCTTCCAGATCTCTAACATTACCTAGCTCTCTGTACCTTTTGTAAGCTTTTCTTTTCCTTTTGACTAGATTTATTATAGCCTTTGCACACCACGGTTCCTGACTTGCAAATGGCTTATGTTGTTCCTCTATTTAAGAAAGGAACAAGGGAAAATCTGGGGAACTACAGACCGGTGAGTGTCATGTCAGTTGTATGGAAATTGCTGGAGAAAATTCTTCGAGATAGGATATACAAGCATGTGGAATCCAATGGCTTGATTAGGGAAAGCCAGCATGGCTTTGTGCAGGCAAGTCACGTCTTACTAACCTGGTTGAGTTTTTTGACAAGGTGACGAGAGAGATTAATGAAGGTAGAGCTGTGGATGTCATCTATATGGATTTCAGTAGGGCATTTGACAAGGTCTCACATCATCGGTTAATCAAGAAAGTTCGGATGCATAGGGTCAGTGGAGAATTGGCTGCGTGGATCCAGAACTGGCTTGCCCACAGAAGACAGAGGGTGGTGGTTGAAGGGACTTATTCAGGCTGGAGGCCTGTGAGTAGTGGTGTTCCGCAGGGATCTGTACTGGGACCTCTACTGTTTGTGATGTACATAAATGACCTGGATGAGTATGTTGATGGGTGTATTAGTAAGTTTGCAGACGATACCAAGATTGGTAGAGTTGTGAATGGTGTAGAAGACTGGCAACGGATACAGCGTGATATAGATCAACTGCAGATGTGAATAGAGAAATGGCAGATGGAATTTAACCTGGATAAATGTGAGGTGTTGCACCTTGGTGGGACTAATGTCAAGAGGCAGTACACTCTAAAGGGCAAGACCCTTAAGTGTTGAAGAGCAGAGAGACCTTGGGGTGCAAATCCATGGTTCACTGAAAGTGGCTACACAGATAGATAGGGTGGTAAAGGCAGCTCATGGAATGCTTGCTTTCATTAATCGAGGTACTGAGTACAGGAGTCAAATTATGATGCATCTCTATAGAACTCTGGTTAGGCCACATTTAGAGTATTGCATACAATTCTGGTCAACTCACTACAGGAAGGACGTCGAGGCTTTACAGTGGATGCAGAGGAGGTTTACTAGGACGCTGCCTGGAGTAGAGGGCATGTGCTATCAGGAAAAGCTGGACAAACTTGGGCTTTTTTCTCTGGAGTGGCAGAGGCTGAGGGGTGATCTGTTGAAAGTGTATAAAATTATGAGGGCCATAGATAGGGTGGACAAGCAATATCTTTTTCCCCATTATTGAACGATCCAATACCAGAGGACATGCACTTAAGGTAGGATCAGAACAGATGTCAGGGGTACATTTTTCACTCAGAGAGTGGTGGATGTCTGAAATGTGTTGCCTGATAGGGTGATGGAGGCAAATTCATTGGGGGCTTTTAAGAGGGGCTTGGATAGGCACATGAATGAGAGGAAAATGGAGGGATATGGGCATTCTGTAGGAAGAAGGGATTAGCTATGTTGGCACAACATTGAGGGCTGAAGGGCCTGTTCTGTGCTGTTCTATGTTCTAATAGAAGAATGCAAAATAAAGTGTTACAGTCATAGAAAAAGTGCAGTACAGGTAGTCAATAAGGTGCAAGGCCATAACGAGGTAGATCATGAGCTCAAGAATCCATTTTACCATACTAGGGGACCATTCAATAGTTTTATAACAGCGAGATAGATCTGTCCTTGAGCCTGATAAAAATCAGCAGTGAGAAATGTCCTGTATGCACAGAATTTCTCAAGAACGTTGTGGGACTCTTGGCTTTATTTTATTTCTGGTAGCAATACAGGTTGAGATCCTAACTATTAATAATCAGTCAGAGGCAAAAACAAAAATCAGAAGATGCCAGCATGCCAAAACACATATTTTATTACTTAATTGAAGTTTTGGGTTTCAGTGAAGTGCCACTCACAAGTCTGTAAAAAGTATTTCTCTCAGGTAACCTGTTAAACAACTGAATTTTTTTGCCAGATTTTCAGAGCCCTCTGGCAACATTTTAATGACATGACAAAATTGCACTAATTCAGCAAACTCAATCCTCACAATAATATTTTACAAGGTCGTACATAAGAACACAAGAAGAGCGGGAGTGGGTCATTTGGTCCCAAGAGCCTGCTCCACTATTCATTCAGATCATGGCTGATGTGATCTTTGGCCTCAGCTCCACTTTTCATTCAGATTATGGCTGATGTGATCTTTGGCCTCAGCTCCACTTTCCTGCCTGATCCATGTAATCCTCAATTCCCGGGGAGTACAGAAACCTATCATCCACATGTCCAAAATTAGACTCCAAAAACATGCACTTTACTCCAAGCTCCATCATGGAAAGATATTTCCACTGGGACAGCAGAAATACTTCAAGATGTTATCAAAGCCTCCTTGAGGAAAAAAAAATCAAACATCCTCATCGATTCACGGAAACCCCTGGTCAGTATCTATTCAAAAAGGAGAAGGACAACCAGGAAAGCATCGAGCACCTCTGTGTCTTTATTGGGAGCATATGGAAACCAGCAAAACAGCAGAAAGTGTGGAACTTCCCAAAAATCCATTCACCTGCTCTGTCAAGCTCCTCCTGTCCCAATGTGGTAGGGTCTACCAATCCCACATAGGCCTCATCAGCCACCTCAGAACTGTAGTGGAAGCAAGTCACCCCTAACCCAAAGGGACTGCTTAAGGTGGCAGCAGCATAAACTCATGGATTATTTCAATGCAAAATTTGAAAGGAAATGAATGCTATGCAATGATTAATAAACAAGTCTAGTTCAAACTTCATAATTTATGGGAAGATCACTGATAAAGGCATTGATAAGTTTTGGGTCCTAGATACCAAGGATGTCATGCAGATATGGCATAATTTGCCTCCAAAAGCCACAACTGTGAATCTTCATGTTTGAAATGGGTTTATCTACCAAGAAAGCTTCCTTCTAATAATCCCATGACTATTGGTTTTAAAATACTTTAGTGCCACACCTGGTCAAATGCCAATACCAGCTACTCAGAACTTACTTTACAGAATTCAATTTAACATGCTTCAGTCAAAGCTTTGAGGAAGTCTGCAAACAAGTAATCGTGGTGCACCAGAGCAGTGTTGGTGAGCAAGCACTGGTTGAAGGCGCTGTTGATCACACCTTCTTTTACTTCATTGAGGGTTGGGAGTGAGAGAGACCTGTAATGGCCACATTAGATTTGTTCTAATTTTGGTGAACAAGACAGATCAATACAAATGCCAGTATCGTAGTTCTACTCTCAACTAAGGATACAAATGTCAGTTCTGGAAAATTATTCTCTGAATACTAATAGGAAACATGGCTGAATCTAAATATAACATAGTGTAAAGCAAATAGGACAATGGTGGGGACCTCAGGAAATGGCCAAGCAGAATCATATACGTGGCACTCGCAGCTGAAGATGGTTGAAGTACTTCAGGCATACGTTTTATGTTCACATTCTGGGCTGTGTTATCATAGAAGATGGAATACTTGTCGGAGCCTGCTCCTCCCATCATCATCTATGCCCTTGCTACTCTCGGTGGTTCTTCCAAATAGTTTACAACATGGGAGATTCATCAGTTGGTAATCAGCAGGGGGATTCCTTGCCAATATTTGATCTGACCCCAAGAGACTGAGGATGCAACAATCAGTTAAAAATTGCTGTTAAGACAACAATACTAATGGTTAAAAATATAGTACCAAACTGTGATGTCCATTTCTTAACTGAGACTAGGATTAAAATTGTAATTTCAACAAAGCACAGCAAGACTTTATGGAAGTCACTCCTGTTAGTACTTGTATACTTGCACATTATTTGTTTCAAGTAATCCACTTAACTTCATCGTAAACCTTCCATAATAGTTATTTTTGGTCTAATGAAGTACCCAAAGTGCTAGGATAGCTAATTTTATTGGTATTGGTATATTATTGTCACTTGTACCAAGGTACAGTGAAAAACTTGTCTTGCATACTGTTCGTACAGATCAATTCATTACACAGTGCATTGAGGTAGTACAGGGTAAAAACAATAACAGAATACAGAGTAAAGTGTCACAGCTACAGGAAAGTACATGCAGGTAGGCAATAAGGTGCAAGGTCAAACAAGGTAGATTGTGAGGTCAAGAGTCTATCTCATCATATAAGGGAACTGTTCAATAGTCTTATCACAATGGGATAGAAGCCGTCCTTGAGCCTAGTGGTATGTGCCCTCAGGCTCCTTATCTTCTGCCTGATGGGAGAGGAGAGAAGAGAGAATGACCCAGGTGGGTGGGGTCTTTAATTATGCTGGCTGCTTCACCAAGGCAGCGAGAGGTAAAGACAGAGTCCATGAAGGGGAGGCTGGTTTCTGTGATGTGCTGGGCTATGTCCACGACTCTCTGCAGTTTCTTACGGTCCCGTGCAGAGCAGGTGCCATACCAAGCTGTGATGCATCCAGATAGGATGCTTTCTATGGTGCATCAATAAAAGTTGGTGAGTGTCAAAGGGGACATGCCAAATTTCTTGAGCCTCCTGAGGAAGTAGAGGCGCTGGTGAGCTTTCTTGGTCGTGGCTTCTATGTGGTTGGACCAGGACAGGCTATTGGTGATGTTCACTCCTAGGAAATTGAAGCTCTCAACCCTCTCAACCTCAGTTCCATTGATGTAGACAGGTTCATGTACACTGCCCCCTTTCCTGAAGTCAATGACCAGCTGTTTTGTTTTGCTGACACTGAGGGAAAGGTTGTTGTCATGAGACCATGTCACTAAGCTCTCTATCTCCTGTACTCCGACTCATCATTATTTGAGATATGGCCTACTACAGTGGTATCATCTGCAGACTTGTAGATGGAGTTAAGCAGAATCTGGCTATGCAGTCATGAGTATATAGGGAGTAGAGGGCTGAGGACGCAGCCTTGTGGGACACCAGTGTTGAGAACGATCATGCTGGAGGTGTTGCTGCCTATCCTCACTGATTGCGGTCTGTTGGTCAGAAAGTCAAGGATCCAGTTACGGAGGGAGGCGTTGAGTCCCAGGTCTCGGGGTTTGGTGATGAGTTTGCTCATTTTAGATCTTTGGCATAATTGCCAGCAGAAGATGTTTATGGGTTGCAAATGAAATGTCAAACGTGAAGATGAGGTTGTGATTTACTTTGCATAAGCTATCTTGTTACCTTCAGATAACATACAAGTATAATTATTAAAGGTTTGAACAGAACACAAACAGCACAAGGATCAAAAGCTAGAATGTGCAATACAATTTAAAAACATGAAGGTATGAACTGAATAATATAATCATGTCTACAAGTCTTACTTAACTCATGAAAATGGTAGCATGCCTGAATCAACAGATTTAAAATGTTCTCTTTTCTACTTCACAGCAATGCCTGAAGCTTCTTCATGGTCTATAATCAATTCACTGATACACACTTCGGGAAGATTTCCTTACATTGTATTGTGTTCAATTTTTAATTTTTCAACAGGCAACTATGTAATTTTCTCAGTTTTATTAATATTTCATTCACATATTTAACTTTAAAAATTTAAACAGGTTGAGCATGTGCTTGGAAGACAAATGAAGTTTCATTTCATGCACGTTTGTTGGTTTTTGGTCTCAGGTTCAATTGGTATCAAGAATCCATGGTCCTTCTGAATTGGCACTAGGAAGCTTACTAATGTAATGTTAACCTACAGAACATTTGCTGAATGTATTCTAGTAGTACCATTGTGAACACTGTTTATGATTTTGGCATGATGTATTTCAACAGAATGTAAATGCTCACTCCATGCAAGTGAAGTATTTTGCCCCTGGAAATGATTTGGGTGGAGTATATTAAGCATTGCAAACCTCTGACGCGTGCTGCTCAGATTGCTTTGTAATAACAACTGCCAAATGTATATTCTACAGGATGGTTCTTGCTGTTGGTGCATGTTACTAGCAATCATTTTACTGTATTTTCTAGCTCCAGGGGAGAGGTATCATGGCCCTTGTAATCTATTGAACCATTGCCTGATAAAGAGACATAACCAGTATACCTTTACCCTTGCATCTACAACTAATAATTAACTGTAAATACAAATGCAAACTCAAAACTCAACATCATCTGGGCGCACAAAGGATTTCAATAAACGTTAGAATATTTGAGTCTGAAAATTACTGTGCACATTCTCAACCCCAAAGAATTTGAAATTCTGTGAAGCACAACAAGTGTAATATCCTAGACAACATCCATTCCAATATACTTCATAATGCTAACAAAATACTTAAAACATAAGTATCAATGCAAATTACATACAGAACAGACACATATTTGATAATTACTGTTCTGACAGAGTCATCAACCTAAAAGCATTAACTATCGCCTTCACTTTGTGGATGATGCCAATGTTCCAGAAATTTCATTTATTTTAATTACAGGAATGCAACTATTTTGCACCTTTTTAAGGATTGTTAGAGACTTTTCCCCTTCCACAGCACTCCCCAACTATTTACACTAACTCCAGCTTCTATAGGGAAAATGGTACTGACCATTTTTTCCATTTACAGAAGTAGGAATTATAAAGATGGCTCCTAAGCTGTTTTAATGGGTCAGAATCATTGCAAGTCACCTTCTATCAGCTTTTGCCCAGTGCTGTTCATCAATCATGCAAAGCTTATGTTAATTTTTGAAACACCTTAGGAAGTTAATAAAATGGATTTGTGGTATTGGAACAGAATTTGCTCTGATTTGTTATATAACCTATGATACTCTTCTCTGAGTAATAGAAATTGGAAATATTAAGGTTTCAACCATATCTTATTACAGAAGGTGGCACTGGCATTATTTGGAGCACTCACCTGCCACAAAGCATGTCAAATATCATAATCACAATGATGAGGCATATCTTAAAAAAGATACTTTTATTGGATAATTTTCTTTTAAGCAGAACCAAACCCGAACTTAGACATGAAGCTAAGTTGAAGCATTTAGTCATTTATTTTATTGCATTCAGAGAAAATGCCAGCCATCACTTTAACAGACATGCCATGTTTACATGAAAGCACTTCCTATACCTAACAAAAAGGATTTTAAATATATATTTGACATTTTATTTCATTATTTTTATGATCTTAAATTTGTGTTATTTTGTTAACACTTCACCAAGCAATGGAACCAATCTTTCACTTTTTACTATAGCCTTTCAATATTTAACCTCCATCAAATCATCCCTATTGTTCATTATCTGTGCTTATCCATGTCCTCCACAACTTTTCCACCAGTACATCAGTTTGTCTTTTCCTTGCCACAACCTGCTGCCATCATTAAACACACACATACTTTCATGCATCCTAAAATCTTTTAGCTGTTGAGCAAATAGTATGCCCCAAAATAGATTCATGCAGAACACAACATCTTTCAAATCTGAGGAACTTTTCAATGGCGATTCTTTGTTTTGTGCCCTTCAATTATCTTTCTATCTATGTGTCTATAGTCATGTCACCATAATTTTAAGATAAAGTAATTCTCACCAATCTTCTTCGCTCCTCTTCAACAGTATGAAGGAGTTGTGCAAATTCTTTAAAAGACTGAGCTGGAAAAAATAGATTTAGTATATTAAAGATTAGAATAATTTCTATAAATTTTATGCAAGTGTAATAAATAACCACGGAGAACATGATTAAAATCAATATTATATTTGTAGATTACCCAAAATTGTATGGAAGGGTATTGTGCAAAATTTAAATGTCAAGGTGGAAGACAAAGGGACAGCCAAGCACCTTGGATAAATTTTGATATTTAATACTGAATACACTGATGTGGAGAAAATGGAATTTAATAACTATACAGATTTACAGATAAAACTTGGGAATTGGAAGTTATCAAAAACTTCTTGATTGCATTCACAATGCAACAACAGGCAACGATATAGAATCCCTCTGAGTACAGGCAGTCCCCAGGTTATGCAAGGGTTCTGTTCCTGAGTAATCACCTTATATTAGCCATAATTAAACTAATAAAATTTATACCGTATCCAGTCATTAATGAATACCATGAAGCATTTTATTATTATTACTAGCAGCTTGAAAAATTCTTTAGAAATGTATGGGAGAATTTGTGTAAAGTTGGATTTCCATAAGTCAGGTCATTCACAACTTGGGGAGCCCCTGTACAGCCAATGCAAGATACAACTTGTTAATTAGACAACTAATCAGAATCAGATTTATTACCACTGACATATGTCTATTAGAATAGCTGACATGGACCAAGCAATGCATGTCTATATTATCATTGCTTTTCATTTTAATACACAGAACAGTCCCCATTTCAGAATTAATCAGGCCCCTTCCCTCAATTTTTTCCATAGTATCGATGAATGCATTGCACTGTTTCCAGTGCTTAAGAACATAAAACTTTCATCACCTTTGTTGTCAATTTCCACCCTGTTGTCAGATTCATTTAGTCCATTTATAACATTTCTATTCCCTTTCTTGACATCGCAATCTCCATCTCAGAGAATAGACTGGTCACCAATATTCATTTTAAGCCCACTGACTCCTACAGCTTTCTCAAAACACACTTTCCCATCCCCCCCTTTCCTGTAAAGACTCAATTCTATTGCCCAGTTTCTCCATCACTGTATCGGCACTGACGACAAGACACTCCACACCAGTGCCATGAAGATGTCTTTCTTTTTCCTTCACATAGCTTCCCCTCCACCATAGTTGGCATGGCTCTCAACCACGTCCCCTCTATTTGCCACATCTCTGCTCTCACATTGTCTCCCAGCCAGAACAAGGATAGGATTCCTCATTCTTGCCCTCTATCCTACCAGGCACCACGTTCAGTGCATTATCTTCCATACTTCAGAATCAGAATCAGGTTTATTATCACTGACACATCATGAAATGTGTTGTTTTGCGGCAGCAGTACAGTGCAAAACACAAAAATTACAATAAAAGTGACAAAAATAAATAGTGCAAAAGGAGAAATAATGAGGTGGTGTTCATGGCTTCATGGACTGTTCAAAAATCTGATGGCGGAGGGGAAGAAGCTGTTACTAAACTTCTTTCAACATACTTCCTACCATCTCCAATGGTATTACATAGTTAGATACAACATCCCCTCGCCTCCCAGTATTCAGAAAGGATCACTTCCTCCATGACTCCCTGGTCCATTCTCCTATCTCCACCAACCACTCTCCTCATAGCACTTGCCCATGCAACCGAGAACTATGGTAAACCTGACCTTTTAACTCTTCCCTTCCCACCATCCAAGGACACAAACATTCCTTCCACGTGAAGCAGTAATTCATCTGCACCTCTTCCAGTTTACAAACTTTCTCTCCAAACTGAAGCTGTTTGACCCATTGAATGCGTTCAAGCATTCTCAATTTTTGTTTTAAATTTCTAGCATCTGGAGTTTTTTCCTTCAACTATTTGAATAACAATTCCCAGCTCTGGTTAATTTCTCATCAAAAGAGCAGTGTCAAATTAAATGAATATACAGGTTGTGAAATAAGGAAGAGTTATGGACAAATAAGATTTGCCTGCAATATACATAATCTGTCAGCATTCATGAGGCCATGTCTGTTCTGATTAGCCTATGCTACTTGCATAAACTTCCTCTCAAAATCCTGATGACTCCCCACTAACGCATTAAGACTGGGACATTCAGAATAATTCGTGGCCACAAGAATTACAAGAGCCACAAATGTTAAGCCCTCCTGCTTCTGTAGTTTTAGTGCCCCCTGGCTACACCTTAAATCACTAGGGAAGAAGGGACAAGTCTCATCAGCAACATCACTCTCCAGCCCAACCCCTACATCACCACCCAACTCTTAAGTCCCCCGTTGAAGCTGATTTCCAACTTCCTCATGATTTCATAGTCTCTGCTCTACCATTCCAGCCTTTGAACAATTTCCAATTGTTCCTGGCAATCAGCTGACCCTGGAACAGTGCTGTACTGAGGTCACCAAGTGGAAAGGTCCTCCCTCTGGCAACTGGTGAAACTGTGGAGCAGGAGCTGGGTGACTGCAGCTGCAGAAGGGCATTTCAAAGACTCCATCTCCCAGAATAAAAAAGAGAAATCCCCAATTTTGGGAAATTACAGCTGTAAGCCAGAGAATTAGAAATCCTAATTTGCAATGTCAGATCGGTGGTTATATCCTCTTTCAGAGCATTGACACGGACCCAATCACAAGGGTACGCGATTGACATGTATAGGCTCTGACTTTATCCTTTTTAACCTTTGAATCTGAACCAAAGGCAGCATCCTTCTGCTCCAATCCTTCACATCTATTCTCCAGCTCAATGCTACACTCATTGCTTGGTTCCACTTTTGTCCAACTGTAACCAATGCAAGTCCAGATACACACATGGCATGATTCCCTCCAGAGCCAAAGGTTTCACCCTTAGCCTACGTCACTTACCCATCTGCATACTTCACTGAGGAGAAATAGTCAGTTCCACATGTAGATGGAAGCAACACTTCACCTCCATCAGCCCTGTTGCAAGGGTGACATCCAGTTTTGATAGCTACAATCTTGACTAGTTAAATATTAGAGTTTTTTAGCAATGGAAGGAGTCAAGTATTGCTTATCAATCCTGTTTTAAACATGGACAAGTCCCAGAAAAGGGAAGCAGTTAATTCAAAGGTGGTTATTAAATTGCTCCCAAGATAATGACATGTTCAGTCAAAATGCATCATGTGCAATTACAACCTCACTGGCAGATTTCAGGAAATCCAAGTCAGGAATGTTTAATCTATGGCCCTGGGAAATGATGGCCTGACCTGTCAAAGGACCTCCAGTATTCTATGTCCCAAAGTGTCAATTACTGAATTTGGGAAGAAAGCGAGTTGGGGAGAGATAGATTGCAGGAACAGTTAGGTTGAAAACAGGAGGGGCAGGGGAAAATGATGGAATGCGGACAGAGGATATCAGAGGCAAGGGTAGGGACAGGGGCAAAGACTAAAGAAAGCACCTACCTGGAGAAATAAGAACTCCTCAGACTCACCAGCAGTGGCCTAGTTAGGATGGAGCCTTTTAAACCAATGCAAATGCAGGCCTCAAACCATTAGCTAACACATACCTATTATAATGCGGAAGTCCATTTGGCCCAATGGATCTGTGTGGCTGCCAACAGGGTAATCTCACAAGTTCCATTCCCCCTTCTTATTCTTCTGCACTGATGTTATTTATTCTCCCCCACATGCCTATCAACACATCTATGATTCTTTTGCCACTTACCTACAGGAAGAGGTAATTTACAGTGACCAATTAACCAACCAGCACATCTTTAGGATGAGAGAGGAAACCAGCACATGGCAGAAGCACACTGTATCACAGGGAGAATGTGCAAATTTTACACAGAAAGGTCAAAATGGGATCCCCAGAGCTGTGAGGCAGCATCGTCAACTGCTATGTCAACACACCACATGCTGTCATGTTCCCAGTCATTGCTTGCACAATAAAATTTTACACAAATGACATGAAAAAGTATTGTTTGAAATATGACATCATTGCATATGCCCATTGACCAGAGTCCCCTGACACATCATGCACACGAGTGCCAGCACAATCTCAGTCTGTGGTCTTTTGCTTCAACTTAAAAATGGTCAAAATCTTGCAGGAAAATAGAGGCCTCCAAAAGTATGGTCCAACTGCAGCCAACTTCAAACATGTAAGCAACAGCAGGAAAAAAGCAAATTTCTGAAAATAGTGATGGCCAAGCAAAACTGAAACCAAATATATCTGTAAAACTAACCAAAATAATGATAAATACAAAATAAAACAACAGCTGCGGAACAATATTCTCCCTTTAAGGCATCTCTGAACAAGCCAGGATTACTGATGTAGTCAATACAGTCACTTTTTAAGAGCAAGCTGCTTTTTGAGTATTGTGCTTCACCCAAAATTGTGATATACTGCATGAAAATAAAAGTTCCTGGGAAAGGAGAGAAGGATGGTTTACTCGTGACACATTTTCCCATCAAGAGTGAGACTCCACAATGCTAACAGAGCCTCATTAAACTAACTTCTAGAAACAGAACTGAAAGATAACATTGTTCAATTACCATGGAAACTGATGAGAAACTAATTTCCGGTAGGTCATGTCAGTGGCATCCAGAGTATTGTAGTAAATCAAGCTCTTGCAGATTTAATTTGCAGAAAACAACTGTTACAATAGATTTTGTGTATATGAAGATAGAATTGGATATGCAGTGCTCAAGGGAATCTTCATAATAACAAAGAGAAAGATGAACTGTGACAAGCAACAAAGTGTTTTCCTGTTTGGGAAAGTTACCTCACAGAAGTTCATCCATCCCACTACAACGAGCCCTGCACCAGGATGGAAGACGATAAAACGTTGAATATGAAAAGTAAAGTACTCATGGTCAGCGCATCAGGAGAGTTCCCCACTTCCTCAATGTCACTTGAACAGTTCAAAGTTTGACCTTAAATTCAAAACATTATAAATTTCTCATAAAAGGTCATTAGGGTTGGAAATTCAAAATAAAGCAGTTTAGTGCCCTGCATTCATCAGTGCTGGGATTTTACCGTTTGGCTTGTAACAGTTAACAGATGTCAGCTCTCAAGAGACCTAATCTACTTTAGTTAACCTTAGACATTTCTTCAATCATGGCTTTCCAAAGTAAAAATAAAGTAAATTACAGAATAGCAGACCACCAACCTCTCTCTTCCTCAGCAATTTGTGTCTTAAGAAACAAAATGGTATCAAACTCAAAACTTGGCAACTTCAAATCCAGAATGCATCAATAGTAAATGCATCAAACACTTCCTGAACAATTATAACTTTAGGTGGTGTTTAATAATGTGAAAATATGATTTTTTAAAACACAAGTCCCAATAAAATGAGGAAGAAGTTGAGTTTATTTTATTGGTGGGGAAGACCAGTTAAATTAACAGAATATCCTTTCTTACAAATGAACTAAATGAAGGTACTTCAGATGCTTCCACTGCTGAACAATGAGAGGTACCATTTTTGAGGCCAATATCATTCTTTGTTTCACCAGCCCATATAACCCACCGCAATTTTAGGATTTCTGTGAATGCGTATTTAAATGCAGGGCTAAGCAAAAGGCTGTATGCCGATGCTGAACTTCTGCTTGGGTACATTACAGACCTGCCATCTAACACTGCAATGGGTCCCATGAGGAACAAGGTGCATTTCCCCTTGGACGATTATGAAAGGGAACAGCTGCAAGAGCATCATGTAATTTAGAAAGACTTTCTAGGTTATTAGTTTAAAAATACTCTCATAATCTTTCTGAGAATTTCCTTTTTAAAACCACTTTAAGGTTTACAGTAAGGAGTAGGAAGTTTAGAGGGAATACAAGTAAGTGTTTTTTCACCCTGATAGAAGCATATAAAATTATGAGAGGCAAATATAAGGTAGATAGTCAGTCCTTTTGCCAGGGCAGAAGTGTCAAATGAGAGAGGGCACAGCTTTGCGAAGGGCAAAGCAAGTTTTCTTTTTTTTAAATATACACACAGACAGTGGTAGCTGTTTGGAACATGCTGACAGGGGAGCTGGTGGAAGCAGATATCATAGCAACATTTAAGAGGCATTTAGACAGACACATGAACAGGCAGGGAATGGAGGGATATAGATTATGTGCAGATAGATGGGATTAGTTTAAACTGGCATCATGGTTGGCAAAGACATTGTGGGCCGAAGGGTCTGTTCCTGTGCTGTACTCTTCTATGTAACTTGGCAAAATGTTACAAGGCTTTTCATAGGTACATCATTAAACAATCTGAAACACCAAGCCATAAAGCTCTGCAGGGTAAATTATTAAGAGTTTGGTCACATTGATATACTTAAAGTGCATCCTAAAGGGGGAAAGAGTGGAAGTAAAATAGGTGCCTGGGGAATAAAACCATTCTGGCTCTAAGTAAATGAAGCCATGGCTACCATTGACTGAGCCAATCTACATTCCAGAAAGGGAAGAGTACAGACAGCTTGGAGAACGTAGGGCTGGAAGAATGGCAGCAACTGCAAGGCCAAAGCTAAGGGGTGATTTCAAAACAATGTACAAGTTTCAAAACTGAAGTATTTATTAACCAGCAGTCAAAGTGAATCCGCAGATGATAAATGCAAACTAGAACATGAGCAGCAGGTGCTGGGTGACCTCAAGTGTACAGAGGATAAATCAAAGGAGACCTGGGTGGGTGTGTACTGGAATTGGCATCAGCTGTTCCACTCCTCTAATCCAAAAGCACTTTGTTGCCTCTGGTTTAAGTTTGAATAAGAGTACGGAGTTTCTAGAAAGAACAACAGCTTCTGTATAATTCCTCTTTATCTATCTATATTAAACTTAATTTCTCCACTCTTGGTGGCTGTACTTTCTGAGGCCAAGGATCTGATCTCTGGAATCCCCCCAAGACTATCTACCTTCTACCTCTATTCATCCTTGATGTTCTCTAAAACTTCCTCATTGAAAAAGCTTTTGTCACCTAGCACAGCATTTCCTAACTGGATTAATGTTAAATTATATTTGAAGGCATTTCTGAAGTGCCTTTGGATTTGTACTGAGTTAAAGGTGCCATACTAATTTGTTATTGTTTTGTTCCACCCCCACTCTATCTCCTCTATTTCTCATCAATTGCTTGTACAGTAGCAAGGGTTATCTTTTAATAAACTACACTGTAAGAAAATACATTAGAATTGTATACAAAGTTACAAATAGTTAAAATAATGTACACCAGCTGTAATTATAAATGACTTAATCATGTGTATATCTTAATTAGAAGAATATACACAAATAAATCATTCAGAAAATTAATGAAATTAAATATTTTGGCCTAAAGTAACTGAGTGGATTGAAACATAAAATTCTACCACCTTATCAAAGGCTGGAAGAATAGGAACCAGGCGCGACTTGTTTAGACTGAATATATTTTCTTTCACTAACATGAACACAATGGGCCAAATTGCCTTTGCTGTATATTTCAATACTTGGAATTTTAAAAAGCACAAAATGCTGTGAATACATGTTCAGACTCAATATTTCAAAAAAAAAGTATGCAAGTAAATGCTCTGGCTGCTTTTCTTCCAGTCAAACCATTAACAGGAAGTTTTTCTCCCCCCTTTCTTTTCATTTGACTGCAAACTAAAGTAGAAGATCTCCAAGGGACTGAATGGCCATTTCTATATTCCAGCAAGAAGCAAGTGGCAGGAAATCACACTTAACAGTCCAGCTGTTAAAATGAATGGACAGAAAAATCACTGCCCTGGACCCACAAATAATCCCTATCACCCACAATCTAGGAACATTGAAACAGCCACAAACTTCCTAACAGAAGTAAAATTTGTTGGTGAGGAGATGGGAAAAATGACCAAACAGAGAAGAAATTAGAATTATCAAGTTATTTAATAGCCCAACAAATCAACACTCCATGTTTACCACTGCTTATAGGAAGCACTTAGTTTAGCAAGGAAAATATTCTCTGGGACTACAATAGTTAAAATGCCACCATAATTCACCATCCCCTTACCACTCTGATTAAGCTGTCTCTGGCCTACTACACTGTTATAATGAGGGCCAACAAAGACTCGAGGAACAGCACCTCATCTTCCATCTGGGTGTGTTACAATCTTCCAGACTCAATATGGAATTCTACAACTTCAGCTAAGTCACTTTCTTTATCTGTATCAAAACTGGCCATTTCTAGCTATGACACTGGCTAGTTTTCATCCCTCTGTTAGCATAACCTGCAGGCGTGGTAGTGCAGCAGTTAGCGTAATGCTACTACAGCGCCAGCAACCCGGGTTCAATTCCGACTGCTGTCTGTAAGAAGTTTGTACATTCTCCCCGTGTCTGCGTGGGTTTCCCTCCGGGTGCTCTGGTTTCCTCCCACATTCCAAAGACATACGAGTTAGGAAGTTGTGGGAGTGCTATGTTGGTGCCAGAAGATGTATTTCATTGTGTTTCGATGTACATGTGACTAATAAAGATATCTTATCCGATCTTAACCTGACCTGTTGGGAACATCCAATTTGCGATTTTAACATTCCTTCATTTGTATGCTTACTCTCTAACTGCCCTCATCTTAGTTTTTGTTCATTTTCTCTCTTTAATTCCCCCATTCACAGCATAATGTCTACAATTTATTGCCACCCCAACCCAGGCCTCACTATCAGACTCCTTTGTCCAATCCATCTTTCCTTCACTGTCTCGACAATTTAAAATGTTTTTTCTCTCTTCTCCAGTTCTAATCAAAGATCTTCATTCTGAAGCATCAACTCTTTTCCACTTTCCACAAATGCTGCCTAATCGTTCAGTGCTTCCAGCATTTTCTGTCTTTATTTCAGACTACCAATTGTTACTGGACTATTAGCAATAGAAGTTACTGATTCCTGTTAGCTGTCAGCCTGGGGTCGCAGCAGGTGGTTAGAGAATAACCTGTTTGGCCTTGCCTGATGCATCTATTGCCATATTAGTACTATAACACTGTTAACACTCCATCCATTATAGCATTAGTAAATATGATCAACACTCAATACAATGGAGACAAAGTTCTATCTTTGTACATGGGGTCTCTCCATCATGTCAGGCAGCCTTATCACAATGCTAAATGGCAAAGGATAAAAACTCATTTAGAAATTCAAAACTCAGACAACAGCAGCAGCAGAACCATTTCTACTGCAATCTGTGAACTCAAGGCCCAGTATATCATTCCTCCATCGTTATCAACTCAAGTGAATAACCTTGTTTCAATGGTATGTACAGGAGGAGCAACAACATTTCCTGAAAGTAAGGTGTCCACCTGATGAAGCTACTACACAAAACCCAGAGCATGTTCAGTAGCATGATGTAGACAGTCAATGGACCAGTTTAGAAATCAAAAGCTCTGCAACATGTAGGTGCTTAAAATATAAACATAGAAGTATGCACCATTCTTATACAAAAATAATAGTTTATTTAAGAGACAAGAGGTTACCATCTGACCCATCAAGTCAACATTGGCTTTCAGAGAATTCCCACCAGTCCGATTCCTTCATTTATTCCCCTTTAACCAATACCCTCACATATCCATGAACTCCCCCCAATTTTCCTGCCATCTACCTACACTAGAGGCAGTGTTCAGTAGCCAATTAACCAAGACTAATGTAAACCGAGAACTATTCCAGAATACATGATAAGAAATACCTTCAAGCAACCAGCATCATTGTTAGACACTACACAGAGAACATCAATGGATGCTAGCTCTTGATCAAACATCAGAGATGTTAAACTGAGCATATCCTGTTGAAGATCTTTGTTCTTCAGATTTATTTTTTCTTCATTAAATCTGGAATGTGCCAGGGCAGGGAACTCTCTCAATGGTCAAACAATGACCAAGTTCACAGCAGTGGGCTGTCTTCCGGAAACAAACCTACCATTAAACTATACCAAATTCCTCTAGTTTGTTTAAAGATCGTTAATGCAATAAAATGGTAGTCTTCCTTCAGCTAATTTCTTCCTGTTTTATGACTCAATCAAGGTTTTGTTGGTATATTTTTCATCTCAGGCAACATATGGATGCTCAGGTAATAGAATGTTAAGAAATATAAAGCACAAGAGCTGTAATTGTAACTCGGCTTCTGGTACTTGCTGTGATAGTTCCTGGACTACTGATTTTAAAGTATCAAAATGCCTTGGAATTATTTCTTCACAGAAAAGCTCAGGATTCCAGAGGAATGATCTCAAGCATCATTTATTTTAAACCTTAGTTATTGAGCATTAAAAAAAAGCATTTAGATTCCAGCCATTAATAGTTCATATCAATAGGTTATTAAACTTTTATATCAGTTTTAGATTATTATGATGAAATTACTAAATTTGAAAATGTTCTCCAAAATTCAATATACAAGTATTTACTTTTCCAGACACAATTAATCCGATCTATTACAAACAGAATTATTGAAGTGGAGTTTGTCTGTCTCCATTAGTAATTTCAGATGGTGGAATCAGTTGAACAACTGGAAAAGAATGGAGAATTTTAAACATCCCTGAATTATAGCCCAGACTACTTATGTTTGAATTTTCTCCAGGCTTTGATGGCTGCTTTAAAGATTCAAATCACTGGACCAGGTGCTGGGTCACAAAACCAGTCAAGACCCAAGGCAAAATTGCAAGATCTACTGGTTAGGCAAGGCTCCAATCAGCGCAAGACAGAACATAAGCAACAAACACCAACACCATCATGCTCCCCATCTCCAGCCCTACCTACTTCCCACCCCCTCCCCAGAAAACCATAGCTCCAAAGAGAGCAATATCATTTTCATGGGCATGCTTCAACTAACTGTTGGTCAAGATGCACAAGGCATGATTGGTAAGTTTGCAGATGACACCAAAATGGGTGATATAGTGGACAATGAAGAAGGTTGTCAAAAATTACAGATATTGATCAGCTGAGTAAGTGGGCCAAGGAATGGCAAATAGAGTTTAAATTTGGATAAGTGCGAGGTGTTGCATTTTGGAAAGTCAAATCCAGGTAGGACTTTCATAGTGAATGGCAGGGCCCTGGGGAATGCTGCAGAACAGAGGGACCTTGAAGTACCAGTACATGGTTCCCTAAAAGTGGAGTCACAGGTAGACAGGGTGTTGAAGAAGGCTTTTGGCACACTGGCCTTCATAAGTCAGGGCATTGAGCATAAAAGTTGGGAGGTTATGATGCGGTTGTACAGGATGCTGGTGAGGGATTTGGAGTATTGTGTTCAGTTTTGGTCACCCTACTATAAGAAAGATGTTATTAAACTGGAAAGAGCGCAGAAAAGATTTACAAGGATGTTGCCAGGACTTGAAGGACTGAGTTATAGGGAGAGGTTGGACAGACTAGGTCTTTATTCCTTGGCGTATAAGAGACTGAAAGATGACCTTATAAAGGTGTATAAAATCATAGATAGGGTGAATGCACTGTCTTTTTCCCAGGGTTGGGGAATCAAGAACGAGGGGGAAAAGGTTTAAGGTAAAAGGGGTAAGATTTAATAGGAACTTGAGGAGCAAGTTTTTCTTTTACACAAAGGGTGGTATCCATGTGGAATGATCTGCCAGAGGAAGTGGTTGAGGCAGGTACAATATTTGGACAAGTATGTGGATTGGAAAGGTTTAGAAGGTTATGGGCCAAATGCTGGCAACTGGGACTAGCTTGGATGGGGCATCTAGTTCAGCATGGACCAGTTGGGCCGAAGGGCCCATTTCCATGCTGTACAACTCTACGTCTATGTCAGAGATCCCACTGTTCAATGAGGACATGAATCAGATTCTGGCAGAGTGTCGGTGGTCAGGGCTGAGGTCTGGCAACACAAATTTCAGGTGCTCCTCTGTAACTGAGCCAATTATATTCTAAAACTTAAAGAGTAATGAGCAGCCTACATTTCATGATCTTCCTGGCACCACAAAAGCTGACCAATATTCTGGGGACCTTTTTCCCCAGTGGTGTAGGAATGGTGGGTTTGGTGTCCCAACACCCAAGCCTAATGGTGAAAGCATGTACATTGAGTGTTCCATTCACTGGAACAAAAAAATGTGGCACTGTACTCCTACAGGAAGCAATATTTCAGGATGATCCACATGCTTTTAGCAGGAGTCACAGCAATAAAGTGAATCTCAGGCAGGTAATTACTTTTCAATCACCTCTACTGAACTACAAATGCTAAAAGTTCTTCTATTAATTGACACTAAACTAACTGATCTACTGTGGCTGAATAGACCACCTTATTAGATGATATTCTGGAATCTTTCCCAACAAGCTCATCTGTGTACGATTTTGCAGAAACTGAATAAACTTTAAACTCTGCCCATTACCATCATTCACATCTATATCTGATGCACTCCCAAATGGCCTTTTATCATTCAACTTGGATAAAATTCAATACAACCAATAATATGCTGCACTTATCCCATCACACACTATTTTGTAATCACAGGATCTAACTCCTCATCAACTTTCATTAACTTTAGGTCACCGTGTGGCTTAAATTTTAAATATTTGCCCTCATGATGAGATTACTTCTTTGTTCCATCCTCAGCTATTTCTTTAACTTTTATCAAGACTACAAAGTTTCCCATCCAAACACTATGATCCCACCATCTTAGCTATCCCCTTCTCCTTTGCAGCTGTGCCTTCAGCTTTCTGACACAAGCTCTGGATTCTTCTCCCTAAACCCCTTTGTGATTCCACCTTCCTTCTTTAAGACTAATTTCCTGATAACATTTCTGATCATCCTGTTCTTTGTCTCACTATATCAATATTTTCCATAAAACTATGTGCTCCAGAAGCATAATCAAACAAATTGCCATAGGTGATTATTCAGTAGATGGGCCAGCAAGAAACGGGTATCTAGGATTTAGCTGCACGTGGGACCAAGGCATTTGACAACATGTTGGCAACTGTGGAATGTACCAAATAATAGATAAAATACAGGGCTTTTCAAAATACAGGGTGAATTCCTGATGAGTCAGCAGCTAAAGGGGGATATGGATTGACTTGACCATGAATGGGCAAGAAGAGGTCCTCTTTGGTGCAGAGTCTGACAGACAACATTTACCAGTAGCTCATTAACCTTCTTTCCATGCTAAGTGTATTTCTGTTCCAAGGAAATATGCTTGTGTCCAAATACATTTATGTTATAGGGAAATAATGTGCGGGGGAGGGGGCATACTTCCTCTACAGCTCGATAATTATGTAACATCATATGAGAAGAATGGCCACTTTCACAAGAGAAGAGTTTTCAGTTTCCAGCTTATGTGGAATTGTATCCCAGCAAGAGGCAATATCTTCATGAAAAAGCATCGTGGGGGAGGGGAGGTGGAAATTTTTTCTGCCTTTTTGTCAATAATAGCTTTGGGCAGTCAAACTAATGAAGCTGAGCTTTAAGTTCTTCTATGTGCAATCAATCATTTCTGAAACAAGGAATGGTGGGAAAATTTGGTAGCAAGCTTGTTGACACAAGAAAAATTAACTAGTGAGTAATGATTTTTCTAAGAATTATTTAACTCTTACCAATATTTATCTCATCATCAGTCTCTGCATCACCAATGCATTCAAACTGGAAATCCTGCAATGACTGTGAAAATCTCTGAACTGCTGCAGACAAGTCTGAAAAGCAAATACAAAATACCCGTTTTAAACATAATTTTATTAAGGTAATACTTAAGTTACTAATTTAAAAGTGAGTAATTCAAAATTTGCAAGTTAATAATGCAATATAATTCTGCAGACACTGTTCATTATAAGGCAACTATTTCATAGCAGCAGGAATCTTATAGCACAATTCAGTATTATTCTATTGCAAAAAGAATGTTTTGTCCTTTCAGGTCAAGAGTCCAATTGCTGTTAAGCAACAACTGATATCAGCATTCAATTACTTTGAGGCTTTAGTCACATTCCTTGTAACCGGAAAGCCTGTGCAATTGTGACCACTAAAGTAAATTAGCAGACTACAGGCATTCTCCCCTGCTGCTATTTTGAATTACTAAGTTATTAGCATGGTGTATATGCGTGTACTTTGTCTTTTGTGCACACTCACTGGCAAAAGGATAAGCCAAAATCAGTGTGTGTGTAATTTCTGTTTTTTTTAAATTGCTTTACTTCCTTGGTTACTAATTGGTAGATGTTTCATAGGAATATACACCTGTGCAATGCAATTGCTTGTATTGCACAAATGTAGTCAGCAATTTCTACCTGACATCACCAAATCAGAGAGAGGCAGGATACTCTACAATTTCTCAGGTCCAGTTTTTGTTTTGAGTTTTATCACGGCATCCATCTGAAGAATGAATGAATGTGCCAAATTTTGCTCTCAATAGCAAAACAAACTTCTGAATGGCAAGCATCTGTCAGGCAACCATCCAAAAAGCATAATCCCTCCCAGGACATATGGGCCTTGTGAAAAGGACAAGTTTCAGTATACCTTTGCAACCAATTACATTAAAGAATCATCATGGAGCACTAGAGACCGTGAACCTCGGAAGGCCACACTTCCCTATTTGCTGGGAGTATTCCAAACCCAAGAGGATCTAGTACTGGTCTTATGTTGAATTACTCCAATATAACATTTGCTTTCGTCCCTCTCTTGGGCTGGAATTTGTGTTCAGCAACGAGCCGTCCACATTCAGTGCTGACATCAGTAAATGGTCACACCTTTTGTGGTTCTTCCATCCTAAACTTATCAAATGGCAACAGTTTTAACAGTCACAATGAGGTGCTAAAAAAAACCAAGACCTTCTAATGCATGGTGCCATCCAATGGTGGAACCAGAACCAGCCCCATCTACTTGTACTGAAAAAACACAGCTGGCTAACCCTGTCAAAATGTCCACTGTTTCTTAGTGTTTCATTCAAACATTTTAGAACATACTTTTGATGCTACAAATCTAAAGTTCTTTAAAATATTTATAAATAATGAAACATTTAAAAGAAACATCCAAACTGACTACTTAGTCCCTTTGAACTCAGTGGAGAAGTTGTCATTGCCCCAGGCCTATCCTGGAACTGCTGCAACTTCAGGTTCCTCCACTGGACTCCATAAGGAAAGAAACCTGGGCAAGAAGTTTGGAAACAGTCACAAGGAGCTCACGACAGCTGTGGGACATTCCATGATGGCAATGCCAAAGTTACTCTTGGTATCTGGGGTAATTTTGGAGAACACCAGAAGTTCTGTGAGATCTTTCTCCAAAATCTAGGCAATCTAGGCCATCATAATCACAACGTTTGATCCAGGTCTGCCACTAAAACTTATAAACTCGGTTTCTGAAAGTGTCTCTGCAGCAGCACTTTAAAATGGAACTGCTGTGGTGGGTGATACAGGATTGGGGGGGGGGGAAGGTGGGTGGTAGCCACTGGACCTGCTCATACCAGTCTTACAACACAAGTAGCACCTGAATTGTTAGCTTTAAACATTGATGGCAAAGATTTAAAAAAAAATTACTTTCAGAAACAGTTTAGTACTTATTTGATTGAATTCTTCAGGGCACATCCCTGCATGTCAACAAGGTTTTTGCTGGGTTACATGGGTGGGGCCATAATCTTATCTTCTAAAACCTGATTATGCCACACTTCACGTTAAAATTATATATCTCCACCTTTATGATTTTGTAAAGTCTACCATAATAATTAAACCAGAAATGTAAATTAGGTTATCGAATTCAATTCACAGAAGGTGAAATAAACTGAAAAAATAGAATGGGTTTAAAGAGCTGATTCAAAAGAGAGAAAAAGAGAAACTTTAAGGAATTAATTATTTCCTTTAAATCTCCAATAACTTAAAGTTTAAGAAATTACACACCAATGGTAAAAGTTAATTTTCAATGCCAGAGTTGTTTAGCACTATATGAGACCTGCAAAGCGTTAAATGGGTTATTTTCCTATTGAATTTAATTCAATGAGGCAAATCAAATGATGATTTTGACACCTGGATGCTAGGTGAAAGCCACTAAATATTACTTTTGGGAATCTTGAAACAAAATTTAGCAGCCTAAAATAAGTTGTGGCATAAAATGTACTTGTAATATACCAAGGGTATAAGCAAAACAGGGAATCTGATATTAACTGTGGCACTGGAAGCAAATCATAATAAACAAGAAGTCATTTCAAAGTCCAATTTTAACAAAAGGTCAATAACTCTTTTTAAAAAAAATGGATAAAAGTGCTCAAGCTCCTTTAAAAAAAAATCCATGCTTTGCTCCAAAAGTATTTTATGTATATTTAATATAACAAAAATGTGCTTAAACTGTATTTGATCTGACTCAATGTTTACAGCATAGTGCAAAACTGAAGAAAAAGAGTTTTGTCATTCATTTAGATTATTGCTGATCTACAGCTCTACATTTACCAACCTTTGATCCATTAAACCTGTAAGACTTTTACTACACACAAATTTTTAGTTGAGCACTTACAGAATTCTCTGTAAAATGGAGTCATTAGTTGAGAACATTCCTGGAGGATCCATCAAATGATTTCTGGTCAAAATCTTCAACAAAAGAACTTTTCTAAAATGAAACCTTCAATCTTTTTCTTGAATAAGTAATTGATTTAAAAAATTCCAAGAAACTGAAGGATATGCATGACTTATTTTCCCAAGTGACCTTTTGACATTTCTGCAAAATTGCTCATAGTAGTGCCCAGCAAGTTAACCTTTAGGAAATCCAAGGCAACCTTGGAGGCTGGCGACCCCATCATAAAAGCAGGAATAAACATAATTCCTTTCATTGATAAAGTAAACAACATGTAGCTCACTCTTCCAAGAGTCATGCATAAATACTGAAGGATTTTTTTTGAAAAAATACAAGACATTATTTTATGGAGATAATTTTTTAAACTTGTACTTTAGGACATCAAACGGTTGATAAAGTCTTAAATAGGTCTTACCCTAAATACACAACCTACTACAGTCATGATTAGACATAGTTTCAAAATCTCTTCATATGTACCAATCTGCTGTTATTTACATTAAATGTTTATACTTATTCTCTTTGTTATACTGAAGTCATTTTCCCATGCATGTGTTTTTACTTAGCATAAAAAAAAGAAAAGCAAATATTAAAATCCCTATGGAACTGAAAGCTTTCAACAGAATCCGAGGATCATAAATATTTTACTTCAGCCTCTTGACAATTCTCAATGCAGTATGATTTAAGGCACATACTGAACAACTATTAAAAGTCTAGCATGAAACTTTTTATAATTCATCTTGAGAAAACTGTAACCGCTTAAACTAAAATAACCCCCTACCAAAATCATGCAATCATTCTGGTGCAACATGTTGCATCTATTCCATTTCAAACATCAAGAAAATGAGATATTACTTAATGCAGGGTGCAACAAATCAGCTCTCCACAAGTTCTGTAAAGTGTATGTAAACAATCAGGAGAACGGCAAAAACTTTGGTCAGGTTTCCTGCATCAAATACTCTGGATGCTATTCCAGAAGAGCAGATCCTGAACCTGGACTTAATTGAATAGGTTTAAACAACCCTTGGGGAATGAACTTTTCCTTGTCTTGCTACTTACCCAACTTAAATGCCAACCCATCTTTGTTTCTACATCTGATAAAGAATACATCTGAACTAAAAAAGATTTACACATGGTTGATAGTACTTCTATTTCCAAAACTTTGAATTTGTTCCACATTTCCAAAATTTGCAGGTGTATTTTCCTCTAATTTATGTTTGGACAACTGTTACTGAAGACTCTAGCATATACAGTGATCCAAGTTGTACTTTAGGGTCAAAACACAAAGCACAAACATTAAAATAAAGGCAAAGATTTAGTCTGCCTTTCTTGCTCCTATTCAGCTTTGCCCTTCCTGCAGGTCCGTTCAAAGTTTACGTTCCAGGAGATACGAGTCACTGTGATCCTGAATAAGTGCCAAAAATCACAGCTCATATGCAACTTGACTACGTCAAGGTCTGTTCCACTGTCCGCAAGCATCAGGAGAGTCACCGCATCAAGCCTAAGCAGTCTGTCATTTATTTGCAATTTTCAGTGCTGGTTGGGCAATCAGCAGTGGAAATTATGTGGTCCATCAATCCAGTGCCATGCCCACTCTAATAACTATTGGCAGAAAGGAAACTGAGGTCAGTTTAATCTTCAGAGCATCAGACAACAGTAACTTCCACTTATATACAACATTAGTTTTAATGGGGACTGGAGAATCAAAGGTGGAAACAAGCATTTAGTTCAATGGATTAGAAAATGTCATCTCAAATGGAAGGTCAAAAATTACATTATTGAGATTAATAAAGTGTATATGCCGGTGAATTAGCAGGAGAGGAAAGGAGGATTAAGGGGAATGTGGGTGTAGAACAATACAAGGAGGGATAAATAATTTAGTTTAAAATGTAATTTATTTTATTTTCTTAAAAATGTTTTCAAAATTAGATATAGAAGCTGAAATATATACACTGTATTTATGTTCCAAGATTTATTTAAAACTGTATAATGTTTTACATATTACTTGAGTAAAAATACACCTTTACTGGGTTTTGAAAACAAAATTAGTTGCTCATCTAACTTAATGACAAAATTGTTAGTGAATATCAGAAATCCCCTTGAACTAATACTAGACATCTAAATCAGGTCAGAAAATGGGAAGTCCATGAGGTATAGTGGTTAGGTTTTTGTGGGCGACTTCCTTCAAGATCAATGAAGAACACTCATTGTTTCATCATGGACTGGAAAATCCAGGATTAACATTATTTTTGGTCTGTAAAGTCATCACTATTTCAACAAAATAACAATGATCATTCAACCTGTGTGTAGTGAAACTAAAGTGTTCCACAAGGATGGACGGATGAAAATGCAAATGTTATTGTATCAGAAAGAGAAACTACAGCTATAGAAATAAGAATTACTTCACTATAGAACCATAACCCAATTATCTATAAGCACTTTGTTGTACCTTTGTGCAAATAAATGGCTGTTAAAGTAGTCAACGTTCAGATGGTCAGAAGGCTGCTTAAATGCAGTAGATGAAAATAAATCATTTCTGGGAACACATTAATTTCTAGCATTTGTACAAGGGCAGAATCTGAAGAATAACTGAACATTCATCAGAAGACACACATTTCACCAATCTTCCTAAATTCTGCTTCCTCTTTCTTTATTTAGTGTACCCAAATGCAGTTTGGACAAGCTGTTATATGTCACCCTTAATCAATTGAAAAGATTTGTAAGCAGAAAATTTCGTGTTCTGGTTTCTTTCACAGTTACATAAGATCTACACTTGAAACAGGAATTAGCTTCAAGTCAGCTGAACAATCTGAAGTGAAGTGCTCAATGCCAAAGTAAAAGACAACAACACAGACAAGTGCTGCCGCTTTGCTGCTTCTGATTGGTTCCCTGAAAGACTGAGCTACTGGGAGAATATATTGCAGGAATGTATTGCTATAGTTATGTACAGATGGGATTGGGAGAAGGGATGATGAGATTACATTGCTGAATCGACACCTGGCAACTACATGCATCTTGTCTATTTAAATCTTTCTGCGTGATTTCCATATACATATTTAAGAGCCCAATTTATGGAAGGGAGAAAGTTTCTGATAATTGAACCTTGAAAAATTTGGAGCAATTTGGTACAAAGTCCAAACCTTTGCTGATCAGCTGCTGAAGTAGGTGGAAAAGATTATGCTGCCCCTCCTTTTCTTAATTCTCACCATCAAGCTGTTCAATTCTCTCCCTCAAAGCCTTCTCAAAGCACACTGCAGCAAACATTCAGTCAAAGCCACTGATCACCCTTGATGGGTTTGTGCTCATTCCTGATCTCGTCCATTTTTGAACATATTTTAGACAACATAAGCCATAAATGTGTTGTCTCTGTGCTATTCCATTTTCATCTGACACTAACAGATCTTTAATAATTTATAGCCAAGGCTCAACCTGATAAGAGTACACATTTCACCACTTTCCAAAATCATCACATGAAACTGTATTATAAACTAGTGAGTGTAATGCAGTGATGAGGGTTTCCGAATTACTTGGATGCTCAGTGCAATTATCCAGATATTGGGCTGGTAAGGCCACATTGCTCTCCACGAGAAATTGCAAAAACATAGAACTCATTTAAAACACATTTGATTTCTAACAATTCTGATTTCTGATGAAAGGTCATTGACCTGGAATGTTGATCTTTTTTCCTTCCATGGTTTCTCTGATGGCTTACTTTCACGAGATGTACTTTTGTTTAAATTAGCTTGGTCCTTTCTTACAAGGTAGGAAAATTCCATAAATTTACTGGACTGTCAAACAAATGTGTACCAAAAAAGGGAGTTAAGATTTCAAAAGCATTTATTTCTTAATCTCATCTTTGTTCTTGGGTTTTTTGTTATTTTATTTATCAGGTGTACTCCTTCAACAAGGGCAATGATGACTCAGCCCAACATCAACAACACATGCACTGCTGCAGGACTTCTATTAGACATGTTCATCCCGGACTGCCATTTTTGAGAGGCAAGAGCACAAAACTGTGTGTGAAGTTATAAGCAGTTTGTGTTGTAGAGTAATATGGAATTACTTAAACATACAAGAGGACATAAAAACATAAGACACTTAAACAGGAGTACCTTGCTCCACCATTCAAGAAGATTACCACTGCTGCGACCTCTGTCACTTTCAGTACGAACCCCAAACCTTTCATGTTATAGCCAAGGCTCAATATGATAAGAGTGCACATTTCACCTCTTCCTAAATCATCACATGAAAGTCTATTATAAATTAGTGAGCACAATGCAGTGATGATTCACTCATTCCCTTAACATCTTAAGATATATCTGCCTCACATTTATCTAGTGACTGAGCCTCCACATCTCGAGTATAGAATTCCAATACATGTTACGATACAAAGCTAGGCAAAGTTGCAGCGAGGGCTGCTCATCCCTGTTCTCAACATCCAAACTGCTTACTTTGACCACGACCCTGGTTCGAGACACCTCAGCTAAGGAAACATCCCCGTAAGAATTTTGTGCATTTCTTTCAGATCCTCTTATTCTTCGAAACTCAAGACTCGAGGACCAATCTGCTTCATCTTGCCTCATACTGCAAACCCACCACCCCAGAAATCAATCTGGTTAGCCTTTGCTGCACTCTCTCTGTTACAAATGTATCCTTAAAACACATTTGATTTCCAACAATTCTGATTTCTGATGAAAGGTCATTGACCTGAAATGTTGATTGTTTCTCCTTCCATGGTTTCTCTGATGGCCTACTTTCACGGGATCAGACCTTTAAATAATATTTTTTTTAAGTAGGGCCTTTAATAATTGGATCAAGACATTTCTACTGTT
Organism: Pristis pectinata; assembly: GCF_009764475.1. NCBI lineage: Eukaryota > Metazoa > Chordata > Chondrichthyes > Rhinopristiformes > Pristidae > Pristis > Pristis pectinata. The sequence continues at coordinate 49,914,286 of NC_067415.1, read as the reverse complement.
GTACTCAAATCCTCCTCCAATCAAGGCCAACAAATTTATCATTCATTTTCCCTACTGGAATTTTTACCTGCATTCAAATTTTCAGTAATTCATTCAGGTCACTCAGGACACCAGCACCTTTCAATCTCTCACCTGGCTTTCTATTTTTTCTAATAAAGTGGATGACCTCGCATTTTCACATGATGTTCCATCTGCGATGTCCTCTCATTTCTGCATCCTCCTTGCAGACCTCACTGCTGCCAACCAATGTAAATATGTTACACTTGAATCTTTCATCCAAATTACTGACATAAACTGTTGGGTCCCAGCACTAATGTCTGAAGTCAATCCACTAGTGGCAGCCTCCAAACCCTACTCTGCATTCTGTCCATTAATCAATCCAGCCAATACCTGACATTATTTCAGGAGGCACCTCATTGAAGGCCTCCTGCAAATCCAATTATACTTCATCAACTGGTCTCTCCTCATTTATTCTGCTATTTTCTTTCATAAATCCATGTTATCTCTGCCAAATCCCACCATTATTTTTCAAGTGCCCGGTTACCATTTCCTTAATAATAGATTCCAGCCAATTTTCTCATTCACTAATATTAGGCTAATTAGTAGGTACTTCCCCATTTTGTCCCTACCTCCTTTTTTCTTAAAACAGTAAGGTTATAATTGCTACCTTCCAATCTGTGGGAATCATTTTGGACTATATGGGATTTTGGAAGATGACAACCCGTATCGCTACAGCTACCTCCTTCAAAATTGTAGGGTGCTTGTCATTTGGCCTATGAACTTATCGCCTTTTAGTCCCATTAATTTCTCCAATAATCATTTTTAATAATGTTAATTTTTTTCAACTCCTCATTTGCTCTGGATCGATTTCCAAGAGACTTCTGTGTCTTCTTCCTTGAACAGATGCAGAATATTTGTTTAATTTCTCTGCTCTTAGTTCCTGAATATATTTTTTCCTGATTTAATCTGTAATAGGTCCTTGTTAACTTTGGCTCATCTTTTCCTTTTTGTATGGCTTTTACAGAAGCTTTTACCATGTGTTTTCATGTCCTATGTTATACCAATCTTGTATTCTACTTTCCCTTCATCCTTATCAATGCCTTAGCCCTCTGTTGCCAAATTCTGTTTTTTCTTTCCAGTCCACATCCTTACTGCTGTCTTTTAGTAACTTTAAAAGGCTTTTCCTTGGATCTAATGCTATCCTTAAATATTCTTGATAGGTGAGGGTGAACCATTTTTATTGTTGTTTTTATTTTGTCTTAAAGGGTCATATACTACTTGCAAACTATATATTCTTTAAATGTTAGTCATTGCTTGTTATAGTCTTAGAGTTTAATGTCATTTCCCAATCCACTATAACTAACATGTCTTCATAATTTGCATTATTCAGATTGACGTAATTCAATTTCAAGTTTTATATAAAATTCCATTATTAAATGATCACTGTTCCCCAAAAGCCCATTAACTACCAAATTATCAGTTAATACCTTCTCATTACATAATACTGGGTCTATAATTGCCAGTTCTCTTGTTTGTTCCTCAGTGAGGGAAAAGGCAAACTGTGGTGAAAAATGCAAACCCTTTCTTCCTTTATTCCCTGAAAAAAATGCAAACAACCTCTCCATCAAATAACAAAAATACAAACATTTGCTCATAAAGATTCAGCAATGCAAAGCAAATGCACAAACCCGAATAGCTTTAGCGTACAGCTAACAAACATATTCCAATTTATAAAGCTCATAATCAAACTGTAAAGATCTAAATAACTTACTATTTAGACTGTAGCCTTAAAGCAACATAGTCTAACTTGCAGATTAACTGCACTCCCCCCTTGGAATTTCTGCTATTATGAAATAACATATTAACAAAATAACAATGAGCCAGATGTTCTTGGACCTAGCCAGCCTCCCACTGTCTCACCCACCCACACTCATCTGGTCTGGATCCAGTCTCAATGAATCTCCATATACTCAAATAAAATCAGAAAATGGTGCCACATTCAGTGGGTTAGGCAGTATCTGTGGAAAGGGAATCAGAGTTTTTGACCTTAGGTTGAAATACTAACTTAGTTTCCTTTTCCAAGATGCTGTCTGACCCTGTTGAATGTTTCTAGCTTTTTCTGTTTTTATTGCAGACTTCCAGTACCTGCAGCACTTTGATTTTCTTCCACATACTCAAGTCCGACAGTGGTGATTAGGTCTCAAGTGACATAATGCTGGGACCCAAAACTTAAAATGCTCTGATAGGCTTTGGCAGAGCCAAAGCTGCAGACATAAATTTGTTTCTTGTCAAAACCACTAAGAGTTTCAACTGCTTTCAAATGTCTCTGCAAGTCAGAAAAATTGATTTTAAAAAGTTCCAAAAGATCAGTGAAAGCACATTAAACACTACAAAATCATTAAAAATTTAAAAAATTAACTCCTAAACCATAATCTGAGAATCCTCAAAAATTAAATGGGATTTGGCAATGGATTGGAGAGGTAATTCCCCTGTGAGAATTCTGGGAAATCTCAATAAGAGTGGGCTCCACTGCATGAAGTCAAAAGTCATAGTGTGGCAACAGACGTGGATCCATGTCATTCAATAAATTTCAGACATGCAACTGATCCATGCAAACTTTTGTTGGAAGAACTGGGTGCCAATGGCTCCTTTTGAAACAGCCAACCACAGCCAGATGGATTAGCTCACAAATGCTCAAATGTTCTGTCCATCTCATTTTAGGCAACAGAATCAATTATACCTCAATCAATAGTGTTCTCACCTCTGAAAAGTTCAATAAAGGCATTGAAGGATACAAATCTTATATAATTATGTTACATCTAATTGCAGTACTCTAATTGACATGAAGGATGTGATTGTGCTGGAGAGGAGATTAGCCAGCATGTTGCCCAAATAGGTGGACTTCAGTTATGGGAAGAGATTGGATAGGCTGGACTTGTTTTGCCCAGTGTGAAGGAGGGGTGACCTGACAGAAGTAAATAATACTATGGAAGGCATAGATAATCAAAATCTTTTCCCACAGCAGGGATAGAGAAAACAAGAGGGCATAATTTTAAGCTGAGAGGTAGGAGTGTTAAAGGCAATCTGTGAGCCAAGATTTTTTTTTTAAAAAAAGTTTATGATATCTGGAACATGCTACTAGAGGAAGCAGCAGAATCAGATACAATTACTATGTTTAAGAGGTATTTAGACGGACACTTAAATAGGAAAGGCAGACAAGGATATGTTCCTAATGTGAGCACATGGGATTACTGTAGATGGGCAAAATGATTGGCATGGACATGGTGGCTGAAAGGCCCATTACTGTGCTGCACAATTTTATGACTCTTGTGTAAATAAAATATGCAGCTAATAACAAAATAGCAGAGAGACTGCAGCAACAGAGTGAGGGGCTAGTATTAGAAGGGATCAGTGTATGCAGGCCAGGGGTCAGCAATGAAAGAGTAGGAAAACTGGTGGACCTGAAGGACTGCCGACAGAAGTTTCAAGGAACCATCCCACCTTGTCAGTTGATGGGATCTGCTCCTGGGGCTAAATCAGGCTGAGTGTTAGGACCATATCTTTCCCAGTCCAGCAGGTTAGGCAGTGTTTGTGAAAAGAAAAACAGTGTTCATGTTTCAGCCCAAAGATCCTTCATAGCAACTGGCAGAGCTTTTTCAAGGTGTACATTCCTGGAATAGAAGTGGCAATGAATTCAGCTGCAAACTGCAGATGCCAAAAGGCTGAAATAAAAACAAAAGCTTTGAATTATTAAGTATTTTTCTTTCCACAAATGCTGTCCGACTCGCTGAGTGCTTCCAACATTTTGTTTTTATTGCAACTTTCTTTTTAAGTTCTTTCTGCAATATACATAGAGCCTTAATGATTTTTAATTTTAAAAACTTTAAAATAAATAATACAAAACCATTGATTACCTTCATTTGTGTCTGATACTTTATTAAATACTTTTAAAATGGTGTCCAGTGGTGGTCTTGCACCTTAAGAAAATCTTTATTTTAAGTATCATCTCAAAGGCCTTTAAACAAGTAGAATTCATAGAAGGGCAACATAGAGGTTGATCTGGGAGTGTGCCAGATTAACGAGCAGGTCCAGCAGAATATTTATAAAATTATAGTTAAAGGATAGAAAAAACTCCATTATCATCAAAAATAAGTTGCACTTAAGAGCTCGATCTTTCAAACTAGTTTGGCTGAACTATGTTAACCGAACAGAAAATTGACCAAAGAGTTTTTGTCAAAGAACTACCAAATTTTGAAGAAAAGAAAGAAATTTACTCTTGCAATAACTTTTACTGCACTTAAAATGGGTGCATCATTCTTTTAAATCAGTATATTACACACACACACACACACACACACACACACACACACACAGTCTACACAAATAAATTGAGATGCAAATTTGATGAGGGATTTTCATGCCACAGATTCCAGCTTAAATTTATTCTTCCATGCATGTAATGAGCCTGTATATGAATGACACTTGACATGCATCAATGATGCCAAACAGCATACAGCAGGCCAATAGAGACCCAAGAGACTGCAGATGCTGGAATCTGGAGCGAAAAAAAGCTACTGGAAACTCAGCGGGCTAGGTATCATCTGTGGAGGGAAATGGACAGTCGACATTTCAGGTCCCCTCATACACTCCCTTCTTCCCAAACCCATCCGTAGCCTCCTTTCACCCAGTTTCTTTCCCCTCCTCCACCTACTTCGTCTGCCCACTCCACCTCTTTTATTTGGATCCATGTTCCACCTTCCTTTCCTATCTACAAGCCCTCTGTTGCCTCCACCTATCAGCCTCTGTCGTTATTTCCACCCTTCCTTCCCCCACTTGACTCCATCTACCAATCAACCCTTCCTCACCTGGATCCACCTGTTGCTTGCCAGCTCTTGCCTCACCCTCACTACCCCCCCCCCACTTCCCTCTACTCTTTTAGTCTAGATGAAGGGTCTCAACCCAAAATGTTGACTGTCCATTTATTTCTACAGATGCCATCTAACCCAGAGTTCCTCCAGCAGCTCATTTATTTGCCGCATATAGCAGACGTTTGACATGGCTGCTACAACATTGGACCTAGGGTACACAATTATAAAGTACTGTGGGCCACAGAGAGCAAAGTAGACCCTTACAGAAAGAAGAGGAGGTGACAGACTTAAAAGGGGAGAAGCAGAGCAAATAGTAAGCTTTAGTTTTTCAAACTGGAGAGTGATAGATGATGTTGTTCCACAGGGATCACTAGTGGGACCATTGCTTTTCCTCATATATTAATGACAGATAGTGCACAGGGTAAAATTTCAAGGTGATACAAAACGTGGAAGTGGGACAAACAGCAAAGAGGTTAGTAATAGACTGCAAGAACACACAGATAAGCTGGCTTAATAGGCAGACAAGTGGTAGATAAAATTTGATACAGAAAAATGTCAAGTGATACACATTGGCAGAAACAGTAAATTAAAAAAAAAGCAGACTATATGACAGCACTCTAGCTGGGTTTACACATGCAGAAATCCTTGAAGGTGACAGGGAATATTGAGAGTAGTTAGTAAAACATTTGGAATATTGAGATTCATAATTATAACCATGGAATACAAGAGCTGGGAGGTTAAGTTGAACTTGTACAACACACTGATTAGGCCATAAATGAGGTGCTGCTTCCAATTCTAGGTACCTAATTTTAGGAAGTACAGAAGTCCAACTGAGACTGCAGATATATATAAATCTGCAGTCTCAGTTTAAGAACCTAAAACAAAAATATAATTTTGGTCAGTTCAATATATATAATTTTTTTAATATATATTTTTTATATTTTATAAACACACACACACACACACACACACACACACACACAGTGGAAACATTCTGTAGATTTCTGTCCATAAAAGTGGTGGAACAGAATCACGCAGTGCCTTTGAAAGGTAACTAGATAGGCACTTGAGAGAGAATAATTTGCAGGGCTATAGGGATGAAGCAGCAACCACCCAAACTGCTCTATTAGCACCCAACACAGACGTAGTGAGCCAAACAGCCTCTTTCTTTGCCATAACTTGTATATGAATATTGTGTAAAAAAAAAATCAACTCCAACCTGGTTTATGAGGCCCTGGGCAAGAGAAGGATGTATCTCATTATAAACAGCCTCACATGGTGGAATGCCTGACCATGCTGCACAAATAGAAGGTTTTTTTCCCTCCTCACACGATCAGGTCAAGACAAGCTACCTGCTGTCAAAGTTAACAACAGCTTTTCCCCTCACCCTACTCTCATATTCACGTGGCCCATAGCTGACTCTTCCCTTTCTTGGCATCTCCACCTCAGGGATAAGGTCAGCTACCAATATCCAGTTAAAGTCTACCAACACTTGTATCCATCTCAACTGCACTATTCCCTCTCTGTCTCCTAGAAGGATTTCATTCCATTCTCCCAGTTTCTCCATCTCCACGTATCTGCTCTGATGATGACTTTCCACACTGGTGCCTTTAAGATTTCTTCATTTTTGCTTACCCATTGCTTTCTCTTTACTATAATTAAAAGGGCTCTCATCCACATCTCCTCTATTTCCCCACAGTTCTGCTTTCACCCACTCTCCTCCCAGCCAAAAAAAGTATAGAATTCCCTTTGTCCTGTCCTTCCACCCCACCAGTTTCTAAATTCAACAAATCAGCCTCCATAATATCCACCACTTCAAAACAGATTCTGCACAAGACATCTTTTACTCCCCTCCCAGCATTTCATAAAAGTTGTCCCTCTTTTCCCAGAAGATCAGCAGCTATTTTAAAAACCTAAAACAAAAATATAATTTTGGTGAGTTCAGAACAACTTTACATAGTCCAATAAATCTGACACCACTCTCACCATTGTTGTAATGTTAATGTTGTTAATGTTGTAAAACATTAACAAAGTGCAGTACTTCCAAGTGACTGAAATAAAATTAGTTTTTTCCTCTTCATTCTACACGGCTGCACTTTGGAATTGCCAGGATTAAAGATATTTGCAGTTAGTGCGATGAAAGCTGTTAAATTTAGATGGGAATCCTGGGCTTCACAAGGAGAAAGTTCAAAAAGGCCTCCTTGTCAGAGGATATTTAAAGGAGAGAGTAAGAGAAGGGCTCAGTCCAGAAGGATTAATCACACAAGTGTGCAGAGCAACACTCCTATCAACACATGACCTACCTGTTCAAAACAAGTGATCAGCTACAATGCCACAAGACCCAAATGTGGCAATGAACTTCTCAGCTCAAAAGCAATCCAAACATCTTGCAGTTAGCAGCTCACCATGACCACCTTGCTTCACAGAGCCTCCCTATGATAGGAGAGAAGAATTTATCTCCTTCAGAAGGAGCACAAAATAACCCATACCTATGTGCAGCAAGACCTTCCCAACAATCAGGATTATGAAAAGTGGCATTTTTCATTTTGTCACAGAAATTTCTGGCAACAACCAGCTCTGGCTAAAGAAAGTCTCACTGCTGCCCCTTACCATTCAAAACATTGTCCACTTCCCCACCAATATCTTGGTGAGTCCCTTTTGAAGAGAAGCTGACAGGGTCCAGCTACTTAGATAATGGCTGTAAAAGCAATTTGAGACTGCATATTCTCCAGCAAGGGATTCAACTCACAACTTGCAATGCATTTCAAGCGCCTATAAAATACAAGTCAGATCTGTGAAAGAATGTCCTTTATTTGCCTGGATAGTCACAAATCCAAAAAATAATAAACAACTTTCAACTCATACAGCACCAAACAGTCTTCTCCATTACCACCCCATTATCCACTCTAAACATTCACTGAAAGCCACCACAATGCAAGCAATGTGTACTATGTACAGACTAGACACAATTCATCTAGGCTTCCTTACTAGCAAAAGGTAAAGCCTCAAACTATACTGCCTAGAAGGAGATGGACAGCAATTACTGGGGATTCAAATCAATATACCACCTTCTCTTGGACATTTATATCTATTTTCCTATGAGCTTGTTCAGTCACAATGTTGGAGTGCGGTTAGAATTCCTTCAGCCAAGTACCATTGCTAATTAAGAAGGCAAGTCTTCAATAGCAATAAACAATTATCAATACATATTAATCTCCTGGCATTGTCCATTTCCCATGGATTACATAAAGGTAAAGCCAAATCTCCATATTGACACAAATTACTATCATTCTGTTCTAGATTATCTCTGAATATTGTTGAGTACATATCATAACACAAAAAGCAAGCATGTGAGTATGCAAAACAATGTTATACATCTAATCAATATCAAAACCAATCATTGGTGATTAGTTGCTCTTTTGCATTCTTTTATCATCATATGCTTCCATTTGTCTGTCCTCTCACAGGATGCAGCCATATTGGAAAATGATTGCTCACTAGTAGTGCAGGAGTTCGCAAAAGATCTTGAAGGAATGCCACAGGCAGCTCTGGGCCTGGATGGCCCAACTTCATTCAACAATGATTCGCAAACGACAGTAGTGATGGCAAGCTGGCTGACTGTAGTTATGATGACACTTTCAGACTGGCAGCGGTGGGGGTGTGTATGCACTCATCCCAAGACAGGACAGCAGGCTTTTTTTCCCCCCAAAGATCTACTCACATTCCCTGGGCTGGATAGAAGTGTCATCAAAGCCACAAAGTACCTGCCAACAATGGATCCAAGGCTATAAATGACTGCAGTCTCTGTGTAAAGATCAAGACCTCAAACCCAACCCAAAACTCAGTCACCGAACAGCAGATATCCCAATTTAGAATACCTGCTGCATTGGAGAGACAGCACTAACAGTGCCTTGCCAAAATCCTCCAAATCCACTGACGGGATAAGTAAACCAATGTTAATATCCTCTCCCACACCAACATCCCCAGCATCAAGGTTCTAATTGCACTCAGTCAGCTCCAATGGGAAGGTCACATCATTCACATGCCCGAGGCTGGATCCCCAAAACAGGCTCTCCACTTCAAACTCCATCTAGGAAAGGGGTTTCCAGTAAGATAGAGAAATTGCTTCCAGGATGTTCTCTTGAAATAACCTCACCAACTCATAGGAATCCTGACCTGTAACCAACCAAAATGGAGGAGCAGCACCCAGGATAGCACCAAGAACCTCATGCTTCATCACTGGAAGCCCAACAGAAAAAAAGCAGATGGAGCGCACTACCTCTTCTGCTGCTCTCCACACCTTCTGCCTCACATGCAGTAGAGTCTATAGATTCCTACAATGGCCTTATCTGCCATCTTGGAATCCCCACAGACTGTCTATAGCAGAGACAGAGTCAGCGGTCTGATCTTGGATGGCAGCAAAGCTTCCAGCATCTCACACAGATGTTGGGTGACCCCTGACTGCTGCAAGGACTCCAGTTTCAGTGATGATAATGGCATTGAACATCAATGGAAGGTGGTTAAACACTTTTTCTCTAGTTGGAATTGGTTATTACCTAGCACTTCTGTGATTTGAATGCTACTTAGTGCCTACCAGCCCAAATTTAAATATTTGACCATATTTGCTGCAGACGTGCACTGACTGTTTCACTTTCAGAGCACTTGGAACTGATCATGGCAATCATCAGTAAACACCTCCACTTCTGATGTTCCAACTGAGACAAGGCCATTGATAATTGTGCCTATGACACTGAAGACAATTGCGCCTTGGACACTCCCTGATGAACTCCAGCAGCAACATCCGAGGGCTGATTTAATTGGTCTACTACGACTACAACAGTTTCACAAAAGCAAATCTCTCAGGTTTTTTTGATTTATTAAATTCCCTGTCACTAGAACCATCCCCCCTCCACTTAGGTGGGGAGAGAAACAGCTAGTGTTTCAGATCAACTTTCTGCTCTTAAACCACATCCGTCATCTTTTGTACTTGCAGGGGTTTAGCCAGTGGCAAATTTTACACTCGATTCCCATCGACTTCAATTTCACCAAGAATCTTTGATGGCACACTCAGTCAAATGTTGGCTTGATGTCAAAAAAAAAGTCAATCGTACTCCCCATCCTCTGAAAATTTAGGTCTGCTCTCCATGCACTGAGATCTGGAGCCAAGTGGTCCTGGAGAAACCCAAATTGAACATCAGTGACTAGATAATTGGCTAGATGGAAGACTTCATCATCTGTCTAGACATGTTGCAACCCTTGGGACTCAATAGGGAACTTAATTTCAGATAACGGCCCTAGTTTCCTCTTTCTTCCTCCACAGATTTGGCTGTAGCTTAGTTTCATTTTGCTTCTTGATTTCTCTTCTGTCACTTACTGCTGGTTTTAAAAGTAATTGTTATCTTGACAATTTTGGTCTATACCCAATCCCAATGTTCTCTCCACCCCTTCCCCTCTGCAACTTAAGATGCACTTGTTTTCTCACTTTTCCTCTTTTGATGTACTTTTGCCAGTTTTAATTTTGTACCCATGAACAACTGACAGGAGCTGTCATGCAGTAGAAGGGCATCTGTACATTTAAAAGAAAAATACAACTCAGAAAACTGAGCTTCACATATAACACAAATCATCCAGTTTCTCACTGTAAAAAGTGATAGGCGTAAACATCATTTGTTCAAAATCAAAACTTAACCATGAGAAATTACGTTTACTTTACAAAACAAATTTTCTCTCATTTTAATTTTAACAGTATTTTCAATGCTTTATGTAAAACAGAAGTAAATGCACAGTAAAATTAAACTGTTTTATGCAGTTACCCATAATCACCTCTTAATGAGAAATGGATATTAATTCACTGTGAACTCCACTGATTATATTCCACCCATAAGTGCCCATTGTAGTTATATTACTTAAATATATCAAGATTTTTTTTTAAAATATTTGGCTTCTTAATCTATTGCTTAATTGATTTCTGTCCTGCCTCACTGTGATAACTCAATACAGCGTCACACATAAAATCAAGAGGAACGAGAAGAGATGGTAGCTCATGGCACTAGTAAAAATACTTCAAAATCATGCAGCACTTTTAAGAAAATACAATAAAAATATTGGAGAATTGGAAAATTAGAGAAAGCATTCCCCTTCATACACACGAACTGGAGCACAAGTAGGCCATTCAGTCTCCTGAGCCTGCTCCACCATTCAATAAGATCATGGCTGATCTACCTCAAACCATTTTCCTCAACGATCCCATTTCCTTTGACTCCTCTAATGTCCAGAAATCTATCAACCTGCTTTGAATGCAATCGATGACTGTGACTCCACAGTTCTCCAGGACATAGAATTCCAAAGATTCACCCTCAGTGAAGAAATCTTTCCTCATTTCAATCCTAAATATAATAGCATGGAATCTTTGAAAAACTAGGGAAACATTAAGACATCTGCTGCTAACTAGAGGTTACAAGTTCAACTTAAAATATTTCTGCAATTCTGTGGGAAAGATTTTTTTTTCCCATACATAAAAGGTTAATGACTTATGGTTGCATCACACTTTGTTCCATTTTGTCAATTACCAGATTGTCAGAGTCCCCTCACCAGAAAGTTTCTGGGACAACAATGCCCCCAAGGCTTTATAAACTTGCAAGAAAATAAATCTCAGAATGGATTGCTTGGCAATATGATACAGGGAGGCACTTTAAGAGTAGGAATCCACATCAATAAATAATGGGTTATCTTGAGTATCGGTACAAAAGAATTTTTCATTTGACTTGACCCTCAACTGAAAGGTAATAAGAGTTTTTTTTAAATAAATGAGCAGCCTTCTCCTCAACTACTATGCCTATTCCCAAACATATTTTAATCAGTCCTTCAGAAAACAAAACCTTACAAGGGAACAAATTTGGTCTTGGATGCTGGTTAAATGAGATTTTAAACAGACAGAAGTCTTAGCACAGAGATTCAAAGGAATGTGAAATTCCCTTCCATTTCAGTGATCATAATTAGTTTCTTCTCCATCTGTTATAAACATAGCTCAATATTCCCTGGCCCTTTGGATGTGATGTTTTTCATCCTATGTAAAATTTTCACCTTGTAAGGGTGTTAGAAAGTAGGAGAAGATTGAGAGGTTAGTAAAAATAAGGTACAGTTTGAGAGTTAATCTAGAGATGTTAATAGAAAATTAACATCTTAAAAGAGAAGTAAAAGGGCTGTGCAGGAAAAAGGAAAAGTATCAGTGGAATAGAAGTCATTACAAATCTGATTCAAAGGGCCACCTTGACTGTGCCAAACTAGTACAAGGTAGTATGAATGCCGGTGAAATGGTCTTGCCAAATGAAACATGTCACATTCCATGAATTGAGTAAATGCTACATCAATGAGACTGTATATAATACGGTTATACATGACATTAGAATACCCTCTGCTTGTTCAACTAATCCACTTGCAGTGTCAACTTTCCTTTTGGAAATGTTATCCCATACCCATGCAGAATCTAGACATAAAAAATTAAAAATGTGAATAATTATTGTACTTCAATCAGCCCACATAACCTGGTAAGATTTCAAAAAGATAGAGGTATCTTCTGGTGGTTATCCACAAATAATTGAGAGAAATAACCACTAAAAATGTTAAATCGTCGCACTACAGTTCTACATGCCAGGTCATGAGGTGGAACAATGGAAATATGTTCATATCTCCAAACAATGAACACTTCAAGAGCAGTTCAGCAAACATTTTGAAAGATTTTGTGATGTCATAAACATAAGTTCACATCTCAATCCTGTAGCCATGTTGTACAAGCAACTTTTAAAATGAAGAATAATTTTAAACTATTTCAACAGATTATAATGAACTGGAAGTACTCCGAGTTTCCCTTTCTTGAATTATTTTGTAATCATTTAAGCAATCTGAAAGGTAAACACTTCACCCAAATTTAAACTGCTGTTAACCACAACACCAGACTATTTTGAAGTTTTCATCTCATATGCAAAACTGTATGTTGGCAGACACCCTAGCACAAGAAAGCCTTTATTTACCCAGACGGCAGTTTACTAGAAATCTTGGTTCCAGTGCTCGTCTTATTGCACTTCAAGATGTATTCCTATGGGGGACACAATGTTAATGGAAAATGTTGCCATTGTCCAGGTTCCTATTTTCTAAATAAGAGATATTTTTGTCTATTGGACAAGCCCAGAATAAATTGATGTTCCTTAATTCCGGTTTAATTTTTACATCCTGGTTGATCACCCCTACCACCCACCTTCATAATCATTTGACAACTCCCTGCTGGATGTCCTTTGGATCTCTTCCCGTATTTATCTCCACGGCACTCTCAACATTCCATCTACACCCCACCACTGTCTCCTCCCACCAGCCCAGTCTCTTCATGATCCTCTCACTGAACAATTTCTTGACACTTTCTGATCTCCTTCCCAATCATTTCCCTGGCATCAATCTGTCCATAGATCCTCCTCCTCCTTTCTGAACACCCACTAATCCTGGGTTGTTCTTCCCACTGATCATCTTCCTCACCCTGCCAGGACTACTACCTCAGCACCATCTTCTCCCCACCATCTCTTCTGCAATCCTCATTTTGCACCATGGCAAGAGATCACTTTGGTCATGATATCCTGCACAACGAGGCATCCATGCTCCAGACCACCCTAGGTCCTTGCCCAATGCCTCATCAACATAAGCTAAAGAATTTTCAGGTCCCTTTTCATCTTTTCTCAAGTCCATTTGCATTGTTCAGGACATTCTATCCAGATAGTGAGCTTGCAATGGATGGTGCAAAACTGGCCAGGTTGGAGCTTGATATGAAGTAAACCTCAAAATTTCCCCAACCAAGTGAAAAACTTCCAGTGGTGCAACAGTTAGTGCTGTTGCCTCACATCTTCAGGGAACCAGGGAACCTCAGGTATCATCTGTGCAGTGTTTTCAAATTTTCACTATGGCTGCATGGAAATCCTCCAGATGAGCCAGTTTCCTCCCACACCCTGAAGATATCCTCACAGTTAATTGGCCCCTAGCGTAGTTTCCTGGCAAAAGAATCCAAGAGGAATTAATAGGCAAGTGGAAGAGAAAATGGGTTGCAGGGGTCAGAGAAATAAGGAAAACAAGAAAGGAACAAATGGGATTGTTCTCCTGGGAGCCATCTTGGACCCAATAGGCCAAATGACTTCCATCTGTGTCACTCTGAGAATAAGACAAGATACGTAAAATACTCTTGCGATACAGCATTACTGTATCGGTAACAAGAAGATTTTCTCCCCCCACTGTAATTCCTGAACAAAAGCATACAATGCATGATTCCTGATGAACTAGGTACAATTAGGTTTGTCACTCAACAGCAAATCTTTTCAAATCATGTGTCAAGGTCATTTTCAAATATTTGACGTTCATCAAAACTGGTGATTGAATTTTTGGGTAGTGGAATGGAATCACAAATCTTTTTTATTCTTATTAGGACACTTTCCCATACAGAAGTATGGGAAAGTGATTAGAGTCATAGAGTCACACAGCACAGAAACATGCCCTTCAACCCACTATGTCCATGCCACCCGTTCTATCTATCTATAGTAATCCCATTTACCGGTATAAGGTCCATAGTCTTCTATACCTTGCTGATTCAAGTACCTGTGCAGATGCTTCTCCAATTGAGGAGACAAATGAACAGTAGTGAGAAATGCAAATTTTTCCAAAGCTGAAGAGTAGAAATACAACCAAAAAGGATCCAAACCAACCCCCAGAAAGCTCAAAAGTTGTCTTTAGGATAATATGTCTTTTCAATAACCAACAATTATTCAATTACTCATACACGCTCCTTAACTGGAGTAAACACGGAGGAGGCCTGTAACAGCTATTTGAGTAATGGAAATTCGCCCTTAGAGAATCCACAAATCACAAATTTGAGATACAGAATAAAATTCACTCAGGGAATTTACGTGAAAAAAGTAAATAAAATGATACAATTTTTTTTCCTCCAACTCTAGTTTCTTGACACTTATGCAGATGGTGTGGCTTCACATTGTGGCAACTCCCAATAAGGACCTTTCTCTAGGAACATAACTCTCCCGTAAAACGGGGTCACCGGTACTAGAGATTTGTGGATTGAAGGGATGAATAAATCAAAAGCTAACAGGAAATATGAAGAGGCAAGAACAATTTTAATTAATTATTTCATAAATATGTTCACTTCTGATGTAAACCAAATGAGACAGGGACAAAACTGCAATCAGATTATTCCCCAGTTAAGAGAGTTATGCAAGAACCTCACCACTACAGATATCTGAACAAACCAAGAACAGTGCAGGGCTGTTCCTTTTGCTCTGGTCAAAAGATGTCAAATGCCAATCAAGTTAAAGATAACTCCATCCATTACTACAGTCAGTGTATTGTACAGAGGACAACTCAACTAATTTATACATTTTCACAAAGTTCCCAATAATTCTATGTCTTTTGCATTATAGAGTTTGCAGCTGAAGTACAATTACAGTAAAAAGATATCCAGAGCAGTTTAACAGCTTGTTAGAATACTTGATAGTAATCTATTGGATTACTGTTTCCAGCTAATTTTGCCCTAATTTCTGCTTGATTTGTAAAAATCCATAAGGCTGCTTTGCCAATATAACCATTTCACTTTGGAAGTCTAAATTGCATTTTCCCATTCAAGGAACAGGTATCAGAAAAATTTCTGACCTGATTTTGTTCCTGCAAGCAAAGTATTTAAATAACCACAAAGAACACGAATACAGATCATTGACGAGTCAAATTGTCAATTATTTTATTTCCTGCTTAATTGAGTTGGCCAATCATTAATTCAATAACGCTCCCCTGGTTAAGAACTGACACTGGAGCCTGATGCTGAAGAGCTCTTGTGCCTACTTCTCAATTATTTTTAATCATACCTATAAGACTGCATTGAAGGAGTTACTGCAAATATTGCTCTATTAATCAAAATGAGTGTGCACCTTAATGAAGTCCAATGAGCACCTTGTCATACTATCATTTTTGCTCTATATTGGACACAGGCCTTTTTCTCTACATCCAACTTTCATGCAAGATTTCCACATGCACTTCCACTGGGGGAAAGATCTGCTTCAAACAAGGAAGATTTTAGATTTAAATTAGGGTTAGGATCAGGATCACATGGAATGCAAGCTTGTCCGCTTTCTCAACATAAACTAACTTTAAGGCTTCCCATGTAAAAAAAGTCTGGGAGCCAGTTAACCAACAACCATTATATCATCCTCACAAAAAGACAATTTCCCCCCTTCCCCAAGGCTGCTGCACAATTTATACGTTTAATTCTATATCATGAAAATGATAATTTTAAATGTGCATGTAATTCGTTCATACATAATTAAAACAAGCATTTCAACTGTTAAAATGAAACATGCTCTGACCAATTTAGTTTGTTTTGTTTTTCACAGCGTGGCCAACTTCGCAGATATTACGCATTTCCATACAGCAATCTAGTCATTTCAAGCAAGTAAGGAATCTTAGTTTACCTGGTGGATCAGTGGCAAGCACAGGCAGCTTCTCATTGGCAAGAAATTCCAGGCCAAAAATAATGCAGATACAGAAAGTTTGACACAAAAATAGAAAATGTCACAAGTAATCTGCAGGTCAGGCAGCATTTGTGGAATCATTTCGGGTCGATGAACCTTCACCAGAATTGGTGCTTTCCTGAAACATTCACTCTATTTCTCTTT
Source organism: Pristis pectinata (assembly GCF_009764475.1). NCBI lineage: Eukaryota > Metazoa > Chordata > Chondrichthyes > Rhinopristiformes > Pristidae > Pristis > Pristis pectinata. The sequence continues at coordinate 49,897,710 of NC_067415.1, read as the reverse complement.
CCAAAGAAACCAGAAAGGTGAAAGGTAGCAATGTTCTTTTTATAAAAAATTAGAAAGCAAGGTAAAAATTAATTGAAATACAAGTGGAATGATTTTGGAACCCCAAAACATTCATCCCAAACTTAGTAGGAATGCTACAGTGTATTTTATTCATTATCAAGCCTAGATTCAATAGAAAAACACAGTTATGCTGGAAAAACCCAGAAGGTCAGGCAGCATCTATGGAAAGAGAAATAGAGTGAAAGTTTCAGAAAAGCTCCAATTCTGATGAAGGCTTATCAAACTGAAGCATTACACTGCCTGACCTGCAGATTACTTCTGGTACTTTCTACTTTTGTTTCAAATTTTCAGCATCTGCAGTATTTTGCTTCTAGATACCAAAAAACCAGTTGGGTAATGCGAGTTAGACAAGTAAAGCTCTACATTTGTGTGAACATGTGGGAAAATCATCTGTTGCGATCAGAATCATTTGCCTTTGCTACATTGCAGCTAACATGAATGCTGACAAATATAAGAAATTGCATAAAAGGAAAATAAATTTGCATCAAGAAAATTGAGACAACAAATGCCAATGATCAAATTGCAAAGCACCTTCAGCCAACAAACTGAAACACTAAAACACCAGCTATGAGAAATGAAGGCAGGCATTATAAACATTAAAGCAAACTGATTCCCAACAGTACACCACATTTACAATGCATTCATTTTCTGGAAGAGGAAATATAGTAAACATATGTGAGAATTACTTTTCAGTTGGACAGTGTTCCATCCTGTAATCATCTTCAATCAGAACTAGTACAAGCAAAATAAACCAGTAAAAAAGTTTCTTCCAAAAACTTCTTTCATTACTCTTTACCATCTGTTCCTAGTATCACTACTTAGATTAACACTCAATAAATTCTCCTCAGACGGCCTCCGCTACAGACTGAAAAACACATTTCCTCATTTTTCCAAGTTATACTCAAAGTACTTTCCATGGGCAAACATTATCCTTTCTTTGAATACGTCCAATTTTGCAATTCAGAGAACTGTTAGTTTCTATCCTCCCAATCCTATTTTACAAGATATAATAAAATCCTCTTTCCTGCAACAAACACTTTATAGAACAAAGCATTTTCTAACTAAAATGGGAGGTTTGAGATCTCAACCTCTAGAATATCAGGCATCCATTTTCGTATTTATTCCTTGTCCAATAATAACACTGGGCATGGTCATTCACTTCACCAAATGCTGAAGATGTTCAACAGGTCAAGCAGCATTTGATGAGAGAGAGAGAGAGAAAGAAAAACAGATATTTCAGGAGGATGCCCTTTCAAGAGAACTGGAAAAATGATGAGACACAAAAAATATAAAATGCAGAGAGAGTCAGGAAGCAAATAACATGTGGGATAGAGTGGATAAGGGGAGAAGCTAGAGGATAAAAGAGATATTAACATTCCAGCGGTGCAAGGCAAAAGGTATGGTCATATGATGAATAAAGAATAAATGAATTTTCAAGAGCAGTGAATGGAAAGAGTAGAATTATTATCCAACTCAAATAATTAGTCCAGGAAGCTGTAATATTACTGATTACAAAAAGTTCTTTGAGTACATGTTGAACTTCATTGGAACAGTGAAGGAAACCAAGGACGAATAACCAAAATGCAAGTGGCATAGTGAATTCAACCAACAGGCATTGAAAGTTTGCAAATTGAAATGTTCTGCAAAACAGCCACTCAATACAAGTCTGGTCTCCTCAGTACAGAAAAGCATGTCCTGAAGAGAGAGCATAATAGACCTAGTTGATAGTAGTACATGTAAATCACCATTCTACCTTGAAAGAGGGCGTATCCAAATGATGGGAAAGGAGGTAAAAGGACATTTGCTCTGCTTGAACATTAAGGCATCATATGAAAACAAAGATGTTGGGAGTGAATGAGGAGAGGTTCAGCATATCACAAACACAAGAAAATAAGAGGAGGAATAAGCTGCCTACCTAATCATTCATTATGATCATGACTGGTCTTTTTCTAGACCTCAACCTCCTCTTCCGTGCCAATTCCACATAGTCACAGAGTCATAAAGCAATACAGCATGGATACAAGCCCTTTGGCCCAACCAGTCCACGCTGACCACAGTGCCCACCCAGCTAGTCCCAATTTCCTGCATTCAGTTCATCTCTCTCTAAGCCCCATCCCCTCCATGTACCTATCCAAGTGCTTCTTAAATGATGCTATTGTACCTGCATCAACCACTTCCTCTGGCAGCTTGTTCCAGAAACTCACCACCCTCTGGGTGAACAAGTTGCCTCTCAGGTCCCTTTTAAATCTTTCCCCTCTCACGCTAAATCTATGCCCCTGAGCTTTGGACTCCCCTACCCTGGAAAAAGACTGCCACCATCCACCTTATCTATGCCTCTCATAACTTTAAACACTTCTATAAGGTCACCCCTCATTTTCCTACGTCCCAGGGAGTAAAGACCTAGCCTGTCCAACCTCTCCCTTTCATTCAGGCCCTCTAGTCCTGGCCACATCCTTGTAAATCTTCTCTGCACTCTTTCCAGTTTAACCATGTCTCTCCTACAACAGGGTGACCAAAGCTCTAGTCCTCAACTTCATAATCTTTCAGAAATATATCCATCTTTTCTAAAGTACCTCCAGTGTTCAACCATCCACAATCCCCCAGAATGGAGAATTCTAGGGTTGCCTAGTCTCAATGAAAAGAAATTCTGATGCCATTTTAGAATCAGAATCAGGTTTTATCATCACTGACGTATGTTGTGAAATTTGTTGTTTTGCGGCAGCAGTACGGTGCAAGACATAAAGACATAAAAATTACTATAAGTTACAAAAATAAATAAATAGTGCAAAAGAGGAATAACAAGCTAGTGTTCATGGACCATTCAGAAATCTGATGGCGGAAGAGAAGAAGCTGTTCCTGAAACATTGAGTGTGGGTCTTCAGGCTCCTGTACCTCCTCCCTGATGGTAGTAACATGAAGAGGGCATGGTGAGGGTCCTTAATGATGGATGTCACCTTCTTGAGATGGCGCCTCTTGACGATGTCCTTGATGGCAGGGAGGGTTGTGCCCATGATGGAGCTGGCTGAGTCTACAACCCTCTGCAGCCTCTTTCGATCCTGCACATTGGAGCCTCCGTACCAGGCAATGATGCAACCAGTCAGAATGCTCTCCACCATATATCTGTAGGAATTTGCAAGAGTCTTTGGTGACATACCAAATCTCCTCAAACTCCCAATGAAGTAGAGCCGCTGGCGTGCCTCCTTCGTGATCGCATCAATGTGTTGGGCCCAAGATAGTTCCTCTGAGATGTTGATGCCCAGGAACTTGAAGCTGCTCACCCTTTCCACCACTGACCCCTCAACGAAGACTAGTGTGTGTTCTCCCAACTTCCTCTTCCTGAAGTCCACAATCAATTCCTTGGTCTTGCAGCCAATCTACCTCACTCCTGTACACCTCCTTATTGCCATCTGAGATTCTGCCAACGACAATGGTGTCATCAGCGAATTTATAGATGGAATTTGAGCTGTGCTTAGCCACATAGTCATGAGTGTAGAGTAGAGCAAAGCAGTGGGCTAAGCACTCATCTTTGAGGTGCGACTGTGTTGATTGTCAGCGAGGAGATGTTACTACCGATCCGCACTGACTGTGGTCTCCTGATAAGTCAAGGATCCGGTTGCAGAGGAAGGTAGAGGCCCAGGTTTTGAAGCTTGTTGATTAGTACAGAGGAGATGATGGTGTTGAACTCCAAGCTATATTCGATAAACAGCAGTCTTGTCATCTAGGTGCTCCAAAGCAGAGTGGAGAGCCAGTGAGATTGTGTCTGCTGTAGACCTGTTATGGTGGTAGGCAAATTGCAGCAGCCCAGGTTCTTGCTCAGGCAGGAGTTAATTCTAGCCATGACCAACCTCTCAAAGCACTTCACAGTTGAGACAGCTCACCCTGCTCTTCTTGGGCACCGGTATGATCAATGCCCTTTTGAAGCAGGTGGGAACCTCCGACTGCAGCAGTGAGGAGGTTGAAGATGTCCTTGAACACTCCAGCCAACTGGTCGGCACAGATTTTCAGCACCCTGTCAGGTACACCATCAGGGCCTGACTCCTTGCGGGGGTAAATGACCACATCCCTACCTTGTAAATGTCCTTTTATTCAAGACTCTCCCACCATTGGAAACATTTCAACATCCACCTTATCATATTCTTTTAGTATCTTATATGTTATCACTCGTGCTTCTAAACTGCAAAGAATACAGGTCTAACTTTTTAAGCCATTCACAATAAGCCAACCCTTTGCTTTGCTGTGCATCTCTTCTGGACTATGAACAATGCAAGTATATACTTTCTTAAGTAAAGGGACCAAAACTTTTGTGGTACTCCAGGTACAGCCTGATCAACACCTTGTACAGCCTGATCAACACCTTGTACAATTGCAACAATATTCCTATTATTACATGTATTTAAACTCCAATCCCCTAGCAAGAAAGGCCAATATGTCATTTGCCTTCTTAACTACTTGTTGCATCCCCAAGCTAATGTTTATGTGTTTCATGAACCAGAACACCTAAGTCACTCCACAATCCACACATTTGCAACCTCTTTCCATTTAGAGAACAGTCTGCCTTTTGAATCCTCCTACTGAAGGCAAATGCTCTACTAGCTGTGCCATTATATTGCCATTCTAGCAATTTGCCAAACATTATTTTACTTTTATAAAAAACAATGTTGACTTGGTTTGATTACATTAAGTGACTGGCTATTTCTTCCTTGATTATAGATTCCAGCATCACGCCAACAAAAGATGTTAAGCTGACTTGCGTACAGTTTTGCCCTCCCTTCTGAACAGCATCACATTCAGTTTTCCCTCCCAGAACTCAGCAAGGTTCAAAAAAAAATTCAACCCAAGGCTCCACCACCTCCGCAGCCACTTCCCTTAAATGTCTTGCATTCAGGCCACTAAGCTCTTTTGTTCCATTAGTAGGTAAGTACTTTAACCCTCATGATACAGGTTGTTACAAGTTCTTCCCTCCAATTTAAAACTAGCCCAACTGTTATCTTTGGGATACCTGCACTGCCTTCACTATGAAGATAGATGCAAAGAATTGATTTATCTGCTATTTCTTTGTTTCCCACTATTAATTCACCAGTCTCACCCTCCACTGGTCCCACATTTACCTTAGCAACCCTCTTCCTTTAACACATCTACAGAAGCTCTTGTTTGATGTTGATATTACTTGCCAGTTTCCTCTTACATTCAACTTCCTCCCTCCTTATTAGCTTATCAGCTGCTGGCTCCTGAAAAATTCTGAGTTCCCTGGTCAACCAATAGCTTTTGCCAATCTGTACTAGTTTTTGATTTAATATGTTCCTCCACCTCCTTTGTTAACCATGGATGGTTCATCTTTGTCATGGAATCACTGACTGATTCAGATAAATTCTGTGAAGCATTATGAAATAGCTGCTTAAATAAGTGCCATTGTTCATCTACTGACTGTTCCTATAGTCTATTTTCCCAGTCCACTCCAAGCAACTCTCCTTCAGACTTTTGTAATTGCCCTTACTTGATTTGAGGACATTGGTTTTGAACCAGAGGTGTTTGCCCTCAAACTGTACCAGGAGTTCTACTCTGTTTTGATCATTGGTCCTCTGAGGGTTCTTAACTACAAGATCTCTAATTAATCCCTCCTCATTACACATGACCCTTTGGAACTGTGGGGAGGGGAAGGAAGATCCATTTGGTACAGGCATCATGATGGTGGAGAAACAAAGGACTGCAGATGTTGGAATCTAGATGAAAGGCACAAGGGGTCCTGAAGAAGGGTCCTGACCCAAAACGTTGACCGCCTGCTTTTCTCCACAGATGCTGCCTGGCCTGCAGAGTTCCTCCAGCATCATCGTGTTTTTCATCATGATGGAGGAGCTGGAATGATGGACCCAATGAATTTGGGGGCTGATGTAATGAGAGCTGAAGAAAAGGAAAAGGTATGAGGGCATAAGTATAGGAAGTGGGATGTACATGATTGAGTGCCCTGTCAACGAGAGGGAATCCTCAGTAGATGGAAAAGGAAATCATATCAGAAACTTCAATATGGAAAGTGGGATCATCAGAGCAAGTATACAGGAGACAGTGTAAGTGTAAGTAGAATATAATCCTGTACGAGGAAAAGAATCAGGGAAGAAGTAGAAATGGACATTGCAATACCAGGGAATAAGAGGTGGCAGGTCATAGAGAGCAGCTCTCCAGAGGAGATGAGGTCAGTTACAGTCTTGGAAAAACGGCTTGATGTCCATGGGTCTGGGGATATACAAGGCACTTAGTTTAATTCAATCTCTGCAAGATGGAAGCTGCATCACAGAACAACAGTCCCACTGTTGCAAGCAATTTGAATGACAAGGTTTAGAAAGGAACTCAGCAAACGTAGTCATGGAAGTTCACAGGGAATAGATTCAAAAATTGAGAAAGTTGATGTCATGTTGGCAGGTTCTGCTGAAAACAGCTGAAGATGGTGTGTGGCCAGAGGAAAAGATCCAGAAAGAACAAAGATTCTGAAAGTCAGGAAAGAGTGTGCTGTGTGGAGACAATATCCTTGACAAAAATTTGAACAGATTCAAAGACAATGAAAGAAGAGCTCAACATCATGCTGAAATCTTTCCTGGTGAAGCAGCAATTTATTTGCACCAGTTTCAATTGAGTAAACTACATCAGCTTCCCCATATGAGGCAGTCCAAACACAGACTGAGTGACTCCATTCTGTCTGTAAATATAACCCAGATTTTCTGGTTACCCATCTCATTCTGTCTCTGCCTCCTATACTGTTCCAAATAAACTCACCCAAATCTTGAGGAACACCAGCTCACGTTTTGGTTAGGAACACTAAGCCTTGTAGAATTGAAAATCAGGAATCTGCCAGTCCCTTCCTCTATACCCATTTTTCATTTCTTCAATTACCTCATTACCATCCCTTTTGCCTTCAACCATCATCCATTTGTTCATTTAATTTCTCTTGTTGTTCACTGCAGCAGAGACTCCTCCATTTATTCTTTCCTAACCTTCTCCCTTTCCTGGATCTTAAAATTTGTTTGGCAAGAAACTGGATTGCATAGCACTCTTTAAAATAAAAATAGATTTAACTTGGAGTAATCATATCGGTAGCCACCTCTGGGAAATTCAAACAGACATTTCCTGCAACCCCAACATTACTTCAGCCTCAAGAGAGAATGAGATGATGTAGTTCCCGTTAGAACATTCCCTTAGGGGCATTGCATCAGAACTTGAGCCAAATAATCCCATGAATGCCCTTCATCATGTTTTCCCAGGAGAACCCAATTTTCCCATCATACCAATGGACAGAGGCACCTGCAAATAAATGAAATGCTTACATAAATCCTTGGTCACCCCACACTGCACCAACTCCCAAAACTTTCAATCTCATACCTGCCCCTGACTGTCCCGAACTGTGTGACTCTCAACCTCATAATTCCCCCCTTTGCTGCTTCAGTCAACCTACTTTTCCCCCATCACTCACAATATATTTACGTCAGCTTGAACTACCCCACCTACAACACCATCATGCTGGTCTCCATAATCCCCCAAGGACAATAAGCCATCTTGCCCACCCAAAATTTAGCCTCCCGATTCTGATACACCCACCCAACTGCTGAGCTCTGATCCTGGCCTCAGAGACCATTTACAGTTCTGAAACTTTACAACTCCCAGTTGGATACTAAATTTTGATGCAATGGGACAATGATGAAAACGATCTACATCGTTCCAGCAAATTAAAATTCCAAGGCACTATTACATCCTTAACTATTTGCAGTTCTGGTGAATGATTATCAAACTGAAACATTACAGCTCCACAGATGCTACCTGACCAGATGAATATTTCCAGTATTTTTGTGTTACTGTTTCAGAACCACAGTTTTTGCTTTTGTACTTGAACTTCCCATACTATTCTTGAGGTGACAGAATTTTGATAGATTGAATACTTACTTAAAAGGTGCAATATTTAGCCATACAGATCAGCGTGATTTCAAGTTCAATTATTGTGTTTTTTTTTCCAAAACAGTTAATTGAAACTGGCACAGGATTAATTAGTATTTGAACTGCAGAGGAGAAAATAGAAAGTAACTAATAAACCAGGTTAGCATATAGCAATCCTTACCAGAAAGTGCAATGTGTGAATAGCCTGCTAACTCAGTCCAGGCTGCTGGTCCAAGGACAAAGCACTAGAGAAAAACAAGTTGTAGCCTGACCTCAGCTAGCTTTTTCTGAAAGGAGCTTTGGTGCTGGGCCAAAGACTGAGTGCAGAAAATAGTACAAATGGAAGCTTGTTACTGCCTCACAATTGATAGCATGAGAAACATTAAACATGCATAATTCAACAAATTAGTACCTTCTGAACTATAAGTAATATAGAGATAATTGTGAGCCTGTCAGGTTTATGGAGTTTTAAAAGGACAATACTTGACAGGTAATTTGTGGAGGAGAGTTTAGCACTACTACTAAGGGGAAAGACTGGTTTTACATCTGTGCCAAGCATCAAGTACACAGCTATACTAATCCCATTTTCCAGCACTTGGTCCTAAGTCTTCTCTGCCTGTTATTTCAAGTACCCATGCAAATATTTCTTAAATGTTGCAAGAGTACCCAACTCCACCACCATCCTGGGTATCGCATCCCAGATTTCAACCACATGCTGAATGAAAAATTCTTCAGGTTCACTCTAAATATCCTACCCTTTACCTTAAATCTATGCCCTCTGGTTATAGACACCTTTGCTATATCCTTCATAATAGTACATACTTAAATAAACCCCCCCACCCCCACCCAGCCTTCTCTCCTCTAAGGAGAGCAAACACAGGCTATCCGTTCTCTCCTCATAATACAATATCCCAGGAAACATTCTGGCGAATTTCCTCGGCACCCTCTCCAACACAATCACATACTTCCTAGTGCATGGTAAGCAGAGCAGTTTTTCAGCTGTGACCTAATTAATGAATTATGTTGTCCCATAAACCTCCTTGCTCTTATATTCTTATGTCTCAGCTACATCCCTCTTGTGCCTTCTTAACCACCTCACCTACCTGTCTGCCACCTTCAGGAAGTCTGGACTTGTACACAAAGTCCCTTCATTCCTCAGTACTTCCTCTAACCCTACTATTCAATTTGTATGTTGTGGCCTTATTAGTCCTCCCAAAGCGCAAGCCCTCATATTTTGACGTTTAAATTCCAGGTGCCATTGCTGTCCCATTTTACTAAATCATCAGTATCATTCAGTATTCAAAGACTGCCTTCCTCCTTATCCACATCACCAATTTTCATGTCACCTGCAAACATGCTAGTCATATCTCCAAAATTCACATCCAGAATGTTAATGTATGGAACAAACAGCAAGGGTTATAGTACCCAATAGAGTGATCACAGGTTTCCAACTGCAAAAACAATCCTTGACCATCACACCCTGCCTTCCATCACCAAGATAATTTCAGACCCACTTTTTCAAATTGCCCTGGACCATGTGGGTTCTTAGCCTTTGGTCCATCCTCTACATGGGATTTCATCAAATCCTTCCTGAAGTCCAGGTAGACTGAATCAATCTCATCAATGCACTTAGTCATCTCTTTAGAAAAAAGATTCAATCAAATTAGTCAGGCAGGATATCCCCTTAACAAAGCCATGTTGACTATCCGTGATTAATTCTTGCCTCTCCAAATGCAGATTAATTCTGCGCCACCAAATTTTTTCCAACAATTTCCCTAAATGCCAACATCTCTCCTCCCTTTGTTCCACTATCAGTGGAATAGTCTTCAGCTATTTTAACCTACTCTTTGATAATCACTACTTGCTACCATTCAAATGGCTTTTGAAAGTCACCTCTTAACCATTTCTACATTCCTTTAATTACAGCTCAGTGTACTGTTATCTTTCATTTCTGGAAAATGCAATGAATTTTACTTGAATTGTGCAGCTAAGAAACAGAGCTATATATAAAAATTACTTTTACCCTAGATATACAAACCAGTCAACTTAATGTTGAGAGAAGAAAATAATGCATCTGTACTAAAGGAGAAGATTGCAAAAAAATTTAGAAACCAAAATTATAAGTAGACTGCACAGATTTCAAAAGTGAAAGCTTTGCTTGACCAACCAAGTTGATTTCTTTGAATAGCTAAGAGAGAGAAGCTTGGGAGAGTGTATACATATTCTTCAATATGATAGCACATAACAAAATAACCATCAAGCCAGGATAAAAAGACTGCTCAACTCTTCTCTTGAAAAGGCCAAAGGGTGATCTAATGCAGGTCTTTAAAATCAAAGGAAGTTTTATATATATGGCGAAGTGGGAGTTGGTGGTGGGGACAACATGAAGGAAAAAAATTACTTCAGGATCAGGTTTATTATCACTGATATATGTCATGAAATTTGTTGTTCTGTGGCAGCAGTACAGTGGGAGACCTAAAGACACAAAAATTACTATAAGTTACAAAAATAAATAAATAATGCAAAAGAGGAATAATGAGGTAGTGTTCATGGGTTCATAGACCATTAGAAATCTGGTGGCGGAGGGAAAGAAGCTGCTTCTGAAACGTTGAGTGTGGATGTTCAGGATCATGTATCTCCTCCCTGATGGTAGTAACCTGAAGAGGGCATGTCCTAGGTGGTGAGGGTCCTTAATGATGGATGGCACCTTCTTGAGGCACTGCCTCTTGAAGTTGTCCTCGATGGCAGACAGGGTTGCGTCCATGATGGAGTTGGGTAAGTCTACAACCCTCTGCAGCCTCTTTTGATCCTGTGCATTGCAGCCTCCATACCAGTTGGTGGTATTTGCCAGAGGTGGAATGTACACCGCTACCGGAATGACAGCAGAGAACTCACATGGCAGACTTGACTTTATCAACAACAATCAACCATTGGCAGATCCATCTGCCCATGTTTAACACTGTCAAACATTAGTATAAGTGACCACCACTCTGCCCTTATGGGGGAGAAAAATGTATTGCCTTCCAAGGCCACCCATCCATCGTGTTGTGCGGCACAACAGTCAGAACAGATCTGACAGTTCAAGGAGCAGCCAAAAGATTTGGAGGATCAGCAAGAGAATCAAAAATGTACATTCCCAGAATCAGCAACCCCAACACGTAGCATGTCCCTCATTCCACTATTACTATTAGCCAGAGAATCATGGAGACACAAGAGACTGCAGATGCTGGAATCTGGAGAAACAAACAATGTGCTGGAGGAACTCAATGGTTCAGGCAGCATCTATGGGAGGAAAGAAGCACATTGTTTGTTAAGCCAGAGAATCAACCAGAGAATTCAATGAAGAATCCTCAACAAAAGCCAATCTTCAGCCAATTCAATTCATTATGTGATAACAACAAATCTTCATGAGCACTGAATACAGCTACAACTGTGGGACCAATCAACATCCTGGCATTAGAAGTGAAGACCAGTGTTCCAGAACTTATTGCCCCTCTAGCCATGCTATTCCACTACAGTTACAGCACTGGTAGCTATGTGGAAAATTGTCCCGATATAGCCTGTGCAAAGAAGCAAGACAAATCCTATTAAACTAATTACCACTCAATCTACTCTCAATCATCAGCAAATTGATGGAAGATTCACCAACAGTGCTATCAAACAGCAGTCACTCATTGATAATCTGCTCACTAAACCAAGTTGACTCCAGAACTCTCAGCCTTATTCCAACATGGGTCAAAAAGCTGAATTCCAGAGACAAGGTGAAAGTGGCATCAAGGATCCCAAGTCAATGGGCATCGGGGAGGAGGAAGGGGGGAAATACTCTGATTGTTACAATCATACCTTACAAAAAGAAAGATGGTTATGGTTGTTGGGTTGTTGGTGGTAAATCATCTCAGCCCCAAAAAATCACTGCAGGAATTCCACAAGCAGTGTCCCAGGCCCAACCATCTTCACATGCTTCAATCACTTTCCTTTTCCTCCCCCACCCAAAGGGTTTGAAGTGGAGATTTTCACTAATGATTACACAATGTTCAATCCCATTCGTAACTCCTCAGAAAATGAAACCATTTGTGCTTACATGCAGCAAAACATTCAGTCATATGACATATAATATTTGCACCACAATAATGCCAGACAATGACCATATCCAACAAGAAAGAGATTAGCATCCTACCCTTGCCATTCAATTGCCTTGCCGTTACCAAAACACCTACCATCAATATCCTGGGTGTCACCGGAAACTCAGAAAGGACCAGCCACATAAATACTAATGCTTCAAGAGAAGGTCAGAGCCTGGGCATCCTGTAGCAAGTGACTCACCTCCTGATACCTGAACCCTTTCAACCACTTACAAGATGCCTGGATGAATACAGCTCCAACCCTCAAGTTCAATACCAAACACAAACAGGTCACCTTTATTGGCATCTAATCCCACACCTTAACCAATCATTACCTTCACCATCATCAGACAGTGGATGGAATGTGCACCATCTATAAAATGCAGTGCACTTACTCACCTGGGCAGCTTCAAGACCACCTCCCAAACCCACGACTTCTATCAGCAAGCGTGATAGATGCAATGGGAACTACCTGTGTGTTTCTCTCCAAGTCACAAACCATCCCAGCTTGGAAATACATTACTTTTCCTTTCCTGTCACTGGGTCTAAATCCTGGAACTCCCTTTCCAACAGCAATATGGGAGCACCTTTATCAGAAGGATTGCAACCAGTTGAGGTGGTGGCAAGGCATACCAATCCCTTCAAGGGCAATTTGTAAAGCCAAATAATCTGGCTACAATGCACTTGGTCTCTTTATCCAATTCATTACTGTAGTTTATAAATAATTTAAGGAAACCCCACTGGTGGCTGTGGGACCCCACGAGTTGCGAACGCAAAAGTGATCCTTCATCCCCACTCTCAGGTTTCTGTTAGTTTGCCAATCAACTCATATGTCATATTCATATTTTATGCCCAATGCCAAAAGCTCTTACCTTGTGCCTTACCTTATCAAATGTTGTCTGGAAATCTAACTACATCATGCTTATGGCTCCCTTTTATCCTTCCTGTTTGTTACTTCCTCAAAGAACTCTACTAAATTTGTCAAAAATATTTTCCTTTCATTAAACAGTAGAATGACATTTTTACTATTTATGTACAGTGTATAATCTTTCTCTGCAAGTTATATTAATATCTCCCTCAGATCAAGAATGTCTTGGAGTTAATCCTGTAATGATCATGTCTGAATTGTAACAGACATATTTGTACCAATAACAGAAGCAGTTTTAGCTCACGTGGCCTTTCCCACAACCTCTAGATCAATATACAATCAGGACATCTGGTTTCTTTCAAATTTCAAATCTTGGTATAAAACAGCTGCATTGGCATTGTGAACTTCTCTGCAAAGACATGTTTCACCAAGCTACTGAAAACTTCAAATTACTGTTAACTCTCATTTATATATTATACTCAATGAATTTTATGAAGAGCTCTCTCAATATTAAAGTGCAGCTCGTGATGACAGTGACTTTAATTTAACCTTGTTTAATAAACTATATAATGAATATCTTGAACTACTTCCCCACTACTCTGTGCTTTTTGCAAGTCTCCTTTTCTATTTATATATCTTCCAAGTAAAGCAGACAAGTAAAGCAGTTCTGCTGGTCTCAGGGAACACCTTCTAAAATATATAACTCAGACGAGCTAAGTTAGCTCACCATCCTTTAAGTATCAGATAAGAATTGCACATTAATTTCATTTGGAAAACAGAACACAAAAGCTCACTATGTATTTTAAATCTTAAATTATAGACAGCATTTTGAAACTACATTGTCTTATATTAGAGAAATCTTTTCTAAAATCTTGATAATATTTGTATATAAGATATTAAATATGAAGTCCAGTATACAGAACATACATTTCATTGGAACTTTTGAATTGAACATCATTCATTCCTGTAGATTACAACATGATGTGCTTTTACATTTTAAGAGCTGTAGTATGTGACACACAGTAGCAGTTCCTACAACGGAAAAAAATGAGACACACAATATAATTATTTCCTGCAACTGAACTTTCTAAAACCCAACCGGGTTCAAGCAATAAAAAAAATTCTTTAATAATTTAATTATGTTACCTAGAGAACAGTATTTGAGGACAACAAATTCATCCAAAACCTGTACCTGGGCTTTTCATTTCTGACCTCTGGTCAAAACTGTATTCGAATTATGTGGTCAAAATATGTGCCTTCCATGCAATCTACAAGGATTAGGTGAAGTCAGTCAACTAAATAATGGATTTTTTTTCCTCTTTGGGTTTTTCTACATGATTTTACAAACAAGGAAGGCAATTTTCAAAGGCTGTATTTATTGACACTGCCTAGGAAAGAGGGAAAGAATTTTTATACACCTGTTACTGGTTTTTGCTTTGTTCCGTAAAAGCAATTTACAAAGTCCATAAAGCTGGATAACACAAAGGGAAAGGGATAAACGATGAATCAGGAACCTTTGCTAAGGTATTTCAATTGAAAAGCACCATCTGAACTTCGAAACTAACCACTTACCTCCACCCATGTTATTACCAATTACACTTCATGAAGACAAATATAGTTCTTTCTATATTTGTCCAGTTACCACATTTTCCCCTTGCACCATCATTCCTTTTGTTCTGTTTATTCAGACCTTCCTTTTGTTCCTCCTTCTGCTTTCCCCATAAAGGTACCTCAATTTATGAAATGTTCAATTTAGGAATTTTTGCTGTAATGTAATTGACTCTGCAGGGCACATGTCACAGATTTAATAAACAATCACTAAAACGAACAATTCTAATGTTATGGGGCAGAGAAAGAGATTATATTAGTATTAGCAATAAGCAGCAATTGAACTCCCAGGCACAGCTACGTCAACAAAGATTGCTATCCACTATACTGACAGCAATGCCAAAATATACTGCTATTTACACTGGCAATGGCTTTAGTACTTATTGAAAACAAACTGCAGCTTATTGTCGTAATTGACAATTGACACTATTAGCAATTGGAAATAGACCTCTATTGATTGAAGCAGAATGTCACCCCTGGAAGTGTAGCATGTATTAAGCATGTAATTAGAGGATCAGAATCAATAGTACATGACCCTGAATTACATGATGATACAGGATAAAGCAAGATTGTTATCGGTGAGGCTTGAAAAAACGTGATGGATATGATGGATTTTTTGAAAATAAGGGGTTGAAACAAATCATTGAAGGTGGCTAATCTCCTAAACAGGTGTTTAATGTGGATAAGATGAGGCTCTTTTGGAAGAGAATGCCCTCACACACATTCATCCCAAGGGATGAGAAAACTCTCCAAGCTTCCATAAGACATAGGAGCAAATTAGGCCATTCGGCCCATCGAGGCAACCAAAGAGAGTCTTAACTTCTCCTTAATAGGCAATGTTTAGAATAGCTGTAAGTTTAAACTTTAGAGATGAGGTCCTGAAGATGGAATATAGGGAGCTAGGTAGGAAGCTGAAAAACAGGACCTCAAGGGTAGTCATCTCTGGATTGCTGCCTGTGCCACGCGCCAGTGAGGGTAAGAATAGGATAATTTGGCAGATGAATAGGTGGCTAAGGAATTGGTGCAGAGGGCAGGGTTTCAGATTTGTTGATCACTGGGACCTCTTCTGGGGAAGGTACAACCTGCACAAAAGGGATGGGTTACACCTGAACTGGAGGGGGACCAATATTCTTGCAATAGTTTGGCAGGGGGAAGGGAACTAGAGTGATAGGTCAGAGGTTTGAGCATTTAGTGTACAAGTAGATAAAGAGTGTAGAAAGACTGTGAGGGAGGATAGGCATTTGAAAGGGCAAAATTGCAGTTAGTTGGATTGACTGAAGTGTGTCTACTTTAATGCGAGAAGTATCAGGAACAAGGGTGATGAACTTATAGCATGGGTAAGTACGTCGAACTATGACGTAGTGGCCATTACAGAGACTTGGCTGTCGCAAGGGCAGGAATGGCTGCTGTATATTCCAGGGTTTAGATGTTTCAAAAGGGACAGGGGCAGAGGTAAAGGAGGTGGGGGAGTGGCTTTGCTGATCAGGGGCAGTGTCACAGCTGTAGAAAGGGAGGATGTCCTGGAGGGATTGTTCACTGAGTAGATCACCGGGTGGAAGTCAGAAACAGGAAGGGAGCGATCACTCTATTGGGAGTATTCTACAGAGCCCCCCCCCCCCCCCAATAGCAACAGAGACGCTGAGGAGCAGATCAGGAGGCAGATTTTGGAGAGGTGCAAAAATAACAGGGTTGTTGTCATGGGTAATTTCAACTTCCCTAATATTGATTGGCACCTCCTTAGTGTAAAGGGGATGGATGGGGGTGGAGTTTGTTAGTTGTGCCCAGGAACAATTCCTGGCACAGTATGTGGACAAGCCATTCTGGACCTGGTACCAGGCAATGAGCCTGATCAGGTTTCAGATCTCTTGGTGGGAGAGTACTTTGGAGATAGTGACCATAACTCCTTGACCTTTACCATAGCCTTGGAGAGGGATAGGAGCAGACGATATGGGAAGGTATTTAACTGGGGAAGGGGGAATTATGATGCTATTAGGCAGGAACTTGGGAGTATAAATTGGGAACAGATGTTCTTGGGGAAGTGCACAGTGGAAATGCGGAGGTTGTTTAGGGAGTACTTGCATGGCATTCTGGATAGGTTTGTCCCATTGAGGCAGGGTAAGGATGGTAAGAGTGAAGGAATCGTGGTTGACAATAGATGTAGAATATGTTGTCAAGAGGAAGAAAGAAGCTTACCTGAGGTGTAGAAAGCATGGATCGGACAGGGCTCTGGAGAGTTACAAGGTAGCCAGGAGGGAGCTTAAGAATGGACTTAGGAGAGCAAGAAGGAGGTATGGTAAGTCCTTGGCGAGTAGGATCAAGGAAAACCCCAAGGCATTCTATACGTATGTATAGAATAGAAGGATGACTAGAGTGAGGGTAGGACCGATCAGGGATAAAAGAGGAAACGTGTGCCTGGAGTTGGAAGAGGTAAGGGAGGTCCTTAATGAATATTCGCTTCAGTATTCACCAGAGAGACCTTGACGTCTGTGAGGAGGGTGTACAATAGGCTGATATGCAAGGGCATGTTGACGTGAGGAAACAGAATGCACTGGAACTTTTGAAAAACATTAGGATAGTTAAGTCACCAGGGCTGGACGGGATATATCCAAGGTTATTACGGGAAGCGAGGGAAGAGATTGCTGCACCTTTTCCAATGATATTTGCATCCTCGCTGGACGCAGGAGTAGTGCCAGATGATTGGAGGGTGGCAAATGTTGTTCCTTTGTATAAGAAAGGGAGTAGGGATAACCCTGGGAATTACAGACCAGTGAGTCTTACTTCAGTGGTGGGCAAATTACTGGAGAAGATTCTTAGAGACAGGATTTACGGGCATTTGGAGAAGCAGAGGCTGATTAGGGACAATCAGCATGGCTTTGAGAGGGGCAGGTCGTGCCTCACAAGCCTGATTGAATTCTTTGAGGACATGCCAAAGCATATTGATAAAGGTAGAGCAGTGGATGTAGTGTACATTGATTTTAATAAGGCGTTTGATAAGGTTCCTCGTGGAAGGCTCATTCAGAAGGTCAGGAGGCATGGGATCCGGGGAAACTTGGCTGTGTGGATTCAGAATTGATTCACTCATAGAAGACAGAGGGTGGTGGTAGATGGAACATATTCTGCCTGGAGGTCGGTGACCAGTGGTGTTCCGCAGGGATCTGTTCTGGGACCTCTGTTCTTTGTGATTTTTATAAACGACTTGGATGAAGATGTGGAAGGATGGGTTAGTAAGTTTGCTGATGATACAAAGATTGCTGAAGATTACAACAGGATATTGATAGAATGCAGAGCTGGGCTGAGAAGTGGCAGACAGAGTTCAACCTGGAAAAGTGTGAAGTGATACACTTTGGGAGATCGAATTTGAAGGCAAAGTACAAGGTTAATGTCAGGACTCTTAGCAGTGTGGAGGAACAGAGGGATTTTGGGGTCCACATCCATAGATCCCTCAAGGTTACCGCGCAGGTCAATAGGGTTGTTAAGAAGGTGTATGGTGTGTGGGCCTTCATTAGTCAGGGTGTCGAGTTCAAGAGCCATGAGGTAATGTTGCAGCTCTATAGAAATCTGGTTAGACCACACTTGGATTATTATGTTCAGTTTTGGTCAACCCATTACAGGAAGGATGTGGAAGCTTTAGAGAGGGTGCAGAGATTTACCAGGATGTTGCCTGGATTGGAGAGCATGTGCTATGAAGATAGTTTGAGTGAGCTAGGGCTTTTCTCTTTGGAGAGAAGGAGGATGAGAGGAGACTTGATAGAGGTGTAAAGATGATAACTGGCATAGAGCGAGTGGACAGTCAGAGACTTTTTCCCAGGGCGACAATGGCTAACCCGAGGGGCCATAATTTTAAGGTGAATGGAGGAAGCTATAAGGGGAATGTCAGAGATAAGTTTGTTGTTTTTTTTTGCACAGAGAGTGGTGGGTGCGTGGAACGCACTGCCAGCAGAGGTTGTTGGGGCAGATACATTAGGGACATTTAAGAGACTCTTAGATAGACACATGAATGATAGAGAAATGGAGGGCTATGTGGAAGGGAAGGGTTAGATAGAGCAGGATAAAATGTTGGCACAACATTGTGGGCCGAAGGGCCTGTACTGTGCTGTAACGTTCTATGTTCACTTTATCTGCCACTCAGAGAACCAGAGGACTCTAAGAGGATACTCAAAATGCCAACCTCCCAGTGGTGTGGCAATCTAATAAGAAAGCCTGGATGCCCACATTCTTCTAACAGGATTATATCACATTGTTTCTCTCCCCCTTCATCAAACAATACTGTGCAAGGAATAACTTGAACAGAGCCTTACTTATTGTCGACAATGCCCCTGGACATCCAGTTAACACTGAAGACAATACTGGCAGTGTCCAGATAGTAGTTCTGTCTCCAACACCACTTAATCATTACTACACATGGACCCAAGACACTATTGCCACATTGGAGGCTTACAATCTGCAATGAGTAATGAGGTACGTCATTTCAGAGTTCAGATTAGTGCTTCTGGTATGACAAAAGCAATGGAAAATTGAATGGTGTATAGAGGAAATTATGGTCTGTGTTCACAAATCCCATGGGTTTACAAACCTGAATAATCTCCAAAACAGTGTCAAGTTGACAAATGAGGCCAGATCTGCTAAAGTAGTCCAGAACGGTATGGAAGAGTTACTGGAATCTCATGGTGAAGAACATACAAAGGAGGATCTGCTGGAGCTTGATCAAACAGAGATCACAGGAGGAGCAAGAAGCCAACAAGACAGCACCACGACCACCAAAGCAGCTCACCACAAAGTGGCTTTTGGAGACATCACGCGATATCAAGGTAGCAAATGCCATCTTCAAAAACAATGATGCCAACTTGGAGTGCACCATTTGATGTGGCTACATGATGAAAAGTTCCAAGATCTGTTTATATGGAGCATTATTAGATGACGCAGAGGAGAGCTTTCTCTATCAATACCTTTCTTATTCATCAGCCGCCCGAAACACACACAAGAAGAACAGTTGCCTTCGACATCGCAAAGTCCATCAAACTCAGATTCATTACCACCACCATCATAATCATCCAAACACCAGTGACAATTTTGCCAACTTGACATGCAAAACCAGATGAATAGAGAGCAAGCATAAAACATTTGACCCCTCGAGTCTGCTCATAGCGGATTTGATTGCTACCTTAATTACGCACTCCTACCCAAAACCTTTCACCCTTTGCTTATCTCAAACCTGTCCAAAGAAGATTCTGGTTCTACTGACCCCTGAGAAAAAGAGGTCCAAAGACTCATGACACAAGAGAAAAAAAAATCGTCACCTCATCTTTTTCTTAAATTGGTGAACCCTTATCTCGAGACAGTAATTCCCCATCTCCCACTGCCAATTCAATGTTCTTCCACAAGAGGATGTGTGCACCCTGTCAATACCCATCAGCACTTGTATATTTCACTATTTGAGTACCCAGACTACACATCAACATTAGGTTTTAAATTATAATAAAAATATGACCAACAACAAAACAACACTTTGCTATTTCAGATACTTGTGTTGATGTATTACATGTTCAGGATATCTTTGACCAAAATTCTTGAGCTCAAGAATGCAACCAAGGTTCTACCTTGAAACTTATGGGAAACACATTTTCCATTTAGAAAATGTTTCCTAATTAAATGTTTTTCTAGAACCTTCATCATCAGGTTGCTGTTTGACAGATCTATGTCTCATTTAGACACCAATTTCCAATTGCCTCAATATGCTAACTGCAAAGGCTTGAGACCAGCTGCAGCATGAGCACAATTGTCCCACGGCATAACTCAGGGTGAGAGTGGGTGTGGGTCGGCGTAATCGCCATCCAGAAGTCCATGTCCCCTTATGTGATCAGCCACCTGCTCCTTTTCCAAACTAACCATTTTTCCCTTACCTCCACAGGCAAATTTTTGGTGGCAAACAATTTGGCACAAGACAAATAGTGTCCACTTTCTGCATCAAAAATGGGGTGAAATCCAATTTCTAACATATGACAATGCATTCACTCACCCTGAACACACATGAAAAATCTTTAAACCTCTTCAGGCACAGCATCCAGATCCTCACAACATGACTCTTCCAGTAACACACCACAATTAACTGCTCTCATTACCTTGTGGGAGTTTATCCACAGGACCTCCCTGCAGAAACACCGCATCTCTCTTTTACTCCACCTCCTACTTTAAAAGTCTCCAGTGTGATTACTGGAAACCCTTAGCCTCTCTCTCCCAAGAGGTGGCACTATTAGGTCTTTTTCCATCAAAGTTCCAAAACAACTCCCATCTGCTCCAGTCACAATATGTCACCCTTTAAATGGTCCAGGCTGATTTTAACTATTGTGAGCCATTTCTAAATGGTGCTAACATCTTAAGACACTGGTTCTCTGTTAAGGTATGCAGTTTGTAGTAGCTAGGCTCTAAGATCATGTAAATAAGCAGGCAGTGGAAAGCTGAAGTTATGAAAAGAAATAAAGAAATGACAGAGATATTAAACAAACACTTTTTGTGTCTGCTTTCACAGTAGAAAAAAATATTCTGGTAAGTGTGGATCCATGGTTGTTGGGAAAATGAAGAAGTTAAAGAAATTAGAATTAATAAAGGATCAGTATTGCAGAAACAGAGCAAAAGTTCTTATTCTTATATGACATAGAAAGAGGCCATTCAGTCCAAACTGTTAAGGCAATCCCATCAATTCCATTCCCCCGCTCATCTCCTTGTAAACTATTCTCTCACACATCCTGATTCTCCAGCAACCCACCTACATTATGACTAATTTATAGTAGCCAATTAACATAATGAGCACATCCTTGGTAGGTGGCTGGAAACTCAAGTGGTCACAAAGAGAAAATGCAAACTTCACTCAGACAGCACCAGCAGTCAGAATCAAACCTGTTATTCTGATGAAGAATCATTGATCTGAAAGGATAATTCTGTTTCTCTCTCCACAAATACTACCTGACCTGCTGAGTGAGCCCAGCATTTTTGGTTTTATTTTAGATTTCCAGCATCTGCACTTTTTTGCATTTCATTGGCATACGAATTGATCTGAGAGAATGCTAGGTTCTAAAATTTGGGACTTGGTAACAGAGTCCTTAGAAAAACATAACATAATGGGTAGAATCAATGGGAATTTTTTTTTAAAGAAGTCACTTTCATAAACCTATTATAGTTTCTTGAGGTTATACGGGAGAATATGTGGGTGTTACATATTTAGATTTGGATAAGACATTCAATAAGTTACCACAAATGGAGATTACTGCTCAAAATTATGGTCAAGAAATTGATGGTAATATATTGGCAATGATTGAGGGTTGTTTAATGGTCAGAAAATGGGAATAAACAAATTATTTTTGGTATGTCAAGCTCTCACTAGCATTTGAACATTAGCCATTTACAACCTGCATCAAGACTTGGATGAAGGGACAGAGTGTAATGTATTCAGGTTTGTTGATGATACAAAACTAGGTGGAAATGTGAATTGTGCAGGAAATGAAAGAGGCTGCAAAGAGATGTTGACAGGTTGAATGAATGGACAAGAACATAATATACAGAAATGCTAAGTTGCTGACTTCAGTAGGAAGAACAACATTTTTTTCAAAAAAAGTTGACAGTGTAACATTGTCATTCAGAAAGACCTAGGTGTCCTTGCACACAAATTACAGAAAGTTATCATAGAATTAAAGCACAGATTTCCAAAAGCAAATGGTATCCTAGCCTTTATTGAAGGTGGTCATATATAAACAGGGAAAAGGTTGCCCCACAATTATACAGGGCTTTGAAGAGTCTGTACCTGGAGTAAGGGCACCTTTAGCTGAAGGATAATGCATACCCCAGAGGGAGTACAACAACAGTTCACTGGACTGGTTCCTGGGATCAGGGGGCTGTTCTATGCAAAGAGATAAAGTATACTGTTACAATATTCCCAGGAGTTTAAAAGAATGAGAACTTATCTCACTAAAATGTATACAATTCTTAAGGGGTTTGACAGCGCAGACCCTGGGAAACTTTTTTTTTCTCCCCACAGCTGAGGAATCCAGAACCAGGAACCACAATTTAGCAATAAAGGTCAGCAATTTTTAACACTGAGATGACAAATCTCTTAACTCAAAAGGTCTGTAAATTTATGGGATTTTGCATATATTCAATCAAAGGTCATAGATGGAGACACCAAAGACTGCAGATGCTATAATATGGATCAAAAAAACTTCAGGAGAAACTCATCCAGCACATCATCCTTCATCATTTCTGCCAGCTGCAACGGGATCCCACCATCACTCATATCTCCCCCTCTCTACCCCTTTCTGCAGAGACTCCCTGGTTCTCTCATCCCTCCCCATTCCCTGGCAACTACCCCTGCAAACATAAGAGGGGCAGCACTTGTCCCTATGTCTCCTCCCTCACGATCATCCAGGGATCTAAACAGCCCTTCCAGGTCAGGCAAAGATTCATGTGCACCTCCTCTAACCTGCATCCAGTGCTCTCGATGTGGCCTCCTCTACATCAGCAAGACCAAGCATAGAATAGACAGCCTGCACTTTGTGCACAATGGCCATCGAGTTCCTGATTACATGCCATTTCAACTCCCCTTCCTAGTCCCACAGTGACCTTCCCGACTGCCAAGGTGAGGCCAAATGCAAACTAGAAAACCACATCATATTCCACCTGGGTAGTCTACAACCCAATGGTATGAATATTGAACTTCTGAACCCACGCCCCATGGGTTCCTTTCTCTCTCCTTCTGATCCACCAAGGTTCTCTCACCCCCCCACCCATCAGTTTTGTTCCCCTTCCCCAACTGGTTCCATCTGTCCATCATTGCTCCCTAATCTGGTTCCATTTATCAACTTCTTTCCTTATCAGACTCCAGCATCAGCAGCCTCTTATCATTTCTACCCTTCCTCTCCCCCACCTGCCCCCCTTTCATTCCCTCTCTCCTTAACTGTCCCTACCTCTCCCCCACCAGCTGCTGTCTCCCAGCTCCATCTCTCCCCCACCGCCTGCCAACCCCTACCTCAGCCCTCCCTTTCACCTCTTTATACTGGCTATCTCCGCTCCACACACCCAGTCCTGATGCAGAGTCCCAAACAGAAACGTAGACCATTCCTCTGCCTCCATGGATGCTGCCCAACCTGCTGAGTTCTTCCAGAAGTTTTTTTTTGGCTCCAGGGATCACTGATGTTTGGATGGCAGCAGAATCAGTGGATGGAGAGACTGAGAGAAGGTAGAGATGACACAGATTAGTCAGGATCATATGAAGGGAGAGTCACATCAATGAGTTGAATGGCCTACACTTTCTCATTGGGGAAGCAATTAAAGTGTGCCTAGGAAAACTATGACATGCATCAACAATTGATGCAGCACAATTTACAGCTTATATTTGAGAATTTGACACAAAATGGTACTAGAGATACTGAAAACATCAGTTTATTTACAGAAGTGAACAATAACAAATTACTCACTGCAACAAAAGAATTCCCCTACATATCACTGACCTGATCAGTCATCAGCTGACGTGTGCCGACTGGTCAATCATCAGCTAAGTCCTCAAGCAGTGCAGGCTGACCAAGATCAGGTATCAGATTGCCACATCTGACACTGAAGATTAACTCTCACATTACTCAACAGCCAAAGTGTGAATAAGGGGGATCAGGCAGGGTCATGAAACCACCTCCTCCAATAGCTAGTTAATTAAAACCACAATTAAAGAACATGAGCTTATGAGGCCAAAGAGACTTGGTTTGTACACATTCTCTCCAACTCCCCATCTCCTGTAACATGAAGTAGATGCATCTCTGTGCCCCCAAAAGTGACAAAATTTGAGTTCTTGTGTACACCCCTGCAGAAAACAAAATCTATTAAATCGAAAAGTACCCCTCCTTCTAATACAGAGTGCTTGAGAAGGAAAGTGTTTTCCAAAATGTTACCAAAATTGTGACAATAATAAAGCCTTGCCATCAGCTTGTAATCTGATTTAACCTCATAGCTAAACTACACCATTGTATGAACCTATGGAAAACTAGAGACCACTTAAAATTTCAAGGAAGTGATGTTTTGGAACTACTAACCAATTAGGTAATGCAAAAACCTCAAACCACAAGCTGGTTTGAAACAGTTCGCTTCAAAAGCAAACAAAACCAAAAGCACATTTATCACAAATGTAGATGATGCAAGTTACAAATCATCAAGCAGTGATTTACAAGGATTACATTAAATCAGTTGATTATGATTAACATCTTCACTACTCTTCCATTTGCTAAAAGAAATGTAGTTGCTAAGAAAAAATGCTCTACTTAGCAAATAATTTTCTACAACACAATGCTGAAAGAGAATTAGCTGCTTTAAGTTTAAAATGCAAGTTCTTCAATGTACATACAAGAAACAAAATCAGTTTCAATAGTTCACAATAGAGTTTCTGCCAGCAAACACCATTGTAAACAGTAAAAAAAAACATGAAAAATTGCATCAAACTGGCACAGCTCAGAGATCATTAATTGTTAATTGATTGTTAATTGTACACAATCAATCCTTATTATGTAGAATGCTGGAACAGGTTGACTGAAGACAATCTCAAAGTTTTTAACTGGTACTTTATGTATTTTCTTTAATATAACTTGCCAATTCTAATTTTCCATTATTGTATTTAAATGTCAAATAAACAGACTTCTGAAAAGTGATGTTTTGAGTGAGTATTTTACTTGTTTCCTCTCCTACAAAGTGGAGTACACTTCTGTCGGTTAGCTATGGGGTGAGATTGCCGTGATAATTATTTTTATATGTTGAACAGCAGGTGGCCACAGTAAAACTGACTAAAGTTATTATTCATCCCACTTTTATATGGTCAATTTACCTTTCTACCAATAACTTTGTATATTAAGCTGTATAAAAGGTCACTTATATAGCAGGTTAAAAAGGAATAAAAGTGTCTTGAAAAAATTATTTCACAAGATTAATGCAACTAATTACAATGCTAAATTTTTTGGAAATGTTTATCAATCTTAGAGTCATACAATACAGAAACAGGCCTTTGCCCCAACTCACCCATGCCGACCAAGTTGCCTACATGAGCTAGTCCCATTTGCTTGCATTTGGCTGATCTCCCTCTAAATATTTCTTATCCATTTACCTGTCCATATGTCTTTTAGACATTGTAATTTTACCCACCTCTACCAATTCCTCTGGCTTTTCATTCCACATACCCATCACCCTCTGTGTGAAAAAGTTACCTGTCAGGTCCCCATTAAATCTTTCCCCTCTCAACTTAAACCTATATGCCCTCTAGTTTTAGACTCTCCTACCCCGGGAAAAAGATCGTGACCATTCACTTTTTCTATGCCCCTCATTATTTTATGTACCCTATAAGATCACCCTTCAGCCTCCTAAACTCCAGGGTAAAAAGCCCATTTTTAAAATAGAGATTTCCTATAAACCTTGTACAATAACATTATTTCTAGTTCCGTCATTAGTCAGGAAGGGTTGATCTTGGAGTGGATTGCATCCTGATTTTTTTTCCCATGCACATATCTGCAAAATGCAGCACCAGCCTTTAAAACTATATGTAATAACTTATTTTTAAAAAGTGCATTAGTTTATGAGCATGCCTACACAGGTACCTCCAGAGCACTTTCAGTCTACTACAACAAACCTATACCTGTCCAAAGTAATCTCAGCATCAGAATCTACATATTTTCTGAGCATGTACCTGCTTGACAGTACGACTACAAGAAGATAGCTGCAAAACCAGCACCAACATAACTTCAAGTAAAAACTTCCAAGGCTGTGCCAATCAATGTGCAGATGATTTAAAATGAAATCAACATACCAGATTTACATCATCATAATTTTACACTTCTGAGTAGCGATCTCAACCATTTTGGTATTCTGGTTGGGAAACTCTTAGCTTCTGCATAGTAAATGGAAATAAAGGGATGGGAGAACAGAGTAGGTAAGCAGAAGTATGATTCTTGCTCATGCTACATTAAGCACCCATGGGTTGGGCTGAACATGTCGTTTTCCAGTTATAATTTTTGTGTGTTCTTATGTAACTAGTTAATACCTAGAACTATCACAATTTCTCTCAGCTTGGTATAGAACATTGTCCCACCTAATAGGATGGAATTGTTCTCTTACTCAGAAGATTAACTGTCCCTCTAAAATGAACTTTATCAAAGTCAAAGTCTGATTTACTGTCAAATTCACAGGTGCAATGAAAAACTTAGGCAAGTTGCATAACACAAGCAGCATTCACAAGAAAAACAGAAATTAAACAATTTTTACAAGAAAAAAATTTAGAACAAAAAAAAAGTCCATTTTAGTACAAAGTGATCAGAATGGTTATAGTGTTGCTAAACTTTAAAGGTGATTCGGTTTTTGAGAATAGTTGAAGGGAAGTAGCTGTTCTTGACCCTGGTGATGTGGGCATCGAGGGTTCTGTAAATCCTGCCTGATAGTAGCCGCAGGAAAAAAGGAATGGCCCAGATGGTGAGGACCTTTGATGATAGATGTTGCCTTCTTGAGGCAGTGCCTCCTGTAGATATTACTGATGGTGGGGAGAGATGTGCCCATGATGTATTAGGATGTCCACTACTCTCTGCAGCTTCTTACGTTCCTGCACATTCAAATTGCCAATTAATTGAAGACTCAATGAGCCCTCAACAATCGTTCAGTGAAAACTCAATGAACAAAGAACTGAACACTCGATGATTTAGGAACAGCTTCTTGCGCTCCACTATCAGATTTCTGAACAGTCCATGAACCCATAAACACCACTTTATTATTCCTGGTTTTTTGCGCTATTTATTTTGTAACATAGCCATTTTATGTCTTTGCACTGTGCGGCTGCCACAAAATGACATATTCCACGACATACAAGTCAGTGATAATAAAACCAATTCTGATTCTGAATTTCAACCCAGGTTCTGCAGTCGATGAAGTCTGCACACACAAAAAAATCTGTCCACAATTGGAGAACTAATTGGACATTACACTTAAATAAAATGCTAACCTATTAGTAGGTTTCTTTCACAACGTCTTCTGAAAGCTGCAAATCGATTCATGAGAACAGGAATATTTCAGTTAAATGTTTATTCAGTAATCTTTAATCCACAATAAAATTTAAAAGCATTTTCTAAAATGTTGAACTAGTAATGTTTGTGTGTAAAATGCAAGTTGAAGTGGAATTCCATAAAAGTGATTGAAGAAAGATCCAAAGAGACAATGTCTGCTAATGATAGCCGACTTTTGATTCCACACCATAATTTGCCCAATTCTACTGAATTTATTCTCATTATTCCTGCTCTGTTACTCTTCATAATGCACTGCAGTATTTTCCTGATGACAGATGTTAGGCTAATAAGCCTATAATTTTGTTTTCTCTCTCTCTCTCCCCTTCCTTGAATAGTGATTTTATATTTGCATCTCCAATTTCACCCCCCCCCCCCCACCCCAAAATCTGCTGGCACCTTTTCCAGAAGCTAGAGGACATTGAAATAGCAAAATCACAGCCTCTGCAGCCAGTTCCAGGTTGCAGACCACCAAGTGTACTGTATTTATCAGTCTCTAATCCCATTAGTTTGTTGTTACTGCATTCAATGAAGATGATACAAAATATTTTGTTTAGTTGTTTCTTTCTTAAATATCTACCAATGCTTATCCACCATCAGACCCATTTATCAATCCACTTTAGACAATTCTCTCTTACTACCCACGTAATTGCCTTTATTCAAGTTTAACATTGGCTTGACCTTGGCTTCTGACGCAAGTTTGCCACTATTAAACTGAATGTATAATTCCATGTTATGATCAGTCTTTCCCAAAGGACCCTCTTCTAGATCACTGATTGCACATGACCAAATCCAAAATGGTCTGTTTTCTAGCTGTCCACCTTGCCCTCAAGACAACCTTTACAAAGTTGATTTGAAAATTAAAATCTCAGGTTACTGCATTCCTGTTAAAAAGCCTTTATTTCTTGATCCAATTATGGCTACTCCAAAGCCTATTTCAACTAAAGATTTTTTTTACCTCCCCCAAACTGATTTTGTTTTCTGACCCACCCATGATCACTGCTCAATCCTAATGTCATCCTTCGTTATCAAAGGATCCTGTCGTCCATTACCCCCCCAACCCCCACCCCCAAAATCATCAGGGCTATCCCACCTTTACGATTCTGTGAATTCTTCAAAAGTGCCTACAATCCTTATCATTTTTTGTTAGATATTACAGGATTAAGCTTTTTTGACCCCACGTTGAAAGGAATACACTTCATCCAAACTTGTGAAACTTAAATGATTGGCAATTTATCTGATGTGATCAACTCTGTCTCAGTTCCAAAATTAGACACCAAAATTAACCTTTTCGTTTGTTCCTCATTTAACTCTTACTCTTAGTAGCCTTATACAACTTCATGAGTAGCCAAAGAAAAAAGTTGGTGAAAGTCAAAGAGAATTTATTTCAGTCCCCAACTTCAAAAATACAAGCGGCAGCTCAAATATGTTCAAGCACCTCCAAAATATTTAAGGAATAAAACTTTGAACAATCGCTATATAGAAGTATATGGAGACTGTGCCGTGGCTGGGTCCCATGTTGTATTTCTGCTATCAAAAAAAAGTGTTATGCTACATTCATACTATTTCACAATCAATTCTGAACCACACCAGCAAAAAAAAAAATGCCACATGGCAAGATCTAACTGTGCCCTGTACCATGAGAGTAAACAACCAATGAGTGACAAAACCATAACCTAGTCAACAGGTCAAGATCAAAATTGAAGTCCTTTTGCTGTGTCTGATTCAGATAATTTCATTTGCTAATGTTCCCACGTCCAGAAATTTTTGCTGAAGGTTTTTTCTGGAAATCTGCCATAACTGAATTTCTAGACTAAATGTTGATATGAGTGACTCGTAAGTATTTTTGTTTGTGTTTATTTTGGCAATATACCTCATTCTTTCCAAGACTTCTTTTCTAGTTTTGTTTATTCCCACAGCTTGTGCTCCATATTATTATTGCTGTTAGTTTGCTTGTGCTTAATCCTGGATAGAATAAAAAAAATACTTCCAACATTTTAGGAAATTTTCCATTTGCTTGATTGCATTCTTCTACATGATGTCTCTTGAAAGACTATTCTGAAATCTTTAGGGACTCCATTCCAGTAATTACCTCAGAATCAGGTTTATTATCACTGTCTTATATGACATGAAATTTGTTTTGCGGCAGCAGCACAGTGCAAAAACATAAAATTACTATAAATTACAAAATAAAGTGCAAAAAAAAGGAACAACAAGGTAATGTTCATGGACCGTTCAGAGATCTGCTGGTGGAGGGGAAGAAGCTGCTCCTGAATCGCTGACTGTGGGTCTTCAGGCTCCTGTACCTCCTCCCTGACGAGAAGACGGCACGTCCTGGTTGATGAGGGTCCCTAATGACAGTTGCTGCCTTCTTGGGGCACCACCTCTTGAAGATGTCCTCGATGGTGGGAAGGGTTATGCCTGTGATGGAGATGGTTGAGTCTACAACCCTCTGCAGCCT
The DNA here is from genome assembly GCF_009764475.1 of Pristis pectinata. Classification (NCBI taxonomy): domain Eukaryota; kingdom Metazoa; phylum Chordata; class Chondrichthyes; order Rhinopristiformes; family Pristidae; genus Pristis; species Pristis pectinata. The sequence goes on along the minus strand of NC_067415.1, from coordinate 49,867,611 downwards.
CTTGCGATCCTGTTCATTGGCGTCTCTATACCAGGCTGTGATGCAACCAGTCAGAATGCTCTATACTGTACATCTACAGAAATTTGTAAGAGTCTTTGGTGACATACCTTTGGGCTTCTTGGCAATAGTATACAATTAATACTCCTCTTTCTAAACATCACCCTGTGTTACATCGCTCAGCTGATTCCTTCATTTTAAAGTGCTATTTTGGAACAAGCCAAGTTCATTCTATGCAGATCATGAACGAATTGCACATGCTATCAGGAGAAGGTGGACAAACTTGGGCTCTTTTCTCTGGAGCAGCAGAGTCTGAGGGGTGATCTGTTGGAAGTGTTTAAAATTATGAGGGCCATAGATGGGGTGGACAAGCAATATCTTTTTCCCATTATTGAGTGATCCAATACCAGAGGGCATGCATTTAAGGTGAGAGGGGGTAAGTTCAGAGGAGACGTGAGGGGCAAGTTTTTTCTTTAACTCAGAGAGTGGTGGATATCTGGAATGCGTTGCCTGATAGGGTGGTGGAGGCACATTCACTGGGGGCTTTTTAAGAGAGGCTTGGATGGTCACATGAATGAGAGGAAAATAGAGGGATAAGGGCATTCTGTAGGTAGGAGGGAATAGCTATGTCGACACAACATTGTGGGCTGAAGGGCCTGTTCTGTGTTGTACTGTTTTATGAAGACAAATGGATCCAATAGTAATTCAAGAGTTTTTCAATAATTGCACACAACAGCTTTTAAGCTTGCTTCATTGACTACCTTACCATATTTCATAATAAGTTCTCTCAGTTCATGAAAATGATGTCCTACTCTTTACAAATTATTTTGTTTTCCATTCGTATAGATATAGTGCCTTATCCTCTCCCAAGAATTTGTTAAACCAGCAAAGCTGTTAAATACTGAAGTTCAATCAAATAAATTTTGAACACTGGAATTGTGGGGGAAGTGTTGGAATTCAGTTTGAGTCTGTCAACAGGGAGACAGAATACTTATCTTTATTAGTCACACATACATCGAAACCAGTGAAATGCATCTTTTGCGTAGAGTGTTCTGGGGGCAGCCCGCAAGTGTCGCCACACTTCTGGCGCCAACATAACAAACTCTTTTCAAGTCATGAACTGCAACTTGAAAGCTATATTCTTTGGGCATACATAGTTAGAGGATGTGTCCAAATTATCTTGGTCATTATAATCATAGCAATGCATTCTATTTGCCATGATGTATTTGATATTTTTTGTGGTGCAGGGATACTCCCATTATCAAATCAATTAATTTGGCAACTGTGGTTGAGGTTTTTAAAAAGACTTATATTATGGCTCTGACGAATTCTATTTTTCTTTACCCCTGGCAATCTTCTCAATGTTGCTGTCTCTCACAGCAAAGGTTGTGTGCATATTGATTTGTGATTTGCATATTTCATGGTATCATAATGATAGTATTAGTCTAAGAGAACCAGAAAGGCAGTGATGGTGTTCCTCATATATTTTTAAAAGCCTAAAGTTTGCTGATCTCATTTTGGCCCAACATAATGCCTTGGGTTTGGTATTATTGGTGCTAACTTGCTCAGAATTTGGCATCAATATACAACCTGTGCCTTGCACCCAGCACATAGGGAAGCACGTTTATACATGCAGTATTATCACTGTTGAAAAACACAGAACAGATTGTGACGTCAACTGGCATGTAATACTGCCAAATTGGAATTCAACGATGCAGCTTCTGACACGTGTGCGATATGACAGATAAAGACATTGTCACGGAAGGAAGCCATTGAGCCATTAATTTCAAACCAGTTCTATAGAGACAAATATTGAAGAGTTCAATCAATGAAAACACGAGATGCAGACTGATTCCTATAAAATGTGTGTTGCTTCCAAACTTCAAGTTGTGATGTCTATCTAAAATTCTACCACGGTATGTACGGTACGGCACGGTAGCGTAGCGGTTAGCGCGACGCTATTACAGGGCCAGCGATCAGAGTTCAATTCCCGCTGTCTGTAAGGAGTTTGTACATTCTCCCATGTCTGAGTGGGTTTCCTCTGAGTGCTCCGGTTTCCTCCCACATTGGTAGGTTAATTTGGGTTTAAAATGGGCGGCGCAGACTCATTGGGCTGGAAGGGCCTGTTACCACGCTGTAAATAAAATAAAATAATAAATAAGATTGGAAAATGAATTCAATAAATGAATTTATACACTGGCCATGATCTGATTTCAAATTAAGTTTGCTGGATTGCTTGTCCAGTAATTGGAACAATAGGCAACTGTACCTTTACTGAACAGACTGACACTCTTCATTAAGATTATGTCTTCATAAAGGTTTAATGGGTTCACTAGCATTCATTAGTTTCAGAACTCATGGATTGGAAGATGCAGGAGTTCTCTCATTTCCCAATTACGTTGAAGCTGGATAATTTTAGGTGTCAGGATTCAGCCAAGACAGTCCTCTAAGAATGTTCATATTTAAATTCCCAATCACAATGCCAATAAATCAGAGCAGAGTAGCACTGCACCATTGGAAGATATCATCTCAACTGACTACGTCATGTCAAGACTGACATTGTTATGTCAAGACTGACAGATCTAGACTTCCTATCTGGTCTGCTCTGAAGGTAATTCAGTTGAGTGACAATATTCCAAGAACAATTGATTTCAAAAAAGATTTGTTAACTGCGCTATAGTACAAGTTTTGAATGAGCCAAGTTCATTCTGTGCAGATCATGAAGTCAAATGGATCCAATTGTAATTCATGATTTGTTAATTGCACTTTAGTACAAATATACCACACTAACTCCGTATCAGCATCAAATCAAAATTCAAGAGAGATTGGCCTCTTTTGGTAGGTTAGAATGATGATAGAAACTCCAAACACATTACTGTCTTAGGGGAAAAAAAAATCACCGAGGAAGCCAGATCATTCTATGATTGTTTGCCCTGCCACAGTACAAGCAATAATTTCTCTTCTGATCACCTTACTACCCTTGCAACTGGATAAGAAGTGAATTAGTGAAGGAGCAGTGGTGTGGGGAATAGAATAGCAGAATAGTAGAAGTGGATTTCAAAGTCTGTCCTGTTGAAAAAAGCAAGTCACTTCCTGAGGGGAGAGGGAAAGGTCAAGCCACACTCCACTATGTATCATTTAATGGTCGACTGAAAAACATTATGGCAGAGGTCCAAGATCAAATACTCTGCACACCCTCAAACTTATGAATGGGAGGAGAAAAAAAAAGGGCAATATGCAAAATAAGATTGGACAAGGGATGCCAAATCTACTTCACATTTATTTTTAAACGTTCAAACAGAAACTATTTTCCACAAATACAATTTGAACCAATTTAAAGCATTCATCAATTCAATGTTATGTTCTTGAAACCACCTGTGTGCTCATTATAGCATTTATAGACACAGCTTCCAAAACTGCTGTTGTTCCTCCTTCATTTAAGCTGCATTTTGATAGTGGCAGCTAGGCTAGTTAAACAGAAACTTATAGTAACAAGCAATTTAAACCACACTGACACTGTACCATGTCATTTCAGCTGAAATGTTAGTACAGCATAATTTGAATTGACATGGTATCAGATTTTACTTCAATGCACACTACAGAGGACGAGCATACATTATACTGCAACATCCTGTCATCCCAACAGAGAGTGGAGTTCAAATTCAGGCCAAAGAAAATGAATATCTACTCTCTAGGAGATCTGGTTAAGTGCCTCTCCCCTCACTGACAGCTGTTAAGGGTCACTGGTAAGCAGAGTTCTCACAGTTTGAGCCTAAATCTCAGACATGACTCAACTGCTGAAAGCAAAATCCATCTGTACAAACAACTACATATGGAACTGAAATGATGTGGTCACTGAACACTGTTTATTCCCCTTTATTGGGCTCTGGTAAATGCAAAAAACAACAGTCCTAGGTGATGCATACACTTTCAGTGCAAACTTGAGGACTATACTGAAGCTGGTAGCAATTCTTCTCCCAGTGCATTCTTGCAAGAAATCCCCAACATTTCATTATTAGAGCAGCCAATAATAAATATCATTGCCTTTATGTTCTAGCTTACCTTGAGAAGCATTTTTGGTCATATTAACAGTCATCTTTCAGTTTTAACTAAAAACATGGCATCTGGAACTAAAGTTTTACATTTGAGTGCAAAAAACCAGAAAACTCCATTTTACAATAAAGTTGCAAAACAAAAAGCATTTAAAAACACACAGTACTGAATTTTATCCTTGTAGCTAATAAATTGAACGTGTATCGACTCTTTTCAGCGTCAACATTTAAGTAAACATGAATCCTTTAAATATGAAAAAAATTTCAGCTTCAAGGTAGTCTTAGGAACACTAGATTCATTCAGAATGAATGACAAGCTTACAGCCACTAAAGGGAGGAAAATGCAACTGACATCTTTTTTCTTAGGCATTCCCTCAGATCAAGAATGATGTGCTTCCATTTGAGTTTTGTGGGTTCAGTGATGACCAATGGGCATGACAGACTTTTCTACAGATGGGCAGGAGATAACTGACTGGGTGGGGTGGGTGGTTTGAGAGATGGTTCATTTCTTCCATCATTTATGCAGGCTTTTGTGTGGATGGACTTGCAGTTCACAACACCATCCAAGTGCTCTTTCACTTTGAGTATTATGAGCCAGGGATTCCTAAGTGTCAGTGGGATGTAGCATTTTTTCCCAAGGATGCTTTGAACATATCTTTGAATCTTTTCCTCTGTCTGTCTGGTAATTTCTTCCCATGACATAGCTTGAAATAGGGCATCTGTTTCAGGAATCTGATATCGTGCATTTGAACAATGAGCCCTGTAACTCAGGATGTTGGCCTGGGGGAGGCTACAGGCATTAGTTTGATTATCCTTCCAGTGAATTTAAAGGTTTTTGTGGACATGGCATTGGTGGTACCTTTCAAGTGCCTTGAGGTGGAAATAAAAGGAGCAAGTAAATGAGATTTACTTTGAAAAGAAAAAAAAAATTGCTTTGTTATTTTAAGAACATCAATAAGCACCAGTGGGCTAGTTACTAGTGCAAAAAGTCCACTAATAACTAATATCTTGTATTTTTCAATGGTTTCAAATGCATTACAAAATATTCAAAAGAATCAGACAATTGTTTGTTAGCGGCTCAAATTTTTCAAAACTCCCACCACTAACAAAAATAAGCACAGTCATGAATAGTTATCTTATAACATGAAAATTATTTCTGAGATCCAGTATTGCACCAATTCCAGAAAATCCAACCCCTTAAGACTGGAAAACCTTGCATCACTGTCATCATTACCACAGAAGACATCTTGAAGTAATTCCAGTGTCTTTTACAATGCATTACTCAACCAGGGCAATCACTAAAATATAGTCAATACAAATTACTTAAAGTTCCAAGTTATCAATAGCACACGAAAAGAGACGCAAATATATATTAAGAAAAAAAAAGAAACAAAGCATCACTACAGTGCAATAGAACCAGAGTCAGCAGTCCAATCCAGTTTCCTTTGATTTCTTTCACCGGGGCAAATCAAGTGAAAGTTGGTGCTGCTGCCTCACAGCTCCAATCAGGCTTGATCGTCATCCCAGCTGCTGTGCGTGTGGAGTTTGCAAATTCTCCCCATGACCATCTGGGTTTTGTAAGGTGCTCCAGTAACTTCCCACAGCCCAATGATGTGCTGGTAGTCTAACTGACTACTATAAATTACCCCTTACTACAGGCAAGTGGCAAAAAAAATCAAAGGGGTGGTGATGGGCAAATAATAGAAAAAAAGTTGCAGGTTACAGGACAATAAGTTAAATTGCTCTGCTATGAGCCAACATGGATGCGAAGGGGTGAATAGCCTCCTTCTGTGTCATAACAAGTAAAAAAAATCTTCAATGGTTAATCTAAATAACAATGTCTTTTATTCCTACATGTTACTTTCAAACATTTTTCCTTTAAAAAATTTGTTGCAATAACTGCACACAGTTTTGCTAAGTGCCCATACTGACAGACTCCACTAGATTACTGGGTGATCATTCAATTGCAAAGATGGGCCTTGGACTTCTCTATGTCAATTTCAATAGCAAGCCCAAATTCTGCACATGATCATTGTGTTAAATCTAGCCTGAGAAAGGGAAACACATTTCAATTTCATGTCCTTCTGCACTGAAGGCTGATTAAGTTTAGTTTAGAAAAAAAATGGCATTTAAGTTTACAAACTCCACATTATACTCAAACATTGTCTGCTCTTCACCCATCTAAAATAACCAATGCCATTTAACACTTGACCTGCCCCAACTCTGCATGGCACCCAGAGAAAGTGTTAGTCTCTCATTTTATCTTCTTCTGTAGTCCCTAATGACGAGAATGACTGCTTCCACACCAGTTCTGTGGGTTCTGAGGTCACTCAAGAGTCCTGTGAGATCCAAAGAGGGAAGCACAGATGGGGTGGATAGATCTTGATAGGCCAAGTAGATATGCTGTTTGAAAGGTTCCTTCCATTATTTGTGTTTAGACTCTGCAGGCTCCTGAATAAACCTCAGGGCTCAGTGCCTTTCCAGTTGCTCCTTCTCCATTTTGAGCATTAACTTATTAGAACTCTTGGCCTGTCAATGAGGAGCTTACATTTTCAAGGAACCTTTGAGAACATCCTTGAAGCATTTTCACTGTCCTCCTGGAAATCCCTTGTCACGATTGAGCTGGGAGTTGAGTGGTTGCTTCAGGAGTCTGGTGCAAGTGCTGTGAACAACATGGCCCACCCATTAGAGCTGGTTGAGCATGTTTACAGCCTTGATGCTGGAAATATTTCTTATAATAGTTTGGAGATCTATATAGGCACCCAACAAAACAAAAATGCTCATTTTTTTGCTGAAAGTAATTATTTGACATTGCACTTGGGCTCACACGAAAAAAAGGAGAAAGATCCATGTTGCTCCAATTGTAGAATGAAAACACTTCAATGTGTTCACTTTACTGGAAAGAATGCAAGTATTTGAGTCAAAAAGTTGAATCCCTTGACATAATGATTTTATGCAATAAGCGATGTAATTTGCTTTAGCTTTTATTCTGCCAGCTGCAGATTTTTGATCCAAGTTCCACATGTGTATGGTTCTGGGCACTTTAATTGATATTGTATAGCAGGCAACCGTTTTGGTGTACTTGTGCATGGTACAGGTCAACGAAGCAGGTTTTAACCAGACAGCTGAGCCCTGCATCAGTGTCACTTACAACACCTGACTCTACTGGAGCTGCTCCCAGGGAGTACAAGGTGTCCATATTCCAGGTAGGTTTATTGCCCCAACACCCAGTGCTCTCCCTGTCGGTTTCTTCCAGCTCCTTAATCATCTGGACTCCTCAGCTCTTCCATAACCTGACTAATGGTCAGTCAAGCAATCAAATACACCAATGCCATCTCCCTCCTCTCCCTACCGCAACCCAAATTTCTCTTGCAATTTCCCCATTCATACTAGTGATCCTTCCCAGTCTTGCCAACCAGGATCCAGGTCTCCTGTGTTCTTAACCTACCAATCCCCAGACAATTCACCCAACTCCAATCTAATCTCTGACACACAGTTTGCAATCTCCATGCCATGAACGTATGGAGAGCACAAAAAAAAGACATCTGGTAATCTGCATTTTTAAGGGCAGAAAAAAAAGTAAATTAAGGCTCCACAGTTCTGCATCTCAAGTTGGAACCAACAATCAACTATTAACCAATTGTAAACAAATTCAGAGCTGTGTTTACTATAATCCAATAGTCAATTAAGTTTTGTTGGTAATAAAAATTACCACATGAAGAAACTTACAATTTTATTTCAACTTTTCTCAGTTGAAGATCAGCCAGAACTAACTGGAGCAATCAGATGATGTCTACTTTGTGGTTTCAAACCACTGACTGAAACTGAAATTAGACACATGGTACAACCTACTTCCATCTCCAAAGCTGAAACCACTTCATTGCTAATGCAAAATGAATTTAAAATTGATGCAAATCAACAACTGAGAGTTTTGGAATTTTTGGTTGATTAATTGAAATGGGCCAATGTCAATTTTTTCAGGTATAATGTCTCAAATTTAAGCACATGTGCTTTTAAAAACAATTTCTATAGAAAGCATATATTTCTATAGTCATGTTAATAGTTCAATCTGCTAAAAAAAACATATGCAATATTCTGCAATGGACTGAGTGATACTGGGGGGGGGGGGAAGGTGGGGGGGGGGGGGGGGGGGGGGGGAAGGTGATATATCACAACCTTCAGCAAGCTAACAGGAACACCAAGTCACCGCAATAACCAAAGTACAAAAGAAGTGTGTAGAAAGGCAACAACTCCATGAACAGAACAGGGTGCAGCATTAAACATTTTTAATGGCCTTTTCTGACTCTCAAACACCTAATTCCATCAGAGAAAGATTATGGAGTACCTTTCTATATTTTTGTTGATCCCCAAAAATTCAACATCATCCTCTTACTGCTCTACAATGATGTGCAAGACATGGTCTTCACCAATGGATGAACTGTAGACCCTATTCCAGTATAGAGTGGAGTCATGCAAAGCTATATGGTGACACCAACCTTCTCAGTCTTCCCGTTGCAATAATTACCTCATTTCCAACAACTTGTCTACTGGAATGGAGCTATTCTACAGGAGGAACAGGAGCTGTTCAAGTTTCATGGCCTTCCCTCAAGAACCAAGATCACACAAGCTTCATTCATCGACTTAAACAGAACCCTAACATATTGAGTACAGGGGAAGATGGGCCTCACATTAAATATCTGAAAGTCCAAAGTCTTTCACCAACCTGCCTGTCACAGATCGCAACCTTTCTTTCAACATACTGCCCAAGCGACAATAATCCATGTCAACGTGGATCACTTCCCATTTATTTGGAGCTACCTCACGGCAAGAACAGACTTTGATGACAAAATCCACTACTGGTGCTTCCAGTTTTTGGGAATCTATGGCTCAAAATGGGGAAGAGTTTATCTGATACAAGCACATGGAGGCTGGGTCTAAATAGCACTGTGCATGAACTCAGTCAATGCACCATCCACCCCATCAAGCACAACATGTCCTTCCTGTAGCAGAGTCTTTAGGTACCACACAGGATTCATCAGCCATCTCAGAAACAAGAGAATTGTTGTGCAAGTTATTCAGTCTTAACCCCAAGAGATGAGCCAAGAAATTGAAGAAACAACTCTGATCTCACTTTATTGCCCAAGCCCTATGTCGGGCAGAAAGGATTAGGCCCACATCTAGAAATCAACACCCATCTTAGAAAAGCAAAAAACTGTAATAGTAAATATCGAAATTAAAAGGATACAACTACGTAAATTTCAAAAAAACTTATGCCAAACTGGTTCCTTATTATTGTTATTACCTCACGTAAAGACATGGAGTCATTTAAACGATCAGCAGAATAATTTTTAATTAGATGTGCTAATTTTTACCTCAAGATAGGTCAGCTTCTTGATTAAAGAAACAAATAAAAAGGACAAGAAACTGGCCAAGGTCATTGGTCTGATAAAACCAGGAAAATAACCAGACAACTTTCTCTGGTTAAATCAACAAGAATTTGCAGTAGAAATAATGGCAGATGAACAATATAAATTCGTTAATGCGAATATCAGCTAGCAATATGCCTCATGTTACCAGATGATTTGCTCCATTTTGCTGCTGCATTTGTGAATTACATGAAGTTATTACAGAGGCATTTAAATGCCATTAAATTATAGGTGACCCCCACATTGTGGCTGTTCGGGTAACAGAGATTTGCCCTCATAGAATTCACTAATTACTACCCAAAAATCCGAGATATGGAATAAAATTCGGTTTTACAGAAGTCATGTAGGGAAATAAATAAACACAGAAAATGCAAAAGAAACAAATTTGTGTCTATTTTTATTTTTTTCAACTCTCATTTCTTGACGAATGCGCAGGTAATGTGGCAGATTTTTTAGCACGATAGGTTCATTTCGCTGTCTAGCAGTACACCTCACCACACAGTTTTCTGAAACAGAGCCAGCAAGTTTAAATGCAAGTTGTAAACTTTAATGACCACTTATTTGTTGGGAGTTATACCATTAAACTATCTTACCTATATATGATATGCATTTAAAAGTGTGTCTCCATTCAAACTCAAGGCAGTGCATTTCAAGCACCTACAACTCTGCAAAATAAAAACTTCTCTGCACATCTCCTTTAAACATTTCTCCCTCACCTCAAAGCTATGCCCTCTAGATTTGACATTACTACCCTGGGAAAAAGGCTCTATCTAACCATCTGTACCTCTCATAATTTTTAAACTTCTATCAGGTCCCCCCTCGACCTCCAACGCTCCAGAGAAAACAGTCCAAGTTTGTCCCTCTCCTCATAGCTAACTCTCTAATCCAGGCAGCATCCTGGTGAACCTCTTTTGTGCCCTCTCCAAAGTCTCGTATCTGTCCTATAATGGGGGCAACCAGAACTGAACAAATGTAGTCTAACCAAGGTTTTATTCAACAGCAGCAAGACTTCCTAATTCTTTTACTCAATGCCATATGCCTTCCTTAACACCCTATCTACTTGTATTTCCACTTTGTCTGATTTAAAATATACGTCATGTCAAAAAATCATCTCTAGTTTTCCATTTTCTCATTTGTTTTTCTTTCTGCACCTAATCAGTCATTGAATTCATCCACTGCAATTCAAATACATCCTCTATTCTTCCTCCATTTTATTTCAAGCCTGCGTTATCACTTAAGGTGAACAAAGTGATGCTACATATCAAGGTTGCAGACGCATTTCCAACAATTTTGAGGGCAAAATATATTTTGGGCTTAAGAATATAGGAGAAAGTCCAATTACCAGCACTTACCATGAATACCAGAATTCAGTAAATTCTGATTCCATCACCCAATTACATCTTGGGTGCAAACCACATAATTGCTTTTAAGTTTAATTTTTTTTTAAAGAAAATCACGTTCAGAAAATAGCTACAGCAAAACTGCATACCAACAAAACATAGGTGCACTTCTAACAGACTACTCCCATTTTTAATTCAGCAAGGAACGCTGCTTCAAAGCAAATTCCTGCCAGAAATATTGAGGTCAACTTTCATCTGAAAGCACAAAAATTACATTTCAGTAAAAAAAATAGTTTAAACAGAACTAATGGCTGCTTGATCAAAAAAGTAAAATTGACACAAAAATCTTATTATGGTCATAGTTCAAAATGAAATATTGCCTTCATAATGGGCATTCTACCAAAACATTCTTCACAAAGCTGCAGATATCTTTAGGACTTCTTTATCAAGTAAACTAATATCAACGCATACATTTTGAAAGATCAAGCTGAAACATAATTGTAAAAATCTGCATCAAGATTTCCACAGGAAAAGAGAGTCACCTCAAAGGGCACAGACTATATAGAATCTACAAACAATATTTTCTTCTTGCTATTTTCTTTCAGATAGCTGGATTTCCTTCAATTTAAAAAGTACGTTGGAAATACTCAACAACCCAAGCAACACCTGGAGGGATAGAAACAGAATTAACATTTCAGTTCAAGTACTTTCTCAGAACAAAATTCAGATATTCCAGGTTTCAGTGAAAGATCTTTGATCATAAACGTTAACTATTTCTTTTTCAACATATGCTGCTTAAACTAGCATTTCCAGCATTTTCTGTTGTTAATTTCAGAATTTCAGCCTCTACAGTATTTTGATATTGCTTCAATTTAATGCTCAATTTAACTTTGAAAACAAAAATGTTGAGAAAAGGGGTAAAAAATTGAAAGTATTCCTCCAATACCTCACTAGCAGGGATTTCTCCATTCCTAACTCTGGCCACTATCATACCAATAGTAGCTAAGCCTTGATCCTGCCCTGACATAAATACAAGTAAATATTTCTCAGCAAATCAGGAGGGATAGTTCACTTCCTTCTGTCTACTCCAAAAGCAATAGCAGTTTTCTACTGCTTTAATAGTGAGTTCTCCACAGATCAGTTACTGATTTCTTCAGAACCATATTGGACAATGCTAAGAACTGCTAAATCTTGGGACAGTTCGCTGACATGTTATGAAAGGATTAATTCATTTTTCTTTACAAGATTTCTATTGAGAGTGGGGGTAAACGTTTCTCTTCAAAATTATCAGTTTTATAAGAATTTTATTCTATGACTAGTTTTACTATTGTCAATGAGAGGACAAAAGGTTTTAAACCTAAACAACATCTACAATTAATGGCCCTGATTAGATAAGATATCTTTATTAGGCACACGTACATCAAAACACAGTGAAATGGATCTTTTGCGTAGAGTGTTCTGGGGGCAGCCCGCAAGTGACGTCACGCTTCTGGTGCCAACCTAGCATGACCACAACTTCCTAACCCATACATCTTTGGAATGTTGGAATCAGAGTCTGAAAATAGCAAGAATACACCCATTTGAAAGAGTAAATTAGACAGCAACTTCCAGCATGCCTAGCAGCCTTTGTGCTCACACACACCCTACCCACCCATACAAAATACATAAAGAATGTGAAGTTATGGCATATGCTCACAGATTACTCACTAAACACACAGTAAGTGTCATGGCCAGTTTATACAAGTACAAGTAATTTTTTTTTAAACTTATAACCTTACTGACAGTGAAAAGTAAATTCTATGAGAATAGAGTATCATTCTTTCAGATTTTATTATTGTTGGAGATACCACATTTTTCCCCTTACACTTATCTCTCATGCCCAGTCTCATCATTTTTCCCTGTTTCTATACATGATCCAGAATTCAATTAAATATCGTAATTGAAATTTCCTGGTTTAAGATTTGTAAGGTGGAAATTCATCATTTGTCACCTGCACTAGTAACTTCTGCATTCTGCTTTTAAAATTATGTTCCATTAATTTCAGTAGAATTGAATTTGGAAAGCAGAGTTAAATTCACAGTTATTAATATATTGCATATTCAGAGGAAGAAACACATTTTGACATCACTATGATTCTCATTTGGTTGAGAAAACACATAGCTTAATCTGATCATACAAGATCAGATCCACTGTGGGGGGCACCACGTTGTTTTGATTTTCAAATTATGACAGGTTTCTGTGCATAAACCCATAATGAAGTCTGGAAAGTACATATCTAATGTCACACTGGCATCATTCATTCACAATTGCTGTCATTCATTCACTGCTGATTGCAAAATCCTGGTGAAATAATGAAATTCATAGGTTATATTTCTAATCCAAAAAAAAACAAACCTTTTTCTTTGTACCATGTCTATACACAATAGTTGTTCCCTTATCAAACTGACTAACACATTCTCCACAACAAAACATGTTACAAGGAGAGAAAGGTTTCCAAAATAAATTAAAATATAACTACATCAAAAGAAAGCAAAGATGGGATGGTTTTACTAAACTATTTCAATAAGCAGCATGCCTAAAATGTTGATGAATTAAAATAAGAGGGATGGCAAGTATTTCTGAGATAATTATAATGTCCATGTACAGAAAGGTTCAAATGTATATGCATATCAAACACTGATCACTCTTGCATAGCTGTGGTACAGGTAATCACAGTTCTCACACAACAATATTAGCATATGAAGAAATACTATTTTCTAATGTCATTTGTTATCCAACACTTGATATATTAAAATAAAGTTGATCTTCTATGCATTAAATTCTGCCTACATGTGACGATCACTATGTTCCTTTTCCAATGCCATCCTTTTATATTACTCCTTACACTAATGTTCTGTACATTGTTCTCTGTGGCTATTATTTGCTTCTCCCATCAACCAGTGACTTTTGGCATTATTTCTATCTCACAAATCTGTACAACTCACATGTATCTAGCACTCTTAATTCACTTCTATTATGAAAGAATATGAAACATTAATTTTTTAAGCAAAAAAGCTGGAACTAAGCATACATGGGACAGAAGGAAAAGAGAACAAACCATTAACAAAATATAAAACTGGAAATGACCTAGTACTGGAAACCCAAGTTGGAAACTAAACTGGGATACAAAACTCAAGGAACTGCACTGTGACAGAAAGTGGACATGGCTAGATTTGGTAATAAATATGAAGTGAATCATGTGAGATAATAAAATTTTGAGGATCATTTGGCTCTTAAATCATCATTAGGTTGCTGGGCTTGTAGCTTGGTTTGTTCACAAATGGGCTGATGCCGACAGGCTTTCTCTGTGAGAAGACAGGAAATCTCATGACTGGGGCATTTCAGAGAAGCAGACAAAGGCTTCTGAGGGTTAAGAGGTGCTGAAATCAAGAAAGTCCTTAACGTTGAGGACCATGATGCCTGATATTAGAAGCTGTTATGTTAGGCTAGGACTAAGGTGGCATAGTGGGTTGAACTATAATGTTCATGCATTCCAACAGCAGTAGGCAAGGAACAGGAAGCACAGTTTATACTTAAGCATGTATTTTATCATACAATTAATGAAGGTTTTTTCATTCACAGAATACCTTTATCAAACACACAAGTAGCAATGAAAACTAAGCCATTCAGTAGTTCTCAGAATGTAACTAACTGGGCCTCAAAGTTATAGTTATAATAATTTACAATCCCATAAAGCAAGTCAGTTTATATCAGCAAGCACAGACGCGAGCAGAATTTGCAGCTAACAAGTCTGAAAACGAACAAAATCCAGGCAAGATTTGAAAATGGCATGGCTCGTGGTTTTACCAGCTGCTGTGCCAATACAAAAGTGCAGAGATGGGGGGGGGGGGGGGGGGGGGGGGGGGGGGGGGGGGGGGGGGGGGGGGGGGGGAGGAGGGGATGGACAGGTAGAAGAATGTCTTTTTTTGTGACAGAAGGAAATACAAGATCAGTTGAGTTGAACAGGGTAGGTACCAAAGGTATTAGTAGTTTATTAGCTTGAGACAGTTGATGGGGGACAGATTTTTGCAGAGGCCGAAGATGACGACTTCAATCTACGAAAGCCTGCTCTGTGCCAAGGCATAATTGTGCATAGGGTAAGAAGAGGGATCCAAAGAGGTGAGCTCAAAGAGAACAATATAATCTACAGCCAAAAGTTGTAGAGAGGTAGGAAAGAATAAGGACAGATTAGGCAACACAAATCATAGTGGCAAAAAGAAAAGGTTGAATAAAAACATAAAAAGATGGGATACTCAGAAAAGAAAGAAAACAAGTTCAAAGGCTGAACCTTGCTGGTAATGTCAGTCGTTCCTTTTCATTTAGCCTTTTAAATGGCAGCAAGTCCAGGACAGTAAGTTCTTGGGCATCAACATCTCAGAGGAGCTGCCCTGGGCCCAACACATTAATGGAATCAAGAAGAAGACACACCAGCAGCTCTACTTCGTTAGGAGTTTGAGGCGATTTGGTGTGTCACCAAAGACTCTTGTAAATTTCTATATGTATGGTGGAAAGCATTCTGACTGGTTGTATCACCGCCTGGTACAGAGACTCCAATGCACAGGATTGCAAGAGGCTGAAGAGTTTTGTAGACTCAGCCAGCTTCATCATGGACACAACCCTCCCCACCATCGAGGACATCTTCAAGAGATGGTGCCTCAAAGTGGCAGCATCCATCACTAAGGACCCTCACCATCCGGGACGTGCTCTCTTCTCGTTACTACCATCAGGGAGGAGGTACAGGAGCCTGAAGACACACACTCAATGATTTAGGAACAGCTTCTTCCCCTGCGCAATCAGATTTCTGAATGGTTCATGAACACTACCTCGTTATTCCTTTTAGTGCACCATTTTATAATTTATAGTAATTTTTATGTCTTTGCAATATAGCTGCAAAACAACAAATTTCACAACACAAGTCAGTGATAATAAACCTGATTCTGACTGACATCAGAAACATGCTGTCAAATGCACAAGTCCTGGCCTTGCTGAACAACAAGTGAAAAAAAAGAACTCGTGAAACACATGCCAGCTGTTCTTCGGGCCCAAGCGACATGCACATTTTCTACCAGTTTTCTCAACATTTATAATCATGACTATTCCAAAGGTTCTCTATTTCTCCCAATGGTAGTTATTTGAATCTAGAGGAATAGATCAAAAAGTCTCAATTCTTGTTTCAAAGTAAGGAGCTTGTTGTGAATGACATGGACTACAACCAATCAAGATTTAACAAAATATTTACTAAAAGAAAAATGTAATCTATGAAGACTAACCCAACAATTCAACCCTCAGCCAACTATTCCAAATTAAAGCTCAAATTTCCAAAGTTACAGAGACATCTGAACAAGCTTTTCTAAGGACTTCTATAACTACACCAGCAATTTTGTGGTAAATTAGTAACTTACCTGGAAATGTTTATGAGTCTTTTAGTGTAAAAAGGCGTTCTTATATTGCTTTTATTAATAAGCTGATCAGTGGGGGAAAAATGTCAGAAGCCAGCTCATCAACTTCACATCTATTTTAGAGCAAGTTGCCTATCTCATTTAATTGGTAAATTTTTTGATTGCTCACAATAGAATCATTCATCTTTTTATTTCTCTAATAGTTTTCTTCATCTACCCATTTACCTTGCCTTTACTTTTTATATTCCCGATTTCTTCATTCACAATTAGCTGCTGTTTAAAAGAATAAAGAACTTGCACCAAGCATAACTATGCATGTTATTCACCTACATTTACAATACAGGAAGCATTGTGTAATGAAGAAAATATGTGATTTAGGTGTAACATGTTTGCATACAGGCAACCCAGCCTTACACGGTAGTTGTATTCCTAGATAACAGGCTGTAACTTGATTTACCTAACACAAAGCCATGTATTCTGCACATGCATTAATAAAAGTGAATTCAAAAAAATAAATTGTGAGAATTTGTTCCCCACCACACCTCTCCCCCCCCCCAACAAAACAAATTCCATGAGAGCAAATTTTATTCCATATCTCAAAGTTTTGGGTAGTGATTTGTGAATTCCATAAAGGCAAATCCCCATAAACCAAACGGCCGTAATGGAGGGCTTGCCTATACAGAATACTAACCCGAACAGGAAATGGTTTCCAATTTTCAAATTTCAGAATAGGGCACAACATGATCTGGAATATCAGTCAAACCAGTTTGAGGCATCGAAAAATTGCACAGCGTTTTCTGATTCATCAATTGCTCACACATTCCATAATCAACCCACAGCAACATATATTGCTAAACTAAAGAAATTTCAAAACCAAATTGAACTATGACAAAAAAGCATTTCAATATAACCATCTTCACAAAATATGAAGCAGTCAACTCTTCTGATAAGCTTTCCTTCAAATTTTTTTTTGGAATAACTATACAATTCTGACAAACCTTCTCATCAATGTGAAAACTCAAACATATTTTACCAATTTACTTCAAAAACATTTCTTCATAATTGTCCCAAAAACTTAGTAATATAGAATCTATAGATAGTATACCCACAATGGCAATGTTGGGAATTTTTCACCACACCAATTCAAAACATGCAGCTCTGAAGTCTGTAAGCACTTTGCAGGCGCCTTGGGCATTATATCACATATTCTGTTTCTACTAAAAGTTCACTAATGTAAAATGTAAACCAATGATATTTAGTTCAAATGTTAAAATCTGTAGCACTTGTCACAGTGAAGATTGTGGTCAAATCTGTAATTACCATAATATTAATTCAGATTCTCAAATCATTTAAAGACTGACATTGTGAAATTAAAGTTTAGTACCTTCTGTGATATCTTGTGGTCAAAGCAAAATGATCACTTTCAGCACCTCGCGTCAGAAATAGCACAACCAGTTCCCTCTGTCTGGTTCCAAGTTCTCAACAGTGTATTTCTTTCGCAGCTTCAAAGAAAACCAAGCCAGTTATTCCCATTTCCCACACCATCAATCCTGTAGGCTCTTAAAGACTGCCAGATTATATTTATGTTAGGGCAGTTTTATTCTGCAGACCAGTGGTGGCCAAGTTATTTTTATCTGTGCAAATCAGTATACATTATGAAACTATGATTTGCACATGTCAAGTTGTTGGCACAAACAGAATTATTAAATTTATTTTTCAACAAGGAAAAAAACATCGAGTCATTTCCAAACTTTAGACTCCACAAACTTCACACAGAAAAATTAGCAAATTAATGGAAAAAGACCAAGATATCCGGTATTCAAGGAACAAATTGCCAAGTGTGCAGCTGGGAGCTCAGTAATGTCAAAGATGTTGGTAGGAACTGAAAAGCTCAACTTTAATTTTACCCTGACACACGATTGATTGTCTAAACACCCCCTTTGTGGGAATTAGGAAATGGGCCAAGATTGTCCAACTTAATAGGACCCTTACAGCAGCAGAAAATGGCAGTAGTCCAAATTAGATTTTACTTTAGCAGATCTGAAAGTATAGTGAGCTAACTCACTCACTCATTTGTCCTTGACTTTTCCATTTTAATACCCAGGATTTACCATTTTTCACATCCTTTTAAATAGAATAAGCTATTTCTAATTAGTGATAACATTCCAATACTACAAATAAGAATGCATACCATTTGGAAATTCACATTATAACAGGGTAAAATCAAAGTTCAGTTTTTCCAAATTCGTCCAAGCATCTCTGACATTGCTGAGCTCCCTAGCTGAACACTCACACAAGGTCTAAAGTTCACAGAAAATGTTCACCCTATTTTGTCATTCTTCCTAAATATAATCCTTACTATCTTCTCATTGCAGGTGTATTCTTCAAACTTTGCTTCTCAGATATGGCCCAAATCCACATTCTTCTACCACTAAACACTGAGCACTTCTGCTCTCAGCTCACTGCTCTCTTAGGGGGAGTGCCGTAAATGTTCACCAATTTTACATTGCATACAAAACATTGTCTCACAAGGAGATATCAAGTAAAATGTGCCTATAATCTTTCAATTTTGAGAAAATGAAGGATGACTGAAGTAAATTCTCAAGCCCTGAAAGGTTGACCCTTTATTCTGAGACTGTAAGCCTTACATCCAAATTCCCAAGCTAGGGAAAAGATCCTCTCTGCATCTACTCTGTAGCCCCTCAGAAATTTTATGCATTTCAACAAAACCACTCTTCCTCCAAACCCAGTACCCTCAAAATACCAGTATCCCCCCTCACCCCCATCATGATCACTCTTCCCTAGATACTCTCTCTCTCAATGCACAATAGCGGAGCGAAAGCAGCCATACGTTTTCATGCTTCCAACTCCCAAAAATCTATCAATCTCAGATTTACTGACAGAATAGGCATCTATTGCTTTTGCAGCAGGTATTCTCACATTTTTAAACATCCTTTATACAGAGAAACATTTCCCAACTTTTCTCCCGATACCTATTTTAATGTAATATTGTCTCATCCTAGGCTCCACCAGTGGAAAATAGTTTCTCTCCATCCAGACTATCAGTTGCTTAGGAAATCTTAAAAACAAAAAACTATATTTTAATCTTGGATATTACAGAAAGTAGAGGCTTAAGTATTTTCATAAATTATAATCCTCAGAATCCTGGTGAAATTCCAGTGAATTAGTGCTGCGCTCCTACCAAGGGCAGTATCTCCTTTCTGGCACTGATCTATATGCAAATAGTTCTCCAGATGTGGTCAAACCAAGGCTTGTACAGCTGTTTAAAATCTTCCATCCCTTTATAGTCTATTTCTCCAGATTTAAAGACAAATATTCCATTAAACATTTTTAAAAAAACAATGTACCTGACAATTACATTTTAGTCATTTATCCAGATAATGTCCACAGAGGCTATTCCTAGTTTTTAAACTACTTAAAAAAAACTTGCATCTGTCCTTTTAAATCCAAAATGAATTACACAATACAAGGATAAGAGACTGAAAAAGATCCTACAGGCTTATATTTAAACATTCCATATTTTTAAAATGAGAATTGCTTCAAGCCAAAGTGGAATTAACAACTTTTGCATTGAAGAAAAAAATTCTGCGTTATCAACCACAAACAATTGTGCTTTCATAAACTTGTGCAGTTCAAAAGCTGGTTAAGAAGATCCTGGCCAGGGACAAAAAAAACACCACAGATGAATGATGTCAGTTGAAACAACCTACGCTCACTTTTCTCATACTACATTCTGTAGAGGAACACAAGTTATTTCATCATGGCTGTTGTAGGCACTTCTAAAGTTAGTAAAATCATCTTTCCAACAGTAACAAAACCTAGGGCAGTAGATGCAGCACCATGTTATAAATATGATTCATTTATAATCCTTCAGAACTTTGCAATAAGATAAATAAATGCAGAGATATCAGTCTTGGGATCCAATTCAGAAGTTTACAGGTTCAAGCTTCAATCCAAAGAAGTGCATTTAATTCAGGTTCATACTTCAGAACAACTCCCAGGGAATGCTGCACTGCTGACCCTGCCATCTTTCAGATAGTTCAATAAACCAAGGCACTATCTCACATATCAAATAGATGTGAAAGAGCCTTTGGCACTATTCAAAAAAAAGAACAAGGAACAATATTTGTTCCTCAACCAACAGCTAAAATTGATTATCTAGTCTTTAATCTTTTTGAGGATTGTGGGCCCAAGCTGTGCATAAACTCACTTCCACGTTTCCCTAGGCTGCATAATGACCACACTTAAAAGCACTTAATGCTTCTGAGGACTGTGCTCATCCTAAAATTGTGAAAAGAGCACCACAAAAATGTAAATTTCTTCTCCCACAATAGCATATACTTTAAGAGAAGCAGAAATGCATTCCCTTAAAAGTTATAAACACATGCAAATTATATGGAATTGTAAAGAATATAACAGCATAGAAACAGGGCACACAGCCATGAGGTGCACACCAGTAGTTATGCTTCACAATATAACATAAGAAATAGGAGCAGGAGTAGGCCATCTGGCCCGTCAAGCCTGCTCCACCATTCAAATAAGATCATGGCTGATCTGGCTGTGGACTCTGATCCACCAACCTGCCTTTTCCCCATAACCATTAATTCCCCTACTATACAAAAATCTATCTAACCATGTCTTAAATATATTTAGTGAGGTAGCCTCTACTGCTTCCCTGGGCAAAGAATTCCACAGATTCACTATTCTCTGGGAAAAGCAGTTTCTCCTCATCTCCGTCCTAAATCTATTCTCCTGAATCTTGAGGCTATGTCCCCTATTTCTAGTCTCACCTACCAGTGGAAACAACCTTCCTGCCTCTACCTTATCTATCCCTTTCATAAACTTATTATGTCATAACATATGTTTATATGCTTCTTTAATGTTTCTCTCATTTTTCTGAATTCCAGTGAGTATAGTCCCAGGCAACTCAATCTCTCCTCATAGGCTAATCCCCTCATCTCTGGAATCAACCTGATGAACCTCCTCTGCACTGCCTCCAAAGCCAGTACATCTTTCCTCAAGGAGACCAGAACTGCACGCAGTACTCCAGGTGTGGCCTCACCAGTACCCTGTACAGTTGCAGCATAACTTCACTGTTCCCTCGAGCAATGAAGGCCAACATTCCATTTGCATTCTTGATAACCTGTTGCACCTGCAAACCAACCTTTTGCAATTCATACACAAGCACTCCCAAGTCCCTCTGAACAACAGCATGCTGCAATCTTTCACCATTTAAATAATAATCTGATCTTCAATTTTTCCTTCCAAAGTGGATGACCTCACATTTACCAACATTGTACTCCATCTGCCAGACCCTTGCCCACTCACTTAACCTATCTATATCTCTCTGCAGACTCTCTGCATCCTCTGCGCAATTTGCTTTTACACTCAATTTAGTGTCATCGGCAAATTTAGATGCACTACACTCGGCCCCCTCTTCCAAATCGTTAACGTAATTCATGAACAGTTGTGGGCCCAGCACTAACCCCTGCAGCAGCCCGCTCACCACTGATTGCCAACCAGAGAAACACACATTTATCCCAACTCTCTGCCTTATATATTGCTCAACCAATCTTCTATCCATGCTAGTACATTACCCCAACTCCACGCATCCTTATTTTATGGATAAGTCTTTTATGCAGCACCATATCGAACACCTTCTGGAAATCCAAGTATACAACATCCACCTGTTCCCCTCTATCCATTGCGCTCATCATATCCTCAAAGAACTCCAGTAAGTTTGTCAAACAGGATCTGCCCTTCCTGAATCCATGCTGTGTCTGCCTGATGGAACCACTTCTATCCAGATGTCTCACTATTTCTTTCTTAATGATAGCTTCAAGCATTTTCCCAACTACAGACGCTAAGCTAACTGCCCTATAGCTACCTGCCTTTTGCCTACATCCTTTTTTAAACAGTGGCATGACATTCACTGTCATCCAATCCACTGGGACCCGCCTAGAGTTCAAAGAGCTTCGGTAAATTATCACAAACGCTTCTCCTATAACCTCCACCATTTCTTTCAGTACCCTGTGGTGCATCCCATCAGGACCAGGGGACCTGTCTACCTTTAGGCCCACTAGTTTGCTTGTCACTACCTCTTTAGTGACGGCAATTGTATTGAGGTCGTCGCCTCCCATCGCTTCCATAACATCTCTCTTTCACATGTTAGACGTGCCCTCCACCGTAAAGACCAACACAAGTTAGTCATTCGAGGCCTTGGCCATTTCCACATTACCCAATATTAATTCCCCCTTCTCATCTTCCAAGGGACCTACATTCACTTTAGCCACCCTTTTATGTTTTATAATTGTAAAAACTTTCACTATCTGTTCTTATATTTTTCATTATCTATCTTCCCTTTCCTTATTGCTTGCTTAGTGGTTCTTTGTTGATTTTTAAAGTCTTCCCTATCTTCCAGCTTCCCACTACTCTTGGCAACTTTGTATGCATGAGCTTGATGCCTTCTTTTATTTCCTTAGTTATCCAAGGCTGGCTCTCCCAACCCTCACTGTCCTTGCTTTTAACCGGAATATACTGTTGAGCACCATGAAAAATCTCTTTGAAAGTCTTCCACTGTTCCTCAACTGCCCCTCTATATAGCCTGTGTTCCCAGTCTATGCTAGCCAACTCCTCCCTCATTCCATTGTAGTCTCCCTTCTTTAGGCATAATACACTGGTTTTAAATCTAACTATTGCACCCTCCATTTGTATGAGAAATTTAATCATATTATTATCACTCTATCCATTTATTAGCCCAAATCCATCTAGTTTTGGGCTTCCCCATGTGGAAAAATCCTCACTATAGGAGAGAATTCAAAATTGAATAAACTCTATTGAATATATTTGTAATTATTAAGACCTTTACTAAATCACTTTTCTCTGGTATAGAACCCCAGCCTTAATCAGTCATCCTTGACAGCAATTAATATCAGTCTTCCTTGTAAATATTTTCTGCACCTCCTCCAGGGCCTCCATTTACATTTTCCCTACAGGGACCCCAACTATTGCACAGAATCAAAAATGTGGAGTAACCAAGTTGTTTTACAAGTTTAATCTAACTTTGCAGTTTTATAATCATATTCCAGAAATGAAGCCCAGTGCTTTTTTGCATCTGGCTTTGTTCACTTGT
This sequence comes from Pristis pectinata, assembly GCF_009764475.1. Taxonomy (NCBI): domain Eukaryota; kingdom Metazoa; phylum Chordata; class Chondrichthyes; order Rhinopristiformes; family Pristidae; genus Pristis; species Pristis pectinata. The sequence continues at coordinate 49,844,205 of NC_067415.1, read as the reverse complement.
GTTGTTATTTTTAATGACTTTTATACCCACATCTCCACATCATTTTGATCTTCCACAATACTTTTGACTGCTTCATTCCAAGAAAACACCTGGTATTCTTATTCCTCTGACCAAAAAGGATCACCTCACACTCGTCATGTAAGTGACAAATGACCAGTCTGAAAAATAGTGCATTTTGTCATCATCTTTCTAAGGATTAACCAGATTCACCATTATGATGTTACTTTCCATTTAATAATGGGTTAGATCTTTTCATGATTTTTGATTAGGCCAGATCCAGCAGGGTGCTTTCACTGCCATAAGTGGCTGGTTCTAGCCCTAAATGGTCTTGGCAATTACTGAGGCCGTACCCCCAGACTCACCAGCTATCCAAAGCTAATGCTGGTCGGTGACTCCATGGAGGTTATCCACCTACAAATTTTTGGATCCAGTGGCATTTTGAAAATCTTGCAGTAGTTCATTGATGACTCAAAGGAATAATCTCTTAAAATCACTGCTATGGAGCTAGGTAATTATTTAAAATTCATTGCAAGAGCTTTCACAGTTATCCTATTCGATCTATTTAACCAATTTGATTTTGGCTCTAGTTCGGTTTTGTTCCCCACACAATTTCAGAGTTATTCCATATCTAACTTCCTCTCACAGCAGCCAAGATAGTGTTCGACATTAATGTCTGACATTGAATCTTTGCAGGAGGTAGTTTCTAACTAACAGAGGCCAGGAAAGGTGATAGCCCAAAGAGATTTGTAAGGATGAACAATGGGTGGCTGTTCCAGGCTTTGCAGCCTCTGAAATACCTGTCAGATAACTGTTGTGCATTCCTCTCGAACTTTCTCCATTATTATACTTTTCTTGGATGATTTCTAATCTGGCACAATTCAGTTTCTTGGATGATTTAAGAGTGAAGGCAACTGTTGAATTGTTTTTGAACCTATAGACCCAGAAACATGATTTAAGCTGCTACTGCCTGGGACATTCACTGTACAACAGTGAACTGTAGTTACCTTGCAAGTGCCAGCTCAAACCCAGTTTGGCTTCAGTTTGGCAAATGGCTTTGGAATGCCTGTTTGATGTCCTGCAGTTCATCTGCCAAATATAAATTAGGTTGTAGTCTCAAAAATCAGCGATCCCTATCCCAACACATAGCATATAGTCAAAGTCTACACCACTTTATTTTTAAGAAAAGTTTTATAGACTATTTCCTGGGGATGCCCACCTCAGCAGATGCATTGACTGTTTTGTATGAAGCCCCTTCTTCTGTTGCCACTTCATCCTCCCATGGCCCTTAAGAGCATAAGAAATAGCAGCAAGTGGGCCCTTCAGCCCCTCATGCCTGCTCCACCATTCACCAGGATCAATAGGCATGTTGGGGGTTGGGGACAGTGAGCAATGCAGGACGTGAAGGGTATTAGTGCTATAGCATGCACCCAAGACAAAGGGCCAAATTTCCAAGTAGAAAGACAACAAATTCCAAAACAAAAGGCCCATTCTGGTTTAGGTTCAGGAATCCAAAATATTTATGTAGAATGCCATTTGGCTCGTTCCAACTGTTCGATAATCTATCACTAATTCCTATTCTATTTCTTTAATCAGGCTTTTATCCTTTCTCCACCTTATCCTCTGACTACACGTATTGCATCCTTCATCATGGGTCTGTGCTGCAGCAATGTGCGGATGACCAAAGAGCAGAGATCATAGCATTTTGCACTATGGTCCATAAACAAAAAAGGCTCTAATTATTGATGGACCAAACAGTTTGTAAGTATCTTGAGCAATGCAAAATGAGGCTGACAAGTGCAATACCTGTCTCAGATGAGCATGATGTAATTCTTGTTTTCTTTTAAAGTCAGACCATGGTCATTCTCTCAATGCTGCAGATCAAATTTTGGGTGTTGGCAGCCAAAAGGTGCAGCACTACATTTGACACTGCACAAATGTTAAAAGCGCTAGCACGGATTCCAACCAGCGGTATCGAATCCAATTTTACAAAGATAACAATTTCACCAAAGATGAGTACTAACGTGATACAGAGTAATGGTGACCTTGCCTTACACAGTGCAATCCAATCTGTAGGCACATATACATTACACCGCCACGTTATTTTTGTAGATTCCTTTAAGCCACTTCTTCAAACAATCCGTCAAACTTGGGTTTCTACAGCCCTTTTTCAAGTTCGAGTAAAACTAACAGTATCTTCCCCATCACTGATAAAGGGGCTAAATTATATAGTCTCCTGAATGTGCCCTGAATATTGGAACCCTCTTCTGTGAGAGCACTAGCTTGCTTCCAATTATCTAGCTATCTGAGCTCTCTCTTCCTTTTGTTTTGTGTTACTGCAATCCATCATCCAGTTTCATCATTACTAAACGTCCCTAATTTACCAACTTATCTCCCTCGTATGTACAAAGGAATTTCCGGCGGTTGCTATTTCCAGTTATTCAAATAAAATATAAAAAGTTTATCACATACTCCTTTCGCGATGTTCTAAATACACCAGCCAAACATTTTTTTAAATTCCTCTAATAAAATGCTTCTCAAACTTCGATAGCTTTAACAAAAAGCCCATCGCCACAAGCTCGTTTGCCAAGCCCGAACCACCAGGGGAGCTCTTCCCGTTCATTCAATTTTTTTCCCACAGCCTTCAACTCTAAAGTTTATTTTTTTTGTGTAAGAAACATCGACTTACTTTTCAGCGCGTTAATCAGCATGATGCCGTCTTTAATGAGCTCCTTGATGAACTTGTTGGTGCGCTCCAACTCAATCTCGTGTGCTTTGAGGCGATCCCTGAAGTCCGGGCTGTCCAGCGAGCAGTCGGTGAACTCGAGAGTCGGGAGCCCCATCGCTCTCGTGCTGCGCTCCCGCCGCGTCAATCAGCCTCGCGCCTCGGCTCCCGGGTAACCTTCCCGCTGCAGCACTCACCTCAGCCCGGGGCTGCAGCCGCACAACTTCCACACGCTCGGACACACAGATCCCAAACTTCTTAATCTTTTACGTCCAGGGCTTGAAGCGAGTGCTCACAATCCTGCAAACGCTCTTCTTAAAGAGCTGGGGAGGGGTTTATTTAAAGTGGCAAAGGTGCAGAGAGTTGACTCTGCCTCGCAGCCGTCATATTGCTACTCTGCCTCGATTCGTACTGTGAGTCTGGAGTCCGCGCCTCGCCTGGTGCCGCCCCTGAACCGAACACTTCCGCCTGGTCTTAATACACCAAGTTTAACCACCACTTTGCATTGCAGCCAGAGGATCATAAACTGGAATTAATACTTTGCTCTCCGAATTTTGAACAGGGAGTATTTTGTCATTTTTAAGGACCTACAGATTGCCGCTTGCAGGTGGTCTTCCAATGTTTAAGGCGACAGTCTTTAAAATACTGTGGTTGCTAAACTGGACCTACCCGAGTGTTTTGATTTCCAAACGCAGAATTTAAACAGCACAAATTATAAATGTTAACCATTACTATGAAAGAAAATATATTTTCTATTTCACGCTTCATTCATGTGTTCCCAATTCACGAGTTCGAAGATCTAATACACCAATGTGCTTGAGATGTGGGATTTGTGTTAAAAATTTGCGTCGTCCTGAGAGCGCTGCGAGGTTTGTTGTAGCTCTCCTCCACATGAATGCTGGTGGGTGGTGAGAGGCATTGTTCGCGAGAGTAACGGGACTGTGTTCAGGCCAAACTGAAGGGAGGTTGAAGAGTAAGCGGGGTGGAAAGCGTAGCGGAAGAAAAGGTCTAAGGTAGAAGTGAGAAGGAAGAGAGTGGGTTAGGAAACTTAAGAGTGGAGTAATGTGAGGAATGAGTGCAGGAAACAAGATGAAGCGCTGAAATACCGAGAAGTGGCTGCTAAAGTACTGCTAAGAGTGTGATCACTTGAGTAGGGAACACACAACATGGGGAGGGTTGATACGGAACTCGATACAATAGGGGGAAATAACTCTCAGTCAATGAAAGGACAGAGGCAGTATTCCAGATAAATGGTGCAGGACAGACTCACAGGTGATCTACAGCGGGTGTAATGTACTGCAGCCAAAGGAGGAGAAGAAAAGGGTTAATTCCAAAATAGACCAAATGTGTATTACTGGATGCCCCATGACAAGGACCTGTGTTGGCAGGGTGAGTAGTGGTAGTGGAACCTTGAGAAAGCAGTTGGTCTGCAGGCTAATCAGCTTTTAATGCTGATGTCTGCTTGGTGATCTCCAAAGTCTACGTCACTGAGCCTTTGGTGTCTATCACAATTTATGTATTTTGTCCACATGAAAGACAAGGGGGTCACGGGGAAGATATGGAGAGTTGCAAAGGGATGATCTATTTCCAAAAATCGATTTCATTTAATTAGAAACTAAAATTCTTAACATTTTCTCAGCAATTCTCAAAATTATCTCGAGATTAAAACAGAAAATGCTGTAAACACACAGCAGGGCAGGCAGCATCCGTGGAAAGTGAAAAAGAGTTAACGTTTCAAGTCAAAGACCCTCGTCAGAAGATTCGTTAACCCGAAACGTTAATCCTGTTTCTCCTTCCATGAATGCTCCACGACATGTGCGTTTGCAGCATTTTCTGTTTTTATTTCAGATTTCCAGCATCGGGCAGTTTTCTTGATTTATCTCAAAAGATCCAATCTGCTCTAGGCTGACACCACGTGCCTAGAGTCAGTAACTGCATGCAAACTTCAGCAGTTTGAACAACATTGATACCGAGGTTGTGTCGGTCAGGTACCATTTGCAGCGGCACCAAACTGTGCAATACCTTTAGACTCAAAACCACTCACTGCCTTTGATATATAATGGGCTGAATCTGGACTCGCTGCATGTGGTTTTTGCCCAGTCAAACTTATCAGGGCCAGATACTCAGGTTGATTGTGCTGATTATCTGCATCCAGGAGATGTCTACCAAGTTGTGGCAAGGGTTCATTCCTAATTCACATGATTCTCCATTTAGGCCTGGCTGTGAAATGGAGTAAAAGATGCCCTGGAATCTGCCACTCAGCATCTCCTGGACTTACACACATCCACTTAAGTCCAAAACCTGAGAGCAGCTGAATGAAAGCAGGTCCCTATTGAACCAACAGCCAGAACTGACATAGTTGCACATTAAATCTAACAATTTGGATTTATTTAGTACCTTTAAATTAAATGGAAGCACTAACAAAAAAATGACAGCAAGCTATTTAAGGAGATGTGAAGGCAGATGACCTACACAAAATTGATCAGAAGAAGTAGGCTTTAAAGTGTGTCGAAGAGAGGTGGGGGATTTCATGATGAGGAATTCTGGCAAACTTGGAGTTTTGGCAAGGGAAGGCACAGCCACCAGTAGTGAAGAATTAAATGCAGGAATGCTCAGAAGGCCACAACTGGGAGAGTGCTGAAACCTGAATGGATTGCAGTGCAAGAGAGAAAACTGAAATTGGGAGGGGCAAGCTATCAAGGGATTTGAGGATAATCCTTAAATTGAGGGATTGTTTAAATGGAATCCAGTATTAATCAGCCAGTGTAAAGATAATGGGTTAATGGGTTTGAGATACCTTTACTAAGGTAAATGTGAGAAACAAAGTCAAAATCAAAGTCGACTTTATTGTCATACGCACAAGTACATGTATCCACAGGCGCAATGAAAAACCTACTTACAGCAGCATCACAAGCACATAGCATCATATAACCAGATTTCACAAGAAAAACAAAGTATACACAATTTTTACAAGAAAGAACACAATTAAAAAAAAAGTCCATTTTAGTGCAAAGTGGTCATAGTGTTGCAAACTGTAGTAATTAGGGTTTTGCTGGTTGGTTCAAGAGCCAAATAGTTGAAGAGAAGTAGCTGTTCTTGAATCTGTAACATGTAACAGAGAGAAAGTATAAATGATTGAAAGAACACTAGAGGGGATAGGTATAGAAGAAAGTGAGTGACAAAGCATACAGAGGAAGTGTATGTGAGATAGGACGTGGGCAACAGTTTTAAGTGTCCTCAGGTATGTGAAAGAGACAAGGAGAAGAGCTGAGCAGGAATATCTGGAATAAACAAGTCTATGGATAACAAAGGTATAGATAAAAGTTTTAGTTAAAGGCGGAGGGGTCTGCTTCTTAATCAATAACTTATGGTGCTCGGACGTGATGGTCCTGGCGAGCTCCTGCTCACCCAGCCTGGAATATCAAACGGTGAAGTGTCAACCATTCTATCTGCCAAGGGACTTCACTTCAGCTATCCTGATGGCAGTCTACATCCCACCACAGATGGACATGAAGCCTGCACTCAGTGAGCTATACTCCGTGGTCAACAACCTTGAGACAGGATACCGAGGCCCTCTTCATCATCACAGGGGACTTCAATCAGGCCAGCCTCAAGAGTGTATTACCAAAATATGATCAACACATCTCCTGCTCCACCAGGGGCACCAACGCCCTTGACCACTGCTATACAACCAAAGATGCCTTCCAAGCCACCCCTCATCCTCACTTTGGGAAATCAGACCACCAAACTGTGCTCCTTCTCCCTGCATACAAACAGAAATGGGAGGATCCAGTACAGAGTCATGCAGTGCTGGTCAGAGGAAGCAGATGAGCTCCTACGTGATTGCTTTAAGACAGTGAACTGGTCCATATTCAAAGACTCAGCTGCCAGCCTTGATGAGTATGCCACCACCATCACAGACTTTATCAGCAAGTGTGTGGAAGACTGTGTACCAAAGAAGACAATACAGGTGTTCCCAAACAGGAAACCATGGATGAACCGGGAGATCCACTCCCTACTGAAGGAGCAGACTGCTGCACACAAATCTGGTGATCCTGATCTGTACAAGAGATCAAGGTATGACCTTCGGAAAGTTATCAGGGATGCCAAGAGGCAATACTGACTCAAAATAGAGTCCCTGACCAGCCATCAGTTATGGCAGGGCTTACATGCCATAACAGGCTACAAGACAAAGTCGGGCTGCATAGCTAACAACAATGCATCCCTTCCTGATGAACTCAATGCATTCTATGCATATTTTGAACAGAAGGGAAGTGGATTGTCACCATCCACCCTGACAGCCACCAATGCAGCGGAACATGTGATCACAGTGGAGGACGTAAGATCAGTCTTCCAGAGAGTGAACACGAGGAAAGCACCTGGCCCAGATGGTGTCCCTGGCCGTGTGCTCAGATCTTGTGCTGATCAACTGGCAGAAGTATTTGCAGACATACTTAACCTCTCCCTGCTTCAATCTCAGGTTCCCACCCGTTTTAAGAAGACCACGATCATCCCAGTACCGAAGAAAAGCAAGGTAACATGCCTCAATGACTACCGACCAGTAGCTCTGACATCCACCATCATGAAGTGCTTTGAGAGGTTGGTCACGGCATGCATCAACTCCAGCCTCCCAGACAACCTGGGCCCATTGCAATTTGCCTATCACCGAAACAGGTCTACAGCAGATGCCATCTCCCTGGCCCTACACTCAGCTCTGGAGCATCTGGACAGTAAAGACACCCATGTTAGACTATTGGTTATTGACAACAGCTCTGCCTTCGATACAATAATCCCAAACAAGCTTGTCACCAAACTCCGAGACCTAGGACTCAACACCTTCCTCTAACTGCATCCATACTTTCTAGCAAGGAGACCGCAATCAGTGAGGATAGGCAGCAATACCTCCAGCACAATTATTCTCAACACTGGTGCCCCACAAGGCTGCGTCCTCAGCCCTCTACTCTACTCCCTATACACTCATGACTGTGTGGCCAGATTCTGCTCTAACTCCAGCTACAAGTTTGCAGATGATACCACCGTTGTAGGCCGTATCTCAAACAGTGATGAGTGGGAGTACAGGAAGGAGATAGGGAGCTTAGTGGAATGGTGTCATGACAACAACCTTTCCCTCAGTGTCACTGATACAAAAGAGCTGATCATTGACTTCAGGAAAGGGGGCGGTGTACATGCAACTGTCTACATCAATGGTGCTGAGGTCGAGCGGGTTGAGAGCTTCAAGTTCCTGGGAGTGAACATCACCAACAGCCTGTCCTGGTCAAATCACGTAGATGCCACGACCAAGAAAGCTCACCAGCACCTCTACTTCCTCAGGAGGCTAAAGAAATTTGGTTTGTTCCCTTTGACACTCACCAACTTTTACCAATGCACCATAGAAAGCATCCTATCTGGATGTATCATGGCTTGGTATGGCAACTGCTCTGCCCGGGACCGCAAGAAACTGCAGAGAGTTGTGGACACAGCCCAGTGCATCAAAGACACCAGCCTCCCCTCCTTGGACTCTGTCTTTACCTTTCGTTGTCTTGAAGCAGCCAGCATAATCAAAGACGCCACCCACCCGGGACATTCTCCCTTCTCTCCTCTTCCATCGGGTAGAAGATACAGGTGCCTGAGGGCACGTACCACCAGTCTTAAGGACAGCTTCTACCTCAATGTGATAAGACTATTGACTAAGTTCCCTTATACAGTGAGGTGGACTGTGACCTCATGATCTACCTTGTTGTAACCTTGCACCTTATTGCACTGCACTTTCTCTGTAGCTGTGACACTTTACTCTGTACTGTTATTGTTTTTACCTGTACTACCTCAATGCACTCTGTACTAACTCGATGTAACTGCACTGTGTAATGAATTGACCTGTATGATCAGTTTGCAAGGCAAGTTTTCACTGTACCTCAGTACAAGTGACAATAATAAACCAATACCAAAATTGAACTGAGACAGAGTGGAATTAGGTGAGGGTGCAGAGGAGGAAATGGGCATGTTTGTGATTGCGCTAAATTGGCATCCAAAGCTCAGCAGGGAATCAGTTATGAAATCAAGGCTGCAAACATTCTGAATAATCAGCCTCAGGGTTGGAGCTGATGATGTGTGTGATTGGAATCAAGGCTTTAGTCTTAGCAGTATTTTGTTGGAGGGAATTTCTCCTGATCTCACATTGGATTTAGGACAAGTAATAAAAAATAGAGAGTGTTGCATGGTTGAGTGAAGTGATGATGAGATAGAGTTGTGCATCAACGGTGTGGAAACCAATTCCATATTTTCAGATGATATTGTCACAGGCACTGAGTGGGTAAGAAATAGGAGGCCAAGGATTGTTCCTTGTGGAACACAGCAGATAACTGTGTGGGAATGGGAAGAAAAGTTATTGCAGATAACCATGTGGCTACAATGGAGAAATAAAAAAGGACCCAAACAAGTGTATTCCCAGCCTGCTGAACAACAGTGGAGTGGTGTTGGAGCAGGCAACTATCAAAGCTTCTGGACAGATCAAGAAAAAATTGATTAGAGGGATTCAGACATCAAGTTTGCTTGTGTACCACTCACAGCAGTTTTCTTTTGACAACTTTGGAGTGTGGAAGTGAGTTTCTAAGACTCGAGAATCGTGCAGTTACATGATAGATTGTCAAGCCCACAATACTTCCACTCAGGTAAAAGTGAGGAACATGTGACAGAGAGAAACTATAAGTGATTGAAAGAACATTAGAGAGGAGAGGCAGAGAAGAAAGTGAGTGATAAAGTACAGAAGAGCAGAAAAGCAATGACAAAGTGAGGCCATGCAAAGGAAGTAAATGAGAATAATAAGGAAGACGAGAACACAGGAATAAATGAACAAATTTGATGATTGAAAGGGAACTGAGGCAGGAAATGAATGAAGCAGCTGCAACAAAAAAAAAGGGCATAACCACATGCCTGTCAGCAGAAGAGGAAGATTGAGAGGTCACTAGCAGTATGGAAGGGAGAGAGAGTAGGTACAGAAGGAAAGGAAGGAAGGAAGGAAAGAAAAGAGAATACTGAAAGGCTGACCAAACAACAAAGTGTAGCTGGAAGAGGAGCTTTGGGACTGGGCTATACTGCAGGTATAGGGGGATTCTGGATTATTTGTGGGTGTGGGAACACCTGAGAACAAGGAATTCCTTGTTTCATTTGTATTGTATGCCTCATTGGTTCTAATTGGTAACATCCAAGAAGTGTAATCATCTACATGTTTAACTATTGAGCATTCGACTGGTCAGTCTGGTGCAAAGTAATCAGCATTCTTTTATCTACAAGCTACATAAATTATTCTTCCAGTTCCTTCCTAAAACAAGAGAGTTCTGAATGAATACTAACAAATTACATAATTCCATTGACCATCATTTTCATATGATCAAGAATGCATTGCCTTAAAGAATGGAAATTCATTAATCAACAATCAGATTACTACAGTTTCTTCAGTAAACATTCAATGGAAAGCATGCCATTCAATAAAAGAATCATAGTACAAGTTGATATTGCAAATGGCATCTGAGTGAAAAAACCTTCAGTTTTTTTGATGGTGACATTTTTTTTATTTTATTGCTCCTGGTCAACCTACACTAATTTTTTTTCTAAATAGATTTTCTTGGGCAGGCAACTCCATAACAATCTATTTGTAATAACAACTTGAAGTTGTCCAAGTGGAAGGGAATGAGTAATATCTTCCACCTTTTCTCTGATAATCCTTAATACTGGAAAATCACTGTGTGTGTGTGTGAATCTGATGAGGGGGAAAAGAGGTAAAGTTTATACCTGAAATGGCTACATTTAATATTAAGACCAGACAGAATACGAGTTATTGTTCCTCAAAATTACACTGGACATCTTTAGAGCAAGGTAGGAGGCCAAAGACAGAGATCAGAGTGGGAATAGGACAGAGAATTTAAATGATAGGTGGTTAGATATTCAGGGTCACCCTTGTGGACTGAATGGAGGTGTTCTGCTGAATGGTCACCCAATCTGCCTTTGGTTTCTCCAGTATGGAGGAGACCACATCATCAGCTCTGAATGCAATACAGAAAATTGAAAAAAGTTCAAGTGAATTACTGCTTCACCTTGCACATTGCAGCTCTACAGACTTAATACTGTATGTTTAAAAAATGAGTAATCACCCTTTCTCTGCATTTGATTTATAACCTTGGACTAACATGTTGCTTTCCTCTTTAGGTGGATACATAAGTGACTGTAACCAGATGTGGCTGTAGCTTTCTGTTTTGATTTGTTTCTTTATTATCTACTGCCTCTAATTTGCTACTTTTAAAAGCAAATGTTACCTTGACAACTTTAGTCTGCACCTTATCACAGATATTCCCTCTGTTCTTCCCACTCCTCCCCCTCCCTCTATTGTGAAACAGATTTGGGGTCTCAGAAGGCAAGGACTCTGAACACAGTCTGGCAGTAAATGATTTATTTACAAAAGACAAGCAGGGAAAATGGTAACAGAAATAACACACACAGTTTATAGCAAGTGTGGGAAAATCACAATGGGAGTAAGATATACGCACACACAACAGACTAGGTACATACAAATCAAGGAAAAGCAATACAATACCTGCCACCCCTTGACTCAGTGCAGGCACAGCTCTATGCTACTAGGGACACTAACTAAAACACTCCCAACCCTTTAACAGCACACACCTCACCAATGAGGTCTCCAGCACTGTTCCACAGTCCTGGACCTGGAGTGAACCAAGGTGATCCCTCAAAGACAAAGAGCCAAGCACATGTGGTGCTCTTTATAGTGCTGGGGGGGGGGGGGGCACTCCAGCCCAGGTAATTTATAAAGGCCAATGGCCCGGTGCCAGCAAGGACTAATCAATTACAAAGACCAATGGCCCAAGGCCAAGTACAAAGGTACTTAAAGGGACCAATGGTCAGGTGTGCGCTGTTGGGGGGAATAGGGCCAAACCTTGATTGACAGTGGTATGTTTTCCAACCAGGTAATGGGCAGTGCTGTCATGTGACAGCCACGACCCTCCACAATACACCCTCCAACTTGAAATATACTTGCTTCCTCTTTTTTTCTAGTTTGATGAAGGGTGCTTGATCTGAAATGTGGTATTTTCTCTTCAAGCTACTGGATTCTACTCATCCACAGGATAGGACAAACACTGCCTTAGCTAGAATTTGCAGACATGATATGACTGCAGAATGGCACGCGGTTGAATAATCATTTCTGGTTTAGACTTTTATGTTTTAAACTACATCAATGCCAAATTCCATTTGTAAATTGACATTCTTTGGATATATTTTACCCTTTTAAGTTCCTTCTGAAGTTAACCAACTAGCTGCATTCTTTCTGTGCAGTGCATGTGCTCAACCTATTGCATGTGCACAAAAGGGCCAGTTGCCATGGGGACAACTTGGCTTGCTTAAACAAGTGTAGCATGTACTTCACCAACTGAAAGATCATCTGTGACACTGCTCTTCCATGGTGCACAGATTGATATCTGGCCACGTTAAATGCTTAATTATTATATGGAATATATGGGATTAACTCTAAAGTTTGTCAAGAGGTAATTGAGAAATTCAGGACCTTGCCTGTTTTGGTCAACCTAGATGTAACCGAAGCATCTTTCACTATCAATATTAATTCTATACAACAGATTTTACAGTTTACATCCTGTTAGCAGATTTTATTTTTTTTATTTACGTTAGACTTTATCCTTCATATCAATAGAGTTTTGTGGGTCCATCCAGTTCTATTGTAAAACAAGTTTTTTTTTCACTGTTAAGTGTAGAATGCAGACCTGATTAAATTCACACAACAGTACATGTAGCAGTGCAGTGAATTATGGTTTCCTCATCAATAGGATTCAGTCTATAAGGCTTGGCTCACATTACCACATACCTTTCTTCTGAAGCTTGTTATAGTATATTCTGATGATGCAATCAACTCAGGCTCTCAAACCTCCAGTAATCTGTTCCATATAATTTACAGATCCATGCCAGTAGTTTATTTTTAAACTGATAAATCTAAGGGAGGGACAAAAAAAAATCATACCATTTCTCCTGCTGGTTAGTCACTTACATATCCACCTAAAGAGGACAGCAACACGTTAGCCCAAGATTATAAATCAAATGTAACTGCAGGCCAATGTAAAAATTTTTAATGAGAGTTTTTGTATCAGAATATTTTCAAACAGTAGGTATCTGAGCTGATAAAATATAAAACCCTATCTAAATATCACAACCAGCAAGGAACTGCTGAAGTGACATTAATTATTTACGACAGCAGACACTGCCCACCGCACAAAATGTCTGAGCTATAAATCCTTCCAGGCATCAAAACGCACCTTAAAGCAATGTCGCATGCAGAGCCAACGTCATTTTATTCAAGGCTTCTTACCAGGTCAGTATTTGTACATGAAAGGATAGGCTTTGCTCCAGAGCTAAAAGAGGTGGACATGGAGTGCAAGGCTGGCACAGAGAAAGGTGAAGTGAGTATCAGAGAATGGAATGAAATCAGGGAAGAGACAATGGGGGATGGAGTGACTAGGGAAAGCAGTATACAACATGGAGTGGTTTGGGAAGGAGAAGCAGAGGATGCAGTGACCGGAGGAAGGAATCTAAGAATAAGCAAGGTCAAGGGAAAGGGCATCAGAGAATGGAGTTAAATCGAGGAAGTGCCTTTGGAGGGTGGAGACACCAGAGCAAGGGACATCAGAGACTGCAGCAAAATCAGGGGAAGTGGCATCAATAGGGTGGCATATGGAGAAGGAACATCAAAGCATGGCAAGACAGGGCAAAAGGGTGTCAGAGAATGAAGTGAGCAGGGTAGAGGCATCAATGGATGGGTATCATCAAGGGAAGGGACAGCAGGGAATGAAGTGACATAAGCGGAAGGAGCATCACAGGATAGAGTAACATAAGGAAAGGGACATCAGAGAATAGAAAGATATCATGGGAATGGGCACGAAAATATGAAGTGACAACATGGAAAAGGGATAACAGAGGAAAGAGTAACATCTGAAGAGAGACATCAGACAATAGAGTGACATCAGGGGAAGGGCTATCAGAAGATGGAACAACATCAACAGAAAAACAGAAAGGCAGAGAATTTTTTAAAAGGTGAGATTTTGGTGTTCAGAGGGTTCTGAGTCACCAAATGTTAAAACAGGTTCAGCAAGCAATTAGGAAGGCAAATGATGCATTGGCCTTTACTGTAAGATGATCTGACTCTAAGAGCTGATTCATCTTGTTTCCATTATATTGAGCCCAGGTGAGACTGTATCTGGAACATTGTGTACACGTCTGGTTTCCCAACCTCAGGAAGGATATACTTGCGATTGAGGGAGATTCACCAGAATGATTCCCGGGATGGAGGGTTTGTCATATGCAAAGACATTAAAGCAGAATGGGCTGCACTCTCTTGAGATGAATAAAATGAGAAATTTACAAATTGAGACATACAAATATCTTAAAGTCTTGACAAGGTAGATGCAAAGTTGATGATTCCCCTTAGACAGAGTGCCTAGAATCAGTGTTCATAGTTTCAAATTAAGGTTCCACTATTCAGAGATGAGAAGCAATTTCTTCACCTGGAGAATGATGAATTCACAGTCCAAGAGGGCTGTGAAGACTCAGTTGCCAAGTACATTCCCAAGTCAGAAATTGATAGCTTTTTAGTTATTGAGGGAATTAAGGGATAACTTCTGAGTGCAGGAAAATGGCAGCGGGGTAAAATATCAGGCATGATTTAACTGAATGGTGGAACAGGCATGAGGGGCTGAATGGTCTTCTCCTGCTCCTTTTCCTTTTGTTCTTATGCCCTTAAGAGGCATCAGAGGATGAAGTGACATCAGAAGGAGGGGCTACCTGACACAGGAAGAACATCAGGGCAAAGGGCATCAGAAGACAGAGAAACATCTAGTCAAGGATCATGAGAGGATGGCGCAATGTCAATGGCAGGAGGCATCAGAGGATGGAGTGATATCTGAGGAATGTGTATCGGTGGATGAAATGATCAGGGGAAGGGGAAATGGAGAATGGAGTGACATCAGGGGAAAGCCTGTCAGAGGATGGAGCAGCATCAAAGGAAGATCGAATCAGTGGGCAGAGTGACCAGATGAAGGATTGACCAGGGGCTAGGAGATGAAGTTACTCTAAGGGAACTGGCATCAGAGGCTGGAGCGACTTTAGGGGAGTGGTGTATCAGTGAACAGAGGTACATCAGGGGAAGCAGCGTCAGGGATGGGACATCATAGGGTTGAGTGAAGGCAGGGGAGAGGTGTGAGAGGATGGAGCATCCAAGTGAAAGGGCACCTGTGATGTTTCCGACATGCTATCAGGTGGTGTCAGATTTCAGACACAACTATGGACTAGGGTATGAAGTGCAGTTTGAGGTTAAGACACACCAATGGGCTAGATAGTACACGGTGTTCAACAGTGGAGAATGTAAGTAGTCTTGGTTGTGAGTGGCAGATAGGGGAAGTGGGTTTGGGTTGGGGTTTAGTGGTCAGAGTGAATAGGTGAGTGCCCCCCTCCCCCAAGTCTGCCCTTTGTTTACAGAAAGGATCCTATAGCATTTTGCCTTATCTGGCCCTCTTGAACCCAGCAACTTGACTCTGAAACTGGATGCACAACCCAACATCAACCTTAGCACTGTATTGCCAGCCTTTGAAGGAGCCTGTAGCAGCATCCTTAGTTACAGGAAGGATGTGAATGAGCTCCCACAACTATACCTTAATTATATTTTTGGATGACTATTGAGACATGCTGCATCCCCTCTTTCCCTTCCCCCCCCACCCCCCTCACCACCACACAGCCAAACCTGAATCCAGGCAAGATATTTAGATAGAACATAATGACTTTCAGCCTAATCGACCTTGCAAAGTCCTCCTCCTTCCAATATCCTCAGTCTTTGTCCCAAACTGGAAGAGCTTTCCCACTGAGTAGTCCCACAGATATTAATATACTCACAATCACCATGACAGGTGTTTCATATCACAATTGTTGTGTATCTTCTGTCCCACTGACAGAACAGACCAGGAGGGAGGGAGTGGTCCTGGGAGTCCTTAACACCGATTCCAGGCCATACAAAGTTTCATGGCAAGGAAATCATCTGCTGATGAATCAATACATTGAACAACACTTGAAAAGATGCACCGAGATTAACTAAGACACAAATTCTATTCTGGCTGGTCAACATCACTGTTCATCACCAGAATAGAATTTGTGTCTTAGTTAATCTCGGTGCTTCTTGGGAGCACCACCCACTTACCAAACTGGCCTGTCCTGAAGGATGTAGCTGCCAGACTGCTCTGTTGCAAATGGCGACTGAACCAACATGAGGGATAAACCTACTTACCCTCATAATCACCAATCAACCTGTTGCAAGTGTATTTGCTCATGACTGCTCAGGTAGGAGTAGCAGACAGTCCTTGTGGCCTAGGATCTTTCTTTAAGAATTGTACATTCTCGTTCAATCAGATTTTAATTATTATTAAAGATTTCATAAAAGTGTTCAAGTAAGCTTTTTAAAACCATTTTCTTCTTTCTGCCTCTTTTATCTCACTTAGTAGTAAGCTTTCTTTCCTTTTAATTTTACTTTCTATACATGATCTGATATAGAATGAAACATTCTTACTTATATTTCCTTTTACAGGTTTTATATTCATTAATAATTCTTCAATCTTGTCTATTAAAGGGACTGTTGCTTTCCCTGTTTACGTGGGTCTCAGATTTTGAGTAGAAATGGCTTTCAAGTCATAGAGTCCAATGAAAAATCTCACAAAAAGAGCAAGTTTATTGTTCACCCAGCGCTGACTGCAAAATCCAGCCCAGCAATTCATGCTATTAGATTCCAAGCAGAAGACAGAAATGATACTGTCATTAATACATTATACTATCAATAGCAATGCTAATATGTATAGAAACTAACAGTGGAGATGGGTAATAAATATTCTCAGATTTTATCTCAATCTTCAACAGGAGGAGGAATCTTGAACGGGAATCCAATGGGAGAAGTTTCAGCTGTCCCATGAAAACAAACCAGTGGGTGTGAAAGCATTTGGGAGTAAATGACTGGTATGCCTGACATTGCCTAAGGAAATCACAGAGGGGTGGGAGTTAGTTGATCAAAGGGAAGAATAGTTAATAATTTATGGGAAGTGTAAGGGAATGTCTAAAGATATTCACCTGAAGGGGAAGGACTCAGGCCCATCCTGGCCCACAGACAGTGCTATAAATAAGCTTACTTCATAGATCTAGTTTTTGGCTCATTTTAACAGCCAGGATGCCTAAGATTCAGGGATCATAGCCTCAGTGCACAGAAAATAAAAGCATCATTAATATGGAGGCACACAGCCTCTTGGTTTCCTCACACTCCATCCTTGATCAGGGTGCTTTGGGGTCGGGTTTGAGATTTTTACATTTGTTGTTTCCCAATTGCCCTCAACCTATCCATCCAAGGGGCTTAACGTAAACCTCATTTTAAATTGAAATATAAGCATCATTCATGCATCTCACATCATTAACTTCATTCAATAGTATTATTGTCTGTTCAACAGATTAGTCTGGCCAATCTATTTTAGTATAGCTCCTTTCCCAAAATAGGCTTCAACACAGTTTTATTCTTAGATACAGTTCACGACATTCTTTGGTGCAATGATGTTAATACTGAGAAGAAATTATTTGGCAATGCTCAACTGTTGGAATGTACTACAATAATTTGGAGAGTTTGTCCAGATACTAAGATTCCCAAAATGGTGTGAGCTTGCAAATAGTTCTGATCTTTCACTTAAGTAAATTGCCATTCTCAACTTATAATAGCAAACTTTTAAAGTTTATAAATCACAAATATCAAAATTTTGTTCAGGGAAAAGAGTAACATTTATATCCTTATGAATCTTTTCTGCACCCTTTCCAGCCTAATGACATCCTTCCTATAGCTGAGCAAACCAGAACTGAACACAATACTCCAAGAGCACTCTCACCAACATCTTGTAACATGATGCTATAACGTGATGTCCCAACTCCTGAACTCAGTGCCCTGACTGATGAAGCCAAACGTGCAAGATACCTTCCTCACCACCTATCTCCCTGCAATGCCACTTTCAGGGATCTAAGTACTTGTACTCATAGGTATCTCTGTTCTAAATGTACTTTCTGCCCCATTCTTCTCAAGGTTCTTGGATGCATCCCATTAGGTGTCTGCACTTTATTCTGCTTAACTAACTTCTCCAATACTCTATTAAAATGGTCCAAATTGCGCCAATTTTTATGGAAGAAAAACACGATGATGCTGGAGGAACTGAGCAGGCCATGTAGCATCCGTGGAGAAAAGCAGGTGGTCAATGTTTCAGGTCAGGACCCTTCTTCAGGACAAGATAGGAAAAGGGGAAGCGCAATATATAGGAGGGAAAATCAGAGCAGTGACAGGTGGACAAAAGAGGGGAGGTGGGCTGGGCACAAGGTGGTGATAGGTAGATGCAGGTAAGAGATAGTGATAGGCAGGTGCTGGGGAGGAAGGGAGAGCAGATCCACTAGGGGATAGGTCAAAGGTAAGAAGAGAGAGGGAAAAAAAGGAGGCTAGGAAAGGGAAAGAGAGGAAGCATGGTGGGGGGGGTGGGGGTTTGTGGGGAAGGCGGGTGGGGATTACCTAACGTGGGAGAATTTTTGTGGAAGTTCCAGATGTCGTGCAACAGCAGCATCTTAACTTCCTTGGATTCCATACCTTTCCGCCGGTGAATTGCCTCTGGATTCCTGCCCTACATCATGTCTGGCTTAGAAAGCAAAGCCACATTGACTTCAATGGGGATAAAGGTTTAAAAGGCAAATGTGAATGAAGATGCTATTTTCTTTAATTACTTTGTTTCAGTTTAATGTTTTTAATAATGTATATTTTTATCTTAATTGAGATGTAGGAAACACACAGGCAACTTGCACATAGCAAGGTACCAAAAAGAGGAATGAAATGAACAGTTAGTTCATTCTGCCAATTGTGAAATGGATGTTGACCAGGAGACAAAGGGAATTTCCCCTATCTTTTTCAATTGGTCATGAAGTCATAGAGCAGTACAGCACGGATACACATCCTTCAGCCCAACCAGTCCATGCTGACCATGGTGCCCACCCAACTAGTCCCAATTTCCTGCGTTCGGTCCATATCCCTCCAAGCCCCATCCTTCCATGTGCCTATCCGAGTGCTTCTTAAATGGTACCATTGTGCTTGCCTCAACCACTTCCTCTGGCAGCTCATTCCATATACTCACCACCTTCTGCGTAGAAAAGTTGTCCCTCAGGTCCTTTTTAAATCTTTCCCCTCTCACCCAAAACCTATGCCCCCAGTTTTGGACTCCCCTATCCTGGGGAAATGACTGTTACCATCCACCTTATCTATGGCTCTCATTATTTTAAACATTTCTACAAGGTTGTCCCTTATTCTCCTACGTTCCAAGGAATAAAGACCTAGCCTGGCCAAACTCTCCCTATAACTCAGGCCCTCTAGTCCTGGCAACATCCTGGTAAATCATCTCTGCACTCTTTCCAGTTCCCTCTGTTCCATTACGCTCCTTAGTGCCCTACCATTCATAGTGTAAGGCCTATGCTGGTTTGACTTTCCAAAATGCATCACCTCACACTTATCTGTATTGAAATCCATTTGCCACTCCTCGGCCCACTTCCCTAACTGATCGAGATCCCCCTGTAGTCTATGATAACCTTCTTCACTATCAACAGCACCTCCTAATTTTGTGTCATCCACAAACTTGCTGATCAAGCCTTGTGCATTCGCATCCGAATCATTTATATAAATCACAAATAACAAGAGTCCCAACACCGACCACTGCAGCACACCACTAGTCACCAGCCTCCATTGTGAGAAACAGCCTTCAACCACTATCCTCTGCTTCCTACCTCAGAGCCAATCTTGAATCCACCTAACTTGCTCTCCCTGGATTCCATAGGACCTAACCTTCCAGACCAGCCTACCATGTAGGACCTTGTTGAAGGCCTTGCTAAAGTCTAAATAGACAACATCCACTGCCCTACCCTCATCTATCCTTTTGGTTACCTCTTCAAAAAACTCTAAAAGATTAATCGGGCATGACCTTCCACGCACAAAGCCATGCTGACTCCTCCCAATCAGACATTGTCTATCCAAATGCTGGTAGATCCTGTTCTTCAGAATTCCCTAATGCCTTGGGATCTTTTACATCATCCTCAGAGCAGGAAGGTGATTGATTTAACCCGAGAGACACACAGTACTCACATATGACTGCACGAAACATGAGCTTGGATTTTCTGCTTGTGTCTCTGGCATGAAATTAAAGACCAGAAGTTTCTGGCTCAATAATGAGTATGTAACCACTGAATTTCAGCTTACAATGTCTTCTTATTTAGCACATCCATATTTAACAATTTTGTGTTGAGTGATATATTTATAGAAAGCTTTACTCTTCTTTGCAATGGTAAAATACAAGAAAGTTAGCAACACATATTACTAATGCACAAAGCAACGAGCAAGCTCAAGGGTTTAAGTAATAAATGTGAGTTGTAAATCTCCAGAACTTGCTGGTCAATTTGCATTTCTTCTTCAGCCTCCCCATTGTTATCAAAACCATCCTGAATTTTCATATTACTTGGCCATGAAACTTGGTACAAATTTAAAATTGATCATTGACATGCTAACTATGGTTAATATAATTATTACTGCAATACCATTCAGTCTTTCTGACCAAAGTAATAAACTGTTCCTAGAAATGTCAAAATGTCACTTTTTCTTTCTGCCCTATCTGTCTCTTTTAATCCCATCTTGATTTGACTCAAATTTAACCTCCTTTTCCGATTGTTCTAATTTTTTTTGTGTGATCCTTAAATCTTCATGGTTATGGAGAAATATTACTTGTTCCAACTTACTAGCTTTCATTTCTGGGAAATTACAGTGCAAAAGAATTCTCAGTTAAAGGGAGCAAAAGATTCCAGTTTGTGGGACACAATCTGAAATACTCTGCTCCTGCAAAATTCATATTTTTGAAATTCTTCTCTAATTAGCCCTCATATCCATTATGCTTTACTAAGATATTTTTCAGCACATTTTTCTACATAATCTCCTTTATGATACCAGGCCCTTTAACCCTCTTGAGTTTCTGGTTGTTGTCTCCCTTTATGTCTCACCTAGGCAAGCTCATGGTTCAATCTTCCAGAATAAAACCAAGCCCATTTGCAACTCATCAAATGAGGCAGTCCACACTTCTGTGCAGAAAGATTAAGACAGCATTCAGGCATAGGCTAATAAATGTAATATTTGGAACATAGAATAGTAAAGCACAGGAACAGACCCTTCAGCCCATGATGTCTGTGCCGACCATGATGCCAGTTTAAACTAATCCCATCTGCCTGCATATGGTCTGTATCCCTCCATCCCCTGCCCATTCATGTGGCTGTCTAAATGTTTCTTAAACGTTGATATCATATCTACTTCTACCACCTCCCATGGCAACCGTTCCAGGCACCTACCACTCTCTGTGTAAAAAACATGCCTCACAAATCTCTTTCAAACTTTCCCCCCTCACCTTAACTCTTTGCCTTCGAGTAGTTGACATTTCAATCCTCAAAAGAAGATTCTATCTACCCTATCTATGCTTCATAATTTTATATACTTCTATCAGGCCTGAGCCTCTGATGCTCCAGAAAAGCAATCCAAGTTTGTCCAACCAGTCCTTATAGCTAATACTCTCTAGTCCAGGCAACATCCTGGTGAACCTCTCCTGCATCCCCTCCAAAGCCTTCACAACCTTTCTGTAATGCAGTGACCAGAACTGCACATAATATTCCAAATGAAGTCTAACCAAAGTTTTATACAGCTGCAACTTGACTTGCTAATTTTCATACTCAATGCTTTGATCACTGAAGGGAAGTATGTCATACACCTTCTTTACCACCCTACCTACTGGTGTTGCCACTGTCAGGTAACTTTGGACTTGCACCCCAAGATCCCTCTGTACATCAGTGCTCCCAAGGGTCCTACCATTTACTGTACGTGTTCCTCTTACTTTTGACCTCCCAAAGTACAACAGCTCACACGTGTCCGGATTTCTCTGCCCATATTTCAAACTGCTCCATATCCTGCTCTATGACAACTTTCATGACTGTCCACAATTCCACCAATTTTTGAGTCATCTGCAAACTTACTAATCGGCCCACCCGCACTTTGTCCAATCATTAACGTATATCACAAATAGCAGAGGTCCCAGCGCCGATCCTTGTGGAACACCACTGTTCACAGACCTCCGTATAGAATAACACTGCTCCACCACTGTCTTCCATAGCCAAGCCAATTTTGAATCCAATCTATCAAGTCTCAATGGAGCCCATGTGATCAGCCTACCATGAAGAACCTCTATCAGTAACCTGTGACAGATTCCATTAGGGCCCGGGGATCTATCCACCTAATGTTCTTCAAAAGACCCAACACCTATTCTTTCTTGATATCTACATGTCCTAAAACATCATCATTCTCCTCCCTGATCTCACTATCCCCCATGTCCTTCTCCTTGGTGAATAATGATGTGAAGTACTCATTGAGTATTTTGCCCATTTCCTCTGATTCCATGCATAAATTCCCTCCTTTTCCTTGAGCAGTCTTATCCTCTCCCTAACTGTGGTGGCATCCGTTAGTCTTGCGAGACCATGGATCTGCGCATGGAGAGTCTTGCTTCAGTCGGTAGTGGTAGAGCAGTGTCTGTTGTGACTGTAGAGGCCTACACAGGAGTGACAGTCTCGGTTGCAGTGACTGCACTTGAAGGCGCTGTCCTCCTGTGTTGCTTTGGTGCTGTTTTTCTGGCGAGTGCACTTTTCTTCAGCAGCTAGCTTCAGCTTCTCTTCTCCTCGTTTCAGACCTCTGTGCAGTTCCAGCCTCCAGCGAGAACGATCGCTTGCAATTTCTTCCCACCTCTCGACGTTCATGTTCAGTGACTTCATATCTCTCTTACAGACATCTTTGAAGCGAAGATGGGGCGGTCCTTGCGCTCTCTTGCCGGAGGCCAACTCCCCGTACAGCAAGTACCTCTCCCTAACTACCCTCTTGTTTTTAATGTATGTTTAAAATGCCTTGGGATTCTCTTTAATCCTACTCATCAAGGACATTTCATGGCTTGTTTTAGCCCTCCTGATTCCCTGTTTAAGTTCTTTCCTGCTTCCTTTATATTCCTCAAGGGCCCTGTCCGATTTCAGCTTCCTAAACTTTACATATGCTTCCTTTTACTTTCTGACTAAATTTACAACATCTTTTGTCATCCAAGGTTCCCAAATATTGCCATCCTTGTCTTTCTTCTTCACAGGAATATTTTGGTCCTAAATTCTGACCAACTGGCCTTTAAAAGACTCCCACACTTCAGATGGAGACTTATCCAATAACAGCTACTCCCAACCAGCTCCTCCCTAATACTGTTGTAGTTAGCCTTTCCCCAGTTTAGCACTTTTGCCCAAAGTCCAGTCATATCCTTATCCATAACTATCTTAAAGCTTGCAGAGTTATGATCATTGTTCCCAAAATGCTCTCCCACTGAAACTCTGATCACCTGGCCAGGCTCATTTCCCAATACAGGGTCTAGTATTGCCTCTTCCTTGGTTGAACTATTGACATTGTGTTTCCAGAAACCCTCCTGTATTCATCTAACAAATTCTGCCTCATCTCTACCTCTAGCGCTGAGGATGTCCCAATCAATACTGGGGGAATTAAGGTCACACAATACTACAACAGCTCTACTGCTCCAGGAATTCGATGGGTCAGGCAGCATCAGTGGAGGGAAATGAAGGGTCTTGACCCAAGACATTGACTGTCCATTTCCCTCCATAGATGCAACCCGACCCACTCCTCCAGCAGTTTGCATTTTGTTCTAGATTCCAGCAACTGCAGTCCCTTATGTCTCCACTACAACAAACCTGTTGCTTTCACATCTTTCTATAATCTGCCTACATATCTGTTCATCTATCTACTGGGAGAGCTATTGGGAGGCCTATATTGTAACCCCACCATAGTGACTGCATCTTTCTTATTCCTGGGCTCCAACCACATTGCCTTACTGGATGAGCCCTCCAGGGTGTTCTATCTAAGTGCAGCTGCAGCATTCTCCCTAATCAGTTGTGCAACTCCACCACCTCTTTTACATCCCTCTCTATTGTCTCAGAAACATTGAAACCCTGGAATATTGATCCTCCAGTCCTGCCCTTCACTCAACCAAGTCTCTGTAATGGCCACAACATTGTAGTTCCAAGCACCAATCCATGCTCTACTCACATCTGCCTTACCCAAAATACTCCCTGCAACACTACTATCCCAGGCAATGACTCTCTCCACCAGGATAAAATTTAACCACCTTGCCTTGGTATTTGATGGCATTACCACTGCCAAGTCTCCCATAATCAATATCCAGGGTGTCATCATTGGCCAGAATTTCAACTGGACCATCCACATAAATACTGTGGCCAAAAGAGCAGATCAGAGGCTTGAGTATGAGTGACTCATCTCCAAAGCCTTTCCACCATTTACAAGGAATGAGATAGGTATGTGATAGAATACTCTTCATTTACCTGGATCAGTACAGCTCCAACAACATTTAAGAAGACCAACCCCGTTCAGGACAAAGCAGCCTGTTTGATTGGCCCCATCCACCACCCTGAACATTCACTTCCTCCACCGTTATCACACCCTGTCTGCAGTGTGTGACACCTACACGATGCAGTGCAGTTGCTCCCCTAGGCTATAACAGCATTTCTCAAACTCAGAGAAGTAACAGACACATAGGAACACATCATCTATGTGTTCCCCAGCAAGTTGTGCACTATCCTGATGTGCAAATATGTTGCTGCTTCTTCGTCTGGTTCTAAATCCTGGAATTCCCCACCAAACACCACAGTGGAAGTGCCTTCATAGGAAGGATTGTAATGGTTAAAGAAGGTGAGGCATCAAGGACAGTTCTGCTGGGGAATAAATGCTGGCCTTGTCAATAATGCCTACATCCCCCCAAAAAAATGAATGAATAAAAACAAACATCTTCACCTCAGAGACTACCAGAGTTCAAGAAAAATACCTAACACAACCTTCTCAGGACAACGTGGACAGGAGATAAATAGCCTTAACGTATGATGAATAAACAAAACGTACTCTGTTACAGACTTGTACTTTTGCTGTCTTTTTTCTCTTCTCTGTTTGCACCAGTTCTTGTTCTTGATCCTGGCCTCTCGCCCCACAGATCCCTTCTCCCCTGACTTCTCTCTGACCCACTGTCTTCTCCCTACTATCTCTGTCCTCCTCACTACCACCACTCTGTTGCCCCAACCATCCACTTTTCCTCAGTGTGTGAAACAGCCCAATAGGAAGGAAAGGAAGTTCAGACCACAGGCAACGGCTAGCCACGTGTGCAGCTGAGGCATTGGTGGTGGGTGGTGGAGGGGAGTGTATAACTCGGTTGAATTTTCTCACATGCACTAAGCTGGAAGACCCCAGGAAATGATGCATTTTACGAGTCTTTTTGTCAAATCCAGAGAAATCTCAGATATGCATTTATGTATTTTCCATCATAGTTTTTGCAGTATGAATTTAAAATCACACATCCTGAGCTGCAGAATTTAAATAGACTTCAGCTTAATCCCAGAATTCTATCACCAACTTCAAAGACTGTATGTTACAGTTAATTATTATTACAGGTGATTAAGTGCAATGCAAAGCTCTACATTTGCGGTTGTGCTGTTAGGTAATCTACTGAAAATTTTAAATAGCTCTGCGATACTGTTCTAAGTAAAACTTTTGTCTTTCAGACATACTTTCCACTACAAAAAGAAACACATATTAGGATGAACAATGAATCCTTTGAAAGGTGCAGAGGGCTGAATTTTTTTGCTGGCTCTGCTTCAGACATTGTTTCCTGCAGTTGATTTCGCGCCAGAGGAAGCTCCAAGTCAATCATTTTATAGCACAGCGGCCTCCAGTGGCTGTTAAAAGGAACATCAGTACAAAGTGTATTCTTTGGTCTGCACTGAAAAACAGGTCTTGCTCCTCAGATCCATGGAATTTTCAAACGGTGGTATGTCTGGAAAATCACTTTGTATTGCAAACTTCTTCATGTGATTTATAAACCTTTTTTCCGCCTTTGCAGTCCAACAATAGCATAAATTTGTAGCATATTTTTCCTAATGCGTACTAGCATTCTTTTCTAAAATACTAAGATATTGGAAAAAGAAAAATGGGGACACACTTTAGAGAAAATAAAGTTGAACAATTGTTTAATGAAAAAATCGGGCACTGGTTTCATCTGCATTTACAGGTACAATGAGAAAGTTAGCTTTCTTTTCTCAGGCAGCTCCTTGGGGTAGAAACAAACAAAATGCAAGTGGAACTCAGTGGGTCAGGCAGCAACTGTGGAGGGAAATGGACAACTGGTGTTTTGGGTTGAGTCCCTTAGTTGCTTGTGTCTCCTTGGGGTAAAAGATGGCTTGCTCTGAGATGACTGAAGTTTTACACAAGATCTGCAAACTCTGCCACAGGAGGGACAAGGTGGAGCTGGATGGGGTGGGAATCATGCTTGAGGGGATGGGATTGGGGTCATGCACAGTCCTTTCCTTGCTAGCTTGGTATGCATCTGATGGAGTGATTTGAACTGGTCCGTGCCTTCCCAACTAACAATTTACATAGTCTTGGGCTGGAGATTCTCATGAGTTGGAGAAAGAGTTGACACTGGATTGTGCAACATGGATCCATGCCACAAGGTAGGCAAAGAGAAAGGTAATATCGTTTGGTGGGAGTACCAGCAGGTCAATGACATAAAAAGCATTAGCTCCCATAGCAACTAACGACTAAATAAAATAACATCAGCTCAAGTATCGTGTTTCCTTCCATTCCATAAGCCACTTCTTTGTCAGAAGGATCAGCACTGTGAAATACTGCTGTAAGAAAGACATTTTGGAGGCTATAAAAACATTGCTGTGTCTAGAAGGGGGTTAGTAACTTATTCAAGAGAACAAAGGAATTGTCTTAGTCTCCCCTTCTAATGAACAAGATAGAAGTATTTTATTTCAGTTTGTGAAGGATTTCCTTTTGGTACTATTTTGGGGTTTCTCTGCAGTAGCACATTCAGTAAGTTTCTCAGCTTCATCCAGATATGCATTGTTAATGCAGATGTTTTGATTTTTGAACTTCCTCTGCAGCAAGTTCTCATTTTCCGGTTGAAACCTTTGATTTTGGTGCCCTGTCAGCAAGTTATCCTTGTTCCTCTCCAAAATTACAATGCAACGATTTCCCTTTGTGAAAATGTAGGAGCTGCTGTCATAATTGTGGGATGTGATGGCAGTTCAGGAGGTCTGGATAGCTGTGCAAATTTAAGTTAGATACACTAATTAATAGAATTTATATATAAATCTAGTGAAATTTAGGGAAATACAGAGTAGACTATGTAAATACTTGCATGGAACTTTTAAACCAGCCTCCCCCTCAATGGTTGTAAAAGGGACGGGATTGTGGGAGGTGAGAGGACTGTTAAAGTGGCAGCTCATTCCATATGCACTTACTTCCTTTTTAATTGCAGCAAATTTGAGTGCATATCAATAACTTCTTTGGAGAGTCCAGTTAGTGATATTAATATTTAAAACAGTGTGGTTAAAGAGATTTCTGTTGCATGGAGTTGCAGAATTTGGGAAATTAAACATGAACTTGGAGGTGAGATAAAGGTTGGGACTCCCAAATATGAATAAAGGCTTCAGTGGTCACAGCTGTTTTTACAAGTCCCTATAGGTAACTATTTGGTATTCATGCTTGATGTGAAAGCACTCTGTGCAATTTGGAGGACCCATACATAGAGCATAGGTTTGTGTCACAATCTCTTTAGCTTGGACTGTGTTCAAGGAAGACATTCAGTAGCAGGAAGGATGTGCTGTTTAGAAAGCTACAGGTAGACAACAGAGAGGTGAAGTTCATAGGAAGCAGTGTCCACATTACAGGATTATGGACAGAGGCTCAGCTTCCTTGAACTTGGAAGAGTGCAGATTATAATAAAAATACAAAGTGCTGGAAACATGCTGTAGGTAAGAGAACAAGAAACAAGTTAATCATTCAGGTCAGTAACCTTTCGTGAGAACTGGGGAAAGTAAGGAATAACACAAATTTTGAGTTGTAAAGGGTGGAGGGAACCTTGGTCTGTGCAAGGATGGAGACCAGAAGAGACATAATGACACATGTTGGTGGTGCCAGCTCAGAGAGGGTACTAAATGCCAAAGAGAAAGCTATGTCTACAGGATGTGTGAAAATGAGGAAATAAATAAAACCTGAAATACCAGAAAAGGAGAATGAAAAAAAGTCCTAAGCACTGGAAATGAGAGCTAGAAGGCTGGAATGGCTGATTATCTGACATTGTTGAATTCAATGTTGAGTCCTGATAGCTGTGTGCCAAATGCCAAGTTGGGGGATGAAGTGCTGCAAGAGGCCAAAGCCAGAGCAGTCAGAATGGGAGTGAAGTGGAGAATTAAAGTGACAGTCAACTGGAAGCTCAATGTCACCCTTGTGATCTGAATGGAGCCAGTTAACAAAACAGTCAGCCAATCTTCTTTTCCCCAATGTGGAAGAGACTATATTGTGAGCACTGGATGCAAAACACTAACATGAAAGAGGTAGAAATAAATCATTGGTTTGTTTGGAAGGAGTAATTGGATCCCTGGGTGATTGGAAGAGAAGAGGTGATTGGAAGTAAAGAAAAGCACAGGAGCATAAGAAATAGGATCAGATTTAGCCTCTTGAGACTGCTCCACCATTCAATGAAATTGTGGCTGATCTTCTACCTCAAAGATTATTTTCCTGCCCATCCTCATATCCCTTGATTCCTTTAATATCCCAAAATCTATAAATCTTTATTTTGAATACAACTAATGACCGGGCCAAAAATCCAAATACACCACATCCCCCTCATCTCCTCAGCTATAAACATCCTCAAAGAACTCCAGTAAATCAGTCCGATATGATATCCCCTTCATAAATCTGTATTGACTCTGCTCAATCAGATTTTAATTTCCAAGTGCCTTGAAATCACACCCTTTATTATAGATTCCAGCATTTCCCTATTCATCAATGTCAAGCTAATAGGTTGGTAGTTCACTGTTTACTGTCTGAGGGGAGGACAACAGATGAGGTCAGAATGTAGAATATCCACTTCCTTTCTCCTTTTGTCATCATCCGTCGCACAACCAGTGGGTTTTCACCCCCACGTCTCTGCAATGAAACACATCAATGACCCATTATAAGATTACAACTGAAATATGTGTCAGGCATACATTGGCTTCCATGGTTTCTATGGTCAGGATCAGATTATGCAAGATTTACTTGGAAGTCCACTAGAGGAGGCTACCATAATCCAAGAACATCATGTCACATTAATGGACAAATAGTTGAGCTGGACTCCTCCAATCACTCCGCAACTGTGGCCAACGTGCACGGCAGAACTGACAGTATCTCATACCATTCTTCTTTTAACTAATGGTTCCCAGGGTGCAGAGCTAATTCACCAGGTGATAAATGGACATTCTAAGGGGATCCATCAAAGTTCTTGTATCTGTACAAGTATTTACACTGAGCTGAGGAACCATCTGGAAAAGCCAGAGGCTGCTGGGCTTCATATGATTGCTCTGGAAGTGTCATGCTTCTGAAATCGTCAGCTTGTGTTAGTCTTGTATGTGATCTGGGTTTTAAACATTTGATGTGGTCACTGTACAGCTGGCAAGTTACAGTTTTTTTTCAAACTGAATGTTCAGAGATGCAGATTTTATCTCAGATCTCCATGAAGTCTTCAAAAGGTGTCAGCAACATGACCTGAGGTGGGTACCTCCCAGCTTCCTGCTATCCTGCATGTTTTGTGTCCTCTCCTCCCATGAGGGAACATGGCAAACCTGTGAGTAACTGCCACGCATGTATTTCCTGAAAGGATGCAGGGCCTTTGATATGAGAGAGCAACACATCATTAGAGCAACTGGCATCATTTCAGGCCATGTGGCATCACAATTGACTACAGCTCTGCCTTCAATACAATAATACCAAGCAAGCTTGTCACCAAACTCCGAGACCTAGGACTCAACACCTCCCTCTGTAACTGGATCCTTGACTTTCTAACCAACAGACTGCAATCAGTGAGGATAGGCAGCAATTCCTCCAGCACGATTACTCTCAACACTGGTGCACCTCAAGGCTGCGTCCTCAGCCCTCTACTCTACTCCCTATACACGCATGACTGTGTGGCCAGATTCTGCTCTAACTCCATCTACAAGTTTGCAGATGATACCACCGTTGTAGGCCGTATCTCAAATAGCGATGAGTCGGAGTACAGGAAGGAGATAGCGAGCTTAGTGGAATGGTGTCATGACAACAACCTTTCCTTCAATGTCAACAGAACTAAAGAGCTGGTCATTGACTTCAAGAAAGGGGGCGGCGTACATCAATGGTGCTGAGGTCGAGAGAGTTGACAGCTTCAAGTTTCTGGGAGTGAACATCACCAACAACCTGTCCTGGACAAACCACGTGGATGCCAAGGCCAAGAAAGCTCACCAGCACCTCTACTTCCTCAGGAGGCTAAAGAAATTTGGTTTGTCCCCTTTGACTCTCACCAACTTTTACCGATGCACCATAGAAAGCATCCTATCAGGATGTATCACAGCTTGCTATGGCAACTGCTCTGCCAAGACCGAAGAAGCTGCAGAGAGTTGTGGACACAGCCCAGCGCATCACGGACACCAGCTTCCCCTCCTTGAACTCTGTCTTTACCTCTCGTTGTCTTGGTGAAGCAGCCAGCATAATCAAAGACCCCACCCACCTGGGACATTCTCTCTTCTCTCCTCTTCCATCAGGTAGAAGATACAGGAGCCTGAGGGCACGTACCACCAGACTTAAGGACAGCTTCTACCCCACTGTGATAAGACTATTGAACAGTTCCCTTATACAATGAGATGGATTATGACCTATGATCTCATGACCTCACGATCTACCTTGTTGTGACCTTGCACCTTATTGCACTGCACTTTCTCTGTAGCTGTGACACTTTACTCTGTACTGTTACTGTTTTTACCTGTACTACATCAGTGTACTCTGTACTAACTTGAAGTAACTGCACTGTGTAAGGAATTGACCTGTAAGATCGGTTTGTAAGACAAGTTTTTCACTGTACCTTGGTACAAGTGACAATAACAAACCAATACCAATAAACCAATACCAATCACATTGAATAAGGATTAGGGATGGTAAGCTGGAGCAATGGAGAAATGAGAAAGAGCATATGAAGGAAATGATTTGTGCTTTTGACTGGGAAGTGGATGGAATGATAGTGTGTTAGAGTACACTTGACACAGGGGAGAGAGATGGTTGCAGAATGTATTTGGATCTGTAACTGTGTTCAATGTCTCTGTCTTGGTTTTCTCATTGACAGCTCTCTGCATTGGATCTAGCTATGGTTCATTATTCTCCTAACAGCCACCTCCAACCACAGGAGAAGATCACAGAGACAGGAACAGGAAAATAAATGAAAAGATGCGCATTTTAAATTTGGATGGAGTGGCTAAGTGGGACATGGAGTGAGGTAGGATATAGGGAAGAGTGTTTGGAATATACCTAAGTTATTGGAGGGTGAAGGATGAAATAGAGGCAAAGAGAGTGTTGGAGAAATCGAGTCTGAAAGTAGCAAAGGGATAATTATGGTTTTTAGTGGCAATTGAGTTGATGCATGATCAGAGCCAGGCAACATTATGTAAGGAAAAATAAGGAGGAAGAGTTACAGCTTATGCAACACTGAAAGTCAGCTAAATATTATGGCAGTAAGAAAGCCGGAGAAATAGGTCACACAAAAGTGAGTCTGTAGCTTTAAGCCATGGCACAAAACTTATAGATGATGAAGCCATATGTGTCAATATAATCCAGTCTCACTTTAGTTGCACCAATCAGGGATGTACCATGATTACTGTGTATTGGCTTAATTATGCAAACTTTTATCAACCTTTTAAAGTTCTGAATTACATCACCACCCGGAATCTGATCTTTGATTTTAACCTTGGCAGCAGTTCAACCGTTTTATGCCATGACTTTAAAGTGACATACAAGTAATACTTGTTCAGTTTTACTGAGATTTGGTGTCATTAAGAACAGTCATTGGTAGTGACATTGATTAACAGGGAACATTCTTCTGGTGCCTCTGATGAATTAGCTCTTGGATGTTCATGTGTCAAGTGGAGGGAGAGAGGGTTGCAGGGTGCATTTGCTTTTTTTTCTCTCCTTCAAACGTTTTGCATCAAACATTTTTCAGATGAAGAAACTGCCATTTATGGAATTGAAGCACAGAGAATCTAAAAAACTTTCCATTCTAGGCAAAGCCAAGTATCATGCTGCAGATTCCTTGGCATTTCCTAATAGATTTCTAATTATATATTGCACAATTGAACAGCATCAGTGAGCAGGCTGAGGGATGAGGTTGTTGAATGTGACTGTTTGTCGACTACTTATAAGAATCAAAAATATTTAAGCAAGTGCCGGCAATGTGCCAAAACGATGAAAGTCTCAGACACAGCATTAATCCTCCCTGGATTCTTGATGTCAAGCATACCAGGTGCTGGCTGCATCCCATGGCAATGTGGTCACTGGAAGCTTATCCAGTGAAGTGAAAAGGACAAAAACAAATACAAGGACCAGACTTTGCTGTCCAGAAGTAGGATTTCATCCATTTTTGTTGAACTGCATTTAGTCCCAATGCCCACAAAAGAAGAGGTAAATTGGTGAAATTTACAATTATGAAAAAGATATTGAGGCAGTGAAGAAGGTGCAGAAAAGATGGAGTAGAATTATACCAGAACAGAGGGTTTATATCGATTGGAGAAAGGCTGAACGTGTAGGGGATCCTTTTTACAAAGGAGAAGTTGGAGGAATGACTTGATGAAGATCTTCAAAATTATTACAGTTAAATAGGGCACTGGTAGAGAATGGTATTAGCATGACCGGTTTGGTTATAAGCTCACCAATATAAACTTCAGTAGGACCTAAAGGCTTGGGCCTTAAATCTGAAGAACTAAATAGCTGAGTTTGTCCTTATGGATGCAGAAAACTGTATACTGCAAGGGAGTATCAGAGTTTTGGTGACCAAATACAATCAAATAAATGTAGAACACATTATAAAAAATCATATTGAGGTATTGAAGAAGGTGCAGAAAAGATTTACAGGAAAGATCAGAACCAAGGGATTAGTTCTTTCAGGAAAGAATGAATATGAAGGGGCTCTTTCCTCCACCAGGCATTATAAAAGTTTGCAGTGATGAACCAATGATCAAACTGGCCATTAACACACACCTGCTATAATCATGGTTGAAGACATGATGAATGGGACGGGTGTTGTGTCTGAAGGATGGGTGATGGGAGGAGAGAGAGATAGCAGTTGTTGATCTGATGGGGAGTCTAGGGTCAGGTCAATGATCAGGAAAATGGTTGGTGGGGACTGATCAAGTAGATGACTAAGCATGGGGAAGATTAGTGGTCAAAGCCTCCCTTGTGGAGCCTGGCCAATCAGGGATTGGGAGTTCATGGGGATGAACATTGATAAATAGGACTGCAGTGGTCAGGCAGGCAGATCAGGCAATCATTTGGAGGTGGGGAGATCAGTGTATGCAAGGACCCAAGGGATAAAAGGTAAGTGGAGACACAAGAGACTGCAGATGTTCAAATCTGGAGTGAAAAAACAAACTGCTGGAGGAACTCAGCAGGTCAACCAGCATCTATGGAAGCAAAGGGATGGTTGACGTTTTGGGTCAAGACCCTGCAAAAAGTTAGTATGGGATTTACCTCAGTGGGGTCCCAATTAAGAGCTGCACTATAAAGATCTAGCTACCGTGGGAGTACAGTTTCCCTAACGTTTCTCCAGAAGAGCACTGAACATGGACTGATCTCATCCCATGCACAGATAATGCCAAGATTTCACAATAGTCAATCTCAAACGGAATTTCCAATTTGAAATTCTGGAGGGCTGATATTTGCCCCAGAAATGGCCACATACATTCTCCACATGGGAAATAATGGATTTTCAGACTCATACAGAACCACGTGTCGAGATCGAGATGACATCTCCATTTGTGTTCCAGGCCAGAACTAGAGGGGCTAAATACAAGACAATTACTCATAAATCCATCAGGAAATTCAGGAGAGAGCTTTTTCCTCAGAGAGTTAGAATGTAATATTTTGGATTACAAGGAATATCTGTGGCAAATATCAAAGATGATGTTGAAAGGAAGTTGGATAAACACGAGGGGAAAGGAATGGATGGATGTGTTGATGAGGCTGGATGAACAAAGACGAGAGGAGGCTCATGTGGACCTTATGCAAGGGGATGAACCAATAGGTTGCATGGGCTGTTTCTATGCAGTTAATATTTGGTTGTTCAGTGACAGTGAGGCTGAAGGATGTACATTGTGCTTTGAAACAGACTGGCGATGAAAAGAGATCTAGTACAGTGGTGGAGGAACTCAGCAGGCCAGGCAGCACCTTTTGAGGGAAATAAACAGTCGACAATTCAGGTCAAGACCCTTTATCAGGATGCTCCAGATTTCAGCATCTGCAGAATCTCTTGTGCCTCTAATAGAGTGGTACAGGGAAGATCAGTTCTCATGAATGGTCATCAACCTGAAACATCAGCTCTTTTTCTTTCTCCACAGATTTTTTGTGGCCTGCTGTGTTCCAGCATTTTCTGTTTAATTTTATTTCAGAGAAGACCTAGTTGGAGGAGAGAGAGGATTGTAGTAGGTGGGCTGAGCTTTACCATGGCAGAGGGAACCTTAGTGCCAGCTTGGGAACACATCAAACAGCTTTTGAGGCTAAAAGTTACAGAGGGGTTCAAGCAATTCACTGCTTAATTGTTAAGCATTCTTTGGTCTGTGAACTTTGCAATTTAGAACATGCTTGTTTTAAGCTGCAGCTCTGAGCACCGAATATCATAAGATTAATTTGAATCAGTAACCAAGTACAGTGGCTGCAGTGTGACAATTATTAAGTATGTTGAGGAGAAGTATCTTCTTCTCAAGCTGTGCCTGTTCAGCTGGTTATATGGCAGCTAACATACAAAGTCTGGCAGGTACTGTGGACACAATTCCATGAACGTGGACAGTACTCACCAACAGGGTCGCCTTCGGAATCATTCAATTGTGAAGCAGCAATAAAGGTGAAGGGTTGAGAAAAATTTATCATTAGTCAGGTTAATTCAAATAGGAAACCCAAATTAACATAATTTACACCCTGACCAGAGTTTATAGCATGGAGATTCATTACCTAAATTTTACTAGCACAAGAACAGCATTGTGTGTTATTCTAACATTGCTTTTAAAAGTCCATAAAGATCACAATCCTTTAAAGTGAAGTCCCCAAAACCATTTGGGAAAGCATAGTGGCACAGCTAGCAGAGCAGCTACCTCACAGCACCAGAGACCTGGGTTCAATCCTGACCTCAGGTTCTGTCTGTGTGGAAATTGCACATTCGTCCTGTGACTGAGTGTTTCTTCCAGGTGCCCTGGTTTCCTCCCAAATCCCAAAGACGAACAGTTTGGCAGGTTAATTTGTCACTGTAAATTGCACCTAGTGTGTAGGTGAGTGGTAGAATCTGAGGGGAATTGAGGAGAATGTGAGGAGAATAAAACATGGGATTTAACGTAGGATTACCGTAAATATGTGGTTGAAGCTTAGTGGAGGCTCGGTGGGCTGAAGGGCCTTCTTCCATGCTCTATCTCTCTATGAAGTCCATAAAGGTCACATTCTTTTAAAGCCAGGTCCCCAGAACCATACCGTTGGGTGTCTATGTGTAATAATGTGCTGTCAGTCTGTGTATATGCTATTCTCTTCACCCGTTGCTATATCTCATACCTGCCAACACAAAGCCTCGTAGCTGTGATCTTGGGAGACAGACCTTCTAGCTGCTAGAAAGTGATGATGCTTCAAGAATGAGCTCTGAAGGTAGACAAGGCATCTGATTCTGCTGATGTTAAAAGTGAACTTCAATACAGCAGTAGGTAACAAGCAAAACCCTCCATCTACATCACAAGCTGTGTATGCTGAGGTAATTTATTTGGATCTGGGAGTAAACCAAATTGGGCTGCAATCAGTAAAAGAGGAAAGTGACACCATTATCAATGGCAAATGATGCTCAGGTTCTTTCTAGGTATGATTCACTACTACTCCAGACTGACCACAGTGTTAACGCCCTCTGACCACCCACTAAAGAAAGATGAAACAGGCTGTTAGAGCAGAGATCAACAAAAACATCATGACCCGCACATGAAAAGCCCCGGCAGATTTTACTACATCATCATGCCAACTAAGTGTTGAAACTCGCTTGTAATGCTTCCAAGCACAGGGTTGGCACAGTGTTTAGTCACATTATGGAAGGTGAACATGAGTGGCCTATTGTGTACACACCATGCATAATAACCTAAAGTGAAAAGAATTGTCCACAAATAGATAAGGAGACATTGGTGATTATATTTGGAGTGACAAGGTTTCACCAGTTCTTGGTGGGAAGACCATTTATATTCATTACTGACCACAAACCCATGAAATCCATCATTCCTACAATGGCTTAGAGGTGGGCCATACTCTCAGTGTGGCCCCAATCTAAAGTACAGAGCATCAAATCAAAATGCGACAGTGGATGCCTTGTGGAAGACTACCCTATGAGGAGACAATTCAAACATAGGGAACAAAATTTTTACTCTATGAGTGGCATTCAACGATTTCCCTATCACAGCAGCAAGAATACTGGAGCTACATAAGAAGGCCCAGTTTTGAAACAATTGAGTACCATCAGTGGCTGGACAGATTCAGATACAGGTCTCTCCGAAGACATGAAGTCACTTCATGCAGACGTATGAGTTTTCTACCAACCAGGTTTATATAAAATGGAGACACAGTGTAGTGATCCTGGAAGCATGGCTGAAGATGTTTATGGAAGAAATCTATGCACAATACTTAGATATAGTTACTATGAGAATTTGTCTATTGGCCTGGCATTGACAGAGGCATAGAAGACCTAGCCAGTGACTGTACAGCATGGCAAGAGTGTCAAATGCAAACACTTCAGGTGTGGAAGTGGTTGGCAAAATCATTCCAATGGGTTCACATCAACTATTGTGAGCAAAGTGTGAGTCACTTTAGACACATATGGATGTATAATTGAGGAATTAATATCAGTCTTTGACACACCCAATCTGCCTGTAGGGTTCACGTCAGACAACAGTCCATCATTCAGTTTGAACAATTTATGAAGAGTAATGCAACAAAGGAATGGAGTGATGGAAATGTTTACTTCTATTTACCACTCAGCTTCCAATGAGGGAGCAAGTAGGTCAATTTGCAAGGTATAGGAGCCCATCCCTAACTGCCCTTGAGGTGGTGGTGAGTCACTCTGCAAGAATTTTTGGGAGTCCCCTTTTGATGAGGTGGCGATGAAGGACTAGGGATATGTTTTCAAGTCAGGATGGTGTGCGCCTTGGAGGGGAATCTGCAGGTGGTTGTGTAGCCCTTGTCCTTATTGCTGGTAGAGGTCACAAGGTGGGAGATGCTGTCAAAATAGTCTGGGTGATGAACTGCAACACATTGTGTAGATAGTGCACACTGTAATCACTGTGTGCCAGCAATGGAGGGAATGAATGTTTAGAGTGGTCGATGAAGTGCCAATCAAATGGGCTGCTTTGGCTGGAATGGTGTTGGAGTTGTTGATATCTGCACTGATCCAAGCAAGTAGAGAGCATTCCATCACACTCTTGACTTTTGCCTTGTAGATGATGGAAAGGCCTCGGTGTGACAGGAGGTGAGCCACTCAGTACTGGACATCTGGCCTCAAACCTGCTCTTATAGCTACAGTATTTATCTGGCTGGTCCAGTTGAGTTTCTGAGCAATGGTGACACCCAGAATATTGATGGTGGGGAACTTAGTGATGGTAATGGCACTGAAGCTAAGGATAGGTGGTTAGATTCTTTTTTATTGGAGATGGTCATATTCTGGCACTTCTATGATGTCAAAGTAACTTTGGTATTGGTATTGGTTTATTATTGTCACTTGTACTGAGGTACAGTGAAAAACTTGTCTTGCATACCATTCATACAGGTCAATTCATTACACAGTGCATTGAGGTAGTACAGGGTAAAAGCAGTAACAGAATACAGAATAAAGTGTCACAGTTACAGGGAAGTGCATTGCATGTAGATGATAAGGTGCAAGGTCATAAGATAGATTGTGAGGTCAAGAGTCCATCTCATCGTGTAAGGGAACCGTTCAATAGTCTTATCACAGTGGGATAGAAGCTGTCCTTGAGCCTGGTGGTATGTGCCCTCAGGCTCCTGTATCTTCTGCCTGATAGGAGAGGAGAGAAGAGAGAATGACCCGGGTGCATGGGTGGGGTCTTTTTTAAAAAAATTTTTTAAATTTTATTTACAGTGTGGTAACAGGCCCTTCTGGCCCAACGAGTCTGCGCCGCCCATTTTTTAAACCCAAATTAACCTACCCATACGTCTTTGGAATGTGGGAGGAAAGCGGAGCTCCCAGAGGAAACCCACACAGACACAGGAGAACGTACAAACTCCTTACAGACAGCGATGGGAATCGAACCCCGATTGCTGGCGCTGTAATAGCGTCGCGCTAACCACTACACTACCATGCCGCTGCTTCACCAAGGCAGCGAGAGATATAGACAGAATCCATGGAGGGGAGGCTGGTTTTTGTGATGTGCTGGGCTGTGTCCACAACCTTCTGCAGTTTCTTGCAGTCCCAGGCAGAGCAGTTGCCATACCAAGCTGTGATGCATCCAGATAGGATGCTTTCTATGGTGCATCAATAAAAGTTGGTGAGTGTCAAAGGGGACATACCAAATTTGCCATTTATCATCCCATGCCTAAATGTCAGTTTGAGAGTTTTATGCTGGACCAATGTATCTAGTGCTGAAGGAAGTCTCACTAGAATGTCAGGGATCGAGTTTCTCATGGGGCGCAAAGAAAATTGGGCGCAATTTACTCCACTCCATGTAGGGACTGTTTTCAACTACACAGGGCTGTTCTTTTCAGAGTTGCGAAAAGAAACTTCTGGTGTAAGTCAAAATTAAATGAATGAAACTGCAAAATCGACAAAACCAAAGTAGATTTCTATAAACCTGCGAAGGTGAGGTGCAAACAGTATTTAAAATCCAACAAATAAAAGAGATGAACAAACAGGGTTGCAAAATCTGATACAATAACAAAAACATTTTTGAAATCTGATGTTTAAGAATGAATGCAACTGATTCAGTCCCCCTCAGATAGTGGCATTGGTAAAAGGGTTTTACTAAGGTTTGCTTTTAGCAATATGCTGTTTATTGACATGTTAACATTTTTTGCAATGTGTCAGCTTTTCTGATTTTTTTTGTTGCTATGTTCACCAGACTGGAATCCAGACTCAATCAGCTCAGGTTAAGTGTGAACAGAACAGGATTTTTCCCTCTCACTTTTTAGATGTTTAAACTGGGAGAGAGCTCTACCCCACAACTGTCCAGGAATGCAGACAGTTCTCCCCTGAAAAAGGCCATCATACCTCTATCCAGATATGAGCCTGCCATGACAAATGAACTTGAAGGGAGGTTGCAATATAAAACCATAAACCTGGCCTAGAAATTATTTTCTAGAGCATGTTTTTGTGCAGCGTGCTAAGGAACTTATTCTGCTGGTGTGTGGATTGTGCATTTAGCTGTATTTGTTCCACGTGGGTGATAAGTGGGACATATCAGCCTTCTAAGAATTTCCTCAATGTTTGTTCCCATTCGCAGTCTGCTGAGGGCTAGATCTGTGGCATTCAAGACTGGCGATCCAGAATTCTGCAAGAAGTCCAGGTATGACCTATGAAAGACCATCATGAAAGTGAAAAGGCAATTCCGAGTGAAGCTAAAGATACAATTGGATGCATGACAGCTGTGGTAGTGTTTGCATGCCATTATTTCTTATAAGGTGAAACCCAATAGCATAAATGGCAGTGATGCTTCACTCCCCAATGAGCTCAACACCTTTTATATACACTTTGAAAGGGAGAATAACATTATACCTGTGTGAATCCCCTCAGTATCCGGTGACCCTGTGATGTCCGTCTCGGTGGCCAATGTCAGAACATCCTCTCCCACCCGTCCTGGATTTGTGTTAACCATCCCCCTCAGCAACCCCCACAGTGGGGGAGCAACCTGCTCTCTGCTAGGTCCACGACAGTGGAGGAAAGCCCAGTGTCGTCTATCTTGCACAATGCCTTTAGCCTTGTGCAGAATATAATTTTTCTGGGGTCTGACATTTGTCGTCTGTACAGCACCACTTCCTATATGTCTTTCAAGGCAAGGAAGAATTTCTGAGCCCCAGTCCCTAGTTTCCTCAATGTTGATTATTCCAAGTCCCATTCCAAATCTCTATTTGAAAACTTTTTTAACAAAAGAGTAGACTTTCTAAACATTACTGAAATATATTTAAGTCAAAAAATTGTGAAGATATTTAGAAGTATACTTTAAAAGTGAAGTGTATAGCAAATGTATATGGTCTTGTAGAAACTTATTTAAAAGCTCCGCCCCTAAAGTAGATGCTGTTTATCAGAAGTAAAGGCCTTTCACCTGTAGATGGCGATATCATGGAGTTATGAAGTAATTTCAGTGGGTGCCGCATCCTTCTTGTTCACAATTTCATGATCATTGTTTGCTCTGCTCTGCTCTGCTGTACTGAGACAGTCAAGAGGGGAGGTGATTGCTGTCAGAGCTGGCCAGTGAGTTCATTCCATTGTTGTTATGTTTATGAAATTTGAAAGTCGTTATTTCTTTCGGTGTGCCTGCCTTGTTCTTAGTCAAAGAGATTGCTGATTTGTGTTTACTGTTTTAAATTGTTATCATTGTTTGCTTTTCACTCTGCACCTTGATTTGCTGCCTTTTTAATTTGTACAGGAGAGTCAAACTGGGAAAATGCTGGAGTGACACAGGTGCATAATCCATTTATCTTATTTTTCATCACTGTACTTTTGAATCAAAATGAATAATCACTAAATCTAACCTATCAGAAATTAATGCAATACATGGGAAAGAAAATTTCCACCTCAGTGAATAGTACTTTGTTTTTTTTATACAATTTTGTAGTCTTTCATTCATGGTGTTATCCTCAAAACTGTATGGTAAACAATAATTTGTCAGTGGTCTCAATATTATGTCACGACAGGAAATTTGAATTAAGGCCTAGAAATTTGAATTAAGGCCTAGAAATTTGTTCTCACATTGCTGAAAGCAACAGTGCCATGACGGCTTAAACAGGGATGAGGATTGCTAATTTCCGAGGCTCTCAGCACTTGGTGAGAAATTTGACCCAGATTTTTGCTTGTGTTAGAAATGCAGTGTTGGCATGAAATTCACTCTGATGACATCAGTAACAGTGCAGTGGCCACTGTTTGCATTTCAGCCTCAGGGGTCTGAAAAATCATAGTTGCTGTTTATGCAGAAGAAATATCTTTTGCCAAGGATGCTTCCTCTAAAACTAAGTTATTTAAAGGCCCAGTTACACTCAACTTGCATCTTTCACCAGGCAGCCTCTCTGCTTACTCTACATACTGTTCACACTTAGTACTGAATATTTCTTGCACTTCCAACTGCATTTCTGCAATCAAAACTTACACAACAGATATCTGTCTGCAGCTGCTGCTCAACGGGTATGGGGATGGAACACTGGAATCAGAGGCATCACAGAAAGCCACAGGGAGAAGACATGGAGGGTTTCATCACCCAAAGCATTATCCAGGGACCCATAGCTAGATTTCTCAGAGGAGCAATAATTGGTGGAGGGAATGAATGTTTATTGTGGTTGATGGAGTGCCATACTTCATGGAAACACCAGGACAGTCTTCACTGTGATGTCCTGCAACATATGAGGACTTGCCATTGCTGTACAAACAAGCATGAGGAGTGTTAGGTGTAAGCAAAGATCTGTAGGAAGTAAGGTTCAAGTGCAGAAATGTTGTTGAAGCTGTAAGGATGGATCAGTCTTGAGTGTGAGCAGTGTGTAGGATAAGCAGTGAGGTTGCAGAGTGTTGTGAATCGACTTGGTGAAAAATGTAGTTTGAATAATTTGCCCTTTAGGTGGTACATAAACTGCATATTCTATCTTTTCTAAATGCAAAGAAAGCTCTGCCTCCATTAGATTGTGAATTCAGGACCCAGACCACTCACTGGTTGAGA
This sequence comes from Pristis pectinata, assembly GCF_009764475.1. Lineage (NCBI taxonomy): Eukaryota > Metazoa > Chordata > Chondrichthyes > Rhinopristiformes > Pristidae > Pristis > Pristis pectinata. Next base: position 49,802,246 of record NC_067415.1, on the reverse strand, counting down.
ATAGAAGTTTCTTCCAACTCTACATTACAACAGAGGAGGTGCTAGTAGTCTTAAAGCACTTAAAGGTGAATAAATCCCTGGGGCCTGACCAAGTGTATCCTAGGACGTGGTGGGAGGGTAGGGAAGAAATTGCTGGGGCCCCGGCAGAGATATTTGTATATTGTAAGCCACAAGTGAGGTACCAGAAGATTGGATGTACCAAATGTTGTGCCTTTATTTAAGAAGGGCTGCAAGAATAAGCTAGGCAACCACAGGCCAATGAGCCTAACATCAGTGGTGGGAAAGTTAATGGAGGGGATTTTGAGGGACAGGATCTACCTACATTTGGAAAGGCAAGGACTGGGGAAACTCTTTGTGCACAGGTGGTGTCCCAGGACATGAGAAACAATCCCAGAGTTCCCACGTGGCTAGGATGCTCATGCAATGAGACTATAACACTCTGCCTTACTTTTATTTATTAAAAACAAATAAAATTTTCAGAAATAAACAATATCTGCCCATGATCTGAATAAGAAGAAAGAAAAACACTCGCCCATCAGCTCCTCCTACTTAACTAATATCACTTTAGCTGGTTTCTACTTCTCATGTTCCTTTTATTTATACAATTTATTTTTACAACAAATCAGTGTATCTGCAACATTGTACAATAAAATCACATGTGTTTTCCTGTTTATTTAATTTGTTACACCACCTTAAGGAGTGTAAAAAGGGGGATCCTGACCAACCAATCTACAACCTGCTGCTCTGCGACCTCACCCTTTTTTTTCAAATCCTGGGGCTTCCCTGCTCACTGTCTCTCACGACCAACCTTTCCCGGTGCTGCATTTATTCCTGCTGCCCTACTCACTCTGTCTCAGGGCCACTTCCCATTTTTCTCACTTCCCCAGTTCTGACAAATGGTCATTGAACTGAATCATTTAACCCTCTTTCTCTCCCCATCGATACTGTATGACCTGCTGATTACTTCTAGTATTTTCTATTTTTATTTTGGATTCCCAGAATCTGCATCTGTTTTTCATTTTTCCACCACAGTTAATGTTGCCGATCTGCTCACCATCTCCCAGTGCGATGCTTAGTCTTGCTGCTCAGTTCACTCTCTGACAGGGCCATAGTTATTCCTGCTGCCCTCTGCACTCTGTCCCAGGGCTGTGGTTATTCCAGCTGTGCTGCTCACTCTGTCCCAGGGCTGTGGTTATTCCAGCTGTGCTGCTCACTCTGTCCCAGGGCTGTAGTCATCCATGTTGCCCAGCTCACCCTCTCCGAGGGCCACAGTTATTCCTGATGCTCAGCTCACTCCCTCTCAAGGACACTGTTATTCCTGTTCTGTTCACTCTCCTAGGGCTAGATTTATGCTCAAAGCTGACTTCATCACCATCTATCCAAAATTTTGACACGTGTTCATGTTGCAAATAAAACAACTTATTGGTCAACGATGGATTTTACGTTATTTGCTTAGCAATCTAGTTGTTATATATTTAATTTCAGTCATTTATTTGATCATTCCATTAAATTCATTGTCTGCTTTTTCATGTATTAGAACTAAGGGACCATCCATAATTGTAACCTTTCTCACAAGGGTGTAGATTGCATTCTGTGAAGGAGTTAGTGCTCCATTTTTCAAATCCATTCTGCTCAGTCCTGCCTTCAATGAGCAGGAATATGAACTGTACAGCAATGATTATCATGTAACCTTTGAATTGAGAATGATTATATTAATTTCTCCCTTCATGGCAAGAGGGATCACTCGTAATTATAATTCTTCCACTGTAGCTTAGATTAAAATTACTTCAGTCATTACTGAGTAGTGATCAAACTTTGGACTTTCTTTATTGGATTAGTTCTACAATACATGTAATAATTTGGACAACATGGATATCATACAGTCAGTCATTATCATTTTACAGTTAATGTTTGGGAAGGGAGAAGAAAATCTTAGTATTATCAAAGCAACTATCATGTATGGATGACCTTGAGGTTGTATTGATTGCAAAAGGAATGGTTAAGAGTTCAAATTTTTTTGAACTAGAAAACAAAGTAACATTATGGACTTCAGCATTTGTTTATTTATGGTTAAAGCTGAGGAAGTGATTTATGGCCATTGGTCTCTCGTTAATTCCAACAGGCAAGTCTCAGTTACAGTACTATTTACAAAACAACTGTGCAATTTGTCCTTACGATTATTGTGAGTGTGTACAGAGGACAAAAGCAAATACAGAAACAGAATGAGAATGCAATGTGTGATTGGATTTAATTTTTAAAAATGAGTTAAAGAGAGGAAATAAACGGCAGCACATGACCACGCACCTTACCCAGAAAGAAGCAATTGAATACATCTACCAGCAAAATACTGTGCTGCTAACCCAATGCAATCAGGTTTGTCTGCAGCTTTATGGTTTAAGGTCATACTGACGACATTGGATAGTGGACTACTGATGTACCTTGTTACAGGGAGCAATCAGCTGGGAGCGCTGGCATCATGCAGTCAATACTGTGAGTGCAACTCTACACCTATCATTCTCTTGATGCCAAGTAATGGAGTACATATGAATGGAGCACATTCATATCCATGTGCTTTAGCATTTGCCAATATTAATGGCTTAAGCACTTTCACTTATGTCAGTCCTAAAGATCATAAAAGCAATGAAAATAAAAAAATCTGCAGATACTGGAAATCTGAAATAAAAATAGAAAATGCAGGAAACACTCAGCAGATCAGGCAGCACCTGTGTAAAGAGAAGCACAGTTTACATTTCAGCTCAGAACTGGGAAAGTATCATCCTTCACAAATTTCTTCATCTTCAACACATGTCCCCCTCCCTTCCCATTTCATCATTCCGAAGAGACTGTTCCCATGCAACCTTAGGAGATGGACCATCTCTCTCTCTCTCTCTCTCTCTCTCTCACACACAGCATCCCTTCCTACCCTCCAGGAATCAAAACAAACCGTCCCGGTGAGGCAACGATTCACTCGCACTTTTTCCATTCTGGTGTATTACATTCAGTATATTGCAGGATGTGGTCTCCTCTACATTGGAGAAATCAAATGTAGATTCAGTCAGCAGTGGTGACTCTGAGTTTCCACCTGTCTAATTCTCCATCCCTGCAGAATTACTCCCATCCCTGGAGATCCTACTCTGGTCTATCTGTCTGTGATCTCCTGCACTGTTATAACAAGGCACAATGCAAACATGAGAGGAACAGCAGTCTTCTTCTGAATGGGCACACGGTAGCTTTCGGGGCTCAAAATTGAATTACTAATTTGAAGCAACTTGCTTTCTGCTGTGAGTTGTCCATCTGTAACATTTAGAGCAACACACAAAAAGCTGGAGGAACTCAGTAGGTCAGGCAGCATCTGTGGCGGGAAATGGACAGTTGATGTTTCAGGTCGAGACCCTTCATCAGGACTGGAAAGAAAGAGGGGACATAGCTAATATAATAAGGTGGGGGTAGGGGTGGAGCGAGAGCTGGTGGGTGATAGGTGGATCCAGGCTGTTGGGGGGGGGGGGGGGTGGTGATAGGCAGGTGAGGGAGGGGGGAGACTGGGAATAATGTAAGAAGCTAGGAAGTGATAGGTGGAAGTGACAAAGGGCTGAAGAAGATGGAATCTGATAGGAGAGGACAGCAGACCATGGAATAAAGGGAGGAGAGGAACTGGTGGGAGGAATGTGTGGGTGATAGGCAGATCGAGAGGGCTGGGGAGGGGAAAGAGATGGGGTGATGGGGGCTGGTGGGATCCCATGTCCTTTTGTTTGCTTTCTCTCTCTTTCTAAATGCCCTCATGAATCTATCAACTATATGGCTTCATCACCAGATTACCATCATGGCAATCCTGGCCTCACCCTAACAGAAATATTCCCTTTGTCCTGTCCATTTCTCCCCCCGGCCCCCCCCACCCCATCTATAATTTATAACTAACTTGTTTTCTCACTTTCCCATTTCTGATGAATGGTCTTCAGTTTGAAACCACACCCTGTCTCTCTTTCCATGGATGCTGCCTGATGTGCTAAGTGTATCCAGCATTTTTGTTTTTATATCATTAAAAGACCAAATACTATGATTGATGCTTTGAGGTGGCTGATTATGTAAAAGAGTTTCTGGAAAACAAGGCATACATTCTTGAGGAAAGAATGCCCACAGAGAGGACACCGAGTTCATGGTCAATGTTTAACAAACCTTTCATTGTTTAAAGGGAAGGGCTGATGGAAAGATTGTGTATAATTTCTAATGTACTGCTGTCACATGTAAGCAGTTTTTGTGATTCACTTTAATTGTTCCTTTGTTTGCAGATGAAAAACATATAACTGAAAATTCTTTCATGAAAGTGGCATGAAATTAATCAGTGTTTTACAAAAATTAAAATCAAGCTTGCAACACAAGAAGCTTTTGCACATTCCCATAGCACATGGATTCTGACGGCTCCCTAGCTATAAATAGAAAACACTGAAAATGTGGGAGTTCCAAATGGACTATTGCCTCATTATTTTTAATCATTTTTGAAGTGCTATGCATTCTTGGTTTTAATTTTGGATTTCCAGTGTTTACAGTTTTTATTTCAAAGATTCATTCAGTTATGTGTTGCTGAGATCTAATAACAATATTTACTCAATGTGTCTTGTTACAGAATGGCAGCCAAAGAGGAGCAGATCCTCTGTGTTGGGTTAGTCTGCTTGGATATTATTAACGTGGTTGATAAGTTTCCAGTTGAAGACACAGACACTCGGTAAATAGCATGTTTTCTTAAAAGGGTTAAAATGATTACAGTTCTTTTTTGTAATAATTTTAATGGAATTTTTAAAATTAATTCAAATTTTCTGCCATTTTCTCTGGTGACTGAAGTATTTGCTAAGCCACAAAGTTTCCTGAAATCTGGTGAGATTTTCTTTCACCAACTCGGCTCTTTCAATCACATGTGGAGATTGAACCTGTTTCCTCTCCAGTGTATCAGCATATCAGAATAAGAAAAAAAGAGAAGTATATTTCAATAGTGACTTTAATTACCTCAGGATAGCCCAGAACACTAAATAGCCTGTGAAGTATTTTTGATGTTAAGAAACATGGTAGCCACTTATACACAGTTAGATTTCATCAATAACCACTTGTTGATTACTAATAATCTGTTTTTTACTAATATCTGAGGAATAAATATTGAGAACATAACCTTACTATTTTTCCAAAAGACACAAAGCAATCTTTTAAATCCAGCTGAATTTGCAGATGGACTCTTGATATAATGTCTTATTCAAAAACCAACACCTGTAACACTGCAGCATTTCTCCAATCCTGCAATGGAATATCAGTTTAGAATTTCTGCTTAAGTCTCTGTCGTGAGACTCAAACCTCTTCAGAACATAAAGCTACAAGTCAGAAAAAGTTAAATTGGAAAAATAATTCTTGAAATTAATGAACCAAATCAAATTCTCGATTGGATTTACTTGTTTAGATGTATATCTCAGAGGTGGCAACGAGGGGGAAACGCCTCCAATTTATGCACAGTTCTCTCATTACTTGGTGCTCCCTGTGGATTCATGGGCTCTCTTGCACCTGGGCAAGTTTCGGAGTAAGTTGTATTAATTATTTTCACCACATTATTTTTCTATCGCTATCATTGTGACACATTTCTAATATTGTTCTTCATGCTTAATGTTACTTCAGGCACAGTTTTCAACTGTCCTGTTGGAAGTCAAAAACTTTCAGATGTTTCAGGTTGAAGACCGTTCATCATAATTGAGAAAGGGAGATCACAAGTTAGTTTTAAGTTGTTTTAAGTAAGTTTTAAGAGAGAATGTAGGAAACATGGATAGGACAGAAAGAGAAATATGTCTGACAGGGTGAGACCAGGGTAGCCCAGATGATCCCGATTTTTATAGAACCGTCTGGTTAATAGAATAACAAGTGTAGTCGGAGAAAGAAAATATAAATGAATGATCACATTATAGCTGCAAAATGCAAGTCTGAGCTGTTGGTAAAATATGAAACCAAAAGGAAAATGTTGAAAGTGCCCAGTAGATCAGGCAGTGTCTGTGGAGAGTTAATGCTACGGATGGATAACCTTTCAGCAGAGCAAGTGGTGGTGGAATCTCATTGATGGTGAAGGAAATTGTGAAGGGTGACTCGTGGAATGCAGAATCTGGTGAGATGCAAGGTGAAAACCAGGGAACCCTACTCTAGTGTTGGGTGAGAGGTTGAGAGCAGAGGTTCAGGAAATAGTTGAGATATAGTCAAGGGCTCTGCCAACAATGAATGGGGGCAGCCAAAGTTAAGAAAAATGGAGGATATCTCTGAGGCACCTGTGTGGAAAGTCATGGCATTGGAGCATTGGATCAATACAGAGAAACTTGGAGAATGGAATGGAGTCCTTACAGGAAGCAGGATAAGAGGAGGTATAGTCGAGGTAGCTGTGGAAGTGTGTGGGTTTGTGACAGATATTGGTCACTGATCATCTCCTGAGATGGAGGTAGAGAAATCCAGGAAGGCGAGGAAGGAGTGAGAAATGGCCCACATGAAAAAGAGTGCAGGGTGAAAATTGGGAGAAAAAATAATTAAATTTTCTAGTTTTGCACAAGTCCAGGAAGTGACATCAATACACTAGTGAATGAACCAGCCTTCAGTTGAAGGAGATATGAGTAGGGATGAAACGAGGACTGTTCCAGGTATCCCACAAAAAGGCAGATGTAGCTTGGGCGCATGTAAGTTCTCATAGCTAAATCTTTGATCTGGAGAAAGTAAGTAGAGTTCAAGGAGAAAATGTTCAATGTAAAAATGAGTTCAGCCAAGCAAATGATTGTAGTGGTGGAGGGGAACTGGTTGGACCTCTATCCAAAGAAGAAGTGGAAGGTCTCCCTATATCCTGATAGAGGGCATCAGAAGTGGATGTGGGAAAGGACTGGATGAGGCAAGAAAGGAGTCAAGTTAGGAAGTTTGGTGGGGCAAGAGAAGATTGAAACAATAGGCCTTAGGTGAATCTCGTGGAGGATTATGAGAATGGAGGCTGTGCAAGGAAGATCTCCCAGAAAGTTAAGGTGGGAGGTTTGGTGAGGTAAGAGCAGACTGAAACAACAGGCCTGCCTTAATAAGTATGCTTGTGAATCTCAAGGAGGACTATAAGAATGGAGGCTGTGGAAGGAAGATCTCCTAGAAAATAAGTGACTATCGGGGAGACAATGACGTAATGTTCAGTGGTGGGATCTTTGCCCCGAGGGAGATTTAAGAAGGTGTCTCAATCTGATGTTTGGCCTCCTTTTAGTCTATAGGAACAACCCTGAGTATCCAGTTGCCTCTCACTGTAATTTTCCATCCCATTCCCACTCTGACCTACCTGTGGCCTCTGGTACTGTTCCAACAAGGTAACGTAAGCATGAAGAATATCATTCATTTTTCACCTGTCACATTTCATCCTTCAGAACTCAATGTCAAGTTAAGCAATTTTAGATCACTAGCTTTTTTTCTGTTTGAATTAGAACTGATCAATTCTGTAAAGTAATCCATCTGTAATAATGACTCTGTTTTTCTTTCCACATAGATAGTGCTTGATATGCCAGGCATTTCCAGCACTCCCCTTTTGGTTACCTTTTTCAGTAAAAGCTCTGACCTACATATCAGATCTTTAACTTGTCCCTTTGCTTTCTCTGCCTCTAATTGCCCTCATTAATCCATTTACCAGACAGATCCAGAAATATCAGGATCACATGGCCAACCCTAGCTACCCTAACAGGTATTCCCTTTGTCCGATCAATCACCTTCATTCCCCCTCCCTGCAACTTAAAACTAACTTGTGTTCCCTCTTACCCAGTTCTGATGAAGGGACTTCAACCCGAAATGCTACCTTTGTTTCACTTTTAACAAATGCTGCCCGACCTACTGAGTATTTTCAACATCTTATTTTTATTTCGGTTGTCATGTTATTTGATTTGTTTGTTGAAATTAATATATGTGGGAAGCTGTCAGGGTGACAAGCATCAATGGTCTTTTATGAAAGTTCCCACGTAGCGTATTCGCCTGTGGGGAAATGCCATTAATACCGTGCCCATGGCAGGAACTGGTGATGAGAAGAGAGAAGACAACTTTAGCTGACCAAAAAGTGAATGAAGTTGTTGAGTTTTATCTACTTTCTTTTTAGAGAGACAGCTTCCAGTTTTTTTTTGTGTGAAAGGATGAAATGAACAACTAAGATAAGATGAGATAAGATGTCTTTATTAGTCACGTGTACATCAAAACACACAGTGAAATGCATCTTTTGCGTAGAGTGTTCTGGGTCACCATGCTTCCGGCACCAGCATAGCATGCCCACAACTTCCTAACCTGTGCAGCTTTGGAACATGGGAGGAAACTGGAGCACCTGGAGGAAACCCACGCAGGCACTGGGAGAACATCCAAACTCCTTAAAGACAGTGGTCGGAATTGAACCCGGGTCACTGGCACTGTAATAGCATTAGCTAACCGCTACGCTGCTATGCCTGCCTCTCAGATCTGTAGTGCAGGATACCAATGAGGCTGAAAATGTAAAATCTACAAAGCAATCAATACAAAATGACTAAACTGTTCAGGCTTTTCATTGTAACTTGGATTTTAAGGACATGTGGTTTGTTTGAGTAAGGAATGACAGAGGGGGAGAAATTCCATTATTCTTCAAATTTTAAGACATCAACTTGGAGAAAACTGCATCTTAATTTCAGCATTGCTACAATGCAACACTGGTGGCAGTTGTCAGTGTTGCTCAAAATATATTCATGACTTGTTCTGCTGACAGAATTTGGCATTTTGAACTACCTCAGGTTGTTTTTCCTCTTGTAGGAGATCCAAGAACAAAGGGTCACTGTTTAAAGAAGAAAGGGTCGAATAAGGGGTCCAGTGTACATAGGTCTATATGAATAGTTTCTTGCTGGTGCATTTAAACTACCTAAGCACTTGCGAAGAATTGTTCTTGTACATTTGCCAGCATGTGGAACTCTTGTGCCTATATCTAAAAGCTAGAAATCTGGCCATGTGTTCATAGGCAACCTATTTGTGACAGTGTGGGCCTTAATGAATTGGACTTACTAAGTAACAGGTTGGTAAAAAAACTGAAATTCCTCGTATCATTCAGTATTAATTTTATCTCAGAAATTTGGACAATTCTCAAATGAACAGTCTATTTTCCCAGTAGCGAGCAATTTCAAATTTAGTTGAAATCTAAAGATATTCAATGAAATACTGTAATCTTACAACTCAAGGTATCCATTAATAAATAAAGTTGACAGAAGATCTGAATCACAAATATTCCAAGATGCTGAAAATATGAAACTTTATTTTTAAACAGTAACCCTAGTTCTTGATTCTCCTACAAGAGGAAACATCCTCTCCACATTCACTCTCCCAAGGCCCCTCAAATCTTGTGTGTTTCAGTCGTTCCCTCTCACTCTTCCAGCAGATACAATCCTAACTTGTCCATCCTCTCAAAAGACAATTAGGGATGAGACTGCTTTGAGAAAACAATCATGTCCTGATCACATCATTACAATATTTGCCATGGAGGTTTCCTGTACCCACCTGCCCCACCACCTTTCCCCCTTAACCTTGTCTGTTCAAGCTCCAAGGCTTTGCCTTTACCATCCTCTCCACTGACTGCTGGCTTGCAGAATGTACACAGTTGGACTTTTCCTGTGCCTCTTGATGGTCACATGGAATGATGTAGATGACCATGGTTCCTGGGCACAAGCCTTATCAACCAGCATCCACCTGTGCCTTGTTTAAGTGGACAGATATAGAGGAAATTCAGTATCTGACTTTAGTACCTGAATAGGTAGCGATTGGTAAAGTTGCTACATGTCACAAGCTAAAAGGAGGACAGGTCAAGGAATTATTTTATTCCCATCACCTTTATTTAAACACAATAGATTTATTCTTGGAGAACACTGGAAGGGTCCAGAATGAAGTGAATTTAACGTGCAACTTTTATTGTTCAGAATCATTTTTATAAGCCAGATGTAATGGGAGATTCATTGAAACCCTGTACTTACAAACAATTCAGCCATGTATAGAAAATGGAAACAGTAAACACAGAATTATTAAATTCAGTATTTTCAAAACATATATTCAGGAATTCCAAAGACTGAGAGAGAAATATATCGTATTTAGAAGCTGCCCTCAACAAAATGTGAGGGAACAATGCTGAGCATCCTAAGATAAATGCTCAGACTAAACAAGTGTGACCATATGTGGGACCAATAAACAATCAAGTAAAGAGGAAGATTAGATGTAAAATTCCCACAGGAAAATGTGTGGTTTGGACAGATTACTAAAGGAACATGTCAAAATGTAACAAGATTAGAAATAAAAGAGTCCCAGAAAAAAAAACAAGCTACAGGCACAAAACATGTCAGTATGAAATTCTTTCAATGCCTCAGCAGTAAAGGGATATCCACAGAACACTTTGAACCATAAAAGTTACTAATGGATTGTAAACTGTGTGAGCATAAGTTAGCAGATATTCTGAATGATTTATTTCCTCAAGTATTTTGCAAGGGTATATAATGAGAAACAGACAAACTGGCCAAATTAATGACTCTGATATATACATATGAGATGGAAGTTGTAGATAGGCTGAAAGGATCTGAATCTAATAAACCCCACGGTAAATTATTTATTTTCCCAAACAATAAGAGAAACTATAGAGAAGATTTACAAGCCATGATAATTATTAACAGGATGTCATTGGATAAGGGAGAACTGCCAGAAATATCTTTTACTCAAATGTGGAAAAACAATGACAAAACTGTGAAAGATAACTATGAACCAATCAATCTGACTTCAGGTCTGTGTAGCATAATTGAAATGTCTATAGAGAGTAAACTTGAGTACTAAAACTCAACAACAACTTACTAAGCAACATAAAACAGAACATAGGACAGTATAGAGCAGGATTTCAGCCCATGACGTCTGAGCCGACCATGATGCCAATCTAACTAAGACCATCTGCCTGCACGCAGTTCATATCCTCTATTCCCTGCCTACTCGTATGTCTACTGAAATGCCTCTTAACTGTTGCTATCATATCTGATCCTACCATCTCCCTTGGCAGCACGTTCCAGGCACCTACGCTCTCTGTAAAAAAAACTTGCTTCGCAAATCTCCTTTAAATATTTCCACTCTCATCTTAAACCTATACCCTCTAGTATTTGACATATTCACACTGGGAAAAAGACTCTCACTATCTACCCTATCTATGCCTCCAATAATCTTATATAAGTCTATCAGGTCACCCCTCAGCCTCCGACTCTGCAGGTAAAACAATCCGAATTTTTTCAAACTCTGCTTATATCTAATATACTCCAATCCAAGTTTCATCCAGGTGGACCTCTTCTGCACCCTCTCCAAGACCTCCGCAACATTCCTGTAGTGTGGCGACCAGAGCTGCATACAATACTCCAAATGTAGCTTAACCAATATTTTGTTCAGCTGCAACATGACTTGCCAACTCTTATACTCAATGCCCCGGCCAATGAAGGCAAGCACTTCCCTCTTGCATTTGACTTCCCAAAATGCGTCACTTCACACTTGTCTGGATTAAACTACATCTACCATTTCTCTGCCCAAATTTCCAACTAATCTGTATCCTCTGACAACCTTCCCCACTATCCACAACTCCAGCAGCAGAGGATCCTGTAAATAGGCAACAAACTAGCAGCTATGGTCCAAGTTCAAAGGGAAGATCCTACCCGACCAACCTCTTATCTTGGAAAAATGATATTCCAAATGAGCAGTGGGAAACACTTAAAGTTTTGTACCCAGATTAGATACAGAAAAGCTTATTAGCTGTCCTCAAAGCCTCTGGAATATGGGGCAAATCTTGCTCTGGATAGGAAATTGGTTAAAGGGAAGCAAAGAATTGGTTGTGGTGAAAAGCAATTAAATAGGTGCTCAATGGTTCAGTGAAGTGACCTCCATTGTTTGGAAAAGCACATTCAGACACATATTGCTGAAATTTTCAGATGATATGGAATTAAGAAGGGAAGTGGCCAGGGTACTATATAAAAGTGCACAAATATATGAACAAAATATGTCAGAAGGAAGATGGCAGATGAAATGGCGCATACATGTAAAGAAGAATAAAGGAAACATACCTGTTTTAGTTGATGGCTTCTAAAATTATTAATGAAAAATTTAGACAGTCTTAATAAGATTGATTTTCATTATGTCTATATAATGAAGAGCAAAAATCAGCTGAATTTTGAGTGATACTTTGCCAGAAGAATGTATGATGATACAGTGGAGCACTGTCTGACTAGTCATGTGGAGAGAAGGGACACATAGCCAATCACAACTGCTGGAGCTTGTTTGAAAAGACAGTCAAACCCCAATGGTAGAAATTTGCCCTCAGTTGTATGTGTTAAATGCAGGATGTGGTAACAAAAGCACAATGGAGACTGCTTATAAAAATACTGTCCAATTGATCTCCACTTCTGAATCTGAGATTTAGAAGCAGAGTTCAACATAAATATATTGCTGTGCCATGCATTTAACACGGAGAACAAATTTTGACCATTAACTTGTTCTTTTTAGATTTGGAAGGAGATGATAAAGAGGTAGTTTTGTTAGGGTATATGAATGATCACAAAAAGGTATATAAAATTTTACTTCAAAGTAAATTACATAGATATACAAAGGGACACACAAATATATTGCTGTGCCATGCATTTAACACGGAGAACAAATTTTGACCATTAACTTGTTCTTTTTAGATTTGGAAGGAGATGATAAAGAGGTAGTTTTGTTAGGGTATATGAATGGTCACAAAAAGGTATATAAAATTTTACTTCAAAGTAAATTACATAGATATACAAAGGGACACAGTGAAGGGAATTCTGGATGTGTCAGAAACTTATAGAGGCATAGAATCATTACACAAAAACAGGCTCTTCAGCCCACCAAGTCCGCACTAACCATCAAGCACCCATTTTTTAAGTAATCCTACATTAATCCCATTTTAAAAAAATTTTCCCCACGTTCTCATTAACTTCTCCCAGATTCTACCACTCACCTACACACTAGGGCAATTTACAGTGGTCAACTAATCTACCAATCTGTACATCTGTGGGATATGGGGAGAAACCAGAGCACCCGGAGGTAAGCCACACGGTCGCATGGAGGACATGCAAACTCCACACAGACAGTATTCAAAGTCAGGATTGAACCTAGGTCTCTGGCACTGTAGGGCAGCGGCTCTGCTACTGTGCTACTGTGCCAACCACATGAACAATAGAATGGACTTCCAAATAATTCATTAGCGGAGACAAAAAAAAAGAAATCCTTCAGACATCAATTGGATGCAATAATAGTGAATGAGGGCCTGAGAAATGTGTCAGTAAAGCATAGATACTGTTTTAGTTTAGGAAGAAAGTGATCATATGCAAAGACTGAGCCAAAGGATACCCTTCAAGAACTTATTCCATTCTTCTCTGTCTGCATAAACAATGAGAAAATTGCATGTTTTATGAAACAACATAAGGAGCATTGGAAAGGGTTAAATTATACACATCCTATTTCCTGTAATTTTAAAAAGGGGCACATTCAAGAAAAGAGCAGCGGGAGGGGCTAGCTCCGTTAACGTAATCTTCTGTCATTTATACTTGTGAAATGAAGTGATATGCTGTCAACTGCTTACTTAATTTAAAATTCATCCTTTTATTCATGGTAAATAAACCATTGAAGTTTACAACCCAAAATGAAAGCATTTGGCCCACTTTACCTGTCCCAATGTTTTACTGAGCAATCCATAAGTAATCCTCTTGCTCAGCTTCTATACTTTGTGTATTCCTTTCTTCCAAATATTTATCCAATATTCCATTAAAAGATGCAGCTGTCTCTGCAAAGAATTCCATGCACTATCAACATTATTGAGAAATAAATGTCCCCTAACTTCTCTCAGACTGGTATAGCATTCATATGCATTGTTAACTCCTTTTCATTTCTGTCTTCACAACCAAAGGAAATTGTCATTTCCTGTTCACTCCACCATTTTCAAAACCTTAAATAACCCATCTCCTTCCTTTCTTTGCTGCAGTGAAAATAATTGCAATATCTCAAATCTCTCATCAAAACCAGTTTCTTATTCCCTGGAAGGAAACAATGCAGAAGAACAGTTTTTAGTATTGAATGGTAATAGTATAAATTGTCAAAATGTTTTAATGTCATCATCGTGGTGATCCTCTATGGCTACATGCCTTGTCTCCAAAGGGGTGAAATAACTGCATATAGTGTTTTCTAACCTAGCCAGTGTTTTTATTGAATCTCTCTACTGTTTTCTCTTGTATTACTAAATCATCTTTTAGCAAAGGCTGTTGGTCATTTTTTGGCCTTATCTTCCGGTATCCACAAGATATCTAACTTAGAAAGTAAACTGCATAATGCTTTTTTATAGCATAATGTGATCCAAATTCAATTGCACCCAGAATTAGTCACACTAATGGTCACTACTGAATGACATTGTACCAGTGTGAAAATGAACCATTTTACTGCAATGGACCTTTTTTCCTGGTATCAGACACACAGCTGAAAACATGACTGTTTGCACAATGCCTAATTCGACAGATGCTGACATGAATTGGAGCTCAGAGCTCCCCACGACAACTTGTGGAACAGTTTTACTTGAACTTTGAGCATAATATGCTTAGATTGCCTAAATTGTTATTTACAGAGCTCTGTGCTGACATCGGGAGAAGCCAGGCTGCTCATATGCCTTACATAATCCACAGGTTCCTTAAGCTAACAGCATGTATTTATAACCTTTGGCTTCTGGGATACCCATCGCATGGCTGCCTTAGTAGTGACACCACTGGCAATTCTCTGTTACTGAAAGTATTGTTGTGACTATGGCTGGCCACTTAGAGCAAGTCAGGACTTTGAGGCAGGAGGCAAAGATATCTCCACCTCAGTTATACCAGTCTTCAGAAACACCATTTCCTATCTGGACCTCCCTGATGAGCAGCATATTCACATGCTCAGGTTTTCCAAGGATGTTGTCACAGAAATATGTGAGTTTTGGCCGTGATCTTGTGCCCAGACTGTTATTTGCGGTCAAGATCAAGTTGCCTCTCACAGGATCATTCAAGCACAACAGAAGCTGTCTCCCACATCTTCCAATCTGTGGTATACTGCAGCATCAATGAGGTTACCTTGACACTGCATTGAAGAAAAAAATTATTTCATCTATTTTGATTTCAGTGAGGACAAGCTGGCACCACAGCTACAGGGATATGCCAACAATGATGGCAGCTGTTAACCAGAGTCACATGTCATAAGGTCTCCCCGTAATAACCCAACCTTTTCATAAACGGGAAAGGTTTCTTTCCTTTAAAGTGCAGGTGGTTATGGATCAGAAGAACTTCCTAATGGTGAAAGTTATTTTCTGGGAAGCGCACATCGACTTCTTCCAGATATTTTCAGTGGCCAGCACTGCCCTGAGGAACGATTCCTGGACACGAATGATCCTGTACATCCAGCGCGCTTCACACCAGTGCAGTCTCCAAATACAGCAGCTAAGCACAGATATCATGAGAGATATGCAAGCACCAGAATCACAGGAGAAAAGAGATTTCATTTTCATCTGCTGCATCTAGGACAATCTTGCCCATTGAAGACTTAACCTTATAGCTTACATGTCATGTTACCAAATCTCTGTATTTTCTGATGAGTGGTTCATCGCTTAAAGGAATCTGACCTTCACACAGAATGCATTTTTCTTGGATCAGCTCTGCCTCTCAAATGTAAACATTGGTCAAAATCTTAATCACTTTGGAGTGCTGTTCAACATTGACATTGGCTGATTAGCATTGTAACAGAAAGTAATGCCCATAATGACATATTGATAGATTCTCATCCATAGGTTGTGAGATGCTTTGTTGATCTAATATCTCAAACAAATGAGGTCCATCATCATTCCATAGTTAGATATCCCCCCCCCCCCCCATCACTCTAACTGTGGCTCATTTTAGGCTATTGCACCAAATTACCATTTCAAGGTATAAAATGCGGCAGATCTGTTGAAGTATCTGTGATAAAGGCACTGGGTTTTCCTCAGCTCACAACAATTGGATCTGATCATGTAGTGCCAAGAACTCTTGCACAAGCAATCACTTTTAACTAATGCTCTCTTACTTATATTTTTAATCTCCTATATTGGGGAGGAGGTGGGAGTACAGAACCCCGAGAGAAGGATAACATGGAATAGATTAACACACGGGATGCTGAAGGAGCTCAGTGGGTCAAGCAGCATCTATGGAGGAAAATGGACAGTTGACATTTCAGGTCAAGACCCTTCATCTGCCTCACCTGCTGAGTTCCTGCAGCATCTTGTGTGTTGCTTCAGATTTCATCATCTGTAGACTCTTGTGTCTCCAATATGAAATAGATACTTCATTTCACCTTGCAACCTTTTTACTCTCATAGGCACCCTCCCTCAGGAGTGGGCATGATAAATATAGTAAGAGTAGAATAACCAGGGGATAAGAATTATGAGATAGTAATCAATCTCACAATGGGGGATCATATGTAATCTTTGCCAGAATAAAAGAGCAGCTATGACATGAATCTAATTATTTCACAGCCTTGTGATTCACTGCAGTGGGGCTATAATGTTTCAGGGGAACATCACTCAATGTCTAGCCACAATCACAGTTTAACTCAGATATGCTCACGTGATATTCATAACATTAGCAACCTTTCTATGTGAGGCATGAGAAAATATGTAGCCATGCCAGCAGCTACCACACCAGTATGACTTATTTCTGCACAATTGTTTTATTTGCTCTCTATGAGAATGTACTTGAACTAAGTGAAAAACTAATGGAGGCTCACATTATTTTTCTAAACATTGCACACCATAATGCTTTTTTCCGTTTCACAACCTCATACATGAGGTTTTAATGTCTTAGCACTATGTTACAGTATCCCTAATGTGACTGAAGTCTATCAGTTGGAAAGCAGCTCCCTGTCACTTTGAGTGATGACCTAGATATTTGACTTAGATGGCCAAACTTCAAATTGCAGTCCAGCCCAAGGTCAATAGAAGGAACATCCTGGAATGGCTGCCTGTGAGACATGGGTGAACTTACTGCCTGAGAGGCCATGATGGGAGATGAACTCCTGCCCTCCTGAAGGGAAATATCAAAGTCCTGAGCCTGCATACCAGGTGACTCCTCAGGGCAAAGGCAGACAGTGGAGCTCCTGACACCCAGACTGCCCTGCCTTTCTTTCAAACTCTCGACAAGGCAGTTGACAGACCCTGAATCACAAGTGTCTTGTTCCTTCTGTTTTCACTCTTCTTGGAGTTGGCTCCCTGTGGAAGCTGTGCCCAAAACATCTTTATATTTTTGCAGCAGCACAGATGGTAATGAGGGTATCCATTGTAAATCAAATGAACAAAGATCTGGTAATCACAATGAAATATTATTATTCCTGGCATATATCTCTTAACCTTCACTTGAGAAGTGATTTGGGCCTCTGAGGCCCCTCTGCCCATAAAGAGACAGTTTCTTTCAGTCTGTTGAAGTGCTGAACTCCAATGGAACCCCCCTCCGACCACATGTCCAGCATTCTATTCACTTTTTAGCCTAAATGGAGGTGATCAGGGACATTAAGTAACCTTTTCATTACCATACCTTCAGAGGCTTGACCTGTGTCAGGATGGAGGCAGCAAAATGTCACCAGTGAGAGGATGGGGGTTGATATAGATGAGGGTGGGATGGGCAGTGCCTGTGTGTCTGGCGAAGTAAATATTCAAAAGAAAGCAGTATCTTTAGTGGTATGCTGATCACCCTGTCTTACCTTTTGAGATCATGAAATTTCCTGCAACCAGAGGTTCACACTCCAGAAGGGGACAACTCAAGCCATTATTGCAGGCCTTTCCAATGGCGCCCCTCACAAGTCTTCTCCTCCCCGAATCCCACCATCCTATTCACCACAAAAGACCTTGCTCCTGATATGGATTTTATTAGTGAGATCTTCTGAAAACTGAAGTTTTCCCTCACTCCATGGCAGTCATAATTGGACATTTCTGGTAAACCTCTTCTACATGAGATGTTGAATTGTATTCCGTGTATCCAAGTCTAATGCATTTATCTATATCAATAGATGTAGGCACAGTATTGATCTCTGAGATACATCATTTCCAAACCTCCCACTATACAAGTTGCACCCATTCAGAGACATCAGCCACATTGTTATTCATACGCCTGTATTTCCTCTTTATATATACCTGATCTCTTCTGATAAACCCTTTACAAGACAACTTTTCAAATGCATTCTAAAAGCTCATAAACATTCCATCTAATGTATAAGGCATTGTTACTTAAAATATTACTTACATTTATTAAACACATTTTGCTGTGAGTAAACCTGTGCTGGCTATTCTTGATTAATCCATGCATTTTTTAACTTATATTAATTGTATCCTGAAGTACAGCAGGTGCTAGAATTCAATGTGCTGAATAATGTCAATTTCCAATTCAATATTTTGAGGAGTTCATGTGTGTTAAAATGCATATAGTTCTGATTGATAATATAATTGCATCATATTCAAAGTTAATGCAAAGGTGAAATAATGGTTTGGTTTTGAAATTTACAACGTGTGATTAAGATTTTTGTTATCTTTCAGTGGTTCATGTTCTCATTATATTAATTGGTGTTGGATAGAGCAACCTGTAAGTTATGTACTCAGGCACATCTGTGTCCTGCAGTTTGGAAATTAACTGTTGATCTTTCAGAAGGAGATTGTCATTTTGTATTGATAGTCATCCTACCAAGGTTGACCTATTCCCTGTAGTTATTTTCTAAAATCTTCCCTCTATAAATATCTCGCAGTTTTATTTACGATGACATCAGACGATATGGGATTGATGTGACTAATGTGATTGTTCATGCAGAATCATCCTTCCCAGCCTCCATTATCATCAGCAACATAAGCAATGGTTTACGCACCATCCTTCACACAAACAGGTTTGTATGTGTTCCTGAGAGAGCAACTAAACTTGGAAACAAAGGAAGGAAAGGCTCAACTCATAACAGGATATTAACAGGGTCTTATCACATGTTCAGCAGAATAAGGTTATATTTTGCAAGATTCTTGTCTGAGTTCACTGGCAAGGATGAATTCATTGATTTAAAGAGTTCGAGTCAGAACATCACACAGCTTTTCAGCACCTTGAAATTTTTCACTGGAGAAGGTTTGGTTAGATTTCCACCCACTGAAGATTAACAGATTGAAGTCAAACTGTTCTTGCCTGTAATATCTTGGTAATACAGAGTATTATGACTCAAATTACACTTCAAAAATCCAAAATCTCCTAATTGTTGTGTTATAATTGCAGAAATCCAGGATACTTTATCACTTAAAAGTTCCACTTAAATGCCAGTTGTTGAAAAAATCTTTTAGTTGTTGATTTTCTCCTCAAGGAATGGGGCAGAGTTAAGGTAGGATTAATAACGTTGATCAAAGTTGCCTGTTATAATAGTTATAATAGTAAAGGTTATAATAGCTATCAGCAGCCAGTTCTGGTAGCAACAACCTTTGACTTCTATCAATGCTATCAATGTTTGGGCGAACAATGAAATTTCCTTCGTAGGTAAGGCAGTTTCTTGTGACCAACAATACAACCAGTTGTCCTGTACTTTAACTTTTACTTTTGGAACTTGCAATAACACCAAATTTTCCTCATCTTTGTTTCCTATGCCTTTGCCATTTCCCATGGTGAAGTTTCATAACAGATGATTTTCAAAGCAGAGGTATTAATGTATCCAACATTGTGTGGCAGCATGTGGGAGTTACACCTTGTGCTTGCTGCCTTGTGAACAGTACCAATGGCTCACGAACAGTCATACTGTCCGACATGTAAGACTTGTTGTCACTTCAATTTTTATTACAGATATTTTAAAATGTAGCAATGCAGAAATATTCCTTTCATGGCCTTTTAATATTGTAGGCAGTACATTGCTTTTGGCTCAGTTTATTAAAAAAACACTAGATAAATTATCGAGCTACATAGATGTAAAAAAGATCCACATCAAATGCAAACAATGTGTTGAGTTTAATGCACAGTATTGAACTGAAGGCAGGAGTACAACAGTATGTAGTTGGTCTCAGTGTCACTAATTAAGGCATGAGGGGAAAAAAGAATCATGTTCCTTATTCATGATCATTATTCTGTGACCACCACTTACCCCCACCACAGCTGGGATTACGCAGAAATGGATGGTGGGTGAAGATGGATTCAAGCTTGGTTGCCATGACCCCTGAGATGGAGGAGATTGTTACATTCAAACATACAGAAGAAATAACTGTTTAAGTGAAATGTTCAAGAGGAACTATCATCCAGGAATCACTCTACAACATAAAATCAACACTTACAATATATGTGAGAGGATAGCTCAACATTTTCTGAAGTCTCTTAATCCACTTTCCCGATTAACTACACGAATAATTGACAAACATTGTCTTGCAAGCTTCTTATTTTGTCGGTCTTTATTTGCAAGCCTTGGATAATATTGTCCCATAAATGTTAAGAACAAAAAATTTGGAGACATGGTTATCCAGAAGTCCCCATTATGGATATTTTGCTGTAGTTATATTGAAAGTTATTCTTAACTTCAGGCTGTTTGTCTATTGTTTTCTCGGAAATACAATTAAAAATAAATAAAAATTAATACTATTAGTATACCTTAACTGCCAATGGAGATGAGCAAATGCTTGTTTTATATTTCTTTATGAAATAGGAGGCCACTTGGACCATCATGTCTATCTCGGAGCAATCCCATTCAAACCCCCCCCCCCCCCCCCCACCACCTCCTCATTTCCTTATAACCTATTTGCTCACATGCCCATTAACACTACCACACCCAGCTACCAACACCAGCCTACCAACCCCCCCCCCCACCTGATTCTCTCACTAGCCATCCACATTAGGGGTAATTTACTGTAGTCAATTAACCCACCAAGCAACATTTCTTTGAAAGGAAGTTGGAGCACCAGAAAAATTCACAAAGTTACAAGGAATTCATACAAACTCCACACAGCACTGGAGGTCAAAATCAAACTTGAGTGGCAGGAGCTGTGAGACAGTTGCACGACCTACAGCAATTCTTCAAATAACACAAATTAAGGAGCTGAAACAAAGCTCAATAATTGTTCTAGTTTTGCTACTGACTTCTTTCACGCAGTTTAATGTCTCTGAGGAAAAAAGGTGTGAATTCCAGATTTGTTATTATGAATCTAAAGGTTTATGTTATATTTCTGTGGGATAAGATTACACAGAATGTACAACAATGGAAGAAATATTTAGTACAGTTGGTTTAGGGTGGCATTTATCCTCATACATGTTCCTTCCTGCTCCTCTTCACCTTACCCCTTCAACATTACACTTGCAACATTTGACTGAGTGCGGTACCCAGGAGCCCTTGCAAAAATGATCTTACTGGATAATGGGGAGTAAGATCTTGTAAAGATCAGTTCCAAAAGAGATTCTAAATACTTCTCCGATGGTACTGTCACAACTGGATTCCTAGCATCTACATTTTGTTGCAGTTGAGAAGGGATGGTCACACTGACCAGTAATTTAACTGGATTAGCCACACATATATTGTGAGCGTGGGACCAGGTGAGAGCTGGTTATTCTCTGTTTAGTGATTTACGCTCTGAGTCCAGAAACCCTTTCCACCTACTACAAAGCATGAATCACTCGATTACAGCTCCTCCCACCCTGTCTCTTGCAAGGATGCTATCCCTTTTTCTCAATTTCTTGCTCCCTTGATGAGGCTTTCCACTCCAGGACATCCGAGATGTCCAACTTCTTTTCTAACCGGGCCCTCCCCCCGACTGTGGTCAAGAGAGCTCGCACCCGTATCTGTGCCATTTCCCGCACCTCTGCTCTCACCCCCACCCCTCCCAGAACCATCAGGGATTGGGTCCCCTTGTCCTCACATTTCATCCCACCAGCCTACGTATCCAACACATCATTCTCCGCCACTTCCGCCATCTCCAACGGGACCCCACCACCAAGCACACCTTCCCCTCCCCACCCCTTTCTGCCTTTTGCAGGGACCACTCTCTCTGCGACTCCCTCATTCACTCGTATCCCCCCACCCATTCCACCTGCACCCTGGGAACTTTCCACTGCCCCCACCATAGGTACAACACCTACTCCTCCATCACCTCCATCTAGAGACCCAAACAGTCCTTTCAGGTGAGACAGAGATTCACCTGCACCTCCCTTAATATCATCTACTTCATTCAGTGCTCCAAGTGTGGCCTCCTCTACATTGGTGAGACCAAACGCAGACTAGGTGACTGTTTGCAAAACACCTGCGCTCTGTCAGTAACTGTAATCTGCATCTTCCCATTGCCAGTCACTTCAACTCCCCCTCCCACTCCATCACAGATATGTCAGTCCTTGGCCTCCCCCACTGCCAGGAGAATTCCAAGCGCAAACTGGAGGAACAGCACCTCATTTTCCACCTTGGAACCTTGCAGCCTAACAGCATGAACATTGAATTCTCCCAGTTTAAGTAATCCCCACATCCCTTCCCCACAATCCCCCCCCCCCCACCATGCTGCTTCTCTTCTTCCCTTTCCTAGCCTCTTTTTTTCAACTTCCTTTTTCCTTTCTCTCGTTACCTTTGACCCATCCCCCCGGTGGATCTGCTCTCCCCTCCTCCCCAGCACCTGCCTATCACTATCTCTTACCTGCATCTACCTATCACCACCTTGTGCCCACCCCGCCTCCCCTCTTTTGTCCACCTATCACTGCTCTGCTTTTCTCTCCTACATGGTGGACTTCCCCTTTTCCTATCTTCAGTCCTGAAGAAGGGTCCTGACCCGAAACATTGACCGCTTGCTTTTCTCCATGGATGCTGCCTGGCCTGCTGAGTTCCTCCAGCATCATCGTGTTTTTCATCTAGATTCCAGTATCTGCAGTCCTTTGTTTCTCATGAATCAAGATAGTGTTGGAATATTCCCCAGATGCCTGATGAGTACAACTGCATTAACATTCAGGAAGGTCAACCATCCAGGAAAGGCAGTCTGCTTAATTGGCACCTCATTCACCAGCTTAAATATTGGTCTAGGTTGCCCAATCAAAACACCAGCCAAGAAGGCCAAGGTATTTTGTGCAAATAATTAAATGAAGAAGGAAGTTGGTTCTAACATAATTAAAATATTTTTTATATGTTTCAAGTTGGTACTTCCTCCCAGATTATTGACATAGAACTCCCCAGTGATGTTTCTCAGCTGTGACTTTTTTTGGAGTGGAATTTAGTATGAGGCCACACCCCACCCCAAAAAAGCATGCATCCAAAAAGCACTCCCAAGGGCTTCTGTGTTACTGACTGCTGAAACAAAGAAAATTATGGCATCAGCACACATGATAGCCAGTCATGTGACCTTCCTTGAGTGCCAATGCAACCAGCATGGTGAAGAACCACCACAGGGTTACCCTGTCAAGCAGAATTGCAAATTCGTCAGCATCTCCAATGTTTTCTGAGCAGTGCATATTTTTGCAGCAACTACAGGGCAAGTGGCTAGCAGGGGTTGGGTTGGACAATCTAGCCCTTTCACTGCCTCTGCTACCAGAGCTACATGCTTGCAGTGCTTACCTTATAAGATGCACTGTTGAAGCTTGCCAAGGCTCCTTCAACTCCTCCCAAATTTGACTCTGACACCTAGGCTTTGGCTATTTGCTTCAGTTAAAATGCAAAGTATCCTGTACACTTATCTGTATTTATCATTACTGGTCATAATCAAGATACTTCCTATCTAATACACTTGGGTGTAACTTCACCATGTAAACGGAAGTAGTTCCCGAAGCAGCCCACCACAACTAGGGTATTTGGGCAACAAGCTCTGTCCTTCTTAGCAATGTCAATTATTAATTTAAAAAAATCATTTCTCCCAATTATATTTATCCAGCCTTCCTTTAAATGCATCCATAGTATTTATCTCAACAACTTGTGGAAACAAAATTTAATGAAGATTATCAGATTGCTGATATTGTTAACTCTTGTCTTTTCCGCACTCCTGGCAGTATCTTTCTTCACCAAGGGACAAATGAAAATGCCCATTGTTCTCTTGGTATCCTTAAAAGGAGTATTTCTGCATTGGCACATGTAACACTTACCTTCTGCATGGCAACAAAATCAAACATATACATGATTTTCAATAATCAATTCAAAAACATGAAAAATTGCAGTTCATAAATGGAAAAAATGTTACACGTGTAATTAAAGATAAAGATTAAGACTGATTTGTTTACAGATTAAACAATCAATGATTCAATTTCTGCATCATCCACTTAGTGACTTCCAATTGTGTTATTGTCATTTCCGTGAAAGTACTTAAGATTTTACATTCTTTTAGATTCCTATCAGTAGTATGCATGGAACTGCTCTCTCCATGTGTTTTCAATTCAGTGCTGGTGTGACTTCAGGTCTGATTTTTACATTTCATGATCTGATTTGTGTTTGAAAGGAAGTACTTGGAGCCGCTTCAAACTTCTTCCCGTTGAACTTTGTGTCAGGTGGGTTTTTCAAAATCAACAGGCAGAACAGATGCTTGAAAGGCAATACTGGCATGACTTCAAAGGTTAATAATTAATTTTTTTTCAGAACCTTTTGATAATTTGACCTTTAATCATTGACTTAATGCCAACTGAATCTGGCTTTGTGTTTGTTCAGTGATAGCAGATCTAATAATGAGCTTGGCATGGGTGTGGGAGGGGAGACAGCTTTGAAATGAATTTAAAACCTAAATGGGGATTAGATAATTATGAGTTCGTGAAGTATAGGAATTTGGAAAGTGCTGACAACATCATTTGCATTAAAATTTGTTTGATGAACTGTCGACAGAGTTAACATTTTTAAAAAAGTACCATCAATCTAACTTTACAAATTAAACTCTGGATGCATACTGATCTGCCATCCTATACATGTGTGACATTTATTAAAGTGTTGGAGTCGTACCTTTTGTGATAAACCGATAAGAATCCTATCGATTGGATATCCATCACTGGCCAGAATTTTGCTTGTGTCCTGCCAAACTGACTTAATGTACGGTGTGACTGTCCAAACGTGAAATTTGAAGTTTTTCATTACCTTCCTGGAGAACACTGACAAGAATTCTGCTTTTTTTTAATCCCTATCTTTGGGCAAATGCCCAGGTGCCTAAGGAGCTATTTGCCACAACAGCAGTTGTGTAGTATGGAGCCTGAGGTTCTGCCTGCACACTTGGAAGTTCACAATGTTTAGGACAAGACAGTGAGTTAAGAGACAAGGGAAAGGATTCAAGAGCAATTGGAAGGGTGAGATTTAGTAACTGAAGGTAACAGGGTATTTCATATTTGCCTCTCTATAAAATTTCAAAATTTTCATTAAATGTTTCAGTAATTTTATGGATGTAAATTAAATGCATATATTTAAATTTGCATGATCCTTATTTTAATTACAAGTTAATATAATGCTTTCCTATAGCTAACACACTTGTCTAAATGCCTTATATAATGTAATTTCAATTTGGAAGGCAACATTTGCCAGAAATATGGAATGTTGGATTACTTGTAAAGAGTCATCACCTTAGTTACACTGCACTTCACGTAACACAAATATATCAGTTTGATTTAAATGTGGTTATGTTTAGGAATTTACCAGATGTTACCCCAGAAGATTTTAGGAAAATTGATCTTTCACATTACAAGTGGATTCACTGGGAGGTGAGTGTTGGCTTCTGTAATGGCGCCTTTAATATAATGTTGATGCTATGACTTTTGCTACAATGGAAATGAAAAGTTATTTTTCCAGTTTTCTCTGAGCCAGCGGTGATACTTTGGAACTTTTTTTTTACATTTATCTAGTAATTGCTTGATATCTCTGAAATAGGAAAGGATAACTGAGCACATAGGTAAGACTGTTTAAGTATCGAGGAAGCTATAAGCTATAATTATAATCACTTCAGCGAACTAAGAATGGGCATATCCTGAACATTTTTTTGTTCTTAAGAACAGTTTTTGTATTTATCTGATCCCTCTCAATCATTGCCCAAAGTGCCATTTTTAAATCAGAATTTGGTTTGTATACAGTAAACTGCATTGCAGATCACAATTGTCCTTATGGTTTCTAACAATACAGAGCTTGCTGTCTGAAACTGCAAATAGAAAGAATTTAAGCAATTCCTTTGACTTTAAACAGGTTTTTGTAAAGGCACATTTATGGGTTTAAGTAGCATTACTAACTTATATATTAAATAAGATTATGGTATTTTCCTGATGAAAATGAGACAGGGGACTGCTGTCTTCAACTATTTTTTATTCAGTGGTGTGAAGAGTTTGGAGTTCATCCTGATTACCAGCTGGCGGCTTTAAAAGAGCCATGGTCATCCACAATTATCTGTTTCCACCCCTGCAATTTTAATGAGTCTAATTCTAAAAATATTGACACCTCATCCAATTCTTCACAAATACTTTCTGCCCCTTCACAAAAACATCATAAGCCTGACCCCAAATTTTAGATTTTTTTCCTCCCATCTGAATAATTCAAACCTACTCTTGCAAAGTATCATCTTCCCCTGAACTTCTCATACATAAGCCTGGCTCTGACTATTCAGACCTCCTTCTTCATTATTGAGTCTGGTCATGTCATTTGTCAATTGCCTATCCATCTTCTTTAAAACTCAGTTTTCAGTCTGTTGTCATCCCCCGTCTATTTCCTATATTGTTCATAGTCAGACCTTTCAACAAGTCCTTTTCAGTTCCATAAGTAAATATTGGTCTTAAAAAAACAGATAAAAACTTGTGATTGATTTAGATTTTGAAACTGGCAATCACCTTCTAATCAACAGTTCTTTGACTGAACAATTAAATTTCAATTACGAACAGGAAGAAAATTAGACCTTATGATCATATAAAGATATACTGTAGCTTTATGTTAGCAGAAAAGTAATTTTGTGGTTACATCTTATAGCATTCCAGTGCTTTTCTAACTCACTAAGTGCAACATTGAAATGATACTTTTAACATAAAATTAAACTCTAAATCCAACAATATTGAATCTCAACCAAATAAGTCTGATTTCTTTCCTGATGAAGTGCAAGGCCAGACCCACTGAACCAAGGGCCTCTTCTACTTGTTTTCTTCTTCTTCTTCTTTTTAACCAGTCCATCAGGATCGAGAATGATTTGCTCCCACTCTAGTTCTGTGGCTTCGGAGGTGGCTGAAAAGTCTTAAGTGGAGAGGCAAGTTTTTCACACAGAAGGTGGTGTGTATATTGAACGATCTGTCAGAGGAAGCGATAAAAGCAGGTCATTTAAAAGACATTTGGACAGGTACATGGATAGGAAAGGTGTCGAGCAATATGGATCAAATGCAGACAAATGGAACCAGCTCAGGAAGACATCTTGGTTGGCATGTATAAGGGCCTATTTCTGTGCTGTATAATTCCTTCTCTATATGTTTAAACTTCTCAATTCATCAGTTGGTCATTCTCAACCAATTTAGAGCTATCAACAGATTCTGTGTAGCCACCCAGCACTGTTAGTGCCTTTAAGACAATCCAGGCTGAAGCTGTGGCATGGTCCAAAATTGGTGCAATGGGTGCCCACTGACTAAGTTCCCAGAACTCCACTTCATCACCAAGGATGCTGTTGCTTTGTTTGCAGACTATGCAAAATAAATAAGGGAGCTTTGAGAACAGTCTGGTGTGCAACATGGAGACCATGTGGCTCTCCCCTTGAAGCTCATTGAGCATGATTAGTGTCTTAATACTGTGGATATTGGCTTGGATGAAGTTTCTGACTTTGATTCACCTGCCAATTGAGTTATAGGGTCTTATTCAGACAGCAAGTGGTGGCATTTCTGGTGTTTTGATGTATTTCCTGTAGGTGTCTATGTCTCCAAAGCATGTAGGAGGGCAGAGAATCACTGCTACATGTTGACTATGAGCTAAGTGTTGGGTTTTCCAGAGTCTCACTGTGGATCTTGATTGTTGAAGGGATGTACTGTTTGGCAGGGTAGCTTGGGAGAGGAAAACTCCAGACCTTTTCCTCTAAAATCATAGAGCTTAATTTCGTCTTAACTGCCCTATTATTTCACTCTACGTGAGAAATTACCTGTGTTGCATCCATCACTCTTCCCTCCCCTCCCCCCCCCCCCCCCCCCCCCCCATTCTCTGCTACTTAGACTAACTTGTCTCCTTCTTGGTTCTATTGAAGGGTTCCAGACCTGAAACTGTTTCTCTTTCCACACATGCTATCTGACCTGCTGAGTTTTCCCAGCATTTTGTTTTTATTTCAGGTTTGTCTTCCGGATGTTTATTTCAAGGCCCATCCTATTATATACTTCAATGAACTATCAACGATGACTTGGAGCTTGATCTCTGAGTGTGCACATATGTAAGAGCCTCTGCGTATTGTTATTCCATGACTGAGCTTCTGGTGACCTTATTTCTGGTATGAGGACAGCAAAGTAATCTGTCTTCCACTCTTCCTGCAGCCTAACTCTACTCCATCTGGAAGTGTGGTACAGTATTGCAGCAAAGAAGATTGAGAAGGGGAAATGAGACATTTTATTTTGGAAACAATGCATAGATGCTGGTGAATAGGAAGTTGACTCCTATGAATAACCTTTACTTTCTACTTTTGTATTATCCATCATTGTGTCTTTGTGAGTTTTTTTTCTCATACATTTCACAGGTAAATAACTTGAGTTGTTAGTTATGCATCTTTAAATTTAAAAACAACCTAACTTCTGCAGGTGAAAGTAGTTTATGTTATGCAATGTACTTCATGAACTTGCTGTTCTTTGCAGCATCACCCGAATGTCCTGTATGACACTTAATCTTTGAATTTGGCCCAATGCAACGTGATCCTGCAAATCGGCCTTGCATTTGAGAATTGTTTTAACTTTACAGTGAGAATTCTTTTAGCTGATTAAATAGCTAGACACCTTTTCATTGTGATTATGTCACTCCACATCCTGCTCCAACAGCACTCCAGCACTAGAAAACATTGACATGGAACTTGCTGTGTGGTTCACCACCTGCACTTGATGCCGATGCATGAAGTAGCCTGCACTTAACTTGTGTATGTCTGTTAAGTTGAATCTGTTGGATGAAAGCCTCTTAGCCCCATTTGGCAAGACCTTAAAAGGCACCAGGACCTTGCACTATGTAGTGAGGTCACATGGGCATGCCAAAATAAGCCCCACCAATAACGTAAACTTTTGACCACTAGGAAAGTCACTCCCCCAACTCTACATGCTGTCAATGTTTCTTAAACTATTAAAAACAAAAAAAATTGGAATGATTTAAAATTATTTTTAAATATAAAAAACCCACCCAAACACACCTTTCTGTCTCAGATTTGTAATAAATCCATTGTAATGAATGGGCTTGTGGATTCTTTGCCTGGGTCTGACCTGGCACAGGATCCAACAGCAAATCATCTATTTCAAAATTTGAAATTCCAGTAAGTTAACTCCCTGTTGTTAGAATTCACGTGGACCTGCAGGTGCAGAGCTGACAGATTAGCCAGCAAGAAGAATATTTGGGATTTTCTGCATTTGGAAATATGAACCCAAATCCCAAACTGTTTAACATGTATGCAGTAGGTACCAAGATTTAACGGCAGAGAAGAGGAGAAACAAAGACAGATTGAGTATGGATGACCACATTGTGAAACACCTCAGTACAGTTTGTGGGGGTGACTCTGAGTTCCAGTTGCTCATCACTTTTACTTCTTCATCCCACTCTCACTCCGATCACTCAGTCTTTGACTTCTTACACTGTTAAAACAAAATCCAATGTAAACTCAAGGAAAAGCATCTCATCGTCCAACAAGGCATGTTACTGCCCTCAGATAACTAGAGAAACTCAGTTTTCTCCCCAGATTAGATCAGCACTGGCCAGTTCTGATGGAAGGTCATTAATTGGTAACATTAACTCTTGTTTTCCTTTCCACAGATGATACCTAATCGGCTTGGTATTTACAGCATTCTGAGTTTTATTTCAGATTTCCTGCATCAGCACCGTTTGTATTTCACAGCTCCAACGTTCATTTTGTTCTCTGTCTACTGCTTTCATTCCATATTTCCTTACAACACAGGAGGCCATTCCAGCTCTCAGAGTATTCCATCAATTTGCCCTGCAATCTATTCTCCCCACATTCTCTCCAACTTCCCCCAGGTTTTACCGCTCACCTTCACACAAGTGGTAATTTACAGTCACCAATTAACTTACAAATAGCAACATCTTTGCCATATGGGAAGAAACTGGAATATCCAGAAGGAACCCACGTGGTCACAGGAGAACATGTAAACTGGGCAGACAGCACTGGAGGCCAGGGTCAAATCCAGGTCGCTGGCAATGTGAAGCAGCAGCTCTGCTGACTGCACCATTGTACCACACATCATCTTTAATTTGTGTCTCCTTCGTACAAATCAGCTGGCATTAATCTCCCTTCACCTGTGTCATTCAGTCTCCCCACCACAGACATTCCCTTTGTATGCTCCACCCCTCCCCCTTCTCTGCTGCTTAAAACACATTTAATTTCTAACTTTTCCAAGATCTGATGAATGTTCATTGACCTGAAACCTGGTGTGTTACAAACTGGTTGACGACTGGCTTCTGTTGCAGTGAGGACCTCAAGAGGTAGTCACACACCTGGCCCTTTTGGCTGATGATGCTTGAAAATACAGCAGCCTTTTGTTTGGCACTCATGTTCGAGGCTTTTCTGTCATTGAAATCAGATTTTTATGGAGCTTCCTCCTCCTAATCATTGTTTAATTGTCTACTACTAGTCATAACAGGATTGGGAAGCTTTGACTTAATCCATAATTGTGAATCTGTCTGCAACATGCAGTACCTACAGTCTGAATGTAACTTTATTTCCGTCTTGGAACCTTACAGCCTAACGGCATGAAAATTGAATTATCCCACTTTAGGTCATCCTCACCCCCCTTGCCCACAACCCCCCGCCCCCCACCACCGCCACCACCACCACCACCATGCTTCTTCTCTTCTTCCCTTTCCTAGCCTCTTTTTTTTCTACCTTTTTTTTCCTTTCTCTTCAGACCTTTGACCCATCCCCCGGTGGATCTGCTCTCCCCTCCTCCCCCGCACCTGCCTATCACTCTTACCTGCATCTACTTATCACCACCCTGTGCCCACCCCACCTCCCCTCTTTTGTCCACCTATCGCTGCTCTGCTTTTCCATCCTATTTATTGGGCTTCCCCTTTTCCCATCTTCAGTCCTGAAAAAGGGTCCTGACCTGAAACATTGACCGCCTGCTTTTCTCCACGGATGCTGCCTGGCCTGCTGAGTTCCTCCAGCATCATTGTGTTTTTCATCTAGATTCCAGCATCTGCAGTCCTTTATTTCTGTAGTATTACCAAGTTACTACTTCATTTTAGTTGTGTCTAGTTCCCAGCCTGCTATTCTGCACTTCTCATTGAAAAAGGGGATTTCATTGACCTGATGGTGAAAATAGATTGAGGAATGTGCTGAACAAGGAGGTTGCAGACTGTTTTGAATATAAAACTGCTTTTATTGGTGTCCCACACACCTTTAAGATAATCTGGTTTAACATGCCAGTTCTGTTCTTAATATGGGGTTCGATTCCCGTCGCTGTCTGTAAGGAGTTTGTACGTTCTCCCCATGTCTGTGTGGGTTTCCTCCGGGTGCTCCGGTTTCCTCCCACATTGCAAAGACGTACGGGTAGGTTAATTTGGGTTTAAAATGGGCGGCGCGGACTCATTGGGCCGGAAGGGCCTGTTACCACGCTGTAAATAAAATTTTTAAAAAATGTCCCATTTGGTAATGGAGGAGTGTTGGATGTTCGCTAAATGATAAGATTTTATCAGTAAGAGCATGTTTGTTCTTTTGCTAGAAGGAGCTTTGGGACAGCTCTTGCAATTTAGGCACAATTCTCCAGGTGTTATCAAGGAGGATTTTGCAGCGTCAGTGAGACTGGCTGTGCCTTTACCCTGTTTTTGTCATACTATGAACTTTTGTAGCAGTGTTGGCATGACTGACAGGCTTGTATGACTATTTCAGACTGAACTTTAGAATTTGCCATATTCATGTGGGTTAGAAGTCACATCTAGGCCAGCCCAAGTCAGAAAAGCAGATTTGCTTCCCTACATTTAGTGGTAATTGTGACAATCTGATCATCCTACTGAAGCAACCTTTTCATTCCAGGTTTATTTAATAAAATTAATTTAAAACTCCTCATCTGCTAGGTTGGGATCTGAACATACATGTCTGAATCATTAGTCTCTGGATAACAAGTCCAAGCATACAAACACAATGCTGCTGCCCCCCCCCCCCCTGAAATCTGATCTCAGTTTACTCCAGATACAAATGCTAGGGTCATTGTTAACTATTATTAACTAACATGGGATGTCCCTATCTGCCATTGTTCTTTGTAGGGAGTTATGTTAATCTTGAATGAATCATCTGAAAGTGGAAACGTACCATGAACAGATCTAGTGTCCTTACATGTCAGTGTGCCTAATTTTAAACTTATAAAATTACATGTCATGAATCTGTATAATTGTCATTGATGTGTAGGGCAGAAATGCATCTGAGCAGCTTGCCATGATACAGCAAGTGGAGCACTACAATGCCAATGTGCCAGCTGAACAGCAAATTACCACCTCTGTGGAGATTGAGAAAACAAGAGAAGAACTGTACCAGCTCTTTGGGCATGGCGATGTGGTACGTTTTATTCTAGAAATGTTAAAGAAATAAGGACGTTATATTTACTAGTTAAATGAAACTGGCCTGTTTATTAACATTAGTAATGCTTGCCCTTATATAAGATCACATTGCATTACTATATCTTAAAGGTACGTTACAATTAAATATATTTAAGGTATGTTAATTGATGTTTTGTGGGAAAACAGTTGTTTAATTAATTAATGGGCTGGTAATGGTGGCAGAAGTTGGTTCAGACATTAAATCTCCTTGCAATAGCACATCCTAATGACCACCCAAACTGCCGGCATGGGCATTTGGTACCACAGGTTGTATCTCGTCTGAATTATTCTATTGACAATGTAACAATGTCACCTTAGATTCTGGGCATAACTGCTGTTATGGGACTCAAACCTTTAACCTTCAGAACTCCAGAGGAAGCAGAGCCAGAATACCTTATATTTCTCTTTCCCTGATGTTACATAAAAATAATATAATTTCACAATGCAGTACTGAAGGCGTTAATTTCGTGAAGTATTTGACAAACCTTCTTCTTATTTTGTAAAAGCTGTGTCCCTGGAAAAGATGGATTTGCTAAGGTGAAATTGGAGTTCTGAAAACTGCTGCAGTATCAGCCAGCCCTGGGAAATTTATCATTAAAAAGGAGTAGGGAAAATATGTAGAATATCTTATTCCATTTAAAGGAACACTTAAATCAGAGAGAGACTAAAGACATGAAGCTTCAGGTGTACATAGTGCACTCATCATAGTGTCTAGGAATGGAAATTAAATTTCAAAAATGGTGGGTGAACCATAACTTTTCATAACTAGATCCTCCGTAAAACTGCCTATTTGAGGACCATAAAATATACATTAAAATGGTGTTTATATTATAGTGGGGAAATGTATAAAGTCAGAGAAAAACCTATGAAGTGTATTTTCACAAATCATTATTTAAAATAAACATGTGAAAAGAGCTCAAATAGAAAAAAATACTACAATTAAAAAGAATAAAATATATCACACAGCAACATCTACTTGTGCACTCCATAGGTCTTTGTCAGCAAAGATGTTGCCAGACATTTTGGATTTAATTCAGCATCAGAAGCAGTAAAAGGACTTTACAGTCGGGTGAAACGTGGGTAAGTTCAATTGGAGATCCAAATTCAACTGCATTTTAAGATATTTATTTATTAGTCACACGTACATCGAAACACACAGTGAAATGCGTCTCTTTGCATTACTGAGAATGTGCTGGGGGGCACCTGCAAGTGTTGCCACTCTTCCGGCGCCAACATAGCATGTCCACAGCTCCTAACCTGTACGTCTTTGGAATGTGGGAGGAAACCTTTACGGTGCAGTGTTGGAACTATGATTTTGGAGATAAAGACCAGTATATTATGTTTATTGCCACACTGCCATTTGTTTCCAAGGCTGTTGCAAAAGAGTGTCAAGTATCCACATCAGCATGATATTGCTGGATCTTTGGCCATGTCTTGGAGAATATGCACCAAATTTGGTCTTTCAGCCAATCTGTCCATGCTGGTGTTTATGTTATATTTTAACCTCCTCCTTTCTTTCACCATCTAAGTTTATCATCGTAAACTTCTATTCCCTTCTCTGTCATATGGTTAACAAAACAGCCTTTCTTTGAAAGCATCTACAGTATTTGCCTCAATCATTCTCTGTGCTAGCAAGTTCCAATTATTATCTCCTGAGGCAAATAAGTTTTTTGGTGACCTATTGTGACAGTCCCCAGTTTGCTGTACCCCATAAATAGAAATGCAATCTCTCTATCCATCTTTCATAATTTTAAAGATCTTTATCGGAAATGTCACTGAAATTTCAAGGACAGTAAGTGAAGCATGATTTTTCAGAGATTATGTTCTCCATGAGACAAATCACTTCTGATCCTTTCCTTTTTGAGATAAAACATATCCAGAACCATCATTTTTTATAGGTTTAATCTCACATTTCTTCTATCCTGCTTAGAAATCTTTTGTGCACCATCTCCAGTGCCACAATATTTTGTATTTATGATAAAGTGATCAGAACCTCAAATTTTAACACAGTGATTGGTGTCAGATTAGCAATATATTTCCGTTGAAAAAGGCCACAAGGAAAGCAAGTTAAGCTCTAAGGAGAGATTGAACTGACAAATCAGGAAATTATGTTATCCTTGGCAAGAGCACTCTTATTTCAAATAAAGGATTGTAATTATGGTCTTCTAAATCGATTTTCTTTTTTTTAGTGCATACCTCGTCTGTGCATGGGCTGAGAAAGGAGCTGATGCAATGGGTCCTGATGGGGTCTTTCATTCAAATGCCTTTCCTCCTGAAAAGGTTGTGGATACTCTTGGAGCTGGAGATACTTTCAATGCAGCTGTAATATTTGGACTGTATAATGGTGCGTCTGAGTTTGTTGTGCTTCAATGAAACTAAGTTAGCTTTAAGAAGAGAAATCTTTTTTTCTAAATGTAAGCTGTTTTGTGTAACATTATTTTGAGTTTACATTGAGCCTACGTTGTATCAACATATTGTCCCACAGATTGTTATGTCACATATTTGTATTTATAAGTCCAAATTCAGTGAGTTACACTGTCATATCTTGGCCTCAAGAAAATATTAGAGGTAATAAGTTAAAGACAGAGAATCATAGAACAGATTATGTTATATCAAATAGGTTAGTTCCTTTCCCCTTTCTTTGAATGAGGGTGGAGTTAAGGAACACTGAAAATTCTTTAAAATTAATATTCAAGGCCTTGTTACTCATTGAAGGTATAAACTTGGAACATCTAATTGTACTGTGGATAGCAATTTACAAATACTGGCATTCTTCATGTGTGAGCCTGAGAAATACAGGAATTTTGTTCTCCTGCTGATGCTCAAACTTGCAAAGTTTTTGATCAGAAATGATTGGATGAAGAATGGAATGGCGATATTCTTTTATTTCCTTATCTAGAGTCAAACAAGTTTTTTCTCTGGATTCCAGCATGTGGAGTCTCTTGTGTCTCCATTGATTGCAGGTTGTTCCCAATGCCACCTCCTTTAGATCAGTTAACTGAGTGCAAACTAAGATCCTTAAGCCTTTCTGGTGGTTTAAAAGGCTTCATATGTTGTTGAACACTATACTTACCTGCAAGCAATAGGAAATTTACTTTTAGTGATGTTCTATTAAAAAAAACTAACATATGTTCTTGTATTCTAAATGTTTAAACATTGTCCTGATTAAAGTATGAAAAATAACAAGATGCTGGAGGAACTCAGCAGGTCAGGCAGCATCCATGGAGAAAAGCAGATGGTCAACGTTTCGGGTCAGGACCCTTCTTAAGGACTGGCCCAAAACGTTGACCGTCTGCTTCTCTCCACGGATGCTACCTGACCTGCTGAGTTCCTCCAGCATCTGCAGTCCTTTGATTCTCCAGATTAAAGTGTGATCTAAGGATGAAAAGATATGATCACAAAGTGTTTGATTTTCTGTTATGTAAATACATTTGACCCACAATGTTATAAAATAATATGACAGCCTGTATTGTGTGATTTTTTTTTTGCAGGCAAGTCTATTCAGGAAGCACTGACATTTGGCTGCCAAATTGCTGGGAAAAAGTGTGGGATTCAAGGATATGATGGAATTGTCTGAGGAAACCCAAAATATATTGGAGGAATGAATAACTAGAGTTGATTGAAATGAGAAAATTCTGCACGAGCCTCAATTTTTGATTCTGTAGCCATCTGATATACAAATATATAAAAATGTTTTGGTGATTTTCTTTGATTATGAAACAATTTTAAAAATAATTAAATCTGCTAGATCTACTGTAGATCTAGTTCAATGTTTACCATCTGGTTTGTATGCAACTGTGAGATGTAACTGCAATTGAGTTGTTGATGAATCTCAGCATTCAATCTCTATCAGTTAATCAATAACAGAATCAGACATGAGTTGAGAATAGCAATAATGAGTAAAACTTTAAGAACCATAGGTCCAACTTGACTTGTTTTTCCCAAAGCAGCAGTGTAATTACTCCAATTAACTTTGGCCTGTGGGGCTAATGAAATACTGGATAACTTCATGGAACTGAACTTAAAGTTTAATCAAACATAACATTTAATTATGTGGTTGTATAACATAATGCTTCTTTTCATAAATCTTTGGATCATTTGGAATTTCACTTTTTTTCTTTCCTCTGGATTGTAGTGTAGAAGGGTGGGCACATTAGTAATTGAAATAAATTAGCCCACTGAAAATCAAAGGCTCAAGATGCTGGAACTCTGAAAAGCAGAATATTTTGGTACACTGAGCAGGTCAGGCAGCTCATCTGTGGAAATAGAAACATAGTTAACATTTCAAGTTGAAGACCCTTCATCAGAATAGGCAGCATATGTGGAAAGAGAAACAGAGTTAACATTTCATGCCAAAGATCCTGCATCAAATATTCCCAGCTCCTTCATCCTGAAACATTGACTTTGTTCCTTTTTCCACAGAATCCACCTGACCTGTTGACTGATTCCAAAAAAAATTCTCTTTAAATTAACTACTTCTCAAACATCATTTAGATAGGTTAACAGCTGAAATGTTTACATACTGGATTCCATGTTTACAAGTATTTCAATGCAAATTACAAATGCAGCATTGAAACTGCTTTACAGACAGCTGGTGATTGACTGTGTTGCATTCTCTGCCCCTAACTGAGATCCAACATTGAAAGAGCTAAGTTCTGTGCATCTTGTTATTAAATGGGATGTCATTTACATTTGTTTTAACATGAGTTCAGTTGACAATATTGCCTCATTTAATTTTCACCTTTCCTGTGATGGGAAAATATTCAAAATATTTCCAAAGTTATGTCTACAAAGTGCAATGAAAAATTCGGGGATACATTTCCATGAGTATGTAATCTCAATATCTACCTGCATAACATGTATGTCCAATACCAGTTCCCAGTTCCTTTTCCGCAGTTCACTGTACGAGTTTTCATATAGTATCTGCTGATAAGCTACGGTAGCCCAGTGGTTAAGTTACTGGACTAAAAAGAGGTCTGGACTATTAATCCAGAGTCATGAGTCTGTGTTCTATCATAGCAGCTTGGTAACTTTTGAGGGGGGGGGGGGGGGAAATCAAAAAAAATTCTCATTATTGCTAACCATGGAACCACTGGATGTTATTAAAAAAGCATCTGGTTCACTGGCATCTTTCAGAGAAGCAAAGTTGCTGTCCTTACCTATGTGACTCCAGATGCACCCATGTGATTCATTCTTAACTACCTCAGTTCAGGGGCAATTATGGATGGACAATAAATGCTGCTAGTGCCAAAGTCTACATCTTGCAAGCCAAATAAATTATATAAAAAACAACGCAATGTCTGCCAATGTATTGTGGGTACATGCCATTTTTTGCGTGGGGTTCTTCCCAGGGAATATAATCTCTTCAGGTTATTTTTTGTTATCTGCACATATTTTTTGCAGGAAGCATTACTTGAGAATTTATCTTCATCAGAATAGATACCTATAAACAATTAGCTTTCAATGTATAATATCCATTACACTTAAAAAAGAATGTAATCAAAAACAAAATATAATAATTAAACAGAACTTTATCCTGAGACAAGGATAATGCATGTGCACGTTTTCTGACCTCTTGCATTCTCTACATTTTGTTTTGAAAATGGCTGCATTAATTGAACACAAGTAATGTTATCATAATTAATGTTTAATAATGTAAATATTTTTACATGAACAATAATGTGTTTTGCTACACTGACTGCAAGTAGGTCTATCTGAATGGTGGACAGCTTTCTTGTTTTCCTTTTATTTTGGTTGTAGAATGTTATGATCAAACAACAATGGAGTAGTCTGTTACCATTTCTCATCATTATTGGCTAATGTGCCCAGTGTAATTTTTTAATAAGTTTTAGAAGTCTACCCTTCCATGACCAGTGATTTCCCAATTCCAGTACACAGTACAACATATTTCTTAGAAATATTACAATCAAATGCCAGGGGAGTACACCAGAGACAGACACCAAAGAAAAAAGTAGAAGTGGTTACAATGAAAGCTCACCTTTGACATTTAATGGAGAAAAGGAGAATTCAAATTAAGAGCCATTCCCAATGTGACTGTCGCCTTTTAAAAAATATTTAATAACTTTAGCATATTCATTGGCTAGCCTTTTAGATCAGATGTGAGGGATTGCTTCTTAGCTTCATATTGATTGAAATGATATGTTCACATACTTGGCTAGTTTTGGAATAACAACTGGGGTAGCATCAGAATTAGGTCCCTGAATGTCCTGAATTGCCTTTTAAGTCTCTGAGATAGTGGTTCTTTTGCAAGGATACCACTTATGGTATTCTGAGGTGGCTGACCAAAGGCCTCATCATGGATGAACTTGTGTAGGAAGTGTCAGAAGCATTAGTATAAGGATCAGATCTTATGAGGAATAATATCAGTGCTCATAACATATGATGCAATTAAATTGTGCCCTATATATAGTCCTAAGTATGTTTATAGAAAATGTCCGTGTCAGTATTGGACTGCAATTAATTTTTATTTTTATTACATGAGATGTTCCTTAAAACTTGTAGTTCCACTTGGACTTGTTAACATGACACTGTCTCTGTTAACCTGGCAGAATCCTTAAACATACTCACTCACATTTTACTTATCGAGTGCTTTTTTGCCCTGAGGCCTTCAAGGAACTTTAATGTCAGTGTTGTTTGAGTGCACTTGCTAGTCAACAAAGATCTACTGGAGGTCTGTATTTGTCTCTCTCCACTTTTCTTGGAGATCTCCACATGAAGATCTTATCAGTGTTATCTTCTTTTCCTTTCTGAATGCATTCTTTCAGCAATGTGTTGAATAACCAGTATTTTTTCCATGATGTAAACTGTCATGAAAAATTTTGCAACTTGAAATGACCATCAATGTTGAAATAAATGCATTATTCTTTCAACTAGCCCCAGGAAAGGATTATTCACCTTCATCAATGTTATTAAAAATGCTGAAATGCCAAGCATCTGATCTTCAAATCACAGTTATGTTAGTTAAGTCAAGTTTAATATTTTATGATTTAATCCCAAAGAAAATCCTTTAAGGTACATTATATCCACATGTCAATCTCACAATGGACAGCAAAAGAAATATGAAGACTGCTTGAAGACAACTCTGATGCAGTTGAGACTAAACAGGAGCAATTTGTTTTTAATAATTACAGAAAGGTGGCATAAACTGCATTGAGAAAGCACATCTAACCGAGATCCATTCATTAGAACATGACAAACAGAAGGAATGGGTCATTTGACCCCTCTAACACTGAACAAAATCAAGGCCAATTTTCTACCGTAACACCATTTTCTTGGCCTATCCCCATATCCGTTCATTCTTATAATATCCAGAAATTAATCGCTGTAATGAATGCAGTAAATGGCTCAACCTCTACATGTTTCTGGGGTACAGAATTGCAAAGATTCACCATCCTCTGAGTGGAGAAATTTCTAATTTCAGTCCGAAATCTCAGGAAAAATCCAGGCATAGTGGTTGGTGCAGCTCCCTGCATTTCTCTTGAAAGGTTTTATGAAGTGAAGATCATTTCTAGATGCTTAGAATCTACACTGCAATTCCAGGAACAACTGTTTGGCCACTGAGAGGAGGCGATTGAGGAAGACCCCATGGCAAAGAGCACAGAGACACCTCTGTAGTTACCACAGTTGGATCTGTCTCCTTTCTTGAAGATAGTCACAATTACCTCATCTCTGTTGTGGATTTACGACTGAAGCTGCTCACTGTTGAGTTTAAGAACCTCATCAAGGCTAAAATCTGAAGCTAATGCCTTGCTTTTTAGTTGGCATATAGCCTTTCACCTTGTCGGTCAGGGGTAACAGCAAAGTTAGACCGAATCAGCTGCTATGGCATGGAGTCCCATATAGTGATCAAAGTGGAGAAGCAGCATTTGGGATGACACTGAGAATCTCCAGTCCTTGCATTGGGTGCACAGAAGCTCAGCATAAAAGGTGAAGGGAATGCGTCACCTTACAACCTATCCATTTGCCTGCTCCATTAGGCATCTCTTGTCCCCTCAGTGGAAAAGTCCACATTTCCCACATCAGTCTCTGATATCAGTTACCTCCAAAAGGCAGTGAAAGCAAGGCATCCTTTATCCTGAGGTATATTGAAGAAGAAATAGTGGTCATGGGTGTGAAAGAATATTTGACATCATGCTGATATAATGCGAATCTTATAAACAAATGGAATTATTTGTCCAGTACTATGAATGTCAATGTATGAATGTACTGTATAAAATATTTATAAGTTTTAATGTATATTTTTAGAAAAAAATTACAGAAACTGGTTTTGAAATAATGTTAAAAAACTGACTTTTTAAAAAATAAATCCCAGCTCACTAGCAGATCTGTAGAAATATAGGGGAAAAAGCATACTACTATTAAATAGATGCCATAATAGTTTACATATTAAAATAATAAAGAGACTCTTCTGGTAAAAAAAACTGAATAAGGTCCATTAACCGAGAAAAACATTTATTAGTTGATCTGCTTGCTTTAATATTCAAACATATTGTTAAAGAGGCAATAAATATGAACATA
Source organism: Pristis pectinata (assembly GCF_009764475.1). NCBI lineage: Eukaryota > Metazoa > Chordata > Chondrichthyes > Rhinopristiformes > Pristidae > Pristis > Pristis pectinata. Next base: position 49,760,948 of record NC_067415.1, on the reverse strand, counting down.
TATTCAAAACATTGAGCGTTAACCAAAATTATAAATCTTCTGAAATACACATAATAGTAATTGACATAAGTCTTGTGAAAATAATAGTTAAGAACTTGAAATCAGCGACATGGCAACAACAACCTTTTGTTGTCTACTACATACTGGCCTCCTGGGTAGGATGAACATGAACATATTGATGAACATGAATTCAGGGGTTGGGGTAGCTTGAGTCAGAATTAGTGTACCCCTTGCTTCACATTTGGATTCACTTTTGTTCTTGGTATAGGTGAGTGGTTTAACCTTTGAAATGGGGAACATGGCATTAATATTTACTGTTGATACAAAAGTGACATAGTTCTCAAAAAGCTTTACTCCACACACGCCTAGAGTAAATTGTATACTCTACCCATAAGATTAATCTATTTATGTCTTCCTGAACTTTCTTTACCACCTTGTCTGGCAAGCCCTCCAGAAATGTAGAAGGATTTGTACAAATGAAGAGAATTATTTCAAGTTTTTGCATCCAAGTTCTCATGGGAAAAAGACATATTAAAGAATTTTTAATTTATAAAAACACAGTATTTGAACAAATGCACGATGATTAACTTTTATGGACTAAACCTGTGACAGCTGTTAAAGTTCTGTATTTGTTCACAGTATATACTGGATATGAATGCTGAAGATACAGTGCATATACAGTATATATCAGGATATTTTTATTAAAACCCTAGATAAATGAGTTTTCAAGAAAACTGCAGACTCGAATACAAGGCCCCAACTGCAATGTTTTTGTCCAGAGCTATCAGTCCTTAGTGCCCTCCCACCTTCTTACTATAAACTAGCCTGATGGCCTTTTTACAGCGTGTATTATGATTTCTAAATGTCTTTAATACTCGGAAACATTTAACATGCTTTGCAAACATTTAAATAACTTAAAAACAATAATTTAAAGTACTTTCAATTTAGGATTGCAGGACATATTTAAAACATACAATAAGATTTGGGCGTATAGTATTGCTTCCAAAGTCACAAACATTTTAAAATTCTTCCTTCCAATATTGTGCACACACATAAAATAAACCGCAAAGATGCCAGTGGAATCTCCTTGAAAATAATTCCCTCGCAGTGCACCCCTGCGACAGTGAGCCGCAGGTTTATGCGGCGCCCGGGGGCTGCACAGGGCCGGACGCCTCTCGCCGCCCCGCCTCGGGGAGGCTTCACTTCTTCGCCCACAAAATGCCGGAGGAAGCCAGCGGGTCAGGCAGGCAGCGCCTGTGGAGGGAAAGGAACAGTCGACGTATCGGGCTGAGACCTTGCCTCAGGGTCCAAAGGAAGAGTCTCGGCCCGAAGCGTCGGCTGTTCCTTTCCCGCCGCAGGCGCTGCCGGACCCGTTGGGCTCCTCCGGCATTTTCCGTGCGTTGCTCCACACTGGCACCTCTCTCGTGTCCTCACTTCCTCGCCGCCGGCGTCCTCAAAGAGCCCGCCCCGACTTCAACATCCAAGTGGGCGTGTTTGTGGGTGACGGGAGGCGGCTGAAAGTTGACAGAAACAAACGGCGCGCAATTCGCAGGTGGAAACGGCGGCGGGGTGGCTGCCGTTCGGCGGCGGCCACGGTGCGGAGCGGCGCCCCACTGAAGCCGGGGAGCGGCCGTCAGCCCGGTGAGTTCGAGCTGGTGAGGGCGATGGGAAGGAACCCGCCCAGGCCTCCCCCTAGCTACGCATTGAGTCAAGGGGCTGCGGCCGTTCACTTCAGACCTGTGGGAAGGCCTAGATCGGGAAACGACCGCCGCTCCCGCTCGCCGGCTGCTGCCGACAGGGGGGAAGGCTCGTGCCCGGGACTGTCCGCGCCCCCGCGCTCAGCCCCGGCTGCGCCGCGCGCATGACGTCACGCAGGCGGAGGCGTTGACAAGCAAATGCAGTCTGACCTGAGGGCCCCTCGCCTGCAACAACTTGCACAGTGACAGGCAGCAACCATGGAGAGCTCCAGGAGGGGTGCCTCGTCTATTCAACGCTTATTCTTAATTATCAATAAAGGTTTATTTTCAGACTGTGCTTATGTGTGCAATAACACATGCACGTCCAAAGTATGTCATGCAGTGACATAAGATTTGTAATGTATGACTCTGCTTTCCCCCTTCAACAGAGTAAAACCCAGTTTAATGATCTATAAATTTCGCAAATTAACTGCTTTTTTCAAATTTGGGTTAAATTCAACTGTAACTTGTTGCTTGTTCTGATCCTTGGAGGCTCAACTGATGTTGTTGAAGTAGCACCAATCTCTGGAAGGTATAACTTCCTGATTACATTAGAGTCATACAGCACAGAAAAAGGACTGTCAGCCCCTCTGGTCCATGCTGGTCCAAGCTAGTCCCATTTGCCCACACTTGGCCCACAGCCCTCCCTCCTCCCCTCTCCCTCTCCCTCCTCTTCCCCTTCCCTCCCTCCCTCCCTCCCTCCCTCCCTCCTCTTCCCCTTCCCTCCCTCCCTCCCTCCCTCCCTCCCTCCCTCCTCTTCCCCTTCCCTCCCTCCCTCCCTCCTGCTCCCCTTCCCTCCCTCCCTCCTCCCCCTTCCCTCCCTCCCTCCTCCCCCTTCCCTCCCTCCTCCCCCTTCCCTCCCTCCTCCCCCCTTCCCTCCCTCCTCCCCCTTCCCTCCCTCCTCCTCTCCTTCCCTCCCTCCTCCTCCTCCTCCTCCCCTGCCCTCCATCCTCCTCCCCTCCGCCTCCTCCCTTCCCTCCCTCCTCCTCCTTCCCCTTCCCTCCCTCCCTCCTCCTCCCCTTACCCCTCCCACCCTCCTCCCCTTACCCCTCCCTCCTCCTCCCCTCCTCCCTCCCTCCTCCTCCCCTCCTCCCTCCCTCCCTCCTCCTCCTCCCTTCCCTCCCTCCCTCCTCCTCCTCCCTTCCCTCCCTCCCTCCTCCTCCTCCCCCTCCTCCCCTTCCCTCCCTCCCTCCTCCTCCTCCCCCTTCTCTCTTCCTCCTCCTCCTCCTCCTCCTCCCTTTCCCTCCCCCCTCCTCCCACTTCTCGGCCCCCTTCCCTCCTCCTCCCCCTTCCCTCCTTCCTCCTCCTCCTGCACCCCTTCCCTCCCTCCTCCTCCTTCCCCTTCCCTCCTCCCTCCTCCACCTCTTCCCCTTCCCTCCTCCCTCCTCCACCTCTTCCCCTTCCCTCCTCCCTCCTCCACCTCTTCCCCTTCCGTCCCTCCTCCCCCTCCCCTTCCATCCCTCCCTCCTCGTCCTCCCTCTTCCCTCCCTCCCTCCTCGTCCTCCCTCTTCCCTCCCTCCCTCCTCCTCCCCTCCCTCCCTCCTTCCTCCTCTCCCTCCCTCCTTCCTCCTCTCCCTCCCTCCTTCCTCCTCCCCTTCCTTCCCTCCCTCCTCCTCCTCATCCTCCTCCTTTCCTCCCCACTTCCCCCCTCCACTCCCCCCCCTCTTCCCCCCTCTCCCAATTCATGTACCTGTCCTACTGTCCTTTAAAAGTCACTGTGGTAATGCTCAGCCACCTACCCCAGGAGCCCAACCTCTTTCCCCCTCCCCCCCCAAACACAGCACCCTCCTCCTTGTAAAAATAAAGTTGCTTCTCAATTTCCCATCAAGTCTGTCCTCTCCCATCTTGCATTGTAACAAAATAAGAAAACAAAATTTTGAATGTTCCTGTGGGATTTTGATCCACTGTCCTTTCACCCATTGCCATCCTAGATCTTAACTATCCTTTGTGTTAATGAAACGACCCCCATTTATCAGTTTTTGCCAGAATATTTTATATTTGATTGACCAGAACAAAAAGGATTAATCAGACAGGGTGGTGCCAGACAACTGTGGTCATTTCTTGGAGTTTGCTAGTCCACTACAACTGCATGTTATTTTTATTCCAATGCTACAATATTTATAACCTTCTAGATTAGGAAGAATTAAATCACAAAGTGTTTGGCCCATATCCCTCCAAACCCACTCCATCCATGTACCTATTCAAATGTCTTCTAGGTGCTGCAATTGTACCCAAAACCACCACCTCCTCTGGCAGCCCGTTCCACACACCCACCACCACCGTCCCTGCAAAAAAGTTGCTACTTCCCCCCCCCCCCCAAAGTCCCTCTCTAAATTTTTCCCCTCCCACCCTAAACCCATGCACTCTAGTCTCAGACTTCCCTACCTTGGGAAAACTCCAGTGCCTTTCTCTCAACCCACTCTGTCACTTCCAAATTTGATATTTTTATTTAAATTCTTATACTCATATCCATGTAGCTCTGTGGTCTTGTCCCTCCCCTTCTTTGCAACTTCCTCCCAAACTGCAACTGCCAAGCATTCTGCCTTGGCACCTCTCCTTCTTTGACCATCCCTCACCCCCAGGACAAACTCTTTCACTAAGCTTTTGGTTACCCCTCTTAGCTCATTGACTGCTTTTGGCTGATTAACCTGTTGTGAAGTGCACTGGGATTTTTGCCTTTATTCAAACCAGAGAATGGATTGCTGTTAGTAAGTGACCCCTTTTATGCATCCTGTTCTAGAATTATTTGAGGCAGTTAGGGATTTCTGACTTTAATGGAAGGTCTGTCATTGTTCCTCTAAATCTTGGCAGGGGGTAGGTCTGTACCTGAGTTGCTCCCAGGTCATGTGAATGCACAGTACAGGAGATTTGCGTTCCTCTGTTCCTGGATTGGAGAAACATACTACAGATGCATTCTTCCCGAATCAGAAAAAGCAGGAAAATCAACCTAGCAAGTTCACATCTGTGCTTTTGTATCAAGGTAGCATGTAAAATATTTAAAGGAGGTAATTACAGAGGCAAAATAAAATGTTGTTTGGATTAATTTCTATTGCTGTTTGTGGAAATCTTCATGATTTTCTCATTGGTTATCTTCTAATCAATTTCCCCACCCTTGATCCATACAAACAACAGATAATTCTGATTTGGAAGCTTTTTGTTTTAAACTTATTGACCAAGTGTGATAACACAAATGCAGGGTGCTTTCCTTTATTTCCTACTGAACCAAGAGCTAAATTCATAATAATAGGTATAAACTTTATAGTATTGCTGCTAATCGATTTATAATTCCATGCCTTTCCTCTGTCATGTTTAATCAGATGCAATGGCCACTACAATCAGTAAATACAGAACAAGAGCAAGAGCAAGAACAAGCACACTTCAATGTTTGTCTAAGTCACGTATTGACCGAAGGCGCACACGGATGGATTCAGTTTCTCAGATGTGCGACACAGATGAGGAAGCGGAGTCTTCCTGTGAAGAGAGTGAGGATGAAGAGTCAAGGAGTAGTACCTCTGAAGATGAGCCGAACCCAGCAAGCAAAACAACAGATAGTTCAGATGAGAAAGAGGAGTCTTCATGTGAAGAGAATGAAGATGAAGAGTCGAAGAGTGGTACTGCAAAGGGTGATGATGATCAAAACCCAGCCAAGAAAACCACAGATAGTTCAGATGAAGAACAGGTTATTCAGAAGAAGCGTTTCCGTTTGAGTAATCTATTCACTGAAAGTGAGGACAGTTCAGATAGTGAGATTTGTAGCAAGCCAATGAGGAAGATAAAAGGCAATTCGCACTGTATTTTTGTACAGGATGAAGAAAGCAATGATGAGGAAAGATCATCGGACATTAATTGTGTAAAAATTGAAGCGACCCCTCAGCTAGAGAAAGAACTAACAATTGCTCGAAAGAGGAAACGGCATTTGCAGCTTAAACGTTTATCACAGAAGAAAAAGTCCCAAAGCACCACTAGTAGTAGCTTTGAGTTAATTGAGGTTAGTTTCCTTCAATAATTAGTTATTCAATTAATCACTTTTTTTATTCCTCCTCATTGCCAAATATTTCATTCTTCCACACCAATTTCAGGCCAAGCCGGATTGTTCACAACATCGAAGTTCTGTTCAACCTCAGGCTTTCCTTCAGACCTAGTGACCCGGATTCAATTCTGGCCACTGTCTGTAAGGAGATTGTACGTTCTCCCCGTGACTGCATGGGTTTCCTCCGGGTGCTCTGGTTTCCTCCCACATTCCAAAGACATACAGATTAGGAAGTTGTGGGCATGCTATGTTGGTGCTGGAAGCATGGCAACACTTGCGGGCTGCCCCCAGAATATTCCATGCAAAAAAGATGCATTTCACTGTGTGTTTCGATGTACATGTGACTAATAAAGATATCTTATAATATCTTCTCTACATAAAACCAAACGCTTTCACCTCCATAGCTTTGTCATCTCAGCCATACCTCATTCCTCTCACCTTTAGATATAACTGCTACAAAATATTTCTTGTTGCCCTTCACCATATTCTGTTGTATGTATCTTATTGTGAAATACCTTGCACTCGCACATCAACCTTGCTGCCCTATTTTGACTTCCAGTGCCCGAGTATAAAATACATATTCTCATTGCTAATCTCTCCATTTTATCCTCTCCATTCTATCCAGACAATCTACTGTAACTTAATTTGGTTCTCTGATCAATCTTGCTTTGGTCCAGCCTTTCCTTAACCAGTAGGAATGGAACCTTCTTCATTCTGATTTCTACTCTTTAGAATTCCCTCCTTTAATCCTTGTATGTCTTCTTCTCTAAAAGCACATTTCTTCAGCCAAGTTCTTGATCATCTCTCTTAATTACTTCTCCTTTGGCTCAGTCTCGACTTGCCAGAGATAGTCTTTGGAATATACATCACATTAAAGGTGTTATGTAAAGGCTGGTTTGTGGTGTTACAGGAAAAACAAGATCAAATAGTTCAAGTGTTGCATTTTTCTTCATTTCACCTCACTGAATCCAAAGTAATTGTATACAGTTTTCCCAAACTAATCCAATATATAGCATTTCCACTATAGTGAAATTTCCATGATTTTTAACTTGTGCTTTATGAGAAAAGGTTATCAGCCAGCCATAAAGAAATGTATTAAAGATGTAATGTATTTTATAACACTTCAGAAAAAATCCCTGAGATACTTTGCACTTGTAAGTACAAGTTCACAAGTATTTAATATAATAAATAAATGTAAATAAATTGGACGATGGATTTTATTAGCTATTTTGTCCAGAGTGCAGTTAGGGTTCAGATATATTGTCCTTGATTTTCTACAGAAAGAGATTGCCATCTTGGCTCTACTAAATACATGAGGGTTGGATTGTTCTGGATTCAGCCCGCTGGGGGTACTTGCCTCCCGTGGTGCCCACCTGCCCACACTGAAGTGTTCCAGATATGGACAGTTGGTCACATTGCCCTGACAGGTCAAATCTAAAGTGGGCTGCGAGTGGTGACAGGGCCTCAGGTGGTGTAAACTGAAGCCCTGACCCAGAATCCAGATGGCCTTTTGACAGCATTCCTTCAAACTGTTTTTAAATGTATCTGATAGTCATTACCAATAGTATTAAATAAAAATAAAAAAATATTTAAGATGATTAACAAAGAAGCATATTTAATTAAAACACTTTAAAATCTAAAAATTAATTTAAAACATTAACTTAAACTAAAATAACTAACCTTTCTACTTGGGTTACATGGCTCCTTTGTTGCAGTTGCAGGTTGCAGTTCTTAAATCAGCCATCCCTGGCATAAAGCTGAGGAGCCAGATGAAGGATGGACCCAGCACCTCCATCCATTACATCTGTGCTCCTCCCCTGGACTCAGTGTTATTATAAGTTCCCGGTGTAGAGTTGTAATGGCATTTTTTCTTATCATGTTCTTTCTGGAAAAGAAGGCCTCACACTACTTCGGGCTGGGGTACATTTCCCCACTACATGTCCTCTCTGTCTGTCTGCAGCTTGTTAGTGACCAGCAAGATACCATAATTCAAGTCAGTATTCAATTTACTGTGAGCCACAACAATACTATCCAATTCACCTTCATCCAGAAAGGTAACTGTAGTGGGTTCTCAGAGATCAAGACTACTCTTCAGTCCTGACGAGGGATTATCACTGAGCTGGATGTAACATCGACTAACAGGTTGTGTTCTGCTTCCTTTGGCATCAGATGGGTATTATTGCATACTTTTACAACATGGTATGACCTGCTCTTAGTCCCATTTTGTATAATGCCAAATTAATTAGGTAGAATGACGAAGCAGCATTCCTTGTATAGGAATATAATATGTTACATTATCTTGTCAAGCTTTTGGCTTTCAAGATGTGACATTAATCTGTATCTGCTTACCAGAAATCAGATGAAGAGTCTGAGACATCATCTCTCTCCCAAGTGCAAAATAGTTCAGGAACAGAGTGGGAAGATGACAGTTTAAAAGACTTCATTGTATCTGATGAAAAAGATCTGCAAATAACAACATCAGACCATATTGAATTATCAAAATCTCTCCTGGCAAAACATCTTCCAAACTGTAAGTAGTAATAGGCTTTTATATTGAAATTGCACTTCCTAATCTAGTATAATTGGGAAGCAATTATTATACTAAAAATAACCACTGTGCAGACTTTGTATGTTTTCCCTGTGACCACATGGGTTTCCCCCAGTGGTCTGGTTTCCTTCCACTTCCCAGAGATGTGCAGGCTTATAAGTTAACTGACCACTGTAAATTGCTCCCAGTGTGTAGATGAGTGGTAAAAAAAATTGGGGGGGTGGGGGTGGGGTTGATCGAAATATGGGGAGAATAGGTTACAGGGAAAATAAGTGCGGAATGGGATTGCTCTGTGAGCCAGCATTGACTTGGTGAGCTGGAATGGTCTCCTTCTGTAACTAATGACTGCTTTAAATCCTATACACTATACATCTCATGACAAGTTGGCAATTGTGCCTGACTTATTATAATTTTGCGGTGAAAAGGGTTTGAGGCATTAAATATGTCTTGGGATACTGATATCGTGTAGTTCCCAAATGTCTGCAGCAAGGTCATCAGCTGACATGCCAGGAAAGAAGTGGCTTGACTCTGAGGATGTTAACATCTCCTATGGTCTACTCCTTTTGGAGAAGCCTGTGTGAGAGGCATGACATCAGGTGTATTTGTCAGCATCTCGTAGCTTTCACTGAGGCTGGAGGATACACTGTTACATGTAAGCAATGGTTTGGACCAAAGGTGAAAATGTTCTCAGGGCCACTGGAGATTTTTGTGAAAGGTCCACGAGAGCAGGGGTACCCTCTACCATAAGGGGATTGAGTCCTTCTCGCTTTCCTGTCTGCTATAACAGCTGTTGTTCTCAGTGTCATAATCGCCTTGCATTCCCTTTTCAAGTTAATGGTTATCCTTAACAAGTTGCTGAAGCTGCCGTTTTTCCAGATGACTCTGATCAGGTTAAACAACACATCACCTACTTTTTTTTTAGTTTGAGTGTTAGCGAAGTTTTGAAAAAATGTCCCAAATGGTCTCCTGACATTCATTAACTGGCAGCAATGAACATGAAATAGCATGCTATTGACATGAGTGCTTTGTGCACTTCAATACAAGTTGGTGTTAGTTGAAGTATAAAATACCAGACTTCTGTGTAGCCTCCGTAATTAGTGCAAACAAGTATTTTTAGTTGGAATCAGCTCTAGGCAGCCATTCCTATCAATGACGCTGGTTTCAACTCCTTCACCAAGTTGTTTTCTTGTGCAGAATACAGCCTCAGCTGACAAATTATTCTCATCCACTGAAGACATTTCATAGCACCCAAACTATTCATTGAAATTCACATCTCCATTATGTACATATGTAATTCTGTCTTGCTAAATTATATTTCTTCTGTTCATTCAGTCTTTATTTTTCGTTCTATTTTATCTTGACTTTAAGGTTGCCAATTAATAAATTAAAGGGGAGCATGCCTCCCCTTTAGACCGGAGAATGGGGCATGCATGAGCTCAATATGTACAAACTACGGATTGCCCCCTTTAGCTACACTGTTAGCTCTTGCTGTTAAAGCTCACAAATGATAACAATGACTGTTGACCAAGGAGGCGACATGGTGGTGTAGCGGTTAGTGTAACACTATTACAGAGCCAGCGACCCATGTTCAATTCCAGCCGCTGTCTGTAAGGAGTTTGTATGTTCTCACTGTGTCTGCGTGGGTTTTCTCCACGTGCTCCAGTTTCCTCCCACATTCCAAAGATATACAGGTTAGGAGTTGTGGGCTTGCTATGTTGGCGCTGGAAGAGTGGCGACACTTGCGGGCTGCCCCCAGCACATTCTCAGTAACGCAAAAGGATGCATTCCATTGTGTGTTTTGATGCACATGTGACTAATAAATAAATATCTAAATATCTATAAGTCTTCAGGACTTGATGACAAAAGGAATATTGGTATTGTGAGGAAAAAAATTGGTATCATCAGAATTGGAATCAAAAATTGGTAATGTCGGAAAAAATGGGTGCTGATGTGTTTTATGTATTTTTAATTTTTCTATTTAAATATAAACATAATTCAAGTGGAAGCAGTGTACAGTAATCAGGTTAGTTAAGAAAAATCTGATTGAACTCAATCTTTTCTTGGATATGAAGAAATGTTCCAAATGGAATGTTGCTGGCCACTGGGGATTTTCTGTTATACATGCATCTGGGCCTAAATTCGTCCTAATCCTGGGTACTGAGTAACTACATTTGCACAATTCTGGGACGCACAGATGAGAATCAGGTTCAGCCTGGTGCACTTTCAGTATGACAATTTTCCAGCACAAGTCCTGAGGAATTGTCTCAAGTTCTGTGAGGAATCCAACCTCAGAGCACAGTGGGTAATTCACTAGCAAGGAGCAGCCAGCAAGTGTGGAGCTTTTGTGTTTCCAGCTTTACAGAGAAATTCCATTTAGAGATGCTGGCATTTGCATCAAGATGAAGCCCAGGGTTTGAATGTTGCCAGTTAGTGTTCCATTCTCCTGGGCAGCTCCATCACAAATCTTATAATGTGACTCACCACTTTTAATTAGTTCCCTAGTCTTTGTAACCACACCACTAATGCACCAAATACCCTGCCCACTCTAACTGAAGCAAGGACCCAGCACCTCCCCCCTCCACCGAGCTCTTCTTCCATGCTTTTGCTGCATTTCCTGGACTCTGGAAACTTTATAGTGTGTACAGATTCCTACACAACATTCTCCTCAGTTCCGGATCTACCCCAGTGCTGCTTTACTCTTGTCTCCAAATCCAGATTCATGGTCTTCCATACTGTGCCTAGAGTATCTCTTTGCAATATTTGAATGTCTGCCACCATCATTACCCACAGGAACCCACACATGCCACACCTTTAATCAAACTCTAAACTTTAAGCTCTTAGCTAAATTCAATGGCATTTTGCAATACCACTCGAGCCTGTTCACAGGGATTCCAAAAGTCAGAGACTTCTCCAGTGTTGATACGCTAATGAATCTGATACACTTCTTGGCATAGTACTGTTCCTCCTAGTCTACATGAAATCTGTTAGCATTGAAGTGAAGATTAAGAAATAGGGAACTATATAAATGTATCTTTCTACTTCTATTTACAGTCCTCATCCGTGATCTCTACTCACACTTCCAAAGAGTTGTTAAAGCTTTGCTGATCAATGCATTTGATGCCAATTTCCTTAAATCCTTGTATGGTGAGTATAACTGTAATGAGAAGAGGGAGCTCCTCAATGGTTCAATGGATAAAAGAGTTGCTTCATATGGAACTATACAAACAAGGAACATACTCAATCCTTTTAATTTCAGTTATGCATTAAATGAGCTGATCATAGCTTTAGCAGATGGACTAATAATTTGGACACTGCTTTTAAGAATTACTATTAATCAGAGGAGTTAATATGCTGCCATTACCGATCCTGGCCTTTATGTGATTCCAAACCAGATAACTCCTGGCCGTCACCAGAAATGGTCAAACAGGTCAGGGCAATTAACAATATCTCTGTGTTCATGCTGAAAGAATGACCATCAGATAATGCCAGTGCCTGTTTACTGTAACCCAGAATTAGTCATCTAATGTAAGAGGCCAAAAGGAAAATTGGAGAAAAGATTGGAAAGAGAGTTGATGAGTAAGTCTATTGTTTGGATTATGTGAAGTGTTTTTTTTAATATTCTATTCTTACCATTTAAAAATAAACATTTTTTATTGTTTATTAAACTCCCAATACATTTCATCAACTTGTAGTTGAGGACCAAAGCTGTTATTTCCTCATTAAGGATTTTATTCTGCTGTTTCTTTACTGGGCCATGTGTAATTTTTAGTTGGACTGTTTTATATATTACATCAATTTAAAGTGATAAAACATTGATTTTTCTCACTATTAAAGATCTCTATCTCCATAAACATGACAATCACCTTGATCTTGACAGCATAACATTTCTTGTCTTTCAAAAATAAGCAGGTCTTTCATCCAGTTTAGGGAAAGATGACAGATTTCCTTCCTTTAAAGCATTGGGCCAAATTGTACTCATCCTTTTTTTTGAAGGATGTGTAATCTTTCTTATTCATTTTGCTCACATCTACTATTGCACTGAAGTTGACGGCTCAATTGACATGGAGTGTATTTGTTTGCTCTTTTAATGCAATGCTTCGGACAAAAAGAGCCAACAAATATATGGAATTAAAGTTGTATATTTTACTAACAAGTTGCATTCTAAGAAATTTGAATTCTGTGTAGTCCTGTATATAACTGGGTAGAAGGGAGGCATGTGCAAGGCATAGCTGACTCAACAAATGTATCCTTGCAACCCGTTGGTGATTTAATTAAATAGAAGATGTGATGAATAAATTATTAAAGATTTAACAGTGTCTTATGTTAATTGTTGGCAACATAAATTACATTGCTTGATTGATCTTGCATGTCCTGCTAATAATTCAATCCAAACAATTCCTTCAGACAAACAGTTACAAAGAATTCTAAAACAAAAATGGAATATGCTTAGAATACTTAGGGGATCAAGAGAGAAGTAAGAGTTAATGTTGCAAGTCACTAATAGCTGAATGTACTTATTTCCAGGACTTTGATCTAACTTGACATGTGCTGCCATCTTTTTACCATCACTGAGTCAAAGCCTGACATTCTTTCCCTGAACTATTGTCAGGGAGCTGTCAGCACGAGAACTACAAAGAGTTTGAGGAATGGCTCCCAAAATTATCTTATCAGAGGAACAAGGGAAGGGTGGTAAATGTGGTTTTATTATCATCCACATCCCAAGAATCATTCTTTAAAAAATATCTGCCTTGCCAATATGCAGCTTTGGTAAAGTTCTTACTGAACAGTCCCATCCCATTGGGGCATTGGGTTACTAAGTTATCGGGAGATGAAAGAGAAGAATCCAAATTCCTAATGACATGTTTACCAATGATCTGTGCCTCCCTTTTACAACCCCAGGCCAAATTACCTATGAAATGTGTGAAGATCAGACTTTTTGATTCAATATGGGATGTGGCAATTGCTGTCGAGACAAAAAAAAATTATTGTCCATTCCCAAGTACCCTCAGCTTGCTGAGCTATTTCAGAGGGTAGTTAGATGTGAACAATTTATGTGGATCACACATAGGACAGTTTAGATAAAGAAGCAGATTTTTTTCCCTTAAGGCATCAGGCCAAATCATACTTATCTTTAGTTGGCAATTCTGTAGAGAACTGCCAGAGATGTTACCCTCATGGATATACACAAGAGATTCTGCAGATGCTGGAATCGGTACAATACACAGAGGTGGAGGAACTCGGCAGATCAGGCAGCATCTATGGAGGGAAATAAACAGTCGATGTCTAGGGTCAAGACCCTTTATCAGGACTGGAAAGGAAGAGGGCAGAAGCCAGAATGTCGGGGGAGGGGGAGGAGCACAGGCTGGCAGGTGATAGGTGAGTCCAGGTGAGAGGGGTAAGGTAGGTGTTGGAGGGGGGAATGAAAGGGAGTGATGTGAGAAGCTGAGAGGTGATAAGTAGAAGAGGCAAAGGGCTGAAGAAGGAGGAATCTGGTAGGAGAGGGCAATAGACCATGGAATAAAGGGCCACAGGAATGAGGGGAAACAAAGGGAAGGGAAAAAAAAGATAGCTGGGGAAGAGGGGAGGGATTACTGGGAATTATAGAAATCAACGTTGAGGCCGTCAAGTTGGAGACTACCAAGGCGGAATATGAGGTGGTGCTCTTCCAACCTGCGTCTGGCCTCAATGTGGATAGATATGTCAGTATGGGAGTGGGATGTGGAATTGAAGTGGCTGGCCTCATGGGTATGTTTTCTTAGACAACCATGCCTGCACGTTGCAGTATGGAATTTGGCAATGAGCTGGAGGCCAGGAACAGGCATATGCAATGTCTCACTCTGCTGCAACAGTGAAACACAAGCTGCTGAGCCAAGGAGGCTGGATTATTGACTTTGAACAAAGAAGTCAATGAAGTATGCGGTTTATTTACCTTTCTTTATTTTACTTTGTTTTCAATTAATTTCTACCAGATTATGGTATTTTTAGATAAATTTATGATTATTTTTTAAAATTTATTTGCACATTTTAGATATGTCCGATGGACAGACCTTTAGAAATAGTTAAAAAGGCCTTTGGCATCAAGAAGCAGTCAAAGGCCATCAGATGTTCTAGATGTACTGCCTGAGGTCTAGTTGTTCCTCATTGCAAGTTCCACTTTGTAGGAGGGCACAGTATCCAGGCCTCCAGGTTGATTTGATCTTCTGAAACTACAAAAGCCAAGTGTTGCCGTGGGAAAAATGGGGGGCAAAACAGGCAGGTCATGCATAATCTTGTTCAATAATGAACCAGTCAGAGTTAATGTCTCTGTATCAAGAAGCAATGCCTCTGGATTTCTAGCCCAGTAACTTAACCTCTGTGGTAACATAACATTGCTAGTTGGTCAACAATAAGTTGGGGGACTAGGGAATTGCCTTGCTCCAATATTTCATATCATATCACCTTTTTGTTCTCTTTACTATGGTTTCCAACAGAAGGAAGCAGGAAGAAGAAATATGCAAAAGAAATCCTGAACTCACTGAATTATTTGGATGAGCGCTGTGTTCAGATGCGTCTTATAAACTTAACGTCAACAAGCCGGTGGAAAGATCGCTACAAGGTGAGTTTTAAGAATGTGATTCTTTTACTTATTTCTGGGAAGTGAGGACAGGATTCACCCTGAATGTGCTGTCAAATTGTGCACCCCAGGCTGTCTTCCTGTTCAAACTGCATACTGAAACAATTTGATGAGGCTGTCACAAAATAACTAACCATGGAAAGTTGTCCTAATGAGCATGTGACTTGAACTATTGTTGCCTTATAGAAAGCAAAGATAAAGAGACACGAAGTGAATGCATTTCCCCCATTCCAAATATAGGTTTAATCAACAGAGTTTGTTGTACTCCCAATTTGCAAGTACTGGCTCACCCTGTAGTTACCAAAATGACAGAATGAAGTGATCCTGGCTATTTGATGGAAGCATTAGGACTAAGAGACAGCTTAACAGTTGCTTACAGATAATGCTGTCAAAGGAAAGAACAAATATCATCAATAGCATTATCTAGATATCTTGTTGCTTAGCAACCCACAGATAATACTGAAGTCTTCATTCAAAGATTTTCAGTCTAAATGCATGGTTCCTGAGGATCAGGGAGAACATCATCAAGTTACAGTGAACCTGATGGAGGATCAAGAATTCTGTATACTGTATTTTTCTATAATTATTGACCTACTTTTGTATCATTTCTGTTGCTGAATATGACTTCAAGCTGTAATCTGCAATGGAGCATTATTTTGCTTTGAATAGCTGACATGATCTTCCAGAAGATTGAAAATGAGCACTGGCTTGGTGTTGGTTCTTACAGGGGTTCCTCTTAGAGATAAGTTTGAAAACTACTACTTAATTTTTGGATTCAAGTCGAAACAATTGATTATATTTTTCTTAAATTTTAATTTTAGAACTTTTTCAAATTAATCTGTCTTTTTATAATGGTTTAGTATGAGAAATAAATCTGGAAGTTGAATTAGAAAAGAAATAATTGTGCTTTTTAGGTATGTGAATTATGCGTTATAAGAATTTTGCATGTGCTTTTGAAGTACTTTCTCCTATTTCTGGCAGAAACCTGTTGTGATTCCCCCAAGCACTGGTGTCCTTCTATCGTATTTCATGCACATAATAAGCGGGGTACGCTTCTAATTTACTAAAAGAAATTGGATCAAAAGGTTACACCATATGACCTTAGATTTCATTCACTGTGAAACAAGGAGCAAATTGTACAACAAGTTGGAAATCACATGCCAGTTAGGAGGTTGCCAGTGGAACATTGCCTTTATAAACACAGACTCGCCCACACTGACTTACAAACAGGTAGCAGTTCTATCTAGACTCATTGATGGTGCCAAGGTTAATTAACCTTCGATTCTCTTGAGGTCCTGAGACATATAAGTATAGTTACATTATGAAATATAGTAATCAACAAAAATAACATGATTTTATAATGGAGAAAAAGTAAAGAACAATGCTCCTGTAATTCTATCTAGTGGGTCCAAATAATGGGCATTGCTCTGGAAACTCATACGCCTCAAGACTACACTTAAGGTAATGGTGCCATTTAGTATGTTTCATTGACTTTATACCTTCCAGTCTACTCATCTCCCTCCCCATCCTCTTTCTTCAGTACATTGATGACTGTGGGTGCCACTTGGTGCTTTTGCTCCAAACTGGAAAATTTCAATCAATTTATTCCTAATTTCAACCCCTCCCTCACCTTCACCTCTGATGTTTCCCTTCCTCAGCCTAACTCTCTCCATTTCTTTGATAGGCTATCCACCATTGGCTATAAACCCACCAACTCTGATGCCAACCTTAATTACACTTTCTTCCATGCATTTTCTGCCAGGACTGTAGTTCATTCTCCCATTTTCTTTCATTTCTGTCATGTCCATTTGGACCATTGCCTCCAAAGCATCTTCATTTTTCCTCAGCTAACTTTTCCCATTGACCATAATTCAGTGCTCTGCTATTCTGCTGTAGCTATTTACACCTCCCAGGACCCATCTTTTACTTTACATCCCAATATCACTCCCTTAACATCGCACCCCCCACCCCCCCCCACACACACCTCCAAACCCTTATCTTCCTTTCCTTGTTGCTATAATCTGTTTTAATCTATTACCATATAGGTCCATCACCTTATCTGAGACCTTATTCTTTGTAACTTCTTGCCTCCCGGGCATCCATCTATGGATGGACATTGAGGGCCAAGCCCTCAGTCACTTCTGTCTACACTTTGGAGTTTCCTGCCTTATATCCTGCACCATTTCAGACTTTTCCTTTTATATCTTGCGTAAAACCTAAATTTTTGGCCAAGTTTTATGTCTGGCTTGGCCCCATTATTTTAGAATTTACAGCTATTTCTACATTAAAGGCCCCATATAAATATTAATTTGTTATTGTCTTCTCAGAGCCATCCAACCAGAGTTCCCTCTCCTTCAGAAAAATGTGAGCCATGTACTGAACATGTCATTGCTGTTGTCTGGATAACAGCCAGTAATGTGCATATTTTTGTGGTGATGTGACACTTGAACATTAACTAAGTATAAACCCTTTCATTTAATAATGGCTTTGGCCTTGATATTAATAACTTTGATGCTCATATGGATAATGTGTGTGGCTCTTTGCACTGATAGAAACCCTGCTTTCATTGAAAGATGATCATCACAATTACCTGATTCCTCTTTTCACAGGAAAAACGTTGGCCGTGTTGTCCATTGTATAAGTTACTGTTGCTTATTCCTTGATATAAATGCATAGCAGGCTGCCTGGTAATGGATGCCTGCTGTAGTAACTTGGAAGGAATGTGGGAAAATGTGAGGTTATACACTTTGGAAGGAAGAGTGAAAAAGCAAATTATTATTTAAATGGAATGAGACTACAAGATATGCATGAAATACAAGGGTTGGCATGTGGTAAAATGAGTAATTAGGAGGGCTAAGGGAATGTTGATCTTTTTATACAAGGACCATGGATTATGAAAGTAGAGGTTTTGTGAAGTTTACAATGCGCTGGTGACACTGCACTGTGTAGTTTTGGTCTCCATATTTAAGGAAGACCATATCTGCATTGGAGGCAGTGCAGAAAAGATTGACAAGGTTGATTCCTGGGTTGAAGAGGTTGATGGATGAAGGAAGGTTAAGCAGTTTGGGCTTAGACACAATGGAGTTTAGAAGAATGAGAGGTGATCTTATTGAAACATAGGTCTTTGAGGGGAATTGATATGATGAATGCTGACAGGATATTTACCCTAGTGAGGGTATCCAGAACTGGGGGCATAGTTTCGGAATAAGAGGCCATCCATTTAACTCAGATATGTGGAGGAATTTCTCTCTGAGGGTTATGAATCTGGAATTATCTATGTAGAGAGCTGTGGTTGCAGAATCATTGTATACATTCAAGGCAGAGATTGACATATATTTCAACTACAAAAGAGTCACAGGATATGGGGGGAGAATGGGAAAGTGGTGTTGAAGTATGACTGAATCAGCCATGATCTTATTGAATGGTAGATCAGGAGTGAGGGGCCAGGAGGCCTGCTCCTGCTTCTGCTTATGTTCTTATGTGAGAAAAACTGCCCCTTCACTAAAAGTAAATAGGAGGGACACACAGGAAAACCAACCATGGTAATATACAGCCAAGAATACATAAAATGTGCATTCCATTCTCTTCCAAAAACACATTTTGAAATCTGCCTTAAAGAGGACTACCTGGGCAGTTGTGTTTCTGAGTAGTTTGGTTCACTTTTCTATAAATAAGCTGCTTACTCAAAAACATCTTCACATTTGTTGAGTACGGACTAGCCATTCAATAAGCATAGATGCTTATTTAAGTCAATTTTAGATTGTCCTTTGTTCAATAAAACTGCATCTACGGTCCCTTGGCACTTTGATAAATAAAGAATTAGACAGTACTAATAAGTAAGTGTTTGATTGATATCTGCATTGGAATCAGCGAAAGGCAGCCGATTTATATTCTCTGAAGCTGTTATACTTTATTCTGCATTCTGTTATTGTTTTACCTTATACTACCTCAAAGCACTATGTAATGAATTGATCCGTATGAATGGTATGCAAGACAAGTTTTTCACTGAACCTCAGTACATGTGACAATAATAAACGAATTCCAATTCCAATTTATTGAATGTAGTTTGTACCAAAGGACAGTTCTGTGGCTGGAAGTCTGTTTATGGATTATGTTAGGTCATTTGTATTCAAATGCAGTCAGTCCAGTTTTGCAAAGGGCTACAGAGCTGTTTTAAGCTTTGGAGACCAGTTGAAAGTCCTGAAAAGATGGCTTATTTATAATTTTGTATCAAAGAAGGTAGTGAAATATGAGATTTAGAGTAAAACTCCATAATCGCTATTCGACCATTTGGTTCGGCACCTCCCTCACAATGTGAAATCCCAATGGTTCACATCTGGCTCTTGTAAAAGAAAGGAATGAGGTAAATATACAGGTGCAGCTGCCCAAACTGATGCACCTTTAAAGGTAGCATTGATTACTTATGATCCCCTGGTGATATTTACTGCAATTGCTGGGGCCCTGGTTCCTGTGGTGCCTGTCGACTCACTAGGCCCTGGATCTAGTGCTCCTTTCCTACTCATAAGGGCCCTGGTTCCCACACTCTCAGTCCACTTGCTCAGGCCTAGTTCTACTCATCCAGGCTCTGATTCCCACACTCCCCATCCACTTGCCAGGGTCCCTGTTTCCATATTCTCCATCCATGCAATGGGGTACCAGTCCCTACACTCTCTTTAAGATCACCTGGTTCTGTTGGCTGCACTCACTTGAAACTTACTGGTTCTGTTTCCCACGAATCTTTTAACCTTCGGACTCACTGAAAGACTTATTATTCTATGTTATATCTAAAGAAAAAAAAGAATTAAATATTTGATAGTCCATAAAATCTGCTAGTCCAGCCCCACCAAAATCGCAGATGTGCCCTATTAAACGAGTTTTACCACATCGGGTAGAGTTTGCTGTAAAAGTAGCAGCTTGTGAACAGCACAAACTATTAGTGTGTAAGTCCACCAGTGATTTGTGGAAAGAAGTGATACCATGAAAATTGTGAATCGCTCCAAATTGCTGGACAATCTGCTGCTCCTCTATTAGTCTGAGAGCGCATCTGTACTCTTAACTCCACCTATAAATTTCATGAATTTGTTACATTGGCAAGTTAATTTCATTTGAGTTCACACCAAAAAGTTATTTAGTTATTTAGTTATTAATTACATGCGTACCTTTATACCACATGATAATTGTTGATAACTATTGATCAACAAGCTCTGTAGCCTAGAAAGTGAACAGTGAAAACAGCTTAAATATTCATTTTTTCAAATTGTGAATTGGTGCTGGTGAATTTTTAAATATTAAAACTTTTTCTCTTTGTTACAACTGATCTCTTGTTTCCCTTCTCTCTTATTTCACTGCCCTTGGGACTTTCTGTGGGCTTTTGCACAAGTTTCTGTCGAACATTCAACAGCATTTTCTACAAGGATCTGGGTTGTTTTAATGAGTGGTCCAGTCTGAACCAGGAAGTGTCCACCAGAGTACTGAATTCAATGTCAAATCAGAAATAGAAAACAAAATAAAGAGAATAAATAGAGGTTGTATTTTTAAAGAAAGAGAAAAATAAATGAGATTGAATAAAACAGTAGAAGAAAATATTTTGTTAAAATTTTCAACAATTAAGGAAGAAGGAAGGAACCTCCACATTTATATAAGCTGATTTTCAGCACCAGACAGGTTGTTTGGCAGTAATTGAATTTTGTCATGCTATTAATAGGGTAGGTAGACTGGAACGTACATTTGCAAACATTTTTGAAGACTTATTTCTTATCTTTAAAGTAAGTGCTGCAATGTCACCTTGTATTTGAAAGGTAAACAAGATGCCAAGATGCAATTTTACGTAAGTGTTGGAGGAGCAGGGGTCTCAGGCAGTGATGTCTGAATTTCCATATTTTGCTGTACATATGCAATCATTGGAATTTGCTGTCCAATTTATACCTAAGTAATGGTGAATACTATTTATTTATTCATCTGAATCCAGCCCTTTGCTTCAGAAGCCATGCAGTCAGGCTGACCATTCACTAAGGTTTTGAAGGCTCCATTGTCTTCTCTGTGCACTTAACGATTTGCAACTTTTAACTTAAAGAGCAAAAGTATTTAAGCTGACGTAGCAGGAGCAAGTCTGACCAGACGTGCACTAAAATGTCCTACTCCATCAGATTTTCCTCTGGGTGTAACAGTTTCCTCCCACCTCTGAAAGACATGTGGGTTATTAGGTTAATTGGCCACTGTGAATTGAGCCCAGTATGAAAGTATGTGAGAAGAATAACAAAAATATGAGCAGGCTAGAATTAGAGTAAGTGGGTGCTTTATGGTTGGAGTGGAATTGGTGGGCCAAAGGGCATGTTTCCATGCTGTATGACTCTATGGTTCCATGACTGCAAACCCTGGCTCTTGCTTCTCATTCATTTGTCTTGCATATACAAAAAACATCTCTTCGTTCAGAGTTTAAGTCTCAATTTGATAAGGGAATCTGTAAAGAGGATCACAAGCCAGCACATGAAACATTCCAATAGACACTGAACTGATGCATGTTTCTTTGATTTCTCTGAGCCTGATTTCTTTTTCGGTAAAGTATTGTTGAAATGGACCCAGATCTTTCCTGTTCAAATGTTTTGTTTCTTTTTGCTACTTTTACAGGAGCGTGTAGATTGTTATCCTAATCTTCATGTAAAAGAGCACCCAGGAATCAAAACATCTTGTCAAGCCTGTGAACTGAAACGCACTTGTAGGTTCACAGTTATCCTGTCAGGGCAGCTATACGATTCCAAGAGTTTGGAACAGGACAGCTTCATGTCAAATGACAAGCAGGTAAAGCAAAGCAACACAGAATAAGGTAACATAAGATTCACAATGCTCGGGGATGTTGGAAATCAGGTTGGAGTGAGAGGAGTCGTCGGGTGGATTTGATGAACCATACAGAGATTAGGAACACATGTCTGAATAGAACAGAGGTGTTGAATAAATCTACGTTTTATCACCTTCATCAGCAGCAAACTAAGTGCTCTCGACTGAAGGAAGTGCTTTATACTGTATATGCTAGCTCACATGGAAAAAGTGTTCTGGGTAATTTGGCTTCATGCAATAGAGCAGAGCCGACAATAACAAATCAGCACTGTATTTTGCAGCCTTCATGACTTTTATTTTCATTAAAATAATTGATTTATATGAATAAGTTAAAGTTATATGAAACTTATTTATATAAAGGGGAGGCACAGTAGTTTAGAGGTTAGCTAATGCTATTACAGCACCAGTGACCTGGGTTCAATTCCGGCCACTGTCTGTAAGGAGTTTGTATGTTCTCCCCGTGTCTGCTTGGGTTTCCTCCGGGTGCTCCGGTTTCCTCCCACATTCCAAAGACATATGGGTTAGGAAGTTGTGGGCATGCTATGTTGGTGCCAGAAGCGTGGTGACACTTATGGGTTGGCCCCAGAACACTCTACGCAAAAGGATGCATTTCACTCTGTGTTTTGATGTCCATGTGACTAATAAAGATATCTTAAGACATCTTAATCTTATCTTAAACTTTAACCAATTGGTATCCGTACAATCATAGTACATTTTACATAATCACTTGTCTAATGACATTCACTTCAATGTACTTTGACTGGTGGTAACAATCTAATTCTCCTTTAAAAATAATTTTATTCTCTTTTATTTCTCATTGTGACAATAAATTCCACATTTAGGCATTTTCTATGCACAGGATTTTTTTGTAACTGCCCTATTAATTGTTTTGGTGATTGATTTGAATATAAATCTTTCTGTAGCTGTCGCATTATTTACTTTCTCACTGGGCTCTGTAACCTCTGTCAGTTCACCCACTGAGCTTCTCAGCATTGGAAGTGGGAAAAAAATGATCATTTGACCTATTTAAGTTCCTGTATTGGGTAGTGATAGTGTCATGGATGAAAAGAAAATAATTCCATTAAAATGTTCTCATTTAGGAGTTATTGGTGAAATATTAAGTGCAAAGAGAAAAAGCAAGGTGTTAAAGGAATAACATAGTATTTACATTAACGAGAAGAATCATTCAGGCCAACATGTCATTATAGTAATCTACATTCTGAATCCTCCCTGAGCAGGAGGCCATTAGACAAATGAAAGCAAGCTTGTAATTGACTGGAATTATAGATCCTGTTCCCAAAGCTAAAATATCTCTTGCTAAACAAAATAATTATTCTGAAACATTTATAAATGCAGGTGAACCTTTCATGGAATTGTTCACAGTAAGTTGGGAGATGCAATACTGCTGAGTGGGTGGATAAGTAAAACCAGCTACCTCCTTGACACAAAAACCAGCAGAATCTCCCCAGTTCCGTTCTACAGTTCTGAGGAGGAGGCACGGACACCTGCCAAGGGCCGGCAGCATCCTTTCTCACATCTGCTACCTGGGTTTTAGTAGCAGCACTGGGACTCAACCACAATTTTACCAGTAGTCCAAATTATCCCAGTTAAAAAGAGGTTGAAGGGGGTACACTTGTTTCTTCCTTTTGTGGGGCCAGCAAGCTTATGTTCCCAGAACCCAATCCAGGGAACTATCTTGTGTAAAGAGGCAGTTTCGAGGGTAAGGGGTAGGATCATGCTTTTCCAGCGCACTGCCTACTGTTATATAAAGAGAAAGTTAGGTGGGATGGGGGGTTTGTTGTGTTTACAGGCCCAAGGGATGGGGAACAGTGTCAGGTTGAGAAATCACGACCTGGGGCTGGGAATTGTGGACTGGAGGTAGGACATTGATTGTGGCCACAAGTGGGATCAGCATCTTGGGGACAGAATGTGGGTTGGTGCTCAGGGTCCATGAGCATTGCCAGTAGTTTGTGATCAGGAGTGCAAGGAGTGATCATGAATGGAGAGCCAAGGTTTGATTGGGAGTCGGGTGGGGGGAGTGGTGGTGATTTGAAGTTGGGTGGGGTCATGGATGATTGGGGGAGTGGGGGTTGGTCTCAATTTGTGGAGTGGGCTGTGGTTGGGAGTCGGTTTTATTGGAAGTCAGGGGAGAAGGATGGTCGACGGTTGTGGGGTGATTGGTGGATGATGAGGGTTTGGGGATGGAGGGTTATCAGAAGTTGTGGGGATTGGGGTTGATTGGATGTCCTGAGATTAAAGAGAGGTTGAGAGTCAGGGATTGGGGGCTGTTGAGAAGGGAGGAGGTGGGCTGATTGGGAGGTGAGGAGTTGGTCAATTGGTAGTCAGTGGGGGTGATAAGGATAGTTCATGATCAGACGTTGGGGTGATCGGGAATCGATGGGCAATTGGGAGTCAGGAGATGGGTGTGATAGGGAGTCAGAGGTGGATCAGCAGTCAGAGGTGGGAGTAATCGGGAGTTGTGGGATGGTGGGTGATTGTGAATTGGATGCTCATGACCAGAGGGTGAGGATGTGGTCAGGTGTCATGGGGCTTGGGTGTGGTGGGAAGTCAGAGGTTGTGGTGGTCTTGAGTTGTGGGATGGGATTTAATCAGGAGTCATGGGGTTGTGGGTCACCAGGAGTTGGGTGTTCATGACCAAAAAACAGGGTGTGATCAGGAGTCATAAGCGTGGGGGCTGATTGGGAGTCATAGAAGTTAGAGGGTGACTGGGGAGTTCGGAGTTGGTCAGGAGTTCGGGAGGGTGGGGGCTGATCAGGTGTCAGGGTGGGGAGTTTGACTGAGAGTTGGGGGATAGAGTGGAGGGATTAGGGCATGATTGGAAGTCAGGGTGGTGGGAGTGCCTGTCTGGATACAAAGACACAGATTTTCTTTATCTGGAACATAGAACAGTACAGCACAGGAACCGTCCCTTCAGCTCATGATGTTGTGCTGAACTAATTAAATGCCGAACTAAACTAATCCCTTCTGCCTACACAATGTCCATACCCCTCCATTCTCTGCATATTCATGTGCCTATCTTTTAAATGCCTCCATCATATCTGCCTCCACCACCACCCCGGCAGTGTATTCCAGGTACCCACAGCTCTCTGTGTACAAAAAAATTGCCCCGCACATCCCCTTTGAACTTACTCCCTCTCACTTTAAATGCATGCCCTCTAGTATTATACATTTTGACCCTGGGAGAAAGATGCCAGCTGTCTACTCTACCTATGCCTCTCATAGTCTTATAAACTTCTATCAGGTCTCACCTCAGCCTTGCTGCTCCAAAGAAAACAATCCAAGTTTGTCCAACCTCTCCTTATAGCACATGCCCTCTAATCCAGGCAGTATCCTGGTAAACCTCTTCTGCACCCTCTCCAAAGCCTCCACATCCTTCCTGTAATGGGGAGAATGGAATGCGATTCTCCAAATGCGGCCTAACGAGTTTTATAAATCTGCAACACAACTTCCTGACTCAACCAATAAAGGCAAGCATGGCATACACCATCTTTGCCATCCTATTAACCCGTGCAAAGGATATGGATGTCCTTTCCAGTGGAACCTAAGCAAAACATGGTTGTTCCATCAGTGGCCACCAACTGTCAATGTATAGTTGCTCCACAAACAATGGGATTCAATCTCCTGAGCAATGTTCTACCAATCATCCAATTGTAGGAAGGGTGCAGCACAGCTGAAAGGGCTTGGTCTAATTTCTGGCACAATGTTAAATGTGATTAAAACACTCCTGCTGCCATTTGGCGATTTCCCAATCCAAGTTGGATCGGGTTGTTCTGACGATGTTCCTGAAACATTAATGCTGTTCCATTTTTTTGCAGATGCTGCCTGATCTGCTAAGTGCTTCCAGCATTTTCTCTTTTCAATTCAAATTTCCAGCATCTGCTTCTTTGTTTAGATTTTTAATCACTGTTGGTTCCCACTGCACTGAAAAAATAGTGTAACATGGTCCATTATGTAAGCTAACACAAGTAGAAGGAAGTTAAACCCCAGGCCTGGGTTAACAGTTTTCTAAATGAGATTGCCATACAATAAATAACAAGTGACCTTAATAATGACATTTCAACTTTTAAGTTCCACTTTAAATATAAGAAAGGAGAGGGTGTGTGAAGTTGATATTGTACTGCAGAATTGAAGCAGTTGCACCAAGAGGGCATTTGCAGTTTCAGTGATGTAATTCTCTATCTGTAACTGTGTTGAGCTGGTTTGCTGGTTCACAGAAAACAACAGTGAGCAGCTTTCTTTGGTGTCTCACACAACTTCATGTCTACAGAGTATCATTGATATCTTGGGAGGGGGGTGGGGGAGAGCTGGTCTCCAGAAGGCTCCACTGAAAAGGACTCCCATGTGAGGAAAATCCGTCTACTTGTCTTTGTATCCAGGCAGGCACCCCCACCATCCCACTGTCAGAGACGAAAGATGTCACAAGAAGAGCAAGAGGTAAAAATACTTCACTGTGTAAAGGGAAGGAGAATAAGAAAAGTACATTCAGCATAGTTAGTTCACTCTGACATTCAGTTGGGGGCCTGTTACTTTCATTTTTATCTCCCTGACAGGATTATAAATTTTCCTTTCCCTGGAGACGATTCTGCACTCCTCTTCAGCTTCAAGACAGTGTCTGGTTCAATAGAAAGAAAACAAGACCTCCATTTATAATGCGTTATCAAACCTCTCTGGAATGTCTCAAAACATTTGACAAGCAATGAATTACCTTGAAATGCAGAGAATTGTTATGCTGCTGATGTGTTGGTCATATTGCACACAAGGGCCCAAAACAAAATGAGATAAATGACAAATTAGTCTGAGAACTTTGGCCGTGAGGCAAAATAGACTGCAGATGCTGGAAATCTGAAATAAAAACAGATAATGCAAGAAATACTCAGCAGATAGGACAGCATTTGTGAAGAGAGAAAGGAGGTTAATGCTTCTGCTCCATGTCCCTTCATCAGAACTCGAAAGAGTTGGAATTCAAACATGTTATAAGTTACAGAGGAGGGCTAGAGGTGGAAAGAACAAAGGGTGGAATAATCAAAGGCATTAGGTGAAAATCAAGAGAGACAATAATGGAAGTTATACTGTGGGCTGAGAGTGGGTGGTGAAGGCTTGCTTATTGTAGTTGATCTGACTGGAGGGGATATAAATAAATGTTGATGGAAGAGAGCAGAGAGATTAAAAATTTTGTGCCTGAACTGTGAGGTACAAAGGCATCATTAGCAGAGAGAGAAAACCTGAGTTAATATTACAGTTTAGTACATCAGATTTGCTTTGGAGGAAGTAAGCAGAGTTAAGGAAGAAGTTCTTCAATATGAACATAAATTCAGTCAGGAGAAAGATGTTGGCAGTGAAGGGGGACTACTGTTTTTTGGGCCATCCTGTTACAGGATGGAGATGTAAAGGGATTGGACATTTGTGGTGAAAATGAGCCAGCATCTCCTCCTCCAACTCAACAGATTACAGCCCTCAGGATTCAACACTGAATTAATTTCTCAGATAACCAGGTGTTCTCGTTTGTATCACAACTAGCTAGGTCCAGTGAGAGATCATAAACTTGTAACGTTAACTCTCTGTTCCTCACTCCACAGATGCTGCCTAGTCTGCAGTATATTTCTAGCATTTTCTTTTCTTTCAGTTCTCTAGCATTAAAGGTGACAGAGTGCAGGTAAGAGAGGAGGGGAGTTGCCTTCTTGATGAAAGAGGACATAAGAACAGTCATTAGAGAGGATATTCTTGGGGGAAATCATCCAATGAGGCCATATGGGTAGAACTTAGAAACAAGAAGGGAATGGTCACTCTGATGGGATTGTATTATAGGCCCCCCAGTAGTCAGTGGGAATTGGAGGAGCAGATAAGATAAGATATCCTTATTAGTCACATGTACATCAAAACACACAGTGAAATGCATCTTTTGTGTAGAGTGTCGCCACGTTTCCGGCACCAACATAGCATGCCCACAACTTCCTAACCCGTATGTCTTTGAAATGTGGGAGGAAACCGGAGCACCCGGAGGAAACCCATGCAGACACAGAGAGAACGTACAAACTCCTTACAGACAGCGGCCGGAATTGAACCCAGGTCACTGGCGCTGTAAAGCGTTACGCTAACCACTACGCTACCGTGCAGCTAGTTGTAAACGTAATGTTAGTGGGAGATTTTAAATTCCCTAATATTGACTGGGCCAACCATAGTGTAAAAGGTTTGGATGGAGTGGAATTTGTGAAATGTGTCCATGATAGCTTCC
The DNA here is from genome assembly GCF_009764475.1 of Pristis pectinata. NCBI lineage: Eukaryota > Metazoa > Chordata > Chondrichthyes > Rhinopristiformes > Pristidae > Pristis > Pristis pectinata. Next base: position 49,732,934 of record NC_067415.1, on the reverse strand, counting down.
TTCATCAATATATAGAGAGGACTTCCAGAGAGGGTGCAACACTGGACCTCCTCCTGGGAAATGAGGTAGGACAAGTGGCGAAAATGTCTGTCGGTGAGCACGTTGGGTCCAGTGACCATAATTCTATAAGTTTTAAAATAGTAGTGGACAAGGATATGACCTGTTCACAGGTTAAGATCCTAAACTGGGGCAGAGCAAATTTTGGAGCCATTAGGCGAGATTTTGCAGTGGTTGATTGGGCGAGATTGTTTGCTGGGGAGACAGCGTCTGCCAAGGGGGAGGCAGCGTCTGCCAAGTGGGACGCCTTTAAAAGTGCGATGTCAAGAGTTCAGGGCCTGCATGTTCCTGTGAGGGTGAAGGGCAAGGATGGCAGGTTTCGGGAACTTGAGTAACGAGAGATATTGAGGCTATGGTTAAGAAAAAGAGGGATGTATACTACAAGAAATATAGGAGTGCATAAGAGAAAAGTTAGGAAGGCAAAAAGAGGATATGAGAAGGATCTGGCAGGCAAGGTGAGGCAAAATCCCAGGTATATTAAGAGTAAAAGGGTGGCTAGAGAGAGAATAGGTCCCCTTAAAGATTAGCATGGCCCTCTGTGTGTGGAACCGAAGGAAATGGGTGAGATTTTTAATGAATATTTCTCTTCAGTATTTACTGTGGAGAAAACTAAGGAAAGGGGGGAAATGAGTGGTCTTGTCTTGGACCACATACGAATTAACAGGGAGGAGGTTTGGAGGCCTTAAAGTGCATTAAGGTGAATAAATCCCCAGGGCCTGGACTGGTACATTCTTGGACCTTGTGGGAAGCTAGAGAAGAAATTGTGGAGGGCCTTGCAGAGATTTTTGCTTCATCTCTGGCCACAGGTGAGGTTCCAGAGGACTGGATAGTGGCTGGTGTGGTACCATTTGTTTAAAAAGGGTAGCAAAAACAAGCCAGGAAACTACAAACCAGTGAGTCTGACATTGGCGGTGGGTAAATTGCTGGAGGGGGTTCTGAGGGACAGGATTGACCAATATTTGGAGAGACATGGTCTGATTCGAGACAGTCAGTGCAGCTTTGTGCATGGGAAGTCGTGTCTGACAAACCTCATGGAGTTCTTTGAGGAGGTAACCAAGAGGGTAGATGAAGGCAGAGCAGAGGATGTTGCCTATATGGACTTTAGCAAGGTCTTTGACAAGGTACCTCATGGCAGGCTAGTCTGGAAGGTTAGATTGCATGGGATCTAGGGGGAGATAACGGATTGGATTCATAATTGGCTCAGTGGTAGGAAGCAAAGAGTGATGGTCGAGGGTTGTTTCTTGGATTGGAGGCCTGTGTCTAGTGGTGTGCCATAGTGGTTGGTGCTGGGACCTTTGTTGTTTGTAATTGATATAAATGATTTGGATGTGAATGGTCAAGGCATGGTTAGTAAGTTTGCGGATGATTCTAAAATAGATGGTGTTGTAGACAGTGTAGAAGATTATGAAAAATTACAGGGGGATCTTGACCAGCTAGATACATTAGCTGAGGATTGGTAAATGGCTTTCAATCCAGATAAATGTTGCGTATTGGGTAGGACTTGTACAGTGAATGGTAGGGCCCTGGGTAGAGTTATGGAACAGAGGGACCTCGGACTGCAAGTACATAGTTTACTGAAAGTGGCGTCAAGGTAGATAGGATGGTGAAGAAGGTGTTGTGATATGCTGGCCTTCATCAGTCAGGGCATTGAGTATAGGAATTGGGAAGTTATGTTGCAGTTATATAAGATGTTGGTGAGCTCACACTTAGGAGTATTGTGTACAGTTTTGGTCACCCTGTTGTAGGAAGGATGTTATTAAACAAGAAAGAGTGCAGAAAAGATCTACCAGAATGTTGCCTGAGGGCCTGAGTTAAAAGGAGAGGTTGCATAGACCGGGACTTTATTCCCTGGAAAGAGGTATGTCAGATCATGAGGGGCATAGACTGCATGAAAGCACATAGTCTTTTTTTTCCCAGATAGAGGCTGCTAAAAACAAGAGGACATAGGTTTAAAATTAGAGGTGAGTGATTTAAAAGGGACAACAGGGGCAGCTTCTTCACACAGAGGGTGGTGCGTATTTGGAATGAGCTGCCAAAAATAGTGGTTGAGGTGGGCACATTAGCAACATTTAAAAGCCATTTAGATAAGTACATGGATAGGAGAGGTTTAGAACGCTATGGGCCAAATGCAGGCAGATGGGACTAGCTCGCTGGGCAACATAGTTGGCGTGGACGAGTTGGGCAGAAGGGCCTGTTTCCATGCTGTATGACTCTATAACTCGATTTTATCTCAGTGCTGGCATTGTTTCTCTCACTTTCTGCCTCTGTCGCTCTGTCTGTCTGTCTGTCTGTCTGTCTCTCTCCCCTCAGAACACATGAATCTACTTTTATTTGCATCTTCTCAAATCAAATGTCTGTGAACAAACCTTTCTCAGCCATTGTTAGCCAGCACCCTAACCTCTTGTGTCATTGTCACTTCTGAATCTCCATCCTATCACAGACATTCCTCTTGTTCCATTGTTCTTATTTTTCTTTACAACTTTTTTCTGAATTATTTTGAAAGACTTCTCTGTCCACAGATGCTGACCGATCTGCAGAGTATTTTCAGTTTTTTATTGCTGTGGGATTTAATGTTGGCTGAGGGATCAATGTTGGTAGGAACTGCAGGAAATTCCAGCTAGTGCCATGGGAACTCAGATGTCTGTCCCAATGAATGGAAAAGCAGATGAGACTTGGGCTTTCTCATATATTTCTCCTGTATTATGCACTAAAGAGCTGGCCCAGAGGGGTTCCCTTGCATCATACCAACCCCAATATGATGTTATCTGATAATGATTGTTGCTCAAAATCTTGTTACTGTAGTTATCTCAAAGAATGCAAATGAACCCTGCCAATGTTATTCTAGCCTTTGAATAGCAGAAGAATAAACACCAGTGGACATGAAACTTAGGCTTGAACCTACAAATTGGTTTTATTAAAATTGATAATCAGAGCGTTGCCATACTTCAAAATGGCAGATTTTCAGAACTGTACTTGGGTACAAAAATATTAAATTTACAACACAGTTAACTTTATAAGGTAAATCTTTTAAAATAATATAGCTATGAGTTTTATCCACTAACATTAAGGCCCCATATTGAAAGGATGTGTTGGGTGTGGCATTGGGTATGGTCTGCAGGAGCACCGTAGTAGGCAATGCACCTGGGTAAATGGAATCACAGTAGCAGCAAAAGTCAAACTTTTGCCTTGTAGATGGCAAAATAGACTCCAAAACCCAGAAGTTACTGTGCACAAACTTCACAAGCATCTTGAAGTAAGCAACAATAGCCTCCTTTAGCACTGCTGAGCTCAAGACAGATCACAGTCTAGGTGTACCCATAGGAAAGGCACAGTGTTTTGACATTTGGGCGATAGGTAAATTGAAATCATGGTGGAAATTCTTCAGTGTTAACACATTTGGTAATTTGGGCAACATTGTGGTATGGCAACAGTTTCTGACTCTGCATCATCAGTGTGTCACAGGTGTATAAGATTTGCTGGCTTCACAGATCCTTAAGGCATGATTATGGGAGTATTGGATGAGAATAGAATATTGGCACAGAGGGGGTAAATTTTCACAGAAGGGAAGTAAGCAAGTCCTTAGCAGTAAACTCATCCCTTGTGTCTCTTGTGGCTTTATTATACACTTCCTAACCTTTTCTTTGGTTGTCCAGATCGGAGTAGGTATTTGAACCATTTATTATGTCATGGGAACTTAATAGGTTGCCACGTTTTACCACAAATAAATTTAATTGGTTAGAAAGTGCCTTGGGATATTTTTAGGTTATATGTAAAAAAACTCTATTTAAATGCAAATATTTATTTATTACCTTTGATCTACAATCATCCCGCTAATCCTCTGACACATGTTATCTGACTTACTTCCATGAAGCCACTGGCAGGTTGGTCCTTGAACATGTCCTTTGATTTTTTTTAGTTAAAATATCCTTAGAGTTCTTATTGCATCACAGCAGATCAATTTTACTGTTCATGTGTCCCCTGCTAGCTTCTAGAAGGTGATTGTCAACTTTGAAAACTGTGGTTAAAATAGCAAACAGTAGGAGTGTAACTGGGACAGACCAGTAATTATTTTACATCCATTTTAATTCCCTGCCCTGTTGAGATTGGCCTTATGCCTCAGAGCAATTAGTACAATAGGACAATATAATTAAATATCCACAAATCTTGCAAGTTTGCTGTTTTGTCCAAAAAAATGAAAAGTGGACCGAAAAAAAGAATTCATGCTGCAAGATTTACCTAATGTTCATTGTATGCAAATTGGAGATAATTAACTGGGAATATTAAAGCTGTTATGTCAAGCCTCATTTAGAATATGACTTGTTTATTTGTGTGAGGAAAGTGGAGAAGTGAAATGATCCAAAGTCGACTGTCAGCCATAGGAACTACCCAACAGACAATAAAATTATTTGAATCTTACTTAATGCTACTTGCTAATTAAACATTTACATATATAACAGTTTTTGATTTTACAAATATTATTATTACCTGTAATGGTCGATAGACTATTACAATATTCTGAAGCATGGAGGTTTAGCTCCATGTCGTTGTGTCTCTTTAGCTCCATCAGATGGCAATATTGTACCTTGGTGCATTTTTTACTCAGTCATTTCACCATTAGAATCAGTTTAAAATTCAACTGGTGAAAGATAATTAGGATCAAATTTGTCCACCTTTTGGTCCTTACAATTCCTACTTTTTACTTTCTGTTGAGCATTGAGCCCTGATTTAACCAGGAGTACCTTGGAGAAGGAACTGAAACCAATAAAATGGTGAACATCTTTGGTCTAAATCAGTAGCCATTTCATAAATGATGTGAAAATATCAGAAACCAGCATGTGATGTAGTGCAAAATGAAAGTCGTGTTATAGCCAGGAGATACTTCAGACATGGTTGAATGGGTTGTATTGTAAGTACATTGCTCTGCTTTTAAATCAACCTAAATTTTGCCTCTGACCTGCTCTTGTAGACTCAATAGTTATGTGGCTGATCCAGTCGAATTTCTGGTCAATGGTAACATCAACATCTCGGGGGGGGGGGGGGGGGGGGGGTCACCATTGCCCAGAAACTCAACTGCACCAGCCACATAAATACTGTGTCTAAAACAGCATGGCAGAGGCTGGATGTTCTGCAATGAATGACTCAGCTCCTGACACCCAAAAGCCTTTCCACCATCTACAAGACACACGTCCAAAGCATAAAAAGATGCTCTCTACATACCTGGATGAGTGCAACACTAACGACATCAAAGCGGTCAAAATTATTCAGGACACACCTTGACTATCACCCTGCATATATATTCTCTTCACCACTATCACACCGTGGGCACAGTGTGTACCATTTGCAAAATGCATCACTACTGTAACAGCAGCTCCCAAACCTGTGAGCTCTACCACCAGGGACATGGGCAACAGACAAAAAGGAATACCACACCCTGCAGTTCCCCTTCAAGTAGCACGATGTCCTGAAATAAATGGCCATTTCTTTGTCACCACTCGGCCTCATACCTGGGATTTTCTACCCACCTTCACCAGAAGGACTGCAGCAATTCAAATTGGCTATTCACCTCCAGCTCCCATAGAGCAGTTTTGGATGCTCAATAAATGCTGGCCTTGCCATGACATCACCATCCTGAAAAGATAATAAATAAAAAATCTGGCATCGGGAAACAGACTTGGTATTGGTATTGATTTATTATTGTCACTTGTCCCGAGGTACAGTGGAAAAACCTGCCTTGCATACTGATCGTACAGGTCAATTCATTACACAGTGCAATTACATTGAGTTAGTACAGAAAACATTGAGGTTAAGTACAGGTAAAAACAATAACAGTACAGAGTAAAGGTGTCACAGCTACAGAGAAAGTGCAGTTCAATAAGGTTTCATTTTGTCTAGTGTCCATGAATGGCACTTATGGCCACTCCTGAGGTCTACGTAGCCTCCATTGAAATGGACAGAGACTCAAAGCAGTCTATGAAAGTAGAATTAACAAAAATGCAGCTAGCCCTAAATCATCCTGTGCAGGTGCTGTGTCAGTTGCCTTGGGAAGTCCTTCAGGCTAACACCAAGATGTCAGTTTAATCAATTGTTTCCCTTTCCGTTACATTGCCCAAACCCCTCAGCGCTGCCTCCCCCAACCATCCAACCAAAGATGCTGGTTTATCCAGTGTAACAATGTTACAGGCACCAAGCACGCTTTATTTACCTCATCGAAAGGCCACTTATTATTCGAAACCCTTACAATGAGTATTTAGCTAAAGGTCTGTTACCACAGAACCCACTGCTGTCTTTGCACAACATTCACTTGGAAGCACTGTTCAGCACTTGATTAAGGGTGAGAAGTAGCAGGCTGATGTTTTACTCCCCAGCCCAGGGGTACCGTGGTCATCTAATTCTTCATAGATTAATTATCAACCCTGCACCCTCTTACCTGTATGGATCATTTATCCTCACCTTTACTCCAGTCACCTCAGGAAGACCTTGTCTTTCTTGTTTAAACAGTATCATTTAAAAACACAATAGGAAGTTTAAAAAAATCAAATTAATTAGATTTCTTGCTGTAGTTTGAGCTTGAAAGGGCTGCTGATGTAACTGTAATTGATTTACAATATATGAATTCATTGAAGTACAGTGCTCTGGATCTGTTCAATTTGTCAAGTCTTCTTCTTTTGAATTATTGTAGGTGATGTTAGTTGGCCGAGTGTGTTCGGAGAGGACAAAAGTGTACCATGGTTTAAAGCACTTTAAGTATGGGTTGTATCAGCAGTGCTGTTCCATGGTACAGAATGAAGGTACTCGGGATGAAAGTGTGAAAGATGCTGTTGATCTGATCTACAGGCGCTTGGAAGAACAAAAGTGGATAAAAGAGGTAAACCTTTTCCAGAAATATAGCCTGTTAGTATGTTCTTGTACATATCTGAGATGTGCTCTATTATCAATAGCATTTTATTTGAAATCAAGTGCTGGCAGAAGTCAGAGAGACTGTGGCACCTTTGTACTGAATCAATGGCTCCAGTCAGACTGTTACCATAGTATGAGCAACACTTGGTGCATACCCAAACACATCTACAGCTGCTTTCACACTGGGTTACTGAAGGCATTGGCTCTAGACTCATTTTCCTATCAAGTCAAAAAGCAAAAAATTGCAGCAGCTGGAAACCTGAAATAAAAACAGAAAGTGCTGGAAATATTCAGCAAGACAGGTAACATTTGCGAAGGAAGAAGCCTCCACAGTTCCTCTCTCCACAGATGCTGCCTGACAGAAAGAGTATTTCCACCACATGCTGTTTTGATTCTACCAAGTTATCTTGGTGGGCAGCCTTAGAAAATCCAGTAAGATATACACCATTTGCACAAGGCTAGAGCTACAGTATTAAAGCATCAGGAGCTAACAGCATCAAAGAAAGAAGCTACATTTCTCTCGCACCTTTCATGACCTTCAGACATCTCCAAAGTGCCTTATATTTCTGAGAGTATTTCCAGTCGTGATGAAGGAAGTATGGCAGACTTTTTGCATAAAACCCCAATCTTTCCCTCCACCACCACCCCCACACGCAAGAGTACCAGAGTATCTCTATAGCGTGCTGCTAAGTCCCCAGTGCAACTTCTCCCCTTCCCTCCACACCCAGTCATATGTGCCAGCCCAGAGGGCACCTGCTGCATTCACATCATACTTCAGGTGTACTAGAATTTCCAAGCCATAGTTTGTTAGGTGATAGATCTGACTTAGTACATCAATAAAAACTCACTTAGATCTAATGCAACGAAGCCTAAAAATTTCAGAGTGTATTGTATTGAGATTAGTTCATAAATAACTTAAATTCTTCTCAGTACAAGTGAGTCCTCTTGACTGCTTTTGTTGAAAAGGTGTGCTGAATTGTTGACAAAACAAGATTTCCACATTAAATCATGGAGGCACAGAAATCACAGAGCTGCTGTCAGTTTCATGGTATAATAGTAACGTTCCCCAAAAGTGTGTCATTGGTCTGTATTGTGCTTTACTAACAATGTGTTTTATAGTAATATTGGTCAAGGCACTTTAGAGAAATCCACTGCTCTTAGGAATAGTGTCATAGAATCTGTTAATTCAAGCAGATAGGGCAGACTTGCTCCAACATTAATTGAGGAATTGTGCAGTGTAAATATGGATTTAATGGTATGCCTGTACCATTTTTGCACCACCAATGAGAAGCAGCACGGCAAAGTGTACTGAAAGAGAGGGAACAAAAACTGCAAAAGCATTTGTTTTAGAAATTCACTAGCAGGTACATTTGGCCATTTTTTTACATCAGCATACGTTGCAGTATATACTGTGCAAACAACCAACCAATGCAATAAATACATGCATTGTTCCAAAAAGTGACAAATTTATTAGTTAAAACACTGGCAACATTTATTATTCAGCAGGTTTTGTTCCACATCTCCCAGGCCATGCAAGTGTTATAACATGTAGCCATTATCACTCATGGTTATCTTAAAAGACGTAACTTCCACTGTTACACCATCTGTTTGGCTTCCTTCTTCCTGTAGTCAGACCACAGTATTGTCATTTGTTGGAACTGTGCCATGTATTTGAATTTCTCTTGAGTTTCAGGGTTTTCTCTTCTCATTTTGTTTTAAGAGGCAGAATTAGCAGTGCAGGAGCCTCGCAAGTCGGTTTAAAAGGCAGCTTTACAATTATAGTGGGTGAAATGATAACTACATTGCATTTAGGAATACCAGTTTAATAATTTAACATCGAAGGCGGAAATGTAGTTTCTGTATTGTAAGTGCTTTTATGTTGTGGTTTTAATGAATGATGCAGCAACTTTTGTAATAGGAGTGAGGATCGGGGGATGGGGGAAGTGTGCCAGTGGTGGATGTTGTGAAGTGACTGTTAAAGGGGTTGAACTACTCAAAGTTCCCATAAATAACATTGTCAAACCTGTGGTTTGTTGACTCCTGTTGCGGCTGCTTTGTTAATTGGTGCCACTGCACAAGCGTGTAGTATGTAGAAATGATTCCAGCAATAAATTTATTGCATTGCATACATGCCAGTAATTAGAAAAATAAATTATTTACCTTGATAAGGCTTTATCAGAGGAAAGGAGCCATATCCCATTGTGTTGCTAACAATTGTTAAGATTTGCTTTGAATCCTATATTTTTAATTGCCCATTTTTCAAAGAAGGAACCCTGAACCAGGTCTACTGGTTTGAAAGAGAGTGCTGTTTCTGCCCCTTGGCCTCTTTTCATTGACCAGCACAGATCTAAAGACAGGCATCACTGTGCCTGTTACTCATCATCATTCTGATAGGTTGAAACAACCACAAGAAGCAAGGTTACATTTAAGAAAGCAAGAGCAACGGAATTAGAAGCGAGAGGAGGCCAAGCAGCCCTCGAGCCTGCTCCGCTGTGCAATAATATTGTGGCTGATACTGCACATTAATTTATTTTCTCACCTGTCCCCATAACCTTTGATTCCCATAGTGTCCAAAAAAACAATTGATCTCAAGCTTGAATACACTCAGTGTTTTTTTATGTCTAGCTCACCGAAGGATATCGAGCAGTAATGTAATGCCCAAACTTTGCCTCCAGCAAGATTTTGAATGATTTTGTCTGAGTTAGGAATGGTACTACTCACTCCCAGAAGAACCAGCCTTATTACCGAAGGCTCAAACTGATCAATGGCCAACCACATCTCTCCTGTATTCACAGGCAGAGTGCTGTAGAACTCTGCCAAACAAACCTTGAGTAGACTGACCCAGGCTGGGTTCCCGGTCACCACATCCTGGGTGGTTTCAGCAAAATCTACCACAAAATTAAGTGTGCAGAAATGCCAGGAAAAAGTCCTGCAAAAAGAGAAGTTCATCACATCAGAAACACCAAAAACCTTCTCCACTTTTCCTCTCAGCTGTGATCTCAGTAAGTACCTATTAAAAAGTCACGCCACTATGCAATCAGCATTCTGTCAGCTACTGGAGAGTGTTCACTCGGAATAAGTGCGTGCTGCAATTTGTGAGTCCTCCAGAGGGTTCAGGCTTCTGAAAAACTCTGCGCAGGAGCCACAATCCATGTGCAAAGGGCACTTATGACAGAAGTTGTCTGTGAGGGCATGAGTGCCCTTTATGAATGCTCAGATTGCAGGCAGTTCAGCAAAATGCCCTCTGGGCTTTATTGCGTAAATAACATTCACCAAAAATTTAAGGTTCTACACTTTGTCAGTTGAGTTTTTAGAGTCACAGAGTCATTCAAATCCAGCCACTATCTGTAAGGAGTCTGTACGTTCTCCCTGTATCTGCGTGGGTTTCCTCCGGGTGCTCCGGTTTTCTCCCACATTCCAAAGATGTACGGGTTAGGAAGTTGTGGGCATACTATGATGGTGCCGGAAGCGTGGCGACACTTGTGGGCTGCCCCCAGAAAACTATGCAAAAGATGCATTTCACTGTGTCTTTCAATGTACATGTGACTAATAAAGATCTTATATATAGCACAGAAACAGGCCCTTCGGCCCACCGTCCACATCTATACATTTACAGCAATCCTCACTGATTCCATTTTTTATTCACTCTACATTCTCATCAACTCTCCCCACCCTCAGATTCTACCATTCAGCTACACAAAAGGGGCAATTTTACAGTGGCCAATTAACCTACCAACCCACACGTCTTTGGGATGTGGGAGAAAACCAATGCAGTCAAAGGGCAAACTCCAGGCAAATAGCACCCAAGGCCAGGATTGAACCGGGTTCTCTGGCACTGTGAGTCAATGGCTCTACCCACTGCGCCACCATTTCACCCTTTTTCTTGACTTCCACAGTGGACGACTGAGCAGCAAAGAGTCAGCCTGCAAGGTTTCTGAGAGTGAGGTGATCCTGAGTTTGGCTGAGAACAGTACAGGCTCTTGAACTTGTCTTGCTTTTGTGGCCTCTGAAAACCACAGCATACAAATTCATACAAGTCCTTGCACTGAAGGCCAAACTCAGAGTTACCCTCACTGACAGATACCTTGCCTCAGGATCCTTGCTGGTGGTCTCTGGTGACATTTGCCACATGTGACCATTTTTACTTCTGCATTACATCAGTGAGCAATCCTTTTCACACATCCTCCTTACAATCTGCCTCCTCATGCGCTGTTGTTCAGAAGCCTCTGCAGGCTTCTCTGCCTCTTGGGAAGAGCCCAGCTCACAACATTGTAGCAGATATTCATTCCTTGTCAACACTCTAGAGTAACTGAAGGAGTACTGGTTGTATTGTGGTGTGACCCTTCCTGAAGGCAGAGCTGTGATGAAAATGCTCCTCGTGCAGGAAATTAGACTTCTTACACCTTATCCTGAATCAGAGTACCATTATAGAAGAGATCCCATCAATGCTGTTTTGGAACTGGCACTAATGAATTTTGTGGGATTTTTAAAATCTTTTTCAAACAGTATTAGGGAGATCGTTAACACCTGATGAACATAGTTAAGGTTATCAGCCTTGGTTTCTTTTTGTTAAGAAAAAGTACAGAAATAAAATATTGAGCTTCCAGGAGAAGAAAGGTTCTACACTTGGTAATGATTCATGGGTGTAGGTGAGAATGAGACTTAAGTAATATTTACAGAAGTACAGGCCTGAAGACAGTTTAAAAGCTTAAGTCTAATTAGGGATTTACCTCTTTGGTACACCAAAATATAATTTAAGGATTTGTATTTGTTCAGGAGTTAGAACTTAGAATATTCTAAACATAAATCAAGCAGGAACTAAGGCAAAACATTTTAAAGGATAATCTACACTACTAAATTTTCTAGATATTCTTGTTTCTTGTTCCCGAACTGCAATGTTTGCCAGATGCTGTATGCAATTAACACAATCTTCAAAAAAGTTTAAAATGCCAGTTGTTTCCACTGCCAAGGTACAATTGACTATCGAAAGGACAGTAAACTGAAGCAACTGATGGGTGTCCAAATGGTTCAGTTCCACTGAAACAATGAAAAATTGCCGTACAAAAATACTAATCCTGTCAGCAATGAAATGATTATTCACAGGTGTTAGTCCAAAGGTTTTGAAGATCTTTACCTGAGGGTCAAAGGGTTAATCAGATTATGAAGAGAGGTCTGGTAATAAGCACATTCTGTTTTACTGTTTAAGGTGCTTCATTCTGACAGCAAGCTTATCTGACTATTTTCCTTTGATTTTATTCTATACAGCAATGCACAAATGCTGTGTAAGTTGAGCATCATTTCTTGAATAGCAAAGTGTATTTTACTTAAGCACAGTAGGAATTTTAAGGTTTTTCCAGTAAGGCTTGGTAGGGTCTGGATCTTTCTCTAATTTGCCTTTGAATGCATTTGCTGTGTTTTGCATTTCTGTGCTGGTCACCCTGTGATTCGTTCACTATAATAAGCAGAAAGCCATTGACTAGCAAGTACAGAAGTAGAAAACCTCAGACTCAGCATAAAACCTCAGACGCAGGTTCATAAGCAGCACTTTCATTGGAGTGCCATAACTGTAAGCCAAGACAGTGTACAAACATTAATCAATCTCAGTCTTGAATATTAATTGATGTACTATTCAGCTGACCAACCTCCAATGCCAAAACTTGTCTTCTTTACCAGAAGGATTGCAGTAGTTCAAGAAGGTGAATCATCACTATCTTCTCAATAATCACAATAAATGTTGGCCTTGCCAGCAACACGTACATTTTGGAAAATAAATAAATAATGGAACAAAAACGTCTTCTGGTAATTGGATGGTACTGGTATTGGTTTACTATTGTCACTTGTAGCGAGGTACAGTAAAAAACTTGTCTTGCATGCTGTTCATACAGATCAATTCATTACACAGTGCATTGAGATAGTACAGGGTAAAAACAATAACAGAATACAGAGTAAAGTGTCACAGCTACAGGGAAGTGCATTGCAGGTAGACAATAAGGTGCAAGGTCATAACAAGGTAGGTTGTGAGGTCAAGAATCCATCTTATCGTGTAAGGGAACCATTCAATAGTCTTATCACAATGGGATAGAAGCTGTCCTTGAGCCTGGTGGTATGTGCCCTCAGGCTCCTGTATCTTCTGCCTGAAGGGATTTGCCAGGCACTGGACAAAGATACACAATTAATATTATAGCAAGACCTCAAAAACTAAATTGAAGTTGGGTTCCCCAACGCTTTAATTGATAGTTGGTATATTTCTGAATCAGCAAAGTCCCACTGGAAGTTTCATATTCTTAATGGCTTACAAAGGGAGTGAATAAAGGCTGTGTACTTTCAAAGAAGATGCTGCACTGACAATTAATATGCGTCCTGTAGCTTTCCTGAGAAACAAGTCTGTATTCCTTCAAGGCATCAGTTATTTTATGAGCTGGAACTTAAGCTAACAAAATTAACTCTTGTGAGGAATGTTATTAATTAATTTTCAAAGAAATCTGAAGAACTTCTTTTATGGAAGAGTGAATAATGCCACAATCTCTCTAACTATATACCAGTTGGGTATCAAGATCTGTGAGAGATCTGATGCCCACTGTGTACTTTTTGCAAAGGCGTTGAAAATTATTGTGCACTTTTTTTCAATTAACCTCTTAAATTAACATGTTAATTTGCCATTGTGCTAATCTCAAGATAACATGTTAAATCCACAGCTCTAGTTTTTAGTGACATTGATCCAGGATGCTGGAAGAATCACACGCTCTTCTTGAATGACCCCCTGGGGACTTCTTACATTCACCTAGAGAACAACTAAAACTTCCCAGCAGAAAAATATCTATAACAGTGTACCTATTTCACAGTGCATGACCCAATAAACTGGCGAGTCTATATAGCCAATTCCGTGGAGTGGGGCTTGAACCCACAATTTTATGAGTCAGAGTGCTGCCACGGAGCCAAGGCTGACGTATTTAGGTAAAAGCAGTAAACACAATTGCCTAGAAATTGCAATGAGCCCTTATGGGTCCGCTGGAATGGCATTAAAGTGTTGAGACAGTGACCACTGTCCCTGTACATCAAAATTAATTTGCATTGAAGGCCCAAGGGTTTTGCATGTTTTTGGCCCAGTGCTTTGGTCAGGGGAAGGAGGGGTGTGGATGGATCACAATTTATGAATAGGTGAGTTGGGATTGGAACGTTCTTCAGATCAGGAGAGAGAAGTTGTCCTGCAGCAAGAGGGTAGGGATTGGATCAGGAAAGCTGCCTTCACAGTTGAGAGGGGAGAGATCAGGAAGATCAAGAACAGGGAGTACTGGAATCAGGATGGTGAGGTTGCTGGAACTTTGAAGCCCCAGCCTTTGGTGAGGGATGCAGGAAAGCCACAGATTTGGATGCATAGTGGACATCTGGTGTATTAGTGGGGGCATTCAGTGCTGGGTGGGGGGTGGTACCTGAAAAAGAGAGTAAATTTGCCTGCTTATCTCCCAGGTCTGTGTGATTAGTTCAAGACTATGTTCTCCCAGGAGAGTTCTTTGTTGGACAAACCTCTGCAACACTCCATTTAGAGCAATGCACGAGGAATGATGTCATCACATGCAGCACTGAGGGGATTGCAAGGGCAGCCCACAACGAGAAGAGCCTGGTGAAATTTCACAATGAAGTGGTCACAAACTCAATATATTTCAGGTTATATCAGTTTTCAGTTGCACAGTGTTGATAAAAATAAGGATTGAATTTCTAGTGATAAGTTAGAACATAGAACATAACCTACAGCACGATTCATGCCCATCGGCCCACAAAGCTATGCTGAACATGTCCCTACCTTAGAAATTACTAGGCTTACCCATAGCCCTCTATTTTTCTCAGCTCCATGTACCTATCCAAAAGTCTCTTAAAAGACCCTATCGTATCCGCCTCCACCACCGTTGCCGGCAGCCCATTCCACCCACTCACCACTCTTTGAGTAAAAAACTTACCCCTCACATCTCCTCTATACCTACTCCCCAGCACCTTAAACCTATGTCCTCTTGTGGCAACCATTTCATCCCTGGGAAAAAGTCTCTGACTATCCACACGATCAATGGCTCTCATCATTTTATACACCTCTATCAGGTCCCTCCTCCTCCTCTGTCGCTCCAAGGAGAAAAGGCCGAGTTCCCTCAGCCTGTTTTCATATGGCATGCTCCCCAATCCAGGCAACATCCTTGTAAATCTCCTCTGCACCCTTTCTATGGCTTCCACATCCTTCCTATAGTGAGGCGACCAGAACTGAGCACAGTACTCCAAGTGGGGTCTGACCAGGGTCCTATATAGCTGCAGCATTACCTCTCGGCTCCTAAGTTCAATTCCGCGATTGATGAAGGACAATACACCATATGCCTTCTTAACCACAGAGTCAACCTGTGCAGCTGCTTTGAGCATCCTATGGACTCGGACCCCAAGATCCCTCTGATACTCCATGCTGCCAAGAGTCCTACCATTAATACTATACTCTGCCATCATTATTTGACCTACCAAAATGAACCACTTCACATTTTCTGGTTTGAACTCCATCTGCCACTTCTCGGCCCAGTTTTGCATCCTATCTATGTCCCGCTGTAACCTCTGACAGCCCTCCATACTATCCACAACACCTCCAACCTTTGTGTCATCCGCAGACTTACTAACCAATCCCTCCACTTCCTCATCCAGGTCGTTTATAAAAATCACAAAGAGTAAGGATCCCAGAACAGATCCCTGAGGTACACCACTGGTCACTGACCTCCATGCAGAATATGACCTGTCAACAACCACTCTTTGCATTCTGCGAGCCAGCCAGTTCTGGATCCACAAAGCAATGTCCCCTTGGATCCCATGCCTCCTTACTTTCTCAATAAGCCTTGCATGGGGTACCTTATCAAATGCCTTGCTGAAATCCATATACACTACATCTACTGCTCTCCCTTCATCGATGTGTTTAGTCACATCCTCAAACAATTCAATCAGGCTTGTAAGACAGGACCTGCCCTTGGCAAAGCCATGCTGACTGTTCCCAATCATATTATACCTCTCCAAATTTTCATAAATCCTGCCTCTCAGGATCTTCGCCATCAACTTACCAACCACTGAAGCAAGACTCACTGGTCTATAATTTCCTGGGCTATCTCTACTCCCTTTCTTGAATAAAAGAACAATATCCACAACCGTCCAATCCTCTGGAACCTCTCCCGTCTCCATTGATGATGCAAAGATCATCGTCAGAGGCTCTGCAATCTCCTCCCTTGCCTCCCTCAGTAGCCTGGGGTACATCTCATCCGGTCCCGGCGACTTATCCAACTTGATGCTTTCCAAAAGTTCCAGCACCTCTTCTTTCTTAATATCTACATGCTCAAGCTTTTCATCCTGCTGCGAGTCCTCTCTACAATCACCAAGATCTTTTTCCATCATGAATACTCTGCTATTAAGTACCTCTGCTATTTCTTCCTGATCCATACACATTTTCCCACTGTTGCACTTGATAGGTCCTATTCTTTCGCGTCTTATCCTCTTGCTGTTCACATACTTGTAGAATGCCTTGGGGTTTTCCTTAATCCTGTCCGCCAAGGCCTTCTCATGTCCCCTTCTGGCTCTCCTAATTTCCTTCTTAAGCTCCTTCCTGTTAGCCTTATATTCTTCCAGATCTCTAACGTTACCTAGCTCTCTGAACCTCTTGTAAGCTTTTCTTTTCATTTTGACTAGATTTATTACAGCCTTTGTACACAGTTCCTTTATCCTATCGTAATTTCCCTGTCTCATTGGAACATGCCTATGCAGAACTCCACACAAATATATCCTGAATATTTGCCATATTTCTTCTGTACTTTTCCCTGAGAACATCTGTTCCCAATTTAAGCTTCCAATTTCCTGCCTGAGAGCCTCATAATTCCCTTTACTCCATCTAAACGCCTTTCTATTCTGTCTATTCCTATCTCCCTCCGATGCTATTGTAAAGGAGATAGAATTATGATCACTATCTCCAAAATGCTCTCCCACTGACAGATCTGACACCTGACCAGGTTCATTTCCCAATACTAAGTCAAGCACAGCCTCTCCTCTTGTAGACTTACCTACATATTGTGTCAAGAATCCTTCCTGAACACACTTAACAAACTCCACCCCATCTAAACCCCTTGCTGTACGGAGATGCCAGTCGATATTTGGGAAGTTAAAATCTCCCATCACAACAACTCTGTTATTATCACACCTTTCTAGGATCTGTTTCCTTATCTGCTCCTTGATATCCCTGTTACTATTGGGCGGCCTATAAAAAAACACCCAGTAAAGTTATTGACCCCTTACTCTTCCTAACCTCCACCCACAGAGACTCCGTAGACAATCCCTCCATGACGTCCACCTTTTCTGCAGCCGTGACACTATCTCTGATCAACAGTGCCACTTCCCCACCTCTTTTGCCTCCCTCCCTGTCCTTTCTGAAACATCTAAAACCCGGCACTTGAAGTCACCATTCCTGTCCCTGAGCTATCCAAGTCTCTAATGTCCACCACATCGTAGCTCCAAGTATTTATCCAAGCTCTAAGCTCATCCACCCTGTTCTCAATACTCTTTGCGTTAAAATAGATACATCTCAAACCATTGGTCTAAGCAGGTCCCTTCTCCATCACCTGCCTATCCTCGCTCTCGTACTGTCTACAAGCTTTCTCTATTTGAGAGCCAAACACCTCTTCCCTAGTCTCTCCAGTTCGGATCCCACCCCCCAACAATTCTAGTTCTGTATTGTCAATTGAGATCACTTCAAGTGCTTGTTTTGAATATCTTTCCATTGCAAATTTACAGCAGAATGACTAAGATTCATATTGCAACCAATAACATCAAAGCAATAACCTTTGTGGAAATTGGCTACGGTTCTGGTCAGTAAAGCTACAAACTAATTTGTTGTCTGTGAAGCTCCTTGGATTACCTGATGCAAGAATAACTCTGTGTGAGTACAATTCTCATCCCTGAATTCCATGGGATGCATCCCACTGAAATCTGCCGCATCTGTAACCTTAGACCTGTTCAAGGTCTGAAATGGTAATGACTGTCAAAGTGTCTGCTTCCTTCAGGCTGGAGCTAGCTATGTTTGCAATGTCTCATTATACACTATCCAGTGTTTGTATAAGGGTAGAATAAGACAGGGTAACAAGTTTGTACATAAGACAATAACAAGTACAATAAGACAGGAAGTCGTCTGTTGAAAGAGAGCTGGCAAGATTTTGTATTCTCTTTCCAATGACCAGCAGGGAATGTGGGCACACAGATTTCACTGGGATTGCCATCTTCCCAATGGTGCAAGTTGCCATTGGCTGCAAATTTATTGCTTTATGTGTAGTATGTCAACTCTGCCCTATACCAGAAGCAATAGGAACTTCATTCCTTGTGCATCCCACTGGTGTGCAATGGTTGGTATTGAATCATGCAGGTCAATTCCCAGTATCCTAGCTGTAGCTGTAGTGTCTTCATTCCATGGTACTGCACAGTGCCATTCACATTTGTGCAGAGTAGCTGCTGAGCAACAAGGGCTGTCCATTGATGATATAGCTCTTGGTTCTGGTGCATGATGCATGTACATGTGCACAGCGTGCATACAGTGAAGGCCACACTGCCACAACACATACCATTGGCGTGCTGAAAATTGTATCCATAGTTTGGATCACTATTCAACGGAGCTGCATGGAGTACAACCTTGCCATCAGCGGGAGACATTCACCAGCTGTGGGGTGAGCAACTGAGGACCAAGTGCACGAGGAGGAGAAGATGGAAGTGCCTTCCATTGCCTGCTCATTGAACACTCATCCAAACCCTCTGCAGCAGAACATGTGTGAGCTCACCTTCTGATAAGTTGCGAGTTGCACATTCTTTGTCCAGTGCCCAGGCTGTAGGGTCTCACCACCTCCATGCTCTTCCTTAGATTAAGCACGGCCTCACTATCAGAACCAGTGACTGGGAGTGGTATCAAATAAGAGTGCTATTTACTCATCACACTCTTCTTGTGTTCCTCAACTGCCTGACTAGATTACAGTCCCTGGGTGTCAGACATGAAAAATTTCACAAGAGTATGTTTGTGCTGAGGTAGTGGGGGAGTAAGAGGTACATAATCACACATTTTGGAGCATATACAGTAAATCAGAAGAGAGGATTGGTTGAGAGGAGGGTGGGATGTGAAGAGAAGGATTTGTTATGAGGATATTCTTCTCCGATGGTTCCTGCCCCATCACTGGCCAGAACATTCACAAAAATAGCCAGCACCAACTTCTCCAGGGGGCTTAGGACATGTCGTTGTGTCTCTTTGCCTCTGGTTAGCTCCCACTGCTTCTAGTTGAGCACCACCTTGTATTTCAAGAAGTAAAGAAGTGTGGCAGTGTTGTTCAATCATTTTGGGTGATGTGCTTGTCAAGTTTGAATAGCTGGCACTGTCTATAAGTGTGAACTGTGGGTGTGAGACTCACCTAATTGTCAAGCTGTGAGAGTGCCTTAAAACATACAAGTCCTGATAGCTGGAGATTTTTGAAGATCAGCTGGTGTGAACTGAGCAGTGTCAAGGCTACTGGTGCTGTCAGTAAGACATGACACTTGAAGATGTCCCTACCAATCTCATGGTATGAGGCCATTAAACTTCTTGCACCATTGCAAGCACATCCTGGGTGTTGACTCCGCAAGTTCTGCGGATAACTTCTCCCACCACCTTCTGAGGACTGTTCTGAAGACCTTGTGGCCCTCTGAGGATAGAGGATGTTTCTCCTACTTTTCACCTGCCCTTCTTCAAGCTTCCAGTTCCATGTTAGGAAAACCTGGGACTGGCTCTTGCCTGGACAGTGCCATTCTTGTCATTTTTTCCCAGGTCAGTTTCACTTGTAGAATAGCCACTCTAAGAGCTGCAGTTGACTGTAAGTTCTGGAGATGATTATAACTGCCCCTTTAACAACATTGAACCCCGCCCCCCCCCCACCCCGGTAATGTATTTAGACAATCAATAGTGGTTAGCACTTGCAGACAGTGAACTCTTTATAATGAGCAGGCAGCATGAAGTTGCCATGCTGCCTGCATTGCAACCAACTGCACAGATTAATCAAGCATTGCAATCCCCCTGCTTATTTTCATGGATCTCCAATTTAGTCCCACATTCCCATACCCACAGCCATTGAACTGAAGATAATATGATCAGTCAATATTAAAATTAACTTTAAACTGGGACGCAGTGCACAATTCAGTTTAACAAAAGAGTCATGCCACTACTGCAGCTGAACTACAAGGTTACATAGCAATACAAATCAGTTAAAGTGGAATCATTCAGTAGAAGCAAAGTATGACTAAGTGGACAAAAGAAAAACTGACTGCCTGTCATAGAGGGAAAGAATGTGTTGAAATTCCCTGCAGTAAACAATAGGATTGAATCAATTCTTGATACGGAAGTTTGTGTAGAAAAAGGCTCTGGTCACAAGAAATATTGCAGCAGGTCAAAATATCAATGCTTCACCAAGAACAAATGAAGACATAATATGCCTTATAGCAGTGGCTGCCTGATGGATTGTTATAAAATGAGGTTATAAAATAGAAATTCCTGTAGCAGTCTAATCAACGTGAAGGTAATTCTTAATGTTGGTTGGTAAAATGAAGGAAGTTATGCGCATATGGAGAACATGATTGCAATGAAAGAAGTAGTGATTAATAAATATTTAATCAGAATTGGATATGGAGCATTCCCAGGGATTTAAAATGCACCAGTTCTGATAGAACAGTACAAATGTTAATGATTAACATTAGCTTTTTGAATTAAGGTCCTTATCTATGTTTAATGCCAAGTTAGGATACTGTTCAATAATTCCTGATCAGGAAATCAATAAATTAACAGTTTTTATTAGTCCGTTTTGTTGACAGATTGGCAGACATGTCAATTGGTTGAAAGCCAATTTATGTGTCTCTGTTGTAATAAAGAAGTGTTGACAATTCTGGAATGTTATGCTCAGCAGTGAACATTTGCAAGAATATAAAGTATCCACAAAAATACATGGAGGTCATAGAATGTAAACGAAAAGCTGGAGGTCAGTTCTCCAGGCCACGACTGATCAGAGGCATTCAGGTGAATTTAAAATAACAGTATTAATAACCTTTGTTGCATTTATATAACAACAATATTCCAAAGCGTTATCAAACAAAATTTGACACTGAGCCACGTGAAGGGACCTTGGGAGAGGTGACCTAAGTCTTGGTCAAAGAAAAGTAACTTGAAGAAGAAAGAAAGAGGTAGAGGAAT
Organism: Pristis pectinata; assembly: GCF_009764475.1. Lineage (NCBI taxonomy): Eukaryota > Metazoa > Chordata > Chondrichthyes > Rhinopristiformes > Pristidae > Pristis > Pristis pectinata. The sequence goes on along the minus strand of NC_067415.1, from coordinate 49,711,732 downwards.
GGAGAGTCTTTTGGGGAGGTGGGAGAACTGAGAGGCTCAGGGCCTAGTTTGTTGAAAGCACATCAGCAGTGGATGATTAAACCAATGCACAGGAGTTCAGAACTGGAAGAGCAAGAGATTGCTGAGGATTAACAGGGAAAAGGTGGTTACTGAGGTAGAGAAGTGAGGTAGTGGAGGAATTTGAGCCTTTTAATATGGAGGTCTTGCTGGATCAGGAGCAAGCAACTTTAGGTTTGCATCAATAGGGTTGGTGGGTGAACTGCACTTGGGGGATGGGCAGGGGGATTCACGATGGGGGAATCAGAAGTTTGGTGAAGGTTCAAAATTCTTCAGATCATGGTGTAAGGTATTTTAAATATGCCTGTCTGCTAAAACCCAAATGTTCTTTTTTTTGGTTGAAACTAAATATGATAATCAATAATCTACAAATATTTGACATTACATTCACAATCTGTTTGCATATAACAATCAGCATCTAATATATTTGGAGTAGTATATCTTTAAATTGTATTGTAGCGGCCAGCTACACACTACGAAATGAAGACAGTCGCTAGTTCGAAATCAGAAGTCAAATGAACGACAGGGGCGCAGTGCGCCTTTAATATCCGAAAACTTCCTGTGCTACAGTTCCCACGCTGACGTCACGCGCGGGTCACCTGACCTTCCTGCGCGCAGGCTTTCCTAGACCGATGATGGGGAAGAAGGAGGGCCCCGAGCAATCTTGGATCGGGGCCTCCGACAACATTCGCGATGTCGGGAGCCGGTTCGATGCCGGTGCGGTGAGTCACTACATAACCCCCCCAGAACCGGCAATACCGTTGCAAAAACCAGAATTAAATAAACTATGACTTGGGTGGCCTGCCCCTGCGTCGCGCTCACTGGACCACCACGGGTTGGTCCAAGTCTAAATGAGCCGGCTTCAGCCAGTCAATTGTAAAAACCTCCTCGTGCTCCCCAATGTCTAGCACAAGTGTAGACCCATTGTTCCTGACGACCCGGAATGGCCCTTCGTACGGCCACTGCAGCAGTGTTTGGTGCACGCCCCTCCTGACAAAGACAAACTTAGTCTTGGAGAGAAGTCGGCATATGGGTCGGGGCCTGTCTGTGTCGTGAGGTGGGTATCAGGGCCAGGTTCCCAAGCCGTTCACGCAGCCGGTCAAGCGCCACGGCAGGTTCATCCTCTGGCCCCCGAGGGGCTGGTAGGAACTTGCCCGGGACGACTATGGGCATTCCATAGACCATCTCCACGGTCGAGGCATGCAGGTCCTCTTTTGGCGCAGTGCATATCCCCAGCAGGACCCAGGGGATTTCGCCTACCCAGTTGGGCCCCTGAAGGCGGGTCATGAGTGCCAACTTCAGGTGTTGTTGGAACCTCTCCACCAGCCCATTGGATTGTGGGTGATAGGCAGCGGTGAGGTGGATCCGGGAACCCCACAAGTCGGCGACGGCAGACCACAGGCCGGAGGTGAATTGAGCTCCCCTGTCTGCGGTGATATGTGCCGGGACACCGAAACGGGCCACCCAAGTTGACAAAAGGGCCCGTGTGCAGGACTGGGTGTAGGTGTCTACGAGGGGAATGGCTTCAGGCCAGCGGGTAAAACGGTCAACAATCGTGAGGAGGTACCGTGCTCCTCGGGAGACTGGGAGGGGGCCGAATAGGTCAACATGGATATGGTCGAACCTCCGGCGGGTAGGTTAAAAATCCTGCAGGGGGGCCTTGACATGCTGCTGTACTTTTGAGGTCTGGCAGTGTGTGCAGGACCGGGCCCATTCGGAAACCTGTTTACGCAGGCCATGCCAGACGAACTTGTCGGACACCATCCGGAAGTGGCGTAGCGCTGTTAATAAGGGGTGGCATCAGTATAATAATGAGAAACGATCTTGGCTTAATAGATCATGATCTAGAATTAGAATCAGTCTGGGCCACGTTAAGAAACAGAAAAGGGCAGAAGTGGTGGGAGTTATTTATAGCCTACCAATTTGTAGGGTGTCATTATTGGTCACGGGATAAATCAGGAAATTAGCAGTGCCTGTAACAATAGTAATACAATGTCATGGTATGAAGGACTTTAGTCTACATTTACACTAAAAAAATCAAATTAGTGGTAATAAGATGGATGAATTCATGGAATGTTTGAAGTTGGTTTTCTAGTCAATATCTTGAGAAACCAAAGAGGGAAAATACCATATCTGTTTTAGATATAGTATTTCGCAATGAAAAAGATTTTATTAATGATCCTGTGTTAAATGAGCCTTTAGGGAAGAGTGACCATAATATCATAGAATTTTGCATTGAGTTTGAAAGTGATGTAGTTCAATTCAAAACTGAAGTCTTAAATCCAAGCAAAGGAAACTACAAAGTTATTAGGGACAACTGGTTGATTGGGAAACTATCTTAAAAGGTATAATGACTGAGCTGAGGAGAAATATATTCATTCAGAAGGTGATACATTTTTAGAACTCTGTCCCATGGAAGGTTTTCAGGCTTAGTCATTTTTCAAAACAAAAATCAATAGGTTTCTGGATATTAAGAGAATTGAGATATGGGGATGGTGCAGGAAAATGGAGCTAAGGCTGCAGCAACACATGAAGTGCTGGAGGAATTCAGTGGGTCAGGCAACACCTATGGAGGGAATTGGACAATCGACATTTTGGGTTGAGATCCTTTATCTGGCCCTGGAACATCGACTGTCCAATTCCCTCCGTAGATGCTGCCTGAACCTCTGAGCTCCTTCAGCGCCTTGTGTGTTGCTCTGGATTCTAGCATCTGCAGTCTCTTTTGTCTCCCTAAGGCTGCAGGTCAGCCATGATCTTAATGAGTAGCAGAGCAGGCTCGAAGGACCAGATAAGCCTATTCCTACTCCCATTTCTTCTGTTCTTAGCTCCACTCTTCCCTGCCTCAGTTTTTGTAGCTCTGTTGCAGGACAGGGGGTAGCAGTCAATATTCACCATAAGCCCACTAACTCTCAAAGCAGTCTTTAATACTCATACTCACTCTGCTTTCATTCCTGCAGTTTCACTGTTTCTGTCACATTGCTGCTGACAATGCCACTTTCTATACCATACCAAGCTTTTTGTATTGGGCATGGCAGGGTAAATATTGGAATATTGGCTGAGATGTCTACAATCAGGGGTCACAGTCTCAAGATAAGGGGTCAGCCATTCAGAGAAGAATTGAGAAGCAATTTCTTTCCTCAGAGGGTTGTGAATTTTTGTAATTCTATACCCAAGAGGGCTGTGGAGGCTTAGTGGCAGAGTATATTCAAGGCAAAAGAGGAGCAAAGGAAAAGAGGTTGCTGCAAGCAATCAATGTAACATTGAACAGAGGAGCAGGCACAAGGGCCAAATAGCTTGCTTGTGCTTCTATTTCTTATGTTCTTACCATCACTTTCAAAATAACTCCCTTTTTCCTCATTACCCTCTACTTTAGCTTACAGGGTTCTCTCCCCTTCTTTCCATTCCCAAAACCAAGATAGGATTCATCTTATCCTCACCTTCCACACCACCAGTCTTCATATTTAAAGGATAATACTTAACACTCTCCAGCGCCTCCAACAAGATACCAGCACCAAAAATGTCTTACAGTTTCCCACCCTTTCAGCTTTCTGAAGGGATTTGTTTCCTCTGGAATACTCTGGTTCACTCTTCCATCTGCATTAAACACACACTCCTCTTTTCATGGCATCTTCCCACGTAACTGCAGGTGATGTAGCATCTGTCTTTTTTAACTTCTCTTCCCATTTTCAGAGCTACAGAACTTCATGTGAAATAGCAATTCTCTTGTACATCTTTCAATTTAGCACATTCTATTCACTACTCACAGTATGGTGGTCCCTACATTGGGAAGACCAAATGTAAATTATATGACCTTTTAGCAGAATACCTCTGTTCAGTCTGCAGGCATGATCCTGAGATCCCAGTTGCCTGTACTTTAACACTATATTTCAATCTCACTTTGATCTCACAGTCCTTGACCTCCTGTACTGTTCCAATGAAGGTCAATCAATTCGTGTATCAACATTTTCCAACAAGGTACATCAGAGCCTTCCAGATTCAATGTGAAGGTTAACAATTACAGATAATCAGCATTTCAGATTTGTAATTCAGATTTCCAGCATTTGTTCCTTGTTGTTTTGGTTCATGCAGTCTGCATTTACACCCCCTCCACTCGTTGGCCAACTTGCATTTTCACCTCTTGTATCATTTAACCACTGCTATCTTCCACAAAGTCACCGACCACCCCAACCTCTTCTTCTGCATCTTAAAATATATTTGTCTCTCACTTTTCTAAGCTCTGATGAAACATTAATGCCACTCCTCTCTTCACAGATGGTGCCATCCAGTATACCCAGTGTTTTGCTTTTAGGTTAGATGAAATCAGACAGTTCATTACTTAATTAGGAGCAGGAATGGGTCTATTTATTATAAACTGATTTAATGAACCATTATTTGATTCTGCCTTGTGACTGATAAATTTCCTTTGTAAATAAATAGACATTTCCTTTTGTTATGTTCTGTGCAATCAGCCTCATTGCATGGGTCACTGAATCACTTATACCATGACTCCCAGGTGGCCTGAGTTGAATGACCCGGAAAACCATGCTGTGGGTTGGGAATGCAGATTTGGCAGCAACTGGTAACATAGTTTCCCAGGATCCTGCGGTTTCCAGTTAGTCTGGAATCAACAGTTGTACCCCCGTCCCAGTGCAAGTTTTCCTTTTGCCTTATCGACCTCACAGAGCCATTTGGTTTCAAGTTGTGCTGAATTCTGTGTATTTTTATGAGAAGCATCTAGTAGTACTAGGGCTGCCTTATCTAATTTCTTTAGAAAACTGGAAAGCCAGCATCAATATTTTGTCTCCCAGTGGACACTAGATCTGGAGTACTGGATACCAACCACCTCTGATAACCTGCCCAAGTACCAATTCTGAGACATTGAGTGTGTGAGATTAATGTATCTGTATAAGTATTCCAACTGAGCAGAATTCAGTTCTCATTCAATGCCAACATGCACGTCAATAATGAGGAGCTGGAACCTGAGATGAATTTTTTCCCTCTTACTACCTCAAGTGCTGAAGGAAATTGTAGAACTGTCTATTGGAATTCAAATATGACACCTTCTGCACAGTATAGTTTGGGCTTTAGCCACTAGGTTATCAGGTAAACTTTAGAGCTAAGAGCTCTTAGTCAAACAGGGCGGCACGGTAGCATAGCGGTTAACGCGACGCTATTACAGCGCCAGCGATCAGTGTTCAATTCCCGTCGCTGTCTGTAAGGAGTTTGTACGTTCTCCCATGTCTGCGTGGGTTTTCTCTGGGTGCTCCGGTTTCCTCCCACATTGCAAAAAGACGTAAGTGGAGGTTAATTTGGGTTTAAAGTGGGCAGCACGGACTCGTTGGGCCGGAAGGGCCTGTTACCACGCTGTAAATAAAAATTTTAAAATTTAAAATTTAAAAGAATGTGCTAATTCACACCGACACTTGATCTTTACAGTGAGCTTTAATGCCAGGAAAGTATTTATTATTTTAATATTCTACCTACCTTATGCTACTTACTGATTAGACAAGAGTTTGACTTATCGTTGATCATGTGGTGAGTTTCTAATTTCAATGTTGCCATCAGGAACTATGTCAGGTTGGGACCAGATATCAGGGAAGGAGGGGAAATCCGTGACCAATCACCCAAGGCCACTTTGAATATTTCCTCAATAACTTTATAAGAATGGGAGATTTTCAACTTGTTGCTTGCTTGGCCACTCAGCTGGATGAAAGTATAGAAGCTTGTCCTTCAAAAACCTTTCTCAGCTGGTTAATTTGGTGTTGACAGAGTAATATGTTGTTCTGCAATATTGTAATTCATTTGTACTGCTTTCAACCTGCTTTGTCCACTCCCTATCCCATTCTGTGCTATTTGAGTTCTCCTGGCTTTTGTAGTGTTGAGGAACTTTGCAGTAAGCAGTCACTTTTGTGACCTTGCCAATTAATTATTTTGCTGAACTTGGGCAATGATTGAAATGTTCTGGCCTACACCCAACCCCTATGATAATATTAAATAGACACAGACATTTTTATCCAAGGCTATGTAATTGGTTCCATTTGTATAAGTTACTAACATGTCTTTTTTGACTAGCAACTGTGGCTGTGCTCGCAGGTGGTAACCTAATACGGTGATTGCACAGTTGGTTCTCAGCCGAATTATTTGCTTAGTTGTTTGAAGCTATCTAGGGCAAGTGTGCAGTGATTTGCCTTATTAGTCATGTTTTTCCCCTACTTTGAATGTAAAGTCTGTTTTAACATAGCTTTGTTTTTTTTCTTGCTCTACAGCGATATCGCGATCTTGAAATGATTCTTGATGATGCTGATTATTTCTGTGAAGAGAAGCTTCTTGAATAAGACAGAAGGAAGAAAACAAGAAGGATGTTATTTTGTTTTATACTTTCTAGCACACACCTTCCCTCTCTGTCTTGGATTTTGGAACAATCCATGCCACATGCTGCTTCATCACTGCGCTAAAAGCAATTGGCCAATTTAAAGGTCATCTGTGGGACACAACTTCACCACTGCTTTGTTATGAAGCAGGAATCCTCTCAACACTGTTTCTAACCTGCCTATTTTTGTAATGTAATGTAATGTAATGCAGATTTATGTCTACTTTCTAATGTGAAAATATGGACCTTTAACTAGTTTAATCAGAGTATTCAAAAGATATGGTTGAAATAAATAGTGTGTGGTATACGCTTCAATTATAGAATATAGTTTGTGTCAATAGTTTGAAGTTATTGAGGTATACATCAAAGGTTAAAATAAAGACCTTTCTAGTGAACAATCAAAAATTGTTTGCATTAAGCACAGATCTTCTGTTAGGTGTGTGGATCATAACCAGTAGCTGTGTTAATGGAAAGAGCTGCAGGGTCAATGTTGGGTAATTCCCCACTACAAAGGGAAACATGCTGAGGATCATCTTCTTCCCCATAATTTCTAGAGCTTGTACAGGCACTTGGAAATGTTATTTTTTGTCTTCTTAGAAAATGGTGCAAATATTCTGAAAAGGGATGAGGTAAATGACAATTATCAGTATTTTTTTTATCTGTACACAGAATATGGATGGCCTGACGATTATATTTGTTGTCTATAACTAGTTGCACTGAGAAAATGGTGATCTCTCTTTGAGCAGCTGTGGTCCTTGTGGTGATGGTCCTCCCATAATGCACTTAAGGTGAGGAACTCAAGGATTTTGTGGCAGTGAAAGAATGATGACTGCATGTCCAATTCAAGCTGGTGTGTGTGACGCAAAGGCGAGCGGAGGATTGTGCTTCCAATGGTTGAGGTTGCTGGGGGGGGTAGGCTTTGTTGAGGTAATCCTTGTGTGTTGCTGCAGTGCATGCAGTGATCCATAATACACCGTTGATGGAGGAAGTGAATATTAATGTCAGTGGTTGAGATGCCAAACAGTTGGTCTGCTCTGCCCTGAATGATATCAAGCTTTCTAAGTGTTGTTGCAGTAGTACCTAGATCAGTGTGTAGTATGTAGTCTTTCATACTCGCCAAGATTGCAGTCGGCATGGAGATTTGACGATGGTAAAACTTTAATCAAGTGACATTATGGGACATTCTCTTATTCAAGCTAGTCACTGCTTGACAATTATTAGTCACAAATGTTTTCGAGATCATGCTTTGGCTGGTGTGGCCAGCTTTGCTACAGGGGAAATTATGAATGGATATATATATATATATATGTTAAATCATTGTTAAATGGACCCAAGCCTGACCTAACAGGCATTACAATGCAAAATGCATCCCTTCAAGTATCTCTGCATTAATTTCATTTGCTATGTGTCTGTACATTTCAGCAGTCTGGCTGTATCCTCCTGAAATCTGTAGTCAGGACTATTTGTGTAGAGGTGGAGAAACTCGTTATTGAGTTGAACTGTTTGAATGCTTATACTATATAAAAAAAACTGTTCAAGGAATGATTTAGTATATGGAACTCTATTATAAGAAATTGTTCATTTTGTGTTAAAATATCAAAATAATATTTTAAATTCTTATTGTATTTTGTAAATTTTTATCTTGCTGAAATAATTTACAATATCTAAATGTGCATTTTGAAGTATGTGTCACATTATACCTATTAAGGGTACATTACTCCATTTATTGACTTCTTTCTAAACTAACAACTCTTTCTTACCTCTACTACCTTGAATTTTAATAGCTCTGGGCACTGAAAAATATCATTAATTAAATTTATTTCACATTACAATTTAGATGCCTCACCTTGATATAAATTAGTGAGATTAATCCAACATGAACTTCCCAGTTCACTGACACGTTAGCAACATTTGATAGCCAGTCCATTGGATAGATTAAAGTACATTTGCTATTTGTTTCCAAAACTTGTACAATTTTGTCTTTATGAGCTTCTGGAACATTGAGGTGGCAAGCCCTCCATGCACCTGTTCCACTTGGATTCTCTGCTCTCGTTTAGTTTACTTTACACACAAGTGATCATTTCTGAGCTAGTTGGCTTAACGCTTACCTTCTCTGATCTCAAACAACATGTATAACAAAGCAACACACTTATCTCTCTTACTGGATTCCCTAGCCATAGAATTTGACTTCCATAACCTCTTCCTCACTGCTTGGGATAAACCATGTACTTGTAAGATAAGATCTTTATTAGTCACATGCACATCGAAACACACAGTGAAATACATCTTTTGCGTGGTGATTTTGGGGGGCAGCCCGCAAGTGTCGCCACGCTTCCGGCGCCAACATAGCATTCCCACAACTTGCCAATCTGTACGTCTTTGGAATGTGGGAGGAAACCTGAGCACCCGGAGGAAACCCACACAGACACGGGGAGAACATACAAACTCCTTACAGACAGTGGCCAGATTTGAACCCGGGTCGCTGGCGCTGTAAAGCATTGTGCTAACCTCTATGCTACCGTGCCATCTCCACTATGTGGAAGCAGTGTTTTACACTGGCAGGGTAAGGATTATTGCAGAGGAGTAAGTATATATAAATCTCACAGAACAAGGTAAATCTTCTCCCTAAACAAAGTGCATTTTCTGATGTCTGCCTAGCACCTGCTCATTTACCTCTATCTCAAAAAACATTCCTGTCCTATTTAATTAAACAAACTGAATGATGTGCATAACTGTACGGTTTATCCTTCTAGAATGTTCAGTCTTTTGTTGAACAAAGGAACTTACTAATGACCAATAATGCATGATATATTTATTTCTGACTGTCTGAGTCCCAAATCAAGCTTTTTATGATGAGTAAGGAATGTTATGTTTGTACACATTGATCTTAAAAACATTCATAATTTTAATTAGCTTTGGTTTTCCAGTCATTTTCTGTATGATTTAATTATTGGCTCCATTTTAAGAATAAGTTCTGAGAAATTGTAGGGGATTTTTGTTATAACGTCTTATTAATATTATTAAAAGATGTATTCAGATACTATACCTACAATTAGAAGATAAGAAAATAAGTATACAATAAATAGGAACAGGAACTAGCCACTTGGTCCCATAAGCCTGCTCCTGCATTCACTAAGACTGTGGCTTATCAGGTCTTTGGCCTCAACACCTCAATTCCGTTAAGCAAATGGCCTTTTTGTGCAAGAGAAGATGGAATAATACTTCTACATTCTAAATCTGAGGGCATCTCTGCATTCCTAAGTAAATAAAGAAGTGAATCAGATTTATAATTATTACCTGTAGCATTGATTTCATTCTCCCAGAAATTAGTAATTTGAAAGAAGAAATTTCTCCATCAGAAATAAATGAAAAGCCACTGAAGTTATGTAATGTATGACTTGCATGGAATGCAAGATAACTGGCAGTGACTTTTCTGATTGTAGCTTAACATTTCTGATAACAACAGTCTGAAAGCAAAGCCTGAAAATGAACAAAGTTGCAAAATTGAATTATTGACATCTGGCGTAGGCTTTGTTTTTTTTAAATGAAGTCTATTTTTTTGTTTTTCACTCCATGATTTGTTTCATACCTTTAAGGTGACAAGACTTGCTGAGTGATAAAGTTGTCAAAAACATCAGTGAAAAGTGTTTGACAGCATGACATTGGCACCAGTCCGTCCAAATCAGGCTAGCCAACTTTTACTGTTTATGCAACAGGTGGAAACCACCAGAAGAGCATGAAGAAAATAGTTGTTTCAGTCCAAGGATTTTAAGAACATTACCCAAATAAAGGCTGTGTGTTACATGCAGTGAAAGTACATTCTTAGATATTACAGCCACAAATTTACTCACTATTTGTGCTAATTTCGTGCCTTAAAAGGAACACATCAATGTCTTTGGAGGAAGATTCTGAAGTGGGCCCAGTTTGCACAGTACTAGGTTTCTGCAATGGCTGTTACTAAGTTTCTATTGCAGACTGGGGCTATCCAAATGTCTCTACTCGTACTAACGTTTATTAAACTGGGGAAGAAACAGTGACGAGTAGAATCTCATGGCAGAGGGAAAGGCCATTTCACTCGTTATCCCTGTCCGACAAAAAAAAAGTGCTGGTAGGTTTATTCCCACGTCCCAGTCTATAGCCATGTCAGTTATGACTGCAAGTGCTCATTCAAGTATATTTTAAAATGGTGATTATTTCTGCCAACCCCACTCGTTAAGGCACTGAATTTCAGAACTTCACCACTCTTTGGATGAACATCTTTTCCCTCAACTCCCCTCTAATCCTCCTCCAACTTGCCTTAAATCTATGCACCTAGATGCTAAACCCTTTGCAAAGAGAAGTAAGTCTTTTCTATTGACAACGTCAAGGTCTTTCATATTATGCAACTCAATTAAACCTTCACTCAACCTCCTTTGGTCCAACAAAAATAACCCCAGCCTAATCAATCTGTCATCATAACTGTCATTCACAGCCTTGGCAACATCATTGTAAATCTTTTCTGCACCCACTCTGGTTCAATTACATCCTTACTGTAATGTGGCAACCCAGCTGTACATGGTGCTCTTGCTGTGGTATAAATAGTTTATTATACCATTCTACATGATCTCCCTGCTTATGTATTCTACTTCTGGCCTTTGACTTCTTAATCACCTTTATATACAGGTTCAACTACCTCAAGAAATCTGTTGACATGCATTTCCTGTTCCTCTCCAGTGTCTGACAATTTATTGTATTCTGTCAACTCCCCCCCCCCATCCCCCCTCCCCCACATGTGTTACCTCACACTTTGACAAATTAAACTTTTTCCCACTTTGGCCATCCAATGGGCAAATGAAAATGACCTTGGGATTCCAAATAGAAGTGCCTGTGTTCAACCACTCACAATTAAGCGCAGTGTGCTCTAACACAAAGTCCAACAGGAAGACTTGATCATGTTGGGATTCTTCAGCACTGACCTGGGGAATCCAACACTCCAGTCCTATCCCAGCCATTCCTGGCATTAGATTGGAATCTCCATTCACTTGTAAGGGAATTCATAACCTGGAAGTTGGAAAGAGAAAGGCAAGTTCTGGGTTTTTCTTACATGTTTTACTGGGAAAGAGCTGCCAGAGGAAGTGGTCGAGGCAGGTACAATTGCAACATTTAAGAGGCATTTGGATAGGTACATGGAGGGGAGGGGCTTGGAGGGTTATGGGCCGAATGCAGGCAACTGGGACTAGCAAGGAGAATGCTGGAGGATTCCACCCGCTGATCCGCGCAGCATCTTAGGACATGGCTAGCAAGTCCCTCCAGGCCAGTCGCTCTCCATGGGTTCACTCTCTGGAAGGCTGATCTGACGACTGCCGTGACTGTGTACAGGTGTGTCAGAGGATGTCGGGGAGGGTGGTGTCACATAGAATGCTTTGAGCCCATCGGGGAAGGATGCTTTGTTGCCAGCAATACTGCCCAAGTGCATTTTATAGCCCGTTTCAGCATGCAGGCCTTGCCACAACTGACAGCTGGTCTGGGACTCTAGCTTGGTCCGGTATTGTCTCTTGGCATCCCTGAGAGCTTTACGAAGGTCGTACCTAGGTTTCCCGTATAGGCCAGGATCAGATGATTTGAATGCCTCAGACCTGGACTTCAGTGGATCTCTTGGTCCATCCATGGTTTCCGGTTAGGGAAAACTCAGATTGACTCCTCTGGTACACAGTCCTCTACACACTTGCTAATGAAGTCTGTGACAGCAATGGCATACTCATTTGGATTGGCCACTGAGTCCTAGAAAATGGACCAGTCTACCAACTCAATGCAGTCTCATAGGAGGTCATCTATTTCCTCAGATCAGCACTGTATGACCTTCTGTATGGGATCCTCACATTTCAGTTTCTGTTTGTAAGCAGGGAGAAGGGGCACAACCAGATGGTCTGATTTTTCAAAATGCGGGCGGGGGATGGGGCAATAGGCTACTTTGATGGTTGTGTAGCAGTTGTCGAAGGTGTTTGGGCCCTGGTGGGACAGGAGATGTACATTCCTGAAGATGTGCATTCAAAGTATAATCAAATCTCAATGAACAAGCTGAATAACAAACAACTGAGCCAAACATTGTTCTATTTACTTGTTGCTTCCCAGCTACTGATGTAATCTTCAGCTAATCTGTGTTTTCAAGTTTGAACTCTAGACCGTCAGTGTTGCCTTCTGCATGATTTCAAAGGAAGAACGTTGATCTGCCATCAGTTGACACCCTTGAGAACAACCTGGGTCAATATCTGTTGAGCACTGGATTACAGAGTAAAGAAACATTCATCAGAAGATTAGAGAAGGAATAGAAGTCCATCCAGAGTAATGATACTCTTATGGGGTGACCTTGATGGCTTGAATCCACCTTTCTCATTAGATTCTATTATGCTTTTAAAATTTCCTTTCAGTGAATCATGAGTTCAATTTGAAAATTAGGATGGAAATGTTGACTGTTTACTGCAGTGTTTACTCCATCCATTTAGAGTCTGTTGTTAATAAGCCAGAAGTATGAATGGGCTAATATTTTTGCTGCTGGAAACAGCAGAAAACTCATTGATCAAAACTCATTGAGCAAACATAAATGCCACATTTGGATTGTACAGTGTTCAGATTTCAGTATTAAACAGGCAGCACAGCATTTGGCACAGCTGCCTTATAGATGTGGGGACTTAGGCTCAATCCTGACTTCAGGTGCTGTCTGTGAATTTCCTCCAAGATACAGGCATACATTTTGCCCATGACTGTGTGGATTTCTGCTGGGTTCTCTGGCTTCCTCCTACATCCCAAATATGTGCAGGTAGTTATTTGGCGATTATAAATTACCTCTTAGTGTGGGTTAATGGTAAAGGAATCAAAGGAGAGTTGATGAGTATGTGGGAGAGAGTAAGTTGCAGGACTGCAGGCAAATAAGCAGAGGGGGAAATGGGATTGATGAAGTTCAATGAGGAGCTGGAAAAATCCAATTGCCCTTCTTCTGTGTTAGGAAAGCGACATAAGCATTGCTTGCCTGTACCTTGGAGAAAATTCATCTCCAGATTTCTATTATCACAATAGTCACTTTCTCATGCAGTTTCACCCCTTCCCACCATATAACATCACTGTCCAATTTGTCCTCAAATAATGCTGAGTGCTGCTTGCTACAAAATCCAAGCTAATGATTGCAACCTGCACTGAAGAGGTCAATTTTTCTTACTTGCCATCAGCAGCATGAGGGCCCCATTAAATGAGCCTGGAAGCCTCAGCCAATTTTGAGAAACATAGAAATAGAAGTCAACCATGTGGCTTGTTGAGCAATTTTCTTTGTTGCCAACCAAATATGCTCTCTTTCTCTTTTCAATTCTAATTACCTTCCCTTCCTACAGGAGATCAATTCTACTGCTGTGTTGCAGTGTAAAGAATACATAGGCAGCATAGACAGCCATTCTGCAAGATTAAATCACTTTGCATGTCTGTAATGTGGACTGGTGGATTTGTTTTTACAATGAAGGAACATACAGTGAGTTGATGCTTCACAGCACCATATTGACTGTAATAGTAAGATTGTGTAAGCAAGCCCTTCAAAGTGGTGACATGTAAATTCTTGCCATTATCCCTGAACACAGTGCAGGATTGAGCAGGAGGATATGAATGACAGAAGTGGCCATGAATGCCACTCATCAGTGGACCACCTTTTGAACTGCTTGGATTTCATGAGGCATGTCTACCAACATGACATCCCTCCTAAGCACAAACATCCATGTGAGTTCTTTAAAATTTATTTTTCAGGATATGGACATTGCTGGCAGAGGCCAACACTCGTTGCCCATACTTATTGCCCCAAATGTCTTACTGGGTTCTTTCAGAGTCAACCACGTTGCTGAGAGTCTGGAGCCATGTGTTGGCCAGACAGGGGGAGGATGGCAGATTTCCTCCCCTGTAGCACATTAATAAACCAGCAGGTTTAACAACAAAAATCTGATAATTTTGTGGTCTTCATTCCTAAGATTGACTGTTCTGTGTTCTTAAAAGAATTCCACATTATTAACTGAATTTAAATTGCCATGGTGGGATAGGAACTCAGCTCTTTTGAGTGTTAGACCAGGCCTTTGGGTTACTAGCACAGTAACGTAGTCACTGCACTACCATCATATCTGCATTATGTGTCAAACACCCTACATTTCTGTGAATGACTGTACAAGTGTCACACTTATAGAGTGATGCTCAACCACCCATTTAAAGAATAGAGAACAACAAAAACAGTGGCCACTTGATAGACATCTTCATTTGGGCTCCATGTGACAAAGGTCTTTAGCTAATTCTACAATTGATATCTGTTTCATTTTCTCTAAACACTTTCCAAGAAATGGCACTTTCAAAATGCTAAATTGAGAGAAGGCTAAAACTGAGGTTTGCTGTAATGTACTGTGCTACTGCTGCAAAAAGCTAATCTTCATGGCATTTATACCCTGAGTATGTACGCCCATGACAATAAACTTGAACTTAAACTTGAACAGCAGTTTGCAAACACATTGAAATAGTAGCTAGCAATAAACACTGGCCAGTTGCAGGAGCTGTCCCTCAATACAATGTCAAAATTGTCCCACACAGCTAGCAGATGAATAACCCATGATGTACCATATACTGAAACAGCTATTGAAGACCCTTCATCAGAACTTTTGGTATTTGACCTGAAATGTTAATTCTTTCCAACAACAGCTCCTGGCCTGCTGAATGTGATCTCTGTCTCGGAGGCCAATTTCCAAACATCCTTCAAGAGGGTGAACCCTTGCAAGACATCAGACCCCAATGGTGTACCTGACGGGTCCTGAAAACATGTGCCATCTGACTAGCTGGAGTATTCAAGGACGTCTTTGGCCTCTCACTGCTGCAATCTGAGTTTGCCACCTGCTTCAAAAGGGCAGCAATCATTTCAATGCTCAAGAAGAGATGGTTAGCTGCTTCAACGACTATCACCCGGAGGCACTCAGGTCTACTGTGATGAAGTGTTTTGAGGGGTTGGTTACAGTTAGAATTAACGCCTGTCTGAGCAAGGACCTGGACCTGCTGCAATTCGCCTTCAGCCACAACAGGTCTACAGCAGACACAATCTCACTGACTCTCCACTCTGCTTTGGAGCACCTAGACAACCGTAAAATATACATCAGGCTACAGTTTATCGATTACAGCTCAGGGTTCAACACCATCACTCCCTCAGTACTAATAACCAAGCTTAAAAATCTGGGCCTCTGTACCTCCCTCTGCAACTGGATCCTCAACTTCCTTACTGGGAGACCACAGTCAATGCAGATCGGTAATAATATCTTCCTCGCTGACAATCGACACAGGTGCACCTCAAGGATGTGTGCTTAGCCCACTGCTCTACTCTCTTTACACTCATGACTGTGGCTAGGCACAGCTCAAACACCATCTATAAATTCGCCGATAACACCACCATTGTGGCAGAATCTCAGATGGCGATGAGGAGGCGTACAGGAGTGAGATAGATCCGCTGGTTGAGTGGTGTCGCAACAATGACCTCACACTCATCATCATCAAGACTAAGGAACTGATTGTGGACTTCAGGAAAGAGAGGTTGGGAGAACACACTCCAGTCTTCATTGAGGGGCCAGCGGTGGAAAGGGTGAGTAGCTTCATGTTCCTGGGCATCAAAATCTCAGAGGATCTAATCTGGGCCCAACACATTAATGTAATTGTGAAGAAGGCATGCCAGTGGCGTCACTTCATTTGGAGTTTGAGGAGATTTGTTATGTCACCAAAGACTCTTGCAAATTTCTATAGATGTACAGTGGAGAGCATCCTGACTGGTTGCTTCACCACCTGGTATGGTGGCTCCAATGCCCAGGATCGCAAGAGGCTGCGGAGGGTTATAGACCCAGCCACCTCCATCACGGACACAACCTTCTCCACCACCGAGGACATCTTCAAGAGGCGGTGCCTCAAGAAGGTGGCATCTATCACTAAGGACCCTCACCAACTGGGACATGCCCTTCTCATTACTACATCAGGGAGGAGGTACAGGAGCCTGAAGACCCAAACTCAACGATTCAGAAACAGCTTCTTCCCCTCCGCCATCAGATTTCTGAATGATCCATAAACCCATGAACACTACCTCATTATTCCTTTTTTATTCACTATTTATTTTTTGTAATTTATAGATTTTTATGTCTTTGCACTGTACTTCTGCCACAAAACAACAAATTTCACATACTATCTCAGTGATAATAAATCTGATTCCAAATCTGATTCACCTTTTGTTTTTGTTTAAGTTAGCAGATTTACCTGCACTTTCAAGGCTTTCCATTGGCACAACACAAGTTGATACACGAGTCGCCCTTTTCCACAAAAAATATTAATACCTAATGACGAAAACATTAGGATAAAATGCAAAGAAGACTCAGTGCCATAGAAAGAATAAAATGGATGGAATTTACTTGCAGTAAATCCCTGGAGTTCACTTAGTTCGGGCAGAGCAAGATGGAAGTCATAACAGGGATTAATATGTAATGTAGATTGGTGCAGGTTCGAGGACACTGCTGAAGATAAGCAATTAGTTCATTTTATTAGGCAGATATATATTCAGTAATTAGAGGCGGTTGAGGACTCTTCTGCAATGGGGAACAACAGTCAAACCTCCTGGTATGGTTTGTCCTGGATCACAGACTACAGTGACCTTTGTGATATTTTTAAGATGCTCTGCACTATCTCCTTATATAAAGCTGTGAAGGTCTGTGATACCCTGCCCTTTGTGCATTTTCTCATAGTTTTCCTTTTCACTGGCTTAGTTCTCATTTTAAGATGATGTTCCCTTGTTTGAAGTCCCCTAGAAGCAGGAAGATTCATTTCTTTTTAATTTCCTTCGCTATTTTAAGAATCTTCATCAGATCATCTCTTAACCTCTTCAGAATCAGCAAGTGCAACTTCCAAGCTTAAACCATTTTAATGTCAGTTTTATCTCAAACTACCCATAACTTGGAACCAATTAGAAAGCTCATCCAAAGAGATTACAGCATATCTGGTATGGGAGACAGAATACAAACTGAGTGCTCTTCTCGGATTTTAGTAAGAAGAAAGATATAAATTCCCTTTGACGCTATGTTTATTGACATCAGGAATTGCTTCAAGGGAATTTCTTCTATTTGCAAATCTGCCAAAAATATACACAGGTTCCAAATTTCTCAGCATTTTAATTTCTTTATCAAAACATTAATAGCAAGGGTAATAGAACTAGCAATTATTTAAGTGCAAATGCCACAGTAACTATTAAACATGAATATGCAGCTGTTGTTGGAGAGATGCCATTCTGTCACAAAGTCGTGAAAATGGTATCTCTCTGGTTCTCCATTCAAAAGACTGAGAAGCATGAAGCTTGTACAGTTTTCACTATCAATAAATCCAAAGTAAATACAGCACATATACTTAGTTAATTTGAGCCATCATATCCCTAAGGATAGAGTGAAAGACTTGCAGTTTTATAGTGTTTTCATGTCCTGCTCAACAAGTCTCAAACAGCTCTACAGACAAAAAATGCCCTTTATTTGAAGTGTAGTCACTCTAGAACACTGCTACAATATGGGAAACATAGCAACCAAATTGCACACAGCAAGCTCCCTCAAACAACAATGTGATAATGATCAGATACTAACATGATAAGTGTTAGTTATAGCCAATAAACCTCTATGAGATCAGTAATTAACCATTACAAATGTAGATTCTTGTGCCTTCATGTTTAATTTGAGAGAAATTGGTAAAGTGGAAATTGTAGAGATGGAAATGGTCCATAATATTTAAAATCTCCTTCAATGGGGAAGAGTGCCAGAAGATGTTACTACCTTGCTCATAAAAAGCTGAAAGGATAAACTGAGCAATGATCAACCTTGCTAGGCAAATTTCTAGAAATTATAATTTAGGAAAAACTAATAGATACTTAATAACTATGGAACCCTTAAAGGAAAGCTGGCATGGATTTAGGGCAAATCATGTTCAACTAACTGGATCAAGTGTTTGATTGTGTTAATAGCTGATCATGTCCATGCAGTTAATGTTGCATCTATGGACTTTAAAAAAGGAATTCGATAAAGTTCTACATGGTAAATTTGTTGAGGAAACTGAAGTCCAGGCAATATGGGATATAGGTAGGATAATTATGAAATTGGGCTATGGAGCATATGGCCTCATTTGAAGAGCCTTCTAGGATATCCTCCACCATTCTTCTAAACTTCAGAGAACACAGTTGCAATCAGCTCAACTTCTCCTTATATGATAATCCTGCCATCCCTGGAACTGGCAGAAGATGCCCACAGCCCCACAGCAGCCGACAAATCCATCCCCATCTATCCACTGGTCTCCCAAACATCCGCTCATATGTATGGGGTGTCCATATGCTGGGCGTTCCTTCCTGGAGAGGACCTGTATACAATATTCCAGGTGCAGTTTCACTAAGGCCCTAGACATTTGCAATAAGGCTTCCTTACTGTTGTGTACAATTCCTCTCATAATAGAGGCCAGCATACCTTTTGCCCTCTTAATTTCTTATTGGATCTGCATGTTGGCCTTCAGTGACTTGTGTCCAAGCACAACTAAATTCCTTTAAACATCAACACTACCTAATCTCTCACCTTTTAACAAATACTCAGCTTTTCTGTTCTATGCAATAAGTCTGTCATGTTTTCACCCATTCATCCAGCTTGTTCATATCCCTTTGAGGTCTCTTTACATCATCTTCCCTACTCACAATCTCATCTACTTGGAAATATGACATTTGGTCCCCTCAGTCATATCGTCGGTGAAGATTGTGAAAAGCTAGGAGCAATATCTGTAACAGCCATTAATCAAAGCCTGCCAATCTGAAAAGTATCTGTTTCCTGTCATTTGCTTCCTGTCTGATAACCAATCCATGTCAGTATATTATCCCCAATTGTATATGTTATAACCTTGTTGACCTTATAACCTTCTGAGCCGGACCTTATTGAACACCTGAAATGCAAATACTCTGCATCCACTTGTTTCCCCTTTATATTCCAGATCTCCAGCAGATTAGTTGAGAATGATTTTCCTTTCATGTATCTATGTTGGCTCTGCTTAGTCCTATTATTGTTTGCCAGGTGTTATGTATTAAATCCTTCATTATGGATTCTAACATTTTTCCATCCACTGATGTCAGTCTAGCAGGTCACTTGTTCTCCTCCTTTCATAAATAACCTGTGGCCACACTTGATACTCTCCAAGATCACAAGATCACAAGACAAGGGAGCAGAAGTAGGCCACTCGGCCCATCGAGTCTGCTCCAAGGAAAAGGGAAAAAAGAAAAAGAAATGAGAAATTGGGGAGGGGGGCAGGTGAAACAAAAACTATTCTAACCCCAATTTCCGGCCTTATCCCCATATCCCTTGATACCCCGACTATTTAGATATCTAACTATCTCTTCCTTAAACGCCTCCAATGATCTGGTCTCCACTGCTGTACCTGGCAAGGAATTCCACAAATTCACCACCCTCTGGCTAAAGAAATTTCTCCTCATCTCTGTTTTAAACCTGTACCCTCTAATTCTAAGATTGTGTCCTCTGGTCCTGGACTCACCCACCAAGGGAAACAGTCTAGCCACATCTACTCTGTCCAGTCCTTTCAACATTTTAAATGTTTCTATGAGGTCCCCTCTCGTTCTTCTGTACTCCAGTGAGTACAGTCCAAGAGACAACAAACGCTCATCATACGTAAGCCCTTTCATTCCGGGAATCATCCTCGTAAATCTCCTCTGAACCCTCTCCAACATCAGCACATCTTTCCTAAGATATGGGGCCCAAAACTGTGCACAATATTCCAAATGCGGCCTCACTAGTGCCCCGTAGAGCCTCATCAACACTTCCTTACTTTTATACACTATACCTCTCGAAATGAATGCCAACATAGCATTCGCTTTCCTTACCACCGATCCGACCTGGCGGTTAACCTTTAAGGTATCCTGCACGAGTACCCCCAAGTCCCTTTGTACTTCTGTACTTTGAATTTTCTCTCATTCTAGATAATAATCTGCCCGTTTATTTCTGATTCTAAAGTGTACAACTGCACATTTCTCAACATTGAATCTCATCTGCCATTTCCTTGCCCATTCTCCTAAACTATCTAGGTCCCTCTGCAACCTTCCTGTCTTCTCAATACTCCCTACTCCTCCACCTATCTTGGTGTCATCCGCAAACTTAGCCACAAAACCATTTACTCCATCATCCAAATCGTTAATGTACAAGGTAAAAAGAAGCGGCCCCAACACCGACCCCTGCGGAACACCACTAGTAACCGGTAGCCAACCAGAACAAGATCCTTTTATTCCGACCCTTTGCTTCCTGCCAACCAGCCAATGCTCCAACCATTCTGTTATCCAACCTGTAATTCCATGACCTCTCATCTTATTAATCAGTCTCTTATGCGGCACCTTGTCGAAATACCAAGTCTAAATACACAACATCTACTGCCTCTCCCTTATCCACCCTACCTGTGATTTCTTCAAAAAACTGCAATAGGTTGGTCAGGCAGGATCTTCCCTTCACAAAACCATGTTGGCTTGGACCTATCTTGCCTTGCACCTCTAGGTATTCCATAACCCCATCCTTGAGGATCGATTCCAATAACTTTCCCACCACTGAAGTCAGACTAATAGGTCTGTAATTTCCTTTATGCTGCCTCCCACCCTTCTTATACAGTGGAACTACATTTGCGACCCTCCAGTCCTCAGGAACCATGCCAGAGTCTATCAATTCCTGGAAAATTATCACCAGTGCCTCCATTATCTCTAAAGCCACCTCCTTCAGAACCCGGGGATGAACATCATCCGGTCCGGGAGACTTATCAGTCTTTAGCCCATTTAGTTTTCCTAGCACCTTCTCTCTAGTAATCTTAACTAAACTCAGTTCCATTCCGTGAGACCCCTGACTAACCGGTATATTGCTGATGTCCTCCACAGTGAAGACTGATGCAAAATACTCATTTAGTTCTTCTGCCATCTCTTTATCATCCGTTATAATCTCTCCCGCACCATTATCAATTGGTCCTATATCAACCTGTGTCTGTCTTTTACTCCTTATATATTTAAAAAATCTCTTAGTATCCTTTCGAATGTTATCTGCCAACTTCCTTTCATAATTCATCTTTTCTTTCCTAATGACCTTTCCAAACTGCAGGCCTAGATATGACCTGAAATTTAATCCAAAAATTAAAGCAGATATGTATTCAATCATGACTTTTAAAAAAGAATTGGATTGAAGCAAAGAAAACATCACAGGACTTTGGGGAAGAGACAGGAATGGTATGAACTGGATTGTTCTTACAAAAAGATGGCATAGATTTGATGGGATGAAAAGCTTCCTTTGGGACAAAATCTACTCTGCAAATCCAAAATAATGAATGATTACTGTTCTTCTGCCTCAGGCTTCCCCTTTCTCCCAATGTTCTTACCCCTGAGAGCAAAGGACCACCTGATGTTCCTCCTGGCCCTCTTACTACCAAGGTTCCTGCGGTTTTGTGCCCTGCCCAACATCTATCTGTCAGATTACTATTTTGAGTTAGTTATGTCTCACATAATGTATATTGCATTTTGTTATAACAGAAGGTATCTAGTGTCGGAATGAAATTAAAGGAAAAGGAAGAGTGTGGAAAAACTAGTAACTAGTAAAATCAAAGTAAATCGAAATATGTTTTATAACTGCATAAAGAGTTACAGGATAACTAAAGACAGGATAGGACTAATTAGGGACCCAAAGGTTGACCTATGTGTGGAGGAGGGGGATGTAGGTGAATTTGTTAACGAATACCTTGGCAACCATCTTCATAAAAGAGGGGGATGATGCTATTGTGGTTAAAGAGGATGAATGTGAAATATTGGACGAGATAAACAAATTAAAAGAAGTATTAAATGGTTTGGAATATTTGAAAGTGGATAAATCACCATGGCCAGATGAGATATAGCCCAGGCTATTAAAAGGTTGCAGAGGCTCTAATTATTATTTATCAATTCTTACTGGCGGCGTTGGAGGGCTGCTAACTTTGTTCCACTGTTTAGAATGGGAGGTAGGGATAAACTAAGTAATTACAGGCTGGTTGGTTTAAGCTAAATGGCATTCAGATTACTGGTGTCCATTCTAAAGGCCAGCATAAACCTTCATTAAGAATTCACAGATTAATCAAGGACAGTCAGAGTGAATTTGGTAAGAGTGGGCTATATCTGACTAACTTGACAGAATTTTGGGGGGGATATAACAAAGAGGATCAGTAAAGGTAGTGTGTTTGATGTAGTTTATACAGACTGAAATTGGCTCAGTGGCATGATGGAAAGGGTTATGATTGATGGGTGTTTTTGTGAATGGAAGGCTGTTACCAGTGAAGTTCCACAAGACTCAGTACTTAGTCCCTTGGGGTTTATAATTATTTAGATCTAAATGTAAGGGCGTGATAAAGAAATTTGCAGATGATAGAAAACTTGACCTTGTGGTTGAAAATGATGAAGAAATCTTTACAGTCATTTGGGCCAAGAAGTGACAGTGGTATTCAGTTCAGAGAATTATGAGGTAATGCACTGGGGAGGTGCAGCAAGGCAAGGAGTTATACAGGAAAAAGGTTCATACTGAGAGGCAAGGAGAAAACATTGGGGTACATGTGACAGATCCTTAAAGGTCACAGGACAAGTCAATGATATGATTAAAAAGGCACAACAAGGTGCTTTCCTTTATTAGCTGAAGCATGGAGTATAGGACAGGGTTACGCTAGAACTGCATACAACATTAGTTACATCACAGCTTGAGTACTGCATGCAGTGTAGTCATCACATTATAGGAAAACTATGATGGCATTGGAAAGGGTGCAAAGGAGATTGATGAGGATTTTACCAAGATTGGAAAATGTTAGTTACAAGAAAAGATTGGATAGGCAAAGGGTGTTTTCTTTGAAGAAGAGACTGTGGGAGAACTGAAGTGGTGAAAAATTCATGAGTGGCCCATATGGAGTAAATAAGGACCAATTTCCCTCAGTGGAGGGGTAAAAAATAACGTGAGGCATTATTAGTGGAAGGATTAGATGAGAGATAGGAAAAGGTTTTTCACCAAGATGGTGATATGTGTTTGAAATTCATGATGTTAGAGGTTAAGAAAGTACTTGGATGTGTACTTGAAGATCCATAAAGTGCAAGGTCACAGACCTGATACTGGAAAGTTGAATTAGGCTCTTTTATGACAGGAATGGGCCCAATGGGCCAAATGGTCTCCTTCTATGTCATAAATTTTCAGTGATTCTGAAACACCTCTTTACAGGGAAACTACTAGCTGAGGTGAGTCAGACATATGTAAAAGGCTCCACACTAAGAATGGAAAAAATTTACTTGTGGGTAGTTTTCAAACAAGCAGTCATCTATATTGGTATTTGGCTGATATGGAGATTTAAGTTGAAACCACATTGAACAACTCAGCAAAATGTATAAAAGTAAAGGTTAGGGTTCCATACTAGTTTCTGATCTTTAACGCACTTAATATGAGTGGATCGTTAATTTGTAAACTGTTAAAACATTTTCATGATAGAATGCTCAGAGAAAGCTGCTGGGCACGTGCAAGCACACATTCTCTGCGTTCTCAGTAAGCTGGCTTAAAGAAGTTGGGAGACTGCACATTTGTTTGAAATAACTTTGGTTTTACTGCCAATTCCACGTTTTTGGTGGGGCAGTGCTTTCCAGGTGCAGAAAGTAGCAGCACTAATAAAGCTCTATGTTGCATTATAAAGTAGCAAAATATGGGAGGTTTTCATTCCACCAGCCAGACATTACACTCACAAACCAATTTCTTTAATGTGATCCCAAAGCTTAAAGAGCTGCTCTCTTATAGTGTAAAAATGAAAATGAATTTTGTGTAAATAAATTGTCTTTTGGCTATGGTGGTGTGACTATTTTAGCCTGGCTCTTAAGGAAAACTATATATTCGGTATGCTGCTTATAACTTGAAGACCTCCATCAATACTTAATTCCAAACATTAATAACTATAATTATTATTCATATGCCTACAAGGTGAGTCTCTGTGCCTGTGCCTGTGAGTTTCACCTTGCAAGATTCTAAATGAGGCACCATCTGCAACTTGTTACCTGCTGATTGGCTTATTAACTGTGGCAAATAAAGGGAAAGCAGGTATCAGCAGAGTGGCCATTTTGTTAGTGGGCTAGTGTTAGAGTGGCTGAGGCTGAGGCTGAGGCTGAGGCTGAGGCTGAGGCTGAGGCTGAGGCTGAGGCTGAGGCTGAGGCTGAGGCTGAGGCTCAATGAGGTGAAGGTAAGTCTCTGGTAAGTTGCTTCCTTTCTTGGCTTTAGTGTGTCCTTTAGAGCCAGGCCAGAGTAGTGAGAATGGCTCTGGGGTCAGTGGTGTGCATAGCTTGTGAGATGTGGGAGTTCTGGGAGACATCTGGCCTCCCTGATAACCACATCTACATGAGGTGCATCCAGCTGTAGCTCCTTCCAGACTGTTAAGGAAATGGAGCTGCAGCTGGATGACCTTTGGCTCCTATGAGCTACAGGGGAGGCAGTCACTCCTAAGCAGTAGGAGGTAGGTAGCTGGGTGACTGTTAGGAGAAAGAGGGAGAATAGGCAAGTAGTGCAGAGTACCCCTGTGGCTGTTCCTCTTGCTAACAGGTACACAACTTTGGATACTGTTGAGGGGGATGACCTACCAGGGGAAAGCTGCAGTGACCAGGTCTCTGGCCCTGAGCCAGGTTTTGTCGTGTAGAAGGGAAGGGAGAAAAAGAGGATGGTGGTAGTGATACTATGGTATCCCCTAAGAAGGGCAGACAGGAGGTTCTGTGGATGTGAAAGAGGCTCTCTGCTGCTCCTATCCCTCTCCAAGACTATGGTAAAGTTCAAGGAGTTATGGTCACTATCTGCCAAATGCTCTCCCAAAAGATCTGAAACCTGATCAGGCTCATTGCCTAGTACCAGGTCCAGTATGGCCTCTGCTCTAGAGAGCCTGTCCACATACTATGTCAGGGATCCTTCCTGTACACACCTAACAAACTCTGCCCCATCTATCCCCTTTTACACTAAGGAGATGCTAATCAATATTAGGGAAGTTGAAATCACCCATGACAACCCTGTTATTTTTGCACCTCTCCAAAATCTGCCTCCTGATCTGCTCCTCAGTATCTCTGCTGACATTGGGAGGTCTGTAGAATACTCCCAATAGAGTGATCATTCCCATCCAGTTTCTGACTTCCACCCAGTGATCGACTCAGTGGACGATCCCTCCAGGACATCCTCCCTTTATACAGCTGTGACACTGTCCCTGATCAGCAAAACCACTCCCCCACCTCTTTTACCTCTGTCCTTGTCCCTTTTGAAACATCTAAACCCCAGAATATCCAGCAGCCATTCCTGCCCTTGCGACAGCCAAGTCTCTGTAATGGCCACCATGTCATAGTTCCATGTACTTATCCACGCTTTAAGTTAATCATCCTTGTTCCTGATACTTCTCGCATTTAAGTAGACACACTTCAGCACATCCAACTAACTGCAATTTTGCCCTTTCAAATGCCTATCCTCCCTCACAGTCGTTCTACACTCTGCATCTACTTGTACACTAAATGCACCAACCTTTGACCTATCACTCTGGTTCCCATCCCCCATCATTCTAGTTTAAACCTTCCCCAACAGTCCTAACAAACCTGCACGCAAGAATATTGGTTCCCCCTCCAGTTCAGGTGTAACCCATCCCTTCTGTACAGGTTGTACCTTCCCCAGAAGAGATCCCAATGATCAACAAATCTGAAATCTTGCTCCCTGCACCAATTCCTTAGCCACACATTCATCTATTTAAAGTATTTAACTAGTCAAAGTATTTAACTAGGGGAGGGGAAATTATGATACTATTAAGCAGGAACTTGGGAGCATAAATTGGGAACAGATGTTCTTGGGGAAGTATACAGTGGAAATATGGAGGTTGTTTACTTGCATGGAGTTCTGGATAGGTTTGTCCCATTGAGGCAGGATAAGGATGGTAGAGTGAAGGGACTGTGGTTGACAATAGATGTAGAATATGTTGTCAAGAGGAAGGAAAGCTTACCTGAGGTTTAGAAAGCATGGATCAGACAGGCCTCTGGAGAGTTACAAGGTAGCCAGGAGGGAGCTTAAGAATGGACTTGGGAGACCTAGAAGGGGGCATGAGAAGTCCTTGGTGAGTAGGATCAAGGAAAACCCCAAGGTGTTCTACACCTATGTGAAAGAACAGGAGGATGACTAGAGTGAGGGTAGGACTGACCAGGAATAAAAGAGGAAACGTGCCTGGAGTCAGAAGAGGTAAGGGAGGTCCTTAATGAATACTTTGCTTCAGTATTTACCAGAGAGACCTTGACGTTTGTGAGGATGGCGTATGACAGGCTGATACACTAGGGCACATTGATGTGAGGCAAGAGGATGTGTTGGAACTTTTGGAAAACATTAGGATAGATAAGTCACTGGGGCAGGATGGGATCTATCCAAGGTTATTACGGGAAGCGAGGGAAGAGATTGCTGCGCCTTTGGCGATGATCTTTGAGTTCTCACTGGCCGCAGGAGTAGTGCCAGATGATTGGAGGGTGGCAAATGTTGTTCCTTCCTTTAAGAAAAGGAGTAGGGATAACCCTGGGAATTACAGACCAGTGAGTCTTTCTTCAGTGGTGGGTGAATTACTGGAGAAGATTCTTAGAGATGGGATTTATGGGCATTTGGAGAGGCATAGGCTGATTAGGGACAGTCAGCATGGCTTTGAGAGGGGCAGGTTGTGCCTCACAAGCCTGATTGAATTCTGAGGATGTGACAAAGCACATTGAATGTAGAGCAGTGGATGTGGTGTACCTGGATTTTAGTAAGGCATTTGGTAAGGTTTCTCATGGAAGGCTCATTCAGAAAGTCAGGAGGCATGGGGTCCAGGGAAACTTGGCTGGGTGATTCAGAATTGGCTCACTAGTAAAAGACAGTGGTGGTAGATGGAGTGTATTCTGCCTGGAGGTCAGTGACCAGTGGTGTTCCACAGGGATCTGTTCTGGGACCCCTGCTCTTTGTGATTTTTTTTATAAATGACTTGGATGAGGGTGGGTTAGTAAGTTTGCTGATGATAAAGGTTGGTGGTGTTGTGGATAGTGTAGAAGGTTTCTATAGATTACAACAGGATATTGATAGAATGCAGACCTGGGCTGAGAAGTGGCAGATGGAGTTCAACCCGGAAAAGTATGAAGTGATACACCTTGAGAGATTTAATTTGAAGGCAGAATACAAGGTTAATGGCAGGATTCGTAGCAGTGTGGAGGAAGAGGGATCTTGGGGTCCACATCCGTAGATCCCTCAAGGTTGCCGCACAGTTCGATAGGGTTGTTAAGAAGGTGTATGGTGTGTTGGCCTTTGTTAGTCAGGGTATTGAATTCAAGAGCTGTGACGTGATGTTGCAGCTCTGTAGAACTCTGGTTAGACCACACTTGGATTATTATGTTCAGTTCTGGTTGCCTCATTATCGGAAGGATGTGGAAGCTTTAGAGGATGTATAGGAGACTTACCAGGATGTTGCCTGGATTGGAGAGCATGTCTTATGAGGTTAGATTGAGTGAGCTAGGGCTTTCCTCTTTGGAGAGGAGGATGAGAGGTGACTTGATAGAGGTGTACAAGATAAGAGGCATAGATCGAGTGGACAGTCAAGAGACTTTTTCCCAAGGCAACAATGGCTAACGTGAGGGGACATAACTTTAAGGTGATTGGAGGAAGATATAAGGGGGATGTCAGAGGTAAGTTTTTTTTAGTGATGGGTGCATGGGATGCACTGCCAGCAGAAATTGTGGGGGTAGATACATTAGGGACATTTAAGAGACTAAGATAGCCATGTGAATGATAGAGAAGTGGGGGCTATGTGGGAGGGAAGGGTGAGCTAGATCTTGAGCAGGATAAAATGTTGGCTCAACATTGTGGGCTGAAGGACCTGTACTGCGCTGTAATGTTCTGTCTTCTAAGATAAGACTTTTGAAGTAAATATATCCCCATTTGAGATTAATTGGCAAGTGACTATCTTCTGACCAAGATATAGAAAATGAATTACTTTACATGTTTAGTGTACAGCACAACTTATATTAATTTTAAGAACTGTCTTCAATAATTTGATGCAGTTGTGTATGATGTAGCATATTCTGTGTAATTACTGGCTATACAAGCAGCAATGTGGCACAGCTAGTAGAACCACTGCCTGACAGTGCCAGGGACCTGAGTTCAATCCTTGCCTTGGGTGCTGTCTTTGTGGACTTGTTCTCCCTGTGACTGCAAGGGTTTCCTCCCACATCCCAAAGATGTGTGAGTTGGTAGATTCATCAAACAACATCCTAATATGAGAAAGGTGCAACATAATAGGCCATGCCTTACTCAAAACAAAAACAAACGATGGACTGCTGCCATCTTCAAACATGACGGCCACAATGGCAGTAAGGTGATTATTATAAATACCAGCATTTTCTGCCTCTTCAGTTTGTGAATCCCTCATGGACCTGAACTCAAAAGACACCCAGGTAATGCTTTGTTGAATCATGCCATCTTAAAGGATCAAATAACTTAACTTAATTCTTGCAAAAGCATTAAACCACTTTTTGACCAAGGTGCAAACAGTATGTAGCTCTTGTCACCTCAAGTTTCCTTTGGCATGAAGGAATGTTCAATTCCAGGCAGAAAATCCACTCATTTCTTCCAGTCTTTAAAAAGTTTGCGGATTCCTATATCCTGAAACTTATAATCCTGGAATAATGGTCATATAGTGCCACAAGCCTTCAACTGTTTTTGTACAGCCATAAAGGTGGCCTCTAAATGAATCTAAAATGCTTTTCCTTCTTAAGGACCCTATGCCTCTGTCCCATTTAGTTTTCACCAAGGCCCCCCATTCCTTGCTCCCCATCCATTCTTCTCCTTGTACCCTTACTCCAACTCTGCCAGAGATTTCTCTTTTGGCAAAATCTTTCTTTTAAAAATTGTTAATGATTTTCACTTTGTTCCATCTGCAGAACATGCAAGAACCTCCTTAAAGTGCTTTCTAGTGCCCCATAGTGGTTTCCTGATTGTTAATAAAGATGGAGAGCATAACAGGTTTGGAGTCATTCAAAGCACCCCAACTCCTCATCGTGCTTCTGATGTTACTGAGTTTGTGGCTGTTTCTTGTTCTCACTTTGACCAACAATTGGAATGTCATCATTTTCATATTCTGTGGGCAATTCTCAAGAAATCCATCTTCACTTCTGCAAGAAAAGCCCCTTTCGTCATGTCAGCCTGTTGTACCAGCTGAGGCTGTCTGGAGTTTGAATGGCCAAGTTCTTTGGGTACAGGAATTGGGTTTCTTTGATGCTGAACACGATTTATTTCAACTGAACACACAATTTTGCACTTTGGGCCATCAGCATTTTCCCTCCATCAGCCCACTTATCTTTCTGCATCTTATGGAGTTTGTGTTTCAACTTCAGTGGCACCCAGTTATATCATATATCATTGATGCCAAAATCTCCCCCCAGCTTGATGCTTCTGTGTTCTTCCACAGACTCCACAACATGCAGCTTCAAGTTGGTTGTAGAAGATCCTCTTTTTGCCGATTCCATCAATCCATTGCAGTTACTGAGAATTAACTGAAGCTGCCAGGCACTCGCTTCACTTACAACTCACAACACCACCTCCCCAATCCATTTCCACCAAAGATATTTCTCTCAATATCACGCACCAACCTTCCCCTTCTGCTCACCCCCCCCTTCCTTAAACAGATTGGAAAGCAAAGTTTGAAACTTGCCCTTGTGCCTGCAGTACATGGCCAATGGCAGATTCAGTAGATATCACTGACCTTCATTATCAAGGCAGCAGGACTGGTAAGAGCATAGAAAATGTGCCCTGACAGTGAGGGTGGAGGGCTCAGCCTGAATGTGAAGGGAGAGTTCAGTTCAGCAACACGAGGGGAACTCAGAGCAGAATTAGAAGAGTCTGACAGTAGGAGCAAAAAGGGCAGTGCCAGAGTGTGAAAGGGATGGCCACTTGCAGGAAGAGACCATTTTTTCAGTGGGAGAGTCTGGTTCAAGAGAGACAGCAATCAGTAGGTGAGTCTGACGACAGGAGGGGAGTCCGACAGCTGGAGCAGAGATGCCAGTCTGAGAGAGGGAGTGGAGAGATCAAGACCACCACTGGAGAGGACAGTCCAATGGTGGGAGAAGGGGTCTAACAGTGGAGAGGGGAAGGATATAATGCCCAACACAATGGGATGGACTAAACACAAACACAGCTGATGTGGTGACCAACAGTTTAGGCAATCTCAATGATCCTCGTGTGTATCAGCATACGTTCCCTTCTGCCACAGCTCTCTCCACCCCATACCTTATTGCACCCTTCAAAAAAAAAATCCCTAGAATAGTAGCTTAGATACCAAATGTTACTTAAGTTCTCATGTTATTTTGTGTACCTTCCTTTGCTGCTTGTCCTCTCATTAACTCTATGCCCTATCAAAGCAAATTGACACAAAACCATTTTACTGGCCCTCTAACTCAGCCCTTGCACTGTCACTCCAGCATCCCTGTGAAGCATCACACACAGTTGAGTACTGTCCTACATCTCTGGGTGAGTATCAGCCACCATTCTTCAGTTCCTCCCTCTTTTCCTGCAGATCCACCGTTTCAGCAGGCAAAGGAGGAAGATTTTTGGGAAGGGGATGACTGGGCCACTTCACTGTCTCACTACAACCAACCTCTCGGCAGAATCATTGGCTACCCTTCCCCGAGCACTAATCCTGTAAACAGTGGGAATGAGGAGCAAGTGGATGTGAGACAAGGGTTGCAGGTTTTTCAGACTATATGCAGCCAGGTACCTCCCAGGATCCTGGATTTCGGTTAACGTGAGTAGGTTCCCATCTAAAGAAGCCTTGATGTATATCAATAAAAATCTACTGGTGGCCTGGGAGTGTGAAAGGCAGTGGAAATAAGTGTGGGTGCCTTTAGGGAGAATGACTGTGGGGAATACTGTTTTAAATTTTCTTTCCATTGATATTTGAATTAAAGATCTCTATTTCAAGAACTCTTCAGTTCTGCATTGAGCAGCTGATGCTGACAGCTGCAGTTCCTCACTGAACTGTGACTAGTGTACCCCAGGCAGAGCAGGAGTCCAGCTTGAGAAAACTCGGTGTTTCACCACTGGCTCTTGCTGACATTTTGAAATGAAGCCAGTGGTGTCTGTGAGCTGAAGGCAGCCAAGCAGAATTTTAAGAAAATGATGTAAGTAAGTTTAAATGCAGATTAGGTAGAAAACTTTCCACCTAACCTTCACAAAAGCTTTCTTAAAATCACTCCGGCACAGTAAATTCACCAGAATTGGGAGGAGGGTCACCCTGAAGTCTTTCCACTGTGTGCCATTGTTTCTGATCCAAAACACAGCACCTCCCCACTGTTAGTCAGCACAAGCTTTTGTTCCTTGAATTAATAATTCAGCACATTTTAATTTGGCTCATATGCCAATGGTAGATAATACAATGGTTTACTGCTTTCCTCTTTGAACAAATGTTGTAGAGTGGGAGGATGTGGCTTTGTGTTCGTTATTTCCCAAATTGCAAGTTGCAGGTTCTGATGTGCCATCTGGCAAAGTAGAAAATAGTGACTGGGTATTTCCGCACAGTAAGAGGAGAGGAAAGTTAATTGAGCCATTGGTGCACACCTTCGTGTGTCCAGGAAATGTGAAGGGAAGAGAAATGCCTTTCAAAAAGTGTAACATATTTAACAAAAATAATATCAGGCTTGTTAATCACTTTCACCTTTGAGTTTCACTGGTGGAACTTAACATTTCAAGAAAGTAATTCTTCAGTATCCAGAGCATTTTTTCCAAATTGCCTCAAGAATCTGTTAGAATTAATAAAAATGGTCCATGGAAAACTGAATACCAGCCTCTCCATTTTTTTAAAATTTTATAAATGGAGAATAAAGGAAATAATTCATCTTTTGTTCTCATTTAAATTTCAACAAGTCCGAGTCCATAGTATGCTCAAAGTAGCTGCGCAGGTTGACTCTGCGGTTAAGAGGGCATGTGGTGTATTGTCCTTCATCAATCGGGGAATTGAATTTGGGAGCTGTGAGGTATTGTTGCAGCTATATAGGTCCCTAGTTAGACCCCACTTGGAGTACTGTGCTCAGTTCTGGTTGCCTCACTACAGGAAAGATGTGGAAGCCATAGAGAGGGTGCAGAGGAGATTTATAAGAATGCTGCCTGGAATGCGGAGCATGCCTTATGAAAGCAGGCCGAGGGAACTCTGCCTTTTCTCCTTGGAGAGACGGAGGATGAGGGGGGACCTTACTGAGGGGTATAAGATGATGAGAGGTATTGATAGGGTAGATAGTCAGAGGCTTTACCCCAGGGCTGATTTGGTGGCCACAAGAGGACATAGGTTTAAGGTGCTGGGGAGCAGATATAGAGGAGATATCAGGGGTAAGTTTTTTTTTTACTCAGTGGTGAGTGTGTGGAATGGGCTGCCAGAAATGGTGGTGGAGGCTGATAAGATAGGGTCTTTCAAGAGACTGTTAGATCGGTATATGGAGCTGAGTAAAATAGAGGGCTATGGGTAAGCCTAGTAATTTCTAGATAGGGACATGTTTGGCACAGCTTTGTGGGCCAAAGGGCCTGAATTTTGCTGTAATTGTTCTATGTTCTAAGTGGTTCGATTGCACTGTTCTGGGTTTGTGGGCATACATAGCTTTGGATATATCTCTCCTCCAGATGTTGTGCTTCCAATGCAGATGGTCATATTATGGAATGGTCAGGAGCTTCTCCGCTGAGGAAAAAGCCAACAGCCAGTATCACCTTAGAAAGGTTGCAAGGGGCCACCTTACAGACACTCACAGCAATATATTGACAGCTATATAAATTAACAATTACTATCCCTATCAGTATTTGAGCCTAATGATTAAAAATGGTCTTTAGGACAAAAAAAACCTTCATTCATCTTGGAAAAGAGAAATAAAAGCTCAAAATTTGGTTGTGACTTTGGGCATTATGGATGCCAATTTGGTGCCCAAGGCTTCACATACACTTGTGCTGTAGGTTGTACCTGAAAATGTATTACAAAGGACACAAACAGACTTGGTGCTTTTTACCCACCAGAAAGGTACAGTGTAGGCAAATTGGGTTGTCAGTCAGCTGATTAAATGCTTGTGCTGGCAAAATGAAGTGGTGATTCAACTCGCACCATGTGTTAACATCGCACAACTGTACACATTTGACAGAAGGAAGTACCCTCCTTGCACTCCCTTAAATTAAAAGGGATAATAAGGCATTTATACATTAGTTTTTTTTTACTGACTGTTGATTCGACCTCTTGATGTTTCTCAACCTTTTTAAATTTGCCAATGACTTCAGGTTTTAGTGTGCCATGAGCTGATGTTTCTGTATTTATTTTTGCTAACATGTGTGGCATATTTGTGGCCATTCACTTTAGTCCAGCATGATAAGGGTATTGAGAAGAGGTCACAGAGGGACAAACTGCTATGTGAGGAAGGAAAATAGTCAGTTGTTCAGCACAGAAAGAGGCCCTTAGGCCCAATGGTCTGCCAACTTAGATGCCCATCCAAGCTAGTCCCATTTGCCTGCATTTGGCCCATATCCTTCTGAACTTTTCCTATTAATGTACCTGTCCAGCTGTCTCAGATGTTATTATACCTGCCTTAACCACTTCCTCTGGCAGCTCATCCCATATATGTACCACCCTCTATGTAACAAAGTTGCCCCTCAAGTTCCAATTAAATCTTTGTCCTCTCACCTTAAACCTATTCCTTTTACTCTTGATTCCTCAACCATGGGGGGGGGGAGGGGAGAAGACAGTGGATTCACCCTATTTATGTCCCTCATGATTTTACACACCTGTCTCCTATGCTCCAAGGGAAAAGTCCTAGACTGTCCAACCTCTCCCTGTAACTCAGTCCCTTGAGTCCTGGCAACTTCCTTAAATCTTTTCTGCACTCTTTCCAGTTTAATAACATCCTTCCTACAACACAGTGACCAAAACAGAACACAACACTCCAAGTGCAGCCTCACCAGCATCTTGTCCAACTGCAACATAACATTCCAACTTCTATGCCCTGACTGATGAAGGCCAGCGTGCTAAAAGCGACCTTCACCACTCTGTCTATCTGTGACTCCACTTTTAGGGAACCGTGTACCTAAACTCCAAGGTCCCTCTGTTCTACAACACTCCCCATGGCTCTGCTATTTACTGTGAAAGCCCTATCTTGATTTGACTTTCCAAATGCAACACCTCACACTAATCTGATTTAAACACCATTTGCCATTCCTCAGCCTATTTACCCAGCTGATCGAGATCCCCCTGTAATTCTTAATAACCACCTTCACTGTCAAAGGTATCACCTATTTTAGTGTCATCTGCAAACTTGCCATGCCTTAGTACATTCTCATTCAAATCATTGATATGGATGACAAACAACAATGGGTTCAGCACCAACCCCTGAGGCACAGGCCTCCAGTCTGAGAAACAACCTTCCACCACCATCCTCTGATTCCTACCATCAAGCTGATTGTGGATCCAATTAGCCATCTCTCCCTGGATTCCATGCAATCCAGCCTACCAATGCAGAATGTTATCAAAGGCCTTACTAAAGTCTATATAGACTGTCTACTACCCT
Source organism: Pristis pectinata (assembly GCF_009764475.1). Classification (NCBI taxonomy): domain Eukaryota; kingdom Metazoa; phylum Chordata; class Chondrichthyes; order Rhinopristiformes; family Pristidae; genus Pristis; species Pristis pectinata. The sequence continues at coordinate 49,676,648 of NC_067415.1, read as the reverse complement.
GCCCTCATCAACCTTCTTGGTTGGTCACTTCATCAAAAAAACTCGATCAAGTTTGTAAGACATGATCTCCTATACACAAAGCCATGTTGATTACCCCTAATCAACCCCTGTCTTTCCAGATGCATGTATATCTTATCCCTCAATCTTCACCAGTAACTGGCCTACCACATTCTAAAGTTCCTAAGTTTTTCTTTGCAGCCCTTCTTAAATAAAGGTACAGCACTTGCTACCCTCCAGTCTACTGGCACCTCACCCATGGCTAACGATGATGCAAATATCTCTGCCAGGGTTCCTGTAACTTCTTCTCTAGCCTCCCACAGTGTTCTTGGATATACCTGGTGAATCCCCAGAGATGTGTCTTCCTTCATTTTAAGACATCCAGCACCTCCCCTACTGCAATGTGGATGATTCTCAAGACATCACCATTAACTTTCCTTTGTTATGAAGTCTTTGTCTTTCTCCATGGTGAAAACAGGAGAAATATTAATTGTGGACCTTGCCCATTTCCTATGGTTCCACACATAGATATCCTCTTTGGTCTTTGAGAGGCTCTATTCTCTCTAGTTATTCTTTTCCTTTGTATACTTATAAAATCTCTTTGGATTCCCCTTAATCTTCTCTGCCAAAGCTATCTCATGTTCCCTTTTTGCTTTCTTGAGTACACCCCTGCATCCCCTATACTCCAGGGATTCACTTGATCCCAGCTGCTTCCTTTTTCCTGACCAGGGCCTCAATATCTCTCACCATCCAGGGTTCCCTACTCCTGCCAGGCTTGCCCTTCACTCTAACAGAAACATGCAGACCTTGAGCTATTGTTATCTCATTTTTAAAAGCCTTTCACTTGGCAGAGGTCCTTTTGCCCACAATCAACCTTGGCAAGCTCCTGTCTAATAGTCAAAATTCACATTGGACCAGTTTAGAACTTAAACATGTGGACCAGTTCCCTCCCTTTACATAACCATTTTAAAACTAATAGAACTATGGTCATTGGTCCCAAAGTGCTCCTCTGCTGACACTTCAGTCATTTGGCCTGCCCTATTACCCAAGAGTAGGTCAAGCTTTGCCCTCTTTAGTAGGGCCCTCTATATATAGCCTGAGGAAACTTTCTTGAACACTCAAGAAATTCCTTAACACAGTGGCAGAATAGGAGGTCATAAACACTAAGGATCTTCAGAGAGCATTTATCCTATGTGTATCTCAGGGAGGAACAGGACAAATGGTGTCTGCATTTCATGAAAATCCCATGACATATCGCAGCCACAACTGCAATCTGAGCCAGAGATTGTTCTGTTCATCGTGTCCCTCTTGGTCTCAGCCCTGGCTGCAAATACAATTATCTGCAGCACATTAGTTTTCCACATCCTGGTAAATAAAGGGTGTCACGGATGCTCTCCGTTCCAGGAAAGCTACTTGTGTTTCATTCTTCCCTGTCTGAGCACAACAGATGGGGTGAGCATGCGGCTTCCTGAAGATTGCAGACTTCCTCACAGTGCAGCATGCTATAGACTGACCACCACAGGTCGACTCAGATGTGCAGCAACTTGACAAGATTCCACTTTCCCAATGTCCAAACAGTCTGTGACCAGATATGACATGTCATGTAGGTTGATGCCTGTTCTCGTAGCAGCAGTTACAATACCTTCATCTGTAATAGTCTGCTGTACCATCTGAGCATCCTCAACAAATGAGAGGATTGTTACTAAGTGGCAAGGGTTATCCAGTTACTAAATGCCCATTGATTCCACTGCATAACCTGTACAAATGAGTGCAATGCATGCCATCCCCACAGGACTTCCCAAAGCATGTATCAGAATTTGTTCTCTCCTCCACACTGCACAGTTTTATAATCATGAGAGCTTAGGCCTTGCCTTCAGATATAAGGGAAGCAGCAGCAGCAGGAGGAGGAATAAACGACTGAGGGAGGTTTTGTTGGATTTGACTCCAGGGAGTAAATGAGGTGGGCCAAGCAGACTACATATTAGTGGGTGAACCGTGGGGGCTGATATTTTTCTCCAGTTCCATCAGCCAGAGCAGCAGAGGGGAGGAGCCGGCAATTTTTTTTTAAAGCTGTGTGACTGGCTAAATGTGTGGCAACTCGGCCAATAAAAGGAAGGTAGGGTAAAGCAGAGGAGCCATTTTGGAGTGGGCATTGTGAGAGTGGACCAGTGTAGGAGTGGGAATTCTGAGGCTTTGGTGAGGAGGCACAGGTGAGTAGCAGGTAAGGTTTTTTATGGTAGTTAAATAAGAAGACATCAAATTATTGCTAATTAAATAAAGTAGGGATGAAGGATCAGGTGATGTGTTGTAGCTGCATGATGTGGAAGCTGGTGGAGTGGATCCTGGTGACCACATCTGCAGCAAGTGTTGGTTGCTCATGGAACTCAGGATCAAAGTTGATGACCTGGATTCTGAGCTTCAAACACTGTGACGTATCAGGGAGGGGGAGAGTTACCCGAATGCTCTGTTTCAAGAGACAGTCACACCCATTAGATTAAGTACTTCAAATTTGATCTGTGGTCAGGGACAAGAGGGTGTGACTGTGAGTGAGGCAGGTAGGGGGATCCAAGAGGTAGTGCTGGAGGAGCCTCAGCCCTTGAGCTTGTCCAACAGGTCTGAGATTCTTGTTCCCTGTGTGGATGAGACTGGGGGCTGTAAGAAAGATGAGCAACTGAACTGTGGTTCAGAGAGCCATTCAAGAGGGGGAAGAGAAGAGAAATGTAGTTGTGATTGGGGATAGTATAGTCAGGGGAATAGACACAATTCTCTGTCGCTAGGATTTAGAGACCCAAAGGTGGTGTTACCTGCCTGGTGCCTGGGTTCGGGACATCTGATCTGCAGAGGAATTTGGAATGGAAGGGGAAAGATCAAGTTGTCGTGCTCCATGTGGGTACCAACGATGTAGGTAGAACAAGGAAAGAGGTTCTGCTGAGGGAATATGAGCGGCTAGGGACTAAATTAAAACGCAGAACCAAAAAGGTAATAATCTCTGGATTGCTACCTGAGCCATGTGCAAGTTTGCACAGGGTCAATAAGATCAGAGAGTTAAACGCGTGGCTCAAAGATTGGTGTGGGAGAAGTGGGTCTGAATTCATGGGACATTGGCACCTGTATTGGGGAAGGAGGGAGCTGTTCCAATGGGACGTGCCCCACCTGAACCACGCTGGGACCAGGGTCCTGGCAAACTGCATAACTCGGGCTGTAGATAGGACTTTAAACTAAATAGTAGGGAGGTGGGTTCAACAGATTGGAAAAGTATGGATAAAGTAAAAGGGAAGGAGAGTGCAGGAGAGGTTACTGAAATCTCTAGAAATAAAGAATAAGACAAAGCTTAGAAAGGGATCAGAATTTAACTTCAGGCAGCATGAGACAAATTTGAGAAGAAGGGTGGTGAATACAGGACTGAAGGTGTTATATTTAAATGCACGCAGTAAACGAAACACGGTAAATGAGCTTGTAGAGCAGTTAGAAATTGGCAGATATGATGTTGTGGGCATCAGAGCCGTGGCTGAAAGAAGATCACAGCTGGGAGCTAAACATCCAAGGATACACATCCTATCGAAAAGACAGGCAGGTGGGCAGAGGGGGTGGGGTGGCTCTTTTGGTTAAAAAAAAGAAATCAAATCCTTAGCAAGAAGTGACATAGGATCAGATGATGTAGAATCCTTGTGGGTAGAGTTAAGAAACTGCAAGGGTAAAAAGACCCTAATGGGAGTTGTATACAGGCCTCTGAATAGCAGCCAGGATGTGGGGTATAAATTACAACAGGAGATAGAAAAGGCATGTAAAAAGGGCAATGTTACAGTGGTCATGGGGGATTTCAATATGTAGGTAGATTGGGAAAATCAGGTTGGTAATGGATCCCAAGAGAAGGAATTTGTACAATGCCTACAAGATGGCATTTTAGAGAGAAACTAAAATCGGATGTATCAGTATTACAGTTGAGTAAAGGTAACTACAGAGGCATGAGAGAGGAGCTGGTCAAAGTTGATTGGAAGGGGACCCCAGCAGGGATGGCGGTAGAGCAGCAATGGCAGGAGTTTCTGGGAGTAATTTGGAAGGTGCAGGATCAGTTCATCGCAAAAAAGAAGCAGCATTCTTAAGGGAGGATGAGGCAACTGTGGCAGACAAGGGAAGTCAAAGACAGCATACAAGCAAATGAGAGGGCATATAATATTGCTATAATTAGTGGGAAACTACAGGATTAGGAAGCTTTTTAAAAACCAACAGAAGGCAACTAAGAAAGTGATAAGGGGAGAAAAAATGAAATATGAAGGTAAGCTAGCCAGTAATATAAAAGAGGATACCAAAATTTTTTTCAGATATATAAAGAGGCAAGAGTGGACATCGAACTGCTGGAAAATGATGCTGGAGAGGTAGTAATGGGGAGCAAAGAAATGGTGGACAAACTGAATAAGTATTTTGTGCCAGTCTTCACTGTAGAAGAGACCAGCAACATGCCAGAAATTTGAGAGAGTCCAGGGGCAGAAGTGAATGTAATTGCTGGGAAACTGGAAGGTCTGAAGGCAGATAAGTCACCTGGACTGGATGGACTACACCAGTGGTGGCTGCAGAGATTGTGGAGGCATTAATAGTGATCTTTCAAGAATCACTAGAGTCAGGAATGGTTCAGGAGGACTGGAAAATCTCAAATGTCACACCAGTCTTTAAGAAGGGAGGGAGTCAAAAGACAGGAAATTATAGGCCAGGTAGCCTGACTTCAGTGGTTGGTAAGATGTTAGTCCATTATTAAGGATGAGGTTTCGGGGTATTTGGAAGCTCATGATCAAATAGGCTGAAGTTAGCATGGTTTCCTTAGGGGACATCTTACCTGACAAATGTGTTGGAATTCTTTGAGGAAGTAACAGGCAGGATAGACAAGAGTCAGTGGATGTTGTTTGCCTGGATTTTCAGAAGGCCTTTGATAAGGTGCTGCACATGAGGCTGCTAAACAAAATAGGAGCTCATGGTATTCCAGGAAAGGTACTGGCATGGATAGAAGATTGACTGACTGTAGAATGCAAAGAGTGAAAATAAAGGGGGCCTTTTCTGGTTGGCTGCTGGTGACTAGTGTTCCGCAGGGGTCGGTGTTGGGTCCGCTACTTTTCATGCTATGTTAATGATCTGGATGATGGAATTGAGGGCTTTGTGGACAAGTTTGCAGATGATACAAAGATGGGTGGAGGGGCAGGTAGTGTCGAGGAAGCAGGGAGTCTGCAGAAGGACTTGGACGAGTTGGGAGAATGGGCAGATGGAATACAGCGTAGGGAAGTGTACGGTCATGCACTTTGGTAAGGGTGTCAAAGGTTACGGGGAGAAGGCAGGAGAATGGGGTTGAGAGGGAAAAATAAATCAGCCATAATCGAATGGTGGAGCAGACTCGAAGAGCCAAGTGGCCTAATTCTGCTCCTATGTCTTATGGTCTTAAGGGCTCATGGCTCAGTGATTACTGGATCATAAGGTTTAGGTTAATAATGGAGAGGGGAAATGCAGAAATTAACAAAGAACTTTGATAAAGGAGAAGAGCTAACTTCAATGAGATGAGAAGGGACCTGGCCAGGATAAATGGAACTAAACATTGATAGGTAACTTGCACTGGAATAATGGGTGACTTTTAAAGTGCAGAAAATGTATTAAATGAGTACTTTGCTAAAGTATTAGCAGCCAAAATTATGTAGCCAAAATCTCAAAGCTAAGTGGTTGAAATAATGGATGGGGTGAAAATTGACAAGGAGAAGGTATTGGAAAGGTTAGCTATGTTTAAACAATTCACCACATCCAGATGGAATATATCTAGGGTTGCTGTGGAGGTGGGTGGCATGGAGGTTTCAGAAGGACTTGACGTTATCCTCCCGTCCCCCTATCAACAGGAGACCTGCCAGAGGACTGGAAAATGGCAAATGTAACGCACCTTTTTAAAAAGCTATGTCTGTACATGCCTGTGACTACAGGCCAGTCAGTTTACCCTTGACTCTGAGCAACTTTTTTAGAAACAATAATTAGGGAAAACATTAATAGGCACTTGGAGAAGTTTGAACTAGATTTGTTAAAAGCAGATTGAGTTTAACTACCCTGACTGAATGTTTGATAAAGTAACAGAAGTTTGATGAAAAGAATGCAGGAAATAATGTCTACATGGATTTTCAGAGGCATTTGATAAAGCCATGCACAAAAGCCGGTTGGTGAAATTGATAGCTATGGAAGTAAAGGGCAGTCAGGACATCGACTGAAAATTGGCTTTAAGGAAGAAAGTGGAGATTTGTGGTAAAAGTTGTTTCTCAGACTGGAAGGTAGTGGATAGAGCTGTTCCACAGGTATTGGTGCTAGGACTGTTGCTCTATTTTGACAAATATGCCAGCATGGATGTGCAGGGTAAAAATCCAAAATTATGGATGTATGTTAGATCGGGGAATTGGTGGTAATGTGGGGAAATAAAACAATTAGTGTAAAAGAGTGCTTTTTCTTTGCTGTATGATGTTACAAGCAATGCCCCAGTTATTGTGGCTGGGTGTGGCAACTCATAACAATTAGATGCAGGTCAATATTGTTCACTGATTACATCAGATGAAACTAGTACAAAGTAATCACACATCGTGATTCCATGTCTGTCCCCCAAAAAGATCTCATTTATTCCCAAAATACTTGCATAACCTCAAACTGCTCCAGTGGATTTTACAGCCAACGAAGCAGTTTTGAGGTCTTCACTCTCCACCTTTCTCCCCTTTCCTGAAGCCACCACTTCTCAGGCAAGCCATACATTCCCGCACAAAGTTTATCCATTGGGCAGCACAGTGGCAGAGCTGCTGCCTCAGCTCCAGTGACCTGGTTTCATTCCTGATCTCCAGCACTGTCTGTGTGGAATTTTCATGTTCTCCCTATGACCATGTTGTTTCCTCCCACTTCCCAAAAAAAGTGCAGGGTGGTGTGTAAATTGTTCACTGAAAATTCACCCTAGTGTGTAGTTGAATGATGGAATCTAGAGGGAATTGATGCAATGTAGGGAGAATATTGGTATTGGTTTATTATTGTCACTTGTACCGAGGTACAGTGAAAAACTTGTCTTGCATACCGATCGTACAGATCAATTCATTACACAGTGCAGTTACATTGAGTCAGTAGAGAGTGCATTGGTGTAGTACAGGTAAAAACAATAACAGTGCAGAGTGTCACAGCTACAGAGTGCAGTGCAATAAGGTGCAAGGTCACAAGGTAGATCGTGAAGTCATAGTCCATCTCATTGTATAAGGGAACCATTCAATAGTCTTATCACAGTGGGGTGGAAGCTGTCCTTAAGTCTGGTGGTATGTGCCCTCAGGCTCCTGTATCTTCTACCCGATGGAAGAGGAGAGAAGAGAGAATGTCCCGGGTGGGTGGGGTCTTTGATTATGCTGGCTGCTTCACCAAGACAACGAGAGGTAAAGACAGAGTTCAAGGAGGGAAGACTGGTGTCTGTGATGCGCTGGGCTGTGTCCACAACTCTCTGCAGCTTCTTGCAGTCTTGGGCAGAGCAGTTGCCATACCAAGCTGTGATACATCCAGATAGGATGCTTTCTATGGTGCATTGGTAAAAGTTGGTGAGTGTCAAAGGGGACAAACCAAATATCTTTAGCCTCCTGAGGAAGTAGAGGCACTGGTGAGCTTTCTTGGTCGTGGCATCTACGTGATTTGACCAGGACAGGCTGTTGGTGATGTTCACTCCCAGGAACTCGAAGCTGTCAACCCTCTCGACCTCAGCACCATTGATGTAGACAGGTGCATGTACACCGCCCCTTTCCTGAAGTCCATGACCAGCTCTTTTGTATCGTTGACATCGAGGGAAAGGTTGTTGTCATGACACCATTCCACTAAGATCTCAATCTCCTTCCTGTACTCCACCTCATTGCTGTTTGAGATACACCCTACAACAGTGGTATGATCTGCAAACTTGTAGATGGAGTTAGAGCAGAATCTGGCCACACAGTCATGAGTGTATAGGGAATAGAGTAGAGGGCTGAGAAAAGAGAATGACATGGGTGGGTGGGGTCTTTGATTATGCTGGCTGCTTTGCCAAGGTAGTGAGAGGTAAAGACAGAGTCCAAGGAGGTAGAGTAAAAATGGTTATTGTTGGCAGTAACTTGATGGACTGAAAGGCCTGTTTCCATGCCTTATCTCCCCAAAACTGAGTTATTGTAGCACCTGAAATGTTGTTCACTTATAGGCACCTTAACTTGCCATGCTCGTATTTGTAGCCAAGGCTGTACTCAGCTTCTACCACATTTACTGTTTCAGCAACACTTTTCCTTTTCAGCCATCAGTTGCTGACTCCTGGAAGCATGGTCTACATAGTACATGTTTCTAGCTGCTCCTGACAGCAAGAGAGCCATGTGCTTTTAATTGGCCACGGCTATGCTAATTCAAAACATTGAGTGCTCTTGCCACCATCAGTGCCTGAAGGAGTTAAACTTTTGTGTCTTCAATTGAATAAATAGACTCAGGTACTGGGCATTATAATTATATGGGGCAAGCTCAAAGAAGCAATGTGTCCCTCCCTGTTTCTCAGTTTTTATGTTCATATGTTCCTAACAATTCAAATGAATCATTTGATGTTAATTACCTGCATCAGCCTTGTGAATATTCATTTGCACTACTGGTCTCCCTGACACTTCCTCCTCAATCTTCTGATGAAGTTGTAAACTTCAGAGTAAACAACCATAACAGGAACAACTTAAAATATATATCAATAATAATCAGAATTTCTTGTATAACCATTTGTTTTGTGGGAGGAGCTGGGGCCAAATAGTACAGTAAGTACAAACACTAACTTTTTATTTGAGGAAATGGAGCTTTACACTGATGTTGTAAGAGTTATCCTGTTGAGAATTAAATAAAGACTCTTGCCTAGAAGTTCACCTTCGGTCAATGGCACTTCATAATAGCCTCTGAATTTGTACTCTGCCTCCACGATTCATCCCCTTATCTTTAATGATATGTCTGTATAGTACACTTGGCACTAGCAATCCTGGGGTGAATTTTTCCTGTTTTAGGGTGTTGTAGCATGCTCTGTACCTAATGGTTTATTTTGGACTCTTAATTCATAGGCAAACATGGAACAAGGTAAAGCATCACAAAATAACAATGATAAATCACTTCATCTGTTTTCAGCAGTGCTCGTTAAGGGATAAATACTGGCCTGCTCTTTGAATAGAGCCTTTTGACGTAGAAAAATAGGAGCAGAAGTAGGTCATTCTACCCTTCGAGCCTGCTCTGCCATTCACAATGATCGTGGCATATCATCCAAGTTCAATACCTGTTCCAACTTCCTTCCCATATCCCCTGATCCCACTTGACCTTAGAAAAATATCCAACTCCTTCTTGAATGTCTTTAATGATTTGGCTTCAACTGCTTTCTATAGTAGAGAATTCCACAGGTTCACCATTCTCTGGAAGGAGAAATTTCTCATCTCCGTCTTAAATGACTTACCCCTTATCCAGTAGACCTAGTACGAGACTCCCCAGCTGTCAGGAACATCCCTTCTGCATGTAATTTGTCCAGTCCTTTAATAATTCTGTAGGTTTTTGTGAAGTACCCTCTGTCTTCTAAGCTCTAGCTTAAACAATCCAATCTCTCTTCATAAGTCCTGCCATTCCAGCAATCAGTCTGGTGAACAAACCAATTCCTGTAATAGTGAAAAGAGGAAACACTTTGTTTGAAAAGTGACATCATTGAAAACAAGATGTCTTCAAATGAGCTTGAACCCTCTAAAATTAGCTGCCTCAGAAGCAAATGTACCACCATTAAATCAAGACAAGTGGTGGCTTTCACAGAGGGATCATTAGATGGATGTTTACTTACGATTTGGCTTGGAAGCACTAAGACTGACATGGGATATCCAGAGAAGAAAACTGTTCCATATTTGTCAATTGAATTCTTCACCTCAAAACTCAAAAAATTTAATCAAAAATATTACGCCAATGGCAAGTATCCCTCTTTAACCACTTTGAATTGAATATTACATACATGCACAAAGAAACTCTTCTTCTGCACCTTGCCATTCTACTGAATGTTATATTATTGGGCTGCTGGATTCTTCAAAATAAAATATTTTTCACGTCTTTCCAGTTAGATGGTTCAAATTTCCAACCATATTTTAAATTTATGGTTTTACATTTGATTTTTAATAATATTAGTAAAGAAATTGTGATTGCACATAGCACAATTATGAATTGTGAATATATTTATAAAAATAAAATACCATGTTTACTGTACTAAGCACATTAATTGCCAGCTAAGTGTTATTACAGATTGAGACCATTTCCTGTGGCAAGCGTATTTTTGCAGCACACATGTTTGACTGCTTGGGTTAGATTTCATTTTCCAGGACCTGTTCCTTGGTTCCTATTCTTGTTCTTTTCCTGTTTTAAGTTCTGCACTGCTGCCTGCCACCATCTTATTTTTTATTATGGCATCATCTATGATTGACTAACAGGTCTTCAAAATAAACTGATGCCTCTGCTTCCAACTGAAGTCGAGCACTCCACCTCAATCTACTGTTCTCAGTTGACATCTCCAAGGTCTAGTCAATGACAGCTGCTACCTTTAAATGTTTCTTTTGCCATTTTCCCTCTGAAATTTTACAATGCAGTTCCAAAGGGAAGGATTCAAGATTTATATGCTCCAACAGAATTATACCATCCAACTCCACAAGATTGCCTGGAGTAATACAGGGAAGAATGGGCTTCATTCCCATTTTTGGAGTCATCTTTTTGTCTCTGCTTAGCACCTTCTCTTGGAGGTATGGCTGTGACCTGGTATCACCTTGTGAGCCATGTACTGTATAGTGAATCTCCCAATTAGCTCCAACTCACTTGCACCTCTGTTAAACCAGACACACTTTCAATATTTCAGAAGACCCATACTTTGAACAGCTGAAATACTTTTTTTTAAAAAAAAGAAAGACAGTTATGTACTTTGGTTGAATTGTTCTTGCTTCATGTCAATTTATTAATGATGTATCTGCTAAACTCTGGGCATAGATTAACCTGGGTTAGAGTGGGATAGCCATGCCACAATTGCACTAACAATTAGAGAAAGGAAATTCTTATTTGTAATATTATCAAGGACCTTGCAGTTGATAAAAGCACTGGCTGTAAAGGGTATGGTGAGAGAAAGGTAATTGAGGACCTAAATGAATGGGACAATAGAGAATGTATTGACTTAGCTTAGCAAATGAAATTTAAGGATCAAAACATAACTAGCAGAAGACTGAGGAGAGTGTTAAAGTAGGTGAATTCGGCATGAAATTGGGAGAGAGAAGGAAAAATTGCACCAAGAGAGCAAGAAAAAAAAATACAACCTCACAACATTCTGTGCAAGCAGTGGCAGTGCAGACATTGAGATGCTGTTCTTGCAAAGCTAACACTGGGGTAGCACAACTCGGACAATAACTCTTGATTATTCTCATTTATCTTCTCTTTGCCTGAAATTGCTGTCAAATTTACACACAAGTGCTATTTGTCTCACCATTATTTTGACAGTAAAATCTGGGCCATTGATGTCAGGCACTGCTTGTTTGATTGTCTTCGTGATTTGGCAAGGAGTATCCTAAACATTTTTTTTTCCCTGTTTTATTTGTCTCTCCCTGAAAATTGTGTGACAGGATAAGAAGGATTGGACGTGAGGTGAGAGGTGTGTTGTTGAGTTTTGGTGAGACGGTGTTAAGGAGTGTGGAAAGCACAGTTGTCTTTTTACAATTCATGAGGCTAATTCATTTGGCTAGTGGCTGATCTTGAGGCTGTGCATCTCATGTGTTAAATGAAAATATAGCACAAGGGGTGGGAAGAGGATGGTAGATGTGCTGCCTTCATAAACATACAGTGACTGAAAACAGCAATGTCAGAAGTTGTTGCAGGTAAATATTAATGCTGCAAATTTTTCAATTACATATCAAATTTTGTGGACAGAAAATATACCAGAGGGTTTTTTCAGCTAAGAGCAAGCAAGGGATGCATAAAAAGACTGCTATCTCTGAAAGGAAGATTAAAAATTGGGATCATAACTTTGAGTCTGCCATCAAGACTCTTTTATATAAAATGTCAGCAAAAATCTGTGTTCTTACAATGCACTAAATGTATCTCCAATTATGTAGTTGGCTGTATTTGGCTGTTGATTGCTTAGGGGAGATGTTCAATTCTAGCTCTAAGAGCTAGCAAAATCAATAGAATTGTGTATGATTTAGATGCAGATTCAGATATAAAATGGTCACAGCCCATTTAACAAGGAAGATTCTTCTACTCTACTGTCTTCTCCATAGTTTCAGGTCCTTCACATATTCACAGCTTGTGCCCTCTTTCCCTGCAGATCCAACATAGAAATTTGGTACAGGAAAAGATGACTGCCATTAGAGAGGTGGAAGAGAAACTTGATCCACAACCTACACACTGTTAGAAAACACAAATTCCTGATATCTTATTTGTTGCTTTATCACTCCTCCTGCACACCAGTACAGATACCTGCAGCCAAAAAGAGAATATAGTTTTTGGTGACTCTTTGATCTAAGAAAGCTGCAGAATTGGGGGTGAAGGGTGCCAATAAGGATATTCTGCTACTGAGTGGGAGCTGAAAAGACATATTCTTGGTGGGACTCAAATCTCACTGGTCTTTGTTTGAAGAGAAATATTTGAAGAACTTTAAACCCAAATGAATGCATTACACCTGAATTGAAGGTGACTGTCCTCATATTCACAAAAAAAGTTGATGGAGCTTCTAGCACCATCACTGGAATCTGCAACAGCAATTTCCCCTTGCCCGTCCCTGCACAGAAGGGTCATCATAAGCCAACATGCTTCTTCCAAGAAAGTGCAAGCTGAAGTCATTGAAAGGCAGGATAGGTCATTGCATTCACTCAGGCTTTCAGGATTTGATTAAGCAGTGGCCATCCACATATTAATCCCAATATAATGCCACAGACTGGAATCAAGGCTGCAGCTTCCCAGAACATCATTCCAGCATGGATATCAATTACCCACTCAGCAGTCAATGCAAACGTTAAATCAATGCCCAGGCATACTTTGAGATGGAGCCAGCCTGCGATCTTCCAAGGAAAGAAAGACTGTCCGGACCTGTGAGCTGTTTATGTCAGCCTCAGGTCGCTGGCTGCTGAAACACCCCTGCATGACTTGGTTACTGCCAGACTTTGGTGTTCCAATGTTATCCTGGCCTGTCTCCCATCTTCCACCCTGCGCAAACAAACTTGTCCAAACTCTGATATTCTCATGGTAATTCATTGTTTATCCATAACTTCCTGTGTTCACTGAACTACATTCACTCTTAGTCCAGCAATGCTTCACATTTAAATAAATATTTCCCCACTCCTACCACCATCTCAGATCTGTATGTCTCCATTTCTGTCCTTTTGCACCTTGATTTTATCTGCTCAGCAATAATGACGTGCCCAGTTTCTAAGCATTAGAATTCCACTCTCTAGCTCTGTACTTTTAACTCTCTCTGTCTCTCTGCTTAGGAGATTCCCTAAAGTTACATCTTTGGCCAAACTTCTATAAATCTGTTCTAACAGCTTTGTGTAGTTCAAAGCCAATTTTGCTTTGATAGTGCTCCAGTGAAAGACTTTGGGATGTTTTACTGTATTGGAGATGTTTTAGAAATGCAAGTAGTTGTTATTGCTGTTGAAGACCAGAAAATTAACTTTCAAGATTCTAGCCATAAAATGGTATATGGGGGAATACAGTAAGGGGAAAAGAAATGCACATGTTGGTACTTGGTAAAGTAGAATATGAAGAAGTTATAGTTGGAACATTGTAGATGTAGAACAACTGCGCAATGAAGGATATAATCCACTTTCATTTCTGAATGGTTAGTCACAGAGCTCATAACATAATGCTATAATTAATAATGAGGCTTCAAACCATGTTCTGCATTGAAAGTTCTGCACAGAATTAGTTTTTCCAGTACCAATGAGAGGTCATCAACACATTAAAGTTTCTCTCTCCAATGCTGCTGCACCTGCTGAGTACACACAACAATGTTATTTTTATTTCTTTATTGAATAATTGGTTTACAACATGAAGAATTGTAAAAAAAAAGTAATAACGATAGAGATAGCAAAGAGAGATTATTCAATCGATGACACTGCAGTAGTAATAATCTGGATAAGAATCATTCTTCCAGAGTCATCTCAGTGGCATCGCTGGTAGAGCTCCAGAAGCACAGGTTCAATCCTGACCTCTGGCAATGCCTGTGAGTTTCCCTTGGATGCTCTGGTTTCTTCCCACATTCCAAAGATGTGCAGATTGGTAGGTTAATTGGCTACTGTAAATTGCCCCTAGTGTGCAGGTGAGTGGTAAAATCTGAAGAGAATGTGAGAAACAGGGACCTCAGTGTAAAAATCCAAGAATCCCTGATGATGGAGTACAGATAAGGTTTGAAGAAAGCATATGGAATAATTAGCCAGGGCATAGAGTATAAGAGCAAGGAGGTTATTATATAACTTCATAAAATATTGTTTAGGCCACAACTGGAGTACTGTGTGCAGTAGTGATCACCACACAATCAGAAGGATGGAATTGCACTGGAGACAGGGTAGAGAAGTTTCACCAGGATGTTGCCTGGGTAGGTTTGCTTTCCTCGCAGCACAGGGGGCTAAAGGGAGACTTGATAGATGTGTACAAAATTGAGGATTACAGATAGGATAGATAATGGGAAACTTTTCCCCATAACAGAGGTATCCAGAACTGGAGGATATAGGTTTAGAGGTGATCTGAGGAAGAGCTTTTACACCTAAAGGTTGGTTGGATTCTGGAACGTGCTAAATGGGAGGTGAAGATGGGTAGTCATACAACAGTTAAGAAGCATCTGGGTGAACACTTGAATTGCTGTCATCTAGAATGGGATTAGTATAGATAAATACTTGATTGTCAACATGGACTCGATGGACCGAAGGGCCTGTTTCTGTTCTGTATTACCCTGACTCTAAGTCAATGAAGCCTTTGATTCAAGGTTCTCATGAGGATCCATTCTGCTTACTCTCCCTCCAATGCAATGGTGGCCACGTCCATCAGAAT
Source organism: Pristis pectinata (assembly GCF_009764475.1). NCBI lineage: Eukaryota > Metazoa > Chordata > Chondrichthyes > Rhinopristiformes > Pristidae > Pristis > Pristis pectinata. Next base: position 49,661,594 of record NC_067415.1, on the reverse strand, counting down.
TACAGAGCTGTAATAAGCACAGCAAGCCACTGTCATGTGGGAGACAGGATTGTCATCATATTGCAAAGATCCTCCTTATTCATCTAAGCAGTGAAACCTTTTGTTTAGAAGTTCTCTCAGCGATCACTCTTGTTGATTAATCAGCTTTGTTGTAATGATTATCATTTTCTTTTCTTGGCATTCACAAAGTGATGAGGATATAAAAGAAAGAAGGTAAGTAATACACGCTCATACTTGACACTCTCCTTTATATAGTTCCCTACATAATTCAGAGTGCCAGAATGCTTGAACAAAAAGCAATGAAAATCTGTGGCGCTCATCACAGATTCAGGGTGTGGTGCCTCTCTTCAGCAAGTTCAAAGGATTGACTTTTGGAAATCAGGTTAGTGCACCCTGAACTTTGAGGAAACTCCAATATGTACAACCCTTTCATGCTGCTTCCTTATAGTTATCCCAAACTGGATGAATTTTCCAATTTTGCTAAATATTGTGCACTAAATCTAGTGAATGTATGCCTTGGTAGTTGATGTTACTGCTTGAAGTGAGTTTGTGGAAAGACAAACTTCCCCCCCCCCCCCCCTTCTCCCCACACACAGTAGCAGAGATATGTAAAACTAGAGGGCATATGTTTAGGCTAAGGGGTAAGAGATTTAGAGGGGATCTGAGGAAGAATGTTTTAACCAATGGGTGGATGGAATCTGGAAACACAAGCTGACAACATTTACAGTATTTAAGTATCTGGATGAGCGCTTCAATTTTCAAGACATTGAAGGCTATGGACCAAGTGCTGATAAATGGGATTAGTATAGATAGGCAGTTGATGTTCAGCATGGACATGGTGGGCTGAAGGGACTGTTTCTGTGCTGTATGACTATTATAGAGGTGGCTTTCATAGCCCACTGGCAGAATTTCAAGCAAATAATCTTGGCTGTGAGTCTTCCTAAGACAACTAGAGAAGGTTAACTTTAGGTGCCTTACTGAATCTCCGTCTTCTTATGGAATGTTCCCCACTTAGACGTCGACAAGATCCTGTAGGCCTGTAAACTCTTTGATGTGTAATCCTTATCAAGTGTCACCTCACTTCTTTGTTCCTCATATTGTTGCTCGTCTTTATTCCTAAAGGGAAACTTCTGCTAATAACGGAAAAGACTCTCAGGTGGGGAGTAAAATGAGGGGCAATTTGCCATGATCTATCCTTGCTTTTGGGTTAAATGTAAAATTATCTTCCCATGAATAAATTTGGAGCCACTAGTATTTCTGCCAGTGATAATTCAGCTCCTTGCCAGTTGATCTCTCAAACTTCAAGCCCTGATGATGCTGGTATTGATTGTTTGAACAAAAAATATCTGAAAGAAAACAAGAGGTGAGTGGGGAAAACAAAATAATTCTTTGTATCTCACTATAGGATGCTTCAGTCCTTTCACTGTGGCTGCAAAACTGTTTTTAAAAGAGTTCTGAAATTCCAGTTAAATCAGAAATCAATTGCATCTCCAAACTTTTATTTATGTGAAATGTCTAATTAATAGCAAAATCACAGGAAAAAAACTTACTTGTGTGGTAAATCTGAGTGGATGTTTTAGAGAATTTGAGTTTTTCAAATAATGCACTCGTGTGACATATATATGTGGGTGTTTTATGGCTATGTGTAATTAATCGTATTTAGGGTAAAACATCAACTCTCAAGTGAGCAGTAGTTTTTTTGAAAGGAAACATTATGGATAGAGTATGTGACTGGAACCACATGTTCAGAATGGAACATCCAATATCTGAGAGAGAGAAATCATTTTACCTGAGAACAAATGTACTTCCTACTGGCAAAGTTAAGAAGTGCTATTAAATTTGGAGGTTATGTTTGGGAGAGTTTGTAATCCACTTCATAGGTCATGTAGCTGAACAAATAAATTTAATCGCCTCCCAAAAGAAGTAGATAAGTTGAGATGGATCCTTTTGGGGAAACTATTCTGATGTGGGTGATAACTGAGGACATAAATAGCTTGGATAACTGAGCTAAGAACACAACTTGTGGATAATAATTCCTTCTGGCACTTTCATCAAAGTTCTTTGAGGCTTTTTTTTGGTGGAAAAGAACTTCTGGTATATTATGTTTTTGATCGGTATGTTGTGCTCTTGAGTAAAATGACTTGGATGTCAACCTTAAAATGCATAAATAATGGAATTTCCCAACTTCATTCTAAATCCATGTTTCGAAGTATTTTGTACAAAGGTAGTGATCCTTTTGATGCTGGTGTTAGAACCATATCATTTAGTGTTGCTATTTATTCATCAGCCTCTAACATTTTGATTGTGACTCCAGCCTTTTTCAAAGAGGACATCATGGTTTACAAGTAATAAATATTTTTGTGGAATATGGAACTAATCAAAGAATGTAGATATCTCATCTTCACTTATTGATTGCTACAATGCGTCAAACTTTAAATCAGTTATGTGATTGCACAAATTGATCTAATTGTCAGCAGATCAAGCCAGTGGGCCTTGAGCTTGTTCTGAGTCTGTTAATGAGCACAGAGCACTGACCTGTGCCAAGGCTGTGGGCTAAGACAGACAGGGATTGTACTTTCCGTGCAATTCTTTCACTAAGCCTTTAAAATATGAATAGATTTAAAGCAGTGGTGCATAACCTTTATTGTTGGGCAGCCCAGACTGACAATCTGAAACATTTCTGAGGGCTACGCACAAGAAATGCTGTTTCATTTTAGCTGCACTTAACTGTAAACTTGTAGAATAGTTACAGCACAGAAGGAGACGATTCAACCCATAACATCCATGCCAGCTCTCCACCAGACTAACACCCTTGTTCCACCCACTGGCCCTTTCTAGGAAGCTTTATATTTTTTTTCCATCATATATTTATCCAATTCTCTATTGAAAGCCAGAATAGAAGCTGCCTCCACCACATCTGCAGACAATCTATTCCAGATTCCAACCACACACTACATAAAAAAAACCAGTTATCCTCATGTCAATCTTAATTCTCTTCCCCTTTATTTTACATCTGTGACCTCTAGTCCTCAACCTCTCCCCTGAAGGGAGCAGCCTCCCACTAACCATTCTGTCCTGACCACTCAACATTACAGGTCTCCCCTCTGCCTTCTCTCCTCAAAATAAAACAGATCCAGCCTTTCCAATCTGTGCTTGTAACTGCAGTCCCTCATCCCAGAAACCATTCTCATAAATTTTTTCTAAAGCCTCTCCATTGCTTCCACATCCTTCTTATAATACAGCAAACAGAATTTAAATACAGCACTCCAGTTCAGGCCAAATCAGAGTTTCATTAACATTCAGAATGATTTCCCTGTTTTTAATATTCACTGCCTCTGTTGATAAAGCCCAAAATTTTGCAAGTCTAATAAAACACTCAAACTGCACTGTCACCTCCAATGATTTATGAACCCAAGTCCACATCTCTCTCTGCTCTCGTCCACCTTTTAAGACCTGTATCCTTTATTCTATATTGCCTCTCCTCATTTTTCCTACCAAAATACTTCATCTCACATTCTCCACATCTCATGTACATCACAGCAAATGCATTACCCTCGTCAAGTCTATCCAGGATCTCATCGAAAAATTCTATCAAATTAGTTAGGCATTATTTGCCCTTGACAAATCTATGCTGGATAAGGCAATGTGCCTTAATGACCATTGCTCAGCAGCTCTGACATCTACCATTGTGAAGTGCTTCAAGAGGCTGGTCATGGCATGCATCAACTCCAGCCTCCCAGACAACCTTGACCCACTGCAATTTGCTTACCACGGTAGATGCCATCTCGCTGGCCTTACACTCGACTCTGGAGCATCTGAACAGTAAAGACACCTATGTCAGACTACTATTTACTGACTACAGCTCCACCTTAAATACCATAATTCCAAGCAAACTCATCTCCAAACTCCTAGGCCTGGGACTCAACACCTCCCTTTGCAACTGGCTCCTCAACTTCCTGATCAACAGAACGCAATCAGTGAGGATAAATAGCAACACCTCCACCACGATTATTCTCAACCCTGGTGCCCCACAAGGCTGCATCCTCAGCCCCCTACTCTACTCCCTATACACTCATGACTGCACGGCCAGATTCTACTCTAACTCCATTGCAGATGACACCACCATAGTGGGCCGAATCTCAAATAACGATGAGTTGGAGTACAAGAAGGAGATAGAGAGCTTCATAACATGGTGCCATGACAACAATCTTTCCCTCAATGTCAGCAAAACAAAAGAACTGGTCATTGACTTCGGGAAAGGGGACAGTGTACATGCTCCTGTTTACATCAACAGTCAAGAGGGTTGAGAACTTCACATTCCTAGGAGTGAACATCACCAATAGCCTGTCCCGGTCCAACCAAGTAAATGCCATTGCCAAGAAAGCTCACCAGTGCATCTATTTCCTCAGGAGGCTAAAGAAGTTTACATGTTCCCTTTGACCCTCATCAATTTTTATCGATGCACTGTAGAAAGCATCCTATCTGGATGCATCACATCTTGGTATGGCAACTGCTCTGCCCCTGGCCACCAGAAACTGCAGAGAGTTGTGGATACAGTACAGCTCATCACAGAAACCAGCCTCCCCTCCATGGACTCTGCCTACACTTCACGCTGCCTCAATAAAGCAGCCAGCGTAATCAAAGACCCACCCACCCTGGAAATTCTCTCTTCTCCCGTCTCTCATCAGGCAGAAGATACAAACCCTGAAAGCATGTACCACCAGACTCAAGGACAGCTTCTACCCTGCTGTTATAAGACTATTGAATGATCCCCTGGTACGATAAGATGGAGTCTTGACCTCACAATCTATCTCGTTATGGCTTTGCACCTTATTGTCTACCTGAACAGCACTTTCTCTGTAATTGTAACACTTTATTCTGCATTCTGTTACTGTTTTACCCTGTACTACCTCAATGCACTGTTGTAATGAAATGATCATATGGACAGTATGCAAGACAAGTTTTTCATTGTACTTCAGTACATGTGACAATAATAAACCAATTTACCCTCCAGGTGACTTAATCCTGTTCCAGATCAATGTTTCTAAAAGCTTTCCCATCACTGTGGTTAAACCAACTGCAGTTGCTGGTCTTATCCTTACTCTGTTTTTTGGAACTCTCCAGTCCTTTGGTGCAATGCTCTGTACCAAAGAACACTGAAAGATTATGGTCAGTGCCCCCATAATTTCCTCCCATACTTCCTTCAGAATCCTTGGATGTATCCCATCTGATTCAGCTAACTTTTCTAATACCTTCATGATGTCAATTTTTAATGCATCCAGAGCCACAACTATCTCTGCCTTCACTGTTACTTTGGAGACATCCTCTTCCCTGGTCAACACAGATGCAAAGTATCAAGTTAGTACCCAAACATTGATCTCACCATCCATAGCAGGTTCCATACTTTAAAAGGCACCACTCCTCCATGTAGCACGCACAACCCTTTTTCTATTTATACGCCAATGGAACATTTTTGGGTTCCTATTTATGCTAGCAGTTAATCTTTTCTTGCATGTTCTCTTTGCCTCCTGCTATAATTCTCAATAAATGTTCCCCTACTAAATCTTGTTGCATCTGACCTGTCTCATTTCCTAGAACCAGATCTGACAATACTTCCTTGTTGGATCAGATATTAATATTTTTAAAAATGAAAGAACTGCAGATGCTGAAAATCTGAAATTTTTTTTAAAAAAGAGAATGTTGGAACAACTCAGCAGCGCAGACATCGTCTGTGGGTATGGAATTAAAACGGTTAATGTTTCAGGTGGAAGTTCTGAAGGGTCTTCGACCCAAAACCTTAACTCTGTTTCTCTTCCCACTGATGCCACTTGAACTGCTGAGTCTGTCCAGCATTTTTTGTTTTTATTACTATTATTTTTACTTTGTAAAAACATAAGTGCCATAGCTTTATAAGTCAATGTTTATTAACAATTTGTTAAATTTAAAATATTCACAGCTTTACAAATGAAACTGATTTTTTTTATTATTAAAATAACACAACACGATACCTGTTCCCTTGCTGCCCCGTCCCTGAATTTTTATTGCTGCTTCACACCTTGCCAACGACCTCTGATTCCCATGCCCTTTTTAAAAACTGTTTGGTCCTTCTGGTCAAGAGAAAGAGTTTCCATTTGAATGGTGTGACAAAAATTTAACAAGGGGTCCACTAGGACCCTGTGGAGGCCCGTGGCCATGAGCTGTGCATAGTGGTTTCACGGAACTGAAACCTCCTTGGGATTGGGCTGGAAAGGAAACCTTATTCTCCTCATCGACCACCTCTGGAAAATTAACCCAAGAAGCAGAGGCACCTTATGGTGCAGCTGAGCTGGATACGAGTAAATGTGGTGAAGGAGTGAGCGCCCTTGAGCAGAGTAGAGCCATCCTGCGGGACGTGGCCCTCACTGATTACAAATATCAAATTTCACCACGTCACGTGCTCAGCGATGGGAATGCACTGTAGTTTCTCCACATCAATTTAAAATGTGCTCTTGTCTAAAGGCCCTTTAGGCAATTTAGAGACTGCACTGTGTACCAGTGTTAACTGCAGAATTCCCATTTTTTTAATTCCTTTTTTGCATTCTGTTCAATATATCTCTTGTTATATTCAGTTCAGACCAGTCTTTGCATTTTGTGGATTTTTCAGTGGGCTCTTGTATTGCAGTTGTAGCTTTGTCACAGCTGCTGTCTAAGTCACCACAACTCTGCAATTAGGCAGCTTTTTCAATGCAGTTCACTTTTTGGTAGTTCTGGAGAGGATGTGAAACAGTCGAAGGATGCATCTACAGCTGATGTTGTCCTGCTTCAGATCCTCCCTGGTCACTCGTGCATTCTAAGGCGCACATGTCTGTTCAATGCATGTCTTTACCATTGATGCTTTATTCTGATGTTAGCCACTGAAAGTTTCATCTCCTTGGGTTAAGTTCTTGGGTAGAAATGGTTTTGATGGTGTCTGCCAAGGTCACTGCGCCCTTGAAGGTCTTTGTTGCTGGATTCTTTTAAGCAATACTAAATGAGGTGTTTGCCAGATTTCACAGCCACTGATGCGTCAAACAGGTGACAGATGTCTTGTTGACCAAATAGAACAACTTGATCTTATGTAAGACGTGGTGAAATGTCGCAAGGAGTTACCAAGGAGCCCTGTCACATAAACTTTACTTATCAGATTCCAGTACTTGATCAAATTCCAGTACTTGATCAAGTGCAAAGCTTTACCACAGACCTTTGTCATGGATTAGTGATGTGTTGTGATTTTAGCTGTATTTAGAAAATAGAATATCAGAGCAGGAGTAAGCTATTCAATCCTTCAAGCCAGCAATACAGTATGATCATGGCTGATCATAAGTTCAGTCCCCTGTACCTGCCTTCTCCCTGTGTCCCTTGATCACTTTAGCCTTTATATCTAAAAAAAAATATATCTCCCTTGTGAATACTTATGTTTTGGTTTCAATTGCTTTCTGTAGTAGAAAATTCCATAGGTTCATAGCTCCCTGGGAGAAGAAGTTTTCTTCATCTCAGTCTTAAATGGCTCACCACTTATCATTAGACTGTGACCCCTGATCCTGAACTCCCTGGCTGTCAGGAACATCCATCCTTCATTTAATCTGTCCAGTCCTGTTAGAATTCCATAGGCTTCTATGAGATCTCCAATCATTTTCATAAATATAATACAGTATGCCTATTTGATCAAATATCTCTTCATACATCAGTCTTGCCATCTCACTAGTCAGTCTCGTGAACCTTTACTGAACTCCTTCCATAGCAAGAGCATTGTTCCTCAGAGAAGGAAAGAAGGAGACCAAAACTGCACACTACTAAAAGTGTAGTCTCACTAAGGCCCTGTACATTTGCAGCAGGACACCCCTGCTCCTATAGTCAAATTCTCTCTCTATGAAGGCCAGCATACAATTTGCCTTTTTAATCACCTATTGCACCTGCATACTCACCATGTGAATGATGCACAAGGGCATCCAGGCCTCATTGCATCTACCCTTTACCCAACCCAGCACCATTCAGATATTAATCTGTCCTCCTAGCGTTGCCACCTAAATGGATAACCTCCCATTTATTCATATTATGCTGCATCTGATTATACCTGCCCTCTCCCTCAACCTGTCTAAATCGACACTGAAGCTTTTCTGTATCCTCCTCAAGGCTCACCCTCCCATCCAGCTTTGTATTTTCTGTAAACTTGCAGATATTACATTTAATTTTATCATCCCACATTCTCTCCTGCCACTTTGAACTATCAGTCTTACAAATAAAAAAAAATTCCGCAATGGTTGTCTTGGCTTTCCACAATTTTTTCCACAAAGGAAGAGCAAATGAGTTACAGAATGTTGGCTGATTTAGAAATTGATTACATCAGACTTGTAAGTAAATTACTCTAAAACTGAAAAGTAATTTACTGCATTAACAGTTTTGAGAGACAGGTTAGAAGTTATGCTTATTGATAACTTCTCTCTCTCAATTTGTAAAGAGCCTCAGGACAATGTAATTTCTTTTAGTTTGCCTCATTGTATTTCCGTAAAGTGAGTCTTGCTTCACTTACTTGCATGAAAAATAATGGAAGTTAATTGGAAACAGAAACAGGTTTTGTTTAAACGCAACAAAATCAAACAAGGAATCACAAGTAGTGCTTGGGCAATAAATATGACTCAGTGGGAAATGTGTGAGCCAACTAAGTTCAAGATTATTCAGCAGTATGGCACTGATAATGGTGCTTTCTTTCTTAAGCAATGTGTCATTTTAGCAGAGAAAATGAAGTCCTCGTCCTTTGCAAGGATGCTACTTTTTAGGCTGCTCATGGGACAGGAATCTCTAAAGAACTAAACTTTGCAAAGAAATGTTTGGGAGCAACCGTACAGGGATCCATGAGAACAACTTGCAGCAGAATGGGAGATAGAATTGAAGCGGTGAACCATAGAAAGATCAGAATCATTTGAGGAGGCAGGTAATAAAATATTCAGCAAAACAGTTGCTCAGCTGATGCAGGCTTGTCCAATGTGTAGGAGATCACTGTTGCATTAAATTCAGTGCAATGGTTTAGAGGCAGTTTCTCACGTCTCCTAATCCCCTATCATTCTAAAGACTTTGACTGCACTGTCACCTTGCATATTTGTGTCCATCCTTCCCAGAATATCATGTATGAATTTTCACAAGCAGGTTTGTATCCTTGCCAGAGTACTAAATTAAAATGGCTCCTACTAGTGACAAGCAACTTCCTGTGTAACTCTAACAGGGATAAGTTATCCCCCGTTCCTTCTCAATCTGTCTGCGGTATTTAACAAGGGTTGTTAACAATCCACCTTTTCCAATGCCTTGCCTCTGTCATTTACCCAAACGTGCCTGTATTCGTCTGATTCTATTATTATCTGTTCAATTATAGCAACAAAGACTTCAAATCCCACAATGATAGCTGTGGAATTTAAAATCAGTTAATAATTTGGAATTGACAGAAAGCAGCTTGTCTTAGTGAAGATTGTTGTAAAAATTCATCTGGTTGACTGATGTCCCTCATGGGACAAAACCTGCTATCCTTACCAGCTCTGGCCAAAATGTGTCTCCAGGACCACCAAATGGCCAAGTGTACCACTCAGTTCAATGGATTTAAGGGATGGTCAACAAGTGCTGGCCTTGTCAGTGATACCCAGATCATGAAGAGTGAATTAAAAAATCTACACTAGCTTTCCTGTGATGTTGCTCCTTTCCAGTACCCATTTTGAAATAATTTCTGCTCGTCTGTTCTGGCGGTGGTTGAGCAGAAATTACTTCTAAATGGGTGTTCAAAAGGCCAAAGCCCTCGTCTTCAGTCCTTCCCTCAAATTGCATCCCTTAGACGATTGTCACATCCCTTATCCTAGCACCGCCTGAGACCAAACCAGACTGTTCTCAACTTTGGTATCGTGAATGAACCCATATCACATATCCATAACGTCATGAAGACCCTTTACTTCCATGTGCATAATGTTGCAGTACTTCATCCCACTGAGCTTTCTGCTGTTACCTCTACATTTTACCATTCCAACGAGCTCCGAATTGGTCTTCAACTTTCCACCCCTGATATAACTGGGATCCTCAAAAGCCCCCCAACCTGTGTCCTGACTCATACTAAACTCCTTTCGCATAACCTCTGTTTGCTAACCTGCACTGGTTCCTGTTTAAGCAATACCTCAATTTTAAAGTTCTCATCCTCGCTTCAACTTCCTCTGTGGTTTTGCTCCCCTCCGGCTCAGAAACTTCCTGCCCTGCTCCTTCTGAGATACCCACACTCTTCATTGGCGGCTTCCATTAAATCCCTGAATTTTGATTGCTTCATCATCGGAGGCCACGATTTCAGATCCCAACCTGTACCTCCAAAATTCCTTCACTAGCGCCCATCGTCCTGTTTCTTTCCCCTCCTCCACCCACTCCATCTGGCCAATACCCACTGGTTCCCCTCCCCCACTGTTCCCATCTGCCCTCCCCACCTCCCTCAGTTGATTCCATGCTCCACCTTCCTCTTATCAGATTCCATCATCTTCAGCCCTTTGTCACTTCCACCTATCGCCTCCCACCTTCTGTTCCACTGTCCCCTCCTCCACCTGCCTATCACCCCTCCTCACCTGGATCCACCTATCACTTAACAGCTCTTGGTCCACCCCTTCCTCATACTTCTTTATACTGGCTATCTCCCTTCTATCTGTCAGTCTAGATGAAAGGTCTCGACCCAAAATGGCGACTATCCAGTTCCCACATAGATGCTCCCTGACCTGCTGAGTAAGTCCAGCATATTGTTTCCTGCTCTTTCTTTCCTATTTGATTTTTTTTTGTTGTCAACTTCCCTAATCAGTACGTGGCTTAATGTGAAACTTTGTTCTGGTGGACCGAACAATGGTTTGGAAAAAGATGAATCAAACCATCTTGCATCTTTACATGGAAAAGAGTAGCCAGGTATAGAGCAATAGGCAAATGAAGACAAGCAACATGTTAGTTACACCCTTTTAACAGAGCCATTGCCTCAGGAAAGCAGAGTTAATAGTGAATGGAATTTTGTACTTGATAAACTAATTATATTGCAGATTTCAGAAATGCAATTGTTAAATGGTGCAATGAAAAAGAATAAATAGAACTGTACCTTTAATTTGGGAGGAAGAAGAGGGCGTGTGAGTGCAGGTGTGGGAAATAGTCAATAGGATCCACCACAAATGAAGAAAAATAGTGGCTGAGAAAGGAGTGCATTTCAGAATCGCTGCTGCTAAAACATATCAGTTCAGAAACATAGAAAGATCAGAATCATTTGCAAAGAAAGCAGCTGGAATGTTCAGCTATCTATTTGCTTGTCCAATCTGTGGAAGATTATTGTTTGCATTAAATACAGTACAGTGGTTTGGAAGCAATTTCTCACATCTTCAAAACCCCTACGATCTCAAGTCTTTGAATACAGTCACCTCTCACGTTCTGCCCAAGATTCTTGGAGTGCTGTGTTTGACTCCCATCAATCAGATTTTTGTCCCTGTCAACTATCCTTGGGCAAACAAATATTTCTATTTTATGTTGTGTTTGTGCATTAATTAAATTTAGGTAGACTAGACAAGCATCCCTGTTGATAACACTAAACCCTTACATTTGACCATAGTGTATTGTGCTCAGCCTCTGAAATTCATTCCAGGTATCAGGTTTTTTGAATTTTTACACTTGATCTTAGCCAAAAGACTGAGAAGCGATAGATTTTTTGAATTTCTGGCCTGTAATATTCCCTTAGCTTGCTCTCTTCACTATCCATTTATCTACATTAAAAGGAGGTTTACCATTCATCAAAACATCATCTTATTTTGCCCATATGCTTTGCTTAGCTTTCTTTGAAAACTCTCTTATCCAAATTTGATACTGTTTGCAAATTTGGGCAGTTTTCTGTCTCAATTCCAAAATGTTTGTGTACATGGGGGGAAAAAAATCATCTCGTACTACTTCAGCTAGTTTACACTTCAGAAGTTCTCTTTCCTGATATTGTGGATCTCAAGCTCCTTGAACAATTTTTTGTGCAACAGAAAAGCCATGCTGAATTCCACCAAAATATCTATTAATTTCCTGAAGACTCTTACTTAGAATCAGAATCGTAGAATAGTGCAGCATGGAGTGGACATTCAGCCAACCATCCTGTGGTTGCTCTATCCAATCAATCCCATTCCTTGAGCTTCATAAATTCTTTCCCTTGCAGCATTTACACAATTTTTTTGTGACTGTTCCTCTTGAATCTTCTTCCACCCCTTCTCAGAGATGTACATTTTAATTTGCAACAACCTGCTTTGTAAAATTCTTTCTCAGTCACCTCGGCTAGCTTCCATGATGAGGAAATGTATGCTTCAGAACAGAGAGATTTCCATGTCTTGGGGCTGAATGTACTCATGAGCACCTGTTAGAATAACCCTCACCTATCTGCAATTCATTTTTTTTCCTGGAAATTCTAGCAACTGTATTAGGCAGATGGCTTCTGGTTTCACTCACAGCTTTTCTTCCTGGACACGAGATCATTTTTGACTCTGTTCACAAAAAAACAGCTTACTTAAGAAGGCTTGTATAAGAGGAGTGTTTTCGATTTGTCTTATTTTAAGATTTTCTTGCATAATTTGGTCTTGCAATTTGTAAGCTGTCCCTAGCTTTGTTTTAGAGTTTAAGAGTAACCATTATTAAAAGGGTACAGATTGCAGGCAAAGAAAATTAAAAGGACAAGATTGTAGTTCTTGGGCTGTCAAGAATAGCAAACTTTCCTGTTACTGTATGACAATGTGACTTTCTTTACACATTTTAAGATTAGTAACATCTGCATCAGCAGGCACATCAGTGTAGCGGTTAGCGTAATGCTTTACAGCGCCAGTGACCCGGGTTCAAATCTGGCCACTGTCTGTAAGGAGTTTGTACGTTCTCCCCGTGTCTGCGTGGGTTTCCTCCGGGTGCTCCGGTTTTCTCCCACATTCTAAAGATATACAGGTTAGGAAGTTGTGGGCATGCTATGTTGGCGCCGGAAGCATGGTGACACTTGCGGGCTGGCCCCAGAACACTCTATGCAAAAGATGCATTTCACTGTGTGTTTCAATGTACATGTGACTAATAAAGATATCTTATCTGATCTTGTTTTAAATGTGAGCCTAGGTTGTGTGTCAGTGAATAATGAGTCAAAGTAGGAGGGGATTTGGGTGGTGATGTGGGGCTAAAGGGGAGGATAGTGGTCCCAAGATCTCTGTGGAATTTAAATAATCACATTATCATGAGTGAAGATATAAAGCTGAAAGTTTGCATAAAGAAGGAGAAGTCAGCATGTCCATTCAGCCTTATTGGCTGGGAAACATGAAAATAATACGTTAAAACAATGGCCCTGTCAAAAGGCTTTAATTAACACGTTGCAGAAAATTTCAGGTTTCCCACCCACTGGAGGCCCCTCCTGCTGCAGCCTTCTGCTGGGGACTTGGGAAGTTAAAGTTCCACCAAAGTTTTTGCTGCAGAACATCCACCAATTCTGGTCTCTTTCTCAGGGTGAACATTAGCTCCAGCACTATTCATACCATTAAGACAAAATCTCTGTGTCTCAGGTCACACTTAGTCATGGGACAGTGGCACTCACTCATAGTTTATAGGGATGCTGTTGAATAGGGTTTTCACACTCCACTTTTCTGTAATTCCAGAGAGCATCTTCATGGATGAGGAGTTCCTGTTGATGTTATACTCATAATCAGTGTCTCCTTCTGTTTCTATAGGAGAAGGCAAAGCTTAACACCAGAGACAGAAGTCTGCAGCCAAGGCTGGGTGCAAAGCTTGTGAGTCAAGAACAAGGCTTGAAGTAATAGGCAAAAGATGGAGAAACAGGAGGCAGGTCCCAGATCATATTATGTACACTCAGTGCCCCTTGCATTTCAACCTATTTACTAATGCTTGAACTAACACATGCACTCACACACATCAGCATCTCCAACAGGCTGGCAATATCAGGGCTGTTCTTCCAGTGCCTGCATTTCGTAGAAGTGTGGTCTGATGAGGTGTGGTGTTTTGGAAGACAGATTTCATTACCATGCAAATATCCGGAGCTGTGATTAATTGTAAAGCTCAGAGAAATCAAAGGAAGGTAAATCATAAGGTCCTTAGGAGACCTTAGGCACAAGTGTCGGGTGAAGCTGCATGTGCTGGTCTCCAGTCTGCCTGCTCAGGATCCTCAGACGTGACCTTTCTTTAGAGGCTTTTATTACAGCTGCATCATTTTAACTGCAGCACCCTATAGTAATCTCAGAGACTTTGGCTGGTTTATACATAGCCTTGGCCTGTCTAGGTAGAACATACCACATATGGTGCCTATTGCATGCTCTATAAAGTACTTGGTGGAAACATGCACTTTTTAGGTGTGCCTTGAAGGAGTTTGAGAATGCCACGTGGGTTATAAACCAGGGAAAAGTGGGTATCTTCAGATGTCCAGTTTCCAAACCTGTACTTACTGTGCACTAGCAAATATTATCAACAGGGTGGAGCAATATAACATATGCAAATCATGATTGTTGACAGTAAATCATTTAACTGCAGTATTTAGCCACATGCAAGCTGTTGGACAACCGTAATTATAAAAAGAAGTTAACCTCAAAACTATTGGATGCTTCAAGAGGTTTGTTAAGTTGGCAATGCACAGTATGTCAATGTGTTTTGTGTATGGTTTGCCACCGCAATACTCTGCTATGCATGATGTTCAAGGTATTATGTGCACTGGAATATATTCTCTGCACACAAGGTCATTTTCTCCACTAACTGCCTTATATTAGGGCTGGTTGAAGAACTCAGAGAAGTTACGGATGGCAGGTCATTTGATTTTGTGTTGCAAGGTGAGGGGAGAGGGTTTCAGCTGGATTAAAGTTACATAGTGCAGAGAGAGGATTTGAGCTTCAGACATTGGTAGATTAGGTGAATAACAGATGTATAATATGTAATGTTTATTGTTCACAGTCATTGCTGTTTTAAGGCTGTAACACTTTAATGATTGTATTACGTGGCTTATTCCTTGCTGTGCTATTCCACAATGTTTAATGCAGAAAGATCCAGAGACTATTTGTCTTGTCATAGAAAGCTACAGCAAAAGTGCTGAACTGAAACTGAAAGATTTTCTTTTATGTAATGCCTTTATTAATTTGAATTACTAATTATTTACCAGTAGCAAAGAAAGAGATAGTTGATGGGTTAATTGACCACTGTAAATTGTGTGTGTAGTTGTGTGGCAGAATTTTGTGAGGGAGTTGATGAGAATGTGGGGAGAATAAAATGGGATTAGTGTAAATTGATGGTTGATAGTCGACGTGGACTCAGTGGGCCCGAGGGCCTGTTTGCGTGCTGTATCTCTCCGATTCTATGACTCTGTGAGATACTGAGACAAGGTGGTTTCAATTGATTGGGGCATCTAGAGACTGCAATCAGACAGGCATTCAGAGGTCCTAGAGAGACCAATAGTAAGGATGTTCGATTTGTTGTGAGGATTAGGTTAAAATCTTAAAAGGGGTCCACTTGCAAGAGGGTTCAAGTATCACATTCCGCAACAATGAACCAGGTAAGTCTACTCCTTTTTAACTTGTGCAAAAGCAGTGCTCACGTGTATTGTGAAATTCTGCTTCTGTGTGGCCGTCCAGTGCCATTCACAGATCACACACATGCAAATGAATTTTAAGTTAGTGATGTCTAAAAGTGTGTTAACACCTTTTTTTTTTACCCCTGAGCAAACCCAGACACCTCCAGTGGAAGTACGTTGTATAAGTGGTGGTCCCCAACCAACACAACCCACACACTGAGGGAGTTGTGATTGGCTTTCTGCTTAAATTTGATCCTGTGTACAGAAACACTGCGCTGCTTGAAAGAGTTTCTCACCCATTAGAACTTAGTGGTGCAATGGGTTAGAACATTATTTGTTTGCCTTTGGAGCCTGGAAACACATTCAGGTTGTTCTGATGAGGGTAAAATACATCTCCACACATAAATTTAAACAATTTCAGGTTCCAGTAAGTAACAATTCACAATACACAATTGATGACTTTGGAACTTAACAGGCAATGTCATTCAAAGAGGTAAGGTGGCAATGGATGACTCAGCCAGATCCTCTGGGGTGACTCACTACTTTAACAAAGAGGCACCAAATCATGCAAAATGGAGAAATATTAGAAGAGATGGGAGAAAATTAATTTAAAGATGACTTCCCCTAAGTAATCCTTCAGTGATCATCTCATGTTAGTCATATTGACGCTTTTCAACCTCTATCAAAAGGCAGATGCAAAGTCAAACAGAGGTCTGATCATCAATGTAACACTATATCAGATATAACGTGTGTTGTATGAGAGCAATTCAAAAGCTATAATTACAGTCAACTGCTGGTCATAAACATTCAAGTGTCACTTTTAGGGCTTACCATAATGATGTGATATCCCATTCATACTGTACTGCTGCAATCTTGTGCATTTGCCAGTGGGGGAAATGTGGACGGAACTGTAAACCCTAAAGGTCCATTGGTTTTAGTCAGGTGAGGTGTGTAAAAAAAAAAAAAAAAAAAATTTTTAAATCTCAAACCCAACTGCTTCAAACCTGTCTGAGTCCAATTTAAACAATGGTAAGATGGACTTGGAAACCAAACTGTTCATTTAAATATTAAAATGATGCTGCATGGCCCAGATTAATTTCTTTCTTTTGACCAGTTGAGTTTTCTGGGTCTCAGGCAGCTGAGAGATGGTGGGGAAGGGGAACGAGGACAACAACAGGTGTGTTTTTACTGCTTTGCCGGTGGGGTGCAGGAGAAGCAGAACTACCTCCCCATCCCAAGCACACTAAGCTAACTG
The DNA here is from genome assembly GCF_009764475.1 of Pristis pectinata. Lineage (NCBI taxonomy): Eukaryota > Metazoa > Chordata > Chondrichthyes > Rhinopristiformes > Pristidae > Pristis > Pristis pectinata. Next base: position 49,644,768 of record NC_067415.1, on the reverse strand, counting down.
AACCCTCTGCATTGTGCCTCCAAACTGGCCCTATCCTGCAATCCTGCAATCAGAATGTGATCCCATCCTTCCTTCTCTGAGCCACAATGACCCTGTAGCTTTTTCACTGCCCTTCCATTGTCTACCTGAGGCATCCTATCTCCCTCACCTCTGTCTCTTCAAATCACTCCTCCTCCTCCATTCTCTCCCCTGAACATCCCTTCTGATTTCCCCTCCTACTGTTAGCCCTTGTGCCAGCCTCTGCTATCCCCCTGTACCAGACCCTGATCTCCACCATCACCAAGCCTCGAGGCTTCTCCCCATCCCTCAGAATTTCCAATTCCTCCCTTCTATATTTCCCTTCCTCAGGTGGAGCAGGTACAGTATTCAGCACCTCCATCTAGTCTGTGGCTGGGAAGTGGAGGTGAATGGTGTTAATCAGATTCTGCTGTTGAATTCCTCATGAATTTCCCACTACCGTTTTTGCATACACAATGACTTGTACTTGAACATAGAAAGTCTGCATTTCACACTAAACTCAGAAATGAACTTGGATAGATTGGTGGCAGGCAGACACATGGCAGGTGAAATTGAATGCAACGTGTGAAGTGATTAATATTATAGGAAGAATAAATGGAGGCTGCATAAACCAAACAGTTCACTTTTAAAGTGGGTGCATTATAAACAAATATTTAAAGGTGAAAAGACAAACTGAGAAAGTCATTTAAAACAATATGAGACCCTTGGCTCTACTAATAGAACCAAAGGGTACAAAAGCAAGGAAGTTCTGCTTAACTTTAATAAAGCACTGATTAGCCCCAGCTGGAGTTGTGCGTCTGATTCTTGGCAGCATACTTTAAGAAAGATGTCAAGACCTCAGAGGGTGCAGCGGAGATTAGCTGGAATAATGTTGAGGATTTCAGTTATGAAGGGATTCTGGGGAAGTTGAGGCAGTTGCCCTTACAGCAGAGATGATTAAGGAAAGATGCAATAAATGTGTTCAAAATTTTGAAGGGTGTTTTGGAGTAAAAAGGAGAGACTGAAGGATTAGTAATTAGATTTAAGGTGATTGTCAAAAGAATCAGAGGTAAGATGAGGAAGGATATGTTTCATTTTTGTCAAAAGAATCAGAGGTAAGATGAGGAAGGATATGTTTCATTGAGGATATGTTTAACTCCAGTGAGATGTGAGCTGGAAGCTGCTGTCTGAAAGGAAGGTGAAAACAAATTCAATAATATGGAACACAAGAAGGAAAAAAAGAGCGGTGTATAAAACAAAGGACGGAAATGGGACTGATGGGAGAGCACCTCTAAAGGTGTACATAGAATGATGGGCTGAATTGTTTCTTTCTGTTTAGTATGATTTTGATTTACATCATCATCCATGACAGGGGTAGAATGTGACCCTAAACCACCACGTACCCTCACAATGTTGCGGTGAGTGTTCCAGCCTGAACACTTTATTGATCTACTTAAGTCGCAGTCGTAGCCTGTTTTAACATTAATGTTGCTGCACAGTTTTCTCAATGACCAGGAAATCTGGCAATGAAAGGAGGTGGAAGCTGCTGGATCAAGTTATTAAGTTCATTTTAAAGCATATCTTCTGGGGCATGAGTTGGCAAACTCCTGTGGTTTCTGCACCCTGCTGCATTTGGTGACTTCCCCACACCAGCCAGAATTTTTTGCTCCCTCTTTTTTTTTTTGCTGCTCTCTTTCTCCTCACCAAGCTCTGTTCTCTTCCTTCCACTTGCCAGGGATCATTCTTAAGCATCAGCTGTTGTGTGTAAAATGAAAGAAAATAATTATAACAAAATCCTATTATTGAACTCTGCATCACTTTGCCTGGGTAAGGTTTTCCCCACCCAGCTACACTCCCCTACATACTTTCTGCATCCTTAAAAATATCAGGGGCTGAATGTTACAGTGAAACTTCCTTATTGTGGGTGATCAAACAATAAAGATGAATGATTCAATTGGTTTGAGTCCTGCCCTGTAATCTTCTAAGTAAGTTGTCAGATGTTCATTACTACAAAATACCTTTTGAAAGAGTGCAAGTAAAATTACCATTTTGGCCTAAAGTTAGCAAGAAGACAATATTGTGTGAAGTGCCCACACCATCATGGACATGGAATCAACTAGCGACTTGTGATGAGGAAGAGATACCCATGAACTGCAAAATATCACAATTTGCTGGGAAATTTGTGCTACCTGCCATTTGCTTTACAATTGTTGGCCTCTCACCGTTAACGTCCCTGTGATTGTTACTGCACTTGCATATTAACTGCTTGTTGATTTTATAACAGAAAATAGAACCTGGTAAATTTACAGCATAATTTTTTTTTTAACAATATGACGATTGTTAATGACTGTCAATCTTGCCCAGAAAGTGAACAAGTAAAAAAGTGGAGTTGCATTCCTTCAGGTAGCGCATTGGTGCAGAAAATTATTTTAAAATATTTCTTTTCTTTTAGAGACATGAGACAGCAGATGCTGGAAATCTGAAGCAACGTACAAAGGAGCTGGAGGAACTCAGCAGGTCAAGCAGCTTCTATGGAGGGAAATGGACTGCTGAAGGATCCTGACCAGAAATGTCGACTGTCCATTTCCCTCCATGGATGCCGCCTGACCCGCTGAGTTATTTTTCTTTTACATAGAAACATAGAAAACCTACAGCACAATTCAGGCCCTTCGGCCCACAAAGCTGTGCTGAACATGTCCCTATCTTAGAAATGACTAGGCTTACCTATAGCCCTCTATTTTTCTCAGCTCCATGTACCTATCCAAACGTTTCTTAAAGGACCCTATCCTATCCACCTCCACCACTGTTGCCAGCAGCCCATTCCACACACTCACCACTCAGTAAAAAAAAACTTACCCCTGACGTCTCCTCTATACCTGCTCCCCAGCGCCTCTTGTGGCAACCATTTCAGCCCTGGGGAAGAGCCTCTGACTATCCACACGATCAATGCCTCTCATCATCTTATACACCTCTATCAGGTCCTCCCTCATCCTCTGTCGCTTTACATCTCTACCTTTTCTCAATGTTTTTATTTTGCTTTCTGTAGCTGATTTAATGTTGAATTCACACACTCAAATTCACCCTGCTTCTCAGTCTGACCTTCGTTTATTTTGCAATCCTTAAATCTGTTAGTTCAAGGAGATCTGCTGCCTGTCCTGTTATTCGCCAAGGCCCCAGATTCCTCCTTTCCCTCACCACCATTATCAGCTTGAACTGACATCAACTTCAGCTGAAACGTCATAGGCTGAAGACTGGAGAAACAAGCCAAACCAGACATGTGTGAGATATCCTCCTTTCACAAATTCTGAGCTATCAGTTTCAATAACACTGATTTATAGAGGGAGAAAGTTCATCTGTTTCCAAATCTACGAGAGCCTTCTAAGTACCAAACAGCCTAAATATATCTAATGGAATTGACAAACTGTGATCTTTAATCATTCTGGAGTAACACACAGAATGCATAGACGCTGTGTGGTGGCAACTTACGTCTGCCCTCTTAATTTGGCAACATTGCTGCATCTGTAGCATGCTGTACAGAATAAATGCATGACTTAATTTATCATTGTTTGATGTGAGAGTAAAGCTGAAATGAAAAATTCTAAAAATAAAGCATCTTGACTGATAACCCAGTTGAGTTTATTGATTGGTGCACAGATCATAAGATCCTCACCTTCTGTTGAGAAAAGGAGGGGGAGGTGGCATTGTCGTTAAATGACTGGATTAAATTACGGAGGCCTGGGCCATTGATCTGGACACAAGTTTGAATCCCACTATGGCAGGAGAATTCAAATTCAAGCAATTGAGTAAAAAGTTGTATCAGTTATGGTAACCACAGAACTGCCTGCTGTTGTAAAAATCTATCTTGTTTGCTAATATACTTAAGGAAAGGAAATTTGCTTTCCTTACCCTAGAAGTGACTCCAGACCCAAATAGTTTTAACTGTCTTTGTGGTTGAGGGGCAATAACTGCTGGTCTTGCCAGCAATATCGAAATCCTGTGACTGTATAAATTGAATAAACACTCAAATACTTTCCAGACGACAGCAACCTCAATTGGGTGTTGGGTGTGAGATAGTAGCTGATTTCAGGAGGCACATGATGAATGACGTTCTATGCAGAGATGTTTGAAATTGTGCATTTGGAAATAAGAAAGAGGAGATGGAATTTAAATTAAATAATCCCATTTTCAAAAAGGTACAGGAACAGAAAGACCTGGGGGTATAAAGGTCCCAAGACAAGTTAAGAAAGCTATGTGAAGACAAGCTTTATAAGTCATAAGGTAAATGATTCGAAGACAAGTTAACTGAGCACTTGCAAACCACTGGACCTTCCTGTACGTCTGGTGAGAGTGTGAAAAGCCTTTGTGAGCTGATTCCTTGTAAACTTTCCTGCACCTACTATCAAAATGCACACATGATTACCAGGTGCTTTGTTGAGGTAACATCACATTCTGTCTTTGTCCTTCTTGACTTGTAACTTTGACATGGTGTAATATTTCCAGATTTGCTGGTAATACAAAGCTGAGTGGCCGTGTACATTGAGAGAAGAGCATACTGAATAGCAGGAGCATAGTGGAATGCAAAATACAGTGGGAAAATGTGGTTATCCACTTTGATATAAAAAATTATTACCTTTTAAATGGTGAGAGATTCATAAATATTGGTGTGCAGAGAGAACTGGGTTAATTGCAGGTACAGCAACCAATTAGAAAGGCTAACGGCATGTTGGCCTTCAGTACAAGAGGATCTGAGTAGAATAAAGGTCTCTTATTATATAGTGGCCTGGTGGGATCACACCTGGAATATTGTGTATAGGTATGGTCTTCCTACATAAGAACTACAGATGTCAAGAAGCACAGAATGGTTACAGCACAGAAGGTGTCCATTCAGACTGAATCTGAATTAGCTCTTTGTAAAATCAATCCAGCAAGTCCTATTCTTGCAACTTTTTTCCCTACAAATTCTTCTCTTTCAGATACTTATTCAATTCTTTTTTGAAAGCCACAGATGAATTTGCCATGACTGGAAAGTCTATGCTTAATGATAGAGTTCAACAAAGGTTCAGCAGATTGATTCCGAGGGCAGTGGATTTGTCATATGAGGTTAAGCAAGCTGGGCCTGTACTCCCTTGAGTTTAAAAGCTTGTGCGGTGGTCTCGTTGAAATGTACAAAATTCTTAAGGGGTAGTTGCAGGAATGGTAACCCCTTTGCCTGGGATGTCTGGAAACCTGATTCAGAGTCTCAAGCAACAAGTTTGGCCATTCAGGGCTGAGATGAGAACCTTGGTGAATCTTTGGGACTCACGACCCAAGGGAGTTATGGAGGCTCAGTTGCTGAGTACCTTCAAGACAGAGATTGAATTATTTTTGAATATTAAGGGAATAAAGGGGTATGCGTTTCATACTGAGGTAAAAAATCAGCCAGGACCTTACTGAATGGTGGAACATATGTGTGGAGCCAAATCCTCTACTCCGCCTTCAACATTTTATGTTATTTCTGTTCTTGCTGTTGGTTGCACCATCTTCCTCCAAAGGTTCCCTGCCATCATGCTTGGCTCGGATCGTGCTCCCCTAGAACCCTTCTTATCCGTCCTGTTGCAGCATCACCAAGGCTTCTCTGTCCACACTCAGGCCTTGACCTATGGTGTCCTCCTATTTTTCATCTACAGGATGGCCCTCAGCAACCCCATCCAGAAACAATGTCAGTTTTCACAATTCCTTTGACCTGTCCATCATCTCTAGGTTGTCTGACTTTGTCAACATTCAGTGCTGAAGGAGCAGAAGCTTCTTCCCTCTAAATACTGTTAAGAATGAATCCAAAATCTTTGGTCCCTGTTATAAACGCCATTCCTTAGGCATCATCCCCATTCCCCTTAGTTTCATATTTGAAACCGTACTAGTCTGTTTGTTACCTTGATGTCACATTTGACTTTTAGGAACATATGTCTGCACACTAAGGCAGGTGTCTCCACCTCCACCACATCGTCCAGCTCCATCGCTGCCTCTGCTCATCAGCTGCTGAAGCCTTCAGCTATGCCATTGGTACTTCTGGAGACTGTCTAATACAATCCTGGCCAGCCTCCCTTGTTTTATTCTCTAAGAAAGTGAATCATTCAAATCTCCGCTGCCCATGTCCTAACTCAAACCAAGTCCTGTTCACCTATCACCTCTGTTGTTGCTCATCTAGGTTGGCTTCCAGTAATGCAATACTTTGACTTTAAATTTCTCAGTCCAGAACCCTCCATTCTCTCGGTTTTCTCTGACTACATACTCCTCAAATTCCAGACGTCAGAACATCACCAAACGTCATCCTCCACGCTTGTTTTCAAGCTCTAAAATTCTCATATTCTGAAATTCTTATATTCTTGCCTCTCTACCGCTCTTTCTATCTCAAAGAAGTTCTTTCAACCCATTTAAATTCTAATATTTTTAAGTAATTTGGTTTCAATAATTTGTTTGATAACACTCTTCTGAAGCTTCTTTGCTTTTTTTTAGCCATGTTAACTGTGCCTTATAAATCACAACTGTGCATTTAAAACCACAGTATAGGGACAAATTTCAAGCAAACCCAGTTGGCCATTATTACTGAGTTCAGTTACTGTATAAACAGCATGAAGACTGTGCACTTATGCAGAACCACTTTCAGTAGAAGCAGATATGTAATATATCTAGAATGTTGGACACGTCTGCTTTAAACTAACTCCTGAGTGAGTCTTAATACAATTGGAACATGAAACCATGCTTACAAAAATCTTTAGAATGATGATAAAGAAGGATGTAGAAATCTTTTAATAATAGCTTAAATGTGGTCAAAAATATATTTGTGCAAACTGTACAAAATGGTTGCAGAAATTGTGATAACATTTGAAAATATTTTGTCTATTTCATTCTTCAGACAAAACGTAAGACTTGAGTGAGTCCATAAACAACTCCCCTGCTCCTCAGTCAAATCAAGCTTCAGTCCCAGTGAAGTTTAACACTCCAAGAACAAGTGAGTGACTTTACAGCCATATATTTTAGTAGGCTGGACCGTACTGGCAAATTAATAGCTTGTGGATGATACACGCTGCCATTTAGGGCAAAACCATCATCAGATTCAATTAAGCTGTAAGTTACATATCCCATAGCTGAAGTGTAACCAACTCAACAAAAGTCCATGTAGTTATTCCTTAAGTACTTTTCTTATTTGATAAATGACTGACAACTGATAACACCTGATGTATTCCAACATTATGGCAAAAAGCAAAAAGACATTTTCTACTGGCTGGAGTCATAACTTGCACAACAGAAGATAGTTGTGGTTACTGGAGGCCAATTACCTCGGCCCCTCACCATCACCCTTGAATTTCCTCAGAATAGTGTTGTAGGTCCAGTCGTCTTTAGCTGCCTTATCAGTGACCAATCACGTCACAAGGATTGCAGTGGTCCAAGAAGATGGCTCCCAGCATCATTCTCTAGGCCACTTAGAGAGGGGTAATTAGCTCTGGTCTTTCCAGCATCCATGAGAGAATAAAGACGTGTGATTGGAAGAAAGCATTGAATGAAAAACAAATAATTTAAAGGTAGGTTTAAAGCCAACCATGGCCAAAGGTTCAGTTGGTAACTATTGCTGCCTAATGTGTAGTAGTAGTATGCAGGAAAGCCTTTGTGTTGTTTACTGATTTCAGCTAGACCAGTGAGCCTATGGTTACAATTTTCATTAGTGCCCTTAGGCAACAAATGAGAATAAATAATATTTGCAATTCAATTGGGTGCCATCAGACAGTAAATTAAGTCTGGCTTGTGAAGCTCTCTACAGTAAATAGCTGGCTAATGCAAAGACCTCAAAATAATCACACTATGTCCTATAAATCAGTCACTGATGAAGCCACTATAGTTTTTGGTATTGGTTTATTATTGTCACTTGTACCGAGGTACAATGAAAAACTTGTCTAGCATACCGATCGTACAGGTCAATTCATTACACAGTGCAGTTACATTGAGTTAGTACAGAGTGCATTGAGGTAGTACAGGTAAAAACAATAACAGTACAGAGTGAAGTGTCACAGCTACAGAGGAAGTGCAGTGCAGGTAGACAATAAGGTGCAAGGTCACAACAAGGACTTTGTTCTCCATATAGTAGAGGTGTCATTAGCAGCAGGGTTATCTAAGAAAACCAACCCTGTTTATCTCTGGGGACATCAATGCAGCTCTAGCACTATGACAGTGAAGACCGCTGTTGGGAAATTCATAAACCTGTAACTTTATTAACTATATATGAGGTTCTTTCTTTAATATACTTTGAAATGCTCCCAGTTCATGGCACATTAAGCAAGGGACATATTACAGTAAAACTCCAACAATCTACTATCCAACTATTCAGAAATCTCAATGGTTTGGCATCTGACTCGGCAGGTAAAGTTTGACATGTTCCCCTTCCACGCACTTGGGCCCCAGTCTCTGCCCTCCCTTTCCAGTCACTGGGGCCCTTATTCCCACGCTCCATTTCCACTCGCTGAGGCCTCGGTTCCCTACTCTTCCTTTCCATTTACTAGAGCCTTGGTTCCCATACTCCCATAAAACTTGCCTGATTGACTTGAAAATTTATTGTAATACACCCCATCTCGAAAAAAGTGAATTAAAAGTGTGTTGGGGTATGAACCCAGTAGTCCAGAAAGCCTGCTAGCCCAACACCTCCAAAATCCTGAATGTGCTGGATTATCAGAGTTTTACTGTATGTTCCAGCAATGCTTCTTAATGGCCACCTTAATGCTGCTGGAAATGGTGTTGTCAGACTGGCAAAGGTTTAAAACAGCTATCACAAAATAAAAGAATGGTCATTGTGCACGGTCTTAACAGACACTTGGAGATTGCCACATAGAAGCATGGTTAATAGTCTGTGGAACTGGAGATTTGGCTGGGGTCTGGAGTAAAAAAACAAACTGCTCGAGGAACTCAGCGGGTCAAGAGGCATCTGTAAAGGCAAAGGGATAATTGACGTTTAGGGTCAATATCATACATCAGGACTGAGAGTATAAAGGGGAGATGGCCAGTTTAAGGAGGTAAGGGGGAGGGGTGAAGCAAGAGATGACAAGCAGTGAAATATATGAAGTTCTCTGGGAATGTTAAGAAAGTATAAGCAAGAGAATTCTTAAAGCCATGAATGATGGAGTGATTTACCCCAGTGTAACATCCTCTCAGCTTCAGCCAGCAGCAGCCACAAATTGGGAATGTGGGATGTTGAGACCAAAAGTCTCAGAGGTCTAATAAATTGGAAGCAACAAACAGTGGCCTGGTTCTGGTGAGTTATTAAACAATGGGTCCACTCTAAGACATCGCCAATGATATCTAGGGTCTCAACAGCAGCAGAAGAACAAGGAATTACAATGGTGATAAGAGCGAAATGGTTAAGACAAAGAAGAAATTAGGACTGGTCATGAGACTCACAAGGGGAATAAGGTCTTTGTATGAACAGTCAGGAGCAATCGACCTCCACCTGATTGGCTCAGTACCCATAATTTGGATGCAACCCAATTGGTGAAGTAGAAGGTGGGGATGATACTATCACAACCAATCAGCTGCACCAGGATGAAGGTGAACAAAGTAGGTTCGACGTGTGGTGGACAATCGAAGTGGTACCATCTCAGTTGAGGAGAACCGAAAGAATAGGAGGATGATGGGTCTTCGAAACATGATTTAACTCCTTAATGAATCCTGGAACAGCAGAAGAAGCTAGGATCACAGAGAGAGCCTCGGACAAAAACTCGCAAGGAGGGACCCTATGTCTGGGGCACAGAGAATAAAGGGAAGCCACAAGTCTGGCTGAGACTGATACCTCATGTCTTGACAAAAAGTATGCTATGCTCGGTGTGAGTGCTTCTATGCTGTGTTTAACTAAAGCTGCGTATGCCTTTCAAAAGTTGTCAGCAATGTGACTTTAACATTAGTGTGAATGAGGCACAACAAGACAAATATGATGAAGCCACTTTTCAGGATTCAGCCATGCCAGACTGAAGGATAGTCCTTGTATGCTGAGAGCAACACTGACCCATTCAAATGCAAAGCATGCAGCCAACACATGTTTGATCCCTATACTACTTGCTCATAAACTTACAAGGGTTGACTTGAAGCCAAGATTTCTTGCCAGCAATGTTCGAGGCAGGTTCTCCACTTATCCATCTGTTCCGTGGCAATAGCAATTTGCAGGGGAGGTTGCCAATCCTCTTGTGTAGCTGAACAAGTCATAATCGCATGCTTCCTCTGATCCTGATCTCCCACTGTTGAAACCAGCAGATGGAGAGGGACAAGCAGCAAGGATACCCTTGTATCCACTTAAAGCAGAGCACTACTGCAACATCCACAGGAAGAAAAGCTGTATAACTGAGCCAGGAACATCATAAAATAAACTACATGTGTTACACCACCCGTAAGGTTTAATCATGTAGATAAGCCACAGATAAGAAATAAAAGCTTTTGAGATCAATCTGTTGAACCTTAAATTAAGGATATAACAAAAGTAGCTGTAAAATGATTTTCATATTCGATACCCCCATGTCACTAAGTTTCCAATCACCACCGTGCTGTTCTGAGAAGCGTCCGAATAGAGAGAAGAGAAAAGAAAAAAACAGAATAATGAATAGAGTTGGGAGGGTCCAGGAACAACCTACCTTACAGCTGCTAGGGCAATAGGGTTGAATAACTGACTACAACTATACATTTGGCCCAGAATTTGCAGTCGGCGATGGAGCAACGGCATTTAATGAAAAGCTGTTGTCAAAGATATACTAATCTACAGAAAAAAATGTCAATTCCAAAGTATACCTGTTGTTCAGTAGCTGTGATGTCATCATGCTGACCAAGCAGCCAATCACACTAAAGCATTCTCTCAGACAGCAGACAAGGAAAGAAAAGTACTTTTAAATTAGTTTTTGAACATCATGCAGTGTGCTAGCTACAGACTGGATCATGTACCTGTGATTAAAGTTGAAGCTGAAATTTCATAAATAAACATGAAACAAATGCTGATATTTTAAACCCCATGCATGCTGAAATGCTCATACTTGGTAAAGACAATAGGCACGTGAAAACTAAGTATTTTAGAGCTAGATCATTTGCTAAGCAGTAATTAAAGTTGATGTAACATTATAACATAAACATTAAAGCAAAAGACTTTCTTAATATTTCATAGAACACTGGCTTATGAATAGTTTAAATTCACATTTCAAATAATTTCCTTTAAGTGAGAAGGCCAAAATAAAAGATAAATCCTCTGGAGGTGTGCTGAATCGCTGACAACAGTTTCAGGATTTCCATGTTAAACCTTGCAGGTGTAGAAATCCTCAAATTCCAGTTCTGTGGAGTCATAACAGTGGATGCCAATAATACCCCTGGTATTTCTACTGCTATTGTAATAAGGGTAGAATTTTACTGGAGCTTCTCCCATTCCATGAAATTGGCTTCCATCATTTGTGGGGCAAAGTTATGGTGACAGATCTAAAGACATTTCCTGTCATTGTGTCAACTTGTAACTAAAGAGGGCAGGTCGAATGATATTTTCATTTCCTTGACCCGTCCCTTCCCCCAGCTGACCAGCCATCACCCCTTGCTGATCTACACTAGCTCCTGATTGAGCCACACTTTGAGTTTAAATTGGCCGTTTTTATTCCCAGATCCTTCCATGGTCTTGCCGCTCCCTTTCTCTATAATCTCCTCCAGTCTTTCCAAAGTGCCTTAACCTGTTCTGGGCTCTTCTATTTCCTTGATTTTGGCTGCAAAATCCTCAGACTCTGAAGTTTCCTCTCAAAATCTCCCCGCCTCCCTATTTTTCTTTCCTTCATCAATGTTCTCCTTAAAATTTCTGACTTTGACCAAAAGCTTGGGTGAACAAATACTGATGAGGCTTTGACAAATCCTTATGTGACTGAGCATCAATTTATTTATTTAAAAAAGCTTCTGTGGAGCATCTTGGGACCTATTTGAACATTAAAGTCACTATCTGAATGGAAGCTCTGGTATTGCCTATTATCAAGTGGAGTCATTGCTGCTTTGTAAACAGTTGAAGCACAGCAAGATTCAGACAGGTACATGGATAGGAAAGGTTATGAGTCAAACACAGACAAAGGGGACTAGATTAGATGGGCACCTTGGTTGGCATGGATGAGTTGGGCTGAAGGGCCCGTTTTTTATGCTATATGAGTCATTCATACTCTCTATGAATCTATGACTCTATGATTCCACAAACAGTCATGTAGTGAATGACCTATTAATTTGCTTGTGGTGTGGTAAACATGTTGGTCCTCCTTCAGTCAACATGTAAAGTTCTTTATCCATAATCTTTGTAAATTGGTGGTAGAAGTGTTGCAAGATAACCCTGACTGACGTACAAACAGCAATCAGATAAATTTCAAATGTCAGTCTGCTGGACTTACAGCCAAGGGTCCCCACATGTTCTGCCACTAAACAGAAAGGCCTTTTGTCTACCTACACAGAAGAAACTGTCTCTTCCCAATTCTGATAGAGGGTCTTCATCCTGAAATATTAAATCTGTGTCTCTCTCCACAGATTCTGCTTGGCCTGATGAGTGTTTCTAGCATTTTCTGTTTTTATTTCACACTTCCTTCATCATGTTCATTTGCTTGAGGTAAATACAGATTAATATACGTTTTAATTTGGTCATATAGTAAATTCCAAACAGATGATTTTTTAACAGAAGGTCGCAGAGTATATTTATGAATCAATTTTAAATCTGTTTTTTGGCTCTGAAGTATAAATTGCTTTTTTTTAGAAGTTCTTCCATTCTAATCAGAAGTGCAACCAGTGAACTTGCTCATATTCAAGATACATAATTAAATTATAATAAGGAAAATAAATCAATTGAACATTATACTGGTTGAAAAATTGATTAGTTAGGTAAAGTGTATTCCAAAAGGTATGCAATAATGGAATCTAACTGGAGCTGAGAGATGCCATCTGGATTGTAAGGTCTATTATGACTGCGTGGCTAGATTCTGCTCTAACTCCATCTACAAGTTTGCAGATGATACTACCATTGTAGGCCGTATCTAAAATAACGATGAGTTGAAGGAGATAGAGAGCTTAGTGGAATGGTGTCATGACAACAACCTTTCCCTCAATGTCAGCAAAACAAAAGAACTAGTCATTGACTTCAGGAAAGGGGGCAGTGTACACGCACCTGTCTACATCAATGGCGCTGAGGTTGAGAAGGTTGAGAGCTTCAAGTTCCTAGGAGTGAACATCACCGATAGCCTGTCCTGGTCCAACCACGTAGATACCATGGCCAAGAAAGCTCACCAGTGCCTCTACTTCCTCAGGAGGGTAAAGAAATTTGGCATGTCCCCTTTGACTCTCACCAGCTTTTATCGATGCACCATAGAAAGCATCCTATCTAGATGCATCACAGCTTGGTATGGCAACTGCTTTGCCCGGGACCGCAAGAAACTGCAGAGAGTCGTGAACATAGCCCAGCACATCACAGAAACCAGCATCCCCTCCGTGGATTCTGCCTTTACCTCTCGCTGCCTTGGTGAAGCAGCCAGCATAATCAAAGACCCTATTCTACCCAGGTCATTCTCTCTTCTCCCCTCTACCATCAGGCAGAAGATACAGGAGCCTGAAGGCACACACCACCAGGCTCAATGACAGCTTTGTGGTAAGACGATTGAATGGTTGCCTTACACGATGAGATGGACTCTTGACCTCACAATCTACCTTGTTATGACCTTGCACCTTATTGTCTACCTGCATGCACTTCCCTGTAGCCGTGACACTTTACTCTGTATTCTATTATTGTTTTTACCCTGTACAACCTCAATGCACTGTGTAATAAATTGATCTGTATGAACGGTATGCAAGACAAGTTTTTCACTGCACCTCGGTACAAGTGATAATAATAAACCAATGCCAATACTCCCTTCTGATATTCTATTCAGGGTTGACAGTGATGTTGGATTATGCACACTGAATTATTATTCATACTTTTTAAACTTCTCGCTATATTCCACTTCATGAGTCAGACTAGAATTATTCTAATCTACTGACTTTATTGCTTAGAGTAAAATGAGCAGTTTATTATTGGTGCATTAAGACACAACAGAATGAAGAGGTGTGCATCACAAAATACAAATTTGCCCTCCATATGTTCCTGAATCTGAGAATATCATTGTGGGGTATACTGAGTAAATGCCTGAAACTTATGTGGGGAAAGGTGGGTAATGAAAATATTAGACAAGTAAAACAATACAAAGAGTAACTCTTTTGAGTCATGTTTGCTGAGAAATAAATGTTAGTCAGGACATAGAATAAATTTATTGTCCTTCTTTGAATAGTAGAATTCCAGACAAACACACCTCACTTTAACATTCAGTTTCTACACATCTGCCTACAATACACTCAGTACTGCAAAGGAGTGTAAAGCTAACTTACACACCTACTGTAAGTCCTGAAAGAGGGCTTGAACTTTAAATTATTTGAATCCTAAAAGAAATCACCTCCAACACACACAATTTTTTTTAGATTTTCAAAAGATATAATATTTTCATTTACATATATTAATTTAAAATATTGTGCAGAATGCCTACAAATCACAAATAATTATTTATCCCTCCAAACTGCAGCTGGACCTTGAGGTTTTATGGAAAGGAACAGTTCTAGAATTCTTGTGCTCCCTTGTTCAAAATAGACCATTTTTTAATTTTCATCCATTGAAATAATCTGAACTGCCAAAACAAATTGTTCCAGGGATTCCTTTCCTTTTTCAAGTTTCCCATGCATTATAAATATACTTATATATGCAATCAACATGGACACAAAATGGCAACTCTTCAACTAGATTTTATGTATATATCATTTCTAAAGAACTGCGGACATATTTCATTTTTGTAAACACTGGAAACAAAGATGCGCAAGTCTGAGAATTGCTTTTGTTTTTGGTATTTCATGATTTGCTGAATTGGAGGGAAACAAAGGGGAAATTTTGCATGAGTGTAGAATTACCAGTCCAATTCAGCAATAAAGCTTTAAAGATAAGTGTACCTTACAATCCAATTGGGAATACTGTTCTTTACCAATATGTTATATTTGGGTTTCTGCAGTGAAAAACAATACACCATGAAGTTACTGTTTTTGTAATTGTAATCAACTTTACTCTGACATCAGTAAAACAGCCTCTAAATCTCTGTCCAACCATTTAGTAAAAAAGATATTTGATTTCAAGAAAACATTGCTAACTTTTTATTTATTTCTTTGCAGTAGCTGTAATATGATCCAGGAAATTCCCAGCCACGGTACTTTGTCAAGCTAACTATTGTGATCACTAGTGTAGTTGTAACAGTATACCAGTCAAAAGTCCATGATCTTCATTCATATTATGTTTCAAGTGAAGCCATTGTTAATATAAGAATAAAATTGATTTGCAATTTACTTCTAGCTCATGATAGAGTGAATACTAAGCCAATGAGTCTAAGTGCCCTAATCTTCAATTGCATTAACTGCATATCAATTCGCATTTGAGAAGACAGGCAAATGTCTACCCCCAGCTCTCTACTAGCTAACTTGTAGAACTGTCTGACTTAGTAAGTAATTCAGGAACTTGAACAACTTTTCAAAAAGTAAAATTTGGTCAAAAGCAATGATGAAAAAAGTAAATTCACAACACTGACTAATATTGGTGCATTAAAATACAAGCAATTCATGAAAAAGAAATACATGCCAAGTTCCAATTCATCGTAAGTTGTTTGGCCATTTGCGTTATTTCACCAATTAACCTCAACCATTCTATTCTTACTGAGAGCCTTCCATTTTGTGTCATGAATTGCTCAATTTGCACTGTAAGTATGAATTAATTTCATTGCAGCCACTTAAGGCTGGTAAGTGATGCTGTTAAAGCCCTTTTTAAGAATGTGACATGCCATACAAATTTGAAGGCTTATTGTTGCAGACAAGCAACTGTTTCAGTTTTCTTACAACTTCTTTCAGTTTGTTCTCTCTCTATTTCTTTCTGCATCTTATTTGACTCAAATTACATTTTCTGCAATTCCTCGTTTTAAGTCTTTCCTGAAATTTCATTGGACCCAAAATTCAGAACATTCCAGTTGACCTGATGGAGATGCAGTGTTGTTATCAACTCAAACTTCCTGCAAATGGAGATGCAAAAATAGTGCACTTGAAGGATGAGAAATGTAATCAACTTCAGCATGCTCCAGAAGGCTCTGGCCCACTACTTTAGTAAGTTGCAGGAAGTCTTTGATTTGGTTCCAAGCCAATGCTGGCTTAGAAGGTCACAATCTTAACAGAACCATATTCTTTTGTGGACTCATTCTGAGACTGAGGAGAGAAGTTTTTAAAATGGTGTACAAAACAATCAAATGAATGGATAATTTCATTATTGAAAACACTCAGATGCGTATTCATTCCTGATATATTCTAATGGAAATCTGCTAGTTTGTAAGAATAGTTTAGACTGGAACAATTGCATCACCAGCATGGCTCAGACAGTACTATAACTGATCCATGGCTGGCTTACCAGACATAAATATTTTCAGCAAAGGAGCCTGGCTTAAATATATTTGGTACAAAGGTCTGCCAGCACAACCAATTAAGAATGATCCTTTGAAGTTTGTGCATTTCTTTCACAGCTTCTTGTTCTCTCTGACTTAGTTGAGGTATTAATATCATGGCTCAGTGATAACACAAATCTCTGAGCCAGAAGGCAGTGGCCCCACAAAGCATACAATTTAGTCTGGCACTTCAGTGCAGTGTTGAAGGTGTGCTGCGGTGCCCTTCATCAGATGAGCCTTTCTGAGGTAGACATAAATGATTCAGCCCTAGTCGCAGAACAGCAGGGGAGTCCTCCCCATGTTCTGGCTAACATTTAGCTCTCAACCAATGTCTAAAATACTTTGGTGGGTGGAAAGGGGAAGCTAATTAAAATGACTACTCCCCAAAACAAGAAGAGGATGATGCTCCTGTCTGCTCGGCTGTGGGGACAGGAAGTTCTTCACATACAAAGCACTCGACACAGAAGTGAGCTCTGACACAGAGCAGTGGAATCAAATACACTGGAATAGACCAGTTAATAGGCCACAGGGCTACTGTAAATTTATTATGGTTAGATAACCTAAGATTAGCTTTCTCATCTAATAATAACAATTTGCATTTATACAGAACCTTGTAACATTACAAAACACCCCAAGATGATTTCCCTATGATTATCTTGTGAATTCAAATATTTTGGTGAACCTCCCCATGATTTTCAGACTACTAAAGTAATCCCATTGACATTTACTGATTTTTGTTTTGATAGTGCATGAGTGATGCAGGCAGGCCAAAGGACGGTTGGTTGGGATGTTTTAAGTAGCTTTTTCAACAACAAAAAAAGTAGAAAATATTTAACTTTTTTATTTGTTTCTTCCAAGGCATTTACTCACATAATGGTACAAGGCCATGGAAGTTGGTATCTTCTTGAATCTGCCTTCTTCATATGTGAGAGACAGCAAGTGTTGTCAGATTGTATGTATCACAGTTGAGCCTTAAGTTGCAATCTTTCGACATTTACCCATACCAACTTTACAAATTTGGTCAGTGGATCAAAAACTGTCTGGTTTTCCCAGTTCCTAGTCCAAGAACCCTAGAGCTGACTGCCAGCTTGGTTGATGTAACCAACTTAATAAAGAGAAGGGACCATCCCTGGAGCTATCATGGCTCAGTCACATGGTCATACATATGCCAATTAATTCAATTTAATCTTTTTCCCAGGCTTTAAAAAATGACATGAAACATCTTGCCTTAAGATCCTTTCAACCTTAATGAGAAACCTTCTTGATGGAAGGGATGGGAATCGCTTCCCTAAATGTGACATTATAAGAACCTGCAACATTCTCTACCTTAAGTTAAACTCCCAGTTGACTCATTAAGCTCAGTGATGGTGATCATTTTCACAAGTACACCTAAGCCAAAGTGAAAATATACAGAGGCATAATTCCTTAGCACAGATCAGCTCATTTGTCTGGTGGTAGGTAAGCAGTCAAATTCTGCTCTTCATTATTTTGGATGACTGAATGTATTTCCCCTTCCTGTTCTTTTGCAATGCAGGGCTTGGACTTACTTTCAGCTCCACTGGGATCTCTACACGTTCCCTAATGGGAGATATAATGAAGGAGCACTGTCATGCTAACTGGGATACTCTGTAATCTCATTAATCTCCTAATTGTCATTTATGGAAAAGGTCCTGCAGGGCTTTGTAAATAACACGTGCACAGATATGCTTCCTAATTAATCTTTAATATCACATTCTTCCATAACATAAGATCATTGTAAAGCTGATTTTTAAGAATATTTCACAATAGCTAAAGAAATAGGAGAACTGTTGGCATAAAACTTCTAAAAATATGGGCCTTAGCAGAGCAAGTTCAGGTTAGTATTATTTTGGAATAAATCTATTAATCTCTTGAGTTTAGCTTTTCAAGTAGCCTGGTGGGAGCAGTAGTGTGGTGATTACATTGCAGTTCTGGAAACATAGAGATCTGGGAAATAATCCAGAGGTTGTTCAAATTCCACCATGCTAACTGGGGAGAATAGGTTCAGTTAATTAAATAACATGGAACTTTGAAAATTGTGAAACTGTCAAGTAACAGCCTGGCATAATCAATAAAAAAAGTAATCATAGCTCACAGCCAAAGTCCCACACTTTACCCTCACAATACCTTCTGTCCAACTTGTGGGACAGACTCACCTAAGGTGGCGGTACACTGGTATATGGTTGGGAGGAAGTGGCCCGAGAATCTTCAAGGTTGCCCAGACTCCACCTACCATCCTCCCTCAGCCGATAAGTTTAACCTCACATCACTCACTGTACTATTACAATCAAGTTAGGGACATGGCCAGGTTCAATGAGGAAGGACAAGTTAAGAACAGCAGCAGGTGTACTAAAGATGAGGAATGTACTCTGAGTGGAGACTTCAATATCCATCACCAAGACTGGGTCAATAGCATCACCACCAACAGAGATGGTAATCCCGGAGGACATAGCTATAGACTTCACAAGGAGCAGCCTATTTAACCTCATCCTCTACCTTTTGCAAATGCAACCATCCATGATAACATTAGAAGGATTAATCTCTGGACAGTCCACCTTCACATCAAGGAAATCTTCCATTGAGTTGCATGGTACTCCAGATGTGTTGAATGGATTGGACTCCAAACAGCTATAACAGACCAGAACTCTGAGTCCATGAGGCGTTCTAGAGACAGCAGCAGAACTGGATTCCATCACAATCTGTAACCTCACATCCCTCACTTGACCATTACTATCAAGTTAAGGGATATGACTTGGTTCAATGATTATTGCAGAAGGATCAGCTGGGAGCAGCAACAAACATATCTTAAATAAATGTGCTGATCACAAAAAGCTGCAACGGAGGATTACATGTCCATTAAGCAACAAAAGCAACATGTAGTAGATTGAGCTAAGTAAGGAATCAGATCAAAGCTCCAGTTGTGAATAGTGGTGGGCAACTAAACAGCAAATAAGAGGAGAACGCTCGGAGAACATTGTTATTCTTGATGATGGCAGAGCCCAGGCGTGAGTGCTAAAAACAAGGCTGAAGCATTTATAACTATCTTCATCTAGAAGAGCAGAGTTGCTGATTCATCTTTGCTGCTTACTGAGAGCCTAATTGTCACAGAAGCCAATCTTCAGAAATTTGATTTTCTCCATATGAAAATGTTAGACACAGCAAAGGCTAAAGGACCAGGTAACATCCTGACTATAGTCTGAAGACATGTGTTCTTGAACTAACTGGGTTCTCTATCGAAGCAATTTCAGTCCAGGTACAAGACTAGAACCTTCCCAACAATGTGGAAAATTGCTCAGGTTTGTCCCAAGTACAAAATGTGGGAAAGATCCAACCAGCCTAATTATTGCCCAATCAGTTTAGCCTCAATCATCAGCAAAGTAATGAATGGTTTCAACAATAGTGCTATGAAGTATCACTTACTAATAATCTGCACACACCAATATCCTGTCTGAGTGTTATGAGGTTCCAAACAATGCCTATCTCCATAAAGGCCATGTCTGACTATGTATGTTTGACATTCAATGACATTACCATCATAGCATCTTCCACTGAGCCCTGGGAATTGTAGTTGACCAGAAAATGAATTGGACCTGTAACATAAATGCTAAAGGTAAAAGAGCAGACAGAGGTTGGGTATCACGGGATAAGTGACTCACCTTCCAACTCCATAAAGTTTCTGCAAGGGACAAGTCAAGGGTGCAATGAAATATTCTTCATTTGCCTTTATCATGCAGCTCTGACAAGGCTCAAGAAACTTGACGCCATCTAGGATAAAAAAGCCCATTTGATTGACTGACATGGTAAAGATGGTTCTTCCACTCAGAATCTGGGACAAGAGCCTTGGGTCTCATTACCATTAGCATATAAGCAGAAATGACTGAATTTAGTCACTGGTAGCAGCTGTAAGCCACAAATTGCTATCTGGCTTGCAAACAGGAGAAATGGGGAATTGGTAGCAAATATGTCCGGTGTACAATACCCAGTTTTAACTAAAGGCTAGAGGTAGAGCAAATGAATTGCACTTTCAGTTAGGACTATTTAACTGGAGAATGTAGGAAGGGGGAGGGGTGATTAATTTCCTATCAAGAAACTCACTTGTTTACCTAGATTATTGAACCATTATTTACTGGTAATCTATTTCCTACTGTATGTTCAGTAAAATTTCCCAGAGATGTATATTCTGCACCAATATACTATAATCACTTTAATCATATATGTTATCTTAAAAATAGGCAGATTTCCATCATTCACATTGTCTGCGTATTACAGTTGTGCAATTTCCATTTCTATATGGGTTTGATGATGTTGTAAGCAGACACATCCAAAGCATGTTATCTATTTCATGTTCCTTCATGTAAAATACCTCTTTAGTCAGTTTCTGCAAGTGACCTTATTCTCTGCATCTACCACACCCTTCACCGTTGGTTTTGTCAAAGCAGTTCAAGATGTAGATCAGGTTAGTCCTTTCATACAGTATATAAGGAAAGCTCAGTTAATCCAGCCTAGAGTACTGTAACAGCAACAGGTTGAGATATTTGTTAATTTTGCAATGACATGCTCCTCACTTGATAGAATCAGGTGACATTTCATTGTACTTCATCTGCTGAACACCGTAAAACAAATGTCTTCATTGACTGCGCTCGCAATACTTTGAATCATTAGCACAATATGTTTTTCAGTTTGGTCAAAAATAAAGTAAAAGTTACTCAATAACTTTGGTTATCAAAAGAGGCTCCAATTTTAAGGTTAATTTGAAACAGAATGGTAAAATCAAGTCCCATTTTCCAGATTTGGATATCAATTATCAGTCAGATTTTAGCAAATGGATATTTTTTTGGAATCCGGATTAAAATTAAGGGAATCCAGAGATATGGGTTTAATGCAGGAAAGTTGCGCTGAAGTAAAAGATCTTATTAAGTGGTGGAACAGGCAGGATGGGCTGAATGGTCTACTTCTGTTCTTAAACCTGAAGTCTTCCATGCTTCTCATTATGCTCAGAAGACAGGACTTCTGCTGCTAGGCATGGAGTATTGTTAATATGCGGCACCTGGCAATTTGACATTGGGGTAAAAACTTTGCCAGAGAGATGGGTTTTAAGAAGTTCGCAAAGGAAAGGGGAGGTAGAATAGAAATGTTTAAGGAGGGTATTCCAGAGCTTAGGACCCAAAGAACTGATAGAATGATGATAGGAGAACCAGGGTGGAATTGATGTGCATGTGAGAGAGAATAGGTTATAGGAAAGAAGCTGGAGGGATGGGTTTGCTCTGAAATCCAGAATAGACTTGATGGGTTGAATGGCCTTCTGTTATGTTATAAGGAATTATGAAAATGAATATGAAATGAATGAGCAGACTGAATCTATGGTACTGATTGTTCAGTGTTGCACCAATGAAGCTCTGATCTCAAAACATAGTTTGAGTCCTTGTTACCAATGCTTAAGGCCATCTTTTAATGGAAAACAAAGAAGAACATGTGCAGAAATTTAAGCCTGACTGCTTTTGGAGGAGCATGCATGTGCTTCTTTGATGTTATTGAGAGAGTGTATGTAAACCAATTACCAACATGTCTATAACCTCTCCTTATACATTTAGTTCAGATGATTATGAGGGGAGGGGAGGAGGCAGAACGAATGCAGTGCATCTTCCTGCCCTCCCCACACTTTGTGCACACCCCGACTAAGGTGGCGATTTGACCCAGAGATCAATATGACACAGTAGCTGCAAAGTTTTCAGCAGGCATTTAAAATGTCATACCATCATACAAGCAACACTCTCCCAGCCACAGGTTTGGGAGTGACTGATTAAATCCAGCAAAAATGCCATGGATCGGAAGCTAGTTCCAAGCCATAGACAACTGTGTTAAATTCAAGCATATTATTGAAACCACCCTGGAAGATGCAGGTTGCCCATTAATATATGGTAATTGCTCAGTGAAGTGATATTTCAAAAGTTTAATGTCACATCCACAGGGTTTCTGGTTTCACAAACTGTGTCATTAATAGCAAGGTAAGACAGCAAGAGCAATTGAATTGGTTGGTTAAAACTCATGGAAATACCACAAGTATTCCATACTCACAGGTGCTTTCAGTTTTCAGTGGGAGAGAATTTGTTCACTTTGCTTTTGCTGACAGTTTACTTTCTACACAGGAAGTTTTCTGAATCACATCAAGATGTGTTGGCTTAAAAAATACTCCACACTATTTTTTCTGGCATTAAGGCAGAATTTTGTAACACTCTAATGCTGATTGTGAAAGTCATATAAAGAATGGGAACTTCAAGTACAAGGTTCACAGAATAGGAGATAAGGTTTCCCTGTGCAATGCCGAACTGAAACTGACATTGTAGGTTCCAGTCCAGTGCTACCTGCTGGTGTTGTGCATTTTTACAGTAACACAGAAAATACAAACTTTCCAGGTAGCATTTAAAGGAACACACTAGCGTACAAGCAACACTCTTCCAGCCACAGGTGAGTGTTGTCAATGAATGAATGGATGCTCTAACGGTGGGAGATGAATGAAACAGTGCTCCCAGGAGGTCAAAGGGACTTCAACAGGGCAGTGAAAAATGGTGCCAGTAAGAGACAAGTTCTTTGTGCAGGGGACTATGGAGACTCATAAGGGCCACATCCAAGGGCTCTTGACAGGAATTTGCCAGGAATGCTACTGTAAGAATATGATTGCGTTTGGGAGAGGCATCCAATGCAGGCAAATTTGATTCCCACTCCCATTCTGCCTGCTCCTGAGGATTAAAGGAAAAGTCGATGGGATTCTCTCCTTGATCTGGAGTTTGGGTGACTCCCCAAGCAGCAAACTGTGAGATGTGGCAGAGATCAGCAGTAGCCACTGGAATGACCCCAAGAAGTGGGAATTGAAAACAATCTTGACCCCGAACTCCATGGGCAAAACAGTCCAGGACACATGATGTTGATGAGGATGCAGTTTAAGTGCTGACCCTTTAAGTGGCACTGTTTCGGGGAATTAGGGTTGGTAAAAACTGCTTATTCCATGAGAAAGTAAAATTGTCATTATTCAGACAAGTGAGGTGGAAAATTTCACTACAAATGAAATTTGCATGTTGCACTACAGTTGACATAATTTTAGGGGTACTTTACACTGGAAGGGTAACAGTGCAAAGGAGAACAAAATTCTCGATGAGAAACGAGGAGGTGAGTTTCCTGACAGATGCACAACACCCAGAAACGTGTGCAGAATTGCTCCACTATCGGACACCCAATTTTCAACAGCACAGCACCATTTGTTGTAAAAAATGTTTGAATGGTTTTCTAGCTGAGAATGGTGTTCCAGTTCTTGGGACCAGTGTTCCAGATCCTGAGACTGGTGTTGATAGAGAAGTAGTACAATCAACACCAGGATCTCTGAGAGGAGGGAGCAGGAGAGCAGCAACCAAAATACAAACATTCACAAATGGAAAGAGAAGATTATAGTACATAAAATAGTACAGCACAGGAACTGGCCATTCAGCCCATGAAGTCTGTGATGACCATGATGCCAATTTAATCCCATCTCTCTGCACATGGTCCACATCCCTCCATCCCCTGCCTGTTGATGTGTCCATCTAAATGACTCTTAAACATTACTATCATATACTGTATGTTTCTACAACCTCCCTTAGTGGCGGGTTCTAGTCACCTACCACCACTCTCTGTGTGTAAAAAAAAAGTCTCCCAAATCTCCTTCAAACTTTCCCCCTCTCATCTTAAATCTATGTCCTCTAGTATTTGACATTTCCACCCTGGGGAAATGCTCTGACTATCTACCCTATCTATTCCTCTCATAATTTTATATACCTCTGTCAGGTCACCCCTCAGCTTCCAGTGCTCCAGAGAAGATGATTCAAGTTTGTCCAAACTCTTTTATAGCTACAATCAAGCTACATAGTTCTGATGAAAGGTCATTGACCTGAAACATTAACCCTAGTTCTCCCTCCATTGATGCTGCCTGACCTGTTGAGTACACCTCACTTTATTTCAAGATAAATATTCAGAAATGATTTGGATACATATAACTTGCAAGTGAATAAAAAAAAAATTCACAACATGTGTCAGTGAAAATAAACCTGATTCTGATTCTGATTCTGACTCTGACATATCTTTGGGCAAATTTAAAATATTATTTTTTTACTACCAGCATGGTGCAATTCCTGTAGTTCCAGCAAAGGTAAGGATTGGCAGCTCTGTCAATTGAGATGCACTTGGCTGACAATCTGTAAGTCTAGAGCCCAGGAGAACTTCACAAAGACATCTTCACCTGTATCAGGAGCACATTTATATATTAAGACACATGCTGGACTCTGTCGAAAGACCACTTGATTGGAGTTCCCTCTCTGATGTACCTCTTTTGCCACCAGCTGCACTTCACCATCACCAGTCTGGGTCTAAGGTATCTGCCAACATTATTGAAGGAAATCTGAATTCAGACAGCATGCATCCAGAGTACTGATCTGGTTGGACACACTTCAGTGGTGCATTTGATAACCAACATGATTGTCGACTTTATCCATGCAAGAAGACATTGTTGCAGTGTTCTGTGATGTAATCCCACAGGCTTGAGGCAGGTTCCTCTCATCTCCCTGCTGTCAGGGACAGTGCGGCCTTCCAGTCCAGTGCACATTTCTGCCACACTTCATTGAAATTCCTTCCATCGACAGCCCAGTAGGGAACAGCATGTGTCTGCAACTGCACAGAGCTTGGAGAAAGTTGCAGTGAACTCTCTACAACTTCCCCGCCAGCACCATCTGCCTTGATCACCGGTGGGCTCTGAGTCATCATGTGATATTCCAACTACCTTCCTGACTGGACCAATTGAAATATCAGCACCTGAACTGGTGTTTAGTGAGCATGAGCCCTGCGACTGGGTCCCCTCACCAGGCTCATTTCTCCTGATATTTGCTGACAATTGACGTTAAAAGCCCTGGTTTGAGAGGATTACCACTGGCAATATGAAGGTGATCACAATTCACTTCAAGTTGAAATCAAGTCAACATGATGACATAAAATAATCTTCTTTTCCATCCAACCAAGTATGTTACCCATCTGCCCCTCCTCTCCCTAACCCAACTCCTGCTCCTCTCTGTGGTGTATTTATGTAAATAGGTTGTGTGAAAATTAAAGTAAAGGAGACTGTGCATGTTTACAAATAGTGGAAGAAATTGAGAGTAAAAGTGCAAATACATGGGGGGTAAGAGTATAAAGACACCACTTTGGTAGACAAAGCAAAGAAATTGCTAACTACAATACAGAAGGAGGCTATTCCACCCATTGAGTCCATGCCAGCTCCCAGCAGATCAATCCCACCAGTCCCATTTCTTATTTCACTGTAACCCAGCAATTCATTCTCTCTTACATTCACTTTAGTTTCATTCATTTTTCGCCATTCTCCCAGACTAAAGATGAATGTAATTTACAGCAGCTAATTAATCTTCCAACATCTTTCAGGTTGTGGGGGAATATTGGAACACCCGGCGGAAACCCACATAGTCACAAGGAGGACATGCAAATGTCACTCAGACAGAACCTGAAGTCAGGGTCAAACCTGGTTTCTTGGAGCTGTGAGGCAGCAGCACTAACCATGCCACCCTTCTTGAAAATCTGAAACAAAGGGAATGCTGGAAATACACAGGAGTTCAGGTAGCATCTGTGGAGAGAGAAAAACTGAGTTCATGCCTTAGTTATCAAACGCGTTACAATGGAAGCTCATGCAGACCCTTAAAGAAAATCATGGCTCGTGCACAAGCAGGTATTTCGGGCATTGAAAAGCAAATAAACAGCAAATGCTGTAAATCTGAGATAGAAACAAGAAGTTCTGGAAATAGTCAGCAGGTTAAGTGGTGTCTGTGGAGAGAGAACTAGAGTTAACATTTCTTTTAATTTTTTTTAAATTTTATTTACAGCGTGGTAACAGACCCTTCTGGCCCAATGAGTCCGCACCGCCCATTTTAAACCCCAAATTAACCTACCCGTACGTTTTTGCAATGTGGGAGGAAACCAGAGCACCTGGAGGAAACCCATGCAGACACAGGAGAACGTATAAACTCCTTACAGACAGCGACGGGAATCGAACCCCGATCGCTGGCGCTGTAATAACATCGCGCTAACTGCTACGCTACTGTAGCTACTTTCCTCAGAAGTAGAAGCATGAGAAAATGAGTGTGTTTTAAATTGCAGAGAGAGGAGGGCTGGAGAGAACAGAGGGAATGTCTGTGATAGGGTGCTGACCAAGGTCGACCAGGTGACACAAAGCTTTGGTGTATCCTACTTAATAGATGCATGAGGGAAGTCAAAGAGAAAAATAATGTTCTGGAACTGTGAAATGCACAACACAACAATTGTTGGAAATCTGAAACAAAACAAAATGCTGGAGATACCAAGAGACCAGGTAGCATTCATAGAGCTAGAATAACTGAGTTAAATGTCCTTACATCAGAACGGGCCAGTTCTGATACAAAGACAAAGGACTGGTTGCCTGAGATTGTTGAATTTACTACTAAGCCCTGGAGTTGATGGAAGATGAGGTTTTATTCCCTGAGCTTACTTTAGGCTTTTTTGCAACAATGCGAAAGACCAGATTCAGAGAGATCAGATTGAGACTAAGACAGAGAGTGAAACTGACAGGTGACTGGAAGCTCACGACCATGGCTGGTGACTGAACCCAGGTGCTCTGCAAAACATCACCAGTCTGCATTTGATTTCTCCGACGTAGAGAAAACCACATCATGAACACTGAGTGCAGTATACTAGATTGGAAGAAGTGCAAATGAATCACTGCTTCGTCTGAAAGTACTGTTTTGGTCCCTGGATGGTGGGAAGGAAAAAGGTGAAGGGAATATGTTGCATCGCCAGTGGTTGCATGGGAAAATGACACGACAAGGGGATGGTTGGTGGATATGGAAGAGCAAACCAAAAAGCAAAGAGCAAACTGAGTAATTCCCTTGGAATGCTCAAAGAGTGGGGAGCATAAGATGCATGCAATTGTTGACTCTTGTTGAAGGTGGCAGAAATTACAGAGGATGATTGAATACAGAGACTGGTGGGGTAGAAGGTGATAACAAGGGGAAACCAAGCCTTGCTCTGGCTGGGAGGAGAGAGGGCAAGGGGAAAAATGACAGCAGAATAGAGGAGATGCAATTGAGAGCCGTGCCAATTGTGGTAAGGTGGAGGTCATGGTTAAGGTCTTAGATCTTAACATCTTAGAGTCTTGTCATCAGAACACATATGACAGAAGAACTGGGATAATGGAATGGAGTCCTACTGAAAGCAGAGTGGGAGTGAGGTATGGTCAAGTTGGCTGAAGGAGTCTATCAGTTTGTAATGGATGTCGGTCGTTAACCTATCCCTTGAGATGGACATAATGAACTCAAAAAAGGGAAAGGAAGAACGAGATGTGAATCATGTGGAAGTGGCAGCAGGGTGGAAATTATAGCACAAGTAATGAAAGCTTTAAGGTCTTTATGATTGCAGGGAGCAGCATTAGGGCAGTGATCAATGTACTGGAAAAAGAGTTGAGGGATGGGGCCCAGTAGGATTGAAACAAGGACTTTTCCACATATTGCAACAAAAAGACAGGCAGAGTTTGGGCTCAGGCAAGTTCCCATAGCTACACCTTTGACTCCTGTAGCAGTAACTTATTTTTTTCTCTCCCTACAGATGCCGCCTGTTCTGTTGGGGATTTCCAACACTCCAGTTTGGATTTCCAACAACTACTGTGTTCTGCTTCTCACAGATCCAGTGTGTTCTTTTGTTTCTTTTTCTCATGCTGATTGCCCTCATCTATGAATTAGTACCAAAAACATCATGTGACCTGGACTACCTTGGTTTCTACCCTACCATATTGGTTCCCTCCACCCCTCCCCCTCTCTGCAACTTCAAGCACACTTTGGGTCATTGACCTGAAGTTTCTGTAGTTCTTGCCACAGGTGCTGCCTGACATGATAAGTATTTTTGGCACTTACTGTTTTTATTTCAGGTTTCTCAGACAGCCTAAGAATGTGAAACACGGCATGTGAATCATTCATATCTTGTAAGGAGAGGATGGAGATGTTTTTCATACCAACAATATTCGAACTGGAAGCCAGTGCTGAAAACATGCAGACATTAAATGCAGTGAGGGAACGTGACAGTCGAGGTGAATCTTTGCTGCATATGGAATACTGACAGGATCTGTGTCTGACAAAGAACTGCAGTTCACTTTGCATTTATTTGAGGGTTTTATCTGATGCAATGGCAATAAACATCTATTTACTTCTGTGTGTCATCTTGCTTCAAATGGAGCAGCAGAGGGATCTGTCTTGTGTTAAAGGAAGCCTTGCAGAAGCAAGGGTTTCAAGGTTACTCTGACTTCACAGTGATTCATCAATTGCCTAATTCCATGTTAAAATACCAACTCCACTCTGCTGCTGTTTATTCTCTGGCAGAACTGTTTGTGTATCATCATTTTTTGCACAAATTGAGTTTCGTACTGTCTGATTGAGAGGTAAGAGCAAAGAGGTAGCAATTGAAGCAAAGGCAAAGTTCTGATGTGAAGAAAAGCATTTTCACTGAGAGAAAGCGAGAGAGAGAGGAGGGTGAGGGGGGTTCACTAGGCCAGTCAGTGAGTACAAGACTCGACAGTGGGACCCCAGTGAAATAGACCAAACCTGTCATCTGAAATGGCACTCGGCATGTATTGGAAATCATGTCAAAAATATCAATGTGATCAAATGATCACAGCAAGAGATACCTGTAGGCACAAGTGACATAAGACCCGTGGACTCAATGAGTCTATTCCTAACATCCACACAGAGTCAACTGCTGCTCAGGAGTCACAGAGCAATGGTGAGTCAAAAGAGGGTCGAGTTCCTCAGTACCAAGAACAAATACAACAAAAGAGCTGAGGCAATTAAACTGACTAAGGAATCCAGTCAACAGACTGAATCTGTAATGACTGTGTATAACTATGAGCAATATTTGCACATTTTCTTTAAAATGGGTAAACAATGTGGTTATTTATATATTATATGCAAATGAGTAATGTGCTCATAGGGCATAGTGACATCAACGTGCATAAATATGTCATAAGCACGACAGGTAGGGAGTTTCTTCCAGTTAGAGTTACCATAAAGTAAACATATTGTTTGAAGATGGAGACACAAGAGACTGCAGATGCTGATATCTGGAGTAAAAAACAAATTGCTGGAGAAACTCTGCAAGTTGAGCAGCATCTGTGGCGAAAAAGGAATTTTCAACATTTCAGATCAAAACCCTGCATCCATCCTGATGCAGGGTATCAATCCGAAACGTCATCAATCTCCCTTCCCCACAAATGCTGCTCAACCCACTGAGTTACTCAAGCAGTCTGTTTTTTGCTGCTGTTGAAGATCCTCTCTCTAGTAACAGTGGTTGCATGTAGAACATACTGTACTCCACTAGTATCCAAGGTCCACCTCAGGGTATATCACTCTCTTCTATGTCTTTGTATTCTGGGCTGTCTTCACCTGCAATAAAGAAAAGAATAGACCCAGGGGGACTGAGATGGTATGTGTTCAGCCAATGGGTGAGGTGTAATTGATGAGTCTGAGGCATGAAATTCAAACAGGATATGGGTGACTGGGGGGTGGGGGTTGGTTGATGAGCAGATGGTGATGTGAGGAAGAGCATATAAAGAGAAGCTGAGTGTGTCATCTGGTTCCTGGGCCCTACACCAGGATCAAGCCCAATGTCTAAGAGTCCTAAAACAGGTATCAGCTTGCTAGCTTCATTGGCATATGTGGGTACTTGCCTGAACTTCACCCAAAGCCAATATGGTGTTTGGAACATATCCAGAAATCAACTGCAATGACAATCAATTTCTGCCCCTCTCTTTCCACAACACAACCGAGAACTACTGCTAGAAAAACAGGAAGCCATAGAAATAATTAGGTCAGGCAGCATCCATGGAGAGAAAAACAGAGATAACATTACAGTTTAATAACCCTTCTCTCAGAATCATTCTGGTGAAAGGGCAAATGTTAACTCTATTTGTCTCCCCATAGATGCTGCCTGACCTGATGAATATTTAAGGCACTTCTGCCTTTATTTCAGAATTCTAGCACCTGCACTTTTTTGATTTTTAAAAACCAGGGCTGCTTGGCTGAAGCCACAGTTTGTCAATGTTTTCAAGTGGCATTAGTTCTCTTGGAAGTAGAAACTGGGTGATTTAATTGCCATTAATGGTACGGTTCAATTGGCTAGCAATCTATGGCGATTTATCATACTTATCTGTGTACCTTCAAGAGGAAAAAGCACTGCTTCAATTCAAATTTTACCAGTTATTCATGAAGTCACCTATTAAGCAATTCACAGTGTTCTAAAAGTAATTGAACATTCACTCAACACAGGTTATTGGGAAGTGGAATTATAATTTTGCAAAATATTTCTTACAGTGATCAACAACTTTAATAAAAGCTTTTAGTTTCTGAAAAAAAAAGAAATTTGTCAAAGATAAATGCACAAGATATATTAAGTTCCATTGCATTAACAGAGTCAATAGTTTGTGAGGCAAAAATCACCGTGTAACTCAGATCTGCCAGCTACAAGTAAGATTGGGTTTCTTCTTCTTCTTCACTTATTTATATATCAGAAATAAATGACATGGGACATTTTGTCAGTACTGACATCACCAAAAATATTAGTTACCATCCTGTCCTCAATGAAAGGCATAAAAGGATTTTAAAAACAACAATAAGGAGAGGAAACTTTTATCTCTTCCCTTGTCCTTACAATGTAACTTCAACAGGTTGATTTTTACATTAATTTCTGGCATGTGGGCGTGACTGGGAAAGACAAAGTTTACCATCTGTCCTCTATTCCCAAACAGCATACCAAGTCTGGACCTTAAATCTCAGACTATCTGAATGGCCCAGGAAGGGATGCAGCCCTGGGTAATTTCTACAAGACTGTTGGCATAAGCAGGAACAGGACTGATGGGCAGGGATGACAGACTTATCACTTCCTCCCAGTGCTGGTCTCATGCTGCTGATGGCAACACTAAATTAAGCTTGTCAGACTACTTGTAAGCAGCCTTTCAAGCCATTGATATTCATGTGTCCAACAGCTTTACCTTGTGCTTCTCACCAGCTGCACGAGACTTGCATATCCATGCCAGCGGCATTCCATTCTTGAGGGAAATACTGCAAGGAAAGTAAACCAGAGACTATTTTTTAACTCCTACTAGCAACAGGCTTTAGAGAGGATAAGAATAAACGTCATTACCCATCCATTCACAAAGGAAGGTCCACAGCATAGGCAAACTCTGTAAAAGGCATAAAGGCAAGTATTTCACTAGAAAGCAAGTAATTGTATATGGGTTTCAAATAAAAACACAACCAGGATCAACTCGTTTGCTTGGAATCCATATCGGTTGTTAAAAAGCGGGATTGTCCATCAGAAGAAATCTGAGGTTGAACTCCCAGAGATGTTGGAGGGAGGCCAAGATTCCATTCAGCTATTGATTTTGGTGGCGCAGCTTGGCTCTGGCACTGAAGTCTGACAGGCTGCGGTCAGCTTGAGCTTGAATTGAAGTGAAGCTGAGTCATTCATCATTATTAAATAACTTAGGCTGTGGTAAGATTCTGAAAAATTCCCTTGTAAACAGCCTGCAGTCATTTTGCATTTGTTTTTAGCAATCCTCAATTTCAAAGTGTTTCAAGGAAATCAATAATTTTGCATTCCAGAGACCTTGAGGCTCTCACTGACCTTATTATTTGTATATGCTGCTGAACCACTTTATTTCCATCAAACCATTAGTGTCAAATTAGTTTCAGATCTGGTCAACAACTTTTTAAACCTGCTTTGAATTGAAAGCAGCATAATTCCAGATACCAACTGATATATTAGTCAAAGAAGCTGTGCCAAGGATTGTGACTCCAATGGACTGATAATATTCAGGTTCAGTTCTTTGTTTTGAGTTGATTAATAAAATGTTAAGATCTCTATGTCTTGATGGATAACATTTGTAAATTTGAATTCAACCTGTTACAGCAACATCATGTGCCCAATCCAAAACAGTGATGATGGCTTTAATTAATAATATTAGATAAAATAAATAAAGAAGAAATGACAATCATTCAGCCAACAAGAGGGCAGGTCCTGCCTTACGAGCCTGATTGAACCTTTTGAGGATGTGACTAAGCACATTGATGAAGGGAGAGCAGTAGATGTAGTGTATATGGATTTCAGCAAGGCTTTTGATAAGGTACCCCATGCAAGGCTTATGGAGAAGGTGAGGAGACATGGGATCCAAGGGGACATTGCAGTGTGGATCCAGAACTGGCTGGCCCACAGAAGGCAGAGAGTGGTTGTTGAAGGGTCGTATTCTGAGTGGAGGTCGGTGACCAGTGGTGTACCTCAGGGATCTGTACTGGGACCCTTACTATTTGTGATTTTTATAAACGACCTGGATGAGGAAGTGGAGGGGTGGGTTAGTAAGTTTGCGGATGACACGAAGGTTGGGGGTGTTGTGGATAGTTTGGAGGGCTGTCAGAGGTTACAGAGGGACATAGATAGGATGCAGAGTTGGGCTGAGAAGTGGCAGATGCAGTTCAACCCAGATAAGTGTGAAGTGGTTCATTTTGGTAGGTCAAATATGTTGGTGGAATATAGTATTAATGGTAGGACTCTTGGCAGTGTAGAGGATCAGAGGGATCTTGGGGTCCGAGTCCATAGGATGCTCAAAGTGGCTGCGCAGGTTGAATCTGTAGTTAAGAAGGCATATGGTGTATTGTCCTTCATCAATTGGGGAATTGAATTTAGGAGCCGAGAGGTATTGTTGCAGCTATATAGGTCCCTGGTCAGACCCCACTTGGAGTATTGTGCTCAGTTCTGGTCGCTTCACTACAGGAAAGATGTGGAAGCCTTAGAGAGGGTGCAGAGGAGATTTACAAGGATGGTGCCTGGAATGCGGAGCATGCCTTATGAAAGCAGGTTGAGGGAACTCGGCCTTTTCTCCTTGGAGAGACGGAGGATGAGGGGGGACCTGACTGAGGTGTATAAGATGATGAGAGGTATTGGTAGGGTAGATAGTCAGAGGCTTTTCCCCAGTGCTGAATTGGTGGCCACGAGAGGATATAGGTTTGAAGTACTGAGGAGTAGATATAGAGGAGATGTCAGGGGTAAGTTTTTTACTCAGAAAGTGGTGAGTGCGTGGAATGGGCTGCCGGAAACGGTGGTGGAGGCTGATACGATAGGGTCTTTCAAGAGACTGTTAGATAGGTACATGGAGCTGAGTAAAATAGAGGGCTATGGGTAAGCCTAGTAATTTCTAGGGTAGGGACATGTTCGGCACAGCTTTGTAGGCCGAAAGGCCTGAATTGTGCTGTAATTGTTCTATGTTCTATGTTCTAATAAGAGGTCCTTCTCTCAAACCTATTTTGAAAGCCAGACCACATTTACATTCTGCAGTTAGATGCCCAGAACAAATATTATATAACTTGTTGGCTCTAGACTTGAACAATATAAAACAACCAAGAAGCTGATCTGGGAAGGGAACTGTGAGCAACAATGCCCCTTCTCCTCCATTCTGTTACCTCGCTCCTCCTACACCCATCAAATCAAGCTTACATACTACTCATTTTTTGGATCTCACTCAGATTTATTGGACAGAGAAGCCACAATGCACATTCCCCCCAGGGGGCAGTTAAAATGGAATCATTTGCAATGACATAGGACCTACGCCCACCCCCATCTGAACAAGCTTCCCACCTAACTCAGATAGGGAGGAAGCCATCACCACCATCACTTTATCAAAACAATGGATCCTTTCCATTAATAGGACAGAATTAAAATCACCCCTCGTTTTTCTCAGAAATAAACTGAATAGCCAGTACAATGCATGCAAATGGAAATGTTAGTCTATAATGTTATTAAAGAAGGAAAGTGCTGACAGTCTCTTACACGTCCTTAGAATTGCTGAGGGAGTTTCACAGCCAAACGGTACTTTCAAAGTGACGCTGCTATTGTGATAAAGAAAAAACTTAAAAGGAGATAAATGAACACATAATTTGCTTAAGAGAGTTATTTGCAAAATAAGTGCTTGTCAGAACACTGGAAGAACCATGGTGCTCATCTTAAGGTAGCGCCATAGAATATTTTGCATGCAGATGAATGGGCAACTGGACACTTGGCTAGAAGCTAAGTTGTTTCCAACAATGCAGTATTGAAATGTAAACCTAGATAATATGCCAAAGACCATGGGAATAGTTCTAAGAAATCTTGATGGAAGCAGTTATAATCAGGGGAGGAGTTTTCCAGTACAGAATGTGGGTGTAATCCAGACCAAGGGAATCCTTCCTTTTGGGTAGAGTTGCCAACTGTTCCTGAATGGTGGTGAATTTCCTGGAATGAAATGTTTGAACTTGAACACTACCCACAGAACAGCAGCTTCAGTTTCCCACCACCGTTCTCCTAACCACAATATATCTACCTCAACTCGCTCCATGGTGTTACCTTTGGCTCCTCAAGAAACATCTGTCTCATTGATGTCACCTCTCTAGTACAGCAAAGCCATAATCATACAGAGTGCAGTGGAGAAGGAGCTGGAGAGAAGTTAGGGGTTGGGGGTGGGGTGGTCCTTAAACCTTACATCAATGGAGTCAATCAATAGAGAATAATGATGAGCAAGTAGCAATGGTGTAAATTGGAGAATGGTAATGGTTAGAAGAGTGAAAGCTGGTGATTTTATTGTGAATAAAGGATAAAAGATTATGGACTGGAAACTAACAATTCCCATTGGAAGAAACAAAAGGGAAGTGGGATTGGAGATTCCTGAGGTGAAGACAATGAAACTATAGGTTGCTTCACCACATTTGTAACTGAGATGGAGTTGAGATACAATTTTGAAGAGAATTGCAATGATATTTGAAGTAGTTGATTGTATAAAGGTAGGATTACCAGATAGAATGTAAACCCCCATTTTGTCTTTATCTGCTCTCCATATTCTATAATTCCATTAAAACACCTCTTTATTTAATCCAGGCCTCTCCACATCTCGGTACTATTCTCTAGAGTACAATATCACACCTCGTGTTATGCAACCAGTTTCTTTGCTTGATGACTGTTGCCACATCCTTCCTTTTCACCAATCTTTGTGGCATGGTGTTGGCACCTTGGCTCCAGGCTCTGTAATTCTAGTCCTGTGTCTCCTTCCCTTCCTCTGCTCCTTGGGACCAATTGCTATGACCAAGCTTTAGGTTACTCCTCCCAATGCCATTGCTTCAGATCCCTTCATATACAAACAGTGAGAACGAGACTTGGTAGTGGCTGTTTTTGGGCACTAAGTGTGTGCCTTTAGAGTTCAAAACTGCATCTACAGTGGTATTCTTCTGATTCACTGGTTTGATCTTCCAATCTGCCAGGAGTATATAGTGCTGACAACTTGTGATGCTAGTCAGGACAGAATACTGATTTGATGCTGGAGCCATTTTGGAGCTCCTACTCCTGAATTTGCCCTCTCTTAACCTTGCATGCGTTAAACTGAAGGATCTGAAACAGTTTAGATGTTGGCTGTTTTCTTCTACCTGATGCTTCAACATTTTTCCATGGTTGTTACAAGTTATAACAGGAGGCTTACAGGAGTGAGGTTGATCAGCTGGTTGAGTATCATTAAGGACCCTCACCATCCCGGACATGCCCTCTTCTTGTTACTACCACCAGGGAGGAGGTAGAGAGAACCCACACTCAATGATTCAGGAACAGCTTTTTCTTGTCTGCCATCAGATTTCTGAACAATCCATGAAGCCATGGTCCACTACCTCATTATTCCTTTTTTTTGCACTATTTATCTATTTTTGTAATTTATAGATTTTTATGTCTTTGCACTGTACTGCTGCCGCAAAACAACAAATTTCACGTCATATGTCAGTGATAATAAACCTGACTCTGAATTCACCGGGAGAACTGTTGCGGTTGTAATTTCCAGAATTTGTGGCACCCGCACCAACATGTCTGCTCCCGGACATGAGCACACTTGCATTCCTTCCTCTTACAGTGAAGCATGGCTGGGTGAAAGAGCAGAGGGCACACAGAGTGGGGCAGGCCACAGGCAGAGGGGTGAGCAGAAGAAAGGGGAAGGAAAAGGAGGTAACAGAGGTGAAACACAAAAGAGGTGGGTGAGAGGGGTACAATCTAAACAACCCCTTTTCAATCTGGTAATTGCATGAAATTGATTTAAATGTTGTATCACTGATTTCAATCCAATGCCAGTAATGAAAAACAACACAAAACTATTTATTCCTTTGCTCTGTTTCTGAGAAATTTTAGCCCAGTTTTTTTTCTTTTTTTTTGTTGTTTGTTTTTTTTTAAATTATTTTTTTGTTTAGTTTATATTGTTTATAATTTTTCTTATTGATTTGGGTTTTTTAAAAAATTTATATAATAAATCTTTTTCTTTCCTTTCTTTTATATTATATTCATTTACTAAGAGATCATTGGATCTAAAGATTTTTTTTATATTTTATTGTTCTTTATGATTACCTGTGCTATGATTGTTATCCTAATCTCTTTGTATTACATGTATAAATATTGATGCTATATATCAATCTGTATTAATTTGAAAACTGATAAAAAGATTGTAAAAGGAAAGAAAACTATTTATTCCCAAACAAATTTATAAATTAAATATTGCAACATTGCAGGCAAACTAACCAATCACCTTGTTCTACTGTCTTACTATCTTATGCAGGACTCCCTCAGTGGCTGCGGTGTAGCCAGTAGAAAGCTTGTGACTTGGAGACTGTAGATGGCCATTGATGATATTCAGCAGCTTTGGACTGGAAGAGCCAGCATCAGATGCATAAATTTGGCAGGAGACAGAGCGCCCTGTGTTAGCTGACTGACAGGCAACTGTAAAAGCACCAATGGTGTGGCAGGAGCTGGATTATCATTCTGACTATTTTATGCTGAACTCCTCCATATTTTTTGACACTGCCTTCAAGCTTTCTGGCAGGCTTCCCAAACATCATGTGTTTCATTCTGTACATCCTTTGAGCCAGCTCCATCACCCTCTGGCTATCTGGAACCTGTTCTCGCATTGTTCCCTAGCCTGAAAGCAGCACACTTATATCTTCTGTCTCACCACACGCAGATCTTGCCTTCACACTGTTTTCCAAAACACATTCGTTGTCTGTGTCTGACCTGGTGATTGCAAAAGTGAAATCAAGTGATGGTGGCACTTTGCCAGCATTTTCCTCTCGGTCCTCCTCCACTGCCTGGATAGCTTCACTTCTTGACTATTTGACAAGATAAAGGAATTATAGAAAGGTTACAATAAGGAGAAAGAGAGAAAACATTCTTGCTTATATCAGCCACAGATCCTCAGTCAGAAAAAATTGTGGAAGGAAGATGAAATGGAGGTGAGGAGGAAAATAAGGCATGAGCCTCCTGTCATCATTCATGGACTCAGCCCCACGCTGTCCACTGCTGAAGCAATGACCCATCCAATAGTGGGCAGCGACATGTTCTCCATGGGGCTAGACCTTGCAGGCATGCCTCTTTCCCTCTGGGTATTTCCTGTGTCCAGTTGTGCTGTATCTTGTCTGCAAGACTGAGGGAAATGTGACAGTGAATGTTGTGCATTTATGTGACATAGCTGCCATGGTTGAGTAGCTAGCAGTTTGTACAGTATTTTTGATGCTGTTTACCAGGTATTGCTAGTTTTATAGATTGGCTTGTAACTGATTATTAATGGCTGAAAGTGTATGAGCTTTGGTGAGATTTGATTATAGAGTCTTCAGCAATGATGATCTGTTCCTTAAAGTCCAATGGCCTGATACAGCCTTCAGCATACAGCTGCAGTTAGTTACAATTCATAACAGTGTCATTTAGTTTGTTTAACCCTCGTGTTTGCTGACTATAGATGTAGATAGACCATCTCCATGTGCTGTGTGAGAGTGTACAATTGCTTTCATTTTGCATGTCATGTTGATCCACTGATACGGTTTCTGGATAGATGCGTGTGCTCCGATAGCATTCTGAAGCACTCACACTTCAGTTAATCTGATTGGGCTATAACATAAATGTCAGGATTGCATCAATGATGACAGTCCTAACACCCATTAATCACGGTCACAAATAACTTTAAGATAGGAACACTGAATTACATCAGTGTTCCTTTTATAGAAAACAGTTAAATACAACATATTGTGCTATCTGTTGGAAATACAGTGGAACCTATTCACTTTCCATTAACTTTGACTAAGTTATCTGTTGTTTGCTTTCTTTGTTACTTTCTGGCATGCAAACTGAAAGCAGTAAATTGAACTTTTTTTTAATATTGCAGCCATTCCTCCAAGATAAATATGTCAAGGAGAAAATGAACATGTTCAGCAGGTAGGAGACACAAGAGACTGCAGATGCTGGAATCGGGAGCAAAAAAACAAGCTGCTGGAGGAACTCTGAAGCATTCCAGCAGCATCTGTGGAGGGAAACAGACGGTCAACATTTCAGGTCGAAACCCTGCATCTGGACTGCTTTGTGTACAGCAAGTTGTTTGTGTTAATGTGATGTAAAGGTGTATTTTGTGTATTTTTGTATCCTTCTGAAGTTCAGCAAAATGATCAAAGTTTATTCCTGACACTCAGTTAAGCTTTCACGTTAGCCAAAAACTGCCCCCAAACAATGTTTCCGTACACTTCTTCTGAAGGTGTTAATTCACATTTGGAAAAATGGTCATACAGATGGTTGCATGAGTATTCAGAGTCTGGAAGACACCTTTACCTAAGTATCTGTAAGTTGATCAAAGAAGTCCTTGCACATTCCAGAAATTAGGTCATTTATCCAGATTGTTCTTACATGCATAGAGGTCCTAGAGGTGTGACTGTTCAGTTGGCTCGCTGTTTAGTCAAGATTCACAAAAGATTGAAAGAAGTGTTTGAGAAAATGTATTTTTGTTGATACAAAACAAAATAATCTTGTTAATTACAAGGGGAGCTTTGGGGGAACAAGTGAACGCTGTATGGTCTTGAATACTCTACTAAACAAAGCTGACACTGCTTCAGCAGATAAGAGTACCACCTGGTGTGATGCTGAGTTGTTGTGGACTGTAGGTTCTTTCTGAAATGGTCTGGAGCTGAACATCACCTTCACTCATTCCCTCATTCAGAAATAGAGCTTCACGTAAAGCAGAACTATTTCTACCACGGTAATCGATCTTCAACTGAATAGCAATAAAAGTGCAACAATGTCACAAAAGATAACCACTAGTCATAGTCTATTCAGGTAATAGCAGCCCACCAATCATAAGGCAGCATGTTGCCTTGGCAGCCATTTGATATAACCACACTACTGGCCTCTTTTAAAAAGGAAGTTAAGAACCCTACACAAACAGAGAAACATATTAACGCTGAAAGCTTAAATGCATTGACATGTCAGGCAGGTCAATTGTAGACTTGTACAGTATATTTAGTTACATTCAAAAATATAACTTCTAAATGTGGTTGTATTCAAAAACTGTGCAGTATCCACATTCCCAACCACATTGCAGGTTATATGTTCTCCACAGATCTTCTCTAGGCATCCCTTTATCCTGTATCACCACTTTACTCTGGATTTTCCAGTAGATTCTGCTCTGATTTGCAACATTTCCACATTGACTGACACACTGCTGACTGTCTTACTTCTTAAGCCATTTCTTGAGAAACTGGCACACCAGTGCATTTCATGAACTCTTCCTGCGTCCTGGGTTTCACTTCTGTACTCCTATATATACTCATCTCCACAGACTGTCCTATTCCTGTACTGCCTCTTGAAGTACAGGGATTACATACTTGAGGAACTCTGCAGATCAGGCAGTATCTGTGGAGGAAAATGGACAGTCGATGATTCAGGTTGAGACCCTTCATCTGGAGTCCACAAAGGGTCTCAACCCG
Source organism: Pristis pectinata (assembly GCF_009764475.1). Classification (NCBI taxonomy): domain Eukaryota; kingdom Metazoa; phylum Chordata; class Chondrichthyes; order Rhinopristiformes; family Pristidae; genus Pristis; species Pristis pectinata. The sequence continues at coordinate 49,604,312 of NC_067415.1, read as the reverse complement.
AAACATCAACCATCCATTTCCCTCCACGAATGCTGCCTGACCTGTTGAGTTCCTCCAGCTTTTTGTGCGTTGCTCTATTCGCAGACTTCTCTATTCTTGTGTTGCTCCCTCTTTGAAGCTTTGACTTGCAGACCTCATCTCTGCTTCCCTTCACAACACTCTTTCTTTGGCCTTTGCCTTTGCCCAGACATCTTAAATCTGATTCTTGGGTGTATTGAACAGAGATTACCAGTGCAAATCAGCCTCGATCTCATGAAGTGATTTACTACTTGTCTTATTTCCCAGTGTTGTTGCCACAATGCCAGGCATTCTTCTCTCAGTTTGTCCAACTCCATCCAAAATTTCTTGACCCCCAATGGAATTCCATAATTAACAATAATCTGGACGAGGTCAAAAATTTTGGCAGTGACTCCATGTGCTTCGAGACTGATACCTTATCTGACTCTGATGCTTACAGTGGTTTGGCTTTGAGTTTTGTGCGTGACTCCAGTTACCTTTGCTAACACTTGCTTTCCAATCACCCATCAGACCTCACTTGTGCTTGTTCCAGCTGAGCTGAATTAGTCACATCCCATGCAGGTTGCCACCTTCATTCCCTTTTCTCCAAACTCTTGGACTTTCCTGCAAAGTGCTATTCTGGTACCTCAGATGAGTATACTTCTTTGTCTGATACAGCAAGATTTATTCCTTCTTCACTGCCCCAAACTGAGTTTCTTGATAAAGATTCCACTCTTGCTTCTGTGCCTTACCACTGATCATCATGTCTCCTCTCTCATTTCTCTTCGGTTACCTTGGTCATGCCGATTGTGTATTCCATCATTTCATCCCATTAAACTCAAGCGTTCTTTCCAAATACTCTTCGGTTAACAAATTCATATGGCTCAACTTTCTATCAGTCTCGATTTGGGTACCAGCCTCAACCATCACTTTTAACTTTCCCTTGGGATCCTGTCACTTTAACTGGCATGGCACTTTCAACTGGCTCTTTGAAGTCTGAGTAATCAACAGCTCTGAACAACTGAACTATTTCTCTCATAAATTCTGCAATAACTTGCCCATTATTTGCTCTGCTTTTGTCTATCTCTGCAGTACCTTTCACAATATCTATATTACTACATTTATTTTCTACTGCTGCAACCTTTCCTGCCGCTGGATCATGGTTCTGATGTCCAGAGTATTTCCTCTCTCCACTTGTACCCCAGGCTCACTTTGTTCGCCTTCTTCCTTATTTTCATTCTGCTGAATGCATTATCAAAGCAAGTGATTCTAGAGGGAAAGACCTCTCTGTTGATTCCTTACCCTTTAAGCCCATCAAGCCTTGAACAAAATGTGATGGCCCCAAATGCTCTAACGCTGTATTCTCGCTCAAGCCATCATCCCTAACATTGAGGTCCTAGTTATATTCAGTTAATTACACTGGGCAGGCCACATTGTTGGCATCCACGATGTCAGACTCCTGAAAGAGATACTCTGTTCCAAGTTCTATCATGGGAAGAGATTACCAGGTAGGCAGAGGGAAAGATTCAAGGATCTGCTCAAAGTCTCCTTGAAAAATGCAACATCCTCAATGAGTCCCAGGAATCTTTGTCTCATGACCACTCAGAGAAGTAGCCTTCAGGATAGTATTGAGAACCTCAAGCAGAAGCCACATGTCTAGGAATGCACCAGTTCAGGGTCTGCCTAAGAAGAAAGGTAATAAGAATTCAATCCCTGATCAACATTGTCGGTTTCCACAGGTAATCTGCCCAGCTATCAGCAGCTTCACATTCCTGTTACTTGGGCCATGGTCTGCCTCATTGCTCCAATGTACGTGCACAATAAAAACAGCAAGAGACAAAAAACTTTACTGGGAATTGTATGTAGATCCCCAACATAAATGGTAATGTAGGACGAACCATAAATCAGGGAATTAGAGGTGCATAATAGCAGGAGTAATACAATAATTAGGCGGGACTTTAATCTACATATCATCTGGTAAACTCAAATTAGCAAACTGTGGAGGATGGTGTAAGAGATAATTTTCTAGATCAGTGTGTTGAGGAACAACTGAGACAATAGGACAGTTTAGATCTAGGATTTTGTCATGAGAAAAAGTTAATTGAAGATCTGGTAGTTAAGGAACCTTAATGGAACAGTAATCATCATAGAAAAGAATTTTATGTTAAGGTTGAAAATGACTTAGGATCTTAAACCTGAAATAAAGCAAACTACAAAGGCATGAGGCATGAGTTAGCCATGGTAGATTGGGAAACTACATTAATGATGGCTAGCATTTAAAGAGTTAATACATAGTCATATAAGTAATATATATATATATATATATATATATATCCCATTAAGGCAAAATACAGCCCAACAGGAAACTTGCTCCAGCCATGGTTATCAAGAGAAGTTAAATGTATTAATATTAGATTAAAGGGAAAGGCTTCTAACATTGCCAATAAAAGCAGTGAGCTGGGGATTGGGAAATCTCCAAATTCAACTAAAGCGGACCAAGGCATTGATAAGGAAAGGAGAGATAGAACACAAGAGAAGGCCAGCAAGAAACGTCAAAGCAAATTGAAAGACCTACTACAGATGTGTAAAAAAGATTAGGAAAAGTTAATGTGGGTACCTTATAGACTGAGATTAACCACCATGATGTGGATAGTGTAGCTGCTGCCTTACAGCTCCAACAAACCAGTGTTCAATCCTGACATCCAGTACTGGTGGTGTGGCGTTTGCACATTCTCCAGATGTTCCATCTTCCTCCCATATCCCTGAAGCTGTGCATGTTCACTGTAAAATTGCAACTAGTATGTTGGTGTGTGGTAGAATTGGACAGAGGATGGAGGGTTGATGGGAATGTAAGGAGAATAAAATAGGATTAGTGTAGGATTAATGTTACTGTGTGTTTGATAGTGGGCGCAGACTTGGTGAGCTAAAGGGCCTGTTTCCATGCTGTGGGACTCGATGATATATGAAAAGAAATAATATTGAGGACTATGGGAAATAGCAGATCGTAAACAATTATTTTGCACTGGTCTTAAGATAAGATAAGATAAGATAAGATAAGATAAGATAAGATAAGATAAGATAAGATAAGATATCTTTATTAGTCATATGTACATCGAAATACACAGTGAAATTTTGTGTAGAGTGTTCTGGGGGCAGCCCGCAAGTGTCGCCATGCTTCCAGCGCCAACATAGCATGTCCACAACTTCCAAACCTGTATGTCTTTGGAATGTGTCTTCATAGTCTTCATAGAAGGAATCATAGAAAACCTCCCAGAAATAATGGAGAAGTACAGATATAGAGTAAGTGAGGAGCTCAAAGAAATAAGCTTTAATTAAAAAACTGGCAGTCGAGAAATTAATGGAACTGAAATGCAAGAAGTCCATATGGCCTGATAACTTGTGTGCTTGGATCTTAAATGAGCTGGGCTTATAGATAACTGATGCACTGGTTGTCATCAATTCCATTGATTCTAGAATGATTCCCACAGATTGAAAGGTAGCAAATATAACCCCATTATTTATGAAATAGGGGAAGAGTATAAGTGGGAAATATAGACCAGTTAGCCTGATAGTAGTAGGGAAAATCCTGAAACCTACTTTTATAAGACCATAAGATCATAAGACCATAACACCATAAGACATAGGAACAGAATTAGGCCATTCAGTCTGCTCCACCATTCGATCATGGCTGATTTATTTTACCCTCTCAACGCCATTCTCCTGCCTTCTCCCCGTAACCTTTGACACCCTTACTAATCAAGTAACTATCAACCTCCACTTTGAGTATATCCAATGACTTAGCCTCCACAGCCGTCTGTGGCAATGAATTCCACAGATTCACCACCCTCTGGCTAAAGTAATCCCTCCTCATCTCTGTTCTAAAGGGACATCCTTCTATTCTGAGGCTGTGCCATCTGGTCCTTGACTCTCCCACTACTGGAAACATCCTCTCCACATCCACTCTATCCAGGCCTTTCAATATACGGTAGGTTTCAATGAGATCCCCCCCTCATCCTTCTAAACTCCAGCAAGTACAGGCCCAGAGCCATCAAGCGTTCCTTACACATTAACCCTTTCATTATCAGAATCCTACTTGTAGACCTCCTCTGGACCCTCTCCAATGCCAGCACATCCTTCCCTAGATATGGGGCCCAAAACTGCTCACAATACTCCAAATGTGGTCTGACCAACGCCTTAAAGCCTCAGCATTACATCCTTGCTTTCATATTCTAGTCCTCTTGAAATGAATGCTAACTTTGCATTTTCATTCCTTACTACTGACTCAACCCACAAGTTAACCTTTAGGGAATCCTGCACTAGGACTCCCAAGTCCCTTTGCACCTCTGATTTCTGAATTTGCTCCCCATTTAGAAAATAGTCTATGCCTTTATTCCTTCCACCAAATTGCATAACCATACACTTCCCTACGCTGTATTCCATCTGCCACTTCTTTGCCCATTCTCCCAACCTGTCCAAGTCCTTCTGCAGACTCCCTGCTTCCTCAACACTATCTGCCCCTCCACCTGTCTTTGTATCATCTGAAAACTTGGCCACAAAGCCCTCAATTCTGTCATCTGGATTATTAACATATAACGTGAAAAGTAGTGGACCCAACACAGACCCCTGCAGAACACCACTAGTCACTGGCAGCCAACCAGAAAAGGTCCCCTTTATTCCCATTCTTTGCCTACCTTTCCTGTAATACCATGGACTCCTATCTTGTTTAGCAGCCTCATGTGTGGCACCTTGTCAAAGGCCTTCTGAAAATCCAAGTAAACAACATCCACTGACTCTCCTTTGTCTATCCTGCCTGTTACTTCCTCAAAGAATTCCAACAGATTTGTCAGGCAAGATCTCCCTTTAAGGAAACCATGCTGACTTCAGCCTATTTTATCATGAGCTTCCAATGGACTCTAACATCTTACCAACCACTGGCCTATAATTTCCTGTCTTTTGCCTCCCTCCCTTCTTAAACAGTGGAGTGACATTTGCGATGTTCCAGTCCTCTGGAAACATTCCTGACTCTAGTGATTCTTGAAAGATCACTACTGATGCCTCCACAATCTCTTCAGCTACCTCGTTCAGAACCCTGGGGTGTAGTCCATCGAGTCCAGGTGACTTACCTGCCTTCAGACCTTCCAGTTTCCCAAGCACCTTCTCCTTAGTAATAGCAACTACACTCTGCCCTATGACTCTCTTGAATTTCTGGCATGTTGCTGGTGTCTTCCACAGTGAAAGCTATTGCAAGATACTTATTCAGTTCGTCCACCATTTCTTTGTTCCCCATTACTATCTGTCCAGCTTCATTTTCCAGCAGTAAGATGTCCACTTTTGCCTCTCTTTCACTCTTTATATATCCGAAAAAACTTTTGGTATCCTCTTTTATATTATTGGCTAGTTTACCTTCATATTTCATCTTTTCTCCCCTTATTGCTTTTTTAGTTGCCTTCTGTTGGTTTTTAAAAGCTTCCCAATCCTCTAGCTTCCCACTAATTTTTGCAATATTGTATGCCCTCTCTTTGGTTTTTATGCTGCCTTTGACCTCCCTTGTCAGCCACAGTTGCCTCATCCTCCCTTTAGAATGTTTCTTCTTTGGGGTGAACTGATCCTGTATCTTCCAAATTACTCCCAGAAACTCCTGCCATTGTCGCTCTACCGTCATCCCTGCTGGGGTCCCCTTCCAATCAACTTTGGCCAGCTCCTCTCTCATGCCTCTGTAGTTACCTTTACTCAACTGTAATACTGATACATCTGATTTTAGCTTTTCTCTCTCAAACTGCAGGGTAAATTCTATCATATTATGATCACTGCCTCCTAAGGGTTCCTTTACCTTAAGCTCCCTGATTAAATCTGGTTCATTGCACAGCACCAAATCCAGAATTGCCTTTTCCCTAGTAGACTCGACGACAAGCTGCTCTAAAAAGCCTTCTCATAGGCATTCTACTAATTCCTTCTCTTTGGGATCCATTACCAACCTGATTTTCCCAATCTACCTGCAAATTGAAATCCCCCATGACCACCATAACATTGCCCTTTTTTACATGCCTTTTCTATCTCCTGTTGTAATTTGTACCCCACATCCTGGCTACTATTTGGAAGCCTGTATATAATTCCCATTAGGGTCTTTTTACCCTTGCATTTCTTAACTCTACCCATAAGGATTCTACATCATCTGATCCCTATGTTACTTCTTGCTAAGGATTTGATTTCATTTTTTACCAACAGAGCCACCCCACCCCCTCTGCCCTGTTTTTTCGCTAGGATGTGTATCCTTGGATGTTTAGGTCCCAGCTGTGATCTTGTTTCAGCCACGACTCTGTGATGCCCACAACATCATATCTGCCAATTTCTAACTGCGCTATGAGCTCATTTACCTTGTTTCGTATACTGCCTGCATTCAAATATAACACCTTCAGTCCTGTATTCACCACCCTTCTTCTCAAATGTGTCTCTATTGCCTGAGGGTAAATTCTGATCCCTTTCTAAACTTTCTGTCTTATTCTTTATTCTGGAGATTTCAGTAACCTCTCCTGCACTCTCCTTCCCTTTTACTTTATCCATACTTTTCCAATCTGTTGAACCCACCCCTCTATGATTTGGTTTAAAGCCCTATGCACAGCCCTAGTTATGAGATTCGCCAGGAGCCTGGTCCCAGCGTGGCTCAGGTGGAGCCCGTCCCATTGGAACAGCTCCCTCCTTCCCCAATAGAGGTGCCAATATCCCATGAATTCAAACCCACTTCTTCCACACCAATCTTTGAGCCACGCATTTAACTGTCTGATCTTATTGACCCTGTGCCAATTTGCACGTGGCTCAGGTAGCAATCCAGAGATTATTACCTTTTTGGTTCTGCGTTTTAATTTAGTCCCTAGCTGCTCATTCCCTCAGCAGAACCTCTTTCCTTGGACCATGACCATGACCATGAGGATTCCCCTCCCATTCCAAATTCCTCTGCAAGTCAAATGAGGTGTTGCCTGGCTGGTTCCCTCCCAGGCACCAGGCAGGCAACACAGCCTTTGGGTCTCTCGATCCTAGCGACGGAGAATTGTGTCTATTCCCCTGACTATACTATCCCCAATCACAACTACATTTCTCTGCCCCTTCTTGAATGGCTCCCTGAACCACGGTGCCATGTCTCAGCTGCTCATCCTTTCTACAGCCCCACTCTCACCCGCACAGGGAGCAAGAATCTCAGACCTGTTGAACAAGCTCAAGGGCTGAGGCTCCTCCAGCACTACCTCTTGGATCCCCCTACCTGCCTCACTCACAGTCACACCCTCTTGTCCCTGACCACAGACCAAATTTGAAGCAGTTAATCTAATGGGTGTACTGCCTCCTGAAACACAGCATCCAGGTAACTCTCCCCCTTCCCTGATGCGTCGCAGTGTTTGAAGCTCAGATTCCAGGTCATCAACTTTGAGCCTGAGTTCCTCAGCGACCAACACTTGCTGCCGATGTGGTCACCAGGAACCACGCTTTTATGGATAACTGAGCACTTGGAAAACAATAATGGGATTGGAGAGAGTCAACATGGATTTATGAAAGAGAATTCAGGTTTGATAAATCTGCCAGTACTTTTTGAGGTTTTAACTAATAGTGCTGTTGATAGTGAGGAGGGTATAACAGGATGTGGATCAGCTGGGAAGTTGGGCTGAGCAATAGCAGATGGAATTTGATCCTGATAAGTGCGACGTGATGAATTTTGGGAGAACAAACAAGGGTAGGATATGCACAGTAAATGATAAAGCCCTAGGGAATGTTGATAAACAGAGGGACCTTCGGGTGCAAATCCATAAATGCCTAAAAGTGGGAGCACAGACGGAGAGAGTGGTGAAGAAGGCATGACCGAAACAGAGAAGGCTATAGACCTAATGCAGGTAAATGGAATTAGTATAGAAAGATGGGCCAAAAGGCCTGTTTCTATGTTATATGACTCTATAAGAGAGATGTCACTAGGATCAGTGCTGTTGAAAATTTGCATCAATGACTTGGATAAGGATCTCAAGTGTAGTGTATCCACCTTTGCTGATGATACAAAGCTCAGTGGCAATGTGAGCTGCAGATAGGATGCAGAGAACCTTCAAGGATATAGATAAGCTAGGTGAATAGGCAATGACATGGCAGGTGGAATATAGTATGGAAAAATGTGAAGTCACCCACTTTGGTAGAAGAAATAGAAAGGCAGATTTGAAAGGTGTTGGTATTCAGAAGGATCTGGGTATCCTTGTACATGCATTGCTGAAAATTAATATGTAGGTTTAGCAAGCAATTAGAAAGGCAACTGGTACAGTATGTTGGTCTTCTCTGTAAGAGGATCTGAGCACAATACTGCAGGCTTCTTTCTCCAATTAAGTAGGACCTTGGTGGTCATTGTTAACTTCAACACCTCATGTTGTGTATTTCCTGGTTTCTGAACAAACTGTGGACTGCAATTCTCTATGTCAGCCATAATCTATTTACTTCTGTGATTTTATGCTGGACACCCAACATTACTGCAATTACAGCATAGACTGCTTTAAATGTCACACTGAAGACCCCTGGTTTATGTGACATCGGGGACAGGGCCTTCTGCTATTTGCAGTGATGTGACCTGTGGCATTTCCAACTCTCATGTTCATGCCAAAACCACACGTACCCACCAAATGGCCAGATTCTGTTCAAGAAGGCATGGCCGTGTTGGGAGAAATCTACATGGCTGTCACGTGACAGTAACGACACTGACCCCCGCTGACTGGAGGACAGCATTGCTCCTCTGATCGGAAGTAATACTACTGTCAATCAAGGTGCGGCTCCACCCACCCCTCAGGTGTGAGAGTACCCTTTGCATCTGAACCTGCCTGACCAGTATCCTTTGTCTCTGAACCTGCCTGACCATTGGCTGCGGCAGGAACCTTTGTCTTTGACTTCCACACCATTGGCTCGTTCAAATCATAACAGTGAGGCTCCACCCAGCCTCCTAACACCATAAAAAGGGCTGTGTCCACTAGCCCTGCCTCTTTTGACGACCCCAGGAGTAGTGAGAAAACGCTGCAGAGATCATTGGTAAGAGTGCATCACCACATGGTCAGGGAGCATTTCACTCAGACTCAGGGAGCATTAAGGGCCAATGCTAGTGTGGGACGGGCATTGAAGTGTTATATCCTGAAGTTGTACATCGTTACTGTGTGCTTGTGTGTATTAGTGTGTGTGTGTGTGTGTGTGTGTGTGTGTGTATTTTACCCCAGTTGCGCTTCCCCTCTCGTGTTCGTGGTATCCTGTGCGTGACTGAGCATGTGGCTGTTCCCATCCTTTCTGTCCCGTGTTTGCCCTTGTGATTAAACTAGTTTTGGTCTTCAAAGTTCGTGTCCAGAGTCCTTGATCCTGAAGACAGAAACGAATGATTTCACACAACAGGCCGATATATGTTTATTTTGTCATGTAAGTTATGTATAATTTATGTTAATTTGTTTATGTTAATTTATGTTTGTCATGCTTGTAATGTATTGTGCTGCTGTTGCAAAAAGCTAATTTTCATGGCATTTATAATACATGCCTATTACAACAAACATGAACTTGAACTTGATGTCTCTATTAATTTCCCTGTATCTTTGTCCAGTTAATTCACATCTGCAACTTGAGCTGACTGAAACTCTTTTAGGATTTTTGGTGACATTTCCATAAAAACCTCAATTCTCACTGCCTCCTCAGAAGTAAGTTCTCGAATGTTAAAGAATTTGGCCTGTATTTGCTCATCACTTAACCCAGACACTAAACTGTCCTTTAATACTCAGTCCATGAATGTTCTGAAGTTACACAGTTTTGCTAAGTTCCTCAAACTGAACCTGTCATCGCTAGTTGACTCCTCTGGTATCTGGCCACCAGTAATAAACATGCATTCCAAGTAGTTCTGGGTTGAATTAAATTATTAGCTAAGTAACAATTTAATCTAGTGGGATATCTCTTGCACTCTGCAGTGCCAAAAAATTTCAACTGTCACCATAGGTGCCAGAATCCACCCCTACTAATTATGTGTTTTTTTTTCTGCTCTTGAATCACTGTATTTTCTTCTTTGTGAGCAGTAGCCTCAACAATATTATTATTAGCCTTGAAGAGAAAATCCAGACTCTCCATGAAAATACTCTTGCACTTTATCATATTTCCCACTAAATTCTATTTGAGCCTTTTCTGCCATCTCTTGAGCTCCCCTTTTCTTTCCTGTGTTAATCATATTTAAGTTTCAGAGAACGTCCCCTGTTACTCTATGTTTTTTTAAAGTTACAAATACATCCAGTCTTACTTTCTACAACCTGGGACTTCCCTATGTCCTACAGTGGCTTCTTCTAGCCTGATCTGGAGCTGAGTATCACTTCCACGCATTCATTCATTCAGATGCAGAACCTGAAGTAAAATGCAAGTGCTTATTGTCTCAGTCAGTCCTCAACTGAACTCCAATCAAGGTACAACAATGTTACAAGAGATAACCACTTGGAACAGTCCCTTAAGCTAGTTGGAATCAAGCACCCTTAAGATAGTAGATTTTATGAACACCTCCTGGACGTCATGAGAAACGCCAAACTGGTACTCCATCACCGTGTTCCAGTGCCATTCATCATCTGTCAAGGAAGACAGTGAGGTGTTAGTGTGTTATCTTGATCTCTAAAATGCTCTCCCCAGGTACCCGTACACTTTCACGCAGAGGTCACTTTTCATGGTTTGAATAATCAGGTGGAGATCAGGTGATCTAACACAGAACATGGGGAAAACATGGGAGGTGGGAAGGGGACTAACTTGGGTAGTTCTGGAAATTGAATACAGGGATCCTGATGTCCAATAAACATGCACCTGTTGACCAGTACAAGCCACACACAAGATTTATGTTGTGACTTCAGTATCATGCTATCAGAAACCAGCCAGTGCTAACCACACTGTCCATTTTCCAGTTTTCAGAATGCCTAGCATCAGAGGGGAGCCACATGATTGGAACCAGTGATGGAAGCCTTGGCAGCTTGCTGGCAGAACACAGGCAAGAATGGGCACCTCAATGTTCAGAAGTGTCTCCAGAGCCCTTGGTGGATGAGGTGGAGAAGAGGAAAAAGGTTCTGAGCCACAAGAGGCCAGGAAACCCCCTTGGCAGATGGTCAAGTGGGAGGAGGCAGCAAATGAATGAAGGTGAGAACCCTGCCTCCAGGAAATAGATTCAAGCCATAAGGTATCCAATGACCTCACAGGCATGGTCAAGGTCAGTAAAGGCATCATTAAAACCCGTCTTATGGCAACTGTGGCACTAGTGGCATAGTGGTGCAACCAGAGTTGCTGCCTTACAGTTCCAGTGACCCATGTTCACTCCTGATATGTCCACTTGCACACACTACCACCAGCTATTGAGCCACAGCAGGCACATTGCCAAGGCACAATGCAAATATTCACAAACACTCAATCCTCTGTTGCTGGAAGATGGAATTTCATGCAACACTCCCTCTTGCAGCAGAAACCAGCATACAGTCATTGCCAGCACCAGCAAACTAACAGGGCCAAGCAGAGCCAACTGGCTCAGCCCCTAAAGGCAGAACTCTGGCCAGCATTGGGATAGCCATCAAAGTCAATGATCAATGAGAGACTGACATCCTTTAATAATGATGTTATTCTAATGTCTAATTCCCTTTCTCATATCCCAGCTAACCCTCCTCTCTTCAGATGCATGATAAGATAAGATCAGATAAGATTAGATTTCTTTATTAGTCACACGTACATCGAAACACACGGTGAAATGCACCTTTTGTGTAGAGTGTTCCGGGGGCAGCCCGCAAGTGTCGCCACGTTTCTGGCGCCAGAAGCTGCAGACGGTGTAGGTTCCCACTTCTTGCTTGCCCTCTTGCCCTCACTACAGCCGTATTCTTCAACCTTTCTCCTTTCAGATGGCCAACAACCCACCTGGCCAGGCAGAAGCAGCTGAGCAACATGAATGATGATGAAGGCACTACATCATTTAGTCTGGGATTCACTACCATGAGCCAACATACAGTCAACCTATGCACTGTAGAGGTGCACTCTCTCAGGATGACAGCAGTGACACTTACTCTCCTGTCCTCTTCCAGTTCCCCTGTTTGTTCCTGTTACCCAGCCAATCTGAACTGCTACCACTCATGGCTAGAAAGTCAACCTGAAGCCAAGCTTTCTCGGCCAAGAGCTACATAAGGTCGTCCTGCAAGGTCATTTACAACCCCCCTTCTCTGCAAGCCAGTAACTTTCCATCAGTCATTCGGGGGAGAAATGTATGGGGAGTGGTAGGACAGGCCGAGATATGTAGAGAATGGCATTAAGGGAGTGGACAAGGATGATTAGTTGGTCTTTGAATGTTTTTCATAGGATTTTAGAGTCATAATCATACAGCATACAAGCAGACCCCTTAGTCCAGTGAATCCACAGCAACTGTCAAGCACTCATTCACACCATCTGATCTACCTTGTCGAATTCGGTCGGAGAGAAGACTCAAAAGACCACTGTTCTCGTTCAATCTCTTTATTATTTGATCCGAGGAGAGAGCACCAAGCCAGCCTCCTACGTCCCGGACCGGGTGGTCTCTGAGATACATTGATCTACATACATTCTTATACTTTTTCAGGGGTGCAAACAATTACCACACGAGGAATGATCATGCATTAATCAGGCAGCATGGCACTTATTTTCTACATCGTGATTGGTTACAGACAAAGGAATTTACTTAAAAAAGTTACTTCTTCTACTAAAGCTATAGTTCCTTCATCTTTTCAGACTATCTTGTTCCACCGGTTATCCTTGTATACATAAGGTTTCTCATGGTGGGCTCAGGGTCAGTTTAGTGGAGCAAGAGTCAATTGTGCAGACTTGCTGAGATAGGAACTGATTGTACTGGTATTATCATACCTCAAGGCTGCCGTAAACTAGCTGAAGCAAGCAAAATCTCTGGAGCAAGGCACTGCAAAGTGAAGCACAGCTATTTTAAGCAGTCTATCACAGCCATAGTGATGTACCCTTAAATTCTTGTTTCAGGGCTCACAATCTTTTACTCTCCTAACCTTTCATTATACCTTATACACATTCTCATTCCCTCCTTTTATCATATCATGATAATACTCCTCTGGGGGTAGTGGTCTCAAAAGTTCCTCGTGATCCTGGCCTCGGGGTGAACGTGCGATCAGCAACTTTTGCACGGGTATTAATCCCTCGACCGAGTTCATCATCTGGTGCAGAATACATTTTAATATGGCTAAGCCAACAAATAGACCCACGATGATTATGAAAGCATAAATTGCCAGATTAGCTAACCAACTGCTCCATCCCGATAACCCCCAGCTTCCCCACTCCCATCCAGGTTCCTTCCTCCACCTATTCCCTGCCTCCTTAATATTGGAGATGTGCTTTTGAATGTGCTGGGACAGGTCAGTGATATCGGAAGAAACATCAGGTATAAATGTGCAGCATTCCTTCCCTATCATGGCGCAAGTGCCCCCCTTCTCTGCCAGGATAAAGTCCAATGCCATCCTATTCTGCAATACTATCAGGCGGATGGCTATCATCTCGGTTGTTATGCTGTTCACCTGCAATTGAGTGTCCCCTAAAGCGTTGGCCGTATTGTTAGCAAGCTCTTCCAGAGCTGCTGCTAATTTCTGAATCTTCACCCCTGCTCTGGCAGTACTGTATGGTGGGAACAGAGTCCAGAAAAATCGATCCGTTTCTGTCACCATTCGTTGTTGCCGCATTAACCAGTCTGGGTAGATATGCAAATGAGGGGTGAGATAAGCAAGGTACCAGCACCCACTCCACCCTTTACGTGAGGCGGGTGTATACATGAAACCCAAGTCCTCCCCTCCGAGATTTGGTCTTTCCCCAGGTAACCAAGGATAGGCCTTGTTCCCGCACACCCGGTGGGTACCGTTCATGGGTCGCAATCCTCCCGCGCTTGTTCGGGTGCAGGTACTATTCCCCAACTGATAGGGGGCACTTTTATTATAGTTACAGTAACAAGTGGTATCCACTGGGGAAGCAGGAGGGGTAACGACCAGCCCTGGTCCTAACAGGGTATAATTAAGTGGAAGAGGCCTAAGGTGCCAACCTTCATAACAGCAGGGATAACAGGCATTTCGGTCTAGGGACAGATAACCCCCTGGTTTACAATTTTCTTCCTCTAGAGTTCCATCCCTCACCATAAATCTGATAGATCTGGTCTCATTCTGAGTATTATTGAAAGGGAAACCCCTGACTCCCCATGGTGAGGGATCGCTGCACATACCTAGCATCCTGTCTTGTTTTCTTGCCTGGCGTAAACATGGCATAGTGATAAAAAGGAATTATAATTTTCCTTCACTGATTCTACTGCCCCTATATATCCTAATACCATAGTAGTTCTAATTTCCAGTCCTCCCATTCTTGTTTTTATCTTCCTCCTTATTTTATCCCTCCTTTTATCCTGCCTCTGCTCCCTCTACTCCTGACTCCCCTCCCTGAGACAAGAATATAGTTATTAGGGATTCTTCACTGGATTTGAAGTTGAATATTCCATTCACCTCTTACAATCACTCAGATGTATCCACTTCTTGTTCCCCTTCACTTTGACGGCTGATGGTGTCTGTAACAGCACCTGGAACAGCCCCTTCCAACGAGGTCCTAGCTTTGGTCTTTCCCAGTCACAGACTAGGACCCATTCGCCTGGTCCAGGATCAGGCCAATCTCCCTTCGTATCTTTCCGATAAGCCTCTTTCACCTGTGAATGGAGGGACCTAAGAGAAAGGGTCAATTGCTCACAATAGTCCTGTAGTTCCTGTCCCATCATCTGTAAGTCCATAAAAGGAGAAGAGAATGATGTCTTTTAGTAAAATTTTCACTACCGTACTGGCTTTGTTGTTGACCGTCGGAAAAACCTCAATCCATTTACTAAACATATCAAGGATGACTAAGCAGTACTTATAACAATGTACCCGTGGTAATTCAATAAAGTCTATTTGTAATGTCTCAAATGGTCCCCCAGGGAGGGGATTCCTTCCTCTTTCACACTTAATTGACTTGCCCGGATTTACTTTTTGGCAAGTCACACACCTCGCAGCTTTGTTTCTAGCTGCCTCTTCCATATTTGGATTCCACCATGTTTTAAGCAAAACCATACACATTCCCTCCTTAGCAAGATGAGTATCAGTGTGGAGTTTATCAATAAGGAGGGGTAACAAAGCATCGGGTGCACATAGTTGGCCCGCCGGCGTGTTCCAGATCTGCGTTACAGGGTGAGGGTGGCAGTTATGTCGCTGCCACGATTGGATTTCAGAAGCAGGGGCGTCCCCCTGAAGTTTCAAAATGTTGGAGGTGTCTGGACTTCGAGGAGTATCACGCAGTAATAAGGCGCATGTTTCTGTGCTAATCTCCCACCCATGTCCTGCTGCTGCAGCCGTTGCCGCTTCATCAGCCTTTGCATTACCTATGGAAATGCGAGTGTCATCATCCCTATGTGCGGCACACTTAATTACGGCCAACGCAGGGGGCAACTGAATTGCCTGCAGTAAATTCTCTATATAAGGTGCGTTGGAGATGGGTTGGCCTGTGGAGGTGAGAAAGCCTCTTTGTGCCCACAGAGCCCCGAAGTCGTGGGCCACCCCAAAAGCATAACGTGAATCAGTGTAAGTATTTGCTCGTTCTCCCGCAGCGAGGATGCATGCTCGGGTAAGGGCGAAAAGTTCAGCTTTCTGAGCGGAAACAGCAGGTATCAGTTTCCCTGCTTCTAGGACCTCCAAAGTAGTAGTGATGGCATAACCATCCAGCTTCCTCCCCGTGTCCGAGAGGGACGAAGAGCCATCTACAAAAAGGACTCTATCAGGGAGGGGTAGTTCCTGATCAGTCAGGTCCTGTCTGCGGGAAGTTAAGAAATAATTCACTTCAGGACAGGAGTGGGGGGCTTCGGGCAACTCGTCTGGTGGGCTGGTGACAAACGTTGCCGGGTTAACTGTGGAGCAAAAAGCAAAAGTCAAAAGGGGGTTCTGAAGAAGAGCAACCTCGTAGCAGCTAAGTCTAGCCTGTGTGAGGTACTGTGTACAGTTAGTGGTCAAGAGGGTAGCAATCGTATGGGAAGTATAGACAGTGACGGGTTGTTGCAGGGTAATATTGGCAGCGGTCGTGACCATAGTGTAGACCGCCGGGATGGCCTGCGTACGGGGGGGTAACCTTGCGCCACTGGATCAAGGCGGGTGGAAAAATAGGCAAACGGACGACGCCTATCACTGTGTAACTGCGTAAGCACAGCTGTGGCACAATCTTCTATAATGGCAACGTACAGCTGGAAAGGGCGATTGTGAAGGGGCCTCCCCAAAGTGGGAGCAGAAGAGAGCTGTTGTTTCAGTTCTTGAAAAGCTTGGAGCTGTTCAGATGTTAAACTAAACGTGGCCGGAACCTTTGGAGAAGCTAGGGGACTTAGCAGACTGGTATAACATGCTGCGTTAGGGATCCACTGACAACAAAAATTGACAAAGCCTAAGAACTTTTGCATTCCCTTAGGAGTAGTGGGAGGGGGAGCTTGCACTATAGAGGTCGTTCTATCAGGCGTTAGCATCCTAACCTCGGCACTAATCAGGACCCCAAGGAACTTAACCTGGGGCTGGCCCCGTTTGACCTTGGTTAGCGGGACAACATAGCGTGTGAGTGGAGAGCATTCAATAAATAATTAGTATCGGTAAAATTGCTGTCCTGGGTGTCACTGGCCAGTAGCAGATCATCTATGTACTGTATGAGAGTGGACTGCCCTGGAAAATGAATATCGCGCAGTTGGCCGCAGAAAAGGTAGGCTGGCAGATTCTACCTGAATGTGAATGACCGGTTCATTTGCTGGGCCATTACTTAACACAGGGAGTTCCCGTGGGATTTAATTTGCCCGTTTGCCCGAAAGGAGTCATTGCTGGAAGGGATTGCGAGTGGTAAAAGGGGCCGTTTTTAGGAGTGGAGGGTTAGGCGGGTGGGATGAAGGACCGCGAGGTGGAGTGGCAGAGTCTGCAAAGGGACAATCCAGCTTCCAATGTCCCACACCTCCACATGCAAAGCAAGAGGAACGGAACATTGCCGGGGGTCCACGGGATCTTGGTGGGGCTGGGGTGTAAGGGGGTCCCCGGCAGTGAGGCCCGTTCGGGTAGTTGATGTACCCGTGCCCCCACTGGTCAACCCATCCCGGAACACATGGCTGTGGTTCCATTTGCCAACCCACATTATTGGGCCAGGGTCATCGCGAGGAAGAATCCATCGGTCGTCTTCGTTGAGGCCTACTGGGGTTCATGGAGCGTTGGATCATTTCCCTTTTAACAGTTACTGGTACGGTGTTTGCCTTGGAATGTCCCCAGAGTTGAGTAACTAGGTTTCTCATATCAGGTTTAGATTTAACAGCCCAATCTAAGGTATGTATCTCTATAACTCTACTGACCTCCTCTGGGAGGCATCGCATAAGAAGGGCATTAAAGTGAGGGGATGTATTTCCCCTCTGGAAATTCTCATCACCTGCATAGTTCGCATAGGTGGAGCAGAACCTATTGAAAAAATCTGGGCCATCCTCATCTTTCTTTGGCTTATAGGACATCACTCTCATTAAATCTATTGGTTGTTGCAGCATTTTTTGAAGGACTTCCCTTATTAGGCACACCTGATCACCTGAGTTAGGGTGGGCAACCTCAAATTCCTCCCATGTATTATGTTGCAAATTCTGTTGCCATTTGTCCCTCTCGTGCACAGAAAGGGACATACAGCAAAGGCTGTATAGGTCCCTGGGGGTAGCCTGATAGATTCTAATGGTACTCATTAGGTGCTCAATAAAATCTTCGGGTTTTGTTTTCCTATCGTGGGCCCCATTCATGATCATATACATCTCCTGGGGTTTCCAGGGGGTATACACTTCAACCATATCACCCTGACTGTTTTGTCCTGCCCTGGGGTTTGGACCCCTTCGTATGGGAAGTTGTCGTTTACCTGGGGGCTTCAGAGACTTTTCTGAGGGGCCACTGCCACTTAGGTATGGCCGATCAGGGGATGGTTCTAGCCAATGCCTCCCTGAATGGTCATCATCCATATCTGAGTCCGTATCCTCAGGGTCGCTATTCTGCCCGTTCTCAGGGCGGTTTAAATGCACTCCCTTCCCGTGGGTTTGCTATGGACCTGCCTGAGGTTGGGTGCCAAGGTCTGATGATGGGTTGCGGGAGTTTTGGGCTTTGTACCCTGAAGAGCCTTTATCTCCCTAGCTCCTAGGTTACTTGCCGGGGGAGTTTGAAGGTTTCCCTTATTATCACGAGACCTAGTACGACAAGCGATGGGGTCAAAAAAATTTCTCCCTGCTAGGTCGATCTTTCTCAGCTCTCTGTTCCTCTGATTCTGAGTAGGTGGGAAGTTGGGAGGGAAATTGGGGATACAATGGGGGAACAGCCGTGCCCTGTTGGGGTAAGGGAGGGGCAGAGGCAATTACCTCTTCCATATCAGTGTCTTCCCCACTCTCAAAAAGTAGTTGAAGTCCAGACATGCCCAAAAGCGCCATTCGTTTACCAGTTTCCCCCTTTGCTTTAATTCCTTTTTTATCATACAATTCACACAAGGCTTTAAGGACTATATATGGACGGGGTATACCCTGGTCATCTGTAATAGGGATATCCCTCCTTTTGGTGTTTACTTCCCAAGAGGTCTGTTTAGATTTCTCATTCAATTTCTCTGCCACCCCTTTCCATTTAGTAATGAGATCCTTCCAATTTTGCAAACAATTTGTTTTCCAAACCTCTGTTTCAGCGCACGTACATTTTTTAAAATCCCAAGTCCCCCCCAGTGGCCAATTATAGTCCCCTAATTTCTTGTTCAATCGTGCACTAAGTTGACAAAAACTCTTTTCTAGATCTGGATTTTCTTTACACAGTTTTCCCAAGTGTATTTTAACATCCCCTTTGTCTAAAGTTTGACTCATATTATCACTCTACTCCGGCGTCCACTTCAGATCCCGACCTTCGCATGGGGGATTTTCCCTCTTAACCATCAGTCTAAGACAGGATGCTGTTTCGGTGACTCTTATCTCCTCCCCCCCTTCTGTTTTCCCCAAGCGCTCACAATCTCTTACCTTCAACTCTTTACCGGGTCTTATCGGGGCCCGATTTCCCCCATTCATTCTCCTTGTCTCACTAATCGTCAGCCGGTGAGGCCTGGTTACCTCACTCGACGCCTAATCAAATCGTTCAAACCTTTGTCAGCAGGCAGAGCCTGGTTACCTCACTCGATGACTGATCGAATTGTCCAAACCTTTGTCAGTAGGCAGGGCCTGGTTACCCCGCTCTGCACCGAGCCAGATTAATAATACTTAAATAAATAGGTCTTACCGACCGATTTCCCCTTATCCGGTTCGAGGAGTCCTTAGGTCAATCCAGTCGGGGATCGAAGGGGGAGAGCTGCAGAAGCACGGCTGAGAGGAGACCAGGGTCAAATCGCCCTGTGGGTCCGTCTCGTCTCAAGCTTCTGCTCCTTCCACTTACACCGATTCACCGCTGGTTGCCATTTGGACTCCTGGCTGGTTCGCCAAAATTGTTGAATTTGGTCGGAGAGAAGACTCAAAAGACCACTGTTCTTGTTCAATCTCTTTATTACTTGATCCGAGGAGAGAGCACCCAGCCAGGCACCTACGTCCCAGACCGGGTGGTCTCTGAGTTACATTGATCTACATACATTCTTATACTTTTTCAGAGGTGCAAACAATTACCATACAAGGAATGATCATGCATTAGTCAGGCAGCATGGCACTTATTTTCTACATCGTGATTGGTTACAGACAAAGGAATTTACTTAAAATAGTTACTTCTTCTACTAAAGCTATAGTTCCTCCATCTTTTCAGACCATCTTGTTCCACCGGTTATCTTTGTATACATAAAGTTTCTCATGGTGGGCTCAGGGTCAGTTTAGTGGAGCAAGAGTCAATTGTGCAGACTTGCTGAGATAGGAACTGATTGTACTGGTATTATCATACCTCAAGGCTGCCGTAAACTAGCTGAAGCAAGCAAAATCTCTGGAGCAAGGCACTGCAAAGCGAAGCACAGCTATTTCAAGCAGTCTATTACAGCCATAGTGATGTACCCTTAAATTCTTGTTTCAGGGCTCACAATCTTTTACTCTCCGAACCTTTCATTATACCTTATACACATTGTCAATCTCACCCTTATATGCCTCCTCATTTTCATCTGAGATTCTACCAACAATAGTGGTGAGATTTCCTTACTCCTGTATTCAAACCCTCTCACAATAAAGGCCAACACACTATTTGCCATCTTCATCACCTCTTCTTCCTCCAGCTTTTGCATTTCACCCTCCTCTTCATTCTTCTTCTTCCTCCCACTCCTGCTAGCCCATCTCCTAATCCACCACTATTATAGTCATAGAGTCACAGAGTCACACAGCACAGAAACAGGCCCTACAGCCCACCGAGTCTGCACTGAACATCAACCATCCATTTACACTATTCCTACATTAATCCCATTTCTCCCCACATTTTCATGAACTCCCTCCAGATTCTATCACTCAGCTACACATTAGGGGCAATTTACTTTAGCCAATTAACCCAGCAACCTGCATACCTTTGGATGTGAGAGGAAACTAGAGTATCCAGAGGAAACCCACACAGCCATAGGGAACATGCAAACTTCACACAGCCAGCACTCGAGGTCAAGATTGAACCTAGGTCTCCCTGATGTTGTTAGGCAGTGGTTCTACTAGCTATACCACTGTGCATTGACTGAGTCTGTATCATTGCAAGAACATAAAGCGGGATGACAAACTTGGATACATGTTCCTCTGCGTACAGCAAAATGACTCCAGAATGGTCTAGGCAGTGGAAATGTTGCCTGATAGCCTGGTCAATTAGCTTGGTTCTGACGGTTTAGCTCTCATTCTGTGAACATTCTCCAATTGTCTACTGGTTTCAGTATGCATCATAGAATGGTTACAACACAGAAGGAGGCAATTCAGCCCATTGTGTCTGTGCCAGCTGTCTACCAAAGCAACTCACTAGTTCCATCCCTGGCCTGCAAATTTTTCTTTACCCTGGGTTTATCCAGTTCCCTCCTGAAGACCAAAATGGAACCTCTCCCCACCACATCTGCTGGCAGTGCATTCCAGATTCCATCAAATTTTTCCTTGTGTCACACTTCATTTTCTTCCCCTCTATTTTGTACCTGTGACCTCTAGTCCTTGGATACTTCACCAAAGGAAACAGCCTCCCACTATCCACTCTGTCCAGATGGCTCACTATTTCATACACTTCCATCAAGTCTCCAATCAACCTTCTATTCTCTAGCAAAACATCCCAGACATCTCTAACCTTTCCTTGTAACTGCAGTCGCTTATCCCAGAAACGATTCTCGTAGATCTTTACTGAGCCCTCTCTAATACACTCACATTCTTCCAATAATGTGCCAAACAGAATTAAATGCCGGTTGAAGCTGGATCAGTGTTTTATAAAAGTACAGAATGACTTCCCTACTTGTATATTCTTTGCCTCTATTGATGAAGCCCAAAACTGTGGTATGTCTCATTAATCGCTTTCTCAGCCTTCCCTGAGACTTTCAATGATTTGTGCACACGTACCCCTAGTCCCTCTGTTCCTGCACCCCTTTTAAAGAAGCATCCTTTATTCTATTTGTCTCTCTTCATCCCTCTTACGAGAAAGTATCACTCACATTTCTCCGCGGTAAATGTCATCTGCCATGTGTCTACCCATTCCACTAGCTGATCTATAGGGTTCTTTGATTCTATGAATGTGACAGTCAGGTTTTACTCCCAATTAGCCTAGTTCTAATTTTAATAATGCACGCTCAAGCTCTGCATTCTTCAAAGGGATGTAATTTTTTTCCATCTAATAGAATCACATGAACAAGTTCAAACTTATTGCTCTACAGGAGTGCACAGAGTGGCTGTAGAACCATCTGGAGTAAGGTGATGGGTCATTCAGAAGAGAAGTAAGAAAAAAATGTGCTTAATTGATACAACTGGTTCTAAAAAATATTATGGATCACATCTTAAGTCATCTCTGTTCATATTTTGATCATTAGTTAAACAATCCAGGCCAGGAAAATGAAACCATGAATTTGGCCAAATCAAATAAATTTTAATTTATTTCACATCTTTACCATTTCAGACAGTGGCAACCTTTGTTTTGTTGAACTGAATGCAATTGTACAACATAAATGCACCAGTCCATCACACACACCTCTAAACTGATGAATCCCACAAATATCTGGAAGTTAATTTCTGAAAAATTATTGAGGCTCAGGATCAAATGACTGCTTTAGTCTTCAGGATCTGATCATCCAGGTTAAAGGACTGAATATTACGTATTTTAATTTTTTATATAGTTTTCTATTTGTTTTTTGATATTCTTGATTTTAATTTTAATTGTATTTATTGAATTAATAAAATCAGTAACATCTTGATTGATATACTCTGAGATTATTGGATTATACACAATAATTTAGCTTTTTTTCTGCATTAATCTAATTAAAATTAAAATTAGAATTATGTGTGAGATTGTGCATAAACAAAGGCAGTGGAACAAAGGTTCAGCAAAGTATTGTATGATTCCCCAAAACGTGTTTCAATATGAGTCAGGAGGGAAAAGAACCAGATTGCTGACATTGCAATAATATTGCACACAAGTGACACAGCAGTGTTTCAATGAACAGTTCTTCAGTATGATTTATACCTACATTACCTATTTTCATCTCCAATTACCCTGCCTTCATCTTTTGTTTATTCTAGAAAATCAAGTATTGTCTCTTTCTGTCTTTCTCCTTCTGGATTTACCTTCAGTTTCATATCCATGTGATTTGTTTTCTCTGACATGAAGATTTTGCACTTTGATATTTGATTTCACTGAATATCTCATCACCAATCTATCCTTGGTCATAATTTTCCATGAATCTGTGAACAGGGATTTAAAACAGAATTTTATTGAAAGATGTTCCCCACTCATCCCTTCCTTTTGTACCTTGCTCAAGCTGTCATCGTGAATGATTCACGCTCCTCCATTCCTTCTCTGTTACATGTTTAGTAAAAGAAAGCTTTCTCCTATACTCCATTCTGTTGACATTTTAAATGGTAAAATGGAATAGAATGCTAACCAGGTTCTTTAGTATCTGGCAACAACACACTCCAACATACAAACGCACTGTACATACGAACATGTGAACCAGAAGGAGGAGTAAGCCACTCAACCCCTCGTGTCTGATCTGCTATTCAATAAGATCATGGTGGATCTGATTGTAACCTTGATTCCGCATTCCTGTCTACCTGTGATAATCTTTCTCCTCCTTACTTATCAAGAATCTATCTAGCCTTAAAAATATTCAAAGACTCCTCTTCCACCAACCTTGGGGGAAATATGTACCCTCTGAAGTCATACTGCTCTATCCCACTTCTTCAATCACTTTTTCATTCTAACTTTCCACTTGAAAATGTTTTGATTGCCTACCCATCTAAAAGAATGGTGACCAATTTAACAGTCAAGTTCAAGCTTTACATTGGTCCTTTTGAAGCTTGTGGAATATGCTGTTCACCCTTCTGTTGAAACATCTCGTTTGAACATTTACTTCATTTTTTCTTGCTAAACATGACCTTATGGGTCATTACTAAGCATGCCTTTACACTGTCGTTAGCTCATTTCTCTGTAGAGTCCAACTTTATTCAAGACTAAACATCTGGGGAGACCCAAGTATCACCTCTGTCAACTACTGTGAAGGTTGTTAGTCTTTGGAGTTGGAGTTCCCAAAGGGCTGTGATTGTTCAGTTGTCGAATATACGTAAGGCTGGGATCAAATGATGTTTGACACTAAGAGATTCAAGAGATTATGATGAAACAGGAAAGTGAAGTCTAGGTAGAGGATAAACCATGTTCTTACTGAATGGCATCATACAGCCTACACCAGCTCCTATTTCTTATGGGCAGAATGAATTCCATTACCGTGGTGATCCACATATAATGCTTCAACCTGTGGTTTCTCAATAAAAATAATTTGTTCCTTACTGATAGAAGTTTGATAAGCAGAAGTATTTTGTCAGGTGCTTTTAAAGAAATTGATACTCCTGTAAACATGTCAAAGTGTATTCAGAATCATGATGCCATTAAATTAATATTCTTTAATAGGCTCCTTTGCTTTATCCTAACACAACATTCATATGTGTTTCAGAATTTTATTTTCTACAAATGTCCAGAATCTAATGGTCAAATTGTAAGTGAGGTGAAGAAAATCTTATGAAGCCTTAATGAAAGAAACATGCCAATAGTATAAACCACACTGCACCCTCAGAATTCTGTAGATTTTAAATCCAGTCCTGCATGTTGCTCAAGCTCACCTACTACAATAACAAACATTAGTGCATACAATAGTGGTTGGCAACGGGAGTGGAAAACTTGGCAGGAACATTTCATGACATGAATGCAAACAATAAAATGTGGGAATTGCATGCAGAAAAATAAGGAATGCTTCACAGGGAGGGAAATAATATTAATGTTTTCCCATTCTTACACTATTTAACCTTTTTTTTCTATCTGACTGTCATGACAGCAGCTTTCAGACACTTCTGATGAACTCTGCTACTGGCCATCAGAAAGAATCAAAGCCAGTTTGGCTTTGGCCCCATATCTGAGTTCTGTCCTTGGTGTTGGGTGCTGCAACTTCAGCTAGGTCTCTCCACCAATGTAGCTTGTTCATGTGACATGGCTGAATCAAACATGAAGCAAAGCTTGAACCTGCGTACATTTTTGCTCGATTGGATAGTCATGTCCTAACTTTTAACAGCACGTAGTTTCACAAAACTTTGTCTTTCAAAGAAAGTAAACAGCCTCATAAATGAATGGATTTCACTGGATGATGCAGGTAAAAGCATACGTTTTATAGTACTGCCCCCATATTTAGTGGGGAAGTAGATCATCTTGCATATACATAATGTAACCAAATACATTTAACTCAACTAAATTAAATTAAATAAAAAGGTCTCCTTGTTGTCTTGTCAGCAGCTAGTTCTTCTCATTCATTTCAATGGGTACTGTACCTGTGCCATAGCAAACAATGATGCTGCCAGTACGAGCCCATTTGAGCACAGTTTCCACACAGAGACCCGGAGAGTCTTAGGTTTGATTTGTCATCAGTGCGGTTTGTTGAAGAGTGAGGGGGCAATATAATTCACCTCATCACTTGTAAGACAGGTAAGAGAAAATCTTCAAAATATATGTGAATGAAGAGTGCCATCTAATTTCATTCAGTCACAAGACCCACCACCACCTCTGTTACAATAGCCAATGCTTTCTTCAGTTGTATCAAGATTTTCATCTCCTCAGTCCAACAGATCACTCCATTTACTAATCATTCATTGCATGAAGAAACTCCTGACATTTTTCTTTTCCTTAGTTTGAATTCTATCGACTCAAATAATTGAATGTGAATTATTGTGGCTGGTTTTCTGCCCAGACACCAGAGCCTCTGACAGACTGACCCATCTTTGCTCATGGAAACTCTGTGCTCCAGTGGGCTTGTACTGGCAGCATCATTGTTCACTATGACATGGGTACAGTAGCCCATTGAAATGGATGAGAAGAAACAGCTAATGACAAGACAGCAAGGAGACCCTTTTATTTGATTTAATTTAATTGCGTTAAATGTATTTAATTACTTTATGTGTGTGAGTCTTGTTACCCTTTGAGTATTTTTAATATTTTAATAATTGTAATTGTTTTAAATATTTTAATTTTAATACCCACTGGCTTTTTTAAAGTGTTTGTGAAAGTTGGAGTGCCATTCACAAATATTCCATTTCAGTGACATCTTTAACTTCCAGTGAACTAGGGGACAGGTCATCAATGGTGTTCAAACCCACCCTGTGGCAGCAGATGGCCACTTGCATTGGGGGGAGTCCTGGGCTGGCCAGGGCTCCTCTACACTGGGCCATGCACATGTGTTGGGAGTCGTCCTGGACCTAACAGGAAGATTATGGAAATGTAGTCCAAGAGCTGGAAATCCCAGAGTCAGTGGAAGATCTGCTCCAATATTCTGGATTTAGTTTTCAAATTTCATGGAGCATCACATTAAAATCACTTCTTGGTCTTTTCAAGGCCAAAATATCCAAGTTTATTCGACCCTTCCTCACAGATCTGACCTCTGACATTTCAATGGGGCATTATAGTTTTTCTCTGAACTACCTCCATGGCTCAAGTGCCTTTCTTTTACTCAGTGGGAAGAGTCAGAAAGTCATAGTAACAGAGTCACAGAACTGTACAGAGCAGAAACAGACCCCTTGGCCCTTTGAGTCTGAGGGACTATCATCACACTAACACCAATCCTTCACTTTCCCATCAACCACCCCCACTCCAAGAATCCACCCCTCACTGACACAACAGTGGCAATATACAGTGGCCTATTAACCTACCAACCCACATATCTTTGTGAAGTGGAATTAAACCAGAGCACGTGGAGGAAATCCATGCAGTCACTGGGAGAACAAGCAACGTCCACACAGGCAGTACTGGAGGTCCGGAAATGAACCTGGGTCATGGAGCTGTGAAGCAGCAGCTTTACTAACTGCACCACTGTGCTGCAGAAGGAGCAGCATTCAAAATGTGGTCTGCCTGGCCAATGGCTTTGAACACAGAGATTGTGGGCTGTTGTGGTTCAGCATCAACCAGAATTTTTGTCTGTGATCATTATCTTACGATTCCGTCTGGAAACATTTGCACCTGTGGATGTTGGGAGACAAGTGTGTTTGGCTCAGCTGTGATGCTTCCCTGTGATGAAACAGTTTCCAAAATTCAGTGCCTTGACTTACTAAATATGAATGATTATTTAAGGACATCATGAAACGATATCCCAGATCCAACTGGAGTCACAGCCATTAAAAATAATTTAAAATATTAGCTTAAAACACCAATTATCAGACATAATAATACATATTCAGTGGAATTACTGAGCTTTCAAGTATGTTGAAATTAAAGGTAAAGAGAATGCAAGCAGCTGTCAAATTTAAATAACTACATTTTAGATCATTCAATACTTTAAAGGGTTAACCGTTTCCCAATTCTACTTCATTTTAATCACTTAATGTGCCAAAATCTGCAGCACTTGTTATAAGTGCCAGCAAGCAGTAAAAATCCTTACATCACACATAATGAAGTATAAACGCCAAATGGCTCACTTCAAAGAAATACCATTAGCACATGCATCACTCGTTACATGACTTCCTAAGCATTCCTTCTTCTTTACCAGTGCCAGCAGCTTTCTCATTCAATTTCTCTGTTTCTGTCTTAGACTTCTTACTCAGCAACTAGTGTAGAATTAAACAACAAACAAGAAAGATAAGTTTTCCTTGCTGTATTCAAAATGTGATTTTGATACCAGTATGATATAATGCTCAAGACCTGTGGAATGATAAATATTATGATGAAACCAAGGCCAATCTGATCTGTGGGAAACTAAACATCAGATCACAAAGGTATCACCTCAAAGTCAACCATTGAACTAAAATCTTCCACCATTTCCAAAAAAATTTTTGCTTTGTAAGCAGTGGACAGACTATGCGGCCTACTGCCCCTGCCCAGAGTCACCACCCATGTTATCCCACACCCATGCTTACTTGGTCCGTACATGGAAGGCCTATCTTGCTGATCCTCTGCATTCTGACCTCTGGCAATATGGTCCATGTGGCATCTGACAGTGCACAGAGGAAGCCCCCAGTCCTGAAAGGCTTTGAACCTTTGGCATTTGCCCCGCTCTCAGATTTGCCAACTGTGAAAGCAATTTGATATTTTAATCATTTTTAAATGTCTTTGAATTAAGCCTACTAATGTCCATTCGAAATAAAAAAATTAAATAAAATGCCTAAAACAGTTATAAATAATTAAAAGCATTACAGTAAATCAAAATAATTTTAATTAAGTATTTTATCTTTCCCTCTGCCTTCGAATCCTTTGCCCTACAATCTCCAATGAAATCAATGGTGCCTTGAGTCCGATGCCAGGTCTGAACTGGTGCAGGATTCAAAAGGCAATTCCCCAGCGTGATACTGGGGAATCCCAGCAAGACAGGTAGGCACGGTAGTGCAGCGGTTAGGGTAATGTTATTACAGTGCCAGTGACCCGGGTTCAATTCCGGCTGCTGTCTGTAAGGAGTTTGTACATTCTCCTCATGTCTGCGTGGGTTTCCTCCGGGTGCTCCGGCTTCCTCCCACATTCCAAAGACGTACAGGTTAGGAAGTTGTGGGCATGCTATGTTGGTGCCGGAAGCGTGGCGACACTTATGGGCTGCCCCCAGAACACTCTACGCAAAAAATGCATTTCACTGTGTGTTTCAATGTACATGTGACCAATAAAGATATCTTATCTTATCTTATCTTACCTAGACAGAGATCCACTGCTGGACTCCATATGGAGTCCAGGGATAGAGCGGATTGACAGACTTAGTCCTTTGAATCTGTCAGCTATCATCCCAACTTCTGTGTTTGACAGCAAGTGTGGATGTCTGGGACTCACTGCTGGTTAAGTATCAAAATGCCAGTTGTTCTATTTGGGAATGCTGGCCATGGCCAATAGTGACATCCAGTTTTTTAATTTCAAGAGGTATCCTTCTGGACAAAAAAAAATGGCCATTATTTTTAGAGATTAGAATTAAATTTCTTCCAGAGATTAAGTTTGAAAGACTGTGTACACATTAAAAGAATTTTAGCTGGACCAATTTTAGCTGTGCTGAAGTAGCTGATCTTAACCAGGATGTGTATAGGAGTTCTGCAATTGTCCTCTATACCCCAGCCTTGGGGTGTGGTGGGAGTTCCCACTCCTGATCACTTCCAGTGAACTTAAATGGAAAATATTTGTGTTTGGGTATTGGGTGAGAACATGATTGAGTGTTGGGTGAGAACATAATTTTCACAAAATGTGTCTGGACTGCTGCTATTAAGTTTTGGTTCTCAAGGTTCAGTACTAAAACATGTTATTTAGTGCTCCAGCCTATCAATACCAACTGTTCCATTTTATATGTAAAGGGTGGCTACTTTGGCAAATTGCCTGGGTACCAGCGGTGTTTATGGAAACTCTGCCCCATAATGAGTCACGTATTCATCAAGGAAGGGTATGGAGAAAGATAATGGAGAAACACTGAGGAAAACAACAGAGAGATAAGAAGCAATCTGATGCCCTTGAAAATTATGGCAACTTAACATTTCTCTGTTTCAGTAAGGCAATATTTATACTGGTCAGAAAGCCTAATAAGTCTTCTTGGATTACCAGGCTGTATCAACCACTTCCTGTAAAAACCATGAACTTCTATAAGGATGTTCCAAAATCTCAAAGTAACTGTTCTTCTAGCCATTTCTTTGCCTTAATAAGCATCCATGACTCTATCTGAGGCATGTCAAATTTTTACCTTCACTGTTTCAGACCACTCTTCATGTGCGGACTTGAAACAGTGGATAAAAGCTACAACTACAGCACGTAGTGTTTCATAGTGAACATTAGCAACAGTAACAAGTCACCAGTAGCAGATGAACCCAGCCAGGAAATCTAAGATATCCTGCATTCTCAGGCATGCTCTTGTGGTGTCCTTTAGTGCTTCCTTAGTGTTTCTGAATGGTCCCATTGTTCTGTGAACTCACTGTCCAAGTGATGCTTTTGATTCAGGCTACTCATAATGAACTGTCCCTCATCGGTCTAAGATTCAGAATATTTTTCCCTCTGTGTAACCTTATCCTGGTCTAATTTTCCAGTCAACTTATTACATTGCTTTTTGAGTCTGTTTCTCAATCTTGTGGTGATGTCACAAGTACTTTTGTAATTGACATGTTCTGCTGTCGTATCTCACTTCCATCATCAGTGCAGCAGAATAAACCTGTACCCAGTCCCCACTGGCAGACGCCAAAACAGTCAGCACTGCAAATTGATGACGCTCAGAAAATGACCTCAATGTTCCCTTCATATCACAGAAGGTTATATCTTTATTGATGTTGTCCACTCTTATTGCAAACTCACTTCTGGGGTTATTGCATTCCTATTCAGAACCACAGTGTTATATCTCACAACTTCGCTCATTCCTTAGCACTCAACATTTGCATGACTCACCCAAATTGCTTGCTTGTCTCTTTCCCAGAGGGTCTCATATTTAAATACTCAGCTCTTCTGACAGTTTAAGCTTATGTTTAACCATTCAGCTGTGCTTACAGCCCACACTTTACATTCCTTATCAAGTGGATTGTCATTATGTTCCATTTGCAATGGTGTTGATGCATCCCTTCCTAAATTTAATCACCTCATCATTGACTCAGGGAGAGAGATGCTTATATTCACTGAACTCTTATGCTGGATTGTACTCACTTCCCAGATGGTACACAGTAGTCATCAAACCATTGCTCTTTATCACCACATTGTTGGAGCTGCAGCCTGTAACTCTGGTTTGCTTTGTCTGCAAGCTGGAGACACCTTGGTGCCTACCTGTCATCAAGCCCACCTGTCCAGTGGTGTATTTGGTCAGGGCCAATTCACCCTGGCTGCAGGATCTCTTTGCTGTCCAGTGCTATGATCCTTCCAATTCAGTCTGAGTTCCCCAATAACAGGGACAGACCCAAGACCATAACTACAAAAGGCAAATGGACCCATCTATCTCTACTAGCAACCTTCAATTTCACCTCCACATAACACAAAGTAGCCCTCCTACATACGTACCCAATACAGTTTTGCTCTGACTTAATGGAAAAAGGTTGAAGTATTTTAGAATCACACACCAGCCCCAAGACAAGCCAACTTGCTGCAATATCAATGTGTGCCCAAGGTAAATAAGGACTAATGGTCTTTACCAGCAGTTACTTTCTTCAAGCACTTACCACCCCCCCCCCACCTCCCTCGCCATGCTTATAGTTGCTTCCTCAATCAGTAAGATGGTCTTAAATATACTTTCCTTATCATCAACATTCCCATCTACGGCTCTTCAGTACGTGATTTGATCATATGGTGCGTATTTAGAATGAGCTGCCAGAAATAGTGGCTGAGGCAGACACATTAGTAATGTATAGAAGCCATCTAGATAAGTACATGAATCAGAGAGGTTTAGAGAGCTACAGGCCAACCACAGGCAGATGGGACTTGTTCGCTGGGCAACACAGTCAGCACGGACGAGTTGGGCTGAAGGGCCTGTTTCAATGCTGTATGACTCTGTGTTCTGTACCCCAGCAGGACTGTTTCATATCCTTGTCCCTTTGAGTCCAAGACAAATAAGGACTTTACTTTCTTCAAGGACTAGATTCCCCCCCCCCCACCCCAATGTGCCCTACCCTGCAACAATTATAGCACGGGACCTCTGCAATGGGCATTCTGAGACCAAGAGGTTCCCACAATGTCCCTGATTCATATGAGATCTTCCCCCTTTGTACCTACATAACTTGCAGCCTTCCTGCTTTTTGCATAGGTGACCTAGTGGTTTCCAATGAAGCATCAATATGACTTGGACTCAATAAGAAGACAACTGTACTGCCATTACTATTTCCCTGCTTTCACCATGGATTTGTGCCCTGAGCAAAACTGCCTTATATTTTTAAATGCCATCTTCATACTGACAACTTTTCTGCACGCCCACTCCAACATTAAATCCAAAAAGCACCTGAGGGCGATGGATTAAAATATCCCTTAAAGGTCTTTGAAATGTCCTCACACGACACATTGGTCATAGTTAGTGGCACTAGCAGATTCACCAACATATTATATATCTCCAGCACCACCACCAGCAGCAATATCACCTTCTCTTCTTGTATTCAGCTCTGTTCTGCATCTTCATCCATGACATTGACAACATCGTTCACCCACAGGAACATTTCCCCCTTTTCCACATACAGCACAATTGTCTAGGTCTGATTGTCCCCTTTGAACTTGCCAACATATCCATTACGTCAACCACCTTCCACTGTCAGAGAGACCTGCTCTCTATTGCCTTCACATCAGATCACTGCACAGCTATTCCCTCAGCGATATCTCAAAATTGACACCAACCTAGTGTCTATAAACTCTTCACCATTGTTACTTACTATGTAAAAAAACAGAGGTAGAGCTATCAACAGAATATCCATTATTGAAGGCAGGAAACAACTAATAGCAATATCTGCTACAATTAATAACAAAAGGCAATTTTTTTTTCAAGGTATGCTGCAGTACTCAGGGACGAAACATACAACTAATTATCCAAAGATTCAATATTCAGCACTCAGGTGATTATATGCATTTTACTCTTGACAAAGGAACTGTCATGATAAAATACAAGGTCAGTCATCCTAAATGTATTACTTCATACTGTGTCTGTTGCAATTGCTCTCAAAGTATTTAGTTCCTATACATCACCTCAGCAAAAATGAGGGCTTAGGTTCGATGCTGGCTGGAGAGAGTTAGGATGATATCCTCACTATATGTAAGGAGTGCTCGTCCCCTGTCTAATTCCAAATCAGTCTATTCCTTCAGTACCACCCTCCTCACCAAGGTAAATTCCAAACACTTTGATCAAGCTCCTCCCATCTTTTAACTCCAGCTATGATGGATTTCTTCTTCTCCAAACCCTGCGCCATCTGTTCAGCTGCTCAGCTTCTTCTGGTCCTCTGCCATCCCTGACACTTATCATAGCTTCTCTCTAATTGCCGTACCACCCCACACATTTCCTCCAAGTGATTCAACTTAGGTTCGCACCATTCCTTTCTGGATTCATTCTTGATCGCTCATCTTGCTTTCCTTGGTTTAGTGCTTCCCAACATGGTCAATTGCTCTTTTTTTTCAAAGTTGTTGTTATCTTTCAGCCAAATTAAAAACCTAGCTTTTCTCCCCTGTCCTCTCCAACTCCAGTGCCTTCCATTCCTCTCTCTAAATCGCTGTTGTTAACTTTGTGCCAAATGAAATATGATTCAAATCTTTTCACATTGGCTTCTTGGCCTCTGTACTGGACTCCCTTGCTCAGAGTTACTGGTGATATCTTCTTGAATTCAGCTCTGTTCTGCATCTTCATCCACAATCTTGACAACATTGTTCACCCACAGGAACATTTCCCCCTGTTCCACATACAGCACAATTGTCTAGGTCTGATTGTCCCCTTTGTGTTTGGGGTTTCTTGTCTTCTTCAACAATGATGAAGTAAAGAACACATAGAAGTATTCAGTTAAATTGTTTATTACTTGTAATAGCAAATGTCAGAATAATTATAGTTCCTCAGGGGTGTTTTGCCAAGGACAAAACACATACATTTTATTCTGGTCATCAGATACACATCTGAGTCTTTCAAACAAAGGGTGATAAACATGTGGCACTCTCTTCTGTAAGACACAGAAGATCCTGGCTCAATTAATACTTTTAAATCTAGTATCAATTGATTTTTTTTCTAACTGAGTGTATAATGGGACATGGAGTCAAGGGGGAAAGTAGGATGTGGGGTAGAGTGGGGTGGGAGAGATGTGAATGAATGAAGCTAGAATTCAAATCAACCATGATTTATTTCATTTAGTGGTGAACAGGCTTGAAGACCCTCATTTTGAATAGCCTGATCCTGTCTCAGTATTTCCTGTTGGCAATATTTATTGATCAATGTGTGCTTAGCCTCATGAGTTCAGTCTACAGCCAGCCGAGCATCTAGACTACAAAAATAAAATACTGCAGATGCTGAATTCCTGTAATAAAAGCTGTAAAAGCTGGAAATGCTAAGCAAATCAAGCAGCATATGGCTCTAGATCAGTATTTTATCATGTTGGCAGTAAACATCCAATTACAAGGTTAAGCATATATTGTAAAAATGTCCTTGTTGTTTTAGGTAATCATCTTTTGAGTGTAGCAATCTTTTTGTGTATTATTCTAAATTCATTTCTTTAGGCTGAATACTGATTCATGTATTTGTTCAATGTTCAAAAAACAAAATGATCTGTCAATTTACAGCCCCAAGATTCTGTCTGACAGAGTGTTTAATCAATGCACCAACTGAAGGTTTGAAGAATTGCTCAGTGACCCAGCCTCAAGATTATGACAAGGACTATCTGTTACAGTTTCTGGGTCTTACTATCAGTTACCTAAATACCGGGCAGGTAAAGGCCAATTGAAATTTAAAGGTCCAAGCCTTTGGAAATGGTTTCTGATGCTTAATACAGCAATATGATAGCAGTTTGCAACATCATGCAACATATTTCACCCCCAGATTTTTTCTGTGTCCACCTCCAATGTATTAGGAACGCATGGATCTGTTCCTGCCCATAGGAACCAGTCCACTTCCAATGTGCTCTCCTCCTGTACTCCAAAAGTAATGTCCAGCTCAAGCTGAGGTTCTGTCCTCTTCCACTCTAGTTTTTCATTGCTATGCTGGCCCTTGACTTAGTTCATAAGCATGAAATTTTATTCCAAATTAATGGATTTCTATTTCACCTTTTCGCCACTGGTTGTCTCATGACCATGATTCTTCCATATTACGGTCCAACATTCAGCTGCAGTCGAGTCACAGTCTCCTGCCACTCAACACTAATGATATGGAATCCTTACTGTTCAGTGGCTCAAGAACACATGTGCCACCCTCTTCTTAGTTATCTACTCACACTCACTCTGATGGTCTGTAATCTTGTATGTGTTTCTCAGCTCTGGGTTTAGTACTAATACTCACTTAATCTATTAACAAGATCCCAACTAACACAATTTATAATTTTTAAGACAAAATTAGTGAATTTATTTCCAAACTCAAGAGATTACAAGTTTGTTCAGCCTACCTCATGAGTTGGGCCTCAAGCTCTTGTATATGTGAAATACATTGTAGCTCCTCCAGAATCAACATTTTTCCCAAGTTTAATTGCACAATCCAAACTCAATATGCCAGAGAGGTTTAGGATTCTTTACAACTGAAGTTCCTGGAAAAATGTCTTCCAGTACAAACACCTCCAACCCACTTGACCACATCCAGCCAGGCCAGTTCTGATTCAATCCTATTTATTTTGGTGGTAGTGCCACATGAGAGAAAATAGGACTCTGCATCTACAGCCCATTGGTTGGTGAGACTGAGGTCCACTGCTTGGTTCTCTCATTATTTGCTGCAGCCCCGGTTTAGCAGCTATGTCCTTTAAGATTCAGCTGGCAGTGATGCTATCAAACCACACAATTCTCATTGTAATTCGCTGCAAAGCCTACAGACTTAAATACCTGAGCATCAAGGAGCTCACATAAAGTGTATTTTATTCCAAGACTCTTCCTGGGACTTCTTATTTTATCTTATCTTATAACTATTATTGCAGCCCAGTGAGCATGTAGCCACTTTCCACAGTCCACCACCCCTCCCCAAAGAACAGTTCATGTCTTTCCGAAACACCATTGTTTTTGAAGCCATGCTCAATATGGAGGATTCATCAGCAGAGTTCTGGGAAAGAGTTGTCAGTCTCCTTGTTCTAAAGCAGTCGCTCAGGAGTGAGGATGACTTGCTTCCACCAGTTCTGAGAAGTAGGTGATGCATGTGCATGAATTCTTTTAATGTGGGGTGGCTATTCCATACCAGCTACTGAATGGTCTTGAAAAGTGAGGTCTTAGTCAAATGGGAAAGAGGTCCATGATGACTGAAAAGCAGACAATGTGCAAATGTGTGTGTGCGCACACAAACACACATACACACATGCACATGCACACACACACATGCACATACACACACATACACACAATGCATACATGCACATACACACACACACATGCGCGCACACACACATGCACATACACACACATACAGACACACACATGCACACACGCACGTATACAAAGGACACAAAAAATGTACTCTGATGACACACGCACATAAATTACAATATACATACAATCTTATCCACATTCTCTCCCTCAGCGCCCCTGCCTTACCCCTTTGCCATAAACCACTCCCTCATGTGGTCCCCTCCTTCCTCCCTCTCCCTGTCTCTCTCCTTCCTTTTCTAACTACCTCCCTCAGTCTCCTTCCCTCTCAGAAACCCCTTCCTTCACTAATTGCCTCCCACGGCCTCCTACCTCTTCACCCATCCTTTCCATTTCCATCCATTTGCTCTTTCACCACACACCCACACCCACTGGCCTCCACCCACCCTCCCACTCTCCACTTCTCAACCACTTGTTCTCTCCCAGTGCCATTCTTGCTCTCCAGAGCTGTTCCCTGATAGCAGATTACCACAATCCTATTGTCACAGCAGCCGCACTATCCATGATCTGTGGGCTAGTCCAGAAGCCCCTAACTTCAACACAGAGCATACGTTTATAAAACAATGCATAACAAAGGTGCCTGACCTCATAGAAATTGTTTCTAAATCACATTTTTAACATATCACCTACTCCTCGGCACTTTAGAGCAATCTTATCTTTCAGGTTTTGACATTGAACTATCTATTTGGTCAGATCACCACGAGCTCAGATTTCTGAACAATTCATGAACCCAATAACACCACCTCATTATTCCTTTTTCTTTGCACTATTTATTTATTTTCATAATTTATAGATTTTCATGTCTTGCACTGCACTGCTGCCACAAAACAACAAATTTCATGTCATATGTCAGTGATAATAATTCTGATTCTGAGGTGGGCTCTTGTGGGGCATGTTAAGGGAGGAGAAACAGGGGGAGAATTTTAGGGAGGGAATGCCAGTGCTCAGGACCCAGGTAGACAAAGGCATTACTGCTAATGATGGAGTGGTTTAAGATAGAGGGCTCCAGAAGGCAGAATTGGAAGAATGCAGAGGTCCTGGATTTGCAGGGCTGGAAGAGGTTACAGACATGGGGATGAGTGATAACACAGATTTGAAAATAAGGATAAGAAGTTTTAAACTGAGGTGTTTTTAAACAGGAGGCAGTGTGTGTCATTGAGCTTGCGAGACAATGGGTGAAACCCTATGTCCTATCTCTATGTGTCAGCTGGCAAAATCCAGTTTATGGTAGTTTAGAATCTGCTCAGTGAGATTGATCAAGACCATAGTTTCCAGAGAAGCAGGAGAGGAAACTGGTGCAAGAGAATGCTCCAATATAAGTGTATCATTAGCCACTTGTTCAAAGAACATATCAAGATTTCACTCAATAGCACAAAGATTAGGGTCCCACTTGATTCACTGTCAAATGGCCTGGCTCCAGTTACCCAGATGCAAATATACAACTTTGCACTAGTGCAATGATTCATTCCACAGTAGAATAAACACAATAGAATAAACATTGGGTGGTAATTGTGGGTGGTAATCAGCAGGAAGTTTCCTTGCCCATGTTTCCATGAGACTTCACAGGGCCTGGTGTCAATAGTGGGGACTCCACATCCTCCTATCTGATTACCACATTACCACCACCTTTTGAGGCTCGGTTCATGGACGATGAGGTGATGCAGGATTTTTCACACTCTCATTCTGGACATGGCTCCATGAAACTGAACTGGATTGACATTAGAGGAGTCGAGCATGGATGTGACAAAGGTGTGGATTGTGGTATCAGCAGGGAAGAGGAAGAGGTTAGTTGATTTAACAGCGTGCAATAAGATAGAAAGAAGTGAGGAGGGAATAGATAGTGGCTGCCTCTGAGTGTCTTTGGTTCATTAGCAGCTTTGATATTTGTTAACGATTCCAGATGCAAGGGTGCCCAAAGCCAATATAAACAGAAAGCATCTTGCAGTCAGATGCAGAGTTAGCCACAACGATTTCTGCCTGCATGGAGGCTGAGCAACTCAGTCTGCCTCAACTGGTCAGTAGGTGATTTTTACCTTGTTCTTACATTTCATCCAATGTCAATGAAGGTAGGCCGGCCATAAGAAAGATACAAATCACATGTGAAAAAACACAAATTGTATTTTTCTACCCTTCTGACTGCTCTGGAATCTGATGTACAATTTAAATGCAGCACCACAGGTCAGGGTCACCTCCCCCACTTCATTTTGTTACTTTCTTTTGTGTAATTTGGTTTGTAAAACTTCACAATCCTTTTATCAGTCTTGTTGGAGTTAGCTTAATGTTGTAACATTCACCTTAATGTTTCAAGCACCAAAAATCCGCCAATTCAAAATGTTTATTTGTTTTACATACATTCCAAGCTCCATCTGCTTAAATTATGGATGGATTGAGAGAATTGTGCCTGTGTATTCTGGCCACCTGCAGCCTAACTCTCCCCACTGCAACCCCCACACTGACATCTCTGCATAACAAATGACAGATGTGAAATACTCATTACGACTTCCATCACTCCAGCTGACCTGAAGGAGGCTGAATATTATCTGCTGGGTTGGGCAGCAGTATAGAGTTTTATTAAATATTGCTTTTGTGAAAAATCAGTCCCTGTGCAGAAAGTAGTGCATACTTTTCTCTCAGTAGAGTAAGTAAATGATTATTCAGTAAGATACTTTTAATATCACAGTCTGGCAAGTAGAGTTTGATTTTCTCATAGACACAATTGTTCAATTCATTTTGTTTGCCCAGAGGCTGATACTCTGCTTCTGGGATGTGTCCTACTTCACTGACCCACTGGTCTGGAGATCTGCTCCCGCTACAGCTATTTGGTATGACAGGTGCTTTGTGCCAATGTATTATGTAAATACCATTCAAACCTATAAATAGGTTAATACCATTCAGTATGTATTTAATTCAAAGCTCAGCTTAGTTTTGTTTTGGAGTAGTGTCTGTAAAACTTTTATATAAGTACTGATGAAATCCAAAACAGCCACCACAAATTACTCCACGACATTCAACACCAACAACTGAAACATGCTGTGGTAAAATGAGCCTAGTAAGTGCCACACTATTGTACTTCTCTCCCATGTTAACACTTAAGGGCTCCAAGAGCATTTCTGCAGTTAAATAAATGATAAAAAATACGGCAACTGAATACCTTGTTACTTGGAACAAAACCAATTCAAATTTGCACAGGTTTTTTATTGACAATGTGGGTTAATTCTTAATAATGATACCACCAAACTAATTGGAACAAAATGTGATACACCAAGACCAGAGGTTTCCATATTTTTACTTTTGCCTTTTGAAATTTCTGTGCGCTCATGCTCAAGAGCTGAGCTATTGAACAAAGGTCCATCACCAGTTGCTGCTAAATGTCCCATGTGGGAACTTCATAGCAACAACAGGATTGGGCTTGGTCATGATGCCCACACAATCAGATTGTTCACTGACACTCACTACCCAGACTCAGACATGAAGAAAAACAACTTGGAAAAGGTCCTGGAGGACTGCCACTACCAGTGGAACCATACCCACTGGAATTCATTTCATGAGAACAAAAATATTGGAAGAGAAATTTCAAGGAGAAAAAAATATTCCAATAATAACAATATCAGAGCTACAAATCCTACATGAATTGTATCCAAACTTTCTAACTTCAAACTGTTGAAGGTCATTTAACACTGCAGGTTTCAGACTGAGATGAGGAGCTGTCATGTGGATTCCAGCCAGCCAGAACCCCAGTTATGTTGCCTGGCTCATGTCTGTGTTGAACTTAAACTGCTGTGTATGGGAGGAGACTTTGGTCATCGCTGGATTAGCACACATGCAGATGGTTAAACAGTTTCCTAAAATTAATAGTTTGCTGGGTAAAATTGAATAGTTTTATCCACTGCAGGCAGTACATCAACTTTATATTGCCTGCAGGTTATGATTGCAGCATGCAGCCAGGGCTAACCACACTACTGACTGACTGCTAATCCTAGCAGGGGTCTAATATTGTGACTGGCTAACACCACTTGAAGCTATTCCACATCCCTTAAAGATGGGTGACTGTGACTACAGCAGGTGGTGGA
The DNA here is from genome assembly GCF_009764475.1 of Pristis pectinata. Classification (NCBI taxonomy): domain Eukaryota; kingdom Metazoa; phylum Chordata; class Chondrichthyes; order Rhinopristiformes; family Pristidae; genus Pristis; species Pristis pectinata. The sequence goes on along the minus strand of NC_067415.1, from coordinate 49,564,549 downwards.
AGTCAACACAGAGCTGCCAGCAATTTATTTTGATTTGGAAGAAGACATAATGGTAGCAGAATATGGATGACAGAGGGCTCTAAGGTTTTCCAATTCTGCATGAGAATCCAAGGTGGAAGAGATGGAGAGGAGGAGGTAAGTACACAACATGCAGATAGATAAGGAAGTCCCCTGATAAACTCTCAGACCCAGATAGAGGTAAAGTCTAGCCCCAAGGATCTGTATGTAGTATCACAAGATGTCCAATGACCTCTCATATGAGTCAAGGTCACTGAATGTATCTGCAATTGCTGTATCTCACCAACTGCACCACTATTCAGAGACACTGCATAATGTACTAAAGCACCACCATCACTCACCAACAATAATCTTTATCACTCATGAAGCATACACAATATACAGAAGTTCATCATCATACACACAGCATGTTCTTAGCCATACATCCACATCCTACAACTTGCACATACTGCCAGCTGTTCAACTGTGAGAGGCATATCACCCAAATACGCTGCACACCAATCACTGACACATTTCCTCTCTCTTGCAGGGAGAGTGCACAATTGCAGATTGCAGTGGTTAACCAGCAGGAAACGAGAGTGACTGCATGATCTCAGCCACATGGAGGAGATAGTGCTCCCTCTCACTGGAGCACTGTTTGCGCAGGACGTCCAGTGGTGGGGCTGCAACAACAGATTATTTTTTTTAATTTCTTCATATTTCAGAACCTTGATATCACTGCCAAGGCCAGCATTTATTCCCCATCCCTAGTTACGCATGAGTAAGCCACGTTCTTGAACTGCTACAGCTCTGGTGTAGGTGCTCCCACATGCTGTTCAGTAAGGAGGTCCAGGATTCAAACGCAGAAGCCAGCAAATCAGTCTAATTACCACTCAATCAGTCTGTTGTCAATCATCAGCAAAGTGATGGAAGGTAGCCACACCTAAGTTGCAGGAGGCAGGTAGCTGGGTGACTGTCAGGAGAGGGGAAGGGAATAGGCAGGTAGTGCAGAGTACCCCTGTGGCCGTTCCCCTTGATAACAGGTATACCACTTTGGATACTGTTGGGGGGGGGTGCGGGGAATGACCTACCAGGGGAAAGCCACAGCGGTCAGGTCGCTGGAGCTGAGTCTGTCTCTGTGGTTGAGAAGGGAAGGGGGGAGAAGAGGAAAGCAATAGTGATAGGGGACTCTATAGTTAAGGGAGCAGACAGGAGGTTCTGTGGACGTGAAAGAGACTCCCAAATGGTATGTTGCCTCCCAGGTACCAGGGTCACGGACATTTCAGGTTGGGTCCACAGCATTCTAAAGGGGGAGAGTGAGCAGCCAGAAATCATGGTACATATTGGTACCAACGACATAGGTAGGAAAAAGGATGAGGTCCTGAAAAGTGAATATGGGGAATTAGGTCCAAAGCTGAAAAGCAGGACCTCAAGGGTAATAATGTCTGGATTGCTGCCTGTGCTGTGTGCCAGTGAGGGTAAGAATAGGTTGATTTGACAGATGAATGTGTGGTTGAGAAATTGGTGCAGGGGGCAGGGTTTCAGATTTGTGGATCACTGGGATCTCTTCTGGGGAAGGTATGACCTGTACAAAAGGGACGGGCTACACCTGAACTGGAGGGAGACCAATATCCTTGAGGGCAGGTTTGCTAGAGCTGTTGTGGAGGGTTTAAAGTAGTTTGGCAGAGGGTGGGAACCCGAGTGATAGGTCAGAGGATGGGCAGTTGGTGTACAGGTTGATGCAGCGCGTAGAGAGACTGTGAGGAAGGATAGGCAGTTGATAGGGAAAAATTGCTGTCAGTTGGGTGGGTTGAAGTATGTCTACTTTAATGCAAGAAGTATCAGGAACAAAGGTGATAAACTTAGAGCATGGGTCAGTATATGGAACTACGATGTTGTGGCCATTACAGAGACTTAGCTGTCACAAGGGCAGAAATGACTGCTGGATGTTCTGGGATTTAGATGTTTCAAAAGGGACAGGGAGGGAGGTAAAAGAGGTGGGGGAGTGGCATTGCTAATCAGGGATAGTATCACAGCTGCAGAAAGGGAAGATATACTGGAGGGATCGTCTACTGAGTCATTGAGGGTGCAGGTCAGAAACAGGAAGGGAGTAATCACTCTATTGGGAGTATTCTATAGATCCCCCTCCCCCAATAGCAACAGAGACACTGAGGAAAAGATCTGGAGGCAGATTTTGGAAAGGTGCAAAAATAACAGGGTTGTTGTCATGGGTGATTTCAACTTCCCCAATATTGATTTGTCACCTCCTTAGTGCAAAAGGTTTGGATGGGGTGGAACTTGTTTGGTATGTCCAGGAAGAATTCCTGACACAATATGCAGACAGGCCGAATAGAAGAGAGGCCATTCTGGATCGGGTACTAGGCAATGAACCTGGTCAGGTGTCAGATCTCTCGGTGGGTAACCATTTCAGAGACAGTGACCACAACTCCCTGACCTTTACCCTTGCCTTGGAGAGGGATAGGAGCAGACGGAATGGGAAAGTATTTAATTGGGGGAGGGGGAATTATGATGCTATTAGGCAGGAACTTGGGAGTGTAAATTGGGAGCCAATGTACTCAGGGAAATGCACAATGGAAATGTGGAGGCTGTTTAGAGATCACTTGCAGGGGTTCTAGATAGGTTTGTCCCATAGAGGCAGGAAAAGGATGGTAGGGTGAAGGAACCATGGTTGAAGAGGAAGAAAGAAGTTTACTTAAGGTTTAGGAAGCAAGGATCAGACAGGGCTTAGAGAATTACAGGTAGCCAGGAAGGAGCTTAAGAATGGATTTAGGAGAGCTAGAAGGGGCATGAGAAGCCTCTGGCAAGTAAGATTAAGGAAATACCCCAAGGCATTCTACTGGTATGTGAAGAACAGGAGGATGACTAGAGTGAAGGTAGGACCGATTTGCGATAGAGGAGGAAACATGTGCCTGGAGTCGGAGGAGGTAGGGGTGGTCCTTAATGAATACTTTGCTTCAGTATCGCCTGTAAGAGATACCTGATGTTGTGAGGACAGCGTAAAACAGGCTGATATGCTAGAACACTTCAATGCTAAGAAGGAGGATGTGCTGGAACTTTTGAAAAACATTAGGATAGATAAGTCCCCAGGGCTGGACAGGATATATCCCAGAATACTATGGGAAGAGGTTTCTGAGACTTGGTGATGACCTTTGCGTCCTCACTGGCCACAGGAGTAGTATCAGATGATTGAAGGGTAGTCTGATTAGAGATAGTCAGCATGGCTTTGTGAGGGGCAGGTCATACCTCATGAACCTGACTGAATTCTTTGAGGATGTGACAAAACACATTTATGAGAGTAGAGCAGTGGATGTGGTGTATATGGACTTTAGTAACGCGTTTGATAAGGTTCCCCATGATAGACTCATTCAGAAGGCCGGGAGGCATGAGTTCCAGGGAAACTTGGCTGTGTGGATTCGATGGCTTGCCGTAGAAGGCAGAGGATAAATGTAGATAGAGCATATTCTGTCTGGATGTTAGTGACCAGTGGCATTCCGCAGGGATCTGTTCTAGGACCCCTGCTATTTGTGATTTTTATAAATGACTTGGATGAGGAAGTGGAAGGGTGGGTTAATAAGTCTGCAGATGACATGAGGGTGGGTAGTGTTGTGGATAGTGTAGAAGGTTGCTATAGGTTACAATGGGACATTGATAGGATGCAAAGCTGGGCTGAGAAGTGGCAGATGGAGTTCAACCCAGTAAAGTGTGAAGTGATTCACTTTGGAAGGTCAAATTTGAAGGCACAATACAGAGTTAATGGCAGGAATCTTCACAGTGTACAGAAACAGAGGGATCTTGGGGTCCAAGTCCATAGATCCCTCAAGTTTGCTGCGCAAGTTGACAGGGTTGTTAAGAAGGTATATGGCGTGTTGGCCTTCATTAGTCGGGGGACTGAGTTCAAGAGCCATGAGGTAATCTTGCAGCTCCATAAAACCCTGGTTAGACCTCACTTAGAATATTGTGCTCAGTTCTGGTCACCTCACTATTGGAAGGATGTGGAAGCTTTAGAAAGGGTGCAGAGGAGATTTACCAGGATGCTACCTGGATTAGAGGGCATGTCGTATGAGGACAGGTTGAGTGAACGAGGGCTTTTCTCTTTGGAGCGAAGGAGGATGAGAGGTAACCTGATAGAGATGTACAAGATGATAGGAGGCATAGATCAAGTGGACAGCCAGAGACTTTTTCCCAGGGCGGAAATGGCTAACACGAGGGGGCACAATTTTAAGGTGATTGGAGGAGAGTACAGGTGGGATATCAGAGGTGAGTTTTTTACAGAGAGAGTGGTGGGTGCATGAAATGCACTGCCAGGGTTGCTGGTAGAGGAAGGTACATTAGGGACATTTAAGACACTCTTAGATAGGCACATGGATGATAGAAAAATGAAGGGGTATGTGGGAGGGAATGGTTAGATTGATCTCAGAGTAGATTAAAAGGGCGGCACAATATCCTGGGCCGAAGGGCCCGTACTGTGCTATAATGTTCTATTTTCCATGTATTGTCGACAGTGTGATCTCACGGCTCTAACTCACCAGAAACCTGGTCTCTAATGCCCAATTTGGATTTCACCAGGACCAGTCAGCTTCAAATCTCTTTACAGTCTTGATCCAAACAAGGATGTGGAGACACAAGAGACTGCAGATGCTGGAATCTGGAGCAAAAAAAAACCAAAATGCTAGAGGAACTCAACAGGTCAAGTAGCATCTGTGGAGAAAAGGAATTGTCAATGTTTGGCGTCGAGGCCCTGCATCAGGACTGAGAGTGGAGAGGGAAGGCGGCCATTATAAAGAAGTGAGGGGGAGGGGGAGACAGGTGATAGTTGGACGGAGGAGGGGTGAAGCTTGATGGGCAAATGGAGACAATGGGGGAGGGGAAGGGGTGGAGTTGGGAGGCAGGCAAGTAGGTGGTAGGTGGAAGCAGACAAGGGAACAATGGCAGATGGAGTCAGGTGGGGAGAGTGGAGGTGACAATGGAGATAGCTGCTGGAAGGTGATAAGCAGTGACACAAAGGCTACCATTGCAGGACCAAGGAGCTGGATTCCAGAAGTGAGTTGAGAGTGGCTGCCCTTGATACCATTTGACTAAATGTGATAGCAAAAAGTCCTGGTAAACTAAGCCAATGCCCAGCAGAAGATAACGTTTAAGTTTTTAGAATAACAATGCACAAAGGAAAATGGTTCTGGTTGTTGGAGCCCCAGAACATCACTGTAGGTATAACCATCTTCAGCTGCCTCATTATTGACCTCCCATCCAACATAGGGATCAGAAGTGAAGGTGTTCATTGATATTTGTATAATGTTCAACTCTATCTGCAACTTCATAGCAAATGACACATCCTTGCCTGCATAAAGCAAAACTTAGGCTAACTTCAAGAGTGTGTTACCAAAATACTACCAGCAAGTCTCTTGTCCCTTCAGAGGCCCAAACACCCTTGACCATTGCTATAGAACCACTAAAGACGCCTACCAAGCCACTCTGGACAGTAAAGACACTTACGTCAGAGTATTGTTTATTGACTACAGCTACACCTTCAATGCTATAATTCCAAGCAAACTCATCTTCTGGGACTCAACACCTCCCTTTGCAATTGGATCCTTGATTCCCGGCCAACAGACCACAATCAGTAAGGATAGGCAGCAACATCTCTGTCACGATTATCCTCAGCACCGGTACCCCACAAGGCTGTGTCCTCAGCCACCTATTCTACTCCTTATACACTCACGACTGCATGGCTAGATTCTGTTCTAACTCCATCTACAAGTTTGCAGATGATACCACTTTTTAGTGGGCCAAATCTCAAATAACAATGAGTCTGAGTACGGGAAGGAGATAGAGAGCCTAGTGACATAGTGTCATTGACAACAACCTTTCCCTCAATGTCAGTGTTATGTTTGTCCTTCATCAAGAGACAAACTTCACGTGGGTTTAACATCTGAACATTTTTATTAACCAACACCAGCCTGGCTTGCTTTCCCTCTCTTTTTACAGCCACCTCCTGTTTGCCCATGTGACCCCCTTGCACTGCCTACTGGGAACTGCAGTTCTTTATTATAACTACATAATAACACATCTTCCCCCTTTAAAGAAAAACAAACACAACACTTTTTCCTTATAAACCTGCCAAGAACCCTTGTCCACTCAGTAGCTTTCAATCAGTCTCTGAGGTGGTTTAATGGTCCTTTTTGGTCTGGTACTTGTTTTCAGTGTGTTGCTTTCATTTGCTGCATTACTATTGGTGTTTTCCTGGGAACTCTGGTCCACATGTTCATTTTCTCCATATGCTGGCCCCTTTGGTGTACTGACAGGGGAGGGGTCACAGCCATGGGTTGGAGCTTGTGGTCGTAGATCCACATGGCTCCTCCTCAGAGGTGTCCCTTGCTCCGTCTGGATCTGGTATGAATGTGGATATAATTCCTCTTGCACAACTCCTTGCATGGACCATGTGCAAGAATCATGATCTCAGATTCGCACTTGATCCCCAGGCTTCAGGACTGGTAGGCTTTTCACTGTCTGTTGTGATTCTGTTTCTGTTTTTTCTATCCCTCCCTCCTTAGCCTGTTTGACCTTGTGTGCTCCTTCAGGTGTCAATAGGTTTTCATGTATTGGAAGGTTAGTGCGTATGCGTCAACCCATCAGCGTTTGGACTGGTGAAAGGCCATTCTGCAGTGGCGCACTTCTGTACATCATTAGACTTCACTACCTTAACTGAACTCTCTGCTAGGTCATTAGATTTTGGGTGATGTGGGCTTGAGGTTATATGTCAAAACCCCCAAACATTGGCAAAGGATTCAAATTCACAGCATGAAAATTGTGGACCATTGTCTGATAATACTTCACACGGAACTCCATGACTTGCAAACACAGCTTTCAGGAACATGATAACTGCTTTGCTGGATGTTGATTGCAGTGTCGCAACCTTTGCGTAATTAGAAAAGTAGTCTAATACAACAATATGGCTCTTCCCATTACAGTCAAACAAATCCACTCCAACTTTGAAATACGGCCTGTCTGGTACAGGGTGTGGTGTAAGTGGTTCTGCTTGCTGCTTTGGTCTGTAGGTAAGGCATATTTCACATGAAGCAGTGGTCCAGCTGATGTCTTGGTTCCCAGTTATTACACATAATAACACAGTCAGCAAAACAAAAGAGCTGGTCATTGATTTCAGGAAGGGGGAAGGTGACATGCTCCTGTCTACATCAACAGTGCTGAGGTCAAGAGGGTTGAGAGCTTCAAGTTCCTAGGAGTGAATATCACCAAAAGCCTGTCCTTGTCTAACCACATAGATGCCATGGCCAAGAAAGCTCACCTGCACATCTACTTCTTTGGGAGGCTAAAGAAATTTGGCATGTCCCCCTGACTCTCACCAATTTTGACTGAGTTTCCCATAGTGCTTGACTTTCCTCCTGATACCCCAAACTGATTCCCCTATCCACAAAGCACTAGTCAGGAGTGTGATAGAATACTCTCCATTTGCCTGGATGAGTGCAGTACCAACAACACTCAAGAATCTGTTTAATTGGCACCCCATCCACCCCCCTATTTATTCCTTCCACCATTAGCGCACAGTAGCTGTAACATGTACCATCTACAAAATGTGGTAGAGTTACCTGCTTAGGCTACTCCAATAGAACCTCCCAAATCCGCAATATCTGCCACCAAGGATCACCACTACCTCCTCACAGGCAATCAGCAATGGGCAATAAATGCTGGCCTTAACAGCAATACCCAGGTCTGAAAAATGTGAAAGTAAATAAGATATCTTCTGCACTATTTACGTTGCTTACCATGGAAGCATGCACTATTTACATCACTTAACTTCCTCTCCCTGCTACTTTAACCTTATTATGAAGCAAAACTTTTGCTTGCTTTCACACTTGCAGCCAATAATTTGGATAATTATACTTCACGTAACTAAGGGCACATCTTAGAGGTGGATCTTGGAGACCAGGTTTGCTTGTGTGTTCTGCTGCAAAGTATGTGCAGAGGATTGGAGGAAGAGTAATGGGCATGCACATTGTGATGGGTATACACAATAAAATGCTTCTTCCATGGACAGACTTGCTAGAAAGTCTTGCAATGTTGAATGATCTGGAGAAGTCTAGTACTGAATTTGCATAGGGTTTGCTGTGGGCTTGGAGTTCTTCCTTTGCATCAAAAAGGTGGTGCCCAACACTCTTGGAACCCAACCATGATATAGCGTCTGATGGGCAATATTTCAGCTTCCATTACAGCACAAGCAGGAGTCTGCTAGCATCTGGAGTCTGCAGTGGAAACACAGAATTTGTTAAACATGTTTTGCTTCCTGCCAAGCAAGCTCAACTGCAGCAATTATGGTTGCAGATACCAGTGTTCAAAGGGGTTTGTGCATTGTCACAGTAGCAATATATCCTTTAACATGTCATATGGATGAGTGTCAGAGGCACTGTGGAGTGCAAACCTGCTGCCCTCTCTTGGGATAAAAGTATGAGCAAGCATGCAATTCTTGTAAAGTCACATGTTCACTCCATGTGTTACTCTCTCACAAGAGAGAAAAGAAGGTAATTATTTCTCCTTAAGTGTCAGTTGATAGCAAATTGTGAGATTTTACAAACGTGTACGGTTCCAGACTGGATGGAGTACATGCCAAATGCAAGGTACACTCCAACAACTTGGCAACCATTCTCTGATTATACTTTCAAAGCTTATGCCTTTTATTACCAAGAAGGACAAGGACAGCAGGTGGACAGGAATTCCAACATGTCCAACTTTCCTCACATGCCATCCTGACTTAGAATATATAGCTCTCTCTTCATTGTCTTGTGATCAAAATCTTCCAACTCCCTACCCAAAAACATTATGGGAGTATCATTATCACAGGTACTGCAGAGGTTCACTGTTATTTTCTTAAGTGCAATCAGGAATGGACGATAAATGCTGTCCTTGGCAGTGACTCCCACATGGAAGCACAGAATAAAAAAGTATGTTGGCTGTTGAGCTCCAATTTGCAGAAAGCTGATCAATGGGATTTAGAAAAAGATTTGTAAGCAACTTAATGAAAGTCTTCATAATCTTTTAAAGATTTTTTATATACATAGTGCCTTTGCTATAGAAAAGCCCTCCAAGGTACTTCAAAGAGTTAAAAGGAAGGACAAAGCAAATATATTAAGAGCACTAATCAATTTCTTGGTCAAAAAGATACCTTATTTGTTGCAAACAAAAGAAGTACCTCTTTACAAAGAGTAAGCAAACATCCCTACATAACAGGGCAGGGTGACTATACAGTAGCAGCATAGGAGACAGTTTGTGGTTCACAAACTCAGATTGACCAAAAGAGAAGTAGTCTGGGATATGCAGGTATTGCCTAAATTCTAACAAAAGGTCATCCCTGAAACACCAACTCTGTTTCTTTCTCAACAGACACTGCCTGTTCTACTGTGTTTTTCTAGCATTTTCTGTTTTTATATTGCTGAGATGTGATTTAGTGAAGAGAGCCACATGAGCACCATGATGACTTTGCATGACTGGGTGGCGAATAATGTAGCCAGATCAATATATGTAGGCCATGGTCATTTATATTCAAGCAGATCCTGGTCAGCTGTGATGGTCAACCAGCAGTAGGAAATGGGTGGAAAGAAAACAAATAAGGACATCACTACTTTGTAGGGCCTTCTGCATCTGCAGAGGTTTGTAGTAGGAGGGGCCAAAAACTGCACCAACACAAAACTGATGTTGTTGGTGGGACTGGAAGAGGAAGGGCATCTCATTACACAACAGTTGCATCATATTCAAGTCATGTGGTCTCCACTGAAAAGCAGTGGCACTGTACTTGCTCCTCCCACAGAGCTGGCTTCCTGGAGAATCCAGAAGAAGAAACACACATCGTACAATGAACCACTGAAGTTTGATTCAAAGGCCTTTCACAGAATGTGCAGCAATTTTTTGTTTGTGTTAGGAGCAAGAATGTAGAGATATAATGAAATCAGTGGGGATTTAACCCAGCATGTTAGGACAAAGCAATTGGAATACAGACAGACCCAAAGGGCTAGTCAAGTATGGACTGCCAGATATCTCTCAGTTATGTGTGGTCCATGAATCCTTACCATGGTAATCAGTTCTTGCATCAACTAGGGGGATATTTTCTTTTTTTGCTTCCACCCTTTCTTCCTCCTCTGCTGGCACAATCACAGCTCTGCCTCCCAGACATTTGTAGCTGCTTGAGTTTTCTTCCTAGCTGCTTGGAGGGTTTCTGCAAAACACAAAGGATGTAAGCAATCCGTGAAACTTTCTCAGGCTGAAGAAAAAACTCATTCAAAATGTTCAGACACCTCTCATACTTTCTCAACTGGCGAATTGTTCATTCCTTTGAGAACTTAAATGAAAGTATGAGCATAGTATTTCCTTTCTGAATTGATGTGGGGGAGGGGAGAAGTTCCCCAATAGCCACCTGTCCATTTGTTTTGCTTCTTCAAGCAGTCAAGGTCTTCACCACAGTAGGCAGGGGTGTTCTGCTTGCTGAGTATCAGTTACCTGTAGGTCAGGCATCAGTATAGTTAATGATGATTCCACTGCTGAAGTACTTATAGAGAGTTAAGGTTGGTCTTGACTGACATGCAAAAGAAATTGTGCAGATCGAAAAATATAATATTTGCGTATCCTGTGGCTAGGTGTCAGTGCTTGTCTCCTCCCTTCTCAGGAATTCCAATTCTTCCTACAGATCCATTGGCAGGCCTGGTCGAGGAGGAGGAGAACTAGGAGGAGAAACAGCAAATCAGCAAAAATATATTCACTTTATTGCAGAAACTCAAGGCAACAAAAGCCATCAGGAGGCAAATGTCAATAATAGGCACTATAGTTTTAAGTTGTAGATTTTTTTCAATCTTTATCTTTTTATCATATGACAATGGCAGGGATGTACAGATTGACGTCTGGATTTTAGAGTTAGGTTATGGTGCTTGGTGCAGCTGTGGCAATGTCACCCACATCAATGTGCCCTGGGAAAAAAAATCAAAGGAGATAATCTTTGAAAATGTGTTCGATACTTTGATTTCTATTGCTGCAGTTACACCTGAGATTTGATTTGGCCTTCTGTTGGTATAAACGATGGCCACATCTTTCATGTGTAGTTTGTATTCAGTTCAGGGCTGTCCAGAAGTTATGTGGAGGATTCAGTCCAACTTCTGGTTCTGAGCATTGCAGATGGGGTCATTGTTGTTTCATTGAAGGCTCTATTGTTTCTCCTTATTAAACCAGCTGCATCATTTAACTCATTCCCACTCCTTGCTATGAGCTGTAACTTTGCCACACATTCTATCCTGCAGTGGATTGAGCAAAATGGGATAACAAGGGTACAATCAGTGAAGTGAATGATGTTGGTTTCCCTTCCAATGTCTGAGAAGTGATGTTCACTGGCATCAGGAGCAAGTCGATCGATACTGACTTCAGGGCTCAGGCAATGGTACAGATGGCTGTGTTCAGTTACACATCCTGTCTCTTAGTGAAGCAACTGTCTTATCTATACAGAATTGCAATACTCCACAGTGAACTACACCAAGGATGAAGAATTCATTCAAAGGGTTTTTGCTCTTACATCACTTGTGGTTGACTGGGTCACATCTTTATGTTTCTCCTGGCTTTCAACAAGTGTTCTGTGAAAGTGCAGGAACAATCCAGATATATTCATAGGTACTTCTTCAAGTTCATATGCCCCAGCCTCTTCCTGCTGAAAGTGATGGCCAGTTTATGAATGGCAACTTTATTGTTGAAAGTCAAAGTCAAAAGTTAACGTCAAAGTCGAGTTTATTGTTATATGCACAAGTATATGTACGCACAGGTGCAATGAAAAACATACTTGCAGCAGCATCACAGGCACTTAGCATCATATAAGCAGCATTCACAAGAAAAACACAAATTAAACATAAATTAAACACCATTTTACAAGCAAGAACACAATTAGAACAAAAAAAACAAAGTTCATTTTAGTGCAAAGTGATCAAAGTGGTCATAGTGTTGCTAAACTCTAGTGATTAGGGTCGTGCTGATTGGTTCAAGAACCAAATGGTTTAAGGAAAGTAGCTGTTCTTGAACCTGGTGGTGTGGGGCTTCAGGCTTCTGTACCTCCTGCCTGATGGTAACTGCGAGAAGATGGCATGGTCCGGGTGGTGGGGACCTTTGATGATAGATGTAGCCTTTATGAGGCAGCACCTCCTGTAGGTATTACCAGTAGTGGGGAGGGATGTGCCTGTGATGTATTGGGCTGAGTCCACTACTCTGTAGGGAGCACTACTGCTAATGTTTGGAACAGTGATGTAATTTCCAAGTTTGCTCCAATTTCTTGTGGCCTTTGTTCAACGCAGCACAGGTTAGGGTGATGACAAGTGCCTGTGGAGCTAAGCCTTTGTCATCAGCACATCTGAGTTTGGCTGAACCTTTGTTGGGGCTGTCAATCACACAGATGTGGAAGAATGACTGTGGCCAGGACTGATCTCTGTGGAGTTCATTATTAACCATATTGACCTGACAAGATGGATATGGAATTGGCATTTGGAAATCATAACTGAAACTTGGAACATCAATCCTTTTCAATACATTGTATCACAGGCAGATAAAGGTGGATGAAAATCCTTTGCTCTAAGTTGTTAAGTGTCAGGCTGCTTGCTGCAGCTACACTTAGGCCTGAAATCATCATTTTCTGTGATGGCAGAGAGGCAGGTTAAAGGCATAGTTGCAGTGAATAGCCGAGGTTAGTTGGGTAGCCAGGAGGGTTGTTCAGTTGCTTTCCTGGTTTTATCAAGGAAATGACCTGGCCTTCTTCCAGTCCCTTGAAACAGAGGGGGTAGGTTCAGAAGAGACGTGAGGGGTAAGTTTTTTACTCAGAGTGGTGGATGCCTGGAATGCGTTGCCTGATGGGGTGGTGGAAGCAAATTCATTGGGGGCTTTTAAGAGGGGCTTGGATGGGCACATAAATGAGAGGAAAATGGAGGGATACGGGCATTCTGTATGTAGGAGGGATTAGCTCTGTCGGCACATCATTGTTGGCCGAAGGGCCTGTTCTGTGCTGTACTGTTCTATGTCCTGCTTTGGTAGTTGCCTGTGAAAAGCCTTGCAAGCTAGGCACATCTTCTCATCCAAAGGTACTCCAAATATCCTCGATAAAATAGCCTTGTGTTACTGGCCTGGCAGGCAGGCAAATGGTTTCAAACAGTCCATTCGCCTGGGTTTCCCTCTACAGAAATGATCTTTCCTTGTGGTGTCAAAGCATATCAGTTTGAGATTCCCCTTTTAGTGACTTTCATTTTGCTTTACTTCAGAATCATGTCATAGAAACATAGAAAATCTTAAGCCTGCAGGAGAGCATTGCTTCACATTATTTTCCATTCTGCTGTTCTTGCACTTATATCAAATGTTTTCAAGATGTTTGTTCAACCTTGTCTTGAAGAGATTTAAGTAACAGCTTCTGCAAGCATTCTTTATTGGTAAATCAGTCATTGTATTTACTTTTCACTCATATAGTACTCCTGGCTTTACATTGCGTGTTTAAGCTTGGTGCAAAGTGGAAATTAATTCTAACTGATTCTAATCTTCCAAGTGCCCAAGTTATCCTTGAATTGTTGTAATATGTGTACTTTGTTAATAATTTTAACACAAACAGTACATGGGCTGTTGGGATAAATGTGCAGTTACTGGAGCGTCTGCCTTTCTTTCCCCACTTGGTGATTTCTGATGCAGATTTAGCTGCTGTGCGAAGAGGTGAGGTGCTTCCTCGCCGGGGTTTACTGCTCATACATCACACCGGGTTGTTGACACACATCCTTCATTGGCTGCTGCAGCACGGCTTGCCAGTGGTTGTGTCTAGAATGGACAGTAGCATAAACCAAATAAAATAAAAAATGGGTAAAGGGAGTTCTTGGATTATACTTCATTTAAAACAGAATAGACCCACGCACCCGTGTGACAGGCCTGCTTTGTAATAAGAGGCAGTTAGATTGCACTGTTGATGGACACCGGATTTATAACACAGTCTCTTCAGGACATGTGTGTCCATGCAATTCTCCAATTGTACAGGACGTAAACATTTAACAAAGCCAAAACTTCCTTTAATTTGGTGAGGGGTTAGAGGGAATTAGATTCCCTTCAAATAAACCGAAGCGTTTTTTGTTTAATAAGTTTCCCAGTTCACAAACGCACACCAAATTGTCGAGAAACTTAATCGTGAAAGGAAAGCTGGACGAATCGGTTCTGGGAGCGGGCGAGCAGACTCTCGATGCAGTTGTAGAGAGCGAAGCTAACGCTTTATTTTTAGGTTTACTTTTTTTTCAATGAATCAGTCAGCTTTTAAAAAAAATAAACAAATTTGCCGCTTCGCCCATTTTGTTTGCTGTTTGGAGCCTGTGGTTTTATTTTCCTTTCCCTTCCCTTGTTTACTCAGGCAGTGGCGGTATCATTCCGCTAGTCTGGGGAGGGAAGCGCCTCCTCGCTCGCTCGCTCGCTCTCCAGTCTCTCACACAATGTGAGTGCGGGCTCGGTGCACGGAGCCAGCAGACAGCGGCGGCAGCCCACAGCGAGCGGACTCCGCGCCGAGTGCCGCCGCCTGCCCTCGCCCGGCAGCCTGCCGCAGATCCCACCTCTGGATGGCCGCGGACGACATCGCCAGCCCGATTCCAGCTGCCACCGGGCACCTCTCGCCAAGTTTCGGCGGCGTCTGTTTCTCCTGAAGACTTTTGTGTGTGTGTGTGGTGGTGGTGGTGGTGGTGTGTGTGTGTGTGTTGTGTCTTTCTCTCTCTCCCCCACCCCCTCTCCTCCCCTCCCCTCCCATTCCGCCCCCCTCTCGAGTAGTTTTTTTCTCTCTCTCTCCGTTGGTCGGGACAGGAGAGGGGATTGTGCGAGTGAAGAGGGAGATCCGAACATATCTGTGTCTGTCCGTCTGTATGTGAGAAAGAAAGAGAAAGTATCCGTGGGAGCATTGAAGGGGCCGGTGTCACCATTGCGATCGTCTGAAGGAATATTACCGTAACACAGAGGAAAATGGGCTTCAGTCATCTTGAAGGAAGTGCACTGAAGGGTCCGAAGTATATTTGTTGAGATTTTGATTTAATTCAAACAAAACAAAAAGGAACCCAAGACTTTTTTTTAATACAAACATTGCAATTTATGTTCAAAACAAAAAAAATAAGGAAGCAAAGAAACTTGTCAACATAGTGTTGGGGGAGGTTAGGATGGGGGATTACAACATGCCCCCAAACCCGAAGCACAGCGCAATCGTGGAGAGGTTGAGGCAGAGGATCGAGCTGTGTCGCCGGCACCACGCAGTCTGCCAGGTCCGCTACGAGCAGAACCAGCCGCAGCGCATCGAGCAAGAGCGAAGGAACAAACTCGCTCTGCACCAGAAGTACCTGGACACACGCAGCAAGAAGACCCCTAAAGCCAAGCAGCAGCAGCAGCATCACGAGGGCAGCCGGGCCCCCAAAAATTGCGACAGCGAACAGCCCCCGGGACCTAACGCATCTAGCGAACACAGGAATCTCACCCTGATCGCTGTAAGTGTGTTCCCTTTACTCGCTAACTTTGCCTCTTTATCTCTAAAGGGGTGAGGGGAAGCGACACGTTTTGATCAGTTTGGAATTCTCTTTGTTGTTGTTTTTGTTCAGAAGAATTGGGTTTGGATCAGCAGCTTGTTTTCCCTAAAATGTGTTGTTATACTTTGAAAAGTGTGCCTTAAAACTATCTTATTTTATTCCAGCTTTTTGATAGACCTTTCTTAAAATGATTTGTATGAAATTGTGAACAGAAAATGTCATCTTGGATTAATCTTGAGAAATTCATGGCAAGGTTCAAAATGCTCTCTCTTTAAACATGGCTATATGCATCACAGCTAAGATACTATATTTTGATTTATTTAAAGTTCCCCAAGTGTTATCAAAGAGGCCAGGTCTATTGGTCTCCTTATCTCTTTCGTAAAATAATAAGCTGTGACCTGTGTGAAGGGTTCACTCTTTGGTGTATGCTCTGAGAAAGCCAGCCTATACTGAACCGAATGACCCTTGCATCTCATTGGAAGAAATAGTCGACCAGACATGTGATCAATAAATTGAATTTGCTCACTCAAAACTTATGAGCTGGCCAATAAGTTACCTTTACTTATGTTATTGGTTAATTGCCATTAGGAGAAGAATTGCTTTGATTTAGTGAAAGATTGCTGATGTTTTCAACTACAGTCTTGAATAACAGTCATTTGTAACTTATTACAGAATAACAAATAACACTCAGGAAAATAATGAGTTAATTTTAGGTTTGGGTTGATTTGGATTTCCTAAATTATGCTTATAGTATTTTAGCTGTGCAGGTAGTTTGCAGCTCATTTGTAATGATCCATTTGTGTTTCTGTATGAAATATAATTGTCAGAGTCATTTGAAACCTTTGTGAATGTTTAGTGTCTGACCTGGACTAAAACTTGTTGGCGATGGTGTTTCTGCTCTTTGAGCCATGGTGTTGTGAAAAAGATACTGCTGTAACACTTTCTTCATTAGTTTCTTGTGTGTCCCACTTCTGGTGAAAGTGCTGATCCTAAGTGGGGTCTATGGCTCTACAGGTGCCAGTTGCCCTCTTGTATTACCCAGATATTGTTATTAGTGTGAGCTTTGCCAACAAGTGCCAGTAGATATCTAACTGGCAGCTGCAGGGGTGAAACACACTTGCGTCTTATCCTGATGTCCTTGTGTTTGCACTTCAGCAGGGGTTGCTAGGCAATGATCAGTAACCTGAATGATTTTTCCCTTCCATGGTGTGGAGGTACTGAGGTCAATTGTATGGCAACTCTTGGCTAAGAATAGAAGACAGATTAAACCAGGGCTTTTGTTACTTGGCATTCCCTGACTACTCACTGGATGAATTTCTGAGTAAGGCCGATCTAAATTGTGATTTTTGCAGAAATTGTGGATCCCATAACATACGGCAATTTTTTGATGCAGATAGTCAGTGCTGAGTGCTGCTCCTTTCACTTCTTCACACACTCTCTCTCACACACACAAAGTCCCTCTGTTCTGGATGCCTGGACTGGAAAGGAGAGAGAAAAATGGTGGAAGGACAGTGGCAGTAAAGGGTGAGCATCCAGCAGTATCAGTGCATGGCCATTAGAGAGCAGAAAAAATGATGGGAATTGCAGACTGCCTGCACTTGTTTCAGGGAATCAGCCCACTCTGCCAGTGTGGGGTGATTCCAGACTGCATCCGACCAAGTGTTGGCATCACAACTCCCCCAGCCAGGTGTGAGAGGAAACTAAGGACCAACGTCTTAACTCTACCCCTTCTGGACCATTAGTGGTGAGTGCCACCTTGCCTACCTCTGGTCCTCAGTGAAGAATGATGTCTGATGTCAGAGGAAGGATGGAAACTTAACATGACCCACAAATAGAACCACCATTATTAGCAGGTACAACATGTTTTAAAACGTAAACAAGTAGTTCTGTGCTCTAAGCTGTTTCCTTCCTCCATCTACCCTGACTCCCAATTGCCTACCCCTGAAACAAATATGCCTACTGGCATGTGAAAATTGCTGCTATTAATGTTGTTTTTCATTTGCAATTTTGTCTATCTCGTGCTTAACTCAGATTTTTGAAGACCATCTGCACCTTACATAGGGCCTTATTTCTGAGCTGTCAGGATTCTGTGTGTGTGTCGTGTATGTTGAGTGTACATGTATGTGTGTGTGGATTTACACAATGCTACAATTCACAAGCAATGATGACATCTCAGATTGAAATTGAGTCTTCAGCAGTTATTTAATTCAATGCTTTTATTGAATTGCAACTTTGATCTCAGTCCCAGTTATTTGTTTTTATATCATTAAGTAATTAAAAATCACTTTCTAAAGTAACTATTTATTGACACTTTTTCGTGAAAGAGAAATAATGTTTCAGTTTACAAAACAGGAAAACAATATTTAAGGATAAGAAGAAAATAAATAAACATTAAGAGCAAGAATTATATCTTGGTGTGTTTACGTAATGTTGACACATGGCTTATTTAGGGCATGGGATCAGAACTTCACACAAAAAATCCAACTTAAGTGAAAATTCTTTACGCTTGAAACAGGACACCTGTGTGATAACTTATCACCCTAAATTGCTGTCACCACTACTACCACCTGTGATAGACCTGTGACCATCAGGCCATTGGTCTAATGCATTATTCCTCTAAGCTCTCCCTCCTGATGCAAGCTAAGTCAGGGAAAAGAAATCTCAAATTTTACTGCAGTTTGTTTTACACAGTTAAGTGGCTGAAGAGTGAAAGATTATCATACATCATTCTGCTTTGTTGAAGTCTTAATGATGACATTCAATATAACTAGTCATTATTTTTGTATGGCTTAAGTTTCTGGTAAGAGGAGATGAGCTCTCCACCATTAAGGAAAACTAGGTCATTATCTTTCAGATAACATCATGGAAAAGGAGAGCAATATAGAATTTCCCTGTAAAGGAGAATATCTGTTTTGAATAATCTTACCAGATCCTGAAATGTGTCTTGCTGACTGTAAATCTGTGACAAAATAGAAATATTGAAAGAATATAATAAACATCTCAACCTTAAAAAAAAAATTGACTCAGCATCCATAGCTCTCTGGGAACAGAGCACTGCACACTGCTTCTTGCCTTCAAGTGAAGAATACTTTCTGAATTTACTCTTAAATGCCCTGGCTCTAGGTTTAAGATGTTGTACTCTTATTTCGAATTACCTATTAGAAGAAATAGTTTATTTGTACCTAGCCTGTTGCATTTCCTAGAAGCCAGTTGTATCACCCGCAAACATCTAAAACCAAGGTGGGTGGCATGGTGACACAGCAGAGAGTGCTGCTGCTATACAGCTCCAGCGATGTGGGTTTGATTCTGATTTCCAGTGCTGTTTGTGTGGAACTTGCATGTTCTCCCGGGTGCTCTGGTTTTTTCCCACCTCCCAAAGATGTGCAGGTCAGTAGGCTAATTGGCCTCTATAAGTTGCTCCTAGTGTAGATGGATGGCTTGAGAATCAGAGGAAGAGTTAATAGGGATGGGCTAGAGATAGGTTGACAGGAGATGGCAAGTGGGACTGGTGGGATTTCTCTGACCGCCAGCAAAGATTGGATGGGCTGAATTGCTCCTGTTTGTGTTATAGAGTCATAGAGCAATGCAGCAAGGATACAGGCCCTTCAGCCCAACCAGTCCATGTTGACCATGGTGCCCACCCAGCTAGTCCCAATTTCCTGCATTCAGCCCATATCCCTCTGAGCCCCGCCCCTCCATATACCTATCCAAGTGCTTCTTAAGTGATACTACTGTACCTGCCTCAGCCACTTCCTCTGGCAGCTTGTTCCATGTACTCACCACCCTCTATGTGAAAAGGTTGTGCCTCAGGTCCCTTTTAAATTTTTCCCCTCTCACCCTAAATCTATGCCTCCTAGTTTTGGACTCCCCTACCCTGGGGAAAAGACTGTTACCATCCACCTTATCTATGCCTCTCCTAATTTTAAACACTTCTCTAAGGTTGTCCCTTGTTCTCCTACTTTCCAAGAAATAAAGACCTAGCCTGTCCAACCTTTCCCTTTAACTCAGGCCCTCTAGTCCTGGTAACATCCTTGTAAATCTTTTCTGCACTCCTTCCAGTTTAACCAGGTCTTTCCAATAACAGGGTGACCCAAACTGTACACAGTACTCCAAGTGAGGCCTCACCAACGACTTAAGCAATTGCAACATAATGTCCCAACTCCTATACTCAGTGCCTTGACTGATGAAGGCCAGTGTGCTAAATGCCTTTTTCACCACCCTGTCTACCTGTGGTGCCACTTTCAACAAACCTGTACTCCTAGGCCCTTTGTTCCATTACATGCCCTAGTGTCCTACCATTCATAGTATAAGCCCTACGCTGGTTTGACTTTCCAAAATGCATCACTTTACACTTGTCTGTATTGAAATCCATTTGCCACTCCTTGGCTCAGTTCCCTAACTGATCAAGATCCCTCTGTAATCTACGATAACCTTCTTCACTATCAACAACACCTCCTAATTTCATGTCAGCTGTGAACTTACTGATCAAGCCTTGTGCATTCGCATCCAAATCATATATATAAACAACGAATAACAAGGGTCCCAACACATTTGCTGTGGCACACCACTGGTCACCAGCCTTCGTTCCAAGAAACAATATTCAACCACCACCTCTGCTTCCTACCTCCGAGCCAATTTTGAATTCACCCAACTACCTCTCCCTGGATTCCATGTGACCTAACCTTGCAGATCAACCCACCAGGCTGGACCTTGTTGAAGGCCTTGCTAAAGTCCAAATATACAACATCCACTGCCCTACCCTCATCTACCTTTTTGGTTACCTCTTCAAAAAAAAATCTCTAAAAGGTTCATCAAGCATGACTTTCCACGCACAAAGCTATGATGACTCTTCCTAATCAGACCCTGTCTATCCAAATGCTGGTAGATCCTGTCCCTCAGAATTGTCTTCAGTAACTTCCCCACCACTGATGTCAGGCTGATGGCTTGTAGTTCCCTGTCTTGTCCTTGCTACCCTTCTTAAACAATGGAACAACATTAGCCTCCTTCCAGTCTTTGGGAAGTTCACCAGTGGCCAACGATGAAGTAAATATCTCTGCAAAGACCTCCGCGATTTCTTCTCTAGCCTCTCACAAAGTTCAAGGATGCACTTGGTCAGGCCCTGAGGATTTATCCACCCTAAGGCACTGTAAGGCTGCAAATACCTCCTCCCTGGTAATATGAACTTTGTCCAAAACATCTCCAGTAGGAGTAAGGTAATGTAATATCTGGATAAATGGTAAAAGAATGAGAGGAGAATTGATAGACATGTGAAGGTGAATAAATTGCAGGGCTATAGGGGAATAAGGAGAGGGTGAATGGGATTGTTCTACTAGGAGCTGGCATGAACCCAGTGTGCTGAAAGGTCTGGATAGAGCGGACATGGAGAGGATGTTTCCAGCAGTGGGAGAGTCTAGGACCAGAGGACACAGCCTCAGAATAAAAGGACATCCCTTTAGAATAGAGGTGAGGAGGAATTTCTTTAGCCAGATGGTGGTGAATCTGTGGAATTCATTGCCACAGACGGGTGCGGAGGCCAAGTCACTGGGTATAATTAAAGTGGAGGTTGATAGGTTCTTGATTAGTACGAGTGTCAAAGATTACAGGAAGAAGGCGGGAGAATAGGATTGGGAGGGAATAATAAATCAACGTGATCGAATGGCGGAGCAGATTCAATGGGCCGAATAGCCTAATTTTCTCCTATGTCTTATGGCCTTCTTCTGTGTCATAGTAAGTTAATGCAAACCAAGTGTGTGCAGCTTTTTATGCAAATTTAGCTGTTTAAGCCATGCTATCATTCTGGGTGAAAGGGTAAGTATGCTGAAATAAATCAAATCACATGCTCAACATTTTACTAGTACTGTGTGATTCTAGCAAAGTCTTGAGATTACAGCAAACTCCTGAGTCTAAAAATACACAGCTACTTTTGCACTTATTATGACATCCTGCGGAGAGTAGATTTGATTGTGAATACTTATAGAAGCTTCTAAATTAGCTCTGGGAATAGAAGTTGTCAGTGATGATATTTGATGGTATTTGTTTTACTTCTTGAAAGCATTAAGATCAGAAAGATCTTGTATTTGAGCAGTATTTTTGAAAACGTTAAGATTCATTGTACTACTTTTGGTAGCCATTAACATAAAAATATTGCAAATAATTTGCACTCTACAGTTACCTATTTTGGTTGAAGGAGGTATGCAGATGGGAGCATTTCTCTGCTTTAAACATTGAAACGTGGGTGCCTAGAACTCCATTCCTTATCAGTTGTACTAAAAAGTGCTACATGGTGACAACACTAGGTTGGACATGGCTTTTGAAATTCAGTTCGATTACAGAACTGAATTTCGGTGGCAGAATGCAATGTGCCGTTGCTACGGACCAGGACTGAATTTCTAGAGAGGCAGCTTCTAATATCTTTAACAAATGGACAATCATAGTTCATAACATATTCTGAAAAATAATGCTGTGAAAGACATTTACACTGTTTTGGAACTGTGCAAAATGTTAGTTTAGGTTATGCACTAGGTGTATATATACACCAGGTGTTATACCGATGTAAATTTAAGATAGATTTCTTTATTAGTCACATATACATCGAAACACACAGTGAAATACATCTTTTGCATAGTGTGTTCTGGGGGCAGCCCGTAAGTGTCGCCAACATAGCATGCCCACAACTTCCTAACCCGTACATCTTTGGAATGTGGGAGGAAACTGGAGCACCCGGAGGAAACCCACGCAGTCACGGGGAGAATGTACAAACTCCTTACAGACAGTGACAGGAATTGAACTCAGCTTGCTGGCGCTGTAATAGCATTATGCTAACCGCTACACTACCGTACCTGCCTATACTCTACCGTGCCTGCCATGACACTGGTGGGAGCCTACTACCTACTGACACAAACTAATGATACAGTGAATATTAACCAGGAGCTAGCTCTCCCCCTCCATTATTATCATATTCATACTCTATTACAATCTCTGTTTCTTTGGGCAGGGAGAGGAGCTGCAATAAAAAAGTACCACAGGCAAATAAAATCAATAATCTTTAATAGAAATAATGAGGTGGAAAATTGCAGTAAAACATAAGTATCTGAAAAGAGAAAGTAACTTTTCACTCATGTAACTTGTCAAGCAATTTTCCAGATCGTATTTTGTGAGAATGTGTTTGAATTTTTGTGCAGGTTGCATTAAGTGTTGCATGAAGCATTTTCTAATCATAACAATTCCTATTTTATCTTATTGAGTAAAGTAACATGACATTCTCTATCTGTTGAATCTGATTTTAAGTCACTGAATAATTAGAATAGAACAAAGTTACTTTGACAAATGTCTGTGGAATTTTAATACATGTGTGAAACCAGATTATTATTTAGAAGTTACTTATTTATTCACCTGAATTTATTATCTTGAATCAAACTTCAAATACTCAGTTTTGGTCCACAGAGGCTTAGAATCTATGGGTTGAAAGACTGTGAAACTGTTAGCATTGGCCATCGTTACACCATGCGACAGACAGCAATTTTGGGATTTCCGCACGTGTGTGTTAAGGCGGAAATCCCAAAGTTCCTGTCAATGATTCAGCTCTTCACTGCAATGAAAGGAAATCAGTTGAAATGATGATAATTTCACACATTTACAAAGTAGTTATACTATTAAGTATCTTCTTAATTTTGTCTTTTGTTGTATGAAGCATAAATGAGTTTATAACTATTATATGCAATAATTAAAATTTCCAAGACCTTCAGTCAAAAAAAATGATTTTACCTGTGTGAATTGTATTTCTCCCTCAGATAAATATTCTATAATGAATTTATTTTTTAAAAGTTTGTTTGGCATTTCAGCTTGTGCCTTAATCTTATGTGTATTTTCAAATCTTTATTTGGCATGAAGTAAAATGTTTGCAATATTAGTGAAAATTGTGTGTTTTCATTCCTGGTTTGCCTGTCCGAGTATTCTTCAATGTGATTGGTTGTTCATCTGGCTCAAGAACATCACAATTGCTGGTCACCAGGGATCCCTTTGAAATAGCACCTGGCAACATCTGATGTTGGGAAAAGGAAAGTCCATTCCATAGAAGTCTGTACGTCTTTGTGGACAGTTTGCTTTGGTGTCAGTGGCAAGCATTATTCGTTCCTGTTGACAAAAAAATCCAGGTCATTGTCTCTCTAAATTATTGTCCTGTAAGCCTTTTTCAGTTTTGTTTGATAATTTTCAGGTAGTTTTCTGTTTTTATTGAGATCCAATAAGGAATCAATACAATGTCTTAATTTTATTTGTTTTTTTTTAGTACATTTCATTTTAAGAAACAAAATAGTACAAAGGAACAAATTAAAAGTAAGTTGGAGTGGGTTAAATGGGAAGTATCTAGAAGTCAATAATCAGGTACAATCTTTGTTTCAAAATACCACTACGCAAACGTTTTCATTTTGATATTCATCGTGATGTAGCACCTGTGTAAATAACCTGACAACCGTGGCAGTCGGCTAAGACTAAAGTGAATGCTACATGATATTTTTATTTTGTTTAAATGTTTTCCATTTAGAGGTCACCAGAAAGCCAACTAGCTTGTACTGCAAGCAGATAGGTATCTCCTTAGTAAATCTACCCAGAGTAAGGATGAACATTGTAGATATAATAAGGTGTTGACATTGAAGTTAATTTGTACCAGGGCCTGAAGAACTGGTGAGTGTTGAATGTTGTTTTGAAAACAATGGAGCTGACGTTTGTGCTGGAGTTCTATTAGTAATCAAAGCATTTCTACCCGATCTTCAAGACAATTCATTGAATTCTCCATGATTATCTGACAACTTTTCACAACATTTGATGAGTGTGGCGCTTCATAGCCTTAATTATTTAATATTGCAACAGTCTGTTACGTACAGTATGGTGTATGTGCAGGTAACAGAAATTGTGTCTTATGTGGGGGTTCATGTGACATTGCAAGTTTGTTCAGGTAATCAGAACTGTAAAGTGCTTTTGTTTAAAACTTGCCTCATTCTACATTCTTGCTAGTTGGCTTCTTCAATTTTTGGCAAATGCTTGGTTGTTGCCATCAGCAGCTGAACTAAACGATTGGTAGAGAATTACCAGTCAGTGTCTCTTCACCCCAGGATCATCCAGTCCAGCCTGACCATGTGAAGGTTCCAGTTTGCCTTCTGATTGTCACTTGAAATTCATTTGGATTATCCCAGAAAGATAAGCATGGATTCTGCAAAAAGTCTGGAATCATTTTCATTATTAGTGTTTGAAGTTGAAACAGAAGAAGCTGGAAAATCTCAGCAAGTCAGGCACCGTTTGTGGAGAGCGAAACAAGAGTTAACATTACAGGTCAATAATTTTGGTAAAGAAAATGGGCAATATTGAACCAGTGATCCATTGGCAGCATGAAGCTGAGCTCTCAGAATTAGAAAATGAAAATGTTAGAGTGGCATTTGTGAAATATCGTAAACATGGAGCTGTGATTATTTCTAGTTAATGTGTAGTAAAATAATTGCAGCTTTTATTAAAAATAACATGGTTGCTAATTTTTCTTCCCTGCTCTCCAAAAGCCATAGACATTTCCCCAAAGTGTGATTGCAGTCACTTATAAGTATTTTGTATCTGAGGAAACAAAAGGTATTGCAAGCCTTTTCTTGGGGCCCAATTGTAGTATGTAAGCTGCAGCGTTAGCTTGGACCAGGGATCAAATCTGGAAACTCCTTGGCCATTACCAGTTTATAACCAGTTTTAAACATTAAAAAAATTGATATTCAGCATATTCAAACTAAAGGGAGTTTTATCTCTGCAGCTGGCCATAGTTTGAAAGCGCTTCATGATGATACTGAGTTTCCAGAGAGAAAACTGTTGCATGGCTTAACACGAACACCTCACACGTTGATGAGAATGTTAATGAAAAATAATTTGTTCATATTTTACTTGACTAAACTAATGAGAGATTAAATCACCATAACAAAAATTAAACACCCAACACATCCCACAAATAATGTGAAAAGGTTATATGATTCATTTATATCTTATTTTAAAATATCCATTGAAATTAAATGTCTTGATAAAATGTGCGAAGGTGTGTAATTAAGCCTTCATCGAAAACAGTGCCTCCTGTTTAATTTCATAGTACCTAATCACATACAAGCCCTGTGAGCTGACTCTTCCTGTTACTTGTATGAATATAATCTGCTTAATTGAATGTACAAACATAAATGGCTAATTTGGTAACATTCTGTCTTTCCAGTAATTCGCATCCACTTATTTACATGAGTGATCACTACTTGAGTTTCTGGTGTTGGTTAAATTAAGCTGACAGCCCTGTCAGTGAAATGACAGCTGGATACACCATATTTTATGAGATTAAGAATGCAGTTGTAACACCTCCTAATGACTCACTTGATAAAGGGAGAGTGTAGCTGAGCCTTATAACCAAACGGCGCTCAATTTGATTCCCAGTCTACGTTGAGTAGCTGGTTGAAGTCAGAGTAGAGCTGTGGAATAGGTTCAAGTGTCTCTCGGCTAGGAGGGATAGATCCTGTGAAGTGTGCAGGAATGTGTCTAAACCTGATGTTGGGTGGTGCATACAAAAACTTGGTATTGATGCCCATACCTGTTAGTCTTTGGACACTTTATTTAGACTTCCATGTGAGGAATAGCTGCTTGAATGAAATAATGGAGGGCTGCCAGTATTTGTGATATTGTACTTGAGCAGAGGAGGGAAAGTCTGGGGTAAAGGTCATTTAGAAATAAAGTACTACTTTCTGAAATCTTGACTATCTGCCTGACATTTTTGGAAACAAGCTCAGGTACAGAATAGTAAATGCTTGGTCAAAGGTTTGTGACTAGGGTCATGTCAATATAGAAAGTAAAGAGGAAATAGCAGGCCAGAATGCATTGTGATATTTATACTCCATATGGCATGATTAACTGGGTTTTGTGCCCACACTTATTGCCTTCAGCTATTTCACATGGCAAGACATTTGAATTACTTTTATTAAAACTGTTGCAGGTTTTCAGCATCAACTTGTTCAGCATAATTGTGCTGCTTTGTTTGGTGGAGAGTAAAACACCATCTGTAGCATGCACTGATTGTTCTTTAAGCTCCAGACAGTAGCTTTGTCCATCTGCATCCAAACTGGCCACTTTGAAGCTGTGAAAAGCTGAAGGCCTGTTTGTTTAGTTTGGATCTTTTGACACCAAATGAAATACTGGAGCAAACCAGTGAACTTCAGTCAGGGAACACAGTTTCAAAGGCTTCTGTTAAATAGAGCTGCAGTTGCTGGCTGTGCTGTGCTCCTTCAGGTAGGCGAGTACAACCCATTAATCTATTACATTTGTTGTTAATCACTTGAAATGTCTTCAAATAATTGGTTTGAACCTATTTTTCAACCTCCATTATGATGAGTATGAAGTACAAATAAAATAACGAGTAAAAACTGAAGATCATTTGCCGATATTTCCCGGACTACCATTTACCAACATTTAAAATGTATCATTAGTGGGCTGCTCTTTCATCCACTAATGCTCCGTTGCACACTGATGCTCCGTTTCTAAATCCATCTATTTTACCTCTTCTGGACTGTTTGCTTCCGAAAAGCAAGATTTCTAGATAAGGCTTACATTATACGATACTATTTGCTCCAACTTGCTATCTTTTTCTAATTTTCCTTTGCTTAGTATCCATTCACATATTTTATCCTGTTTCATCTTTTTGAGGAACTTTTATGTTGATTGATTCATTGTGGATGTAGCTGGCATAAACCAGGTGGCGATTGTCAATGAAAACATCTTAATATTGGATATGTTGAAGTGTGCTACCATTTTCTTTTGGGACAGAATTATCCAGTTCTTTTCCATATTTGTACATTTTAATCCATTGTTTTGAAGTTGCTGGCTATATCTATTTGAAATAGGTTGCTTACACACAGTTGTGTAGATAATTTGACTGGTTTAACACTAGAAATCCAGTTTGATTTTAGTAAACTGTAGTCTAATCACTGTCTCTGTTTAGATTAAGAAAAATTCAAAATATAATTTTTACCCTTGTTTTTGAGTTTTGTTTTAAAATCTGTTAAGCATGGTTTAATCTTGGATTTTTAAATTATGCATCTTCCCCCTTCAAAAGAGAAGGGTTGCACTACAGCCTGAGAATCCTGAAAGAAATGAAAATCAGACAGCCACCGAATTGAACTCTAATCTTTTGAAAAGTCTGCCTCAGAATGTAACAAAATTAGATATTTACATGATGAATAACACTTACATTGTATTTTAAACACTGAATGTTCCTTATGATTTATGTACACCTGCATACATATTTTTGCGTGACACTGTTGGTGACATTATTAGGTTCTCATGTGGCCTTAGTCTTTATTGATTTAATGCACACCACAACTGTGATTCTATCTGTTTGTATGCATGAACCTTTAACCTTGCTCTCCCTGTCATGTGTAGTGTACATCTCAAAGCATATTGGTCATTTGCATTTACCAGCACTTTAAAAGCATTCAAATTAATCTTCTTTTATTTAACCAGTATGTTGATGTAAATGCAGGGCTGATTTCTGAATCTCCCTTGAGCTTAACAGTAGTTATTAAAGTCTTTGCATCTTTTTTTTATTTTCAAATACATTCCACATTCCAGCAATAGATGCAAGACTTCTTCCAATGGACATACATTTGAAATTACTGAAATTTATGCCTGTTTGGCATTTTACTTTAAATAAAAATGAAAATAAATATTTCAGGTCACGGAATGAATCAGCTATCATCAGTGCTGTAGCAAGTAGATTTCTTGTCATTTGCACATCTCCAGACGCTGGACAAATGTAATAAATTATTCAGAGGCATAGTCAGTAGGTACCTTGTGACATACTAATTAATGACCATCAGGATTATTGTAAGCAATGAACTGTGTCCACGTGAAAGTACAACTTTCAATTTGATAGTCTCGTCATGAAACTTATTCACATCATTAAATAACTGCTGTTTGGTAGCTGTAGGTACCAGATAATCATCAAACTGTGCTACCAGGTAGAATGATAAACAGGCAAACTGAGGACCCTGGTTTTTGGATTTGTCAGCAGCTGCAAGTGAGTGGATACAGTTCATGTGCTTTGTGCAGGCTCAATCAAATGCCAGTTTGGTGTACAGTTGCCTTGATATTTTGGCAAGTTCACAGAGTGAAGTTATACCAGAGCAAAGTTGAGAAACATGACACCTCAGAACTGTTCGTATGAATAGACAAGTGGAACCTAATATGGGGAGTATGTTAATGCAGTTCCTTAGCAAAGGTGTTGAGTGCTGATTGTTGCCAAATGATTGTTTCATCAGATAAGGAATTCAGGAATACTTCCTCAATTTGCAAGAGGAGGTTGATGATGTACTAGAGTGTAAATATCCCGCATTTGGGTAGTTCCTCATCAAGTTGTGCTCCTAACAGACACATGTCTGCATCTGAATGCTTTTGGAAAACAATTCAAATGTGTTGTAGCATTGTGTCACAGTATGAATTATTTTGTTTGTCTTTTCACCTTGGAAACTATTGTTTCTGGAGGGTTTTTGTGAAATTTTCCTCCTCCTATGGCAATAACAATATCTGATCCACAGTTCTGTGGGTGCTTGTGGCTTTCCAGCACTGTTTACTTTGGGCTTTGAGCGTAATGTTGGCATTGGTGAATGCGAGTAGGCAAATACACTGTGTGGGTGGAACATTGCTGCTGGGCTCAATCCTCTCCATAACCAGCATCCAAACTTCCAGCGGATGTTTCACACTGTTTGATGCCCAAGTAGCCATTCTTCACATGTGGAGTTTAAATACTGAGGTCGACAGGGCAACACAACGCATGTGGATCCTATATTCAGCTTAAGTCTGCAGATGCATTTTCCAGCAGTACTCTTTGGTTAGCACAAAGGAAGGCAATTGCTCCTGTGCTCTCTCTCTCTCTTTAGACATTCTGATCTTCATGACCTATTACCACACCATGTAGTGCTGTCATTCTTTCTTAGAACAGCAATGCAGCCAAACTTGAATTTACAACCACACAGGGTTATGCCACCCTGGATCAGTCTATTAATTTTGAAGCTGGTTCATGCTCTATCACAATTTTATGAATAATTGAAATTCTAGAAGGACATAAACATTAGCTTGATACTGATTTTAATGTTGTCTTAACTATAACAAGTATCATGATATGATGCAGTACTGAGACAGGCCTTGGAGACTGCATGAATGATTTTTCCAAACAAGTCACTAGTTTGATCCTGCTTTCCCTCATACTCCCCTCTATTTTAACAGTTCATATTTTCAACTCTAATTCCCAATTAAAATAATTTGCCAATTCTGTTTCAATACAGGATGATGGGGTGAATTTTACTTTTTAATTACCCTTTGCGATTATTTTGAAGTGCTCTTTCATCTCACCAATCAGTGAAATAAATCTGTCACTATTTACCTCATTCTTGATCCTTTATCCTTTGTAGTAAAAAAGCCTATGCTCTCAAATTTCCTGTTTGTAAACTTATATCCCTGTGATTATCCTGATGAAACTTTGCTCTTTTTGCAAATGCTATTGATAGATCTACTGTAGTATGGTGTCCAAAACTGCATAGAAATCACCAACAATTGTCAAACTAAATGTTCAATATTTCCTCCTTGTTTCATTTTATGAAATTTTGTAGGTTTGTTTTGTCTTTTTTAAGATCTCATCAACTTGTGCTGCTAGCTTTGTACCTGCTCATTGAAATCCCTCTGCTCAATTTTAATTAAAATCTTGCAAATTGGGATGTGTTTCCTTTCCCCATTAATTTTGGCATTTTTCCAGTTTGAAGTGCATCTCCCATATTTGCCTGACCTTCTCAGTTGCCTGTGCCCCCCTGCTGCTTTTAAGGATCCTCATTACAGTTTCTTTATCACCCCACTCAATTTTGTGGCCAGTTCTTAGATTTGTATTAATTACATAAAAATCATTTGAAGAACACTGCCTACTTTTGAGCTGAAGAAACTCATTTTAGCTCTAATCTATTGGCTCCAGCCTCCTCTCCCCTTTAATTCTGTATGCTATGAATTATGTTTGCATATATTTCTTGTGTGCTTTTTCCATTGCTGTTATTTTTTTCTGCATGATCTGCATTGGTATGGGTCATAGATTTGTGTGGATTGGCTTTTTTCCTCAGACTTCTGCTAATGGGGAGTGTATAGCAGGCCATAATTAGAAGGATAGGCCACCAAATTATTTTTCATTCTCTGAGCTACTTCCTTGCTCTTATCCCTGTGATTGTTTTTATTTTACTTCATAATTCCACAGCTGTGTTATAACTTGATTTGCTTTATATTATGTGTCTTTTGCCCTGGATGGCATACTGTCCTCTTTTCAGTTTGTTGTCTCAAAGATATGGTTCAGAAGTTGTGGATTTGCCCTGCTGGGCTATGCATGAGTCAAAGACTGTCTCAGTGCTGGGAGTCATTTGGCTGTTTTGGACATATGTTGGAGGAGTCCAGTTGGCACAATGATTTGAGCAGAGACTTTAAAAATATTTTATTAGCTGCCAAGCACTTAGAAGAAAATGGATTTTGTAATAAATATGTGTGTAAATGTATGTTCTTCTGAAAGAATACCACCTGATGCTGAGCCCTTTGATTGTGTAGTGGATCTTTGGCATCAGTTGTGCCCTGTTGAGACCAGGTATACATAGCTGATACAATAATCCAATTTTATATATGTGTCTCTCTCTCGCTCTCTCTCGCTCTCTCTCGCTCTCTCTCGCTCTCTCTCGCTCTCTCATACACACACGCACACATATAATGTTTAAAGAGTGCAATATTGTTTTATCTTGCAGAGGCAGCAAGAAGGCACCCTTTCCAGGAGCGATGGGGATGTTCTTGCACTTCTCTGCAGTATGCTACTAGTTGACAAACTCATTGACTTTAAATTACTTATGCTTGTTTTCTGATCTTTGCAATCACCTTGCCCCGCACTGCCCTCTTTCAAGTACTCCAACCTTATAACTCTCTAAGATATTTGTGCTCCTTAAATTCTGAACTCTTGCTCATCCACAAATTTAATTGCTTCACCTTCGGCACTGCACCTTAAATTATCAAGATGCTTAGATAAGGCTTTCCTCAAGGACTGGCATGGCAGGCTGGTCTGGAAGGTTAGGTCTCATGGAATCCAGGGAGAGCTAGTTAGGTGCATTCAAAATTAGCTCAGCGGTAGGCAGCAGAGGCTGGTGGTTTAAGGTTGTTTCTTGGAATGGAAGCCAGTAACTAATTGTGTGCCGCAGGGGTCGGTGTCGGGGCTCTTTTATTTGTTATTTATATAAATGATTTGGATGCGAATGCATGAGGCTTGATCAGTAAATTTGTGGATGACACTAAATTAGGAGGTGTGGTTGATAGCCAAGAAGGTTATCATAGATTACAGGGGGATCTTCGTCAGTTTGGGAAGTGGACCGAGGAGTGGCAAATGGATTTCAATGCAGATAAGTGTGAGGTGATGCATTTTGGAAAGTCAAACCAGCATAGGATACTAGGAAGTGTAATAGAACAGAGGGATCTAGGAGTACAAGTGCATAGTTCATTGAAAGCAGCATCACAAGTAGACAGGGTGGTGAAAAAGGCATTTAGCACGCTGGCCTTCATCAGCTGGAATTTAGTATAAGAACTGGGACATTATGTTGCAGTTGTATAAGTCGTTGGTGAGGCCTCACTTGGAGTAGTGTGTACAGATTTGATCACCCTGTTACAGGAAAGATATGGTTAAACTGCAAGGGGTGCAGAGAAGATTTATGAGTATGTTGCCAGGACTCGAGGGCCTGAGTTGTAGGGAGAGGTTGGCCAGGCTGGGTCTTTTTTCCTTGGAACAGCAGAGAATGAGGGGCGACTTTACAGAAGTGTTTAAATTTGTGAGAGGCATAGATAAGGTGGATAGTAACAGTCTTTTCCCCAGGGTAGGGGAGTCCAAAACTAGGGGGATTAGATTTAGGGTGAGAGGGGAAAGATTTAAAAGGGACTTGAGGGGCTGCTTTTTAACACAGAGAGTGGTCAGTATATGGAATGAGCTGCCAGAGGAAGTGGTTGAGGCAGGTGCAATGGTATAATTTAAGAAGCACTTGGATAGGTACATGGAGGAACAGGGCTTGGAGGGATATGGGCCGAATGCAGGAAATTGGCATTAGCTGGGTGGGCACGGTGGTCAGCATAGACTGGTTGGGCTGAAGGGCCTGTATTCATGCTGTATTATTCTATGACTCTAAGGTTTGGAATTTCACTCCCTTGTACCCTTCACCCTCCACCAAGTATTCCCATTTTTCTACCTCCTTTAAGACGCTTAATAAAACTGCCCAATTGTAAAGTCCTCTTCTGCAATGTCTCCTCATGTGACTTGGTGACAAAATTTGCCCACTCTCTCTTGACTTGCCCTGAGGATTTTGCTTTGTTAAAGTTGTTATATAAGTAGAAGTATGTGTTGTTATAGTCAAGCACTTCAGCACAATTCCGGTGAGATTAGAGAAACAAAGGACTGCAGATGCTGGAATCTAGATGAAAAAACAACAAGATGCTGGAGGAACTCAGCAAGCCAGGCAGCATCTGTGGAGAAAAGAATACAGTCAATGTTTTGGGTCAGGACCCTTCTTCAGGACTGAAAATAGGTAAAGGGGAAGCCCAGTATATAGGGGGAAAAATGGATAGGTGGACAAAAGAGGGAAGGCGGGGTGGGCACAAGGTGATGATAGGTAGATGCAGGTAAGAGCTAGTGATAGGCAGGCGTGGGGGAGGAGGGGAGAGCAGATCTACCAGGGGATGGGTCAAAGGTATGAAGGTAGGCGGCATGGGGGGAGGGGAGGAGAGGAAAAGGAGAGAGGGAAAAAAATTGCAGGGTGAAAAGAGAGAGGCTAGGAAAGGGAAGAAAAGAAAAGGCAAGGTTGGGGTGAGGTTGGTTGACTTAAAGTTGGCCCAGGTAAAAGCTGCTGAGTTCATGGCACTTGTGTAGGGATACTTCGTAGCTTATCATTCCTGTGATTTAATCTTTTAGGAGGAAGCAGGTTAATTTGTCACAGACCAAAAAAGAGTGAAACAAAACTGATATGAACATGTACACAAAGAACTGGTGGTGGGTAGAATCATAGCATTTGCTCACTAGAACCTTCATGTTGTAACTTTCAGCAGTAACATTTTCATTATGAGTTGATGAGCTTTACTTAACAAGGTGAAGAAATGCTCAAAAAGCAAAAACCAAAAATGCTGGAAATCTGAAATGAAAATACAAAAAGCTGGAGAGTTTCAGCATCAACCGTGGAAGGAGAAATAGATTTAACATTTCAGGTCAATGGCCCCCTCAGCAGAACTGGAAAAAGTTAGAAATCAAAGATATTTTAATATGCGGAGAAAGGGGAGGGCAGGTGAGAACAAAGGGATGTGATGGGGTGGAGACCAAGGGAGACTGAATGACACAAGTGGTGGCGGTGCTGGCTGAGTGAGGATGGTGAAGCTTTGTTAATTACAGCACCTTGATGTTCTGAAAGAACATGATTGATAATGTGGGTTAGTATATAAATTGTGGAGATTGGATTTTGATAATATGGTTACAATAATCCAAAAGATTTCCAGCAAAGGGATGAATCTGTTTTTGTTGATGAAGACTGATGGATAAATGTTGGGAAGGACATATGTAGAACTTTGCTGCTTTTTGAGCAGTGCCATGGAACGTCCACCTGAATATGATCTCAATGTCATGATCTCAAAGTGTAACATCTTACCTAAATGACAACATTTCCACTGTGGCATCTCCTCAGTAGGGACCAAAGCCAAGATCAAGCTATTTGACCTTCTGCTTGAAGGCAAGAATGCTAAGCCAAGGCTGTCACTGTTATATCTTCTGTACTAATTGTGATAAGAGAAATTCTGGTGCTCTGTGTTTGCCAACAATTACCCAGTTTTTCCCTGCTCTGTTGAAAGTGCTCTGATGATTGAGCAGATACTTGTGACCTTCCTGTATCACTGAGGTCAGCCAGAGCAACAAGCTGCTAATTTGACTGAGGTGAAATTATTCAGTGGAGATTGGATATCAGCTGGCACTTTTCATCTGAAACATCAATTATGTGCTGATTTTACCAACTGATTTGGGAAAGCATGGCTGAGACTTCATCAGTTCAACATCACTTGCAGAAAGCAGCACCTGAAAACATCTGGTTGGAACACAAAGCAGAAGAAATGTAAAGCAGATATCTTAAAATAATTTTCTTCAGGATTGAACCAATCACTTCCTTCACACTCCCTTCCTGGTGATGGTGCCACATTCCCGTGCTCCTAATTCTGCCTCTCTCAGTTATTCTGTTATTGTCAGTTTAGCATTTCTTTTTGCACTACTTCACTTTGTACTACAGTCTTTGCACTATTCTGTTGTTTGGTGTTCATTGTTGTATTTAGTATTGCCATGCATACTGTTTACTCTGTGAGCTTCATGTGAGCAAGGAATTTCATTGCACCCTGGTGTATTATGACAATAAACTAATCTGAAAGTCATTAATAGGTTTACATCTTGATGTGCAGACTGTACTCATAAGTAGTCACTCTAAATAAAAGCATTGCTATTTTCCATACTGTCCACTGGTATGTGTTTTCTGAAAGTTTAGCAAAAATGAAGAGAGCATTTCTAATTGCCATTTTCCTGCTAGATGCTTCCCAGAGGTGTTGTCTTCTTAATGTGGTATGCTTGCCATTAACATCTTGTCCAAGTGGTATTCTTCAGAGTAGCTCTAATTGTAAATGTCATCATAGGAAGTGAGCTACTCAAAAGATACTGTCTCTGTTCTCAGTTTACACTGCCTAACATGGCTTATGGACATTCTTTGGAAATGGGAATTCAAACTGATTTCCCCATATGCGACTCTAGTGCATTTCTTGTTGTCTTGCATTGATCAGCTAACTCAGTAAAGGCAATGAACTGAATTGGTTACTTTGAATCTGCTATCTATTTGTGAGTGAAGAATAACTGGAGCTTTTAAAAATGTTTCCTCCATCTTGAGTCCTCCTAGAGCTTCCGTCTCTGATGTCATGAGTGTAATCAAGTGTAAAAGTTCCAAACCTTGCCCAGCAGCTTGAAAAGATAAATTATTGCTCAGACTCAACTGCTCTGTCCAGAATTTGCCTCTGCTGAGTGATTTTGTAGGTGCCACTCAGCATTCACCTGCTTGGCAAGGCTCAAATAACAAACAAATGTATCCTGTCAGATTGTAGTGCCGTGAGTTAATGCTCAACATAACTTGGATCATACACTGTTAAGTGCTGCAAGGTCTTTTGTTTGTGTGTGTTGGGTACTGTGTGTGCTTATACATTTGTTTTCTCTGCTGTGGCTCCAGTTAAAGAAACTACACCATTCCTGGGAGCTTCTTGAACTTTAAATTGTCAGCATTGTGCAGATCTGGATGAGGCAAGAACCAAATGGCAGCTACATGAACAAGTAGAGCAGCTCCACACGACTCCTCTTTCTGTCTCTTTGGGTCTAAGTTGTGCTGCCTGGACACAAAAGAACACAGCATGGAGGGTGGTATGTGACATACAGAATGCAGTAATTGATAGCTAGGAGGGAGATACCAGCCTCGTAACACAAAGCCACACGAACAGAGCTGGAGCGCTTCGAAGAAATGATTTGAACCCCTGAGGTTGTGTTACTGCTGTTAACTTGCTCCTAGTTATTTGCTACTCTTCTCTAAAAGATCTTATACAAATATTTTACTTTGAATCATTTTAATTTAAGGATTCCTTGGGCAAAATTTACTGTTGTTACAGTATGGGAAGGGGCATTGTTTATTTCTTGTAGATCTTGTGAAGTGAGTGCAGAGAGCAAGGCTTTGTGATGAAGGCAATTGTTGGACTGGTGGAATGCTATTCAGCTTTATTTAAATCCAGTGTTATATCCTGTTACATTTCTTCGTGTACCGATGTTGATTATTTATTCACCTTGAAAGTTTTCTGGTTATCATTTGCTGATTTGTTATAAAGAGAAAAAGTCATTGCATTGACTCTTGCCTTTTAATTTTGGGTAAGGATGGCACTAGTGAATGAAATTTTCATTGCAAACACTTTTTTTAACATATGCTAATGACCTGATTCTGAATGACTAAGTTACCAGATAAATGCCTGCAGTTGTCGTTGCTCCTTAATAACTGATAGTGTAATACTCAGGGCTGCAGATGTCATCTACAAGTAATTGGTGCACCACTGATAAATGTTGTGTCTTGCAGATCTGGCAATTGTATTTAGAACTTTATGGAATATACAGCACAGAAGTAGGTCATTCAGCCCAACTAGTCCATATTGGTGTTTATGATGTATTTGAGCTTCCTCCTATCCTCTCTTTATTAATACATTTTTAGTCTCTAAGTGCTTTTTTTTCTTTTTTAAATAGGCATTCCATTAAGATAATTACTTTATATAATAAACTAATAAACATTGAGGAAATTACCTCTGTTAAGTATAGATATATAATTAGCTATTCACCTGTCTCCCGGTGTGCACTATAGAGTGATAGAGTACTACAGCACAGAAACAGGCCCTTCAGCCCATCTAGTCCATGCTGACCTGATCTTCTGCCTAGTCCCATCTACCTGCACCCGGACTATATCCCTCCAAATCCCTCCCATCCATGCACCGATCCAAACTTCTCTTAAATGTTACAATTGAACCTGCATCTACCACTTCTGCTGGCAGCTCGTTTCACACTCGCACCACCCTCTGAGTGAAGTAGTTCACCATCAGATTCCCCTTAAGCATTTCACCTTTCACCCTAAACCTATGTCCTCTGTTTCTAGTCTCACCTAACCTGAGGGGAAAAAGCCTGCATGCATTCACCCTATCGAGATCCCTCATAATTTTGTATACCTTTATAAGATCTCCCCTCATTCTCCTGTGCTCCAGGGAATAAAGTCCTAACCTATTCAACCTTTCCCTATAACTCATGTCCTCAAGTCCTGGCAACGTCCTTGTAAATTTTCTCTGCATTCTTTCAAGCTTATTGATATCTTTCCTGTAGGTAGGTGACCAGAACTGCACACACTACTCCAAATTCAGCCTCACCAACGTGTTGTACAACTTCAACATAACATCCCAGCTCCTGTACTCAATACCTGATTCATGAAGGTCAAAGTGCCAAAAGCTCTCTTTATGACTCTATCTGCCTGTGACGCCACTTTCAAGGAACTATGGACCTGTATTCCCAGGTCCCTTTGTTCTACCATGTACCTCAGAGCCCTACCATTCACTGTGTAAGTCTTGCCCTGGTTTGTCCTCCCAGAGTGCAACA
The DNA here is from genome assembly GCF_009764475.1 of Pristis pectinata. NCBI lineage: Eukaryota > Metazoa > Chordata > Chondrichthyes > Rhinopristiformes > Pristidae > Pristis > Pristis pectinata. Next base: position 49,526,701 of record NC_067415.1, on the reverse strand, counting down.
CCTCACACTTGTCTGCATTAAATTCCATCAGCCATTTTTCAGCCTATTTTCCTAGCTGGTCAAGATCATGCTGCAAGCTTTGATAGCCTTGCTCGCTGTCCATTACACCCCCAATCTTGGTGTCATCTGCAAATCTGCTGATCTAGTTTACCACATTATCATCTAAATCATTAATATAGATGATAAACAACAACAGACCCAGCACTGATCCCTGTGGCGCACCACTAGTCACAGGCCTCCAGTCAGAGAGACAAGTATCTACTACCACTCTCTGGCTTCTCCCATTAAGCCAATGTTGAATCCAGTTGACTACTTCATCCTGAATGCCAAGCGACTTAACCTTCTGGAGCAGCCTCCCATGCGGGACTTTTGTCAAATGCCTTGCTAAGGTCCATGTAGACAACGTCCACTGCCTTTCCCTCATTGACCTTCTTGGTAACCTCCTCAAAAAACTCTATAACATGACCTACCATGCACAAAGCCATGTTGACCACCCCTAATCAGGCCCTGTCTATCCAAATACTTGTATATCATCCCTTGGAATACCTTCCAATAATTTACCCACGACTGCCATCAGGCTCACCAGCCTATAGTTTCCCGGTTTATTCTTAGAGCCTTTCTTAAACAACTGCACAACATTAGCTATCCTCCAGTCCTCCAGCACTTCACCCATGGCTAAGGATGTTTTAAATAATTCTCCCAGGGCCCCTGCAGTCTCTGCACTAGCCTCCCACAAGGTCCGAGGGGACACCTCGTCAGGCCTTGGGGATTTATCCACCTCCATTCGCCTCAAGACAGCCAGCACCTCCTCTTCCATAATCCAGATACAGTCCATGACCCCACTACTGTTTTGCCTCAGTTCTATAGACTCTGTGTCTGTCTTCAGAGTAAATATGGATGCAAAAAATTCATTTAAGCTCTCCCCCATCTCTTTTGTCTCCATGCATAGATGATCACGCTGATCTTTAAGAGGACCAATTTTGTCCCTTGCTACCCTTTTGCTCATAATACAGCAATAGAAACCTTTAGGATTCTCTTTCACCTTCTGCCAGAGCAACCTCGTCCTCTTTTTTCCCTCCTGATTTCTGTCTTAAGTGTTCTTTTGCATTTCTTATACTCCTCAAGCCCCTCATTTAATCCTAACTACCTATACCTGATATGCGTCTCTTTTTTCTTTATCAGGGCCTCGATAACTAAGGTTCCTAAAACCTGTTAGCCTTGCCTTTTATTCTAGCAGGATCATTCAGATTCTGTACTCTCAATATTTCAGTTTTGAAAGCCTCCCACTTACCAAGCACCACTTAGCCGGAAAACAGCCTATCCCAATCCACGCCTGCCAGATCTCTTCTGATGCCATCAAAATTGGTCTTACTTCAACTTAGAACCTCAACCCGAGGACTAGTCCCATCCTTCTCCATAATTATCTTGAAACTAATGGAATGAAGTCTTTATCAAACAGATTTTTAGCCTGGATTTTGTGGTCAGTAGTGGGGTGACACTGCTCATTGACAACCTCAAAAGCTACCACTTAAATCTAGCGATCTCTGTGACAGGACTTCCTCTTTGCTGTCAAAGTTTGCAGCAATTAGTTCCATGGGCTGTGTAATTTGTGACACAGAAAAAATCTCTCAGGCTAGAGTGCAAGCCAGGAAGGAAAAGGCACAATTTTTAGTTAATACTTGACAAATTTTAAAGAGTGCAATGTAAAGATTGGAATTTATGAGCAGAATTTAATTTAGAAAATAGAATATCATAGGGTAGTAGTTTTTGTTATTTTGAGATCTATTATATTTGAATTATTTATGTGAGGGAATTATAACCCATACATATAAATTTCTTTGGGACAGAGTGGTTGCTAAAGGCAAGTATATCTTTTCCTTTGTGTGCAGACCAAAACTGCCAAGGATACTTCAGGTGTGGCATCAAAAAGATTAAAAATAGCTGGGGTCTCAGTACTGATTCTTGTGGCACTCTGCTTGTTAAAGCTTGCCATACTGGGGAAAAAAACATGTTTATTCCTACAGTTTTCTCTCCTTTCATTAATCTTCTATTTTCAATTATTTTGGTGCATTTATTTTTCTACTACTCTGAAGACACACAAAATATTTTAGATTCTTTCTTCCCCATTTTAATTTCTCCTTCCTGTGTTTCTAAGGGATCTACAAGTGTTGTGCTATTTTCTTTTGACATATTTGTAGAAACTCCTTACTCATTTTTTTTTACATTTCTTATTCCCATATTCTCAGTTTCTCCATCTTTACCAGCCTTTTATAGTCATCTGTTGCTGGTTCTTAAAACCCCCAGTACCTGGGTTTACATAAAAAGCTTTTTGTCTAAAACTACTTTTAGCCTTACTAGTTAACCATGGATGGATCAGTTTACCTGTGGAGTCTTTAGTTCTCAATGGAATGTACATTCATTGACAATTATGGTTTTGTCATTAACACAAAATCAGAACACAGCCTATTAGATGTGGAATAGTTACCACTTGTTACCACTGACCTTGATTTGTTAAAATCTGCTGCTGTAGTCTGTCTGGACCTTCGTGGCATTTGTCTGGTGCTTGAATACAGAATTATAGGATGTAGAACATTTTGCCAGGTATATATATAATTCGGAATTTGATTCAAGTAAATCAAGCGAAATGTACTCTGTTTATTATAAAACTAATGACAGTCAGAAAGTCAAGATGTGAAGTGTTAACGTACCAGTGGTTATGTTTTGTACTCTGCAAGTAACTGATTGTACAGCCCAACTAGATGCCTGGATAATGAAGATTTTTTGATTCTGCTTTGGATTATCTGCAGAATTAGCAATGGCTTAGTTATGTCACTCTTGCCCACAATCCAGAAGTTCATTAAGAACCACTCCAACAGCTCAAGTCCCAAATCAAACCCGCACTTCGATGCAATACTGAGGAAGAGCTCCTCTATTTGTGGTGCTGCCTTACAGATGATGCTTCAGCTTGTGTCTCCGTCTGTCCCCTTGGGCGATCAAAAATTTGTGGCTTTACTTCAGATGAGACCAGGAAGATGTTCCCCAGTGTTCTGGTTAATATCAACCAACACCACTAAACGGAAGTGCTTTAACTAGCCATGCCACACTACTGTTTGTAGCTGTTTGCTGTGCAAAAAAAAATTAACTTGAATATTTACTACTTTACAATTGGCGCTAGACCAAAAAATATTTGATTGACTATAGCACTTTGGGAAGCAATAACATTCAGAAAGGTGGTTGATAAATGCAGGCTTATTCTGGGGACTTGCCCAAACAAGAGCTCTAGAGCTATATTATTAAGTAGATGACTAAAGAAAACTGTTACTAAAATTGAAATTAGACATTACAGACAAGATCAAATTTTTATCTCATTGCTGGGAAGGTGGTGACATAAATTTTGAAGCACTGCATTGCTCAGTAGCTGTGGCAGAGCCAATGGTGGTGGAGGTTACAAGACCACGCCCCTTAATTTCTGCTTGCGTCACTTTGAAGGCAGTTGAGTTCATATGTCAGCCAAACTAGTCTATACTGTAGGCTTGGGAAATCTTTGATTGTTGATTGCATTACCATGTGATGCCATGTCGGAAGACTGTGACTATGTTGTGGGAAGCTGGCCAGATGTGAACTTCGACAACCCCCGAATCTTTGACCTTGGTTTGTGTTCTGTTATTTGAGGAATGAGGGGATTGTAACCCAACAGTACTGAAAAAGTGGTGACAGGGTGGTTTTTGATGCAAAGGTAATGGCTATCTCACAGGACTTCTGCTCGTGTTCTTGATGGTAAATGCTGCAGGGAAATCCCGTCAAATTAACTGCAGTGAGATTCTGTGTAGCCCAGGTCACTTGGAACATATTTAGTACAGTTCTGGGTGTGATTACTAACATCAGAATTAGCTAGTCTGCCAGGATGACTGAGGCACTGGAGTTGCTTGTTAGTTTTTAAAGGTTGCAATGCACGTTATGGAATTGCTTTAATTTATGACACTGTGAGCTGACTATCAATGTTTTGAGTAAACAAATGAATCTATTTCTTTCAAATTTTATGTTGTTTGTGTTGATGTATCTTTTGCACTTGTTGCACAGCTCCAAGGGTGAATGACTTGGTAGTCAAATCGTAGCTTCTCATGCCAACCATCTCAGGGAAAAAAATGGGCTCAGTTGAGGTGGCTGTGGCTGGCATTTAGTGGCATTCAGCCATTCCCATACATGTAAATCCCAGATTCAGGGATCTGTGCAAGTCAGGGACATATTGATGGATGTCACTGCATCCACCACTCTGCTCCATCACTGAACTACACCTGGAGTCCATTTGTGGAACCTGATCTTGCTGGGATATTCTTAAGGTAGCTTAGGGCAGTCTGCCTCTCTGACCCAATACTAGTCAGTCCTGGCTGAGGAGCAGAGAACTACTCACTTTAGTATTCGTTCTTTCCCGAGAGAATTAGGGAAATTACCATATTTTTAACAATTATTTTACTTTAAGGTTTTTATTGATTTGTAAGTGCTTTAATGTGTTTTAGTTAATTATTTTAAAATATTTATAAATAGTAATTTACGGGAATTTTAATGGTCTCTGTAGAACAGAACATTTAAAGTAAACTCCTAGCTTTGATGGGATACAAAACTCTGCCCTTCCCCACCCCTTCCTGCCTAACAGTGTGCCAGGCTGTTCTGACAGTAGGATCTTGACAATATGCCATGTCAGATCTACACACTGCTGAAGCCTCACCACCCCTCACAGCCTGACTCCTGGGTGCTGAGGGCCAGCTCCTTTGGTCCTCCACCTCTGGCCCTCAAAGTGTCGGTGAGCAGGAACTGCAGTTGGTGTGTCCGGGTGATGATATGGTCCAACAACTTCTATTTGTCAAGTTCTGCAGCAACTGCATTTCTAAAATCAAAAACAAGTTGGCAGAATTTTTAAATGACATGCTTTCCATAGATCATTATAATCTGTAGCAGCTCTTCCCATCTCACCTCCCAGGGTTTGATAAATACTAATATTGCTGGAAAAGCAAGACCTTTGTTTTTCAGTGATATGCCTGATAGAACAGTGTGAATTGGCAAGAGCAGGTTAGTGAGGGAAAGCTGTCGTGAAGTACCAGTGTGAATGCCCATTCTGGCATCATACTTCACTCTTTATTGTGTTTAATTTCTTCCTGTCATTTCAATCACAGCACCCAAGATATTTTGATCAAAATTGTCTAATGCTAGTTAAATAAACCCCTAAGTGGATTACTGTTGAAACTGAAATAAAGCTGGCAGGATCTAGACTTGCGTATCAAGTTGTCCATTTATGCTGAACACAGAGAGTGGATCCACTTGTGGATACCCTCTGCGGATTATGTTACCCCATAGTTTGCATACTGTGAAAATGAACAGATTAATTCACTTTGCCTTTATTCAGCTGGTGATGATGATGACAGTAGTCAGCAGTTCCCTGCAGGATTGTCACTGGCTGTTGCATTGTGATGATAAAGTGTTTGCTTGGAACCATAAGTTTTATGCTGTGGGGATGGAGGAATGGTGTTGCTGGTGATTTTTTTTTTCATACTTATTTGTTCATGGGATGCAGATATTGTTGGCAATGCTGACACTTATTGTGCATCCCCAATTGCCTTAGAAGCAGTGAAGGAACAACCACTTGGTGGGTCTGGAGTCACAAATAGGCCAGGTCGGGTAAGGATGGCAGGTTTCCTGGAGGATTCCTGTGAACCAAATGGGTTTTCTATGGGTTTTGTTGAACGCTGGTGTTGACTGAAAGTCTGTCGCCAATCTCTTTTGTCAATTTATCGTTGATCGATGTAGTTGGCCCCACAAAAAGAGGAGATGGAAATTTGTTTCTAGTCGCAAACAAAAAATGCGTGTTATATTAGCACTTGTGCACTGTAGTCAATGGAACTGAAGTCAACAAATGCAATACCTACATACTAAGATACGCATTTAGTGCGTGTGACTAAATACTTGTTTCTGCCCCTTGCCCTCAAATGTTTATTTGTATTTACAGGCCATCCTTAGGTTATGAACGCCCAACTTATGGGCATCCCTATATACAAACAAGCTCCCATAATGTTATTAAATTTGAAAGTTTCACATCTGTACATATGTTCATTCCTATAAATGACAGAACTTGTTTCCTCTTTCCCCTTTTAGTAATTGTTCTTTCTTATCACTCTTTAGTGCTTTTGATGCTATTCAGTACAATACTGTGGAGGTATGGTTATCATATTGAGTAATTTTTGTATGTTTTCAGATTTATGGACAAAATCGACTTATGGACATCTGTAAAAACGGAAATCCGTTCATTGCCTGGGGTGGCCTGCATTCATTTTCTGAGATCTGGGCACCACTGGCAAAGCTAGCATTAATTGCCCATCACTTTGCACCTAAGAAGGTGCTGGTAATGTGCCACCTTGAACCACTGCAGTCCTTCTGGTAATGTTTCTCCTACATTGCTCTTAAGGACTATCAGGATTTATTCCTGGCTGTGATGAAGGAATGTGTGTGACTTGGAGGAGAACATGCATATGGTGGTGTTCCCATGCATCTGTTCCCCTAGTCCTTCGAGGTACTAGCGGTCATGAGTTTATAAACAATGTTTAAGTGGCTGGTCCAGTTGAGTTTCTGGTCAGTGGCACTCCCTAAGATGTTTACGTTGGGGAAATTGGTGATGGTAATGCCATTGATTGACAAGGATTGATGGTAGGGGTTACTTTTGTTGGTGATAGTCAGAGTCTAGCACTTGTGTGGTCCAAATTTTAGCTGCCTACCTCAACATGTTTAATTGGTTCAGATGTTTATTCTCATCAGTGAGTATTCTGTGGATATTGAAGCAGGGTTCAGATATTTGACAGCTATTATTGAAAGTGCTTGGAGAAGGAGATTCTAAAGCTCTACATCCTTGTCTTAATGTCAAGCACTACATTCATATGGAGCCTCTGGCATCCCTTTCAGGATTACCCAAAGTGCTTTATAGCCAGTGATGTACATTTGAAGTTACTGTTGTAATGTAGGAGCAACCAATTTACCCTCACAAACACCAAATTATCTTTCTTTGGTGATATTGGTTAAAGGGATATCTCACCAGCTGATCTAATCAAAAAAAACTTATTTTTTAAAATAGTTCTAAGTCATCTCTTCTATCCACTTAAAAAAGCTGCTCACCCTTAACATTTAACATCTCATCAAAACGCCAGCCTTCCAGCAGGGCTGTACCCTCTGGGTGTCAGTCCCTGCGTTGGAGAGTAGGTCTGTATTTTCATTCTCCATTCTCTGGAGTGGGATTTAGACTCAGAACCTTCTGACTTAGACATGAGATAGCTACCAACAGAACCACAGTCGACAAGATGTCTTGAGTGCATTCTGAATAGGTCCATGATAAAGGGCTGCTGGTTGCTCTAACTGCTGTATAATTCAGAGACAGATGTGCTGCTGACCCCATTATTATGAGTAGCCTGCTCATGGACCACTTTGCTGCTTCCAGTATTATCCTATTTGTGGTTTCCCATTAGCAGCCCCACCCAGCAAAGCTGAGTGAAACGTGAAGGCCTTCTCAGTGAAAGTGGCTGGTTGTTCTCACAAAAGGGCTTTGATAGCTGGTGAGGCCCCAACCTTGGCTCACTAGCTATCAAAGCTTCACCAAAATTATGTTTCTGAATTTGTTGCCATTAACTGATATTCAGAAATACTTAGGGATGATTTAAAAAATAAAATATTAACAGAAGTGTTAAAGCACTGACACAAGCACACTTAAAATGATTAATACATTTTGACTTGCATTAAATAAACACATCTTCTTGCTATTCTGGGGACAACCATTGGCTCCCATTGTTTTTGGTTGGGGTGCTGATATTATGTTAGGTCTTATCCAAGGGGACGGATTTCTCAACCTGAGAACTGGAAAAAACTGTGGAATTTGACATTGTACTGAGTCCACCGGCACAACAACGCTGTCCAAAGCTGCACCAGTGCTCGGACTTGACTTAAGAAAAACGTTGTGTTTAAGCCTAGACCTGGGAATACAGAACTTCCATTCAGCTAAGTGCATTAAAGCTAGCAAATCAGGGCTGATCTGTGAGGTTTTAGCCAGAAGAACTGGCTATTAATTTTTTTTCTCTCTCACAGGTCTATTTGTATTTTGCTTTGATCAAGTTTCACAGAAATTTTCTATGTTTTTCACTCCAGAAGCTATTTGCCTTCATGAAGGAGAAATGCATAAATAACTGTATTAGCACTTTGTTGTCATACAGTAACAAGTTCAGAAATGTTTATATAGTTAACGGTGTGGATAACATCACATGCTAATTTTAATAGCAATTGTTTAACAACATACAATGCATGGTTTTTAATGAACTTCAGAAAAATCTGCATCTTTTATCAGAATTCTCCCTCTTCCTTATCATTGATTTTGTGTTGTTATTTCCCCACTGATAAATATTAACTGTGGTGCTCCAAATATTATTACTTTGTACAATTACTGTTCTAATCAGCTTGTTTATTTTAAATTAAAAGGTTTCGTGGCAAATATTATGCCTGGTAGGTCGTAAAAGTCATTTCTATTTTTAAAGGAAGCTAAATGCCATTAAATTTAACTAATGTGTTACTGCCCCTGGCAAAAAAAGGACATTGAGTAGTAATGGAGATATGCAGACAAAGGAATTTGGAATCTATAAAGCACTGCCTCACCCATTACAGATAAAAAGATAATAACTGCAAACACTAAATGATACAATAGGTCTTATCACATGGTACCCTATTCCTTCTGATCAAAGGTCGCAGCATTCAGTAATGATATCCAAGTGCATTCTGTTCGCAAACTTCTCCGTTGAAATACACAAAGGATTGTGGATACCTCAGTGAATTCAAGGCTATTATTTCAGTCGAGAACCAAGCTCAAACCTTTACCTTAGTGCAATATGATAATTCCAAATGAAAAATGCACGTGGGTGATTGGAGAATTTTTACGTTAGGGGGTCTGAAGCTGTGTTGTATCTGTAATGTGGGCCTAGTGGAGTGTAAGTTTTCACATTGGGAGATAGAGTGGTGGAACAGAATGGCATTGCAGATATTCTGAAAGGACTGGATGACTATAGAGGATTCAGGAGTACGAGTTGCAGAATTATGGTAAAGGAACCAGACTGGAGATTTGCAAGGTCAGCCTGCCTGAGCCAATGGTCTTCTGCAGCCCAAAACATTACCATGCTACAGTGTCAATGAAACCGTCACATTGTGTTCCCTGCTGTATGAAACCTTGACTGTGGGATTCTGGTAAAGAGCTTGTCAGTTTTGATTGATAGTTTCAGGGCTCCTGCAATAAAATTTCAAATCCAGCAAAGCACTTGGCTGACTGAATTGGCCATGGGTCACTGCTGCAGCAAAAGTGCACTGACTCTTTGCAAGTGCAGTATCAGACAGGTTCTGATTGGTCAGTCAGTTTGTTAATGTTCGGCAAAGTAGGCTGATTAAGCAGAGTACTCAGGGTGAAGTGGTTGTCAGAGAGGAAGCACCAGTACAGTATCTATGTGACAAGTGCAAACTGATCTGTGGAGAACAGAAAGCCTACTTTTCATGGCAGGAATGAAGATCAGCTCATTTGAGTTTGTTCCATCTCCTCCTTTCTCCCTTCTCCCCCCTAGTTTTTAAAAGAAACAGGTCAAGATTACTTGCTTTAATCTCAAAGCAGATCTCTGCCTCTCTCCACAATGTGGTAACTGGAATGGATAATTAGAGGTGACAGTTAAGTGGTTAGTTTGATCCTGGGATGAACAGATGATTGTGAAAATACAATGGCACATTAGGCCGTGTGTGATATACTGGATCTCATTTTGGGCAAAGCCCTGAATAGGAAAATCCTCTGAATTGGTTACCCCATCTCACCAAAACAAATAAAAAGTTACCCTCTCGCAATCCTTTTAAAGCTTTTCAGAACATACCTTCTTCCTTCGGTGGGATTTTTGATGAAGAACCGAAGGCTGCTTTTACCATTAAAGGAGCGGTCTAGGCTGAAAGAACTTCTGGGTCCAGTGAATGAGAACACTGCACATTCACATACTCACACATTGACTGTGCAGTCAGAGTTTTGCACTCATGAGACCATAATTTGTCTGTCCATTGATGTGAATGGTGAAACATTGTGAAATGGCAAATATATATGCCAATGAGCTATCTACAGCAAATGCCGCTCTTGGTGCTTCCTGCCTAATATGCCACCTTTTAAAATGATAACAGGACAGTGGTAGATCCTTAGCAATGAATAGCTGACACAACATGATTTCCTTACTTTTGGTTCCATTAAACATTGGGTTTGGTTTATTTAGTCTTAGTCCCATGATTATAAAGGACTTTAAATCATCAAATGGTCATCAGAAGCATATTCTTTGCTCAATACAAACATTAAAAGGGATGTTCCAGATTATTGGAGGAAACCTTCACGCACATACACAGTAAATTAATATTAAACCTTTCTGAGTGAAACTCCCTTGGGTTTTGAAGTAGCATTGTCTTACCATTAGGTTCAAAGTCCTTCAAAGATATTTTCTCCCAGAATGAGTTAAATCCATGTTTTGAACTTGATCTTTAGCCCTGACCAGGTAATTCTTTCACTGTGTGAAGCAGCAGTCAGGGTAGGAACAGAGAGGCATGCAAAAGCATTCAGAATTCTCAACCATTTCAGATCGTGTTCTTTTGATGCAGATTTTGCAATAGAGATTATTCAGGATAACCATTTACTCTGGGCCATAAAAATCAAACTGGATTCAGCACAGGTGAGTTCTGATGAAAGGTCTTCGGCCTGAAACATTAACTGTGTTTTTCTTTTACTACACATTCTGCCTGATCTGCTGAGTGTTTCCAGCATCTCCTATTTTTGTTTTAGATTTCCACCATCTGCAATTTTTTTTGATTTTGATTGCTGTAAAGTTAGTTTCTCTAAATCAAATATAGTTGTACAGAATATTCCCTTAGAATAGCAGGACATTTTTTCAGTGAAAGTTCACTGAATATCAACTTCCTTTTATACTGCTGGTAATATAATTTCCTTCCAGTGGTTGCATGGTAGAATATGCAGCTCATATACGCTTAAGCTTTATTTTGCTCTTGCTTTTTCTTCCTGCCTATTTCGTCTATCTCTTTTTCTTGATTCTTTAACCGGAAAGGAGGGAAGTCATGTTTAATCATACTAGACTTGGGTCGTGTGGGTGTAGAATTTTCTTCCTCTCTCCCTGGTGGTATTTCATGAGGCTGACATGGGACAGGCAGGATGAGAGTACATTTGAGATCCACAGGAATGCATCTCATCATCATTAAACCACCTTAGGAGTTGCTGTCAAGAATCACATATGAATACTGGTCAGTCAGGATTTTCCAACAGTAAAAAAACTTATGGTGTTGTGCAGCAAGTTAGTTGTGAAGAATTATTGAGTTCACCAGTGTGAGAGGACTGATGTACTGTCAGATTAGCACTTGGTTTGTGTTGGCATGGTGCCATGCTAATGTCGCCAGCTCCCAGCATGTGAGTTTTGTACAGGCAGTAACAAAATCAGGGTAAATGAAATGAATTTACTAATGTTGGAAGCTGAGGAGACGATGAAATGAAAACGGCTTCCAAACCATCAGCTTAGCAAATGCATTAAGTTTAGTGTCAAGATTCTGCCTTCTGCGTTAGAGCCACTTATTGGGAGTCAGCAGTAGAAGAAGGAAAGTCTTGCATTTTATGTTGAGTGTTTTGCAACTCGGAATATCCCCAAGTCCTTTAAAGCTGATGAAGTACTCTTGAAGTGTAGTGGTTGTTGTAGTGCAAGATAATTTGAAACCAGTGGAGAAGCAACTACTACCTTTAATACAAGAGTTCTGCTGTGATATCAACTGGGGCATGTCTGTGTTCATTCAGCTTTTTTTGCCATATTCAGGTTCTTGATCAAATCGGTGCCATTCTTTCTAAAATATTGGAACTTCATTCATCCCTCATCCAGGATAAGTCCACAGGACTGAAAATAAAATTCAACAGTTACTGAAGTTTAATTCCTCTCAAAGATTGTGAAAATATATTTTGCACTCGGGTGGAAATAAAAGTTCAATTTACAGGACAGAAGGTACAGTACAGCCCGCCTTATTTTTGCTGAACAATTAAACTCATTGCCTTGACTTTATGTAGCTCATTTTAAACATTTATCCAATTTTCCCTAAAAAGATAAATGATATGTCTCCATTATTTTCTATGGTCCTGTCGTAGCTAAAAATTCCCACTCCTGGCATCATCCTGTTGAATTCTAGCTAATCTCTATGACTTTAATGCCCCTCTATAAAATTGTGCACAGTTTTCCTAAATATGATCTAACCAGAGTTTTGTACAATTTGATCATAATTTTGCTCATGTAATCCTATATCCAAACCTAATTTTGCATTTGTTTCTCTTTGCTAAACTGCACTCTTATTTTATACTTTTGAACTTCTGGATCTCTCTGTTCATCCATACCCTACAGTATTTTTCCATTGAATAGTTATGTTAATTATGAGTTAACCAATATGTTCATACAAAGTTTAATTTTCAGTCAGTGAGGGATCAATCTTGATATCAAGAGGTTGTTGTATCTTCAGTACTGGAACTGACAAAATTTAAATTGCCAAAGTGAAGGTCAGAATGGCTGTTACCCACAGTAATCCTGGTCAGAAACAAGTGGATTTTTCAATCAAATATAAGTAAGTTTAACATCAAATGTTGCTAGGTGAAGCTCACAGTCACCTTTTATAGGCTTTCCCTGGAATATTTTTGAGTGTTCTTCTCTGGCATACTTTTCTTTAAACTTGCATGTGAAAATATTTGGGAAGCTTTCTAAGAAGTAGCTTGACAAACTAGTTTTCCAACCCACACATTGCTTACGTCATGTAATAAAATCTGCCTCTAACCTAAATATAGAGCCGTTTCAGTGAAAAGACTGAAAAGTCTGGCTTTTTTTTGTGACTGAGGTAACTCTGTCGGCTGATGAGGCTGAGATTTTTGCAGCAAAGGTCAAAACTGACAAATAATACGCATGTCCTCCTTTCTGAGATTGTGAATCTGTATTATTTACTGTTTCTCAGGAATTTTCCCACCAATATAGATGATGTACTTGATTATTCAGAAGTTTTGCCATTGCACTCAAGTTTTGAATTTGGTGAATAAAACCAAGGACTTGAGGGTATTAATGTGTCAATGAAAGCCTGAGGTTTTAAACTTTAAAACCTAATCCTCCAGGCCATCCAAACAATGGTTTATATTACCAGGTGGGACTCAGCAATATTTAATTGGTTCCACCCTTGGTTTGCACCCTTTTCTTCTGTGGTACTTCTCTTGTGTTTCTACCAGATGGTCATTTTTTTAATCCAGGAAGACGATGTGATTAAAGTAATAAAAGGTTGATTGCTTGACCTCCCTGTCAGTACTGTAGGATACATTGCTTACAGTTCTGATATCTGTCAGTGCTGTAGTTTGCAACAGAGAAAACCATCATGCGATCTTAGTTGATTTTAGGTTATGCTAGAACCTCTTTTTTTTAAACTGGTTCTGTCCAGTTGGCAACCTTGTTAAGTCCCAGCAGGTTTATTATTGGGATGCAGGCCACACATTATGCCACCTACCAGGAATAGTGAAACCGGGTCATGTCTCGCACCAGTAGTGCCACTTTTGATTCTGCGACATGGGGTAGACCCCAATGACTATTTAGCTACATGCTCAACAATAGCACCATCAATGATATGCTTTTGGTTCACCTTTTGATGAAGGAAAAGGTCCTGAGGTGCTTCACAAGTATGTTCACGGACAAAATGTGACACCAAACCAAACAGAGGGAACATTAGGACAGGTGATCAAAAACTTACTCAAAGGGGTAGATTTTTAAGAGTATCCCAAAGGGGGAAAGAGAGAGTTTTGGTGAGCCTTTAACCCTGATCTCTGCTTGTCCAAAGGATCAATGGACAGTACAATAATCTGCGCATTATATTGATTACTGTTTACAAGGACTTTTACCACAGTTTGGCCTACACTGCAACAGAAGTAGATGTCTGAAACCCTCCTCTTCCCCTTCCAATAAGGCATGTTCACCAACTTCCTTCAGCAGAATACTAAATGTTAGACAAATGAGGAAAATATTGGAAAGATCAGCATCAAGCTGATGAAAGGTTAGTGACTTTGAAAGATTAACTCTGTTCCTTCCTCTACAGGTGCTGCCTGATCTGCTCTCTTTCTTGTTTTCTGTTCACTTTAAATAAATTTCAATGATGCCCTTCACCAGTAATTTATGGTGGAGAAACAGCTGTCTCAACAACCTGAGGCCTAAGTAGAGGATAAGATGTGGTCTTAAAGGGAACTGAAAACTATGGAGACATGTGGGAGTTGGGAAACGATGTGAAAAAGCAAGGATGGAAAGCTGGTATCCAGTCACAGCTAGGTTGCCTGTTTTATGAAATATAAAATTTTCAACAGAAATGTGTTCAAGGTATGTAAGGACAATAACTGTTGCTTTGATTTGTTTTAAATCCTCATATTTCTGGGCCATATTTCTTAATTTGACAACATTGGGATTAACTGTTTGATATTCGTCTAGAAAATGAATTGCACCCATTTTTGGTCTGCTTAAACATGGCTACCTTTAATGCTAATACCAATTAGGTCTTCTGCAAATAAAAATCACGAAATTGGCTAAATCTATTTTAAACTGGTATTTGTACCCAGCAGCGAGCCCTAAAATGGGTCCAACAGAATTCTAAACAGGGACATTACCCAAAGCTTTGTCAGATGCATTGATTATCAGAGAGTAGGATGTGGTGTCTGTGTGAGAGTAGGCTCATTGCTGATGGTTTTTGTCTTTGTCTCCTGTCTGAAATCCCCAATCTGAGCAGATACAGCAAAGATCAACTGTGTTGGAAGTTCATGTGGGTTCTGCTGAATTAGGGCAGAGTAGTTCAGGATTTCCATTTCTAATTTCTATCCAGTTAGCCCTGTCAGAAGTGTGCTTCTATCATATTGGTTTATGACAGAATTGGGCTGCACTAATGAACCCTATAGATGAATGGTCTCTTGGCCCTCACCTAAGAATCATGGTTTCTTGGGTGAGAGTGCAGGGTACTGACCATATCTGAGCACTACTGCAGAGTCAATATCTTGAGGAGGTCAGGTACAAAAACTGGCAGAAAGAAAGAAATGTACTGAATTGTGAATGAACACAATTGTATGTAAAGGCTGTCTATAGAAGGGGATTGCCATTTTCACTTAAGTATTCCCATTTCAGGTTTTACTTCCACTGCTTCCCAGAACTGTCTTGCTCATGAAGAAAATTTAAAGATAAACATTGTTGTAAATTATTTATTAACAAAATCAAATTCAGGCATATACTGAGTATACATAGTACAAACAAAGGTAATTAACTAAAGATTTTATTATTGTTCAACAACCTCAATTGTTCAGTTTTTTTACCTTATGGGTAATGTTTACAGGAATGTCCACATAAAGTAATGTGCATATAAACTAGCAAGTGAATTATGTTTGGTAAGAAGAGGGGTCAGTTCTGTCAATTGTATGTAGGAATTAGGAGGGGAGTAGGCCATTCGGCCCTGAGTCATTGACCATTCCCACCTCCCTCCAGAAGTCTGTCACCCCCTTAATTATTAAGAATTTATCTCTGGCTTAAAAAGATTCAAAGACTCTGCTTCTACCATCTTTTGAAAAAGAGACTTCCAATGACTTGCTACCCTCTGAGAGAAAAGATTTTGCATCCTTTCTATCTCAAATAGGCAACCCCTTAATTTTAAACTATGACCCTCAGTTCTAAATTCTCCCACAAGAGGAAGTATCCTCACCACATCCACCCTGTCAAGACCCCTCAGGATAAAACATGAAATAAAACATCACCAGTGGTTGAATTATTAGACATAATTAATGTAGACTGTTAAGGTAGGTCCCCAGGTGTTCCTGGAGGATATCGCATCCAGCAACACTCTCATTTATCAAACTCTTGGGGGTGGGTCTGGGAAAAGCAGGAGGAAACTGACAGCCAAAATATTAAGAAGTTTCCTTTCAATGTAATCTCCAATCAAGTACTTAACGAATGTGGAGGTTCTTTAGGCGCCTGTCAGATTAATGTCATCCTGCAATATTCAAAGTGGCAAGGAGGTAGACTTAAGCAGGAGGCTGTGCTGATATTAGCTGCAGTCTGCATTGACACAGAGTAATTACTGCTAGTCCATGAAGCCAGCCTGCTCTGAAATGCTTTGCTTAGCTGAACGGATGGAACCATTGTGGGTCAAACAATTGTTTGCAACTTGGATGAATGTGATGTTGTCATGGAAAAGCTGAAGACTTAAGGGAGGCTGTGTTTCCTTGGGAAGCATGCCAACCTTGGTATGATTTACAGCTTGGTGACTGCAGTATTATTAAAGGGAAACAAGTTATAGGAAAGGTAATTTAATTCAGCCAAGAAGAGAGTATACCTTTAATCATGCCCTAGGAGAATGTGTGGTGTTTACTGACCAGATTTTTAGAGCTTGAAAAATCAGTCTGTACTGTTCCTGTGCCGAAGTAGGTGTGATCTTGGAAACAGGTCATGTTTGAATACATACAGTCATGGTAAAGATTTTTAATCGGTTTTTAATTTTGGCTGTGCATTTTCTAGAAATTAAATTCTTTGTTTTTGTCTTTTTTAATTTTTGTTTACATTTTTAATTTCATTTTTGTTTTTAATTTTCTTTACACCCTCACTATTTCAGTCCTGCCATCCATGAGGAATAATTCTGAAGTACTCTGGCCCAGGAAACAATGATTTTGAAATTATGTCCAGTAATGATGACAGCATTGAAGTCTGCATCCTAACTAATGAAATGCGCATACAAAATATACCTAAAAGCAGCATATTAATTGCATCTTAAATGCAGTTAGTTAACATTAATATTTGACCAAGGATCTTGGACTAAGCACACTATAGGCAGCAGCTGAAGAGAAAAATTCGAGCACATTTTATTTTGAGTGTAGGCTGACTAATGGTTTAACAATTTAAACATTTGATTTTACATTCATAATTTTCAACCACAAATGGCAAAATGTTTTTTGTGAATTTTCTAATGCAATGTCAAATTGGCCAGAGGCACCTGATGTCATGTTGGACATACAACATATGAATCAGGAGCAAGAATGGGCCATCTACTCTTACAATAATCTACTCTGTAAAGTATTTTTAAAGAGCTTTCTTCTTCCATAATGAATAGTGTCTGAACATTCATAAATATGGTATCCTGTTTCTTTAAATTTAGTGGAGAATGTTACTGCAGTCCTGCAACTTACCAGTGTAATCCTCTGCATTTGATACTTAGGCTGCAAGTAATTTCTCAGACCTTGTAAGAAAGGCAGCTTCCTTTCTGTTGTAAAACTTCCCATAATAGAGCAATAAGAGGTTCAGATTTGCGAAGTCAGATTTGATTGCACATAAATACTTCGGGAATGCATCAGTCAGGAGATATGTGATTTAGACCATATCAACCTGTTATTTAGGTAAGAAAATATTGTTCAACTTTTTAACAGACTATCCAAGTGGGTCAAGCCATAAAGAGAGGTGCAATTTTGTTAAATTTGGGGCTGAATGGGGAGCAGAATGCAGATGTGGTGGGTGAGGGCACAGAGAAACGAGAGCTATCCAGTGATTGGGTGTTAATTTTATCACTGCACTTCCACATTTTCAGAAGCAGCTTTAAAGTAGGCTGTAATGGGGCACAGAAGGGACAAGGGTTAACTATGTTTGGTTGCAGACATGATATGATTATGTGAAGGTCATTCTGTGCCTGTACTTCATAGCTTTATCCATCATGAATGTTTACATAGTAATGTTCATTGTTATTGTTGATGTAATAATCATTATGCAGAAGTTATGACATCTGGGAGTAAGATATGCAGTTGCAGATGTTTAATAATTATATTCACATACTGAGGAATAAATGGAATGATTGGAAAAATAGGTAAAATATTGGATTTCAGGTTAAAAGAGTACTGTGGATTGGCTTTTAGGGTTTATAATGTCTCTTTAACCACTTACTGAAGTCACACATATATATTCCTTATTATTTGTAAAATCTTCCATAAAAGGAACATTCTGGCTTGTAAAACATAGCATTAAATTAAAATGAAAGGTACAGGTATACAAATCAGTGGTGGGAAATTGATTTACATGGTTGTCAGCCAGGACAAGGTCAGACTTGGCAATGAGTCTCCTGCAGTGGAATACCCTGCGAGCATTCATTGTCTCTGGTTTAACCTGATGATTAGCCTCTTGGGAAGGCTACCCGATGGTTGTTGGCATTTCTGATATCATGTCAGAAAGACTTGGTGTTCTTAAGGTAGATATAAAAGTTGGAAAAGTGACAAAATATGTATCTTGTGAGGTCAAATTAAAGTAAATTGGAATATGCACATTTCAATATCATTTCATCCAAAAGCAAAAAAAACAGCAGACACTGGAAACCTGAAAGAAAAACAAGATGATGGATGTGCTCAGCAGGTTACTGAGGGGAGAGGCATTCTCTTCCAGGAAAGCCCACCTTGAAGAGGCTCTGCTCCTCTCTCCAGTTGGAATCCCAATTGTCACTTTTACATTGGGGTTTTGATGAAGGGTTATCAACCTGAAATGTTTCTCTCTCCACAGCTGCTGCCTGACTTGCGGAGTATTTCCAGCATTTCCTGCTTTTATTTTAAATATTGATTTGACTATCCCCCTCACTAGCTTTGCTGCCAAGAGCATTAATATTATCAATGAAGGGTTATAACAGAAATAAGCCTGCAGTGTCAAATTATTCTTTTTCAAGTGGAAGTGGGCCTGCTTTTGCTGACTGGTGTTAATGTTGTGGAACAGACAACAGAGAATTGGTAACATGATAAAACAATTGTCTCTGAGCATGGCGTTAATAATTCTGCTTTAATGATCTCTCCACGTACATTGCCTGACATGTAAGGAAGCATGGCAATGTAAAATCAGCTTTCGGCCAAGAACTTCATGGAGTGGAACTCTGTGCTGCTTCATTTAAATTATGGCACCTGCGCCTGATTTGGGGTGGCTGCAGGTAGCAGATGCTCAGTAACTGTGACAGCCACTTTTGGGTAGCCACCGTAAAAATGCTGAAACAACTCTGCATTTTAAGTAGAGGGTACATAATTTCATATTCTGAAAACAAAGGATTTGTTTAAAGATTTTCTTTCCTCAGTTATTCTGTTATAATACAAGAATACTTTGGTAATCTAGTTGCATGGATTGAGTGGAAGGACCCTGTTTACAAACCTGTGTTCTGTGTCCATTGGTTTTTGAGTATTCCTGGGCAGAGAAGCAGTCAGTGATCGATGTACACAATGGTACTTCAACATGTCCATTTCAGGAGTCTGCTGAGGCACTGAATCTTCTGCACACTGCTCTGAGTTGTTCAAGGTGAAGTTAGGAGAACTTTGCATCCCATAACTTTTGGTACCTTTCCAATGGCCTCCTGAACTCAATTGCTATCAAGTTGAAACACCCCTGGCAGGGCAGATTATATGAAGCACATTTCTTTAATTCAATACTTTTTGCAGCACATGTAGTGAAAAAGATTGGTTTATGAGTAAACTGGTAAAATGCATTTTTTAAATGAGTTGAAGTGCCTTTTAAAAGGGCCAGTGCATGCTTTAAAGTGACATGAGTATAGAATTACTACAGGAACGAATAATAATATGCAATATTCGTCTGGTAGTTGGAGCAAAAAATCCATGTTAAATATGCTAATTAGGAATCTAATATAGTTGTTGAAATGTTTTCTCATGTGGATTCTGCTGACATTGACTTTAGGGAGGAGTAACTAAGCATTCTGTACTGGTGATAAATCAAGTTCATGGAACCGGGAAGGTTAATTGCATTCTACTGAAGATGTATTTATGGTAGCAAATATAAATCCAAACAGTGCCTCAATGTGCCTGTTTTCTGAAGGAAAAACAGTTGTACTTTTTAATTTCCTCTTAGTTTTAATAACCCAAACCAGTTAACAGGCAAACTCTTGGGACCAAACAAATGTGCCTTTGTCAATCAGTATTATTCTGTCTCTGTGTTTAATGAAATTCGTCAGTTTCTTGCTCTCGGAGACTAACTTTTATTTCAGAAAGATTTTCCTCGATGGCTCAAAAGGGACAAAATGATAAAAGCTGTTGGTTGTTTTGTGCAAGTACATTACGTGAGTATTTTAAGTGTATTATACAGACATGCTTGATTTCTGATCTGTGCAAGGTTAGTTGAGCTCAGCTGGTATACCAGGCCAGGGGAGGGGCTGAAGGAGTACTGCATTTCATCTGTGTCTCTGAGCTTGGCTTTTCACTTGCAAGTTCCTTCCCAGTATGAATGGTTATCCTTGCCAAATGCAGAGCAGAATGGGTTAACATTTTTTACATTTGCTTCTTCGTTTTAATCCAGGATTGGAATGTAACCTGTGCAAGTTTAGTCTCTTGGTTCTTCCTAAAAAAGTGGGATTGAAACTACCACCTTCCCCAAGTCATTTGTCTACTTCTATCTCCTGTGTTCACTGTTGCCTTCTGGTAACAAGCTCATGGGGCTATCATTCATAGTTAACATACTGTGGCTTTAGCACGTGCTATCTGAGCCTAGTAGTCCATATAGTATCAGCAGGGGTTGCTAGAGAACTTGACTGAAAGAAAGCACATACATGAAGGACGTAGGACTACTTCAGTCTAAGATCTAAGATTATCCCCCTCACACTATCTCAGTGAGCCATGGCCTGTTGCAGAACTCACTTGTTGGTTGTGCGGCCAACTCAGCACAGACCAAAATGCAGTCATGCACTTTGTGTTGACTCAGTTACACACTGGAGGCCACATGGGGGAATTTGTGTATTATTATTTATTAATCAAGTTTCAATAGCTGCAAATGGGATCTTATAACATCCAACTGTGCTGAAGGAGATTTGAGCCATTAAGATAAGATAAAGTGGTTGCCTGTGCATCCTTATGAATAACATTCTTTGGCTGGTCTGGACCAGAGGCTGTAGGCTTACTTGTTTTTATTTTTTATAAATTTCAACATGATGTGCCAGGAAATGTTGATCTTAGACTGAAATTGTCCTACCTCCTTCATTTACTGTATGTTCTTTCTTTCAGGTGAGTTTGGTCTAAACTTTGTAAACTTTGTCATTTAAATTTTATTTGCTTCAGAATCACATAAGAATGTAATGAGAATTCATTCAGATAGCAACTTGTGCAAAAACAATTTCCAGGGCTTTAGAAAAAAAGCAGGAGAATGGGACAAACAAACAAGATGCTGGAGGAACAGCAGGCCATGCAGCATCTATGGAGGGAAATGGACAGTTGACATTTTGGTTCAAGACCCTTCATCTGGATCGACAGATAGAGGGGAGATGACAAGTATAAAGGGGTGAAAGGAAGGGGTGGAGCAAGAGCTGGCAATCAGTAGGTGGATCTAAGTGAGGAATGGTGCTAGGCAGATGGAGAAGAGTGGAAATAGGACAGAGGCTGGCAGGTGATAGGTGGAGGCAACAAATGGCTGCAGCTGATGGAATCTGTTAGGACAGGAAGGTGGAGCAATGAATCAAATAAGGGAGGTGGGGTGGGCAGATGGGAACAGTAGGGGGAGGGGATCCAATGGGTGATGGGCAGATGGAGTGGGTGGAGGAGGTGAATCAAATGAGGTGATGGGGAGCTGGGGTGGGTGTGGCAGGAACTGTGTCTCCAGGAGAACAGGACTGACTGGATTGCTCTACAAAGGGTTGATGTTGATTAGATGTGCTGAATGACCTTCTCTGTGCTGTAAAAATTCCATGATTCTGTGATTCTTAAATAATAGCTTTAAAGTGAGCACGGATCTCTCAATGGTCACCTGTTGCCTCCTGGTTCCCAGCTCATGGGGCTTTCATTCACATGTTATCCTGGATAGTGAGGCTGTAGATTGTAGCAGGTGTAGACAGAACTGATGTTAATTTTTCAGGTGCAGATACACACATCCACACATAGACACATTAACACACATCCATACACAGAAACAATGGTCTGCAAAGTGTTTTGATGGAAAACGGAAGATGCAAATATAGCCAAAGTAATGTTTGACAAGAAAAAGAATAATAAAAGGTACTTGGCAATTACCGTATACCCTCAGTTATCCCACATCCATTGGGACTGGCTGGGGAGGAGGGGGTTTGGTGGGGGGGCGGGGGGTTGCATGAATATGCTAGTTATATGAGAATTGCTCCAAAAAAATCTGCTGTACATCACACACTCGCATTCCATGCATGAACCTTTTAAATAAAATGCTGAACTATATGTAATCTCCTTACTATTTTAAATAACAATATTTTACACTTTATATCTTAAGACTAAACAGTATTAATGTAAAATACAGCAAAAATAAATGAATGAAGGTATTCACATAAAATGCCAAATCTTCAAAGAGGATGTTGCTGGTAATCAGCCTACAACTGCACTGTCCTTGTATATGAATGTAAATAAACTTAAAATATCTTTTCATGCTTATTTTTCATATCCCTTCAAATAAAATTCAGTGTTTGAGCTTATTTTCATAAAAACAAACTTTGGCGATTTGCATGACGATTCCGGATACATGAATACCAGATAAACAAGAGTTTATTGTGGAGAAGCAAAGTAAAGAATAAGAAAGGTCTGAAGTGGGAACAGGAAAAGGTGACAATGTGAAGCAGAGAAAAGAACCTAAAGAATAAAAGTGAAGGTGGACACCAGACAGACAAGGCAGACTGTCCACCATCACTGTGCTCCAATGAAAGGTCCTCACTCCAAATGCCGGGCTTTTCCTCTGCCTACTTTTGAAGCCCTCACATTCATGTTGCATTGCTAGTATGTCCTGGTGAAAAGAAAGTGGAAAGTGTGAAGCAACAGAAGTCAATATAAAGAAGAAGATTGCATTTTTCAATCTCCTTCAAAATCAAAACAAAAAGGGCAGTTTCTGTCTTTGCTGTGAATGGAAAGCAAAAGCTGTTGTAAAGCAAAGAAAACCACAGTTTGCATTGATTAAAGATGAAATGAAATACAAAATTCTATTCTAGTTCACATTGTTTGTGGTAATGTTGTAGACATGGGACTGGTGGAGAATGCTCACCTGTGTCCTGCTGACTGCCATACGCAGTGGGACACAAGTTAGCCAATTGTTTTCAGTTACTGTTCTGTGAAAAGGAAATCGCTTTTTCAGATGAGGTGAATTGTGCATCTGAATGAGAATTCAGACTGCATTGTACAGAGGGCACTGCATGCTGGGGCAGGACTGAGATTCCAGCAGTTAATTCAGAATAATGAATGGAAGTAGACAATCTGTTGAATAGTAAAAGTATTGCACTCTGTGCTGATGTAAGCTTTTTGATTCACTTTTTAAATTTGTGAGAGGCACCCATTGGCCATATGGAGGTCAGACCAAAAGAAAATATATTTTGTTGCTGTTGAAAATTTGAAATTTGATTAGTTTGCTAATATTTAAATTATAACACAAAAAAAACAACATGGATTATTGACATTTTATTCATTCCAACATAGAGATTTGCAGCATTTCTTAAAGCTGATGATATGTCATTGCAACTTGTTAAATAATTATTTAATGCACTTTTTTTGTTTAGGGATGTCTTGCTTTTTAGAAATGAATGTATTAAATTGGGCCTCCAAGAAGATGTGGTTCTGTTCATGAGAGTAAGGTAATGCACAACCAATGACAGAGAGAAGAATCAGTGGCATTTCCAGAATTATGTAAGAATTTAAAGAAAATCCGTTGGTCCAAACAAAGCTTTCAATCATATTCAGTTGCAAGCAAAGTAACTGGCAAGAATTTAGAGCTGGCATAATCAGCAAAGGCAACCCATTAAATTGCCAAAATGTGCAACTCTTACAGAGCATTGAACAGCATAATTTGATGGGCTCTTGGACATAGCAGTGCTTTGATCTTTGATGTA
This sequence comes from Pristis pectinata, assembly GCF_009764475.1. Lineage (NCBI taxonomy): Eukaryota > Metazoa > Chordata > Chondrichthyes > Rhinopristiformes > Pristidae > Pristis > Pristis pectinata. The sequence continues at coordinate 49,502,740 of NC_067415.1, read as the reverse complement.
GTGAGTACAAGCACCCCTTTCAAAGTAGTGCTTTTCCAGTCTAGACTAATTAACTGTTTATAGTCCTTCTGTGTCTCCGTCCTCATCCCCTCATTCTGCCACGCCTTGCTGATTCTTTCAGCAATTCTTATATTCATGAACAGCAACAACAGAACTAGGACACCTGGATGTTTATTTGATTTGTTTGCATTTTGCTGAGATTTGGATCATAGTGCATTTTAAATAAATACAGCTTTGACCTCCAGCATACTTGTGTTCCTAAACTGACTCTTGACCCATTTGGGTTAAGACAGAGGAAGAATTATTGTAAATTTTGACTACACTTCTTGTCTTTTTGAATTAAATTTAAGTAATAGGTTTAGATTTAACAGCAATCCATATGTAACCAGTGGCTTCCGGAAAGGATTTATTTGAAGACTATAATCCCAAACCTCAAAATATTTATTGCTTCTTTTCAATTGAAAGAAGAGTGGGAACTGAAACCAATAGGATTTTATTCATTTTTAGTTCTAATCTTCCCACATCTGTCCAGTGTTTCTCGATCTATTGATATGAAGATGCTGATATATTTGACTATGCTATCCTACCTGTGCTAATCGTTGGTTTGCTTGTCAATTTTTGTTCTCTTCTCTTCAAAACTTCAAAAGAAGTTTTGACACTTCTTGCTTTTATACAGATCATTGGGAAGCGCTCACCTTGCTGTAGTCCCTCAAAGTTGTCAGTTTTTGTGTGTGAACTTCCACACTGTCTCGACAGCCTTTCCCAGCTCAGACACTAGTGGAGCTTGTTGCAGTTGAACTTCAGCCAGTTAACAGCAATGCCCATTTATCCAGTGCACTCTTTCTCTCCCCAAAACCACTAACGGCTTTGACTTCCCACTGTTTTCTCCTCTGCCCTTTTCTCACTCTGTCCAGTTGAGGGGCTCAGCTTCCTTACTGTGCTCTGATAAATCAGACTTTCTAGTGAAATTACTCTGCCTTTGTCCTTCATTCCAATATCGTTTTCATGAAATTGATTGATCAGTTGCCTTACAATGCAGACAAATATTAAATCCTGGATAATGAATAATAATAAAAGTTTGCATAATTTTGAGAAATAATTTAATTTTCTTTGCCCATTCGTCTCAACTAGGTAAGTTTGCATCACTATAATTCCAGAAGCAGAACTTCAATATCCAAGAGTTCTTGGAGTTCTTCTGTGATTCATATTACACACAGAATGATGCACATGCCATATCTGATTCTACATTGGAGATGGGAACAGTGCTCCACTGAATCCAGCGTGCATTTGGAGATGCTACTGCATAATCCAGAGCAAAATGATTTGTTTTCTTTTTAGTTTCTTTTGGGAGTTAGTCCACTGAAATTTACAGGTGATTTCTTTCTTCTTCCTACTTTGGTTTGGCGTGCATGGAAATGGCCAACACAGAAATGTAATTGACCAAAACATCCTTGCCTTTTGCTGTCAGTGCAGAAGAGATGATCAGCCGAGGTACTCTTTGCAGGTCAGTGCATTCCTGCCATCCTCATCAGCTGCTGCAATGCAGAGCTCAGAAATGCACTGGGATCAGGTGCTGGTGAATTCACCCTCCTCTCTGTTGCTGGACTCAGCATTGAACCAAGAGTGGAGCTCAGTCTTGTTGAGCTGAGAGGCTGAAAACTCTTTGTATTTGGCCCATCAGCTTTATGTAGTGCAACCTGGTATATTTGAATGGGGTCACCAATCTGTGTGGAAAAGGTTAACTATTTGTCTTTTTTATTTTAATTAAAATTAATATATTATTACATTTATAACAGCTAACTGTTTTAAATAAATCTATTATTTTTAATTTAGGAGAAGTTACATTTATGCCAATTGTCTTTAAATGCCATTGATCAGAGACATTTAGAAATGTTTGAAGAGCAAGCTGTCAAAAAGGTCATCAAGGCAGTCCAGGATGATGCCTCAGGATCCACCTCCTGAAGCCAAGTCACTTCCCGCAGGCTAGTCAGTTTCATGGGACAGCTTTGGCAGAAAGCACTGAAGCTTGATTTGTATCGCAGGGCGGCAGAAGATTACTGTGACCTTGGGGTTCATGGGGGTACAAACCCGCATTGCAGACTGAGTTGTATGTCATCCAGCCAAATCACATTGTTTCAGAACCACCATTTACTCTGTATGTGTGGAGACTGTGCTCTTAATGAGTTCAGTGCATTGAGCTAATTAAATGGCCAGAGATTCTTATAACTGGTTGCTGTTGCTAACCAGCATGGTTCTGAATCTTGACATAATGTCAGTGTGGTTCATTAAAACATGACATATTTGTTAATAATTGCTGTGGGGAGTGACTACTTACTCGGCAAGGTTAAGGAAGTTTGATGTGGAATACTTGCAGGAGCTTTTTCAAAAGTAACTCCTTCCTCAAAAATCTTGGCCAGATTTTTAAGGAGAATGTGCTGGCTCCAAGAGAAATGAGTCCCTCATACCATTTTGTTGGGTTTATATAAGTGTGCCAGCATTGTTTCCTGAGGTGCTGTACAGTAAGCCGAGGTTGCAGTTAATGTTTTCTAGCCCATCTCAGCCTGCAGAGTATCACAATTATGGCGCCAGGCAGTAAAGCGTGTTTCCTGTGTCTCAGACTGACAGTGGAAAACGACTTGTTAATGAAAAACATTTATCATCACAGCATCAAAAGAAGAGGCATCTAATATTTTAAAAACAACGTTGAGCAGGGAAGATGTGGCTCATATTACACACTACCAGAGGTGTTCTTAACCCTTTGAAGATAATTAGAGCTGTTTTTTTTGAAAACCAAATCAACACACAATCCCTTACTATTCAGCTTAACTCGGGAGTGGCGGCGAGTAAACACATAATATATACAAGTATAAAGTCACAGGAATACGACAAAAATTATTCCTCCTCCCCACTATACTACTACTAAGATTAAATGTAATACTACTTGTGTTATGTTGATTCAGATCAGCATGTTTAAAGTGGATTGTTAGCAAATCTTTGATTTTTCCTGGTCTTGTAATCATTTCTGTGCGAACAGTATTCAAATCCATTGAGCCATCAGAAGTATTCCACTAAGAATTTTTAACTGAGTTTTTTTTTGTAGGAGTAGAAATGAATCTGCGTGCTCACAGCCCAAATTTAAGAAATATCATTCTGGGGATGCACTGTATATATTAAAAAAAACATCGATTTAGTTGTTACATCTAAATAAATCCACTTGCTGAAGAATATGGTTAAAATGTGCAAAGGTGAATATTAAAATATGTGCTTGTATACTGTACATGGTGGAAAAAAGCAACAAATGGAGAGTGTTTTCACTTCCACCATATAACTACCATCCGAGCACGTAATCTGGGCTACATGGCAGGTGAGAGCTGCGTCTTAGAACTCAAACCTTTGACGCTAAGGTTAATCTATGGTTCCGTGAACATTCTCCCATGTGTCTGTGCACGACATTGAAGTATCATCTGATGAGATCACTCTATGCTTGGATCATGATTTTTTGGTGGTGGTATGTCTCACCTCAAACTTATAACAACACTGAAGGCCACTCAGCCCATTGCGTCCATGCCAGCTCCCAGAATAGCAATCCAAATGGTCCCTTCCCCCTCTTTTCTTTTAACCCTGAACATTCTCTCTGAAATGTTGACTGTGCATTTCCTGCCGTAGATGCTGCCTGACCTGCTGAGTTTCTCCAGCATTTGTGTGTTGCCCATTAACTCCCCTTCGATTTATTTTGCCTTCAATTTAAACTAAAGGTAATTTGCGGTAACCTACCAGCACATCATTGGTATGTGGGAGGACACTGCAGAACCCAGGGGACACCCAGGCAGTAATGGAGAGTACTTACAAGTACTGCACAAACAGCCTCTGGTTCCCTGGAGATGTGAGGCAACATTTATATAATTTAACTTGATATTGCTTTTGTTGATTATTACTGTGCATTGGTTGGACATGTCGACTGTCAAATCTACGAAGTAGACCTCTTGAACTTTTTGTAGTATTATATTGTAGTGATTATATTGTCCATTGCTCTTTTAAATAGTCAAACCTTTATATTTGCCTGTACTAAGTTTCTTCAGCTGTTGCTCTGCCCAATTACTTTGCTCAATGTTCTTGGGTGGATGTAAAAAGTCCCTTAGTGCAGTTACAAAGAAGAGCAAGGGATTATCTCTGGTAACCTGGATAATATTCATTACTGAGTAAACATCACTGGAACAGATTATTTGGCCATCATCACATAGTTCTTCATGGAAGCTTCTTCTGTTCAAGTTAACTGTTATGTTTTCTATGTTACAATTAATTGTAAGGTGGTTTGGGAGTCCTAAGTTCATGAAAGGGGCCACATTAATGGAAGCCTTTCTTTTCTCTGCCAATTCCTCTGCCCCATTTCATAAATCTGATCGTATCACATTGCTAATCTGTCTGAGTCATTGATATAAATTAGAAACAGCAGTAATTTCAAGTCTAGCCATTTAAAAACGTCACCTTCGCTCACTTTCCCTGCTCTGATGTAACACCTCTCGTTTCCTTATTTAAGTCAGTGTAATACCTAATGATGTGATTTTATTCTCTATCTGCACAGTTCTGAACTTTGTCAAGTGCTTCCTTGGGAAGGTTAACATGTAAAATGTTGTAGAGTGTACCTCAGATGACTTGCAGTGTTTATTGAAGAAATACTCAGGCAAGCTCTTGTTTTGAACCCCATGTCCCCTGTTCATTCAGGATAATGTGGAGGTAATGTTTGCTTACATATGATTAGCAATTCCAATATCTTCCACCAGGGTGTAAAAAGACTGACAGATTTGTTGTATGGTGTTTCTGATTTGTTGTTGGTTTTGAAAAAGCTACCACACTTACCTGTTTTGAATCTTCCGAATATCTCCAGTCTCCATTGACTTGCCCATAATGATTGCCAGTGCCTCAAAATTCACTTGTCCACCCACTATCCTTCCTTATATTGAGGAACTATCTAACTCTCTGGGCTTACAGATATGCAATGGCCAATAAAGTGAGCTATTGAAGATGTCTTGTGCTGGTGCAACCAACCCAACATGCTTTCAGGGGAGTACGAAAGAAAGTTAGTGGGGAAAAGATCAGCTGGAGTCTTCCCATTGCTCAGTTAGAAGATGGTTGTGAAAGTCCTACTCTAGGAGTTTGAAAAATTAATCTGGATAATCTTTCAGTGTAGTACACTTTTCCTTATCCCAAAATTGTTCTAATCTTTTGGTTTGTGGATGTGAAAAATATGCACCTCTTGTCTTTCCTTTTCCTTTGGAACATCCCTATCCTTTCTTCTTTCAGATACCAATGACCTACAGACTTCCCAGATGGTGGTTGAACATGGATTCTGCTATCCTTGCTCAGGATGTCAGCATGGATAATCTCACCACAGCTTGTCCACCAGACACCCTGCTCTGGTTAGCCCAAGCCACTACCATAGGTGACCCTTCATGGTTGCAAGGCTATGCAGTGTGTAGTAGACCACCATGAGTCTTGAGATCATCTTGGCCAAATTCTGCAGATTACTCCAGAGCAGAACTGTTGTTTGAATGACCCACTTGGTCAGTTCTCTTGGGTTGTGGGTGGCAGGATGGCAGTTGTTGGCACATGTTATCCTCTTGTACATGGAATGTGCTTTGGAGTCAAAAGCCTGTGATAAGAGAATTTTTTCGTGTCTAAAAGTCACCCTTTGATTTATGGTGGTGGCTTGTGCATGGATGATACAGTGAACAGGCTTATAATGAATGCCAAATGACTGTGACCATCGTGATGTGCCATATCTATTACATGTTACCTGTATATACAGAGGAATGGAATTATCTTATTAATTAACTACTATGAATTCATCAGCTTCCTGCTATACCACTTCTATGTTAACAAAACCAGCACTTGAAGAGTTAATGTTGCTGAACAAACCAGTGCAAAGCAGCAGTCTAATTATTAACAAATCTTTGAAAGTGAAGCCAATTAATGACGTATGGTAGGGAAAATTACTGGCACATGGTTCGATCTTTGATCATGATGATAGGCAGTGGTGAAATTTTATCCACCCTGACAGGTATCTTTTGAAGGCGTTCTCATTAATAATTAATAACTGTAGTGTATCTTTGGATTTAGAGTAAAAATTTGCTTAGAGTTTAGTCCTTCCTGGATTGAGTGAATGACGTTTGATCAAATATCATGGATAGTGTGTGTCTGCTTTTTCAGTGAAAGTTGGTGTTTATTTATCAGTTCACCTGAAGCTTCTTAATTGCACTATCTAAGATCTAGGAGTTATCAATTTTGTAAGTGTTCTTGGTTTGTCGGGGGTTAATTTATTTGTTGATGTTGAGGGTGTGGTCATTTGTGATATCTTCCTGGACATTGTGCTGCCCCTTTCACCTGTCTATGCTTGAGGCATTTTCTTATCACCACAGTAATTGCAGAGTGTCATTGTCGAAGGCTCATTATTAGTATTTTAGCAAAGAGAGAGATTGAGACCTAGTTCAAAACTTTGTGAGAATCAGTGAAGCTGAATGGTGTGGTAGTCAAGGTGTCTTCAATTGCTTCTTGTATTCTTGTACTTCCATCACTACAGTGCCCAGGAGTTTGCCCTTGGTTCCCTGTTCTTCATTATTAACATGTTAGCCCTCTTCACCTTCAGGCTTTCATTTGTATCTTTTCTCATTTGTATTTATACAGTTTCAGCTTTCTGTTATCCACAGTGATCCAGTTGCTGAACTCCTTCTGGATGAGCACTCACTTCCAGCACTTCATCATTTACAAAACTCAAACCATCCTATTCATCCCCCATTAAATCGTCATGACTCCAGCTCAGACTCAATCATCCTATGTGACTCATTTTGGGCCATTGGAGTGATGAACTCAAATCATGCTAAGTGCAGAGTTACATGTAACACTGCAGCTGGGACAGAACTAGATTTTTACAGAAGTGTAATATAATTTCCTGCCTTTTCTACTTTATATCTCTGTAAAGTTCTGTATTGTATAATTTAAGAATTTCATGTGGTGGTTTATTCAGCTAATGTAACCCTTTGGAGTTCTCTTATTCATTTTGTTAGCAGCTTTCTGGCCTTCAAAAATATTCTAATACTCATCCCATTGGTTGTCTGCCCAAGCAACTTGTTTGATACAGTGCAGAGAGTTCATTATATGATGAAAACAATGTAATGACATTGTTTAAGGAACCCTGCCTATTGTTAGACTTGGATGGGCCACAGTTAAAAACAACAAAGATACTTCTGAATGTTTCATTTTTCAGCAGATTTCAAATATTTGAAGGGTCAAAAGTAAAAGTGTGTCTCACAGTCGGTTTAAGATCAGGGAATTGTAAACAGTGATTGTGAACTTTATAATTTTGGCAGAGAAGATAATTTTGTGAATTGCAATGTAATAAAATGCACAGCATGTTGGGGCACAGTGATGATTCAGAACCTATTGCAGCATGGAATGGCATAATGCTTCATTTTATCATAACACGAATTTTAGAGCTCAACCAAGACATTGAGGGGTTGCTTTGAAGGTAAGAGGGGCATTTCATAAAGCATGAGAAGTTCTAAACAAAGTGTCATTCATCCTATGAACTCTTCTCCCTTGATTGCTGGTCATTTCACCCAGGAGTTACCAATAAGTATTTGAGCAAGTCACCCTGACTGCATCTAGCTGACGGTTATAGCATGAGACAAGGCAATGCCACTGAGGGCAGATTTAACATCCTATTTTTGAATCATTCATTCATTTTCAAACTTGAATATGGTAGATAGTAACTTGCTATTTGCATTTGATTTACAATGTAATTTGCTTGAAAATCATGGCTTGATGTTTCGCTTAATTGCAAGGAAGATCCAGTTCTTCCATTTCCTCCAGGCTTCTAAACCCAATATGCTTATGTCTTGCGCAGAGTGTGACTTTACTGTGCTACTTTGCTAAAAACAAAGTTATATTTCCCATCACAATATTGGCCACTGCTATATATTCCTGTCAGCAACTGCAAAGAAGCACTCCTTCTGACCACTTTGCACTACAATGGACTTTTTTTTTGTTCTAATTGTATTCTTTCTTGTAAAAAATTGTGTATAATTTGTGTTTAATTTATGTTTTTTCTTGTGAATGTTGTGTATCTGATGCATGTGATGCTACTGCAAGTAAGTTTTTCATTGCACTTGTGCCATACATCTACTTGTGCATTTGACAATAAATTTGACTTTGACCTTTGCAACATGGCTCTGTCTATGAATTTATGACCTGAGGAGTTAGAGACAGTAGTATGGGTTCTTAGGGCTGAATGGGCTGGCACCTTTAACAGAACGTTCACTTTCCTTTTTGAATGGACGATGTGAATGAAATGTTTCTTGGGTAAGTTGTTTGCTAAGTATTAGGATTAAAGGCAGAACTACAAGAGTGATAAAGCACAGGTGTTTTCAATGTTTCCTGTGTAGCTTGCTTTCTCTCTCTCCCTGTTCTAGCTTCTGAAATTAGTTCTGAAGTTATTCTCATAAGTGGAGAAGCCAGTCTTTGCATATCATAGCAATGGACTCAGAATTAATAAGCAAGACCTGGGGAAGAAGTAGATTGTCCTCCCCATTGATTGAAGGATAGCAGCTACATGAAGTGTTCAATTAGAGGAAACAAATAACTCACAGTGGGAAAGGAGAAATCTAAAGCAAGAGCAATAAAAGTATATAAAAACGTTTATCAATGTGCAGCATTCTCAAAGTGAATATGTATGTAATACTGATATTTTAGACTGTTGTCTTAGTCCGGAAGTACTGTTTCAGTGTTATAAAGTTATATTTGAACTGGCACTGGAAATGAAGATCAACTGACCATAATGCTTTCGATGATTAGAAAGGCTCTGGACGTCTATAATACCCTAATGTAGTTTCTCCTTTATTCATTTGTATATTTTTATCTTCTCAGTTTCTCAATTTGACTGCTTGATCTGTAAAGTATTAAGTTTTGAAAATTATCCAGGTGTGGCGACTCACCGTCTAGTCGGGCGAACCGGCTCGGCAGTCGGGTCGCGCGGCGTCGGAGCGACGAGGCCCAAGATGGCGGCGGGCCTCGTCTTTCCGAGCGACGGGGAGAACCCACGCGCGGGAAAGTCCTGATGACGTAGGACTTACGTCATTGCCGGTTTTTTTGGGCGGGAGTTTTTCTCCCTTAAAGGGCCCGCACAAGGCGGGAAAATAAACCAGTTCTGTTTGGCAATCCTCTGAGTAGAGTCTTGTTTTATTCCGCGGTAGCAACCGCTACACAGGTGTGTTTTATGGTGAAATCTATATTCAAGACCTCAGCCTTTAAAGCAATTAGGGTTGGCCGGCAGATGTTTACTCTGAATATTGGGCCAAATACCTGTTCCATCGAGGCATGAAAAAGTTTAATTTGGTAAATCTTTACTGGCATTGCTTTAGTTCTGAAAAAATTAAGCATAGTCCATTTTCATCCGGTATGAAGGAAATGAGAATACAAGGGCTGTGAAAACTAAAACGAACCACAAATGAAATTTGAAATAAAAACACAATATGCCAGAAATTCAGGCAGCATCTGATGAAAGGCCAATAACTTGAAATACATTAACTCTGTTTCTCTCTTCACAAATGCTGCCTGACTAGCTGAGAATCCCCAGCATTTTCTATTTTTATCACAGCAATGTCCTGAATGCGACTGGTTCAATTGCTACATTTCATCACCATAAATGTTCAATACCCTACTGTATGTGTTCATTTAGTGTGTAGTCTAATATAAGCAGCACTTTTATGATGCACTGTGTACCATCTATCCAGACAAGCGACAACATCCTTTAATTTGTGTTAGCTACAAAATATTGCAAATCTCGGTGAGGAGTGATGGGGGTACTGGGCAGGGTGGGAGTTTGTGCACTGAGTAGAAGTTGAAATTGGTGTGTCTGCTGTTATTCGGTCTTAGTATAAAGAGTTAAACATTCTGCTTAAGAGCAAATTCTAGCCACTAGCAAGTTTTTCTCCTCAAGTCCACACGGAAGATACTCTGTTGCACTTGCAGACCAATAAATAAACATAAACAATTTACATCTGGCAAAAGAAATTCTGTTAAGGGGAATTTGATTCTAGATTATTTATTTCTTTTGTAGTACAGAGTTCAAGATTATGACTAGAAACCCCATGAAGTTTGTCTAGCTGGTGGTTAAAAAGTCATTATCTATCAATTACCACTTCCTAAGATGGTTATCCACTGCCATTAAATACTTTTGTACCATCTGCCCTCTTGGTCATCTTATTACATACATCTACTACTCCCTGTGTAAAGTTCTTAAGTTTAAACTGTATGGGAGTGTAATGTTTTATATCTAAATTGTTTTTGATCAGGCAAAAAGATTTTATCATATTTAGCATGATGATATCCATGCACCATTGTCATCAGGTACACTTGTATTGGTAAATATTGCTGCGTGACAAAGAGAAAATTTTCATTCCAGGAACAGTATCTCTTTAAGTAGCAGGAATTCTATTTCTTTTCACTAATGTCAGTGTGTAGCTAGCCCAAGAAAGCAATGGGTGGCTGAGTGATTTGAGCAGTCAGTCAACAATACGAACAAGGAGCAGCCTACTGTGCTAGTTATTGTCGGTGTACTAAGAAAGGCTTAATGACCTCTAGGAACAGCAATCGGTAAGATTTAAACTAGTTAGCGTTTCATTAGTGCGTTACTTGACCTCTGAATATAGAATTGCAACAAGATATGCCAGCAAGGAACAGCAAAATGTTACCTTATTGAATTGCATTTTTCAAACCTACATTCTTTTGAAGAATTAGACAGACAATACCAGCCTTCCAGAATGAAGCTGATCCTCTGGATGAAGATTAAGGGAATTTAAGAATAAAGCAATGTTATCTGATTTGATCCTGTAACTTCCAGCGTCGAAGTTTTTTCTAACCTTTCAAACATGCCGTCATATAAACTTTTCTTCGATGCAAGCTTCAACTTGCGGCTCACATGTACATACTATTGATTGGATCATGCAAAACATGTGGAAAGTAGCATGTTGTTTGAAAACCCTCATTAAGAAATGTTTGTCAGGATCTGTGTTTTAGTTGTTTTTTTAGGTAGTGCAGTAAAATTAAATCAGTGATATGTGTAACTAACTTGGATTCAAGGGATAGTCTTTATTGAACTACAAATCCATTAGCCTGCTATTGCATGTATACACATGGTGATGTTAATGGTGCTTCCAGTGTGAGTGACATTGAAAGAAAAACTCATGACATCTGTCTTAGAGTTACATGACAGTATGAGAAATGGAAGTGGTACAATATCAGATAGGGGCAGACTGGGAAGGAGTATGAGGCACACAAAGCAAAATTTTAAAATTTCAAGGTGTGATGAATGAAGTGAGTTACAAGCACAGGTAACTCAGTGGAGATATGGCATCATGGCAAGAGAAACATTGAGAAAGGAGGGAAAGGTAGAGAATAGGATGAAACAAGACAAGGGGGCATATGGTACATGTCAAGAGAACTCTTGAAATGTAAACCAGGTAAATGCAATCTGTTGTGTGGAAAGAGAAGATGAAAATAAAAATGGCAGAGAGAGAATAGGATGCCAGTTAAGCTGAAAATCATGATTAGCATGTGAATATTAAGCAAGCAACAACGGTTAGCCAACCCTCAACTCAAAAATAGTGATATATACTTGAAGGCAGAGCAAGACTAGAATACTTGATGAGTAACTTATGTTGATGTTTATGAAGGAAGAAGAGTCTAAAAATATATTGGTAGAAGTGGAGATGGAAGAGATAATGTATGAGGAGTAAATTGACATAATTTTCCAATCTTCCCCAGGAACGAGGCAGGTGGCAGATTATTGGAAAGTGACAATGTGACACCTTTGTCAGAAAGTGTGTAAGGACATTCCCAGCAACTGCATGCCAGTCAGTTTAATGTTTTGGTAATTGGTTTATTATTGTCACATGCACTGAGATACAGCGAGAAACTTCATTCTGCATGCGATCCACACAGATCATTTCAAAATGTAAATACATTGAGGTAGTGCAAAAGCAATCATAGAATTTAGATTTAAGAGTAGAACGATTATAAAGGTAATGAATAGATCTGCTGAGAGCAGCTCGCGAAGAGTTTGCCACATTCCGGCGCCATCTTGGAAAGTGGGAAAGATTTTAGAAAGAACAAATCAGGAAAATAATTAACAGGCACACAGAGAGCTTTGAGCTAATTAGGAGAGCTGGCAAAAATTATTAAAAGCAGAAAATGTTTAACTGAACAATTGAACTTTTTTGAAGTATCAAAGGTTGATGAAGAGAATCTAGCAACGGTTATCAATATTGATTTTCAGAAAGTGTTTTGACAAAGTACGAAATAAAAGACTGTTTAATAAAATTGAGACTCATGGAATATGAGAGTCAGTGTCAGCTTGGATAACAAAAGCAATTGACTTGAGGACGGAAACACTGCAGTTTGTGGTAAATGGAAGGTGGACTGTGGTGTTTCCCAAGAGACATCCCATGGACTACTGCTTTTACTGATATTTTTCAGTGACTTGGATATTGGAATACAGAACAACATTTCAAATTTGCCAATGATACAAAACTTGATGGTGTGACAAACAGAGATGAAGGTACCCGTCAACATCATCAGGATAAAAATAGGAAAGAAGAATGGGCAGACAGGTGGTAGTTAGTCATTAATACAGAGAAATGTCTGGGCATTTTGTCAGGAAGGGTACATTGAAGCAGACTTAGTTGTAAAGTACACAGGACCTGGGGTTTTTGTGAATGGATTTTTAAAGAATGCAGGGCATATTGAGAGAATAGTAAGCAAAGTATATAAGATCTTGGGCTTCTTAATTAGAGATACTGAGTTACAAAAGCAGAACTTTTAATTTCTGGTCCTCTGGGTAGGCCATAACTAGGGTATTGTGTTCAGTTCTGTTTCCCATATTTTAGGAACAATGCGAAGATTCTTACTTACTGGAATGGTTACAAGCTTCAAGGCTTTTAGCTAATAAGTTAAGTTGGAGAAACACTATCTGTTCTCTGGAGCAGTTGAGGAAAGATTTTATAGAGGTGTACAAGATCATAAGTTTAGAAAAGGTAGACAAAGAGAGACTGTTCCCATTAGATTTAAGATATGGACAAGAAATACAGGGCATGTATGAGGAAGAATTTTTTTATGGATCAAGAAATAATGACTTGGAACTCCCTGCCTGCATGGGCATTGGAACTGCAGATGATCAGTGATTTCGAAAGGATATTAAATAGGCACTTGAGGAAAATAAACATGTCAGCTCACAGGAATAGAGCAAGGAAATGGGACTGAATAGATCACTGAACAAGGAGCTAGAGTAGATGATGGGTTGAGTGCCTCCTGAACCTTATTGACTCCATGATCTTGATTGTGAGTTCATTGTAATCAAGAAACATTGCATTGCTTTTAAATTAACTAAGTGCAAGTTTATCTCGTGTTGATGCCTGTCTTATGTTTCTAGTCAAACCTAACCCCTTTGCTCTTCTTTCCCTCCATGTGTGATCTCCCTCAGCTGAATGAAACTAAGGTATCCTGGCCTTAAAGGCCCACTGTGTTGTACATAATATGACATTATGAAAATCATGAATAAAGCACATATTAATACTTTGGGTGTGACCCTCCATCCACTGGAAGGAACTTTGGTGGTTTCTGTCACGTCTAACGAAGTAGGGGATGGATTGTGTTGGATGGGGGATCTTCAGCCCCAGGCATCCTCTCTGCAGGTGCAGATTTGTTTTCTTTTATTCTGATGTTTCACATATGTGTGGTCATGTGCATTGATACAGTATGTATCTGTGAACTTTCATCCATATCAGGTAAAATCTTCCTTAGTAGCATGAGGTGAAGACAATGGTTTGATTTCCTCCTACAATAATTGGGAAAATGTTCTTTTGGTTAGTTTTGTTGCAGAATTTCTGGCACATAGGCAGTATGCTATTATCCTTCCACTGTTTAAATGGGTTAGGGTTTGTGAATGTTAGAGAGACTTTATCTGGTCTCATGCCACAAACCATTCCTCAGCTGAATTATCTTAATGTATGTTGAGGTACCAAGCCATTGACACTGTGCATATGATTTCCCTTTAGTTCCCATTTAGTTTCTGTCCTTCTCACCTGAAGGTTTCCTTGCTGCATTTTCCACGGGGCAGTTTATAAACTCACACAGCACATCATCCGCTTTAATACTTTAACCTAGTAGTCCATTCTTCCTCTATATTCTCAAAGAGTGAATGTTAACCAGTAAGCACATCAAAAGTAATTCTAATTCAGCCCTCATTTATTTTATACACCTATTCTGCCAGCATGGGATGAAGGATTAGTCTTTGGCTGACTTTTGCCTTCATTAGCCAGGGGCAGTCAGGCCAACAGTAGAATGATTGGTCCCAATCTACTTTAAATGGGTGAATTCAGCATGCACTAAGAACTGAAGGTTTTAACTCATGATCTTTATGCAAAGGGGTTTTAAACTTGTTTTGAGTTAATGTGTGATCTGACTGACAACTATAGGCCTGCTGGACAGAAGGCATGTGTGTGCTTACGAATGTGCACAAATGAGAATTTGGCATTCCCCCTGTGGTTAAGTAGCCTGGCAGCCTTCAGTGTTTAGGTTCATTGTGTGTGCTAATGATCTGGAAGCTACTGTCCACAAGGGTGGTGGATGGGGAAATGATAAATGATTTCAAAAGTAAATTTGATAGGCATAAGGGAAATAAACCTGCAGATATAAGGGTTATTCTATATGTAGCAGAGGAATGGAACTAAATAAATCACTGTACAGAGAACCAGCATGGACTTGATGGCCAAGTGCCAAAGAATTGATCTCCTTTGGCTTCAGTCAATGCCTTTTGGAAAGAATAAATTGCCCAGTGGGGGAAAAAAAATCACCCGTGTAAAGTGCAATCACTTTTTTCTCATTTAATTTTCTGTTTGCTCATCTTTCTCCTGGTTTAGGAATTGAAGTGCAGCCTTGCATATTTCCTGGGGAAGAAACATTTCAATCAATGGCAGAGGAGTATTTGTAGTGCAATCTAAAGGATTTAAGGGTAGGAAAAGGAAAACTAGACAATCATTGGCAGAGAGTGGATGGACGAGCTGGGAAAGAGTCCTTTTACCTGCTTAGTAAAGTGGATCCATTTCGTTGTCCAAGTAAAATAATGGGCTGTACCAAGGAGATCTTTAATCAGTACCTACTCTTTAAAGAAAGAAATTTGTTAAATATATGCATCGTACAGTGCATTAGACTGAAAAGAATGTCCACTTTACAATTCCTTTAACATAAAACATACCCTCCAGCAGTATTACAGGATTTGACTGTTAGATGAGATTGTTTTTCCTCAACTAATCCTCAGTTTGTGCTTTGGCACTGTTGAATATTTTCAGGGTTTTGATTACATTTTCAGTTCTTAAGTTAATTTTAAGAAATAGGAGTTCTCCATAATGTGACTCTCTGCAAAGTCAAAAGCCTCTTTTAAAGAAGTGCTGAAGTCTTTCAGATATTTTAAGTGTAGCGGTTAGCGTAACGCTATTACAGCACCAGCAACCCGGGTCCAGTTCCAGCCACTGTCTGTAGGGAGTTTGTACATTCTTCCCGTGTCTGCGTGGGTTTCCTCCGGGTGCTCTGATTTCCTCTCACATTCCAAAGTTGTGGGCATGCTATGTTGGCACCAGAAGCATGGCGACACTTGCAGGCTGCCCCCAGAACATTCTACGCAAAGATGCATTTCACTGTGTTTCGATGTACATGTGACTAATAAAGAAATCTTATAATATTTGCTTTCTTCAGTCACCATCCCTCCACCTATCCTCCATTCACCTTTATCTTGTATAAAAAAATAAAAAATTGAAATCAGGCATTGCTTTGTGTTTTTTCTTTAAAGGACAGATAAGAGCTGTACACCAGCTGCAGTCTGCAGGATCTATTAAAGTCAATAGCAGGAGCGCCATTTCCTCATAAGCACCCCCAGAAACCAAACTTCCTGCAAAAAAAAAAGGCAATTGCCAATGAGGGTACCATTGTTGCTCAACCTTTGACATCAGTGAGATTTTAACATAACATTCTAAGAATTAGACATTTTTGCCAAATGGCATAAATAAATTGGGGGGAAAAAACTGTCAGCCAATCAGCCAAATCCTGGCAGACTTAATGAAGGTAGTCTTCTTTTATTGATATTGTAGTACTGTTGATTGCCCCTAAGGCTGATTTTAAAAACTGATGTTTTTCTTATAATTATCTTTTGTGGTACTTTCAAATCAATGTACTTTGTAGAAAATACATTCCTAGTGTCCTTTAGCATGGCTGATGTTTACTGATGGGGGGCACATAAGTAAGATCTGAGTCAATTAATGTGCTCTGCAGCTGATGGACTTTTTGGACATTGCTTTTTCCTAGCGCTTGGACATTTTGCCACACTTTACAGCCAGACCATATAGTAGCTGGCTTGCTTTCCAGACAAGGATGTATTTGGTTTGTGATGTATTTCCCCTCCAACAAAGTAGGTAGTTGATATTCACATTTTGCCTCACAGGACTTGAGTCATTGCAAAACTATAATCAATGTCTGGTGCCCCCAAGACAATTGTGTTTGTGCAGCTGGTCTTGTCCATCCAGAGTCTTTATTACTTGTACAGTGTGACACTTGAAGTTAATTTCCTCCAAATTTGCCACATCTCAGGCTCTACAAATAATGTATTTTTTGAAACTTTTGTAGAGCCTTTTTCTTCTTCCTGTCTTTTTCAGACCAGCATAAATTTGATGTGAGATTGGGCTGATGCTCATTGGGTCATTCTTGAAGTCTGAAGAACATATTATTTGATTCCTGTTTGGTACTGCATCACCTCTTAGTTGGAGTTTCTACAGTTGTTTAGATGCTAACATTCATTCCTTATTTTTCTGGCTAGGGAGGTGTCCTGAGCAACCAGCAAAAAAAGACTGCTGCCAAGGTTTGTGGTATTGTCCAAAGGAACAAGAGAACATAACAACCCAAATGTGCTTATATCCAGTGACTTTGCCAAGATGCTTCACATAGGTCTAATTAATTCAAGTGGAGGATTAGAAGGGGTGGTTAGCAAGCCAAGTTTTATGGAGAGTCTTGAGAGGATGTGGAGAGAGTTTAAAAAAGAGGATTCACAAAAGACTGGAGCTAGAACAATAGAAGGTGTAAGAAAAGGCACGAGATGAAGAATGGGAGAGCGTTAGAAATAGGAGAGGCAAGGTATCAGTGAGGTTCAAACTCTAGCATCTGTTTTGCCCCATATCATATGCCACCACAACCAGATTTGGCATGGTACTCCAAACAACAGAGATTTAGATGTGCTGTAGATCACAATTTGCAGTAGATTGGTGTCCTGACACCAGTACATTGGAGTAATGGAGATGACAGAGCCTTGGTGAGGATTAGAAGGAATTAGAGATGGAATCAGGCAATATCATTCATCAATATCAATTATGGGAGTTTTCATGAATGAAGTTGTTGATACCGATATTGACATGAGCCCTGAATATGGTAAAGGTGCCAATAATTGACTTTCTTTCAGAGTGAAGGTCATTTGTTGTTTTTTTTATTGTTAAATAATTATTATTTATTTGGGCTGTTTGTGGATCTTGAGCATGAATTGACTATTTCTAATTGCTGAAGAAGGTGGTGTTGAGTGGGCTTCCTGAGCAGCTGCAGCCTGTGCAGCGAAGGTGCTGTCACAGTGCTCTGGCTAAAAGGGATTCCAAGCATTACTATGATGTGATTATATTTCATATCCCATCACAATCACATCCCATTGAGGAGAGAGGGAACACTGATGGGAATGCATTCCTGAGAGCTGGTATCCATTAAGTTTTCAACAGGTTAACATTCAAATCTAAAAATAATTCATAATATTATAACTAGTGCTACACCATGTTCTCAGGATGTTGTTCATGTCCAGAGAGTTACTACTTGTAATACTTAGTTACAATGTTTCTCAAAACTTCATTGTTCTGACTTTTCATGTGGCCTTTTGTGGTCCTTGAAGTTGTTGTTTGATATTGAGGTTTAATATATTTAATGAGCCCTTGTTACCCTCTTGATTGAAGTGTAGTCTAAGGGATAAAGTGGTGAGTCCTGTGAATTTAACTTTGCATCACTGCACAAGACCAGTAAATCTGGGACTGTAAAGAAAATGTGAGTCAGAATGTACCTATTGTTTGTTGGAAAATGACATTTCAGCAGTTCCTTGAGCTATTTATAGACTTCTGCTGGGAATCAAATAAGGAAGGAAAGGAAAACTATTTTGAACATGTAAGTATATTTGCAAACCGTATTACCCCACAAATGAAACTAGATTTTATCCTTGGACCTGTGGCTTTGCTAATACCAAGTAATGCACAGAGGCCTGTCACTGAGTTCATTTCCAGTTAATCCATTACCATTCTTCTATTTCATTCTCTGGAAAAGTATTACAATCTAGGTATTAGGTGAAGGAACTGAGAGCCTTCTGCTTGGCATGAATAGTGTGTGTGTGTGTGTGTGTGTGTGCATGCACACGTGCTAAGTCTGTGCAGCAGAGTCTCTGATTGTCTTGGACCTCCTTGCCATTGGACCAAGATTTCACTCCAGCAAATCTGTGTGGTAGCTGATGGGCAACAATCACATCACATTAAAAGAATTCATGCACTCACATTGTCCACTTCTCAGAGACGGAGTGAAAGCAAAACACCCCTGATCCTAAAGGACTGCCTAAAAATAAGAGGAGGAGGAGGAGATTCAGTACTTGAAGAGTTAAAGTCTTGTGGTGACAGTGTTATGCAAACAGTTGGCCACAAATACAAGCCTGCACATCCAGTGGCAGAAAAAAGATTAACCCTTTGAAATCGACCAAGTATCTTCACTCCACAGCTCAACTATCATCCATCCACAAACAAACAGATGGATTCAATTCAAGAATGAAGACAGGAAATCTCTGGATTTAAGAATCACCAAACAGATCACCAGAAAGGAAGAAAATGCAGGAAATATTCAGCAGGTCAGACAGCATCAGTAGAAGAGGAAACACAGTTAATGTTTCAGATCTGAGACCCTTTGTCAGAACAGAAAAGGATTGATTTACACCAAAAAGATTTTGAAGAAAGGATTAAAACAACTAACTTCCTTCCCTGCTTAATGTATTGTATGTATTTTTCAAAAATCCAAGCTAAAACATGTATATATGATGGTAGGTCATTAAATCAGTAGGTAAATGGTTAATACTTGTTTGATTCTCCACCTACTAATTGTTAGGTTACTGCACATGACTTACTGTACCCTATTTTCATTCTTGAAACTAAGAGTACTATTACAGAATGTTTCATTGCTGCCCTGATGGTTCAGTGAGTTTATCCACTGAGTGGCTGAGCAATCCAGATTGTGTCTTTGATCTTAAATTTGCCTGCGCTTGCTATTCTCAGCTGAACTACTGGTAAGGCACTACAATTGACTTTAGTAAACCAGGTTTAGAGAAGGAAAATCAGCCAGAGTTCCTTCACCTCTTGAAAGCATGTGCATACGTGTGAAGGATGGGCAAGACCACACTTTGTTCAACTCACTTTTTTTTAACTCCCCTCCCCCTTTCCCCATATTATTAAACAGTCCAGGGATACTGATGGTGATGGCTTTAGTGAATGATTTGTGGAGATAATTTCTTGTGAAGCTGCACCGCATGACAATGTAGCACCTTGAGAGGAAAGGAAAGTTGTAGAGCAAGCAGTAAGTCGGAGGAAGCTTCTTACTTTGTCTTATGTGAAGCATCATGTGACCAAACAGTATCCGAACATTTTAAAGCTGATATTCTGTGACAGTTCTCACAAAGGCATCTGAATTTTGCACAAATGCGGTGGCTGGATAATGATTGGGATTATCAAAGAAGAAAAGTTCTGGTGTATCTATATGCAGGGACAGATTGTGATCATTTTCGACAGGGAAGTCATATGCTGTGTCTGCTTTGTAATAATGACATGGACTAGATCAAACAGTCTGCTGGAAGAGCTTGAAGAACTGCAAGTGTGTATAGTTCAAGTGTTCTGCCTTGCTGCAAATGTACCACTATCTCTTTTGATGTAGTTGCTGTGCCTTTGTGTAGATATTACATAAGAACAGGAGTGAACCATTCAGCCCCTCAATGTTCCACCATTCAATTAGATCATGGTTTATCTGTTATCTAAACTGTTTGCTTCAAGGTGCTCTAGACACTGGCTTTTCACTTTCAGATTTGGTCTCACACTGCTGACATTAAGTCTCCCATGAAAGAAAAACTTGCATATTCACAGCAGCCCTATCACAACTCCAAGAAGCATTGCAAGATGATTCATACAGATTACAAAAACAGTCATTGTTATGCATGCAACCCT
The DNA here is from genome assembly GCF_009764475.1 of Pristis pectinata. Lineage (NCBI taxonomy): Eukaryota > Metazoa > Chordata > Chondrichthyes > Rhinopristiformes > Pristidae > Pristis > Pristis pectinata. The sequence continues at coordinate 49,482,368 of NC_067415.1, read as the reverse complement.
AGCAAGCAATTTGTATACAATGAAATGCCACAGAGACCTGACTAACTTCTGTCTGAATTGGTTTCTGGTGATGTTAGATTGGTAACATAGGCATACCAGTAGAATCCCTGCAGCTCTTTGAGTCACACCTTGACATCTTTAATATTCAGTTGATAAAGAAATGGTGGCTCAGTTCATGGTCTCAGTTGAAGGGCTTACAGCATTTGCACCTCCGGAATACTACACCAAAGTATCAATTTAGACTATATGCTCACACTCCTGGAGTGATACTTGAAGCCATAACTTTCCTCCTCGCTGAGGTAAGATATTAACAAAATTCCCACTTAATACTTGGATAAGGGAAAGATGTTTGCCAAGTTTTAGTTAGCATTGGAAATATTAATTAGTGCTGCTTGTAAAATTTAGAGAATTTTTTTTTGGATGAGATGTTAACAGAGGCCCTGTCTGCTCTCTCAAACGAGTGTGAAAAATCCCATGGCATTATTTCAAAGAAGAACAGGTGTCCTTGCCAATATTTCTGTCTCAATCAAAATTACTAAAATTATTTATTTAGTTATTGTCACATTGCTCCTTGTGGAAGCTTGCCATGCACAGATTGGCTACTGTTTCCTACATTACAACAATGCCTACTTCAAAACTTTGTTGTGATGTGTAAAGCTCCTTGGGGTGTCCTGAAAGGCCCTGTGTCTTTCCATGTTAGTCTCCTCAATGAGAAAGAAAAATAAGTACAGAATAAACAGCTTAGATTCACAAAACAGAGGCCAAATTCACCCCCACCATCTCCAAAGAGTTTAGTTCTTATTTTTTCTAGGTATTGGATTTATTAATAAACATTAAGTTTATTAATGTTTCCAGAACATCTGATCTCCTTCTTTGGACATCCTGTAGCCTTTTGCTACTTTATCTTTCACTGGAGTAATTTTAGAATGTTGCAGACATTTTTGTAGTCGGTGTATTTTCCAGAAAGCCAGCGTGAAACACCAATTCTTACCTCAAAATAAAGAAAATGATCTCTCCTTCATCTGTGCTGTTGATGTATTTAAAACAATTAAGACCAATGATCCTGTTCGGATATTTTCTCAATATTAATGGATTGCTTATTGTTGGGTAACTGCAGTAAGCCACATGGCTTGTGGGTGGTGAAGGGGCTGGGGAATCAAGTATGAAGGTGAATGAGGCTGTGCGGAGGGCTGGGATACCACAGTGTGACAATTCGATGTAACAATAAAAAATAGGTATCACAGCATTTGACCCTTGTAAAAGGCTGGAAGTACTTTTAGCCACAACACTGACATCCAGCTTGTCTCTGTCTTATTCTTTCAATGTTCTGCCTCAGCTGTTGCTGCAAATGCAAGAGCATCACAATTAGCAATGGATGATGTAAAGATTTTTACAGAAATAAATGCAAAACTCCCACTTGCTATTCATAACGTAATGAACAGGAATGCACATATTTAACCAGATTTTACACCGGGTCTTGTCCCAAACCATTTTGAGCCCTGCTGTGCAGACACAAACACTGAGCATGCACATTCTTGTTTGCTATTACCTAATTCACTCAGACAAAGAAGGAAATTTACTGAAAGGTATAATCTGTTGTAAGTTAGAGACAGTTAAATGCAATTGAAAATTGCTTGAAAGTGCCTTGCCAAGTGAAGGTTTTTTTTTACTTTGAAACAGGCTGTAATTATATGGATCAGAGATGACGGCTTTTGAGGTGCCTTCAGAAAGCTGGTAGTGTTTACAGGAATGATGAGCTGTGAGGGAAGTACCTGCAATGTGTGGTCAAACATAGTGTGTAAGGGATTACTTCTGAAATAATTGCTTTTCTTTCTCTTCTGCTCATAGTTAATGCAGAGAATTGAATTTGAAAATCAAAAAAGCTGCAGGTGTTGGAAATCTGAAATAAAAACAGGAAATGCAGGAAATATTCAGCAGGTCAGTCAGCTCACCATCCTCTGCATCCTTCACAATTTCAACCACCTTCAATGAGATTTCACCATCAGACACATCAACCATTCCGCCTCCCCTTTCAGCATTTCTTTTGTGACTCTCTGGTCCATTCTTGTCTCTTTTTTATGGCACTTTCCCATGTAACTGCCGGTGATGAAATGCCTGTCCTTTCATCTCTTCCCTTCCCACCATCCAGGGACCCAAATGCATTCAGGTGAAGCAGTGATTCACTTGCACTTCCATCTGGTATATGGCATTCAATGTTTACAATGCGATCTCTGCGCTGGAGAAACCAAACACAGATTGGGTGAATGCTTTATGGAACATGTGTTCATATGCAGAGGTGAACCTATGCTTCCTGTTATCAGCCACTTTAATTCTCCATCCCATTCCCGCTTTTGCCTATCTGTCTGTGGCCTCCTGCACTGTTTTAATGAGGCCCACCGTAAGCTTGAGGAACAGCACCTCATCTTCTATCTGGGCATGTTGCAGATGTTGGCACAGACTGATCCATTAGCACAGACTGATCTGCCCAGCGTGTCCTGCAGCCCTGCATTTTGCAACTAGTAGGTTCCCTTGTCTGTTTTCTCACACTATAAGTGCCCTCAATTCATAGCTTTTATCAACCAAGGACTGAGTTCTCTCTCCTTAATTGCCCCATTAATCCATTGATCAGATGACTTTGTTTACAGTTTACCCCCTTTGTTTACAGTTTACTCCCAGGATGTTCTTTATCATCCAACCATGGCTAACAAGGGAAATTAGGGATCGTATTAGATCCAAGGGCGTGATATATACATTGGCTGGAAAAAATTAGCAACCCTGAGAAGCAGAATCAGTATAGAACTCAGCAATGAAAGACCAAGGCATCAATTAAGAGGGGGAAAATAGAGTAAAAGAGTAAACTAGCAGAGAACATAAAATCTGACTATGAGTGCCTTTGTAGATATGTGAAGTGAAAAATTAATGAAGACAAATGAACAGTCAGAAACAGGGGAATTTACAATGAGGATTAAAGAAATGGCAGACTACTTGAACAAATATTTTCCATTTTCACAAAGGTGGACACAAATAGCCTCCAAGAAATTATGGGGAACCTCAGCTCAGGTGAGAGGGAAGAACTAGAGGAAATCAGTATTAGTAGGGAAGTTGTTTAGGGAAATTGGTGGAATTGAAGGCCAATAAGTCCCCAGGGCTCAATAGTCTACATCCCGGAGTACTTAAGGAAGTGGCCCTAGGAATAGTGGATGCGGCTTGGTCATCTTCCAACATTCTTTAGACTCTGGATCAGTTCCTATCGAAAAAGTGCAGCATCCTCACTGACTATTTGGAATCTCTGGTTCATGACTGTTCAAAGTGAAGCATTAGGGATGGTTTTGAGAACCTTGAGGCTTTGCATCAGGAGCACACAGAAACCTAGTGTAAGCAGCAGAAGGAGCAGACCACTTCACAAACTATCCACCCACCTCACCCATTGGCCACCTCCTGTCCCACTCTGTGGTTCCCACGTTGGCTTCTTAGTCGCCTCAGAACAAGCAAAGTTGGAAACAAGTTCTCTGCGATCCTGAGGAAATGTTCGTGAAGAAGAAGAACTGCTTCTGATCAACCTTGTGGAATGGCATGCAGCTCTCAGTAAAGAGGAAGTCACCTCAAGATTCCCATGTACTTAACAAGTTCAATAATTAAGCAAGCCTTTCTTTCCCATTGCTGGGGAGTATTGTCTCCAGATAAAAGATTGTTTTAAGAATATAGAGTAATCAGCACCACTAAGCTGGAACAGTGGATGGCACTTAAAAAAAAGTCATACTGAAATCTAATTAATAAGTGCTAATTGTACTCACCCATAGGCCTTGGAGGAGCCTGTAAAAATTGAACTTAGTTCATCCGGATCAAGTATATCTTGCTTCTACTCCAATTCTGTGGATTCTAAAGGCTGAGAAGACTAATGGGGGATAGCAGACTCTGCTACAGGTAGAGCTTATGGGGGGTGATACTGGTGGGGGTGGGAAGTAAGATGGGAAATGGTGCACTTCTTCTGTTTGCAGTAGACTTCCACATGTTTTTGATGGGCACTTGAGATTCTTATTGCATTTTGAGTGACCATGGGCCAGGGATTCCCACAAGTTGGTGGTGATGTTACACTTTTTCAAGGAGGCTTCGAGAATGTTCTTTAAACGTTTCATCTGTCCTCCAGGTAATCTCTTGCTGTGATAGAGCTTGAAGTAGAGACCATATTTGAGCATGTGGGTGATATGGCTTGCCCATCAGAACTGGCTGATAGAAAATAATTGTTGGGTGTGTTGTCTTGAAGATGGTTCACTTATCCTGCTGGTGGATTTGGAGGATTTTGTGGATGCAGCATTGGTAGGATTTTTCCAGTATTTGAGGTGCTTGCTGTAATTAGTCCATGTGTCAGAAGCATTTAGGAGGGTGAGGGACCATTGCTGCATGCTAGACCATAAGCTTTGGGCTGCATTTGAAAATTTGATCCTTAAATATTCTTTTCCTCAGATGGCCAAAGACTCTGCTGGTGCATTGAAAACTATGGTAAGTTTCATCATCAATTTCTGCCTTCATTGAGAGGTAGCATCTGAGAAATGAGAAGTGGTCAATGTTCTCCAGGGTCTCACTGTGGATCTTTATTTACTGTTAGAGGACTACATTATAAGCTTGGTCAAGGACTTTTTTCTCATGGATATTAAATGTAAGGGCCTTTCTGTCATGTGCTTCAGTCATACATGTCAACGATCACAAATGTGCACATGCACAAGTGTTGTCAGTGTGCAGCAGTTTGATGTCATTGTTGGAGACATCTGGGCTCTAGGATGAAGGTGATATAGGTTGAGCCTGTAGATTAGCTCCACTCAGTAGGAAGCTTGTGTGGGTGAGGTTCAATATTGCAGCAAGAACAATGAAGAATGTTGATGCAGCTTTGCTGGGCATATATCTCCACTGAGATTGAGTCTGTTGTGGACCCATTAGTTAGAAACATGACTCGCATGCCATCAGGTAGCAGGACAGGGTAGTGGGGGTGAGGACGGGTGAGGAGGGGTTGGTGGGGGTGAAGAGGGGTTGGTGGGGTTGAGGAAAGGGTGGTGAGGCTGAGGAAGGGGTGGTGAGAATTCATCTGTATCCTACATCTGCTATTCCTGAAGACAGCCAAACTTGAGAAGGATACTCCACAGTCACTCTTGATTGACCTTGGTCAAAGGGAAATGTGTATAGTGCCTGCAGAATGCCCATTTTGCCCAGATTGTTCTGAAGTCCACCGTAATTAGAGACTCTTGGCTCCTCCAAAGAAAACACCAGGACTGGTTTGATGAGAATGACTTGAATATTCAGCAGCTAATGAACAGCAGATGCAAGGCATTCTTCAACTGAAATTTCCATCTTGATTTATGGGAAGAGAAATATCTTCACAAGGACTTGAACATCAAGATCCACCAGAGAACGAGTGACCTAAAAACATCTGGTGGGTGGAAAGAGTGCAGGAGGTCTAGCAACTTGCAGATAGCCATGACGTTCTCAGATTTTTCAGCACCAACAAGGCAATCAATAACCCAAATACCTAACGGGTCTCTGCTAAGAGTCAAGAACAAAAGAGATCTTATCAGTGAGAGAGAGAGAGAGACAATCAGCTCCTGTTGGAGGATTTCAAAGAACTTCCCATCCATGACTTTCAGAATCAGGTTTATTATCACTGACATGTTGTGAAATGTGTTGTTTTGCAGCAGCAGTACATAAAGACATAAAAATTTCTGTAAATTACCAATAAATAAAATAGTGCAAAAGAGGAATAATGAGGTAGAATTCATGGACTGTTCAGAAATCTGATGGTGGAGGGGAAGAAGCTGTTCCTGAAATGTTGAATGTGGGTCTTCAGGCTCCTGTACCTCCTCCCTGGTGGTAGTAACGAGAAGAGGGCATGTCCCAGATGGTGAGGATTCTTAATGATGGATGCTGCCTTCTTGAGGCACCGCCTCTCGAAGATGTCCTCGATGGTGAGGAAGGTTGTCCCCATGATGGAGCTGGCTGAGTCTCTAACCCTCTGCAGCCTCTTTCGATCCTGTACATTGGAGCCTCCATACCAGGTGATGATGCAACCAGTGATGCTTTACGTGGGTATCCTTGACTCGATCCACAGCACCTGTCCAGTCCACTTACTCTTGCACTCCAGATCAGCAAGGAGTTGAAAAGGCCATATTTCAATTGAATGGAAAAGGTGAACAAAGGGAGAGAGAACTCTTAGGAGTGGGAAAGGAACACAGTGGGTGTGGGTCATTGGTTCCTAAATTACAGCCAAAGCGTGAGCCACTGAAGAATTTTATTTTGTGTATTCCTGAATGAATTGTTAAGCAAAGAATCGTCAATTTATTTTGAATCATTCAAGTTAAAAGGTTTTGTGAGGCACGAGTCACTATGTGTAAGCTGGGCTCTGCTCCATTTGTTCTTTACTACTTCATTATACATACATGAGATCATGTTCTGTAACTGGTACAGGATTTGTTGCATTGATTTTTTTTGTAGTTCCATTGAACCTCTGTTACCTTTTAACATTTCTAACATAATTTTAAGTTGTGGGGGGATATGGAAGCGTGCCCTGAAGCTTTGCACCTTTCACACAAACAGCTGTGGAAGCCTTTGAGAACAGAAGACAGCATTCCTTTCTCACTCCCACTCGTTTTGTGAGGTTCTTGAACTTCCTTCCTGTTTCCCTTTTTACACTTCATGTATTTCCTCACATCCGGCATCAAAGGATGTTTTGTCCCTTTTTTGGTGTTGGTTAGTTTATATGCCATGGAGATAATGTTTCTGCTGGAGGAGATTTCACGGGTCTCAACTATGACACACACTGTTTATAGGGACTTGCTGTACATTCAAATGTAAGCCTATTTGCTTTATTAGAACAAAGAAACAGTGAATCTGGATGTACTCACTGCCTGTTAAATTATCAAATCTCACAAATTGTCTTTTAAATGTAAAAGTATTAGCATTGAGGTAAGCTTAAACCTTATTAATTTTTTATGGCATTCACCAACCATGACCACGATTGTGCTGTGGATGGAAATTTGACTCTGCATCCTTTTCTCTCTGCTTTTACCATCCCCCTCCAGCATTTTATATGTCAGTAGTGGACTTCACTGCAGCCACAGCAGCCTGCACTCATTAAAGCTCCTTTTAATGTAAATGGACATCCCAAAGTATTTCACTGAGGTGTAAAGAAACATATGCTGCTGAGTCACAGAAGGAAAGTTTAGTAGGAGTGACCAAAAGTGCCTTCAAAGTGGTGGCTTTAAATGGGATATTGACAGAAGTGTGGGAAATTGGAAAATGTAGGGGTTTGGAAAATAGTTACAGAACGTGGGTTTGGGCATCTGAGGGTACAGCTGTTGACGGTGGTGAAGGAAGGGGACTAAGAAGTGGAGAGTAAGGGAGAGGGTCATGTGGCTGAAAGTGATTTGAGGGGTATGAGACCCTGGAGGGATGTAATTGCATGGAGAATCATTTTAAAATTGAGGCATTACGGAACAATGAACTGATGTACATAAAGAGGGATGGGAAACGTGTGGATAGGACTTGCGATGAAACAAGGTATAAACAGCAGAGTAATAGGGGCAATAAACGAATTAATGAGGATTTCAGTAACAGGCAGAGACAGAGATGGAGTGGGATGATTATGGGGGAATGGAGGAGGAACTGTATTTGAAATGACATTCTGGAATTAAATAGGACTCTTGACACTATGAAGTCTATTTCAGCTCATGATAATGAAAAGGATGAGAACTGAGACACAGTTAAAGTTGTTCAATATTTTAGCAGCCCCAGCAAGGCCATGGCATTGGTTCTGCAAGTGCTTAACTGGATGAAGTTGTGACTCATTCAAAACTAAAAATTGAATGCACAGCGCAAAGATATTTCAAGAGTTGAGAACAAAGTGGATGGAATTTAACCCCATATTGGCAAGAGATTGCCTCTACATGAGGAAGTTGAGGGAGCCAAAATGGTTTAATTTTATGCTGATTTGATGTTGGAGATTGGGAAGGGAAGACATAATAGCTGTACGTATGCTCGTACAATGAAGATAGGAATCGAGAGGGCAAATCCAGTTAGCAGGACAGGAGAGAAGAGAGGGTTGGACAGTTGTAGTATGGGCAACAGCATTTGAAGCTGCAAAAAAGGTACAAGTGAGTTTGAGACACAGAGAACATCTGTGAATCGACATTTCATTTAGGGAGAACAAAGGGAATTTGGAGACAGGATGTTAGTAAGCAAAGAAATTGTGGTGGTGAGTTGGTTTTTTGAATAAGTGAAGGTTCACATCAGTTTTTAAAGGGAGGAGAGAGTGCCTGTGGGGATGGAACCATTCACATTAGTTGGCACTGGTTTCCAAAAAGGAAAGTTCACTGCTGGAGTTGAATTAGGGTGGAGTTGATACAGTAGGAAGTTGACCTCAAGGATGAGGTGAAGTTAGGAAAAGCATGGGAAGAGATGGGAGAGAAATGAGGGAATGTTTGAGAATGAAAGTCCAGGGTTTGGGGAAAATGCTTAGAAGATTTGTTTTGGTAGAGAAGAAGAAGCAACTGAAGCAGCTGAATAAATGAATACAATCTTAATATTGGCAATGATGTGTTATCCCCTTATATGCCAACATTGAGGATGGCGAGACAGAGGCTAGAGAAAGTTGACAAGAAAAGATGCCACAGCTAAGCTTTGCCATCCAGTATGTTTCTAGAGTAATGGTTAGTTGTGGCTGACGGGAGAGAATCCTATTTGATGTGTTCGTATCTAATCCGCTATTGGTTGGTCTACTCATGTTTGTGCCCTGTGAACAAAAATAGGGATCATGACGGGCCGCTAAGTTTGCTGAAGATGTGAGCATTGAAGTGAAGGTGGGGGAGTGACTGAACAAATTAAAAGCTGCTGGAGTATAAGTGAATGAAGATTGGAAGTCTACAGTTTTCTCAGTATTTCCACTGGTGGAAAATGCTTCTCATCTGTGTGAAGGAAATATAATGAGGATCTGGCTCTAGAATTATATTTTTGTAAGAAATTCTTTTAGAAGAAAACAGGAGAGTTGTTGTCAGTGCACTGAAAACACATCTTGTATCTGAAGCTTCTCTTGTATTATACAAGAGCAATGGTGGCATGTTCAGTCCCAGAGGTAAAGATCATGTGCAACCTAAACTATTGGCTACCTGGCTTACTAAATCATCCTTCTGGGTAATTAATGGGTCAATGTCAGTAAATCTTGACAGGTTTACCCTGGTGATCACAGCTGGATTGTATGGCCTTTGTCTCATGGTGCTGGTATGGGTAGTACTTCTGAAGGTACTAAGTCACCTAAGTAATATATAAATATCTACAGTGGATGTTATCAGGCTGATTGACTGCAGTGTGTATCACAGCTAGACGTGTTCCTATCCCCTGTCATGTACATTTCCACAATATGAAGAAATCTAAAGTGAAAATGCTACATGAATCCAGTGCATCTTCTGAGCCCAAGGATAACTAGGCTAATTATGGCACTGTTACTGCCTTTTCAAGATCTGCAAATTGTAGCATTGTCTGGGAGTCGAAAGACAGCTTCACCCTTCTTGTAAGTGTTTTTGTTTGGTTAACCTAGTACATACATAGTCAATTCAAAATCTATTAGGTATTCCTTTCCTACTCTAGCCCTTAACCCCAATCCTTGTCCCAATTCTTTCCCATTTCCTCCCATGCTTTTTCCGACTTCATTTGGTTTCTGCTTAAGCAAGTGATTTCTTCAGTATCCGGCACATCATGTGTTATGCTTCAGTTACCAGCTCACCTCCATTAACATCATGCCTTTCTGTTAAAGTATGATGTAACTAAAGACAGGAAGTAGATTTTTGTAAACCCATCTGGGAACAAGCATCTAGAGCTGTAGAATTGAATTCTGTAAGCTTTTTGAATTGGTTTCTTCTGTATGACTGACCTAATAGCATTGTAAATCATTGCAACAAGCCTTACTCTGTTTTGCAGGAAGTGTTTGCAACATGAACTTCCTTTTCTCCATACCACAGTCAGGCTTTCACTATGGAGCAAAGGTGGATGCCTAATTTAAAAAATACAAAGCAACCGTTTAACTCAATCTGTCCAGAAACTAAATGTAATGGATAGTGACCATTCATAGTTTACATATGTGCTTCAGGCTTTGTTAACTTTTGAGAGACGTCATCTTGTTGAAGGTATTGAGCAAAATTTGGCTTTTATGCAGAAAAAGAAAGCAGAATGTTTTAATCAGATCAAAATATATTCCCAAGCTATTTCAGTGTGATGAATATTAGATAGAAATCATGACATTGGTCTCCACAAATCATTAGGTTTTCTAACTTTCTCTGAGTGCCAAAAAATTGGAATGACTCATTATTCTGACGCATGTTGTCAAAGTCTCATGCTATGCTTAAGCAGACTGGAATAATGATTTGTCAAAGAAGCTACTGATCGGGGCATGTACTGTTAATGTGGTTATTGATGGTGTCATTCTTCAGTTTATCGGGTGGTGTTGGTGTCCCATGTGCCAATCCTCTTGAATGGACAAATAAACTGTTCAAAGATTTTTCAGTAAGGTTTCAATAATGCTTTAGTTTCATTTGTAACAAATGTGTTTCATTAAGTTGAGTCACAAATATCCCAAATGGCTCACACAGAATGTACTATTTTGTTATGTTATTTAAAACTGTAGCAGCTCTGCAACTACATCATTTCACATCAGACAACTCCTGTACTTACAATAGTTCATTTGTAGCCAATAATCATAACCAGAAGAGTCAGCATTTGGAAATTGTCAGGAGTCTTGTATTTAATCTAGCACACTTGATTGGCCAAATAGCCTCATACTGTGCCACAACAATTCTATATGGTGCTGTTCATAGCCCTGGGATGTCCCCTTGAACTTTATAGTCAGTGAAGTGCTTTTGAATTCCAGTCATTGCTATGAATCAAAAAATAGTGTCAGTGGTGGAGCAGAAAATAGTCAAGAGAGTCCTTTTCATGGAATATTGTGAAAGTGCACTAAGATGTGCTGTGCTAATCCATAAAGTGTCAATTCACAATCTGTTCTGGGTTAGATAATATCAGTTGTGGATGTTAGGAAACAGTGGTTATCTTTAGTGATCTTATAGGATTAGGGGAAAAGCATTTCTGGTTCCTGAAGCTAGTCTCCAGAAATCCCTAGCGTAAAGGGTACCCACATGGATGTTGGTTAAGCACAGAATCAGAGTTGGTTGTGATTCTTCGCATTGTCAATAGCTTTTGGCATTTCCCATCAAACCTCTTCTAGAAGTATGGATCTATGTCACCACATCTGGGAATTGTTGCATTTAAAAGGGGTAGAAGTATGAGGAAATGTGTGGCTTTTGTTAATGGCTGAGCTGATGATATGAACACACAGGCTTCCTAGAGTAACTTTCATTCCTTGTGAATCTTGGGTTTGTAGCTAGTTGGTTCAGTGACCAAGTTGACTTGGTATTGTGCCATATATCCCTTGATGGGTTTTTGCTCTTCAGAGCATGTTGCATGATGTTTGTACTACAGATTCCAGCTTTGTGAACACACTAATTATCAATGAGAGCAGACATCTTCTCGAAAACAGTGTCACATTTTCAATAGTTAAATAGATTGACAATTAAGCCCATTCTTGTTGTAATAACCACAACATCTTCTTACAGTCAGTGTTTTATTTTTAACAGACTGCTTGCTGTTTAATTAACCAGCGACATTAACTTCAATACAAATTAAAATCTGGAAAAATGCAAATGGGTTGTTGAATTAAAATTGCCTGTTTTACACAAATGCCCAGTTGAAATTATATGTAACCTCTCAGTCAAATAAATATTTAAAAATTATTTTTTAGGCTCTTTAGGACTTGCGTCTTATTTCATCACAGTTATTGACAAGATACTGGCAAGTATCACATTAATCATCTCAAGGAAGTAATCATACAGTGCACTTAAAATAAAATTATAAGCATGCTGTGGTTTTGCAACAAATGATCCAAATTTTTTAAATGCAGTCGTTGTGGTGATTCACTACAAATGGCTATTTTGAAGAGGTTATTTTTAGACTTGTCAGCTTTAGCAGTACAGCTGATGAACAATGGAGTAGTATTCTGTCTGCCCTTCTGCCAATACAATGAAAGCTGTCAGTTTGTGGATCCAATCACAAGTAATATGTCTGATACTAATGCCGCTTTAGCGCTACAGTTAGAAATTAACACAGTGGCTCCTGTCTTTCCTAACTTTCTTATATGATCATGTTATATTTTTAGAACAGCATAATCAGATATTTAGCTGAGGATTTGTTTCTGTGTCATTCTTTCTGATAACAGAACAATTTAATCACCAATTTTAAAAAGAAGTTAAATAGCCCCTTGTAATATAAATCAACAGGAACAGAAGTCTAATTGATTGATTTGATTTATCATACTAACATGGATCTAAGTTGTTAGGAAGTGGGAATGTTGCAAAGGGACTCTCCAATTTCATGCTACTTCCCTCTGCCCCTTTAAATTCTTGGTTGCTGAAGTGGAGCCTATAACTAAGTAAATTTAATTATGAACTGTTAGGTTTCCAAATACATTTGGAGGTCAATGCTTCCCAGTCATAGACTTGCCCCTAGTTTCCTTCCCTTTACAGAGTATAGTTTACACCAACTAAAAGCAAATAATTTGTGAGTAACTTGTACGTAAAGTTTCAGGAAACTTGCATTTGCTCATTTTTTAAATATGGGTTTTAAATTCTGCACTATTCATTCAGTTGAGATTATGTGAATCTTTACTTGATAATCTGAGTCACTGGTAGAACTCTTCACTCAGAATTTGAAAGCTGCATGCAGAGATTTGAGATTATAATTTTGGCCACCGTGCAGTGCTGAGAAACGGCTGCATTGTCTTTTGATGGAGACTTTAAATCTAGGCTTTGTCTGTTTGTTCAGGTAGATGTTTAAAGTTTCAGTGTACATTTGAGGAGGAACAAGGGAATTCTTCTGTTGCCAGGCCCCACATTTATTTCTTGGCAACATTAGGGAAAACTGGGTACCTAGTACTCATCGCTGTTTGTGAAGTTTGCTACACCCAAATTAGTCATCATGTTTGTCCACATCATAATGGTGATAGCATATACAAAAGAAACAACTCTTTGATATTGTCTGGGTCATTTTTTTGCTGCAATCAATCATCACTTCTGCAGTCTTCCACACCAGGTTTTGAAGCACAGCCCTTCACTTAGGGACCTAAATGGGATAGGTAGTAGGAAATCTTTTTCTCTCGCAGCAGTACCTAAAACTAGAGGGCACAGGTTTAGGATAAGGGAAAAGAGGTTTAGAGGGGATCTGAGGAAAACCTTTTTCATCCAGAGAGTGGATAGAATATGGAACATGCTCCCTGAGTGGATAGTAGAGGCAGGTACTCTCACAAGTTTTAAGAAACATCTAAATGAGCACTTGAATTGCCAAAACATAGAAGGGACCAAGTGCTGGTCAATACTTGATGGTTGGCATGGACATGATGGGTTAAAAGGTTTGTTTCTTTGCCATGTGACTCTATGACTGTGGCTCTAACACTTCACCATTGTTCATGCACTGCAGAGAAACTTCCCTGTCAGACTTAGTTTTCCATATCCTACAGCTGTGGAATTGATGAGTTTGGATCTTCCAAGCATGAAAAGTTCCTTGTAACGTGGTGGGCAATTTTTGTACCTTGGACAGATGAGTGAGAGAGCAAGAATTTCAAAGATCAGGAACAAAACCAATTTTGTTAGTTTTAGCAAGATGGGATTGGATGGTATAGCAATTTGGTTAATTTAACCCTGGTGGGTCAAATAATTTATGTTTGGTAATAGAATCCAGAACACGAGAATTGTAGAGTAAAAAGATTGTGTGCCTCAAATGTTTGCATACTTTCAGGTTTAAGTATTGTGGGCTGCGTCTTTGGGGCTTGGAAAACTTTGCAGGTGAATGGAGAGAAAGACCAGATCTTGGCAGGTACATTTTGAAACTATAATTAAATTGTAGCTGCTAGTAACTGCTGTATTTCTTCAGAAGATCACAGCCATTTCCAGTATCTATTTACATCTGACACCAGCATAGACACAATGGGGATTACATGCTTTAAATTCTGTTATAGATATTGCACTTAGTAAAATCAAAAACAAAAATAAAGAGCATAAAATGTGCTATCTGAGGCATTTTCTTTTGTAGCTAAGTGAGTCAGATTTCAGAGCATATAGTCAAGACTAGTAAAAGGAGTTTGTTTCTTCTTAGGCAGTCCCCAGTGCTGGGTGGTTAGAGGGTTATCCTCTGATTAAAGCGAGGCCCCATCTGCCTGTTCTCATGGTTCAGGTGAATGTTAAAGATCCCATGGCAACATTCAAAAAGAGCATTGTTCCTGAAAACAGATGAACTGCTCGTTCATCTCATTTGTGTTTAGGGCATCATGCTTCATGCAGAGCAGCAATACTGTGGGCTTGTATTTATCTGACATTGATAAGAAGATTATCAGAATAAAAGGTAGTTGCAATTTGAATATCAAGTTCTTGAAGGTGTATCTGGTGCAACACGAAGGCAAACATTTTTTAAGGTATTTATTTTCAAAACAACCTATTGGAATGTTTTTCCATGTGAAATGTTAACTGAAAGTCTTGTTTGTTCATATGCTTATAGAAGTAAAGCAGATTTGTTCTCCAACCAAGGAATTTAACAGTGTGGTTTTCATGGTGTGCAGTGAGGTTAGTGCAGGTCCACATCACTGCCATTAGCAAGGAAATGTCTACTCTTAAAAAGTCTTACCATATTTTAATCCTTGTTATCTCAGTTCAATGTATTTCTGGAAGAGTCTGGGTTGGGTCATTTTCATTGCACCTGAGATTGACGAACAGCTGTTAAGAACAAAGGAACAGTTCCAGCTAGGTTACTTCATTTGCAGAAGGAAAGAAACTTGATTGATTAGTTATTCCAAGACTTCAGAAGGAGGCTGTAACTAAAAGAGGACTAATTTAAATTTAATCATGAGCTTTATTGTTGTCGAGTTCCTTTCTTTTCCTGTGGGGAGGTGGGATTATTTATTTTCTTGCGTTGATCTTTAAGGTGCTTTGGTCCGGGAGATGGAGAGGGTTTTTGCAAAACATGTTATTGACTGGAGAAGAGGAAGTGATCTCTGTTTCCTTCATAATCTAAGTAACAGAAAATTATTGGCATGCCAAATTTGGAGTTTCCAGTGCTCAGTCCTTCTCTAATGTGAATTAATTTGTTTTGTTTGATTTTCTTAAACCCATGGCAGTATATAGAGCAAAATCTAATAGGGATTGCATTGTTGTAGGTACCTATTCTTAGACAGGATGGTCCTGGTATTCTAGAATCACTGGTAACCTCTTTCCATCACTTAAGAAATGTATAATGCAAATTTAAAGCTTCATCATATACTGTCAGAGGAAGTGGTTGAGACAGGTACGATAGTATCAGTTAACAAGCACTTGGATAGGTACATGGACAGGCGGGGCTTAGAGGGATATGGGCCTAACACAGGAAATTGGAACTAGCTGTGTGGGCATCACGGTCAGCATGGACTGGTTGGGCTGAAGGGCCTGTATCTGTGCTGTATCGCTCTATGACTCTATTGCCTAGCCTTGTTATGCCTTTATAGTCATTTCATTACAAATTGTCATGAAAGTTTGCTGTCCACTTCCAAACATGGTTCCTGTTCAGACTGATATGCTACTGAACCATAGAGACTAGGAGGGGCCAACAATTAATTCATTGTTAATGCTTAGCTGTGTTTGCAATGGAACATGAATAATTGGCTGCATGATTGCTGAACCAGCAGGGGAGTAATGAGTCAGTCTGAGCTCTTGGCCATAGCAGAAATATCTGATTTTGAACCAAGTTGAAGACAAAGTTGGGCTTCGCATGAATGTTAAGGCTCAAACATCAAGAAAGGTCAGTTATGTGAAGGACTGAAGGCTTCTGCCCACATTTAGCACCTGGCTCTATTCTGAAGACTATGGGTTCTCTGAAGCACAAGGCAAGAATAAGAGTTCTGTTTGAACAGGGCTTTGGTGTTCTGCAGCAACACTTTCACTGGCCGGAGTGCTCTGGAGAAGTCTTATAGAATGAGTCTCAAAATTTGTGGTATTCTCCACAATCTGACAATACTGCAGCCTTGGCGCTAGGCAGGAGCTGAGGAGCAGGAGGAGGAAGGAAGTTGATTCCATTAGGAGCCTCTTTCTATCCGGGTATTCAGGGAACAACTTGCCACAGTCCCAGTTTCCCATTCTACTGCAGTTCCTTCCCTTTCTTACTGATCATTTTACCATAAGCTTAATCACAACGACAGAATGACAGACCACACCTAACCAACATTCCAAACCACATTACACATCTAACCAGGATATGTGCGTCTCCATCAGCCACCTTCTGTTTGCTGCCCCACTGAAATCCTCCTCTGTGTCCTCAGTAGCAGAACTCGGGTGTGACTCCTGTCTAGAGGAAGCTGGCAGGACTGCCCTTTTATGTTGACCTGCCCCCAGTTCATCTGTGCTCGTAGTTCTGGATGTCAGTGACACAGTACCTTCTTAATTGCCCTGTGGCCAGGCACTCCTCAGCCATCAGGCAGATAAAGACAGGGAAGGGAGGCAAATGAGAGCTGCAGTACATAAATCAGAGACTCTGTGGGGTAAGTGGGAAATGGGAAGTAAGAAGTATTGTTATGAGTGCACAGTCAACCTCGCAGGTCACCACACCACCACTGGCTTGACATCCTGTGGCAGCTGCTCCACTAATGGCTTGACGCTCTCTCTTTTGGGTGGTTCAGTCATTGAAGCTGTACATATCTTCTATTGGTTTGTTGCTGGCAGAACCAATTTTTTATCAACATCTCCTGCAAGAGATAAACAGAGAGAGAGAGAGAAAGAAAGAGAGAGAGAAAGTCTGACAGACAGTCTGAGAGAAATGTATAAACAAGATAAATGAGTGACATGTAATGTGTTTAAGTAATGTGCCTGCCATGGCTGATACGCTGGCGGTGTGTGAAGAGTGTAAGGCTTCTTAGGAAGCTGAGGAGAGTGGTAAATTTTTCAAAAGTTTCATAGAGCAGATGAAAGTTGCATTCCGACCCTGACTAATGGAGAATGTCGGTGAGTGAGTGTCAGTGATGTACCTGAGAGTCATTGAGAGTACCTGAGGCTGATTGGAAGATGCGATTTAATGTATTCACTGGCTTTGACCACATGGATTTGGCCACCAGCCTTTATGCAGGATACATCTGCCTCCTTGGGACTTGACTGTTTTTCATTTCAATTGCTGTCTTCTCCTCTCTGCCACATTGATTTGGCCCTGAATGTCTTATCAGATGCTGGTGAGTAGAGAACTTCGCATCTCCACCTCAGCTACAAAATGTCCATAGCCTTTCTACAGCACCTGGATGCAGTTCTTATCCAGGGATCATGTCTGCAGCAAGCTAGTAATGAATTCCACCACCACAAGTTACAGTCACAAGACTCTTCCCCTTTAGCAGGTGCATGCTGACTTAAATTATTGCTGGTTTTCTTGAGTCATTCACAAAATTGGGCTTTGTGTTATGTGATAAGGCCACAACAGCATAATTGGTACTGACTGGTGAATGTAATTGTCTTAATAAGCTCACAGCACAAATTTTATGTGTATCCTGCGCCAGGTCAAACAGGTGCAGTTTAAGTTTGTATCACAGTCCCAGTCCTAGTACAGTCCAATATAATGGCACCAGAGATACTGTTGTATGCTATAGAACATAGAACAGTACAATACAGGCCCTTTGGCCCACAATGTTGTGCCAACCTTTAACCACGCCTAAGACTATCTAACCCCTTCCTCCCACATATCCTTCTATTTTAAATTCCTCCATATGCTTATCTAGTAATCTCTTGAATTTGACCAATGTACCTGTCTCCACCACCTCCCCAGGCAGTGCATTCCATGCCCCTCTCTCTGGGTAAAAAACTTTCCTCTGATATCTCCCTTGAACTTCCCACCCATTACTTTAAAGCCATGCCTCTTGTATTGAGCATTGGTGCCCTGGGAAAGAGGCACTGGCTGTCCACTCTATCTGTTCCTCTTAATATTTTGTACACCTCTATCATGTCTCCTCTCATCCTCTTTCTCTCCAAAGAGTAAAGCCCTAGCTCCCTTAGTCTCTTCTCATAATGCATACTCTCTAAACCAGGCAGCATCCTGGTAAATCTCATCTGCACCCTTTCCAACGCCTCCACATCCTTCCTATAATGAGGTGACCAGAACTGCCTGCCAAGCATATGACTCTTAGCACCAATTATGGTAAAATAATAATTACCACAGCTCAAAATGCTGCCTCTGGAAAGGAATTGACTGATTTTAATTTGAATAAATTACTACTAACTGCTCAGTTATTGGCCTACACTATATGCTTCACTTTTTTCAGGTAGGTGGGCATGACCTGTAGTCCAGAATAGAAGTATATTATGGCACAGTGAAATATTTTTAATTGTTTCAAAAAGTTCTGTTTCTCTTGACTTGCTTTGTATTTATACAGCCAATTATCAAACGCATACACAGAGGTTATATTTAGGGCCGAAACAAGGGTTTCTCTGTGGAAAAAGAATTGAAATCACTCCAAGTTCTTTTTTGTTAAACGGGTACAGTATCCATGTTTAACCTTTTTTTAAAGAAGCTGTTTTATCAGTCACGATAGTTCTATTTAAGTAACATGATCCCTGTGATGTAGATTAGTTTGTCATTTACTGAAGAACTTTTCAACAACAATTTGTTAATAGAATTGAGGTTTCAACAAACATTGGGGGAAATTCACATATAAGATTGAAACAAGGAATATTCCTTTAAAATAAATAATCGAGAGCAACTTTATTGGATATCCACAAAGTTGTGTGTGACGCATTCCTTTAACTAATGGCTCAGAAATCTGATGCATAGCATAATGCTGTGGGATTACATTTTATCCAAATCTCTACATGCAAATCTTATGTTCAAGGATGCCTCTGGGAATGTGCAGTATCACCATAAAGCATGCAATGCATATTTTAATGTTACTTGTGGAAAATAGCTCCATGCATGTGAATGGAAGAAGCCTCGCAAACAAGCTAGCAACTGGAGGGCTGAGGCATGCTTCAGTGATAGATAAAGGAAGCCTGATCTCACTTTGTCTGCTGCAGAGGAATTTGAGGCACCTGTCACTTTCCAGGTAGACCATTGCCTGATTTGTTTAGTATTGGCCCTCACTCTTCTCCCATCTTGATTCCAATGCCTTAGGCAGTCCAGACCTGCAAGATATCTGACCTGTCTTCCTTTTCCACTGCACTGCCCCCAAAGCTCGATTTGACTGATCCCTATTCCAGCCTGATTCTATAATCCTGCACCCACCCTCCTCTGATCCTTTCTCTAACATAGTCTCTGCTTCAATGAATCTCAGCCCAACTGGTTCTCTCTGCAGTGACAGGAGCCAGTGGATGAAAGGACACTATTGTACACTATTGTAAAGGAATACTGTACACTATTCCTTGAACCTCATGCTGAATACAATTGTTCTTGTGGGCAAATAAAACTGGTGCTGACCCTCGCACCAATTTAACACACTCTTCCACCTACTGTGCAAACCTACAGCCTAATATCTGAGGGCCAACATTCCAAATGGAAAGAAATTGTTCCACAGACTAGTGGATCATCTGTACCCATTTTCACAGAATTATAATTTCCTGACTAAGTGCTGGACTCCTGAATCACAAACCCTGGGTATGTTTTACCCCACTGGCAGGACACAACTACCTGAGATGGCGGCACAGTGTACAGGTTGTGCCCATTATTGTATTCGGTGCTGCTTTCAAATGTTACTCAACACTTAGGAGCCCTTGGAGTCCTCAATATCAACTCGAGACCCCAGGACGTGTTATGGCATCATAGAGTCATAGAGCAATACAGCACAGGTACAGGCCATTCGGTCCAATGAGTCCATGCCACCATGGTGACCACCCATCTAGTCCCAATTTCCTGCATTCGGCCCATATCGCTCTAAACCCAACCCCTGCATGTATCTGTCCAAGTGCTTCTTAAATGATACTATTGTACCTGCCTCAACCACTTCCTCTGGCAGCTCGTTCCATATACTCACCACGCTCTGCATGAAAAAGTTGCTCCTTGAATCCCTTTTAAATTTTCTCCATCTCACCCTAAATCTATTCCCTCTAGTTTTGGACTCCCCAACCCTGGGGAATAGATTGCTACCATCCACCTCATAATTATCTGTGCCCCTCATAATTTTATAAACTTCTGTAAGGTCACCCCTCATTCTCCTACCCTCCAAGGAATAAAGACCTAGCCTGGCCAACCTCTCCCTATAACTCAGGCCCTCTACTGGCAACATTCTCGTAAATCTTTTCTGCACTCTTTCCAGTTTAATGAGATCTCTCCTATAACAGGGTGACCAAAACTGTACACCATACTCCAAGTGTGGCCTCACCAATGACTTATATCAGGTTAAACGTGGGCAAGGAAATCTTCTACCAGTCAGACTTGGCTGATGAAGTAGCGCTCCTCCATGTTGAATAACATTTGGAAGAAGGACTGAATGTAACAAGGACACAGAATGTACCTTGGGTAGAAGAATGCAATGTCCATCACCAAGACTAGGTTTGTAGCACCACAACTAACCGAGCCACGAAGGACATAGCTGCTGTGCTTAGTCTGCAGCATGTAGTCAGCGAACCAACACGGGGGCTAAATCCACTTGACCTTGTCCTCACCAATCTACCTTTGGCAGATACAACACATGATGAAAGCACTAGCAGAGGTGATCACCTGTCGTCATTGGGACAAAGTCCCTACTTCACACTGAGGGACAACCTCTCTCATGTTGCTGTGATTCTATAATTGTGCTATGTAGGATAGCACATAGCAGATCTGGCATTTCAAAACTGGGCATTCGTGAGGACCATCAGTAGCAGCAAAAATGTATAACCCCGTGCTCTGGTGTATCCCTCAGTCCACCATTATTATCAAACCAGGCCAATGTTTAGTGAGGAGTGCAGAAGGATATGCTGGGAGCAGCAGCAGTTGCACCAGAAGCTGCAACTGGGCTCTACATATGTGCTAAACAGAAAAACAAGTATACAATAGACAGAGCTGTGTGGCCTCACAACCAATGAATCAGATTGAAGTTTTGCAGTCCTACAACATCTAGTTGTGAATGGCTGTGGACAATTAAACAGCTAATGGGAGGAGAATCCAAGGATACATCAAGAAATGGATAACAACAAACAGCTGAGAGCACAGGATACAGCAAAGGCTATGGGACCAGGCACCACTGCCGATATAGTACTAAAGCCTGCACTCCAGACTTAGCCTCCTTTAGCTAAGCTCTTCCAGAACTGTTATGACAGTGGTGTCCACTCACCAAAGTGATGCCCTATTTACAGAAAGCAGGACAAATCTAATTGAGCTAATTACCACTCAATTATTTTATTACCTGAGATAGAGATGATGGTGATTGTACCCTCTGGCCTCCATGCATAAGTCAGTAATACCCATGGAGGGTCATGACTGAATGTCAGGAAGTGTGCACACTATTAGATGAAATTCCAGTGAAAGGCACAAGAACTTTGCATATGGAATAGTTGCATTATAGCTGTCAACTAGATCAAAGTTAAGGTCAATAAAAATGAAAGTTTGTTCTCTCCCAGGTCTGTCTCACCCCCAGCTCAGCAGCTTTAAGGCCCAGAAAATTTCCTTCAACAAAACCTTAGCTCCCAAAATGACAATCTCAATATCTATAATTAATGTTAACCCTCTCAGTGAAAGCTAAATGAAATCCGGTTGGTAACAAGGTTGATAATTACAATAGCAATTCTGCTTTTTGTGCAAAAGATTGTTGCACTGCTGGGACTGCAGAACACTCTATGTGGGTTGTGCTGATCAAAGTTAAACTGATAAAGTTGATAAAATTAACGAATCATGATTCTGGATTTTCCCCTCTCCAAATCCCCTCACAGGCACCCTCTGACTATAAACTTTTTTTTCAACTTTGTTCTTTAGGTGAGCATTGCCCAACATGATTTGTTGAACAGGTGCAGATGTGGTTGTCACACCATTTTAACCACCTGTACAAATCTTGTGGATGTCATCTTGCACACAATCCAGGTATATATACATTTACATATACTTTTGGTTGAGTGTCATTAAGCTCCTTGAAACATCTCTTTTCATGTTAAAGATCCAGTTGCTGTAGTGATTAAGTGGCGCTTTTAGAAAAAGATATGCTATAGTGTGATAGCTGCTTTGACAAAACCAGCATTTATTGCCTTTCTCTAATTCTCCTTGAGAAAATGGAGTTCTGTTTTGAACCACTACACCCACATGGCAAAAATATTCCCAGAGTGTTGCTTGGTAGGGAGTTCCAGGTTTCAGGAGTGTGACTTGGATACAGCAATGGCACAATAAGAAACTTCCTAGTCAGGATGGTATGTGACTTGAAGGGTAACTTGAAGGTGATAGCATTCCCACATAGCTGATGCCTTTGTTTACTTAGATTGTAGTGCTGGTGGGTTTGGGAATTGCTGTTGAAGATTAGCAGTAACATACAGTACTGCAGCAAAATGTGTGACAACATGAACAAATTATAATCTCTTCAGAATAGTGAGCCAAATACTTTCATACAGATCTGTAGTGGGGTGAAGTGCACTTCATCGATGCTCACATTATTTCTAATTATGTTGTGGAATTTGGTAGTTTGTACCATCTGCGGTGATGAATGAAGGTCAACTTTCTGGCTGAGTCCACTTCCTTTGTCACTGTCAGCAATGGTTAAGAGTTTCTCTTTTGTACTCTCAGAACTGTATAAGTAAATGGAATGAAAATATGCCACTCCCTCTAATACTATGTACAATGATGGCTTGCGGTTCTGTAGCGTGGGAAAGCATTTTGAGATTACCTCGCTTCCAACTAGCTATAAAATAGGATAGGGACAAATCCCCTTAACTCACTGGTAGTGTAGATATGCCCAAGTAAAGTGTAGCGAGCCTGGAAGAAAGGGTTCCCTCAATTCAGAAGCAATCGATCATTTTATTCTGCCGAGAAAAGGGTAGGAAAACAAAAGACTGCTAAACTGTTTGTAATTTGCCCACGTCATCTGCTGCTTTCTGCTGCATGCTGTTGCCAGTGGCTGCATTTGCACAGAGCTGATGAATGGCTTTGTAGTTGCACAGCAAGCCCCTCCCTGCCAGTGACAGATTGGAAGTCAGGAAGTTTTTCTATTATTACACGCTCTTCCTTCACATTGTTTTGCTTCTCAGATCTCTACAGGGCTGCAGGATCATGCAGTTAGATTACATTCATACCAGCTCCTGCCGCTTCCAAGAACTCAATTTTTAAAAGATTTAACTGTTCACTTTATAATCATAAATGTGCTCTGCAGTGTAAAGTACTTTTCACCACTTATCATTGGAGACTTTTTTTTACACAGACCTGTTTGACTTCTGTGCAGGATTCTTGCAACTTTTTGACTGTAGAACAAGAACAAGGGGCTTTTGCCTCATGTAGAACAGTTGTTCATCCATCTAGATGACTGGAAGGTTGTTCCAGTGATGACCTTTCCACATTGTGCCGTACTGTGCCTTTTTTTGCACATTATAGGTAGCAGCCACATTCAAGGCAAATTGCACTGTTATGAACACTGGTTTCAAAAAAAAACTGACTGTAATTTCTATTGAAATCTTAGATTTGCTTTTCTTAGTATAACGTGTTGTTCTTTCAAGGTTATTAGTTCAACATATACTGTTTTTGGTGTCAGAGAGTGGTTTCAAATTGAAATTAATTTAGACATTCATAGTTGGTACATTGTAGTCCTTCTCCAGCAATGCTCTTGAGACCGGTCACCATAAATTTGAGTGGTGTCATTTGTTGTGTTGCTTATTGTGTAACAATGTGGTGGGATGCACTGTGAATGGGAACTTGAGTGTAAGCTTCTTCTCAACAAACCTCAGGCTAATTTCAGTTTGTCATAGAGACATATAACATGGAAAAGGTCCATGGCCCACCAAGTCCAACCACCAATCACTCATTTACACCAAACTTACATTAGTCCTATTTTTTATTCTCTCCACATTCTCATGAATTCACTCTCCCCTCCCCCACCCACAGATTCTGCCACTCACCTGCACACTAGGGGCAAATTATTGGCCAATTAACCTGCAAACCTGTACGCCATTTGAATGTTGATGGAAACCATATTACCCATAGGAAACTCCCATGGTCACAGGGAGAACATGCAAACTCCACACAGACAGGACCCAAGGTCAGGATTGAACACAGGTGGTTGGCGCTGTGCCACTTTGCTGCCCACTGTGCTTTGTTTCTTATGGTATTTAGTGTTGCATAGTAAGAAGGTTCCAAGCAATTACATCTACAGAAATTGGAACTTCCAACTAATACTGCAAAATTATTTTAGTCATCCAAGGAGGTTGATCATTTCAGAATTCAACAAGTTATTTATCTAACACATTAAAGATAAACCAGAAGGCCCTATTTTTATACATATTGGAGACGGTGCAGAGAAGCCTCACTGGGTTGATTCCTGCGATTATTGAGCTATCTTATGAGGAATCATTGTGCAGATGTGCATGTATTCATTGTAGTTTAGAAAAATGAGAGATGATTTTACTGAAACATACAGGATTCTGAGGTGGATGCTGAGAGGACATTTGCCATCATGAAAAAATCTAGAAATATGGAGCTTGGTTTCATAATAAGGTGTCGCCCATTTAAAATGGAGATGACGACCAATTTCATCTCCCAGATGGTAATAAATCTTTAGAGTTCTCTACCCTAGATCACTGTGAAGGCTGAGTCATAGGAAATAGGCAGGAAAGTGGAATTGAAGCCAGGATCATATCTGCTTTTATCTTATTGAATTCTGGAGCAGACAAGGGCTGTGATGGCATCCTTCTGCTCCTGATTCTTAAGCTTTGACAGAGTTATGCCAATGAGAAGGCTACAAAGAACTATGGGTCCCTCTAATTATTTCTGCTTGCCTGTTTTATCCTGTGACTGTTGCTGGAAGCACATTATGGATAACAACAGCATTAGGCTTAGTTGTGATCTCAGCTTCAATACCTCCCACCCTTGTCTCCTGTAGTGCTAAGGATAAAGGCTCTCAAATACCTCTTAGGTTGAATGCTGAAGGACAAATGTTGTTTGTGAAACCATTTTGCTGGAAGAGTTTGTAGAATCAGGAGAAAAATAAATTATCAGGAAAAAGCAACTTTTTTTTAATCTGAAAGTCACTGCGTCTTGAAAAGATTCTCCCTTTCTCCCAGTGAGATAATTCCAGGTGGAGGAGATACCAGAAGCGCAAAAAATATTTTCCACAATAATTCTACGTAACCCTTTACCTCTGTACGTATGTGTACACACACACACACACACACACACGCACAGAGGAGACATAATGAGTTTTACTTAGGCATCTAGAAATGTAAATAGATTGTTGTCATCAAAATATCTGAAAATAATTCACACAATGAAAGGCATTTTTCAGACTAGGGTCTGCTTTGGCAATTGAATGCAGCAGTGGATTGGTCAATTAACACTAATGTATAGACACTTAAATCTAGCAAAGATTTCAAAATAGGCAGAAAGACCCCTCCTTGCCATACAATCCTCGGTGGGAATCACTCAGCTTCATTTCCTGTAAACAAAGCTATTAATTATTTTGAATTACACCTGATGTAATGGGAGTGTTGTGTTATCCCTTATGATTTAGTCAGATTGAATAGTAATATGGGTCTTTGATGTACAGTTTCCAATTCCAAGCAAGCTAATGAACAGCACGCTTTGCTAATCAGCTAATTAAAAAAATGCCTTAAAATGAAGACTGGTTGAAGAATGTTCATGCAGCATGAGGCATGTTTGATGAGAATCACATGCTCCGACCGACCTCCAACTCATTGGCTGATTTGGTGGTGTCAGTACAGTGGATTGTCATTTAACCAGCAGCTGGTATACCAGGTTGAGATTTAACTACATGAGGTTTCAAAGGCCAATACCATCAGTTTAAAGAGCCCATCTTCAGAGAGTTTCCAGAGAATACAATAAGAGTACAATAAACATGCATTATCTACACTTAAGGCACTAAAAAGTTCTGAGAGTACATGTCTCCAAACCTTGTACATAGTGTTGATCATTGAAGAGAAGTACTTGAGAAAGTATCACTGTAAAACAGCTCTCAACGGAAAAAGAAATTGATGAGTGGACAGGTTTATGATCTCAAGAACAAAGTGGTGCTGGTTTCTCACGTGATTTGCTCTTCTTCCAGTGGTGTGTGTGATTGAAAGTCAATGAAGATAGCAACATATGAGGATTTGGACAAAGCTGTGCTGGGATGTTTCAGAGGTGACGGCTCATCAATGCACACAACAGCAGGAATGGAAGCAGTAGTAGAATTTGGAAGCAGGAGTAGGCCATTCAGCCTGTTGTGCCTTTTCACCATTCAATAAGATCATGGGTGATTTTTAGCTGAGCATATTTCCAGCACTAACACCATATCTCTTGATTTTTTTTTAAGTATAAAAATCTATTGATTTCTGCACTTGTACTAAATAGCTCAAGATTTTTTTTTCTTTTTCAATCTTTTTATTAATTTTCAAATTAATACAGATTAATACATATAACATCGGTGATTATACACGTAATACAAAGAGATCGGGAGGACAATCATGACATATATAAAAGATTTTTTCTGAGTGAGATTTTGTTGTTTCATCTGGATGGCTAACTCTCCATTCAGAAGGAGAGGTTAAATGTAAACAAATCAGCTGTTCATAATTTCTGAGAGAAATTCATAGTGTTCAGTGAGGAGTTGCAACTAGAAAAGAATTACAATACAGGTGAAACCAGACTTCATTGGTAGTCCTTAGCAACAAAGACATTAGCTTCAACAGCAAGCAATGTGCTCTGGGACATCAGAGCTGCAAAGAGAGGCTAGCACTCATGTGCTTTGCAACTTCAACAGCAAGCAATGTGCTCTGGGACATCAGAGCAGCAAAGAGAGGCTAGCACTCATGTGCTTTGCAAATATAACCAACTCGTATGAACTCCAACTTTGGTTGATTGATAAAATGAAAATAAATCATTCATTTAAAGGAAATGAAACCACTAAAATGCTGGTAAATTATGTCAGCCAGAAATTAGTGTGGATGGGGCTGTCTTTATAAGAAGTTTTTCCCAGTATGACAATGGCTAACATGAGGGGACATAATCTTAAGGTGATTTGAGGAAGCTATAAGGGGGACGTCAGAGGTAAGTTTTTTACACAGAGAGTGGTGGGTGCATGGAACGCACTGCCTGCAGAGGTTGTGGGGGTAGATACACTAGGGACATTTAAGAGACACTTAGATAGACACATGAATGATAGAGAAATGTGGGGCAATGTGGGAGGGAAGTGTTAGATAGATCTTAGAGCAGGATAAAATGTCAGCACAACATTGTGGGCCGAAGGGCCTGTACTGTGCTGTAGTGTTCTATGTTCTATGTTCTTGTTTAAGTGGCTGATAGAAGCTTAATCCTCACTTCCAGATGCCCTGTGATTGGAGGGGGAGGGGTTGCAGAAAAGGTTACCTACTGCTAGATAATAACACCAGTCTCATCCTCTGGAAAGCCTTCTCACATCAGTAGATGGTAACATTGTATCAAATTTTTACCACCAAATGTGCTATCTGCAATGTAATATATGGACCAGGCTCCCGTTGCATGTGCTAAAAGGAGTTATTGATCAAGGCTGCTATAAAAACATGCCAGTGAAGTAAATTCTTTGTAATCCTTTTGTAAGATGGTGTCAGATCTGGTCACTATTTATAAAGTGGCCAGAGTATGGAGTGAAATCGCACTGGTCAGATCCTGGAACAAGATATTTCCTGAGGGAAACAGTGACAACATGAGGAAGAAATTTCAGCAGCAGGTCAAATAGGAATTGTGCAGCAAAGAGCTGAAGTGAAAATGTGAAAGTGGTAAATATTGAGGGGTGGCTATAAAGTTATGGCTGTGCATGTGGACCTGAGCTACCATTTGAGGATGTATTGTACACGGACAGACATCAGTGATGAGCAGGAAGACCTTGCTCCATGTGATCGCCTTTCTCACAGTGCAGCCCCTGCCTGCAATGGGAGACTGCCTTTTACATGCCACATTCTCAAATGAGAAACAATTTCTATGAGATCTATGACATACATTAAAAAAGGCAAAGCCAGACAATTAAACAAGCAAACGTGACTGAGTATTTTAATAAACAATAAAGTAAATGTCAAACTGCACTTATAGTGCCTTATAAAATGTTTTAATGTGTTTTGCAATTCCTTTCATTATCTGAGGGGAAAAACAGGCCAGCTGTAGGGCTAGAGAATTTTTAGCAGTGGTGAATGGACATTACAAAGGCTAAGGCAGTTTATCAACCCCAGGACTGAAAGCAAATATCAGCTAACCCGTGAATTGCAGTGAGGACCTAGATGACTGGGGTGTATGGTGGAATTAAGGAGTGTGTGGCTTGGAGTCAGAGGTGGAATGGTCAGGCAGATTTACTATCTCAGCAGCAGTGGGGGGAGGGGTGATGTTAGGAACAACACCGAGAAATCATGTAAAGTTAACTTGGTCTCTGCTCATTGTGAGTCTGAGAAATCAGAATCGGGTTTGTCATCACTGACACGTCATGAAATTTGTTGTTTTGGGCCGCAGCAGTACAGTGCAAGATATAAAGACATAAAAATTACTATAAGTTACAAAAATAAGTAAATAGTGCAAAAGAGGAATAATGAGGTTGGGTTCATGGACCATTCAGAAATTAATTTCAGTTCACAAATACATATTCCATACATGATGATGGATGCTTTGAACTCATGCTTGCATTTTAAGGTTAGGCCTCTTTAACTAATCTTAAAGCAAGCATCAACTCTCCTGCTTCATTTTGAGTAGCCTACAACATACACTTGTGTCACATATGCAGAAGAAATTTGCTTGTGATGCCAAAACCTAGACGACATGGTGTTTGATGTCACTGTGTGTGTGTTTTCACATGTATGGAAGAGCCAGGTCAAATTTGCAGATCAGGTTTTGCTTAACATTCCTTTTTTAAATTTAAAAAATGAACTTTAGTCATAATAAAATTATATACAAAAGGATTAACTGTGCAAGGCTCTTTACATTCTTAGTATCATTTGGTGAATACATTCAGTAACGTTAGCACATCTTTTTTGTCTGCGGAGCACCATTGCCTCTCATGTGGCCATTGCCTCTGGGGTGAAACACACTTCCGTTGTTTGAGGGGCTTCCCCTCTGCACTCAGCCCTTCCATGTGCGGTAGCAGAAAGACCCAAGACTGTGGTCCTTCCACACAGAGGCTTTGTAATGGCTCAAGTGCATCTCTCAGCACGTATTCCTGCAGCTTGGTATGTGCCAGTTGGTAGCATTTCCTTACGGTCTTCTCACTGTGCTGGAAGACCAGCAAGTTTTAGGCAGACAAAAGAGTGTCTTCCACTGATTTAATGATCTTCCAGCAGCACTTGATGTCCATCTCTGTCCCTGGGAACAACCTGCAAATCAGAGAGTCCTCTGTTATGCATCTGCTCAGGATGAACTGTGACAAGGACCCTTGTGCCCTCCTCCACACCCTCTTAACAAATCCACAATCTACAAAGGGGTGGGTGACCATTTACTCCCCAACTCATCCGTCCCTAGGATAGCATTCGTTGGAGGTGATATTCCGACTGCACAGGAAGAATCTGACCAGGAGGGTGCCTCTCAGCACCAGCCAAGTGAGGTTTTGCTTAACATTCATTTGCATAATGCATGAAAGCTTTGCATTACACAAGAAAACTTCCAGCTCAATCTCTCGTGGTGGCTTGGTTCATCTAACTTTCTTCTCATTGCTGAGAAACTGATTTCGGTCCACAAATGCAACTGCCTGGAAACACTTCAGGAAAGAAGAATTAAATGGAGGAAATTTAGAAGGCGTATTGGAGGAAGTGAAACTAATTAAATAATGCCTTTGTGGTATAGTGATGTAGTAATGAACTGAGATGTACAGGGCAGTTGTTATTATAAAATGAGAGAGATGTTAGGTTGGATTTCCTCAGGAGTCAGAACATTCACATATTGCTTAGAATTTCATTCCATTCACAGTGTCTCTCGGAGCAGTACTAGGGAAAGGCTGCATTGTTGAGAGTGTTTTTGATTTAAAGCAAGATGCCAAATGAAAACTCTGCATCCCTTGTTAAGTGACATAAAAAATTTTGTGGTGTTATTCGGAAATGTGCAGGGAACCGTCCTATGTCCTGGTCAACGTTCTACCCTCAAACTAGACACCGAAAGCAGATAAATTGCTCATTGATCTGTTAAAAATGAAACAAAGGGCAAATATTTATTTTTGTCATGAAAAGAATTCCCTCCTCTATCAACCTAATATCATATACCCTCTTTAAAGGCTTTTGTAAATTTCTAATAGTGAAATTGTTGATGGCCAAACCTGTAAAGCAAGACTTCAGTCCATACTGATGTGCAGTATCATAGCTTAATGCTCGTGTCTGAAAGCTGCATCAATTTCCCTGACTCTCAGAACTAGGACTAGTTTCTAAATTAGCTTTATCTTGCTGTTTGTGACATTACTGTTTGCCATTGTTGACCCATTGCTTGTGAAGGGATAGACCTAAGCTTGATCTAGTTTCTGGGACATCCTTTACAGAAAATTCCCCAGCATCTGTCTACACTGCCACAACTCTAAGGCATTAGGTGACAAATTAAGTCTTCATTAAATGGTGGAGCTGACGCAATGGGCTAAATTAACTCCTTCTGTACCTGTTTTCTTCAGCCATATGTGCAAACTTTGAATGCATATATTGATCATTGGTTTTCATCAGAATGCTCAGGAATAACCATATTATTCCATTGCAAACCAGTAATCACATTGTTGTCATGTAATTCAGTTAATTACCCACCCTTCTACATGTGGCATTATTTACATAAGCAATGCTGAATTATATGTATATTTTAATATGTCTGTGCTTTTACAAGGTAAAAATACTAATCTATGTTTTGAGCATTCTTCATGAATGAATAATGTTTTAATACTGATTTCTTCTTTGTTAAAGTTGGCTTATTTTTATAATACTCCTTATTTGCAATGTTTCCACTGCATTTATTATTTTTCCTTCTCTTTCTCATGCCAATTTGCTTTTGGTTGTCTTGAGGCTAAGCTCTTGAGCCTTCACCTAGCTCTTACTCCAGCCTTGTACCAATTCCGTAGCTAACCACTGACAGTGGGCTTGGGCACATGTCCTCCCAGGAGCAACTTGTTGCTTTTTTCTTTCCCCAGGATTAGTGTTTTCCTAATTATTAGGAATCAGACCCTAGAAATTCAATTACATAATGCTTTTATTTTTTTCATTATTCTGCAAATTAAAATTGATTATTTTCCATGAGTGAAGTCCAGTAACATCCACTTCCAGGTCATATGGTGTCACTCGGAAAATTAACAAATGGTAAACTCCTAATTCCTTTCGTGAGGCACTGTCACAATATCAATGCAGTTTCCATGTCAGGCCTGCAGAGGATGATGTCATTCCTTTTGGAGCATT
The DNA here is from genome assembly GCF_009764475.1 of Pristis pectinata. NCBI lineage: Eukaryota > Metazoa > Chordata > Chondrichthyes > Rhinopristiformes > Pristidae > Pristis > Pristis pectinata. The sequence continues at coordinate 49,450,767 of NC_067415.1, read as the reverse complement.
ATGGGCAGACTTGGATCATGTTGGCCTGTGGATCCCATCATTGGTCTCTCCAGAACAGCTAGGCTTTACTGCTGGGAGACCAGTTTGGGAGTCTGACGAGATAAGTAAAATCCAAGCGATGCCCTGACTCCCAATCTGCATCCCGATCCTGCGATTTGTTTTTTACTACTGCTTTCCTCCTCCCCCTCACCGCCAAAGTAGGCTTCCAATTTTTTTTTCTCCTATCATCTGTCAGTAGCAGTGACAATCCCACATGGTTAAGGATGATCTCCTGCATGGATTAGGTGAAGGATTATATGTGACTGTGTTGGTGGCTGAAGTCTGACCCTTGAACCCTGGTAAACACCGCAGACAATCAATGGGAGGGCGACACCATGGTTGCAGGCCTTGTTCTCTCTCACTTCTTTTTCTGCTGTTTTTGAATCTCCTAAGCAAGACAGTTGGTCTTTAAAATGGGGGGTGCCCACCATCATGTGGTGTTTCCATTGAGTCTTTCATTAGATAAGAGATAGAGATATCGTTATTAGTCACATGTACATCGAAACACACAGTGAAATGCATCTTTGCATAGAGTGTTCTGGGGGCAGCTCGCAAGTGTTGCCATGCTTCTGGTGCCAACATAGCATGCCCACAACTTCCTAACTCGTATGTCTTTGGAATGTGGGAGGAAACCGGAGCACCTGGAGGAAACCCACACAGAAACAGGGAGAACGTACAAAATCCTTACAGACTGCAGCCGGAATTGAACCTGGGTCACTGGCGCTGTAATAGCGTTATGCTAACCGCTACTTTACCATGCCTGCCCACTACACTACCGTGCCTGCCCTAATGCCTCATTTTCCTGATATCTTTTGCCATAATGTTTGCTTTGGAGCTGTCCTTAAGGTGTTCCCTCACACCCCTTGAGTCCTTATTCCTTGACTAAAGTGGAGTATAATATTTGTTTAGGTAGGCATACATGTCAATTGCACCTGATGCTGGGTGATTAAAGCTGATCATGTTGGACGATGTTGTAGACATGAAGCGCTCAATGATTCATTCTCCCAAAGGCAAAGTTGGTTTTGATGGGATTTCCACATGCAGTGAAGAGCAAAACTAGAAGTCATCTGTGCGAGATCGTTACTAAGAAACACAAATTATTAATTCAGACATTTTACACCCAAAGAATGGTGAGAATGTGGAGCTTGCTGCCACAGGGAGTCACTAAGGTGAAATATGTAGATACATTTGAAAAGAAGGCTGGGTTAGCATGAACTGGAAAAGGGAATAAAAGTTTAGGCAGATAGGGAAACTGATCATAAAAATCATTTTGAGGGCTTTGATGTGTTTGCATCCATTTCCTATTGAAATTCCTTCGATTGGGAATTTGGACCAGGCACTTCAGATGTGCTTCTCCCAATTGTAGCTATCATTTCCCGCTTTCATTGGTACACTAGAAGTTATCATCAAGGTATGTAGTGCTCAGTACTTCCTTTCCGACAAAAATCGGATTAAAACATCATGACCCACAGCCATCATTTTTGAGTCATGGTGAAAGAAGGAGCAACCCACACATCAATAAGCATGAATTAAAGGTTCCTCGTTGGGACTTTGTTTTTATAAGTGCTGACTCCTCCACATTCATTTTTTCACTGCAGGCAGCATGGAGTCAGATTGCAGTATCTGTGGCCCCAATAATCCCAACGTTCTCAGTGGCTTGTGGCCACCCACGGCATGGTTCCCAATCGCACCAGTTAGAAGGTTGGTTTGTGGGGTGGTTCTACATGAAAAGACCAGAATGCTGTTTTTCCTCTTCCCTCATCCTTATTTTCGATCTTCTCCTTGACAATTTGTGTGGTTGCTGTGGAGAGTTCACTTTAATAGGCCTGACCCACTTCCCAGCAGGCAGTACTCTAATGACACAGTTGCTGTGAATTTAGCGAGCAGCTGCTGTCTGTAAATGCACAGGTTGCATTCCATTACTTCTAAATGGCAGAAAAAATGTGATAATGGTAACTCAAAGTAAAGATGGCCTAAATTCACACTTTTGGTGATCTCTGAATAGACATTATTGCTATATACAAAATATAGTGCCTCAAGTAAGGGTGAAGTCCAATTTCTAGGTACCTACCTTCATCCAAACTGAGGTTTCTTCCACCCCTTTCCATCCCTTAGCCATATTGTTTACATGCTACCACTGTTCCTTTAATTCTACAGACTTCAATTTTATTATATGGTACTTCATGTAAAAGTTCAGTTCTGCAGCAAAAGCTCAGCACTGTCAGCAACGCTCTTTGTTATTTCATCAAAGAACTCAGTCAAGTTAATCATACAGGACTTGCTTTTTAATAAATATGTCCTGCTTTTGTTTTTATCCCATTTGTTTCCAACAATTAACTTTGTCTCAGATTATTGCCTCTTTTATAAAAAAGACTATTAATAATGTTTGGCTATCCAGATCATAGTTACTGGAGGAATATTTAATTTTGGCTATTGGTCTCACTAATGAAATATTGGACCTGGAAAGGACTTGGTGCAGCTTCACCAGAATGATTTTGGGCTAAGAGGGTTAACTTATGAAAACAGATTCACAGACTTGGTTATATTTTGTTGAGTTCAGAAGATTGTGGTAATCAACTGGGCATTTATGTTGATGAATGTATCCAGAGGGGTAGATTGAAAAACTAACCCTTCAGATGAAATCACTGCAAGGGGACATAGTCTTAGAATTAGAGGACAGTTGGGAGTGAAATCTGGAAACATTTTCTTTCATGAAATATGTCAAAAGCTGGAAAACTCTAACCAAAAAGTATGGATGCTAAGACAGTTGAAATTTTTGAGACTGAATCTGATGGATCAAATCTTTTCATAATTTCCTCTGTTCCAAGGTGAGCAACCCCAGCTCAAGCTCCTTCAGCTGCTCCTGCACCTATGATTTTCCTGAGAAGCCATGTCTTGATTTCTAACACCTCTTTCTAAATCTTTCACCTCTTCACCTCTCTTTTCTGCTTCGTAATGTTCTTGAAAACCTACCTCTTTTAGTTTTTGTACTTTATTTTTATTGCTACTTATGTGACCTGATGTCTCACTTTGTTTAGGGATGCTGCTATGTAGGACCTTGGAAATATTTACTATGTTAAAGGTGCTATAATAAAACAAGTTCTTATACCTGCTACGTGATGTGAAATCAGCTCACTCATTACAAACCAGGGATTAACCTGGGACGACTTTGGGCTACAGTATTAAATTGCATAACTAGCTCACCATATCAGATAATGGAGAGCATTGGCTCATTTCTTTTGCACATGATGAAGTAATTACTGAAGCCAAGAAAATACATACAGGCCATTCCCAGGTAATGAATGGGTTCTGTTTTTACAGACATCCATAAGTGGATTTTGTCCATAGGTTGGAAAACAGACAAAAGTCACTCAAAATGTAACTATACCTCCACAGTATTGTAATGAATGGCATCAAAAGCACATAAGACTGGTTTGAACAAACAATTATTAAAAGTGGAGAGAGAGAGAGGGGAAACTAGTTCTAGGAACGGATATGTGCATGTTTGTGGATTTTTGAATTTAATAATAAAGTGGAAGCTCATTTGTATGTAGGGGTGGCCACAAGTCGGGCGTTCGTAACTCGGGGATGGTCTGTATTAAGATAAAATCATTACTTTGTAATTGCAAGGACTCTGAGTAACATCTGATGCTTTTTACAGTGCCACTAAACTAGCCATTCAGTCCACTGTTTGTTGGTAACAGTAGGGCCCTGTTTCTTTGGTTCAGCCTCTGCAAACTATTGGTAGTACAGCCTGTTTCAATTTGAGGAATTTTGAAAGCAAGTTATCGTCTAAAAGGCAAATTGTTCAGAAGTTTTCAGAGAAGGAAAATCGTTTTGAAAGAATACTGCAGCTCTTAATGGCACAGTCTGCTTTTGAACAAACTTTTTGTTAGGTTAAGCTTCTCTCAGAGACGCGTGTAAAAAGTACTCAGCAATGCTCGGAGGCTATTGAGAAATGACTGGCGGTTATATCAGGTGACAGCTCTTACTAAGTGTTTGTTCTTGCCAGCTGCAGCCTTGCACGCACAGAACAGCTTGGCCTCTAGTTGCTCCTCCCTTGTCTCTTCCCTATCCTTAGCTGCCTTGTGTGATGGTTGGTTCTTTCCAGCTCAGACTGCCTCTTGCAGGAAGTACCTGCCAAATAAGGAGAAAACTCGGACTCTGGCTTGAGACTGCTGTACACACTCGTGCAGGCAGCTCCGATTGGTCCCAAACCACTGTGCCGGGGCGGAGAACAAGCTTAGTTTGATGGAAAGTGTCCATTTGTCAGTTTGAGATGTTCCAGAATGTGAAGCTGAGTGGAAAAGACAGCAAAGAGGAAGCAATTAACTGGCTTTTAAATAAATCTAAAAGCTTAACTTTGTTTATGCGGGGGAAATGTTGCACGTTAAAGAGGAAAATTTTGCTGAGAGGTTGTTTTCTTTACTGATGAAGCCACACACTTATGGGTACACGGGAGAAGCAGATGTTTGCATGGTTCAGAGGAAGTGATTCTGACAAGCGACACAGTTTTTTTGTGATTGTTCATGAGCAATCCTTTCCTGTTTGTAATTCAATCTGTCTCATTGTGTTTCTTTATGATGAAAAAGTGCTCTGCCTCAAAGACGGTATGATACAACATCCTTACGCGCTCACACTTGTAATGCAATTTTGTTCATTCTTGTGGCATTTACTGAGGATACAATTCAAATTCTCTGCATATTTATTTGTTATGTCAGAAAGCATAGTGAAATTTAGTAGGTAGATTATAAAGTAGTTGTACATTATGAAGCAAAATAGCATCATTACAGTGGGGATCAATTATAATAATTTTGAACTTGGAGGTTAGAATACTAATTTGAACAAAGAGCTGGAGGCTCGAAACAATAAACAGAAGGCATTTAAAGGGACACCATCACTGTATTTTTAGAGTTTTCAGGCAATATTACACTTGGTGTCTGAAGCAAATTGCTTTAGATTTGGATTCACCCGATGTCATAATTGACTGCTGGAACACATCTCATGCAACACCTGCAAAATCTCTTCACCAGTTGTGTAATAATGACATTGTCCTTTTATAAGAAAAGCATGGAATAAATTGAATTAAATGTGTTTAATGGGTTATTATGTATACTCTCCTGAATATATTTGGAGATTATGATTACTTATCTGACTGTAACTCCCAAATCTGTGGTTTCCACCATCAATAAGGATAAGAACATCAGGTGCATGGGAAAGTCACTGCCTGTGTGGTCCCCTCCTGACGTGAAGTATATTGCCATTCTTTCATTATCACTTGGTCTAAAACCTGGAACACTCTACTCACTGCATTGTGGGAATGCCTTCACCAGGGCAGCAGCAGTTCAAGATCATGGCTTGTAGCAAATTCTTAAGGGCAGTTAGGGGTAGCCAGTAAATCCTGGCCCTGCCACTAATACCCCATTGTGGAAAATGAACAAAAAAACTAAATAGCTTTAAATTTGGCTATGAACTCGCATCATCAATTAAATTCTGAGATAAGTTGCCTCTGTGCAATACAAATTGTCCAGTGCTGGGCAGAACCACACAGATCAGCAGAGTTTCAGCTGCGACACATAGTTGAAAATCATAGCTGTGGACACCACAGTAAGGAGCCATTCAGCCCATGTGCTCATGACCGTGTTGAGCTTTCTCATCCTGGTCAGGTCAAATGGAGAATTATTCTCAGCATCCGAGGCAAGAAGGTGATAAAGAGATTGTTTGCGCACGTGCTTTCTGACATTTGCTTGAGTGGGAACAGAATCAGGTTTGGCTATCGTACGAACCCCTCCTGTGCTCAGATTTCCGACTGTCCAGCTCACAGATAATTAGTGTGTATTTGGACAGTGCATTGGACAAGTGTCTACAGCACCATTTTCCAACGTGATTCAAGGCTTCAGGAGAATTGAGGAGATAAAGAGAATGTTCAGGAACAGCAAAAGATCTCTCTAAGTTTTAGCCCATTCAAACTAGCGCATCAGCCTGAATAGAAGAATATATTGCCAGGCTAAAGATTTAATTTTAAAATGTAGATTTTTGAGGCTAGGGAATATGTTTGACACTCAGTAATTAGTGATGAATGTACTACCATAATGCATTAAATTGCTTTTCTGATTTTGTTGGCCCCATATCCTCTCCATCACAAAGGCCACCTGCCTACTTCCATCTTCATAACATCACCTGTCTCCAAACCTACCTCAGCCCATCTGCTGCTGCTCTCATCCATGTCTCTGTCATTCCATTCCCAGTGTTCAAATGCTCTCCATCCTCCATCATTTGTAAGCATAGATGATCCAAAACTCTGCACCTCAGCAAGTCCTATTCACACATCATTCCAGTCCTCATTGATGTACATCATTTCCTGATCCTCAGTGCTTCTAATTTAAAACTCCCATATATTTTTATCCCTTTGCAGCTTTGTCTCCTTTTCTTTGAACCCTCTGCCCCAACCTCTCTTTCTCTGACTCTGCCGTTTTGTGTATCCCCCTAGCTACCACCAGCACTTTCTTTGCCTTGCTTTTGGCAGCTGTTGCTTCAGCTGCCTGTGCCCTACAGCATGGAATTCCATCCTTAAATACTTCCACCTTTTAATATTCCCCCTAGGACCCTTGTCCTCCACTATCTGGTGACTTTTATTGTATATCGTTTGCCTCAGAAATTTATTCTGTTTACCTCATTGGAGAATATCAGGATATTGTTTTCCATATCAAAGGATATTGTATTTTTGTTGGGTTCTAACTACAACTTTATCAGTGCATATTTTCAGTGTTTGTTATTTCACGGTATACTTTAGAAACTATTGACATTGCATACTCAACATGCCTTTCAAAGTGTTACCAATTGTTACTTTTACAATTGTGAAGCAGACTTTAGTGTCCAACTTGCAGAAGTTTCAGATTTGAGAAGTCAAAGTGAAGTTAGTCACTTGATGATGTCCCTGAGATAACTTTAGCATACTGTGACTGAACAATATAGAACAGTTTGCAGCTGGAGACACCAATTTTGCTAAGTACTTCTATTTCTATAGGTTTCTTCCTTGGATAATGTCCACAGGCCTTTGCAGGTCTCAGGTACTTCACCCCATGTAGTTCTTTGTGAGTCATGCCAGTAAGAGTTGGTAGCTGTCAACAGCCTAACATCTAATACTATTTCAGTGCTGAGCGCCCACCCTCTATGTGCATGTTCAAGAAGATTCCAATTATTGTCTCCCCCCCCCACCTACCCCACCCCATCCTCCCGGAGGAATAGTAAGGAGTTCTTCTAACTGTCTGGCCACCAGACCTTGTTCAACTAACACCACAGATGAGTACTTCATGTTATTTCCTGTTTGTGAGAACCTGGTGTTCAAAAAAAAGTCATCCTTCCAGGCTGAAGGCTTGGTTCAGTCTCTAACTTGTTCTCAAAACAAAACTTATGGAATCATGTAACAAGAGCCAATGCCTTGTGGAGAAAAGTGGAATATTCTCCATCTTTTCCAGTTGAGTCTTCCATTTATTTTCCTATGGAATAAAGTTATATCATGATAGAATGGTGAGTATTTTACTGGCTTTAAATTTTATAGAATTATTTATGCTGCACAAAATATTAATAACCTTGACATAGGCTGCTCTGAAATGCACAGCTATCTTCTTGTACATTGCATTGGTTTGTTGGATTACTTTTTGTTCAATTTTTGTTTATCAGTATTTTTTCCAGCATTATATGTTTCTGATCAGCCAAACAGAACAGAATTTTTATTTTGCACTCTTGTAATTTTGCAATTAATAGGGTACTGTGCGTTCAAGGGTGGCCAAGACTAATTAAAACTATTTCTTTAATTAGTTGAAATTTATGTCTGACCCGAGTTGCTGCTTTCTGTGATATAGATTCCTGTTTCCTTTTGCAGATTACATGCTGATAAATCAGCGATCAAGAAATGTATACACAATGGGTGACTTTGGGTTAGGGACAGGGATTAAATAGATAAATATGTGAAACCATAACCTGCCATGAACATGCATTCTTCCATTTTAACCTTCTTGGATTTCAAGGATCTGGAAAGAACCCTACACTGGAGATTCTAACCATTGGAATTCCCAGGGCTATCCAATCAAACTGGCTGCCTGCAAAAGGGAGAGAGAGAGTATAATGAGATTTGCTGCTAAATTTAGTCAGAAACTCCATGTTGCAGTTACTTCCAGATTCTTCTCCTCTCATGCTCCCCTACTCTCTCCCAATTTCTTTTCATATATCAGGACAGCAATATACTGAAAATGCGTTGCTGTTGCACGTTGCGTTACTTCCCAGACTCCATGAGAAACAACAGAGGGTCCTCCACTCTGCCTCATCATTCATTAAGTGCATAGTTGATCCATTACCTCATGACCACCTTCCCACCTGGTAGCTATATTCATTGATTCCCTTAGTTTCCTAAGATTTACTGATTTCCACCTTGAATACATGCGAAGGACTGATAGCCACAACTAACAGCATAAATGGCAGTGATGCTTCATTCCCTGATGAGCTCAACACCTTTTATGCACGCTTTGAAAGGGAGAATAACACTACACCTGTGCGAATCCCCACAGTATCTGGTAACTCTGTGATCTCTGTCTCGAGCGCCGACATTAGAACCCCCTTCAAGAGGGTGAACTCTCGCAAGACGTCAGGCCCCAATGGTGTACCTGGCTGGGTACTGAAAATCTGTGCCAACCAACTGGCTGGAGTGTTCAAGGACATCTTCAACTTCTGATTGCTGTGGTTGGAGGTTCCCACCTGCTTCAAAAGAGCATTAATCATACCGGTGCCCAAGAAGAACAGGGTGAGCTGCCTCGATGACTATTCACGGTAGCATTCACATCTACTGTAATGAAGTGCTTTGAGAAGTTGGTCATGGCTAGAATTAACTCCTGCCTGAACAAGGACCTGGACCCACTGCAGTTTGCCTACCAACACAGTAGTCCACAGCAGACGCAATCTCACTGGCTCTCCACTCTGCTTTGGAGTTCCTAGACAACAGCAAAACATACATCAGGCTGCTGTTTATCGATTACAGCTCAGTGCTCAACACCATCGTCCCCTCAGTGCTAATCAAACAAGCTTCAAAACCTGGGCCTCTGTACCTCCCTCTGTGACTGGATCCTTGACTTCCTTATCGGGAGACCACAGTCAGTGCGGATCGGTAGTAACATCTCCTCCTCGCTGACAATTAACACAGGTGCACCTCAAGGATGTGTGCTTAGCCCACTGCTCCACTGTCTTTACACTCATGACTACGTGGCTAAGCACAGCTTAAACACCATCGCCGATGACACCACTGTTGTTGGCAGAATTTCAGATGGCGATGAGGAGGCCTACAGGAGTGAGATAGATTGGTTGGTTGAGTGGTGTTGCAACAACAACCTCGTACTCAACGTCGTCAAGGCCAAGGAGTTGATTATGGACTTCAGGAAGGGGAAGTCGGGAGAACACACACCAGTCTTCATTGAGGGGTCAGCGGTGGAAAGGGTGAGCAGCTTCAAGTTCCTGGGCATCAATGTCTCAGAAGATCTATCTTGGGCCCAACACATTGATGCAATCACAAAGAAGGCATGCCAGTGGCTCTACTGCATTAGGAGTTTGAGGAGATTTGGTATGTCACCAAAGACTCTTGCAAATTTCTACAGATGTACAATTCTACAGAGCATTCTGTCTGGTTGCATTTCCGCCTGGTACGGAGGCTCCAATGTGTAGGATCAAAAGAGGCTGCAGAGGGTTGTAGACACAGCCAGCTCCATCATGGGCACAACCCTCCCCACCATCGAGGACATCTTCAAGAGGTGTTGCCTCAAGAAAGCAGCATCCATCATTAAGGACCCTCACCACCCGGGACATGCCATCTTCACTTTGCTACCATCGGGGAGGAGGTACAGGAGCCTGAAGACCCACACTCAACATTTCAGAAACAGCTTTTTCCCCTCTGCTATCAGATTTGTGAACGGTCCATGAACACTACCTCATTATTCTTCTTTTGCACTATTTATTTATTTTTGTAACTTATAATCATTTTTATCTCTTTATGTCTTGCACGATACTGCTGCCATGGAACAACAAATTTCATGACCTATGTCAGTGATAATAAACCTGATTTTGATCCTCTCTGGAAAATAAGCAGAAAGCACTGGAGACACTCAGAAGGTCATGCTTTAACCTGAAACATCAACTCTGCTTCTCTTTCCACAGAGTCTGCTTAACCTGCTGAGTGTTTCCCACATTTCCTGGTTCTATTTCAGATTTTCAGCATCTACAGTTTTTTTTATTTCCAATCACAATGATCTGGAATTGAGAACTCCAAAGACTTACAATATCTGAATGAAGAAATTTCTCTTCATCTCAGTCTCAAGTGGCTGACCTCAGAACCTGAGACTTAGACACATAGACTCTCTGCCTATAGGAAGCAGTCTCTCAGCATCCACCCTTTCAATTACATTCAGAATCTTACATGCTTCAATTATGCCACCTCTCATTCGCTTATACTTGGAGGAGCATAGGTCAATCCCACTCGAACTGTCTTCTTGGAACAATCCTTTTATCCTTTGAATGTAATGAATCAATGCTGCACTGCCTCTAAGATGCATCCTTCCTTGCCTATAATTACAGTGCTTCAGGTGTGGTCTCACCAAAGCTCTTTCCTATTGCAGGAAGACTCCAACTGATTTGGAATAAAGGCCAGCATTCCATTTGGCTTTCTAATTGCTTGCTGCACCTGCATGCTAACTTTCAAAGGAGTAGCTAATTTCATCCCTCAGGCTTGTTCCTCCATTCAGTGAAATCATGACTGGTCAGTGACCTGACTCCAAATCCTAAAAACTTAAGATAACAAAAATGTAGGAATTTTGGGTTTAAAATAAACAATTGACATAATGTAAATTGTCATTTGCAGAATGAAGTTATGTATTTCTACCACCCTTTGTGAGTCGAATTGTTTTAATTCACCCCCTTTTCTTCTAAATTCCAGGGAATATAGCTGGTGGATGCTTCATAATTTAGCCCTGTTGAGGGATCATCCTGATAAATCTTTGTGTTACTCTCTCTAAGGCTAAGATATCCTACCTAAAGTGTGGAGTCCCAAACTGCTCCCAGTGCTTCTCTAGAAAGGGCTTTGCACAGCTGTAACTTCTACCTGCAGTCCTCTAGTATTCCATTAGCCTTTAATTTTTTTTTGCTGTTCATGACATTTTAATAACCTTGCTATCCTGTTTTTGGATCCAAAGTGAATAGCTTCACCTCCGCCTACACTGAAAAGCATTTCTCATAGTTTTATTTTTCTCAAACTATTAAAATGTTTTGTCATTTAATCTACATCACTTGAGATGCCAAATATCTTTGGTCTTCAGCAAAATGGAATTTGCAGTTTTCTATCCAACCATTTAAGTTGTTCATTAACACGCTGAATATTTGCAGCACAAATCCTTCTGGGAAGGATCTTCTTTACTACTGTTTAAACTGAAGATCAGACAGTGCTCTAAGAATATGTGATTGAAATTTAGAGTGTAATCTGTGTACATAACCCTATCAGCAGCAGAGATCTATGTCTGTGTTTGAGCAAATTAACTTTGAGACACTGCTGGCTTGAACCAGAGCCAGGGGGGTGTTTAACCTTTTAACAGCTTGGAAATAATACTTCTCACCCCCCCCATTATCCCTTTTCATTTCTTTTGATTTTCCTTTCTGTGAATGGTTATGTAACCTTTGTGGTTTCCGTTTTCATTTTTATTCCCTTCTGCTTTATTTGTATGATAATTATTTGTTTCTCCCGTTGTTCTTCGGTGTTCAGTTTTGTAACCCTCTGTTCTGTGCATTCTAGAATAGCACAAAGTGCACACCCGCAGGGCCTAGAAATTCATCTGTGCAGCAGTGGTAAAACAGGCATTGTGCAGACGAAGACCACATTAATGTGGTGTTAAGTGTTTTTTTACACATAATTCTGAAAAGTTAACACCACAGATTAATATCATATGGTTCTTTTAGTGTGAGATCTTCTTATATTGTTAAACTGGCATCCAGTTTGCCCAAGTTGATGTCAATAGTACAACACCAAAACTTATCCCCAACAGGATTTTTAATCAGTTCGGTCCAAATAATGACTAGCACTGTCACTAGATAAGATTTCTTTATTAGTCACATGTACATTGAAACACACAGTGAAATGCATCTTTGTGTAGAGTATTTTGGGGGCAGCCCGCAAGTGTTGCCACGCTTCTGGCACCAACATAGCATGTCCACAACTTCCTAACCCGTACGTCTTTAGAGTGTGGGAAGAAGCCGGAGCACCCAGAGGAAACCCATGCAGACACGGGGAGAACCTACAAACTCCTTACAGACAGCGTCCGGAATTGAATCCCACATCGCTGGCGCTGTAATAGCATTATGCGAACCGCTACACTACTGTGCCTGCCCACTACTGTGCCTGCCCTAATGCAAGAACCTTTTACTAGTGCTGCAGGCTCCACAGCAGTGTTTTTTTTAAATGGTCAGATTCATCTCTCCTGTAGACATCAGCAGGGTGCTGTAGAAATTTGTTGACCTGATTCAAACTGGGAGCCCACTCACCACAACCACAGGCCATTTCACTCAAAATTCAGTTGCCAGAATTGCGGGAAGAAATCCTGCATTAGAGGAGTGGTCCCATGTTCATCAGATGAGAAAACAATTAAAATCAGGAGAAGCACAAGTGATGAAGTGGCATCCAACACCTTCTCCACCCAGTGTTCACACGGCACTAGCTGTAAGCCTTCTTGCAGGAGACTTCCACAAGGAGGTCATCAGAAAGTCTCGTGTACATATAGGTACCTGCACACCTCAAAATCAAGCTCACTAGCACTTTTAGAAGCTTTGCCTCCGGATCCTTCCCGACTGTCTCTGTTAATCTACTGACAACACTTTGCTGCTCACAGCTGCATTTCAGAAGTCCAAACAAAAAGCTCAACACTCATGGTGGGGAACCTCCACCTTTTGGTAAATGTGACCTTTGACATTAAAAACAGCTAGTGCCATTTCACCCATCCAGAGAGGATGTCTGTGCCCTGCAGACACTTTCTAGCAACTTATTACCTTGCAAAACGAGGCCACCTCTTGCATAAACTGCTCTTCAATTGCCTCTGGAGGGTCCTCTGCCTTCCTGTGAAGGAACTGCCAATTCTCTTCCTCCCTCCACCATCATTGGAGCATGCATTGATTCCTTGTCAACATTTTCCAGCAGCTGGACAAGTGCTCCCTCTTGTATTGTGACCCTCTAAGGGCCTCTTCCTGAGGTCAGAGCTGCGTATTAGTAACAGGATGAAATTCTCAGAGGAAGTATCTTGGGTCCAACACATCGATGCAATCACGAAGAAGGCATGTCAGCAGCTCTATTTCATTAGGAGTTTGAGGAGATTTGCTATTTCACCAAAGACTTACAAATTTCTACATATGTACGGTGGGGAGCATTCTGACTGGTTGCATCAGCCTGGTATGGAGGCTCCAATGTGCAGGATCAAGAGAGGCTACAGAGGGTTGTAGACTCAGCCAGCTTCATCACAGGCACAACCCCCACCCCCCAACAATCAAGGACATCTTCAAGAGGCAGTGCCTCAAAAAGGCAGCGCCTCAAGAAGGCAGCATCTATCATTAAGGACCCTCACCACCCGGGACATGCCCTCTTCACATTACTACCATCAGGGAGGAGGTACAGGAGCCTGTAGACCCACAGTCAATGTTTCAGAAACAGCTTCTTCCCCTCTGCTATCAGATTTTTGAACGGTCTATGAACACTACCTCATTATTCCTCTTTTGCATTATTTATTTATTTATTTTTGTAACTTATGATAATTTTTAAAATCTTTATGTCTTGCACCATCTTGCACTGTACTGCTGCCGCAAAAGAACAGATTTCATGACATATGTCAGTAGTAATAAACCTGATTCTGATTCTAATTCCCGCTATTGCCAGAACAGAACTGCATTACATGAAGGACCTCAATTTTGAACTGGTGCTAGCAAATCTTCTAGAGTTTTACAAAATAGCATTAAAAAAGTTGCTGTTTTATTGTCAGGAAACCAATGTAGATAAATTCTAATTCCACAGTGTCTGATCTTTGATCAGTTGAGGGATGGTGAGAGATGGAGATATGTTGCATGGGGAGCTGTTGGGTTAAAGTCCATGTTCTTTTACTGCTTATAGTCATTTACAGAACTGCAACGGCAGATTGGGACTGCTTGGAAGATCTTGCCTGTTGTCAGGAGAATTTGCAAATGCTCTTCTTGGAATTTGCACAGCTCCTTGGGCCTGTGTACGAGTTCACCCTGCAATTACTTTGGTTGCTTTGTTGCACTACAACATAATTAAGTTCAGCCTGCTGAGAGAGTTGATGTCATCCCTAATGTACTGACAGCACTTTACAAGTATGGGGACTACTTTTGGCTCTTGTGAAGGTGAGGAAAGTCATCCTGGGCATTCTGTTTTGAACCACACTTGGGCAATGCAACAAAATTATGTTTGCATATGCATATATGCCCAGTTTAGTTGCCAGGAAAATGCTGCTGATTGAATGTAGAGGGTGATGTGGCTTAGTGTAGCAAAAGTCTACAGAGATCCACAGATGTCAGATTTGCCATTTCAAAGTACTGTAGACAAAAAAGATGCTAAGAAAAGTGCAATATTTTCCATTTGTAATGATAATACCCCAGTTAAATCCCATGTTGGAACCTATAAGGTGGGATCACTCTGAACCCGAGGTAATGTCATATTGCTGAAAATAAGAGAATTGGTTCTTAGGTTAGTTCTTTACATTATTCAGGCAATTTGAGATGCACCTCTAGAAAACAAAAAAAAACATTCAGAACAAGATATTCCATGTGTTTGTAGTTTGTTTCTTGGCTTTTTTTTGTCTGCATAACTCCCTCGTGTGTATGTGTCTCACATATGTCTGAATTTCTCACTCTTTTTCTCGTATCTATGAAAACAACAGCCATCAAAACAGGGAGTGGGAAATCTCTTTCGTCTTTTATTTAACAAGCAAGCCTCCTTTCATCCACAACTGGCTAGAGTCCAGGTTCAGTGTGTTCTTACTCTCACTGGTTAGCCAGCTGGAATGAAGCCCTTTGATTGCTTCAAAAAGCTCTTTGTAACCACCTCTTCGGGTTTAACTGCTGAGGTACTGCGGGTAATAACTTGTAGTGGAATTTACTTTGCATTAATTATTTCTCATTTATATTATTGCTGCCACTGTACAACCTCACAAATCATTGCATTAGATCATATGTAATCTCAGCTGTGAATTATCTTTTATTTGTGCATTCTACAAATGAAAGCATTTAATTCTATTTATGTGTGCATTATGTGTACATTGTGTGCTCTGGAGTGCAGTTATCTGTAAGAACTATGAAACTTCTTAAATCAGATGTGTTTCTAAACAAATAATTTTTACAAATCTGGAATTTATAAATGATTGACAATCAAAAATAAACTCCATTGGACCTTAACTTTTCATACTGGTAAACAAGCTGGAGTAGCACCAGACCATAATGACGCCAGCCTGACGTTGCCTTGGGCTGTGACCTTGTGGGTGGAGTTGAAGACTACGCAACTGTCTGCTTGCACATTCTGAGTCTTTAACCAACACCCTTGGGTTTCACAGTACAATTTTGCAGTAGTGGAATATGTCAAATGATTTCTCAAGTTACTTTGAAATTAACTTAAGCATCAATTTACTTTTTCATTTACTGAATTATTGTCACATTTGAATAACCAAATATTTCCCATGTTCACAGGTTTCTTTGCATATGTATTTCTACCTAACATTTTGTTGTTTATGTTTCATATTATTTAGCAAAACTGGATGTTTTTCCTTTATTGCAAGCATCAAATTTTTGAAATAACTAGATTCTTTTAAATCATGTTCTGTCATTTCCATGGCTTCCCATTATTTTTCTATGGAGACAGTTTTTGCTTAGAATGCCTTTTAATGCAATGCTGTATGCCCTAGCAATATGAAAATATGCAGCATTCAAATTATTTTCTGCAGTACCTTTGCTCTTCATTTGACAAGTCTGATGATATTTGGGTCTTTCTATGTACTCAGTTCTGGATTTTGTAGAGAGTGCCACAATGTTGGTGCATACATCTGACTTTGGGGTAAAAAGCTGATGCATAGAACTAGTGATAGTTTGTTTTTCTATCAACTTCCCCATGTCAGCTTCTGTCACACTTTCGGTAACAGTGATAAAATCACTCTAGTTGAGGAGTTCATCATATTGAAGAATTATAGCAGACAACAAACCAGGAAATAAGCTCTAGTTTTTTAATATGCATTAAATAAGGATAAGCCTGACATAGAATAAATATTAAATCTAATATAAAATATATTTTAGTAAACCATAGAATTTTTAAATAATTATGAATAAATTATATTCTGTAAACTATTTTAGACTAGGAAGATTGTTAAACATTAATTATGGCTGAGTGTGCCATTAAAAACTCATTTACATTTCTTTCAGCAAAGCATAACATTTTGAGATTTTTCTCCTACTGTCAGAATAATTGGTAAGTAGTTGAAATCCTGGCTGTTCATTGATTTCTGATGATTATACTGGAGAAAAATGTAGCATGTACCTCATAGAGGAAGTAAGGAACCAGTGATGAAGACTTCTAGGTTTCCATGTTCAACTATGCTCCTACCTAAAGACTTGCTGGCAGTTATCTATTGTTTCAAATAGTGAACATTGATTGCTTAACTCTGATTCTTGTCACAGACTCTGCACCATAATTTTTTTGGATGGCTGTCTCACATGTTGAGGAATTATTTTGGAAATACTTTCCACCATCTAACCCTCAAATTTAGTTGTACAACCGATATTGACATAGAGGGGAAAGATGAAAAAGTGATATAAAGGTAGTACAAGTCTGTATAAGCTGTTGGTGAGACCACCCCTCGGGTACTGTACACAGTTTTAGTTTCCTTATTTAAAGAGGGATGTACTTGTATTGGAGGTAGTTCAGAAAACGTTCGCTGGGTTACTTCAAGGATGAAGGGGTTGTCTTATGAGGAAGTGTTGAGCAGGTTGTGTATTTACTGACTGGAGTTTTGGAGAATGAGAGGAGATCTTACTGAAACATGACATTCTGAGGGGATTTAACAACATGAATGCTGACAGGATATTTCTCCTCATGGGATAATCTAGAACTAGAGGGCATAATTTCAGGATAAGGGTCACCATTTAAATGAGTAGTGAGAAGGAGTTTATTTGATGAGGGATGTGAATCTTTGGAATTCTTTGCCCCACAGAGCTGTGGAGACTAAAACACTGAGTATATTCAAGGTCAAAATAGGTAGATGTTTGGTCCACGAGGGAGTCAAGGATTGTGGGGAAGAGGAAAGGAGTAGAGGCCATGAAGATCAGCCATGATTTCGCTGAATGGCAGAGTGGGCTCAAGAGTTATGTACTCCATCTTCTATTTCTTATCTTCTTCTGTTTCTGTTTTTATTTTAGATTTCTAGCACCTGCAGTGTTTTGCTTTTGCAATATTTCTCATTCAATGCTGTAAGTACAATCAGTATTGTGGGTGTTTAATCATTGATGCTAGTGACTGGCGGAGTACTTCCAGCTTCTTGAGACTTGTACATCACAACCATTTAGAGACTCTTCCTGATTACTCAAGAGGGTGGCATTGGGCAGCCATCTTGAGCAGCTGCAGTCCACGCAGTGACAATAGTATCCCAGTGCTGTTGAGTAAAAGGGGTTCCAAGCAGCATGTCGCTGGTCTGTGATGTGAGCTTTCATATTGCTACCAGTCCCGTTCAGGGGAGAGGGAACACTAATGGGGATGCATCCCTGGGAGCAGGTTTCCATCAAGTTTTCAGCAGGTTAATATTCAAAACTAAAAATGATTTATAAAATTATATGTAACACCACAACATGTTCTCAGAGTTAATTTTATAATACTTAGTCACAAAATTTCACTGTTCTGACAATTCATGTGGGCTTCTGTGGTCCTAGAGGTTGTTGTTTGATATTGAGGTTTAATGTATTAAATAAGCCCTTGCTACCCACATGATTGAAATATAGTCCAAGGGATAAAGTGGTGAGTCCTGTAAATTTAATTTTGCATCACTACACAAACTCTGTCAAGACCAGTAAATCTTGGACTCTAAAGAAAGTGTGAGTCAGAAAGTACCTATTATTTATTGGAAAATGGTATTTCAGCAGTTCCTTGAGCTATTTATAGATTTCTGCTGGGAATCAAATAAGGGAAGGAAAGAAAAACTATTTTGAACATGTTAAGTACATTTGCTAACCTTGTTACCCCACTGACAAATGAAACTGGATTTTATTCCTTGGGTGTGTGACTTTTCCAACACTAAGCAATGCACAGAAACTACCCATTGAGTTCACTTCCAGTTAATCCATTATCATTCTACCATTTCATTATCTGGAAAAGTATCACAATCCAGGTTTTAGGTGAAGGAATTGAAAGACTTCTGCTTTGCGTGGGCATGGTGTGTGTGTGTGTGTGTGTGTGTGTGTGTGTGTGTGTGTCTCCACATATATGTGTGTGCCAAATTTGTGCAACAGAGCCTGGTCTCCAATCATCTTGGACTTTCTTGGCATTGGATCAAGACCATGCTTTGTCAAATATATGTGGTGGCTAGTGTGGAGAGGTCCCACCACATTATAAGAGTTTATACACAGGCATCTCCTACTCTTTAGAGCAGAAATGGAAGAAAGTCATCCACGGAATGCCTATGAAGGAGACTTCTGTTTCTCAGCATCTCTGCCATAGTTCATTATCTTATAACCTAAAGAAAGTACAATTTTTTGTGGTCTCAAGTCTTGGGGATTGAATATTGATTCAGCCAGTGATAATACTTTCTAACTCTCGTTTCATTTGTGTTGTGCATAATGTTTTATGACATCATTACATCAGCTCAAACATTGAATTGTTGAAACCTGCAAGAAAGAATGGCTATCAGTAATTCTCTGCCTTGCTAATACATTGGGCAGTTAATTTACTCGAGTTGGCATCATGATGAAATGAATATGATCTCCAGAACAGCTGCTGAACTATGCTTAGGACATATGTATAGTGAATTTAAGATATGAAATAAAAACTGAAAATACTGTAAATACTCAGCAGATCAGGCAGCACCTGTGGCAAGAGAAAGATAGTAAATGTTTCAGGTTGATGCCCTTTCCTCAGAATTGGAAACGTTTGGAAAGCAGGCATGTTTTAATTTGCAGTAAAAGAGAACAGTTGGGGCGGAGACCAGGAGGAAACAATGCCACAGATCGGTGTCAATATAGAAGATGAAGAAGGCTTGTTAATAGCAGCTAAGCTATGTGGAGAGGCATGAATAGAGAAGAGAAACAACAAAAAAAACAAAACAACAAATCCTCTTGAACTGTGAGTTACAGAACACAGTAGTTGTTGGAACTCTGATACAACGGAGAATGCTGGGAAAGCCCAGCATGTAGGGCAATATATCTGGGGGAGAGAGAAACTGAGATCTATCCAAACTGGCCAGAGTTTGAAAAGAAATAAACTGCAGATGCAGGAAATCTCAAACAATAACAGAGAATGTTGGGAATACTTAGCAGGCTAGTCGAATCCGCAGAGGGAGAAACAGAGCTAACACCTCAGCTTGACAAACTCCAACCATAAAAAGTCATGGGATCATGGAGTCTTACAGCACAGAAACAGGCCCTTTGGCCCACCAAGTCGGCACCGGCCATCAATCAATCACTTACACTAAATTTGCACTAATCCCATTTTATTCTCCTCCCATTTCCATCAACGCTCCCTGAATTGTACTAGTCGCCTACACACTAGGGACAATTTATACTGGCCAATTAATCTCCCAACTAGCATGACTTTGAGATGTGGGAGAAGACTGGAGTTCCTGGAGGAAACTTAGATGGTCACATGCAAACCCTATGCATACGTCCAGAGTCAGGATTGAGCCCAGGTCACTGGAGCTGCGAGCCAGCGGGTGTACCATCTGTATCACTGTGCTGCTGTCATCAATCCAGAATGTGAACCCTGGCCCCCTCCCCACACATGTCACCTGACCCACCGGACACTCCCAGCATTTCTTACTCTTACACCAGAACTGCCCACTTCTGACACAAACTGGAAAGGCTGGTAATCTGATTTGTTGAATTCAGAGTAGAGACTTCAGGACCACAATGTGCCTAGACTGAAGATGTGATGTTGTTCCATGAGCTTACATTGAGCTTCATTGGAATAATGTGAGAGACCAAAGACAGAGAGCATAGTGTGGGAATGAATAGAGAATTTATTCTGACTGAACCCTTGCAGACTGATTGCAGGTATTGTGCATAGTGGTCACTGTTTGTTTTCTCCTGTTGATATCAGCATTGAATTCAGTGCACTATATTGGAAAGGGTGCAGGTGATTGGCTGCTTCACTTGGAAGAATTGTTTGGGTTCCTGGATGGTCAGAAAGGAAAAGGTAGAGGAACTGATGAAGCAACTCCTACCATTGCATGGGAAGGTGCTGTGAGAAGCGGAGTTGATTTTAGAGGAGGTGGAAGAGTAAACCAGGGAGTTAAGGAAGAAACAATCCCTTTGGACTGCTGAAGGTGTAAGGGAGGGGAAGATGTGTCTGGTGATGGCATCTTGGTTAAGATGGTAGGAATTGTGGAGGATTAAATTGTGGTGAGATAGAAGGTGAGGATAAAGAAAACCTTATCATTGCTCTAGGTGGGAAGAGAGGGACCTGGAGCAGAAGTGCAGGAAATGGAACGGGTGTTGTTGACAGCCCCGTCAACTTTGGTGGAGGGGAAATATTTGAGGGAAAAGGAAGACATCTAAGAGGTACTGTTGAGGAAAGTGCCAGCGTCAGGAGGGATGTGACAAAACTGGAGAAACATGGTGATTTGAATAGAGTTGTTACAGGGAGCAGGGCATGAGAAAGAGTGACAGGATAGCTGTAGGGGTCTTTGGACGTAATGGAGGTTTTTGCTTTCTTTTTCTCCTCTGTTCTCCTTCTACCCGTTACCCATCCATGTGTAGCCATTAATCAGCTTTTGTCACACTCTCTGTCAACATCCCATCTCCAACCTATTACAGACATTCCCTTGATTCTCCTCACCCCCTCCCCCTCTCTGCTAAATTTTCCCAACTCTGAATAACAGACTTCATCCTGAAACGTTAACACTGTTTCTCTCTTTGTACATGGTGCCTGATCCAGTGAGTATGGCTTTTGGTCATCTTATCTAATGAGCAACAAAGACAGTAGGATGTCAGGATCTGGGGTTGTGGCAGAGGATGGAATGGGCTACGGGGAATGGAGATCAGGAGAATGTTGTTGGGGTAGTTGTTCTAGAGGGTCAAGGAAAAGGTCATTATTTAACTTACCATGCAGACAATTTGGTTCAGTACTTTGGTTCTAAGAGCATATGTCCTGAGAGTGCTCTACAGTGAGCAGTCTGAAGACCA
Organism: Pristis pectinata; assembly: GCF_009764475.1. Taxonomy (NCBI): domain Eukaryota; kingdom Metazoa; phylum Chordata; class Chondrichthyes; order Rhinopristiformes; family Pristidae; genus Pristis; species Pristis pectinata. The sequence continues at coordinate 49,429,272 of NC_067415.1, read as the reverse complement.
TGAGGTCCACGTTGCCCTGCGACAAATTTTCAGTCAAATAGCAGTGAAAAAAATCTGCTTTCCTTTCTAATTTCTGGGCACATATGTTTATTCCTTAGATCAAAAACAGAAGTCTGAGAAATTGCTTGAAAGAATGATTTAATGAACCTAGAAATTTTATATTCAGTGCCATGAATTACAACATTTTAAAAACTGGAACTGTGGGCTGACTGGCTCTATGCAAGATTGGTGTGTTCGTCAAATGTATATTTTTCAGAAGCAGTAACAATGGCCCTTTTTCCAGGCTATTTTGATAGTGTTGAAGAAATCTATCGCTTGAAGATTTTTGCATGCTATAATTAACATTTTGACCATCATTCTTGTGTATCATCTGTCCTGTAACACGTGATATCAACACTTGTGCTACTCATGTATTATTTTTCTTTTGATAAAATAAGTTGTTAGCATAAAAGGGCTTAATGCTGGTGAGTTCTTTTAAACATTGATTCTTGTGTAAACAACATGTACCCAGTTTGTTTAGCTTGGTATGATTGAAGAGCCTCCCAACACCTACAGCCTAGAAATATGGCCATTTGGGCAAGATGCCAGAAGGCTCCCAGCAGCTGTGGGACCATATCCCAGCAAGGAGTCAACAACCTCAGAAAAGGACTGAAGGAAACAAAGAAATCAAGTTGCCTTATCACTTTCAGGTTAAATTAAACCAGCAGTATATTTTAGATTGCCCAAAATTGCCTTTTAGTTAAAGAAAGTAATAAACACAGAACAACACAGTGAACAGAATATTGGAGTTCCATGGCACAGCATGAAGCTTTTAGTAAATCCTTTTGTGCTGAGCTTGTGAACCTAGCTGTGGGAAAATACCTAGCAATCGACTTAAAAAAAGGGATGTTGAGAGGGACCAAGAACTATATTGCAAGACCCCTTCTGCTCCAGTAAACCCAATGCCATAACTGACAACACCTGCATTTATACATGGCTTTAACTGAGAAAGGTTTAACTTGGCACTTCAAAGTGCCACAATCAAAACAGAATAAATATACCCAAATGTAAGATATTAGAAGGAGTGACCAAAAACATGATCAAGCCAGAATGTTTTAGGAGTCCCTGTAAAAAAAAGGGAGATGAAAATGTAGGAGGGGGTTGGCAGGAATTCTAGGGCATGAGCTTCAGAATTAATGCACAACTAGCAGTGCTGGTATGAAGATGGACTTTGGTAGTATGAACCAAGAGCAGGGATTTATGAAAGGGATATTGTGTTTGACAAACCTGCAGTTTTGTTTTCTATATGTAAATTCCAGAATAGATAAGGGAGAACCAGTGGATGTGGTGTATTTGGATCTTCAGAAAGCTTTTGATAATGTCCCGGATAAGAGGATAGGTGCAGAATTAAGGGTAATATGTCTGTATGAATTAAAACTTAGTTGACCGATAGGAAGCAGTGAGTAAAAATAAATGGGTCTTTTTTGGGGTGACAGGCAGAAACTAGTGGGGTGCCACAGGGATCAGTGCTTAGGTCTCAGTTGTTAACAATATACATCAAAGATTTGGATGATGTTGTGAGGCAGATGCAAATTTGCTTCAGGATGATTTTGACATGTTGATTGAATGGGCAAATACATGGTCGATGGAGTGTAACATGGATAATTGGAAATTATCCACCTTTGTAGGAAAAATAGAAATAGAAAAATAGTATTTCATTTAAGTATTAACAAATTTGGAAATGTTTATCTACAAAGCAATCTGGGTGTCCTTGTACACCAGTTACTGAAAGCAAACATGCAGGTATAGCAAGCAAATGGTATGTTGGCCTTCTTTGCAAGAGAGGTATTAAGTACAGGAGTATGGTTGTCTTGCTGCATTTATACAGGTGAGAGCACACCTGGTATATTGTATGAAGTTTTGATCTCTTTACCTAGGTAAGGATATACCTGCCATAGACAGAATGCAATGAAGACTCACTAGACTGATGGCAGAGCTCTTGTATGAAGAGAGATTGGGTTATGAGAGTCTAGAAGGATGATAGGAGATCTCATTGCATGAGTTGACAGGCTGGATGCAGGGAGGGTTTTTATCCTGGCTAGAGGATCTAGAATGAGGGTCAGAGTGTCAGGATATAAGGTAAGACATTTGGGATTGAGTTGAGGGGAAATTTCTTCACTCAGAGGGTGGTGAATCTGTGAGATTCTTGACTGCAGAAGACTGTGGCAGCCAAGTTGATAAGTGCATTTAAGAAAGAGATAGATAGGTAGATTTCTAAATAAAGAGGACATCAAGTGGGGAGGGTGCAGGAACATGGTAATGAGATAGAGGATCAACCATGATTGCAGGGAATGTTGGGACAGGCTCAAAGGGCTGAATGGCCTACTCCTGCTCCTATTTTTCAGTATTTCTAAAATGTTGGCATGCACAAATATACGTGAAAGCAAGTGGCAAGGAATGACAGCAGTCTATGATGCTACTTGTCTGAGTCAACTCCACAGATTGTGTAACTGCAAATGAAAAGTTGTATTTGTGAAATAAACTCTCTCAGATTTTTTTTACTTCCATAATGCCCTCCAATAAAGAAGAAAAGTAAGCAGAGATATTACCAAACCAAAGCTACCAGTGCTTTGAAAAGCAACATGATATATCAGGTTTACAATTCTGCTTTAGTAGTCAGGGAGACCAGAGCCTGATTTTAACTTGGAGTATGAGGAAGCTAAAGCAAGCAACAGTGCAAGTTAATGAGATTTAAGCCCCCACTGATGAACAATGATGTTATCAACAGGTGAGAATGAAATTCTGGGAGGCAGAGGACCACTGCCTTGGACGTAAGGGAACAGCTCTTGAAACTGCAATGTGATAACACTAGCTCAGAACTTCAGGGCTATATTATGAGGTCTGAATGATCAGTGGAACTGCTCATATGGCACAGTGGAATCTTATATAAAAAAAACCATCATCACCTGGGCCTGTTCTGGCCATGATCCAGATTGCCATTTGGAACATTAGTGGCACCACTGGGTAAATGGCAGTTAAAAGTCACACTAGGGTCCAAAATAGTGTCATTAAACCTTGATATCAAAATGTAAATGAGGTTCCTGCCTACTTGTATCAAGTAGCCTTGACAGTGCAGAAAATCTAGCGCTTAAAATGTCATCAGGCACAGTTGAAACAGGAAGTATATTCTGGAAGCCTTAAATGAATCAAAAAGATTAATGGACATTTTAATCTATATTTAAGGATATACCCATCCTGAACACATTCAGAACAGCTTGGCATTCTTATAGTGTATACTGCTTAATTTTCTACTATACCATATTTCATAAAATCATGTAAATAACTGAAGCAAAAGAAGTCATTCAGTCCACTGTTCCTGTTCCATATTAACTCTTCAACAAAATCTTATGTGAGGCATTAACTGACACAAGCAGTGAGAAAATCATTAATAAGGGACAATGGATATTCTTCATCTCTTGGGAGAATTAGCGATCCCTCTTCCAATCTGTAGCACAGACTCAGCTCCCAGAGAAAAGCAACTCTGTCAACTGCACCTATATATCATTGGTAGGAGAAGGGTTGGCCAGCAAGAGGAGAGTTGCCTGGTAGAGCAACCAGCATGATGATGAACTTCTATGCAGGGAGAAGAAAGGATGCCAGCTCTCATAAAAGCTAAACATTCTTTCAAGAAAAGGGAACAGATCTTTCTTTGTAAAAGAATGTTGTCTGATAGTATCATTCAAATACTTGTTTTCCAACTGCTAGGCTGGTGGTTGTTCTAAGAGGCATGGCAGGGAGTTAGTAGTGTTCTTTATCTTTTTGATGTACAGGGCAAGGAAAGGGGCTCCATGGGAAACTGATCCAGGACTGTGGCAGCCGTGGAATGTCAAAACTTTGAGCTTTCTCCCCTGACTGAGTGTAGCTCTGGAACTTAGATGTGCAGTTTTCCATTTGTAGTTAGTGGTCTGTAGAGCCCACTTTATTTTTTCAGCATTTCCCTTTTTTTTAATTGCACATAAACCCCTTGATTGCCTTAGCAAATAGATAAAATTGTGACATAAAACAAATACACATATTTAAATAGTGTGTAATTTTAATGACCAAATGAAAAAAATATGTACATCACATTTTCCTTGAATCACATAGAATCAAAGATAGAGGAGATATCAGGAAATGTAAGGCTTGTAGGAGCATAAAGCAACCAGAGAATATAATTCAGACGTGTCTGAAGTAAGTGTATGTGAGTTGGGAATACTAACAGAGTATCATCAGTTTAGTTCAGACCAGAGTGATCCTCATCATCTATAACTCTGGCCATTTGTAGGTATTCTATTCTTTGGCAATTTTTTTTATTAACATAGCAGGAATCTGAATCAGAATCTTGTGCAGGGTGTGTGTATTGTTTTTCTCTGTTGCATGTTTAGTATTGGAATCTCTCTTCACAGTTTCTATCCTTTTTTGCAAGTTATTCTGGCCTTGAGTTTTTTTTGACATTTTGTCATACTTCTTTTTACTTTCTGTATGCAGTTTTGTCGGATTAACAGTTAAGTGAAGTCTAAGTCAAAATTGTGCATGTGACTTTGTGAAGATTTACATACAGATGTTTCCCCTGCGTATGGAAATCTGGTTTTAATACACCCACAGAGTTGCCATTAAGGATACTTGGGCTAGTTAAGCAGAAGTGATTGAGTGGCAAAGCACTGGCGGAAACTGAAAGGAAATGGGAAAAACACAAGGGAATGAGAAATTAGAAACACTTTGTTCGACCATGCTGTATACCAGCAGCTGTGAGGCAGCTCCTGGAGGCTTCATGGAGACAGCTGAAGGAGTGGCAGCTTCAGAATACAACAGGCACAGTAGACAACACAATCAAAAGCAGCTGAGCTTAAGCTAATTAGACAAGTGAATCCAACCATGTTCATACAGGTAGCTTGAAGCCTAACTCTGACAAGACTTAAAGTTACAGGAATTAATTGATTTTCCCATTGACTCATATCTAGTAGATGAGAACTGGAAAATGGGGTCCTGCACCTTTAATCCTTTCCCTGCAAAATATAGAAAACAATTCTCAAAAAACACTGGGACCTCTAACATAAACAAGAACTGATGACTAAATCTAATCATTTGATGGTATACAAATAAAGAATTTCTACGTAAAATTTCCCTCTTAAAATTGTGAATGAAACATATTGGACATTTTTAATGTAAAGGTTATCATTATTTACATGGACGCTTTTTAGCCTTGGAAACAACTGTGGATCTTCTATTTATGCTGATCTTCTGATCCTCCCATTGCAAAAACATGGCTGACTATTGCTCAGGAGAAGGGGGACTGAATAGTGAAATGGGCTGTGATGGAATACAAGTTTATCCACAACTCTACCACCTAAAATCTGATTGGTTTGAGCCACTTAGAAATTTCAGCCACTCCAATATCCATTTTAAGAGGTGAACTCTATTGTTGCTTTAGCACTGATTTGTTCTGTTTCATGAATCTTGGGAAACTTGGCAGCTAAATGGAGGGAAGGACATTTGGATGAAATGGCTAAATTCTGTTTTAGAACTGCTTCTGGGTCAGGAGGAGCATAATTTGCCCCATTCTTTTGTTCTTTCCACTATTCCATTGTTTTAGTGCTCATTGCTGTATTTATTGTTATATTTATTATTATCCTGTATACAGTTTACTCTTTGAGCTTCATATGAGCAAGGAATGTCATTGCACCCTAGTGCATTTGACAGTAAACTAAACTAACTAACAAGAGTCATCTTCTGACCTGTCCTCCATCTCCTCCTCTCCCCTGCGGCCCCAGAACTCTCCCTGTGATCTTTTCCTACCCAACCAATCCCCCCCCCCCCCACCTATTCTCTCCAAGAATTTTGATTCCCCTGCCACCAATTTCTCTAGGTGCTCCGACCATGCATGCCCTTCATCCCTTAATCTCACACCCCACCCCCCTTCCTCTGCCTGAAATGTTAATTCAGTTCTATTACTAAACTCAATAGAACCTGACAGAAATCCATTCAGCTCGGGCTTCCCAACTGCTAAACTGCTCCCTCCTCAAATATTAGACCCATTGCTTCTTTCTACATCTTTTAAAACTTAAAATATCTCACTATTTTTCAGTGATTTTAGGTAGACACTACTCAGTTGAACAACAAGATATGAGTGATTGGTTTGAAATGTAACATGAATTGGAGCATGACCCAGTGCTAAAAATAAAAAGTCTTGCATTTTTATAGCATTGTTCACATCCTTTTCAGAACATCCTAAACCACGTTACAACTGATGAAGTACTTTAAAATTTGTCACTGTTGTAATGTAGGAAATGCTGCTCATGTCAATTCATAATCATCAAATTCTCACAAACAACAATGTGATAATTACCAGATAATCTGCTTCACAATTTTCGCTGAAATATATATTGGCCAGAACACCAAGGGTATACATTATGAGAGCTTTCATGTCCACCTGAGGGACGAGAAAGAGCTTCAGTTTTAACATCTCATTCAAACAGTGCATCCAACAGTATATCAGTACTGTAATGCAATGTCAGCTGAGGTTTTCAATGCATCTTTAAAAAAAAGTGATTTTTGTGAAATTGAGCCACAGTGATATGGAAGAGAATACAGGCAATTCCCACATTGTGGCTGTTTGGGTTACAGAAATTTAGCCACATGGAATTCACAAATCACTACCAAAAAATCTGGGATATGGAATAAAAATTCACTCTTACAAAATTTATGTGACAAAAAGTAAATAAATAAACACAACATTTACTTTTTTCAATTCACATTTCTTGATGCATGTGCAGATTACATGCTTCGCATTACAGAAAATCACAACATGGACTGTTTCCGAACCCCACCCACCCCCAGTAACGGGAAGTGTCACAAGTCACTGAGCCAAAAGCATGTCCCATGAGCACAGAGTGTAAGGTGCCAGGAGAGCAACATGGCACTCTCTCTTTAATAAGAAAACCTGGAAGGGAAAGATTGATTTATAGGCGCGTTGGGTGGAATGAAACATGCTGATGTGCATCTGAGGAGGAAATTTAACTGTGTGTGGAAGAAGAGCTCAGGGAAAGTTAGTAAGAAGAAACAGACACGTAAATCAGATCTGAGATGGGAGCCAGCAGGATTGTGGGCAGGATGCCTGAGAGAAAATGGAAGACAGAGAAAGCATGTGAAGAGCCTTGTGAAAATGAAGAGCTCATTGGGAAAAACCTGTAAAAGCAGCAGAAGAGACTTTAAGACATCTGAAAGAATGTAAAAACCAAGTCCAGAACAATATGATCAGGAGGACAGGGATAAAGAACCAAGTATTATTTGGTAGAAATAGCTTACAACAGTGTCATCTGCTTATGGTCATGATACTCCCTCTGCAACTGCATCCTTGACTTCCTTATAGGGAGACCACAGTCAATGTGGATTGGTAATAACATCTCCTCCTCGCTGACAATCAACACAGGCACACCTCAAGGATGCATGTTAACCCACTGCTCTACTCTATCTACACTCATGACTGTGGCTAAGCACGGCTCAAATGCCAGCTATAAATTTGCCAATGACACGACTGTTGTTGGTAGAATCTCGGATGGCAACAAGGAGGCTTACAGGAGTGAGATAGATCGACTGGTTAAGTGGTGTCACAACAGCAACCTCACGCACAATGTCAGCAAGACCAAGGAATTGACTGTGGGCTTCAGGAAGGGAAAGTTGGGAGATCACACATCAGCCCTCATTGAGGGGTCGGCGGTGGAAAGGGTGAGCAGCTTTAAGTTCCTGGGTGTTAACATCTTAGAAGATCTATCTTGGGCCCAACACATTGATGCATTCATAAAGAAGCCATGCCAGTGGCTCTACTTCATTAGGATTTTGAGGAGATTCAATATGTCACCAAAGACTCTTACAAATTTCTACAGATGCATCCATCACTAAGGACCCTCACCATCCAGGATATGCCCTCTTGTTACTACCATCGGGGAGGAGGTTCAGGAGCCTGAAGACCCACGCACAATGATTCAGAAACACTTTCTTCCCCTCCGCCATCAGATTTCTGAACGGTCCATGAATCCATGATCACTACCTTGTTATTTCTTTATTTTTCACTAATTATTTATTTTGTAATTTATAGTAATTTTATGTCTTTGCACTGTATTGCTGCTGCAAAACAACAGATTTCACGTCATATAAGTCAGTGATAATAACTCTGATTCTGATACTGAATCAGATACTGAGACTGCAAACAGGGTGGACCAAAGCCTGAATCAGCAGTGAGAAAAGGCTGGGACCAAGGATTTAAGTCAGGAGTAATTAAACACATGAAAATAGCAGAAGGCAAGGAGAACAACAGCACAGGGACATACCTGAAGCAGGATTTGAGATTGTGGGTACATCTGAGCCATGATGAAATCCAGTACACCAACCATCCATGAAAGAAAGCCTTAAGCAAAGTTAGGGAGAGCCCCTTGCAAACAGACAAAAGTTAGGATAACAGAAAGAGAGAGAGAGACCCAGTAAAACATATTCTCAGAGCAGCCGCAAGGATAAAAAACATGAAAACATGGCAATAACTTTCTTCAGCACCAAGAGAGACTTGCAGTAAAATTGTAGGAACCAGCTGGACACCCCTGTCATATCCTGATATATTTGAGCAATATGAAGGAGAAGAAAACCAGTTCACTGTGCTCCCACACTGTTAAAATAATCTATGTAATTTAACACTGCAACTCCAAGAGTTGTAAATCCTGACATGCAAGTACTAGATGATACTAAATGAGGTATATATAGGTTTAATATAAACATCTCTTCCATAGTGTGAACCATATGTACTATGCATTGTAGAATATTCAGTCTGCAAATATAATATAATCCAGCAAGAATATCTTGCATTTTCAGTACCTTTAGCATTGAAAAGCATCCTAAGGCACTTCATAGAGGGATTAAAAATGAATGGATGATGAAGTTAGCAGAAGAAATTAAAAGATAGATATTAAATAGGCCTTTCTGGCAAAGAAACACAGAAGGATAAAAAGATTCAGAGGGGGGTTCTAGAGAGTAGGGAGAATAAAGCTTTGTCATCAAATTATGAGCAAGGAAGTGGAGGATTCCATCTCTTCCCACCTGCCTGGAGGTGCTGGGAGTTGGGGAGGTGGTGGGGGAAGAAAGTCACATGGATGGAGGAATGCAAGCAGAATGAGAATCGATTTTGTATAAAGATACAAAATGTATCAGAATGCTGGAGGTGGCACAGAGGAGGGTGGTCGTGGAATGAGGTTCAATTAAATATAATTTGTTGGAGGGTAGGGAGCCACTATAGGTCAATGGAACTCAATGGATACAGACTAGTGAAATGAAAATTAATACAGGTCCCATGTAAAATGAATCTATGTTCTAAACTGATGACTCTTAAACACTTTTTTTTGAAGTTCAGAACGCCATACACAATCCAGTCAGGAAATGGCATTTGGAATTTCATTTCCTGTTTTAGGGAGTTTTATGGTCATTACTAACCTAACATTTTGCATTTCAAGTTTTTATAGAAAGAATATTTAACGTTCTCCCAATGGTTCAATAGGTGAATTTACGGCTTATTGATCAAAGTGCTTGTAATACCAGCAAATTCCAGGATTTTATTCCCAATCTGATTTCAGCCAAAGCAGCAGCGCTCCTGGGTGAAAAAATGGAACAATGGCAATAACAAATACAATGACTACTTATACTAGCTTTTATGTGTAAAATGTGCCAAAGTCTTCCACAAGTAAAATTTGATACCAAATACATAAGGATAGCCCTGTCATATTCTGATATATTTGAGCAAGATTAAGGAGAAGAATCCCGGTTTAGTCTGGAACTCCCTGCCAACATTCATTTTAAGATTAGGTCATCAGAAGGACCACAGTACTTCAGGAAAGTGGTTCAACACTACCTTCTCAAGGATAGTTAGGGATGGGTAATGAGTGCTGACTTTGTTAGAGACACCCACATCCTGAAATGTAACTGAGAAGTAGGAGGGGGGCAAGGATAAAATCTCAGATATACCTGAAGTATTAGTGCAGGAGCAGGAAGAGCAACTATTGCAGATACCTCTTTGGTCACACCTGGAGAGAAAAGAATCTGACTAGCTAAATTATGGATGAGAATGGAGAGGTGCTGGTGAAGGTGATGTGGTCAACAAGTTGAGTTGTAGAAGGTGGATAGGTTATCTTTTCTCACATTTTATTGTTCAGGATATGGCTGTCTCTGGCAAGGCCAGCACTTGTTACCCATCCTTAATTGTCCTTGAGAAGGTGATGTTGAACCACCTTCCTGAACTATTGCAAATCTTCTTGTGAACTATTCCCACAATGCTTATGGGCAGGGGATCCAGAATAAGAACCATTTGATAGCACTGTTGATGACACCTTCCATTACTTTGCTGATGATTGAATGTAATCTGACTTGTAGATGTTGCTAATAATGAAATAGGATATTAGTAGTCACTTTCAGAGTCGTTTTGGTATTGTGAAACAGCTAGTAACTCAGTTGGCAAGTTCATTCAAGGCGTACCAGGCAAGATGACCAAGGGAATGGGAGGTGACTATGCATTTAAAGTCTCTGGAAGGGTTAGTCAGTGTTACCATTCCTTATAACTACTGGTTTCTTGGACAATGACTCAGTGAACAGACCTCATCACTGTATCAAACAAGTTGTGGTGTTCATCATCCAGCATGACAGTGACTCGGTCGAGATCACATGACTCCCAGTTGATTCTCTTGAGCATTTTGTTAAATTCTCAGATGAGAATTTAAGATTTCTTGACACTTTGAATGCCTGTGTCAGGCTGCTTTTCTGCTGTCCAGTTTTTGAGGCACCCTTTGGGTAAGTATCCTGCTTTAAGACCAACTGGACTGCTGTGGCCCCAAGTCAATCATCTGATCTCACATCGTCTCAGCAAAATGTCTGTCACCTCTGTATCATCACTCATATTTGGCTAAAGCTGTCTGATACGGAAATCCCCATCCATATCTTCTTCACTTCCACATTCCCTTTCAATACTCTCCATCCTGTGTAAACTTCAGATCATCTTAATCTCTTTTATCCACATCTTATTCCACCATCTCTTTGGTCCTTCAATCACTTTCTGCCACATCTTCTATGATTCCTTTCCCAAAACCCTTCTGTCCTCGGTCTCCCCTTACTCTTTTAAGGTTCTTCTTAAAACCAACCTCTTCAGTTCTAAGCCTCCGAGCTTAGACTGACATCATCTTCTATTGTGTCTGATCAAGCCTCTGTGAAGTGGGTTAGTATTACTTATATGTTGAACTAAAATAAAAGGGAGTGACTAGAGACATTTTTTGTGTGTGTTAAAAAAGATTTATTTATAAATGTAGGTTGTTACCTAAATTGAGAGGTAGTGTTTGTTACAAGAGCAGTACTTCAGATGAGAATTTAAAATTATGTCCTGCCTTTTCCAGTGGCTGTTAAGGCTTGGATGATTGGGATCAAAGGTCTTCCTTCACAGTTTCTGTAAAGGACACATATGATGACAGCATCAGGTCTTGGCTAAGATGCCCTCCATATTAGCAACCACTACACATTTAGGATGTAAAAATTTACATGGCAGGTTGGTTCTTACGTTTTCTAAGCTACTGTCATTATTGAAAATCCCCATTGAGTGTGTTTATATTTGAAATGAAGGCTGAGTACTTCAGTTTATTGAAGGTAAACAGTACCATAGTTCTCAGACAGTTAGTGCTGTTCTGTTTCAGACTTTACTTCAAAGGTTTCATGATGTCATGTTCACATTATATTTGGGCATCACCCAGGAGAAAGTGAAAGAGTTGTTTAGAGGAACAAGTGAATATGTTGACAATATTTAATCTTTGGGATTGCACAGCTAAAAGAGAGCTCAATACCGCGGAAGACTATGACAAGCAGTGTTAATGGGCATGGAAAAATTTGACCAGATAGCCAGTTTTATTTTCTTTGGTATTTTTGGGGTGATACCTAATATAATAGATTTCTAGATGAGGTGAGAAAACAACACAAGTTGATTTAGTGTTAATTATATAATAACAACCACAACTGCCATTGCAATTCATCCTTAATGTGGTAAAACACCCCAAGGTGATTCTCAGCACTGATTAGCAAAACTGTCTGACACCAGCCTGTATAAGGAGTTATAGGAATGATTCCGAAATCCTGTACTTTTACAAAGTATTTTAAATCTAGAGATAGAGGGGCAAAGAGGTTTAGGGAAAGAAACCCAGAGCTGGGGATGAGGTGGTTGAAGATATGGCCAGCAGTGGTGAAAGAAAGTAATCCAAGATTAGCAAGAGGTCAGAATTAGAGCAAAGATATCTTGCCGAGCATAGGCATGGGTTGCAAAAGTAAAGAGGAACAGGGCCACAGAGGGATTAAAAACAAAAATGAGAACTTTACACACAAAATATTGGTGGAGCTAGAACCAATGTGAACACAGAGTGAATGGAGCTTGGTGTGAGTTAGGATACAGGGAATAAAGGTTAGGATGAAAGGTTTACAGAGTGAACAGGGTGAAGTCCAGAAGAACATTGGAACATGCAAGTCTGAAAGGAAACCATAGAATGGTTGAGGCTTTCAGCTGCAGATCAGTCAAGGCAAGCCCGACAGATGAAGTTTCAGAGATAAGAAAGAGGGTTGAATGTCATGACTGTAAACAGACTCACTCAGGGAGAATGATGGAGTCAATGGCTAGGCAGTTACATTGGGAGCCAAAGGCAGTTTTTCTAGAATGCATTTGGAGGTTGTTGGGCAAACAGTGATGATTTTGAGGCAGTGGATTGGTTGAGAGAAGTGGTGAGGTACAGATGTGGGAAGCATATCTTATGTGTATCTAGCCATCTCCCCTTATCTCACCTCACAATCAGCAAATCCCATGCCACAAGTGGTCTCACGCCTGAGCAAGCCAGGGCTGAACAAGCTTGTATCTTTGCAGTGAATACTGTAGAAGGGCTGTTGTAATTTATGGGACACCTAGTGATACTGGTAGAAATAGGTTGCTGAATGAAAACCTGTTGACAGATGTAGTAACCAAAATATCAGTGATGATTAGAAGTATAGAGTGGCCAGGTGAAAAGAGTGGTGAAGCAGGTGATGAGTCAATCAGGCAGCAGTATGAAGATGTAGGTAGCATTCTCGGTGACGTTGTGCACGTGACGTGCAACGCTCATCCCAGGGTTAGAGAGAGCCCCAAATCTGTAAACATTGATTTAGCCTCCGAACAAATGCCAAGAAGAGGGATGGAGTCGATGGCAATGGAAAGGAGCTTGTAACAGGCTCTTTCCTTGCACTCAGTTAGAGGAATATCTGCACATGTAGTTTTGGGTGTTAGGTAAGAGGTCTGACAATTTAGAGACCATGGAGATGTCGGGAGAGATGATTGTGAGGTCAAGCTGGATGTTATAAACATACACATGGAAACTGATGCTGTGTTCTTGGGTGATTTTGCTGGGAGAGTATCTTAGATGAGAATTAGGAAGGGAAAGGATAGATCATTGGTTGCAGGCAGGGGGACCCTAGAGTTAACGTTTTGGGAAGTGATAGAGAACCAGATGGTTCTCTGGCTAGGTCCAGACTGATAAGAATATTTATTAACTAGCACGTACCCACCCTGCTTGGATACAGAGGAAAATGCATGGCCAACTATATCCTAGGCTGCAGACAGGCCAAGAAGGATAGGTTACCTTTATCACAGTCATATAGAATGTCACTTGGTATTGCTGTGAAAGTTCTCCTTATTTTATATATAGGCCCGACCTTATTCTTGGCCCAATTAAGGAGTGCTCCCAGAGAAACCAGCTTCCAGGGGTTGATCTGTGTCAGTATTAAGATATGCTAGTTAATGCATATAACTCCTTCAGCAGGCACTGGAAATAGCCTGAAGGAAGCTGGTTCATTGAAGATTCATACATTTTGTTTCATAAAAAATTTATACACACATTGAGTTCATTGTGGGAAACACAAAGAAAAGATTCTGACAACATGACGCACAGAGTACATTCCCATTTTACAACACACAATATAGGCATTTTCTCTAATGTTTTCTCTGCAAAGAATGGTTGGGTGTGAAATGGGGTGGCCTTACACTGCAGTCCTTCCCCATGCTGCCTGACCTCCTGAGTATTTCAGGCACTTTTTTTTTCTTTCAGCCTTTCCCCATGAACTTTTAGGTGAGCCAGTTGGCAACACTCAATCAGGGACAGTTCCTTCAGTTGGAGGAGGCAGCAGGTTTTGGGCAAAATTGAGTAGCTTTTTTTAAGCTTTGTTTGTCCTCTCCCATGACGGTGTTGCAATGGATTTCCTTTAGCTACTACAACGTACTGTACTTGTTTTTTCCCTCCTTTATGTCTGCCAGGTATCACAGAGATCATGCAGTCAGCCAGGCAAATTCCTTAGTCTCTGCCTCTCTGTTTCATGTCTTGTTTGCACTTTACACCTCCCTACCACAATCTGGCTGAGCTACACAATTAATTGGATTGGGTGGTGTGCTTCAGGCTGCCCACTTCTCACACGAAGGGGAATCATTGGTTTTACAGTGTGCTGGTCCATGAATACTGTGGTGCTTTATCTGTAAGCTGCTTCAGCTATAACCAAGAGAGATCATAAATTTATAACAAAGAATCTTCCTAAAACTCATTGGCACATTTCCCCACATAGCTTTGCAGGTTTCTTATTATCAGCCAGGAGTATTACATGAATAAATCTTAATGTAATGGCAGCTTATTTGAAATTCTGCACTGGTAAATTAAAAGTTATAAAAACATGCCTAGATGCATGACTCTGAAATATTTGGTGAATTTACATTTGGTAACATTAGTGTGCAGTAGCTGTGGAGACAAAAAAAAGTATATATGAACGCTGATGGGGAAAATCAGGAAGACAGTTTCCTTACTGGATATATATGTTTTTCCTGAAAAAGTTTTCTGAAAATGTTTTGCTGATTGGATAAAAGTAGAGTACCAAATTAAAATTACAGGTATTACAAATACCTGTAGATATATGGGTTCCATTGTGATTACCATTTGTACTTCAATTTGAATGAACTACGTATTAATTCATTCAGACATTCTATCCATTTTTATGATATTTTGAGTTTGTGAGCTAAATAGTGAAGTTGGGAATTTGCAACGTGTGAAAGATGAGTGAGCTGCAATGAAAGAGCTTTTATGCAATGCATACAAGGGATCTGGGAGATGCAAAAATGAGTGTGTAATTAGGATGGCAGATTTACATTGGTTCTGCTACAAAGATGGACTTGAAAATTATGACAAAGTCATGACAATAGAAAATAGGATTTTGCAGAAAGGATATAAGTTTGGAAATGTTGTAATGTTTTGAATATTATTAGTCAACCTCCTAGAGAGTTGGACAGTATTTGAGAAAATGGTCTGTTATGTTAGTGTTGACTCTGCCCCCCTCTTCTGAATCTACATATCTTTACCTTCACTGTGGCTTCTCTTGCTTTGACTTGCATCCCATTGTTTTGTTTTGAATTTGGTATGGTAGAGACTGACAGGTAGGTACACAGCCACCAGGATGGGTTGATTTAGTGATCAGTTTTGTGGCAGATATGGTTCTCAGCAGCTTCCCCTAATTAATGTTTCTCACTCATCACATTCCCTCACCCAGTTAACTTCCTACTACTCCCCTGCCCCAAGCCACCTTCAATGGCAGCAGAATAGTGCAGCAGTTAGTGCTGCTGCCGCACAGCTCCGGCAACCTTTGATCGATCCTGGTGCTGTCTGTGTGGAGTTTGCACATTCTCCCTGTGACTGCGTGGGTTTCCCCAGGTGCTCCAGTTTCCATCCACATGCCAAAGACGTACTAGTACATCGATTAGCCCACTGTAAATTGCCCCACTGTAGGCGGGTGGTAAAAGCGTCAGTGGGGAGTTGATGAGTCTGTGAGACGGAATAGATTACAAAAAAGTAAGCGAGAGAGTGGGACTCAGGGCCGGCATAGATTCAGTAGGCTGAAAAGCCAACTTCAAGTCATAGGCATTATGAGATATGCAAATCATTTTCTAACTTTTCCTGGTTGTGATGAAAGGACATCAACATTAGTTATGTTTTTCCCTCCTGCTGAGTGTTTCCAGCATTCTCTGTTTCTAATCACGGTCTTACTTTCTCTCTTAGAAACTGTTTTTAAACTCTTTATAACATAAAACAAACAATGCAGCATGTGTCATAAGAACACTGATTTTTTTTACACGCTTCCGCTTTTTCACAATAAACTCAGTGAATTCTACTCCAATGAAACCATTAAAACTTTTCTTTCAATTATTTTTTTGAAGAACTTTTGAACACAGGCTGAAAGAAGCCGCAGAAAATGTTCTTTCGTATACTAAGTGCTGCATTCTGGAAATGTAGGGCCAATGTCTATTCTCAGACTGCATGATCAAAGTTCAGATCACAAGGTTATAGCATTGAGTGAAAATATAGAAACTGAGGCCTTTATGTTAAAACTTTGATGAAGTCATTAAAAGCCTCAAAACAAAATACAGATTACAAATGCAATTGTATTGTTGTGAAATACAAATTTAAAAGAAAGTGTAGTTTGAACAAATCTTTATTATGTAAAATGGAAATTTCAGTCACTGAGGGGAAATGGCAGTTTAAAAAAAACCTTTTTAGAGAATTAATGTGAACTCAGATTGTGCAATCTTGTGACCACATTGACAAATCAGATGCATGTGTTTACATTCTAAATATGGACATAGAAACTTAAAATAGTGAAAATTAACTCAAAATATGTGACAAAAATATGACAATTGGGAATGTAGTAACCGACAGGAACTGTACAAATTTGTTAATATGGAAGTCAAATATTTTCATCAGTATTTTGCTTTTTGATTGGAATTCAGTGAGTTTTGAATATCTCAGTCCATCTAACCTGGTTCCTCACTCCATTTCAATCTTCAATTTTTCTGCTTGTGTATGGCTAGTAACATTTCAATTCAATTAAAAAAATTGCACATAGATATCACTTATGCTCTGTGACGGTTGAAAGTGCCATGATTTAAACAGAGCATGGAAAACACATGAGCTTCAAGACATTTAATAAGATCAAAACAACTTGGCAGTTTCTCATATCTGTGATCCTCCATAAAAGCGCCATTTGGACTTATTCGTACCTTTTGAACCTGGGGTCATGCTGTGACAATTTGGCTCCTCATGCATGTGTTATTACATTGTGATTTTTCTGTGCCAAAAGTTTGGTTTGTACCAGATTCTGCCTTTTTATTCCTTTCCTCCTACTTCAGGTTAATCACTTCATTTTACGGTTTTTAGGTTTCTGTGTCAACATCTGAGTGATGGGTCTTAGTATGTGATTAGCAAATTTTATGTTGTAATGGTCAGTACCTGACACAACAGTGACTCTCATCCATCCTGTTCAGGCATTGTTTTTAAAGTAGTTTAGTGGATCTGTTTCCCTGGCAGCTTTCTTGTTGGTACAATATTCACTTGATACTCTTATTTCTCTAACTTATTCTTAGCATGGTCTCTTTATTAGCCTTGAAAATGTCAAAAAAAGGTTTATTTTGCTTTTTTGAACCTTTGAACTAACTTGAAATATTTTCCTCTGGGCAGCTCATTTTATGTCGCTAGTTGGAAAGGGCATTGCACTAACTTGGCTCTTAACACACCTTTCAAACTGATTGCATTCAGTGAGAGGAAAAACTAATGGGTGAGCATTTGACTATTGACCAGTCGTGAGTTCAAATCTGAGGGCTGCCTCTCATCACTTTGCTGTTCTTCTGGTCCAGGTTAATGTCACATAGAAATGAGTTGTTCCGTTTCTGGGAACAATTGCCTTTTTGTGCTTCTAAGGGTTAGGTGACACTGATAATGGAAATTTTCCTGCTCATTCTTGCCTTTCTTGACAATGCAAGAACATGCAACACCTGGAAAATGGTAATTAAAAAAACTGCAGATGTGGGAAATCTGAAATAAAACCAGAAAATGCTGGAAAAACTCAGATCAAGCAGCTTCCGTGGAAAGAGAAACTGATGAAGGGTCCTGGACCTGAAATGTTAACTATTTCTCTTTCCACAAATGCTGCCTGATCTGTTGAGTATTTCCAGGTTTTATTTGCATGGAAGTGGTAGTTGGTGGAAGGGGTAGACAGAGACTGCCATAGATCCCTTGTACCTGGAATGCAATTGACTTAATATTGTAAAATGAAAATTTATTATGAATTTCTTGTGATCATTCTTAATTGTTGGATATTTCCTGATGCATCACTGCTTCGCAAGGGTAAAAGCTTTTTACTGACTTGTTTTTAAGTGCTGGACACAATGACTTACTGGGGTAGCTGAAATGCAGTAAAAAGCCTTATTCATTCAAAAAGTTTTTAATATATTTATATGTGTGGGGTGCAGCCATGGATGTAAGCAAATTCATAGATACCAGAATTATTAACCAGCCTCTTGTCTCCATATGCTGAGTGTGCAATGAAAGCTCTCTCTATCCTGAATTTCAGCAGTAGGTAATTAGCCAGATTGTGTTAGAGTGAATGGCAGAAGGTTGTGGATGAATGGCTCTTTTGTTTCTCTAAGAAGGACCTTCTTTACACTTGTGTGCTAGTAGACGGGTGGCGCTGGTTACACTGAGGACCCTTTATCACATTACCGGCATAGAGTCATTGTTGGTGTTGCAGCAATTAGTAAAAATGTGCAGTGCCAGCACCTTTTCCTTCTGCGAACAGGAAACTGTTGAAGAACAGAGAAGCCCCTGATAAACAAATAAGTAATTTGCCAATGCATTTTATTCATGGTCAGTATTTCTGTAAACTGTGTTAAGTAATTTTTATTTCAAATGGAATTAATCAGATTGTGCATCTCAATCCTTTGGTCATTCATTGTATAATTGCATCTGAGCACAAGCATCTTATGAGAAGTTGCCAATACTTGCAAGATTGGACTTGCCGTATGTGTTTATGTCTTTACGATGATTGGACTAGATGTGAGTACATAAAAACTGAAGATTGGAGGTTTGAACAACAGGAAAAAATATTTTGCTTTGATGGGGACAATGCACTTTAAAATGTTATCATCTGATCACGATGCATTCTAAGCAGGAATTAAACTATTGCTTGTAAAAGGTTGCAAAACTCATAAAGGTTGAAATACTGCTCAGCCCTTCTACCTGAGTGCCTAGAAGGTTAAAGGTCCTGTGCACTGACCTGTGTAAAGGATTACTGGGTCACTTGGCCTAAACTGGTATTATTGCTTTGAAAACTGCCTTGTTTATTTAACTTTTTGAAAGGGGAATGTTCACAGTTCCCAACATTTTGCCCCAACCCTCACCATCCCCATCTTTCTCACCTCCCCATGTTTCCTTAACTTCTCTGAGTATTATGCTAAGGCATTGTCTTACTTATTGGGGAAGTAACATTTTAAAGCTAGATTATGCTATGAAAGATAAACTTGCATTATTGTATATGACAATGGTCATTCACCTTCAAAGGGGCATTGTTGGTTATAAAACATATTGAGATAAACTGAGGCAGTGAGAGACACCAATATAAATGGAAGTCTTCCTTTCTGCTTCCTTTGCAGAATTTTGGAATGTAGTGCTTTGAACTTTTATGTGGAATCAAAAAGGGGAAAATAGCTTTCATGTATCTCACATGTAAATCCTGAATGTGCACAATCACTCTGAAGTGCAGAGGGCTTATATTATGGAGGAAAGTATGGTAGTTAATATACACAGCAAGATCCCACAAATAGTAATTTGATGACAGCTCAGTTAATTTGTTTTTGCTTGAAGGATGCTTGTGAGGTATTGGGAGAACACCCAGTTTGTTTGAGGAAAAAATATCACAAGATCTTTAGAAATCATCTGACAAATGGGACCTAACCAACAATATATCAAGACATAAGAGACTTCAGGTGCTGGAATCTGGAGCAACACACAGATACTGGAGGAACTCAGCGGGCCAGGCAGCATCTATGGAGGGAAGTGGACAGTTGACACTTTGGGCTGAGACCCTTCATCAGTCCAGTTCCTCTAGCATCATGTATGTTGCAACAATACATCAATCTGTGAGAACAAAAGGACATAAGAAAATAGGAACAGGAGTACATCAATTGGTCCTCCAAGCCTGCCCCGTCATTCAATGTGATAATGGCTGAACTGCCCCAGGCCTCATTTCCTCTTCTATGTCAGTTCCACGTAGCCCTCATTCAATTCTCTGACATTCCAAAAAATTGTTCACTTCCTCTTTAAACGAGCCCAATGACCTAGCCTTCACTACCCTTCTTGCAAAGAACTTCCCATGCCTCTCAGTCTTAAATGACTGCTCCCTAATCTTGTAACTATGTCTCCACATTTGAGACTCTCCCACTAGTGGAAACATCTCGATATCTACTCTGTTCTGCCAGTCAGAACCTTGTACGTTTCAGTAAGATCATTCCTCATTCTTTTAAATGTCAAAGCATGTAGATCTAATTTCTTTAGCCATTCATGAGAGGACGATCCTCTCATTCCAGTAATTAGCCTGCTGAATCCCTTTTGCACTGTCTCCTATGCCAGTATATTTTTTCTTAAATGGGACCAAAACACCATGGTACTCCAGGTGTGGCCTCCCCAGTACCGTGTACAATTATAACAATACTTCTCTATTTCTAAATTCCAACCCTTTTGCAATGAAGGCCATTATGTCATTTGCCTTCCTAACCCCTAGCTGCACCTGCCTGCTATTGTTTTTTGATTCGTGCACGAAAACATCTTGATCCCTCTACACCTCACTCATCAGCAATCTTTCCCCATTTAGATAACGTACCTTTTAGTTTCCTCCTACTGAAATGCATGGCCTCACATTTTCACATACTAAACTCCATTTGCCAAGTTTTCACCCACTCACTCAACCTATCTATATCTTGTTGTCTTGTAAGCGTAGATAATTTTGCCCAGTGGACCAAACTTATTTTTAAATTGAAACAAATCTTACTCTATTTGTGATAGAAAAGATAATTTTACTTCCTTCTTCTCCCTTTACCCCCTCATAAGACATATACCATTGCAAGCAAAAAGCTGTCTCTCTGGATCAAGGATGACTTGCTTTCTCCACAGTTCTGTGGTTCTGAGGTGGCTGATGAGGCCTATATAGGACCTGAAGACTCTGCCACAGGTGGGGCAGGAGGTGCCTGACATGGCAGAGGGGGTGTGTTATTCAGTGAGGTAGATTGAGAAGGGGATTGGAGTGTCGGTACAGCCTTGCTCAATGCCAGTTTGCACTGATACTGAGTCTGTGATGGATCCATCGATTAGAATCTCAGTTTGCTTGTCATCAAGTGGCAGACATAAGATGGAGATGAATTTCTGAGGGCAAAACAGTTTGAGAAGGATACTCCATTGTCCCTCTTAGTTGCTGAAAGGAAAGTCCTATTGAGGTCAAAAAAACCCTGTATTGTGGTTGATGTTGGTCCTTGAATCTTTCTTGGAGTTGTCCCTTGGTAAAAAACCATGTATGTCTCTTGATGGAATTCAGGTTTGGACTCTGAGAGCAGCTTTTCAGCCACCGGGAGAAAGCAGTTGAGGAGGAGCTTTGTGGTGATTTTCCCTGTGGCAGATGGCAGGGAGACCACGGTCAGATTTCTCACATACTCACCCACAACACACTCACGCAGACCCTAACTTTATCTCTTCATTTTACATCCATTCACAGGCCCTCATCCAACCAACCTGTTCCTAATTGTGTTAATAACTGTCTCCCAGGAAATTCTGGATTTGGCATCAGTGATATTCAGGCCAGTTTTTTTTTTATCCCTCTGTGAGAAATATTCAGCAATGCAGCTGCAGTTGGAAACCCAATGTGCTGGGGTTAGAATGGCATTCCTCAGTATCAGCAGGTGGATATGTTGTAATTTTATGGTTTAATCACCTGATAAAGATTTTACCTGATAACTTTAACTGTTTCTTTAACTTGTCCTTTGATTTTCCTGGTTGAATTTACATGCAGTCAGAAAAAAAACTTCTTGGCTGTAGAATTTAGTTGGATACAGAATTCGTAACCCTAATGCAACAAGAATTATGTGCTGCAAGTTTAGTTGCATGGTAAAATCTAATGAATCAAAGATTAGCACGCCTTTAATGCACTAAACTTCACAGCATTTACAAGCATCAAATCTATTATTTTGGATTTTCAAGTCTAGGCCAACCTTATCCATTAAAGTATACATAATAATTTGGGGGAAAATTATCCTGCTTTATACTGTCTTCTTTCACTATTCGACTTTTGCACAGTCCCCACTGTTAGGTAACAAAGTTGTCTAAGAGATGGGTCCTGGGACTTTCTTATAAATGCAGCCTGGCTCACCAGGCAGTGGCTCTCAGAAAGTATGCTCTGTGAAGGATTTTGCCCTGCTTGCAGCTTTACTTCCCTCTGCAAGTGGAGAGATTTATAATTACAAGTGACAGCTTGCTCAACTTGTTCTAAGGGCCAGTTTCTTATTACAGCTATCTGATCTCCAGTGACACTGATAACTGCTCAACTTGGATTTGGAGTATACTGTGAATTTTAGCAACCATGTTGTTGCTGTGTTAAGCCTGGCTTGTTCTCTAAGTGATCAATTGCTCCCTATCAGAAAGTGGTCTAATTAGAAATATCCTGAGATCACTGAGAGGCTAATTGCTGTTGCTGAATGAAGTTTTATAGATTGGCAGTTTCTCTCAAGTCCCCAACCTTTAACCCTGGTGAGAGGTCAGGCTTTGAAGACCAGACAAAACCAGCAGGAAATATTTCTTCCCTAATATTGCTTACCATTTCTGATGAACTCCAATAGGTGAAATATGATGAACTTAATACATTCCAGTAGATAACTCAAAAAACTTGCAGGGATGGCACAGTGGTGCAGCGAGTAGAGCTGCTGTCTCATAGCTCCAGTAACCAGGTTCAATCATGACCTCCACTGCTCTCTGTGTGGAGTTTGAACCTCTCCCTGTGACAACATTTGTTTCCTTTGGGTACTCCAGTGTCCTCCCACATTCCAAATACATGTGAGTTGGTAGATTAATTGACTGCTGTAAATTGCCTCTGTGAGTATTGTAGGTGAGTGGTAGAATCTGGGGGTAGTTGACAGGGATATGGGTGAATTTAAAAAAATGACAGTTTAGAACTTGTGTAAATGGGTGCTTGACGGATAGCATGGACTCAAAGGACTTGTTTCTGTGCTGTATGTCTCCATAACTTTAGATATATTAAATTTGCATTTATCCTGTCATCTTTTCTGTTATTGGAATGTTGGAAATTCTGACAAGGTTCATTAAAGGCTCATCCTCTGGCAAGATGGTGATGAACTGCTGCAGTCATTGAGGTGCTGATGCTTCTATAAGTGTGTCAGATAGAGAACTACAAAATATTGAAAAGCAAAAACTTTGCAGATGCTGAAATCTGAAATAAACATAGGAATGCTGGAGATAATCAGCCAGTCAGATAGCATCCATGAAGAGAGAAGCAGTTAATGTTTCAGTTTGATGACCCACCTTCAGAACAGTGGTGCAGGCACAATTCTGAGGCTGAAGCTTTGCCTGAAGGAGTTGACAGATCTCAGCTATTTTATGAACTTACTTAGCCTCCTTAAATCTAGCTCTTCAGTCAGCTGCATTTATTATAGGTGTTCCAAGAACTTTCAGAGTTTTAAACAAATCCCTCCCCATTCCACCCTCCCATCTCCTGCCTGTTCAGTGTGGCCCTGCCTTCATGCACTTTACTCCTCCTTGTAGTCAAGCTGGAGATGTAGTGGCACTGCTACCAAAGCTGTCATTTGTTGCACAGAAAAGACATTGGACACCTTTTGTTTTACCTTTCATGAAAGAACTCAGTCAGCTGGTTCTTTCAAACCTGCTGAACTTCTGATAAATCCGCAACAAACCCCACTCTCTGACAGTCCTTCTAAGTAGCATACATTGATTGTGCTGATGTGTTCTTCCTATTGCAAAGACTGTTTCCTTTGTGTGGATCATCTGGAGTAATACACCATTTGGCAGAGCTGGTGTAAAGTTAGCATTATCAGCAACCTTTTCTGAAAACTTACAAGTGCACGCACAACACATGTAGTGCCAAGCTTTTTAATTTGCCAGATAGTTCAAGTAGCACTGAAAACATATGTTCACAATTCACAGATGAAATTCCAAGCAAATCACCATCCGTAGTTGCTGAACGTGGCCCAATTTCACAGCCAGCTGCACTCACTTCCTCCACTGGCATTCTGTGTTTGTCTCCATATCTGGATCAAGGCTGTGCTGTTCTCTGGAGTGGTTCTTCTACTCAAATCCACCCTGACTGGTGATGAACAGATTATTGATAGATGTTGCTTGATGATCATTTGAATGTATTCTTGAAAACAAGGTGTTAATTTTTTGGTTCTTTGTATTTAGTTACTTTGTAGAAAGAATATGTTTGGGTATTTTTCTGCATTGCCAGGTTGATACCAGCACAGGAACTACTTGGCAGGATCAGCATTTATAATGAAAAAATTAAATACCCGCTCTGGTGTATTTATTTTTCATTATAAATTCCTAAATCCACATTTATAATGACGGTTTCCTATGTAAGCTTGTTACATTATAATTCCACTCCCATCCAGTGCAGACATTGCAGTACCAACAGTGGCAGAAGTGTAGTTACAACCTAATATTGATAGACTGTCTACGTAGTCAGTTTTCACTATAAGTGCAAAGCTTTACTTTTATAATGGAACAATAAGAAGGATGGAGTAGATGACTTCAAAATGGAGACTGATTTGTTTTCTCAAATTATTTCCCAGTTTCTCAACTTGCTTTTCTGAAGATTATACTTGGTTGAAATGGCTACATACATTGACTTAGGTATTCTGATACTGATGCATTTGAATTTGTTGTCATTAATGGCATGGCTCAAGGTAAGTTAAATGATGTACCGTTTTATGAACAGGAATATTATTATCAAGCACCATGCTTTGTCCCAGTTTTCAAGTGTAGCGGTATCCCTTTAAAATTACTAAGTCCAATGATTATGTTAACAGGTTGAGTATAGTCAAAATTTAATTGTTTGATAAAGAATTTTGAAGGCTGAGATCAGAGTTTAATTGTTTGGTGAGATAGTTATGAAGAATGAGGTCAATCAGAGTTTAATTGTTTGATGCAGCTGTGAAGAATAAGGTCAATCAGAGTTTAATTACTCTTCAGGCTACAAATAAGTATCCATGTTGAAACAGTAGTCTTCTTTTCTGTCAAGTATGAATACTTCTGATTCTTGACTCCCATCGCAGCAAGATATTCAGTGTTGGTGGAGGGTTTCCCTACATGTGTCTTTCTCTTACCTGAGACCAAACTAATGTTTTGGAGCTGGTGAGGTGCAAGCAATTTACTTACAATAAATTGTGACTTGCTGCCCAAGAAGTGGGTGAAAAATTTAATCCTGTGATCAAAATTGAATGAGTGAGTTAACTCTGTGCATAAGCCCATCAATTAAATATAGGTTGGTGTAGAGGGTATGTCATTGGATTACCCAGAAGCCCCACATCCAAAGCTAAGTTTGATATGCTGTCCATTTTAAATAAAAACTTAGAACAAAACCAAAATAGATTGAGGATCTTTTGTTCTTACTTATATAGATTGACTGATGAATGGTTTCAGCAAATGAACTTGGTTACTTTGTGAAAGGAACAGGAATAACTTCTCAGCAAAGTCTGCTATTAGATTAGGAAATTCTCTACTTAATTTGTACTGTGTTGTTAATTTAAACCAATAATAAAATCATAAACGTGGTGCAAATTTTAATTTGTGTAGTATTTCCTTTTTCTGTTCTATTGTATGTGTGAAAAGATGCTGATCTGTAGCTAATTTTTTGATTTTTCTGTTGCTTTGTTGGAATATATATTTCACTTACAAAATTACAGAATGATACAGTGTGGAGAGAAGCAATTCTACCCATTGTGCTAACTCTTTATTTACTTAGTTCCGCTTCAGAATCTTTCCACCATGTTTTATCCAATTCCTTTGCTTCTGTCACCCTTACAGGTAGTGTGTGCCAGATCATAACAACTCACTGTCATCACTGGTCCATCTGCCAAATTACCTTTTCTGGCAAATGGCGAAAAGGTGTAATATTTTTAGTCATGCTTGTTAAATTACAGTATGCCATCCTACATCTGTTGTCTGTGAGTATGTGGAAGAAAGAGGAATTATGGCTAACCTTGAACTTTATTCACAAATGCCCAGCTTATTATTACCAATTTCTACCATTTTTCCTGCTTTATTTCCAAAGATTCTGCTTGGCAGGGAATGTGCTATGTGAGCTTGGCTACCCAACCCAAGCCCAAGAGAGCCTGGCTGTATCTGTATGGTTTAGATTGGGTTGTTTTAAAATTAATTTCATTCCCTTGGGCTCAGGTCAGATTAGGTCCTTGGGGGTGGGGATGGGGGGTGTCCTTATAAATATAAAAATCTCTGCCATTGCTGATTTGATTGCTCATTGCTACATCTACAATAGGTGACTCTGTGAACTGGCAGTCAAGAGAGAGCACAAAAGGAACTGAGAAGAAGTTGGCTTTTGGGTAGAAGACCCTTTATTAGAACCAAAACTTTAATTCCACCAAAAACATTAACTGTTTCTCTTTCCACAGATACTGCCTGACATGTTGAGTTTTTCTAGCATTTTGTTTTTATTTCAGACTTGCAGCATGAACTGAGACTGGGAGGCAGGCGAGTAAGGGCACAACCTGGGGATAGAGACCCTGAGGGAAGTAACAACAGAAAATGCTGGAAACTCTCAGCAGGTTGGGCAACATTTGTGAAAAGAGAGACAGGGTCGGAGTCAGAGGGATACAGCAGGGAAACGGGCCCTTCGGCCAATCAAGTCTGCACTGACACCAACCAACCATTTACACTAATCCTACATTGATCCTTTTATACTCTCCACATTCTCATCAACACCACCCAGATTCTACCCACTCACCTACACATGAGAGACAATTTACAGTAGCCAATTAACCTGCACGTCTTTGGGATGTGGGGGAAAACCAGAGCACCCGGAGGAAACCCACGCAGCCACAGGGAGAATGTGCCAATCCACGCAGACAGCACCTGAGGTCAGGACCGAACCAGGGTCTCTGGCACTGTGAGGCAGTGGCTCTTCTTGGTTCACACTGTGCAGCTATGTTTCATGTTGGAGACCCTTCATCATTTTCTGCTTTCTTATTTCATATTTCCAGCACTGTAGCTTTTTTGATTTTTCACCCTGAGGGATTTGCCATAGTAAAGCTATTGAAAGCTGCCAGATTGACTGAGCCCTAAGACAGGAAGTTGCCTTTCCCTTGGGGACCTATACTGTGTACTCAACGGCTCCTGACTATGTGTAGCACTCGGGTCAGATATCATAAAGCCTCGGGTTTACGTTGGGTTTGATCTTGGTTATATTGGGTTGAGTTTAGATCAGGTTTAAATTTTCTTCCCAAACACACCTCTCCATGTTACTACCAACATTGTGTTAAAAGTGGAAGAAATTTCAAAATTGTGAACTATATACCATCAGCCTGTAGGAATTGATTTCCAACATCTGTATGCCACAGCAGGCCAAGTCCCACGCATGGCATCTTTGATACGGATTGTGACAAAGACATCTGTGTGAAATGCTACTGTTTTAAACCAGGTTTCAGCAAGTGGAACTGCATAACAGCAAACGTAAGACCATAGGACATAGGAGCAGAATTAGGCCATTCGGCCTGTCGTCTGCTCCACCATTCGATCATGGCTGATTTATTTTTCCCTCTCAACCCCATTCTCCTGCCTTCTCTCCATAACCTTTGATGCCCTAACTAATCAAGAACCTATCAACCTCAGCTTTAAATATACCCAATGACTTGGCCTCGACGGCCGTCTGTGGCAATGAATTCCACAGACTGACCGCCCTCTGGCTAAAGCAATTCCTCCTCATCTCTGTTCTAAAAGGGTGTCCTTTCATTCTGAGGCTGTGCCCTCTGGTCCTAGACTCTCGCACCACTGGAAACCTCCTCTCCACGTCCACTCCACAAGGCATAATCTCCCAAAGGGCTTTGTGAACATTACTAAACAAAGATTCGATGCTAGCCAGATAAGGAGGTATATTAAGAAATGTTTACAAATGGCATGCAGAATCTAGAGCATGAAGATAAGGCAACAGATGCTAGGGTGATGGAAATCAGGAATAATCAGGGTGCCACATGAGGAGGAGTGCAAAGATCTTGGAGGATTAAGGTAAAAGGAAATTTAAAAAAAAATATAGGCAGGGTAAAAAAAATATAGGCAGGGTAAGGCCATGGATTCGAGCACAGGATATGAATTTTAACCGGCTGATTGGACAACCCATCTCCCTCCCACGTTATTTCCTATGGAGCAGGTTCAGTGTTACAGGATAGAA
Source organism: Pristis pectinata (assembly GCF_009764475.1). Lineage (NCBI taxonomy): Eukaryota > Metazoa > Chordata > Chondrichthyes > Rhinopristiformes > Pristidae > Pristis > Pristis pectinata. Next base: position 49,400,889 of record NC_067415.1, on the reverse strand, counting down.
AAAGCCAGCACTTTGTCAGCTGTGGCTCAGTGGTTAGCTGATTGAAAGCTTGCAACAGAGAATCAATCATTTCATCCAGGCTAATACATCAGCCCAGGACTAAGGTAGTTCCTCATTGCTGGATGCCCCAACTGTTAGTTAATCAGCTATTGAGTGAAAAATCCTGTGTCACAGTTTCAAAGAAGAGCAGGGGATTTTTCTGTTTTGTCTGGCTAATTATCACGTCTAAATCATTAAAACAGATTAATTGATCATTATCATATTACTGTTTGTGGGCCCTTGATATCTACAGTTTGGCTGCATTGTTTTCTGCATTGGAATGATGACTGCAGTTCTAAAGTACTATAGTTCATTGACTATAATATGCTTTGGGACATCCTAAAAACATGAACTCTGTTGTATAACTGCAGGTGTTTTATTTCTCTCTGCACATAGTAGTCAGATTTGTTTTTGGCTACTTCTCTTTTTGCACAGTTTGCAGTTGCTCTGATTAAATTCTCTTTTATTGAGTTGTTTAGCTTATGGGTGTGCGTTGTAATGGAGCACATGGGTTTCACTTAGGAAATGCAGTGCAAAAAATAATTTTCATGCAGATGATAAAAATGAAAGTGCTGATCTCAGTACTGAAGGATTCATTAATTCACCAACATGTGTAAAAATAGGAGGGAAGGGAAACACCACCTGGTGAAGTGCAGGTTGCTGTTCAGAAATGGTGTTAAAATATCACAGCTACAGTTTATGTTGAAGTGCAAATAATTCTGTGTGCACACTTGCAAATATTAGAATCACAGAGAGTGGAAACAAGCCTCTTGGCCCACCAAGACCTTGCCAACTATCCAGCACCATTTACACTAATCCCATTTTATTCTCCCCACATTCCAATCAACGCCTCCTAGATTCTACTGCCAGTAGAATAAGGAGAATTTTTGGTGATCAATTAACATACCAACCTGCACACCTTTGGGATGTGGGAGGAAAGTGGAGCAGCTTGAAGCTGGATCACTGGAGCTGTGAACGTAGGAAATGGGACCCTGGTCATTTTAAAGCGAGAGAATAAATGGTGTCCTAATGAGTTGAGCGCAGCACTGGAACCGATGCCCCAGTGAGTCAGATGAGAACGTGGGAACTGGGACCCCGATGAGTTGGAAGGTATTCTAACAAACATTACCTGGTGAGCCAGATGCAGAACTATCAGCATTTCCAAATAGAGAGTGGATTATTGGAGTTTTAATGTAGTTGCTTCCACATTTTTTTTAAAAAACATGGATTTCTTTTTGGAAAACAGCAAGCAGATTGCTGCATTGTAAGAAAAATGATCTTTGCCATGGTGATGCTGACTAGCTTCCTTCAGCATTTAAAGAAATAAAACTCTTAATGAGTGGCAGCTGCTTAACTCTGATGTACTAGACCATGAGTTCTTAAATTGGGATGTTACCAAAGTTCACTGGGGTTTCCCAACAGTGAGTTGTTGGCTTTGTATGGCATGCTGATAGCTGGTATTTTTCCTGCCAAACTCCTAAAGACAATTGAGGAGTGTTTCTGAAAACAACTAATTACTTAAATGCACAGTTCATTGCGGAAAGTGCACTACCATCTTTCAGCAATTTTCCAGTCCTATCACCCAACAAATTGCAGCTAACAATGACCAATTTGCATTTTGTGATCCAGGGAATAATAGCTCAAAGTAGCAGTATCCATTTTTTTTAAAAAAATGGACAAAGTTTTCATTGTAGTCATTTTAAAGGAAAATTTGACACTTTTAATTCCAATATTTTTCTTTTCTTTCTTAACCCTTTTATTTAACTTATGGCAGAAAATAATCATTCATCCTCCAAATTATATGCAATTTAAATTTTTTTTGAACATGGATGTTCTCAGTTGAGTCTGGCTCTGCCAATACCTTAATCACTGCAGACATCTATTTTCTAGAAATGATAGGGCTGATCTGGGGCTGCAGCCAGGCTACAACTAATTTTTTTGCTCAATGATAAGGTTAGTTGTTGTACCACTGTATCATTCTGGTCAAGAACAAGTGACAAGCTCCTTACTATCTAAGCATGAAATCCTTGTATGTATATCTTTGTATGATTATCTATTAAATAGTACTGTCCCTTTTTGTAAGACACATTCTTAGAGGTTTCTATAGGAACACTTCTAATTGTCTTTTTCACAAGAGTATAGTCTGTTATTCTGCTTTACTTTGCTCTATCCACTCTTTAAGGTCTATTGTCAAAGATAAAAGTTCAGTAAACTCCTCTATCAGAGAGTACAATGGCAACATGAGGAGGTTATGTAGTTTTCATAACAAATATGGATGTAAATATATTACAATAGTAAAACATGGTCCACAATGCATACAAAATAAGACTCTCCACAAATAAATCACACAAAGAGCATTATCTTTGTTTTCATACTATATACATTGACCCAGTAAAATACTTCCACATTTGTGTATAAGGTTACATGCAGATGACCATTGTGATCTTAGTTTCTTCTTTTGGTTCTTGCTCCTTTTGTCTTGGAGAAATTAAATTACAAACCAAATCTGCTGATTATGTAGATTCAATTGTATCGTGTTTATTCAGTAAAAATGATTTCATTTGGGGCATGCTACTTCAGTGTTTGCATAATACCGTCCTTGTGGTTTCTTACTTTGAGTTTAAGGGTGGATTTATAATCCAAGGTTAAATTTTTATTTATCCATGCAGTTAATTGATTGGAACTCTTCATTAAAAAAACATTTATTATCATCTTTCAGCTGCAGTGTGAGTGAAGAAACCATCGTGTTGTTTTGACTTGCAACAAAATGTCACTATCAAAGTTTTAAGGGGAAAATAAAGTATTACAGGAGTAAACTTATTCCAACTACTTGGAGAAGCTTTTAGAAGCTATCATCTGTTGATATTGCAGTAAATCAGCCAGGTGTCTCAACTCCCCCATACTCCCCTCACAAAAGCTGTTTGAATAAAATGTTAGCAGTACAGAAAAAACCAGCAAGCAGGGAAAGGAAGCTTGGGCCTTTATGGAGTCTTTTTGAGTTTTTGAAGTCCTTGAAACTGAACAATACAGTACAGGAGCTGTTAATGTGTCGGACTTGGTTGCTGGAAATGGTGCCAAAATGTAAACGTGTTTATACTAAATTTCTTGCCAGGTGTCCAGTTGTTTTGGAGCTTCTCCAGCTCTCCAGAAAGTACAAGAAGATGGATTGGCTTTTGTAACTTTTAAATTTTATTGTTTGAATTTCTGAGAGATCTGAAAAAGAATGTTAAAAGATGGATCTGAAGATATTTCATACATGGCTACAATTTTCTTTTGTCAACACATTCCCCTATTCCGGAGGGCATTGAAGCACCGTTCAAAATGCATGCAGTCCTTGGGTAACCTTTCCCAGTGGCTATACTACTTTAAACCTAAAGCATTATTATTAGCAGGTGTTTCAGCATTGGCAGAAGAGGGGCATTTCAGTTGGGAGATTCCATTTATACAAATGTGTACTTACAACCAGGGTCACAGGACACTTCTGGAGTGGATGAACCCTGGCTTGTTGTCCTCCATGGCCTACTTCTCTGGCCAAGAGCAGCTAACATGGTAAGGGTCTTTATGTTGCTTATGAGTCAGTCCTCTACCATGTAGCACATTTATTCATTAAGCCATGAGGACTTGGGCTTTCTGATCCCAATTTTCACAAGATTACTTGAAACAACCATGTTGTGTAGCTTCATGCCATACTAGATACAGTACCTGCTGTGATGTGCTGCACATGCAGCGGTATCCATGACTTTGCAGCAGGTTTTTTGTTTGCCATTAAGTACATTAAGATATTTTTTTTCTCTCTGTCAAAAGCACTCAGTGTAAGTTGACATTGTTGTTTTTGGAGCAAGTTGTTCTATGAGCTGAGTCTGTCTGCATATTTCTAAGTGTGCACTGTTACCCTGTTAAAAGTCCTTAAGACTAATTGTGATGAAGTGTGTGTAAGGGGTAAACAAAATGGATATGTCCCTTCTAGCACTAATGGGTTTAAAAGGTAAACAGGCAGCCTAAGCTAACCAGCATGGATATGAAGCCATGATGACTGTGTTTCCTAATGTCTCAAAGCAGTTTCTTCTGCTTTGAGCAAGGCTTGTAGCTATTACTCTAGTATTAATGATTAACACATTATTAAGCAGACTCTGCAGCTTATTGAACATAGAGAATGGGGAGAGATGAATACGGCATGTTTTTATTGAAGCAGGAGGACAAATTGCACACTTTCTATATTGTGATATCATCAAAATAAACTGGTGAGTTTGATTTTACAATCAAAATAGTACAGGATTTGAGCATTGTTCAGTTATTGTATTTCGATACCTGCTACTTAGCAAACTGTGACAAGTTGTACGTTATATTTTGGATAAATAAATGCACATAATACCAAGATTAAATGGCAGATGAGATGAAGGCAATTACGTGAAGTAATTGAGCTGTGTATTATCTGTGATTAATGCACAGCCTCAGTAATTACTTGCTATTATGTTTTGTCAACACCTTTGAAATTTAATAGGTGATTCATAAAATGGAATTACAATGTGATTTGAGACACTGTAGGAATACTTTCTGCTTAATTCAGATTGGAAATACCCAATGTTAATAAATGCGTGGGTTAATATATGGTTATGTGCAGACTTTTTAAAAAAAATGCATTTAAGCAGTGCTGTTCTGTAGCTGTTGATGAGGCTATGGAGGCAGACAAAACAGCCAATTTGTAAATGCACATTAGTTCATAAGAACAAATTAGATAAGTGACCAATTAATCAGGGACTTTTTAAAAAGATTGTTGGATGATAAATGTTAGCTGGGATGCCAGAAGATCTTGCATGCTCTTTATATGCGCCTGAACAGACAAGGCCTCAGTATGACATCATGTACAAATAGACAGATTATAGAAAGCATTATTCCTTCAGTTTTAGCATGAAATGTCAGCATAGATAATATGCTCAAATCCTAGTGGAACTACAAGACCAACTGACCTTTTAATAGTCATTTTAAACTGGGGTAGGGATTGATGGTGCAAGGGCTGAAATGGTGGCAATACTTTAGCCTGCTGGAACATCACACCTAGCCAGATTGCTGGGTTCCATTTTATAGTATCACTACTGGTGGATGGGGAAAGGGAATTGTATTAGTATGTCTATCCAATAACCAACCTAAGATGATTTTGCCATTTACTTAGTTAAAAATAAATAAATACCTGTCCATGATTATTTTAGGTGCTTTGGCAGGCTAGAAGGGCTGGGTGACCCACTCCTGCTCCTATTTTCTTGTGTTGTTTGTTGTGCCCCAACAGGTCTTATTAACATCAATGGTGCCATTCTTGGTCCCTCGATTTTGGCAGTTAATTTCACATTCACAGATTATTAGGCGATATTCAATGTGTAAATGAGGCAGTTTTTCGTATTTAATTGTGCACAACTCCTGTACTGATTCAGGCAGTAATGTAAATGTTTCAGAGTCAAAGTACAGAATGCAGATGTTGCAGTTGCACAGTGACGTGCCTTTACAAATGCTGAAAAAATAAAATGGTAGCTCTTCACCCTTTTGAATTACACTCTTATGTAATTCTTCCTTAACACATACTGGATCAGTGGACAGAACATAGTAGGTGAATGACACCTATTTCTGTTCTGACCATTGATATAGGATGCGTAAAGGAAGAATTAAAGCTGAGATTATTCAGTTAACTTCAGAACATAACAGAAGATAACATTCCTCTAGTTATTAAGCAACGTGAATACAGAGGAAACCCAAGACAGGAGTCAGTCAAACAGCCCCTAGAGCTTGCTCTTCTATACTGTCTATCATTGGCCTTAACTTCACTTTCGTACATGAACAACATAATTCTTAATTCCCAAGTGTCCAACAGTTTATCCACTTCTGCTTTGTATATATTTAATAACCCAGCCTTCAGTGGTAGAGAATTTTATAGATTGATAACCCTTTGAAAGATGAAATTCATCCTCTTCTCAGCCTTAAATGGGCAACCCTGTATCCTGTGCCACCCAATTCTGTATTGTCCTACCAGAGGAAGCATCCTTGTGCCGTACCCTGTCAAGCCCCCTCAGAGTCTTGGGTCTTAAGGGGAACACCTCTCATTTTTCTAAACAAGATATCATAAGCTCAATCTAATCAATCTTTCCTCAGGATGTAACCCTAGAAATCAACCTGGTGAATGTTACTTGCACTACACTACCTCTAGGCAAGTATATTCTTAATAACAGATAGCAAAACTGCATGTAATTTCCAGGTCCAGTCTTACCAAATCCTTATATGGTCTAGCAAGCCTTCCTGCTTTTGTACATTATCCTTCTTGTAATGAAAACCAACATTTCATCTGCTTTTTTAATTACTTGCTTCACCTTGCATGCTAATTTGGTGTTTCTTATATAAATATACCCAGATCGCTCTCTTAGCACTGGCATTCATTAAATAATACCCTGCTGGTCTGTATTTCTATCACAGTAGATAGCCCTACTGTAATGTTATATTTCCCACATTACATTCCACCTGTTTTGTTTCAACCCACTTACAACCTATTTATATCCCTTTACAGGCTTTGTGTGCCCTCTTTGCAACTGAAATTTCTCATTTATCTTTGCATCATCAGCAAGATGGCATACGGAACACTTAGTGCTTTTGTCTAAGTCATTCTGTTGATTAATTAATCAATCCTCTATTCATGCTAAAGTGTTATACGTGTCACCACGAGCCAATGCAAAGAAACCCTTTATAATGATACCTTACAGAATGTACTTTGGAAATCCAAATACACTTCATCCATTGATTCCCCTTCATCCATTCTGCTAGTTAAATCCTCAAAGAATTCCAAAATATCACTCACTGTTACCCTTTTATAAAACCAAGTCAATGTTGCCTAATCACATTATGATTTTCTAATTGTCTGGACCTACTCACTTAATTATCAACTGCGACATTTCCTTATCACAAATGTTGGTCTAGCTGGCTGATGGTTCTTTACTTCTCTGATTCACCATCTTCTATTTCTACATGTTTCCAATTTGCCAGAAACTTTTAGAAATATAGGGAATCTTGAAAGGTCACAATAACACCAATGCATGCACTGTCTCTGCAGGAACTGCTTTAGATCCCTCCAGTTCAGGTCATCAAGCCAGTAGATGTGTCAGTTAGTCCTATTACTTGCCTGTTGTTTTTTCTCTAGTGGTTTTGATTGTTGTAAATTCTTCCTCCCTTTTGCCCTTTCATACTATGGACAGAAGCATAAATCTATGGGGAATAATAGACACTTGCAAATATATAAAGTGATGCACACCTTTAAGAAGGACTTACATGCAGTTAATCTATGTTCTGTTGCCTTGCTTCTGCTACTTTTGTAGATCAGTTTATGAAGTTCCTAACTACTAGTAGACTCACCTGGCTTCTGTATCTTCCTATCTTTTTCCTAATGCATTAGATACAATGCTGTAGGACAAAGGAAACCATTTTTCCAGTTGTGGCTCAGTTAGAGGCATTTTTGTCTTTGATGGAGAAATGTGAGGCCCCCTCTTCATAAATTAAAAAAAAAGTCACAATAATGGCACTTAAAAGACATTTGAATAAATATATGGTTAGGAAAGGTTTAGAGGGATATGCGCCAAACACAGGCAAATGGGACTAGCTTAGGTGGGCACCTTGTTTGGCATGGATGAGTTGGGCTGAAGGGCTGGTTTCCATGCTCTGACTCCAAGTAGGAAACATTGTGTGTCACATACACTAAAGAAATGTAAGAATATAAGAAACAGGAGCAGGAGTAGGCCATCAGGCCCGTCGAGCCTGCTCTGCCATTCAATAAGATCATGGTTGATCTGGTCATGGACACAGATCCACCTACTTGCCTTTTCCCTCATAACCCTTAATTCTCCTTCTGTGCAAAAATCTATCTAACTGTGTCTTAAATATATTTAATGAGGTAGCCTCTACTGCTTTCTTGGGCAGAGAATTCCACAGATTCATTACTCCCTGGGAAGAACAGTTTCTCCTCATCTCCATCCTAAATCTATTGCCCTGAATCTTGGGGCTATGTCCCCTAGTTTTAGTCTCACCTACCAGTGGAAACAACTTTCCTGCCTCCATCTTATCGATCCCTTTCATAATTTTATATGTTTCTATAAGATCCCCTCTCATTCTTCTGAATTCCAGTGAGTATAGTCCCAGGCGACTCAATCTTTCCTCATAGGCTAACCCCCTCATCTCCAGAATCAACCTGGTGAACCTCCTGTGCACTGCCTCCAAAGCCAGTATATCCTTCCTCAAGTAAGGAGACCAGAACTGCACGCAGTACTCCAGGTGCGGCTTCACCAATACCCTGTACAGTTGCAGCGTAACCTCCCTGCTCCTAAACACAATCCCTCTTGAATGAAGGCCAAAATTCCATTTGCCAGCTTGATAACCTGTTGCACCTGCAAACCAACCTTTTGCAATTCATGCACAAGCACTTCCAAGTCCCTCTGCACAACAGCATGCTGCAATCTTTCACCATTTAAATAATAATCTGATCTTTTACTTTTCCTTCCAAAGTGAATGACCTCACATTTACCAACATTGTACTCCATCTGCCAGACCCTTGCCCACTCACTTAACCTATCTATATCTCTCTGCAGACTCTCCACATCCTCTGCACAATTTGCTTTTCCACTCAATTTAATGTTATTGGCAAACTTAGATACGCTACACTCGCTCCCCTCTTCCAAATCGTTAATGTATGTCGTGAGCAGTTGCGGGGCCAGCACCAACCCCTGTGGCACCCCGCTCACCACTGATTGCCAATCAGAGAAACACCCATTTATCCCAATTCTCTGCCTTCTATTGCTTAATAAATCCTTTATCCATGCTAATACATTACCCCCAACTCCATGCATCCTAGTCTTTTATGCAGCACCTTATCGAATGCCTTCTGGAAATCCAAGTATACAACATCCACCTGTTCCCCTCTATCCACTGTGTTCATTATATCCTCAAAGAACTCCAGTAAGTTTGTCAAGTAGGACCTGCCCTTCCTGAATCCATGCTGTGTCTGCCTGATGGAACCACTTCTATCCAGATGGCTCGCTATTTCTTCCTTAATGATAGCTTCAAGCATTTTCCCAACTACAGATGTTAAGCTAACTGGCCTATAGTTACCTGCCTTCTGCCTACATCCTTTTTTAAATGGTGGTGTGACATTCACTGTTTTCCAATCTGTCAGGAGCTGCCCAGAGTCCAGAGAATTTTGGTACGTTATCACAAATGCCCCTACAATAACTTCCGTCATTTCTTTCAGTACCCTGGGATGCATCCCATCAGGACCAGGGGACTTGTGTACCTTTAGGCCCACTAGTTTGCTCAGCACTACCCCTTTAGTGGCAGTGAATGTATCAAGGTCCTCACCTCCCATCGCATCCATAACATCTCTCTTTGGCACGTTAGACGTGTCCTTCACCGTTAAGACCGACACAAAATAGTCATTCAAAGCCTCAGCCATTTCCTTCTATAAGGGAATTCCTTCTTTCCACAAGAAACAAGAGCACCTCGTGCACACTATTGTGTAGCTCTTGTACTCAGAAATAAATTTAGTTCCTTATCTGCACAATATTTATAACCCTCCTCATACTAAAAGCCTTGCATCCACTTTTAAACTTCCCATCTACCTCCCTGCAAACAATTCAAACCATCTTCCCGACCCTTTTTTCTTTTTGCTTTCCTCTCTTTTTTGCTACAATGTGTTTGAAATGTAAAGGGGCAAAGAAATTTGAGAAAATGGCAAATAATAATGGAGAAAAACGAGACAAAAGATGATGACGGGCACCAGCAACATAATCAAAGCAGCTGGAATGAATCAAGCAGAAGAGGAGGAGAGAGAAACAGAATCAGTGGGGAAGAAGAGGATCAAGTAGTGGAAGAGAAAGGTAGGGGAATAACTAGTAGAGGACAAAGACATGTTACAAGCCAGTCAGAGGGTGAAAAATTTTAGGTTTTTTTGGTGAATTGAGCTTAAGACATTTTAAGAATCCACTAGATTGGATAGTGTTGATCAAATTTATTACTGAGAATGACTGGTGGTACCAGTGAACATTAAGTAAATGCAAGGGATAACGCTGATTTCTGGTGCTTCTACCTTTGCAGGATCACTTGCACCTTATTGTATCTAAATGTAGCATTGCATTTAAGGGGGACCAAAACATATGACCATCCAACAGTCTGACCAAGTGTACTTGCTGACATATTCAGACCAGATTACTTGCTGAAAGGCTCCTGGCTTGGATGCACAACTATTACTCAGCCAAGCAGACACTATGGAGCATATGAGAGAGGAAATGTGCCGGCAAGAATCTCCACTGCTGATTCTGTACCAAAAAGGCATCCTTACTTTGCCTTTGGAATGTTTGATGCCATTCCCATTGGGGGGGCTTCTAGGGTGCCTTGGAAGATTGGATAGGTAAGAAAAGGTAGCATTTGGTAGGGGGATGTTGGGGGTTTTGGTGGAGTGCTGGCAACAGTATTTATTTTTAAGGCACAAAAAGTGGGCAGCCACTCTCAGGATGCACCATGGTTTGTGTTTTGCCTTAGCTACAATCCGTGTAGTCATAGCCATCCCAGTGGCAGAGGTTGACTGTCTGCACACAAGCTCTGTCTTTATGGATCTGCAAAAATTACCAATGATCATGGTTACAGACTCCTTTAAAACTGTTACTTGCACCAATGAAAATGACATTAAACTGTGAAATTACAGATAGTAGATCACTTCAGCTGAACATTAAATCTTGCATTAGTGTCTGAAATTGGCATTATCTACTAACAGATTTGCAAGTCAATGCAGTAGTTTTAGAATGTACCAACGGCAGTCACCTACCAGTGAGCAGCTGCACTGACAAAGGCCTACAATAAAAAGCAACAGTCAGATTGTAATAAAATCAGAGAAGAGGGCATATGCTTTGCTCCTGGATCTCAGCTGTTGCTTAGTTTACATATTGGCTCAGTAATTGGGTTTATTTTTAGAACCATAGAACAATACAGCACAATACAGGCCCTTCGGCCCACCATGTTGTGCCGCCCTTCAAACAACACCTAAGACTATCTAACCCCTTCCTCCCACATATTCTTCTATCTTAAATTCCTCCATATGCTTATCTAACAATCTCTTGAACTTGTCCAATGTATCAGCCTCCACCACCACCCCAGGCAGCGCATTCCATGCACCAACCACTTTCTAGGTGAAAAACCTCCCTCTGACATCTCCCTTGAACTTCCCACCCATTACCTTAAAGCCATGTCCTCTTGTTTGGAGCATTGGTGCCCTAGGAAAGAGGCGCTGGCTGTCCACTCTATCTATTCCTCTCAATATCTTGTATACCTCTATCATGTCTCCCCTCATCCTCCTTCTCTCCAATGAGAACAGCCCTAGCTCCTTTAGTCTCTCCTCGTAATCCATACTGTCTAATCTAGGCAGCATCCTGGTAAATCTCCTCTGCACTCTTTCCAACGCCTCCGCATCCTTCCTATAATGAGGCAACCAGAACTGGACACAGTACTCTAAGTGTGGCCTAACCAGAGTTTTGTAAAGCTGCATCATCACTTCGCGGCTCTTAAACTCCCCCAACTTATGAAAGCTAACATCCCATAAGCTTTCTTAACTACCCTATCTACCTGTGAGGCGACTTCCAGTGATCTGTGAATATGAACCCCCAGATCCCTCTGCTCCTCCACACTGCTCAGAATCCGGCCATTTACCTTGTACTCTGCCTTGGAGTTTGTCCTTCCAAAGTGTACTACCTCACACTTCTCTGGATTGAACTCCATCTGCCACTTGTCAGCCCAGCTTTGCATCCTATCAATATGCCTCTGCAAGCTTCGACAGCCCTCCACACTATCCACAACACCACCAATCTTTGTGTCATCTGCAAACTTGCTAACCCAGCCTTCCACCCCCTCATCTAAGTTGTTGATATATATCACAAAAAGTAGAGGTCCCAGAACCAATCCCTATGAGACATCACTAGTCACAGCCCTCCAATCTGAATGCACTCCCTCCACCACAACCCTCTGCTTTCTACAGGCAAGCCAATTATGAATCCACACAGCCAAACCTCCCTGGATCCCTTGGCCTCTGACCTTCTGAAGAAGCCTACCATACAGAACCTTGTCAAACGCCTTACTAAAATCCATGTAGACCACATCCACTGCACTACCCTCATCAATCTTCCTGGTCACCTCCTCAAAGAACCCTATCAGGCTTGTGAGGCAAAATCTTCCCTTCACAAATCCATGCTGGCTGTCCCTAATCAGTCCATGATTCTCTAAATGCTCATAGATCCTATCTCTTAGAATCCTTTCTAACAGCTTACCCACCACAGACGTAAGGCTCACTGGTCTGTAATTCCCTGGACTATCCCTACTACTTTTTTTGAATAAGGGGACAACATTTGCCACCCTCCAATCCTCCGGTACCATCGCCGTGGACAACGAGGACTCAAAGGTCCTAACCAACGGTTCAGCAATCTCCTCCCTCGCCTCATGAAGCAGCCTGGGGAATATTCCGTCAGGCCCAGGGACTTATCTGTCCTAATATTTTCTAATAACTCCAACACATCCTCTCTCTTAATATCTACATACTCTAGAACATTACCCTCACCAACACTGTCCTCAGCATCATCAAGATCCCTCTCCTTGGTGAATACTGAAGAGAAGTATTCATTGAGAACCTCACCCACTTCCACAGCTTCCAGACACATCCTCCCACCTTTGTCTTTAATCGGACCCACCTTTACTCTAGCCATCCTTCTGCTCTTTACGTACAAGAAAAAAGCCTTGGGATTCTCCTTAACCCTACTCGCCAAAGCCTTTTCATGCCCTTCTCGCTTTCCTCAGCCCTTTCTTAAGTTCCTTCCTTTTTACTCTATATTCCACACGAGCCCTGTCCAGTCCTTGCTGCTTCTACCTTATGTATGCTGCCTTCTTCTTCCTAACTAGTTGTTCCACCTCTCTCGTCACCCATGGTTCCTTCACCCTACCATTCCTTCTCTGCCTCACCGGGACAAATTTATCCCTAACATCCTGCAAAAGATTCCTGAACATCGACCACATCTCCATCATACATCTCCCTTCAAAAATGTCATCCCAATTTACACTCCCAAGTTCTCGCCTTATAGCCTCATAATTCGCCTTTCCCCAATTAAATATCTTCCCGTCCTCTTTGCTTCTATCCCTGTCCATGACAATTCTAAAGGTTACGGAGCAATGGTCACTGTCCCCCAAATGCTCACCCACCGATAGATCTGTCACCTGTCCCGGTTCATTACCTAAAACTAGATCTAATATGGCATTCCCTCTAGTCGGCCTGTCAACATACTGTGTCAGGAATCCGTCCTGGACACACTTAACAAACTGCACCCCGTCTAAACCCTTGGCACTAAGTAGGTGCCAATCAATATTTGGAAAGTTGAAGTCTCCCATTATAATAACCTTGTTATTTTCACATCTTTCCAAAAACTGCCTCCCAATCTGCTCCTCAGTATCCCTACTGCTACCGGGGGGCCTATAGAATACTCCCAGGAGGGTAACTATCCCTTTCTTGTTCATAACTTCCACCTTAGAGAGGATCCTTCTACGTTATCTACCCTTTCTGCAGCTGTAACAGTGTCCCTGATCGGCACTGCCACCCCTCCTCCTCTTCTCCCCCCCTCCCTATCCCTTTTAAAACACAGAAAACCAGGAATATTCAATATCCATTCCTGCCCTGATGTCAGCCATGTCTCTGTAATAGCCACAATATCATAGTCCCATGTACTTATCCAAGCTCTCAGTTCATCTCCCTTATTCCTGATGCTTCTCGCATTTAAGTAAATGCACTTTAGCCCATCCACCTTGCTACTTTTATTGCCTGTACTCTGCTTCTCCTTCCCCAAAGCCTCTCTACCTGTCAGATCTGACTTTTCCCCATCCCCTTCTTCCTCTGACCTACTCCTCCGGTTCCCTTCCCCCTCGCAATCTAGTTTAAACCCTCCTGAACCACCCTAGCAAACCTGGCCGTAAGGATATTGGCCCCCCTCAGGTTCGGGTGTAACCCGTCCTCTCTGTACAGGTCCCACCTTCCCCAGAAGAGATCCCAATGATCCAAAAATCTAAAACCCTCCCTCCTGCACCAACTTCTCAGCCACACATTTATCTGCCATCTCCTCCTATTCCTGCCTTCACTATCGCATGGCACTGGCAGCAATCCCGAGATCGCTACCCTCGAGGTCCTGTTCTCCAGCCTTCTGCCTAGCTCGCTAAACTCACTTTTCAGGACATCATCCCTCTTCCCACCTATGTCGTTGGTACCAACATGAACCACGACTTCTGGCTGTTCTCCCTCCTGCTCTAACATCCTGTGGGCCCGATCAGTGACATCCCGGACCCTGGCACCTGGGAGGCAAAATACCATCCGGGATTCATGCTCACTGCCACAGAACCTCCTATCTGTTTCCCTGACTATCGAGTCCCCTATCACTACTGCCTCCCTCTTCTCCTCCCTTCCCTTCTGAGCAGCAGGACTGGTCCCAGTGCCAGAGACCTGGCTATTGCTGCTAGGCCCCGGCAGGTCATCTCCCTCAACAGCCTCCAAAGCGGAAAACCTGTTACTGAGGGGAACAGCCTCTGGGGTCCTCTGCTCTATCTGCCTGTTTGTTTTCTTTTTCCTTTTCTCTCCCCTGACTAAGCAGTGTTAGTCAGTTTTGGTTGGGACTGTTGCAAAGGGAGATCTGTGTCTCTGAGTGTCTGCTTATTGGAGATTTGTGCAGCAGGAATGAGGTCTCTTTAGCATCTTTGTTGAAGTGTTCATGGCATTGATGAATCTCAGGCTTGTAGTAGACAGACTAATTCTTAAAGAGTATACCCCTAACTGTCAGTTTAAAGATATCATCAAGTTATTTGAGAAGTGTGAATTCAGTGGCTGCAACTAGACTGTTAAAGGGCCTGTTTAAGCAGTATAACACAAAGAGCAAATGGGGCTCCTCACTGTATTTAGTCATGTTTTAATATGAGCCAGATGTTTCCACAGTGTGCTTGTAGTTTATCATTTATCGAGTTTTGCATAAACTGTTTCTTTAAAATTCCTTTTTCTGTTTCCTTTACATAAGGCTTTTTCTTGCGTGCTTTTTTTTGCACAGTGAAATAACCATTTGGCTTGTTTTCTTCTCAGCAAAACCTCATTTACATAGTGGCTTTAATGTAATAAAATAGTTCACGTCATCTCATGACTAAACAGTCTGCAGACTCGCACATAAAAGTCTTATCAAAGCTAGCGCAAATATTACCTCTTTGCCAAAACTAACATCTCCCAAAAGTGACTTCAATGGAACTGAACTTTGGGAATGGAAGACAATGGTCAGCTATCACTAGATTGTATGTTTGACACAGTTAACAAAACAAAATTCCAGGTGCAAGCCCTCATATGACCGAGTTAATGTGACTATCATTGTCTAAAGATGAACATGGTCCAAAGCCATCGTTTTCTCTCATCAAGATTGTGCCCCACTTTTTAAGAACAATTTATTGGTTTCTTGCATGAAAAATTAAGGAGCTTTAATATTAGTCTTTGAATTTTGAGCCCAGCATCCAGGAGATAGTTAATTCTAGTTTCTGTAAAGTAGGTAAAAAGTCAATGCAATTGAAAATCAGGCAAGTATATGACAGATGACCAAACAATACTGCCAGTTTTCTGCCTTGCAGACATTGAATATTCCCCATGTATACTCTGCACTGAGTGCTGTTCCAGCTGGTCAGATTTGATGTATGAAATCTTGTGTTGGGTATTATAAAGCTACAAGAACACACTTGATTTTTTATTGTCTTCATATCCGATGTCTACATTCACTTGCTTTCCATCAGAATTTGTGGAATAACAGTTAAGACCATGAACCTGGTTTGAGTTCTGCCTCATTCATTCGTGGAGATTATGATTAATTATATACATTCCGCTGTTGGCCTGCCAAGGATGAGCAGACTCAGTCACGCAAGTTGAACCTGGAGCCATTCTGGAGTGTGCTGTTGAGTACTACATCATATGGAAAACTACATCATTTGGGAAACATTTATCCACTAAACCATCAGGATAGGTGCCCATGAGATGTACTGCATTAGATATTGGCATTTTTTTTCTGATATCTAGATTCAAATGCAGTCCAGTTTGGCAATAGATAAGCGGCTAAAGAACCAAGTGGAATTGATGGGTATGTGAGAGAGAATAGGTTACACGATTACAGGCAGAAAGTGAATGGTACTAACGGGATTGCTTTGCTGGCAGCTGACATGGACCCAATGGGTTGAATGGCCTTTGCTGCGACAAGTAAATAAATACGGGCAGGATGTGAAATAAGATTTGAAAATCTAGTTATAGCTGCATTTGGTACTGCCACAGAAAGCTAATTTAGTACTAGCTCTGAAATGGAAAGATCCAAACATGAGCCGTGCCCAAAGTTTAAGCTTATCATGCTGAAATTTTAAAGTGATGAGGATGTACTGAATTTTTTGGGATACCATTCTTCGGGAAGAGAATTTAATTGAGGCATTTGCCAATTCCATTGGTTAAAGGAGCAATGGTGCTGTTCTAATAGAACAGTTTGCTTTCTTGGCCCACCAGTCAAACTCACTGAATAAATTCATGTTATCAACTTATGGCTGTTTGTGAAATCTTATTGTCTTACCAGACCAGATAACTTTGTCTTTGGATGCTATGAGAAACAAATTAGATACTTTATAAATGTTTGCTCGCTCCTTCGCATCTCACATAAATTAGAGAATAGCTGTTGTAGGGCACACTGAGGAAATCACTCTCTGCATCTAAGCATGTTAGTCTGAGCAGAGAACACCCACTGTTGACATTAATATTCAGTATGAAAAGTATTTCATTCTCCAGCACTGTAATCTTTCTCTTTGAGGTGGTCAAGAAAATTATGTAAACAAAATTAATTTGGAAAGCAGTCATCAAATTGAGGAGCAGCACCCTCATTTTCAATCTAGGCATTATGCAGTCTTCCAGACTCATTTTCAAATTCTCCAGCTTTAGGTAACTCGATGGTTCTTTCTCTCTGTATCTGAACTGACCAGTCAGCCTGTTATACATCTATGTTTTTTTTTCGTTCCATTAGTATAGTCCGGCTTCTTGCCATGTCTAAATCCCTAGTATTAGCAATACATAACACAGAAGAAGAAGCATAATCTGATTCAAACTGCTACGTTAACTAATTTGGTCTCATCCTATAAAATTTCCTTTGTTCTGCCCATCCTTTCCCCATCTTCCCTGCTACTGAAAACTAATTTGTTTTCTCTCTTTCCCCGTTCTGAGGAAAGGTCTCAGACCTGAAATGGTAATTTAGTTTCTCTTTCCACAGCTGCTGCCTGACTTGCTGAGTGTTTCCAGCATTTTCTGTTTATATTTCAGATTTCCAACATCTGAAGTTTTTGATTTTGAAGTTGAAATTGTTTTGACTACAATTGAAGTTCAGCTTTGGTTGGCAACAAAATGGTCCTTGCATTGTGAGTCATTACTTCATGCAGTTTTGTTACTCAGGACACTTGAACATTTTTGTACTAAAGCATAATTTTAGTTTTTGGAGCTTGGAAACTTTTAGACATATAGTGGCTTGAAGATCTTTCCATTTGTAAAATGAGTGGCTATAGTCAGCAATCTTCAATGTTTAGTGATAAACAGTCAATGTTTATGGATGTACTGATCTAACTGGTAGAAGAGGTATTTTTCCAACATTTAAGGCTTAAAATGCTGTTTGACAGCTCATTTGTCCAATAAGGCAAATAAGTTGGTTCTATCAGTTGGTTCAGTTTTACCCACATTATAATGTTTAGGACGTAACTGAATTTAAGGAAATTGCTGATACCTATTTTGAGAACATAACACTTGCTGAGTGAGATTGAAGACAAATATCTTCCTTTGTTGCTATTCTATGTCATGCAGCCTGGACCGTTGACCTCCAAGAATGGGTTTTGAGACAGGAGAGTCTGTTTCCTGCATCACAGTGTTACACCTTGCCATCATTTTAACAAAAAAAACTAGAGCCTGAAGGAGTCAGTGCTTCCGTACCTTGGAGTTTGTTATTTTTTAAAACGTGTTTAATGCGTTCTGCTGGTCCTCTTTGCCTTTTGGCTGTCTGCATATCTTGTAAGGTGGTGCTGAATAAGGTTCATTATACCAGATGGGAAACTTAACTGCATTTCTAAATCAAGTCATGATTGAGCGAATTTAAGACTGGAAAAATATCACAAAAAAACTAATTCTAAGTGTAGTTTTGAGTCGTTGGTGTTCTTTTACAATGTGCTCTGCAGTGAATGCAGAAGACAATATCCAGGTACACCTTTCATACTTGGCTCTCATGTGAACAGCTGTAACTTCCCTGGAAGTACTCAGACAGATGTCATATATATCCAGAGTTTTGGAATGCCTTTGAGGCCACATGTTGATAACATACTGCTTTCCTTGTGTTGATATATCTTTGTTCTTTTCCGAGGTTAGCAAGTGGTGCTTGGTCCATTGAGTGAGGTATCAGGGGGCTGCTATGCCTGTGCCTGTGGTAGCAATGGTCAGTGCCATTATCCACTGATTCATTGGGTGCTGACTAAAATGCACCCAAAGAGGACCAAATTCAGATTCTTTTGTGGCATTATTAATCAGCTGAATAGAACTGATAAGCTACCTCAAAAAAACACATTTTAAAAAAATGACATTGTGCCTGTCTTTAACAGCACTGTGTTTTAACAGGAAAGGATCCATTCTTGTACCATTAACCTTTTGTGGAAAATGTAAAGAATTCACAAATGACAATATTTGGTGAAAATAGAATAGTTATACAGAGTATCTGCATATTTACCTATGTACTTGTTCCCAGGAAAGTTGTAAGAATTTGGAATTCTTGTCTTTAAGTTGCTTTCTCCAGCTGATGGACTTGTCTTAGTTTTTAGGATGTTTGCATCCATTTGTTACTCATTCCATCTTACTAGGGCTATTAAAGGTTAAGCATGTTGGTATGAAACTGAGTTGCATATCAGCTTGGCCAGGTAAGGTCAAACATTTTCACTTTTTTACCAAGTTTCTTACTTCATGAATACAAATTCTCAAACATCCCTTGGTATTTTTTGCAAAGGCCTCTGAATTAATAGTCCAGAGGAAACCACTATTATTCGTAACTAGATACTGAAAGTGAGTTGAGCCTTCTATGAACCTTCCTTGTCTCTGTAGTTCAATATCGTTTAATATTGTACATCATACCCACTGTCTATGACATTGCATTTTCCTCCACAAACAGTAGAATATCCATAGAATTGCAAGAAATGGACAGTATCCATGATCGAGCAGCTTCTGTCTTTTTTTAATTTCAGTCTTGCCAACATAATAAAATAGGATCAAGATTCAACATTAGAAGCAAATCCAGAAATAAAAGTATCCTAGGAAGATCTTGGATTTATGCAGTGCCATTCACTATCTCAGCAAGAAAACAAAGGGCTTTACACATGATAAAGCATTTTTGAAATCTAGTCATGAAAGACAGCAGCCAATGTGCACAGAGAGTCAAACAGATATTAATGTGATAATGACAATTTGCATTAATAATGTTGTTTGAGGCCTACTTCCTAACCATGGTTGACGTCTTATGAAATCAATGATGCTTACACCCAATTGTTAGCAAGGTACATTCATGGTTGCCTAGATAAAGATCACCTGTCTACCTCCTTTTTGTTGGATAAGATGTGTGCCATTGGAAGACCCAAAGAATATTTTAAAGAAGTTAACATCCGGACCAAAGTCCTATTACTCTATTTAAAACTATAAATTCAAAACTCAGGTCCCGAGATGTTTTTAGAGATTTGTGAATTATCTTTGATATTTTTGAGTGAATATTGAGTTAAATTCTTTGTGTATACTGGAGTTATGCTGCAATTCAGTGTAGCTGCAAAGCTACTATTGGAGATTGGTGGCCTTATTAAATTTCATTATGATAAGTAGTGTAATTTTATTAATAATAATGCTGTAGCAAACCATGATTAGGTATTTTGATAGTTACAAATTACAGAAATGCATTTCACATGGATTTTTCAGGTCAATAAGCTAGCTGTGAGGTTAAAGAAGATATCAATGACTGTGGTTAATGTTGTGAGGACCTGTTCCTTTACTGGAAACCAACACAACCAATTTCAGTTACTGCAGTTTTAAATCCTAAACACCTCGAGCAAAACTAAAAAGGAGAAGAGAAGAACAAAGCCGTTGTACTTGCAGATCATCCTCACGGTCTGCTCTCTTGTTGATTGTGAGGAAGTTGGGGTTGGAGTGCCTGTATGTAACGATACGGGCTTCATGATTACCAGCTTTTACATGTTCCATATTTTCGCTGTGTTGTGGAAAAGCGCTAGAGATAGGCTAAGTGTTTACAGACCACCAATCAGGGAAGATAGAGGCCACTACTTGCTGACATTCTGATATATTTTCTGTATTTTATCAGTCAGCTACCACTACCAACCACTTCCATTTATACAGAGCCTTTAATGTTTCAAAAGTATTCCACTGTGCTTCACAGAATCATTATTAAACAAAAAATGGGAAACTCCCGTAAAGGACATAGCGAGGTCTGTGTTTTTCTCGTGAGGCTTCCTCTTGTGTTTCCTGAAGGCAGGCACAGCACAAGCCCAGTAGAGCTACTGCCCAGAGTATGTTCAAATAAAATAACCACTCAGGGAAGGCACAGGAGAACAGGCACTTCAGAACATAAGTCACTACTTTCAGGAAGCCAGGGAGGAAGGTTGCAAAAACAGAGAAATATCAACTAATTGTTCTCCATGATGATTCATTTTTCAACATAATGGTGTTGAGTTGCTGTATTGTATCAGTTTCATCTGGAATAGAAAACAAGCATTACTGATGTTTTTTAGGGTTGTAACTGCTGGGCTGCTATTGCTATAGAGAAGCAGCCATTTAGGATATGAAAACATTAGGAAGGCATTTCAAATTGATATTTACAAGACACTGCTGATTTAACTGAAAATAATTTAATCATATCCTTTTGCTTATTGTGAATGCCTAGCTGAGACAATCCATGTACTGTGGACTGGTAACAGAATCTGGTTTATCTAGGAACATTTTGCACACACGTGTAAATCACATTTGCTTAACATTTTGAGAGTAGACATTGGACTAGATTCATTTGCCAATGATCCCATTCCATGTGTTCCTGAATATTGTCTGTTCTTATTTCTCTTATTGAAGATGTATCTGAAAACTCTAAATTGTGACACAGTTGTGCATCACCTGGAGATTATGAACTTTCTGGAGCAGAAAACAAACTTTCCGTTGGGGAAAGGAGGACAGAAGGAAAATGGCAAAGTGAGTCAGCACTAGCTACTCTTGTGCACTTTGTAGTCAATGGGAACATTTGAAATTGGCACAGATGACTGCACAGAGAAACCAAAAAGAAAGAGAAACATGATGTATTTACCGGGAGATTAAAACTGGGTGACTCCACATTAAGAATTAGGATTAAGAGTTCTGAGATTGTTCCTAAATCAGCGGACATAGTAGCACAGAAGAGGCCATTCTGTTTATCTAGTCTCCACTGTTTCTTTCAAGAGCAATCCTGTTGGTCCCATTCCCCCACTCCTATATCCCTTATGGAAACAATTATTGAGGCTGTTTCCACAACTCCGTCAATCAGTGCATCCCAAATCCTATCTAGTTGTTATGCAAAAGCTTTCCTTCCTCATATCACCTCTTGTTCTTTGAATCTATGCATTCTGGCTATTAAGCCTTTGGATGATGATTTCATATAGACCATTGTTTCCAATTTCAAATTGTGATTGGTAGCTAATATGGTTCTGGATACTCAGTGAAAGATTCAATCATGTTTGTTTGTGCACATCACACACACGCTTGAAAGAGGCAAGGGTGATATCAATTGATGTGCAATGTATACTTGATAACTCTCTTAGAACATAGAACATTACAGCACAGTACAGGCCCTTCGGCCCATGATGTTGTGCTGACATTTTATCCTGCTCTAAGATCTATCTAACCCTTCCCTCCCACGCAGCTCTCCATTTTTCTGTCATGCATGTGGCTATCTAAGAGTCTCTTAAAAGTCCCTAATGTATCCGCCTCTACAACCTCTGCCAGCAGTGCATTCCACGCACCCACAACTCTGTGTAAAAAAAAAAATTACCTCTGACATCCCCCCATACCTTCCTCCAATCACCTTAAAATTGTGCCCCCTCGTGTGAGGCATTTTCACCCTGGGAAAATGTCTCTGATTGTCCACTCGATCTATGCCTCTGATCATCTAGTACATCTCTATCAAGTCACCTCTCATCCTCCTCCTCTCCAAAGAGAAAAGCCCTAGCTTGCTCAACCTATCTTCATAAGACATGCTCTACAATACAGGCAGCATCCTGGTAAATCTCCTCTGCACCCTCTCTTAAAGCTTCCACATCCTTCCTGTAATGAAGTGACCAGAACTGAACACAATACTCCAAGTGTGGTCTAACCAGAGTTTTTCGAGCTGCAACATTACCTCACGGCCCTTGAACTCAATACCCCAACTAATGAAGGCCAATACCATACACCTACTTAACAACCCTATCAACCTGCATGGCAACCTTGAGGGATTTATGGATGTGGACCCCAAGATCCCTCCGTTCCTCTACACTGCTAAGAGTCCAACCATAACCTTGTATTTTGCCTTCAAATTTGATCTTCCAAAATGTATCACTTCACACTTTACTGGGTTGAACTCCATCTGCCACTTAGCCCAGGTCTGTATCCTATCAATGTCCTGTTGTAACCTACAGCAACCTTCTACACTATCCACAACACCACTAACCTTCATGTCATTAGCAAACCTACTAACCCACCCTTCCACATCCTCATCCAAGTCATTTATAAAAATCACAAAGAGCAGGGCTCCCAGAACAGATCCATGCGGAACACCATACGCGCCACCTACCACCACACTCTGTCTTCTATGGGCGAGCCAATTCCAAATCTACACAGCCAGGATTCCCTGGATCCCATGCCTCCTGACTTTATCAACCTTATTAAAATCCATGTACACCACATCCACTGCTCTACCCTCAATGTGCTTTGTTACATCCTCAAAGAATTCAATCAGGGTCGTGAGGCACGACCTGCTCCTCACAAAGCCATGCTGACTGTCCCTCATCAGCTTATGCCTCTCCAAAAGCCCATAAATCTTGTCTCTAAGAATCTTCTCCAGTAATTTGCCCACCACTGGAGTAAGACTCACTGGTCTGTAATTCCCAGGGTTATCCCTACTTCCTTTCTTAAACAAAGGAACAACATTTGCCACCCTACAATCATCTGGCACTACTCCTGTCACCAGTGAGGATGCAAAGATCATTACCAATGGTACAGCATCTCTTCCCTAGCTTCCTGTAATAACCTTGGCTATATCTCATCTGGCCCTGGTAACTTATCTATCCTAATGTTTTTCAAAAGTTCCAGCACATCCTCTTTCCTCACATTGACATGCCCTAGCCTATCAGCCTGTTGTACACCATCCTCACACATGTCAGGTCTCTCTCACTGGTGAATACTGAAGCAAAATATTCATTAAGGACCTTCCCTACCTCTTCCAACTCCAGGCACGTTTCCTCTTTCATCGATCCTACCCTCACTCTAGTCATCCTTCTATTCTTTACATACGTGTAGAATGCCTTGGGGTTTACCTTGATCCTACTTGCCAAGGCCTTCTCATGCCCCCTTCTTGCTCTCCTAAGTCCATTCTTAAGCTCCCTCC
This sequence comes from Pristis pectinata, assembly GCF_009764475.1. Classification (NCBI taxonomy): domain Eukaryota; kingdom Metazoa; phylum Chordata; class Chondrichthyes; order Rhinopristiformes; family Pristidae; genus Pristis; species Pristis pectinata. The sequence continues at coordinate 49,377,073 of NC_067415.1, read as the reverse complement.
TGGGTACCTTGTAACTTTCCAGAGCCCTGTCTGATCCACGCTTTCTAAACCTCAGGTAAGCTTCTTTCTTCCTCTTGACAATATTTTCTACATCTATTGTCAACCACGGTTCCTTCACTCTACCATCCTTACCCTGCCTCAATGGGACAAACCTGTCCAGAAGACCATGCAAGTACTCCCTAAACAACCTCCACATTTCCGTTATGCACTTCCCCAAGAAAGTCTGTTCCCAATTTACGCTCCCAAGTTCCTGCCTAATAGCATCATAATTCCCCCCCCCCCATTAAATATTTTCCCATAACCTCTCTTGACCTTTGTCTTTTAAAGGGACAATCAATGACTTTGTTGGAGGTCCCAGGACAGCAATGTCAGACTTCCCTCATCACCAGCAGTCCAGCAGATACCCTCAGTGGGATTTGATTGACTGCCCAGGTGGCACAACTGGTAGGGACTCTGCCTCACAGCGTCAGGTTCGATCCTGACTTTGGGTGCTGCCTGTGTGGACTTTGAACTTACTCCCTCTGACCACGTGGGTTTCCTCTGGGTGCTCCGGTTTACTCCCACATCCCAAAAACGTGCTGATTGGTAGGTTAATTGGCCACTGTAAATTGCCCCTGGTGTGTAGGGGAGTGGTAGAATTTGGGGAGAGTTGATGAGAATGCAGGGAGAATTTTTTTAAAAATGGGATTAATGTCAGATGAGTGTAAGCGGGATGTTGACAGTGGGGTGAAGGGCCTGTGTCCATGCTGTATCTTTTAATGACTGTGATGTCTGTGAGCATTAAGGAACAGAGAAACCTGAATCCACACTGTGACACATTACTGTATTGCCATCCTTCTACTAATCAGCTCTCTTCTGTACTAATTATAAAAGGCAGAACCAGTCCGGTGTCTGCTATTCCTGTCCACAATGCTCAATGGTTAAAATCAGTGCCTGCATCATCCCCTTTGAGGTGCAGGTATAACAGGACCTGGTTTGGATTAATTTCACTGGTGCCCAGGAACCCTGAAAGTAGGCACAGTTACTGCAGTCTTGAAGACTGGTGGATTTGTTGAATTTTCCTTCATTGCAGTGCAGTTGGTACTTTCTGTGTCTGCTGAAGTGCCTGATTTGATAAGATAAGATTTCTTTATTAGTCACATGAACATCGAAACACAGTGAAATGCATCTTTGCGTAGAGCGTTCTGGGGGCAGTCCACAAGGGTCACCATGCTTCCGGCGCCAACATAGCATGCCCACAACTTCCTAACCCATATGTCTTTGGAATGTGGGAGGAAACTGGAGCACCCAGAGGAAACCCACGCGACCATGGGGAGAACGTACAAACTCCTTACAGACAGCAGCTGGAATTGAACCCGGGTCACTGGTGCTGTAATAGCGCTACGCTAACCGCTACACTACCGTGCAAAGTGATCTTGGCCAGTGGTGGTTGTGGCCACACCGCTGCTGAAGATTACTGCTGAAACAAGACAGAAGGCTTGCTCTGGGAACCTTGTATTGAAGAGATCTGGCCTAACTCTAGATGGAAGTATACAGTATCTCTGGGTTAGCTCTTGTATGACAATGCACCTGGTGATGCATATTGGCTGCTGGTCATGCCATGATTTACCTGTCCTGGCACTGCTGCTGAATTGTCATATCCATATGTACTATTTTGCACTCTACCTCAGAATGCCCCTATCCTTCACTAACTGCTTTGTTGAGGTGCCATGCCATTTTCTAAGAGATGAGTACATTCTCAAACCTATCTTCTTCTATCCCCTTTAAACAAACATACCATTTAGTGTGTGTTTTCTCTGCTCATTCTTCCCAGCAGAATCTACCACTCACATTTATTTGAATGGACTTCATCTGCTGCTTCCCATGAGGTCTGTTCCCACCATTCTCAGCTTTTGAAGTTTTAGGTCATTGGTAGACTTCAAAACTGTGCCCTTTATCTCAAAAGCACCAGAAGTCCCAATATTGAACTCTGGAGAAAGCCATTGAATCTTCTCTTTAATGAGGAAACATTGATGAGTTACTGCTCTGCATGTTTTATTATCTGTTTAATTTTATTGTTGAAAGTTCAGCACATGTTAAAAGTTGCTAGTTTTTAATTTCCCAGATATTGCATGTGAGATTTGTGACTTTGATTTTTTTTCCATGATGATTTTTATTAATAAATGATGAAACATTCTCTATGCAAAGTAGCAACAAAACTGTTATTAGGGTCATAGAATCATACAGCATGGAACAGGCCCTTTGGCCCAACTGATCCATGCCAACCAAGATTCCCATCTAAGCTAGTCCCATTTGCTCATGTTTGGCCCATATCCCTCTAAACCTTTCCTATCCATGTTCCTGTCCAAGTACCTTTTAAATATCGTTAATCTATAAAAGTATATATTATGTAATATTGCCTGGATTGGATTGTATTAGCTATAAGGAGAGGTTGGACAAACGTGGATTGGTTTCTCCAGAGTGTTGAAGGCTGAGGGGGACCTGATAGAAGTATATAAAATTATGAGAGGCATAGATAGGTCAGAGTCTTCTGAGTGTGGATCTGTGAAATACTAAATGGCATGGTTATAAGGTGAGTCAGGGTAAGTTTACAGAAGATTTGCGAAGCAATTTTTTTTACACAGAGACTGCTAGGTGCCTGAAAAAGGCTGCCAGGGGAGTGTAGAAGGAGCTATGATAGCAATGTTTAAGAGGCGTTTAGACAGGCACACGGACAGGCAGGGAATGGGGGGGGTACAGACCATGTGCAGGCAGAAAGGATTAGTTTAATTTGGCATCATGGTCAGCATAGACATGGTGGGCCCAAAGGACCTGTTCCTGAGCTGTACTGTACTATGTTCTATGTAATGCAGTGTATCATATAGTATTTACAGCACAGAAATAGACTATTTGAGTTACTAAGCCCACATGAGTCTCAATGCACCCTCCAGCTAATGCCGATCAGTATGTGTTTCTGTTCCCTTTTGTGTTTATCTAAGTTTGCCTTTAAGCATGGAAAGACAATCTGTGGTGGTTCTTTCATTTAAAGAGGAGAAGAATGGTTTTCATTTTTCTCCTCACTCCTTTTTTGGGAACAGAAAGCTTAAATAAATAAGTTGCAAGGTGGAAATCTGGCAGGCTGAGAGAGTTATAAAACAACAGTAATGGGTCATAGGAGCTGGAAAAAGGGAATAAGTGAAAAAAATAAATTGCAAGGGAATATCACAGCTGACAGTAAATGTTTCAATGTATTGAAAATTGGGAAAAGGCTATGTGGGATGATTAAAAGACAAATGTAACTGAGGCTATAATAGAGTTTAAGGAAATAGCAGATTTGTTAAATCAGTATATATCCATTTTCACAGTCAAAAAAGGAACCAAAAGGCATCTAAAAGTCACGTGGAAGAACTTACTTTTTAAATTTTCAAATGGTAATAAAGGCATTAAGGGCACTTAGCGTAGACAAGTATATAGGATCTGATGCATTCCACCCCAGGATATTAAAACTGCAAAAATTTTAGTCATAGTTTTTCAACATTCTCTGGTTTCCTGAGTTATTCCTTAGGAACATTACAAACATCACTTTGTCATTTAAGAAGGACAGCAGAGAAAAATGAAGAAATTATAGACATATGCATTTAATATCAATTGTGGGAAGTTACTGGAATATATTGTCAAGAAGAGTATGGCTGAGCACTTTGATTCACCAGGGGTTAAATTATGGGGTCCCATTGCCTAGTCTAAACTTGGCTAGCATTTTCTTGCATTCAGAATTTAAAATAATTGAAGAATGTAAAAATAATAAAGGAAGCCAGAGTTGTGTACATCCAGACTAGGGGACACAGTCCTATCATTAAAATGGGCCTCTTAGGAATGAAGTCAAGAAGAACTTATAAAGAAAAGTGACATTTTGGAACTTCCTCAAAAGAGTTGAGATTTCCGATCAGATCTGTGTTAGTTAAGTATAGAAAGGAATGTAGAATGAAAGAACAGCAGCCAAGGTAAAAAAAAATCCTCTATTTTCCTGCTGTACTGTGGAAAATTATGCAGTTTATGGTCCCTACTGTCCTAACCTATCAATGAATTTGGATCTTAGATTAAGTTTGAAATCTCAGTCCGTATGGTGCCACAGCTTATATATGAAGAATATATATGAAGAATAGACATGTTAATTGAGGTATCAGAAAGAGGCTATTAGTACTGCTGGGTCACTTTTGAATTGAACTCTTCATTTTTGATATGACGAGAGAACAATATATTTCAAAACAAGTGAATTAAAAAACTTTCAAAATATGTGTCTGGGTTCAAACATCCAAATCAGAGATTTGAATTGTGTTTTCTAAAGGTAAATATTATAGGTACAGCTGACCAGAACAGAACAAACATTTTATGAGAAGCTTGAGGATGGATCACATTCTGCTCTATGGTCAGGCTACACGTTGATTGGACTGTGAATGCTTCAAAGCATTTTAAAACATTCCATTTGAATGTTGTCCATGACCTTGCATGTCAACCCCTGTTTCTTTGCTCAAATCTTTTTTGCTACATCTTCCATCACCTATCTTGACCCCTCCACTGTCTATAAATTGTCAGGGTGCTGGATCAACTAAGTATTGGATAAGCAGTTATTTCACTTTATTAGGAAAGCTAGTGCTATTGCTTCATCTCTCTACTACAAACTATTTGCTTATTGTGAACATAGAACATTACAGCACAGTACAGGCCCTTCAGCCCATGATGTTGTGCCGACATTTTATCCTGGTCTAAAATCTATCTAACCCTCCCCTTCCACATAGCCCTCTATTTTTCTATCATTCATTTGGCTGTCTAGGAGTCCCTTAAATGTCTGTAATGTATCTGCCTCCACCACTTCTGCCAGCAGTGCGTTCCACACACCCACCGTTCTCTGTGTAAAAAAAAAAACCTGCCCCTTATACCTTCCTCCAATCACCTTAAAATTGTACCCCCTCATGTGAGCCATTTTCACTCTGGGAAAAAGTCTCTGACTGTCCACCCGATCTATGCCTCTTATACACCTCTATCAAGTCACCTCTAATCCTCCTCCAGTCCAAAGGGAAAAGCCCAAGCTCACTCAATCTATCCTCATAAGACGTGCTCTCCAATGTAGGCAGCATCCTGGTAAATCTCCTCTGCACCCTCTCTAAAGCTTCCACATCCTTCCTATAATGAGGCGACCAGAACTGAACACAGTACTCCAAGTGTGGTCTAACCAGAGTTCTATATAGAGCTGCAGCATTACCTGGCAGCTCTTGAACTCAATACCCCGACTAATAAAGGCCAACACACCATACGCCTTCTTAACAACCCTATCAACCTGCACGGCAACCTTGAGGGATCTATGGACATGGACCCCAAGATCCCTCTGTTCCTCCACACTGCTACGAGTCCTGCCATTAACCTTGTATTCTGCCTTCAAATTCAATCTTCCAAAGTTTATCACTTCACACTTTTCCAGGTTGAACTCCATCTGCCACTTCTCAGCCCAGGTCTGCATCCTATCAATGTCCTGTTGTAATCCATAGCAACCTTCTGCACTATCCACAACACCACCAACCTTCGTTTCCCCTAAATTTCCCCTAATTCAGATAGATGGAAGTGAGAGGGAAATGGGATTATTGTAAATCGGTGCTCAATGGTCAGCACAGGTGTGGTGGGCAAAAAGGCCTGTTTCCATGCTGTATAAGGACTGTATGAATTCTCTGAACTGTATTCCCCAGCTACTGTCTCCTGAAATTATTTAAGGCTAGGTCAGATTGTTGACACCACACCTCCATTCATTTTGCAAGGGTGACACTGAGCTTCCAGTAAGATTATATCATACACAAGGCCCCAAGGTTTCATGCAAAATTGCAAGCAGACTTACCCTACAAATCACTCTCAAACACCTTCGAGCAAAGACTTTTCTAGTGAATGGGAGAGCAGTCTACTCTGCTGGGTTACCACCCATATTGTGATGTTGGAAGTAATGCCAGAGATAGCTTTGTAGAAAAGGGGTTGGAAACATGCAGTTTCAATGAAAATCAGCTGAGTAAGTGCAATCCTTTAATATTCTGAAAGGACTCAGAAATCATTTTTGATAATGATGATGATGATGTGCAAGTGCTAATAATTAAAAATGGAGGCTTGATCTCCCACTGCTGAAGTGTGATGTGGAGATGCTAAATATGTGTTGCCACTTTGTATTAGTCAGAGAGGAAACTCATTGGCTCCTCATCATGTTCGATTTTGCAATTGTAAATGAATTGACTGAAGTACCAGGCAAGTTGTTGACAGATGTATGTAAATAAGACCAAAGTGATGCTGTGATCTAATCCATGGATTTCTCTTTTTTTAACTGGTATTTAAGGTATTGCTGGCTGGGCCTGTTTATTGTCTATTTCTAATTATCCTGAGAAGGTGCTTGTGAACTGCCGCCTTAAACCACTACAATCCTTCTGATGAATGTACTGCCACAATGCTGTTGTGTAGGAAATTACAGGATTTTATATCTAGTAATGATGTAGGAACAGCAATACATTTCCAAATCTTGCAGAAAATGTCTTAAATTTGAGTGATATTACCTAGAACAATAATGCATGAGTGTGCCATCAATCTCATGTTATCTCCATGCCACACAGCATCTTAACTTGAAAATACATCCCCATTCCTTCATTATTGCATGGACAAACTTCTGGAAATGCCTCTACCGACACTTCCTCTGGTTGAGGTTGAACTCGTTTTTAAAAACGTAATAAATTGAAGCAGGTATAGGCTATACTGCCCTCTTGACAATGATGACTGATCCAAGACTTCCAATTAATGCTGGTCCCTTTCCCTATACTCCTCACTTCCCATAGTCTCAGGTTTGATTATATTCAGTGACTGAGCATTCATAGCCACTGGGATAGAGATTCCAAAGTTTGCTCTACTGCTTCTCAATAGCAGTTGGAGGTAGGCTGCAAAATTTGTCCTGGTGAGTGATTCCCACATCCTTTGAGTATATAAAAATAATGTATCACTGCCACAGAGCCCGACAATTAAATCACCTGATGCTCATCCATTCTCTACTGGCTGTGGCTTGTCTGCTTTAGGTTTGCAATGCCTCTGGCATTATTGGAACAATCATTTTAATGGCATTTCTGTTTCTTTGCCTGTATCAAAAAAAAACAGTCACGACTGACTTCTGCTGCATGTTTCTCTCAGAGAAACACAATTGGCTGCCTATAGAATGACATCAGCAGGCATCCAGTTGTGCCATGTTGCCAAGCACAGTCCCAGCTCTTCCCTTTGCTTTGAAGTATGGTCATGACATCGGAGAACTGGGTCACTTTTGTGTCTGCTCCAGTCCTTACGAAAGTTTTTAGTTTCCTTCCTTCCAAATTAGAGAAATAAACAAACCCTTAAACTGCAGTTGACTTTCTACAGGGAAATCAACCTTCATTATGCCCAACTCTCACTCAACTGGTAAATGGAACACTGAATCACAGGTGCTCTCCACCTGTTGTGCTTATCCACCATATTGAAATGAGGCTGAGCCTGGAAATGCCATTGCGCTAAGCACACTGCAGGTCAGATGCACTGATGTTGGGCTTCCTTCCCTACTTAAAGTGGAAATGATTGTTACTGAGCGATATGTTGAAACTGTACAAATATAAATTATCTTTCAGGTAAGTTTGCACAAGAGATCTTTTCTCTCTTCCCTGCCCCCCCAACTTCCCCAAAAGTGTGCATGCTTAATGAATCAGAGGTACTTTAACATTGTTTGATTTAAGAATCAGAAATATAAAAGTCAGTTAAAGTGGTGAGTAGTCACTTAGAGAGCTAATGCTGCTGTTATATTGAATTAAAGAAAATAGCAAAAGAATTGTCTATTTGAAACTGCGACTAGCAGCTCTTTTATCAACACAAAGCTGTTGAAACTTGTATAATGCAATTTATACTTAAGATGCTGACAACAGCAGAGCAGGGCTATAAGCAGGGGAGAGAACGAGCCAGTAAAGTGAAGCATTTACTGGCTCCTGGATTTTGGATCTTGCCCTAGTCTGGTATGAGTCATATCTTCCACGTAAAATACAACAAAGACAGCATTCATGTAACATTCTGTGGGATGTTATGGCACAAGACTATTGGATTACACTAAATCCTGATTATAATGGATGGTCAATTGATGGCCTGCCAGTGACCTTATATTATGTAGAAGGCTGGTTTAGTATCCCTTCCCGTGGAGCCATAATTTATCTTAGTAACTGCACCGGTAACAGCAGGACGTGACTACATGTCCAGCTCCAGAATTCCCCTGCCACTTAGAGTTCAAGAGTAACAATATCATCTTTTCTAGTGATACACCATCCTGGTGCATCACTGTCATGGGTCAGAATTATAGAAGTACCCCTGTTTAACAACACTGTTTGCCCACCATTCTCAAAAAGACTGCAGTGGTTTACAAGTGAAGGTGGTTTTGAATGGTTTACAAATTCTCCACTTGGATGGAGAAATATTTTTTAAAATTATGAATGTCATTATACCCATTAAATGAAACATTACATTTTGCCAATAACAAGATCTCAGTATTAAGCTAAAGTTTAGTAAAATAATAAATAAATAACATGAAACTTAAGAACTCTAGACGAATAAAAATTAGTCCTCTGCTCAGATGTAATCAGTGTAAAGGAAATGAGTTGTGCAGTCAGCAAATAGATTGTTTGAAAGATCGATACTAATATATTTGTACGTGTCCACTAATGGCCCTCATACATTAAAGTGCTGCAACTCTGGTAGCCTTGGATGATGTTTTTAAGAGAAAGGAGTCTTGCAAAATTCATTATTAGTAGTGTGTCATCTGTGAGAAGGTGATGCACATTCACTGCAGAACCAGAAAGAGTTGTGGATTTAATTCACTGCGGTGACATGAACACAAAGTCCAAGCCAGCGTTTCAGTGCAAAATTGCAGGAGTGCTGATTCACAGTCCTGAACTTTGATGAGATGCTAATCCCATGCTTTCTCATTTGCAGATAAAAGTCCTGTGAAAATGAACAGTCAAGTTTTCCTGCTGTAATGGCCAAAGTAAATTGGCAGCTGTGGAGGGATGGAGCTAGGGGCCCTCAAGCGGCACACACCTTCAGGTCTCCTAGCTCCATTTCCTGGGCTAGTGGTCAGGTTGGGGACAGCTGTAGATGGTGTAATGGAGGTTTGGGGCTAGAAATGGGAGTACAGTTTTCCTCTTTTCCTTTCCCTTTCTTTGGTTTCTCTTCTTCATCTGTTCCTTCGCAGCCTTTCTGGCTTTCAGAACTTCTTGCTAAACAGCTGCTGGCACAAAACCACAACTAAAGTTTCTCAGCTGCAGGTGAACCATCTGTTGAAGGTCACTGCAACGACATTTGTAGAAGTTGTTATCTGGTGTAGGAAGATCAGATGTCAAGTGGTCAGAACATCACATCGTCAAACCTCCAGGTATGTATCCAAGCGTAGCTGGCAGGCCTACTCCCGCAATGCATCAGATGCTGTTCAGCTACCAATAGCCCTCTTCCCACTGTACCAGCACCAGGTCTCAGCAGCTACAATGCCCAGACAGTGGAGTCCAAAAGGGAGTTCCCCAGAATTTTTCCCTGCCTGCCACCATTTTGGCTAATTTGGCCTTGTTATATTCACATTTTTCTGTGTAGCCTTCCAATGTGGCAGATGCCAGGAACAAGATCCCTATTCCAGTTTTCTGTAGATATGGTGACTATGTTTCAAAAAGTTAAGTCCCATTTGTGGATGTGGCTAAAATCCAAATTTAACATGTCAAATTCAGGTATGCTTGTTCTTATTTTGATTGGTACGAACGCTGAAACAACATTTGCATCTTGTGTTTCACACAATTAGTTTGCATACTCCAGTGCATAATAAGCACCTGTGAATGTTAATGAACCACATGAGTATTGAACATTGTATGAATGCATGCATGCTGGAACTTTGGTGCTGTATTTCATGGTCACTCCATGTAAGTAATCAAAACAAATCTGCACCGCCGAATAACGTACAGTTTTGAAACTTGGGTGTACGGCCACTGCCAAAAGATGATATATTTGCCGATTATTATTAATTGTTCATTGCTAATTGTTCATAGACAAGATCATCAGTGATTTCTGAATTCAATTAGCAGAATATAGCACATCTTCTGGTGCAAACACTGACTGAAGAAGAGGAATAAATTCATTTCACCAGGCCCTTGAAAGCCATATCTGGCTTAAAATCACTTCTGTTAATGATGAGAATTTTTTAATGTTGTGCTTCACTTTCTTACAATGTTAGAAAACAAGAAATTCTGTTCTAGATTTTAAAGTGGGCATTCAAGATTCTAATATATTTTGCATTTTGCCGAGTGCTGACTCTTATCTCCCTTTCAGCCTGATTGAAAAGGTAGGGAGTGCCTTTTAAGAAGATTGAGTTGTCTCTTTTTAAACTACCACATTGGTGTACCATCTGAAAACTTTGTAACATCTGTCAGAAAAGAACAAATTGATACCAAGAATCACGTTTAAGGATCTCTGCATTCCTGATGGTGTGAAGGAAGAAATAAACTGGCAATAGACCAGAATTAGGTGGATTAGTTCTAGATGGATTAAGTTCTAGATAGATTATCAGGCTGGAAGATGAAATAAAGAGGGCAGGGACCCAAACTACTGAGGGATTTCAATTTGCTCAACTGTAATCTGGACATGACTGGAATCAACAATTAGCACAGTCCCACTTCACTGGACAATAGAGCCAAGAGCAAGAGTGGTAATTGTTTGGTCAACCATGTTAAAGGCTGTTGAAAAGAAGAAAAGGATGAAGACAGTGACTAACTACTGATAATTTTAGATTCAGGACTCTCCTGGGCACTATCAGTTTTTTAACCTTGAGTCAGCAGTTCCTGCCTTCCTACCAAGTCAACATTGTTTGGAATTGGTTTATTATTGTCACATGTACTGAGGTACAGTGAAAAGCTTGTCTTGCATACCGTTCATACAGATCAATTCATTACACATTGAGGTAGTACAAGGTAAAACAAAATATAATGGAGAATAAAGTGTAACAGCTACAGAGTGCAATGCAGGTAGACAATAAGGTGCAAAGTCATAACACTGGAGCGTGGCGACTCGTAAGCTGCTCTCTGCAGATCCACTCATTGTTGACAAAGAGACAAGTAAATCTAAACACTTACAACAGTTGAAGGGTTTTCCAAATGAGCTCAAATAGGTTCATTTCAGCTACTTAAGGTTCAGTTTGAATTTTCATCTCTAATTATAACTCTTCATCAATTTATCTGCAAAAGGGGTTTGTAAGACCTCCTGTGTGTTAAGATTGAAATTGAAATACCCCAGAACTTCAATAATAGCAACAGCCATATTTGATGAATTAATATTGAGATTTTACAATTCCGATAGAACATATCGAGCTTAATCTCAAAGTAATCTCTGATCAATAATGCTGCTTTGAACCTGTTTAGTGTTGCCATGGATTCAAATAGCAATGAGAACCAAACATTTCAGGGGAATAGGGCTGGTTAATGGCATAGAGGCTTTAAATACAAGCCTTGCTCTTAGCAGACAATTAAACCCTATGAATTACATTAACATTATAGAGTCGTAGAGTACTACAGCACAGAAATAGGCCCTTCAGCCCATCTAGTTCATGCCAACCTTCTGCCTAGTCTCATCTACCTGCACCTGGACCATATCCCTCCAAACCTCTGCCATCCATGTACCTATCCAAACTTCTCTTAAATGCTACAATTGGACCTGTACCTACCACTTTCACTGGCAGCTCATTCCACACTTGCACCACCCTCTGAGTGAAAAAGTTTCCCCTCAGATTCCCTTCGTATATTTCACTTTTCACCCTAAACCTATGTCCTCTGGTTCTAGTCACACCCAACCGTAGGGGAAAAAGCCTGCATGTGTTCACTCTATCTATACCCCTCATAATTTTGTATACCTCTATAAGATCTCGCCTCATTCTTCTGTGCTCTGGGGAAGAAAGTCCTAATCTATTCAACATTTCCCTATAAATCAGGTCCTCAAGTCCTGGCAACATCCTTGTAAATTTTCTCTGCACTCTTTCAAGCTTATTGATATCTTTCCTGTAGGTAGGTGACCAGAACTGCACACAGTACTCCAAATTTGGCCTCAGCAACGTCTTGTACAACTTCAACATAACATCCCAACTCTCTTGTGCTCAATGCCCTGATTTATGAAGGCCAAAGTGCCAAAAGTGCTCCTTACAACCCTATCTGCCTGTGACGCCACTTTCAAGGAACTATGGATCTGTATTCCCAGATCCCTTTGTTCTACTGCACACCTCAGAGCCCTACCTTTCATTGTGTAAGTCTTACCCTGGTTTGTCCTCCCAGAGTGCAACACCTCACACTTGTCAGCATTAGATTCCATCAGCCATTTATCAGCCCATTTTCCTAGCTGGTCAAGATTGTGCTGCAAGCTTTGATAGCCTTCCTCGCTGTCCACTATGCCCCCAATCTTGGTGTCATCTGCAAATTTGCTGATCCAGTTTATCACATTATCATCAAAATTAAGTTATAAGTTTCCCTTGCATCTTCTTCAGATGCATAAAAGTGGCTATTTTGAGAGTTCTGTGCAGTCTTTTTCTGATTGTCTACCTTGGGGTTAGTCTTATTTTCGTCACTATTATTAGAGACAAAATGCAATTAGCTATAACATTATAGAATTATTTTTTCAAGAAATATTGAGGAAAGATCTATGCATAGAAATGCACTTTTTTAAAGCATATAATTATATTTAATTTTTTCCAGTCTGCTTCCACTTGTATCATTTTGTTGCTGATGTCTAAACTTAGGTAATGAAACTGGTTACAGAATGCAAGTTGGATTGTTGATATTATAAAAAAGTTATCTACCATATTGTTACAGGGAAAGGAGTTCAAAATGGCGTTTTATTCCAGTCAATTGTTGATTCATCATCCTAATATCTATAATGACATAATAAATGATTATGAATATACTGGAAAACTCCTATAGCCTGCTAACCGGCAATTCAGATATCACTATAGTTCAGTATTTGGCTCACCAGGTGATATTTTCCATGCTCTCTTCAAACTCACTGAGGCTGTAGTTCCCTTGCTCCCTTGAAATTCAGGCCTTGTTTCCTGCGCTCCCTTTTAAATTTACCAAGTTCACTGGAAAATTTATTATAATACAGTGTAAAAAGTGCATTAAAAGTGTAATGGGGTATTAATAGAAATAACATCCAAAAGAACACAAAGACAAAAGAAAATAGGAGCAGGTGTAGGCCACCTCAAGCTTGCCCTTTCATTCAATATGATCATGGTTGATCTATGCTGGCCACAATACCTCTTCTGTGCTAGTTCCCTATAACCCTCAATTCTTCAATCTTTCAAATATTTATCTAGCTCCACCTTAAATATATCTAATGATCTGTCCTCCATAACACTGATTTTTAGGTAAGGGGACCAAAACTGTGCACATTATTCCAGGTGTGGTCTCACCAACACCCTGTACAACTGTACCAAAACCTCCCTTTTCTTAAATTCCAACACAATAAAGGCAAGTATGCCATTTGCCTTTTTAATTACTTGTTGCACCTGCCTGCTAACGTTTTCTACTAGAACACCAAAATCCCTCTGAATTTTACTTATTTGCAATCCTATTCCATTCAGACAATAATCCACCTTTTGATTTCTCTTATCAAAATGCATGTCCTCACCTTTCCCCACATTAAACTCCATTTGCCATGGTTTTGCCCAGTCACTCAATCTATGTACATCTCATTGCAGAATCACAATGTCCTCATCACAACATACCCTTCCACCTATTTTCATACCATCGGTAAATTTGAAAACCTTACATTTCGTTCCCTCCTCCAGGTCATTAATGTAAATAGTAAACAACTGAGGGCCAAGACTGATCCCTGGGGTACTCCACTAGTAACATCCCTCCCTGCTGAAAAGGACCCATTTATTCCAACTCTTTGTTTTCAATGCGACAGCCAGATTTTAATCTATCCTCCAATACCCCATGTGAACCTGCTTTCAGTCAGGCTTCACCCATTGTTTCCACATTGTTACCAGTTTCAAAATGGTTTTGCAGTAGGAGTGATCAAAATGTTTGGGCTCCAAAAGAGTTGGTGGCTATTCCCAGCATACAGATCACTGAATCATGTGTGGATATCAGATTCACCATCTTCTGCATTTTCAGGCTCTTAAAACTACCTGTATTACAATTTAAGGATCTAGTTCCAACATGAACGACAACAATGAGACAGTTTGAAGTTTGATGTAAAAAAAATTACAAGGAAACTAAATTCCAATTGCCTTGTAATTTACCAATAAGAAGCGTGAGACTTAGTATATAAATAGCTCAAGGGGAATCAAATAAGGGAACAAAAGGAAAACTGCCTTTGAACATTTTATGTATATTTGCTGATCTTGTTACCCCACAAATAAATGAAACTGGATTTAAATCCCTTAGGTTCCTGGCTTTGTGAATACTACTCAGTGCGCAACAGCTTTTGATTGAATTTGCCTCCAGTTAATTTCATTATCATGTCCTATTTTCATTCTCTGGAAGAGTATACATTGAAAATGGTCGGTGAGGAAATAGAAAGACTTCTGCTTTGCATGGAGATGTACTCCCTATGGCTATGGTCTGTGTGGTTTGGTCAAGTGTATGTGTCCGTTTACATAAGCTTGCTTGATTTATGCAATAGAGCCTAGTCTCCAATTGTCTTAGGCCTCCTTGACATGGGGCCAAGACTTTGCTCTGTCAAGTCCATTTTATAAATTTGCCACTCCACCATACAAGATTTCATGCACTGGCATGTTCTACTCCTCTGAAATGGAGTAAAGGTAATTCATCCTCGATCCTGAATGACTGCTGAAGAAGGAGAACATACTTAGAAGTATCAGCATATTGTTCTCAGTTTCTGAGATTTAGTTCCAATGAAGTTGCTTAGAGTTGCTGACTAGGCATGAAGTCTAGGCAACTACATTAAAAAATTTGACCATCTATACCTGTCGGACAGTAATTAGTTTGGCGATACAAGTCCCAAATATAATTAAGTTATTGGAAGGGTCAATCCCTATTTACGAGGAGGACTTTTCCAATTGCAGACTATTTCCATACAGCATATGCAGCAGCCTTTCCCTTTAAGATTAGGGCCTGCAATCTGACACTGCTCTCCCATTTCCTCAATGTGTGCCTCTATAGTCTACAGCCATCTCATCCCATTCTTCCTGAAGTGCCTGTTGGGAGCTTCTCAATCATCTATTGCTCTTCACATCTTCAGAAGCTTCTTCAAGCTGTATTTATCTACAGTTTTCATCAACACTTCTCATTCTGAAATTACCCAACCCTTCCCTGTAATACTGTTAAACGTTAAAGATGCTATACAAATATTTCAACCTTTGCACAATGCAAGATTCACATGAAAAGTTGCTACAGGAATGATTTGTTGGGTGAAGTTCGTATGCTGCTTCATAGGCACAAAAGCTATTTGGAGGGAGAGGCATTTTGGCTACTCTTCTGCACCTTTGAGATGGGTACTATGAGTAGTAGAGGGAGGGCTGGAAGAAGAAGAGAAGCAAAGACAAAGAATAACTTGCTACAAAAAAAGTTAGTATTGTAAATATTTTCTGATTTGCCTACAAGAAGTACATTCATGTCTGAATTTATTTATGTACTCACTCCACTCAACACACAGGCCGAAGAGATGGTCTTAATTTAAATGTGTCCTGTTCATGTCTAGAAAAATGTTTATGGTAGGCTGGGTGTTCGTCAACAGTGTAAACATCTTTGCAACCACAAACTGTTGGTACGCAATATAGTAAATAATCCAAACGGCCGTATGAAAGAATGACAGCAAAGTGGAAAGAACCTGGTTGTCCCACTAGCTGTTATGTGGTGTCTGGGACAACTTGGGCTGAGTTCCAGTGACGGCAGTTTTGGAGTGGCTCCACTCCTTACCATGTACTTCTCGGTGTGCTTGGTGCTGTTAACCAGTTTCTTAAGGAAAAGACAACTCAACCCAGAGACAACCCTTACAACATGCCTGAATACAACGTTATGCAATATCTTTGAGGGTTCTCTGTTTATGATTTTGTCTGCCATTATTTCCAAAGTAACGGTAAAACACATATTTGAATATGTGGAAATTCCATGTTTACAGCAGATTTTGCCTTGACATTGATATTCACCTAGCTATTCACATATTTTATGACTGTCTGCCTCATAGCTTATCTAACTCAGAGTTTCCTCGTTTCCCCTTCTGCTGTCTTTCCCCAGGACTGCAGACTGTGCCACAAACGAATGACAACTGGGTAATAAGATTGCCGATGAATTGGTTTCTATACCCTACCAGCGATAGAATTAATCAGTTGAATAGCTGAAAATTCTTCACTCTGCTGTGCAGCTAAGCAAGGTATCAAAGAAAACATGGCATTTTAACTTCTAAATCCTTTCCCTATGTTAAGTCAAAAAGACAGCAGTGAACAAATAACAGAACTCCTGGTGGTACCCAGCTCAGCTCCAGAGGGACTCTGTTCTCAGTATGTTAATCACAAGAACAAACAGTCTTGCTTCTAGCAATGTGGCCAAATAGCCACAGGAGGCTTTGAGTTAATTCCAGGAACAAAAGAGGGGCTCATGCAATAAAAAACTAGTGGCAGCAGTGACCATTTTATTCACAGTAATGTGCACTCTTGGTAGCTGTAATGAAGGAGTGAATTAGACCAGTTACTGTGCATAGTGACATGTGAATTGTGAATGCAGCAAGTTTTCCCAGTGTTAAATTGGCAATAGAACATCAATCTACTGATATGAATGTACGTAGGAACTTTTTTATAAGAGATGTATAACAATCTTGCAGTGACTCAGAGAACAGAGATGCTTATCATTACATATCAAGAAGACCCCAGATTTCCTCCCAATGCTGCATTCGATGATCTCTGCTTTGATGCCTATTCGGGAAGTGTTCCTAAACTGAAGGTGAGAAATTCCATTCAGTATTTCTGCCAGGCTGTTTGTATGCGAAAGTCAGATGATAACAACATAAGACTCCAATCTGCTATTCCCACAGTGTTGAATCGCAATCATCACACATTTATTCACAATTTGGAGAGAAAGATCTTCACATTGGTGCTTGATTGTAGAAATCATTTAATAAACCATCTTTCAGAGTATCAGAGAGCCATGATTCATCGTTGTAACTATTGGAGACACAAAAGGTCCTGATGCAAGGTCTCGACTCCAGTCGTCCACTGTCCCTTTGCCTTCACAGATGCTGCTTGACTTGCTCAGTTCCTCCAACAGTTTGTTTTTTGCTCATTACTGTTGGACAAGTTTATGAGTCGATTGCACCCAACAAGAATTGAGATTGCAAGCTGGAGATTTGGGGTAACAGTGTTGCAATCCTTTCTTTATAAGCCAGATTTCTTACTGGCAATACAAATCCAGAAAGTTCAGTTTGTTTGGTATCCAAGTGGTTGACATCATGGTTTTTAAACAATAGAAGGAACTACATTTACGTGGCACTTGCTTCATCCTTTTCAGGATGTACCAAACTGCATTGCAGCCATATAAGCCATTCTTGATGTGTAATGTAAGCAGGTACAGAAACCTCTCAAAAGAAGCAATGTGATAATGAATAGATAATCCATTTTAATGCCTGAGTTGTGAATACTGGCTGGCGCACCAAGGATAACTCCTCTGGTCTTCAAAATAAGACCATTGAATCATTAACATCAACATAAGAGTGCAAATGAGAGCATAGCTTATCAGCTCATTCAACAGTCAGTCACTACCTCTGTACTGTCTGGAGTGTCACTGAATTGTTGGACTCAAATTTCTGGCTCAAAGACAACTTATCAGCTGCATCATAGTTGACATTATAAATAAACCGAAAGGGTTAATAAAGTTTTGAAAGCAATATACTGAACGAAAGCAAAATGCAGAAACTGCAAATCAGAAATGAAAACAGTGAATGGTGGAAGTGCTCAGCAGGTCTAGCAGCATCTGTGGAGAAAGAAATAGTTAATGTTTCAGGTGGATGACTCTTCAACAGAATTGAAGAAAGTTAGGGATGGAACTATGCTTAAGCTGCACAGAAGGGTGAACAAAGGGAATGTCTGTGACAGGATAGAGATCAAGAGAGATTGAGTGACACAAATGATGGCAGTGAGACTGGTAAATGATGTCCCTGAATATAATTTATTTGCGCGAAGAATTGCAGGAATCTTTTTCCCCACTTATACTCAGATCAAATGCATATGGCACATTTGTCATTTAAATAATGAAATCAATTTGGCTAAAAGTGTATCCAGTTCATTTTTGAGCCATTGATTAATGGCAAATGCTAGGTAAGATTTTAGTGTTTGCTAATCAGTGGGTTTAATTGGCTTAGTGCCATTTTAAAACACTGGACATGGGAAGTTTATAAACATATTGAAGTGTTTGTTACAAGTATTGCACTGTATTGCTATTACATCGCCAGCGACCCAGGTTCAATTCCTTCTGCTGTCTGTAAGGAGTTTGTACATTCTCCCGTTGTGTCTGGGTGAGTTTCCTCTGGGTGCTCCGGCTTCCTCCCACTTTCCAAAGGTGTACAGGTTACGAGCTGTGGACATGCTATGTTGGCGCCAGAAGACTGGTGACACTTGCCGGCTGCCCCCAGCTCATTCTCAGTAACGCAAAAAGACGCATTTCACTGTGTGTTTCGATGTACATGCGGCTAATAAATAAATATCTATCTATCTATCTTTTATTTTGTTGCTACAAGCGAAAAGATAAAAATGTTAAAACCACATTCCAGCAGTTTATATTATGGTCATTACATCATATGATAGATACAAGCCTTTTGGAAACTGAAGCCGAGAAATTGGAGTTGACCCTTTTTTTTGATGCAGTAGCATTCAGTTGGGTGACTTGTTGAAAAAAAATGTGAAAATTGGTGAAAAAGCCATTTTAAAAGTTATTAGGTTTGCTTCCACCCCAAATCGTGCAAAAACCTCACAATTTCTTGGGGGATATCTTAGTGGCAGCTACCTGCAGTGCTTATAGCTTCACTGCCACACTGACTCCTGGGAAGGAAGTCAGGCTTTACAACACTCTCCCCACACCAGCCACGGTACAGCACTATAAAAGGCTGCTGTGGAAGGAAACTAGTTTGGGAAAGGAGTATGCAATGGGGACATGGCACATTCCAGTGACACACGAGTTCCACATGACACACTGGTGGACCTATGTGCCGCTAGTGGACTCAAGCTGCTGTGGACTGACCAAGGTTGCATGCAGTTCAAAAGTGAATGATTAAAAAAATGGCTGCAAATACTGATGGGAGCTTCAGGGAATCAGCTAACATCATGCTGGCTTTTGAAAAGTGAGGCCGGGAGTTGCTGTGCACAGGACATCGATGTGACAGCGTATCCACTAATTACTGTCTCTTTCCTCCTGGATTTCTTGTTTGTTACTAACAAAGGCTTTGTGTTTCTCCAAAAGCTCCATTTTCTGCCAGTAGCAGGGCAAATATGCACTACACAATCTTGTGATATCATCAGCTGCACAATGGCACAGGTAAACCTTATATGCACAAAGGCAAGTTGCATTTCTAAATGTCCAGGCCAACTTCCCAACGGTTGCTACTGATTGCTAGCAACATCTAACATGGGCAAAATAACTTCTATGTGCAAATCACGCAAAGAAGGCCATAAGACACAGGAACAGAATTAGGCCATTCAGTCCATTGAGTCTGCCCTGCCATTCGATCACGGCTGATTTATTTTTCCCTCTCAACCCCCTTCTCCTGCCTTCTCCTCATAGCCTTTGATGCCCATACAATTAAGAACTTATCAACCTCCGCTTTAAATATACCCAATGACCTGGCCTCCACAGCCATCAGTCAATCTTCTCTCCATGCTAGTACCTTTCCTGTAATACCATAGGCTCCTATCTTGTTTAGCAGCCTCATCAGCAGCACCTTGTCGAAGGCCTTCTAAAAATCCAAGTAAACAACATCCACTGACTCTCCTTTGTCTATCCTGCCTGTTATTTCCTCAAAAAATTCCAAAAGATTTGTCAGGCAAGATTTCCCCTTAAGGAAACCATACTGACTTTGGCCTATTTTATCATGTGCTTCCAAGTACCAAGAAGGTGCACAAGTGAGACCAATTTCCAGACACAAGAGTGAAAGTTTCTTTTGAACTATTTTCTCTCAACCCTTTTATCTTCCAGTATCATAGAACGTGGAAAGTAGAACAGTATAGCACAGCAACAAGCCCTTCGGCCCACAATGCTGTGCAAAACTAATTAAACCAGTAATTAAATACCTAGCTAAACTAATCCCTTCTGCTTACATAATGTCCATATCCCTGCATTCTCTGCACTGTAGAAGGCTGCTGTGGAAGTAAACTAGTTTGGGGAAGGAGTATGCAATGGGGACATGGCACATTCCAGTGTGTCAGAGCTCTCACATCACACACCGGTGGACCTATGTGCTGTTAGTGCACTCAGGCTGCTGTGGACTGAGCAAGGTTGCATGCATATTAAAAGTAATTTTTTAAAATATAAAGCAAAAGGGCTGCAAATACTGATGGGAGCTCCAGAGAATCAGCTAACATAATACTGGCCTTTGAAAAATGAGGCTGTGAGTTGCTGTGCACAGGACATCGATGTGACAGCATGTGTTGCAATTTCCAAGAAATGCTCGAGTAAGCGGTCCATTGGCCTCCATCAGTGCTGAACTCAAATCAACAGCAGACAAGTTTATGACTTTCAGCTCCCTTCTAAGTGAGGAAGCACATGATCTCCTTTTGACCGGATGAATGAAAGGAAACACTGAGCCAATATGATATGGTGCGTGCACTCTGATCCTGTGGCACAATGCAACGGTACTCCAACACACTTCCCTTTAAGTCAAAGTAAAAGCATACAAGTACTGATGTATATCAAGAGACATTCAGCCTGTGCGATAAGAAATTATATAATAATTATAATGGAATTTTAAAAAATTTTCAAGATGCCCTTTTATCATTAAAGCCAAAGTCAATAACAGTACTAATGGGCTGTTAATCTTGTTAATTCTGGTTTGGATAGGCAATTGAGAAACTGGATTTGTGGTATTATACAATTTGTTGAAGCACACATAGTTACAATTGCAAAGTTTATAACTAGTTTAAAAGTGTTTTGAGTAAAAGGGCAATTCTTTGTGTTAAACTCAAAGGTCTGATGTAATTTCAAATAAATATATTTGACAGCGTGAAATTTTGGGACATGTATTTCTTCTGGTTAAAGATGCACAATAGAAGGTATGTGTGTTGTAGGAATGGTTAGATTGGCATCTGAAGCCCAACAGTTACAAACAGCAGACATTTTCTTAATCAGTACACTGGGGTTTTATTCCAAATCTGTTCGTTAGTTCTTCGAAAGGCAATGGCTACGCTAATTATTCTCCTCATGCCCGTCAGGCTCAGGAATAGTTTCATTTGCTAGAAAGTATAAAAATATTAAATTTGTGGGAAAATACACCATAATCTAAATGGCTGAGCTTTGAGTACTTTCAACATTTTTCTAGGTTTAAAGCATTAGCAGCAATGCCAAAGATGAGAACAATATTACTTTCATGCGTCAGAAACAAATGGCGCTTAAATTGCCGCAATTGCTGATGTTTTATTGATATAAGATCTAGAGGCAGTTAATATAAAATTGAAATACTATAGATGCTGGAAATCAGAAATAAAAATTAAGACCACTGAAAGTACTCAATTCAGGCACCATCTGTACTGGGAATGTTATCATAGTTAATTCTGATGACCTTTTCATGAAAACTCAAATCGAAATTTGAAATGTCATCGAATTGAAATGTTAGCCCTGTGTTTCTCTCTCCATTGCTGCTGCTTGACCCGATGAGTATTTCCAATATTCTGTGTTAAAAGTGGTCATTATCTTAACTGCAAAGCCATTGAAAAGATTTAGTTTGACCACCAAAGAATCCAACTTCAACATCATAGGAAAGGCAAACCTGAGAAGGTCTATTGTCCCAGTTTCTGCTGTATGTCATTTTGTACAACTTTTATTATGTAAGGCAGCCAAGAAGGACCTTATAAGATCTTCTGCAAATGAGACTCTATTATTCTATAAAAGGCTACCATTTGGGAGCTGCAAAGATTTTTTTGTTTCTAAGTAGTTATCGATTGAGTAAATAAAGTGAAGTGTCTTTATGTATCTAATTGAGCATGGAATCAGAGAGCAGAAACAGACTTTTCAGCCAACATCCACACTGAACATCGAGCACCGAATTAAACTAATCCCATTTTGTTCTCCCCACAATCCGCCAACCCCAGATTTTGCTACTCACCTAAATACTAGGGATAATTTACAACAGCCAATTAACCTGTCAACCAGCAGGTCTTTGAGATGTGGGAGAAAGCCAGAGCACCCCCATGAAGTCATAGGGAGAGCTTGGAAAATCCACACAGATAGCACTGGAGGTCAGGATTGAACCTGGATCGGTGGAGCTGTGAGCAGCAGCTGCTCTTCTAGCTGCACCACTGTGCCACCCTTATTTCATTGGATCATTTTGTATACCTATTAATGGTTCACTGCATGTAAGGCACTGATTTGATATGCACCAAATTAGACGAGGAAAAGTAGCTTTCCATGCATTATACTGTGATTATTCTGCCCAGTCTTTGAAATCACTATGGGCAGTTTTCCCACAGTCAGTAGTAACTTTTTTTTAGCCAAGCAGCTCCTAATGACCTTGAGGCTCTGCTCTTGCAGTCATCCCAAGAGGAGGGATAACCAGGAGCAGCAAATGGGCCTCAGAAGACGGAACCCGGGGCCCATCCCCAGACTCCCCATGTCCTTTAACAGTCCATGCTGTCAAATGACCTTTCAACTGTTTCTGTATATTTCTGATGATCAGGGTTGCTTAAAAACCACATAGCTTTAAATAAACATATTTAAAAATCACTAAGAAGTACATTATTTTAATTTAATAAAAATATGAAACAAAATAAAGGAAAATAAACTAAACCTTAATCTTTATTTACCTTTTGATGAAGCTCAGTGACCCTAATTTAATGCATGGGACTACACTAGATATGCCAGCTAATAATGGCATAAAGCTCAGAATCATATGCTAAGTGCCATTCTGCTCACTACAGTTTTGAACCTCCCTGGATTTAGTGGCAATTCCAACAGATTCAGTAATTCCACAGTGTATTACATGTTCATGAAAGTTATGAACACATTGATCTGAAAGGAGGGTGTATGAGGGGTTGCTGATCTGAGCTGTCACACAGCGTTAAGTATCATTTAGGCATTAGCTTGTGGCACATGTACATAGAAATGTAATCAGTTGAGATGTTGCTTAACTAGGAACTATTGTTAATCAGGAAGATGCAGGAGGTAGTGAACATGACGATACGAATTAGGACATGAACAAAAGAGTTTTGGATGACTCCAGAATTGTGCAGAATGGAAAGATGGGATTGGTGATTATGGAATGGAATTTGTAGCAGAGACATTGCTTTCAGTCTCGGTTTTTGCTCACCTGGTCCTGGATAACAGATAAGCAGTCTAACAATTTAAGGACAGTGGAAGGGTCAAGAGAGCTCGTGATGAGATAAAGCTGCTTGTGATCATTATAGAAATAGAAATTGACTCTGGGGTTTAGGGTGATGTGATGTTGCCAAGGAAATAGGAGGCCATAGAGGATCCTTGAAGACAGAAAATGGTGATCATGCAAAGTGAGGAGAAAATATACATGACTGAGAGCTGTCTAGCTGGATGACAATGCTTTGGAGGAGGATGGTGGGATTAACTATGTCAAAGGCTGTAGCTGAGAAGGATAAAGAGGGACGGGTTACCTTTGTTCTCACTTGCATGAACTCTCATCGGGGAATTTGATGAGAACTGTTTTGGTATTGAGGTGGGGGGGTTGGGGGGCTACTTGAGGGGGGAATCAAAGAAGGCATGCCACATGTGGGCATGAATTTGGAAGGCCACAATACAGATGAGGACATTGGTGAGGTAAGGGAGGCTGGAAATAAGGGCAGGGTTTTACAATGGCAGGTCATGGTTTGGTTTTCTGAAGAGAGAGATAAAGAAGGCAGCTTTGAAGGAGAGAAGTTAGAAAGCTCTTAACAATGTCAGTTAACATATGGATCAGGAAAGGAGAGAGGGTTGTCTGTAGTTTAATCGGGAGTAGTAAACTGCTTTTTGCTGCATACACAAATTAAGAGTACTGGGAGAAACAAGTGACAATATATGCTTCAGAACAAATGTGAGCTTCAAAGACTACCTGGAAAATTTACAAGTCCTCCGTGAATTTAGAAAGGGGGTGGCAGCATGTATTCATTTTCGGTTAAAATTTCTAAGTGAATATTTCATGGGAAAGCAATAAGGCTGCTGAGTCAGAATCCTCAAGCTGCTTCACAATAAGAACATAAGAAATAGGAGCAGAAGTAGGCCAACTGGCCTGTCGACTCTGCTCTGCCATTCAATAACATAATGGCAGATCTGGTCATGGACTCAGCTCCACCTCCTGCCTTTTCCCCATAACCCTTAATTCTCCTAATATGCAAACATCTATCTTATTGTGTCTTAAATACATTTAATGAGGTAGCCTCCACTGCTTCCCTGGGCAGAGAATTCCACAGATGCACTACTCTCTGGGAGAAGCAGTTCCTCCTCATCTCCATCCTAAGTCTACTCTGCTGAATCTTGAGGCTATGTCCCCTAGTTCAAGTCTCATCTACCAGTGGAAACAACTTTCCTGCCTCAATCTTATCTATCCCGTCCTAAATTTTATATGTTTCTATAAGATCCCCTCTCATTCTTATGAATTCCAGTGACTAGAGTCCCAGGCAACTCAATGTCTCCTCATAGGCTAACCCCCTCATCCCCAGAATCAACCCAGTGAACCTCCTGTGCACCACCTCCAGAGCCAGTATATCTTTCCTCAAGTAAGGAGACCAGAACTGCACGCAGTACTCCAGGTGCGGCCTCACCAATACCCTCTACAGTTGCAGCATAACCTTGGTGCTCTTAAATTTAATCCCTCTAGCAATGAAGGACAACATTCCATTTGCCTTCTTGACAACCTGTTTCACCAGCAAACCAACCTTTTGCGATTCATGCACAAACACTCCCAAGTCCCTCTGCACAACAGCATGCTGCAATCTTTCACCATTTAAATAATAATCTGATCTTCTATTTTTCTTTCCGAAGTGGATGACCTCGCATTTACCAATATTGTGGTCCATCTGCCAGACCCTTGCCCACTCACTTAACCTATCGATATCTCTGCAGACTCTCCGCATTCTCTGCACAATTTGCTTTTCCACTCAATTTAGTGTCATCAGCAAACTTAGATACGCTACACTCGCTCCCCTCTTTCAAATCGTTAATATACAGTATATCGTGAGCAGTTGTGGTCCCAGCACCAAACCCTGCAGCACCCCACTCACAACTAATTGCCAACCAGAGAAACACCCATTTATCCCAACTCTCTGCCTTCTATTGCCTCCCCAATCTTCTATCCATGCTAATACATTACCCCCAACTCTATGCATCCCAATCTTATAGATAAGTCTTTTATGCAGCACCTTATCAAATGTCTTCTGGAAATCCAAGTATACAACATCCACCTGTTCCCCTCTATCCACTGTGCTCATTATATCCTCAAAGAACTCCAGTAAGTTTGTCAAACAGGACCTGCCCTTCCTGAATCCATGCTGCTTCTGCCTGATGGAACTACTTCTATCCAGATGTCTCGTTATTTCTTCCTTAATGATAGATTCAAGTATTTTCCAGACTACAGGCGTATAGTTACCTGCCTTCTGTCTACATCCTTTTTTAAATGGTGGTGTGACATTCGCTGTCTTCCAATCTGCCAGGACATGTCCAGAGTCCAGGGAATTTTGGTAAATTATCACAAACGCCTCTACTATAACTTCTGCTATTTCTTTCAGTATCTTGGGATGCATCCCATCAGGACCAGGGGACTTATCTACCTTTAGGCCCAATAGTTTGCCCAGCACTAATTCTTTATTGATAGCTATTGTATCAAGGTCCTCACCTCCCAGCACATCCATAACATCCCTCTTTGGCACGTCAGACACATCCTCCACCGTGAAGACTGACACAAAATAGTCATTCAAAGCCTCGGCCATTTCCGCATTACCAATATTAATTCTCCCTTCTCATCTTCCAAGAGACCTACATTCACTTTAGCCACCCTTTTCCGCTTTATATAATTCACGAATCCTGCAACAGTTGTTGGGTTTCAGCTCTTTGACAGGCTGTGAATGGGTGGGGTGTTTCACCAAACTGCATCACATTCATAATCAGCTTAACCATTCTTCATTTGTTTGGAAAATATATTTTGCTGGAGAAGTATAAAATGCAAATTTTTATAGGTGCAATGTAAGTACAAGTCCTTAATTCCTATGGAAGCAGAAAAAGATATTGTGTAATCAAGACTACAACTTGCAAAAGATCATTTTGCAATGTTTTGTGATCTCTCCCCTGTGTGGTTAATCTCCAAAAGGAACTTTGTAACCACACACAAAAAAAAATAAACCTCTGTGAAACATTGTGCTTTTTCTGCAAGTAATCCAGAAACTTCAGGATATAAATCTGTATTTTACAGATGACATTTCCAATCTCTGAATAAGATTGAAAGTTAGTATTTGATCATCTTTTTTTCCCCAAACTTAGTTTAATACAACACTTTTTAAAATGTTAGTAAAAAAAACTGTCACATTGAAATATCTTAAAGTACTTGGTGCAACTTTTGAATTGTCGTGTCTATTAGGTAAATGTGGCAGCTATTCTCTATTATAAGTTTCTTGCATTTATGAGATACAATACTTGTACTTATTAATCTGTTCCTTCTAGCATTTATTGAGGAAGGTGAATGGTCTCAAATATTCTGTGCTTCAATTATCCCAATGAACTGCTTAATGTCCACCTTAATGGATAGATGAGACCTTGGTTTAGAATGTCATCGCATGAAAGGAAATAATACTGCATTCTCTCATTTTGCTGAAGTGCCTTAAAGGAGTTTGTTAAAATGAGATTCAGTCTATTCCACACATATTATCACATGTGCATGTGAGAGGTGAGGATGGGAGATTGTTTTGATCATACCCCACTTGAGGATTGCTGGTATTCAGTTAGTCTCCTTCAATTCCACAGTAACAGTTGGGGTTGAACAATGCTCTTGCATGGACATAATTCATACCTTTTGTCATTTTGCATTTGTGTCTGTTTTGATCTTTTTTCTTCAGTCAAAACAAGTTCAATTTTGCAAGACTCATAACATAGAGCTTAAGGAAGTGAAAACATAGCAGTTGCAACAAGAGAATTGACTGAATTCTCTCAAGCACTGATAGACGAATGTGATTGTTGACTGTCATGCAATGTTGTACTCCAAAATTTGGAGTTTTGGTTTATCATTCATTTTTCTATCCTAATTCATTGATGCTGTTGTGTTGTACAGATGTCATACATTATAAGTCCTTAAATGTGGTTTATCAAGTATAAAAGTTGCTCAATGCTTAACTGTTTTAATATAAATGGTAAAATGTTATGGACGGTACTTACAGTATCAAATACCAGAAATAACAGTTTTGCGAATTGCTGCGAAGATAAGAAAATAGGAACAAGAATAGCTCTGCCCCCCTCCCCACCCCACCATTCAACTTGATCATGGCTGATTTGCCTCAGACCTCATATCGTCTTCTGTGTCAGTTCCCCACTATCCTGAATTCTCTAATCTTTCAAAAATATATCTACTTCCTCTTTAAGTGCCCACAGTGACCTAACCTCCACAAACCTCTGGGGCAGAGAATTCCACAGTTTCTCTGCTCTCTGAGAGGAGAGTTTCCTATGCAACACAGTTGTGACTGCCCCCTAATCGTGTAACTCTACATCCTTCAGATTTTGCTTAGTGGCTACGATTTCTTTCCCTCCTTCCTTCCCCCAGCTCCTTCACATTGCTAAAAAGGTTGCTGATTACTGCTCTTGATTTGGCCAAAAGCTCTGGACAGATGGATTTAGCAAAAGATAGTAGAATGCATTCTGCTTTTGTCTTGAAAAAAGACCAAATACAAACTGGAACAAATCTCTAACAGCATAAAGTATGCCTTGTGTCAAGTGATCTTGCCAGAAGGTATTAAGTTTCTTTTCATTGATTTTGTTGGGAAATGAAGCTGATTGAAAGTTACTTGTGCAGGTGTTGGTGCTGCAACTTTAATGCTGTACAGACAGAATTTGAAAGGACTGTGCAATCATAACCAAGTGAAAATGCCAGAGCAAAAATAAACTCTGGGGCCACATTTTGAAATCTACTCCCTTCTGAAAATGTTAGCCAACTTGCAGAATGTGTGTGGGTGGTGTGGTGACCTCATCAGTTCAAAGTGCACCATTCAAGCAGTAAGATTTCTGACTGCTAATGGAAAAAAGTGCTTTGTTCATGCAAGAAGCGCCCTTCTATATGAAAATGCTCCGAAGATGATAAGGATATGGTTAATTAAGACTTTTGACATGTCACAGATCACAGCAAAAAATTAAAGTGGGTCACTAGCCCTCAGTAAGTATGGATACAGATCAGGAGGGGCACAATTTGCAATTTTTGCCTATTTTCAGTTAGTTAATGCCTATATAGATCCTACAATTAACTCCTAATGCCATTCAAGGAAAAAAAAACAGGTTTTCCATTCCTTTCGCTCTTCATTTGCTTCCTACGTGGGTGTTGAGGGAGGGCAAGATCTGGCTTGACAGTGATGGCCTCCAGAGTTGAATTGCTTGAATATGGTTTACAGATTTGAGACCTGCAATATGGTCACAATATGGAATTTCTAAGCAACCTTCTTCACAAGAAGTTTAGTGGGGGAGATTGGGAAAAGATTGAATGGATAAGATAAAACAGATTTGGAGAGTGACTCATTGAAGCCATGTAAACTGAAGCCTAGGCCCATCTTTCTTTACTGTACAAGTGCATTTGTAACCAAGCTTGGGCCTGTATGAATCTGGAAACTATTTACAGCTACTGTCAAGTGATTTCCTGAAATATGGGGCTTGATCTTTCTCAACAAGGTCCGTTTTAAAATCACGTCAGGGTGGCACAGTAGCGTAGCGGTTAGTGTCACACTATTACAGTGCCAATGATTGGGGTTCAATTCCAGCCGCCGTCTGGAAGGAGTTTGTAAGTTCTCCCCATGACTGCGTGGGTTTCCTCTGGGTGCTCTGGTTTCCTCCCACATTCCAAAGACGTATGGGTTAGTAGGTTAGCATCAGTGTAATTGGACAGTGCAGGCTCGTTGGGCTTGTTACCGTGCTGTATGAATCAAGTTTTAAAAAAAAATACATAGAGAGTGGTGGGTGCCTGGAAAGCGCTGCCAGGGGTGGTGGTGGAGGCAAATACAATAGAGGTGTTCAAGAAGCTCTTAGGCAGGAACATGAATGTGAGGGAAATGGTAGGATATGGACATTGTGTAGACAGAAGGGATTAGTTTAGTTGGGCATTTTATTACTAATGTAATTGGTTTGACACAACATTGTGGGCCGAAGGGCCTGTTCTTGTGCTGTACTGTTCTATGTTCTATGTTCTATGTTGAGTGTCAGTTGTTGTTTGTACCTGCCTAAAGAATGCTGTTTGTAGAATGACTGACCTCTGATATTCCTGGAACTTGTCACCTTTGTCAAGTATTGACTGTAGTGCATTATAACTAGCAGCTCTGCTTCAAGTTACAATATTCTAGTTTAGTTTGATCTTAGTAAATGAGTGACAGAATAGCCTTTTCCATTCAGAGGATATAGTTAGTTAAAGAATCATTAAACAGCTTATAATTTTAGACATAAAATATATATATTTATAAGAACTACAAGAAAGCATGTCAACATGAATGCAGTTTGGTCCATTCACCTTTGTCCTTTCATTTAAAACATAATGTTTTCCACTACTGTTATACTTGATATTAATTGAAGATATATGATAGGAATCAAAATAAGGTAGATGTTAGTACAGATAGTATTCAGTTGGACAGCATTGTAATAGTCCAAAAAGATGTGCTGTTCTGTGATATATGAAATGTTAATATACGAATCGTGTCATTTGATTTTACATTAATCACCGCTGGATTACCCAATCAAAGCAGCAATTCAAGGATGCCAAGTAGTTGAAGAACAACGGAAGGGGGAACTAATACGTAGCACAATTCTAGCAAGTATGGTTGGAAGAGACAATCTGAGTCTGTCTACCCTCAAGGGAATGAATGGTGTGATAGCAACACCCCCAGAGAAAATAAATAATTTTACAAAATATGGAGCCAACCATATAAAATAATACAGAAAATCTTTATTCTTGAAGTATTTCTTGCAATCCAAGAAGGAACAGAACTTTCAGTTCTGAGGTGTCTTTCACCACCTCAGGCCAATTCAAGGTGTTTTATAGTCACTGAAGTATTTTTGAAGTGTGGTCATTTTTATGATATGGGAAATGCAGCAGCCAGTTTAAGCACGGCAAAATACATAAACAGGAATGTGATGAGACTAGATATTCTTATAATTGCTGTTCATGAGCAATGAGTATTATCCAGGACACCAAGCAAACTCCCCTGCTCTTCTTCAAAGTAGTTTCTTGGGGTCTTTTAGTTTAATATGACTGCCAGACAAGACCACAATTCCAAAATGCATCATGCCATTAGCGCTGCACTGGACTATGGGAAAAGACTTTTGTGCTCAAATGCCTGAAATGGGACATGAATGCCAATTTTCTGAGTCCATGTTTTGTGTTACCCACTCAGCCATGGTTAACTGAATTCCTTGATGAGGTTACTTTCTAGCAATTTTTCTGATATCAATTAGTTTATTTCTGTGTAAAGTCAGACCACACTGTTGATGACAGCAATGGAGTCCTCTGCAAATTCAGAATGGAGGGAGTACATTACTAGCTCTGTTTTGAGGTGGAAGACGTGTGTGTGTGTGTGTGTGTGTGTGTGTGTGTGTGTGTGTGTGTGTGTGTGTGTGTGTGTGTGTGTGTATTGATCCCACACCGCAGAATACAAGATGCACATTAGTTACTCTGCAGAAAGATGTAATTGGCTGCTCCTGTTTTACTGACTAACACTGGACGGGATCTTGGATGATTACAAGATTGAGGATATTAGTTATTATTATAATGTGCTTTTCTAAATACAGCAGTAATATTTTCAGATTATTTTATAAATGGAAAAATGCAGAAGGCTATTGATATATGAAACACCATATAGAGATTTAAATTTTGACTTTCTAACATAGTGTTTGTATCAATGAACCCGTGATAGCTTATAAATAATGAGCAGAGTTAGCTTTGCTGAGGCTGGGATTGTTTTTGTGGATTGAAGGCCAAAAGTGGAGCATTTTTTTGTGATGCTTTGCACAGCCATTGGCAATCTCTGGCAGTAGCAGCGCACTGTACACCTTTTGAAATGCATAGCCCCTTAGGAGTACACAACTCCTTTGGGGTGCATTCCGTGGCATGAAATCATTTGAAGTGTATGGCCCCTTGTCTTCAAGTTCAAAGAAATACCTACAGTGCCACTGTGATGTGTGTTTAGGAGAAGGGCATCCTTGGTTCGCTACCAAAAACTCAATTACAGTGTAGAGAGGCCCCTGGTTGTTTCCTATTGATGTGTACTGAATGTCCATGCACTTTTTAAACTGACTGAGAACAGGATCAAATTTAGATGTAATTTTCCTCAGGATCATCATAATAAGCTTAAACTCATTCTGGGCTCCACATAAAGTACTATACTCCAGCACAAGTCACTGCCCTCAGAAGAGTAAGACAGAAATGTGACGGAAAGCACTGAGTCTGTTGCCAATAGTAGTGAGGGAGGAAAGAAGTCATATATTAATGTTGATTAAGTGAATGACAGTAACAACACTCCAGTCTATTCACTGCATTCTATTTTTGCTTTAGTGTTGGGGAAACAAAAACCTATTGGAAATGAGAGTCAGTTGTGAATAAACAGTTATTGTGCAGGGTAGTGGCGTTTGGAAATCTGAATAGCTTGATTGTGATCTGTTTATTTGGATCTATTGAGAAGCTGAATAAAACATATTTATAACATATTTTTGTATCAGACTTTTAGAAACAGTAAAGAGACCACTTTCTCAGGTATCTTTTTTTCCCCATCTTCAGAATCTATTCTAAAGGGACCAGCTCACTCATGGGTAAATTTCAAAAGACACTAGTATTCCTCTGGTACATGACATCTGTGAGCAGGTAGGTTAACAGATCAAGGATCACAACCCTGGAATTTTTGGCTGAGAGTGCATCACTGGAAGCTTCAAGTATTTTTAGTTGATGTATTGTTTAATTTTGTTTGTTGAATTCTCCTGCTGAATCAGCAAGTTTATTGAGTATCAGGCAAGTTTGATCCCTGCTTTTACTAAATCATCTTATCTTAGTCCTGCTAGAAGTCCAGAGATTACATTGGGCCTCAGTGGGATTAGGAAGGTAAAAATTAACCAGGGCTGCATTCCTGATCACTTTCCTGTGGTCTGAGTTTAAAGTGAAAGTGAGGAGATTTTAGTTGGGAATAGGATTGAACTTGGTTTTAATATCCCCTTTAGTCAAATTCTTTGCATTCACTGCCAGGAGTCAGTCAAATGTAAAGGCCACTAATGTGAGACACGAGAGGGAGCCCAGTGACCCTGCAAAGAACCACTACCTCCAGGGAGCAAACTTGGAGTAAACAAAGAGAATGAAATTGTATACAATAAATATTAATGCAGATATTAGAATGCATGGCATTGAATGACCATGAGCCTACTAAACTCAACCGGACTTGCCAACCTTCAGTTTGAGGGATGCTGTGTTACATAACATGTTTAATGTTGTTTAAAACTATATTGCTGCCATCTTGCATCATTACACATTGCACACTAGTTAATGATGTTTTTTTTTTGCAAGGATTTATTAGCCCCTGTATACTTTAGTGCACTGAAGAAAGAAGAGCCCCTAAGTCACAAAGAACATCAAACAAAGGTCCATTGTGGTTATGAGAGAATGTGTAAGTATGATGAGGAGTTGATTCTGTTCTGAAGGAGAGGTCACCTTATCATTATGCATTCGTGACTAACGATGGGCTCCATGAATTTAACAGCACCATGCTCTATACTTATCTCATAAACAACTGGAAGGTAATCAATTGGCAGAGCTTTAAAATGTGCATGCCTCAATCAGTACATCAGTTAGTGTCATGAATAGTAACAGATAGATCCAATAAAATGAATAATTACCTTTTAATCCAAATCTAAATGTAAATCTGTACCTAACCCAAGCTTGAAAATCATATTCAACTGAACGTCCAAGTTTGCCAGAGCTTATTTTAGTCTCGAAGCCTTGCCCTCCCAACCCCCTGGAGTGAACAGCACACAGTTGGCACACTGATCATGTGATGTCATGTACTGACAGTGACTTGGACAAACAAACAGTAGTCACATGGAGCTAAAGATTAAGATAATTAAAAATTATGTCATTCATGATCATTTTGAGAGATCAGCAGGAGAGCAGTGCATTTTTTAAAAATGATTGCGGAAGACGTAGTTCAAAATTTAAGTGAAACCTTTCATAATGGTAGAGCTAAGTTACATTTATATGGAGCTCTCCATGCCTAGTCATCTCCTGAGCAATAATCAATTTCCTTGGTTAGATTTGAATCCATAAACTCTTGCACTGTGTCATAACACGCAAATGCTTCTTTATAATTGCTTTTTGGGGGATATGGAAAGGAGAATCCATGCAATGAAAGGCAGAGTTTCAGCCCCCTTTGTCAAGTGTAAAATGTAGGTATAGAAATAGAATATTTAGCTCATCAGGCCCTAACAGACGTTTTTGTTGGCTATGCCTCCCGAACCTTTTACATTCAAATTTCATCCAGTTTCCTTTAATACATTATTTTTCCCCCATTTTAAACATCACAGCTGATTGACATCAAGAGTATTCCTGGGTGGCATGGTGGGTGTACTAATAACTCCATGTGAAGAACTGGATTAATGTTCGGCCGGTTTAGCTTGGGTCCCAGATGTGTCAGCTTCTGCTCAGCTGGCATGGCAGATGCTTGAGAGAGCTGCTGCAATCCTTAAAAAATAACCAGAAGTATCTGAGTGTATAGATGTAGAAGAACATTAAACAGGCAACAGAAGAATATGTGGATCGTGGGCTGCAATGACAAGCATGATGATTGAAGAAACAGCAAACAGGATGGTGCAGTGGAATAATTCTACTCCCGTAGGTTCTCAGATTGCTAAAAAAACTTCGGCTAGGAACAAGTATAAAAGGTCAGGGGAGAAAAAAAGTTTTGCCTGAGGAGATTTAAAATGGTTAATACAAAATAGAAGTAATTTTAAAGCACCTGAATAAACTTAGAGTTAGGTGAAAGAAGCCAAAATGGTAATGACAAAGGGAAACAAAAATTAAGGAAGCTTCCGAGGGAAGCCAACTGAAAGAAAAGGAAGCACAGCGGAGAAATGAGAAGAGCACCCTGGAGAAATAAATACAAGGACGTGGCAGAAGTAAAATTAAAAAGGAGTGTCTTGGAGAAGCAAATTCAAAACAGAAGCAACTGAGAGAAATATAATTAAGATAGAAGCTACAAAATATGTTTTCAAACTTGGATATAGTAGAAGATTTGGAAATTACGCTGGATTTTGTTTAAGAAATGAATCAGAAAATTACTATTTCTGCTATTTTGGGTCATCAATTTAAAATGGACACGAATAGATTTTATAACAGCATCCCTCACCTCCAGAAGCATAGACCATTACCAGAAAATAGCCCAACGCCCTAACAGGTTGTTCATTTTCTGCAATTATTTGCTCAGAACCACCCCTTACCCATTTCTAACCTTGATATTTAAAGGCATTAACAGCTGTGAATTCCCCACTATCAGCATCCTTTTGCACACCAGTGGCTAGAGTCTAAATTGGACCTGCCATACACATGCTGTGGTTCTGGGGGTAATTTAGGATATTCTGCAATAAGTGTCTCACCTTCATACTTCCAAAATCCCTTTGCTTTTTACAATTCAGAGTCAAGAGTAACTAATGGAATATTTTCAATTTACCTTCCAACAAACCCGCGACTTCCTCCACCCAAGATCACAAATGATGTTAAGCATGTATGTATCCTGAGGGATATATTTGCCTTGGAGTTGGTGGAGTGTAGATTCATTGGATAGATTACTAGGTTGAGGAAGTTATCTAGTGAGGAGAGATTGTTTAAGTTTGGTCTAACCATGGTGGAGTTTAAAAGAATAAAAAGTTCTTGTACAAGATTCTGAAGGATTGATAGTGCAGATGCTGAGAGCTTTCTACTCAGGTTAGAGAATCTGGAACTAGGGGTCACCATCACAGGATTAGGACTCTTCGAACAGAGATGGGGAGAAATTTCATTGATCAGAGGATTGCAGATCTTTAATGATCTCTACCTCAGAGGACTGTTGATGCTCAGTTGTTGGGAATATGCAAGACCACTGATTGATTTTTGGGAAGGAACCTATTGAACAATCCCCTTTACGAAAGAGGCAGTGGCACAAGAGGCACATTACAGAGTTGTGAGAACGAGAACTGTGGATCAAGTATAAGATTCATAAAATTATGCAGTCTTGCATTTAATTTCTGCATGTTGTGTAGAGCTGTCAGCTCTGACATCCACTTACAGTAACATTAAAGTAAGTTTATCCATATTGCAATCATCAATGGAGCATGTGGCACCTGCATTCTATTCTTCAGCTTCTGTGATAGGGGGCATGGAGACACAAGAGACTGCAGATGCTGAAATTTGAAGCAAAAATCGAGCTGCTGGCAGAGCTCAGCAGGTCAGGCAGAATCTGTGGAGGGAAGTGGACAATTGACATTTCAGGTTGAAACCCTTCATCAGAAGTACATACTGTTACCTTGGGGGGAAGCCCATCCAACATCTTGATGGATGAAAGGATGCAGAATAAAGTATTTTGTGATGTTTGGCAATGGTGTGGTGGAAGAGCCTAATATGCAAACAGCCACAAACCTGATGTAGCACACTCAGCTTCATAGTTCATCTCAGGACCTCAGTTAGTACAATCAATAGCTCTCCATGGTGGCTGCACCAGCCTTCACCTGGCTTGTCCGGACTGAGCAATTGTGGTGGGATTCTCCCAGCTGTCTGTGTTAATGCTAAATCACTTTGTTGCTTTATTTGAGCTTTGGCCTTTTGAGTCCTGGGTGGTTCTTGAATTGGCCACAGGGTACAGCTTTCAGTCGATGATCAGTCTTGTTGGTGATCTGCTCATGTCAAGTGATGCTGCAGATTTTTCTGGAACATCAAATGTGGCCACATTTGTTTCTCTTGCTTTCTCTTTGAATACTTGTCCTACCTTTTACAGCCATAATAAAGGGTGCTGAGGATACAAACTTGATAGCTATTTTTGTTTTCAGGCCTTGCAGCTGGTTCTAGACACACAAGTTAAAGTTGCCAAAGGTGATACAGATTTTGTCGATTTTTGCCTCAAGTTGTCCAGAAAGTTGAGAGATGAGCTGAGATATCACGTGAATCACTTTGCCTAATTTCATTATCGGCACAGACTTGGGGTGTGATGTTATCACCTGTGACATGACAACCATTTTCTGATTCTGATTGCTTTGTGGAATTCAATGCATGCATCAGAGAATTTGTTCTTCAGAAATTATGTCCCCTTGTTATAGTTTTCCCAACTACAAGAAATATTCATCTTGTGCCAACACTTTGCCACTTTAAATACATTGCTGTCGTTTTTCTCACAGGAAATGTCCTGGTACAAGTTACTTATTTCTTTGCCTGATCCTATCTTCCTTTAAGTGCTTTGGTGCTGAAGCAGGTCACTTCTTTGTGTTAAACAATTATCAATTAACTCACCGATGTACAATGCTGGTTAACCCCAGAACTTAAATTTCAGGGAGCAACAAGCATTGTACATCTGTAGGCAGTAAGCTAAATTTGCCTGTATTACGTACGTGTTTTGTGAAG
Organism: Pristis pectinata; assembly: GCF_009764475.1. Taxonomy (NCBI): domain Eukaryota; kingdom Metazoa; phylum Chordata; class Chondrichthyes; order Rhinopristiformes; family Pristidae; genus Pristis; species Pristis pectinata. The sequence continues at coordinate 49,340,041 of NC_067415.1, read as the reverse complement.
CATCTTATTTCTGATGAGTTCAGTTTACAAGGACAAAATTGAATCGAGGTAAAATCTAAACAGAGGCAAGGAAAGAATAGAAAGGTTAAATACTCATAGCAGCACCAGAAAATTAATTAGTGAATAACCCAAATGCAGGCCTGTCTTCGTGCAAATGTCTTCAGGAATGAGTTGTTAGGACACTCAGCTCAGGAGATTTTAAGAGAAACAGGACTTCTGTATTAGTGATGACATGTGCTACATTGTGAAGGGCACAACGTCTACTGAATACCAGATGCAGTTTGCAACCTTGAAGCTGCTTCGGATGTTATTTTCCAATGAAAGTTGAATTAATGTTACTGAGTTGAAGGTACATGACAGCTGTAGAAGGGGTGAATACACATTTCTCTCAATTCCGTTTCCCTGTACACTGTCACGCTTTGTTCTTTAGTGTTCGTCCTCACTTGCAAAAGGTGTGGAAACAGTGATGTGGGTGGAAGAGGAAAAAAACTATAACCATACCACAGTGGTTGTCTTCCTGTCTTCGGCTAACAGCTGTGACATTTCATTAGGATTGGTTGTGTAGATAAGTCATAATTTTTGTTCTTAACGAACAAATTTTCCATTGTCATTCTGTGCATTAATTCTGCTTGACGGGTAAGTAAGAAGACTGTAAAGTCTTTGGCTGTAAATGAGAATTGTTGGGACCTTGATCGAACCCTGGTTTAAAACCTTGGTAATGAGTCAGTTTCCCTTTTCAGTTGTGGAATAGTAAATTTGTTTTCCTTTTGATTTTACAAGAACCGGTGCACATTACCTGAAAACCCAGACATAAAATAGTGAAATAGAATAAAGGTAATAGCAATGCCATTAACCTTTGTGTCTGGTTTTTCATTTACACCAAAGGTCTTTTAGTGTTAATTAGAGTCCTCCCTTTATCCAATTGCAAACTCTCTAGATATGTGGAAATTAAAGCACGTGCTTCCTTTCAACACAGTTTTCTTTTAAATGCATTTTACACAGACATGATGTTAATTAAGAGGCTTAAAGTGAATTACCAATGAAATAAAACTTTCTGTACTGATTGCTCCTTCTACTCTTTAGACCCCTTTTGCTCCCAGTCTTCATCACATAGTTCCCCAGCTGAAAGAAGGGATAACAAAGTGATCTCAGGCTGCTCTTAGAGTAATAGAGTTTTACAGCACAGAAACAGGCCCTTCAGTCCAGCTCGCCCATGCTGTGTTTGGCCCAAATCCCTCTAAACCTTTCCTATCTACGTATGTACCTGTCTAATTGTCTTTTAAACATTGTAATCGTACCCACCTCTGGCAGTTTGTTCCATATATCATACCACCCTCCGTATGAAAAAGTTGCTCCTCGGGTTCCCTTTAAATCTTTCCCCTCTCACCTTAAATCAGTGCCCTTTAGTTTTAGACTCCTCTACCCTGGAAAGAAGACTGTGACCATTCACCTTACCCTCATGGTTTTATAATCTCTATAAGGTCACCTCTCAACACTCCAGGGAAAAAAAGCCCAAGCCTATCCAGTCTACCCTTAAAGCTGATGCACTTTAGATTTGGTAACATCCTCATGAATCTTTCCTTCACCCTCTCTAGCTTAATCACAATCTTCCTAGAGTGAAGCGACAGGAACTGCACACAATACAAGTGTGGTCTAACCAACATCTTGTACAGTTGTAACCTGACATCCCAACTCTTGAAGTCAATGCCCTGACTGATGAAGGCAAACATGCCAAATACCTTCACCACTCTGTCTACCTGTGTCGTCACTTTCAGAGAACTATGTACTTGTATTCCTAGTTCTCTCTGTTCTACAAAACTCTCCAGGGCTCTGCTGTTTACTGTTTAAGTCAAAGTCGAGTTTATTGTCATATGCACAAGTACATGTATGCACAGGTGCAATGAAAAACTTACTTGCAGCAGCATCACAGGCACATAGCATCATATAAGCAGCATTCACAAGAAAAACATAAGTTAAACATAAATTATACAACTTTTTTTTTACCAGGGAAAAAAAACACAACCAGACAAAGAAAACGAAGTCCATTTTAATGCAAAGTGATCAGAGTGGTCATAGTGTTGCTAAACTGTAGTGGTGATTAGGGTTTTGCCTGTTGGTTCAAGAACTGAATGGTTGAAGGGAAGTAGCTGTTCTTGAACCTGGTGGTGTGGGACTTCAAGCTTCTGTACCTCCTGCCCAATGGTAGCTGCAAAAAGATGGCATGGTGGGGGTCTTTGATGATGGATGTTGCTTTCTTGAGGCAGTGCCTCCTGTCGATACTACCGATGGTGGGGATGGATGTGCCGGTGATGTATTGAGCAGAGTCCACTAATCTCTGCAGCTACTTAGGTTCCTGCGCATTTGAATTGCCGTACTGGACCATGATGCAACCAGTCAGAATACTTTCAAGAGTACATTTGTAGAAGTTTGTTAGAGTGTTCAGTAACAAGCTGAACCTCCTTAAACTCCTAAGAAAGTAAAGACGCTGACGTGCTTTCCTTAAGATTGCAGCTATGTGCTGGGCCCAGGACAGGTCATCCGATATGTTAACTCCCAGAATTTAAAGCTGCCAACTCTCTCCACCTCCGATCCCCCAATGTAGATTGACTCATGTTCACCCTCCTTCTCAACAATCAGCAATCCTGAAGTCAACAATTAGCTCTTTTTTGTTCGCTGACGTTGAGCGAGAGGTTGTTGTTGCGAAACCACTCCATCAGGTGAGCTATCTCACTCTGGTAAGCTGACTCATTGCCATCTGTGATTTGTCCAACAACAGTAGTGTCATCAGTGAATTTGAGGATGGCATTGGAGCTGTGCTTAGCCACACAGTAATGTGTGTCTAGAGATACTGTGTAAGTTCTGCCCTGGTTTAATTTACCAAAATACCGCAAATTACAGTTGTCGAAGTTAAATTCCATCTGCCATTCCTTGGCCCACTTTCCCAGTTGGATCTATATCTGCAGCCATCTTAGATAACCTTCTTCACTGTCCACTACACCACCAATATAGTGGTGGGACCTTGAATATTATAAGGTGGCTGGATTCATCCCCCAACCAGCTTGTTTTATAATCCTTTGTTTCCTGAATTCAGTGCAATGTCTTCCTTTGCACTTGTACACTACAGGGTGTTACAAGAGTGAGTGAAGATGGGTTTGAATTTAGCTATGATGAGCATGCAACCAATTATCATCCCAGCACTTGTAGTCATGGTTTGCATATGAAGAATGCCACTTGGTTAAATATCTATTCTGTAATTCCCTGCCCCTATTTTTTCCTATTCAGGATTAGACTGTAAAGAAGAAAATATTGGTCCCAAGATGTTTCCTGGTTCCCGTTTAAGAAAAGCATAATTTTAATAGTGGGTTCTGGGACAGCCTAGCAGCAATGTAGCAGGACCCATCCTGTTTTATCATGTTGCAGGTCACATTGTACATCATTTTTTTCTGTAGCAGGATTAAGGGGATTAGCTGAAGGCAAACATTCAAGGGATGTCTCCCAGGTGACATCAGACTTCTCCATGCTGAATTCACCCCATTAAAGTGGAGGAAAGGTTTTTAAAGCTGGTTATTCAAGCAATGATTGTAGATGGGATTGTGGGAGTGATGGATTGTTAAGGATATTATGCAATAGGATCCAGATTTGTGGCCCCTTGTGTGATTGGTCGCCTGTTTAGTTAATTATTTTAGAGGGTGGACAATGTGTTGGTACCAAAGGAGGAAAAAAGAGGGTGAACGAGCTGGTCCCTCACCTGACCTCAATAGTATTTTCTGGTAACTGCTGTCACTTCGAATGTGTGATGTTAAAAAAAACATTCACTCTTACTGACAAAAGAATTTCCTGTTTGCTTCAGCACGTGGTGTTTGAAACATCAGATTGTGGTGCCAGTAATTGTTGTGAATTCAAGGTTTGTGAGAATTTCCTACAGATTGAAATTATTAGAGATATAAACTACAGTAGCTCATTTTTCAGAGATGGGAAAGTACACTTAACAATAGACATGCTGTTTTCTTTGCAGCTCTCTCATTCTGTGGAGTATGCAGAATATGGATGCATCTGAACCAGTGCTCTTGGGATTTCCCTGAGGGAAAGCCACAGAAGAGCAATTGACGTAAGATACAGTGTCACGCAAGATCCCTGAGACACCATAAAGTGAAGAGGATTGTGGGTGTACAGCTGCATTGGTCATGGGCTGGAAAGTACTTTGACTCATAATGATCTGTTCCGTGATTCAGCAGAGATGCCAGTGAGCAGAGGCTGAAATGAATGAAAGAAAAAAGTTACCTTGTCTTCCCCCCCCCCTCCCTACACAGAGATGCATAAGAACTGATTATAATATGACTGTTTGCTAGTAAGTTTAAAACTTATTGTCCTGATGACATGGACATGTCTGTATGTTTCTGAATAGTGATAGTTTTTCAAATGTTATCGAGCCTAAACTTGTTCTTTATTCCTTTCAGGTCATTTAGGAAACTAACTCCTTAAGCAGCTTGTCATTTTGAAGAAGAACTGTTTTAAATAATTTTAAATTCCTGTAAAACTTTATCCATGGTCACTTTACCTATTACACTCTTCTGATTCATGAACAATATCAGGGGCCTGACACCATGAGTTTTTCTCACTTGTTATCACAATTGGTCTTACTGCGCCACATGTCAGTTTATCAATTGAGCCAGTAGCTGATACATACCAGGAATGCCTGTTAAGTTATTTGTTTTCCTAGTGCAACTATAATGCCTCTCCTCTATCATCACTGAAGATGTATTCATTCTCAAACCTCACATGTGTATGACAACTGCTTGAGCAATCGTATTGCAGAAAGAAATCACTTTCTTCGGGAAGGAAAGAAAATTGACACGGAGTAAAAAATTTAGAATTCAGAGAAGGAATACAGAAGATATTTTAAAGTGCCTTTCCAAATTTCAGGAGGCTGAAATGCTGTGTGGTGTGGTCTTTGTTGCAGTGTGGTAATCACAGCAGCCATTGTGCTCACTGCAAACTCTCTCAATGAGATCATTTACTGATGTTGATTAACAGATAAACACTGGTCAGGACACCAGGGAAAACAGCACTTCTCTTCAAAATAGTGCCCTGAGTTCTTTTATGCCCACTTTCGTGGCAGACGTGACTCTTGCTTATCATGTGATTTGAACGAAGACACCTTCAGCAGTGCTGAGCACCTTCAGTACTGCACTGTAGCGTCAGCCTAGGTTTTATGCTTGAGTTTTTGGAATGGGACTTGAACCCACAGCCTTCTAATCCGGAGATAAAAATGTTACCACAGCTGGCTCTTGTAATATGCACATATTCTTCTTATGTTAGGATTATGGCTCTGGGTACTGGCAACCTTCTGGAGCTCGCTCAAAGTAGCCATGAGATCACAGACTTTTAAGGTAGACAAATTAGTCATCTTTGGTGAAGAGTGCATAGGCCTGAACCTAACCAAAACTAACGTCCTAATTCCAGTAAGGGTCCCATTTATAAAAATCATAGTCTGTCTGTTTTTATTTCACTCGTGTCTCAGAGTCTTGAAGCCTCCTGGGCTGAGACCATTTAGTGAGGCACAGATTCAAGATTGAACCTTGTATCTTTTGATATCACACTGCTCCACAGGGAGGATAAATCTGGTGGAAAGCTTATTCTATAACATAAAAGGAGCTTTTACACTACAAGCCCATTCCGACCATCAGCACCTATTTACACTAATCCCATTTTATTCTCCTCTTACTCCTATCAACTCCCCCTAGGTTCTGGCACTCACCTACACACCAGGGGCAATTTACAGTGGCAATTAACCCAGCAACACGCATGTGTTTTGGGTGTGGAAGGAAATCGGAGTGCCTGGAGCAAAACCCATGTGGTCACAAGAGAATCTGTAGACCACACACAGACAGCAACCAAGGTCAGGATTGAACCCAGGTTGCTGGTGCTGTGAGGCAGTAACTCCACTAGTTGCACCACTGTGCTATCTGTAAAGAGGTTTATTTTTTACACAGTTAGCTGAATGTTATAAGTAATGCCTTGACTTTGAATGTCTTCACATTTCTGTTTTCATCATTTACCTTGTCAAGCATTCATTGAGAGCACACAAGAAAATGCCTGGGATTTAGGGAGACTATAATGTGCAAAGTATATACCAATCATGATCAGACAAATTATAACTCAGACCCTTGACTTGATGGATATATCTGTGCTTCTCCTTTTATTCTTGCTCTTTTGTCCTCTCCTTTATTGTTTCATATGGTTTCTGTCTGAATGACATGAAATTAAATTGCTAAGATCCAGTCTTGACAATGGCTAATGTCCCTTGTTTGTTTTAATTCCTTATGAAACTTAAAACTTAATTTTGAAACTCATTGCCCATAAAGAGTGAATTTTGACCGTAAAACACCCATGAGGAATGATATAGCTCTGATACGTGGGAGACCGAGGGAAGATGAATTGTGTTCTGTAGGTCCTGCTGGCTGTAATCATCACATAGCAAAGGTGGCCTCAGTGGCATATATTCTCTCAGAAACTTCACTGATTCATCTGCTTCGGGCTAATAACTATTCCTCCTTGGAAAATTGTTTGCCCACTTTTTTTCCAAATTATAATATTTTAATTTGCATTTCTCCACTTTAATGTACTTTACATGCATATTGCATGTTAATGCTAGGAAAAATATCTTTCCAACCCCCATATGCCATACATACGTTTTCCTGGTCTTAGCTGGTTTAGTGCATTAAACAGAATATTGTCAAATTGCACCACCTTCATGGCTTCAATATTGATCTTTTTAATAATTAAGTATCAAGAAATTTGCAGTTACATTTATGGGGATCCTTCATTCTTTCAATAGTTTGAATTGTATGAAGTAGCAATGCTGTCTTAAGCAGAAGAAATGCAAATGCAAATTGAAAAATTAGAATTGGGATAAAAGTGGGCCTCCATTCTTATCTTCAGGAGGACATCTGCAAGTAGAGGACCAACACCAGTTTTACCAGTTTTCTTTTCCATTGTAAGGAATCCCACATAAAATCAAGAAAAACAATGGAAAAGATGGCACAAGAGACTACAAACACTGGAATCTGGAGCAATACGCAAGATCCTGGAGGAACTCAGCAGGTCGGGCAGCATCTATGGAGGGAAATGGACAGTTGACACTTCAGCTTGAGACCCTTCAGCTGGACTGATCTTGAGCTGAAATGTCAACTGTCCATTTCCCTCCACAGATGCTGCCAGAAGTGCTGAGTTCCTCCAGCATCTTGTGTATTGCTCCAGATTCCAGCATTTGTAGTCTCTTGTGCCATCTTTTCCATTGTCTTTCTTGATTTTATGTGGGATTTCTTGACCTCCCAAATTGTCTGTAAACCAGAATTTCTTGGAATTCAGCAGTAATATAACTAAAGCCATTTTGTTTGCTCATTGTTAAGAATTGTCTCCAAGCCTATGGATCCCTATTCCCTTTTCCTGGATTCCTGCTCAAACTTGATCAGTTAATAAACAGTTTTTTACATACAAATTCAGAACTAATCTATAATCTGACATCAGATCCATTACCAAAGTCCATCTTTTTATGTATCTCTCTCCCTGTTCAACTTCCTATTGGTATTGACACCTTAACCATCTATCATTGATCTAGAGTTGACTTTTAAGTCCCATCCTTGCAGGCCACCCAAGCCCTATTTTACAATACTGCAGGCTCAGACTTTGTTGCCTCTATCGCTTTGCATCAAATCTTGTTTATCTATGCTACAAGTTACAAACATAATTAGTTCTAAGTCTGCCAGCACATTAATTTCAAGACCTCCTCATTGTCCTTAAATGCTTGCAAGATTTTGCCCCTTCATTTCTTTCTGTATATTTGGCCCTACTCTTATGTGTTCTCTGTTCTTCCAGCTCTGCTCTATTACGTATCTCCACTTCTTTGCACTTTACCAGAGCCTTCAACCATTACGTCCACACATTCTAGACTTTTCTCTCTAAGGCTCCTGCTACATCTGTACCTCATTTCAAGATTCCTATTAAAATCTGCCCTTCAAATGTGCTTTTTCTAACATCTGCTAAACATCAACTTACTTCTCAATCCCTTGAAAGTAAAAGGAATCATGAGCATAAATATTTTTCACAGTTTTATGGTGGAAAAAGAAAGAAGTCACTATAATTCCCTCAGGGTTTGTCAAAAAAAAAAGCTGATGGAAGGTTAGTAATACTCTATTTTGGACAAATATGGGATTTCTAGGATCACTTTGACCTCACATCAATAAATTTTTCATAGTTTCAGTCAAACTGGCAGCTTTTAATTCCTGGCTTTGCTACAAACAGGATTTTTTTTGTTGTCACTGTTTTGGAAAGGAGTAAAATAGTAGTCTGTGTATATTTGATTCTTAAGAGTCTTTCAGTGCAGATTATGAAGCTCCACAAATCTCAATACACTATGAATGCATTAAAGACATGAGGATTCACAGCCAATTTGTAAATTTGTGTGTTTGACTTATTAGTTCTCTGTAAACAGGATGATTCTCCCCTGGGAACTATGACTTCAGTTCATAACAGAAAGCTAACATTATTCAAGCAAGTGGCAGTATGAATTGAAATTCTTAAGTTTGAAGTCCCAGTGCTTGTACATTCAGCTGCTCGAAGGAGCATTGGTGTATTTCTGAGAAGAATTTGGTGACTATGGTAACTATTTGTATCAATCCGTGCTGTTATCAGTAACAATGACTTTACCCAGATAGATTTGTAAATTTCAATCTTTTCTTTCTCCCAAATTTTATTCCCTTTCTTCTAAAGTGCTGAACATTGCAAAGACACTTTGCAGGTTGTCCAGTCCCACACTATGTCACCTAGGTGGTGCTTTTCCCTACATAGTCATAGACAACGAGTTTATCATGGGTGGCATCATAGTTAAGTCCAATATTTGCACCAAGAATGCCACCTCCACTGATACAGAGTATGTGGTATGCCCTCCTGTCACTGTGGATGAAGAATTTTTTTTCAATCTTTTTATTGGCTTTCAAATTAATACAGATTAATATATCAATGTTTATACATGTAATACAAAGAGATCAGGAGAACAGTCATGACATGGATAATCATAAAGTACAATAAAGTATAAAAAAAACTGTAGATCCAACGATCTGTTAGTGAATGAATATAATATGAAAGGAAAAGATTTATTATAAAATATAAAAGAAAGAAAAAAAATCCCCAAAACAATAAGAAAAATTATAAACAATATATCAAACCAAACTAAGCTAAAGAAAACAAAATTCAAAAAAAACAGAATAAAAAAAACTGGACTAAAATTTCTCAATAGAAACAGAGCAATATTATGTCGTCAACTCAGTTCCTCTAAATTGAAAGGTTATTATAAGGGGATCTATATCATGTGAAAATATTGAATAAGATGGACTCCAACACTTCCTCAAATTTAAGGCGAAGGATCAACCAGTACCACTCCCTAATTTTTTCCAAGTTTAACACATGATATAGTTTGAGAGAACCATTGAAGTAGTAGGGCGGTATTGGATCCTTCCACTTAAGCAAAATGGATCGTTTGGCCATTAATGTAACAAAGGCAATCATCGGTTAGTGGAGGCAGATAGATGGTCAGATTCTATCCTTGGTAAACCAAAAATTGCAGTGATAGGATGAGGTTGTAAATCAATCTTCAATACATTTGAAATAATGTTATAAATATATTTCCAATATTTTTCCAAAAGAGGACAGGACCAGAACATATGTGTGAAAGAAGCCACATTCGATTTACATCTGTCAGATATAGGATTTATATGTTGATAAAAACGGGCTAGCTTATCTTTTGACATATGGGTCCTGTGAACTACCTTAAACTGTATCAAAGAGTGTCTGGCACACATTGAAGATGTATTAACTAAATGAAGAATTTTTTTCCAAGTCTCTGTAGGTGAAGATGTCTGGAGTTCACTTTCCCATTCATTCTTAATTCTGTCCAGTGGTTCTGAATGAATTTTCATAATTAAATCATAAATTGTTGCTATCAAGCCCTTCTGACAAGGATTAAAACCAAAACTTTTTTCTGTAATTTCAGTTTTGTAAAGTGTGGGAAAAGAGGGTATAGTAGCTTTTAAAAAATTTCTAATTTGCTAATTTCGAAAAAAATGTGATCTAGGCAAATTGTATTTGTTAGACAATTGTTCAAAAAATGAAAAACGGTTATCAATGAATAAATCACGAAAACATACTGTTCCCTTCCTTTTCCATATGGAAAAAGCTGAGTCAACTCTGGATGGATGAAAGAAAAAATTAGATTGAATGGGACTTGATAGATTAAATTTATTCAATCCAAAAAATTTACGAAATTGAAACCATATTCGTATTGTATGTTTAACAATTGGGTTAATCATATGTTTACTTAATTTGGTAAATGCAAAAGGGAGTGGAGCTCCTAAAATAGAAACTAATGAAAATTCAGGTACTGATTGGGACTCAAGGTGTACCCATTTGGGGCGTTGAATTACATCTGAATCTTGCATCCAAAAAATTAAATATCTAATATTGATTGCCCAATAATATAAAGTTAGGCAAGGCCATACCACCATCCTTTTTTAGTTTTTGTAAGTATTTCCTACTTAGCCTTGGGTTTTTATTCTGCCAAATATATGAAAGAATTTTAGAATCAATAGTGTCAAAAAAAGATTTCAGAACAAAAGTTGGAATTGCTTGAAATAAATATAAAAATTTTGGTAAAATATTCATTTTAACCACATTAATTCAGCCTACCAATGATAGAGACAGTGGGGACTATTTAGTAAATAATTGTTTAACATGGTCAATTAAAGGCAGTAGATTAGCTTTAAATAAGTCCTTATGTCTCTTAGTAATTTTAACACCTAAATACATAAATAGGTCAGTTACCAATCTAAAAGGTAATTGGCTATAATTGGGATTTGCATATTTAATGGAAAAATTCACTCTTATTAAAAATTTAATCTATAAGCCAAAAAAAAACACTAAACTGATCTAATAGTGATAGTACCTGCAGGGATAGATTCCTCCGGATTAGAAATATAAAGTAACAGGTCATCTGTGTAAAGAGATAACTTATGAATCTTCTGTCCACGAGGTAATACCACTATATTTGAAGAATCCCGAAGTGCAATAGCCAAGGTTCTAAAGCAATATCAAATAATAAAGGGTTTAATGGACAAGCCTTGTCTAGTACCTTGAAAAAGCCTAAACAAAGGAGATCTTTGATTATTAGTAATTATTGAAGCCATAGTGCATAATAAATCATTTTAATCGCAGATATAAATTTAGGACTAAAATTGAATTTTTGATGTGTACTGAATATTCGACTCTGTCAAACGCCTTTTCAGCATCTAGTGAAACAACACATTCTGGAATTTGGGATGAAAGGGGTATACATAATATTCATTAATTCTCCTAATGTTAAAATGTAGATAACAATTCTGAATAAATCCTGTCTGGTCTCAGAGATAATTTGTGGAAGAACCTTTTCCAATCTAAAGGCCAATATTTTGGAAATATTTTAGAATCTACATTTAATAAAGAAATAGGTCTATAAGATGCACAATCAGTGGGATCTTTATCCTTTTTAAGAATTAAAGAAGTAGTTGCTTCATAGAAAGATTGTGGTAGTTTATCCACTGATAGGGCATCTTAAAAATTTTGGCTAACCAGGGAACAAGAATATCAGAAAAGGATTTTAAAAATTCACCTGTATATCTGTCAGGGCCGGGTGCTTTACCCGAATTCATTGAAAATATTACTTTCTTTATTTCTTCCTCCAAAATGGGAGCATCTAACGTAGAGCGTTCATTTAAAGATAATTGGGGAATCTTCAAATCTCTTAAAAATTCATGTATTAAAATAGGATCCTCAGGGGATTCTGATTGGTATAAAGAAGAATAAAATTCTTGAAAGGATTTGTTAATTTGAACTTGGTCTATCGTGTAGGTACCATCTGGTTTACGAACTTTATTAATCTGACGTTTAGATATAGTAGCTTTCAATTGGTTGGCCAATAATTTACCAGATTTGTCACCATGTATATAAAATTGACTTTTGTTTTTAAGTTGTAGATTTTCAGTTGAAGATGTTAATAATAAACTATGTTGTAGTTGGAGTTCTGTTCTCGTTTTAAAAAGCTCCAGATTAGGAGTAACAGAATATATTTTATCGATTTCTTTAATCTCATCAGCTAATGTACGTATTTCATTATTAGTTCGTTTTTTCAATCCAGTGGAATATGAAATAATTTGACCACGGATGTATGCTTTAAACCTATCCCATATTATCCCACTGGAGATTTCTTCAGTAAAATTAGTTAAAAAGAAAAATGAAATCCGTTCTTTAGTAAATTGGACGAAATCTAAGTCTTGTAATAGCGAAGGGTTAAATCGCCATTGTCTGACATCAAAGGATACATCTGGTAATTTAATTGATAATCTCAATGGTGCATGATCAGAAATGGCAATTGCATCGTATTTGCAGTCCGTAGTAAGTGGAGCTAATCTAGCATCAATAAAAAAATCAATCCTCGAGTAATTATGGTAGACATGAGAAAAGAATGAAAATTCTTTATCAAATGGGTGTAGAAATCTCCAAACATCTAAGATTCCGGATTCAACTAAAAAGGAATTCATAAAGACAGTAGATTTGTTTGGAGTGTAGGATTTGACACAGATCTATCCATCGAAGGGTTAGACAGCAGTTAAAATCTCCACCCATAATCACAGTGTATTCATTTAAATTAGGAAATAATGCAAACAAATGTTTAAAAAATTCAGGGTTATCTACATTGGGTGCATAAACATTAACCATAACAACTTTTTTGTTATGAAGTAGACCAGAATTTAGGTGTGAAATTGGGATCTTTCCAACCTAGGTAGCTTAGTACCGTGTTAGACATTACATTTAGGAAGGAGCCATTGGGAAAGTCTGTTCCAGTGTTTTCAATGTGAGTATTTTATGGTGTTACTATCTATTCCTTTGGTTGGCACCTGTCCACCTAACCAGGCTGCAGGAACTCACCTAATGCAAAAGCAAAATGTTTTCTGTGAGGGATTTTAGCTTTCATATGAATTAGAAAACACAAATGAATTAATTTCAGGAAGGTATTGAATCCTGGGTCTGTTCACGATGGTTTTCGGCAACACTCTGTCTCAGAATCAGTCAGGAGCAGCTGATATTGCATTTATGAGTAATGAGCCTGATCCAGGTAACAGCCCAACAGGGTGTCATTATCCAATACTGATTGAGTTCAGTGTAGTGTTTGAAAAGGCAAAACATGCAACAGTGACTCATATTGTAGCATATAATAATGCTGACTTTGATGCAGTGAGACAGGGAAGATCTGTGATAAACTGGGGGAATCAGCTAATGGGTAAAACAATAGACAATCAGTAGAAGGAGTTCAATGAAAGTTTTAATATGATACTAGTTTATACTCTGAAATACAACTTGCCTTGATTAAGGCAAGGCATAAAACTAAAAAAGTAAAGTTGACAAATATGCAAAAACTGTTGCAGATTCTGTCATCTGGGAACAAATCAAAAAACTTAAGGTGACAAAATAGATTGTAAGACTTACAAAAAGATGAAAAGAAGCTTGCAAGGGGTAGTGTACAAAAAAGGGACTGGTAAGGAGCAATATGATGATGACACTGATAGTGTAAGAAAAACAAAAAAGGGAATATTGAATAATTTCTTTGAGACAAGATTTAGAGGGGAGATGTGCCGAATATCCTATGGAAACTAATACTGAATCAAGTACGGGGACTTGTCAAAATTAACAAGCAAGGTAACAGTACTAAAGTAAGTAAGGGCACTAAAGGGGAGCAAATGCCCATGATCAATGGTTTCTATCCCAGCGTTTCAAGGGCAATAGATGAGAAAGTTGCAGTCACTCTTTCAAAGTACTCCCAATTCAGGAACGATTCTTTGAATGAGAAACACTCCACTTTTTAAGAAAAGTGAGAAAGAGAATTAAAGACATTAGTCTAAGGTCGCTTATTAGGATGTCACTGAACCTTGAAATCAATAATACAGTGACTGAACATATGAAAACTTACCTAATCAGAGAGAGCCAGCATGGATTTGTAAAGGGAAAGTCATGACTGACAAATTTAACTGATATTTTTGAAGGGCTTTCTAAAGCTGTGGACAAGAGAATATTTATGAATGTTATTTATATGGGTTTCCAGAGGTTTTAGATAAAGTTCCTTATGAGAGATGTTGAAGATTGAAGATTGCAGAATTAGAGACGGTATTGATCTGTTTAGGAAAATTGCCAAGTAGTAGGAGACAAGAGAAGAGATAATTCGCAGGTACCCAGATTTGGCAATATGTCATGAGTGGTGTTGTGCAAGGATTTGTGTTGGCGCCACAGCTATTCACTGCATTTATAAATGAGCTGGATAATAGGATAGGAAGTCACATAATCAAGTTTACTGATGACACAGATAGGCAGTGATATAAGCAGTGTGGCTGGAAGCATGAAATAATAAAGAATTGTTAATAAATTAAGCAAAGGGAAAACTGGCAGATGGATTTCAATCTAGTAAAGAGTGAGTTCATCCTCTTTGAACTTAAAAAGGATAGATCAGAATGTGTTTTAACCAATTAAAACCCAGAAAATGAGGATCCAGAAATTTAGTTATTCCATATAACCATTGAATATTCTAGACTGATACAGAAAATAATCAAAATGTCTGATGGCAGGCTGGCCTTTATCTCTTGAGGACAAGAAAACAAGAGATTAGGAGTTATGCTACAGCTGTATAAATTCCTTGTTAGACTGCACCTGCAACACAGTACCCGCAGGACCGTGAACAAAAAGAGCACCATACTTTGTGAAATATCTGTTGACTGTAAAGGAAGCACAGCATAGATTTTCCAGGATGATACCTGGATTCCAACAAGTAAGTGACATGCAGTGATTACACAAGCTCAAGTTGTATTCCCTGGAATTTGGTCAAAATTTCAAGACATTAAGATAGTTTCTCATTGTCTACCCTAGGGTCTTTCTCCATTGAGTGCTCTTGTTTCCTTCCATATCCCAAAGACGTGAGGGTTGGTAGGTTAACTAGCCATGATAAATTTTCCCAAGTGGATGGGTAAATAGTAGAATCTAGGTTAAATTGATGGGAATATGGGGAGAATAAAATGAGATTAGTATAAATGGGTGTGTGATGGTTGGTGCAGACTCAGTCAGTGGAAGGCCCTGTTCCATGCTGTATGACCATGTCTCTAATCAGGTTATGGAGTCTAGGACCAAGAGAAAATTGCCAAGTAGTAGGAGACAGAGAAGAGATAATTAGCAGGTCCTCAAAATTGGCAAAGTGTCAAAATTCCAAAAAATAGAGCCTTATATTATGGGAAGAAAGATAGGAAGCATTTCTATACACAAATGGCAGGAATTTGGATTCTGCTGCTCAACACCAATTCCACCTTCCCCCCCCCCCCCCCACCCCACCCTACCCCACCACTACAAAGAGCTGTTGCTATGAGCTCAATATTGATTTAAAGTCTGAGTCTGACTGACACATGTAGAGTTAGGTCACAACTCGGCCATGATCTTATTGAATGGCAGAATAAGGTCAAGAGGTTAAATTACTTCTGTTTCTATGTTCCCAGAAGACATGAGACTGCACCTTCACTCATATTTCTTCTGTGTCCCGGACTTATGCTCTCACCCCCTCCCCTTTCCCCAGACAGAATAGAGGTAAAGTTTCCTTGGTACTTACCTTTTAACTCACCAGCCTTTGCGTCCAGCACATCATCCTTTGTTATTTCTGCCAGCTGCAATGGGATCCCACCAACAGTCACATCTTCCCCTTCCACCCTTTTTTGGTTTTCCTCAGGACTACTGTCTCCATGACATCCTAGTTTGCTCATCCCCATCCCCTGCCACTTTCCCCTGCAATCGCAGGAGTTGCAACACTTGCCCTACGCCTCCTCCCTCACCACCATCCAGAGACCTTCCCAGATCAGGCAAAGAGTCGCTTGTATCTCCTCCAATCTCATGTAGTGCATTTGGTGCTTGCAATGTGACCTCCGCTACACTGGGCAAACCAAACATGAACTAGACAACCATTTGCAGAGGACCTGTGCTTTGTCCGCAATGGCCATTCTGAACTCCAAGTTGCATACCATTTCAACTCAACTCCCCTCTCCACTCCCACAGCAACCTGTCTGTCCTCAGCCTTCTCCACTGCTGGGTGAGGCCAAGGCAAACTAGAAGAACAACACTTCATATTCCGCCTGGGTAGTCTACAACCCAACGTCATGAACGTTGAATTTTCCAATTTCAGGTAGCCTGCACTCCCTGTGCCCTTGTGCTCCTTTTTCTCTCCTTTTGGTCTACACAGGTTCTCCTGGTCCCCCTCCCCCACCCCACCCCTCCCCTGTCACCCAGTTTCATTCCTTTCTCCCACCTGCTCCCATCTGCCTATCACCAACACACTATACCTACTGCCTCCTATCCCCTCCCCCAATTGGTTCCATCTGTCCATCATCCCTCCCTTAACTGGCTCCACATCACCTTCCTTACTAATCAGATTGCAGCATCTTCAGCCTCTTGTGTCTTCACTTATCACCTTCCAGCCTCCGTCTCTACCTCCACCTTTCCCTACCCCCACCTGGCTCCCCGCTACACTCTCAGTCCTAATACATGGCCTTGACCCAAAATGCCAATTATCCCTTTGCTTTCACTGATACTGCCTGGCCCACTGAGTTCCTCCTGCAGTTTGTATTTTTTTGCTTCTGTGTTCCCTGATTCACTGTCTCCTCAAGCTCTTTGAGGATCATCCACCTCCTTTAAATCATTTCTTCCTTTTATCAATGTGCTGAATTGTCCATGCTTTTCTGAACTGCAGTGTTAGACTCCCTCTTCATCATGGAAATATTACAAGAAGCTTGCCCTGATCACTGAACATCACGTCTCAGCAGCCCCTCATCCCAATCCTTGCCCTCTTCAAAGTAAGAAAAATGACCAATGAAATGATGGGGCAGGGATCAGGGAAAGTGGTGATGAAGAGCAGAATTATTTCCTTGTTTTGTTACCACAAACAGGAGGATCATTCAGACCATTGTGTGAAGGAAAGGAGCTGGAATGAAAAACAAAAAAAATGTAGATGTTGGAAATTGGAGATAAAAATTAAAATGCTGGAAAACACTCAAAAGTTTGGGTAGCATACGTCAGAAGAAAAAGTTAACACTGCAGGTCAAAAAGCCTTCATCAGAACTGAGAAAGAGAGAAAATGCTTATACTTCAGCATTTTCTGTTTTCATTAGGTTGTTGATACTCTGTGTTTTACACATGCCCTGTTATGAAGCTCGGTCATGCCATGTTACCTTAAATAACTTTCATGCTGTGAATTTTACAATTTAATATAAAAGTAGTCTGAGGTACAAGTGAGTACATGTAATTATTTTTTTTCATGTGCTGCAGATTTTGTGGTAATTAAATAATTATTTTTAAAAAGAAAATCTTTAAGAGCTATGACTTTTAAGATTAGTTTACTACAAGTTAGGTAACTTTTTATCTTGCCCTCCCATCATTTTCAATGTGAGAGAACTGGTGTTCATTCTCATTCACTATATAAAAGCCTGTTTCCCATGACTTATGGAGAAACATGATAGGCTTCCATTGTTCTTCTGAATTTTTGCCTTTCTCTGACTTCACTAATGTGCTATAGCATGGATCTACAAAGGCCAGCAGCTCACTATGCCTCATCCAAGTGTGAGCTGAAGCAGTGAGCCCTGTTGGATCTGTGATGGTGGGGAGCATCACCATCTGGCTAGAGCTGGATTTTAACTGGAATGCACGTTCAGACTTCACAACAAAGATAAGATATCCTTGACTTTCTGTTGAAATTATAATGCCTTCATTTCCTTCTCCACAGTGGATGTGATTAATAAATGCAGCATCAATTTAAAACATTTCACAGTGCAAGTATGTCTGAATCCTGTAGGCAAGTACAATTTCTGTTGATTCGTGTATCTGTCAAAATTATGTTTGCATGATCAAAGTTATTTTCATTAAGTTACCATTAACTTTTCTTTAAAACTACTGATGTTACAGCTAATGATGTTCCTGCATCCCTTCATGTTTTAATTGAACTTCAGTTTGCATCTATTACCTGTTAATATTTAATTTCAGAAGCCAGTCAGTGTTGTATAGTACTTGGATGGCAGACTGTTTAGGAATACCATGTACAGTAGAAAGTACTTGAGGAGGAGTTGGGTGCCAGAAAATCATTCAGCCTGTAAATCACCAGTGTCTCAGGTGTCTCAGCAACTAAATTGACTTTGACCAGTTGCTGAGTAATTAGTTTGAATTTATTCGTCTGATCATTAGTTTTAAATTGTACATATTTTAAAAAGGTAAAAATACTTTAAATTGATTACTTTTTTTTAAAAAAGCATTATAAATATGCTTTAGGAAAGATGCTGCATCTCTACTTATTGGAGTATTTACTGGATTCATAAGAAAGGCCACATATGGGACCTCTTCTGGGAGCTTCAGATTTCACTTCAAACCTAGGACTGGATGTGAACGTCAAAGGGTAATTCCACGTGAAGAGTATTTTGGATTGCCCACATTGATAGTGTTGCCTTTAGGAATTCACTGGTGTTGGGAATCATGTGCACAAACTCACATTCCAACACTCTGTAATTCAACCAGCGGGCCTAAAATGGTGCACAAAACGTTTGTGCTGAGCTGGAATTGTTGCCTGTATTTTGTGCATACAGGATTGTACATGTAGGCTGTTGGCATGTAACATGACAACAAATAGCTTTAAGCGCTCTCTTGATGTCAAATGCAACCAAGGCCTGCAAGTCTGAACCGTAGGCCTCTTTTACTGTGAACTAAATTGCCTGATCTACCTGGGCTGCTGACAGGGAGTACAAATTGTATGTCTTCCTCCTGTCTGGATGGTAGGTTCTTCTTTAATTTTTATGCCTTATCTTATGCCTCCACCCATTTCACAGATTCCTGCTAATGTTCTCAGACACAACCCCAAGGGTTTTGGTCTGTCTCTGACCCTCCCACCAACCCACCGGTCTGGATCTTCTCTCCAAACTCTTAGCCCAGGTTTGGATCCTCTCAGCAGCCATTCCTGTCTAACCACCCTCCCCTTCCCCAAGGCTTTGGTGGTCTTCCTGACTGCACCCCATCCCAAGCCTCATTCCTTGAAGCTCCTGCTGATCCCACTGCCACATCTCATCACGATCATTCCTCCAATCTCTGTGATCTACCCCAACACCCAATGTCATCTTCATTCTCCAGATTGTCCAAAGGTTATGGTGCGGTGGCTTGGCAGAATATCCAAGCCTGGGGCTTATTCAAGTGAAGAGTTGTTGCAGGACAAATGTGATCTGAGAAGGGTCATGGACTTGAAATGTTGACTGTTTCTCTTTCCACGGATGCTGCCTGACTTGCTGAGCTTTTCCGGCATATTCTGAATTTTAGGGTGTTTTGCACAGTGAACTGCTGGACCCGGCCTCAAGTTGACACCCGTAGTTAGCGCCTCCTTGCACTCAAGTGAGTTGGATGTGGAGGGCTGCTATTGCTGGTTCTCTGTTCCCTTGTTTCACGGCCTCAGGAGCTTGTATGTTGCAGGGGTGTGATGTGGAGGTCCACACTGGAATGCCACTGAAGGTTTTGGCAGTAGGAAGAGTTGGAGTCAGGGCTTCGTCTCCCATCAAAGCTGCAGGGTATTTTAAATGTCCCTAACATTTAAAAACTATTAAAGGTGAGGTAAACAAATAAAAAATAAAGTATTGAAAACTTATTAAAAAAAAGTTATTTAAAAATAAAAAAAAAACCCTTGGTAATAACTGAAAACATTCAACAAGAACTTTTTAAAATTTCATACTTTGCTCATTGCTTCCCAACTCGCTGCTCTGGAATTCCCATTGAAATCTGTGTGGTCTCTGATCCTACACCAAGTCTGACTTGGATTCCATATAGAGTTGAGCAGTGAGGTCAAGTGTTGGAGGCAACAGCATTAATCACTCAGTAAATTTTTAACTCCCGTGTTCAGTAGTGTGGGCACAGAGAGTGGGAATTCCTGAAGTTTCCATGGCCAAGACATCGGAATGGTTAACTCCAGCCCTGAGTGTGATGGAAGGTTTCCGAAAAGGTGAATTTTAGATGGATAAGCCTATTGAAACGTATTCAATTTTCTGAAATAAAGAAGTGAAGGTCCACTGGATGATGATTGGGGTGAACATTTTAGATTGTAGGTAGACCATTTAATGGACTGTGTGAATCACATGGAAATGCAACTAATAATCCTCAAGCAATGTGTGGTTAGGAGATTGATATTTTGCTACAAAATGGCAGCTGTATGGAAAATAGTCCCATCAAAAACACTTAATGTTATAACAATTGTCCCTTTCAAAATTGAGTAAACATCTTCTTCAGTGGCCTAGTGAGTAAAGGCAGCACGACACATAATAGAAATTAGAAGATCTGTTCTTACAAGATCTGTGGCAACGATGCTTAGCATTCTTGGGCCAGGATGTAGCATTAGGATTGTTGATCGTAATTCGCTCCCCCACCCCTAACCTGTTGAAAAGATTTTTGCACTGTATTTACAAATGGCTGATTCTTATAGCAATATCCTGGATTGTGCCAGCTGGAAGTCACGTGGATTGACTCAGAAGTGCATTTAGAATGCCCAGTGGTACTTAAATCCTGACAATTCTTGAATTTTAAGATGTTGAGGGCATTGATCCATATTTCACTTGCTTTCTCTCCTGTGCTGTGTTGAGTCTGCTGCCTGCTCTTGGACAGTGAATTCCTTGTAACTCTCCCCTCACTCTGTACTGTGACCACACTAATTCTCCACACACTCTACTGTGACCACAGTTATTCTCCACACACACTGTACTGTGACCATGGTAACTCCCCCCACACTCTGTACTGTCACCACACCGATTCTCCACACACCTTGTATTGTGACCACACTAATTCTCCACACACTTTGTATTGTGACTACACCAATTCTCCCCTCACTCTTCACTGTGACCACACTGACTCACTCCTCACTCTGTACTGTGGCCACACTAACTCCCCTTTCACTCAGTACTGTGACCACACCAATTCTCTCCACACTCTATGCTGTGGTCACACTAACTCCCCACACACTTTATACAGTGACCATACTAACTCTCCCCACAGTCTGAACTGTGATGACACAAATTTTTATATATTAAGGTAGTTGAGGGATATAACAGCAAAGTGGTACTGATGTAAATGGCAGCCATGATATCATTGAATAATGAATCAGGCATAAGGGACCAAATGGCTTTCTCTTGCTTCTTTTATGTTCTTGCTGCCAATTTTAAGGGAAGGTGTTTGTTTTAAACATACAATCAAATGCTCTTTAGTTGGTTTGGTGGATTTTCGTGATACCCACATAGTGTAGATCGGCACCCTCACTCCAAAAGATTCAATGCATCTGTTGTAGAGCAAGCTGGGTGTGATTTCTGGTGACGAGACATGAATTGCCCATGGACAGCCCCATCCTGCTGTGGACAGTTATGGTCCCTGCCAATAACCTGTATAATGTTAACATAGTTAGTGATCAAATTTAATGCACTGTACTGCTAGCTTACCCTTAAATCTCAACTTTGTGCTAAAATAAGCTTTAGGGATTATATCTGTTCACTCAAATTTAACTTAAAATCATTATTTTCCTGTCTACTTTTTCACTAAAAAGAGTGTTGCATAAGCTATATTCAAATGTTATAGACTTCAGATCACAGGTCGCCTTTATATTGTCCATTACTGCTGTGGCCCTGCAGAGGAATAACAGAATACAGAAGCAGCTGAATGTCTATGTTAGGTTGAGTAAGATGTACTTAATTCCTATTCATGATACTGCATTCAGACACAACCAGGATTGTTTATATTCTATTGGAGAAAATTCATTTTCAAAGAGGGTGATTGGAATTTCCTCCGGGATTTTTCTGATTGACTTCAGCAAGAATCACAGATGAACTGCTTTAATGGGTTTCTGCCTCTCTTCTGCCAAAGTGATAATGTCTTTACCATGCAGAACGTCCCAAGCTGTTTCAAAAATAGTCGAGAATGGAGAGAAATATTCATTGATCAAGTCTTAGGTGCAGAATTATGTTGACAAAGTACATGATCAACTGGTGGCTCTGAGGAAGTCAGGGAGAGGAGCCAGATAAAGCAATAAATATGTGGTATGCTAGCTGAAAATTCTATCGTGATGGGTGGGTGGAGGGTATATGGTGAGGGGGGGAGGGGAGGGTGGTGACGTTGGGTCAAAGGATGGGGGTAGTTGTGGTCCTACAGTATGCCAAAATTGGGAAAGTAGAGAGAGTGAAAATCTTGAATAAATCAGCAGCGGTGTAACCAGGGGGCAGTTATGGATTCATTTGTAAACAAGATTATTTTGAAACAAATGTTGTTGAGGTGCAGAATCAGAGGGGGGCAGTGAGCTCTGGTGTAATTGGTCCATGAGGCAGAGCACCATTGAGGATTCAGAGGTGCAGAATTTTCAACAGATTGAAATTTATGTTGGGCAAAACCTTTTCAGTGGGAGCTTTGGATGCTGGAAATACTCCACAAGTCTGTGGAGAGTGAATTAGAGTTAACAATTGGGTGAGAAGTCATTGATGTGAAGCATTTACTGTTTCCTCATCAGTCTGACTGCTGGGTATTTACAGAATTTTCTGTTTTTAGTTCAGATTTGCATCTGTAGGAATTTGCATTTGACTGTTACAAATCAAACTGTTTCAAAGGATGATGATCAATCTTCACCTCCTATTTAATTGCTTGTATAGCTTGGTATGAATAATCTTTCTTGAATTTGAGGTAGTTGAAGAGGTTGCTGAAGGGATGGGGAACGCAATTAACCAGTGGCGATGACTTGCAGTGTTACATTTTTACCTGTGTTATCCAACTCCTCTTGAACTTCCACAGTTCAGTCATTCCTCTAAGCTGTTTCAGGCAATATTAACAACCTGCAATTCAATATAGATATTCAAAATGTTGGCCAAGATATCAAAAATATTGTTAACAATAATATTATTAACATAATATTAATAATATTATTATAATAAATAACAATGTTATTAATATTGTTAATAATAAAATAATAATAATAGCAAGTTATTCTGCAAAGTTATTCCCCATGAGCATAAAAACCTGGCCAACAAGTGTCAAGGAGTGTGCCCAAGGACCCATCATTGGTTCTCAAGCATTTGTCTCTGGGAACATACAAATGCTCCCTATTTTGGATTTGTAATGACTTGTATTTCAGCAGACACTGAGCCGAAGTTCTGCATAGTAAGCCTACCGAGTCTGGGAGTTGCTGGGTTAGATTTATTTGATTTTACATGAAAAGAACACAGCTGAGCAGTCTTTAACTTTGTTGGGTAGCCACCAGCACTGTAGCTGCAGCAGAACAATCATGCTGTGATGCCTTGGTCAACAGCATGACAACTTCTGCTGTGTCCAGTGCATACACAGCTTACTATCACAGGGCTGTAATTTTTTAGAGACTGGCACTTTAGACAGTGGGAAAAGCACTTTGTGAGTGAGACTGAGCTGAAGTTAATTAACTATCTTGCAATCCCGATGTGCAATGCTTCATCCTGACTGATCATACAGACCACTAGTAGTAATGATTGTCCACCACTGCCTTCTTGGTTTGGTTGAACTAGAAATTTTTCCTGAACTGTGGGGCTACTAAACTCTCTTTATATAGCATACCCTTCCGGATAGATTGTCTTGTGGCTTCACTAGTTTCATGAAAATACAATGAGGTAGTGGTATTAATCTTCTGATGGTGGTGATAGAGAAATAAACAGTGTATTGGAATGCATGACTATAGAATATAGTGGTATTCATTTCCTACTGCTGCTGGTGGTTGCAAATTAGAATTGGAAGCTCAGTTTTGATCTGCTAGATCAGTCCTTAGTCCATCCCACTATCAAGGTGATGTTCCACTACAGAGATGAGATTTTAAGTTCACAAGGACTATGTGGTAGTTACTTCTGCATGTTGAGCTTAATAGTCTGCAACAGATAAGTTTGTTCCTTTATTACCAAACACAGGGCTCATCTGAGATTTATAACAGGGTGTGCTGGAAATGCTATTGATGCTGGCCCTATTTTATGTGCAACTTGTGTGCCTTAGTAATATGTTATGTTACAGCAATCTACTGAGCAGATTTTGTGTGCATTATTGCTTTATAATAAACTAGTTCTATTAGAAATTAGAGATACTATAAGCTTTTTTTGTTTCCAATTATGCAATTCTTTCTTTGAGGTACATACTTCCTTTGCTCAGCCAAGCCTCACAATGCCAGTTGTAATAGATCTTCAAGTTGTCTAATTTGATGGTGTGTGGGGCAGAGAGAGCAAAGCCTGCTACAAACATCAGCTGCACTGGAAAAGTTGCTGTTGTTACTTGGCCATTCTCTTGTGAAAAAAATGAAATTATTCTTTTAAATAAAAATATACCTTGTGATTATTATGTTTGTTTTCAGTAATTAAAATACTTTTATATGTATTGTTAAACCCAGATTGCACCAGCAAAGAATTAGTGTGAAATGAAAAATATTCAATTTACAATCCTGCAGATATCTTCTTTTACTATCCCCAAGTGTAATTCTGGGAAAATACTAATAATTGCAAAAAATAAAGAATAAATAGTTGCTTGATTATTGAGGCATTCACTTGAACATCTGGAGGATACTTTGCTGTATATATAATTCTTGCTAGGTTATGATTTCATTACTGGTATTATTCCTAATAGTTTGCTTACTCAATTGAAACAACTGTCTTATAAGTAAACCATAAAGAACCAGCCATTTTTCTGCCTGGCTTTGTAAACCAAGACCCAAATTTAAATGTATTTTGCCACAATAATTGGGAATAACTCCATTAATGAGTGTTTGTTTACTTAGTGAAGTGAGTTCTATATCATTAATGACCTAGTCCTGGAAAGAGGGATATAATTAAGTACTGGCCACCTTGATAAGAAACAGAAGCAACTATCTCCCAGCACCCCCTGCCCATGCATCTGAATGGCAGACAGATGCTGAAACAACTGGCAGCATGAGATTAGCAAGAACCCCAAGAACTCTTGATAGAGGCATAGGTATAAAACAGGTACCCTTCCACTTTTCCCATAGATTTTGTTGGGATCAGTGCCTGAAGAAATGGCATATTTCTGGTCTGTTGGGATTTTACAGACAATATTTCTGCACTGGTTCATTCTTTAGCAGGCAAGAATACATTTACTAGAGGGATGAAGATAAAGTGAAAGTGTCAAAACTTCACAGCTGAAAGCAGATATAGAAAGCCCCCTCTGGTCGACTGGAGCAGACTATTTTCAAAAACTTCAGCACAATCAAAAGGGGTCTTTTTTAATTCCTAGGGGTTAGATTTTTAAAATACGACCCTTACAGAGAGTTAATTCAATTTCTATCCAGTGATGCAACTAGACTTTGGCCTCTGGCACTGCTGACTGGCCCATGTAGCATCTTGCACACTCCCCCATCCAACAAATGCCCTACATCTGGCAATGCAAGCAAAGTGGCAGAATGGGGCACTGCAGTTAGTGCTGCTACTCACAGCCCCAGTGACCTGAGCTCAATCCTGACCTCCAGTGCTGTCTGTATGTAGTGTGCACATTCTCCCTGTGACTAAATGGTTTCCCGAGTGCCCTTGTTTCCTCCCAGATACATGCTTGTAGTTAATTGTCTACCGTAAATTACCCCAAGTGGAAGTAGTTGAGGAGTCAATGGGCAGATGAGAGAGAGTAGGTTACAAATATAGGGAAATGGGGTTAATGGGATGACTGTGAGAGCCCACAAACTTGATGGGCTGCATAGCCTCTTTCTATGTTGCATGGAAATATAAGATGAGGTGTCCAGTGGGTCCTGTTTAAATAGCCCATAGGACCTCAGAATGGATGCAGTTTGGTGTGTGTGTGTGTGTGTGTGTGTGTGTGTGTGTGTGTGTGTGTGTGTGTGTGTGTGTGTGTGTGTGTGTGTGTGTGTGAGAGAGAGAGAGAGCAAGAGAGATGCTTGATCCTATTGCTGAGTGATATTTGAGTACAGTAATAATGGAAACATCCTTCTGTGCAGTGTACTCTTGATCAACACAAGCAGGCCAGCAGTGCAATTATTGCTGTTGTCTTTTCAAGCATCATCTCAAGAGAGAGCACTTCAAAATATGGTCCAATAGAGCACAATTGGATGTAGGCCTGCCACCAGGAATGGTGGTGATAACTTGGGGTGGCATTAAGCCCGAGTTGCCTGATTTTTCCACCTTCCTGTAGTTATTAATGCCAGTGCCCTAGAAAAATTTAAGAGAGTGGTGTTGGAGGAATGCTTCTTCAAACCTTAAAGAGGCTTTTAAGAAGCCTTAGATTTTTCAACACTGTGTAATCAACTGATAGTGTCTAACATTGCTTCAAGGACACAAATACCTTGACCCACTGAGCTCTTTAAAGCCTTAGATTACAAGGAGTAAGAGATTCTTTTGCTGGTACTTCCTAGTTCAACAGTTTGGAAGGGATCTGGCATTTTATTGAAGGCTACTATGCTGAGCAGTGAGTGTATCAGCCTATAACCCAGCATGTATCCTTCATCAGTGTGTTAGTTCCACTCCAAGTCTGGAATAATCCTTCCCTTTAAAATAGGGGCCAGTATTGGATGATGGATGGCTGGCAGGTATTGGATTTTCTGTCTGTTGGCAGGAGGATGCCAAAGATGCAACCATGTTGGCATAGGTATCCATTGCAACCAGGAAAATGAGGTGCTGGCTCACCAACTCATCACGTTCCAATGGCTGAGATCCCAGTGTGATATATCAAATTGTGGCACATGTAGTTTAGGTAATTTCTTGTTAGCATTTGCTTTTTACATGGAGGGTTAATAAATGTTACTACAGCTAAAGTAAGTGTTAATGAATTTTCTCTCTTTTTAGTTACAGGGCTCCATCAAGAGAAAGCTGGAAGGAAATGCTTCACCCGTCAACAATGATAGACCAAATGGCATTTCTGATGGGGCTTTCCAAATGGATATTAAGAGAATAAGAGTAGATGAAGGTGGTCTTGCAATTGGCCAAAGTGGACACCAGCTCAGTAATGGACAAGGTCAAACCCTGCAGGGTTCAGTCACAATGGGACCTGGAACTCCAGGAAAAGATGGGAGCTTGATTGGAACCACCCAAGCCAATGGTGGCGATGCCAGTTCTGGCTTCAGCTTGCCACTCAACAAGGAGATGAAACAGGAGCCAGCAGAGAGTGTTTCATGCAGCGAGCATTTAAACAACCAAATCTCTAACAACAACATGCTGTTTGAATCCAAAGATGATCTAGGAATGCAGCTGCTTGATCCGGATTTGCAAGATTTATTTGATGAATTGACAAACATGTCTGGTGTTCCCCCATTGAGTGATATTGACCTGGACAACATGTTAAACCCCAGCATTAGAAACGAAGAATCATTCAACATAGACATTGGTCAGCAAAACCAGAGCAGTACACCAAAGCCGCATTCACAGTTGGACAATCCAACAGTAAAAACTGAATACTCACCTGGTTTTACCCAGGCATCAGTAGGGTCACCCCAAATGCGGCCTCCTTCCACAGGGCCCCCCTATTCCATGGCGAATACAGCCATGTCTGTTCCTTCGCCCATCTCCTCTGCAGCTCAAAGTCAAAACCAACCACAGCAATCTTTACCTTCTGCACCAAACAGAGGCCTGTCCAATTGGCATGACCTGTCTCATGCACAGCAGCTGAAGAAGATTGCAGATAATCGACAACAGCATGCCATGCTGCAGCACCAGCAGCAAAATCAGGCAGCTAGTTGGCCACCTGCTCCACAATCAGGTCCTTCGTCAGGAAATTTTGGCCAGGAGAAAATACCCAGTCCCTCCCTCCACCAGCAGCCTTTTAGCTCCCCAAATTCTCTGCTCACTGGTGTGTCCACCAACAGCAGTCAGACAAAAAACATGAATAACTGCCTCTATAAGACTCCAACCGCCGCACAGACTGGCCACATGGACATGATAATTCACCAGCAGCAACAACAGACACACAGTATAAGTCGCAGCTTGATGAATACCAATTCTGCATCACCAGACCAGCTGTCATACAGTAACACCAAGCCCTTGTCTCATTTTGATCCAGAGCCAGGCCAGATCCCTTCAATCCTGGGTACTCAGACCAAGCCTTCTGTCTTGCATTATACACAGCAGCAGCAGCCTTCAGCACCAGTACAGCAGCAGTCTGCTCCACCATCAGGTCACCTCCAAAGTCAAGCAATCCAGCGGGCGCAGTTACCAATTGCACTGCAACAAAAAATGCTGCTGCAGAAGATGCAACAAAGCCAACAGCCTTCAGCATTGCAGTATCCTCTGTCCCAACATCGACAGGTATGAGTTAGCCTTTTGCAAATGTCTGAGGGTATCAATGAAATAAACATTACATTTTGTTCCTTCTTTTATTTTGAATCTAGGAACATGTTTGTCAAGTTACCTGCTGATCATGGTCAACTTACTGCTGCTTAAATAACAGGTCTGCAGTAGTGGCTGATGAGAATGATGTATATTGTTCACAGATACCTCCATCACAATATGAATGCATGTCCTGCCAACAGGTTGACTGATGCTTATCATGGGTATTAATGTTGCAATGGTTTGAGTGCATCATAATCTTACTGTGCCAGATCCACCATTGCAACAATTTAAAAGTCATTGCTTGGAATTTAAATAATTATTCCATTAAAGGCTTTTATTGTAATATTAAAGATTTTAAGAATGTTTAAACATTCAGTGATGTTGAAATTTTAATGGGGCTGTATACCAGTCCTGAAATACCTTGGGGAATCTCCATTTGTAAGTAATTGCAGGATATGATGTTGGCAGTTTAGCTTTGGATAACTTGTGGTTTATATGTAAATAAAACATGAGGTTGGTCCCGGCTGGAGTACTGTGGCCAATTTTGGGCACCACAATCTATGAAGGATGTAAGAGAAAGGCATAAAAGAAATTTGCCAGAATTGTTCCAGAAGTGAAGGATTGGTAGACTGGAGCAGATGTGGTTGTTAACCTTTGAGCACAGAAAGTAAAGAGTAGATTCAAAAGAGTGTTGACTGTCTGGAAAGAAGGGAAGAAGGATTTGCAATTCCATAGTGAATTTTATTCACTGGCCAAGCTCCAAATTTCCACTGTGCAAATATTTAAAATTGACAGCTAAAAAAGAAAAGCTGGTCCATTAAGACCATCCATGTCATCCTGGACAGCTGTTATTTGCTAAACAATTAATCTCTCACCTGATCTCTTCACCCAGCTCTTACTCACCTCTGCTGCCACATAATCTGAGTGAATCTAAAAAAAATCACAGGACCAATAAGGATAAAAAAAACTTCATAAAATTGCTTTTAGAACACATGGAGTGAACATTAACCGGGTGTCATCTTTTAACTGCACTCGCATTTACACTTTGTTCCAGTCAGGAATCAGTCCTGCTCCCTCTTAAAGCCAGAAGAAAGTCAACACCCACCACACCTGCTAATGATATATTCTATTGGCTCTCAATTCCCTGGAGAGGAAGAGTTCCAACATCCAGTTTATTCCTCCTCTTACATAATTTAAGCTTGTGTTCCCTGGACCTCTCCAATCTATTGCTTGGTAGTAATCACCAATAAGGACTCTGTCCTGCTCTTTAATTAATTTATAGATCTTGAGAAGTTATTTTCTGTAAATCTGGAGATTCCAGCTTTCTTATGGACCTATCCTGAGACCTTTGAGTAAAATGGCCAAATCTGGGTATAGTGCTGAAGAAGTAATCTGAATACCAATGTTTATAACATCAGAATGATATGCTTGGATTTATATTGAATGGTTATCTTTCAGGAGGCTAATAGCTTGTTGGTTCCAGTTACAATTTTCTACATTACCTATGAATCTTCAATGAGCTATGAACAACATGACCAGCTTTTTTTTTAGTGTTTACGGTTTTGTCTTACAATCAGTTTGGGTGAAGCTTTCAAGAATTTTTTTAATGTTACTGTGCTGAGGAACCAACAAGGGAACAGAATGGGTTAATTATCTTGCATTTGAAGAACTTATGGGGCGCACTGATCATATTGTAATAGAATTTCCTATGGAGTTTGAAAGTGATGTAGTTGCATGTAAATCTAGGGTCTGAAATAGACAAGACAACTAATTATAAAGAATGATTCAGTTTAGAAGATTGAAAAACAAGTTTAGATGTAGTAGTTTAAAAAAAATTCAGAGTATGCAATACATACACATTGCATTAAAGGATTAAAATCCAAGGAGGAAAGTGGTCCAACTGTGGCTAAAGTCAAAGATATTTTTAGATTATAAGAAGAAGCTTATAACATTGCCAAAAAGTGTAGTTATCCTGAAGATTGGGAGGTCTTTTAGAATTCAGCATGGGATGACTGGGAAATTGATAAAAGAGGAAATAGAACGAGAGTAAATAGAAACAAACAGGAAAACTGACTGTGAAAGTACTTCCTTATTTAGTAGTACCCATGCACCTATTCTATCATACATGTCCATCAACTCCTCTCTGATTCTTTCTTGCCATAAACCAAAACTAAAGTGCAATTTACAGTAGCCAATTAACCTACTTTGGGATGCAGGAGGAATCCAGAATACGTGCCAGAAACCTATGGAATCACAGAAGAACACGCAAATTCCATACAGACGGCCTCTGAGATCAGGATTGAACTTGAGTCCCTGGAGCTGTGAAACAACAGCTCTACCTGTTGGACCAGCATTCCACCCTTGTAGATGAATCACAGAAAGCTAATAGACATCAATAATAGGCTGCCTACAATTTAGAAGTTGTTTAGCGTAAAGAAGAGTAAATATGAGGCCTTGCTGAGACTATTAATTAAGGGAGAATCTATCTGAAGATTCATCAGATTGAATACTGGGAATTGTGCCCAGGGCATGAGTTTGAGAGGTTTCTGTGCATTGCTGTCTGAGGAGGGATTGAGTAGACTAGTCAGACCTTCCCTAGAATTTTAAGAATGAGAGCTGACATTGAAGTGTGTGCCGTCCTGGTCATTTCTGAGCAGATTCTTCTGACTGTGTTGCTGTTGGAACCAAAGATCACCATCTCAGAGTTTGGGGTCAGTCACAAGGAACCGTAATGAAGAGAGATTTCTTAACAGGGAGAGGTGTAAATCTTAGTCTGACAGTATAGTCAAGACAAGACCTTATGGAGTAGGCAAAAGTGTGGGAAGGTAAAATCAAGGTAGAAACGAAAGAGAAAAAGAGCAGGCTTGGCCCATTCCTGCTTTTTCTACTGTTACCCGGGATCCACAGGTTTTGTTGTCAAATGCAAGTTTATTTCCAAATGCCCAACATCACTATCTAGATCATTAATCAAGGCAATGAAGAGTAAATGAGGCATGATCGATCACTGGGATACATCAGCAGTGCTGTATCTCCAAACTGAGCTGCATCCATTAACAACAACATTTTGGCTGCAGGATTTGAGGCAATTTCTAATCCTGCATTTCAAACTTTTACTGATACAAGGAGGCAATCTTGCATGAATTACTTATCAAAGGCTTCCTCAAACTTCGGATAGACGATGTGTACTAAGAAAAACTACTATATTTGTTAGGCACTAAGCAAAATACTGGTTATTTCACTGCTATGTGATTGGAAATGTCCTATTCACAGAGTGAAACATACTAATGATTGTTTCCAACTTGTTCCATATCATTCTGGAAATTCAACCAGCCATTTCCAAGCATGAGTTATGTTGTGAGTCGGATGCAATTTCTGTATCAAATGCACGTCAAATTACATCCTTGCCCTTTCAGTGGTCTTTATAAAGCAGTCAGGGAAATCAGACCATCATTGGACACTCCTCAGATAACTTCATATTGTCAGATTGTCTCCATAGTACAATGCTGGAGTTAAATCTCGTGTTTAACTTTCTATTCTCTGGATACCTCCATCCATATGCCCCTGCTCATGAGTAGTTGCTACATAATACCCTCCCAGACTAGCCACAGCCCCAGCTGACACTTTTTTGTTTTGAAAAAAATGTGCAGTCCATTCAGTAAGGCCTTGGCTGCTGCTGGTTTGCATTGGCAGCCCTAAGACTGAAGCAGTGACTGGTAAGCCTCTGTTCAGCCATGTAGTGCACTCATAAAGGTACACCAGGTGCACCTTTTCTTTGGAAACATTGCAGCCTTCCAATGGTCAAGTTCTTTTCACAGTGATCATGAAGGGCATCCATTAAATCCCTTGTTGCACTGATTGGTGTCAAGCTGATAGAACTATAGTTTGCTGGCTTCAATTTGTACTCCTTTTTTAAAAAAAAGTCAGAACTAAATAAGCTTCCATTCCCACAAAACTGCCCTGGATTTAATGAACTAATCAAGATATGGGAAAGGGCTCACAGAGCAACTATTTCATCTCCTTGATCACTTTTAGATGGATATTCCTGGACCAGGAATCCCATTAGGATTGAGTTTTCCTAATCTAATCTGTTAAAATTAAGAATGGTTTTCAATACCTATAATCTGGAACATAAGAATCATCTACAGGAGTACAGATTGATACAAAGTAGTTAGCAGGTCTGCCATAACTGGAGAATAAGTTTGCCTATCCAACAATGTCCTTCAAAGATTCTATAATATCCTTTTGGTCTTTAACTCCCAACAAAGCAAATACACCTTTCACCATTAGTGGCATAATTATCCACCCAGCTATCCTTACATCTTTCTTATTCTGTCCAATACTTTTCTCTATTCTCCCATGAGCTGAATACCGTAAATGTGTCAAGAGCCTTTGGTTTCAATCCAATTTGCCTCTGTACAGTCCTGATCATCCATTGTGGTTTTGTTCAAATATGTCCTTGTAACCATTGGGACCCATGTGGCTTTGCTCTGTTTAACTATGAATTTAAATGGAGCTGTATGTCCTCAGGGTATATTGCTTATCTAGTAGGGTTGGTTAATCAATTATTACTAGCCCTTCAGCTGTTTTTGTGAAGTTAAAATCTGGGAACTGCATTAGATTCATTGTAGTCTTGCACATCAATGAAATTAATCCTAATTACATTATCATAACTGGCCAATATTCCCCTATGCTAAAACTAAGATCTAGAATGTCTTAATCCCTTGTTGCCATGTGTAGTGTAAGGAAACAGTCTTGGGGATGGTAATACAGTGGATAAATTACTGGACTAATATCCAGAGGCATGGACAATTGATCTGGATATTGGAACCCACTTTGGTAGCTGGGGAATCTAAACTAATGATTATATCTTGAATAAAATGCTAGTATCAGTAATGGTAAATGTGAAACCATTAGATTGTCGTAAAACCCAGCTAGCTCACTAACATACTTTGGGGATGTTTTTAGCCAGGCCGGCCCATATGTGACTCCAAACCTACACCAATGTAAAATGGCTAATGAGGCAGTCAGTTCAGGGTCATTATGGGATGGTCAACAAATGTATGCTGAGCCAGCAATGTTCACGAACCATAAACAAATAAATGAAAAAAATCTAGTGTCCACAAAAGTCAGATAGATGATTCACCATTGGACTGTTCAATTTTGTCGATATTTTTCAAACCTCCAACGTATTGTGTTTCTTTTAAACATACAAAATACCACATTGTTCTCTTTTTATGCAGTTTCATAATCACCTCCCACCAAACTGTAACACATATTCAGTGCCAAGCAGATCAGTCAAAGCAAGGGGTTGCTCTCCAAATTAACTGTCTGAAGTGTGAACACAAACATACTGAGCTATCTGCACAATTTATGCTTGATCATTGCTACCTAACCTCCAACTAAATGGATCTGGTAAAGTAAGTGTTTTTACAGAGGATACTTCCACGCGACATTGAAGGAGGTGTTTCGGCTCATAAAGACTTAGTCATATTCCCCCGCATATTTCCTGGTAAACTATTCTCTCTCATATCCCTATCAACTCCCCCGGATTCTCCTGCCACCCACTTACACAAGGGGCAATTTAAGGTCAGTTAACCTATCAACCTGCATGTCTTTGGGATGTGGGAGGAAACCAAAGTACCTGGGGAAAACTCATGAGGTCACAGGAAGAACATGGAAAGTCCATACAATGAGCACCAGAGTTCAGGATCAAATTTGGGTCACTGGAGCTGTGCAGCAGCAACTCAATCTGCCAAGTCACTATGCCAACCAGACAAATCTGACTCTGTTGTCCTCTGTCAGTCTAGCTGTAGTAGTGCCACTACAATCAAAAAAATCGATCAACAGTTTTAACATCAAGTGATTACAGTCTTTGTAAATAAGAAAAGTTACAGGATTGGTATATAGCTTGCAGTACCACACCGATACCAAAGAAAATTGTCTTTTATTTATTTCAACAGAACACCTTTAAAAGGAGACATGTTTGTTTTTAGCTTTCTGTGCAAGTGGGCAAGTCCTTGGGGCAAAGAAGTTAATGCAGTTAGCACTAAAATTTGAAGATGAATCCTGTATTTGAGTGTCACTAGCTCAGCAGAGATAGATTTTGAATGCTTAGGAAGGTGAGTTTCATTGAACTGGCTTATAGCTATTGCACATGTTGTTACTCTGTGAGTAAATGAGCAACATATTAATCAAAGGTGAAAGCATGCCACACCATGCTGAGTGTTCACATGCATAGGACTGACATAAAACTGTGGCAAGGTGTTGCTGAGACTGCATTCTGCACAGCCTTTTATTCACACATTTTGGACAGCAGTAGCAAAATATGACTCTGATTAACTCCAGAACTCATTTCATTTTAGGTTTACCTTGGGCTGAATTTAATCATGTAACAGACTCATGGTTAAAAAGTAATACAAAGAAAAATAATTGCAACAGAGCTGTGCTCCTCAGCATAGTGGATGCTCAGGCTAACCAGCTGTCAGGCCTCCACTTAATTAGAAGCCTAATGCTTGGATGCAATCAGTTCACTAATATTTCTATTCCTGTGCCTGAGTAAAATAGGACTTGGTTAGCTATTGTATCTTTCAAGGTTAGTTTTAAACTTCGAAGTATACAGTAGAACTCCAATAATTTGTTATCCTATTATTTGGAATTCCCGATGGCTCGGCATCTGGCTCACCCAGTTCTGTTTCCTGCGCTCCCTTTACGCACAACAGTGCCCTTGCCCAACCCTCCTTTTAAGCTCATCCAGGCCCTCCATTTAAGCTAACCATGGGTCCATCCTTACACTCCTCTTCAACTGCAGAGGGGCCCGTCCCACACTCCTTTTAAGTTCAGCAGGGCTCCATTTACACACTCTATTTACACATTCCATTCTCATGCTCCTTTTTGAACTAAGCCCAGCCCCATTCCTGTGCTCCATCTTTGTGAACTGATTGGAAATATTTTTATGCCACTGTGTAACATCTTAAAAAAAATTACAAGTGTGTTGGTAGAAGTGGTTAATACAATTGGTTTATACAATCAATTACAAGTGGTTGATGGAAGTACCATCCAATAGTCCAGAAAATCTACCAGTCCAGCAGCACCAAAGTCCCGAGGGTGCCAGATTTTTGGAGATTTACTAAGTGCATGCGTAAATGCTTGAACCTGACTGAAGATGGGGTAAAGATAAATTTTATATCTTTTTAACGCCAGCAATTTATTATTCTTAAATTTAGTGACATTCCTATCAGTCACTTGGATCACTTTCCACTGACAGTTGTTTTATGATGTATAGTGTATCAGTGTGAGGAAATGTAGTTCCAAGGAAGCTGATTAAAAATAAAAGTAGAACTGTATTAGAAGTATACAACAGGTGTATCAGAATCTTAAATAAGAACAAGTGGGTTAACATTTAAGGTGGAGCTTTGGCAAATGACACCTGAAGCATTACCCCACCTTTTCACCTTTGAACTCTTAACAACATATGACAGGCAGTGATTGTTGAACTCATTTCTTGAAGCAGCAGTCTGAGTCTAGTTATAAATCAGCAGGTGTTCACTTGATCCATCTCCTGCAGCCTAAGTGGGAAATGGCAGCTTAAAAGGAGGCCTGTAGGTATATTCAAGGGTTGTTGCTCAGCCTTGGTCTCTCTAAAAGCATGATCAAAACTTTCTGTGTCATTCCCCTACTGATACCTGGCAATTTTGTGCTATGGTAAATGCAGTTTTCTACTCTGTGTAATTTTGTTTTAAAATCCTAGTGGAAATAGCACATTAAGTTCTAGGGATAGCAAGATTTTTATGAAGACATATATGAATCCACAGCAGCAAACAGAAGAGATTTCATAGAGAGATACAGCACTGCAACAGGGCCCATTGAGTTCATGCCAACCCTCAAGCACCCATTTTTACACTAATCCTACCCTAACCTATTTTATTTTCCCCAACTTCCCATCAACTCTCCCCACCCCAGATTCTATCAATCACCTACACACTAGGGGCAATTTAAAATGCTCCATTAAGCTACCAACACAATTTTGGGATGTTGGAGGAAACTGGAGTGCCCAGAGGAAAAATTACAAGGAGAATGTGCAAACCCTGGCGCCAAAGGTCAGGATTGACCCTTGGTCACTGGAGCTGTGAGACAGTGGTTCTACTAACTGCATCATTTAGTGATTCATTTAATGTCACATTGTACCTTTATATCTCCAATATTCAAATGTGAGAAAGAATATTGGAAGATCATTCCGCATGGTAACAGACCAGCCTTTTTTTACAGAATTTTCAGCAGTTCCATGTGGAAGTCTTGAACTCGTTCACCACTTTTGCTGGCAATTTCCCCACTGACTCCGAGGTAGGGTTGGTTACAGCATTCACTGATGGAAGGCAAACTTGTGGCAGTTACCCAACACCCATGCTGGGAGGTCGGGTCACTATGCAAGTGTAGGCTGGATCTAGCACAAGAACAGTACTTCCATTCATTTCAATGGAGAGGAATGGTTAGGAAAAACAATGATAGGTATTTTTTATAATTAATTGATTTGAATTAAATACTTTTAATTTTTTATGTGCATTCTGTCAGTTTTTCAGGGTTTTTGTTTGTTTTCACTGCTTTTTTAAAATTATTTCTTTGTCCCTTTATTAGTTTTTGGATGCTTCTAAATGCCAGGGACATTAAAAAAACATTCAAAATTTTTTAAAGGTATAACAGCGAGTTAAGCAAAAGAGTGAATTGCGACATTCCTTCTCAGCTTCACATTCCCCCATGAGACAGCATTTCACCGTGTCATCTTGCCACTGCACAGGGTCTTGCCATTTAGAAGAGTGAGTTTACAACAGTGGGTCCGCAGAAGGTGGATTTGTAATTGCGACATAGGTTAACAGCAAGCACAAGAGGCAAGTGTAAGTTGTGACCCAGTATTCATCTTTCAAAACTGCTTTTATGATTATTATTCAGAAACAAAGAGGAATAACCAAACCTTTATTGCTATTAAAGCTAGAAAGGATAGAAATGAAGACAACTGCAATCCAGAAATGGTAATTAGGCCAAGTTCAACTTGATTATAAAGTCTGAGCAATGTAGTAGGATGTAAAAGCTCCCTGGGAGAGATAAGTTTAAAAAAAAGAAAATGAAATTAAGTTTGATTTCAGCACAGTGAAAGCAGGGTGGAGGAATTATGTCAGGCATGACCTATTTGCTTTGGGGCTAAACATACTATTGAAACATTTGTATTAATAGGTGGGAACTAACATCCAAGGTACAGTTATAACACTAGACAGGAGATCTGTGAGCAAAGGCTAAAGCTGTGAGCAGTAAGCTATCCTTGCCTCAGCATTGCGAATCCAGGAGGTTTTTAATGGCCTGTCAGGTTCCCACTCAAATTAAGGAAGACTAAGTTTGTTGGGCCATATGTGTCTTCCATCTGTAACCTGGGTGTCCAGCACTTGGGTCAGAGGGAATTCTGAAAGACCTACTGATTTGGTGGGACCAGAAAACGTAAACTTTCCTTGTGGGTACTGGAGGAGTAGGAATGCTCCTCCTGGCCTTGCAGGGAAAAGAAAACCATTTACTTTAAAGAGCCCCTTTCGAACCTGGCTTTTCATGCAATTTAGGTTGTCAGGGTGGGAAGGCAGCACCAGCTTCACAGTGCAGACATTCAGTTAAATCTAAAGCCTTACACTGTTGATAGCATCATATCTCCATATTTAATGAAGGACCTTGCTGGCTTCCAGCATGTCTCCCTCTTGCCTGCTCAGTAATCTATATTGACAGGAAAGCAGAGCATAAGTCTCACAGGCTCCAACAGCCACCCACAATGCCCTATTTCCACTTGGTGACATGTGGCCACTCCCTCATGAAGTATGTGTCAGCAGCCTGGAATTAAGGTGAAATAAGTGTCAAGCTTTAAATTCTATTCAGCACTTAATATTTTGTTCACAAACATGAGGTAATTCAACACACACTTATTTTTTTCCTTGAATTATAAATCAGTGGTTACATGAATTAAGAAGTTTGGTGAATCAAATATTGCAGCGAAGCATTGCTTGCTGAGCTACTTGCAGCCTGTCAGATCCTTTTGAAACTCTGAACAATTTCATGCCAGCTTTTATTTTGGTAGCAACTGCTTCTCTGGACCCCACTAATGATTTGCATCTGCATATCTAATACTTAGTCAGTCCTTCAGCAATACTGGTTGGACTGAGTCAGAGGCTTCTCCACTATCTCCATCTGTCAAAACTGTTCTGTCTTGACTAACAGTAGTCGCACTTCAAGCTGAATTTTATTATTTTCATCAGTGCCTTAGCAGTCCTGCTGTCAAACTCTGCCTTAAGGCTCTATTCTTATATGATTTGGCAGCAAGAAGTGCCAGTTTGCAGCAATAGATATTAACAAGGTTATTTACTTCTACTTCCATCAGGTTTTTCAAATAGGTTTGCCAGAAACGCAGGCATGTGGCTAGAGTGAATGATATCATGTAGTTGAACAGGGCATTCAGAAGTCATTTGCCAATTCTCTTTGCCCAAATAAACTCTAATGTGTGTTCATTAAAAAGAAGAAATGGTAGTGTTGACATAGCTTGGTACAAAAAATACCATTAGAAATTCTTGAACATTGACTCAATACTGGCTTTATTGCACAACAGGACAGATTAGGTCCTGAATAAATTGTGTGTGTCTGTGGTAAATATATTGGGAAATTAATACTAACATATCTATGCTGTGACACAACCTTACCCCAGTCTGGGGCCTGTAGTAACATCTTGGAATAAAAAGTGGTTATTTGGACCTGTCAGTGAATTAAAACAATTCCTGCAGATCTTTAAATAGTTTTGTGAATCCACATATGCAAAAAAGATATGATTATACACTCACTGAACATCTTCTTCTATTAATATATGGTCTTTCTTAAATTCAGACGATTTGATTCTCTCCATTTAACTGTAATATTCTTATGTTAGGTATCATTGTGTTACTTAACTAATATTGTGTTACTATCAAAGGTTCATTTCTGGTTGTCTGTAGAATGAATTTTTAAAAATTAATTGTATTAGACAAGGGAAGTAGATTTAATATCTTATTGTAGTTGCTAAATGTTATGACCGTGGTTCATTTCAGTCCATTTTGTAGCATATTCATATGACTAAATGCAGAAAACAGACATTTTGGCTATTTAACATTGTTAGTTTAAACAGTTAATACTCTGCCATTTCTTCTTATGACTCCCAAAAAAACATTTGTATGTAACACAAGTTCCTGAAGCCTTACCAAATCAGCATACGGTGCTCATAATTTCTTTGCCTGTCACACTCACTTTATGTCAGATTTTCAGAGGTAGTTAGTGCTGGGCTTTACTAATTGGAGGCTTCAAGCCCTGGGGACAACGGAATAAGCTATAATCTCAGCAAAGTGCTGAAGAGTGTACAGGAATTGCACTCAATTACTCATTCCCACAACACACACATGCACGCATCCAACAGATGCCCGTGCAGATATAATGGTGAGCATTCAATTAGTTGCTGCATTTCTTTGTCTAGGTCCATCACGGAAGACGCTTAAGTGAAACAGGATGTAGCTACGTTCCTCTTACTGAAGTAATTGCAAAAAACCATAACCAAAGGTTGACAATTTCCCAGAGTTGAGGCTTCGGCAACTGCAGAGGTGCAAGTTAATATTTTCTACTGAACTACAGCTGCTCTGTAATAAGTCCCATGTGTTGAGAGCTGCACTGCCTCTGCTATGATCTGGACATAGTGTAGGAATCTATGAATTTAGAGTGAGTAAAGCTGCAGTGGGGTGGTTCACAGATGTATTTTTTTGGATGGATGCACCGTGTGTGTCTGGTATATCTGGTGGACACCCACAAATGTCAGGACAGTTACAATCCAAAGGCGCTTAGAAAAGATTGAATTTGATCAATGATATAGGTAGCGCAAGACACTGAGACTGAGGCATAGTGGATCATGTGTAGAAAAATTCCAGGCCCATTTATTTTCCTTTTGTTAGCAGTAAAGCTGTAGGGTTTGTTTCATTCCATACCAAATGATTTCATTCCATACCTGTGTGATTTAGTAGGAACCAAGTTCCCCAGAATGAACTTCTTTCTGGTGAACTTGGTTCCTACTAAATCACACAGGAACAGTAACATCCCACAGTTGAGCAATAGTCTGTACTGAATTATATATCTTGGGTGACAAGAGGAGTGTTGCTCTCACAGCTATAAGTGCCCTTGTTGTTTATGACCAATAGTCGGGGCTGTGTTCCAAATATCACTGGACTGTGATTCATCTTGTCCATGGGATGACATTGACTCATGCAATGAAATGGTTCCATAGATTCTGGCAGCCCTCTGGAACCTTATCCATGCAGTTATTCTTCCTGCCTTGATCATAGCCATGGTTTTGAAAGCCTATTCAGATGAGGGGAATCAGGACTTAACCTGATTATCTCCCTGGCATTCCACAGCTGACTTGTGAGCATGTGCCCTGGCTAAGTGTCTGTCCCTCCTAAAGCCATCAGTAATGCAGTCACTTAGTAAACACCTGCTCCTCCCCTGGCTGAACCAGAACATTCAATGACACTGCAGATCTAAGGGGTGACCTTCCTGAAATGTACAGCCAATGGTGTACTTTTATATTTTTGTAAGCAAAAAATTCCTGGATAAAGATTTTCTTTTAATTTATGTTTCACAAATGTATATAAGGATGTGACTTGCATTGATTTAAGAGCTTCCTCCCCAGATTATCCGAAAGTCCTTATTGCCACAAAAAAAATTTCACACAGTAGCAGAGGGAAATTCAATAGCCAGTTTTTGCATAGAGAGGTCCTACAAACAATAACTATTGGACCAAATAATGGTTTATTATTGTCACATGTACCGAGGTACAGTGAAAGACTTGTCTTGCATACTGTCCATACAGATCAATTCATTACAACAGTTCATTGAGGTAGTACAGGTTGAAACAATTACACAGAATGCAGAATAAAGTGTTACAGTTACAGAGAAAGTGCAGTGTAGGTAGACAATAGGTGCAAGGCCATAACGAGGTAGATTGTGAGGTTAAGAGTCCATTTTATCATACTAGAGGACTGTCTTGTAACAGTCTTATAATAGTCTTATAATGGTGGGATAGAAGCTGTCCTTGAACCTGGTGGTACGTGGTCCATGCTTTCAGGCTTTTGTATCTTCTGCCTGATGGGAGAGGTGAGAAGAGAGTATGTCCAGGGTGGGTGAGGTCATATTATGTTGGCTGCTTTACCAAGGCAGCAAGAAGTGTAGACAGAGTCCACGGAGGGGAGGCTGATTTCTGTAATGTGCTGAGCTGTGTCCACAACTCTGAAGTTTCTTGTGGTCCTGGGCAGAGCAGTTGGCATTCGAAGCTGTGATGCATCCCGATAGGATGCTTTCTATGGTACACTGATAAAAATCGGTGAGTGTCAAAGGGGACATGCCAAATTTCTTAAGCCTTCTAAGGAAGTAGAGGCGCTGGTGAGCTTTCTTGGCCATGGCGTTTACGTGGTTGGATCAGGACAGGCTATTGGTGATGTTCACTCCTAGGAACTTGAAGCTCTCAACCCTCTCAACCTCAGCACCGTTGACAGGAGCATGTGCACCACCCCCTTCCTGAAGTCAATGACCAGCTGTTTTGTTTTACTGACATTGAGGGAAAGGTTATTGTCATGACACCATGTCACTAAGCTCACTATCTCCTTCCAACTCATTGTTATTTGAGATACGATCCACAACGGTGGTATCATCTGCAAACTTGTAGATGGAGTTACAGCAGGATCTGGCCACGCAGTTGTGAGTGTATAGGGATTAGAGTAGGGACAGAGTCTTGTGGGGCACCAGTGTTGAGAATAATTGTGGCAGAGTTGTTGCTGCCTGTCCTTACTGATTGCAGTCTTTTAGTCAGGAAGTCAAGGATTCAGTTGCAAAGGGTGGTGTTGAGTCCCAGGGCTAGGAGTTTGGAGATGAGTTTGCTTGGAGTTGTGGTATTGAAGGCAGAGCTGTAGTCAATAACAATAGCCTAACGTAGGTGCCTTTACTATCCAGATGCTCCGGAGGTGAGTGTAGGGCTACGGAGACGGCATCCACCATAGACCTGTTTTGGCGGTAGGCAAATTGCAGTGGGCTGTGGTTGTCTGGGAGGCTGGAGCTGATGTGTGTCATGACCAGCCTCTCAAAGCACTTCACGATGGTGGATGTCAGAGCCACAGGGCAGTTGTCATTAAGGCACATTACCTTGTTTTTCTTAGGTACCAGGATGATAGTAGTCTTCTTAAAGCAGGTAGGAACCTCAGATTGAAGCATGAAGAGGTTAAAAATGTCTGCAAATACCTCCGCCAGCTGATCCGCACAGGATCTAAAGACATGGCCAGGGACACCATCCAGGCCAGATGCTTTCCACAGGTTCACTCTCCAGAAGACTGATCTTACATCTGCAACAGTGCCTGTGGGTTCAGATGCACTGGAGGCTGTCGGGGCAGGTGGTAACATTCCAATCTCCTTCTGTTCAAAACATGCATAAGCTATGTTCAGCTCATCGGGAAAGGATGCACTGTTGTCAGCGATGCTGGCCGAAGTTGTTTTGTAGCCTGTTATAGCATGTAAGCCCTGCCACAACTGATGGTTGTTCTAGGACTCAATTTTGGACTGGTATTGTCTCTTGGCATCCCTGATAACATTACAGATGTCATATCTTGATTTCTTGTATGAGTCAGGGTTACCTGATTTGAATGCTGCAGTCCTTGACTTCAGTAGGAAGTGGATCTCCCGGTTCATCCATGGTTTCCGATTTGGGAACACCCAGATTGTCCTCCTTTGTACACCGTCCTCAACATGCTTGCTGATAAAGTCTGTGACAGTGGTGACATAGTCATGTAGGTTAGCTGCTGAGTCTTTAAGTATGGACCAGTCTGCCAACTCAGAATAGTCGTGTAGAAGCTCATCTGTTTCCTCAAACCTGCACTGTACGACTTTCTGTACTGGATTCTCATGTTTCAGCTTCTGTTTGTACACAGGGAGGGAGAAGGAGCACAGCTTGGTGGTCTGATTTACCAAAGTGGGGGGGGGGCGGGGGGCGGGGAGCGCGTTGGGTGGCACCTCAGTAGGCATCTTTGATGGTTGTTTAGAAATAGTCAAGGGTATTTGGGCCCCTGGTGCAACAGGAGACATGCTGGCAGTATGTTGGTAACACACTCTTGAAGTCGCACTGGTTGAAGTCACTGGCTGTGATGAAGAGGGTTTTAGGGTATCCTGTTTCCAGGCTGTTGATCATGGTGTATAGTTGATTGAGTGCAGGCTTCACATCCACCTGTGTTGGGATGTAGATTGCCGTCAGGATAGCTGAAGTGAACTCCCATGGCAGGTAGTATTGGCGACACTTCACCATTAGATATTCCAAGATGGGTGAGCAGGAACTCACCAGGACTGTCATGTCCGAGCACCATAAGGAGTTGATTAGGAAGCAAACCTCTCTGCCTTTAACGTTGCCTGAGGACTCCATGCAATCCATCCAGTGAATTGAGAAGCCCTCAGGTCGTATGGTGCAGTCGGGTGAAGGAGGTGTAAGGCACATTTTGGTGAGACATAGCACACAGCAGTCCCTCAGTTCTTTTTGATAGGTCAGTCTTGCTCTTAGTTCAGCAACTTTGTTCTCAGTGACCTGCACATTAACCAGTAGAATGCTGGGGAGAGGGGACTTGACTCCACGTTGTTTCAGTCTCACCCGCAGTCCAGCCCTCTTGCCACACTTTTGAGGTAAGTCCTGGAGTGGAGCCACCTGAACAGGAAGATAAGTGACTGCTTAAGGACAGACGTGGAAGACCTGGAGTGTATTCAGCTGGCCTGTAAGGTAAGTAGTTGTTCCCATACAGGTTTGAAAGTCCTGAAGGGGAGTGGGTTGCACCGTCAGGTAAGTGGGGGCATCCAGAGGAGCCTTTGGCGTTGGGACTCAGCCCCAGGTGCTCCATAGGTTCAGGCTTTCAATCCGGAGGGGCCTCAGCATCGGGCCTCAGTGTCGGGCGCTCCCAAGGTTGGACGTTCGGTCTGGGTATCTTTTGGTGATATTGGTCCAAAGACTTTGAGGTGCTGGACACAGAAGCTGCTGGGAATCTGAATTAAAGGGAAATGCTCAGATCAGATAGCAAATATAGGGAAAGAAAAGCTGAGTTCATGTTACAGATTGCCGACCTCATTAGCACAACAGTGGTTGCAGGGTAAAGTGTGTGAGAAGGAGAGTGGTTGTGGGTGAAGATGGGAGAAAGAACCAGGGAGCCGTAGAGGGAACAGTCCTTTGAGAATGCTGGTGGGAGGCAGGAGAAATTATTTGGTGGTAACGTCTCATGGAAAAGGGTGGATGTTGTGGAGGATGAATCTGTTGAATGTGGAGGCTGATGGGGTGGAAGACAGGAGCAAGGGATCCTATCCTTGCTATGGGTAGGAGGAGAGGGAATGAGAGCAGGAATTCAGAGAGTTCCTGAATGAGAGCCCTATCAACCATGGTTGAGGGAAGCCACGGTTAAGAGAAAA
This sequence comes from Pristis pectinata, assembly GCF_009764475.1. NCBI lineage: Eukaryota > Metazoa > Chordata > Chondrichthyes > Rhinopristiformes > Pristidae > Pristis > Pristis pectinata. The sequence goes on along the minus strand of NC_067415.1, from coordinate 49,295,075 downwards.
CAGATCATCTTCTGGTTATTTACATCACCTTCAACATGATGTCAATGCCAGACACATCTTCCCAAATTCTCTCTTACATCTCCATCAATAAGCACTCCCCTATTCTTTTGATCTGCACTCTGTTACAAACTTACCCTAAGCTTTCCCCACCCTCCCCCTTCTCTGTAAAAACAAGCATGCTTATTTACTCACTTTTCCAGTTCAAAAGAAATATTAGCTCTGTTTCCCTCTCCAGAGTCACTGCCTGACCTATTGAGTAACTCCAGCATTTTCATCTCAGTTTTTCCTTTTAAAGTTTTGTTAGTAATTTATTTGTGATTATTTTTCTCAAAAAATAAATGAACTTGTTCTTGTATATTTTGTATTGGACCAGAGAAGATTGCAACAAGCTGAAGTAAAAACCACTGAGTGTGTGGTTGATTTAATTTACAAGAACCACTTCAGTGCTGCAGATGTGAGGAAGCACAGAGCTTTGGAAGTAGTTTAGATTGAATAGATTGTGGGGCGGCACATAGGGTGCAGGAGTGGGTTGGTTGCACTGATTAAATACTACTTTTGTCTTTACCTTGACTTTCACCACGTAGCTTACAATTTGCTCTCACTGAGATTGCCACAATTAACAACATTGTCACTGTCACTGCTTTTACATTAGTAAACTTTCACATGGTATTCTTTTATGCTTTATTCTTCAAATATATTTTTATGTATACAAGCTATTAAGGCAAGTTTATATCCCATATCAATAATGAAGTGACTGCAATAATGCAGTAGCAATTTAGAGCATTCTGAGGTTTAACCAGATCAGTACATCATTTGCTGTGTTGATGATTTTTATCTCTTTGTGTTACCTTCTAAGGGTTATCAATGGGGAACAGAGTATTTTCTTTCCTTGACATCTATTTGCAGCATCAACATCAGGGTCAGGGTTTACAAGTACAAAGTAATACTGCCTCCTTTTTTATCTTGGCCCAAATCCATACTATTTTTTTACCCATTCCATTTCACGCATTGACCAATCCAGTGATCCTTCTGAATGAATTACAGGAAAGAAAGGCCATTCAGCCGGTCAAAGCTTACTTTGGCATTCAGCTGCATTTTAAATTTCCTTAATGGTTTGACTTCACTACCTTGTTTGGCACATTACTCCAAACATTCATCATATTTTGAGTAAGGAATTCTTTCTAACATCTGTTTTAAATGTACTATTTTCTCATTTAAATTTATGTCTTCTGAGGATAGGCCTGGCTTGGTTTAAAGTAATATTTTTGGATTTATTTTGCCCATTGCATACAATTTGTATAATTTAGGGAAGTTGTCAACCCAACAGCTTTGTAGAATTTGGCTATTTCTGATCTTTTCATACAGGTATTTACCTTAATGCTCTTGATCAATTGTATTTTTCTTCTTTGTACCTTGTGTGCTTTTATCCCTTGCTGAATGCAATTGAATGCGATACTCAAGTGGGCTTGAACATTGCAATGTAAAACCTCAGTGCATCATCTGGAAATGTGCATTCCATTGTTCTGGCTGCATATTCCAACATTCTGTTATATCGTCTGCAGCTAAATGTCTCTTTAACCACTCCCCCCGCCCCCTCCATCCTTTCCTCCAACAACAAGAGCAAGGAGCTCATAGGCTTTCTTTACTGGTTTCCATACTAATTGTAATTGTAAACCATTCCCTCCTCAAGCACTGTCTCCGTTTAAGTTTGCTACCACGAGTCCCCTCAAACAAAAAGTTCAAAGCTCCATTGTCCTTGCAAATTACTATCCTATCACCACTATTCCTTTCCCCTGAAGTCCATGAAAGCATTGCAGTTTTTCAAATCTCTTCCTATCTTTCCCGCAGCTTGCTTTTGATCCACCAATCAGGCCCAACTCCTGCTCTTGCACTGAATTGGCACAAATCAGGTGCAAAAATGGTGTTCTCGTTGACAGTGATCAGGGTGCACTATCCAACCCTAGCTTTCTCAATCTGTCTTTGTCCAGCTGTAGGTCAGCATCACCTGGTTCCACTTTTACCTATCAAGCCAGAGCCAAAAGAAAAATCACAGCAAAGACTTCACTGCCCATCCAACAATTTTACCTCTGTCCTTGCAATCCTCCAATTTCTCATCTATTTTGAAAAATCAGCAGAAAACAAAATATCTGGTTCTGCATGTACACTGATGGCAACCACGTCTACTTTACCATCACCATTCTCAACTCCTCCTTACTTCTGTGTCATCTAACTGCTTATTCATTTTCTCAGTTAAAGATTGGGAGGCTCCCACTACAAACTCCATTCCCTCAATTCCAACTCCCTAGCCTTTATCTCAGTTTGAAACAGTTGGTTTATAATCTATTTGACCCTGAACTTCAGGGCCTATATCCTCCCATCACATCGATTGCTCACTTTGAAAAGCAAAATACTGTAGATGCCAGAAATCTTAAATAACAGAAAGTACAAAAATTACTCAGGAGATCAGTCTGCATCTGTAGAGAGAGAAAATTAATTAACATTTAATGACCTTCCATCAGAACCTTCTACTGCAACCTCTATATCTGTCATCATTTGCATCAGGATGTTCGCGGCCATAACACACATTCTTTATTTAGTTACCTCTGATCTCTACTATTCTAAGATTCTGCTGGCCAGCCTCCCACCTTCCACTCCATACTGACTTGAGCTCATGCAAATCTCTGCAGTTTTCAAGTTTGCTCTCACCAAATCCCATACAACTCTTCCCCTCAGCGCTTGCTGACATGCATTGACTCCCGGTCAATCAACAACATTGATTTTAAAGCTATCATCCCTCAGTGGCTTTGTTGCTCCCAATCACTATGATCTCCTCCAGCAATATACACTTCACTAGTCACCCAGACCTCAAGCTTGTTAGGCAATCACCTACACTGCAGAAAGCCTAGAGGAATGTAAAGATGTAGGGTTGAAATTAAAAAGAAAGTTAGGAAGGCAAAGTGGATATATAAAAATAAAGCTAGTAAGATTAAGGAACCCCTTGAAATGATTGATTTTAAAAAATTAAGGAAATTTGAAGAATAGGTTCAATTGGAGAGCAGAATGGTAGCCCAAGTGTGACGATAGATTTGTAGAGTTCTAATTGAAAAAAATTTGCATTACTCTTCGTAAAAAAAGGGGATGATGTGGACATTGATATTAAGGAGGAAGAACATGAAGTACTGGAAATTATAAACATAGAGATGGGCATATTAAAGGTCCAACATCTTTAAACTTGGGTAAACCACCAATCACGGATAAGATGTAACATGAAAGGAATTAGTACAAGCACTGACTATCGGGGCATAAAGCAGCATTTTGAGAGGCATGGGTTAATCAAAGAAATCAGCACTGATTTGGTAGGGAAAGATCATGTTTGACTAACAATTTAGTTTTTTGAGAAGGCTAATCAGGATATCATATTTGGCATAATTTACATGGTCTTCAGCATCTGCAATCTCTTGTGTTTCCATTTTATAAAGTCTGATTAGTCATTTTAATCAAGAAAGTAAGAGCCCATTGGATCCAGGCTAAGTGAAAAGTTGAATTAAAAAATTGGCTCAGTTGGAGAAACCACAGGGAAATGGCCAACTGTTGGGTGCATTTTTGTTCCCAATAGTTGACTATTTCCTTGCGCTTTCTCCCATTAGTAGGTGTTCTGCTTTTCATAGTTCAAATTAGTAATTTGGATTTAACTGTAGCAACTATGATTAAGAACTTACCCAATGTTACCAAAACTGTAGTATGACTGATAAAGTGAGGAACATAATTCTAGGTTGGAGGAAGGGACCAGTGCAGTAGTTTCATTCCAGAGAAGTGTGAGATAATCTCTATGAGGATAATAAACAAGGCAGGTGAATACCCAATAAAATAAGTAGGATTATAAGAAGTGCAGAGGAACAGAGGGATCTTGGAATGCATGTCCATTGAAGGAAGCAGAACAGGTGGGTAAGATGTTTAAGAAAGCATGAAAGGGAGATCATGCTAAAATTGTATAAAACACCATTTTACCACTGCAAAAGTCCTGTGTTGAATTCTGGCCACCACACTGCAGGAAGGATATTAAAGCATAGATGACAGGGGCAGAGATTTATGGGGTTGATGACAGGGTTGAAGAAGAATAGCTTTGAGTGACAAGGTTGAGATTGTTTTCTTTGGAACAGAGAATAAAGGGAGATATAACTGTATGAAATTAAGGCAGGACCATACAAGGTGAGCAAGAAGGACCTATTTCCCTTTGCAAATGAGTCAATGTGACAAGACATTGACAAGAAATTGTGTTAATGGTAAAAAGATTGGAAGAGTGTTGAGCAAAAGATTTTTCACCCAATGTGTATTGAGGGGTCTAGAACCTCCTGCCTGTAAACTACCAGAGGCAGAAGCACTCATCACACTTCAAAATGAACTGGGATGAGCACTTGAAGTTGTTGAATGTACAAGGCTACAGACCAGGAGCTGGGAAATGGGAGTAACCTAAAGAGCTCAGTGGTTGTCTGGCATGGACACGATAGAGGTAAATGAATCTCTTCTGTAACTTGGTTTGATTCTTTGATTCACCATATTTTTACTGGCCAGTACCATTGATGGCTGAGGTTTCATATCTCTGAACATAAGCTCAGTAGCCATATAAATCTTTCCAGCTCTCTCTATTGCTTTAAGGTACTCCTGCAAACCTACCTGTCAGACCACGTTTTTGGTCACTTGATGCCTCTATCACTACGATAAATGTAGTAGGTAGATATGAATGAATGTTCCAGGCGCGCTTAGTTATTAGCCTCAGTCTGTTCTGTCTACTGCTGTTAATTCACTTCAAGTCCTTCAATCATTATAAAGGACGTTTTTTTACCAATGTGTAATGCTTTGCATTTGTAATGTCCATTTTCATTTCACATTTGTCAAATGAAGTATCTGGTCTGTTTCTGTAAATCTTTGACTGCATTCTCTGCCTCCATTGTTCCTTACATTTACAAGTATATACTCTGGTTTTGTTTCCAAGTCATTAATGTACATCAGAAGCAGCTAGTATCCAACACTGACTCCTCTATTGTCTAATCAACACCTCTGCCAATCTGACATCATGGGGTAACTCTTTGTACTCCCTGCTGAGCCTCACCTGCTGGCTGTGAAAATTGAAAATTAGGGGATGCGCTTGCACATGTTTTTCTAACCTTTAGTTCTGATATATACAACGGCTGGTGAGATTCCCCACCAGTAATAGCAGCTGGAAAATTACCTCTTCTCCCACGGGAATTTCCTAATTTTTAGCTGTTTCCCCATTGCTCAGTTGGTAGCACTCTCACCTGTGTGTAAGAAGAATTGTTGCTTCAACTCTTACTCCAGAGACTCAAGCACAGAATGTATGTTGACAATCCAATGCAATACTGAGGGAGTGCTGCTCTTTCTATGTGCAGCAGACTTTCAGATGCTAAACCAAGACCCTGTCAGTTTTTGCAGGTGGACATAAGAGATTCCATTCTACTAATTAGAAGACAAAAAAGAAGTTACCTCCAGTGTCCTATTAATCAATACTTATCCCTGTACCAACCCCTCAAATAACAGATTATCTAGTCAATATAACATTGCAATTTTGACTTTCCTGATTGTAAATTGGCTGTCATATCACTCTGACTACCTTGATCTTATGTCTGTAAAGTCTTTATGATAGCCTGAAAGACATGTGAAAGATATAGTTTATATAAAGCCCCACCTTTTTCTCCAGATTGCAATGATGTAACTTGCTTAAAACTTTCATGCAAAACAGACATTCTGAATTGGTAACTTGGTTTATTATTACACATGTGTACTGAGGTACAGTGAATAACTTTGTTTTGTATGCCATCCATACAGATCATTTCATTATACAGTGCATTGAGGTAGTACAAGGGAAGACAATAACAGAATGCAGAATAAAATGTTACAGTACAGAGAAAGTGCAGTGCAGGCAGACAATAAGGTGTAAGACCATAACGAGGTAGAGGTCAAGAGTCCAGCTTATCATTCTAGGGTACTATTTAATAGTCTTATAACAGCGCGATAGAAGCTGTCCTTGAACCAGGTGGTACGTGCTTTCAGGCTTTTATATGTTCTGCCCTATGGGAAGATGGAGAAGAGAGAATGTCCAGGGTGGGTGGGGTCTTTGATTATGTTGACTGCTTTACCGAGGCAGCGAGAAGTAGGGTCCATGAAGGGGAGGCTGGTTTCTGTGATGTGCTGGGCTGTGTCCACAACTCTCTGTAGTTTCTTGCGGTCACGGGCAGAGCAGTTGCCATACCAAGCTGTGATGCATCCAGATAGGATGCTTTCTGTGGTGCATCGATAAAAGTTGGTGAGTGTCAAAAGGGACATGCCAAATTTCTTTAGCCTCCTGAGGAAGTTGAGGTGCAGGTAAGCCCAGCTGAGCATTGTAATGGTCTTTGTCTTCTGGGCTAGCTCCAATGGAGCAAATTAGTAAGGTGGACTCTTTTGTTTCAGAATCTACGTAGGTTAGCTGTTCATTTACTGATGTACAGGTACACCTTCAGCTCATCCATTGGAAAGACTAATTCCCAGATGTTTTTGTTACCTCAGTTACATTATAATTGTCTTAAAAAGGATACCATCATCACCTGGTGATTCTGTCATGGTGATACAGTGTTATATGTGTGAGTTTCTACCAGCAAAGTTGTATTAACTAAGTTCACAGCCCTTTTACATATGCATGTTACATTATATATCTCAATTACATAAGAAGGAGCCAGACTTTTGAATATGTTTAAATCCTCTCAAAGATTTAATCGGTTTCAATTGACTGAAGCCTGTTTATCACGTTAGATACTTTGGAAAAGTCCATATGAGCTGTCGTACTCTTATATTTATAATAATAGGCATTGTTGTGGGAATTTGGTGTTGTATTGTGAGTAGACCCTACCAGCACTCCCTTAATAATTGTTTTAAATGCCATTCACTGGATTCTGGACACAAATATAATGTAGAATGTAAAATAAATTAATTTTCACTCATTGACTTGGAAATTCAAACCTGCAACAACAAAAAGTGTAGCGAAGTTGAAAATGACTTTAACCTGGCATTATGCAATTTTGTGCTTGTTTCTGGTTTCTTATGCCACCAGTTAACAATGTGTGCTCATTTTGTTATGAGATTTTTGTGCACCCTAGCAGTATGTTTCTGGCATCCAGTTTGCCCAAGTGAAGCCAATAATAGTGATCTAGCAGCCTCTTAAGGTTCCTGTCAGTAAATCAAGGAGCATGCTTTGTGCCCTCAGGAATCACTGGTGCAAGTGAAAAGCATTTCCAGTAAATGGAAGCTATGCTGTGTTTTTATGCCTTTGAGCACCAGCTCTCAGCTGCATATCTCAGAAATGGCAGCAGCAAGAATTATAACCAGTGATGCCAGCTGTTCCTGAAATGATGGCCTTATATGAGAGTGCCCAACAATGCTTTTCTGTAGTTGATACTCTCAAAGTTTATAATACTTGAGGACTTTTTAAGAACGGAACGGGTGAGCCTTGTAAAAAGGTACAGCTCCCAAAAATAATTGCAGCATGTTGAATTTTCAGCCCACAGCCTAATTTTAATTGCTGTTCTGTTTATCATTTTGTTTTTTTGTTTGATCCCATGTTTTAATCTCTTGAAACTATTCTCAGAATATATTTTAGCTAGTTCTCATACAATTAGGCAATCATTTCGATGCTGAGTTATCACCAGTGGATTCCCACTTAATGGATAGAATTGACTCTGGCAAATTCTAATGTGTATTACACTCAGACTTCCAAAAGGCTGTAGATAAGGTTCCATGTGGACAGTTCCATTTTCAGCTCAATGCTGTGAAAAGTCAGGTTAGCAGCTGATGGTTAAAATAATGACTGAATGGTATAAAATGGTAGATTCCATTTATAAATACCAAACACATCAGGCATCCTCTTTGGGGAAAGAAACAGAGGTGACATTTCAGATTAACTATCTATCATAACTGGAATATTGGCTAGAAAATTAATTTGAGTACAGGAAAGTAACAAGTCCAGTATCCCAGAATTCAGGACCATCATTATTTCCAAGTTATATCATTAATTGCATTCAGAAATTAAATGCAAATTATTATGAAACCTGTACAAAATAACACCTGCAAAAAAAAGACATCTGCCGACAAGTGTTCCAAGTCTGTTTACAACTGAAAGCACAGACCATGGGGAAGTTCAAGGCACCAAAGGAGCAGCTTTGCAGAATCAAGATCTCGTCACGTGGCATCGGGAGAGAAAGAGCAGGCCTCGTATCACTGGGATTATATTTTTGGATCACATTGATATAGGGGGATTTTTTGCTGTTTTTCGCCTTACAACAAACACCAAGGATACGGACTCCCCCTCTTCAGTTGCACTGAGCTTCACTCACTTCCTGCCTGGCTGGTCACGTCATGTCTCCTGCCCGAGAGGTGGCTCTGTCTGCTCTGTGCACGGGTGGGGGGGGGGGGGGGGCAACAAACAGTAACTTGGAAACCTTAGGAGTCACAGGGAGCACAGGAGCTGGGATTCACAGGCCCACAGGATTCAAGGAAGAATGGAAACTAGGGCCAGGATGAAGAAGGAAATTGAGGGATCAAGGTTGGAGGGTGGAGGAAGAGGCCTGGGGGAGAGAGATGATGCCCAGATGTAAAAGACAGTGAGCAATGAGGAAAAGGAAAGGTGAAGAACAGTGGCTCATGAACAGATGTGAGAAGATGGCACCTGATCCAGTCATCAGACCATGGCGTGAACAGTATTAAAGGAATGCCTTTAACTAGAATTGGCATTTCATTGCACCAATATATCGTGCACCAGTGATGTGCCAACAAGCTCCACCCATCCTCTAGCTACAACCAACGGAGGGAGGGTTTCCAACATGTGGTACTGCAGGATGTTAATTCTATACTTCCACTTCCTAACCTTTAAAAACTTTAAAAAAACTTTATTTATACAGCACTGTAACAGGCCCTTCTGGCCCAACAAGCCCGTGCCACCCAATTACACCCATGTTAACCTACTAACCCATACGTCTTTGGAATGTGGGAGGAAACCCACGCAGTCACAGGGAGAACATACAAACTCCTTACAGACAGCGGCGGGAATTGAACCCTGGTCGCTGGCGCTGTAATAGTGTTATGCTAACCACTACGCTACCGACCTCTTGGCAGGGATCTGATGTAAACTCTGATCCTGCTGCAGTTCCTCACCCTGTACAAATTGCTTTGAATGTGATCCCATCAGGTCACATCCTTACCCTGATGGGAAACATTGCTGAGAATTGGCAAGCCCAGAAAAATAGTAAATGAATTGAAATCACATCCCATTGTCAGCATTCCAGAATTAGACACAATCCCAAGAGAAAGCAAAAGATAGAAGGGACACTGCTGGAGATCCAGTTAAACCCATAATTGTTAGTTCATTTTGATTATGCATACCATAACTGTTTTGAAAATCAGGACACCTGATAATAAAGAACCCCCCCAGTTAAAAGGTTTCACTGCTTAACTCACAGATGAAACCAAATTCAGGGGGCCAATGGAATTAAAGCACCCAACCCAAGAATTAAATGATGAGTCAGACAAAGTTCTGTTATGTTGCGTGATTTAAAGCAAAAAGGCATCAACCATTGAACACGGGAAGGGAAACTGGTAAGGTACATACTTTATGAAGTGTAGAAACTGAAGAATCTAAATTGACTTAAGACTCAATAATCAGTAGCATAAAGAACAGCTCAACAATGTATCTAAACCAGTAAAATATGAGGGAATTATGATCACAGATGTCCAGTAATCTGGTCAGCCTACAGCTTGGCCACTGTGCCAATTCTGATTACACAGAAATGAAGGAGGCTGTTATGCTCATGGAAGTTCAGCACAGAGCCACTCAACTGCTGTTTATGGTCAGGAGTCACCGATTATGAGGAAAGACTGGAAAGATTTGGGCCTAGTCATTCTACCATGCCAGGCACTATCTTTTGCTCCAGAGAACAGAATTTCATCAGAAGTTAATCCCAGTTTTGGATTTTTGATAGTGTCGCAGAGGCATGCGAATAGGACAGGCCTTGACACTGAAGTAGGTCTTTCCTGAACATTGGGGCCTGCTTTGGCATTATTTACAGGGCCCAATGTTTCCTGGGCCATTGCCAAAGAGTCTGAAACATCGTTGTGGATTTCTAACTTGTTTCTTTCTGATAATGATCGATTACTCCACTTTACCCCCAATATCTCCCTCACTACTGGACTCTGGTGCATGTCAGATATTGGGGGTAGAGGTGGAGCAATTGACTACTGCCAGTCAATCTTCAACCAAACCAACCACCCTCCACCCCACTTTCTCACCGAACATCTCTCTGAGTGCAATCCTCAGTCCTCTCTAAAGGCAGTTTCCCACAACACATACACCCCAGCCCCAAAAGGAGGGAGAGAATAAATGGGGGAATATAGAACAGTTATCTTGGCGTCTGCATCCAACAAAATAATGGAATCTATTATTAAAGATGTGACAACTAGGTGCTTCTGAAATCATCTTGTTATTAGGCTGAGTCAACATGCTTTTATGAACTCTATTAGAAGTGTTCCTAGATGTGACTAGAAATACAGGTAAAGGAGAAACTGTGGATTTAGTACTTCTGGATTTTCAAAAACAGTGAATTCTTGAACTACTCAGCAGGTCAGGCAGCCAGGTTGATGACCTTCATCAGAACATTTAAGACTAAGATAATGAAAAAATCCTTAGAGCATTTTATATCTTTGAAATCCCCTGCCTCAGAGAGCCATGAATGCCCATACCTGACTATATTGAAGGTTGAAAGCAATAGATTTTTGGGCACTCAGTACAGATCATGCCTGTGAGTGAATAAGATTTAATGGCATAGTAGGCACAAGGGTGTGCAGCCTACTCCTGCTTGTATTTCATATATTCTTAAATAATTTGAATAAACAATAGGTGGCGTACAAGGTTGTACTCTAGAGATAAATTAGGATTGTCCAAATGGTCCTCTTCATCAATAAGTATCATATAATCCTACAAATGTTCAATGAAACATTGAACAAGTAGAAAGAAACACACTGTCAGATACATCTGATAGCTTCACAATGAAGGAAAATGAGATGGACCCATTAAAGGGCAATTTTGACTATTGTAATAATGTAACGTGATTAGTTGTTTATCATATATCTTTCCCAAAAATCAGAAAGATACATTATTGCCAGTTGATATAAGATTATGGTTAATTCTGGTGCAGTTGGTAATATTCTTGCCTCAGAATCAGAAGGTTGTGATTCAAGTCCCACACCAAAGAACTGCAGACAGGGATCTGAATGGACTTTCCATTGGAGCAGTGAAGGAGTGCAGCATCATCAGAAGTATTATCACATTAATGTTTGTGGGGACAAGCTGTCACAGTTTGGCTGTTGCGTCTCCTACAACAGGAACCACACTTCCAAAGTACTTGATTGGCTGTTAAGTGCTTTAGGATACCCTGAGATCCTGAAGGGTGCTACATAAATGCAAGTCTTATTTTCTTTCATTAAATTGTGTCATTCAAAGTCAAATGGCCTCTTTGGCCTTTTCAGTTTGGGCTTTTCATAGTTAGGTTTGAAATGATTCTGCTTAAAATTGTTGGTTAATGCACAAAGGATTTTTTTTTGAAACAGTAAAGGTAGTTTTACTCAGGAAACTGTTCCCTATTGATCTTCCTCCCTTTTTCTTAATATCCTCCAATCCCTATTTACCTATAAATTATATGATCCTCTACTGAATCCACATTCACTACTTCCTTCACATTAACCTGTACAATGCCCCCATTATATTTTGTGTAAAATTGATCCATTCCACTTAACTTCTGACAAGGGGTCATCAACCTGAATCTTAATTTCATTTCTTTTTCCACAGCAGCTGCCTAATCTACTGAGTCTTTCTACCATTTTCTGTGGCATTTCTGATTTCCAACATCTGCAGTATTTTATTTTTGCATCTCACTTCACTGCGTGCTCTGGTTTCCTCATTATAAAGTGTGTTCTCAGTTTTTTGGACACATTATTGCAGGTGCTTGAGGAAATGACACTGAAGAGTACGAAGACTTTCGACCTTCCATTTCACTCTACCTGTGTGCACCTTCATTGTTTAAATGATTCCAAGCAATCCTGAACAGCAGATTGAGTTTACCTGGTGAATAACTGAATGTTGCCAGCAAGGAGGATTTAAGAATTAAACTACAGGCTGTGCTGAGTTAGACATGGTATCAATCAATGTCCTCTAATTGGCATCTGAACCCCTAAACTTGGAAGGGAGTTGGCTAGTGTTCCAGCTTCTTATTGCTCACCAGTGACCCCTTCTGGGCATATATCTGAACATCAAGCTTGGATTTGTTCATTTATGGCTTACTGTTAAAGGCAGACTCAAATAATGGCATGAGTTCCAAATAATTCAACAAAGCTTTGAGGAAAGGGGAGAGGAGGAAAAGAAAAAGACTTTTAAAAAAATTATCTGTATTCCAGTTATTGACATCCTCCATTGCTCTTGAAAATTTAGGTAAAGTGGCCTGTCAGAAATAGTAAAGGCAGCTTAAGCTCCTCAATAATAATGAATTTTCTTCAGTTTGGTTAATTGTAATTTGGTATTGTTAAAGCAGCCACTAATTCAGGCTCTGATTTTTTTTTACGTAGAGTTAAATTATGATAATGATGTACAGCTAAATGGGCCTTACAGCCTCATTGTGATTTTAGTGCTTCCAAAACTTCTGTTTAGGAAAAAATTATGCTGTGTTTCGCAAGCAGCCTACTTAGTGCCTTATTTAACTTACAAGATTAAACCAGAAAATGCAGGAAATATTCAGTAGGTTAGCCAGCAGCTATGGAAATCAGTAGTGTTGATGTTACAGGTTGATAATTGCTTAATTTTCTGGGATCCAGATCCAGACCCAGACCCCTCTGAAGATATGTGGCAGATCAGCCATGATCATATTGAATGGCAGGACAGGTTTGAAGGGCCAAGTGGCCAACTCCTGCTCCTATTTTCTTGAGTTTTTATGTTGTCCTTAGGGTCCTTACTGATGTATGTGATCTCTTTTGGCTATCTAACTCTGTTGATTCAGTATCTTACCTTAAGGAATCCAGGATGGTCATAAGCATCTTGTCTGGTAAATGCCTTTGTATCAGTACTGTTGAAATTCTAGGCTCTAGGTAAATACGTGGTCCACTCCCTCTCCTTTCCCACTTGCAGTGAATATATCATCTTAGTACTAAAGAGATGCTCATTTCATTATTCTACCATGTAAGATGATTTGGACTAAGGACAGTTAGAAGAAGTTTTATACAGTATATTTAGTTCCAGGTGAATATCTGTTCTCCTAGTTTGTAACCCACTGGGGTTTGAAACCAAAGACACTTTCCAATTGTCAGTTATTACCAGTAAGCTTTCTTCAGGCAAGTATGATTGAGGTGGATTATCCCTGGATTAATGCTGCAGCGTTAACAGATGCAGCCAATATGACCATGATATAGTCAACAGGGAGCAATTCAGTAGAAAGTGAATTGTGTTTGTGTGGGAACTAATGAATGCTGGACTCCTTGGGGTTAATAGAACCAGATGTTATAAAAGATGTTATAAATATCAGTTCCTTGGATATTTTTATTAATCATGTAAGTTTTACCTCAATTTAAATTGGAACTTAAAGATATGAGATTATGTTTCTGTTACAAACAAACATATTTTATAACCCAGCATCCATGGGAGGATCGTTGAGGAGATGAACGGAGAGTGGGAACGTTAAGGAATTCGAGATTTGTTAGAATCTGAAAGAGGCAGAGAGAAATTTGTTTAGTATGAAGATTTTATATTGTTAATGAGTTCATGAAGCTTTTCTTGCAGGATATAGTTTGTGTGTTGGCAGTCATTGAATATGGTTGTAAAACTTATGGCTGTTCAGTGTAACATTGCTCCAACTGAGATTATTTGCAGTGCAACGATCAAGATTGTAAGACAGAAAGGAGACCATCAGAGATGAAGGATTTGATTAAATTCTGTGAGAGCTTTTGTGCTTTAATCAACAATGGCATCAGGTGTCAGGATACAGCAGTTCCTCATACATAGGTCCCATGTCTCCAGGTATTCCATCAGGGAATGGTAGTAAGCAAAGATTAATTGTTCCCCGTAGAGAGGGGAAATATTTGGGGCAAAAAAATAGCAGATGCTGGAAGCCTGAAACAAAAACACAAACTGTCAGAAGTGCTCAGCAGGTCAGGCAGCATCCATGGAAAGAAAGAAACAATCTGAGTCAACACTTCGGGTCTGTGACACTTCATCAGAAAAGCAGTGAGAAAACGAGCATGATTTGAGTTGCAAAGAGGGGAGGGCAGAATTGGGTGCTGGCCCAACGGTCAGGTTAACCACTATTTTACAAACCAACAGTTAGAGACAGAACACACACAAAATGCTGGAGGAACTCAGCAGGTCAGGCAGCATCTATCGAGGGAAATAAACAGTCCATGTTTCAGGCCGAGACCCTTCATCAGGACTTCATCAGAGTCCTGATGAAGGGTCTCTACCCGAAATGTCGACTACTTATTTCCCTCCACAGATGCTGCCTGACCTGCTGAATTCTTCCAGCATTTTGTGTGTGTTGCTCCAGATTCCAGCATCTGCAGAATCTCTTGTGTCTCAGGTATTGGTATTGGTTTATTATTGTCACTTGTGTCGAGGTACAGTGATAAACTTGTCTTGCATATGGATCGTACAGGTCAATTCATTTAACAGTGCAGTTACATTGAGTTAGTACAGTCTCAGTTACAGACAGAAGAAAAAAAACAAAGGAACAAATTGAAACTTAAAATATCCAGCAACCTCTATGGAACAAAAGGAAAAAGTGCTTGTTATCTGAAGTTGTTGAATTCAAATTGAGAACCGAGAGCTGAAACATACCTTGATAGAATATTAGGTGTTCCTTTATTTTACATTGGGCAGCATTGGAACAAAGTAGGAGCCCAAAGACGGAGAGGTCAGAGTGGGAGTGGATTGGAGAACTAGAGTGACAGGCAGCCGGAGGCTCAGGACTGCCCAGGTAAATTGAACAGAGGTGCACTGCCAGGCAGTGTGACAACCTGCATTTAGTTTCTCTGACATAGAGGAGACCTTCTGATGAGCACCAGATGTGATACACTAAACGGGAAGAAAACCAAGTTAATTGCTGCTTCACCTGGACTGTTGGGTTGAGGGAAGGTGAAAAGGGAGGAGATAAAAGGGCAGGGGTTATATATGCCACAGTTGCATAGGAAAGTACTGTGAGAAGGGGAGTGGTTTGTGGAGATGGAAGGACAAACCAGGAGTCTTGGAGCGAATGGTCCCTTCAGAATGCTGGGAGAGGAGGGGAAAGTTTGTCTGCTGGTGGAAATCACAAAGTGTGATCTGTTGACTATATAGTTGGTGTAGGGTGAGAACAAAGGGAATCCTTTCCTTGTTCTGGGTTGGAGGAGATGGGAAATATTGTTGAGTGAGTGAATGCAATGTAATTCTTAGCATAAAAGGAGACGATTTTGGAAAAACTCAGCAAGTCAGACAGCATCTGTGGAAAGTGAAACGGAGTTATTGTTTTAGGTCCACAACCTTTCAGTCTGATGTTTCTCTCCATAGACAGTGTCTGATCTGCTAAGTCTTTCCAGTATCCATATTCTTAATTTCAGATGTTCTGCTGCTTTCAAAATAGTTCCTGGAGTATTGTAGCCCTGAGTTTGAACAGGTCACCTACTTCTGTTATAGGTTAATAAATGGTTGCCAGTGAACTACAAAGCAGCAATTCAACTGAACATTTCTGATAAAACATTTGGGTTTTGCTCCTGTGGTTTATAGAATACTTGTAAAAGTATGAGATTGAATTACTGCTTTATATTTACTGCCAAATTGTTATATTGTATGCAGTCACTGTATTCTAAAACTAACGTATGTTTTGTCTGTTGTTGCTTATGCCAATATTCACATGGTTGCGATGGAATGAAGGCATAAATGAAAGCATAACAGACTCTTTCCTGGCCCTGGAGGTGTAAGCATCCACATCCAGTTTATACTGCATAAAGTGTATGCTTTTATCTTCAAGATGTCACAAACAATTTTACAGCTAATTTCAGCTTGAAATGTGGTCACAATTGCATTGTAGCCACATGCTCCAACGAATCAACACAGAGAAAATCCTAAGAACTACAAATAACTCTATGATCAGTTAATCTGTTTCCGTCGGTAGTGGTTGAAGGGAAGCATGTTAGTCAGGGCATCATTGAATGCTGTGGATCTTTTCTCATCACAGGAGCAAGGCCTTGGTTTAACAGTTCACTTAAAAGATAGCAGCCCTTACAGGGCTATATTATGGTAAGCTATACTTACTCTGCTATATTGTGGTAGTATATACTGTATACCTTGATCATATACACAAGCTCTGAAGGTGTCAGAAACATAGAATCTTCTGACCACTTGGGCAATTCAATCTGTCTCGTTCTCTTCTAGTCATAGAAGGTTCCTGTAATTTTTTTTGCTGTAATAGTCTTTCAATTATATATCAGAAAAATCTAATTCCCACTTTACGAGGTTAAAAGAAAGCAAACATATCAATAGTCAGGCCTGTAGTTATCTTTGGTAAGCACTGGCAGGATTATTGGGGGTGAATGGCAGGATGTGTATTCTAGCAGTGTTGAAAAAATAGGATAGGATTTGGAGCCAAAATGTTATGAATCACAGTTAAAAGCCCTTAGATTCCAGTAGGCAGCTTGAGAGATACAGTGAGTTCCATTGGACGGCAAATAATCTTCACATGATATCTTTTGGTGTCGAATGAGACCCCAAAATTTGAGCTATTTGACCAAGTGTAAGGAGGTTCCCACACAGAACTTAGACATTTTCCTGACGTGATTAACTTTGTCACAGTTTTGCAACTTCTGATGTTTCAGGGGTGCAACAGCAAAATAAAAGTTTGGAGCTTTTTGCATATGCAATAGATTCCAGTGGCTGACATCTCATAGCTAAATGAAAGCTTGATATGTGAGACGGTGTTTTACAAATAGTTGGGATTCTATCTTGATTGCTGCATCATGGTATTTTAGATCAGATTAATTGTTTGCATTTTTGAAGTTGGTATAGCACCGCTACATATCTTTGATAATAAAGCAAAGCAATTACCAACATATTCCTCAAGGCAAGCCAAAAAATCTGCATGAAATTAAGTCCCAATTTCATAAATTAACTTATTCATTAGAGTGAAAAGAAAAATGTGATGTCATTAATCATTCCATTGAGTATTGTTTTAAATTTTGGAGGAATTACAGTATATTAAGAAGTTGTTCCATTTTATTCCAATGTTGTAAAAGCTTTGGTAAAATGTGTTAATTTAGATATAGTTAACTCTAAACATGTTTTTTAAAATTATTTAAAACCCCTGATCTAGAATTGAAGAATAAATTAACTCCACATTAATGCTGAGCTAATAAACTGCAAAAGAAATGGAACTTCTATGTGTTATTTCAACAAAATGTTGTTGTTTATGCCAAGAATCGTGTGAGTTCCATTAGACCAGAACTGGGAAGCAAGATTATCTCCTTAACCGAGCATGGGCCTCAGATCTGATAAAAGACAACTCTCAAATGATGTGGTTGTTGATGACATTCATTGCTGGTTACTGCAACCCAGGTGCAACCTCTTAGATGATACAGTTTTCAATCTTTTTATCCCAATACTTTCTTTTTGTGGTTCCTCAGAAGTATGAGGAAGAAGCACTCACTGTAGGTTACGTGTTCAAAGTTTTTTTTACTATTGTTAAAGTAAAAACCTAGTATGTTCATGTGAAAAATTCCATATAAAAGTCGTATGCTCTCCATTTGACTCTCTCAAGTTCACAGTGGTTAAAAGAGAAAACATGATAAATGTGATGCAGTTCTTCACACAGGCTGAAACCTTTTAAGAGCTGTCCATGGGTGAGGGAGTGAGGAAATGAGTAAAATGTATGAGAATGTTACCCTGTTATTTGATGGTAGTGTGAACGTTGTGCCGATTTCCTGGGAATGGTGGTTGCTGCCAAGTTGACATGCCTGAGTTTTCCCCAGAGAGCAGCTCAGGCTTGGGAGAGGATACAAGCTCTGTGAGAAACGGAGGAGGCAGTGATGTGGAATTAGATCTTTGGTTCTTGATGTATAGAAGTGCAGACAAGATCTTTTTTTTAATTTCTATTTGTGCAATCCCACTATAGTCTTATAAAATATAATGTGGAATGCTGCTTAAT
Source organism: Pristis pectinata (assembly GCF_009764475.1). Taxonomy (NCBI): domain Eukaryota; kingdom Metazoa; phylum Chordata; class Chondrichthyes; order Rhinopristiformes; family Pristidae; genus Pristis; species Pristis pectinata. The sequence goes on along the minus strand of NC_067415.1, from coordinate 49,276,824 downwards.
CAGGGAAACATTCTGATAATCAATGTTTACAATTCACATTAATTAATTTGAATTTAATGTTTCAAAATTAAGTTATTAAGTATTTCCAAGAAAACACCTGGAATGTTGTGAATTGTTTTATCCCTCGTACCTGGGAGAATTGCAATAATACACTCAAATTTGCCTGTCAACGATCACCTCTGTCACCAGTAATGTTCATTTTGTGGTGACTAAGATCTCCAGTGTGTTGTTGGCTGCTATGTGACTATTGACTATAACACCACCTTGTGGTGGAGAGCCACTCATTCTCACTCTCCCCTCTCCTCCTCTCCTCTCCACAGCTGCACCTATCCTATACTCATAAACATACATTTTAAGCCATTTTATTTAAATTTATATTTCTCCAAACTTTTCTTCTTGCATCCGTGATGCCTTGGATCCATGCTCTTGACTGACCTTGAGACTTGCTCCCTAGCCGAAAACCTCTGGTAGCATAAGAATATTAACCCTTCCCATTCAGTAAAAGTGCAACATTTGGACAAATAAACTGCCTCTGGTAACTTAACCCACCAGTTTACCAGCTGGAATTCATCATGTCCAATTGTAACTTGCTCTTCTGAATCAGCCGAAAAGCCACCAGATCACAACTTGATAATGTTGACCTGACTCTAAAACTGCATTAACTTGGGGCCTGAGCAATGAAGCTTCTGTGGGTTTCCCATTGATCTGAAGAGAGTCAGGATTTGATGGTAACCTGAGAGGTAAGTTAGCCTACTTCTCTTTGTTCGGCCTACAGAAGCAGAAATATTCCTCCCAGATCCACAAGGAGAATTTGGGTCTCCTATGCCCTGGACTTCCCCAGGTCAGTCTTACAACCGCCTTCCTAGTGCCTATTTAGATGCCAGTACCTGCCATGTTCCAACTGGTATTTGAAAGACAATTCCAATTGAAGGGTGAGACAGCAGATTAGTAACGTTGCTGCTGGTTAAATTCACCATGGATTCCTCGGTAGGTGGTCCAGAAACTAGCTACTTCCCACAGTCTTCCCAGGAATTAACATAAGCCCCTGACTCTGTTGATGTCATGTAGCCTAAAAATTCATGGCTTATCGAAATCCTGCTGCTTCCCTACTATGTTGATAGACCTCACTCATAAATTCCTTCTTGCACTGTGCTCTTGGGCTGGTGAAGGTTTTACTAACTACAGGGCAGCTTGCACAGCCTTCTTATGGGATTTGTGCCATCCATGCATAATAATCCACCTCAATGCAGCTTCCTTGCCCTGTACTCTGGGGAGTCGGTGTTACTGCTCATCTCCTGCACCTCTTCCATCTTGATGTTACGTTCAAGGCATGCAGTGTAGATGCTGCCTGATGACTGCCTTTGGCCTTGCTCAGTGAGATCATTACTCCCCCTGGACCTTCACTGGCCTTAATAATTTTGAACAAGGAATTAACTCTAAATATCCTGAGCTAATTATTCTCCAGCATCTAACTTTGCTTCACTTAAATATTAGATTTCCATTGATACACGTAGACCAATGTATTACAGCCATGGGTGACAAACTTTATGGTGTGTAAACACAGGAGACTGCAGATGCTGGAATCCGAGCAAAAAATGAACTGCTGGAGGAACTCGTCAGGTCAAGCAGCATCTGTGGAGGGAAATGGACAGTTGACTTTTTTGGTCGAGACCCTTAATCTGGACTGAAAGAGTAGATGGGAGATAGCCAGTATGCAGAGGTGAGGGGAGCAGTGGAGCAAGAGCTGGCAAACTGGTGGATTCAGCAGGGTTTGATTGGCAAATGGAGTCAGGTGAAGGAGGGAAGTGTTGAGATAGCGACAGAAGCTGGGAGGTGGTAAGTGGAGGCAACAAAGGGCTGCAGATTATAGAATCTGATAGGAAAGGAAGGTGAAGAGTGGAACCAAATAAGGGAGGTATGGTGGGCAGACGGGACCCAGTGGCAGGAGTGCCTGGTTAATGTGCAGATGGTGTAGGTGGAGCAGGGCAAAGATGCTTAACTATGGCGTATACCCTTTGAATAAATGAACTTCACTAATATTGATTTGTTAAAATACAAAGAGTATGTGTTGAATAAAGCTGAGTGAGTGGAAGAAGATTTGCCATGGTCATTTAAAGAAGCCATTGAACCTCTTTTTACACAGTGTTCTTGGGGTGATGAAGATTTCACTGGCCACCAGACAACTTGCACAGCCTCCTTATAAGGTTTTGTGCCATCAATACATCTAGGTCTGACTATTGCCCAAAGACCTTAATGGAGCACTTCCAACTAGTGATAAACCTCAAACTAGTCTTGCTGCTTCAACCTTCTACAAATCAAATCTTCATCTGGCTTCTTACTTTTAAAGTCATTGCCTACTTGATAATTTTCTCCAGATCAGTGGCAGTTAACCTATCAGAGATGGGAATATTACTTAAAATTTCCTCTGATGGAAGGTGACAGCCCCTGGGGGAAAACTGCAGTGGGTTAGTAATGGATTCATATTGGCAGGCATAATCCCCATTTTCTGTTAACTCACCAAAACTTCAGACCCATTTGTGGGAAACTGCAGATACACATCATTGGGAAAATTGGAACATTCCTATCATCACTCTTGATACTCCAGATGGAATAATGTCAATAAAGTTATTCTGCAAATTACCCTTTTTATATTGTTTGTGTTTTGAAATTAAAATAGTTGAAAAGTTGCAGATGTTCTTGGGAGAAATCTTTATCCTTGAATTATTCTGAAATAATTTTTGACAGAACTTAGATTTATAAAGCACATTTCATGCCCTCGGGGAAACCCAAAGCTTTAAACAAAAGATTAATTATCTTTTGAAATGCAATTACAGTTATAGGCAAACCCAACAGCCATTTTAGACATGGGAATAAATGAGTGGTTAAAGGCACAGATCTTCCAGCATGCTGCTCTGACACTGGAAATTTGACATGATTACGTTATGGATGACCACCCCATAATGACCATATTCTGCCAGGGCATCAAGTCAAAATCTATTCCATAAAGTCCTCTTTTTCTGTTACTCAGAATTGATGTCTGGTTACCATTATTCAGTTTTTATGTGTCATGTTGAGGTAAATGGGATTGTATTAATCCAGTAAATGTTTGGGGTCTTTTTGTTCGGAAGGATGTTTTACAAAGGGATGGCTAACCATTGATCTAATTGATGGTATATTCGAGATAATGTGTATAATGCGTAGAACATGTCTGAGAATATTATTTGTTAAAGCTGCCTAACATGCTAGTTAAGTTTTAATTTATACTAACTTTGTGGGTTAGCGGTAATGTAGCATTTATGTATTTTTGGCAGTGTCTCTTTAATTCCTCTGGGGAGCAGCACAGTTTGGTGCCTTTTAAAACAAGCCCTGGCAGACCAATTAATGATCAATTTGCAAGTTATATTTTGCCTTCAAGTACACGACACATTGGTATCAAAATTGAAAGTGGTTTTCAGACAGTCCATTATGGAAATAGTATAAGAAAGGATTGTCTGTTTCAGTCTGCACAATAACAACAGGACATTCTGGATCACAATACGGACATACTTGGAGAACCAAAAAGGGAACTGCTTCAATCTGTAGTCTGTCTGTCAGTCTGTTACCAAAGAACTTTCTTTGACTGCGAGGTAGTAAACATCAGTCCATAACAGTAAAAGCCATATAATTTTATGACACGATAGCTTGAATTAAACTAGGAACAGCCATTTTCTGTTTCACCATTACGTCACCGTGGTCACAGATGTCCTACTTCAAAACCACTTTAAATTTAACATTAGGGTGGAGCGGAAGAATCACACAAGACTTTCAGAAATTCCATAGTTTAGAGTTCAATCCACTGCAGCCTTGAACCATTGAAGGACTTCTAAAGCATCCCATGGAGGGACAAAAATACAATCCTACCCATGTTCAAATGGTTTGCAATGAATAATTTTGCATCTTAGTACAGGGAGTAGCAATAAGTTCCTCAGTATTCCAAGGAGATATAAATGGATGTATTCAGAGGTGGATAACTGACTCAAAAACTGGTTAATGGCAGGACTATAATTTCAAGATGCTAATTGAGCAGGCATTTGTCAGCTGAGCAAAAGTTCTGATGGAGGTCAATGATGGAGGTACTTTGTAAAGTGGTAGCAGTGTTTAGGACATGAGTGACATAGTATTGCACTCTAGGCACAGAAAGAAGAGTATGCATACTAAGACCAATAATAACTTTCTCAGGCAAGTTAAACAATCCATTGTTGCAATGCCAGAAGGTGCTAATCGTCCTTCTTCAACTTTGACCTTGACAATCCTCCAGGTTTGCACCTTCTCTAGCTCTGAGTTTTGGACGATGCCAGTAGATAAGTTGTTTTTACCTGAGGTGGAAGTTGAACAACAAACAACCTTGGTTCAATGGCAAGGAGATCCAAGACGATGGTAGACCAGGCTCTGCTGTGTTGACAGTGTGGGCATGTATATACACACGCACATGTACACAGTTACTTCCCTACAGCTTAATACTAGCATTAAAGAACCTCAATTGAAAGAAGTTTAATTTGAAGCTGTGGTTTTTCTTCAATTCCTTAAAGGTCTACTAGGCTCAGCAGTTACCTATTATGTAACTCCTGCCTGAGATCAACTAACACAGAACAAAACAAGAATCAAGTATGGGATATTGTTAGTCAATTTGGCAGACTTTGTAACTGCTGCGTCAGAAAGCCACAAATGGACTTCTAACATGTTGTCCTACCAAATCTCATATGCTTTTCTACGGAACAAAGCCTTAGAATTTGAATTAGAGAAATAACTACATTGTTCTTTGGAGACTTTTGAAACCATTTAAGTTATTCTCTTGTGGCTGGTAAACACAAGCTGGAAAAAAGTTAATTTCATGCTCCATAACCTCTTGCCTGAGTTAAGCAGATGAATTTAATGTTAATAAAGAATATTTTCTGTTCCTCCTTTGGCAATCTCCCCAGACTTGTTTTCACTTCTTTTCTGGGACTCTGGGATGCCTCATATGGGAACTACAGATTTTGCTTCACATAGGGCAGGAGGTGCTTCATAGTGTAGATGATAAGGTAGTGTGGGAGGTGATGCTTTCCTTCCGCAATTTAGCTGGGCTTCCATGTGTCCCTTATGAATTGACTCAGTTCTCCATGCCATCCCAAATGTTCCTTCCAGTTGAATGGCCACAGACCAGAGATTCCCATGAGTCAAGGGGATGTTGGCTATTCCTCAGATGTGGCTGTTCCTTTGTTTCAATTTAGTTGTGTCATTTTGTTCCAACTGGCAGTTTTAAAATTAATTCACCATGGCAACCTTCACCTGCACCCAATTGGAGACAATCCCTGTTCTTGTAACCTCTCGCCCTTTGCTACTAAAGGCGTATTTATCTTCCCCTTTTCCAGTTCTAATGAAAGGTCATTGACATGAAACGCTGACTGTTCCTCTCTCCACTGATGCTGCCTGACCCGCTGAGTGCTTCCAGCATTTGAAGCAGAAATCAAAAGAAATTTTACATTTCTCACTGCAGATAGATATAGAAAAAAAACAAGAGTTCTCTTGGATGCTTTTAGTTCCCATTCTCCCCTTTCCGCTGCACCCAACTTTAATTGGGGAGGACTTGCAATATATTGATTTGGAAACTAATTATAAAAGGAGAAAATGGAACAAAATTTGAGTTTTATAGTCTGCAAAGATTTAAAGAAAGTTCATTGTTTAAAAGGTGAAAGTTCTCCTTTTTGGTTCTTTAGTTTTCTTTTTTTTTAACTTGTATATCTGTGTGCCTGTTTCAGTTGCTATGGCAATAAAATAAACATAAAAATGGCTCATTGAACTCCCTTCATGAATCATGGTACATGTAAATAAGATGGAAGGTGAAAGAAGGAACATTAAGCAGAGTTTCCAGGTTACAGGGATCTCTAGGCTTATGATTTAAAACTCAAGCACTTGAAACTGTCTGGGTAGCAGGGATGCACCATGAATTGATTCTTTTCATGCTGTGATGTGCAGTCTTTACTCTTTCTATCAACAGTGAAGGCTTCTGAAAATGCACTTAGTGAGATGCATGAAAATGAGGGTCATTGGCTGAAAGCTGTGTGTGTGTTTCCCAGTTAAATCTGCAATGCCACCGGGCCTGTACATCAATATATACTGGCATCAAGTGCAACAAAATTCAAAGGCAGCCTCAGTCATTTAAATTGAAATGAATTTACTGAAATGATTGAACTTAACAGTCACATATTTTATTTGTGAATATTACTTTCTTCCACTTTCTCATGATGGCGGCACAATCCCAAAGCGACCCTCTGGTCTGTGGCTTTGTATATGAAACCAGAGAGTGATCAGGCTTCACAATGCAGCTTGTCAGTTGAGGCTTCAGGAGTTCTGGCTTCTTTTGATCTGTTGAAAGGTCTTTGCATTAGGAGGAGAAACAGAGAGGGACAAGACTGGGCTGCAACAGAAGACAGTATTTTTATGCAGTCATTTCAAGACCAATTTTGCGTTAGGAACCTTCAACCTGCACTAAGGCTGGGACAGCATTGGCACGGCAGCTAACATCTGCTTTAGCAAGATGACATCTATGCCTTTACCATCACCAGGATCAATGTTCCAGAGAAGACAGGGCACAGGTGATTGCGATCTGATTTGCAAAAATATGATTTTTATTTTCAAAAAATATGATTTTTATTTTTATTATAAATATGATTTTTATAAAGGCATTGGTAATAATGACTGATTTATACCTGTTGTATTCATACGGTATCAGCACAGAAATACTTTTAGTATTAAAAATCTTTTGATTTCTTTTTACCATTTTGTTTCCAGTTTTCTCTTTTTAACCCTTTCTCTCTTGAAAGTGGGAGTTGCTTTTATGAAAGAAGGAACATTAAGGGATCTTGAGGCTTGTGATTTAAAACTGAGTCTGGGAATTTTATCTCATTTGGAAGACTTGACAGATGGTAAATCATGGGGAGGGTGCACCTTAATGTGAGGGGAAGGGGCAAAGTTTCCTAAAATTATAATTTGGATTCATACAATCAAATGACATTGGCAGCACCCAGAATTTCAATCAAGTACACTGTGAGAATTTCATAACATTTTGGTTAAATGATATAAAACAGTCAACAGTACAATTAAGACTAAAGATTTTTATCATTCCAAACTTGGCCCTGGGGAAAGAATTGTGGGTTGGATCAAATACATGGGTGAAATATTACTGGTTATAAATCTAACATCTTGGTGTGATAGCTGAATATGTTTGAGTACGATGTAAAGGCATATCAGTGCAAGAACGTTCTTAGTTATTTTTCTGACCTAAGAGCAGCAATTCATTGAATAACTACACTGAAAATATTGGTGCCTAAGCAATTATTGTGTGACTGAAGCAAAATAATAGCAAATATACCCACTATGAAAGGGCAATCACTGCCTGATCTTCAGGCTAATTGACTGTGCAAGCGTGCTCCTTTGTTAAATCAGAAAACATTTAAGTCAGTGCTATGCATATGTAAGTACTGCCCCTGACCAATGCCAGATGTAATTCATTTTCCATTGACTTAAAAATAGAGAAACATGTGGAGTTTATGAGCTGGTGTATTCTGATAGTGTTGACATGGCATCATTTAAGGTGGAAAACTTCCAAATTGTTTTGAAATATGCTTTTCTTCACATCTAATTTCCTTCCAATTTCAAAATTTTCCCCATGGTGTTGTATGGCTACAGTGTTGCAATAAATTGGGATGTTGGAAGAAGAGAGTAGAAATAAGATAGTGATTTTACCCTCTAGCACAAAAAAGTAATTGCTTGCATTACCCTTCCTTTAGGACCTTTGCTTTGGAGCAGTGGCAGGAAGCGCGAACCTCCAGAAAGCAAGTGCCAAGTTGTGAAATGGGGGTCACTATATTAGCAATGTTGGAAATGTACAGAAAGATTTTCTCTGTTGACTCTTCCTAGCAAAATTGTAAGTCCACTCTTGTGATTGCTTTTACGCATATATTGGACTTAGTAAGCACAAGAACTCTGATTTAGTTACAAAACCATTAATACATAATTACAAAAGGAATCTGATCCAGCATAGGGAAGAGCAGTGGGCTGAAACACCCTGTATTTCTCACTGGTTACCAGAAAGCCACTTCATGAATGGCATTAGCAGAGGCCTGTTGGTGAGTCATCATCTTCTTCTTAGGCAGTCCCCCAGGATCAAGGGTGATTTGTTTCCACTAAAGTTTAGTGGGTTCTGAGGTGACTAATGTGGCCAATATGGAAACAGCAGACTCCTTCATAGATGGGCAGGAGGTGAGTGGTAGGGTGGGTGGATGGGTAGTTTGTGTGTCTGTTCTTTCCACAGTTTATGAAGGGCTATTTACTCCTGGTGCATTGCCTCAAGGTTTTCAACCCCATTCCAAATAGTGAGTGTTAGGGAGTGGGGCATGGCAAAGGTAGACAGGAAAGATGTTTTAAATCTAGCTGACCAAACAGTAACAACTTTTGATTTATAAGGTTGGCAACTACTGTAAATACTGAGGACATATGCATTATGCTTCAGAAGCCCCAGAGTGCATTGTATATTTGTCATCTATACAGTAGTGTATGTAGGCTCTTTGGTGTTGCTCTTTATTGCATACTGGATACGATAGCGTCTTTTAAGAGACTTTTGGATAGGTACATGAAGCTGAGAAAAATGGAGGGCTATGGGTAAGCCTAGTAATTTCTAAGGTAGGGACATGTTCAGCACAGCTTTGTGGGCCAAAGGGCCTGAATTGTGCTGTAGGTTTTCTATGTTTCTATGTTTCAAATAATGGCAAAGGCTTTTCTGAAGCCAGTAAACTCTTCATCCTACATCAGTGTTTTCTACAACAAAATACCATAAAGTTGTTTCAATGTACATACTATACTGCTTCCCCTATAATAAGTAATAAGCCTAGACAAATCATTAACTATTCACATATATAAAATTATACATTTAATTATTTACAGACAAAATAAATTGAATCAGTTATAAATTCAGTCTCTTAGCCCTTTTGCCAATGAAGCACTGCACAATGAGCTGCATATAACATCTCTGAAGTATCTACTCCAAATACTGATAATTCCTATAGATCAGCTCTCCAGATAAGCTTCATATATATCTGGTCTCACATCCTGCTCCTCAGGTGTTACCTCAACATAATTGCCTTCATAACTCTGAACACATTGCATTACATATTCTAAGTGCCAGCTATTTGCATGAACATAACACAGGGTGAATGTCTCTTATTAACTACTGGAGTAGCTACATTGAATTTGGAACCTTGCTGGACAGTATAAACTCAATGACACTTTCTACTTTGATCATAAGGTTCTCCATCTTTGTGCCTCTGTTTTGACTCAGCTTTGCATTCTGACCTTCTGTGGTCCTGCAGGCACCAGACCCTTTCCTCTTCTCTACTATCCCTTTTGAAGTCACAAAGTGATCTCCTCTGACATTCCCTTCCTGGATCACCTCCGAGGCTCTCAATTCTGCCAGAACTATTTGCATTTTGCTTTGTCTGGTTCTGGCTATGCTGTATTGGGGTGTCATTAGTAAGTCGATATCTGTGATGACATCCCACATAGGGTATTCAAAGTTTTTGAACTCTCTTTACATTGCAGTGCAGTCCTCCCTCAGTGCTTCCGACATAATCTGAACGTGATTCAGGCCTTTTATCAATTCTGTATGCAACAAAGCATTGAACTCACTGAGCTTGTGCAGTTTCATCTTCTCCATCAGTACTGTCTATGCCAAACTCAATTGCTGTTATCTCGCTAGAGCACCTTGTGCTGAGCCTTTTGTCTTTCACCTTATTTGTGGACTCTTGCAATGGTGCAGCTATTGACCTTAAACCACCCCTCTCATTCTGTTCAAACAGTTTACTGAATTTTCCTCTGAACTATTTGCCATTGAGGTTTACAAAGAATCACATCATTCTGATAATGCTAAGTCATTGTCCAAGTGATACCTCTGTATCATAATAAACTGTCTTTCACTCTGGGATACCTCACCTTGTCTAATTCTCTGTTAATTTGTTCCTTCTTTCCAGTGCCTTTAGCCTGATTACTTACTTGACCATTGTTTCTCAAAATTCCGGGTTGTATGTGATAAAGTTGTAGCTCTTAAAAATCTTTGACAACACCAAATTAAAATGTCCCTTCAGGATTTTCACTACATCCTTGTATGAGATCTTAGCTGCAGTTTGTGGCACTAGTCGACTCATGAGTGTCTTATAGTTTCCCCAGCCCTACTACCAAGCACAAGATTTCACATTCATTGCATATACACGGCAAATGGCTGAATCCACTCATATTTCTTGAGCTCACCAACCTAACACCTAACATCAAGACATCCACATCCACACCCTAATGCCACAATTTCTCTGCTGTGAGACCCCCCATTCTGTTTAGTTTGTTCTGGATCATTGAACCAGCTGCTCCCTCAAGCACCTGTATCCCAAGCATAATGTAGTGTCTGTAAATATTTTAGTGCTGTTGCTTTCTAAGTCAAGATAACAGAGGTAGAGCTAAACAACATTTTTTTATTGTAGGCAGTAAACCCTCACAAAAACAGCAGTGTCTGGTATACTCAGTTGTTAGAGCTACCTTACCTGCACTATGTTATTGACCTCTTGATAGAAAAATTAGCCTGTTATGGTTGTAGGGTCTTGTCATTGTCACAACACCACTTCCTGTATCTGTAAACTACACTGCAGTTACTAAAAGCAGTTCTTCAGGAGAGGAGATGGGCTTAGGTTCATCTTTCACCTCTATTTATATGGTATTAAATTTCTTTCCCTTAGAAATATCTATCTTGCTATTGTGGATGTCTTTCTTTGTCAGATAAACACGGGAAACAGGGGAAAAGTAATAACTGAAATTGTTCTATCTGATGCCAGTTTCTTACAAAAAGAAAGCTAAATTCTGTCCTGTGGGCAAATGTCCCGACATGCAACAGTCTCGGGGCCAATGTGTGTAGTTGGCAGGGCTCCCAGGAAGAGTTGGATTTAAGCTGCTGTACAGGAACAAACCCAGCTTGTATTCATAAAGGATAAGGCATGATTTTAATGAGGAGTAACAAACACAATCAGCTACCTTGTGGTAATGCAAGGGGAAAAAAACATGGTTCTAAAAATACTTGGACTTCATTTCAATTGAATTATAGCAAAGCATTTTGGAAGCCTTATCAGAAACTAAAATGATGATTACCCTATTTTGCTCAAACTTTGAATTATTCATATTAAATGTCTGCACACAACAAGGGTTTTTTACTGGTGGAGTAAGTCTGTTATCAACTAACATTGACATTTTGTTTAAGTAGTTTTCTCTGCTTTTTTTCATATTCTTGCATTTGCTATTCTCCAGTCACAAAGCTCCTAGAAGGTGCATGTGTGTGTGTTTGTAAGAGAGAGAGAAGCAAGGAAAAGGTGACGGTGATTCCTATACCACACCTCTCAATACACTTATAGACAGCTGAAATTGTAAGGCACATACTCTGGGAATTTGTGCCTTGCCAGTTTCCACCACAAAGCTGTGGTAGTCTCAAGTGGTAGTGTGATTTGTTTCAGTTGTGACTCCCTTCTTCTGTTGATTCTTTGGTTCTGCCAGACTGGGCAGGGTCAGGCGAGGAAGCCCCTTAAAGATTGTAAATATGGGATTGGGGTATCACCCCAGGGAGCCACACAGTGTGGCATCGGTGCTGTGGTTTTTTACAAAACGTAACACTAATGATTGATGATTGATCTGCACACGAATGTAAAGGTTTGCACTGTTTTATTATTGTATATAGTTTGTCTTTTATTATGAATAAAGTTTATTTTGGTTATAAAAAACATTAACAATGTTTGGAGTCTCTAACCCAAAGGTCATCCTTTTTAAAACCACAGAGACCTGTCCCATATGTCACATAAAACTTAGGCAGATGTCACTTTGTGTTAGAGCATCAGATCATCTTCTCAATGAAAAATAAGTTGTACCACTGAGAAAGCTACCCTGGACCTCCTCCTACTCAGTCCCCAGTTCTTGCATTGTGCTAGGTTTTTACTTGTAGTGAAGTTATTTTTTAAAATTTACTCTATTCCAGAGAATCTACAAAAGCAGTTAAAACCTGGGTCACATGGTAGCTAGGTGATCTAATGAAGTTCTTTAAATTTCAGTCAGTGTTCTAGCTGCCTGGGGACTGGTTTGATAAAACAATTCTTAATTTATGCAGTGTTATAATCTAAAAAGAATTGAAGCATCAGAGCCCTAGAAAGTCACCTGTCAGTCACATTAGATTATGGTCATTATCTGATTTATTACAAAAATATCTTATTATTTATGGCAGAGATTGAAAACAGTTTGTGCACTCAGAGAGCACTGCTAACCTCAGCCTCTTGGCGGAACGCCTAGCTCTGTGATTGGTAGAATCTGGAGTTAAAGACTCAGATCTTGGGCTCATACGCATGCCTTGGATTTTTAGTTTATCTGCAGAAACCAAACATCATTTAATGAACCATACTGAGAAAGTCACTTTTTCCATAGGCTTCAATGACTGTATCAATAGAAGAAAGAAGTTACTGTGTGATGCCAACATCTTTTTAGGTAGACTAAGGTACTCTGTCACTTGATAGTAATCCTGGCATCAAAGAGTTAATTCCTGTTTGAACTCAAAGCCTGAAATAACCTTTGATTCACCTGACTTCAAATCAATTTTTGACCACACCAACCACACTGGGGGAAGGAGGGAGGGGTGGGTTGGTGGTTGGTAGCAGGATACAAAATCGTCAGCACCAGGGCTGGGTCAGAAGCTTGGCTTTTGTCCTCCACTCAGGAAAAGGCTGGAAAATTTGACTTTAAGTTCATTCCTTAGCTGGATCAATTTCATGAACTCTTTACACACTGGAGCTTCTTCCAACATCTCTAACCTATCACTTTTGCAATTATGAGAAAAGAACTGTTCATTGACAAATGTAATAGTTTGTAGAACTTTTAAAAGAAAAATTCCACAGAAAACAGGAACAAAACTAGCAACTTACTTAGGAGTTGGAATAATGAAGGAACTGTAAGTATTGTATTGCCAGAATTTTCTGGAATCTATCCCTTCACTTTCCAATCTAAGAAGAGGAGAATTAGGCAAGATTCCCTTCTCTGATTACGTGGGTGTTGAATGGGGAAGAATCCATGTATTGCTCCCACCACTCTATAGCCTGACAACACTGATTGGACTCTGGGCTACTGGAGGGATTCATGTGCCTATATGGTAATAGCCCAGAATGAATCAGGAATTCAACAGTGGAAGAGGAAATAAGGAGCTATGTTAACCGGGTTGAAAAATTACTAAAATAGATTTTGTGTCAGTGCCAGAAATTGTGCATCACTTTGTATCAAATTGTATGATTTTATCTTTATTTTTATATATATATAAACTGCTACAAGACCACTCACAGTTTAACTCTTAAGATGTTGATACAATATCAGGTAGAAAATTACTTTTAGAAATATATACGTACTCACTGGGACCTCACTTTGCTGAGGTTTCCATCATTTCTTTATTCAATTGTTCTAAAGCACTGTCCTAGCATATGCTGACCAGTGTGACTAAAAACACCTGTCCCTCATTGCATTATTGATTTCTAGCGAAAGGCCCTCAGAAGTTGAGTAGTGGTGAAGGGGTTGCATTCACTATGCGATACTAATTTAAAATTGACATCAATAATAAATTATCCTTCCGTTCATTGACAGTCCGACCACAGAGCTTAGTTTGTTGTGTGTGTTTGGTTGCATTTGTACTCTGGGTGAAGCTGGCTGTTTGATTGGGCAGTCACCAAATTCCCTTCAAAGTTCAGATAAAAATTAAAAAAACAGCAAATCTGAAATAAGCAACAGCTTCTCAGCCTCTGAAAGGAGAAGAAAGGTTCACATTTTGACCCTGCACACTTTGTCAGTTGTGATGAAGGGTATGTAGCCCAAATGTTATTTTTTTTTAAATACTGATTGAACAATGTATTTCCACCATTATTACTTTTAGAAGATGTTACTTTGAATTGCAGTGTGAGATGCTCAGATATAAGTATAAATAAAATTCTTACAAAGCTATTGGCAAAAATCAAAATGAAGCCGTCAATCGCCTTTCAGTTTTTGCAAAAGGCCATGTAATCATGACTCTGTCTAAATTGCAATATTACAGAGATTTCACATCCCATAATACCAGACCTCTCCCTCAGTGGGTGGATCACCTCACCTATTCCTGCTCTCAAAATCACTGACTTATCTTGCGGTGGCTCTGGCTGTTTCTCACCTTTCTCTTGGCTGGTCCTGCGGTCTGTGGCCTCCTACTCATACCGCTCCTGGGGTTTGCCATCTGCCCATCCAATCCCAGACTGCAGTCAGACCTTTTTTGCAAAAAGACCCCATGAACTGAACCAATCACTGCTCTGGATTAGAGCAATGAACTGCAGAACACACAGGGATAGGTATTAAAATAAAAACAATAGTTCCTAAAATAAACCAACTTCACACACATGACAATGGCCTGATTTAAATGTTTTTAAAAAATACTAATGTGTTTTTATGTACTTTAAATTGTTTATCCTCCCAGAAATAAATAAGCCTCATGATTTCTGCCAAGTACTGCAATTAACAAAACTACATTCTTCTCCACATTGAAACATACAAAATTCCTATGGTGCTTGACAGGGTAGTTGTGTAGTTGCTGTTTTCCCTGGCAAGGTGTCTAGAATCAGGGGTCACAGTTTGAAAATAAGGAGCCTGCCATTTAGGTCAGAGATGAGAAGACATTTCTTTACCCAGAGGGCAGTGAATCTTTGGAATTCTCTATTCAAAGAGGACTGTGGAGGATCAGTTGCTGGGTACACAAGACAATATTGATAAATTTTTAGTTGGTAAAGTTATCATGGAATATTTGGTTAGAGCAGGAAAGTGGCTCTGAGGTCAGGATTGGCCGTGATATTACTGAATGCAAAGCAGGCATGAGGTCCCAGTTGTTTTGCTGTTGCAGTTTAGGTGGGGCCTTGCATCCAGTGCCATGACATTATTGATGTTGCTGTACAGTTTCAGTACAGTCGACACCTGACTTTATGCCTATTTAAGAATTATCAATGACAAGCATTCTGATGGGGCTAATGTAAAAGAGGCAGCACTATTACTGGAGGAGTGTAAAGGTACCTCCAAAGCTGAAGTTCAGCTGTTTTGTTTTCCTCTACATGATGCCCCTCAGTGATATCATCCATAGACATGGGGTTTAGCTTCAACTGTTACTCGCAATTCTGCCCCTTTCATCCCTTTCTTGTCTCCCCACCCTTGCCCAGACTCCGTGTTGTCTAAATACCCATCCAGCAGCCAGTACTGATTCAGCATCACCATCTCCCAGTGCCCAAACCAGGCCTGACAGCAATTACTGTAATCCTCGCCACTAACTGAAGGCCCTCCCAGCTGTTGTCTCAAGCCAAGCTACACTGTCCAAAATTCACATGGCCCTTAGCTGAACCTGTTACCTTATGTCTTCCTTGATTATAAAGACCATGCACTTCCGGTGCAATAACACTATTGATGAAACCTCACCCATTCCCATGTTTCCTCCAGAATCCACTATTTCAGTACTTTCCAGCATACTCTCACTTCTTAATCCTCTATAAATTTCAGATCTTTTAAAATTCTTGTCAATATCTTACCTCACACCAAGATCTCCCTATTTATTACACTTGCCACAGCCAGCTGACATTGGCTCTTGGTTCCTCAAGGCTTTGAAATAAAAGTTCTTCTTCAAATGTTCAAACCATCCATGGCCTCACCCCTCCCATTCTCTGCAGCTTTCTACCACCTCCCCCCTAAACTCCCTTCATTTTCCAATTCCACACTCTTGCATACAACACATTCTATGTGCCCTAATGTTCAACCCTATATGTGTAAGCCTCTTACTATATTTTTCTGTCTCATCCCCTTTAACACTTCCCTTAATATCCACCTTTTTTCTTCAAACCTTGTCCACTTATGTTGTATTATGATGCAAGCAGATTAATATTATTCCTCCAAAGGATGAAGTAGGTTTGGCAACCACAATAAATAGACAAGTTCTAGCAGCCAGGAGTGAATGATGTAAAGTCCGCTCTGCAATGAAGTGAAACTAATCTGCATACTGTAGCACTAGCAGCACTTGAACATTCCAGAAGCATTTCTGGGTGAAGTAGTTCTGTAAAGGGGCATCAGAGAGAAGTAAAACTGATTGGTGGTCAGTTGATTGCCTTGAAAAGGAGCCTAGTTGAAAAGTAAAATCATCTGTTGTGGACAAAGCGGATTTTGTTCACTCTGAAGTTGCTTTTATATCCTTTTGGTTTGGATTCTGGGAGCCCTGGTTCCGGGAATTTGAAATGAAGCAACAGCAATATAAAATAGCTAAAGTCTCCAACTTTTAAGTTTGATATTAACATCCAGCATTGGGAATTTTTTTCAGATCTCAGACATTATGATGTATTATTCACATTATCAGAACGTTATTAGGGCATGTTAAAAAATGACCAACTGAAACCAGTTTTTTACTGCTTTTTTCCAAGGGTAAATAAAATGAAATAGGTAGAAGCTACTTCTGCATTGCAAGATCCAGCTTTGAAAAAGGAAGTGAGGCTGACTTGTTGGTTTCCAATGAGTCGCTCGGACATGTGCAGAAAGACTTAGGAACTAAGAGAGTTTAATTATTAATCACTGTCAACCTTTGTTCCTGTTAAAGACCTGATTATTGTAGCAAGCTGGTAATGAGCCACAGTTTATGTGTCTGTTGCTATGAGATTGTGAAGGATGATCTTTGGTCTCTGCAAGATATTGCTCTGAGCCCACATTTAATGAGTTAAGATGCAGACTGTTATTGATGGAATAGTTAAGTAATATAGCTGCCTTTCAGCAATAGCATGTAGATTTACAAAGAGAATATTCTCTTTACCCTCATCTTGGCTGCATTTCAAAGACATTGTTCAAATAGCCTTTTAATATATTCCAACCTTTTTTTTCCCCAAATTATCATTGGCATTTCTTTAAACATTCGTGTACTAAACAGTGTAATCCATATTAATTACAGTATAGTGAGTGGTGTTGTTGCAGTGTCAATAAATGCATAACTGGTCCCCTGGGGAATGTTCTGCTTAATCAGGATTTCTGTGAACTGGACAATTTACACCCTTGCCCAGTTAAAGCTCCATTCCTCCTCAAATAAAACAAATTAAAAATTCAATAGTGTTGTCATTCTCTAGATTGGTCCAGATAAAATTTTTTATTTATTTTTTAAAGGCTTATCTTAATTGCTAATTATTTGTGCAAGATTAGGATAGTTTAGAGATTCTGAGATACTAATGTTTCAGTAATAATGTAATTAGAAAAATTAGTGTTTTCAACACCCTCTCACAGCCATACAGTGTTTGAACGTCAGAGTCCCAGATTTGAAGGGCTGCTGTTTTACACACAGGTTATTGTGCTTAATGATTTCAAGTCCAATTCAATCCAAAATGGGAAGGAGATATCATATTCCGATTCCTTAAGAAACATGTTAGGGAAAGGAACCCTTGAGGCTTTTCTATGGTGGCAAATGTTTCATAACATCGTATTGAGTGATGTAGATTCAGTACTTCCCAACCCTGAAACCTGGCATACTCATAAGTCAGCCAGTCTCCTGCTCCTAACGAAGATGAGAATGGATCAATGTTCAAGATATGGCTTGGCTAAAATGGAAACCAAATGACCAAATTCACAAGCATCCCAATTACAACCTGTCGTATTCATCAGTATGGTTCACATTTAAAGAATAGTCACCTCAAAGCAAAACACTGCAAATTAAAACAAAAAGAAGTAAATATTTGTCATTCTCAGATCAGTCACCATTGCAAAAACAAGACTTAAGTCAACATTTTGGGTGCAATCCACCATCAGAATTAACAAAGGAGATAAATCTGAAAGTTTAACAAATTGACTCTCCACATGGATATTGATAGATCACTTGGACAATGTTCAAAAGGCCAGAACAATCTGCAGAACAGATCCCAGAATTTCAGCTTTCAAAAGCAGGATGCAAAGGAAAACAAACACAAAAGAAAGGTCGGAAAAAAATGAGAAGGCAAAATAGGACGAGTTGGTTTAGTTATTCTGAAGATCACATTGATTGTGTATAAATTCTGAGTTTGAATATAGTCTTTGAAGATGTAAACAGTACTGTATTTACAAAGCACCTTTATCATAGTAAAAAGTCCCAAAGATCCTTTGCCACATGTCTTTCCTCTAGGTCACTCCTTAAAATCTACTTTTAACGATATAAGTTCATTTGCCCTCGTACCTGTTTATATGGCTCACTCTCAGATTTTTTTACACTTCTGTACCATGCATTGGCACAGTTCACATCTCAAGGTGCAAGTGGAACAAGACATCTGAACACTAGTGCAGAAATGTGATTTGTTGTTCAAGTTAGGATCAACCAAAGCACAGAATTTACAATTAATTTGATCTTGGGGAAAGGTGTGATGGCAAACTGACTTTGTAGCAGTGACCAAAGACAACTGCTACCATCTCCCAAATATTTAGTTGGAGAAAATTTCTTCTCCTCCGATACTAGATGTCAGACAATTTAGAGACGGCGTAAGAGGTTGGGATAAAAGCTCTTTCGAGACTATAAAACCTTCTGTGCAACCTAGTCAGATTTTTTTCAGGCAATTACACAGTAGGTGTTAGTTCCAGGAATATACTCTCCATTAATCAGCACTAATTGGCAATCTAAGAGGCCCCATAAGGATGGTTTTTTGCATAAAGGAAAAAGTTGTCCAAGTGGAAGAGGAATGCTGCTGTAAAGTTCAGATTCATAAAGGCAATGTTTATTTTAACACTATTTGCAGCAGAATAACTCTCCTTTGTATTTACATTCACACTTTTCATACAAACATGTTCTCATTTCTCGGAAGAAATCTGATCTCTGATTTGCATCAGACTGGAAGGCAAATGAGGGAGTGCTTGATACTGACAATGAGTGGCTGGAATGGAAGGATTCCATTTTTTAAAACTATGCGTAAAATAACTTGCCCCCAAAAATAAGGAATTTAATTCATGTAAAAAGACCACTAGGCAACTTAATTCCTTAATAGGTTTTTCTTCATTAGACGTGCAACATGTCCAGTTCGACAAACAATCTGCTGGAAGAATTCAGCAGGTTGAGCAGCATCTGTGGGAGGAGAGAAATAGTCAACCTTTCAGGTCAAAACCCTAGAAAGGGGACAAAAATAGGAGGATTGGAGTAGAATTAGAAGGTGAGGGTGGGGGGGGGGGGAATGGGTTGGGGGGAAGGGGGGAAATAATCCACTGGAGGGGTTATCTGAAATTGGAAAACTCAATGTCCATGCCATTGGGTTGTAGACCACCCGGGCAGAATATGAGGTGCTTTTCTTCTAGTTTGCATTGGGCCTCACCCTGACAATGGGGAAGGCCCTAGATGAACAGGTCAGTGTGGGAATGGGAAGGGGAATTGAAATGGTCTGCAACATGGCTAGTTATAAGTTTCAATAAGAAATTCAAAGTCAAAATTGAGTTTATTGTCATATGCGCAATTATATGTATGCACAGGTGCAATGAAAAACTTACTTTCAGCAGCATCACATAGCATCATATAAGCAGCATTCACAAGAAAAACATAAATTAAACAGAAATTATACACAATTTTTACAACAAAAAAAAACAGAATTAGAACAAAATAAAACAAAGTCCATTTTAGTGCAAAGTGATCAGAGTGGTCGTAGTGTTGCTGAACTGTAGTGGTGATTAGGGTTTTTCCAGTTGGTTCAAGAACCGAATGATTGAAGGGAAGTAGTTATTCTTGAACCTGATCTGAGATGGTGCCGGAGAGAGGCGTCACTTTGCAGCTAGCTAGCAGCAACGTAGTTTCATTATAGGGTTGATTTTGTTTTGTCACATATGTAATGTGAGATAGCTGAGAGGTCTAAACCTTTACTATAGTCATGCCTCAAATCACCAACTATCATTGTGATTTGCTTGATTTAGCCAATTTGCCCATTGGAGAGTTTGAGAAATCCTTCAGTGCTCCCATGGTATCTGTACCTCTTGAAGTATTGGTGCGTTCTTTTCACCACTCAATGCCAGAACAACTTCATGTCTGTCAGAAACGAAGGGAACGACATCCAGGTATGCAGAACTACTGATAAACCAAGTCAGTCCCGGGACAAAACTCCTATTTCCATCAGTTGACTCCTGGCTCAGTAAATACCCAAACACCAAAACTTAATGAATGTGATATGCTGTTAACCCAAGAAAATTTTATGTGACATAATTAAACTGGCACCAGTGGTCTTTCTCCAGATAATAGCCCCTCAGCTTCCTCTTTGCTCATTTCACTGGTGCCCACTTTATTGCTAGGAAACCCAACAGTCAGAAGAACTTACGTTGAATATTGTGGTGAGTCCAGAAGATTGTACTTTACAATATTTGGTCATGCAAATTTTCTATATGGTTGTCTCCAGCTGTGAGTTGGATAGAACAGGAAGTTTATGTATGTTGTAACAATGGGTTACAGTTGGTGACAAAGCTTCAACACTTGGTTTGTGCAGAATCAGAGTCCCTTTATGTGTTGCTTTTCCAAAAACTGCAGGTACAGCTTTGGGCTCTGGAAAAGTTTATCATTCTGCCTTGTGCCCATCCTTCTGCAGCAGCAGTTCTGTGTGGCTCAGAATCAGAACACACATGCTGCCAGCATGGGATTGCCAGATGTCCTTTCTCTGTACAGCAGACTTGAAGAGCTTCCCCAGTAATAACAAAATCCAAAAAGAACACCATCAGCATGTGCAATGCCCTGGCAGGCATCACAACCATCCTGCGGAGAAGCTGGAGTTCATTTCAAGTATAAAGTATTCTTTTCATGTGACATCCATTATGTTTAACTCCTTGCCAAGGGCCTGCATGTACTCATTGATGCCAGGTTTGTTGCTCCATGCATCATGCCAAAGCCCTGTAACATCACACCAATTATGCTTGAAATGAACTCCACCAGCTTCTCTGCAACCATGTGCCAGGGCTTTACACATTGTTCAATGTGAGCCTGCTTCAGAAGTATGCTGCTCATCAACACTCACCCTACCCCAACCACCCCACCCCTCCCCCTCCCCCTCCTCCTCCTCCTCCCCCTTGGTGCAGCATCCAGCCCTCCAGCACAGACTTATTCTGCTGGCCCTGTCTCCACCATGTGCTCTTGCATAGTTGTGATGTCTGAGTGCCAAATGCAGAGATGGTAGATGATACTGAATTCTGTAACCAGCCTAACTGTGATGGCCAGGCAATACAACACTACACATCAGTATCTCCTCCTCTTCTTGTGTGAACTAGAAGTTGCCTGGAGAGCTCCCCTCGCTCTCTAATTTCCCCTTGCCACCTCTGCTGTCTTCCCTGCAAGAAGGGAAATAATAAACCCATAAGTGACAGTAATGGGCTGTGCTGTATGGGTGGATGGAGTACTTTTTTATGAGGATGACCAAGAGTGAGAGACTTGAGATTATTAAATGTGAGGCATGTTACAAACCAGCAACAAAAGAAACACACCGAGTCATGGATAAGTGTTAAAAACTATTTTATTAATAACTACTTATGATAATAAGAAAAATAAAAGTAAAAATGTTAGAATGTTATAAGTAAAAATGTTAGATCTGAAACATTAACCCCAAAAACTAAACTCGAAGTGTGTGTGTGGCAAATTCCCAAACTCCAAGTCCAGAAATATTTCTCAAAGTTCAGTTCAGCAAGCTGTAAGGTGAAATGTGAGCAAAGGCTTTTTCAACAACCACTGTTGACTGAAGACAAAACGTAGAGAGAAAATACAGAGTAATTACGAAACCCAACTGTTCCACGATGGAACCCATATGACACCTCAGTGTCTACTCAGCAGCGACTACTCCACTACTTTGTTCCAAAGCATCTGCCACCCCGAAAGGCACTCGAATCGTGGCCGTCCACACAAGTACCTGTTTCCTTCTACAGGTTAACGACAAAGTGGACTCCACCAGATTATTCCAAAAATCCATACGTGGATTGTAGTGACAGGCACAGTTATTGATTTTCATCCATCGATAGAGACTAGCAGGCTGGTGTCTCTCTCTCTCTCTCTCTCTTTCCTCCTCCTCTCCTCTGACTGACTCCGACTGTCTACTCCAAAAACGTCATTACGTCCTTATCTCCTGTTGTCATCATCATGTCACACACACACACACCACTATGCTCTATCTTAAAGGGACATTCACCAATAGTTACCTAGTCCGTAACACACCTCCCACCTAAAAAGAATTTTTTCAAAAAAAATTATCTTCAAGAGCAAAAAAATTTTTAACTGCGCATACAATTAGTAATGTGTTAATAATTATCATTCTACACAATTACAGAATATCAGATTAATAAAGATTCATGTTTCCCATTTAACATCGGGAAAGTCATGGCTGATTGCCTTCCATGTGACTATGTGACATAACATGTGTTCATACTTCCATTTTATCCATTTTCAAACAAAATTAATTTTCTCACATGTTGACCTTGTTGCAGTTGTAACTGGTTCAATTTTGTTTCAATGTTTCTCAAAATATTTTCATTTACCAGCCTTGCTGCTCCAATGCTTAGACTACTATAATTTTCATTAGTCTCAACTTTCCAATTTTCAGTGTCAACATTTACGGCCACAGCAGTAGTCCTTGAGAGGACATGTTTTCCAAAACAAGATGTTCCAATTTGGCAAACTTTTCCCTGTTGGTTTTTAAATTTCAGAACAGAGTCCAGCAAATTAACCCATTGTTCTCCTGGCAATTTTAAAGTTTCTTTTTCTTGATGTCCAGACATAAATTCAAAACTTAAGGATTGCTGCACTAACTGTCTTACTGCAAACAAAAGCAAATGATCTCCTTCATCCCAATCCTCTGGCAATGGTGTAACACAGTCCACAACCACCTTCGAAAAGGGTTCACCAAAAACAGTAATAGGCTTCAAAGGAACCACAAGGGAACTTTGATTCAGTTTTCCTACCATCTCATCACTTGAGAGTGCTTTTTCTCTCAATTCAGTACTCTCAGGGTCTTTAGTCTGCTCCACTATAAATTCTTTCTTGGACAGAGACAAATCTTTATTTTCAGGCTCAATGCAAGGATTTTGATCCTCCAGCGAAGACAGAAAAGTCTCAGACAAGTCATCATAATTTGCCTCCTGTTTAGGGCTGTCACAGGGAACAACATCAGGCTGCACAGGACTATCAGCCTTGACTAACTCTTTAGCTCTAGCTCTAACAAAACTCCTTCGTTTCATTGCTAACTCATGCTGCCTCCGTTTATCCTTTTCCTCAAACTCCAGCTCCATCTTCTTCATTTCTATCTGGGCATTTATCTTCCTTTGCTCTGCCTCAGCCTCAAACTTCATCCCAGTTTGTTCCGACTCAAACTTCATCCGCGCTTGTTCTCGTTCAGCCTCTATCTTCGCTAGTTGCACCTGGGCCTCCAAAAGCTCTGGTATCCTCCCAGGAAACTGTTCTAACTCTTCCTCCCCCAACTCCTCTGGTTGAGAAGTCACATCAGAAATCACTGGTTTAACCTCAGGAAACTCGGCTAACTCACTCACCTCAAACACTTCCTTCTCCAAATAATAGTCAACTATCATTCTATGAATAACTGCTTTTTTCATAGACTGCTTTACTGCTTTAAGGTTTAGCCTTGTAGCAATTTTCACCAAATCATCCTTTTTCGCCACCTCCAATCCCTCTAGGGTTGGTGACTCCAAAAATGCATCAATATCCATTGCTGCTGGTTTCCACACACACAAGCCAATTAAAAAAAAGAATTTTATCAGACCGACCACAATCAGTTGTCCACTAAGACCCCAATTTGTTCGAACTCAGACCTCTAGTACCAGTCTTGAGTTCGATTTCAGACCACCCCCGTCAATCTTGGGATCAACCCTGGACGAATCTTATCAATCTGGGGAACTATCCTGGGACCACTCTCGTCAATCTTTGGATTCGATCCCGGACAAGCCCCCAATTTTGTCATGTACCAGCAACAAAAGAAACACACCGAGTCATGGATAAGTGTTAAAAACTATTTTATTAATAACTACTTATGATAATAAGAAAAATAAAAGTAAAACTGTTAGAATGTTAGAAGTAAAAATGTTAGATCTTAAACACTAACCCCAAAAACTAAACCCGAAGTGTGTGTGTGGCAAATTCCCAAACTCTGTCCAGGAATACTTCTCAAAGTTCAGTTCAGCAAGCTGTAAGGTGAAATGTGAGCAAAGGCTTCTTCAACAACCACCATTGACTGAAGACAAAACGTAGAGAGAAAATACAGAGTAATTACGAAACCCAACTGTTCCACGATGGAACCCATATGACACCTCAGTGTCTACTCAGCAGCGACTACTCCACTACTTTATTCCAAAGTATCTGCCACCCCGAAAGGCACTCGAATCGTGGCCGTCCACACAAGTACCTGTTTCCTTCTACAGGTTAATGACAAAGTGGACTCCACCAGATTATTCCAAAAATCCATACGTGGATTGTAGTGACAGACACAGTTATTGTTTTTCATCCATCGATAGAGACTAGCAGGCTGGTGTCTCTCTCTCTTCTCTTCTCCTCTGACTGTCTGCTCCAAAAACGTCACAACGTCCTTATCTTCTGTTGTCATCAATCACGCCACACACACACACACACACACACACACACACACACACACACACACACACACACACACACACACACACACACACACACCACTATGCTCTATCTTAAAGGGACATTCACCAATAGTAACCTAGTCTGTAACAGGCACCATCCTCCTGCCTCTAGCCTTGGCCTTAGTGGCAGGCTTCTTCCTCTTATAAGCAGAGAATAGCCAACATCCATTAAGCCAAGTCCCTTTAAATTATGGAGATGAATTGATCAAGCTTATTTTCCTTGTTGGTCAATGAAAGAACATGTTCATGCAGGACTGTGTTAAAAACTGATAGATGTGCTGCAGAAATATATGGGTTTCTCATCCGCTACCAGTGTCCTCCTATCATCCCCCACCCCACCACTTCCACATGTCAGAAAGTTACACTTTAAGCCCATATATCAGCAGATGTTCTGTAATTGCACTTTAGCTCATCATATTGTTATTAAAACATTGTAATGCATTTTCATTAGGTAAGGACCTTTTATCATTCTTTAGGTCTCCTTGAATATGCGAGAGGCTGGAACAGACTTGCAACATGGAAAGATTTATCCTCCTTGTTGTCTGTATTAATTGCAGTGAGGTAACAAATTAGATTTTTCCTACATCCTCACACAAAGGTTTCAGATTCAGAAAAAGGAGAAAATAGCAGAGCATAGTTAAACAGCCCCAACAATAATGTTCCCATTTTCTACCAGTACTGATTTTACCCTGCATTGGTTTCTCCAAATTACTCCTCCTAGACTTCACTGTAACTTCAAGGATACAACAGTAAAAGTACATACCATTAAAATTGATCAGTTATACCCATGTTAAGTGTGGTGCATTAGCTGATCTGCCACCATTCCTTGATGATATCTCAGAGTAACTCAGTGCAGAAGGAGCATGGAGACAAGAAGGGACATCTCCCCAATAGCTTCTCTTGATTCTTTTATTGTAGAAGTATTTTCTTTTGATTAAAACACATGCCAATTATTTATCATTACTTCACACACCTAATTTGTACAAACCTTCATCTAATTTTTTACACCAATGCTGCTATTTACTCTGAGCAGCAAGGAAAATTAATAAATGCATTTTTTTTCTGTAAATTAACTGTATTAATCAGTCATGGCAATAAATAGTAATTAGTATTTTCAGTATGTGCTTTGCTTTTGGTGTTGAGTCAGAGGGATGACCTAATGTCAAAAGTAACAAAATACTTCCTTCCAAACAAATCCATTTGATAAGTATCATCTTGGCATTTTATCCCTGATGTCAACATTATAGTAATTTCAGGTCCCCTTCCTCCTGTAAAGGTAGTGATAGAAAATATTGAAATACCAATTATCTGCATATTAATGAAGCTGATCAAGTAATAATGAGAGGAAACAAAAACAGAATGTACATATTGAGCAACTTTTTAACAAAGGCATCATCCCATTTGTGGACCTGCCGAATAAAGCAACAAAGTAAAGGTGTAAATAATGATACAAAAATAGCGTGTTAGTATTGAATGCTACATCTGTGGAAGATGTTCGGTTTCTTGCCTTGTATGCTTTAGCTGATCTCAGCTGGTGTGGTAGCTACAATTGCCCTTATTATTCCCAGCATTACATTTTGTGGGCTTGGGGGCTTCTGATAAATGACCCTTGCTAAGTAGCCTGTCAATACCTTCCTCTCTAGGGGTATGTGTTCATAGTTGGCAGTGACCTTGAAACTGCAGTTCTATCTGAATAGTCACCTTCAGGAAAAGCAGGCACAATGACTGAAATATAAAAATAAGTTAGTATTGCATCTGACAAGAAGCCAGAAGTGAAGATTCTTGAGTAAATAGATAAATTGTATCCAATAATAGAAGCAAATTAGTAGAAACATCAATAAACATAGGACTTGATCCTAAAATAGGGAGGATGGACATTCTGGTCAAATTATTAGGATGGCTGTGAATACAGAAAGCAATGTAGGCAAATAATGTGGAAAAATATAAGACCATTGTAAGTCAGATGTTTGTAGGCATGGTTGACTGCGAATTACTCATTTTGTTGAGACAGATAGACTGGAGAACAGGTTCTTATTCTGTACAGTAATATTTGTATGCAGCATATATCCCTTGTGCATAGAGTAGCTCATGAAGCGTGACAGATGTCTCCAATCTAACTATAAAATAAAACCAATCTTAAAGACTTGGGACATAAACACAGACTTCACTATCTCTCAAAATATTCTCTGTCACATCCTTGGAGGAAAGAAAATAAAGTCATATGTTGTGTGGTCATGTTGATTTCCAACCATCACAAGGAAGGCGTGCTAGTGTCTTTACTTTCTTAGCAGATTAAGGAAGTTCAGTATGTCACTGAACATTCCAACAAACTTCTACAGATGTACTGTAGAAAGTATCCTAACTGGTTACATCATGGTCTGATACAGCAATTAATGCACAGGAACATAAGAAGCTGCAGAGTAGTGGACTCAGCCAAATACATCACTGGCACATCCCTCCCCACCATAGGTAGTATCTACATGAGGTGCTGCCTCAAGAAGGCATCATCTATCATCAAAGATCCCCACCATCCAGGCCATGCCATCTTCTCACAACTACCATCAGGCAGGAAGTACAGAAGCCTGAAGTCCCTTACCACTAGGTTCAAGAACAGCTACTTCCCTTCAACCATTCAGTTCTTGAATCAACCTGCACATTCCTAATCACTATTCAGTATAGCAACAATAATGACCACTTTGCACTACAATGGACTTTGTTTCTTTTGTTCTAATTGTGTTCCTTCTTGTATAATTTATGTTTAACTTATGTTTTTCTTGTGAATGTTGTGTACCTGATGCTATGTGCCTGTAATGCTGTTATTCATTTGCACCTGTGCATACACGTACGTGCGCATATGACAATAAACTTGACCTTGACTTCATATAACATAATACACAGAGAAGTAATTTCATTTCAAACTTTTCTTATGCCTTCAGCAATTTAATGAAGAATTGCACTGAGATACAGTGAAATGCACCATAAATATTGGACTATTTTGATCAGTTCTAACTTTCCTCTTTATAAGCCTAGTAAGTTAGGATTCTGTACTTGCATTCTACTCTATTTAAGAGAACAAATTTTTTTACTTTGTGCTTACTCTCTTCATTCTTTTCTGATCCCAGCCATGGACATTTCAGAGTGGATTATTATTGAAGGTGCAAGCTCTGGTCCATTCTCAGATTGTCAGGTGCAGCTCCAAGAGAGACAAAGCCCCCATTTGAAATCAGAATTACTCTGAAACAAAAAAAAGAGGCAGCATCAAAAGTGGAAAACATCATGTAAAAAAAAACAGAAGGAATCAA
This sequence comes from Pristis pectinata, assembly GCF_009764475.1. Classification (NCBI taxonomy): domain Eukaryota; kingdom Metazoa; phylum Chordata; class Chondrichthyes; order Rhinopristiformes; family Pristidae; genus Pristis; species Pristis pectinata. The sequence goes on along the minus strand of NC_067415.1, from coordinate 49,248,793 downwards.
TAGATAATCAAAAAAAAATTTGGAAAAGAAAATCAAAAGCAACACAAATGATGAGACAGATGGTAAGAATGAAGAAAGGAGAAGGCAATAAGGAAAGATAAGTTAATTTTAGTCATGTAAATTTTTATATACGTCTCATTTTTTTTGCTGCTGGTGCCCCTTTGAGCAGTTGATCATAAATTGGTAGTTCTATTCCTGTATTAAAACTTTGCTCCCAGCAAAAATACCAGTTCCTATAATTTCCCAAGACAAATAATTATGAATATTTTATGCTGGTTTTGTAAAATTATCTTTGATTTGTAATGCTGAAGATGCCAATTTTAAAAGGGAAATTCTCAATCTATTATAATGAGGAATGGCTACTTTTGTGTTTGTAAGTCATGATAACTATAGAGTCATACAGCATGGAAATAGGCCCTTCAGCCCAACTTGTCCATGCTGACTGTGTTGCCAAGCGAGCTGATCCCATCTGCCTGTGTTTGGCCCACAGCCCTCTAGACTTCTCCTATCCATGTACTTATCTAGATGGCTTTTAGATGTTACTAATGTGCCCACCTTAACCACTATTTCTGGCAGCTCATTCCAAATATGCACCACCCTTTGCGTGAAGAAGCTGCCCCTGTCGTCCCTTTTAAATCACTCACTTCTGATAATAAAGCTATGCCCTCTTGTTTTTAGCAGTCCCTCCTGGGAAAAGGACTATGTGCTTTCACCCTGTCTATGCCCCACATGATCGTATATATCTCTATTAGGTCACTCCAATCTCCTACATTCCCGGGAATAAAATCCTAGCCTACACAACCTCTCCTTGCAACTCAGGCTCCCAGGTCCAAGCAACATCCTGGTAAATCTTTTCTGCACTCTTTCTAGTTTAATAACATCTTTCCTATAACAGTGTGACCAAAACTGTACACAATACTCCTAAGTGTGAGCTCACCAACATCTTACATAACTGCAACATAACTTCCCAACTCTTATACTTAATGCCCTGACTGATGAAGGTCAGCATACCAAACGCCTTCTTCACCACCCTATCTACCTGTGGCGCCAATTTCAGTGAACTATGCACTTGCATTCCGAGGTCCCTCTGTTCCACAACTCTCCCCAGGGCCCTACCATTCACTGAATAAGTCCTACCCTGGTTTTATCTCCCAAAATGTAATATCTCACATTTATCTGGATTGAAAGCCATTTACCAATCCTCAGCCCACATACCTGGCTGATCAAGATCCTGCTATAATTTTTCATAACCATCTATACTAGCTACAACACCACCTATTTTAGTATCATCTGCAGGCTTACTAACCATGCCCTATACATTCACATCCAAATCGTGTTTATCAATTACGAACAGCAAAAGTCCTAGCACCGACCCCTGTGACACACCACTAGACACAGACCTCCAGACCATGAAACAACCCTTGACCATCACCTTCTGCTTCCTACCATTGAGCCAATTATGAATCCAATCTGCTATCTCCCCCTGGATCCCATGCGATCTAACCTTCCAGACTAACCATCTTCACATTTTCACTGCACTGTCTATTGTGTGAAGTGCAGGGCAAGAGAAGTTCAGATAAATAGCAAAAGAAAATCTTTTGCTGTCTGTCTGTTATCATGTTGCAAGTTCAGCAACTTTCCATACATAAAGCAGTTCCTAAAGGAGACAAATGGAAAACAGCTTTTGAATAGAGCCAAATGTCAGGAGGCCACAGATTGATAGGTTAGAGTGGGAGTGTGATGGAGAACTCAAGTAACAGGCAACTGTATAAATTCAGGGTCATTCCTGCAGACTGAACACAGGTGCACCAAAATGCAATCACCCAAGCTGTGTTTGGTTTTTCCAGCGTAGAGGAGGCCACATTGTGAACTCCGAATGCAATACACTATATTGGAAAAAAATGCCTTGGTGAAGGAGGTGTCGAGTATGATAGATGGGGATGGAGAAGGCCCTCCAGAGATGATATCAGACAGCACCGGGAGCAGGTAACCCTGAGGATCAGCCTTAAGGATCTGGATGTAATGTCATGAGAAGTTCAATGGCCAAGCATGAGTAGACAACATCGGTAAATGTATCATCAAATTCTATATCCTGCCAGGTGCACCTCTAGCCTCAGGTGCACTTCAATTTGTGACAACTCCCTTACTCACTCTCCAAGTATTTCTTCATTCAAGAGCATTAGCTACAATTCACCTTATCATGGCACATATAACGCCACTGGAAGCCATACACTCAAAGCTTGCAAAGTCACTATTCAGCCAGGACACCCAAATCTCCCAAACATATGGACAATACTTACTGTCACACAGGTTTACAAGGCAGCAGGATAGGCACTGAGTATGTCCCAACCTTGATGGAAGAGAAGCTGGGTACTGGGACAGCCATTGCTGAGGCTGTGGCCAGTGACAGGGCTAAACCTTTCAAAGAAGATGGTATTCTTAAAAAAAATCCTTCTCCTATCCCACCTTCCCTTCAGTTTACAGTATCCCGATTTACAAACTGCATATGGCATGAAGAATGATTTTTCTTTTTTAAACTAGCTCAGTAATGATGTAATGTTGAGGTGCTGGGCACATAAACTTTCAGTGATAATTCATTTAGATGTGTTTATAAGAATCAGGATGAAAGCACAGATGCTGTCACAGTGACTACGTCCCGAAGCGACTGCAGAATGATAAAATCTTATGGCAGGTGGACAGATGTGGGCATTTTTCTTTCAAAAAGAGAATCTCAATAGCACATGAAACGCATAAAATTTCCAAAGTAATATTGATAAAAATACAGGTGGATAATCATTTAAATTTGTCAGAAGCGTAGAACAAGGGTGAAATTGCCTCTTGTTTTTGTAGAATAAACAATTATTGAACAAAACTATTAGGATATTGGCAGGTCAAGCTGATAGATTTCTGGACTATGGAGACAGAGTTCTAGGAGTGTTAGTACCAATATCACTAATCTAGCATTGACCAAGAACTATGTCCTTTTTTTCCTTGAATAAAGGAGTAAAGATATTCCCTGTTTAAAAATAGATGCTCTATATCAATTAGAATTTTTTTACTTGGGAATTTGCAAGTAAAAGGACTGTAGTGAAGGATTTCTTTGTGAAGTACTACTTTAATTGGCCAGGCTGTACAAAAATCATTATTTTGAAGAAGTTAAGAATACATTTTGGGTTTATATCAATCTACGATTTTGAGAAGAATTGAATATAGCAATGACATTTCAAGTTCTATTTTAATTTCCTGGCTAAAAGGTAGGTTGCAATGGCTCCTGTTCAGAAACTGTACCTAGATAATGATGAAATAAACTATGAGAAAAGGTCCTACAATGGCTTCATTTCTTCCATTGGGTTGCTCTCTGGTTCTAATAGCTCGCTGTAAAGATTTATTTAGGGAATGTAGGCATTGCTAGCAAAGTCAGCTTTGAGACATTGGTAGTGAGCTACCTTCTTTAAGCACTGCAGTACTTCCACAGTGCTGTGGGGAAGGCAGTTGCAGGTTGTAGGCCCAGTGACAATGAAGGAATGGCAGTTTATTTCTTGGTCAGGATGGTGTGTGATTTGCAGTGGATGATGGTGCTTCCTCCCTCCTTCTGCTTTTGTCCTTTGTGGTGGTAGGGGTTGCAGGTTTGGGAGTTGCTGTCAAAGTAGCCTGGTGAATAACTGCAGGTCATTTTGTAGATGGCACACACTGCAGCCATGGTGCACCAGTAGTTGTTTAGGGTAGTGGATTAGTGCCAATCAAGCAGGCTACCTTGATCTGGATAGTATCAAGCATCATAAGTGATTTTGGATCATCAGACGTGGAGAGTATTTCATTGCAGTCTTGACTTCTCTGATGTAGACGTGTTTAAAAAAATCTTTGGATTGTCAAGAGATGAGTCACTCACTGTAAGATTCCCAGTCTCTTACCTACTCTCATAGTACAGTGTTTATGTGGCTACTCAAGTTGAGTTTCTGGTCAGAGGTGACTCCCCCGGGATCTTGCTATATGCAGGCATGGCTGATTTTGTCTGAGGAGTTACAGATGGAATTGAACATTGTGCAGACATGAGTGAACATCTCATTCTGATGTTATGATGGAAGTCATTGATGAAGCAACAGAAGATGACTGGGCCAAGGGCACTGCCCTGAGGAACTCTGCAGGGATGACATGGTATTGGGATGACTGACAATCATAACAATGTGCAAGGTGGAGTCTATTGGCATCACTTTTACCAAGACTCTTCATTACCAAATGGTATCTTGATGTGAAGAACAGTCATTTTCACCTATTATTTGGAATTCAGCTCTGTGGTCCATGTTTTGACTACAATGGAATGAATTTCAGGGCATTACAGTGCCCAAGTGCACCACTGTAGCATCTTTAGCCCCACCAAGCAGGAATGAGTTTCTGGGCAGTGAACCTCCAGCCCCCTCAGCTACAATAATACCGCTAAATGGGTGAATTGCATTGCTGAAGTATTACAAAATGCATTCTTGGTACTGATTTCTGGCAGTTATCCCATTTTAGGATTTAAATCATCATTCCTGTGTTAATAATGTCATTTTACTCCACATTTAGATTAATTATTTTCATTCCCCAGTAGCCATTATTTACTTCTGTGTAGGCTTTCGGTAAGTTTGAGTGGAGGTCCTTTCTGTTAGTACAATATGCATGTCCTATACCACATAGAAAGCTTTAAAAAAAATGTGGGGCCTGATGTTCAAAGAACTTGTAGCTTTGTAATTCTATTTATGAAGCTTCTTGTCCACATGTGATTATGAGGTATTTTCTTGGTGTATAAGACTGATCCTGATTGACTCAACATCAGCCTACTGCCTCCCTAGATAATCCCAGCAAAAAAATTGGATCTTGCCACATGGAAAATGATGGGATGTGAACCTGCCAATCTCTAATGCTGGGCATTTTTCCTTTAGCTTTTCAGAGCAGTGCTTTTTTTTTTGCATGAGTTTAAGTTTGCAGCAGTCTGATATTAAAGGGCTTTTGGTCGAAATTCCAGTATTTGTCTGCAATAGTGAAGCAAATCTAATTCCAGGGTCTAGATTCTCAAAAGACCCTAATCATTTGTCTTGTGGTCATTTATTGCTTAGTTGTCATTAAATAATTTGAAAATGATCTTGTATCTTTTTCATTTCATATAACATAACAATTGTGTTATTTGCCATGGTGCTTTTGACTCCTGTTATGGAGGGGGCTTATCTAAAATAACATTACTCATTTTTGCAATAAATCTGGGTTTGCACAGTTATGGAAACCTTTAAAAGAAAATGTTGAAGTGCATTGTTTTCCACTGCGTTGTCTGACACTGAATTCCTGGCTTCAGCTGTCATCATGAATAGTTACAGAGCACATTGATGATGGACTTTATTAAAAAAAAATGTAATTTGGCCTCCTTGTGAATTACAAATGCTTGGAAAAATCTATGATTAAGCTTAAAAATGTGTACAGAGATACAGTATATGAGGAATAAATCAAATCATGTGAAATAGTTTAATTAATTAGAAATGATTATTTTTCCTGATCTCATGCCATATTCCTGATGATACGTTTTTCCCTAAACAGAGCTGAAATTTATAAAGTTTCTGCACAAGGAATGACTCCTCTTTTCTTTCCTTTCTCAGGATCAGAATTCTGTGGTGGGCCCAGGCCCAGGCCCAGGCCCGAGCCAAACTGCTAATGCCTGTCCAAACCAGAATCCTGGCAACAGCTACATTAACAACGCGCACCAGGCTGTGTTAAAGCAGCAGCTGATGGAGAAGAAACAGGCCATGCAGAGGCAGATGATGGAACGTCATAAACTGCTCTTTCCGCAACATATCCTGGCAGACCCGGTACAATATTTTCCAGTCTCTTTGCTAATACACTTGATTTTATGAATATTCTTTGAATGCTAAACCATAAAGTGGCCAGTCTGTACAGTTTAAAGCCTGATCTCCCATTCATTTTTAAGCTGTATCCTATTATTTCTAGTCCATTACAGAGAAAACAAGCAGGGATCATTTCCTCTGGTTTGTGCTTCCCTTTTACCATAAGAGACTGCTATTCACATGAGACTTACGAGCCTCCATTCTAAAACTGGCTGGGTTTTGGGCATTACCTTGTGAGCTAAGCTGGGAATTTACCTGCCTGCTCTGATAATGAAGTTCAGGCTGTCATTACCTCTTCTGAATATGACTTGCTGACTCGTGCAAATCCTCTTCCCACTGCCTGCATCAGGTAGGAAGCAGCTGAAAGCAGGGAGGCATAGAGGTTGTTCACAGGCACAAAGTCGGTGGTTTCATGGCTCTAACATCTCCATTAAAAGTGCAAGAATGGAACCCCTCAGTGCAGTGTGGAATATAGGTCTTCAGGCTCACTAAGAAACAGCGGCAACTATACAATTAATAGGAAAGAATACATCTGCCCCAGACCACCGTGCTAAGTATAAAATGAAGATTACGCCATTGATGTACCCTTATTTGTATTCATTTGTTTACCTCTTCCTTTTTTTATGTACAGTACATGATCTTTCTTTAGTCTTATCACCAGGTGACCTATCACATAAAATGTTCCATCTCGGATGAAGGTGTCTTTAACTGCCCAGGCCCCCTTGGTCAGCAATGAACTTTGGAAAAGTGCTGACAGTAAAACACTTGCATTCACATGGTGCTATTTATTACCTCTTGTCCCAACTATAGGCAAGTTGTTTTGAGGTCCTGGTAACACAGACATCAATTTGTGGATATCAAAAAAATCACTTAAACGATGAGTTGATAGTCACCAGAAAATCAGATTTTGGTATCATTGGTTGTGGGAAATATGTTGTCCATGACTTCGGGAAGAAGTCCCCTGCTATTCTTCAAAATTATATCATTGGTTCATATATGCCTACCAAAGGAGCCTTAGTGTAACATCTTTTATTACAGCCAGAATTCTCTCAATATTATCAGCCCAGATTGTATTTCACAGTGTCACATAAAGGTTAGGGTAGATTTTCCTTTTCCCTCCACTCAAAGTAATATCAGAATAATATCTCAACAGAAGGATGCTATTCCCTACCTTGGCTCTGTACCTAAATTGCGCAGCTGCTGAACTCCCTCTGTGTTTTTCAATGCATGAGTGGGTTTCAATTTAAATTACATACAAGTGGGAGTGAACACTTGGCCGGCATGCAATATCTCCCCATTAAAGTTGTTTGTAGATCAAGAGCAGAGATCTATATGAATCTGGTGCCATTAAAATGTTGAATTATCTTCAAGGCCTTTTCTCTCCTGTAGGGATTGGCTGCTTTTGACAAGAAAAGTCACCTACTTGGATTTTGTGGAATAAAATAAGCAAAGTTGCTAGTCTTTGCGGTCATAATCTTGCATAACTATAAGAATTTGGGGATTTCTGCACATGTATAAATGCAAAAATCCTGATGATGCTATAAGCAATGCTATTTTTTTTTACTCACTGTGGAAGTCTGCACCAGGTCCACAGACGCCTAAGGGGTCTTCTGCCCTTGATCTGAATGCAAGGGAACAGCTGCAAGATCCTCAGGTTAGGACTGTGATGATCAAAGAAGTTTTGTGGTTCAGTTATTGATTTGATCTCAGTCTTTCAAATCTTTTTGAGAAACAGTTTATCAATGATTGTTTTGTTACCTTATACATTCTAAAGTGTTTAGGTTGTAGGTAATGTTAAGTTTTTTATCTTATTTAAATTTAAGTTTTTAAAAATTTTTGTGGAATAGACTATCAGCATACAGGCCACTGAACTATTTTGCCTTGTTCTGAATGCATGAGCATTAAAGTGTTTCCCTCACGATTTAAAACAAATCCTCAATTATATAGTTGACATTAGATTGGCTGGGATTGTTCTCACTGGAGCGCAGAAGGCTGAGAGGTGACCTTGTAGAAATTTATAAAACTACGAGAGATTTAAATAGGGTAAATGGTCAGAGTCTTTTTCCAAGGGTAGAGGAGTCCAAGATTAAAGGACATAGGTTTAAGGTGAGAGGGGAAATATTTAAAGGAGATATAAATATAAAGAAGACATCAATATATAAATGAGACATAAATATTTAAAGGCAATCTGAGAGGCAAGTTTTTCCAAATGGAGGGCTAGAGGAGGTGGTAGAGGAAGATACAATCATGGAGTGTAAAAAGCTTTTGGACAGATACATAAATAGGAAAGGAATGGAGAGATATGGGCCAAATGCAGGAAAATGAGATTGGCATAGGTAGGCATGGACGAATCGTGCTGAAGAGCCTGTTTCCATGCTGTACTCTGACTCTGACAAACTATGACTCCATGTCACCCTGTCCTCACTGTGTCTCAATCCGTCACTGGGTCAGTTTTAAAATTTTCATCCTTTGCCTATACCCACACTGTAATCTCCCAAAGTTCTATAAGATTCCAAGATCTGTGTCTTCCTTAAACTCAGCCCCTTGTGCATTCCCTTTCCTTTAAGCTAACCTTGGCGATCTTGTCTTCAGGCATGGCTTAGCTGGGTGGCATCCTCACCTCTGATTCAAAAGATTGTGATCGAAGTCCCACACCTGAAACAAGGGTACAAAAGACTCAGTTGACATTCTAGCACAGTTCTGAGGGACTGCTTCAATCTTGGAGATACTGACATTCAGAAATGGTGTCAAACCACTCCCATCTGCTCCCTGAGGTGGATGTAAAAGAATCCACTTCACCATTTCAGAAAAAAGTAGGGGACATTAGATAATAGATTGACCTTCTATCTTGGGTCAATATTTATCTTTCAAGCAACATTACTAAAACTGGTCTTTGTAACAACATTGTCATTGTCTCATCCCTATTTGTCAGACTCTGCACAAATCTGTGAAAACATACACAACAATAATTCAAAGGGTTTTCATTGGCTGTAAAATGCTTTGGGACCATTATACCTGACAAACATCACCGTTTATTTCATTTAAAACATTAAGGTGGACACTGGATGGTCACACCATTGAAGGATGACTGAGTATCACCAATCTGTTTCTCTTCAGCAACTTTTTCAGCACACCTTCACAGTGAACAGTCACTAACAGAACACAGAGAGGAGCAACAGTACTGTGTCTCCAGTACTGTCATTGGAAAGGATGCTGAGAAGTTTTTTGAGTGCCAATCACAGCTGTGATCTGCATGCCTGGCCCTAGCTACCTTTTGGCTCTTGGGTTTTAATGGGTTTGCACAGAAGCGTATTGCGGAACCCATGAGATAAAACCTCATTTTTCATGGCCACTTTCATATTGCCCTATGAGCCACTTAAGCCAACTGATCTGGAGACGTGTAGAGTAGTTGGTGGCAGTCATGCCTTGGGAAGTCCATCACCATAGACAGTCCTGGAATTTCCAGTCCTTCCAAGATTAATTATAGATCTTCAAGTGCCGCTGCTCTCCACGTGTGGTTGCTGGACTCCTTCATAGTCAGCACTATTTTTGAGGAGTTTCTGGGCAGATCCTATATTGATATTCATAATCTGTTACTGATGCCCTCTGAGACTTCCAGAGAAGAAAAATACATATTGAAAATGGAGTCACACTAACCAAAGGCAACAATAAATTCCAGCAATTTAGAAAAAATTACAACTTAATAAGACCTCCTAAAAATCCCTCTGATCCAGAACATCTCAATTTCTGTTATAGGATTCCCCTTGCAAAGGCGAGAAACATTGACACAGCCCTCCACCAGGTTCAATATTGTACCCAAACGTGATCACAGTGTAGGCTCACTGCAAAGAAGTTCCTCCACTAAAGTTTAGGTTTAAGCAGAACTCACATTGAACAGTAGAAGCTGTGGAAGAGGGTAATCTGTCCAGATAAATACAATTCTCCCAAACTGCAAAACAATCACTTTCTGATGTTAAACATGTTTTCTGTTTACTCTGCCAGAACACATTATCCACGTGATGATGTCCCAATTTAAGCAAGATGAATGTGTCTGTCAGATTGTTGTCACCTGCTTGTTAACGACTGGTTGATAGCATTGACAGTTCAGGAAAGCACATGTCCACCTCCACCTCTCACCTGTGAAGATGTTTGCCCACAAAGAATCTATGATGAGGAGAAAAGGGGAAGAAATTGATTACTGTTTTTTGGAAAGCTTAATGATTGACTTTTTTTTTTGGTTAGGAGAAAATGAACACACAGGAACAACTTAGCAGGCATTTGACAAGGCCGCCTCCAGATTATAAAGAGCAGAGGAGAAATCTAGTTGGAATCCCACAGCCAAGTCAATATCCAGGTAACAACAAGACAGTGTTACAACGTGCAATTTATTTTCAGTACATTGTAACAAAGGCATAATGTAAAATTATTACCTGTGAATTATTGTTTTCTTCTGGATCACTGTCAGCCACAACTCAGCTGGTAGCACTTTTGTCTCTTAGTCATAAAGTTATTGGTACAAGTCCCACTCTAGAGACTTGAGCACAAAATTTTCAATTGATGTTCCAGTGTAATATAGAGGGAGTGTTCCATTGTCAAAGGTGCCTTCATTTGAGACATTAAATCAAGGCCTGTCCTTCCTCAGAGGTGAGTGCATAGGATTCCTTAAAAGGCAGTAGATGCAACACCCGTCCTTTCAGCCTCTTCCTTTCCCACCACTCAGGGCCAAAACAGTCTTTCCAGGTGAAGCAATGATTCACTTGCACTTCTTCCAATTTAGTGTACTGCATTCAGTGTTCACAATTCAGAGTTACCAGACTGGGTGGTCACTTTGCAGGGGACGTGCATTCAATCTGCAAGATGGACCCTGAGCTTCTCATTGCCTGCCACATTAATTCACCACCCCACTCCAAGTCCGATCTTTCTGTCTGTGGCCTTCTGCACTGTTGCATTGAGGCCCAGAGTAAACTTGAGGAACATCTCATCTTCCATCTGGGCATGTTGCAGCCTTCTGGACTTAATATCAAATTCTCCAACTTTAGGTAATGCTTCCTTTCTTACTGTATCAGAACTGGCCATTTCTACCTGCCATCATTTTGGCTCAGTTTTTCTTTCTTTTTGCTATTAGAAGTCAGCCCTGCTGGGTATGTCCCACAGCCTTGCTATGAGCAACACATTACACAGAAGCATAATCTGATTCTTACTGCTCCTCTAACTGCTATATCAACTTATTGATCTCACCATCTCAGAGATATTGCCTTTGTTCTATACATCCCTTCCCCACCTTCTCTGCTCCTGAAAACTAGCTTATATTCTGTCTTTCCCAGTTCTGACAAAGGGTCTCAGACCTGAAATGTTAACTGTTCTTCTTTCTACAGACATTGCCTGACCAGCTGAGTATTCACACATTTTCTGTTTTTATCCATATGTCCACTGTAAGTTGAAATAATAAGGTTTCTTTCTCGAAAGTATAACATTTTTGAGTTCAGTTCCACGATTATATAAAACATAATCTTTCCATTTACCTTAATATTAATAGAGGGCTATGGGTAAGCCTAAGTAATTTCTAAGGTAGGGACATGTTCGGCACAGCTTTGTGGGCCGAAAGGCCTGAATTGTGCTGTAGGTTTTCTATGTTTCTATTAAAGTTCAAAAAAAATGTAAGGTAGAAGTTGGAAATGTTCTTCTTAGCACTTTACTGTAAGTGGAACTCAACATGTGTTCTGCTGCTGAAGCAAGTTGTGCATAGTACTTCCGGATGTGTCTGAAATTGTGATCTAACCCAGCTGTTGTACCTCCCCAAACCAATATCCAGCCCATTTTTGATGGCATCCAAATGATGTGCGATAACATTGTGCGGCATGGAGAATGTCTGCTTACAGAAAGATTAGATCCCATGAGTGTTCGTGGCAATCTCACATTAGGAAAGATGAGGCTAGATAGGGAGGATAGGGTGTCTGGGGCAGAATAGGCCAAATTTTTCTTGCTCCTAGAGTCAGAGAGGTAAAGCATGAAAACCAGCCCACAATGACCATCAAACACCCATCCACAATAATCCTAGAGACTGCAGATGCTGCATCTGAAGTAAACAAAAACTGCTAGAGGAATTCAGCAGGTCAGGCAGGAAAGGGATAGTCTACGCATCAGGTCGATACCTTACATCTGGACTGAGAGAGTAGAGGGAAGATAGACAGTATAAACAGCCTCTTTATACTGGCTATTTTCTCTTTACACTCTCATTCCTAATACAGGGTCACAACCTAAAACGTCGACTATCCCTTTGCCTCCACAGATGCTGCCTGACCTGTAGAGTTCCTCCAGAGTTTGTTTTTTGCTTCACAATAATCCTACACTAATCCCATTTTATCCCCATCACATTCCCATCAACTCCCCCCAGATTCTACAACCTGCACACTAGGGACAACTTACAGTTGCAATTAAGATACCAACCCACACAGTCATAGGGAGAACATGCAAACTCCACACCAACGGTACCTGAGGTCAGGATTGAATCCAGGTCGCTGGAGCTGTGAGGCAGCAGCTTTACTAGCTGTGCCATCCTAAATCATCACAAAGACAAATTTCCTTTTTAGTGTCTATTTTGGCTGACTGTATTCTGATCTGACTGAGGCCTGAGGTAACTGGCATGCTTACGTAACATAGAATCCCACTGGGTTTCAGTGAGTGACCTTGCAGACTGCTCAGGAAAGCAGATTAAAAGCCTGACTGTTAGTTTCCCGGCTGCTAAGTATTCTGGGTGTTTTTACTCAGCTAGCCAGGCAGTTTACTAGGAGCTATTGAGGGAAGAGGCATGATGATTAAGGGAGTGTACCTGTAGAAAACGACAAGAGGAATGTGATACTCCTCGGAATAATACCATTATATATACATATAGGAAAAACTTTTGCTCTCCTTAATTATCGTTATCTAATTTATTGCCAGCATACTATGGTTCTTATGTTACTTTCTATAGCCCACATTTGATCTCCACAGCTGGACTAATTTTCCTGCATCAGACTTTTCAGAATGAAATGCTGTGGCACAATGTCAACTACTGTCACTCACAACTAGTGATTGGTGATCAGTGTTAGGACTTTGTTATTACCATAAAATTTCAGCTTCAACTTGTTATTCCTAATATCCAGAAATTAATGCTTTTTTTATATATAAAGGTTATTAGTCCCAAAAATTCTGAAATGCTAGTACATCTTGCTCTCAAACTGGTAGCTGTTGGGTTTAAGTTGGCTCAGGAATCAGGCAGACGAGAAATGAGGCAACAGGGTGATTAAAAAAATTTGAAGGAAAATTTTGAGATATTGTTTTTGCACACCATTCAACAAATACAATGTCTATTTAGTGTTTTTTCAGCAACTTCAGCCATTGCATATGGATATATTAAAATTAGAATTGCTGAACTCCCGAAGTATCCACTCTATAGGAGCTTGAATTAAAAGTACATAGACACTGTATTTGTTGAATGATGTGCATATATAATATTTCAATATTGTTCTTCAAATTTCTTTAATTTGGTAGCCATCAGATTGATGTTATTTGAATTAGTGAATATTTTCAAGGTGAATATACATTTTGCAACATGTGGAGCATTTGTAAGAAAACTGAATATATTTGAGGAACAAGTTATCTGGGAGAAATGGATTCAAGGTTTGACATTGGTCATTTTAACCAAAAAGATGCATTGTGATGGGCTTCACTTGAATCAGGTTTGGATTAGTGTCCTGGAAAATTGAGTAACTAGATTGCAGAAAGGATTTAAAATAAAACCAAAAAGTTGGAAGGGGTTGGTGGTGGTGGTGGGGGGAGGTGGGGGGGGGGGGGGTCCAGGTGAAGGGAAATTTAGAAAGTTAAAGAGAAAAGAAAAGGCAATAATGCAGGATAGTGAAATGGGTAATGATAACCAGATTGCGACAGGAGTATATCAGGAAAGTAGTATAGCAATCATGTGTGACTTTAATCTTCATTTAGATTGAACAAATCAAATTGACAAAGCTAATCTTGAGATTGATTTCATGGAGTATATTCAGAACAGTTTTTTTTAGAACAATATATAGTGGCAGTTTATTTTATGTCTTGTGTGTAATGAGACAGGATTAATTAATGATCTCAAGGTAAAGGATCCTCTCAGGAACAGTGATCATAACGTGATATGATTTCACTCAGTTTGAGACTGAGAAATTTAGGTCTGAAACTATTTTCTTAAGTTTAAATAAATGCAATTACAAAGGTACAAAGATAGATATATCTAAAATTGATAGGTAAAATAGATGAAAAAGTTAAGGTGGTAGATAAGCAACTGCAGACATTTAAGGAGATATTTCAAAATTCTCAACAAGGATGAATTCCTTTGAGAAATAAAGACCATAAAGAGGATGAACCATTCATGGTTAATTAAGAATGGCGTTAAAATTGAAAGGAAAAGCATGCAGCATTACCAGGGTTAGTGGTAGGTCAGAGGAAACTTTAGGAACCAACAGAGATGAGTAAAAAATATAAAGAAGAAGAAAATAGATTATGAGAGAAGATTAGCAAGAAACATTAAAAGAGAAAGTTAAGAACCTTTAGAAATTTTTTTAAAAGGAAAGAGGGTAGCTAGGATAAATACTAGAACCTTAGACAATGAGACTTGGGATTAAGGAAATGTTACGGCTTTCTAATAAATATTTTGTTTCATTCTTCACAGTAGAAGACAGTAAAAGCATGCCAATAATTGTGGAGAATCAGGGCAAAAGGAAAGGAAGTTTAAATGGTCATAATTGCTAGAGAAAATGTACTCTGGCAAACTAATGGAAATAAAGACTGAATAGTCACATGAACCTGATGGCCTGCAATGCTATGATGTTAAAAAGGTAGCCATAGAGATAGCTGGTGGATTGGTTTGATCTTCCAAAATTCTCGAGATTCTGAAAAGATCCCAGCAGTTTGGAAAACTGAAAATGTAATCCCTTTATTCAAAAAAGGAGATAGAAAGAAACAAGAAACTATGAGCCAGTTAACCTGACATCTGTCACTGGGAAAATGCTGTAGTTCTTTATTAAGAAAGTAGTGACAGGACATCTAAAATATCGTAGTAAGCTCAAGCAGAGTCAACATGGTTTAATGAAAGGGAAATTACAGTTGACAAATTTATGACAGTTCTTTGAGGATGTATCGAGCAGGGTGGATAAAGGGAGATAGTAGATAATGCGTATCTGAATTTCCAGAAGGCATTGGCTAAGGTGCTGTGTGAAATGTTACTACATCAGGTAAAAGCTCAAGTATTGCAAGTAAAATATTAACACTGATAATGGAATGGCTAACTAACAGAAAATAGAGATAAATAGGCAATTTTCAGGATGGTAAGTTATAACTTAATGGGGTTCCACAGAGATCAGTGCAGAGGCCTAAACTATTTATAACATACACTGATGACTTGGATAAATTCTGCAGGCAAATTTGCTGACAGGAGATATCAAAGTTAAATGGGAAAGCAAGTTGTGAAGAGAATGCAGAATCTGCAAAGGGACAGAGAAAGATTAACTAAGTGGGCAAATTTTGCAGATAGAGTATAATGTGGGAAAATGTGAGGTTGGAAAGTGTGGGGTTATCAACTTTGATAGAAAGAGCAGAAAAGTGGACTATTGATTAAACAGAGAGAAACTACAGAACACTATCCTACAGAGGGTTCTGGGTGTTTTAGTGCATGAAATATAGAAAAGATGGTATGCAGATAAAGCAAGTAATTAGGAAGGCAAATGGAATGTTGCCCTTTATTGCAAATGAGAAAATAAAAGTCGGGACATCTTGTTGCAGTTGTACAGCATATTGCTGTGATCAGACCTGGAGTTTTGATCACCTTGTTTAGGGAGGGACAAACCTGTTTTTGAGGAAGTTCAGAGAAGTTTCACCAGGTTAATTCCTGGGATGAAGTTGCCGTTTTACGAGGTTGAAGGTTAGAAGGGCTGCTGTCTAGTCAAGGTGCTGCTGGTTGTCTAAGTGTGGGCTTTAGTGAACACCAAGCTTCAGTGAGGAGAGTGAGCAACACTAAGGTAAGGTGAGGATAGGTTCTTATTCTTTTTTTCTGTCTCTTTATTTTCCCTCAAAGCTTTTTAATCATGACAGGTGAGATCAGACCTGTGTCATGCTCCTCCTGTGCAATGTGGGAACTCAGGGAGGCTGCCAGTGTCCCTGATGATTACGTGTGCAGGAAGTGTGTCCAGCGGCAGCTCCTGACGGACCACATGGCGGCACTGGAGCTGTGTATGGATTCACTTTGGAGCATTCAAGATGCTGAGAATGTTGTGGATAGCACATTTAGTGAGTTCATCACACCACAGTTTAAAGGCCTAGGAAAAGATGGGCAATGGGTGACCAAAAGGCAGAGCAGTAGCAGGAAGGTAGTGCAGGACTCCCCTGTGGTCATCTCCCTCCAAATCAGATATACTGCTTTGGATACTGTTGGGGGAGATGGCTCATCAGGGGAAGACAGCAGTGGCCAGGATCATGGCACCGTGAGTGGCTCTGCTGCACAGGAGGGCAGGAAAAAGAGTGGCAGAGCTGTTGTGGTAGGAGATTCCACGGTAAGGGGAGTAGACAGGAGCTTCTGTGGCCACAAACGGGACTCCCGGTTGGTGTGTTGCCTCCTGGGTGCAAAGGTCAGAGATGTCTCAGAGCAGCTGCAGAGCATTCTGGAAGGGGAGGGTAAACAGCCAGTGGTCGTGGCACATGTAGGTACCAACGATATAGGAAAAAAGTGGGATGAGGTCCTACAAGCCAAATTTAGGGAACTAGGAGATGGATTAAAAAGTAGGACCTAAAAGGTAATAATCTCAGGATTGCTACCTGTGCCACGTACTAGTCAGAGTAGGAATAGCAGCATAGTTAGGATGAATATGTGGCTTGAGCAGTGGTGCAGGAGGGAGGGTTTTAGATTCCTGGGGCATTGGAACCAGTTCTGGGGGAGGGAGGACCAGTACAAACCAGATGGTCTGCACCTGGACAGGACTGGGATCAATGTCCTGGGGAATTGTTTGGTAGTGCTGTGGGGGGAGGGTTTAATATAATATGGCAGGGGGATGGGAATCCATTCAGAAAGACAGAGGAAAGCAAAGCAGAAACCAGGGCAAAAGTTGGAATAAGAGGAAAGTAAGAGTGGAGTACAGAAAAGTCAAATGCAAAGGACACAAAGATTACTAGATTCTAAAAGACCAATGAGTGGAAGAGCACTTTATCTGAATGTCCGTAGTATTCGAAACAAGGTCAGTGAACTTGGGGCACAAATCAGTACAAAGGGGTATGATTTAGTGGCCATTACAGAAATGTGATTGCAGGGTAGAGGTGAGTGGGAATTAAATATCCAAGGGTATCAGCTAATACGGAAGGATAGGCAGGAAGGTAAGGGAGATGGGTAGCACTCTTAATTAAGAATGAGATCAGGGTGATAGCGAGAGATGATATAAGATCTAAGGAGCAGAATGTTGAGTCCATCTGGGTAGAGATTAGGAATAGTAAAGGGGAAAAAAAAATCACTGGTGGGAGTTGTCTATAGGCCACTGAGTAATAACATTACAGTAGCACAGGCAATAAACCAAGAAATATTTGATGCATGTAAGAACAGAATGGCAGTAGTCAAGAGGGACTTTAACTTTCACATAGATTAGGCAAATCAAGGTGGTTGAGGCAGTCTTGAGGAGGACTTCATAGAATGCATCTGTGATAGCTTTCCAGAACAGCATATTAGTGAACCTACAAAGGAAAATGCTATCTTAGATCTGGTCCTGTGCAATGAGACAGGTAAAATCAATGATCTTGTAGTTAGGGATCCTTTTGGAAAGAGTGATCATAGTATGATTGAATTTCTCATACAAATGGAGGGTGCTATAGTTGGATCTAAAACCAGTGTATTATGCCTAAACAAGGGAGATTACAACAGGATGAGGGAGGAGTTGGCTAGCATAGACTGGAAATACAGACTATATGGTGGGACAGTTGAGAAGCAGTAGACTTTCAAAGAGATTTTTCACGGTGCTCAATAAAAGTACGTTCCAGTTAAAAGCAAAGACAGTAAGGGTGGGGAGAGCCAGCTTTATTATCTAAGGAAATAAAAGGAGGCACCAAGCTCATGCCAAGAGTAGTGGGAAACTGGAAGATTGGGAAAACCTCAGAAAGCAACAAAGAACCACTAAGCAAGCAATAAGGAAAGGGAAGATAGATTATGAAAGTAAGTTAGCACAAAATATAAAAACAGATAGTAAAAGTTTATATAAAGCCTGAAAGGGTTGTTAAAGTGAACACAGATCCCTTGGAAGATGAGAACAGGGATTTTAATATTTGGTAATGGAAATGGCCAAGGCCTTGAATGACTATTTTGTGTCGGTCGTCACGGTGGAGGACACGTCTAACCTGCCAAAGAGAGATGTTATGGATGTGATGGGAGGCAGTGACCACAATGCACTTGCTGTCACTAAAGGGATAGTGATTAGCAAACTAGTGGGCCTAAAGGTACACAAGTCCCCTGGTCCTGATGGGATGCATCCCAGGGTACTGAAAGAAATGGCGGAAGTTATAGTAGAGGCATTTGTAGTAAATTTACCAAAGTTCTCTGGACTCTGGACAGGTCCCAACGGATTGGAAGACAGCGAATGTCACACCACTGTTTAAAAAAGGATATAGGCAAAAGGCAGGTAAATATAGGCCAGTTAGCTTAACGTCTGTAGTTGGGAAAATGCTTGAAGCTATCTTTAAGGAAGAAATAGCGAGACATCTGGATAGAAGTGGTTCCATCAGGTGGACACAGCATGGATTCAGGAAGAGCAGGTCCTGTATGACAAACTTACTGGAGTTCTTTGAGGATATAATGAGCGCAATGGATAGAGGGGAATAGGTGGATGTTGTATACTTGGATTTCCAGAAGGCATTCGATATGGTGCTGCATAAAAGACCTATCCATAAGATAAGGATGCATGGAGTTGGGGGTAATGTATTAGCATGGATAGAGGATTGGTTAGGCAATAGAAGGCAGAGAGTTGGAATAAATGGGTGTTTCTCTGGTTGGCAATCAGTGGTGAGCAGGGTGCTGCAGGGGTTGGTGCTGGGCCCACAACTGTTCACGAAATACATTAACAATTTGGAAGAGGGGACAGAGTGTAGCGTATCTAAGTTTGCTGATGACACTAAATTGAGTGGAAAAGCAAATTGTGCAGATGATGCAGAGAGTCTGCAGAGAGATATAGATAGGTTAAGTGAGTCTGGCAGATGGACCACAATGTCAGTAAATGTGAGATCATCCACTTTGAAAGGAAAAATAGAAGATCAGATTATTATTTAAATGGTGAAAGATTGCAGCATGCTGTTGTGCAGAGGGACTTGGGAGTGCTTGTGCATGAATCACAAAAAGTTGGTTTGCAGGTGCAGCAGGTTCCCACCTGTTTTAGGAAGACCACTATCATCCCAGTACCTAAGAAAAACAAGGTAGCGTGCCTTAATGACTACCAGCCAGTGGCTCTGACATCCACCATCATGAAGTGCTTCGAGAGGCTGGTCATGACACACATTAACTCCAGCCTCCCAGACATCCTCGACCCACTGTAATTTGCTTACCACTGAAACAGGTCTACAGTGGATGCCATCTCCCTGGCCCTACACTCAGCTCTGGAGCATCTGGACAGTAAAGACACCTACGTTAGACTATTGTTTATTGACTACAGCTCCACCTTCAATACTATAATTCCAAGCAAACTCATCACCAAACTCCAAGACCTGGGACTCAACACTTCCCTCCACAACTGGATCCTTGACTTTCTGACCAACAGACCGCAATCAGTGAGGATAGGCAGCAACATCTCCACCGTGATTATTCTCAGCACTGGTGCCCCATAAGGCTGTGTCCTCAGCCCTCTACTCTACTCCCTATATACTCATGACTGCGTGGCCAAATTCTGCTCTAACTCCATCTACAAGTTTGCGGATGATACCACCGTAGCGGGCCATATCTCAAATAACGATGAGTTGGAGTACAGGAGGAGATAGAGAGCTTAGTGGAATGGTGTCATGACAACAACCTTTCCCTCAATGTCAGCAAAACAAAACAGCTGGTCATTGACTTCAGGAAACGGGGGTGGTGTACATGCACCTGTCTACATCAGTGGTGCTGAGGTCCAGAGGGTTGAGAGCTTCAAGTTCCTAGGAGTGATCATCACCAACAGCCTGTCCTGGTCCAACTACATAGATGCCACGGTACAGAAAGCTCACCAGCGCCTCTACTTCCTCAGGAGGCTAAAGAAATTTGGCATGTCCCATTTCACACTCACCAACTTTTATCGATGCACCATAGAAAGTATCCTATCTAGATGCATCACGGCTTGGTATGGCAACTGCTTTGCCTGAGACTGCAAGAAACTGCAGAGAGTTGTAGAGACAGCCCAGCACATCATGGAAACCAGCCTCCCCTCCATGGACTCTCACTGCCTTGGTGAAGCAGCCAACATAATCAAAGACCCCACCCACGCAGGTCATTCTCTCTTCTCCCCTCTCCCATCAGGCAGAAGATACAGGAGCCCAAGGGCACATACCATCAGGCTCAACGACAGCTTCTATCCTACTGTGATAAGACGATTGAACGGTTCCCTTATATGATGAGATGGACTCTTGGCCTCACAATCTACCTTGTTATGACCTTGCACCTGATTGTCTTCCTGCACTGCAGTTCCTCTGTAGCTGTGATGCTTTACTCTGTATTCTGTTATTGTTTTTACCCTGTACTACCTCAGGGCACTATGTAATGAATTGATCTGTACGAATGGTATACAAGTTTTTCACTGTACCTAGGTACAAGTGACAATAATAAACCAATACCAATACCAAGGTGGCAAATGGAATGCTGGCCTTCATTGCTAAAGGGATTGAATTTAAAAGCAGGGAAGTTATGCTGCAAATGTACAGGGTACTGGTGAGGCTGCACCTGGAGTACTGCATGCAGTTCTGGTCTCCTTACTTGAGGAAAGATATACCTGCTCTGGAGGCGATGCAGAGGAAGTTCACCAGGTTGATTCCGGAGATGAGGGGGTTAGCCTACGAGGAGAGATTGAGTCACCTGGGACTATACTCACTGGAATTCAAAAGAATGAGAGGGGATCTTATAGAAACATACAAAATTATGAAAGTGATAGATAAGGTAGAGGCAAGAAGGTTGTTTCCACTGGCAGGTGAGACTATAACAAGGGGACATAGCCTCAAGATTCGGGGGAGTAGATTTAGATGGAGATGAGGAGGAACTGTTTTTCTCAGAGAGTAGTGAATCTGTGGAATTCTCTGCCCAGGGAAGCAGTAGAGACTACCTCATTAAATATATTTAAGACACAGTTAGACAGATTTTTGCATAGAAGGGGAATTAAGGGTTATGGGGAAAAGGCAGATAGGTGGAGCTGAGTCCACTGCTAGATCAGCCATGATATTGAATGGCAGAGCAGGCTCAATGGGCCAGATGGCCTACTTCTGCTCCTATTTCTTATGTTCTTATGAGGTTAGGTCTATTTTAATTGGAATTTAGAAGAATGAGAATTGATCTTATTGAAATTTATTTGTTTCTGAGAAGTCTTGACAAGGTGGATGCTGAGATGTTTTTCCTAATGGGGTTATCTAGTATCAGGAGCATAGATTTAGGATAAGGGGTTGCTCATTTAAAATGGAAATGAGGAAGAATTTCTTCTCTCAGAGGGTCATGAATCTTTAGAAATGTCTACTTTGGAAATGTGGGAAAAGTCAGGAAAGTGGAGCTGAGGCCAAGATTATTGCTGATGAAGCAGGCTTGAGCAGTGATGTAGCCTACCCCCAATTGAATGTTCTTGTGTTCTTATAAAAGGTTTTTGACCTGAAATATTAACCATGCCAGCTAAGTGTTTCTGGTTTTAATTCTTAAGTTTTAGGTGGTTGCCAATAAACTGGTTATTTTTGATGTGCCCAATTTTCCTTTACATTGTATAAGCAGCTGATCTGCCACCACCCATTATACACACATGTCAATGTTTGTGTTTCATTCCCAGTTAGTCTCACTGATGATGCAGAGTATGGTGAATAAGCAAATAGGTGGGCTTCAGACCTAAAAAAAAACAGGCTTTTCTTACTTTTCAGTTGATTTTTCTACCCCCACCAAGGCAACAATATTACATTACAGCCGCCCAATCCAAGACTGACCAACTCAGCACAGGCTAGGAATTAAACTGATTTTTATTTACTTGACCTGTGTAGTTTAGTCAATGTGAATGGTACATGGTTGAACAATCCAGTGTTAATTTTAAAAATGTACAGTGTGTAGCTGCAATGTGAGAATCTCATTTCTTCCCTCAACTGAAATACTTTCATCATCTACATATAATTAAATTAATTATTGCATGCTTTGCAATGAACTTAAACCATCATGATTATTGCTATTCCACTGAACCACCCAGACTAGCAAACCTTCAAATTCTGGATCAAACTTGTGACAAATTTCATTACCTTTTACCATTAGTAAAATTTCAATCATGCATGGCCTCACTAATGACTTTTTCCTTGCAGTGTTTAAACAAATTTCTGTGCTTCTTTCCACTATTTAAATCTATTTATATCTGAACATGTCTAACGAAATTTTATCTTACAGGTCCTGCGCCGGCAATGGGATTGAATACATCTCAACCTTTACCAAATTCTGCTCCAAACCACCGTGTGATTCCTCCAAGCTCTAGCCTTTTACAAGTGAATTCACCGAGCAACCAAGGACCTAGGATGCCTCCTATATCTGGAACTCAAAGTGACAGAACCATAGGAATGTACGGAAGTGTGTCGGCTTCCCAGCAGGCAGCATATACAGTTTCATCTAGCGTTAATCAACTGCAACATCACACAAGCCAAAGTCAAATGGGAATGACCCAGAACAACGTAATGATACCAAGACAGCCAACATTAGGTCAAGGGACCACAATGTCAGGGTTTGGCACTGCGTCTGTTGGGAGTTCTGCCATTTCTCAGCAGCAGATGAGACCAGTTTTGAACCATATTAGCACCAGTATGTCTGCACAGACACAAAGACTAACAAACATGATGACCAATTCCAGTTTGGCAGCACAGAACTGGACACCCCAGGGGGTGCAGGTGACTCCAAAACAGGCACAAATGGGACCTAGTGTAAGATTCTCTAATAACCCTCCTTTCCCAAATCAGTCTGTGCAGCCTAATATGTCCAATCAACACTTTGCTCAGCGGGGCATGGCACCACCAAACCAGATAGCTCCTGGAGTTCAGATGCGACCTTTGGCACAAATGAACCAAGCCATGAGCGGACAGACAATAGGCTCACTGAGTGGGCCAACTCCAAGAGCTAATCAGCCAAGACCTCAACCGCAAGCTATGGCTGTAATGAGCCAATCAGCAGCAAGCATGGCTGTGATAAGCCAGGCACCTTCAGTGCAAACGTTGCCTACAACCAGTTTTCCTTCTACCAACCAGCCCCCTCGAAGTTACCAGGGAACAAATCATAACAGTGACTTGGCATTTGACTTTCTCAGCCAACAAGGTGACAGCGCACTGTCAGGACTCAGCAGTGACTCTGATTTCCTTGACTCATTGATAAAAAGTAGCAACGATGACTGGATGAAGGACTTAAATCTTGATGAAATTTTGGGGCAGCATTCATGAAAAAGCCAGAGGATTGTAAATGTTATCCATCTGTTGGAGAGGTACTGATGGACAAAATTTATCTGTGCCTACAGCCAGCTGATGAGCCTCACAGTAAATCGCAGGTGTGCACAATTGTGCCCGATTAGATATAGGTTGCTCAATGGATAACTAGTTAAAAACATAACCATTATATCCTCCCCACCACATGTACATTACTGGGCTCAAAATGCATAGATTTTATGTGCTTAGTAAAAAGAAGTTTTGTAAGATATGTTTTTTACTGAAAATCATATTCTCTGTAAGAAGATTATATTTATACTTTTTTTCTGAAAAAGTTCTGTGAATCATTGTAGTGCAACATTTTTACTTACTAAAATTAAATTGTACATGTTTGTATTCTGTCATAGTTTTAAATTGACTTACATGTTAGATCAGCAGTCTACTTATTACCAGATTCAAATGCATACAGTAGTTTGCTTTTAAAGTGTTTTACAGTAATAGTTAATGTTTTATAAATGACCTGTTCTACTTTCATTGATTTTGTTACAGTCCAACAGAGTACTTTACCTTCACTTACATTACATTTATCCATTGTGAACTTCTGTGGCAAAACTCCTAAAACTATCAGTTTTATTGATAAGCAGCATTATCATTCAGCTACTTCAACTTCTTAGTAAGTAAACACATGATTTCTTTATCACTGTATGTTTCCACTTTATCTTGAAGAAAGATATGTTTGTCAACTCTGAATGTTTATCAGCCAGAACTATGGTAAAAGTGTTCACAAACTCAGAGCATTTACCAACATGAGAATAAGTCTTTAAACCTCCATGTACAAATTTGGAGAGAAGGCAGCATTTCAGCCTGCCTGCTGCACATTGTTTGAACTTCTTCGGCTTTTCATGTGGTTTTGTGGTGACCCAGCCCCTTTGGGAAATGCACATTCCTTAAGATTTTCATTTCAACAGTGCACCTCCAAAGAACCAACTGCTATTATTTATTTGTAGATTGCTTCCCAGGTTGAAAGCTTATTGTGGAAGGAAGATACATTGGAAAACCACGATTGGAAAATGGTTATCAGTTGGTCAAATAGTTTTGCAGATCTATGACTTACTTTTCTACCTTAAAGGTTAACTCCTGATAAAATATTAGTAATGGCACTAGTGCACATTCATCCTATAAAAATAAGTTTCAATTCAACTTGTGTATTTTCAGGGACATTAATAATTACTTGTTAATGAAACTTTCTATTTACAACTAATAACTTAGCCATCAGAAATAATTAGATACACAAGGAAAAGCAGTGCTACAACACCAGATTGAAATATCCTTCACTTTAAGAAGTCTAGTGATCTAACAATTCATTGCAGAAGTCAACCAAAAATTAAATTAGGTTTGGTAACAATAACTTTAAGCACTGACCACGTTTTATGCCTAAAGGATGCAGAAGCATGAAGAATTCAAACTTACTGACATCTAGGCTACAATATTAGACCTCACAAGATAGATCTGATATTGGTGCTGTACTAGGGCAGTGCTGGCTTTTGACCAGGTACAGGATGGAAGCCAATGTGATTTTCTGCCAGAGTCCAACCGCAATGGTAATAAATTTCAGGATTGTTGCATGTTAAGAAATTGCTTATCCAACCAATGTATGTTTAATATTTTTGATAACATTACACATAACAAATGGGTCAGAAACAAAGAATTGTCATTTTCATTCTGCATTTTTCAGTACCGAAATTTAGAGTAAATAGCATAAATAAAACCATATCCTCTGCATTTCAAGACTGAATTAGTTGAGGTCTGAGCACTTCATTTTTGAAGTAGTCTGAAAATAAATAGGATCATCTAATCATTCATTGTTATTGGGCCAATTTGCATTTGTGTGAATCAAATGTACATTTTTGTTTTGAAATTTTAAGTTAACATTAAACCCTGGTAACCAGTAAGCCTTTCTTCATTATCAGCTGAGTGGTTAATGATGTTGGAATTTTTATTTCATGCCACAAAGTTGACTTGCAAACTGAAACAATCAATGAAAATGACAGAACCAAGTCCTTTAGATATGCAGACCATGAGAAATGGTACTTTTGTATAATAGATTTTGTAAAAGTTCTATTGAAACAATATTATTATACTGCATTTTGTATTTTATTGTAATACAGTATCTTTCTTGAAGTATTTCCAAATACACTACTGCAGATGCAACAATTTGTCAAAAAACTGCTGTGATTTATTTGTTGTTGTAATTAAACAACAAACTTTCTGATTACAGACCACATCACACATTCAATGAGCCTAAAAGCTTCCAAAGGTACTACAACTAATTTTTTTCTATAGTTTCATTCAAGAAAATCGCAAAACATTTCAAACCCCCTAGATTTGATCCTGTCAATTAGCAGACTTCAACCAGGGGAATATCGAGACCGGCAAACTAAGGTTACAAGGCTCGGGGCAGAAAACATAAATAAGTCACAGTTTCTTTTTTTTTGTCATTAGGAAAAGTAAAATATAAGCTCAAGACCAGGTATAACTGTGTTGCTTCCCATATCAGCAAAGGTGGCTAACATTGTGGAAATCAATTCCGCAGGCTCCACTGAA
This sequence comes from Pristis pectinata, assembly GCF_009764475.1. Classification (NCBI taxonomy): domain Eukaryota; kingdom Metazoa; phylum Chordata; class Chondrichthyes; order Rhinopristiformes; family Pristidae; genus Pristis; species Pristis pectinata. The sequence goes on along the minus strand of NC_067415.1, from coordinate 49,222,676 downwards.
GTGGCAGTCTCATAACAATGAAGATTGTTTTACTTTATTATAAATCTATTACATTTACTCTTAGCTGTGACCTGACATTTTGGGATTGTACAACAACTGGAAACTTCCATCTGCCTTGTCCCATTCTTTCAAAATATTAAACACCTCTTGTACTGCAGAACAATGTATTGCAATGAGATCACTAGTTTCTGGTCTTTTTTTCAGATTTGCATTTCTGTATAACAAGCTTCCATGTGCATCTAGACTATAGTTTCTCTGAAGCTCAATCGACTCTCTAGTGTTAAGTCCAAAAATGCTGTACTGAATCTTATGGATTTACATAATCTCATCATGAATGTATTGCAAAGATATTGATACCTCAAATTCCATTTAGATTTTATCTTACAGTATTATTAATCCGAAGTACAGGTTTTAAGGTCTTGTGAATCTATATCCAGAAATCCCTCTCTTCACAACAGTGAACTTACTTTCTTTCAGAATATGATTAGTGGGGATTTTTGTTTAACCAAAACCTAATATCCCACTTATTTCATTCTAAGTGCTGCTTTTTAACCCATCCCCCACCCCAAATCTTACCAAAGTCCCCTTCCAGTTTTGTTTTGAATATCTTAAGAATAGCTGTACAATTTTATAAATTTGAATACTACTCATGATACGAACATGAAAAGTAGCAGGAACAAACCTTCATATTTTGTCCACCATTCAATAAGATAGTGACTGATCTTGCAGCTTGATGGCACTTTACTAACCCTATATTCCTTGATTCCCATAATATCCAAAATTTTATCCAGCTCCACCCTGAATATACTCAGCCACTGAGTTGACAGTCCTCTTGAGTTTACATGTCCACATAAAAGTCTACTGCCCTACTCTCATCAATCCTCTGGTCACCTCTTCACAATTCAATCAAATTCATGAGACACAATTTCCCACACACAAAGCCATGCTGACCCTCCCTAATCAGTCCTTTTGCAATGGAGGCCAGTGTACCATTTGCTTTCCTAATTGCTTGCTGCAGCTGTATGTTAACTTTTAGTGATACGTTTACAAGGGCTCCCAGATCCCTCTGAATACAAAACCTTGCAAACCCTCACCATTTAAAAACTTAATTTCTATTTTCTCTACCTGTGGATGACCTCATTTTTTTCACATTATATTCCATCTGCATGTCCTCACCTTTAACTCACCCTGTCACTATCTAATCTGCACTGGCACCCAGCTTGGATTCACCTGCAACCATGGATATAATTCACTGGATATCCTCATCCAAACCATCGATGTAGATTATGAACAGGTGGGACCCCAGCAGTAATCCCTATGCACTTCAGTAATCACATTCTCTCAACCCAATGATAAATTTACTTCTATTCCTGTTCATTAACAAATCCTTAGTCCACACCAGTATATTACTGCCCCTTCCCCAAGTCCCATGTGCCCGAATTTTGTTTTATACACTTTGTGTGTCATGAATGTAGATCCTGTTGTAACTTCAGACAACATTCTTCACTGTCCACCACACCACCAGTTTTGGTGTCATCCACAAACTTACTAATCACACCACTTACATTCTCATTTCAAATCATTAATATGTATGACAAACAACAGGGAACCCAGCACCGATCCTTATAGAACACTACTGATCACAGGCATACACTTTGTGTGTTTGAATGTAGTTTCGCGTTTTCTTTCTAACTCCTTTCTTAAATTCCAAAATAATTTACAAGCCCAACCTTCTCTGATCCTCCCTTTTGTGAAGCCTGCCCAAAGATTCTCTTCAAGTCCTGGTTCACTGCATCCACTGCACTTCCCCAAGAACCATGAGTTTCAACTTTCAAAGCATTTTAAGAGACTGGTCAAGACCAAACATCTCTTTCAAAATCTAATCTGGCTGTGTCCAACATTTCTCTCCAGATACAAGATTCTTCCATTCATAAGTAATGAGGCTAAGGTAGCTGACCAATAATTACCTGAATAAACCCTCTCCCTCTTTAAAAATAGGCACTACATTGAACACAATCCAATCATACCAAACGGTCACACTCAGTGCAGGCCTAATATATAAATTTTACAATCTTGGCAAAGTCCTCCCTAATCTCTTTCTCAGGATTTTAGGGTAAAAGGAATTGGCACTTTGTCTTCCCATAACATGACTAACAACAAACACTTGCTTTCATCTACGATCATCTCACTTTGGACATCATAAGCTTCATCTTTAGAAAACCCTTCAACATCCACTTTGGGATTCACCTCCTCATTTGCTTTATTCCCTTCAATAGTCTGATGCAAAATGCTTATTCAAATGTATATTCTTTCTAGAAATTCCCTTTTACCAAAAGATATTAAGGGATAAAATCTTATCCCTACAGGGATCCCTACATCCACATTACAGCCAGTAATGTGAAGCATTCTATATAGTCACATAGTATAGTATTCTGCCTCCAAAAATCACCCCATTGATTACACCATACTATGTAGTGAATATAGGGGTAAAGATATTTTTGATTTTTTTTTGTCATTTTGTTTCCTCTAAGCTTTACAAAGTAAGCTTTTCAATTTCTCATTCTTTTATTCTCATTCATGTAGGTATTTATTCTAAATCATAATTAGTTTGTAACCTCTTTGTTTAGCCAAAGCATTCCAAACAAGTGCTTTTTCAATAAACTATATTCTGTATTTTTGAAAGCACTCATGAAAACATCCTATTGTTTGTTGCACAATTCTATGTACTAATTTCTTTTCCACCTCACCTCAGATAGTTCACTCTTGCCATTCTCAACTACACCCTCATCCAATCAGATCTCTGGTTATTCTACAGATGATTTTTCCTTTCTACTTTTACTTGAAATTTTCTATTATGTGGTCATTGTGTCCATTTTAACTGCCCAATGTACTTTGTTTCATATAATCAGATCCAGAATCTCCGCTAGAATCCTCCAATGTGTGTTATTGTTGGCCAGGTTACTAATTATAATAATGTGTTTCTGTTTCAGTAGTAATCAGTGTAATTACTGATGGTCTCTATTCCCTCTTTCAAATTAAACAATAATTATGAGATCAGATTAATCTACAATGACTAAGTATCAATTAACCACATTAAAAGGGGGTGACTAAGCCAACCAGTAACTCTCAGTATTAACACAGCAAAATTTGGTTTGGTAGCATCTAATATTTGGGGACTATGTGTGTTGTTGCAGTTACAAAATACCCTCCAATGTATGTATACACTTATGGTTCTTATTGCTATATTGTGTGTGCATGGCTAATACTCACTTGAAGTATTCAAGGAGGTAGATTGTGCTATAAATCATTGTGCAGTATTTTTGCCAGTTTGGAACTAGCAAAACAATTTATGCTTTCTCTTAATCTCACACACCTGAATGTCTCCAGCATCTGGAAGGATTTTCTGGCAATGAAATTTACAGTGATCATCAACTGCATTCAGGTTACTTGCTTATTTATTTATATTGGATAGTCTCTGCCATCATTTTGGTATTATCCAGAGCTTTTAAAGTTGCTTAAATCAGTGATGAATTAAGTGAAAGGTGCTGATAACAATCTTGACTGATGGACCAAAGCTAGATAGGAAAATGAGCTGCGAGATGACCACCAAGTCCACAAAAGGATATCGACAGTTAGCTGGCAGTCGTGGTACAATGTAGGTTATTCAGTTGGGGGAAAAAATATTTTTAAGTGATGGAAAATTAGTAAGTGTTGGTCTACGTTCAGGACTTGGTGAGAGCACATTTAGAATACTGGGCCAGATCTTCTGACGACTGTCAGCAGGCCCAAGCTTGCCAGTTGCACACCATTGAGAGCGCACTTTCCTTCCAGCGACGAAGCCTCCAGAGAGGCCAGCCCCCAGATGATTGTCAGGACCTGAACGATATAGGGCCTTCCAGACCGTGAGACCGCTGGATGGCCTTGACAGTCGATGTCTCCCGCCCTCGGGTTGTCAACCATCAGATAAATCGGTCTCTCGGTTCGCCATGCTGTGCCCCAAAGGAGAGCGAAGTGCTGGCTCAGTTCTCCATCACAAGCTCGGTTGTGAAACTTTCCAACCCAAGCACGCTTAGGCGTCGAATCAAATGAAAACTCTGAGTTACCCTTCTGGTAGCACGGAAAGAACCGCGTAACCAGAGAATCATTGAGTACCGTCGCTCAAAGCTGTAACAAAGGGTATGGTACAGAATCCATGGGATACCTGGATTGTTTGTGCTTCCGAAAGTTGGACGAAATTTCAATTAAGCGACATATAAATATCTGAATTTTCCTTGAAGGAGGGTGAGCAAAAGGCTTCATAAAACTTACCTGAAATGGTTGGATGAATCTTTGTTCAGCAAGTTTGGAGTAGCCACATGCCTCCCGCCATTGACCAGTCCAGGTCTTGGTTGCGTCACCCGCGCGGGTGCAAGGACCGGCCGATGGGACGTCCGCTTGGGTCGGGGCGAGGCTGATGAGCAAATGGGCAGCGTCATCTGCTTGTCTTTGGATAGGGAATAGCATGAAGGTGCTGGCTTAACAGGAGGAGCTGCGGGTGTACCATTGGAAGTTGTGTCCTACAGTGTGTAGTGGAGGTGTCCATAATTAAGGTAGGATATGCCATCCTTGGAGGCAGGAAGTGTGGATTCAGTAGATCGTTTCCTTGAATTGAGGGGTTGTCCTGTGGGGAGAATTTGAATAGGATTGATCCATTGAAATATCCAAGATACTGAAAGGGATTTAGAAAACAGAAGCTTCTCCAGAAACCAGATGCTTCTTGACACAGGTGTGGATCAGTGGGCATTCGTCTTGGTGTGCAGCGGGACTATGAGAACGAGCAGAGAGGACTGATAGACGAAGGGGGGGGGGGGGGGGGGAGTGGAGAAGGGATAATGGAATCTCAGTAGGCTGTCTCAGCCCAGAGCTTCCTTCTGCTTTTTGAATCATAAGGTGAAGAGGAGGTAGACCAAAATGATTAGAAAAGAAGCACATGATACAGAGGTTCCCTGAGGGGAAGGGGAGTGCGGGGGCAGAGGCCTGTGAGTTCAGGGTCATTTTTATGCAGCAGTGACTGCAGTGGTGTTTGATTTGCCTGCTTAGAGGATGAATGAATCGTTCCCCATTAATTGGGAAGTCGCATGCTGTAACTATGAAGTCCTCACTTTAGATTGCACTTGACGATTGTTGAATATTCTTCCAAGGTTTTCTGATGTTCCTGGTCTGTGTTGCAGGCTTTGGGTGGTGTGGTGGCTGGGGCATGTGGGGATAAGGGGCAATAGGGAACAAGAGAGTGGCCCTAAAGAGGGCATCTAGCAGTTATCACTTTTGAGAGCAAGAGGCAAAGAGCGAGAGAGTTGGGGTGTCCAAGATGGGAGAGAAAGTGGGGTAATTGAGTAGGAAAGCAAGTTAGAGAGAAGGAAGTGAGTGAAGAGAGAGTGAACAGATAGGAGGGGCTCTAAAGGAGTGGACAGACTCGGAGGGAGTTCGGGGAAGGGCTTAATGGTGAGACTGAGGGAGGGAATACTGAAAAAAAGAAGACAGGTTGGTGGTTTGTGAAGGTTGAGGAAAAGGGTGTGGGCAAAGTGAGTGCATCTATGTGTGTGTCCTACATCTGTGCGCCAGAGACTGATCTCTAATCATTTTGGACCCCCTTGCCATTGGACAAAGGCCTCACTCTGTCAAGACTGTTTGGTAGCACATGTGGAACACGCACCCTGCATTCTTCAATCCTCAAAGAGACTGTCTAAGAAGAAGAGTAATGAGTGCAACAGTGTTCGAGGCTATTGTTAGAGTTTGTGGGTAATGCTGTATGAAGGTTTATTTACTGAACTTGGCCATGAAAGTGAGGTCATCAAACTTTTGCAGTACTGCATCTAGTTCCCCAGGGCTAGTGCTGACATTAACTGCCACGGCTCCCTCAAGTTCCACTGCTTCCTGAGAGTTTGTCTGGAGGGTCTCCTGTCCCTACAGAGAGTATTTCTATATTTCATCATTGCCTCTAGTGCTGTGTCAGAAAGTCTCAGGACCTGCTTTCTCCCACCATGTGCCATTATTATATCTTTTTCCATGTCAGAATGAGTTTCACAACAGCTCCCAACACCTCCCACAGCCACAAACTAATCCCTTGTAAGCAATGCACATGGCTTTAAGCAGTACAGGTGCACTTAAATGCTTAAGGGATGCCTAATGTTCACAATATTGGCTCACTGCAAAGATGTACAGCTCAATGCTTAAGTGTTAGTTCTGGCTGCACAATGCAATCATGATAACTAGTATGTGTAGAAATAATCAGAATAAATATTAAGTACTGTGCCAAACATGACCTCCTTTTCTTGACAGGCACCTTGATGTTAATGCTTGATCATGTGCAACGTTAAAAGAAAGTCATAAAGGAAAACAATGAAATACATTTTAAAAACAATTTTTGTTGCTACCTGCACAGGAAGTAGCAGCTGGGGTATCATGACCCCCGAAGTATGCACGTTCCACTTATGCTGAAAATCTGTTATCAGTGTCTCAGAAATGAGGAATGTCTGCAGATGTTCAGTGGAGACTGGACAGTGAGAGAGTTTTCTTTCCATTGATTTTACAAACCAAGGGCTGACAATTTGTCATGGGCAAAACAGAACCACTGGAGGTAACTTTAGCCATAACACAGGTGCAAGAGTAGGCCACTCAGCCCCTCACCCTGCTCCACCATTGGACAAAACAGTGGCTGATCTGATTTTAATATCAACTTCATATTCTCAGCTACTCCTGATGATGTTTCATCCTCTTACCTATTAAGAAGCTATCTACTTCTGCTATAACAAAATTCAAAGACTCAGATTCCACTGCCTTTTGAGGAAGAGAACCTCTGAGAAAAATTTCACTACCTTAAATGGGCAACCCCTTATTTTTAAACAGTGACTGTAAGGTCCAGATTCTCCCATAAGAGGAAACATTTGCTCCACATCCACCCTGTCAAAATCCTGAATATCTTGTATGTTTCAATCAAATCCCCTCTCATTCTTGTAAACTCTGACAAATACAAGTCTAGCCTGACCAACCTTCCCTCATAAGACAATCCAACCATTCCAGATTTCACTCAAGTAAATCTCTAAAATACTTTCCAATGCATTTGTATCCTCTCTTAAATAGAGACCAATAATGTACATAGTCCTTAAGATGTGGTCTCACCAACACCAATACATAACCTCGCTACTTTTGTATTCAATTCCCTTTGCAATAAACAACTTTCCATTATCTTTCCTAATTATAATATGTGTATACTAGCCTTTTGCAAATCATACATTTGGATATACAGATCCTTCTGTATCTTAAAGCTCCGCAATCTCACACCATTTAGATAAAGTGTTTTTTAAATATTTTTCTCACCACAGGCAGTTTCCCATATTATACTCTATTTGCCAGCTCTTTGCCTACTTGCTTAACCTATCCATATCCCTTATCTTTATGTCCTCATCACAACTTACTTTCCTACCTAAAATAAAAACAGAAAATGTCAGGGTGTAGCGGTTGTTACCACGGAATAAAACAAGACTCTACTCGGAGGATTGCCAAACAGAACTGGTTTATTTTCCCGCCTTGCGCGGGCCCTTTAAGGGAGAATGTTCCCGCCCAAAACAACCGGCAATGACGTAAGTCCTACGTCATCAGGACTTTCCCGCGCGCGGGTTCTCCCCGTCGCTCGGAAAGACAAGGCCCGCCGCCATCTTGGGCCTCGTCGCTCCGACGCCGCGCGACCCGACTGCCGAGCCGGTTCGCCCGACTAGACGGTGAGTCGCCACAAGGGGTAAGTTTTTTACTCAGAGAGTGGTGAGTGCGTGGAATGGGCTGCCGGCAACAGTGGTGGAGGTGGATATGATAGGGTCTTTTAAGAGACTGTTGGATAGGTACATAGAGCTGAGAAAAATAGAGGGCTATGGGTAAGCCTAGTAAGTTCTAGGGTAGGGACATGTTCAGTACAGCTTTGTGGGCTGAAGGGCCTGAATTGTGCTGTAGTTTTTCTATGTTTCTAAAATGCTAGAAACACTCAGCAGGCCAGTGGAGAGCGGAAAATAGAATTGATGTTTTCCAAAAGTGCTGCCTGACCTGCCAAATGTTTCTAGTATTTTCAGTTATTTTTATATTCCAGAATCTGCTGTTTTTTAGATTTTTGAATTATTTTCATCCTTTCTTGAATCTTTAACAAATACAGCAACCATATCTTCAGTCCCTTCAACAAAGACATTTACATAAATTCTAAAAGGTTGAGGCTCCAGAATAGATCCCTGTGACACACTGCTCATTACATTTTATCAACCAGAAAAATACCAATTTATGCCTACTGTTTCCTAACCATCAGTCAATCCTCTATCCATATGAATATATTATCCGCTGCACCATGAGTTTCTATTTTCCACAATAACCTTTGATATGGCACCTTATCAAAAGCCTTCTAGACGTCCAAATATACTACATCTACTGATACCCCCTTATCCAAAGCATATTTTACTATTTCAAAGAGCTCCAATAAATTGGTGAAAATGATTTCCTTTCATAAAACCACATTGATTCGTCTGATTATCTCAATTTTTTTCTGACTGCCCTGCTGTAATGTCTTTCATAATAGCTTTTAACACCTCTTATAATCAAACCTCCTGGAATTACACATTATTCATTGGGGTTTATTATGTTGCATCAGAATGCCAAATAGTTCAGCCAAATCACCAAGGGATTTAGTGTTTGATATTAGTTATCACATGATTTTAAACCAAATTTCTCTGTTCTTAAATAGAAAGGTATGAACAAAAAAATAAACAGATTAAAGTTTGTACTCAGTATTAACCCACATGCCCTATCTTTGCAATCCACTCAGAAAAGTACTATAGATTAGAAGAATTTGTCAGGAATTTTGACACCAATTTCTCAGCTCAAAATTCCTCATTATTCCAGGAACAGTATATCAGTAGAACCACCAGGTGAGCTACATCTCCATCTGGTGGACCCAGTGAAAGATGGGAGGGAGAAGGATTAGGCTACATTGTGAGAAAAAGCACCAGGAAATTAGTGGAAGACCAATGCCGCATAGGTTGTCATGCTCAGTGTAGAAGGAAAATGCTAAACTTCCAAGCTCACTAGTTGTGATGCTGACATTTGTTTGCCAATCATGTCTGTAGTGACTTCTCCCATAAACATCAGTGTTTGCAGATAGTGGATTGGAACCGTCCAGTCACTTGCTAGCTTCTGCAGCAACAAAAGTGGATGTGCATGAATATGCCCTCTAAGCAAGTAATTTCAACAGCTGAGTGCCAGTTTATCATACTGTATCTGATAGCAGGTGAAAGCAGAAGGAGAGATTAAGTGGAAGTAATTGTGAGAGCATGAGCAGCATTTTGGGTGTGAGTGCCTGCAAAGACAAGTTGCAGCGATATCTTTGTAGCTGATTCATACAGAGTGAAATACAGGCTGTCCCTGGGTAATGAACGGGTTCTGTTTATATAGGCATCCATAGGTCAATTTTGTCCATAAGTTGGAAAATACACATAAATTACTTGACACGGTAACCGTACCTCCACAGTATTGTAATGAATGGCATCAGAAACCTATAAGACTGATAAGAAAGAACAATTACTAAAAGTAGAGAGAGAGAGAAAACTAGTTCTGCTGTTCATAGGAATGAACTTGTGTTCATATGTCAAAACTTCAAATTTAATAGTATTATGGGAGTTTGTTCATGTATATATAGGAGTGAACATAAGTTGGGCGTTCTTAACCCTGGGACAATCTAAATAGAAATGGAATTGTTTCATACTGCTGAGTTAAGTGGAAGATCCTTGTGGTCTGTGCAGAATGAAGATCAGATAGGAAGTTTTAATTTGGCCATCCTGCTGAGATCATTAAGTTTCCTTCAGTACTGCAGCCAATTTCAGGTGAAAATGATAATGGCATGGGAATGTTATACACTTCGCATCATGCCTCTTCACCAATTTGCCTGTAATGTATTGGATTCTTCTTAACTCATTGGGCTTTAACCATCAAGGAAAAATTACAAGTAACATGTAATCCTCTGAGGCAAACAAAAATCCAGCAGGAAAAGAAGTCCACTATGGCTCTCAAAAGAAGTTAAAAAATAGTATAAAGAAAAGGCTTACAACATTGTCATAAAATGCAGTTAACCTGACTGGGAGAATTTCAGAATTCAGTAGAGGAGGACCAAGTCATTAATAAGGAAAGGAAAAGCAGAATATGAGAATAGGCAGGCGAGAAACATAAAATAAGACCAGAGAAGTTTCAATATATAAATAGAAAGAAAATGTTGGCAAAAGTTAATGTGGGTGCCTTTGTAGACTGAGAAAATATATTGGAAAAAAAGGAGAATGACATACCAGCTAGACTGACATCAGTGTAGAGAAAATGCTGGAATCCTTCATTAAGGAGGTGGTAACAGGACATTTGGAAAATAATCAGAGTGGACAAAGTCAACATGGATTTATGAACACGTAGTCATGTTTGACAAATCTATTGGAAATATTTGAGGTTGTAGCTAGCAGAGTAGATACAAGTGAACCAGTTGTTATGCGCTAACAGAAGGTCTTCGAGAAGGTGTCACGCAGTAGGTTATTGAACAAAATTAGAGCCCATGACATTAGTAGGGTAATACCCTGGCATGGATTGAGAATTGGGTTAACAGACAGAAACCAGAATAAAAAAAATGGGTAATTTTTGATTTTTGAGGGTGTGGCTAGTTGGATGTCATAGTGATCAGTACCAGGACTCCAGATATTCACAATCTGTGTCACTGATTTGGATGAGGGGTTCAAGTGTAAAATATCCAAGTTTTTTTGGTGTTACAAAGCTAGGTGGCAGAATGAACTATACTTCACAGGAATAGAGAGAACCTAAGAAAATGAGCAAGTACATAGCTGATAGAATACAATATGGAAAAGTGTGAGGTCATCTACTTCAGTAGACAAAAAATAGAAAGTCAAAGTATTTTTAAATGGTGAGTGATTGAATCGTGTTGGTATTCAGAGGGACCTGGCTGTTCTTGTACATGAATCACTAAAAGTTATTGTACAGTATAATGATATAAAAGTAACAATAGCTCATAATTGGGATAAAATGGTGGAAAGCGGGAAGTAGCTGGATTCCCCATGACTTCCATTCATTGTTCAATTGGAATCCACATTTGGTACAAAGTGTATATTGTTATCATTAGAAATGAATACAAGATTTCATTCTGGGCTAATGCTCAGATAAGAAAATGTTTCCATTATGTCCTTTGGTTAATATATATTGTTTGTGGTAGATGGGAAAATTTAAGTTTAAAAAAAAATGAAAGGACAGAAGAGGATATAATTCAATAAAAATCAATGCTAGGTTAATAAATGAAAGAGGGAGAATGAAATGTCTCCAAAAGGAAAATTGTTATTACAGAAGGTGACATCAAATTGTGTTCACATTTGTTAATCTTCAGCGGTTTCATTGATGTTCATCAAATGTTTCATACTGATGTCTTTGTTTGATGGCTTTTCATATGGTTAACATGTGCCACTGAATAAAATAACCACCATCATCAGCGAGTTTCACCTCTGGATTCCAGGCCTTCCTCACAAACATATCTCCACAGTATTAGCATTAGAGAGCGCTGATGGGATTTGATATGAGGCTGTGCAGCAGATCAGACCATGGACTTGAGCCTAAAATTGACAGGTTTGGCTCACTTAACAGTGCACTTTGTCAAATTGATTCAAATCCTACTCTTGGAATTAAGCAGGCAATCTAAACCATTGCTTCACTGCAGAACTGAGGGAGTGCTGCATTATCAACATTATTTGAGGCATTGGAGAGAATTAGATACAACAGAGAACACTAGTATCATCTGCCTGTTCAGATCAATGAAAAAGATCCCATTATTTTATGGAAGAGTAGGGAGATTTCTCAGTGTCTTTCAGCCAACATCACTAAATCAACTAAATGACCGTTCATTAGTGCAGCACAGAAATAGGCCCTTCAGCTGTGCTGACCATGATGCCAAATTAAACTAATCCCATCTGCCTGCACGTTATCCATATCCCTCCATTCTCTGCATGTTCGTGTGCCTGTCTAAATGTCTGTTAAATGCCATTATCATGTCTGCTTCCACCACTACCCCTGGCAACACATTCCAGGCACCTACCGAACTCTGCTTCAAAAAAAACTTGCCCCGCACATCTCATTTAAACTTTCCCCCTTACACCTTAAAGCTACACCCTCTAGTATTTGACATTTCTACCTTGGGATAAAGAGTCTGGTTACCTACCTCATAATTTTATAAACTCCTATCAGGTCTCCCCTTAGCCTCCGACTCTCCAGAGAAAACAATCCAAGTTTGTCCAACCTCTCTATATAGCTAATCCTCTCTAATCCAGGCAGCATCCTGGTGAACCTCTTCTGCAACCTCTCCAAAACCTCCACATCCTTCCTGTAATGGAGTAACCAGAACTACACACAGTACTCCAAATACAGCCTAACCAAAGTTTTATACAGCTGCAACATGACTTCCTGACTCTTGTACCAATCCCCTGACCGATGAAGGCAAGTATGCCAGATGCCTTCTTTACCACCCTATGTACTTGTGTTGCCACTTCATTATCAACAGAGGTCCCAGCACTGATCCCTGCAGAACATCCCTGGTCATAGACTTCCAGGCAGAATAATACCCCTCCACCATTAGCCTTTGGCTTCGATGACCAAGCCAATTTTGAATCCAATCTGCCAAGTCACTGTGGATCCCATGCATCTTAATCTCTGGACCAGCCTACCTTGAGGGACCTTGTCAAATTCCTGACCAAAGTCTAGGTAGCTTAAAATAATTTTCATTTTATTGATGTTTACATGTAGAATTTGTCTGATGCAGTAATCTGCAAAACAGTAATGAGTACATTTTTTTAAGAAATCACTTTTGCCCTTTGAGATAGTCCTAATAATAACATCCCTACATTGAGAACAAAACATGGTGAATGGCATAAAGAAGTGAATGAAAGGAAATCTATTTTTGGGAAGTAGTAAAACACATTACCAGTGATTCAGAGCTGTTCTTGTACTGTTCAGGGGTCGCTTTTTTAATAGCCTAATTTTTCTCTGAGTATCTTGGGGCCTTTTATAAAGTGATCCTCTCCTTAGCTTACTTTGCTTAAAATGCTCTGATGCTCTTTTTTAAAATTTTCTGTGGGCTCTTCCCCTCTCTCCTTTCTCCAAGGCCTGTTGTTGGCTGCCACTTTTTCTTGAAGGTCAGTTTCACGCATTCTGTTGGTGTCTTGACAGTCAGTTCCCCAGAGCACAGTTAGATGTTCTGATTCTCCATGGTAATCCTTCAAAGCCCATGTGCTCTCCTTCCTCATTCTTCTCTGGTTAAGTCTTGCTACATGCTTTGGTATATCCTTTTTTTTTGTTTCCTCATTTAATGTTTAAAGATTTTTCTTTGCAGCCCTTTTAAAAGCTTGATTGATTATCTTTTATTTCAAAGCTTGTTCTGCATTTTTTAAAATCCACTCACTCACACCAATGCTTCAAAAGCCTTAAATCCCTCAATATCTATCTTTCCCCTTTCATTACTATAACAAACATTTCAACCACCCTAAAAGCATTAATACTTTCTTATTCTCCAACTCACTTTCCCAATGCAAATACTCCTACACCCATCACAAATAACTAAAGATCAAACAATCTCTATCAATTAAACATGTTTGCCGATCATAACAAATATTACAATGGATCTGTTGTTTTTAGCATCCTAATTATCACTGTGAGTTTTAGCAAATTGTCTATTAGGTATTAAAATTGATGGGTGGCTTCAATAGTTTTAAGATACAGCATGAGTCAGTAGCACTGTAAATGGAATATTACATAATTCCTTGTAAACAACAGGTGTCACTTAATGTGTGACAAATTGGTATACCTATTCTCCTCCTCCTCCAGATATCTGTGAATCTTCTTGACCTACTTATTTTAAGCTTCTGACTTTTCAAATAAACTCCAAAGCTTACACTCTGCTAAACCTTTGTTCCTGTCAGCATAATAAATAAAGCCTCAACAATGGTGAAAACCCGTCAAGAACAGTAAACTGGGGGTCCTGCAAAGGAGGATTATTGGGCTCTGTCAACTGGTTACTGGTAAACTCTCTTGATGTTAAGGCTTGGAATGCAGAGAAAGTTACTTAAACTGGATTGGGGAAAATGATTTAGCAGGTTCCTTATGAAAAGCATCTACCAGAGAATCCTTTATTGCACTTAAAGTAAATGCCTCTCTCTTTTGCCCCACAAGGAGATTAAGCTGCTGATGTTCTTCTGGGTTTCCCTGGCTGCCTCCCTCTTTATCCTTTTCCTGTTGTTCTTCAGCCTGCTCCTCGTATCCCTCTGGCTCTAGGATTGCATTTTGCTTTTCATCTGGCTCTAGCTTGCTAAGTTGTACAGAGTACAGCAAACCATGACAAAGTCTCCATATCTTCTTTATACTTACTTTAACACAGGGAGGCCGTGCAGCTCACCAGGTCCTAGCTTCCCTCTTCTTTTTCCTGTAATAGGACAAGTTATTGTCTCTCACATGCCAATCAACCCTCCCTGATTCTTTGCCGCTAACATATACCAGAGATAATTTACAGTAGCCAATTTACCCACCACCATGTATTTGGAATATGGGAGGAAACCCGAAAACCAGGGGATATCCAGCTGGTCATTGGTGCAGCCTGCACACAGGCAGCAGAGGAGGTCATGGTCAAGGCTGGGTCTCTTGAGCTCTGAGGCATAGCATAACTACTGTGCAACTGTGCCCTCTGGTTGTGTGATCCAGGGTGCCTGAACTGACGCAGGCACCAGGATCTCATTTTCAGAAGACCAATGATATTTTTCAGAACAATTCTTAGACTTGCCTTGGTCTTGTTGCATTGGTGCTCAATAGCTGTGGTTGCTCTATGAATTAGTGTATGAAGCCAGGTAAGTACAGTGTACCCTTTCTGATGATCCACAACCACTTGTGAATGGAAGCCCTTTCTCCTGAGGAAAAGATCTGAATTCTTTATGGGATCTTCATATTGGCAGACAACTACGGTCAATGGGTGCCTGCACTCGTGGGAATCCAGCAATACTGGAAAAGCCCAGTGCCCAAGATGGTACCTGTTCTCACTGAAACTGAAGTAAATTAATTATCTCTCTATCAATATAGTGTCTAGGTGGTCTTTCTGATGCTGTGAGTAGAAAATTATGAGACTTGCCAGACTTCTGCTGTGACCACTATCAAAGGTTCTGTGATGTTGAGATTGAGAGTCAATGTAATCTTTACACCCAAGGACAGAACAGTCCAGCCACATGACCATGGCTGAAGGTCTTCCTGCATAATATTTGTGATGACAGCCTTGGAAAAGCTTTGCCTGTGAATACAATGTTCATGAGAGAGGTCTAGGTAGGATGTGAAGACTCTGGGAGTCGTCTCTTCGCAGATGGACATGCCTTTGCCTCCTATCTTCCACCAACCCTAACTAGTCATTGCCCAGTCAAGGATTGTTGCTAACAGCATCTCCAGCGTGTTCATGTAAGTAGATGCAAATACAACAAAGTAGCATACTGTGCTCCCAGGTACGTGAATAAGCAACAGAGGTCATGGGTTGTGCCCAAAAGTTCCAGTTCAAGGGAGGATATTCATCCTAACACCAATACCATTTCCCTGTCATAATTCGTGCATTTGTTGACATCATCACCATGTGCAATGCCCATTAATTATTTACGATCAGAAATTAGATCAAAAGTTTGCAACTTAAGATCTTCATAATTAACTCATAGTTCAACAAGAAGCACAGTACCATGAACGTTGTAGAACATGTGTGATCTAAATTGTCCTTGGAATATCCTTATTATGCATTAAAACTCATCCCTATAACTTTTATTTTTTTATCATTTTTTGTTGTCAGGGGCCCTAGGTACCAGTTGAGGCCACCGTGAACTGAAAACTGCTCCCTCAATCTGTGACCCAGCATTGTCGTGGCTACAGAGTATGCTCAGCCTATTCTGTGCTGAGGAGTGGTCTCTCCTGGGAGATCCATGCACTAGTACACATCCCCACCATATTACCCCCATCACCCTCATTTTTCACAAATGCTCACCCTACCTGTTTGAGCTCATTCTCACGGCAACCCAAAATTACTTTGGAGAGATCACTTTAACAATGCTTAACTGATTTAACATGGATCAGCACACAAATGACTTTACTGCGGCTTGTCCAACAAATGTGCAAAATTGGCCAAAAATGCCTTAAAAACAGTGTTAATGGGTTTTACATGCAGAATCATGTGTTAACATCTGCACAAAACAAAACATCTGCCATGTTGTTGTCATGCTGTTAGCATCCGATCTTAGCCAAACAAACAAGCTGGCCTGATCCCTTTAAGAACATTAAGACATTTCTCACAGGTCAGGACAAGAACGATGCTGCTGTTGCCTGTCTAGCAAGTGGAGTGTGTATAAAATGTGCAGGTTGGGCTTTAATGTGTCTTAAAGGGAATAAATCATGACATGATTTCTTAAAGCTAGGATGTTCCAGTTTCAGAATTTTTTTGGTGACCTAATTTAGCATTAGTGCTACAAAAACTGCCTGTTTGTATGATAAGATCCAATTTCTAAGCACCCATCATCAAACCATCTTTCTTTGCAGCATAAGCTTTCAGAAGAAGAAATATTGCTGAATGTATTCTTAAAATACATTTTCAGCTTCAATTTCCATTCAAGTATAGATAGTTACAGAACTTAAGCCCAAACTTTTGCTCAGCACTTCTATATGGTTCCATAATAAAATACAAATTAATTTACTCCATCATTATATTATTCGTAGCCCTAATAATACAAGTTGCATTACACAGCTTGAAATAGCATGCTCACTTTTCATCTTGAGATGTTGTGGGAGGTTGGCTGCTTAATATTTAAAGAAAATCGCTATTCAGGAATAAGGTTTTTGGGCTGAGTGATGCTTTGTCAGTTGTGTGGAATTTTGAGTACATCCACTTTCAAAGTGTGCTGCCTCTTGGGTGAAGTAGAATCTTCTCAATTTTTAGTGAGGCACTTAGCACGTGTAATGTTCAATTCCCTGTGTGACCAGGAACTTCTGGTCAAATTAAAATGTTCCCAGTATAATCCACTGATAGAATTCATAAGTTAAACTGTCTATTTTCTATAATTTTGGGAAGGTGACAAAATTAATAAAGTTTTAAAAATAAAATTTGACTATGATAACCATAGTTGATTAGCAGCCTGTACAATATGTTAAAAATCTTACTTTTTACTTTTTTCCACAAGAGGGTTCCAATGTCCAGTCTGGACTAGAAATTGTACAGAGTTTAAAAGGGCACAAGGACTCTTGGCAGTTTTGTACAAGGGCTCCAGCAACTAAATTCTATCCTGCACGAGGCTCAAGGCATTGTGCTTCCAAATAACTAGGAGTGGGTGGGTGGTGGTGGAGGAGAGGTTTTGAGAGGACTGGCATGGGCAAGGATAGGACTTGGGGAGGAAGGAGCTGAAGTAGGAGGAAACGATTTGCTTCGAGAGGGGATCAGACCCAGGTTGTTGAGATGGGTTTGGGATAGCAGGGGTTCAGTTCAATAGGGGTTTGGGGTTCAGTTCAATAGGAGTTTAGGGTTCAGATCAGATGAATGGTGGTCAAAATTGATTCAGAAACAGTTAAGCAATTGGTGGTCATGATTGAGGGGATAGTCAGGCAAATGAGAGCAAGAGTTTGAGGCTGCTGCCAGTGGAGGGATGCAGGGAAGGGGAAAGAGTGAGCGAAACCAACTTGAAAGGCAAAGGATGCCTCAGAGTTTCCAGCAATTGATCAGGGAAGGTTGAGCTTGAGTTAAGTAATGCCTCAATCCTCCGGGTAAGGTTGATGTGTGTATCCTTCACCATTCACTATCCACAAGAGAATTTTGGGTAAAACTTTTCAAAGTGGACAATATGTGCCATTTGGCATCACTGAGCATGCCCAGAGATCTTCATGGATAAGCATGTCATTTACAGAGAGGACCAGGAAAAATTTGCAAATGTATTATCTATAACCTAGCTAACAAATTGCATTTTTAGTAAAGTTTGATTATTTACTGCTGGTCAATGTTGCAATACCCAATAGAATATCTAGGCTTCTATGCCAACAAATTGTACATGCAACATGATCTAGAAATTATTTTGTGAGACCATCATTTACCTACTGATGCTGTTCCTCATTCTAAGATGCCCCTTCAATTGATGCTGCTTCTCTCCATTGAATTTGCAGCTTTTCTTCATGCAGTGTCTCCTTACAATGCTGCCCCTTCTCTCAATACCAATAGCTTGTCCTGATCCAACCAAGTAGACGCTAATGCCAAGAAAACACACCAGTGCCTCTACTTCCTTAGAAGGCAAAGGAAATTCGGCATGTCCCCACTGCCCCTCACCAATTTTTATAGCTGCACCATAGAAAGCATCCTTTCTGGATGCATCCTGACATGGTATGGCAACTGTTCTGTCCAAGACCAGAAGAAATTGCAGAGGGTTGTAATTACAGCCCAGTTCACCACGAAAACCAGCCTCCCCTTCACAGACTCTGCTGCCTGGGGAAAGTCCTTTCAACGTAATCAAAGTCCCCTCCCACCAGGGACATTGTCTTCTCCCCCCTTCCATCAGGCAGAAGATAAAAAAGCTTGAAAACATGCACCAGCAGGCTCAAGGACATCTTCAATCCTGCTGTTGTAAGACTCTTGAACAGACCTCTTGTACTATAAAGATGACCTCTTGACCTTGTAGTCTATCACGTTGTGGTCCTTGCACCTTATTGCCTACCTGCACTGCACTTCGTCTTTAACTGTAACACTATAGTCTGAATTCTGTTATTGCTTTTCCCTTTGTATTACCTTGATGTACTTATGTTTTGATATGATCTGTATGGATGGCATGCAAAACAAAGTTTTTCACTGTATCTTGGTACATGTGACAATAATAAACCATTTACACTAATGGCAACCCTTCCTCCATTGCTGCCTCTTCTCTCAACATTTCCCCTTCGTGCCCTTGTCCTTCTTCCCCTGAAGGCAGGCCTGAACCTTCCTACACGCTAGGCCCCTCTTTTTATCCCAACAACCTGATTTTCTCCACGCAAAGATTCTGAAGAAGAGGCTTGGGTCCCCAATTTTTGAGCTTGAGGCCAATTCAGTCAGACAGATTTCATGGCCTTCATGCATAATGTTGGAGGGGAGTGAAATGCAGGTTGCTCACAGAAAATTGCAAAGAAACCCACCCTCACTGCACTTCCTCCAACAGTGCAAAGTCACTTTAACAGAACTTTTGAAATGCTCTTCCACTAGAGAGACAGCGATGGGAATGCGTAATTATATACTGAGTAGTCATTTATAAATGCAGAGTGTGGAATGTAAAAATGAGCAAAGAATAAATTATATTTAAAATGGGGATTGAATTACCTCACTCCCTTTATCCTACGATTTCTATGCCTTTTCACCCAAACATGAATTTGGTTGTCTCCATGGAGTACTATGGAAGATTGACTAGCAATTTTAAAGGAAATAATTCATTTGTAATGCTTTTGACAGAGAAAAAAATCAAGTTAAATTAAAGTTTAGTTGGAATTATAGTTCAACAAAGAAGCTTGAAACTTAAATAACCATTTAGATGTAATTTAAAAAAGATTATCCATGGCAGTGTTTAGTTGGAATAATTCATTAAGGTCCAAATTCCACATTTGCACCTGAAGAAATGATTTCTTTGCCATTTGTAAATGTGATGATGAAAAACACATAATTTCACTAAAAATGATATATAGGAAAACAAAACCCACCTGATATTTAATTTCATTTCGTGGAATTTCCCATCTTAAATTAAATCAATTTAATTCAACAAAAATCCCATCTGGAAAATGTCTGCTTTGCACTGTGACATATGGAAGGAGAATTTTTAATTAGCTAATACAGTAAGAGGATTCCCTTGACCTGGCAGGGTGGATTAGGAAGCTTTGACACATTTATCTATAAAGGTTCCTTCTAAAGACTCAAGCTAGGCTGCTTTTGACAGCTGATTTAGTCAGTGGAAACGGTAGGTACAAACAAATTGCATTAAAGGATAGTCTAGCTTCCAACTAATATTGTACTTTTGTGGTAATCCTGGTCTAGCCAAGGTTATTTATTGCCACCCTTCTCTGCAGCTGCCCAAACAGATGATGATGATGATGACAGTGGTGGGATTCTCTGTTGTTTCCTCACATTAACTTGGTCAGCATTTACCTAAGACAAGAAAATGTTACTGGCAGAAGTTCTCTACTGGAAACATAAAGCCCTGCTACAAGTCTGCTTCAGAGATAGTCTCTTGAGTACAATATCTCTAGCCTTTTCTCTAAGTTGGCCAAGGGTCATATGTGCAAAGTCGACTTGTGCAGTCCAATATCTAATTGTGTTGTGGCAAACCTCAGCATATAACTATTTGATGTCCATGTTTTGGCTGTGCCCTCACATGCAGTTCATTAGCCTTCAGTAGCACTTCATTGAGATGGCCATCTAGATTTTTAATTTTTTGCTCTATTTTACTTAGAATATTCACAGTTCTAGATGGAGTCTGCTATCCCTTAATTTACAATTATTTAAAGGCTGTAGATTTTTTTCAAAGTAATTCTGAAAAATGGTTGTTTCGTTAACCAGACCACATCAATGAATTGTGTATGTTGTATCTTAATTTGAAGCCCTATCTATCTGTCTTAGTGAAAATGGCTTCAGTAAACCTTGTGAAGAAATTATTTATGACTGTATTGGTTAACCATGTGTTCCTCACTAGTTGTTTATTGATTGGATTTTGTACTACATTAGCTTCTAGTTGAGCAATGCCTCAATTTTAAAATTCTCAACCCTGTTTTCCACTCTATTCTTGGTTCATTCTTCCTTATTATCTCATCCTACAACCCTTCAAATCTTTGCATGCCTGAAATTTTAGAATCCTGGCCTCTGGAGCAACCTCAGCCTCAATCACCGTATCACTGGCAGTTATACCTTCAGCTGCCAAAGTCTGAAGCAAAGTAATTCTCTCCCTAAATCTTGTACCTACTCTACCTCCCTTTCCTCCATAAAACCTCTGAGCGGGCTTTTGGTCATCTACCCTAATGCATAGTTTAGTATCTGTTTTGTCTTAAAACATTCCTGAGACATTTTACCATATTGAAGACACTATATAAGTACAAGCTATTGTTGCCAATTTCCCTTCCTATTTGCTACTTGTTGAGTGGGTATGTTTCGTGTGTGTTAATCATCTTTCATCGATCAGTATTGTTCAGATAAGGGTGATTTATATACTTGTGAATCAAGCAAATGTGATTTACTGTACAACATACATATTGCAAGTCTGACGTTAAAATGTGGCAGAAATGTGTTTTGTCTAAGATGTTTTCAGAATAAGATCATAATGCCATATAAAAGCATCATTTTTCAGTTTCAAGAACAGGTTTTCATTTCACAATGTAATTGCTGTTAAAGTAACACTGTGGGTTCATATAGAGGTCAATTAAGAAAACAGAAATTTTCATACTGGTACATTATGTTCATGGAAAAATTTCTTTGTTCCCTTCCTTTGAAAGGTGTTGCAGAAATTTACAAGTGACATTTGAAGCATGATACAGAACAGCAAAGGATGCTCGACCTGCTGAGCCAAATTTCCACTTCAGTATTTAACAGGCTGTTATTTTCCAGCCTGTTTAAAATGAATGAGGGTAAAGCCAACTAGCGATTATACTAGCAGATGGATGAACAAAATTATTGTATGTCAAGTAGGGGCACAGCCTCCACACACCCTCCAATAATCATTTATAAAATGTGAAGCTCTGAGTGTGCACATACACACTCGCCTCATTGCAATTAAGGAAATACACTTGTGTCCCTCCAAAAGGTGGCAAACTACACATAAGCAAACCCTTCCCAAGCCATTGTTCTTACAATGTCACCAGAAATGTGACTCTGTAAGAAATGATGACTCTCAAAGCAGAACAAGTATCTGTGAAAAGCACTGTTTTTTTCCATAATTAAATTGGTGTTTGGAGAAAGCTTGTCCAAGGTTGGGAGTGGGAACTGGTACCAGCGAATTAACAAAGAATTTAAAAATTATATGTACTGCTCTCAAATGCAAATAACAAATTGAAAAAAGTCTGAACTTTATGTATTTCTTAACCATAAGGAAACACTGGGGATTGATGAAATATGCTGCAGATTTGGAACTGGCAATTTGTCAGATGGGGAAAAGAATAAAGGGACCAAGTTTCCAGCAGCAATTAAAAATGAAGTGTCTCTGAATTTAACTAATTAAAACATTACTTAGTGTAGGGGTGGGAAATGGTAGCAATTAATTAATTACAGAAAATGAAGTGTCACCAAATTAAATATGAACTGCCAATTAATAGAAAATAAACTGGAGACCTCCTGAAGAATTTTTGAAAATGAATGTAAACATCTGTACTTGAGTCAGGGAATAGGAAATCAGAATGAAGTCAGCTTAAGAGATGTGAAGACAAGTAACTAAATAAGCAAGAAGGAAATGATGCTGAATAAAAAAAATTGAACTGTTACTCAGAGCTTGCTGCAATTTGCTTTTTATAAGGTTGGTTCTTGTAATGCCACAAGAGAAAGGGAAGATTTAAATTAAATTCCCCCTGTCGTGGTGTATCAAAGAGACATGTGCATTCACATTACTGGGACATGTGTAGAGCAAGATTGTTGCACTTTTAGGAGTCTGCTATTTGGTTGGTTGAACCTATTCACAAACCTGCAGGGAAAAGACATGGGAAGTATCTTCAACTTTGAATGGTTAACATTCAAAGAAAGTTTGTTTTTCCAGAAGTATTTAATTTTAAAATAATTTAGAACAATCAGCAATCTATTACAAATGATGAAATTATCAAGCGTTTGGAGAGAAATGACAGGGAAAATGTCATTAATTTTTAAACAGCTAGTTGTGCTTGAGCTGTCTAATAGGGAACACTTTGAAGAAGTGACAGGTTCACAAGGCCACCATTGTAGATGACAAAGGTCATTGGGTCCATCTTACTTAAACCATCCCTGAAGAACTCTTGCGCTTCCCACCTTTGAATCTAAATGGTTCTTAAACTATCCCAGGAGTTTTGCTTCTGCTGTTTGAACTAATCCACTTGTTGATTTCTAGTTGTGTGAACAGCCTTCTCTTAATAGACCTTTTACAAGTTTTGAGCCCATTTATTCAACAATCATGTCATTTAATTTGAAATCATTTTCTAAACATGTTGATTGCAGTCACATAGCTTTTCAACATCATCTGTCAGATTTCTCTGTTCATAGAAGAAATCAGCCTTTTCATCCATCTCTCCCAATGTTCAGACCTTCAAGATTAGGAATTAACCTTGAATTCTTCTCTGTGTTGTTTTCAACTCCTGAATATCATCATTGTGCCCACGTGATTTGAAATGAATGCAATATCAATATTCAATCTGACCGTGGAAAAATACAGTTCAATCATAACTTTCTCTGATTTACATTTGACTACGTAGTTTGATATATATTGGCTCTATTGATTATGTTTAACTTTGGTTGGACATGTTCCATATTGAGCTTTCTAATACAGTCAGGCCTAGAAATTACAGGGTACCACAAAAAACATTCTGATCTAGTACAGTCAAATCAAAGTTTAACTGCCATTGGCCTTGCACAATTTTGCATTCACATACCTATCAGACATGTGGTTAAAGATTGGGACATTGCATTGGGGATGTACAAGAATGCTCCTGCACTCTTCAGTGTGTATGGTGGGTGGATGAGGGAAGGGTCAGGGCTTCTGCAGCACTGCTGTGGAGAAAGGTAAAAGAACTGGTGACCATCAAATCAGCAGGAGGATCGGGTCTGGGACAATAATCACAAGGTTTGGACAGAACACCATTCGGGATTGGTAAGCCTCCAGAGATTGGAGAGGATGATGGGAAGTAGATTTGACGTGGAAAAAGGTAGACATTTCACTTATTTGTGGGCACCCCAGTCGAGGCATGTGCTGGGAAAACCACATTGTCCTGGCAGTGCCAAAAACTGGCACCCCCAATGTGCTACACATTTCTGTCCAATACTCCAAAACAAGCACTGCACCATTACTAATGTCACTCCATGTGCCCTGACATAGAAATCACTTCGATGTCAGGAGGGCGACTCACAGCTGAAAGTAATAAATATCAATCTATGAATGCACAACAACCTTGAATTGGTTGTTATGAAGATTTACTCATGAAAAAGATCAATTTCCAATTGCATAATGCTGAAAACATGTTTTGCAGTAAAATTTCATGTTCTCTGCTTCTCTCAACTTCATTTTAGCCAACTTTAGCATTTTCATATCATTATCCAATATGCCTCCACTTCTGCATTTTATCTCCATTGTCCAGTCCACCCTGATATTTTAACCAGCATTAGCTCAATACTAAACTGTAGTCAAGATATTGTACAAGTTTTTGGATACAGCATTTTGAGAACAATATTAAATTACTGGTAAAGATGCACCAGAGATTCACTGGAGAAAATAATTTCACTGTTTGAAGGAAAACCAAGAAATGGAAGCTTTTTCGCTGAAGCTAAGATGTTTGAACAGTTGATAAAGATCTTCAAAATTCTGACATGTTGCGATAGGTAGATATGATAAATTATTTCCACCAATCACCAAGCTGTATACAAATTTCAGATGATCACAAAAAGAATGACGGGTGAGATTAGAAGTATATTTTCTTTGCCTAGAAAGAAGTTAGGATTTTGAGTTTTCTGCATAAAAACTTGTAGTCTGATAAATAAGTAATTTAAAAGAAAATTAATTAGTTGGTTTAAAATGTGGAATGCTAAAGGATATGGACAGCAACCAGGAACAACAGATTGGATGAGGATGTTACTGGGTTAAAAACATTAGTACAGAGTTAATAGGCTAAATGATGTAGCATTCCATGTTATTTTATACGATTAACTATTCAATTCGTTCAGAGATTAAAATGATGGTTTAAGACAACTTGACAAAGATAATTTTGAGTGTTTGTTCTGTGATAGTTGGCAATAGTAATGCTTCATTGTATAGCAGCCAATGCCAAAAATTTGGCTCCTTCAGAAATAAGCTGAATTGACTGGAAGAGGAGGACACTCATTCACAATGATAGCCCAAGTATACCTTGAGTGAATCATTATGGTTACCTTAACAAATGGATTTCTCCATGCTCTCATTAGGTTCATTGTGCTATTCTTTACAGTTAGACTCAAATTTATGAGGTTCTACTTCTGGTACTGAACTTAAGAATTAGTAAGGATCTTAATGGCTAGAATCATGATCCTGATTTTCCATAAAGTGCTTGACACTTGTGAGAATTTTTACAAATAATGGAGAATCACAAATTACATTGAGAAAGTGTTTCATTTATAGTTTCTGTTTCAGTCACCTGGGACTATGTTCACTGGAGTTCAGAAGATTGAAAGGGGATCTTATAGAAACATACCTATTCCTTTCATAATTTTATAAGATAGAGACAGGAAAGTTGTTTCCACTGGTAGGTGAGACTAGAATCAGGGAACAGCCTCAAGGTTCAGGGAAATAGATTTAGGACGAAGATGAGGAGGAACTGCTTTTCCCAGAGAGTAGTGAATCTGTGGAATGCTCTGCCCAGGGAAGCAGTAGAGGCTACCTCATTAAATATATTTAAGACACAGTTAGATAGATGTTTGCATTAAGGGTTATGGGGAAAAGGCAGGTAGATGGAGCCAAGTCCATGACCAGATCAGCCATGATGTTATTGAATGGCGGAGCAGGCTCGATGGTCCAGATGGCCTACTCCTGCTCCTATTTCTTAGGTACTTATAAGCTTTCCTTAAATAGACTGAACACTCACTTCATTGGTCGTCTCTTGTGGTAGTTCTCAAACAATGTGTGAATTTTTTTGCTAGAAAAGAGAAGGAAAATGGGTGACAATTTGTGAGGAGGTTTGATAGGGATGATGTGGAAATGATCTTTCCTCTTGTGGGAAGACCTTTAAGTTCATGATCAAAAATTAAGACCCATAAATATAATTGCCAATAAATCCAATAAAGAACTCAGGAGAAACATTTTTTGCACCTTCTCTCACATTACCTCACCCCCACACTTCTATTTTCCCGACTCCACCATGGTCTAGAACTTCTAGTGCTCACTTGAGCTCCATCCCACCCCCATTTTGACCTTATTGTCCCTGCCTTTCTACACTATTCCAAGGAAGTTCAATGTTAGTTTGAGGTACAGCATCTCGTCTTCTGATTAAATAATACAGCTCTCAACGCTGAATTCAACAATGTTTTTCCTTCAAATTTGCAATATTCATAGTATTTTTTTGTAAGTTTATATAATGATTTTGCCTGTAATTTACACCTCACATGACTGATCTGTTGTTTAGTTGTCCATTCTTTGGCCTTGCACAATCATCTTTCTTGTCATTTCCCCTCTCATACCACTAATCCAATCAAAGACCTTTTCATTTTCTCCTCCTCTTCCCCTTTCTCTGCATCTAAAACTTGTATATAAATTTCCCCAGTCCTGATGAAATATCGTCGACCTGAAATGTTAATTTGTTGTTTGTACTGTGGATGCTGCTTGATTTGCTGAGCATTTCCAGCAAATTTGTTTTTATTTCTTTACCCAGAGACTGCTAGGATGTGGAAGTTTTTATCAGATGAAACATTTAAGGCAAATAGCTTAATTGTCCCCAAGAGAATGTTGGATAAGTACATGAAGGAGAAAGGAAATGAAGAACATACAGGTAAAACAATATGGAGGGAAGAGAGGAGCCTTCTGTGGAGCATTTTCAACATGGATGATTTGGCAAAATGTCATTCTTTGCAACTTTACAAGATAATTGGAGGTCTAGTTTGGTGATTTATATTTAAAACATTTAATCTGCTTTATTAATGTTTTAATTAAACTTGCAAATTATTCCAGGTGGAGGTTTTAAGATTTCAATTTTGGAATATGAATATTTTGATCATTTCAGTTTTTCTGATAAATCAAGCTTTAATTTTAAAGTGGAGTACTATTGAAATTGTTCATTTTAATTAGGTCTTCACTTTGGAGCAAATGAACTGCGTCAAATTCCAGACTATTGCATGTTTACTAAAATGGAGAGGGGTGTTCCAGTGAAATAAGGAAATGAACTAATATAAATCAACAATGAAATAGACCTAGAAGTTATAAATAGTGCAATTCAGTTTAAAAAAAATAACCACGCCTGTTCATGGCTTGGCTCCAGAAGAATTCCAACGTCATCTCTCTGCAGTGGTTATTTATATAACGCCTTTCCAAGATATTGAAAGACACAGATCTACTAAGCAAACAATGGCCTTGTACGAAACAGTTGTTACCCTTTCCAATGGTGACACTGTAACTTGTGTTGTATTTTCTTCACTAAAATCAGTGTTTAATTTAAATATGAACACAAACTTGTTGTTGAGAATTTTATATACCAGTTCATTTTTTAATGCTTATGATCAGTCTGTTACCATGATTTATAAAGTACAAAACACAACAGAATGGGTTTTGCTTGGGTCCCCTGATGTAATTGCTTGGGTCTTCCCCCAACATCTAGAACTTGTACTGGTCTTCTGGGTGTTGTTATCCTTAAAAAGGATCCTCTGTTGGGTGACCTGTTTCAGCTGATAGATCCTTTTAATATGCAGTTTAGGATCCTACGAATGGCACAGCTAGTTGAGATGCAGTATGCAGTTCATATAATGCCTGTAGCACATCAGCAGTACCAGAATGAAACCTGGCATCTAAAAATGATGAGGTCTCCTACTAGCAGGATCACACAGTTGGTGGATGCCCTCTGGTGGTCATCCACCCAGGACTTAAAATCTACACCAAATCCAACTGAATTATATAATTGAGTAATAATGCAAGTAATGATATACTACATCTGTAATTAAGCCACATATTAATTGAGGATTTCACTGTTCAGAAAAAGTACATTTCTATACTTTGCATTATAGTAGATAACTCCAAAGGAAAACTAGACAATGCAATCATTTCACTAAGTCATTTAATTATAGGACTGAGCTTTGCTGCTTCTACCTCTCGGCAGATTGTCACTTTATATATGGCCATATTTCTACTCAATATATCAGAATCAACACATATTTCAAGTAGCAAAATTATTTTAAAATTTTTGACCTACTTTATAAATGTTGCTTGGTGAATTACAATCACTTCAAAACTAGACTGCTTAAAACTTAATTAAACTTTATTGTGCTAACAAAGATTACCTTGTATGAACCATTGCATGTAATGGTCTGAAAATATGAACAAGTGTAACATTATTTCTCTAAAAAAGTTCTTGCTCATTGCCAGTTTGGCATTATAACAAAACACGAAGATGCTCATTAGATTATGGGATTACCAGTGAGGATCTAGCAGTCTGGTTGCTTGGTAACTGTGGTGAATCTCATGACAAATGCTTGGTTTATTTAAGTACTCTAAAATCAAAAAAATGAAGGTAAATAAAATATTTGCTACCATGTGTTAATATGAATACATGATATGATTAATTTTCTCCACTTCATAAACATGTTCTACATCTGAAATTTTTCCTTGTCTTAATCATTCCTAGTCATGCAAAATGTATAATAAATGTTTTATTTGAAAGCTTTAAGATTGTTCTTTCCCCTACTGGATAAAGGGCACATGGCAAAGTCCCAGTAAACAGAATTACATCAGGATCAATTGGGACCTTTAAAAGGGAAACTGATCAATATCTTTTGAGAAGGGAGACAGAAGATTATAACGATGTTAACAGCACAGCATGCTTTCTTTTCTTTAGGAAAGGTAGGAAAAGGAACCTGTGGAATTGAAACAGCCAGCAACATCAATCAGAAATTTATGACTTTAACTTATCAGTGTTCTAGGATTGCAAAGAGCCTGTCAATGTACTCCCCTTTGCAATAAGTGAAATTTATGCTTGACTTTTCTCATTTTAGCATATCCAAAGTAGAGCCATACTCAATTGGAAGTATATTATTCTTTGAGCTTCTCAGGAGAATTTTAGTTCAACTAAGTAAATGGGAAAAGAACATGTTTCACGAGTCAGGGTGCCAGAGACTATAACGTAGCAGACATAGAAAATGGAAGCAAAATTTCATTGAATCTTGTGGTTTTAAACACAGAATTTCTATGCATTGTCTACCTTTTACCTTCCACCCACATATTTAGTGGTGTCCAATAAAACTACTATATATATAACAGCTGAATAATTGAGTAAACACTCTTCCAGGAAAATATTCACGCAAAGGCCAGCCAACACTTGAATGGAATTCTGAGTGAAATAATGAAAGCAAATACTTTGGAGTAAGTTCATAAGATAGTTTCATGTGCATGTGGGGGTAAAGGCTTCACTAAATGGTCAAATGGTCATCTTCATTTGTCAGAGAAGAAAATTTGGAGTCAAGAATGCTGAGAAATTGAATGGCACCCATGAAGGCTTTTCAACCAGTTAGTGTATGGTCGGGCAGTTTTAATTTTGTTCAAGGACTCACCAGTGCTGTTCGCTCCAAGGCCTCAGGCAATGTTGAATTAGACTTGCATATACTGAAAGATCCTAACACAGATCTGAGTTGCAGGGTGAGCTGAGAATGGTGTGGGATGCAAAGTGTGTTTTTGGGGGGGGGCGGTGGGTGGTGGAAGGATGGCATTTCATGGGAAAGGGAGGCTCAGGGATTAGGATTTGGAAGGGGCTGAGGAGGCATTATGTTGGTGTGGGGAAGGTTGAGATTGGTTGTTGGGGATCTATAAGGAGAGTCCAGATGACAGATCAATAAGTAGGGTTGGGACTGGAGATCAGTAGGAAAGTAACTGCAGAAGGTGGAAGATTGGGAATCGAAAATTGGCAGGACGATTGAGTAGAAGATCATTGAAAGGGAGGAGTGGGGTGTTGGTGGTTGGGGCAGGAGACTGCAAGGAGGTTGTGGAAAGAGGTCAGTAGGGAAGAAGGGTCACAGTTGATGCTGATAGGCATCTGAAGGTGACTATTATTTAGAAGGCCTACCTAAAGCAGATACCAAGCGTGGACTCACCTTTAACGAACAGTGAAGCAGGACTCTCAGGCACAAGGAAATCTGGAAGCAAGGTCAAGAATTTCATGGAACCTGCAGTTTAATTATTATTTTATTATTGAAATTAAATTGTACAATATACAAAGGCTGTTTTTGTCTTGAAAAGGAAAAAACAGCTGGATTTTGTCTTGAGTTTCTGAGTATGTGTAATCTGTTGGTTAAGATAACAAAACTGTGAAGACTCTGCAATGCAATTCAGTTTCTGAGGCTAAAATACATTGCTGTAGAAAAAGTGGAGGAAGCTAATACCATAAATTAATTTTAAAAGTGAGTGAGACGTGCTGGAGATTAACAAACTTACACAATTGCAGACAAAAATGGTCAGTGTGGGACTAAAACACAGCTGTACTTTCAAAGAGCAAGCACAGACACAAAGACTTAAAGAGCCTCATTCTACACTGTGATTTTCTAAGCTTTCATTGGGTCAGAACTTTCGCAGAGCTGCTGCATTTTAAAACCCAATCAATGTGTATATCAGGTCATCAACAGCCATTGAAGGTAGTGGAGGTAAAATTGCTTGATTCCCTATTAATTGTGGAGTTAAATGGTGATTTCCTTTCACTGGTATTAATGGAGACCTTGTTGTATACATTAGAAAAGGAGGGAAGTGGTTTTCACCTCAAAGGGCTTGATTTGTGTTGTATGGCCCTTGCATTTGCAGACAACTTTGCTCTTTTTAGTGATTCTTATATGGGCATGACTGACAATTTGAAGATTTTAGCAAAAGTGGTGCAAGAGTAAGCCACTCAGCCCCTCAAACATGCCTCACCATTCATAGTGACCACGGCTGATTTGCCCAAGACCTCGTCTTCTTCTCAGTTCCCCAGAGTCTTCAAATTCCTGATCCTTCCAAAATGTATTTACAACTTATTTAAATGCCCCCAGAGATCTGGCCTCCACAACCCTCCAGGCTAGAGAATTCCAGAGAAGTAGTTTCTACACACCTCAATTATTAGCCAAAAATGTCATGGCTAGTGAGGGCAAACAACATTTGTTTACTAATAATTACTTTGCTGAAACTCAGTTCAGCTTCTGCCTAGATCATTTAGTCTCTACCCACCATACAAATTTGAATTAGATATGGAATAAGACTAAAACAATAAATACCGGACAATAGGTGAGAGTAATTGCCATCAACATCAAAGTAGCATTTAATTGACTATGATGCCAAGGAGCCTTGGAACAGTTGGAAATCATGGGTGTCAGAAAACTCTCCAGTGGAGTGGCTTGTGTCATAACCTACTATAAGATGGTTGTGGTTGTAGGAAGTTCAATGTCAGAGCTTCAAAACATCAGGAGTTGTTAAGGGTTGTGCCCTTAGTCCTATGATTTTAATTTACTTTATGACTTTCCTTCTATAA
Source organism: Pristis pectinata (assembly GCF_009764475.1). Taxonomy (NCBI): domain Eukaryota; kingdom Metazoa; phylum Chordata; class Chondrichthyes; order Rhinopristiformes; family Pristidae; genus Pristis; species Pristis pectinata. The sequence goes on along the minus strand of NC_067415.1, from coordinate 49,191,197 downwards.
CAAGACCAGGCCTGATACTGTTTTCTGGTTCCACAGTGTACAACTGCTTTTATGACTCCTTATGTAATGAAACATCCCATGCCAACCTACTGCAGGACCTGGACAATGTTGGACTGTCTTCTTGCTTTGATGTGTTTTGTTATCTTAACCAACAGATTACACATACTCAGAAACTGAAGACAAAATCCAGCTGTTTGCTTCCTTTTAAAGACAAAAACAGCATGACCTGAAAACACTTGCCATATTTCTCTCTCACGGCAATTTTAACTTCATCTGTGGCCTTTTGACTTATTTCTCTTTGCCTTTTTCTTTTGTTACATTTCAAGAGACTAATCCAGGATTTTTTAAGGGATCCTATTTGTATGCTGTAAAAGACCTGATACCTGTTTAACCTTGTTGATATTCTGTTAATTCTGTGTACTCCTGCACAATCTCTATGCTGTCTCTTAGATGCTGAATGAACTTCTCACCCATATTTCCAGTTAAGGTAACCATTTGTGCTTTATGCTTCTTTGAGGCTTATAGCCAGAAAGCCTCTGTGTTCTTCCGGCTCAAATGCTTCTCATGCTCAAAAGACATTGCTTGCCTAGACTCCCCTCTTCCCACTATTTGCGCACATTGCTCTTTACGTTCTGAGTCCCTGCAACATTACTTGTTCTCTCCGCTGCAAGGAATTCTCAAAACAGAGGAAGGTAGTGTCGTCCCGATTTTAAGTTCCCACTTCTGTCCGCTGCAAAGTAACACAGTGCCACAAGGTTGATTCGATAAAACGCGTTTATTAGCAGCATACCGCTAAGGAGAGGTCTCTTCAGCACTCATTGAGAGTCGCTTCCTGAGGTCTCTCTCGTACAAAGGAGCAGACAGAAATTTATACAGATATTGTCACGCACACTTAATGAATGCGGCACCGCGAGTTTCGGTCAGGCCTCAGAGATCCAGAGACAGACATCGCACCTATTGTCCAACATAATTGAGTTATAATCAAGAGATTCAAAGACAGGTATCACTGTCATTGTTTAGGACAAGCTTCCCACTCGTTTATTGCACCCACCACCCTTATTGTCTAGCATAACTGGTCCGCAACCAAGGTTCCGGACACAGTAATTATCACTTATCCATGAGTCAGTAGCTTGCGTGCTCTTGCTTGCGAGGTATTTTTCCATCAGCTATATGTATAGTTACAGTCAGTCACAGTTTCTTAACCCTTTACTTCCTCATTCCCTCCTGTTATCTTTTCATGATAATCTAGAGAGATGCCGAGAACGGGGCCGAGAGTTTATTAATAAGGACCTTGCAACAGGTATTTAAACAGGCCAGCACCACACAGCATACTATAATAATAACGATTAACCCCACTGCTCCATGCAGCAGGTATGAAGCCTACGATCCTCCTAGTAGCCACCCCAACCAACCCGCCCCTCCTGTAAGTCCCTGCCTAAAGCTATCTACTTGCTTCTGAATGTCCTGAATGGCATGGGAAATGTTGTAGGACTCATCTCTCACATTGGTGACACATTTGTCCCCTGCTATGGCACATACTCCTCCTTGCTGAACCAACTGGTAGTCCACAGCATACCAGGTCTGCTGGGCATAAAGTCGAAGCTCCGCCAGTTCCTGGTTCACTGCCTCCAGGCCCTTTATGGTACTGTTTCCCAGCATGGCCAGTCCACAAATAAGGTAGTTCTGGTTTTTTGCCGCTATAGTTCCTGCCGAACCCCCCAGAGAGAGAATACTCAGAAACCCATAGCCTAACGACGATATGGGAGATCCCAATGTAATAGGATCCCTCCAGTCCTCACAGAACTCCTCACTGACCGCATCACAAGTCTTCATTGGACATGAGCTTTCTGGGGGCAGGGGACGTGACCGGCCCAATCGTTCCTATTGCAAACCAGGCTGGCAGAGTGGGGGTGGTGGTAGTGTAAGTACCATTAAAGAGGAACACATACCCTTCCTTGGCCCGGTAACAGGTTACGTTACCCAATTGCTGTGGACTGGGCATCTGAGAATACCAAGAGATTCCAACAACATTTCTCCCATGCTTTCTCATGTAATTCTCCCTGGTTAGCCATTCTAAAGAGATATTAGACAATTTCATATGGGTCCCGCTCCCTTCCCCACAAACCCATCGCTCCCCTGCAAGTAACGTAACACACCTAGTCGCAGCACACTCACACCTAAACCATCCCCCCCTAAATCCACATATTCTCTCTGTACAAGTGGTGGTGGCACATGATATCGTGTGCTGTACAATCACTATCCCACAGCCCCATCCTTTACCATTGAAGCAGCGGGAGAAGGACTGGTGGCTAGTTGTGCTACTAGGATCTGTTATTGTTCTTTGCAAGCATTTCCCCGGCAGCACCCTCCCGTAAGTTCCCATCTGCCCAATACATTTTGTTTTTGAGTGTTCATATTTTAAGAGAGCCCTGGGGCTCCAGCTTGGTGTGGCTACAAAAAGACATTCCACTGATTCTGCCAAGGGGTAGCAAACAGTGCGATTCCCATGTAGTTGCATATGTGCTTTGTAAAACAAATTATCCTCTAATGCCTACACAAGAGTACCAGTAATGGTAAGGAGTCCAAATCCAGCGGCCATTGTTTACAGTCACTCAGATGAATCCAGCGTTCCTGGCCCTGTACTTTCACAGCTGTAGGAGTTTGAAGTAGTATCTGGAAGGGGCCCTTCCACCGAGGTCCCAGTTTAGGGCGCTCCCAATCTCGTATCTGTACCGAATCTCTGATTTCCAGGTCAGGTAGTTCCACATTCTGTCCTTCCAGTGGTTTAAAGGCACTCTCCACCTGTGAATGAAGAAACTTTAGAGAGGATGTAAGTTGTCTGAAGTACCTTTGTAGTTCATCCCCCATGATATTAAGGTCAACCTGGGTGGGGGGCTGGGTGTCAGCATCCCATGGGGTTCTTCCCAGATGTCCATAGACAATTTCAGCAGCCAACACCCCGGTTTCTGAGTTGGGGGTAATTCTCATGTGGTATAATGCTAAGGTGAGAACCTTCAACCAATTTAAACCTGTCTCTGATACTAATTTAGTTCATTCTTCAGGGTGCTGTTAGCTCCTTCTACTATACCCGCTGCCTGAGGGTGGTAAGTGCAATGGAACTGCTGTTCGATATGCAGTGCCTCGCACAATTCCTTATTTATTTTCCCTATGAAGTGGGGACCATTGTCTGAACTTATCTGTCGGGGTACCCCAAACCTTGGTATGATCGCTGTAAGCAATAACTTCACCACCGTTGAGGCCTTATTGTTGGTGGTTGGAAAAGCTTCAATCCATCTACTAAATACATCAATAATAATGAGACAGGACTTATAACAATGTACATGCGGTAATTCAATAAAATCAAGTTGTATACATTCAAAAGGACCACCTGGCAAGGGGGTTTTGCCTGGGGTGCACCTCACCCCTTTCCCAGCATTGGTTTGTTGGCATATCAAACATGATCGTATTTTGCCTTGTGCTGCTTCCTCCAATCTGGGGTGCCACCAGGTACGTAGTAAAATGTTACTCATTCCCTCCTTGCGAAGATGGGTGTCAGAATGCAGGCAGTCAATAAGCATTGGTAACAAGGAATCAGGTATACATACTTGACCGACTGGAGTAGTCCAGAGGCCATGTGGCGCAGAGTGCGTACACCCGTGCGCCTTCCACACTTGTTTTTCTGAGTCGGGGTGTCCCCCTGTAAGTGCTGCACAGTGACCATGTCTGGGGTGCCCTGCGTTGTTATCTTTGGCTTGCAAGCAACTGCCTGTTTTTCCGCAGTTGAAATGATTTTAGACCCCTGGTGTGCTGCCAATTTAGCCTCTGCGTCTGCCCTGTGTTGCTAGGGAGGCATCTGAAAGGTGAGCCGAGAATTTAATGATGGCCAATTTGTTAGGCAGGAGGATGGCTTGGAGGAGGTTCTTTACGTAAGCCGCATTCTGTATGGGGCTACCTGTAGAGGTCAAAAATCCCCTGTGTGCCCAGAGTTGGCCAAAATCATGGGCAACTCCAAAAGTATAGCGGGAATCATTGAAGATGTTAGCTACTTCATCCTTGGCTAAAATACAAGCTCTGGTCAGGGCAAAGAGTTCTGCTTTTTGGGCAGAGACTGGGGGCTGCAAAGATGCAGACTCCACAACGTGGGAGTCGTCTACTATGGCATAGCCACAAAGGCGGATTCCCTGTTTGGAAACAGAGGAACTACCGTCAGCATACAGGTTTAAGTCTGCTGACTGGAAGGCCTTATCCGAAAGGTCCGGACTGGGTGTAATCAAAAAGTGGTTACGCATTAAACAGTCATGTGGTGGATCTTCAAGATCCTCAGGTGGGGCCTCTAGAAAGGTGGCAGGGTTAATGGTGGTGCAGTAGGCAAAAGTGAGGAGTGGGTTATTCAGGAGCACTACCTCATATCTGCTTAAGCGGGCCCAGGTAAGATGTTGCATCTGATGGGAGGTCAGGAGTGCCGTTATGGTATGGGAGGAATAAACAACTACTGACTGTTGCAGGGTTATATTGGAGGCTGCTGTTACCAGGGAGTAGATGGCTGGAAGCATCTGCGAGCACAGCGGGAGCCCACTAGCAACTGGGTCCAGCCAAGTAGAGTAATATGCCACCGGTCTTTTTCTATCCCCATGGGTTTGAGTAAGGACGGCTGTAGCACAGTCCTCCAGGACATTCACAAAAAGCAGAAATGGGCGATCATATAGAGGGCGTCCCAGGGCTAGGGTGCTGGCAAGGGCCTGTTTGAGCTTATCGAAGGCCTCCTTTTGCTCCTCTGTAAGTTCAAAAGGTACCACGGACTGACTTGAAGCCAGAGGTGTGAGGTGCTTAGTAAGGAGGGCCTCATTAGGTAGCCATTGTCTACAGAAATTTACTAAACCTAAGAATGCGCACATACCCTTCGGGGTAGAGGGCGGTGGGGGAGCAATGATGGGTGCAATACGTTCAGGAGTGAGCAGCCGCTCGGTAGCACTTAAAAGGGTGCCCAGAAATTTCACCTGACGCTGGGTTCATTTTACTTTCTGTGGCGGTATTATGTATCCCCAAGAATGGAGTGCGTTAAGTAGTCTGTTGGTGTCCGCAATGATGGCAGGCTGCAAGGGGCTTGCCAATAAAAGGTCATCGACATACTGGACAATGGTGGATTTGTCAGAAAGTTGCAACCCTTGGAGTTGTTTATGCAAAACTTGGGAGAAAGTAGTCGGGGAGTATATAAAACCTTGTGGGAGACGCGTCCAGGTGTATTCCTGACCTTGGAAGGTGAAAGCAAACAGGTACTGTGAGTCGGGAGATAGGGGAATTGCAAAAAATGCATGCTGGAGATCCACAAGAGTGAAAATACAAGAGTCGGCAGGGATGCTGCTGAGAATAGTGGCTGGGTTTGGGACCACGGGACGTAGTGGTTCCACTATATCATTGACCTTACACAGGTCTTGTACTAGGCGCCATTCCGTCCGTCCGGGTTTGGAGATGGGTAAAATGGGGGTGTTGCAGGGTGATTGGCAAGGAATCAGAATGCCCTGTTTGCAGAATGAATCTATTAAATAGGTTATTCCATCAACTGTCTCTCTCCGAAGGGGGTACTGTGGGATGGAAGGCAGTTGTGCTCCCGGTCTTACACGGATTTGGACTGGGGTCACTGGGGTGAATCCTATCTCAGCTTTTGACGCAGCTCATAAATCGGGGGTTCGTTCATCCGAAGGGAGTCGGTAGGGCTGATGGTGGTGTAAACAGCCTGTCACCGAGAAAGGAGTGAGGTAATAAGTCAGGGTCCCTCTTGATAGTATCTGGGGAACCCCGTAGGCCTGTGGTCTGCCTGTACCTCAAGTCGGTGGGCTAGGAATCCCAGCTCCTTCAGTTTATGACCCTCATTAACTGACAGGGTAATGTGAGGGGATACCAAACCTGACTGATTCCACAATTCATTAGGCACTTGAACTAAAAGTGCTGCCCTCTCCTTACCATCTACTTCCCCCAAAATAGTAACAGTCACCATGCTACCCAGGTAAGGAGCATACAACACTTCTAGCTCACTTGAGACCCCTGAGGGGTCATAAGCTAGCGTCACATGTGGTTCAGGGGTCTTCGAGGGTGGGTCAAAATCTCTTTTCTTGAAGTTCACCGCCCACCACTGAGGAGGCTGGTGAATCCAGAGGATCCTATGGAGTTTAGGGTCAGTAATGGTAATTCCTTCATCCAGGCATTGTATTTTGAGTCGGAGGAAGAAGAGCAGGTCCCTCCCGGCCAAGTTAACCCCTAAATCTGGGGTTACTGTGAATTGGATCAGACATTTCTGATCTCCAAATCCCACTCGATAAGTTTCAGTTAAGGGGTAGGATCTTTCCTGTCCCTCCAGCCCGCTCAATGAAACCGAGGCCATGGACAGTTTAAAATCATGCTGGGCGATACAAGGAGCTTCGAGGGTCGAGGTATTTGCCCCCGTGTCTATCATAAAGGGGATTGGCTTTCCCTCAACTAAGAAATTGATGACAGGTTCATTTACTGGGTTATCAGTGAGGGTAGGGTACATGGAATGGCTACTTCCCACAGCTAGTCAGGCGGAAAACGGGTTGCTAGTTGAAAAAGGTTGTCGTTTACCGGGGGGGAGGGGGTCTAGCCTGCCGTTGGCGGTAGTGGGGGCATTCCTGCCGCCAATGGTCAGGTGCCCCGCAAAGTTAGCATCCTGTCGACCTGATGCTCACCAGTGCGGGTTGTTGGGGTCCCCCGGGTCCTGGGTAATTACGAGGGGGCGGTGGTGGCTCGTAAGGGGGTCCGTACGCTGGGGCTCTTGGGTCGTTGGGGTGCATTGGATACCCTTTACCAGACCGGTCAACCCTTCCTGGAACACAAAACTGCAGTTCCATTTGATATCCAGTATTATCGGAGTAGGCAGGTCGGGGCCGATGGGGGTCCTTGGACCATTTCCCTGTTTTACCTCTGTGGCTTTTCGAATTCGCCTATTACTCTAGAAGTGGACCGGTGCCCTCCTCATGGCTGTCGCAGTATAGTCAGGCCAATTCATGTTATTAGTGCGGATAGTTGACGCCACTCTCCTCAGGGATACATTAGTAGTAGGAGTGCGTTAAACTGAGGGGAGCATTGCCTCGGTTATAGGCATAGTCCCACGCATAGGTACCATAAGGAACAGAAACGGTCCCAAAAATCTGGGCCGTCCTCTCCCTGTTTCGGTCGGCATTCTAAAACTTTAGTTATGTCAATAGATTGTTGGAGGGTTTTTGAAGGGCAGTTCTAAATGGTTCCTACCTGGTCCTGAGGCCCGGCGGCTGCGTGAAAGGTTGCCAAATCCCTATGGTTCCCATGGTGTTCTTTTCCATCTTTCCGTCCTCATTAGTGTAAAGGGCCATGCAACAAAGACTGAAAAGATCTTGGGGCGGGGGTGGGGGGCTGGTGGGGGGGTGGCCTGGTACATCTGAATTGTTCCGATCACATAATCTATGAAATCCTCCAGGTTGGTTTTACGGTTGGGTGCCTGACTCATGATTAGGCACATCTCCTGAGGCTTCCAAGGGGTATAGATTTGGATCGTAGGATTAGCGTTTGCTTGGGCTGGATCGGGTTTGGGAACACTCCTGTTGGGGAACTGTCTTTTAGCCTTGGCTCCCTTTACCTTATTCAACATAGGTGGTGGGCCGGGATCTTTAGGGTTGTCATTATCAGTGGTAGAATCGGAGTCATAATCGGTGTCTGTCTGAGGATGTACTAAAGGTCTGGCCCCTACCAAAAAGTTCCATCGCTTGTCTGTGGCCTTAGAGCCGTTCATATGCGGGCTTTCTCTCTGTCTAAGCTGATTCCTAGTTCGAGACACAATAGGGCCATGGAATTGTCCTTGGGGCAGGACCTGGCTAGCAGTCGTTGGTGGTGAGAGTGGAACGGTTTGCGGACTAGTCACATTATATGGGTGTGGCGGTGAAATGGGGGGATAGGTAGGGGCTGTGGGTCAACCATCCAATCCTCCTCATTTTCGTCCGTATCATTACTTTGGAACAATGGGCACGCCAGACATGTTGGGAGGTACCTCCACTTTATCCTTATTTTTTCTATTTTTATTCCTACGTTTCTCCTTATTCTCCTGATCTACCCCTTCCCTCTCCCTTCTGTTCCTCTCGGCATTGTGGTCTCCACACTGAGACTTCAGAACTTCCCAACTCTTAGTATTTCCCTTTTCATCACACACACTAATCCCCCTTCTGCGTGCATTATGTTCCCAACTATTCTGTTTAGATCTATTTGTTAGGTCTTTGGCCGTTTTTCTCCAAGTAGACATTAATATTTTCCATTTTTCCCCTGAATTGCGCTCCCAAATCGCCCTTTCTGCCTTTAGGCACTTATCCACATCCCAAGTTCCTCCTAATGGCCATATTTTATTTCCCAATTTTTTATTGAGGCATGCCAATAATTTTTGGAAGTTATTCTCATTTTTCGGATCATCTTTACATAACTTAGATAGTGGGGTATTGGACCCAGACTTATGGAGAGCTTGTCCCTTTTTTTTCGACCGTACAGTACAAATCGCTGCGATTATCTATAAGATCGGTCTCTTTCCTTCACCCACTTCAGGTTCCTGACCTTTCCGTGGGGGATTTCCCCTCTTAAGAACCAGTCTAAAGTAGGATAGTAGTACTGGAGAACCGATCTCAAAACTTAGAGCTCAAAACCTTGCAATTCACAAACTTAAAACCCAAACCTGGGGACTCGAACCCCAAACCTGAAACTGGGGACTCAAACCCCAAACAAACCTCTCCCCCCCCTCCCCCCCCACCCCCCCCCCCCTGGGAACTAACTGGGGACTCGAACCCCGAACACAAAACTAACTGGGGACTCGAACCCCGAACACGAAATTAACTGGGGACTTGAACCCTGAACACGAAACTGGGGACTCAAACCCCTCTTATCTGTGGCACTCGGACAGGTTCGCGAGGAGTCTGTCAGAGGATATTCGACAAGCGAAGGGATCGATCAGGTGTCCAACTCCCTGAGAGGGATCAAGGTGAATCTTACCTTGTGGGCCCTTCCGTCTCAGGTAGTTGTTATCCCCGTCGATCGCTCACGCTGTTTCTGAAACCTCGTCTTGGACTCCTGGCTGGCTCACCAAATTGTCGTCCCGATTTTAAGTTCCCACTTCTGTCCGCTGCAAAGTAACACAGTGCCACAAGGTTGATTCGATAAAACGTGTTTATTAGCAGTATACCACTAAGGAGAGGTCTCTTCAGCACTCCTTGAGAGTCGCTTCCTGAGGTCTCTCTCGTACAAAGGAGCAGACAGAAATTTATACAGATATTGCCACGCACACTTAATGAAAGCGGCGCGCGAGTTTCGGTCAGGCCTCAGAGATCCAGAGACAGACATCGCACCTATTGTCCAACATAATTGAGTTATAATCAAGAGATTCAAAGACAGGTATCACTGTCATTGTTTAGGACAAGCTTCCCACTCGTTTATTGCACCCACCACCCTTATTGTCTAGCATAACTGGTCCGCAACCAAGGTTCCGGACACAGTAATTATCACTTATCCATGAGTCAGTAGCTTGCGTGCTCTTGCTTGCGAGGTATTTTTCCATCAGCTATATGTATAGTTACAGTCAGTCACAGTTTCTTAACCCTTTACTTCCTCAGTAGTGTTCTCTTCACAACCTCCATCAGGGGTTGAATATTCACAGTTGGGCCTTGGTCTTGTATGTCCAAATGTGTTCCTCTCTCTCTCTGGTCTCACACTGAGACAAAAGATATAGGGCAACAAGTGAACCTGGAAGTCCAGAAGAACCTCTGGGCTTCCTCAATTTCTTTTTCAGCTGGACCAGTTTATATCTTCTGTCCTCCCATCCTTTCTCATGATGCAGGGTCTCTCGGACCTCTCCAGCTATTTTCCTTTTGGCTCTGGACTCTGCCAACTTTGTCTGCTATGGTTCAGAGTGTGTTTTCTTTAGATTATGATCCCTGAAATGTTTAATGGCAGGAGACTGATCCAGCATTGAGGCAATGCTGGCTGCTTCAAATGTCTGATATGCCAGTCTTTCTACTGCTCCAGTGTTCTAAAATATCTTGATTTCCAGCCATAGCCTCTTCTAAATTTTGAATTCCTAACATTATGTGCATCAAAGCTGACATCTTAATCTTTTATCACCCTTAACATTAATATTTTATACTTTTTAAAAACTTTTTACCTGGACATTCTGCACTGATGTCAGTCTCCATCTTCCAGTCTTTCTTTCCCACCCTAATTCAAAGGTTCTTCCTTAAGATTCAATCCATAAATTAAGAGGTAATTGAATCTCTTTCCGAAATATTCCTTGGACATCATTTCTCTCACTTGTTACCCCTTCAATCGTGAACAACAAAAAAAATATTCAATTCCTGTAGGAAACCTTAATTCAAACCAATCCTGACTTAAAAAAGATTAGAAGATCATCATTTCAGGGTCAGCAAGATGTTTAGCTGTCTTCATTCTCTGATTTATCTTGTTAAATAATGGGAATCATATATAAAGAAGAGTTATATAAAAACAGGATAAGAATTTTTATCAGACATCATATTCTTGTGCTCGTGCTCACAATGCAGAATGGTATTCAATTTATATAGTTTTTTTAACCTTTTGATCACTACATTCTGAGTGTACCATCGGTAAAACGTAAATGCTTTGAGCAGTAACAGAATAAGTGTTTCCTTTGATTAGAATATTCCAGATATATTTGGTAAATCACCAGAACCCTTCTGTTCTTCATTATTAATATGATATTTCATTGGCATTTTGACTCTTATTGCCCTGTAACCTCTCCCAGCCGTCCAAACACAGCTAATCTCTGCAGAAATGTAGGTACACAGCTCACAATTTCATTGCTAATCCAGAAGCACTGGTTCCAACAGGCTGTCCAGGACACTGAGGTTTCAGGACATTGACAGATATCCTTTGGGTTTTGAAGCTGAAGAGGCTCTATAGATTTCTCCATCTGCACCCATGCTGGGGTAGTTTTGACCAACTGGGAAGAATTCCGGCAGTACCCACTTAGAGTATTGATCTGCGATAACTTTCACTGAATTTGGAGAGCAGCAGTGAACTAAGTGCTGACCACAAATCCTGGGTCATGGTGTCTAGTGGTGACTCCAGGAGAAATTGTGTCCCTGATCCTCAGAAATTGAATGTGTATCTTGAGAAAATTGTCTGGAAGAAAACAACCTAGAAAATACTTATCATAATGCTGAAAAAACATAGAGTGCTTTGCAATTGAAAATGAGTTATACTTGATCAAAATTGCAGTCATTTCAAAGTCTTCATTGAGCAGTCAGCGGTGGAAAGGGTGATCAGCTTCAAGTTATTGGGCGTCAACATCTCAGAGGATCTATCCTGGGCCCAACACATTGATGCAATCACAAAGAAGGCACGCCAGCGGCTCTACTTTGTTAGGATTTTGAGGAGATCTGGTATGTCACCAAAGACTCTTGCAAATTTCTACAGATGTACGGTGGAGAGCATTCTGACTGGTTGCATCACCACCTGGTATGGAGGCTCCAATGCGCAGGATTGAAGGAGGCTGCAGAGTGTTGTAGACTCAGCCACCTCCATCATGGGCACAACCTTCCCCTCCACTGAGGACATCTTCAAGAGGCGTTGCCTCAAGAAGGCAGCATCCATCATTAAGGACCCTCACCATGCCCTCTTCATGTTACTACCGCTGGGGAGGAGATACAGGAGCCTGAAGACCCACACTCAATGTTTCAAAAACAGCTTCTTTCCCTCCACCGTCAGATTTCTGAACGGTCCATGAACCCATGAACACTACCTCGTTATTCCTCTTTTGCACTATTTGTTTATTTTTGTAAATTAGAGTAATTTTTATGTCTTTATGTCTTGCCCTGTACTGCTGCCGCAAAACAACAAATTTCACGGCATATGTCGGTGATAATATACCTGATTCTGATTCTGAAGTCTCATTGGAAATTTCACCCTGAACTTCGTGTTTGGATTTCTATTAGAGCTAATACAATTACAATGTGAAACTCATCTCAAAAATGTCAACAATAGTGCAACACCCGATTATCACCTAGTGTGAATGACGACCTCATGGGTCTGAAAACAACAGTCATTATTTAGGTACAAAATAACCAGTTTTTTCCCCATAATATTTAAAGGCCCATCACATTTAAACTGTATTCTTTGCTAGACCTCACCACAGTACTCTGCAGCCTCCTTCTTAATCTACGGCACCTTCTTTGCATTAACAATGAGTTTTCTGCAAACAGAACTTACTTCCAATAATTATTTGTCTCTCAAATACTCCTCTTCCTGGATGGTACGGAGATGGAACATAAGCGCTGCAGACGTTGTGGGGACTGCATGCGAGGAGGCATAGAGGAGCTCATCACTCAGGGGTCTACAGGGACCCACACTTGCATACACACTTCTCTGGAGAGCAATGTCTATGGCGGCTATTCTTCCTCACTGAGATCTGAGGCCTTCTGGGACCTACAGGCTTGGACTGGTCTCATAGCCAGTAAAGATACTGCCACACTCAATATCCTAGCCCTAGAGTCATTCCAGGCTGCTTTTGAGTGGTCAGAGTGAATACTATAGATGCATTTAATGGGAGGTTGGACAAGCATGTGAGGGGAAAAAGAATGGAAAGTTATGATGGTAGATTTAGACGAGGGAAAGCACGAATAGGCTCAAATGGAGCACGAATACTGGCATAGACTGGCTGAATGAACTTCTGAGCGGCATATATTGTATGTCACCTTCTGTAATCCATTATGATTAGTGGTGTCCCCCAAGAACCTTTGTTAAGTGTGCAATTATTCAAGGTATTATAAACAATCAATGATGGGACTCTGATAATGCAAAGATAGACAAATTGTGGGCAGTGTAGATAGAAGCATTACATTACAAAAAGCTAGGAATGGATCAAGCAAATGGGCAAAACTGTTGAAAATGTATTTCAATATAGACAAATGTGAGGTTTGGATCATGAACCTAAATGAAGTAGAACATATTACCTGTTAAATGTTGAGAAACTAGCAGTGCAGGTCCCTGGAGGTTCATATAAGCAGATCATTAACTGCTACCCTGCAATTATAACACTTTCCAGCAATGTAGAAAATTGCCTAACTATGTCCGTGCATTAAAAGCAGAAGAAATCCAATCCTGTAAATTAAGGCCTAATCGGACTACCAGCAATCATTAATAAAGTGATGGAAGATGTCATTGATAATGCTGTCAACTGGTACTTAATCACCAATGATCTGCTCATTGATACCCAATGTGCGTTTCACCAGAACTACTTAGTTCCAGTCGCATCACTGCCTCCATTGAAACATGGTCCAAAGAGCTGAATTACGGAAGTAAGGTGAGAGGAACTGCTTTTGACGTCAAGGCAGCATTTGGCTGCATGGGAGTCGAGTCCTGGTGAAACTGAAGTCAATGGGCATCAAAGAGGAATCACCCAATGGTTGGAGTCATACCTCACATGAATGGAGATGGTTGAGGTTATTGAAGAGCAGTCATTCCAGCCCCACGTCATCACCTCAGGAGTTCCTCAGGGCAACATTTCATTCCACCATAAGGTCAGAAATGGGAATGTTCATCGATGATTACATGATGTTTAATTCCATTTGCAAATCCTCAAGAAATTATTTAGTCTATGTCTACATGCTGCAAGCATCGAGTGATGAGTCAAATGTAATATTCACAAAGGTTCCAGACAAAGACAATCATCAACAAAAGAGAGTTCAGTCACCTACCCTTGACATTCAATGGTATTATTTCCACCAAATCCCAAGATCCATATCCTGGGGAGTCACTATTGACCAGAGACACAACTTGACATACCATTTAAGTACCATGGCTATAAATACAGGTCAGAGGCAAATGATTCACCTTTTCACACCCCAAAGCCTTTCCATCATCTACAAGGCACAAGTCATAGTCACTGGGTCTAAATCTACCATGCGTAACATCCAGCCTGGAGGAGTGTCAGTCTGACTTGCACTCACTGTTCTCCATCCCACCTGGCAAATTGTTACGATTGGCTCCTGGCCATCGGTTTGCCTGTTCTGCCATACAGTCTGTTGGAACAAGTGGGGCCAACTGACACTGAACATTATCAATGTGTTTTCTGCAATCAGAACTTACTTCCAGTAGGTACTTGTCTGGAGCTAATAATCCTCTTGTTGGATAGTATGGGGGTGGAAAACAAGCCCTGGAGGCATTGGGAGGAGTGCATGTGAGGAGGCATAGAAGAGTTCATCGGTTAATGTCAGGGCCCAGTCCAGGCCTGGGACCAGGGACGAGGTATCAAGGGATCAGACATGCAACTAGGTCTTGAACCAGTATCCCAGGAATGAGGTCTTCAATGACTGCTCCAATCTCTGGGTCCAAGTCCAAATGCAGGTCCATAACTAACTCTAGACCTTGATATGCAGGTGAACATGGGTTTGTCAGTATAAATCACATACAATTCCAATGGGCATAGATCTGTCACTGTGCAACAGGGTCCAGTACTGGTGAGGTATCAGTGATGGAGCAACTAATTTGATTTTTCCAGGCTTAATTCTAACAATTCCTCTTGTCCTGCTTTCTGTTCCAAAGTTCTTCAGTTTACATCTTTTTTTAATTCCTCTCAGACTTGGGTTGAGATTGTATGATTGCTTATATATTCATGGCCATTAATTAGATGAGAAACTGGAAGTAATTTGCTCAGGAAATAGCTGAGTTGAAAAGAGACACACTGAACTTACTTCCTAGTTTCCCACAAAATATCGGATCCTTCCACGCCCAGCTTGTCTCCCAGTTAATAACAGGACCATTGTTGCTGGGGCAATATGGGGAATTTTTTTACTTGACGCCATTGCGGAAGCAGCATCATCACAAGGGCTTCACTGGTTCAGTCAGCAGTGATTCTCAGGTCAAGAAGGGAGGTGTTATAAATACATCACTGTTAATGCCACCCATATCCCATGAACAATTTTTAAATATTCAAAAACCAGCTCTTATATTTTCTTAAGGATCCTGCGTAGGATTTCTGATGTAGGATATTGAATGGCGAGTTCAAGGAGCACGTTTTCCTGGAATCTTCAAGTATTTTTTTGTCACCATTCTGCAGAACACCAATAGGATAAAGGTAAAATGACTCATGATTATATATTTGTGCTGATCTATTTGCTAATGATCTCATCTTTCAATCAGGATTTACATGCAGATTATCAGTAATTAATTTACAATTGAAGTATTTCGTTTCTTAATATGGATTATAATGTTCACAGGAAAACTTGCCTGGCAAGGCACACGTGGAAGAACAGTATTATTTCCCTCTTTTCATGATCAGGCTGTCATTCATACATTTGTAGCTAGGAATATAATCACTTAATGTGAATAAAACCATAAGCCACCTAATTCTCCCAGTAATTCTGCGTCTTTGTTTAGCCAACAGCAGGTTCACCAGGCAACCTGCATATCAAGGGAGAGAGTAGCAGAATCAGAGTCAGGTTTATTAGCACTGACATATGTCATGAAATTTGTTGTTTTGTAGCAGCAGTATAGCGCAAGACATAAAAATTGCTATAAGTTACAAAAATAAATAAATAGTGCAAAAGGAGGAATAATAAGGTAGTGTTCACGGGTTCATGGATCATTCAGAAATCTGATGGTGGAGGGGAAGAAGTTGTTCCTAAAACATTGAATGCGGGTCTTCAGGCTCCTGTACCTCCTCCCCGATGGTAGTAACACAAAGAGGTCATGTCCCGGATGGTGAGGATCCTTAATGATGAATGCCGCCCTCTTAAGGCAAAGCTTCTTGAAGATGTTCTCGATGGCAGGGAAGTTTGTGCCCGTGATGGAGCTGGCTGAGTCTACAACCCTCTGCAGCTTCTTTTGATCCTGCGCATTGGAGCCTCCGTACCAGGCGATGATGCAACCAGTCAGAATGCTCTCCACTGTACATCTGTAGAAATTTGCAAGAGTCTTTGGTAACATACCAAATCTCCTTAAACTCCTAATGAAGTAGAGCCGCTGGCATGCCTTCTTCATGATTGCATCCTCTGAGATGTTGACTCCCAGGAACTTGAAGCTGCTTACCCTTTCCACCACTGATCCCTCAATGAGGACTGGTATGTGTTCTCCTGACTTCCTCTTCCTGAAGTCCACAATCAATTCCTTGGTCTTGCTGATGTTGAGTGTGAGGTTGTTGTTGTGACAGCACTCAACCAGCTGATCTATCTCACTCCTGTACACCTCTTCGTCACTATCCATAAATTCGCCTTCGTCTACCAACAACAGTGGTGTCATCGGCGAATTTATAGATGGCGTTTGAGCTGTGCTTAGCCACACAGTCATGAGTGTAAAGAGAGTAGAGCAGTGGGCTAAACACACATCCTTGAGGTGTGCCTGTATTGATTGTCAGCGAGCAGGAGATGTTACTACCGATACGCACTGACTGTGATCTCCCAATAAAGAAGTTAAGGATCCAGTTGCAGAGGGAGGTACAGAGGCCCAGGTTTTGAAGCTTGTTGATTAGTACTGAGGGGATGATGGTGTTAAACACCGAGCTGTAATCAATAAACAACAGCCTCACATATGTTTTGCTGTTGTCTAGGTGCTGCAAAGCAGAGTGGAGAGCCAGTGAGATTGTACCCACTGTAGACCTGTTTGGTGGCAGGCATACTGCAGCGGGTTCATGTCCTTGCTCAGGCAGGAGTTAATTCTGGCCATGACCAACCTCTCAAAGCACCTCATCACAGTAGATGTGAGTGCTACCGGGCTATATTCGTTGAGGCAGCTCACCCTGCTCTTCTTGGGCACCGACATGATTGATGCCCTTTTGAAGTAGGTGGGAACTTCCGACTGCAGCAGTGACAGGTTGAAGATGTCCTTGAACACTCCAGCCAGTTGGTCGGCACAGATTTTCAGTACTCGGCCATTTATGCTATTAGGTTTTGCCTTATAAGAAGTATTGGCATGCAATCCCTGCCACAGATGTCATGCATCCAATTGTGTCTCCCACTTCACACGGAATTGCCTTTTCACTCTCACGATGGCCTTTCGTAGGTCGTACCTGGACTTCTTGTAGGGATCTGGATCACTGGTCTTGAACACCACAGATCTAGCCCTCAGTAGACTGGGAATCTCATCCAGGGCTTCTGGTTTGGGAAGATACACTATGTTCTCAAAGGCACACACTCACCCACGCAGGTCTTGATGAAGTTGGTGACGGCTGTGGCATATCCATTCAGATCTGAAGATGAATCCTTGTATATGGCCCAGTGCACCGATTCAAAGCAGTCCTGTAAACGCTGCTCCACCTCCCTTGACCAGACCTTCGCGGTCCTCGCCACTTGTGCTGCAGTCCTCCGTCTCTGCCTATATGCCGGGGGTAGAAGTACAGCCAGGTGATTGGACTTGTCAAGGTGCAGGGGTGGGCACGTACCACCAGACTTAAGGACAGCTTCTACCCCACTGTGATAAGACTATTGAACGGTTCCCTTATACAATGAGATGGACTATGACCTATGACCTCATGACCTCACGATCTACCTTGTTGTGTCCTTGCACCTTATTGCACTGCACTTTCTCTGTAGCTGTGACACCTTGTACTGTTATTTTTTCTTTTACCTGTACTACATCAATGCACTCTGTACTAACTTAATGTAACTGCACTGTGTAATGAATCGACCTGTAAGATCAGTTTGTAAGACAAGTTTTTCACTGTACCTCGGTACAAGTGACAATAATAAACCAATACCAATAAACCAATACCAATACTTCTCATCTTTCATGCTTTATCCAATCATATCCACTTCCTATCTGCTGGTCAATCAACTTCAAGTTACCATTGGCAGTAATTATCAAAATCTCCAGCAAACTGAATTTCAACCTTTACTGTTTGGATTGATGTTTACTTCCACGAGCAGAAAGTGAAACTATGTTGTTGAAATTGCTGAAGTCCATATATCTCACCTCCATCTGAGTTAACCAGTTGTGAAAAACAGACTGCTAGAGAAACTCAGTGGTTTGAGCAGCATCCGTGTGGGGAGAGGAATTGTCGCCATTTCGGGTCGAGACCCTGCTTCGGGATTGAGAGTGGAGAGGGAAGATAGTCGGTATAAAGAGGAGAGGGGGAGAGGAGAGACAGAGACCAGTAGGTGATAGGTAGGTTGAGAAGGGTGAGGGACAGAGGGCAGAAGGAGGCAGGAGGGCTGGAGTTGAGAGACAGAGGTGGGTGGGTGATACGTGGAAGCAGACAAGGAATAAAAAGGCAGGAGCCAGGCGATGGGAAGTGAAGACAGCTGCTGGAAGGTGATGTGCAGGATCACAAAGGCTACAAGTGCTGGAATCTGATAAGTAAGGAAGGTGATAATGAGAACCAGTAAGGGAGAAATGAAGGGCAGATGGAGCCAGATGGGAGAGGGGATCCAACCAGTGAAAGATGTGGGCAGTAGATGGATGGGAAGGAGAGGGAGGGAGGGAGAGAGGAACAGAGTAGGTAAGGGTTATCTGAAATTGGAAGATACATTGTTCATACCATTGGGTTGGGCAACCCAGGCGTGATCTGAGGTGTTGTTCTTTTAGTTTGTGTTGGACCACATCCTGGCAGTGGAGAAGGCCGAAGACAGACAAGTCAATGTGGGAATGGGAAGGGATGTTGAAATGGCATGCAACCAGGAATTTGGGATGCTCAGGTGCTCTGCAAACTGATCACCCAGTCTGCTCTTGGTCTTGCCAATGTAAAGGAGGCCACCGAATGCAGTAGACAAGGTTGGAGGAGGTGCAAATGAATCTTTGCTTCATTTGGAAGGGTATTTTTGTCCCCCTTCCCTTCCTGGTTCCATCCGTCTACTATCTACATGCTCCATTATAAACCCTCCCCCATGTGTTTCCATCTGCCCTTCATCTCTCCATGAATGGTTCCCATTGTCAATCTCTTATCAGATTCCAGCCTTGCAGTCTTTGTGTCCCTGCTTATCACCCTCCAACTTCTGTCTCCACCTTCACCCTCCCCCCCCCCCCCCCCACCTGGCTCCATCTTGCCTTTTTTTTCCTTCTCTCCTTCCACCTATCACCCACCTGCCTCTGATTCCCAGCTCCATCCCTCTTGCTCCCCTACCTGGATCCTTCATTCCTCCTTGGTCCACCTATCGCCTACCGGTACCCGTCTCACCACTCCCTTTCTCCTTGTTATACCAGCTATCTTCCCTCTCAGTCCTGATGCAGGGTCTCGACCCAAAATGTCCACAATTCCGTCCCGTCCGTCCCCCACAGATGCTGATTGACCTGCTGAATTCTTCCAGTAGATTGTTTTTTGTTCCAGATTCTAGCATCTGCAGTCTTGTGTGTCTCTGAGTCAACCTGTTTGTCCCCTCTCCTCTGAATATCCCACCTCTTTTTGTTAATCTCTAAGGTCTGAGCCTAGCCATAGATATGTCATCATCAGTTAATACCTGCATTTAAGTGTTAACATGCGGCAATAGTGAAACATTGCTTTTTTCCAAAGTCCAGAAAACTTATTGGAAATTTCAGGTCTAGCCTCCAGCTTCCCTAATGATTGGTCATGTCATAAGGAATGGTCCCAATTTTTTTCTAGGAAGCATGATTTCCAAGCTGGGATAAAGAGAATAGTTCAAATGCCAGGAGATTTAACTGCAGAGTTTTTAATAGGTTCCCCATCCAGAGGCCTGGAACAGATATATTTCCTGCTGGTGGGATAGAGATGTGTGCGATCAGAGCCAGTGCAATAGGGGTTGACTGGGTACTGTATTGCTTGGACACCCAGTGGGTAATATTGGGGATCTGAGGGATATTCATGCAGAGGTAATGGTTTATTGATCATGAGGTCAGTGGTCACTGGGAAGTCAGTGGTCACATGGGGAGAGTTCAGTTGCAGGCAGAAGGGAACAGGTTTGTTCAGTGAGTTGGAGGAAACACTCCATTTCCTCCTTACACTCAAGCAGAGCTGGACAAACTACTACTCCTTCCATTCAGCAGTCTTCACTTCCCCTCAGCCGTCAGGTCCTCAGGGGTCTGCAAAACCCAGCTGATCACTGTTAAATCTGAAGGAGAAATAAAATCTGAGGCAGCAGCCTCAGTAAGCATTTTAACAGTGATGAGAGACTGGAGTTAGTCACCCACCTCTCATCCTGTCTCTGTTACAACGAGGAGTTGATACTCTGGAGGCGGGTTGTGTCTGGATTTGGAATTCTTTAATATTTTAACATTCCATCAAATCCAAACCCACCTGTTTGAGGGAGTTTAAAATCTCTGCAATGGGACTGATGCTAATAGATGTAAAAGATCTTTATTCAGCATGACAAGCTGGTCTTCTAGAGGAGACCCGGTGGAAGACTGTCTCCTGGAAGATGCACAATAGAATCTCCTTGAACTCAAAGTACATCAAGTTTTCGTACTTGTAAGAACAAAGATAACAACTGGTGATTTAATACAATTTCATTAGCTACAATGACATTGTTCACTTCAAAATTTTGAGTCTGATAAATGGTTCCATTGAATTACATATTTCCAATGGGAGCACATTATACCTGACAAGACACCCTTGAAAATTCAAACACCTTTGCTGGGACAAAGTAATTCACATGGATGGTCTAAAAGCTTCTGAGGACAAATTCCCCAGACAACCAAGATTAGAGTTGTGAGGGCTGGCTCTCTGGGTACACAAATATCCCAATTATTGATAGAGCAAAAATGCCTATGACCTTGTTAAATGTACTAAGTGACACAGTAAGTGTGGTCTGGAACCTTCCATGATCTCTGTCACAATATGTCTGATGCCTGGTTCGATGTAGGCCAGTTAACATACATCCATTGCCTTACATCTCATGGTCATGTCAGTTTGCAAACTATATCTCATGAGCGGTCTTCTGCTGTGAGCAGGCAGCCCTGTGCTCTGTAGTTACTACTGTTTGTTTACAAAGCTGTCCTTTTAATTTAAAAACTGATGGCTGCCTGTAGTTTACACTTGACAAGGTTTTTTTGAAGATTGGTTCTCGTTTATATTAATGCCTGCTATCCAATACCTGAAGTATGTCCTGTGCCTAACAGTCCCTAACAGGGCTAGTAATCCAATCTTCTGCAGTGGTAATAAAGTAACCACAGGTTAAAATATATCCATTGTCTGCAATAAAATAAAATCAAACACACAGATTTTAAAAATTGTTAGTAGTTATACCTAAAAAGCTCCAATGTTTAAAAAATGGCCCTCACCATTGGAAAAGGTTCAACTGACTTCTGAATACCTGCATCATTCAGGCTATTATTCAGAGCTGATTCCTGACTTTGAAGCAGTTTAGGGAAAGTTTGGCCCCACATGTTAACATTCTGTGGATATCTGGGGGAGAACTTGGGTAAGACCTGAAAGTTGTCACAAGGACTGCAGTATAACATTAACACAAATGTTGAGTTGCAGGCAGCATGCTGTATGGCACTACCTGATCATTAAAATGATTTCTGCCAACAGCTAGTGCTCCTCATACCTTTCAAGTGCCTACTGGTAGTTAGACAGCCAGTAGTTACTCATGCAATGATCCCATGCCTCTATCTCTGCCAGCTTGCCAGCGGGACAGGATTAGTTGTGAATATGCTAAATATCCTTGGTGAATTTGTGCCCTGTACTGCTTTTGGCCATGACATCTGCCACTGTCCTCCCAAACACCAACTATAATGCCTCCTAGAAGGGAGAAATCTTACACAGATGTACTTACCCACTCCAGTCAGATCCCATTGGTGCCTGTTATTTGCTCTCTTGTCTTCCTAGAGAGTGAATAGTGATTGTGAGTGAACATTTTAGCAGATCCTCAGCAGTTTCAGGTAGTTGGACATAATGGTGAAGGGGATGGTGGATTGGTGGAACCATTTGCTGAAGAGCTTGGCCTCACTCTTCCTTCGATTGACTCTGGCCCCTGAGGCCAGCTCAAACTGGTCGCAGACGCTGATCAATCTGCGGACTGACCTTGGATCCAAGCAGAAGACACTGCCTGGCATCGTCATCCCATTATGCTCGCGTCCTTCCTGATGTATTTGGCAAAGTTTTCAATGCAGCACACAAACAAGACAGGAGAATGGTCAACCTTGTCTTACTCCAGACTTGATGGGGAAGCTATCTGTTTCCCACCCATTGATTTGGACTGCACTACAGATATCTGAACCCATTTTAGGGAGCCCAGCCATCATGTACGTGAGCAATATCCTGTCAAAGGCCTTCTCCTAGTCCAAGCTGACCAGGCAAGTGTCCGCTCCCATGTCCTGCACGTTGGTAATGGTATCGCTGAGCAGTGCAAGGCTGTCAGAGATCTTCCTGCTGGATACAGTGCAGGTTTGGTCTGGGTGGATCGCCTGTCCCAGAGAAGACTTGACCCTGTTGATGATGGCTTTGGACAGGATCTTGTAATCCACATTCAACTGTGATATGGGTCTCCAAATCCTGGTTTGTCTTCTTCCCCTTCTACTCATAGATGAGGGTGATGATGCCCTTCCTCATCGATTCTGACATGCTGCCAGTCAGAAGTACAATGTTGTACACTTCCAGCAGGTCCGGTCCCATCCAGTCCCACAGAGCCAACTGCAATTCAGCCAGTAAGCTATTACTTCTGGGAGTTTTATTTTGCTCAAGAATGATGCAGCCTGTCAGCTCCTCTGTGGTCAGTGGCTGGTCCAGACTCTCCCACTTGCTTTCATCTAAGACTTCCTTGATAGGGGACAGGAAGTTCTGGGAGACTGTGCTGTCTGTGGCTATTCTGTCATACAGACCAGCATAGAAGGATTTCTAGACCCTCAGTATGTCTGTCTATGAGGATGTCACTGAGCTGCCCCCTTCCATAAGGCTGTGGACCTCAGAGCTCCCCCTGTGAACCCTGAAACATGTCTCATCGTGTTCCACTGAACAGACTCTGGATCAGAAGATGATCTTGCAGGATTCCAAGGCAAAGAGTGAGGTTTGCCAGTTCCTTGCCTCTCAGAGTTCCTCCCTCTTGTCCAACCCCTCAGATGCAGAATGAGAAACTTCTACAAGTTCACCTGGAAGTAGCCCAATTCCCTCTGACTATGTCTTGCTTTCTTGACCCCTTTGAGGATGAAGAACCTTTTGATGTTCTCCTTGGTTGCTTCCCACCAGTGTATGAAGAGTGGTTTCATGATTCTCCAACCTGCGTAGTCCCTCTTTAGTTCCGTGATGTCCTCTGAGATCAGCAGCCTTTCATTCAACTTCGACATCCCCCTGCCTGCCTTCTGGTCTTCCTATAGGTGACAGACAGCCTGAAGGAGGCTGTGGTCAGAGATGAACACCAGTGTGACATCAGTGGATTTGACCATGACTGCCTTCGACACAAAGATGGTCTATCCAGCTGAACTGTCCAGTCTTGACCAGTTGTGCAATGCCTTCAATTGCTGTTGAGCTCTATCTGCAGGGTTGCTGAAGGCATTGCACAACTTTGCATCTGGAGGTGCTATCCAGTCCGATTTTGGCACTGCCATATTGTCCAGCCACACCAATGATGCAGTCGAAGTCACTGGCCAGAACAACCGGACGGGACATTGCCAGCAGCTGTGAGATCTGCTGGAGGACAACCAGCCACTTGCTCTGCAGGCACAAGGCATACACATTGATTAGTCAGAGCAGAGTGTTTTGGCATGTTACATTCATTATGAGGACTTTCTGCACTATACCCATTTCCCTAGATTACTTTTTAAAAAATCAATTGATTTCTGCTTGAATATACTTAATAACTGTGCATGCACAACATCCTGGGGTACAAAATTTCTGACTTCTTAGTGAATAAATTTCTCTTAACTTCAGTCCTAAATGGCCGATCCCTTAATTAGAGACTGCATCCTTTGGTTCTAAGGTACCTTCCCAGGCTAGATATCCTCCCATGAAGCTCCTTGCGAACTTCACTGTTTTAGGGAAGATAACCCTGGAAGATAACCTTTCACTCCAAGAAATTGCTCCTAATCAATGCTTAAATATTCAACTGCCTGTGGTCATGTTTAAATTCCAGTAATCAACAAATAGCCCCAGAATTATCGGCTGAAACCAGACTCTTAAATAGGTGTGCCCTTTGAGCACTGTACTCCCTTGCACTTATTTTCATCCTTTCTCCAAAATAACTCCCATGCTGTCAAAATAACCACTTGCCAGTAATCCTGCCCCACCTAAAATTCATTGGCTGATGCTTGAATGCTAATAGTCACTCTGGCAAATACCCTCTACTTACTGTTGCAAGAACACAAGGATTATATAAATACAGAACGGATTAAAAAAATACACTATATCATCAATTAATACAACTCCAAAAAGTACAGATTACTTCTTATTCACTAGATTAGAGAAAAAGTAAAATCAAACAAATGGGATAATTTATTTCGATAAATTCAAAATCAATTAATAGAACTTTAAAATTCTCTTTTAAGATTGGTTGTCCTGATAAGTGATTATGAGGCCCTCTGCTGGCATTTTCATTATTACTTTCTAAGGCATTTTATCCTTTAAAAGTTGATTAGTGACCAGAGTCCAAGTGCTGTATTTTTTCCTGCACAGCCCAACTTGACCTCATACAGTGAATATAGCAGTGCCAGGCATGTTGTTCACTTGTGGTGATGCGGGTGACTGAGTCATCCTGACTTAGATGAGGTTCTGGGCCATGCTGGCATAATGCAGCCCATCTAACCTGATTTTTGAATATTTCGTGAAATATTTAATTTGCTTTTCCCTATTTGCTGCAGCCATCACAAGGCTTTCTAGGGAAGGGCCCATTGAAGCGACTGCCTTCGACACTGAAGGGCTGACCCTGTTGTACAAGCTTCCATGCACTTCATGGGTGCACTGTTTGAAGAAACAGGAGGTGGCAATGATGCATTGTAAAAGAAATGCATTGAATTAATGACACAATGAATGTAGAGAAAGATGTGTACTAGTTATAGTTACTACATATTATGAATAACAATATTTATTAATAATAGAAAAAATATTTCCAACATGTGCTACTTATACTCAAGTGTAGATCATAGGATATCATAACACAACTTCTTTATAGCTTTCTAATTAGCCAGTTTTTTATTGCTTT
This sequence comes from Pristis pectinata, assembly GCF_009764475.1. Taxonomy (NCBI): domain Eukaryota; kingdom Metazoa; phylum Chordata; class Chondrichthyes; order Rhinopristiformes; family Pristidae; genus Pristis; species Pristis pectinata. The sequence goes on along the minus strand of NC_067415.1, from coordinate 49,166,124 downwards.
CATCACTTTCTGGTTCCTTTCTAAGTCTGCATTTTCCATTAATTTTATTTTGATTTGTTCACATGTAAAAAACTGCACAATTTGCAATTGTGATTGAACATTGGGAATGTGCAAAAATTGTCACAGTGCAGCCCTCAGAGAACTTCTACAGAACATAAAAAAAGTACTGACATCAAATGCAAACCTTGAGATTAATTTTATAATCACATAAACAAACCCACTGTAATAGATATTATATTGGGGCAAATGGCAGTTTCTTGACCAGCCTGTTGATCTTTGGATGGTAGTTTGTCCCCTGGATTACATTCTGTGCCTTCATTTCAGTCAGAGCTTTCTTCGTGTGATAGGTAACTTGAAGCAGGACATTTCTGTAGCTTGGACTGATCAGAAACAGGGGGTTTCCTAGATTCTGGTCTGAAAACTGTACCTCTGGTGGGGACAAGCTAGTGGGCAAGTGTAGTTCATGCCAATGGGGACAATCACAGAGACAATGATGGCTCTGTGACATACAAGGAGTGTAAGATCTTGGAACATGGAATCAGGCTGTTTATCCCAGCTAGCCAATGTTTGGATAAACAGCCTGATTCCATGTTCCACACAGGCCTCCTAGTGGCTCCTCACAGCTTTCTTGATGTACTTTCTTTCCTCTAAAACTTCTTATGTTTATCCATCTTCTCTTTGAGCAAACCTATGATGCTTTCCTGAACAACTTCACAAGATACTGAGTTCCACAATCTATTCACTCTTTGTTTAAAAGAGCTTTTCCCTCAACTTCCAATAGATTAACCTGTGGCCATCTTATATTTTAACTATTAATTTTGTTTTCCTCCCACAAGTGGAAATAGATTTACATTTTTGAACTCTTCTGTAAAGAATCCTGACAGATCAAGTTTCACCCTTATCTTCTTGACAGAAAGGAGGTTCACTATTTTTCGAGAGTCAATTACTCCTTAGGTTTGTTATTATTTTTGTGAATCATTTTTGCACATGTACCTAATATATCTACAGTCTTTATATAAAATGGTGCTGACATTGCACATCAATTAGACCTAAGCAAGATTCTGTACTGTTATATTTAAATGAAAATCAAAAAAAAAAACTGCAGATGCTAGAAATCTGAAACAAAAGCCTGCTGGAAACACTCAGCAGGTCAGGCAGCCTCTGTGGAAAGATAAACAGTTAATGTTTTCTCTCCTTCCCAGTTCTGATGATGGGTCTTTGGGCCTGAAACATTAACTCTTTTTCCTTTCCCACATTTACTTCCTAAGTGTTTTCCAGCATTATCTGTTTTTAGTGACCATAACTTGGCTTTTTACTTAAAGCCCCCCCCCCCGAACAAATTCCTTTATTTGCGTTCTTTTCGAAAACTCCCTGGATTTGTTCTACCTCACTTTATTGATACAGGTATCACATTAGCTGTGCACTGATGTTGACACTATTCACTTTTCTATTATTTGAGTTCCTCTATGTTGCAAGACATTTTCCAGCTGACAAACACACCTTAATTAGGAGAACTTCATGACATTAGATTGATACTGATAGGTGAATCATGAGTAGGCTTGTGGGCAGGGTAAGTCTGAGGCTTAAGCTGTTTGTAAATTAAGCAAGTTTTAGGAGACAATTTTCAATGGCTTGCTCAGATGATAAAGGTGACAAAGATGGGGTCTTGATGCTGATGCAACAGTTTGGCGCATTTAGTGAAAGGCGAATTTTAGCAGAAGAATTGAAGCTTGCATTATGAATGGCTTTCCAGAGGATTGTTAAAGGGACTGCCTAGCATTTTGGTTTATACCTACTAATTTAACACTCTTCTAATAACAAAAACTGACTGGGACTAAACTAGTTCTGAGTTTTTTCTGAAGATTCCTAAGCGTTTTTCACTTGCAGGTTTGCAGAAAAGTTTTAAGAACACATCGCAAGATTTTCTTGGACAGTTCTGAAGTCTTAACCAACACACTAACAACATTTATTTCCAAACTTCTCCAAGGACGACTACTTAAAAGTCTGAGGATTATGATACCCTAATTTATGGAGTCACCAAGATCAAAGGGGTTGCTTGGTCATGGGGATCTTGCTCAGGATTCCTATTGCTCTGCAGGAGGACGAGAAGCCAAGCAGAAAAAATCAGCCACTGGTGGTGGAACTTCTACCTTGCAGTTGCAGTGTATCCCTTCTGTGGACCTCCTCTAACAAGACATCCAGTCACCTGAGGTGCTGTGTGTCCTCTCATTCATTCCCTGAGGCCATCCTGAGATGTTCCACAGCATGCGTCATACTGTCACTGGGAAACGTACACGTATAGCCCATGAAAAATTGCATCTAATCAGGGTTTGAGTGCTAACCACAACTCACTTAGCACCTGCAGGTAAATTCAATTTATGGTAATCTGCAATTAGTCAAAATTGCTAAAACCAGTCTTTTAAGCAGGTGTGTATTATCATTACATAACCCTTTTATTATCTGTTTTCATTCTTTCTCAAATATAACCCCCACATGTTTTATAATGTATGTGTACCACTGCAGTGCAGAACAATAACACAGGAACTATAGTTATTTCCTGATCCCAAGGACAGCTGACAGAAATCCTGCTGCTTTGGATATGGCAGGTTGCTGTTTAATGCTGTACTGAAGGAACTAATACACAGTCAACCAACTGGTTATTAGTGGCAATGTCAACTGCATGAGAGTTCATCCCCCTGACGCCAGTTCATCTCTGTGGGCCTTGAAAGCTACCAATGCCAATGAAATTGGGAACCTCTGTTACTTTGATAGCCAGGAGGATGGTATTGTGGACCGAAGATTGTCTCTACGACTCATGTTATCTAAACCAACTTTCAAATGTAATGAACATAGGATTCTAGGTCTGATGCATCTTCAAACACTGATAGAACTGAATTTGGTTAGTAGTTTTTCATCCACTGGTAAAAAATTTAATCTTGGCATTTCATATTGTCTCATATATGTAGTTAAAAAACTCCCAATAATGCCGTTATAGAAATCTCAGACTGTGTGTGGCCAGTTATTAATCATCAGGATGTATATTTCAATATTACATTTCAGATGTGACTTTCAAATGTGCTGTAGAATGAAGATTCAGATACTCTCCGAAGCAGAGAGTTGCCAAAGCTGAAACAGTGAGCAGCTTAAGTGCACTAACAGAATGTGTTGCTATGAAAAAAAGTTGCAGTGCCAAGGAATGCATATGTCAAGTGGTTGAAGGTTGTGTCACCCCACACTGATGAATGGGTACCAACCGGAGAAAGTCATGTAAAAGTTCGAAGTTGAAATGTTGGGATTGTAACCAAATGAAAATACGACATCGTGGGCCAGCTGGTGGAAAGACAATGATGACATTTTTTCATCATTTGTGGGCAATGTGGATATGTCATCAATATCCCCATCTGTTCCCAGCACTGACTGTGCATTGCTTCCCTGTGTTGTCTCCACAGTACCAGAGCTATTCCCAGCTCTAACTTCAAAGTGCCCCTCCCTTCCCCAGCACTGACAATAAAGTGGTCCACCTTGTTCACAGCTATTCGGGACACTAATGAAACCGTCCCCATTATTCCCAGCATTGACGTGTTTCCCCCAGCTATTGCCAGCACCAATGTCACATCATACCCAATAACCCCAGTGATTTCCATCACTGGATCATAGCACCCACTGCACTTCACCTTCTGCTAGTCCCAGCACTCACTCCTCTTGTTCCCAGCTGTCCCCAGCACTGTCTCCACAACACCACAGCTTCTCCAAGCATTAACTTCACAGCACCCGTCCTGTTCCCAGCACACACTCCATTGTTCCCCCAGCTGTTGCCAGCACTGACCCCCATAGGGCCACATCTATTCCAACCACTAACTTCACATTATTCTCAGCTGATCCGGGCACCTTCTACACAGTACCTACAGCTTTTCTGAACACTAACAAAAAGTACTTCTCCTGTTCTCAAGCACTCTCTCCACAGTTCCCACAGTTGCTCCAAGCACGAATTTTAATGCCCATACTGTTCCCAGCACTGAGTCCATGGTGTCCCAGCTGCTGGCAACACCCACAGCACAGTGCCACCCACTGTACCCAGTGCTGACTTTACAGCTATTCTCAACGTTGATTCCAGAGCAGCCCCAAGCTGTTCTCAGCATTAACCACATTAATCCTAGCTATTCCCAACATTGACTCCACAGCAACCCCAAGATATTCTCAACACTTTATTCACATTGGCCCAGCTGTCCCAGAATGATTGCAGTTATCTCTCAGCATTTTCCATCGAACCATAGCTGTTCCAAGCACTAACATAAAAACACCCCTCCTTGTTCCCATCATTAACTCCAGAGTGAAACACATCTGTTCCCAGCACTGACTCCAGAGTGTCTCCAGCATCCTCTCCACATCACCACCGTTGTTCCAACACTAACTTTAAAGTGCTGCCCTATTCCCAGCACTGACTCTAGTATGGTCAGCATTGTTCACCACACTGGCCACACATTGCTTCAACTGTTCCAGGCACTGACTCCACAGCATAGCCAGCTGTTCCCACTGCTTCGACAATACCCACAGCTGTTCACAGTGCTGACTCAAGAGTGTCCTCAGTACTGTCTCCACACCACCACAGTTGCTGCAAGGACTAACTTCAAGCTGGCCCTCCTGTTCCCACCACCGATTCCACAGTCCACAGTTTCCCAGATGTTCCCAACACTGACTTTGTGTTGTCCACAGCTGAACCACGCACTGACTCCAAAGTGACTCCAGCTGTTCCCAGTGCGTCCTCAAAACCCACAGCTGTTCACAGTGCTGACTCTGGAGTGACCCCAGCTGTCCCCTGCACTGTCTCCACAGCACCATTGCTGTTTCAAGCACTAACTTCAGAGTACCCTTCCTGTCCCCCACACTGTCTCCACAGTGCCTCTGATGATCCTAGGATGGACTGGAGAGTGGCTTACATTGATTTCAGCACTGACCATGCACAGACCACAGCAATGACTACACGATGTCCACAACTAATCCCAGCCACTGACATCACATTATTCCAGCTCTTTCCAGAACAAATTCAAGTGAACCCAGCACAGTCCCCACATCACCTCAAACCATCCCTCCTGTTCCCAGCTCTGACTCCACAGTACTCCACTATGGTCAAAAGACCGACTCCCCAGTGCCCCCAGCTGTTCCCAGTACCCTCCCCAGTGCCCCCAGCTGTTCCCAGTACCGTCCCCAGTGCACCCAGTTGTTCCCAGTGCCCCCGGCTGTTCCCAGTACCGACAACCCAGTGCCCCCAGCTGTTCCCAGTGCCCCCAGCTGTTCCCAGTACTGACTCCCCAGTGCCCCCAGCTGTTCCCAGTACTGACTCCCCAGTGCCCCCAGCTGTTCCCAGTGCCCCCAACTGTTCCCAGTGCCCACAACTGTTCCCAGTGCCCCCAGCTGTTCCCAAAAGTGACTTCATATTTCTCCAGATGTTCCAGGCACAGACCCTAGGGTGACCCCACTTATTGCCAGTGCTAACTCCATATTTTTCCTGACATTCCCAGTACTGATGCCCCGGTGGTTTGCAGGGATGACTCTACAGCGCCCCTGCTGCTCCCTGCAACTCTCATTTCACAGCTCCACCTGTTGCTCCCAGCACTGTCTCCAGAGTGACCTGAGCTGTCCCCAGCACTGACTCCACAACACCACAGGTGTTCCCAGCGCCAACCTCAAAGTGCCCTGCAATTGCCAGCTCTGACTCCACACTTCCCCAAGTTGTTCTCAGCATTGACTCCATAGTACTTTTGCTGTTCCCAGCACTACCTTCAATGGCCACAGCTGTCCCCAGCTCTGACTCCACAGTCACCACCTTCCCCATCCCCACACGGTGACCCTCTGGGAGTTCCCAACATTCAATCCATGTCAGAGGATAGATTCATAGAATGGTTGCAGCACTGAGGGTGGCCTTTTGGCCCATCATGTCCATGCTGGCTCCATCAGAGCAACTCTATAGTTCTGTTCCCTGCCATTTTCTTTGTCACCTGCAAATTTTTCTCCACCATATATTTATCCAATTCCCTCTTGAAGGCCACAATGCAACGTGCCTTCACCACATCTGTGGTTGGTGCATTCCTGGCTCTAACCACATTGTAGGTAAAAATATTTTTCCTCATGTCCCCCTCAGTTCTCTTCCCCATTAAACCTATAACCTCTGGACCTCAACCCCTTCACCAAAGGAAATGGCCTTCCTGTATCCACTGTGTCCATAGAAGAACCATAGAACAATACGGCACAATACAGGCCCTTCGGCCCACCATGTTGTGCTGCCCTTCAAACCACACCTATGACTATCTAACCCCTTCCTCCCACATATCCCTCTAACTTCTCATTGTTTTATATTCTTCTGTGAAATCACTCCTCAATCTTATCTAAATAAAACAATGCCAGCCTCTCTAATTTATCCTTGTAACTGTAGTCCTTCAACATAGGAGCTATCTTTGTAAATCTTTTCTGGACTGTCTCTAATGCGTCCACATCCTTCCTGCAATATGATGAGCAGAACTGATCACAAAACTGCAGCTGTGCTGGACTGGTGTTTTCTAATGGTTCAGAAGTACTTTGCCAGTTTTATACCCAACGCCTCATTTGATAAAGCCCAGCACTATCTATGCCTTATTCAGCAAACTATCAACCTGCCCTGCCACTTTCAATAATTTGTAAAAAGGTCCCCAGATCTATATTCTATATTGTCTCTTCTACAAAATGCATCATATCACATTTCTCCACATCAAACCCCATCTGCCATGCATCTGCAATTCCACTACCCTGTTTAAATCATACTGCAATCTCTCATCATCCTCTTTGCAGTTTGCAATACTGCCAAATGTAGAAACCATGGCTTGCTCAACCAAATCTTTGTCACTAACACAGATCACAAAGAGTGATGACCTTAACACTGATCTCTGAGCAATGCCACTGTTCACCTTTCGCCAGTCCAAAAAACAACCATTCAATATGACTCCGTTGTCTGTTAGTCAGCCAGCTTCGTTTCACTTTTATCACATGCTTCAACTTGCTGATAGGCCTGTTATGTGGGACATTATCAAAAGCCTTCTAAAAATCCATGTATACCACTTCAGCTGCATTAAATTCAAACAAGTTGGTTAAGCCCAATTTGCCCTTAAACAAATCCATACTGGCTTGCTCAATTTCCTACCAGGTGACCATTAATCCTGTCCTGGATCGATGTTTCTAAAAACTTCTCTACTGTGGAGGTTAAGCTGACTGGCCTGTAGTTATTTCCTTTCTCCCTATTTGAACAAGGAGTAACGTTCCCCACTCTTCAGGACTCTGGCATCAGCAAAAGAGCAGTGAAAGATTATGGTCAGTGCTCCTGTGATTTCATTACCATGCTTCCCTTAAAATCCTTGGATGCATCCATCTGGTCCTGGTAGCTTACCATTTTAACTTCAATCAACTTGACTAAAACCTCCATGCTATCAATTTTTAATGTATCCAGTGCCTCAACCATTTCCACCTTCACTATTAATTTGGAAGCACCTGGTGAACATAGATGCAATGTATTCATTTAGTACCATAACAGTGGTCTCAGCATTCATGTGCTTCAGATTTTGTCTTTAATGGGCCATGGTCCTCCATGTACTACTCTTCTACTCCTTATTTGCCTATAGAAAACTTATAGATTCCCATTTATATTGCAAGCAAATCTTTTCTCATTGGCTCCCTTTAGTTCTCATTTTAACTTTTACTTCCCTCCTGACTCTTTTGTTTCTGCTTCTTGACGGTATTTCCATCCGAAACATTGCATGCCACATGTTTTTGCCCTATTTTCCTTCATATCTTTTTTGTCATCCAAGGATCTCTGGATTTGTTTATTCTTCCTTTGTCACTCATGGGAATGTGCCTTAATTCTACCTGTTCCTTAAAGGCAGCCCATTGTTAAACATAGAACATTACAGCACAGTACAGGCCTTTTGGCCCACGATGTTGTGCCAACATTTTATCCTATTCTAAGATCCATCTAACCCTTCCCTCCCACATAACCCTCCATTTTTCTATCATTCATGTGGCTATCTAAGAGTCTCTTAAATATCCCTGATGTATCTGCCCCCACAACCTCTGCCAGCAGTGTGCTCTACGCACCCACCACTCTTTGTGTAAAAAACTGACATCTCCCTTATACCTTCCTCTAATCACCTTAAAATTATGCCCCCTCGTGTTAGCCACTTTTGCCCTGGGAAAAAGTCTCTAATTGTCCACTCAATCTATACCTCTTATCATCTTGTACACTGTTCTGTTACAGTTTTGCCTGCCAACCTTTGGCTCCAGTTTACGTGGGCCAGATCCACTCTCGTTCTATTGAAATTGGCCTACCTCCAATTAATGACTTTACTTTGGATTGTTCATTCTCCTCTTCTCTAACTAACTTCATGTGCCTCTGCCACAAATTACACCACCAATACATTTTCCTTCAATGGTTCCTGTCAATAAAACCACAATACAGTATATCCTATTAATTCGTCTGCACTCTCTAAACCCTTTTTTGTCTTTCTGGGTGGGCATTAAATAATTAAATATTCCTATTGGGAAAAAATGGAAAAAAAAAGGTGAAAATCAAATAGGTTATCTGGTCCCTGTCTTGGGAGTGTGTGATGAGAGCTTTATATCTAACCTGTTTTTTTTTAAAAATGGTTGATTAATATATTTACAATGTGTACATTGTTCTCAGTTTGGTATTTACAAAATGTACATCAAATTAAAACATTAATATCCTTGTCCAGGATGCACTCCAGTCTATGCAGTGCCCACTGGTCCCAGAAGTCTTCCAGAGAGCCAGTGGACACCACATGCTCTCCCTCCAGGGACACTCAGACACAGACATATCCAAAACCTCCCTTGGTGATTCTTTACAGTAACTGTTCACTGTCCCCTGGTGGTTCAACAGTGCCACACCCACTTCCCTTTTGGAGCAACCTCCTTCCCACCATCCACCAAGCCTGAAAATACTATACCCAGGAACATTGAGCTGCCCAAACTCCCCAAAGATTTCCTGCAGTTAACTCTACATTTCCTCTCAACGGTTCCTGAGAATAACTCCATGGTGGTTCTCACTTCTGAGTCCACCGTTTCCTGGGGTGATTCCCTGCAGCTCTGTATCATCCCTTGGTGACTCCCAATGATCCAAAGCTCTCAGTCCACTGTGTTACCTGGTGATTCCTGCAGCAGTTCTACATCACCTCCTGGTGGATACCAGTACTAATCACAGCACCCCCAAACGGTATCCGCAATGGCCATTCCCAGTTCTAAATCCTGTGCCCTCTGACTTCCTTGTGTCCAGCATTGACTCCACAGCACGCTGAGGATCCTTATGCTGGATCTACAACACAGGTCACCGTGCCTCTTCTGGGGCGGGGTGACCTGTACAAGAAGGGCAGGTTGCATCTAAACTGGAGAGGGACCAATATCCTGGCTGGGAGCTTTGCCAGTGCTACTTGGGATGGTTTAAACTAGTGATGCAAGGGGGTGGGACCCAAAATAACAGCGTAGCAGGAGGGGAGGGAGGAGCACATGTAGTAAATGGAGCAGAGCAGAGATGGGTGAGGGAGCATAAGAGGGCTGGTAGGCTTAACTGCATTTACTTTAATGCAAGGACTCCTGCAGATAAGACGGATGAGCTGCGAGTGTGGATCAGTGTGTGTGATTATGATATTGTGGCAACCATGGACCCATGGCTGAGGGAAGGGCAGGAATGGCAGCTCAATGTTCCTGGGTATAGTATTTTCAGGCTTGGTGGATGGTGGGGAGGAGGTTGCTCCAAAAGGGAAGTGGGTGTGGCACTGTTGAACAGGGAGAGCATTACAGCAGTACTCAGGGAGGATATTCTGGAAGGATCGGCAAATGACGCGATACTGTTAGAAGTTAAAAATAATAAAGGGGTGATCACTTGGTGGGATAATACTATGGGCCTCCAAATAGTGGGACTTAGAAGAACAAATATACAGACAAATAGCAGTAGAATGTAAAAGCAATAGGGTTGTAATTGTGGATGATTTTAACTTTCTCAATATTGACTGAGATTGCCTTAGTCTAAGGCACCTCGATGGGGTGGAATTTGTTGAATGCATCCAGGAAGGGTTTTTAAAACAGTATGTAGAGAGTCTGACTAAGGAGAGAGATATACTTGATTTTATTTTGGGGAGTGAGGATGGGCAAGTGGTGGGAGTGTCTGTGGAGAAAACACTTTTGCAAACAGTGACCAAATTTCGGTAAGCTCTAAGATAGTCATGGAAAAGGATAAGATTGGACCTGGAGATAAAGTCTTAAATTGGGGGAGGGCTGACTTCAATCGTATAAGACCGGACCCGGTGAACATAAATTGGGAGCAGTTGCTAAAGGGAAAAACAACATCCAATAAGTGGGAGGCATTTAAAAGGGAAATAATATGAGTTCAGAGTCAACATGTCCCTGGTAAGAAGCAAAGATAGTAAGGTTCGGGAACCTTGGTTAACAAAGGAAATTGAGGGTTTGATCAGGAAAAAGATGGAAGCGTATGTCAAGTGTAGGAAATTGTTATCAAGTCAGTCCTTTGAGGTTTATAGAGGATATAGGAGAGATCTTAAGAAAGCAGTTGGGGGCGGGGGAGTGGGGGTGCAAAAGGGGACCTGAAATGGCCCTGTCCAACAAAGAGAATTTGATTTTATTCTTTCCCTAGCTACCCTCTTGCTTCTAATATATTTATAGAAGGATTTTTTCTAAAACCTTTCATAAATATATGAGAAGCAAGAGGGTTGCTAGGGAAAGAATAGGTCCCCTCAGGTCCCAAAAGGGAAGTCTTTGTGTGGAGCCAGCGGATATGTGTGGTGTCCTGAATGATCATTACGTGTCAGTATTCACCAGGGAGGAGGATGGGGAGCTAGGGGAAGTGTACGCTGATAGCTTGGAATGTGTATATCATGAAAGAGAAAGCGTTAGAGCTATTGGCGTCATTAAGATGGACTAATCCCCAGGGCCTGATGAAATTGATCCCAGGGTGTTATGGGAAGCAAGGGAGAACATTGCTGGGGTTCTGACAGAGATCTTTGCATTATCTTTAGCTACAGGTGAGGTGCCGGAGGAATGGAGGGTAGCTAATGCTCCCATCCTCAAGGAGGGTGATAAGGATAGGCCAGGAAACTACAGGCCGGTGAGCTATACATCAGTGGTAGGGAAATCACTGGAACAAATTCTTGGGGATAGTATTTATCATTATTTGGAAAGGCAAGTACTGATTTGGGGTAGTCAGCATGGTTTTGTGCATAAGAAATCCTGCCTCAGAAATGTAATTGAGTTTTTTTGAGGAGATTATTAAGAAAATTGATGAAAAAAGGTGGTCAATGTGGTATACGTGGACTTTCATAAGGTTTTTCACGAGGTCCCGTATGGTAGGCTGTACCAGAAAACTGGGACACACGGGATCCAAACTGGATCCAAAATTGGCTTGGTGATAGGAGGCAGAGGGTAGCAGTGGAGGGTTGTTTTTCTGACTGGAAGTCCGTAACCATGTTGTATTGCAGGGATCTGTGCTGGGACCTTTGTTGTTTGTCATATATATATAAATAACTTAGTGAGAATGTCTGCAGTCTGATAAGTTTGCTGACCACATGTATATTGGTGGAGTTGTAGATAATGATAGTCGCCTAAGAATACAGGGGGACAGAGATCAGCTAGAAAACTGGTGGAGCAGTGGCAGATGGAATTTAATCCAGACAAGTGTAAGGCAGTGCGTCTGGATCATCTAATACTGGTGGGACATACAGTAAATGGCAGAGATCTTTGAAGCGTTGATGTACAGAGGGACTGTGGGGTGCAAGTTCATAGCTCCCTGCAAATAGGACAATGAAGAAGGTGTTTAGCTTGCTTGCTTTTATAGGCAGAGCATTGAGTATAAAAGTTGGGACATCATGTTGCAGCTTGAACAAGATATCAGTTAGGCTACACTTGGAATATTGTGTGCAGTTCTGGTCACCACACTGTAGAAAGATGCAATAGAGCTAGAAGGAGTGCAGAGAAGATTCACCAGGATGTTGCCTGAAACGGAGGGCTTTAGTTACAAGGAGACGTTGGATATTCTGGGATTGCTGTCACTGGAGGAGGTGACCTGATAGAGATTTATAAAATTATGTAGGGCAAGGATAGGGTAAATAGTCATAGCCTTTTCCTAAGGGTAGGGGAGTCTAAGACTAGAGGATCTCAGTTTAAAGTGAGAGGGGCTGGTTTTTCCACATAGAAAGTGATGGGTATATGGAACAATCTGCCAGAGGAGGTGGTAGAGGTGGGGTCCAATCACAGTGTTTAAAAAATATTTGGACAGGTACATTTATAGAACAGGAATGGAGGGATATGGGCCAACTGCAGGAAAATTGGATTAGTGGAGATAGGCATTTTTGCCAGCATGGACAAGTTGGGCCGAAGGGCCTGTTTCCAAACTGCATTAGTCTGTGACCGCTGCCAGGACCAAGTAGCTGAAAATAAAAAAAAAGGCAGATGCTGGAATTCTGAACTAGAAAACAGAAAATCTTGGAAATATTCAGCATATCTGGCAGCATCTGTGGAAAATTGAAAAGAACTAACATTTCAGATAGAAGAACCTTGAAGATGCCCAGCAATAACTGTTTTAACCCCCGACAGTCATTTCTGCTGGCTGCACATCACTCCCTGTTGCATCAGCACTGACCATAGGGCTCCCCTAAGTGGGGCCCGGCACTAACAGTGCCCCCCTGCTAGAGTACTCCAGCATAGAACCCCATGGTGTCCCACTCACAGCTTTGTCTCCACTGTGGCTTCTTGTACTGGCCAACCCTCCTCAGTGCATTGATTCCAAGAAAAAATCAGGAGTGCAAAGAGGGGGCACAAATTATCACTGGCAGACAAGATTAAGGAAAATTCCAAGCATTTTATAAGTATATTAATGGCAAAAGGGTAACCAGTGAAAGAATAGGGCCATTAGGAACAAAGGGACAATCTGTGCATGCGGCAAGATGATGTGGGTGAGATCTTAAATGAATACTTTTCATCTATATTTTCTAAGGAGAAGGGCATTGTTTTGTAGCTGGAGAATTCAGGGAGGGGACGATGAAATTCTAGAGCTTCTTTCCGTATTGTATGACTCTATAACGTTACTGCTAAAAAGGGGAGGTATTAGATGTCTTAGCAGGCTTAAAGATGGATAAATTCCAAGGGCCTGGTGAGATGCAGCCAGGCTGTGATGGGAAGCAAGGGAGGGAATAATTAGCCACAGGTGAGGGTGCCAGATGACTGGAGGACCGTTTCTCTATATGGGTATTCTTATTCAAGAAGGGCAGCAGTGATTAGCCAAATAATTACAGACCTGTAAGTCTAACATTAGTGGCAAGAAAATTCTGAGGGACAGGATTCACCTACACATGGAAGAGTGTGCCTTTGACAAGGTCCTGCATAGGAAATTGGTCTAAAAGGTATGCAGGTGACACAAAAAATGCTGGAGTTGTTGATAGTGAGGAGGGTGGTCCTAAACTACAGGCTGATATTGATGAGTTAGTAAGATGGGCAGAGTGAAGCAGATGGAATTTATTTCTGTTAGGTTTAAGGTGATGCATTTTGGGAGGACTAATACGATTAGAACATACACAATGAATGTCAGGCCTCTGGGAGTATTGTGGAAACAGATTGATTTTGGTGTACAAATCCAAGGATCCCTAAAGGTGGCAGCACAGGTTGACAAGGAGGTTAAGAAGGGCGTTTGAGATATTTTCCTTCAATAGTTGGTGCACAGATTATAAGAGCAGTGAAGTTATGGTACAATTTTGTAAAACATTGGTTAGGCTACAGCTTGAAGCACTCGATATAGTTTTTGGTTGCCATCCAATAGGGTCAGAGAGTCAGAATCAAAATCAGGTTTATTATCACTGACGTAAGTTGTTTTTGTTGTTTTGCAGCAGCAGTACAGTGCAAGACATAAAAATTACTATAAGTTTACAAAAATAAATAAACAGTGCAAAAGCAGAATAACAAGGTAGTGTTCATGGACGACTTCAGAAATTTGATGGCGAAGGGAAAGAAGCTGTTCCTGAAATGATGAGTATGGGTCTTCAGGCTCCTGTACCTCCTCCCCAAAAGTAATACTGTGAAGAGGGCATGTCCTGGATGGTGAGGGTCCTTAATGATGGATGCCGCCTTCTTGAGGGAACTGCTTCTTGAAGATGCCCTTGATGGTGGGGAGGGTTGCGCCCGTGATGGAGCTGGCCGAGTCTACAACCCTCTGCAGCCTCTTTCGATCTTGTGCATTGGAGCCTCCATACCAGGCGGTGATACAACCACTCAGAATGCTCTCCACTGTACATCTATAGAAATTTGCAAGAGTCTTTGGTGACATACCAAATCTCTCAAACTCAGATCTTATGAGATGTTGATGCCCAGGAACTTGAAGCTGCTCACCCTTTCTGCCGCTGACCCCTCAATGAATACTGGTGTGTGTTCTCCTGACCTCTCCTTCCTGAAGTCCACAATCAATTCCTGGTCTTGCTGATGTCAAGTGCGAGGGTTGTTGTTGCGACATCATTCAACCAGCTGATCTACCTTACTCCTGTACGCCTCCTCGTCGCCATCTAAGATTCTGCCAACAACAGTTGGTGCCATCAGCGAATTTATAGATGGCGTTTGAGCTGTGCCTAGCCACACAGTCATGAGCGTAGAGAGAGTAGAGCAGTGGGTTGCACTGGAGGAGGACTGATGAAATTCACCAGTGATGTTGCCTGGGGTGGACTGTTTCAGTAATGAGACACTGGATAGGCTGGGTTTGTTTTCCTTGAAGTGGAGGAAGCTGTTGTGATGGGTGGGGGGGAGGGTAGCGGGAGGAATAGGGAAGGATCTTATTGAGCTATACTAAGTTTATTAGGGAATGGATATGGTACATAGTAAGAAACTTTTTCCCCATAGCAGAGGTGAATGAAACCAGAGAGCAGACTCTCTTTAAGAAGTATCTGGAGGATTACTTGAATTGTCAAGGCATAGAAGACTCTGGGTGATGTGCTGATAAATGGGATCAGTATTCAATAAAACTCTGATAATCCAGTGCCCTGGGAACTTTATGACGCTGGACTGGCAAATTTTCTGAACTTTTGGATATTACCCAACACACTTCTTATTCACTTTTTGATTGTACACTGTAGTATAATAAATAAATACTATACAGTAGTAAGATAAAATTTGCAGCATAATAAGAAATTAAATAGTATAGCAAAGTTTCTAGTGACCCAGTGAGTTGAAAGGGAGTACAGGAAATGGGGCACAAGTGAGCCAGGTGCAAACTATCAGGATTTCTGAATAATTGAATACAGATTATTGGGGTTCGGCTGTAGATGAGTGGGCTGAAAGGTCTGTTTTCTGGGCTGTAATGCTCTGTAACTCTACCTCCCTGCCGGTCCTCTACATTAACCACATGCCCTGCTTGTCACTCCCAGCATTGACTCCACGGGGCTTGCTGCATCTGACTCTGGACACTGACCCCCATAGTGACAAGCTGCTAGAGCCCAGTGGCAACACCAGCGCCCCCCGCTGGAGATTGCCAGCACTGCCCTTGGCGCGCCCCCCCCCCCCCCCCCCCCCCCCCGCCGTTGGTGATCGCTGTCGCTGACTCCACAGCGCCCTCGGCTGGCGCCGGCACTGACCATTCGTCGCCCGGTGGTGCCCGCACTGACTCCACAGCGCCCCCGCCCGGCGCCTGCGCACGTCGCCGTGCGGCCTGGGTATTGATGGCTCCGGCCAAGTGAGGACTGCGGCTTGGGAGCGGTTGTGGCCACTCGTCCTCCGGGCGGACCGAGCCGACATGGAGAAAAGCGTCAGTTACGACAGCATCGCATCCAAGCAGTCGCTGCACAGGAGCGGCTCCGACTCCAGGCCGCCCAGCGCCGGCTCCGTGAGCAGGTGGGGAGCGGCCCCCGTGGGACCGGCGGGGGGGGGGGGGGGAGTGGTCGAGAGCCGGGGGCAGGAGGAGCGGGGGGCTGCTTCATCCTCGGGGGGGGGGGGGGGGGGGTTTGGTGCTGCGGGAAGGCCGCACTGATTGCCCTTGAGCCTCCCTGAACCTTCTGGTGGACGTATCCCCCACTGCGTTAACCGGCAGGGAGGGAGTTGCGGGATTTGGATCCAGCCACAGTGAAGGAACCGAGGATCCGTTTCCAAGTCAGGGTGGTGAGCGACCTGAGGGGGGGGGGGGGGGGGGGAACTAGTGCGTGGTCGTGTTTCCATGCACCTGCTCTCTCTGCCCTTCTCGGTGGGAGAGGTCATGTATTTGGAAGTTGCCGCCGGAGTAGTTTGGGAGAGTAATTTCAATGCATCTTGTAGATGAGCGAGGGAATGTTTAGAATGGTGGGTGATAAAACTTATTGAATGTTATTGGAGCTGCACTTATCCAAGGAAGTGGAGAAAACCCTGGTGTGTACCATGTAGATGGTGGGAAGGTTTTGGGCAGTCAGGAGGTGAGTCACTTGATACAGGAGGGTACTCAGTCTTTGGCTCGATCCTGTGGTCATTGTGCTTATTGTAGCCAGTCTGGGCAATGGTAATTCCGAGAATGTTGGTAGGGTACCTGGTGATGGTAATGCTGTTGAATGGTAGTTAGATTGTCATGTTGAAATTGCTCACTGTCTGACATTTTTATGCTGCAAATGATATTTGCCACTTATTAGCCCAGTATGGGTGTTGTCAAGGGGTTGCTGTATTTGGTGATGGTCTGGCTCATTTTCTGAGAAATTATAAATGAATTTGAACATGCAGTTCTCAGTAAATAGTCTCATTTCTGACTGTGAAGGTCCTTGATGCAGCTATTGATTTTTAAAGTGGGTTTAAGATTTGGTTCTGAAGAACACGTGCAGGTTGAGATGTTTGACCTCTAAGAAACAAGCATCTTCCTTTGCATGACTCCAGCCTGTGTAGTCTTCCCATGTTTATCAACAGTTCCATCTTGGTGATTTGATGTCATATTGATTAAATGCTAACTTTTGTCGAGAGCAATTTACATGTGTTGGAGATGGGGTTTTCCCACAGGATGTTGACATCACATGACACCATTCATCATCCATACCTAATTGCCCTCCCTAGGTAATTAAGGTCAATTACATCTGTATGTCTGATGTCACATTTCGCCAGACAGGGTAAAGATGGTTGATTTCCTTCCATGAGTACGATAATAATTCATATGGTTTTTATGATCCCCTAATTTCAAAGTTGACATTTTATGATTGCATTTGTTTTGCATTCCAGACTTATTTAATTACTTGAATTTAAGTTTCCCAGCTGCTATGGTGGGATTTAAAACTCACGTCCTGGATCGATGATCCAGCACTCTGAATGCTAGTCCATTAACTGAGCCACTAGGCTGTAATGTGTTGGAGGTTGTTGGTGCATGAGGGAGAGGAAGCAATTTGGAAAAAGTATGGGATAGTATGGGTTTGACATGGAGTGTTAAGGAGAAAAGGGAAGGGAGGTAATGGGGAGGGAGAAGAAGGGAGGCAATGGAAGGAGAGAGAGAGGGAGGAAGTGGGAAAAAGGAGATTTTAAAAATACTAGAGAAGAAAGCAAGATAGTATCAATCTGGTTTGTATATGCCAGCTGGTACATTCGACAATATTGCTGCAACTAGGTATGTTTAACATTGCAAAGATTATCAATTACCTTTGTAAGAGCAAATGTCTATGAATTATTTTTTTATACCTGACAGTGAGGCAACCTCAGAGTTCAAATGTTTGAATATTTGAATTCAAAAGAATGTTTATTTTACTTATGGTAAACATGTTGAATGTGTTTGGTAGTTGCATGCATGGCTTTATATTCTATAGCTGTGTTGGAATGTGTTATGGTATTTTAATGCACAGGAAAAGTTGAAAGTTGGTGTGCAAGAAGCTGAAGCTATTTCAGTGTCATCCTTATCATAAGCTGATGTAATAGCCAGTAAGTTGCTCATGAATTGTAGCTTTAAGTAATGCACAGTAACTTCTAGTACTTAGAATTGTTTAAAGTTTTGAGTGTTCAGAATGTCCTTATAAAGAATGTGTCAGGCTTTATGTTGGCAGTAGGTAGTTTTGGTGACATCCAAGGTTTTTATTGCTTGAAAACTGGAATAGTCCATGTTGGAAACGCTTTAATGGATGTTTAAAAACAATAATTAGCTAGACTTTGTTTGCTGTTTGTTTTTCAACTGAAGAGTGCTTTCAGGATGCATTCATTTAAAGCTTATTCATTAGACATGTTGGTAAATGAGTTTATTTTCACTTAATCTTCACTACAACAAAGAGTTTTATTTATATTAATTTGTTGCTTAATAGTTTTTTGCTACAATGAAGGGTAGGGAATGCAGTTGGGGACTTTTCACATACAGGTCTCTGAAAACTAACATTTTAACAGTTATTTTGATCAGGTGAATGGGAAGGAGTATGTGAAATAAGCTATTTAAAATGGGGGGAAAAAGTCTCATGATCACCAGTGCTTGTCCATCTGGCAACTCTGCCCACTGGATGAATCACTTATAAGTTTAAGGTAGTATGTTTCAGCTTGTTAAAAAGAACAGTTTGCCTTACTACATACACTGACTAACTTCTGATTTCTAGCTATTCGTGGCTACTGGTATCCCCTGTGAAAATCAAGAGCTTATTCTATGTCCTGCTATATGATATTTTGCATAGCAAAAGTTCCTTTTGGAGCCTAACCCTTTTGTTAAGCGGGGTAGTCCTGTGATCAGTATGCAAGACAAGTTTTTCACTGTACCTCAGTACAAGTGACAATAATAAACCAATACCAATCCCCTAATCAACAAAATTGAATTCAGATTGCAAATTGTTTATTGTCCTTTTCTGTTGACAAAGTTTGTTTTTGTTTATGAGTAATTTAGTTTATTCACTACTGTTTTATTATACTTCACAGTTGACTTCGATTTCATGTGATGTCACAAAATGCTACCATTTCTGCTATTCCATTCTGACCTAGATTTTATCTCACTGTCGGATTTCATTCCCATTACTAGCAATCCTTATTTCATGGATTGCATGGTTATAAGATTAATTTAAGACTTGTATTTCTGCAAAAATCCAAGGTGATCAGCTGTATTGCTCTTGTAAATGCTGTGCTATATACCTATTCTGCCAGTATGCTGAGAAATTGCGACTATATTGGTAAACCACAAACCAAAGTTGTCTGCTGACTGGCCACAAATGTGGTTAAAATCACACATGAATCAATTTTAGTCGAAAAGCTTTACATACATTTAAACAATACAGGTAAATGTTACATGTGAGTGGAAACTTAAGAATTAGAAGTAGGAGTAGTCCTTTTTGAGCATAGCTGATCTTCTCCCTCAGCCTCATTTTCCTGCACTCTCCCCATTTCCCTTGATCCCTTTTAAGATCCAGAAATCATTTGATCGGTTTTGAATGAACTCAGTGATCGAGCCCTCCTAGGCAGAGAATTCCTACAATTCACCACCCTCTGAGTGAAGAAAGTTCTCCCATCTCAGTGCCAGATGGTGTACCACTTATTCTGATATTGTGACCTCTGGTTCTGGACCATTCACTGGCTAGGGGAAACATCCTACCTGCATCGATCCTGTCAACCCCTGTATGTATTTTGTAAGTTTCAGTGAGATCAGCGCAGGTAAAGTACAATAATTCACTATCGTTCAATGACTAAGGATGTATACTGACTTGAAACACCTGCACATGCAGTTCTCTATCTTGCCATTTTACCAACAAACATACAGAAAGTTTAAAATACTCATGCATGCACTAAATATTAAATATTGAGTTTACAAGTCTAATGGCATCCCACAGCAGAGAAGACTTGAAGGGCCAGACAGCTTGAAGCTACTCGTGCTTTGAGTTCTAACGTAACATTTACTTGTATCTTTTTTTAACCAAAATAAACTTTATTCATAATAAAAGACAAACTATATACAATAATAAAACAATAATAAAACAGTGCAAACCTTTACATTTGTGTGCAGATCAATTATTAGTGTTACTTTTTACACAAACCACAGCACCAATGCCACTCGTGTGGCTCGCTGGGTGATACCTCAATCCCATATTTACAATCTTTAATGGGCTTCCTCGCCTGATCCCGCCCCTCCCTCTCCAGTGGCAGAAGAACCCGAAACTGTCGTCCTTCCCCACCGAGCCCTTGCGTTGGCTGCACCCAGCTTCAGTGCGTCCCTCAGCACGTATTCCTGCAGCCTGGAATGTGCCAGTCGGCAGCATTCCCCTACGGACATCTCACAGTGCTGGGAGCCCAACAAGTTTTGGGCAGCCCAAAGGGCATCTTTCACCGAGTTGATGACCTTCCAGCAGCAGTTGATGTCCATTTGTGTGTGTGTGTCCTCGGGAACAGCCTGTAGATCGGAGAATCCTCTGTTACACAGCTGCTGGGGATGAACTGTGACAAGGACCTTTGCATCTTTCACCACACCCTCCTCGCAAACCCACAGCCCGCAAAGAGGTGGGTGACTGTCTCATCCCCAGCGCAGTCCTCCCGGAGGCAGCACGCGCTGGGGGTGATGTTCTGACCATCTGACTGGGAGGGCCCCTTTCACCACCAGCCAAGCGAGGTCTTGGTGCTTGTTGGTGAGTTCTGGCGATGACGCATTCTGCCAGATGGTCTGGACAGTCTGCTCAGGGAACCACCCTACAGTATCCGTCGAGTCCTTCTCCTGCAGTGCTGCAGGATGTTCCGTGCTGACCACTGCCTGATGGACTTGTGGTCAAAGGTGTTGGTCTGGAAGAACTCTTTCACAAAGGACAGGTAGTACGGCAACGGCCAGCTGACTGGGACATTGTGTGGCCACGGGGCCAGGCCCATCCTTTGCAACAGCAGGGACAGGTAGAACCTCGGCACGTAGTGACACTTGGTGCCCACGTACTTGGGTTCCACACACAGCCTGATGCAGCCACAGATGAAGGTGGTCATCAGGAGGAGGGCGACATTGGGGACACCTTTACCCCCATTGTCCAGGGACTTGTACATGGTGGCCCGTCGGACCCACTCCATCTTGGATCCCCAGGTGAACCAGAAGACGGCACAGGTGATTTCCAAGCTGGAGGATTGAGGAACAGGCCACACCTGTGCCAAGTACAGCAGCCCTGAGAGCACCTCACCTGACGACCAAGTTCTTCCCAGTTATTGAGAGGGAGCGCCATTCCCACAGTCCCAGTTTCTGCTTCACCTTCCCAACCCGCTCCCGCCAATTTTTGTTGCATGCCCTGGCCCCTCTGAACCAGATCCCCAGCACCTTCAGGTAGTCAGGCCTGACGGTGAAGGGGATGTTGGATCGGTTGGGCCAGTTGCCGAAGAGCATGGCCTCACTCTTCGCGTGGTTAACTCTGGCCACTGATGCCAACTCAAACTAGTCGCAGATGCTGATCGATCTGCGAACTGACCTTGGGTCCGAGCAGAAGACGGTGACGTCGTGCATGTACAAGGAGGTTTTCACCTGGGTGCCCTCACTGACTGGCAATGTCACCCCTCTGATGCTCTCGTCCTTCCTGATGGATTCGGCAAAGGGTTCTATACAGCACACGAACAAGACGGGAGAGAGGGCAGCCCTGCCTGACTCCAGACTTAATGAGGAAGCTGTCTGTTTCCCACCCACTGATTTGGACTGGGCTACTGATGTCTGTGTAGAGCAGTTGGATCCAATTCCTGATTCCCTCCCCAAAGCCCATTTTGGAGAGCACGTCCAACATGTACGTGTGTGATATCCTGTCGAATGCCTTCTCCTGGTACAAGCTGACCAGGCAGGTGTCCACCCCTCTGTCCTGCACGTAGGCGATGGTATCCCTGAGCAGCACGAGGCTGTCAAAGATCTTCCTGCCAGGTACAGCACAGGTTTGGTCCGGGTGGATCACCTGTCCCAGAGCAGACTTGACCCTGTTGGCGATGGCCTTGGACAGGATCTTATAATCCACATTCAGCAGTGAGATGGGTCTCCAATTTCTGATGTCTGCCCTCTCCCCCTTCTGCTTGTAGATGAGGGTAATGATGCCCTTCCTCATGGATTCTGACATGCTGCCAGACAGAAACATAGCATTGGACACTTCCAGCAGGTCCGGGCCCATCCAGTCCCACAGAGCCGAGTACAACTCCGCCGGTAAACTGTCGCTTCTGGGAGTTTTATTCGAATCAAAGGAACGGATGGAGCCAGTCAGCTCTTCCAGGGTCAGTGGTTGGTCCAGACTCTCCTGCTTGCTGTCATCTAAGACCTCTGTGATAGAGGACAGTCTGGCATAGAAGGATCTGCAGATCCTTAATATGTTCGTCTGCGAGGATGTTACTGAGCCGTCCTCTTCCTTAAGGCTGTGGATCACAGAGCTCCCCCTGTGCACCTTTTGGAAGAAGAAACGTGAGCACGTCTCATCCTGCTCCACGGAGCGAACCCTGGATCGGAAGATAATCTTGGAGGATTCAGAGGCGTGGAGCTGGGCTTGCCTGCTCTCCACCTCTTGGAGATCCCCCCTCACATCCACCACCTTCAACTGCAGAAGGAGGAGTTGCTGCAGGTCTGTCTGCAGTTGGCACAGTTCCCTCTGACTCTGTCTTGCTTTCTAGACCCCTCTGCGGATGAAGAACCTCTTGATGTTCTCCTTTGTCGCTTCCTACCAGTGCACAGGGGAGTCAGAGGGGTTTCACGGTTCTCCAACGTGCGTAATCCCTCTTTATTTCCTCAATGCTCTCTGGAGTCAGCAGCTTGACGTTCAGCTTCCACATCCCCTGCCTGCCTTCTGGTCCTCCTGTAGTGACAGGAGGCCTGAAGGAGATGGTGGTCAGAGAAGCACACCGGTGTGACGTCAGTGGATCTGACTGTGACTGGCTCTGACACGAAGAGGAAGTCGACCTGGGACCAGGCTGAGCCGTCCAATCTCGACCAGGTGTGTTGTGGCTGTGCTCCGCCTGCAGGGGTGCTGAAGGCATCGCGCAACTTGGCATCCTTTACCGTTTCCATCAGGAGTCTGGAGGTGCCATCCAGTCTGCTGTTGGCGTTGCCGGATTGTTCAGCCACATCGATGATGCAGTTGAAGTCACCGGCCAGAACAACCGGCCGGGACGTCACCAGCGGAGGCGGGAGCTGCTGGAGGGCGGCCAGCCACTCACTCCGCACGGGCGAGGCGTACACATTAATTAACCGGAGCAGAGTGTTCTGGTACATCAAATCTGCCACGAGGAGCCGCACCCCCCCACCCCCCCCCCCCCCCCCACCTCTCTGACCTCGGTGGTTGAGAAGTTGCCCCCCCCCCCCACACCCCCACCCCCCCGCATCAGAATCCCCAGGCTGGAAATGTGACAATCATTGTCCCCCCGACCACACCGACAGTCCATGGGGCCACCATCGCGACCACCTCCGATAGTTGCGGAGGTGCAGCAGTCCACACTCTTGCAAGAAAGTCACATCGACCTTGACCTTGGCGAGGAACTGCAAGGCGTTAACACATCACGCAGTGCTCTTCACACTGCGCACGTTTAGAGATGCCAGTTTTATCTCCATGGCTCTTTTGGAGTTCAGTACCACTCTCACAGTCCATTTTCATTTGTCCTGGGCCCTCATGCCCACAGCTTTGGTGAACTGCCTCTCCGATTCCGGGCTCAGATATTGGGAGTGGTCTCCCCCTGGGTGTGGGGTCCCTTGTGGCGAGGCTGGAGGTGCTTCTTTGGGGGCGGGGGGGGGGAGGGAATCCATCTGTGCCCTTGTCCTTTTCTCTGGTGGTCCAGTTTCTTTCATCTCCCGGTGCTGGGGTGCATTGGATGCGATGCTGCTCCTGGTCTCCTGGAGCTGGGGGGCAACAGCCTCTGAGCTGATCCCAGTCTCCCGGGGGTGGGGGGTGCAGAGCAACAGCCTCTGCACTGCTCCCGGTCTCCTGGAGCTGGGGGTCGGCAGGCAGGGTTGTTCCCTCGCTTCTTCCTGTCTGTTGTTTCTCTTCGGTTTTCCCTCCTCCATTCCTCCACTTCCTCTGCCTCCGTCGCCGGCTTCCGCTGCTGCTTTCATCCTCTGACGAGGAGAGGTTGCTGATGTCCATCTGCTGCATTATTCTTTTCTTTCCCGTCCCCTTGTTTTCCGTGGCCCGTTGTCTCTTGGGCGGCGTCTTCTGTGCCTTCTTCCTCTTCACCACCTACCATAGCCACCTCTTAATTTAGCCAGTGCTTTTTGTGTTTGACAAAATTATTGTGAACTGCTTACTCACTCACTTCTGGGTCAGCCTGTGGAACAGTCTATCCTGGTGACTTCTACACTAGGCAGGCAATGTGCGATCAAGGAGGGACTAAGGAAAGCTCACTCAAATCTGGACCTTCTGACAAAATGCATAGAGCCTGGTCTTGTCATAACCAACGCTCTATTTATCATAGAGGCAAGCACAAGGTCTCATGGGAATTCTTCCAATTCCGAAGATGTTGCCTCTTTCATGTATTTTGTCTAAATGAGGAACCGCAGAATGTCCATGTCACCCATGGTAATGACGACTGCTGGGACATCAGCTAATCTGCTCCGTTATCTCCAACTTGGCCCCAGAGAAATGTTGCTGCAAGGAAATAAATTTTAAAACTATTAAGGACCCTCAAACGTAGCTCTTCTTGTACAGCACCTTACAGAAAGCCTGTCGACTCCCAGCCAATAGTAGCTGCAGAATGCCCACTGTGTATGGGCTACCTTGAAGTCTATCATTGGCACTTCTAAAGAGATTCTTGGCTTCTTCACCAAGAAAAGCAAGAATTGGTTTGATGAGAATGATGAGGAGATCCAGTGGCTAATTAATCACAAATTATGGTTAAAAGAAACAGCTCTTTAGACACTTGAAACTTGAGATTAACAGAAAACCTGTGACTTAAAGAACAGATAGTGGAAGAAAGAGTAAGGGAGGCCCAGCTACTTGCTGACAGCCATGACATGAGCAGGTTCTTCAATGTTGTCAAGGCCATCAATGCCCAGTCACCCTAGGGCCCTCCCCACTGAGTCCAAAAATGACACTGAACTTATCAAGGGTGGAGATACAGTCGTTATGCACTGGAAACGACATGGAAGACCACCTCAACTGTGACTGTGTTCTTGACATGAGTGCCCGTGACTCCATTCAATTTCTTGGCAGTGATGACAGACAAGAAGTTATACGCCACAGAAAGCCATAATAGAAAAGGTCTCAAACTGATGGTATCCTTGCTTAAGTCCTAAAGGTAAGCAGTGTGAAGTTTGAGTTACAAATTCACAATGTCGTCATCCCCGTTGGGAAGAGTGGACTTCAGTGGACCATTGTGCCAGTGGACCTCAGACCTGCTGTAACCAATTTCAGCAATAGAGACAAATGTGATTGTGCTGATTAGAAGGAGGCTTTCCATCGCAGGGAAAGTCATTGTCAAGGTCCTCCTCAATCATCTCCTTCCAGTAGTTGAAGAGCTGCTCCCTGAATCCCATTGTGATTCCTACTACCTCGAGGCACTGTGGATGATTTTGAAGGAGCAGCACAACCCTTTTCAACCTCACTAAGACCTCCATCAACTGGAAGGGATTGTAGAGCTTTTGATCTGGATTATATGAAATTCATATTTATTTAGTGAGGTGTTATTTGAATGTGCTGCTGATGAATTCTTTCTGCCTCATTCCATTTTCTAACACGGACAGTTCTGTTCTTGAATAATCTGTCTTTATTAGCCCCCTTATTCAGAATGGAGAGAAATCACGTGTTTGTTTATGCTCATTTTTATAAGTGTTTTTCAATGTCCTGCATTATCTGTATAATCAAAAGCTTTGTTGTAGTTGATGGCACAGGCTTTGTCTATTAAGTTCTTTCTGTTGTCCATCTTGGCTGGACTAAAAGGGATGCAGGAATTAAAGTGGAAGGTTGAAACATCAAAACCTCAGAAGAGGACCCAGAAAGACATTCCTTGACACTGTCTTCATTCACTTTTGTATCTATTATTGAACATCAAGGTCATGTCATCTGGGACAGTAAAGTCCAAAGTAGGTAAAGGCCAAGTAGAGGTTCATTCGGGCAGATGTAATGGGGAATGTATTGACAAAATCAGAAGGCAGCTGTGGCAGCTTGATCAGAGGCTGAACTGTTTTGGACGTGTCATATGATTGAGCAATGGAATAGAGGCTTATCATGCTTGGCAAGCTGGAAGGAAGAAGAGGAAGTTGGTGAACAAGGTGGAGGGCTTGGGATCAATGAAGCCATTGGTATGTCTTTGCAGTGACCTTAAGGTGTAGTTGGTAGTAGGTTGGCTTAGAGAGAGAATCAGTCCATTAATCAGCAGGAATCAATGCTGGCTCAGTGGGATGAGACTGGGAACGGAGCTCCCTCTCAATGACTGGGAAGAACTTGGTCATTAGGTGTGAGGTGCTCTCAGGGCTGCTATACTTGGCGCAGGTGTGGCCTGTTCCTCGCTCCTCTGGCTTGGGACTCACCCATGCCGTCTTCCGGTTCATCTGGGGATCCAAGATGGAGTGGGTCTGACGGGTCACCATGCACAAGTCCCTGGACAATGGGGGCAAAAGTGTCCCCAATGTCACCCTCATCCTGATGACTACCTTCGTCTGTGGCTGCATCAAGCTGTGCGTGGAACCAAAATACATGGGCACCAAGTGTCACTACGTGCCAAGGTTCTACCTGTCCCTGCTGTTGCGAAGGATGGGCCTGGCCCCGTTGCTGCACGACGCCCCAGTCAGCTGGCCATTGCCGCACTACCTGTCCTTTGTGAAAGAGTTCTTCCAGACCAACACCTTTGACCACAAGTCCATCAGGCAGTGGTCAGCAGGGAACATCCTGCAGACACTGCAGGAGAAGGACTCGATGGATACTGTAGGGTGGTTCCCTGAGCAGACTGTCCAGACCATCTGGCAGAATGCCTCATCACCAGAACTCACCAACAAGCACCAAGACCTCGCTTGGCTGGCGGTGAAAGGGGCCCTCCCAAGTCAGATCCTTCCTGCGTGGTCGGAACATCAGTCCCAGCGCGCGCTGCCCCCAGGAGGACTGCGCTGGGGATGAGACGGTCGCCCACCTCTTTGTGGGCTGTGGGTTTGACAGGAGGGTGTGGCAAAAGATGCAAGGGTCCTTGTCACGGTTCATCCCCAGCAGCTGCGTAACAGAGAATTCTCTGATCTACGGGTTGTTCCTGGGGACACACACGGAGACGGACATCAACTGCTGCTGGAAGGTCATCAACTCGGTTAGACGCCCTTTGGTCTGCCCGAATCTTGTTGGTCTCCCAGCACTGCGAGATGTCTGTAGGGGAATGCTGCCGACTGGCGCATTCCAGGCTGCAGGAGTACATGCTGAGGGACGCACTGAAGCTGGGTGCAGCCAACGCAAGGGCCCGGTGGGGAAGGATGACAGTTTAGGGTTCTTCTGTCACCGGAGAGGGAGGGGCGGGGTCAGGCGAGGAAGCCCCTTAAATATTGTAAATATGGGATTGGGGTATCACCAATCAGTGCTGTGGTTTTTTTTATATATAAAAAGATACCACTAATAATCGATCCACACACAAATGTAAAGGTTTGCACTGTTTTAGTGTTGTATATAGTTTGTTCTTTTATGATGAATGGTTTATTTTGGAATAAAAAAAAATCCAGTTAGTGAATTTGAAAGTGCAGTAAAAATGTTTGGTGATTTGAGTTGGAGTTTGATATGAGGAGGGAATTCTCTTGGCGTCCTAACTAACATGACTCCTTCAGCCGACATTAATAAAAGATTAGATTATTTCTCCTTCAGTTGTTTGAGATCTTGCTGTCATTGCTGTGCAAATTATCATCTTTTAAGGTGATCATTGAGGGGTACTTTGGAGTGATATAAGAGCATTTTTTAAAGAATCTGATGTAGATCCAATGAGGAATTCCATTTTTCAATTGTCTTGCTTGCTGAAGTCTGAACTGTTCTCTGTTGTCTATTGCTGAAGTAATTTTATGCGGCCCCAAATTTAAATATGGCATTTAAAATCATATTTGTATGGCATTTATTTTCAAAGGGTGGACTGTTTTCTTTTAGGGAGATGCAATGGTCTATTCAACATATTTTTCAAAGCTAGTTTCTTTTCCTTGTACTGTTTATATTTGGAGAATGTTAAAATTCAGTTGTTATGTCTTTGTATTGAAATATCCACATATGCCCAGATGAAATAGCTATCATAGTGCAGCTTGACTCTTTTTAGTCTTCAGAAGATAGAATGTGACTTTCGCCTTAGTTTTGGTCTGAATGCTGCTTCATTATGTGTGAGAAATCGTAGTTGACTTCATTTGCATTTTCAATAGATGTGGTGATCAGGACATTTTCTTTTAAAAAGTTACATTTCAATCACTTGATTCATTAACCCTGTCTTTCTGTGTTGTGAGAAATCTGTTTTGTGGCAACAATGGACCTCATTGTCCTGCTTTTGGATTGCTGTTTGGGTAGAAGGAGAAAATTGAAGAATCTTGCTGTTGGAAAAAGAGGCCATTTGATTCAAAGCATATGTCAGCTTTCCAAGAAAATTAACCACTTTATTTCCACTCCACCCCTTCTATACCGGTGATATATTTTCTCTCCTGCATTTTATCTGATTACTTTTTTAAAATATTATGGGTTCTGCATCCACTGCTGATTTAATAACATGAAACAAAATCTCCTGACCTTACTTCATGACACTAATTTTGTACTATCTGGATATCAACTCACCAGCTATTAGAAATGTTGCTGAATTTACTATATTAAACATTCTTTCCTCTATCACAAACTGTTTTCTCAAAGTCTCTCGCCTCTAATCTCCTGTCCATGCATTCAAGTCCTTGAATGTGTTGTAGCCTAACAAATTCATGTTCGCCCTATGTAAAACTTGTCTGAATCCCTCCTATCAGGTTTCCATCCCCATTAAGTGTGAGAGATTTAGGGAAGGAATTACAAAACTTAAGGCCTCAACCAGTAATGGAACAATTTTGTGGATTCTCAAGCCTAGCAGTATCAAAACCGTAAATGAGGGTTTCAGCAAAAGATAAACTTCTGAAAATCCACATGAAGATCCTTGACTTTTTGGTTAAAAATCATTAAAATTGATTTATTTTGAATTTTTTTAAATTTGAGAACTCCTGCACCACCGCTTTCCTCCCCATGCAACCACCCAATCCACAATTTGCCTTATTACTAGGAAAATTAAAAGAAAATCTAAATGGAGTAGAGGAGCATTGCAACCTGGGAGATTACAAGTTAAAGATAAGGACATAGCTTAATCAACATTTTTTTTAAATGTAAAATTAATAATGTTAATCTTTAGATGGTTAATACTGAAATGTAGAGAAGTTATTCTTGTATCTAACCTTAGTTAAACTACACAGAGTACTATCTGCAGTTCTGGGCCGAAAAGCAATTACAGAGCAGTAATTCATAGCCCAATTTGAGATCGCAAAGGTATTTGACAATATATTTTGAGTTCGATTTCCTACCATCATTTTGGGGTCACAGAAATTTCCAGTGTTTAAATGGAGGAATATTGAGGAAAAGTGTGAGAAAGGTTTTCTCAAAGTGGTGATAGCGGTGTAGTGGCAGCAGAGAGGCTGATTAGGACGAAAAACATTGCTGTTGTCAGAAATGGATAAACAAGGTGGAACTTCTATGAAAAGATATAATTTGGGTGAATCAGTAGAAGTATTTAAGATTATGAAGGGCTTTCATAGCATGGATACTGGGTTGTAATACCAGCAACCATTGATATAAGCAAGTCATCAAGAAATCTAAGGAATGTGGAACTGAGTACCACAAGGATTGTTGGATAAAGTTAAGAAGCATTACCAAAATGTGCAAGAGAGAAGGGTATAAAATAATTATGCTGACAGGATTAGAGAGGAAGAATTGGAGGAGGCTGAAATGATGGAAAACTGGTATGGATTGAATATCAGGGTTCTCAGGAGGAAGCAAAGGAGGAACATGAATTTTGTATGTTGCTTCAATCTAACTTTTGCACTCATGATGGACTCTACCATCTTTATGGGTGGGAGATGCTCATGGAGCCTTCTGTTCATTAATATTGCCCCCCAGCTTTTTTCCACAAACCATTGGCTGTAGAGTTGCAATTATTAGCATGATTCTTCCACTTTTCAACATGTATAGTTTTAATACATTGATCACAGCTGAGACATCTGTAGCATACTGCAATGTTTTGTCATGAAGTCAAGATTGGTTCCACTTTGGGGTTATTTTGTACAGGTGTAGAATCATTACAGTATAAATTACCTCCTCAATGTAATTTTTCACCTGAACAACCTTTGCCCTTTCTTTCCATAGTACCTCCTCGTCTGTATCTGAGCAGTCTGTGTACAACAAGACTACTACAGTTATGTCCTCTGATTCTGTTTCTTCTACAGACTTTTCTTCAGATTTCAGGGTAGGTAACTATTCCTCAAGGTGCATCTCGTTATAATTGCGTTTGATAAATTTGCAAAAATGCCAGCAAACTTATTCTGGAGTAACTTATTCAAACTTATTAAAAGGATGAGCATTCACAGCATTTTCTGTTTTTCAGATTTGAAGCTTGTGTTCTAAATGTTAGATTTGCAAAAAAAATTGTTTAATAGCAGACTTGTAAATAAGTGATCAGTTTTTTTTTAGGAGGATTTTATAAAGAGCCACAGAATCTTATTTATTTCTGTTCAGTGTGGCTGAGTATGTCATCACTGCCTCACCCATCATTCCCACCTTTTTTTCCCCAATGTTCTAGGTGGTTCAGTTGTAATTAATCGCTGTCTGTTTAATGTTTTCAGATGCGAAATGTACCAAAATTAACTATGTTATAGTTATTTAATATGACAATGCATGCTATAGTTTTAAATGAGATCTATACCAGTTGATGAGACTCAGTGGTATGTAATTCAAGACACAGGTTCATGTATTGACCTGAGATATAGAATCTGAAAAGCAAATGGATGAGGGAGTTTTTAAATTTTTTTTGTTCTGAGGTTAGCTTTGACTTAAATTAACACGTGTAGAATTTGATTTTTAAAACTGAAGTAATATGGAACATGCACTGACTTATTTTTTTATTTCATAGGTAAAGGTTCTGAAAGAAAACTGTTTGCTCACTGAATGTCCATTGCTGTCATTAGTCAAATTTGGTTAATCTAATTTTTTCTAGTTACATAAATATATTCGAGAGTCAGTGCAGGTTTTGGTGACTTCAATGTTTAAAACTTGCATATTTCCTCTACTGTCCACCCACTCATCCCATCAGCTGCCCCATTGTGAAGAGTCAGCAGTTCCCATATTTGCCATCTCAGAACCAACTAGAGTGGAACCAAGTCAAGTAAGTCTTCCTTGATCCTGAGGTGTTTCTTCCCTTGATTCCTGAGGCAAGAATGAAAGCATGCATGACAATTCTTTATAGCTCCCATATAAGTATAACTTAGAATGATTCACCTCTGATGAGAGTATAACATTTTAACTTGAATCTTTAAAATCAGTAGAATTTTTATCCTACAGTTCTTCCTGAATTCAGTTGTGTTATGCTTTCAGTCTGCACTTTCTGACAGTATATGTGTTTGCAGTGACCCTTGGCTAATAAACAATTTTCTGTTAATGTAATTCTGTATTAATTGAGGGTAAGACAGCACATCCAGTTCTACTTTAAGTGCTTTTTAGTCTGTGAACCCTTGGTTGTATGTGATTTCTTCTGATTAGGATATGCGGCAATGTTACTATCCTTGAGAAATGTGGAAAGGTGTCTCACCTAAATGTTTCAATTTGCACATTGGCCTCTATATATTGGTTGCATGTAAAATCTTTTCAGTAAAATCTGTTCTCTACTTCACCAGACAAAATGTTTTCACTTTCTCCGTCTGTGCCTGTATTTTATTTTTAGAAGAAAATGCCCCTTGAAGCTTTAGACGATGAGTTGTGCCTTTGGATGCATTTGTTCCTTGGAGTGAGAGGGAGAGGTACAGAAATGAAAGTGACTTTTGGACCCTTTTCCTAGTAAATAATTTGATTTTCAAGGAAGATCCTAACTAAAATATATTCTATACAGCTAAATTGACTGAAGTAATTGGTAACAGAGCAGTGTTCTTTTTTTTATGAAGCAATCTTTAACATTTCTAACACTGACATCACTCACTTTGGTGAGCTTGGCAACAATTATTTCACACTTTGACAATGTCTATTTATACTCAGGATAATTCTTCCCTGCTTTGAGTAAGTCATATTTATTTGGCAGCTGTGAAGAATTATCATGCACGTTTCTCATTCTTTCATTCTTAAGCAATTGCCTGGGATAGAGGAAAACTTGCTTCCCCTCTGGTTTTGAGAGTTCTGGGTTTTGAGATGACTATTGAAGCTAATGAAAACTGGCAACTCTGCCACAGATGGGGTGATGTGATGGCGGGAGGTACAGATGGATAGTTGGTGAGGTGGTGTGCTCCTTCCACCACTTTTGCAGAGCTTTTGTGCTTCCGATGTATGGCCTCTGTTCCCTATACCATCCTGAATGTACCTCCTCTATTTAGAGCGGTCATGGACCAGAGGATCCACGAAATTAGTGGGGATAACACAGTTCTTCAAGGAGGGTTTGAGCACATCCTTTAATCTTTTCCTCTGTGGGTCTAGTAATCTTTTTCTACGGCAGAGTGTGGAATAGAGTGTCTTTTAATGGAGTCTTTTGTCATGCGTGGCAAAGGATGTGGTCTGCCCGATGTAGCTGCTGAATGTAGCTAGAGTTTCAATACTAGGGATCTTGGCCTGGGAGAGGACACTGACATTAGTTTATCCTTCCAGTGAATTTGGAGGATTTTGCAGAGACAATGTTGGTGGTATTTTTCCAATGCTTTGAGATGCCTGTTGTAGAAAGTCCAGGACTCGGCAGCATGTAGAAGGGCGGAGATCACTGCTGCTTGGTAAACCATGATATTTCTGGCAGTTCTGGGGTCTTCAAATGTTCATTTCCTCAATCAATATGCTAGTGCATTGAAGGCGGTGGTGAATTTCATCATCCATGTCTGTATTTTCTGATGGCTGCCTCCTGAAATATAGAAAGTTGTCTATGTTTTCCAGAGTCATGTTGTGAGCATTTATAGTCGAAGGACAGTATAGTATAGCAGGGATATGTTGGTAGTGAACCTTTGTCTTGCAGACGTTGAATGGAAGGCCCATTCTCTCATATGTTTCAACTGCCTCAGAGTATGATCCAACGCAAGCACTTTTTGGGGATGAGGTGCAATATTGAAGCAAAATAGATTGTGCATTGCCCCACTTTTCTCAGTCTTATTTGACATCAGTCTTCATTGAGGATGGTTTTGTTATAGACCCGTTGGCTAATATTGTGGCCTATATGCCATTATGCAGTAGTTGTAAGAGGCGCTGAATTTCTGTGGACAGCTCGATTGGAGTGGTGTGTTCCACAGTCCCTCCTGATTAATTGTGTCAGACTTTGGCAAAATTAATAAAGGCCAAGGCTGCTGCTGCTGCTTCCTGTGTTTTTCTTGGAGTTGCCATGCAATGATGGACAGAATCTGCACTGTGATACAGGAAGTAGCTGCTTGGCCACTGGGAGGACGTGGTTCAGTAGACACTGCTGATGACTTTCCCTACGACAGACTGCAGGGAGACCCTTCTGTAGTTACCACTATTGGATGTCTTCCTTTGTTGAAGATGGTCACAATAATAGCATTCCTGAGGACCCCTAGGATATCCTCCTCTCCCAGATGCAGGTGATGAAGCTGTGTATATGTGACTGAACCTTTTCACTGCTGAGTTTTAGGATTTCAGCAGGGATACCGTCTGCTTCTATGGCCTTGTTTTTGAGTTGGAATATGATCTTTGCAACTTGTCATTTAGGGTGGTCACAAGTTTGGCCTGAATAATTGCTGTGAGATAGAGTCAAGGACAGACTTGTGGTTGAGAAGGTCTTCAAAGTGTTCCTTTCAGTGTGTGTTTCTCTTCCAATGTGCCTTTCTGTTGCTGATGAGTTGCCCCATTCCTGGTTGTCAGTAGGGGGAGGCCTTGGATGTCTGGGCCATAAATGATTTTTATAGCACTGCAGAACTGGTGCATATTGTGGCTGTTGCCAAGTTGCTGAACCTCATCCTTCAGCTACCTATAAAGCTGTTCTTATTCCATGAGGAGACGTGAAGCTTCCAATTCAGGAACACTTCCCATTTGCAATTAAATTGCTGCTTGATCTCCTGATCATTCCCATCGAACCAGTCCTGAAGGTTCTTATTACAGAAGCCAAGTGTCTCTTCATGTACGTCAATCATGGCATAGTCCAGGACAGCCCATAAGCTGTGGATACTTAGTAGCTTCTGTCGGCTGGGTGTTGATGAGTTGTGGAGCACTGTGTGAGAAAAGTGAGCTTTGTGTGATCCTTGGGAGTTTTGGCACTTCTGTTGACAATTTGACGGCAGGCTGATGGAGATAATGGAGCAGCTTGGGCATTGGTTGGTCCAGCAGTCCTCTGCCTGTCAGGTAAGGGTGGGGCAAACCCTCAATCTAGCAGGTTCCAGTGGTTGAACCAGTGTGCTGCCATAATGTCATGGGCTTACATCTGGTGAAAGAGTGTGTTCATTATGACAAGGCCATACTCCAAGCATTTTGTCAGAAGGAGGACCCCAGGAGTTGGCCTTCCCTTCTCCTTCCTTGCAAATTACACCTTGCCAAAGAGTTATGGCTCTTCACCTTGGCATTGAAGTTGCCCAGGAGGATCAGTTTGTCTCCTTTTTAAATGTGGGACCAGGATTTTTGCAAGGTTGAAATAGAAGCTCTCTTTGGCTTTGCCTGAAGCCTCAGGGGTTGGGGTGTATGCACTGAATTTAGCATTTTGGTTCTCTGTTAAGTCATGGGGTGTTCAATAACTCAGTAGGGTGAATTGCTAAGATGCCAGACTAACTCAATTTTGGCGCTAAACTTCGCTCTATCAAGATGGCATTCATCTTTCAGTTTGCCCCTCCAGAAGAAGGACTGCAATTTAAGCTGAGCATTGTCTGCCAGTTGTGCCTCAGTGTGGCGGTGTCGACATCAAACCATCTGAATTCCCCATCTATGATAGCAGGATGGCATTTAGGTCCGTCTCTGTTTGGATTGTCCATGAGGCTTCTGACATTACAGGTCTGGAACTTTACATTGTGGAATGAAAGTGTTTGTCTTTGGGTATACAGTAAAAGTAAAAGTAAAAGAGCATTCCAGTTCTTGCATGTGTGTGGGTATACTTTTGAATCCTAACCAATTCATGTCAGATATCATGTATTGACATTTTCTCAAAGATAAAGGGAAGTACAGGAATCTTGGCTGATTTATTTCTTCTCTCACCTCTCCATCTGGGATTGCAGACGCCCATTACAAACGAAGCAGGCCAGTGACCATCCTTGCTGCAACATTTTCATTGACCATAATTTTATCTTATTGCACGTAGCTAAGTATTGAAGTTAAAATTTAGACCCTGAAAGGGCTTTGTTTTCCCCAATGCATTATCAGAGAGGTAAATGAGTGCAGGAATGGCTTACAAGCCCCATAACAGCATCGGCATTGTCGGAGAGGGAATTAACAAAGCTTTAGTAGAAGTAATCATGGGAAACCTCGGTGGTCTTGTAGTCTGGGCAAATCAAATTAGCAAAAGTAATTTGAAGAGGATGGATTCGGGGCACTTTTCTGGAGAAGTGTGTCATGCAACCAACTAGGGAGCAGGCTATTTAAGTCCTATTCTGAAAGCCTAATTAATAATCTCAAAATAAGGAATACTCCAGGTGAAAATGATTAGAATATGGAATAGAATCACAGAATTTTGTATCTTGTTGAAGAACAGTTGAAAGTCTTGAAATTAAATAAGGGGCATGAGGAACAAATTAAAATGTTTGTCAGAAGTTAAAACTGATAAAAACTAAGAAATGTTTGAGGTGATGCAATTAGTGCACTTCATAAAATATACATTTAATCAAGAAATAAAAAATGTACCCATGGGAAAAGTAATCTATGCATGGCTAACGATGCAGGTTAAGGAAAATAGGTTAAAAGAAATCAGTGATGCTGCAAGGGAGGGTAGTAAGCCCAAGGACTGGGAGAGTTTTAAGCAACAGACAGCTGAAAAATTGATACAGCACGAAGCTAAAATTCGAGATTACATTAGCAAGAAATATAAAAGCGTAAAGTTGGAATAGCTTGTGGAACTATGTAAAACAAAACAATAGCAGAAATAAATTTGGGTTTTTTTTAGAGACAAAGCCAGGTGAAATCATAATAGGGAATGGAAAAATGACTGAGGTGTTAAGCAAATGTACATCTTGTCTTCATTGCAAATGACACAATATTACAAAATAATGGAGGGACAAACAAGGGTTTAATTACAGCACAGAACTTAAAAGTAATGTATTTTGTAACTTAAAAAAACAAACAAGAATGACCATATGTACAGATGAGTGTTAGAATCTGGGAGTGTGCTGTAGTGGGTGGGGCATTGATGGGAATATGGAGAGAATAGGTTACAGGAAAATGGCTTGCTCTGTGAGCTGGCATAAACTTAAATGGCCTCCTACGTCCTGAGGAAATATGAAACAGGGAGATCTTGACTGTCAAGGCCACCATTAGAGGAGCCTGTCAGGAGATATCTATAGTTTTCTTCCCCAGGAGTGGGAATCGTTGCACAATGGAGCAAATGCTGAAAAAATGTTATGACCTCGATTATGATTTATTAGAAATAACAGAGTAATCTGCGCACCTGCAAAAAGACTGCTGTCTTTATACAAACACACTTTTCCAGACGCCCTCGCACAAACTGACTCCATTTACACACTCACACACAGCCAGCCTTTTCCGACACCATTTCCCACCCTTGCCCCACCGTTGATATTTTATCTCCTCCACCCCAACAGTGATCAAGTTTCTAAAGATAGGACAATGAAAAAGTTATTCAGTATCCTTTATCTCCTCCAGTTAGGCTAAGACAACAAGCAATAAGGGGGAGGCCACTGGTATGGGTGTGGTTTTCTAGGTTGAATGCGTCCATCCTGTTTCTTATGGCAGAGGCCCAAACCACTTTGTGAGTCAGAGGCAATGCTAAATCTTCTCTACATGCACTTTAACAGAATTTCCTTCTGATTACTTCATCCCCTTTCATGTGATCTGAGTAGGCACTCCCTTTACTTTTGGCGCTGCTGCATCAGTATTAAGTTGTTTTGGGTAAGCTTACAAGTGCAACTGTCTTGTTTCTCTTAGCAGGGTATTTGGAGAGGATGTCCTGTGTCACCCTCCACAAACCACCCTCATTCAGAGAAGGAGGGATAGCCCCATCACATGATGCCTGCTAGTCCAGATTGCTGATCTCAGTGGACATGATCAAGCAGCCTATGAGTGGCTGGCTGTTTTCCATGATCAGGTCAGCAGATTTTCTCTCCTGTCTGGTCAGAGAGAGATACCTCAGATGAGCAATGCAACACATGTGAGCTTGCTGTTCTTCTAACACAGTAGTCATGCCATTATTCCCACCCTCGCTTCATCATGACCAGAATCTTGTTTGGATTGCACAGAGACCTGACTTTGAGAAGAAAAATGAAGACAACAGGAATTGGGCAACTACACTTTGTGTCTCTGTCACTTCTGGAGATTGAAAAGTTGGTAGAGCAGACCAGATGTCTGCAGATTGGTGCACTGTTGTCTATTGATCACTCTGAAAAGTCAGAGGGAGACACAAGACGGCAGATGCTGGAACCTGGAGCAAAAGAACACACTGGGGGAACTCAGCAGGTCAGGCAACATTGTGGAGGAAGAGGACATTTCAGGCTGAGATTCTGCATCAGTGTAGAGGGAGAAAGCCAGAGGGGGAGGGGTGGGGCAGGGGCTGGTAGATGATTGGTGGGCCTAGGTGGAGTGAGAGATGAGGTGGGGGGTGCGGTGGAGTTGGGAGACAGAGGCTGCGGATGACAGGTGGAAACCGACAAAAAAAAAGGACAGAAGGAGCAAGGGGGAGGGTGGAAGAAGAAACAGGCTGGAAGGTGATAAGTGGAAGCATAAGAGGTGCAAGTATTGGACTCTAAGGTGATGAGTGGAACCAGGCACGAGAGGGCTGATTGACAGCTGGAACCAGATGGGAAAGGGTTAGGAGACCCTGAGGGATAAGTGTGTGGTTGATAGATAGGTGGAACCAGGTGGGGGAAGGGGACAAAACTGGCTGATTGGGGGGGGGGGGGGGGGTGTTGCTAGAGGTGGGTATTGGGGAGAAAACAGGTGGGAGGACCCAAGTGGATCGGAGGGAGAGAGAGATGGGGAACATAGGTAAGGGTTACCTGAAATTGGAAAATTCAGTGTTCATATCATTGAATTGTAGACTACCTAAATGGAATATGAGGTGCTGTTCTTCAGGTTTGCATTTGGTCTCGCCCTGGCAGTAGAGAAGGCTGCTGGTGGACAGGTCAGTGTGGGAATGGGAAGGAGAGTTGAAATGGCATACAACTGGGAGCTCAGGATGGCCATTGCGGACTGAATGCTCATGCTCTGCGAACCATTTGCCTAGTCTACAGTTAACTCTTGTACAAAGACATCCAGGTCTCTCTGGACTCCAACACCTTTTGATCTTTCATCATTTCATTTGACCTCAACTTTTTCCATATTTCATCCAGCATAGATTTGCCCATTCACTTAAGCAATCTATATATCCTAGAAGCCCCTCTGCATCTTTCCCTTAATTGTCACTACCTCCCATCTTTATATCATCAGCATACTTGGATGTGTTGCTCTTTGTCTCCTCGTCTAAATCACTGATAGAGGTTGTGAAAGTTGAGGCCCTGGCACTGTCCCCTGTGGTATGCCACGAGACAGATCACTTTCTGGTTGGGACACTGTTTTTAATTCACTTCCTATTCCTGCACCAACATGTCTGTCCATGGCCTCCTACGCTGCCAGGTCGAGGCTAAATTCAAATTAGAGGAACAGCACCTCGTATTCCGCCTGAGTAGTCTCCAACCTGGCGGCATGAACATTGAATTCTCAAACTTCCGTTAACCACTCCCTCTCTGCCCCGTTCCCTGTTTTTTTTACTCTCTCCTGATCCA
Organism: Pristis pectinata; assembly: GCF_009764475.1. Lineage (NCBI taxonomy): Eukaryota > Metazoa > Chordata > Chondrichthyes > Rhinopristiformes > Pristidae > Pristis > Pristis pectinata. Next base: position 49,127,120 of record NC_067415.1, on the reverse strand, counting down.
ACTGGCACCCATTACCCATACACTCCTGCCACTGGTTCCCCTCCCCATCTCTCTTCCTTTATTCATGATCCACCTTCCTCTCTTATCGGATTCCATCTTCAGCCCTTTGTCACTTCCACCTATCACCTCCCAGCTTCTGATATTATTCCCACTCTCCCCTCTCCCTCATCTGCCTATCACCCACCCTTCACCTGCATCCACCTATCACCTGCCAGCTCTTGCTCCACCCCTTCCCTTCACCTTTTTATACTATCTCCTCTCTTTCAGTCCAGATGAAGTGCCTCAACCCAAAATGTCGACTGTCCATTTTCCTCCATAGATGCTGCCTGATTTGCTGAGTTCCCCCAGCACTTTCTGTGTTGCTCCAGATTCCAGCATCTGTAGTCTCTTATGTTTCTATTTTTTAATTCAACCCAGTAAATTATCTCAAATTCTGTCTGTTTTAATTTGGCTTAAGAACTTGTTTTTGTGTTCAGAGTTCTTTAAACCAGGTACCGCCCATCAATTAAAACAGAAATTTTGTAAACAAAAATGTTAAAGTTGTAGCAACAGGGGATATGTTATAATGAGTGTAGGTGGATGTGCGAGGTAGCATGCAAGGGAATTTTGTGCATCTCTTGGGCTCCCCTGACTGATCATTAAAGTATTATGTTGGTGTTAAGGATTGTAAGGTGGAGAGAGTCACTTGGTTGAATTGGAAATTGACTTAACAAGTTCCTTATGAAAATTAGGACTCTACGAGAGAGCCGCCTATAGCCTGTGCAGACAGTGCCTCTCTCCATTTTTTGTGAAGACTTGTAACTATTCGTGTTCAGCTGGGCTTTTCCCCCTAGTAGTTTTGTCTTCCTACTGCTCTTTGTTATGCTTTTTATCAGACTAGGACTTTTGCTCTGGATCTATGTTCTGCTCCTCCTCTGGCAGTGCTGCTGTATTTGTTGTCTGGGTTGTGCATCAGTTCACAATGATGGAGCCTATGCACATCATTGGCATAAACTGCTGGGGCGCCCAACACTGATGCACACAACTGAACCTCATTTTTAGATCAGCAGTCGCATTCTCCACAATGATTGTACTAGTTGCCTGGCTCTTTCTATCAGTGCCAGGTGCTGTGGTAGGAACCCCACTAATGTAGGGGCCAAGGAAGTGGAAAGTGTCCTATGTCCTGTAGAATCTATCCCACCAGGCTGTGGTAGCTGTTGAAAATATCTGGCAAAGTGGAATATGAGAATGAAGGAATCTTGCTTCCATTTCATGAGAATATGGCAGAATCAGATTTATTATCACTGACATATGAAATGAAATTTGTTGTTTTGCAGCAGCAGTACAGTGCAAAGACATATAAATTACAAAAATAATGAGGTAATGTTCATGGGTTGATCGATCGTTCAGAAATCTGATGAGGAAATTCTTGTGATCCATAAGGATCTGCAGAAAACGCCTGCTGATGGAAAGGTCCCAGGTTATTAATGGGATCCCTTGGGGCACATACATGCACGTTAGTGTGTTTGTTGTAGGTAATTTTTGAATTTTGCTTGTCCAGGCAGTGTGACTAATGTTAGTACTTGCCACTGACTAGTTATTTGATCTGTAATGGTTTTAGACTGATTTAATAACCAGGACCTAAATCCAAAATATCTTATTGAGTCTACAGATGAGGATAATGCCCAGAGTACAGATATTGCTCAAACTAACTGCTATGGAGCAATATAGGATTAAGTCAAGCCTTAATACTGAGTCGCACATATCCAGATATTTCAAATCCTTTGATTGTACTGCATATAGGAGAAAGTTGGAATCTTTCTGTTCTAACACGAGAGAAACTGTAGTTACATGTTGCTAAACCAAGCCTTTGTAATCTGTCTACTCTTGTATGAGCAAGCACAGGCTTAACATGTATTGCAATAAAGAGAAATAATTTAGGAGTACACCTTAATTTAAAAATGTTAGATTATGATTAACAGATGGCAAAATCCAAGTGTTTTAAAATCAGAAATATTGTATGACTTAATCATTTTAAACTTTTTAAATTTATTTGTGGATTGTTGGTGTCACTGGCAAGCATTTATTACCCATTCCTAGGTGGTGGTGAGTTATCTTATTGAACAGCTGCAGTTTGTCAGGTGAAGATACTGCCACTATGCTGTTGGATAAGGTATTCCAGGATTTGTATCCAACAGAAATGAAGGGATGGTGACAACCACAGTGCATGTTAGAGGTAGTGAATGTTCAGGGTGATAGACTGATGCATGCAACTGAATCTCATTTTTAAAACCCTGGGTAGGCTGCTTTACCATGGATATGGCAAGCTTCATAAACATTGCTGGAGATGTACTCATTGGGCAAATGGAGAGTATTCTTTCCTGCTCTTGTAAAAGGGTGTGGGGAGTCAAGATTTAAGTTATTTGATGTAGCCTCCAACCTGTACTTGTAGCCATGGCTGGTCAATGGTGACCTCCCCAGGACTATTCAGCAGTGGTAATGCCATGGAATATTCAGTCGTAAGACCCTTGTGGTCATTGTCTGGCACTTGCATGGTGCAATTGCCACTTTCTGAATGCTACATGAGGTATAGTAGGCTTCATTATCTAATAAATATTTTTAGGATGTGGATCTTTCTTTAATCCTAGCCACAAATGTTCTTGTATAATATGCAGGATTTCTTGCTGTAAATTATGTATTATACCAAAAATATTTTTGCATCTAAATATCTCTTTGCTCTCATTACAAATTCAGTTCTAAATTTTCATATTGAAAGTGAACGTTTCTTTAAAGAAAATTGCCAGAAGTATTTAGCAAGTCGGGCAGTAATTGTGAAATGAGAAGCAGTTAATGCTTCAGATTGATGATGTTCCTCCACAGATGTTGCTTGACTTGCTGAGTAATTCCAACATTTTCTGCTTTTATTTCAGATTTGCAGTATTTGCATTTCTTTTACTTTTCAATTGATGCTTCATTTTAGGAAATTTTTCATTAGTATGAGTTTTCCAAAACACATTATTTTGTTGATCAGCGTCTTGCTTTCTGGTTTTTACTTAAGTCACTTAGTGTTGTCTTTTCCCATTATTACATCAAGTAGGATTATTTCTCCACTCCCAAGTTACCAGCAAGTAAGTAAATGGGTTCTGTAGTGCTTTAGCTTTAACTCTGATCCACACTTTCTTTTGGGGAATATGTTAGTGCTTTATTTAGTGCCTTAAGACTCAGGAAAAGTAAAAAGCATATGAATCTCAACAGTCCCATTTGAGCTTAAACACATTTTGTGATACTTATGCTCCTAATATTGATTTCTTTTTAAATACTTTAAATGAATACTATTGCACACTGCAGTGTATATTTCATGTTTCAAAGTCCATGTTACTCTCTTTAGTTTGGTAAAGTCTGATAAGCCCTTTGCTCTACCATTCAACATATCTTCTGTTTGTTCTGTGATATTTGTATTCTTGGGGAAACTGTTATCAACTTGTGTTAATGACAATGCAGAAAAGTTTGCTATTTGACTGTAACATGTTTTTGAGTGATTTTACTTGTAACTTGCCTTAGTTAATCTGCCTCTGTTTTACTGATCTTATGCTGAGAAGAAAAGCTAATGATAATTGGTTTCTGAAAAATTTCCTGTTATCCACCTTAATGTCGTCATAAATAATGGGCTGTTCTACAGTTTTTTTTCCAAAACGTTGTTGCAACACAAGAACCTAAAGAAGTCCTGGACATGTCTTGATGGTTGTTGAAGGTTAGGTGTCACTAGGCCAAGTTTTTGGCTTGGTTCTTTTCAATCACATTGGAGTTAGTCGGGGCAGTAAAAACATAAAACTGATTAATAAAGTTCCACAGGGATTTTACTTAATAAATCTTTCAATGGCTTTGATAATCAGAGAAGTTTTAAAATAGTCGAAATAGATTTAAATTGTTTATTTAAAAACAATAAAAGTATAATTTGCTGAAACAATTAATTCATATAAGTTAAACACATAAAGTAAATGAAAGATATGAGACAAACCACCTGGTTGTATTTCCACTTTCAACTGAATGATGTCATATATGTAGGCCGTCCAAAGCTGAAGAGACAGTTATGAAATATACCTAACTCCCCAGCTCAGCATAACTTCTCTGAGCATTATGCTAAGTCTAGTGGTGGAACTGGAGGTAGATGCATCAGTATATGACAACCAATGCATTCTTGGCTTCTGTGCAGTTGGTTAATAGAGCCTTGTACTTAAAGAGACGAGAAGGAATGACCATTCAGTGTTAATTGCTGTAAAATGGTAGTCATTTGTGTTTAAAATAATAAGCTTGATTACACAATGAGATCTGATCCAGCAGGAGAAAAATTGTTGTCTAACTTGTGGAAAACCTGATTGTGTGACTGCAACTGGAAAGATGAACCATAGTGAGAAAAAAAGGAATACTTGAGGGCTAAAATGCTTTCTTTTAAAATAAAGTGTTCAACTCGTATGTATCTGTAGTCCCTACTTACAAAAATAATAAAGGCCTAAAGTGATAATACACTGGAAATAAAGTGGCAAGTGTTCTTGCCTATAATCTCAGAGCAGTGAGGTGATGAAAGGAAAACTGGGTGGGGTAAATGTTGTAGATGGTGCATCAAACTAAAAATCTCAGTGTGAAAGATTAATCTTTGTAATCAATATTCTTACACTGTAAAACATGAGATTGCAGATGCTGGAATCTGGAGCAACAAACAATCTGCTGGAGGAACTAGCGGGTCCAGCAGCATCTGTGGGAGGAAAGGAGTTGTCAACGTTTCAGGTTGAAACATCAATAATTCCTTTCCTCCCCCGGCTGAGTCCCTCCGGCAGATTGTTTGTTGCTCTTGTATCCCTGAAATTATAATTCAGGAAAATGTGACATTTAAACAAGGGAGCTCATACAGTTTGGTTACTTTTAATGTAAAATCACTAAATAGTGATAATAGCACAAGACAACACAAAACAGTGTCTAACCTCTAGTATGAAACTTGAGGTATTCATTACTGAGCCAATCTCAGTAATGGACATATAAATCTGTAAAGGAACAATGTTTTTGAAAATTAGCCAAAGTTGGTCAACTACCTAAAAGTATATGGCAACAAAGAGCAATTCTCAAGATGGATAAAAATTATTAGAGACGTTGGAGTTAGTTTCACAAAGTTAGTAAGGAGCAGCTGACATGTTTGAGCAGAACGTTGTGTTTTCAGTGAAGTAGAGCTGATACTCTGACTTCCTGTTCCCATCTGCATACTTTACTCTGCCTGCTAAATGTCATCTTCACGTTGCTCGTAAAGATCTTTATTCCCTAATCTCAGTCATTGCAGTAACATATCTGGTAAAAAAACTGACATCCTAGTACAGATACCTAAGAAAATTGTATGTCCTGTCACACAAATCAGAATGTTTCCTTTATTTTTGTTTTGGCTCCCACCTACCAGCCAATTACCAAACCATATCACAAAGTTACTCCACTTGCATACACTTTAAATTTTTTTGATGATCTTCCTATGTCCTGAACCTTTCTAGTACCTGTTGCAAGTCCATACATCCACATGAGCTTGCTATTTACCATGCTAATGACCTCAAAAATACATTGTTGGGTTGGTCAGATATGTTCTATCCTTCACAAATCTATACAGATAAGTTTGAGATGAAGTAATTGAGTCAGTTCCTGGTTAATTGAAATATAAACTGAAAATTCTAGACTTAGTAGATCAGCAACTGTGGAGGAGGAAGGAGTGTTAAAATGTTGTATTGATGATCTTTCATCAGAACTGGTTATTTGAAATTTTTTTTTCCCCTTTCCAGCTTTCTTGTTTTGTTTTAAACAGGCGTACTTTAATTAATATGTCTTCCGTTTGCAATCCTATTCATATTTGTGCATGCCAAAACATTTAATTTACTCCTTGTAAGAACCATTCACTCAAACAGTTACTCTACCTGCTTTCTTGTGTGTTTCTAAGTATTATGCCTCTGCAGCCGAGTACTTCAATAACATGACAATGTCAGGCTCTGCCTTTTGTTTCAGTAGATCTTAAATTGCTGGCAATAGTATAAAATATCTCATTTTTTAAAAATCAATTATTTATCTTTAAGAAACAAAAATGTTCTTTTGTCATATCAGCTAATGAGTTTGTATGTTATGCTTTTAGATTTTAAGGGATGGCAATAAAGTGGCTGAAATGGAAGAAGCACCATTGTTACCAGGAGAATCTATGAAAGATATGGGTATGTCCAAACAATTCAGATACTTGGCTTGCAGCACACATCAACTGTATTCAACTTTTAAAACACTGTTATGAAATAGAAAGTTGACTGGTGTTACTATGATTAACTATTTGATAGTGTTTTTATTCTTAGCCTCCGAATGTTTAAATTAGCTAGGAGGAGGTTGGTGGATATCTTTATTTAATTACAATGCTCCCTTCCATGTGCTGAAGAACTAAATAACTTTAGCAATTAGAATTATCTCCCCAAGTGGAATCAAGTTGCAAAAGAAGAGGATTTAAATATCTTAAATTTTGAAAGAAGTTGGATAATCTTTTAAATTTGGTAAACCATATTTCAATACTTGGAAATCCAAAATCATATTTGTAAGTTAATCAAATGCAAATTCACTATATCTAAAACTGGATTTGATGTAACAATTGTGATATTTGGGTCTTCAGACTTCTATGCCTTTTACCCACATTATTCAAAAGCATGTTTAGGCGACACAGTAGTGTAGGGGTTAGCGTAATGCTGTTACAGCACTAGCGACCCAGGTTCAATTGCCGCCGCTGTCCGTAAGGAGTTTGTATGTTCTCCCTGTGTCTGTGTGGGTTTCCTCCCACATTCCAAAGACGTACAGGTTAGGAGATGTGGGCATGCTATATTGGCGCCAGAAGCGTGGCGACACTTGCGACCTGTCCCTAGCACATTCTCAGTAATGCAAAAAGATGCACTTCACTGTGTGTTTCGATGTACACGTGACTAATAAATAAATATCTTAATGTCTATATCTTATTTTCTAATAAGATTAGTTATTAATTGCTGTACCAGGAGACCAAGATTGATAATTTTAATGAACAGATGTTAGCAGAAAAGTAAGCTTACAACTTTTTAAAAACAAAACTCTGTCACGTAACTAAAAATTTTAAAAATCATGTATTAAGTGAGCAAAATGTATATCTTGATGCTAACATATGACAATGATGGTCAGTGGATAGGTTACGAAGCAATCAAGTGACTTGGAATAGCAATCCAAAGAACAAAATTCAAATTCCACCAGAGCAGATGTAGAATTTAAATTCAATTAATGGAATAATTTGGAATTTAACAAACAGTAGTTTTATTAGTAAAGAATGTGAAATGACTATAATCTTGCAAGTCCCATCTGGTTCAGGAACATCCTTCAGGGATGGAACCCTTTTGTCCGCACCCACACCCACACCAGTGTGGTTTAACACTTGGGCTTTCTATGAAAGCCATTTGGTTCTATCAAAACTGATGCAGCATAATAACAATTAGAGCTATAAACACCATCAGGATTCAGACACAGCAAAGCTGCCATCATCCCAGACCACCTTGTAACCTTCTTGGAGGAAGAGATATCTGACAACAGGAGGGAGTGGCCCTGGGACCCCTTGCTATTGACTCCAGAATCTGTGAAGTTTCATAACAACAGGTCAAACATCAGACAAGGAAACCTTGTGGTTACCACTTACTGTTCATGCTCGACTAATTGATACTTTGAACAACACTTGAAAGATGCATTAAGGATAGCTAGCAAGCAGCATTTACTCACCAGTGACCTCCCTGATGCTTAAATTGGGTTTTGCCAGGACCACTCATTGCTAGATTTCATTGATCTTGGTCAAAACATGAGCCAGTAAGGTGAGAGTGACTTCCTTGGCATCAAGGTAGTGTCTGACCCAGTGTAGCATCAGGGAACCATGGTAAAAATGAAGTCAGTGGGTGTCAAAGGGAAATCACGCCAATTGTTTTCTCCTGCACTGAAGTGGAGGAAGGGCTATAGCTGACCTCTACATTCAAGCCAATGGCTCAGCAACCAAAGCAATTGTGTACATATCTAAACCTACTAATCACAATCTTTCCATGGAGTTTGATCATTTAGTCATGAGAAAGCAGAGGATGTTATTGAAATTCCCATCTTGAAGCATTGTGCTGTAAAATATTACCTTCCCGTAATGTGTTCTATTGTTGGGCTGAATTGATCTGGATTTGGTTCGCACCCCACCCCTACTTGGATTGAATGTGAAGGACTGATCAAATTGACCATCCATATCCCAGGAAACATCCAGCGAGATATACAGAGGCACAGTGACAAATAGGTGTTGGGAAACAGACAATTAAGGCCCAACCTTGAAGTGCTCTGATGGTCTTTGATGCCAGAGGTTTGTATGCTGTCAAAGTCAGGACTGTAATATAAAGATTTTAAATGTTTCTGATATTCAGACATTTAAAAATCATTATAGTGTACATAAGTGACTTAAATCTAAGTTGCTAAATTTTAAAAATATTAAAATAAATTAAATACCAGCTGAAGGCATAAAATACACCTTTTTTAAAATAAAAGCTTGTTTTTTTTCTCATAATCTCTGTATATAACTGATACAGAATGGCAGAGGGGAATTCTCCAGTGCAATGTAGGGAGAGCTTCTCCTTTGAATTCGGGAGACCAGTGAGGAGCTGAGTGCTGGATCTGTCACTTGGTATGTCCTGGACTTGCAGTGGGCCTCTGGTTCAAGTACATATTTGCAGGAGAGCTGCTGGCCACATTCTACAGATGTTGGCATGATGTAATTGGAAATGTTTTGTTGGCTGTATTTTGCTGAATAATGGCAAATTTGTAATTTCAAATAACATCTTGAAGATGTCTTTATTATTTGTAGTGTGTGATAATGTTTTACACTTGGCATGGTGAACTGTAATCTGTTAATTGTTCAGTGTTACAAATTATTAACAACAGTCCTGATTCTATTTTGTCTTTGCAGCCAAAGATGTTACTTATATTTGCCCTTTTACTGGCACCGTGAGAGGAACACTGACTGTTACAAACTACAGACTGTATTTCAAAAGCTTGGAGCGGGTAATTTGTTAAAACAAATTTCTTTGTGCAAGTTTGGAAATTTTTAACTTAAGGTTTTTAATACTACTTAAAGTCAAAACTGGATGAAAAGTTCAATGTTAGAAAATAAAAATTGTTTCAGAAAATGATTTTTTATTTTAATGTGATCCCTAATATGTGCAGAAGTTGAATGCCCCTTTTATTGTGTATACAAAATATTACTCATTGAAGGGATATTGCAAACAAAAAATAGAATAAACTGTTGCATGTCTTTAACTTCAATCCTTAATTGTAGAGTTTAAGTTCAGAGCTCTTCCCTAATGCATGCAGGTTCATTTGAAGGAGTGGTAACCAAAGCTATATTTGATGCTCTATGTCAAGTGCATTAAAAAGCTCAGTAGCTCTCTTTGAAGAAAGGTAACAGAAAGTTCATTTGAATCAACTGAAGGTAGTAAATGACATGGAGAAGGCACACTTGGAAAATAATTTCAAATAAAACCATGAATGCAGGACAAGAGTTAGAATGCAAATAAAGATTGATGTTGGAATTCTTTACACAAACAATAAATGGACTTCCTTTGAGGATTAACATACTAAAATAAGATGCACTTTTGCACTTTTTTGCCTCATTGCTGTTATTTTGTTACTTTTCAACATTTTTGTCAGAATGTAGAATTTTAGTGCTGGATTTGTAATTTTGAAGGCAGAAATACCTCTAATATTATTTGGAGGATGAAAGGTGTGATGGGGATTAGCAACAAGAAGAAAATTATACTCTTGATAATGTGAATCATTTTACAATGCCTGGGGAAACTGTTGTAGGCTTCATTTACATAAAGAAGCAATGGAAGAACTAGCCATATTCTGAAGTCAGTTGTCAGGTCATTTAATGTGCATCAAATTCAGTTTCAGATAGCAACCACAGTTTCTTCATTTTAAAACAATAGCACCAAAATTATTTAAAACCAAAGGCAGGCAGCAAGGAACTTGAGTAGGCAAGTAAGAAATTCTTATAAGTGTACAGCAAGAAAGCAAAACAAGTGATGACTCATGCTTTCAGGAAATAAGAACCTTGGGGTGAGGCCTTGTTGCAAAATTCTTCACAAATGTGCCCCAGCTACTCAATGCAGGAAATACTTCTCCATGCACCGCTCCCCCCCCCCCACCCCAACCAAGGCAAATGCCTTAATAACCAACCTATAATGCATCCCATTTCTTTCTTGTAGTACTCATCATTCCATGAAAGGACTTGAGTAAAAAGCTCAGTGCATTATGTTGCTTGTGCCAGGTTGTCTTTGTCCGTTTGTAGTCTTTTGATAATGTATGCTTTCTGTGACCTTAAGCCTAACTTGCGACTCCCTCTATGTAGGTTGATGTTGATGTGGGCCTCAGTGGTTCTGCTATGTCTGTTGCTGTCATGGCGGCCTGATTTTTGTCTTTACTTGTTTTTTTTCCTAATATGCCTGATATTTCAGTATATTGTTCCGTGGGGCTAGCTGTGGCATCGTCTTGAGTACCAGAACCCTTGTGTGTCTTGTCTGGATGGGCTTGTGTTTCCAGGTGCTTCAACACCATCTGCAAGTGGCTAATCTCCATCTGGTTCCTCTGCTTATTTAACCTGGGCAAGACTATCTCTTAGAAATTAGAAACTAAAGACCCTAAAGCAACAACCTGCTCCAAACAAATATGGTGTATGTAGGTGGAACCTCTGTCATTGGTGTTCTATCACAGTTTGTGTTAGACATTCTGATAAACTTGACAGATATTCAAGGCAACAGCCATGAGATGCATCTGGGAATTCGGAGCGTTTTTGCTCTTCTTTCATGACCCACTTCAAATTATTTCTACCCCATGCTTCACCTGTCTCACTTACTATAATTTTTTGCACAAAATTCATTGTGATGAGCTATAGGTACTTGCTACTGTTCTGGATTTAATGGTGATTTTGGGTTTACAGGAACAATATCATGGTATAAGATCGCTAAAGGCATCGATGAAAGAACCTGCTTTGCTAATAGTATGTGTTTCAGCAATTTTTCTTAGTGTGTGCCAGAATAAGGGCAAACTGAGTGGTATGAGAAGGTGTTGTTTAGGGCTGAGGAGAAAAGTAACCTGGAAAGATTGTACTAGATCTCAACTTTTAGGCATTGTTCAGCTTTGGTGTAGCTTCACCACACCCATCCTCCGCCCCACACCTCATCCTGCACTCCTCCACACCCTTACTTCCCCCATCTCACCCTGCACTCCTCCACACCAATACATCTACTTTGTATTGCCCTATATCCAAATGGTCCATTAAACTGATTAGGAAGGCCTTCGCCATTTTGTATTTGCTTCTTTTAATTTTGTGGTTTTTGTCCTCCAAGCACAATAACGGTATTGAGATGCAAAAGTTAGAATTTCAAGTAATGTGCAGGCAAAGATCCAAATGGCCAAATTCCAAACTCATCTTGTGAGTATGAATTGTGCAGTTTTCTTGTGTGTGAGTCCTCCTTGTACTTTTTTCCAAAATTTCTGTCTTTGCACTGAATTTAAGATAGTGAGGTCATAAATTCTACTCTCAAACTGAGACCCAGTTCCTAAAGCACTTACTGTTGTCTGCAACAACTATCCTCCATATCCGGGAGAGGATTTCTGGATGGTATGTTGTCTCCCAGCTGCCAGGGTCAGAGACGTCTTGGATCGAGTCCACAGCATTCTTAAGGGGGAGAGAGAGCAGCCATAAGTCATGGTAAACATTGGTGCCAATGACATAGATAGGAAAAGGGAAGAGGTCCTGAAGAGGGAATATAGGGAGTTAGAAAGGAAGCTAAAAAGCAGGACCTCAAGTGTCATGGTGGCTATTGGGGACCCTATAGAATACCCCCAATAGAGTGACCGCTCCCTTCCTGTTTCTAACTTCCACCTACCCTACACAGCAGACAATCCCTCCACAACATCCTCCCTTTCTGCAACTGTGATACTATCACTGATTAGCAATGCTACTCCCCCCCCCTCCCCTTTTACCTCCTTTCTTATAGGGAGTTAGAAAGGGTTGGTAATCTCTGGATTGCTGCCTGTGCTATGCACCAGTGAGGGTAAGGATAGGAAGATATGGCAGATAAATGCATGGTTGGTGCAGAGAGCAGGGTTTCAGATTTGTGGATTACTGGGATCTCTTCTGGGGAAGGTATGACCTGTACAAAAGGGAAGGGTTACACCTGAACTTGAGAGAGACCAATGTCCTTGCGGGCAGGTTTGCTGGAGCTGTTGGGAGGGTTTAAGCTAGGTTGGCAGGGGGATGGGAACCAGAGTGTTAGGTCAGATGATGGAGCAGTTAGTGTAAAGGTAGGTGCATTATGCAGAGGGACTGTGAAGAACAATAGACAGTGGATAGGCCATAAAAGCAGTCAATTGGATGGGTTGAAATGTCTTTACTTTAATGCGAGAAGTATTAAGAACAAGGGTGATGAACTCAGAGCATGGATCAGTACATGGAATTACCATGTTGTGGCCATTACAGAGACTTGGCTGTCGCAAGGAGGGATTGGCTGCTTGATGTTCTGGAGTTTAGACATTTCAAAAGGGATAAGGAAGGAGGTAAAAGGTGGGGGGCGGGGGGCATTGCTAATCAGGGATAGTATCACAACTGCAGAAAGGGGAGATGTTGTGGAGGGATTGTCTGCTGTGTAGGGTAGATGGAAGTTAGAAATAGGAAGGGAGCGATCACTCTATTGGGAGTATTCTACAGACTCCCCAATAGCCACCAGGACACTGAGGAGCAGATAATTAGGCAGATTTTGGAATAGTGCAAAAATAATAGGGTTGTTGTCATGGGTGATTTCAACTTCCCTAATATTGTTTGGCACCTCCTTAGTGCAAAAGGTATAGATGGGGCAGAATTTGTTAGGTGTGTCCAGGAAGGATTCCTGACACAGTATGTGGACAGGCCGACTACAGGAGAGGCCATTCTGGATCTGGTACTAGGCAATGAACCTGGTCAGGTGACAGACCTCTCGGCGGGTGAGCATTTCGGAGATAGTAACCACAACTCCCTGACCTTTTGCATATCATGGACAGGGATAGGAGCAGACAATGTGGGAAAGTTTTTAATTGGGGGAGAGATAATTATGATGGTATTAGGCAGGATCTTGGGAACTTAAATTGGGAACAGATGTTCTCAGGGAAATGAACCATAGAACAATACAGCACAATACAGGCACTTCGGCCCACCATGTTGTGCCGACCTTCAAACCACTCCTAAGACTAACTAACCCCTTCCTCTATCTTGAATTCCTCCATATGCTTATCTAACAATCTCTTGAACTTCACCACTGCCCCAGGCAGAGCATTCCATGCACAAACCACTCTCTGGGTGAAAAACCTCTCTCTGACATCTCCCTTGAACTCCACCCCCCCCCACCCCCCCATTACCTTACAGCCATGCCCTCTTGTATTGAGCATTGGTGCCCTGAGAAAGAAGCGCTGGCTGTCCACTCTATCTAATCCTCCTAATATTTTGTATACCTCTATCATGTGTCCCCTCATCCTCCTCCTCTCCAACGAGTAAAGCCCTAGCTCCTTTAGTCTCTCCTCATAATCCATACTCTCTAATCCAGGCAGCATCCTGGGAAATCTCCTCTGCACCCTCTCCAATGCCTCCACATCCTTCCTATAATGAGGCGACCAGAACTGTACACAGTACTCTAAGTGTGGTCTAACCAGAGTTTTGTAAAGCTGCATCATTACTTCGCGGCTCTTAAACTCGATCCCACAATTTATGAAAGTTAACACCCCATGAGCTTTATTAACTACCCTATCCACTTGTGTGGCAACTTTCAGCGATCTGTGGATACGAACCCCCAGGTACCTCTGCTCCTCCTCACTGCCCAGAATCCTGCCATTTACCATGTACTCCGCCTTGGAGTTTGTCCTTCCAAAGTGTACCACTTCTCAATTGTCCAGCTTGAACTCCATCTGCCACTTGTCAGCCCAGCTCTGCATCCTATCAATATCCTTCTGTAAGCTTCGACAGCCCTCCACACTATCCACAACATCACTGATCCTTCTGTCATCTGCAAACTTGCTAACCCACCCTTCCACCCCCTCGTCTAAGTCGTTAATAAATATCACAAAAAGTAGAGGTCCCAGAACCGATCCTTGTGGGACACCACTAGTCACAGCCCTCCAATTCGAATGCACTCCCTCCACCACAACCCTCTGCTTTCTACGGGCAAGCCAATTCTGAATCTACACAGCCAAGCTTCCCTGGATCCCTTGGCCTCTGACCTTCTGAAGAAGTCTACCATGTAGAACGTTGTCAAACACCGGAACCTTGTCAAATGCACAGAAGAAATGTGGAGGCTGTTTAAGGAACACTTGCATGGGGTTCTGGATAGGTTTGTCCCACTGAGACAGGGAAAAGATGGTAGAATAAAGGAACTATGGTTGACAGGCGAAATATTTAATCAAGAGGAAGAGGTAAGCATACTTGCACTTTAGGAAGCAAAAATCAGGCAGGGCTCTTGAGAATTATAAGGTAGCCAGGAATGAGCTTAAGAAGGGATTTAAGATGGAGAGCTGGAAGGGGACATGAGAAGGCCTTGGTGAGTAGAATTAAGGAAAACCCCAAGGCGTTCTACACTAACAGGAGGATGACTAGAGTGAGGGTAGGACCCCTCAGGGATAAAGGGGGAAACGTGTCTGGAGGCAGGGGAGGTTCTTAACGAATACTTTGCTTCAGTACTCACTAGGGAGAGGGACTTTGAGGAATGTGAGGTCAGCGTAGAACAGGCTAATGTGTTGCACTATGTTGAGGTTAAGAAAGGGGTAGTGTTGGAGCTTCTGAAAAACATTAGGATAGATAAATCCCCGGGACTGGACAGGATATACCCCAGGTTACTATGGGAGGCAAGGGAAGAGATTTCTGGGATGTTGACGATGATATCTGCATCCTCCCTGGCCACGGAGTGGTACCAGACGATTGGAGGATGGCTAATGTTGTTCCCTTATTCAAGAAAAGTAATAGGGATAATCCTGGGAATTATAGATCAGTGAGTCTTACGTCAGTGGTGGGCAAGCTATTGGAGAGGATTCCAAGGGGCAGGATTTGGAGAAGCATAATCTTATTAGGGATAGTCAGCATGGCTTTGTCAGGGGCAGGTTGTGCCTCATGAGCCTAATTGAGTTTTTTGAGGAGGTGGCAAAACAACTAGATAAAGGTAGAGCAGTAGATGTGGTGTATGTGGACTTTAGTAAAGTATTTGACAAGGTTCCCCATGGTAGGCTCATCCAGAAAGTCATGAGGCATGGTATCCATGGAGACTTAGCTGCGTGGATTCGGAATTGGCTTGTCCACAGAAGGCAGAGGGTGACAGTAGATGGAGAATATTCTGCCTGGAGGTTGGTTACTAGTGGTGTTCCGCAGGGATCTGCTGTGGGACCCCTGTCCTTTGTGATTTTTATAATTTGGATGAGGAAGTGGAGGGATGGGCTAGTAAGTTAGCAGATGACACGAAGGTTGGAGGGGTTGTGGATAGTGTAGAAGGTTGCTGTAAGTCACGACAGGACATAGACAGGATGCAGAGTTGGGCGGAGAAGTGGCAGATGGAGTTCAATCCAGAAAAGTGTGAAGTGATACACTTTAGAAGATCTAACATGAAGGCAGAGTACAGGGTTAATAACAGGATTCTGAGTATTGTGCAGGAACAGAGGGATCTTGGGACACAAGTCCATAGATCCCTCAAAGTTGTCACGCAAGTTGATAGGGTGATTAAGAAGACGTATGGTGTGCTGGCCTTCATTAGTCAGGGGATTGAGTTCAAGAGCTGCGAGGTAATGATGCAGCTCCATAAAACTCTGGTTAGACCACACTTGGAGTATTGTGTTCAGTTCTGGTCACCTCATTATAGGAAGGATGTGGAAGCTTTAGAGAGGGTGCAGAGGAGATTTACCAGGATGCTGCCTGGATTAGAGAACATGTCTTATGAGGAAAGGTTGAGTGAACAAGGACTTTTCTGTTTGGAGCAACGCAGGATGACAGGTGACTTGATAGAGGTGTATAAGATTATGAGGGGTATAGATAGAGTGGACAGTCAGCACCTTTTCTCCAGGACGGGAGTAGCCAATACCAGAGGGCATCTGTTTAATGTCAAAGGAGGAATGTTCAGGGGAGATGTCAGAGGTAGGTTCTTTACACAGAGTGGTGGGTGCCTGGAACGCACTGACGGGTGGTTGTAGAGGGACATAGGGACATTTAAAAGGCTCTTAGGTAGGCACATGGAAGTAAGAAAAATGGAGGGTTATGGGCTGTGCAGGAGGGAAGGGTTAGATTGATCGTGGAGGAGGTGTTCATATAGTTCGACACAATGTCGTGGGCTGAAGGGCCCGTACTGTGCTGTATTGTTCTATTTTCTACGATAAGGAGTTAACAGCATTTCTCTTAACTATTTTTATCAACTGTAACAATACCAAGCTCTCATAATAGCCTTTAGTCAAAGATTGTGACAGAACATCACAATTTAGGTGTAAATAAAACCCCAAATGACTAACAATTAAGAACAATTAATCAACTTGTTTAACACCCTAATGGTGTATGTATACTTTTGAATTTCAATCATACTCACTCCAGTGTTTCAAAGGACAAAATGCAAGACAGCTACCAAGAGTCTAGAATTTTTGTACAGTTACCTTCAATGTGATAAGACAAAGGCTGTCTGCTGTAGATGGCAAGACTGCAATACTGAACAGAACTGAACTCTGCTTGCTTGCTTCCTCCCCCCCTCCCAACCCCAGTTCATTGATAGAACCAAATGTGGCAAAACATTAAGCAAAAATTAACACATTTTTACAACAGGAAAAGGATGGTTGGGAACAATCTGGGTTTTCTGAAATTGTAAACAATTAGAGGAAGTGAATAGCAATATCCGAGGGAATTAATACTGTGTGAAGTTCAGAGATTCACCAAAGCAAGCAAAGTACTGATAATGAAGAAGATAATGAGTCATCATGATGCAGCTGTACAAAACATTGGTTAGGGTGTACTTGGAGTGTTGTGTACAGTTCTGAGAGTTTGAAATGTTTTTGCTCCACCTCCATTATCCAGATACAATTACAACAATTAAAAGGGCACGTGGACAGGTACTTGGATAGGAGATGATTGGAGGAATACAGGCCTAATGCAGGCAAATGGGATTAGCATAGATGGGCATCACAGTCGGCATGAATGAGTTGGACCGGAGGGCCTGTTTCTGTGCTATACAGCTCTGACGCTATGATTAACAAATCCCCAGGATTTTTTGACTTTCATTCCATGCCATCAACAATGTTTTCATCCATATTCTTCCAAATTTTTCTCTTTCTCAAGAGCCATTCCTTTAGGTTAGAAATATGACTTGTCATTTTGCTTTTTAATAAACGTGAAAGAGGAGAACGAATCCAACATCTATCATTGGGGAATTACTGGAGTTTATAAAGAGGTGTCATGAATTTGTAAAGGATAGCTGACGCCTGATGAGCCCAAATTAATTTTTTGAAGATATACTAGATAATTATGTGGGCCTCCAGATGGTAGTTTAATATATTATATCATATGATACTTAGCTGAAATTGAAGCTCATGGAATTGAAGGCAAATTTTAGAGCTTGTTAGGCAATTAATTGAATGGCAGGAGTTAGAGTATGGATAATTGGTGGTTTCTAACTGGCAGAATGCAAAGAGTTGTTGCCTGAAAGGTCTGGTTTGGGCCCTTTACATTTACTGTATTTATAAATGGATTAGCTGATAGTATTGAAAGTGACATATCTTGTTAAATTGCTTGTGTTTTGTACAGGATACTTTAGCTACAAGTTTTTTTTCATTATTGTATAGTAACTTTAATCTTCATCCTTTTAGTAAAGTTGAAATGCTTTTATTCACGTAATCTTAATGTTGGTTTCTTATCACTTTTGTAGGACCCACCTTTCGTTCTTGATGTTCCTCTGGGTGTGATCAGTCGTGTTGAAAAGATTGGTGGAGCATCCAGCCGAGGGGAGAACTCCTATGGTCTTGAAATCTTCTGTAAGGTTGGTGCTTGTGTTAACAATGTTGATTTGTTTACTGTTTTTTGGGCTTATAATATCTGCTTTAATTCATTTGTTAGTTTAAAGGAAAAGGATTGCATTTATGTTGTGCTTCTAACAACTCTGGGATTCCCAAGTGGTATACAGCAATGAAGCAACTTTGAGGTAAAATCACTGTTGTATTTGAATAGGTTAATTTAACATGAATCTTTGTTAAATCAGTACTCCGTAGCACTTCTTGTTTTATCTTTTTATTCTGTGCCTCAAATGTTAGTGTTTTGTGCACCGTCCCTATCCAAGCTGATGCTTCACGTAGCCATTTTCAGAAGTGTCTATGACTTTATGAAATTATTTGCAACATTAACAATTTGCATTTATAGGACTTTTAGTGTGGACTGACACTTTATCTCCTGCAGTGCCAAGTTTATTAATATCACTCAATGAATCAGTTAACATAAAATTTGTCTTCACAAAGCAGAGCATTGGACACGTAGAAAAGTTCCTTTTGTCACAGCTTGCGTGTTCAATGCCACCACCCATGCTGGCCTTGACACTATACATTGTTGTTGTACGTAATACACAATAGATTTATTAAGCTTGAATGTTCATGCAAATGGATTTCGGTGTTGGCAGATATGAGATCATTCCACTTTGGACCTAAGAAGGATAGACAAGATTATTTCTGAATGATACAGAGCTAGAATCAGTGGAAGTCATAAGAGACTTAACGGTCCATGTACAAAGATCATTAAAAGATCATGGGCTCAATAATTAGTAGAAATGATTGCAGCAGATAACATGAACCCCAGACAAAAATAGTAGAATGTGCACTTAGCATTAATTTGACCCTTTTTACAATGAGCATTAAAGCAACTATTATGCAGAAGGAAACCATGAAAAGGTCATGGAGGTGTTTATTTTGGGGATAGTTTTGGGGTCTTTTGTGTTGAGCTGAGGTCTGAGACTTGAGTGAAGGTAGAAGATCTAAACTAATGCACAGCTGATAACTAGTGGAACAGGGAAAACTGAGTTCCCAGCATTTAAGGTCATTTTCTTGAATGATCAGCAGATGATTCAGGCTATTGTCTTCAATCTCAAAAGGTATCTGTAATAATTTCTAAAAAATCAGGATTCCTTATTTCTCATGAACTTGGAATTATTAGGCAGTAACTGATAATATGACTGTGCTTGGAAAATCATTCAAGAAGTTCTTAGTCTCCTGTCATCTGCTGAGTACATTGACCAGAGTTTAGCAACAAAACTGGAAAAACTGGAACCAGCATGTTTAAACCAGAAAAGAGAGCCTATTGAACATTTTGTGTAGTGCTTTTAGAGAAACAATGTGTGATTCATGACATATGCTCTTATTGTGGTTTAGAATCTATTACATGGGAGCTTTGCTGCAATTGGCAATGAATTTATGACAATTTTATTGGAACTCCAAGTGCTGAGTAGCTTTCTCACACAAATGAGGCTGTGGAATTATTGGAATTGTCTACTTATTTTTGAAATGTGGGCAACACGAGTGCATTTATTGCCCACCATTGGTTTCTCTGAGATGGTCATGGTGGGCCATTTTCTTAAACTATCACAATCCTTGTAAAGTTGTTTGTTTCACAGTGCTGAACAGCACATGTGGCCAAACCTGCTGCACTTGGCAAGCTGCCTACCTTCACTGCTGACTTTTTTCAAATAATAATGATGTCAGTTTGTTAAGTACTGACCCAAAATGGTAAGGCCTCATTTGTTAGCCAGTCTTCCTGCAACATAATTCCATGATGTGAATGAACCAGAACCAGAATTACCCATAAAATAGCAAGAAAGTCTTTGTCCACAGCCAAAGTAACATCTCCAAACTTTGCCAGCTATAAAAGACTTTGCCTCTGAATAGCTTTAACTCTCAAAGCTATTTAAAAAAATAAAAAGATGCTTTTAAATAGTTCAAACAAAAGCTTTTAGATTAAATTAAACTCAATTTTAAAAAAAAACTCAAAATTATCTTATACTACTCTCTTGCAGCTGTTCCTGTCCATACAAATGCGTGGAATCTCAGTTTCTGCAGCAGAATAATCAGTAGCCGATTCCCCAGAATAACTTCTAGGGAATTTCAGCATGTTTGCACTTCACCTATATCAGATTGCAGGAGAGAAATCACTGGCAAACTTTAGCCAACAAATCTGGCTTTCCATATTTAAGTGGGGTCAAATATTGCATTTTAAGGATCTGCTGTGATCTCCATGTTAAACAATCTAAAGATATATGATTCTCTGAATATGGTACGTTGGTAGCAGTAATGTACAAGACCATGCAAGGAAACACTTAATATTACGTGAACATTATCTATCGGTATTATACTATATATGGTACTGATGGGCAGTCTTATCTGGTTTGCAATCTGCTTTCGTCTATTCCTTTTTCCTTTCTGTTATGAAATATACACACACAAAATGCTGAAGGACACAAGAAGTTCTGCAGATGCTGGAATCTGGAGCATAGTATAGTTTTAGTTTATAGATAGTATAGTTTTTTTTCATTTCCTCTTCCTACAGTGCTACACCACTTTGCTAAGAGAAGGTGCTAGGAATACTGAATAGTACAACTAATTTTTCATACACTTTCTGGGACAGCAACTGGGTTTGTGAAATGGGTATCCTCATTGCTATTTGAAAGTAATCTGCATCAGGGTGTTCCTGATCAGCTTCCAGCTCTAGGACATTGTGCAGAAAAGCTGAAACGCATATTTCCTTTTTTAAACGGCTGCCATGGTATTTCAGGTTGCCACGGCAGAATTTACAGCAGGAGGTGGAATGAAGTCAATTGTGTTGATGACCCAGAGCTGGAAACTGAGCAGGAACAGCCAGTTGCACATTACTGCCACATTGTACATTCCAGGAAAGCATAAAACAATGGGACAAGAATATAAGTTGTTACAAAGACTGTTCATAGTAACTGCTAATTAGAAATGCAAAATGTAGCAGCTGAGGTAAGTTAGCATGATTAATATAGGTTTATTCTCTTTGGACAGATAGAAACATAGAAAACCTACAGCACAATTCAGGCCCTTCGGCCCACAAAGTTGTGCTGAGCATGTCCCTATCCTAGAAATTAGTAGGCTTACCCATAGCCCTCTATTTTTCTCAGATCCATGTACCTATCCAACAGTCTACCAAAAGACCCCATCGTATGCGCCTCCACCACCGTTGCCGGCAGCCCATTCCACGCACTCACCACTATCTGAGTAAAAAAAACTTACACCTGACATCCCCTCTGTACCCACCCCCCAGCACCCCAAACCCATGTCCTCTCGTGGCCACCACTTCAGCCCTGGGGAAAAGCCTCTGACTATCCACCCGATCAATCCCTCTCATCATCCTACACACCTCCATCAGGTCCACTCTCATCCCCCTCCACTCCAAGGATAAAAGGCCGAGTTCCCTCAACCTGCTTTCATAAGGCGTGCTCCACATTCCAGGCAGCATCTGACTGGTTGATTTTATGGAAAATATGTGTTACATAACTGCAAAAATAGAATTTAATTTATCAGCAGTTATTGAACTTGTTGAACCTTTACAAGTTAATTGAATTCCCTTACCGACTCTTGATAGAAAGTCTGATACCTTGGAAGAAATTAATCTCCATTGTAGAGGTGTTATTGCTTCCTCTTCAATTAACTACACTAGTAACACTTTCCATGATAGAACAATAGAACACTACAGCACAGAAAACAGGCCATTCGACCCTTGTAGTCTGTGCCGAAACTTTATTCCGCTAGTCCCATTTACCTGCACCCAGTCCATAACCCTCCAGACCTCTCCCATCCATGTATCTTTCCAATCTATTCTTAAAACTTAAGAGTGAGCCCGCATTTACCACGTCAGATAGCAGCCTGTTCCACGCTCCCACCACTCTCTGAGTGAAGAAGTTCCCCCTAAAGCCATGTCCTCTCATACTTATCTCTGCTAATCTAGGTGGAAAGAGCCTACTCACATTTACTCTGTCTATACCCCTCATAATTTTGTAAACCTCTATCAAATCTCCCCTCATTCTTCTACGCTCCAAGGAATAAAGTCCTAACCTGTTCAATCTTTCCCTGTAACTTAACTCCTGAACACCTGGCAACATTCTAGTAAATCTTCTCTGCACTCTTTCAATCTTACTGATATCCTTCCTATAGTTAGGTGACCAGAACTACACACAGTACTCCAGATTTGGCCTTACCAATGTCTTATACAACCTCACCATAACATCCCAACTCCTGTACTCAATACTTTGATTTATGAATGCCAGGATGCCAAAAGCCTTCTTTACAACCCTGTCTACCTGCGACGCCACTTTCAGGGAATTATGTATCTGAACTCCCAGATCCTTTTGTTCCTCCGCACTCCTCAGTGCCCTACCATTTACTGTGTATGTCCTACCTTGATTTGTCCTTCCAAAATACAACACCTCACACTTGTCTGCATTAAATTCCATCTGCCATTTTCTGGCCCATTCTTCCAGTTGGTCCAGATTCCTCTGCAAGCTTTGAAAGCCTTCCTCGCTGTCCACAATGCCTCCAATCTTAGTGTCTTCAGCAAACTTGTGGATCCAATTTACCACATTATCATCTAGATCATTGATATAGACAAGAAACAACAATGGTCCCAGCACAGATCCCTGAGGCACACCACTAGTCACAGGCCTCCATTCTGAGAAACAATCATCCACTACCACTCTCTGCCTTCTCCCTCGCAGCCAATTTCGAGTCCAGTTTACATCCTCTCCATGGATACCTAGTGTCTGAACCTTCTGAACTAACCTCCCATGTGGGACCTTGTCAAAGGCCTTACTAAAGTCCACGTAGACAACATCCACAGCCTTTCCTTCACCTACTTTCTTGGTAACCTCCTCGAAAAACTCTACAAGATTCGTTAAACATGATCTACCACACACAAAGCCATGCTGACTATCCTTAATCAGCCCTTGGTTGTCCAAATACTTGTATATCTGATCTCTCAGAACACCTTCCAATAATTTACCTACTACTGATGTCAGGCTCACCGGCCTGTAATTACCTGGTTTACTTTTAGAGCCTTTTTTAAACAACGGAAGAACATGAGCTACCCTCCAGTCCTCTGGCACCACACCCATGGCTAAGGACATTTTAAATATATCTGCCAGGGCCCCTGCAATTTCTACACTGGTCTCTCTCAAGGTCTGAGGAAATATCTTATCAGGCCCGGAGGATTTATCTACCTTTATTCACTGTAAGGCAGTAAGCACCTCCTCCTCTTTAATCTCTATATTTTCCATGACACTACTGCTTGTTTCCCTTCTTTCCATATACAGTACACTATGCCAATTTCCTGAGTAAATACTGATGCAAAAAACTGTTTAAGATCTCCCCCATCTCCTGAGGCTCCACATATAGACGACCACTCTGATCTTCTAGGGGGCCAATTTTGTCCCTTACTATCCTTTTACTCTTAATATACTTGTAGAAACCCTTTGTGTTTACCTTCACATTATCTGCCAAAGCAACCTCATGCCTTCTTTATGCCTTCCTGATTTCCTTCTTTAGTATTTTCTTACATTTTCCATACTCTTCAAGTACCTCATTTGTTCCTAGTTGCCTATACCTGCTATACACCTCTGTCTTTTTCTTAACCAGATCGCCAATATCCCTTGAAAACCAAGGTCCCCAATGCCTGTTAACTTTGCCTTTAATCCTGGCAGGAACATGCAAACTCTGCATTCTCAAAATTTCGTTTTTGAAGGCCTTGCACTTACTGAACACATCCTTGCCAGAAAACAACTTATCCCAATCCACTCTTCCTAGATCCTTTCTCATTTCCACAAAATTGGCCTTTCTCCAATTTAGAACCTCAACTCAAGCACCAGACCTACCCTTATCCATAATTAACTTGAAACTAATGACATTATGGTCACTGGACCCAAAATGTTCACCTACACATACTTCTGTCACCTGACCTGTCTGGTACCCTAATAGGAGATCAAATATTGCATTCTCTCTCATTGGTACCTCTATATATTGATTTAGAAAACTTTCCTGAACACATTTGACAAACTCCAAGCCATCCAGCCCTTTCACAGTATGGGAGTCCCAGTCAATATGTGGAAAGTTAAAATCCCCTACTATTACAACATACTGTTTGTTACATCAGTCTGCTACCTCTCTACAGATTTGCTTCTCCAATCCTCTCTGACTATTGGGTGGTCTGTAATACAACCCTATTAGTGTGGTCGCACCTTTCCTGTTCCTCAGCTCCACCCATATGGCCTCTGTAGACAAGCCCTACGGGCTGTCCTATCTACGCACAGCTGTGATATTTTCCCTGACTAGTGATGCCACTCCTCCCCCTTTCGTCCCTCCCTCTCTATCACGTCTGAAACAACGGAACCCCGGAACATTAAACTGCTAGTCCTGCCCCTCCTGCAACCAAGTCTCACTAATAGCAATTATGTCGTAATCCCACGTGCCACTCCACACACTAAGCTCATCTGCCTTACCTACAATACTCCTTGCATTGAAATAGATGCACGTGGGAATATTTCTATCACGTACAAACCTTTGATTTCTGTCTATACCTGCAGTCCTTGCGTGACCTTTATCCTCCTCCATCTCACTATCTGCTCTAACACCCTGGTTCCCCTCCCCCTGCAAATCTAGTTTAAACTCCCCTGGAGAAGCACTAGCAAACCTAGCTGCAAGTATGATCTTCAGAAACCTTGTATATGCAAGTGACCTATTATATTTAACTGTACTTTCCTGGTGTTCTTAATAAAGCTTCTCTATCCTTGCTCTTTATTGGAATTGAATTTTCTAATTGGCAGAAACATCACTCTATATTTATTAAACAAAGAACTTCTACATTTACCTACAAAGGCTGCTACAATAATTACCAATGGAAATGGAACTAAGGTAAGGGCTCAAGCCTGGCCTGAACATACAAGGTTACAGCTCCCACATACAGCTCATTAAAGGATACAAAGCTGACCCGCTGCATTCATTGAAATGAAGGAAGTTGGTTTCTATCTTTGAGTTAGACAGCATGAACCTGTTATGAAATTGCCAGCTGAACTTGTCAGGGTACTCGGGACAAGCATTTAAGCAAGAGTCTTGTGCTTCCCAATGGGGAAATTCCAGCTTTTCCATCCATGTGGATCTGGCAATATTTCTCTGAAAAATTTAGGCTGATGTTTATGGAGTGATATTTTATTCTTTTCACCTGAAATAAGCATGTGAAAACTTTCAATGTATTCTGAAAAAGTATTCATTTTTAATTTTGTAATTGCTTACAACAACATAGAGTATAGTTTTAATCTCTATTATGAAATAGGGAAGAAATGCCCATTATTAAAGAACCATTCTTTGTACTGTTGGATAATAATATTGTCACAATTTAATAATCTCTCTTTTCAATTGCAGGATATTCGGACCATCCGTTTTGCTCATAAACAAGAAGGTCACACTCGGCGATCCATTTTTGAGAACTTGATGAAATATGCATTTCCCACATCCAATAATTTGGTATTCTTTTCATATTTAATTAATGGTGTTCTCTGCATGCTTTAAAAGGCATGGTGATCTGATTTAAAGAAGGTATTGTTATAAAGTAGTTTTTAATTAGCTATATACATCTCTAAATTGTCTGCTAAGTAATGATTATTTTTAAAAAATTGAAAGAAGGTTCATATTTAGGACCAATGTCAATTTAACACTCTATTGGAGAGTCCTGTTGTTGCAGAAAAAAATACTAACCATAAAGTTCTGTGCAGGGTTACTTTGGGAACATGTTGCAATTTGGACAGTGTGCATATTCGATATAGTGACCTACGAAATGAGTGAAAAATGGCAGAACACAAAACAAACTGAAAAGATGATCCGTGCATCTTTGGGTTGCTCTTTTTTGTGGATTTAGATTACAAGTGACTAAAGCAACTTCATTAATCTTGGTATAGAAGTGGTAATGATTAATGTTCTGCTAATGAACAGAATAATGATAAAGGTAAGGTGGCCAAGTGAGAAACTGTACTTTCCTGCACTTGAACATGTGTTGATTTAAAAAAAAGCTGAAAAATAGCAGCATGTGTAGGCCATATTGTCCCTTGAGCCTGTTTTGCTCTTTAATCAGATCACAACAGGGCTGATCTTAGCTCCTGTCTGATCACCAAAACAATCGACGACTCTGTAGATGAAAATCTTTCTGTTTCGGCCTTGAATATATTCAGTGACACAACTTCCACATTTCGTTGGGATAGAGAATTACAAAGATTCATAACCCTGAGAGAAATTGTTCATCATCTCTTAAGCTACGTTCCAGATTTCCCCACGGAGGAGGCTTCCTCTCAGCGTCCACTGTAACTTACTTCACATTTATTCAAACTAATAAAATGATGTGTTTTCAGTGCTGATTCTAAGGCTTTTGGTGTAGTGAGTTTGTGATCTCTATCCACTTACTGTTGTCTCATACCACAAAAATGGCAGTACCACTCAGACTATAAAGGATGGCTAAATGGAGAAATTGATAAATCCACAGAGTTGCAGATGTTCTGAAGTTGGAAATTGAAGTAGATCGAGACTGAATGAAAGGTGCTCCACATGGTCCGGAACTCAATTTTAATTCAATTCTTGAAAATCAAAAAATTGCTGGAAATGTAAAATAAAAGGAGAAAGTGCTAAGTGGTCTAGGCCTCATCTGTGGGAAGAGAAAAGGAGTTGACATTTCAGGTTGAAGACCGTTCATCAAAAGAAGACTGGTCTCTGGCTTGAACAGTTAGTTAACTCTGTTTCTTGGTCCCACAGATGAGTCCTGACCTGCTGAGTATTTCCAATATTTTCTGTTTTTATTTTAATTCAGTACCTACTGTCTTGGATGTATGGTCTTCCAGCAGGAGATGCTGAGGTGCTTGTGATCCATGAAGATTCTTCACATTTAATAATGCAGGACAACAAAATATGACTGGACAACACAAACCTTGTAATTTGTAGTCCAATTAAAATTTTAACTGTTTGGACATTGTGGGCTGTAATTTTAACATGGTGGCACTTTAAGATTATTTTTATCTTTTTCAGCCATTATTTGCATTTGACTACAAGGAAGTATTTCCAGGAGATGGCTGGAAGGTTTATGACCCAATTGCAGAATATAAGAGAATGGTAAAAGCATTGTCTTGTCCACTTCAGTATTTGCAAGTTGAAATTT
Organism: Pristis pectinata; assembly: GCF_009764475.1. Classification (NCBI taxonomy): domain Eukaryota; kingdom Metazoa; phylum Chordata; class Chondrichthyes; order Rhinopristiformes; family Pristidae; genus Pristis; species Pristis pectinata. Next base: position 49,099,822 of record NC_067415.1, on the reverse strand, counting down.
TTGTGACCTGTTGAACCTGATCAAAATGTGTCTGTGTCTTGGGATTTATAATTTCAAAGGTTTTTTATTTCTTTATTCATTTACTGAATGTGTTTAATTAACAGTGTGAAGGGGATCTACTCATCTTAGTCTTCAACTTAGATGTTGGTAAACTTGAATTTGAATTTTATTAAGGCTGCTATCCACTCAGGAGTGTTTACATTTCAGGAATATATTTGTGTGATGTCATGTCCATAAGTTTAAAGTTATTTATCTTGGTTTTTTTGCTAGTATTTACAATGGGACAAGTGAGTGAAAATTAAAAATTTGCTAAGATCCCATGTATAATGCATAGGAATTCAACTGAGTAATGGGAAACTAAGTGAGTATGTAATACATTGCAGATGATTCCAGTTTAATGAGTTATAATAAAATTAAGTCCTCCTGAATAACCAACATCATGCATGCTTATTTTACTGTGTGTACTGACATAGCTTATTTTTAGAAACACAAGGACATGATAAATATTTTAATTGCCTAATATGTGGTCTTGGGACATAATGGTCTAGACATTGAATTGGGTGCCCAAAAATCTAATATAGCATGTGGCAAGTATGCTGGTCATGTGGCAGAAGTGCAATGTCTTTGATACCGAATCAGGCAACCTGCAGCTTATGTAGATGTATCCCAGTTGGATTACAAGACTAATTGGAATACCAGAGGGATCCAATGGTTGTTATAGGACTCTTCTGAGAAAAAATTCTGATCCTATACATGACTTGCCATGTGATAAACCTGACCAACAAACAGTCAATGTGGACGCCGCAGAAGCACTGTTTAAGGCGCTTATCCCTTTCATACAGATTAGTTGCTACTTTGCTTTTAAGCTGCTTAGAGACTTTATGGCTTTTATTTGGCTGTTTCTTCCATTTTACTAATGACTTACAGATTTTTGGAAGTAACTGTGTGCTGTGGCTGGATCTGTATTGGAAATATTTTATTTCACCCACAGTCATTTTGGTAGATGGTATCTTTGTCTCTGAAGGAGGGAGTTAGTAGTATGAAGAGGCTTCAGGATCTGCACCCAGAACTATCAACAAACACTTTATTGTGCCACAGAGCTGATCACTCACTCTAATAATTGACAGATGGTCTTAATGCTCAACACAAATCCCTCATTACAAATTGAGGCTAGTCTTCTCCATGCTCTTATTTTTTCTGTACAAGCTCACTGGCAGCCTGCCCAGTGCACTTGGCATTTCTTGCTGTAGGCCAGTCACCTTCTTTGGAAGTTGGGGCACTTGGTCAACTTCTAACAAATATGCAGCAGTTTTGTCCTCCAAGTTGACAACTCTGCCGTCCATCCATTCCCCTATCTTGCATGCTTTTGCCCATTAATTTCTCTGAGTGGACCCTTTCTCTAACCTAGTCCCCAAGGGACATGCGCCAGTCTCTGAGCAGATACTTGATTGGAATTGATCATAATGTTGCATCTTCATGAAAGCTATCCTCCTGTTTCTAAACTACTGTAGGGAGCACATTTTCAGCACCTGAAAAAGCGGGTTGAGTGTTAGCTTTTAGTGTGAAGGGCATGCATAGAATGAAGACTAGCTGCTGAAAACAGCTGCAGTTTATCCTGTAGACGGTGCAGAGTGAGATAGGAGGAACTGTGTGAAATATCTCTTCCAGAAGTGCCTTGGCCGTGACTGCCTTCTTCTTCCCCCCCTGCCCCCCCCCCATCTGTAATGATGTGATATTGTAAATGGTTCCCTCCCAGCAGGACTCTTCTTCCCTTTTAAAATCTTCTCACTTTATTGTGGCAAAAAATACCTTTACCAACTGCTGCTGTATATCCATTCTCCCTTCTCTCAGATTTTAAATGTTTTTTTTCCCTTCTAGATCCATGCTCCTCTGATGTGCAGCTCTGTGTTTGATTCTAGTCGATTGAATTTTGTCTCCCCTCAGTGCAACAGCAAGTCTACAAAAATAATGGATGACCATGCCATTTTAGAACTGAAGCATTACTATGCAATGTCTTCTGAACCTCTGTTGTAACATTTTACCAAATGTCTCTATCATCATATATCTGTTCTCTTTGAGATTCCATTCACTTCATTCCATTCTTGCCTATCCATTCAACTGGAACACATCTATGGAAATGTTTTCTCTTCTCACCTATATTTTTTCCCTGTTGAGTCATTCTTGACCCTTCTTTTGTCAAGCGGGGAGTTTCACAGGAAAAAATAAGAATACTGAAAGGAAAATAAACCAGTGAACTTTTTCTGGCTGGTTGATTAGGGAGCAAAGTTAGAGCCATGGAGAGGAGGTATGTGCTTGAGGATGTAAGCAAGTTTTCACTCATGATGCTCCAGCCTTCGGGTTTGTTAGATTATCTAGTATTTTCCTGCATGCCAGTTTCATAGGTTTATGTACATTCCGTCATGGACATAATCCGCAGGAATGGTGTCAGTTTGCAAAGGTGTACTGAAGGCTCCCTACTGTGCCTCACCACCTCCGTGATTTCTCCCTGCTTGTGCACTGTTTTGCTGCTTGTCTAGCATCCAGACTAGAATGGACCATGACTTTGTACAAACAAAAACTCTGGAAAGCCAGTTAACATATTTGGCTTCTGCCACAAATTCTGCAACCTCCATTAATTCTAGCTCATTCTCCACCTAGTGGTTCAAGCTAGACAGTTTACAACTTATGTAATTTATACCCGAAATTCTGTTTCCAGCCTTGTATCTTCTCGCATCAAAATTGTCTCTCTAACACTTAGTAGCATCAACTGCCACTACTCCACATCAGCTTATTTGATATCCTCATTACCTTTTCTATTGGTTTCAAACCCAGTGACTCCAGTGTGCTTCTATTTGTCCTCCATCCACTACTATTTATAAATTCCAATTTATCCAAATTTTGCATTCTGCCATACACACCCAACACCATCTTTCAGACCCAACACCATCCTTCAGACCCCATCCCTGACTATATTCCTTTGATCACTGATGAACCTCCCCCTCTCTCTCCACTCAACTTTTGGCAGCAGTGACATTCGCTACCTCGGCCAGCACTCTCAGGAATTTCGTACCTTTATGGCCACCCCTCCCATTCCTCCTTTAAATTTCTTCTCTCCCCACCAGACTTCTCCTCCCTTCTGTTGTCTTCCCTTTTAGATCTGATAATTTTTTGAAACTCGTGCTTCTATGAAGACATTTGTGACTAAGCAATTCTTTACTTCCATGTTGACTGTTGTAAAGCTTTGTAATAATGCATTTTTATAAATTTTAGCAAGAAGAGACACTTTTATTTCTGCCTATTGCTTCAGGGTCTACCCAATGAAAGCTGGAAATTAAGTAGGATAAATGAAAATTATGAACTTTGTGATACTTACCCTGCAATACTGGTAGTCCCTGAGAATGTTCCAGAAGATGAGTTGAAGAAAGTGGCAGCTTTCAGATCAAGAGGTCGTCTACCAGTAAGTACAAAAATATAATTGAATATTGATGTTTCCTGGAGTGGAATGCCCAGAATGTATTCTTGAACATGTGGAATGGTATCTTCCTATTGCCTTAGTCCTATATTTTATATATGGCATTAGTTTGCTGTAATGCTGTTCCTTATCTGGCGAGTTTTGCAGAAGGAAGGAAGAAATACTGAACTATGCATCAATGAATTGTCTGCTACTGGCTGGATGTTTAGTAAGCAAAGTGAGAGCATCAAATAAACTACCCATTCGTTTTTATAATTGATTGATGTTTGCAGCAGAAAAGCTTAAAGAGACAAAAATATTGAAACAGTAAACTATTCAAAATATTTTAATTGCAGAAGTACAGCTACAGTTTTCTCTTTGGTTTAAAAATAATGAGATTAAACTCTGAAATCTTGATAATGACTTGAAGTTACCATATTTTGAAATTTTTGCTATATTTACAATAACTGTTTTTCTTTTGATTTCTGTTTTAATGTTTTAATTTGTGGTTTGAGTGTAATTTAAAGAAATCTCTTCAGTTTCATCACTCATTAATAAACTGATCACCTGGATTTGCCTTGTGTGTTCTAATGGTTTGGATTTGCCCGCTCGATTCAGTGCTTGAGTAGTGAACTGACGACTAATGCAATAGCTATGGCAATCAAATACCCTGGCAATTGTTGCCATGATTCCATGAGCATAAATGGGTACATTAGCAAGGTACTATTTTTCTAATTAGATTTTTTTTAAAGTTTAAGAATTCTGTTTGTAGAAATACTTCATATTCGATCTTAATGCAACAATTGAAACAATCCTTCTGAACAGAGTAATCTTTAAAAGTACATGTCAAAGGTGGTAGGTTTGTTTGGTAAATGGCATTTTTGATTGACAAATTCCCATTGAATATACAATAGGTTGTGATTTTGTGATAATTACTTCGTCTTCTCTGTAGGTGATATCATGGATACATCCGGAGAGTCAGGCGACAATCACTCGCTGCAGTCAGCCTCTCGTTGGTATGAGTGGCAAACGCAGCAAAGATGATGAAAAGTTTCTCCAGATTATAATGGATTCCAATGCACAGTCTCATAAAATTTTTATCTTTGATGCTAGGCCCAGTGTTAATGCTGTAGCTAACAAGGTAACAGATTTTATTAACATTTCTTCAGAATGAAACCATTTTTAAAAACTCAGTTATTTAAGAATTGTCTTAGTGCTCTTTTTGTCAGAGTACTTACTGAAATTTTATTGAGAGTCACTGTACAAGCTATGATTTATTCAAAGGCTTTTATCAACAGAGCATTAATAAATGTTCCAGGTTTACGGTCAGTGCATGGTCGGGGGCATGTGTGTGGCCAAAACTGTGATCCAGGAATGGTGTGTGTGCGTACATTCAAGGGACAGAGCGTGTGTATATGCCAAATGGTACCCATGTTTATACCCACTGATATTTGAGCATTAATATTCATGCAGTAAAGTCTGTTCTCCACCTCTCTTGGTCCCCTTGCCTCTGCATTAGGATGTTGTTCTCCCCTGTTGTAGCTGATGAACAAAGGCTATAACAGAAACCCCATTCCCAGGCAACTTCTACTCCACAATATGAAGTTCAGACCTGGAATGTCGGGAGCCTAAACAGTGAAAGTTCTCCACTAAAATAGCTCGGGAACTCCGACATATTGACTTTGCCACCCTGTCTGTGATATAATGGGCAGGAAATGGCTACCTCAAAGAACAAGATCCTGGGTCATCATCTTCTGCAGGGGAAAATTGGGAGAGGAACATTGTTTTCATCAAGTGAGCTTTGCAATTAAGAATAAGCTAGTCTGCCATCTCAGTGACACCTCCTGCAGCATTGCAAAATGCCTATGACCCTGTGGTTCACTGTAACATGGGACTAATGCTCAATAATCACCAGCACAGATACACAAACCATTTGAGCTGTGGGTGAGGCCAAGGAAGTCTTCTATTCTGACCTTGACCTGCATCTCAGAGGGAGGCAAAGTGATCAATGGGAAAAGATGCAACACCTTTAGCATGGTGTGATTGATGAGGATAACTCCAATGGGTCTTTCTCCTGACAATGCTTGGACCTGGTTCTCATCACAACCAAAGACTCACTTCACCAAGGGGACAAGCACAAGAACTCTTGGCATAGTGCCCAGTCCAGATACTGACATCTGTTAGATTATATCATCATCCAGGTGAAAGAATGCAAACTTGTCCATCTTGCCCATGGACCTGATAGGTAGCACCTAATTTGCTCTGTTATCTCTCTCAACCTGCCACCAGAATGTCAGTGGGTTAGGAGAATATGACCAGTAGAGTGCTGCAGGGATCAGTGCTGGGTTCTGTTGAGTGAATGGCCAAGGACACAGTTGATGAAATGGGGAAAAATCTAAAGTTGTGTACTTCAATAGAAAAAAACAGAATTTTTTTCAGATACTCAGAAATGAAAGATGTTGGTGTTCAGAAGGACTTGGCTGTCCTTGTACACTACTGAAATATATTGTACAGTTACAGTAAGCAATTGGGAACTGAAATGTTATTTTGGCTTTTATTGCTCCAATTACATAAGCCATGGTGTGACCTTGTATGAGGATACATTAAGCAGGCTGGACCTATACTACTGAGTTCAGAAGAATGAGACATGATAATTGAAATGTACAAAATTCTTACAGTTTGGATAGGGTGGATGTGGGCTGATGTTTCCCCTGGCTGGAATGTCCAGAACCAGGGTCCATAGTCTCAAAATGAGTTTGATGTTTCTAGACATGGGTGAGGAGAATTTTTTTTCCCCCGCCAGTTGACAGTGAATCTTCACTATCCTCTACCCATGAGGGTTGTGGAGGCTTAGTAACTGAGTATATTTATAACAGATTTTTCAATGAGAGAACTAAGGGATTTGGGGTTAGTTCTGGAATGTGATGTGAGATCAATTGGTTTATTATTGTCACGTGTACCGAGGTACAGTGAAAAGCTTGCCTTGCGTACCATCCGTACAGATCAATTCCTTACATCAGTGCATTGAGGTAGTACAAGATAAAACAATAACATAGTGCAGAATAAAATGTTACAGAGAAAGTGCAGTGCAGGCAGACAATAAGCTGTAAGGTCATAACAAGGTAGATTGTGAGATAAGAGTCCGCAAGAATCCATCTTGTCATACCAGGGAACCATTCAATAGTCTTATAACAGTGGGGTAGAAGCTGTCCTTGAGCCTGGTGGTACGTGCTTTCAGGCTTTTGTATCTTCTGCCCAGTGGGAGGGGGGATAAAAGAGAGAGTGTCCGAGGTGGGTGGAATCTTTGATTATGTTGACTGCTTTCCCGAGGCAGTGAGAAGTGTAGACAGAGTCCACAGAAGGGAGGCTGGTTTCCGTGATGTGCTGAGCTGTGTCCACAAGTAGTTGCTGTACCAAGCCGTGATGCATCCAAATAGGATGCTTTCTTTAGTGCATCGATAAAAGTTGGTGAGTGTTAAGAAGGACATGCCAAATTTCTTTAGCCTCCCAAGGAAGTAGAGGTGCTGGTGAGCTTTCTTGGCCGTGGCGTCTACACGGTTGGACCAGCACAAGCTATTTGTGATGTTCACTCCTAGGAACTTGAAGCTCTCAACCCTCTTGACCTCAATACTGTTAATGTAGACAGGTGCATGTACACCACCCTCTTTCCTGAAGTCAATAACCAGACTTGCAAGGTCATAACAAGGTAGATTGTGAGGTCAAGAGTCCATCTTGTTGTACCAGGGAACCATTCAATAGTCTTATATCAGTGAGGTAGAAGCTGTCCTTGAGCCTGGTGGTACGTGCTTTCAGGCTTTTGTATCTTCTGCCCAATGGGAGGGGGGAGAAAAGAGAGAATGTTTTGTTTTGGTTTGCTGACATTGAGGGAAAGGTTGTTGTCATGACACTATGTCACTAGGCTCTCTATCTCCTTCCTGTACTCCGACTCATCATTATTTAAGATATGGCCTACTGCGGTGGTATCATCTGCAAACTTGTAGATGGTGTTAGAGCAGAATCTGGCTGGACAGTTGTGAGTGAATAGGGAGTAGAGTAGGGGGCTGAGGACGCAGCCTTGTGGGGCACCAGTATTGAGAATAAGCATGCCAGAGGTTTTGCTGCCTATCCTTACTGATTGTGGTCTGTTGGTCAGGAAGTCAAGGATCCAAGGAGGTTCTGAGTCCCAGGTCTCAGAGCTTGGAGATAAGTTTGCTGGGAGTTATAGTATTGAAGGCGGAGCTGTAGTCAATAAGCAATAGTCCAACATAGGTGTCTTTGCTGTCCACTTGCTTCAGAGATGAGTGTAAGGCCAGCGAGATGGTGTCTGCTGTAGACCTGTTTCGGTGGTAGGCGAATTGCAGTGGGTTGAGGTGGTCTGGGAGGCTGGAGTTGATGTGTGCCATGACCAGCCTCTCGAAGCACTTCTTGATAGTGGATGTCAGAGCCACCGGGCGGTAGTTATTAAGCCACATTACCTTGTTTTTTCAGTCATGATTTTTATAGAGTGGACAGCTCTACATCTATATGTTCTACATTTCCGTTTCTTGTGTTCTTATTAGCGCACAGGTAAAGATTAAACATTTTAATAAAAGGATAATCAGTTAATTTTAGAGGGCAAATTTTAAAGTAAGGGTAGAGCTGACACATTTTAATGAAATGCAGAAAATCAGTGGGATAGATGAGAATAAATGGGGGAGTGAACAATGGAGAAAGGAATGTGAAACTATAAACAGGAGGCTGCTTTTAAAAGTTAATGACCAGTTCAATGGAAGGCAATAACTTTGTGAAAAGGTAAGACAGGAAAAGTAAAAGATTTATTTGATTACAAAAATAGCTCAAAGAAAGACATTGGGGGTTCATAAAAAACAAGTTAGCAAAATGTTTCACAGCTAATTACAGTAGGGTGATCGAGATGGAATACAACTGAAGCAGAGTTGCGATGGATGACTGAAGGTGAGAAGAAAGGTACAACATTTTGTGAAGGTTCATGACAGTGGGACGCATTGGCAATAAAGAACTTTGACAGGATTTCAGAAATATGAATAAATGGTATGGCCCTGAATAAAGTAATGGGAAGGATTGCACAAAGGCAGGATAGCATAAGGCACGGACCAAGTCTTGGGACTGGAGGAAATGCAAATGTAGTTTGGAGAAGGTCATGTAGTCTAGGATAAGGATTTTCAAATCAATATGCAAGGGCAACAGATACATCAATGTACTTATTGCAGTAGGAAATTGAAATGGTAGGATTTTGGATGAGTTGGACATATAAACTAGTGTATTGGAGAAGTTGAGTTGAAAGGTGGTGAGATATTAACATTTTAATGCTAGTGGGTTGAGATACAAATGAGGAAATCCTTATTATGGAGGTCAATACAGGTGTGATTTTTTTTTTTGAACATCAGCTTGGGAAGATACAAGCCACTGTAATTGCTTACCTTCAAATGCATCCTAATCAAGTAGTTGAGATAGAATTGGTTTGTTGTGTGGTACTTAGCTGGATTTGCTAGTTAAATTAGGAAAGCAAGATGGACCAAACTTGGGTTGAACTGGTATTTATACTGAAGACACTGTACATCCTTGAGAGGAAGCATGTAAGCCACATTGAAACTAATTTGTTAAGGAAACATGTAATCCAAAGAATTTGTAATGGTTAAAGGAGGAAGTTTGTAGGGTAAACATTTTAGTTGATTGGTTGTATTTATTTTTCCTGAAGATACGTTATTTTATTTGCAGTGTTATTCTCGTAGAATAAACCCACAATTTGCATTCACTGAAATAAGCAAACAGTTCTTAAGTTTGCATGAAGGCTCACAGCTACTAAATACAGTTTGGGTATTGTTTCTTTAGGTGAGCTTCCTCATGATCTTTACCTTCTGACATGTCTCATTTGGTGATAAATGAACCTGGTGTCAACAACAGTGCACCCTTCAGACCTGCAGCATTAGTATGTGGAACTGGAGCATGCTGGGATCTATAACAGCAACTCTGAGTCTGCAAACATTTTTCAAAGCACGTATACATTATAACAAATAGCCTTACACTTTGGTTGCTTCATTCCTGACATCCCTAAGGATAGAAGATAACACTGAAATCATTTGTAAAGACTGTGTGTGTGTGTGTGTGTGTGTGTGTGTGTGTGTGTGTGTGTGTGTGTATATTAAAAAAACAGATACAGAATAAATATATATTATATATATATATATTTCTTTCCTTTGAAACTTGAGTCACCAGTTTAATTACTGTCATCAGTATTAGAAATTGAGATGATTTTGCTTGAATCATGTTTTGATCTGTTCAGGCAAAGGGAGGTGGTTATGAAAGTGAAGATGCCTATCAGAATGCAGAGCTGGTCTTCCTCGATATCCACAATATACATGTAATGAGAGAATCCTTACGGAAATTGAAGGAAATTGTTTATCCCAACATAGAAGAATCACACTGGCTGTCCAATTTAGAATCCACACACTGGTTGGAACACATAAAAGTAAGTTTGACCACAATATAATTTTCAGGTTTGGAATGGGAGATGCAACTAAGTTTCTAGTATCTTGAAAGGAGAAAGTTTGGTTCATCCACTTCTGGGCTTTATTAATTCAGTGTGGCATCCATATAATGCTTTCAATAAAGTGGAAATACTTATTTGTTTGTTCTTAAAACAGAATGCAGGTACGCAGTACCTCTAAGTTAATGAAAAAACATTAACTACAATATTACCTCCTTGTACTACTGCCCACAAATCATTGCAACGAAGAATACTGAAGCTGTTGGAAATTGATATTGGATGATGTGTCTGCTAAAGAATTTATTTATGCTTATTATATAGATTTGAATACTTGCAAATAACTTGCATGTATTAGGTTGACTCTTATGTTACCTCCAATGTTTTTAAAAAAAATTTCCATTATTCAAGTAACAATTTACACATTCAGTAAACACTTGTTGTTCTTCTAGTTAATACTTGCTGGTGCTTTGAGGATTGCTGACAAAGTTGAATCTGGAAAGACATCAGTTGTGGTGCATTGCAGTGATGGCTGGGACCGAACAGCTCAGTTGACATCTCTGGCTATGATTATGTTGGACAGCTATTACCGTACAATTAGAGGCTTTGAAGTACTTATTGAAAAGGAATGGCTTGGCTTTGGCCATAGATTTCAACTTGTGAGTATTCATGCATCCTGCAATAACTTGATGCAACATTCATTTAACTACCTGAAATACACGGAGAAACTGCACAAAATTATCCATTTACTCCATTAAAGATTTTGAATGAAAATTTACACTCCATTTAGAGGAATTCTCTAATTCTTAAAAGCTCTTCTCAAGAGTTGGGTACTTTCATCTGATACTGTGATGTCTGTTTTAAATGTCTTATTTGACATCATGGCACTGTGTATCAATACAACTGTGATAAAGTAGAATATTTTAGATGTTTGTTGGAATATAAGGTTGGATCTGGACCCAACTGCAGCCATTCTGGACCTAGGTCCAAGGGCCAGTGTTTTTTTCCCATATGTAAGACCACCTGACCTTCAACATTCATTGCAGAAATTTTGTTATGCTGTTTACATTTAGCGTTACTTAGTGCCATCCTGACCCAAAACAGTTGACTCAACCCAATCCAACCTTGAATGTTTTGTTGATAAATATACTGAGCCTAAGCCTGACGTGGTTGTGGCTCTTTGTGCTTTGGATGGATAGCCAGTATCTAGTGTCTTGGTCTTCAGCCCTTGTTCCTACTGTGTACGTAGCCTAAAGTGTTGGGCAAGAAATTACTGTATTGACTGATCTTGTGGCAAACATTGTTAATTAGAATTTTTGGTCACCATTTACAAACTACCAGTTCGTAAGAATTATAATGGTACAGGAATGTTAATGTCTCATTGGTGACCTCAGCAATGCCACAGTTGTGCAACTGCATAACCAATGAAGGAAAAGGATACAGGAAAGAACAAATAACAGAGAAGGAAGTGGAATGAATTAGAGTAAAATTAGATGCAGAAAGGGAAATGGAGAGTGAAAGAGTGGATTATGAGGGGAAGAAAGCGAGGAAAAGTACAGAAGTATTTTAAAGTAGAAGAATTGTAATTTGGACAGTCACTTAATTGCATTTAACAGTTTACTAGATTAAGAATTAGTGTGTTAAATTTTTAAATCTGTTAATTTTGCACCAAAGGAAAAAATATAGACCTTTACAAATCTTTAAAATTTATACTTGCCTCCTGCAATTTAAATCTAGCCTGCCATTTTTCTTCAGATCCCAGTATCCAGGTCGTGGAGACACCCCTGCATACCCCAGCCATGTTGTCTTGGGATTCCACCTGTACTCCACTTCCTAACCTACATGACTTCAAGAAAGAATTTATTTACAATACCTCCTTTGCCCCAAATCTGTCCTGCCACAGTTCCTCAGAGTCCTGGATGCCATTTTGTCTTTGATCTCAAGGTCTGTTGCAAATCCCTAGAATCTCTGTCTTGATACCTCATGATTTCTTCAATGGACCATTGAAATTGGCAATAATTTTTCTTCATCAACAGCAATGACAACCTACCCTGTTGCCAAAGCCCATAAACTGGATTTAGAACCTCAATATAACCCTTCAAAGCTGTGGATTCAGGGTAGATTTTATATTTGGCTCATCAAATAAATTTAAATGATTGTGGGGTAGAAATATTTTTCAAAATGAGCCACATTGGCACCTGGATTGTGCAGATCTACCCAATGAAATTATTGCACTAAATAAGGCTCTAACTTTTTTTTCCCTAAGACGGCCAAGTGTGTGAATCCATTCGAAGTCTGGCATACTATATTTAGGGTATCTTTCAGAGTAGCTTGCTTTAATTAAGGCCTAATTAGTTTTTTAGCCCTTGTTTTAGTGTGTCCACTCTCTGTTAACTCATTTTATATTGCATTTATTTGTCTCTTTTTGAATAATAAAGGTTATAAATTGCCACTAAACTCTTATATAATGACTTTAATCAAGTAATGATATTTTGATGTCCTATATTTAATTTTAACTGTGTCATATATTTATTTTGAAAGCTGTTAAGTTTATAAGCATCTGTGGGTAAGTGCCTAAGCAGTTTGGAAATTCACTTTTGCTCTGCGGCATTAAGTTGATTGGGTGAACTATTCCAATAATACAGTGAGATGTTATGCATTAGTATTTGCCATATTAACAAACGAGATTGATCTGCTTTATTACAAGTTTTACTACAAGAGGGGTTTAGCTGAGTTGATTGAATCTGTTCTCAATGTTATATCAGGTTTTTGGTTTCAGCTTGTAGCCTGCTTTTAAAATGAATATTATGTTGCAGTTCCAACCACTTTCCCCAGTGATTTTTTCAGTTGTAGAATAATTTGGGTATATAAAAAAACATATTTGCACCCATATGATATTGAATGTCATGACATAAATTGTGCCCTTGTTTGTCTCTGGAAAAGTACACTTTAGATTTATCTAATATATCCCATTAAGACCACTTTAAATGTGGATTGCATAATGTGGAACTCTTTATTACAGAGAGTGGGACATGGCGATAAGAACCATACAGATGCTGACAGGTCACCTGTCTTCTTGCAGTTTATTGACTGTGTGTGGCAGATGACAAGACAGGTAGTACCTTTCCCTACTTCCAGCTTTTATTTCATATTATCAGTCGCTGTACCATGAAGAATTTGGCACTTGTATTACCAATAAATTTATTTGGTTTTCTTTGTCAAATAGATGATATACTTGTATATTCCTGTTGGTAACTGGTCCAGCTGTGTCAATTTCTCTCTGAACTCTGTAGTTCCATTGACCATGATGTTTGCTTATGTTTTTTGGCTGTGAAGCTGTCCCTAGGCTGGATAACAATTCAATCTCTGTTTCCAGTTTTAATTCTGCAAATGAAGGATAGCATCTAATGCTTTTTCACTATTGTCTATTAAGTTATTTTTCCGGAGAACGTGGATATTTGAACTGGGAATTGGAATGGGTGAAGATGGTGGGAGTTGGAGCAGGGGCTGGGGTGACCTGCAGCAGGGAGAAGACTGTGGGGCTGGGGTGACCTGGAACAGGGAGAAGACTGTGGGGCTGGGGTGACCTGGAGCAGGGAGAAGACTGTGGGGCTGGGGTGACCTGGAGCAGGGAGAAGACTGTGGGGCTGGGGTGACCTGGAGCAGGGAGAAGACTGTGGGGCTGGGACACTGTAATCTAGGTCACTAGTTGTGGGGGAGTTGAAAGAATGATTGAGTTCTCACCCTCTTAAACCTGGATAGTATTCCTTTTCCCTGCCCAGGGGTAGATTGTGCTTTGAATTACTGTATATAAGAAAATAGCAGATGCTTTTAATCTGAAATAAAAACATAAAATGCTGGAGAAACTCAATAGGTCAGGCAGCATCTGGAGAAAGAAAAATAGTTAACACTTCCAGGGGAAGAGAAGAAACAAGTTAAATTTGGTAGTTTGGGAGAGATGGGTAGAGCAAAGGGAATATCTCTGAGGCTAGATAACCTAATGTGCCAACTGAGGGACAGACATTCTTCTGTCTCCTTCTTTTGCCTCCCTCACCCCACTGATACTCTGTTTTTATAAGTTCCCTTCTTTCTGACCCAGCTCTCACCCCCATTCACAAATCGCCTCTTTGCCTGAGTGGAATTGCACTCTCCTCCTCCTTTCAACCCCATCCTGACCTAGATCATGGGCACTCTCTATTTTGTCTCCTCACCACCACTTTCTCAGCCCTGAACTGAATCGCTCTCCTTCTCCTCCACCTGCCAGGAATTGAACCGCTCCCTTTCCAGTATGCCACCCCCACCACAAGAAATGATTTCTCAGATGGTGGGGGAGGGCATCTGATAGAAGTATATAAAAATTATGAGAAGTATTGATGGGGTAATAGAGTCTTTTTCCCAGGGTGGAAATGTCAAATGCTAGAGGGCATAGATTTAAGGTGAGAGGGGAAAAGTTTAAAGGAGATTTACAAGGCAAGTTTTTTTTACACACTGGTAGATGCCTGGACACTGCTAGGGGAGATGGTGGAAGTAGATACGATAGCGATGTTTCATAGGAATTTAGGCACGTGAGCCAGCAAGGAATGGAGGGATATAGACCATTTGTAGCTAGATGGGATCACTTTGGATTGGCATCATGGTTGTCACACACATTGTGGGCCAAAGGGCTTGTTCCTATGCTATACTCCTCTATGTTCTACACGGCAAGTGACATCATCGGACAGAACAAAATTTACAAATCATAAAACCATCGCTGCTCACTTTGTACTGCGAAAGGTGACTCACCCCACCCTCCATATTCTATCAAATAATCTTGTTAACAATCCACATTGTCAGTCTCCTTTCTTTTCGGGTGAGGTTTTTATGTACTACAGCCGTCTTGTGTTTGCGTGGGGATGGAGTGGGCAAGGTGGTTCCTATCCTAAACCCTTAAGCTGTGGCAAGTGTCCTACACACTAGTAATTCTACCCCATGTCTCAACTTGACTACTGCAAATCCGAGAATAGTTCAAGTTATTATGAAAATTGACTGAACTGCTCTACTTGGGTGCCAAGTGCAGATGGGAATGGAGTTTTGAATGGAAGTCTCTGTATCCAATTAATAATTGGATAAAAGATCCTAAAAGATGACATATATTACTGTAAAAGTAGGGAGTCGTATTTACAAAACATTTTCTTTAGTCTTTTCTCTTGTGATTTGTAGTTTTGTGCTCCATAATCTATGAGATACTTTTTTTGAGAGACAAATAAAATGTGAAAGTAAAAATAAAAACTGAAACTTGAAATGGAATCCCAGAAATGAATATTAGGTTTCTTAATCTGAAATTATTTTTTTATATTTTGTGTGATTAAAATTGGGTAGCTCAATAATATGAGAGAGATTGGAATTGCTGACCTTCAGTTTTGGTGTGTATCCAATCAGTTTGTCCTGTTTTTGGTACAGTTTTGGCTTTTTTAAAAAATTATAGTAGTCAATTTAAATTGGATGTCTACTAACTTTTATTTCTTCAGTTCCCAACAGCTTTTGAGTTTAATGAGTTCTTCCTCGTAACAATTCTTGACCATTTGTATAGCTGTTTGTTTGGAACATTCCTTTTAAATAGTGAACAGCAAAGAGTAAAAGAGGTGAGTCTGACCAGTGTGATAAAATTCTAGACATTAATTTGGTCTTCATTATCATGGTCCAGTGTTTGTTGATCTTTATAATGTGATGAGCAGAGACATAAAAACCTGCATAATATAAAACAAATTCAATTGTAAAATGTATAAATTGTATTAGATTTGGTTAATAAACACAGAATAGATGTGATTTATATAACTGACTTCATACCCTGACAGTCTGCTATGGTGCACAATATTACAAAAGTAGCTTTGACATTTACAATAATAGAACAATGCCAAAGTCCATTAAAACAGAGGTTCTAATCTTTTTTTGTTTACTGTGCCTCACTTCAGAGAATCTTTTTTTTCTCTGCATTCCCTCTCCTCATTCTCCACAGTTATAAACATTGCATAAAAATAAATTTCTATAATTGTGCCTCCTTTTCTAACTTGGCCATACCCTTCCAGTTTGAAAAGCTGGGCACTAAGTCATTTGTTGGACTTGTGTGCAGATATCTTCTCCCCCTCCTGATCCTACACTGCAGTTTAAAGCAGGAAATTGTCCATTTTTATCTGGGAACTTGATTCATTTAATTAGAAGCTGGCATTATGAACTAAACAGGCAGAATTGAGAGGCTTCAAATTCTGGAAATCCCCTTCCAGTTGGTGTCTGCAATAGTTCTGACTTACTGCATTTGTTTTTCACGTGGAATATCTCTTCATTTCCTCTGTGGCTCCATTTGTATAATTTCTCTCTCAAAGTCAGAATATTCCAGATTCCTGTCCCACTTCAGAATTTTGGTATATTTCAGTAGTAAAGATATGCTGCACTGTTAGAGGTACTCTTTGAGAAACGTGTCAGGCAGGTCTCTGTCTATTCTGTCAGGTAAACATAGATATTGTGGCGACTCACCTTACCGGTATCAAACCGGCTCCCGAGATCGCGAGCGTCGTCGGAGGCCCCGACCCAAGATGGCGCAGGGCTCTCCTTCTCCATCGTTGGGCTAGGAAAGCCCACACGCGACGTCAGCGCGGAAACTGTAGCGTGGGAAGATTTCGGGTATTAAAGGCGCACTGCGCCCCTGTCATTCATTCGACTTCTGACTCCAAACAACTGACTCCATGTCTTCATTTGATAGTAGTGTAGCTAGCCGCTACATTGGTGACCCTGACAGGCCCAAACGTTTTTGGACCCACCATGTCTACGCAACAAGAGGTTCAGGCAGTAGCCCTTAAACTGCCCACCTTTTGGACCCCCCCCCCCCCGGCCTCATGTTTGGTTTGACCAGGCCGAGGCCCAGTTCCAGATTCGCCAGATCACCAGGGACGACACCAAGTACTACTACATGGTGAGCGCCCTCGACCAAGACACCACAGCCCAGGTCGAGGACTTCATCCAGGCGCCCCCGGAGGAGGAGAAGTGCGATAAGTTCAAGACCCTCCTTCTTGAGACTTTCGGCCTTTCCCGACGTGAACGGGCCTCCCACCTCCTCCACCTCGATGGGTTGGGTGACAGACCCCCTTCTGTGCTCATGAACGAGGTGTTGGCCCTGGCAGACGGCCACAAACCCTGCCTGATGTTTGAGCAGGCCTTTCTGGAGCAGTTACCCGACGACATCCACCTGCTCCTGGCAGATGCCGATTTCAGCGACCCCCGGAAGGTGGCTGCCTGGGCGGATGTCCATTGGCGAGTGAAGAAGGAGAGCGGGGCGTCCGTCGAGTGCGTTGCTACGCCACGTACCCAGCGGCCCAGCAGGCCAGACCCGGCAATCGATCGCACCCCACCCGCCACCAGGTCTGAGACACCGACCGACCAATGGTGTTCCCACCACCAGTGGTGGAGCGCAGACGCCCGCAGGTGCCGGCCACCATGCAGGTTTCCGGGAAACGCCAGGGCCAGCCGCCGCTGTTGGCTACGGCGGCTGACCACCCAGATAGCCTCTTGCATGTGTGGGACAGGCATTCTGGCCGTCGTTTCCTGGTGGATACCGGAGCCGAAGTCAGTGTCATGCCTCCCAACAGCCACGAGACTCGCAACTGCACACCAGGACCCGCCCTTAGAGCCGCCAACGGCCGCGCCATCCGGACCTTTGGCACCCGTTTGGTGCACCTCCAGTTCAGCACCTGCAACTTTACTTGGAAATTCACCCTGGCCGCCGTTGCGCAACCACTCCTCGGGGCAGACTTCCTTTGTGCCAATAGTCTGCTGGTTGACCTGCGGGGTAAGCGTTTGGTACATGCGAGGACCTTCCAAATGTTCTCGTTGGGTGAGGCCAAGCTACCGGCCCCACACCTCGACTCCGTCACCATGTCGACCAACGAGTTCGCCAGAGTCCTGGCAGAGTTCCCATCTGTACTAATGCCCCAGTTCTCCTCCACCTTGCCCAAGCACGGCGTCCAACATCATATCCCCACCCAGGGCCCACACCTCCACGCCTGTGCCTGACGGCTACCCCCGGACAAGCTCCACCTCGCGAAAGAGGAATTCCAAAGGATGGAGGAGTTGAGGATCATCCGCAGGTCGGACAGCCCATGGGCCTCTCAGCTACACATGGTCCCCAAGGCAGCCGGAGGCTGGCGACCCTGCGGTGATTACCGACGCCTGAATGACATAACTACCCCGGACCGGTACCCCATGACGCATATTCAGGACTTCGCTGCCAACCTGCATGGGCGGTCCATTTTTTCCAAGGCCGACCTCGTCCACGGCTATCACCAGATCCCATTGCGTCCGGAAGACGTTCCAAAGACGGTGCTGATCACACCTTTCAGCCTCTTTGAATTCGTCCGGATGCCCTTTGGCCTCAAGAACACTGCTTAGTCCTTCCAACGACTGATGGATGTGGTCGGGCGCAACCTTGACTTCGTCTTCATATACCTCGATGGCATCTTGATCGCCAGCAGCAGCCGCCAGGAACATCTCACGCACCTCCACCAACTCTGTTCTCGCCTGAGGGATTTTGGCCTAACCATCAACCCAGTCAAATGCCAGTTCGGGCTCGAGACAATCGATTTCCTGGACCATCGGATCGACAAACACGGCGCCTCGCCCCTGTCTGCAAAGGTCGACGCCATCCGCCACTTTGCCAGACCCACCCCCATCAAGGGCCTGCAAGAATTTCTCGGTATGGTAAACTTTTATCACCGGTTCATACCATCCACGGCCTGCATCATGCGCCCGTTTGCTCTCCTGTCGGGCGGAAGCAAGGACATTGTTTGGTCGGAAGAGGCTCACAGCACGTTTGTCAAAACCAAGCAGGCCTTCGTGGACGCAGTCATGTTGGTGCATCCTCGTACGGACGTCCCAACTGCCCTCACGGTCGACGCCTCCAGCACAGCGGTCGGAGGTGTTCTCGAGCAGCTCACCAAAGGGCGTTGGCAACCGCTGGCATTCTTCAGCAGACACCTTCGACCACCAGAGCTCAAATATAGCACCTTCGACCGTGAGCTGTTGGCATTGTACCTGGCCATCAGACACTACCGATACTTCTTGGAGGGCAGGCCGTTTACAGCTTTCACCAACCACAAGCCGTTGACCTTCGCTTTCAACAAGGTCTCAGATCCCTGGTCAGCACGGCAGCAGCGGCACTTGTCGTACATCTCAGAGTACACCACTGACATCTGCCATCTGTCTGGGAAAGAGAATGTGGTCGCGGATGCACTGTCACGGCCCACCATCCAAATTTTGTCCCGGGGGTGGATTTCGGCGCCTTGGCGGGGGCACAGCAAACGGACATGGAGATGCCCAGCTATCGCACTGCAGTCTCGGGCCTGCAACTGCAAGACCTACTGGTAGGCCCCGGTGAGCGCACCCTGCTCTGCGATATCTCCACAAGTAAACCCCGCCCCATCATTCCAGCTGCCTGGCGTCGACGGGTGTTTGATTCCATCCACGGCCTGGCACACCCATCCATCCGGACTACTATCTGGATGGTGTCCGACAAGTTCGTCTGGCATGGCCTGCGTAAACAGGTTTCCGAATGGGCCCGGTCCTGCACACACTGCCAAACCTCGAAAGTACAGCAGCATGTCAAGGCCCCCCTGCAGGACTTTCAACCTACCCGCCAGAGGTTCGACCATATCCATGTCGACCTTGTCGGTCCCCTCCCAGTCTTCCGAGGAGTGCAGTACCTCCTCACGAATGTCAACCGCTTTACCCGCTGGCCTGAAGCCATTCCCCTCGCAGACACCTACACCCAGTCTTGCGCATGGGCCCTTTTGTCAACTTGGGTGGCCCGTTTTGGTGTCCCGGCACATATCACCTCAGACAGGGGAGCTCAATTCACCTCCGGCCTGTGGTCTGCCGTCGCCAACTTGTGGGGTTCCCAGATCCACCTCACCACCGCCTATCATCCGCAATCCAATGGGCTGGTGGAGAGGTTCCATTGACACCTGAAGTCGGCACTCATGGCCCGCCTTAAGGGGCCCAGCTGGGTGGACGAACTCCCCTGGGTCCTGCTGGGGATACGTACCATGCCAAAAGGGGACCTGCATGCCTCGTCCACGGAGGTGGTCTACGGAACGCCCTTGGTCGTCCTGGGCGAGTTCCTACCAGCCCCTCGGGGGCCAGAGGAAGAACCTGCTGCGACGCTTGACCCGCTGCTTGAGCGGCTTGGAAACCTGGCCCCGATACCCACCTTGTGACACGGACAGGCCCCGACACGTATGCCGACGTCCCTCCGAGACTGTAAGTTTGTCTTTGTCAGGAGGGGCACGCACCGAACACCACTGCAGCAGCCGTACCAAGGGCCATTCCGGGTCATCAAGAACAATGGGTCTATGTTCGTGCTGGACATTGGGGGGCGCAAGGAGGTTTTTACAATTGACCGGCTGAAGCCGGCTCATTTAGACTTGGACCAACCCATTCTGGTCCAGCGAGCGCGACGCAGGGGCAAGCCACCCAAGTCATAGTTTATTTAATTCTGGTTTTCACGACGGTATCGCCGGTTCTGGTGGGGGGGGGGGGTGGTTATGCAGCAACTCACCTTACTGGTATCAAACCGGCTCCCAAGATTGCGAGCGTTGTTGGAAGCCCCAACCCAAGATGGCGCCAGGCCCCCCTCCTTCTCCATCGTTGGGCTAGGAAAGCCCGCGCGCGGGAAGGTCAGGTGACCTGCACGTGATGTCAGCGCGGGAACTGTAGCGTGGGAAGATTTCGGGTATTAAAGGCGCACTGCGCCCCTGTCATTCATTCGACTTCTGACTCCAAACAACCAACTCCATGTCTTCATTTCATAGTAGTGTAGCTAGCCGCTACAATATGGTATTATTACAAAGAAGAGCAGGGAAAGATGTTCTTTTAATGCAACAATTACTGAAAAAGAAGCTATTTGTCTGATTGTTACTCCATTGCTGTTTGTGAGAGTATACTGTATATAAATTGACTTTCCTGTTTCCTACATTTAGCAGTGACTACGCAACTTTATTAGGTAAACGGCTTAAAATTTTAAGCTGGCCAGCTTAAAATATCATACCCTATTGTGTGAGTGGAGTCATTTTATGATGTATATACATCATCAGTAATGGATATCACTCAAGCAGAACAGACCAAAAGTGATAGGTGTCTATGAGGAAATCTTTCCAGAGGGGTCCCCAATTACTTTATACTATCGATGACCAACCAGTCTCTTGTAAGCTTCTATAAACAGCACGGAAGACCAATTTTTTTGCACATAATCTTGTGTTCAGTGCTAATGTGAGTGATGCAAATATATCTTTGTATTCATTTAAACATAATCAATTCAGTTGGAAGGGAACACTGCTGTTTCACAAAGAAGAGGAACTTTTCTGGCAGGGTATCCATTAAACTATCCATGCTTCCTTTCCATTTCATGATCCACACCATATCTTGGCTTTGAGCCTTATTGACATCAGTGGTAACTTACAAAGTGAAATAACCAAAGAAGCTTCCCATTATGTCTATTCTGACTCTGTAACAGCAATCTTAATTTTAATTAATCATACTGTTACTGTAACTTTCCCTTGAAGTCCAACAGTTTTTGCCTCAATCACTCTGGTAAAGCATTTGGTGTTCTAAAAATCCTATACTCCTAGTTCTCCCTTGGTTTTAAATAGAATCCCCATTACTGATCCTCCAAACAGAAAAATATTCTTCACATTTTAATTCTTATCAAAACATTAATCTTATAAAGTTCTAAATCTCTTCTGATCAAAAGAAACAAATCCCCATTTTTATACTAGGATTTCTGATGCCTGTCATTATCTTGGCACCGTACCTGTAGCTTTAATGTGTTAAGGCAATTTTTGTAATGGATATCCCAAAATAGCACGCTGTACTTATCAAAACAAAACTTTAGTTATTTCATAGTTTAATCATGACTTATGTCACATAAAATGTCATTTTTATGAACAACGGCTCATGATTAGCATCCATTGATCTCTGCTGGAAAGGTGGTGTGCATAGATGTCAGACATGGTATGATTAAGTTTGACTCATTGTCCTGACTCAAGCATGAAGTGTGACCACTTGAAGAAAATTGCAGTCAAATACTTGGATATCAAGGTGATTTATTATAACACAAGACTTGCATTTATATATTGCTTTACATGCTTTACAAGTATTCAGGATATCCCACAATAATTTACAGCTAACAGAATTCTTTTGGAATGTAATCATTGTATGTAAACTGTATAGATAATTAGCGCACACAAAAGTTACATTGAGGACCATTGCGTGCAACGGTTTTGCCATTTGAGATAGCAGCAGTTTACAAAGAAAAGGAATATATGTAAGCTAATTATGCATATTAATGTTCTTAGAAAATATGCATTGAATATGTACTCTGTAAAATTGATATATAATAATTTATTTTTCAGGGACTTCAAAATAGTACTATTTCATTATGGGCTTATATAAACAGCCAGTTGGAAGAGTTTATCAACCCCCTGTATGTGAATTACTCTAATCATGTGTTGTATCCTGTGGCAAGCATGCGCCATCTAGAGCTCTGGATTGGATACTATATCCGTTGGAACCCAAGGATGAGACCACAGGTAACCAGCTTTGGGGGGTTTGGTATAACTGCATGCATGTTGAACATAATTGATAAAACCAAAGGCTAATATACTATAGACTTTCTTGTGAAAACTATTCATCTCCTAGATCATCATCTTGGGTTCAGTTGAACTCTCCTCAACCTTGGCATCTGCTCTTGAGCTGAGGTTCCAACCTTATGTACTTGGCTTCTCAAAGACAACTGCCAGTATTTTTGTCCATTATAACATACTCAGCTCATCTGCTGCACCTCATGACATGACTATTCCAAGTAATAGGGCAAATGCAGTTTAAAATAGAAAAACAGAATATACGAAATATTCTAAACAAACTAGAAGAAGATTGAACTTCTGGTCCAGAATGCTTGCATCTATGCATTTTGAAAGAATCTAGGGATGAGGCATCCTTACACATATGGGAATTTATGAAAAGGTGTATGAATTTGCAGAATAATGAGCAGGTAGGGTTCAGCTCTGAGAAGTGTGAGGCAATACATTTTGCCTGGAAGAAAAGGGAAATAGTATCTTATTTGGAATATGTGAAATAGAACAAAGTGATCTTGGAATACAAATGCATCAATCATGAAAAGTTGTGCATCAGGTTTGCAAGGTCATAAAGAAATCAAACCAAACATTATTTTATTTATAGAGGAATAGAATTAAAAAGTAAGAAAGCTGTGCTAAGCCTGTATGAGCCTTGGTTAGACAGCATGCAATATTGTGTACAGTTTTGGTTGCCATATTAGGTACAGGGTGTTGCCATGTGCAGAGAAGATTTATGTGGATGACACCTGAATATAAGAGTACAAATATATGGAAGGGATGAAGATACTGGCTCGCTTTCTCTTGAAAACAAAAGGCTGAAAAGTAACAAAATAGAAATTTTCAAAATTATTAAAGATTATAATAGAATGGATATTGTGTGGAGAGGCTGGATAGACTGTGTTGATTTTCCTTGAAGCGGACAAGGTTGAGGGATGGACCTGATAGAAAACTATGAGGGACCTAGGTAGGATAAATAGTAGGAAACTTTTCCCCTTTGCAGAGGTACCTAAAACTAGAGGGCATAGGCTTAAGGTAAGGGATCAGGAACGCTTAGTAGATCAATAAGGAAAAAAATCACTCAGAGGGTGATTGAAATCTGGAACCCACTGCCTGAGTGGGTTGGTGGAGGCAGAGACTTCCATAACATTTAAGTAGTACCTAGAAGAGTACTTAAATCGCCAAGGCATAGAAGGGTACGGACCGTGTGCTGGAAAGTGGAATTGGTATTAATGGTATTGATGGTGCTTGATGGAAGGTGAGGCTGAAGGGCCTGTTTCTGTGCTCTGTGACTCTGATTATGAATCTACTTGTGGGGAATAGCATAACTGGAGGCTAAGATGATCACCATGAAATCCAGCAGGTAATTGAGAAGAAAGTGGTGAGAATTTGGAACAAGCTACCATGGTATGGTTGTAGCAAGTAGTATTAATGGAACTAATGGGAGGCTGAGCAAGCATATGAAGGAAAAGGGAACAATGGCTTATGCTGATAGATTTAGATGAAGAAAAATGGAGCATAAAAACCTGGCATGGACTGGTTGGGCTGAATGGGCTTCTTTTTGTGCAGTTTTTCCAGTGTTAATGGATTACTAGCTAACCTCTCATCCTCCACCTTCTATAAACTTAAAGTAATTTAAAAATCTGTTGCCTATATCCCACACCAGGTCCCTTTCATTCATCACCCCTGTCCAAAACCGTCTATCCCCTTATCACAGAGGAATCAAATTCTTAGAAAACCATTCATTTCACAATTTTCCTTAACACACTTTTTTCAATTCAATCCCATGGTATAAGTGGAGATTCATTCCATCAGAAAGTTGTTCTCTCAACAGTATTGCCTCCACAGGTGCTAGGTCTATAAGCAAGGGAATTCTGATTATGTTGTTGGCAGGAGAAAAAGGATTGTTGCTTTAATTAACTGGAAATAAATGTTACATTGTTTGATAAAGCATTGTTGTACAAGTATCAATAGAAGAGATTGCCTTGTCAGTTTTCGAAGCAAATCCCTTAGATGGCTTCCCACTGTGAATCTTCAGCCTGTGATTATTTTCCTGGTTAAACTCGGTCAGTTTTCTGTATATATTTCATGTTTATCCTTTTTTCATCTCTTAGCTGTTTAGCAGGCTTCAGGTTTGGGCAATAGTTCTCTACTTATACTTCTAAGGACAGAATCCTGTGGGACTTAGTGACCTGTGTACTGAATTCTTGACAAAATGATATTGCAAGTTCATTAAATTTATTTCCATCATTTTTCTTTCTCTATCCTCTGAAATTTCATTCTTAAATTCTCCATCCTTCCACTTCTCTTCCACCTTTTAAGATCTTCTAAAAACCACAGCTTCATCCAAGTTTTTAGACCCTTGCTAATATCTCCTTATGTGGTTTGGTGTTGAATTTTGTAATTTGCACTTCAGTGAAACCCCTTTAAGTTTTACTTGAACGATTTTTGCAATTGTGTTTTGCATGTACATGCAAAAAAATCAATTGTTTTCGTAAATCTCTTATTTTAATGGGTAGATGCTGTGTTGTTGGCAAAAAAAAGTTGCAATATTTTCATTATCCATTTAAAAATTAATCATTTGAGATGAATACTGATTGGAAATTTAAGGCCTGATTAGCTTACTTAAGTGAAGCTCACTTGGTTTACTCAAAGGTTTGCTCCTCAAATTCATTTGATTTCTCAGTGGGGGGTGGGGGGGCAGGGGTGGTGGGGAGAGAGAGGAGAGGAAGCCAAGTATGATCATGAATATTGTCAAATGGTAGCAATAAAAGCACATTGCATTCTGTTTTTAATCATTCCTTTCTGAATACAGGAACCTATTCATCAACGTTACAAGGAACTTCTAGCAAAGCGAACAGAGCTTCAGAAAAAAGTAGAAGAATTACAGCGAGAAGTTTCCAACAGATCCGCTTCCTCATCAGAGAAAGCGGGCTCACCATCACGTTCAGTTACACCAGAGCAGACTGTTGTTTGAAAATGGAATGGTTTAAAGGATATGTTAGTAGTTGAGGGCAATATTTACAAAGGTCTTCTCATGCTTGAAGAAAAAAATATTCATGCAAACAGCCAAGCATGTATAAGCAGGATTACTTTAAATTATAAATATAACTTTTTTTTATAGGAACAATAATAGCACTTATTGCTATTTGAAACAAATATTTCAAGTGTTCCAAGCAGATTGACAATGACCATGAAGCAGTTTGTTGATTTGGAAGCAAATATTATTTATTGCACTGATAAGTATTAACTTCCATTCTTAACTTTAATTCTAAGATAACATTAAAACTTGTAGGTAATAACCAGTGTTCATATGTTTTTTAGGCCTGTTTCCTTTCAATAGTTCGACACTACAGCTCCCAATAACCAGCTGTTCCATACTGGGTTTCTTGCCCCTCACTCACTTTTAACAGGAGAGATAACAACAAGAATGATAATGCAACATACTTGGTTAGTGAGAAACTTGTTGAAATATATATGTGGTAAAGTATGCAAGGAAAAACTGTTATAAATGAAAAAATTAACCACTAAACAGGGCAGATATGTTGATTGTGATCAGAAATGGTAATTTACCCAATATGTGCTATGTAGATGTTAAAATGTTAATTTTGTATTTTATCCAAATCAAATTGCCATTTTGGTATCGCAAAAGATTGCCATCATTGTTGTACTGCAACTCGGTTCACATCTGTGTTGGAGTGATCAGTCCAGCTAAAGTACTGAAAATCAGTAATGTATTTTTCTATCCGAAATATATTGTAAATTAGAGTAAAATGTGACAGGCGGGTTTCCATTGACTAAACCACTTGTGCGGATGGCAAGGCACATGAGAAATGCAGCTAGTGCCACCTTGCTTTTTTTTTGTGTAAACCACCAGCTTTCTTGAATCCTTTGTTTGATTCGGTATTAGGCACATACTTGAACAGAGCATTTTTTTATGCAAGGTTTGAAAATATCTGTTATTTTGTTAAATTGTATTTTCATATATACATTTTGAAGCTAGAAAATTTAGCTACATGTTAATAAAATGTCGAGTATTTTTTTTGAATAAATTGGGAGAAGTTTGTAAAACACATAACTTGTAGTGTAGGCTCAGTCATTAAGCCAAACCTGAATTTCAGGGATAATGTTACTGGGGCATAACCAGAGTAGCGCAGTGTATAAATGTGTATTTTCAGGGATTGCTGATGTAATTTAGAAAGCTAAATACTGATGAATCCTCTGTACATGTCTATCCTATACTTAAGAAAATTGATCTATGATTAATTTAATTGAAAAAGATTTGGCCTGTTTTGGGACTGAAAACTTCACTAAATTACTTTCTCCAAACGCCTAGTTTTCAGGTTAAGTTCTTGCCAAGTTGTACATGATTACTGATTAGCAGTTTCACATTTTAGGTCCAAGATTTGTCAAGAGTGTTATTTGTGAGCAGTTTTGGGCCCCATATAGCTAAGGATGTGCTGGCATTGGGGAGGATCTAGAATGATTCCAGGAATGAAAGGGTTAACATATGAGGAGTGCTTGATGACTCTGGGCCTGAACTCACTGAAGTTTCGAAGGAAGGGGGGGGATCTTGTTGAAACCTACTGAATATTGAAAGGTCTGGATAGAGTGGACATGGAGAGGATGTTTCCAGTAGTGGGAAAGTCTAGGACCTGAGGGCACAACCTCAGAATAGGAGGATGTTTCTTTAGAATAGAGATGAGGAAGAATTTCTTTAACCAGAGGGTGGTGAATCTGTGGAATTCATTGCCACAGATGGCTGTGGAGGCCAAATCATTGGGTATTTTTAAAGCGGAGGTTGATAAGTTTTTGATTAGTAAGGGCATCAAAGGTTACGGGGAGAAGGCAGGAGAATGGGGTTGAGAGGGAAAAATAAATCAGCCATGATCGAATGTCGGAGCAGACTCTGGGCCAAATGGCCTAATTCTGCTCCTATGTCTTATGGTCTTTAAATTGACACATTCCAGTTAATACTATCATATAGTCTGCTAATGCCAGTCTATTGTGAACTTTGCCACTAGGGTCATAAAAGTTTACTCATTACTGCAATATCAGCAGCACCAAAAAGGCACTTAGCATCATCTAGCATAGTCTATCTGTGCATTGAAGGAAAGGTAATTGCATTTTAGAATTTTAGCTTCTGTAACAGTGTTAAACTTGATAGATCTAATCCAAATTTTGATCTGTTTAACATTTACTTCACTAATGTGAATGCAAGATTTACTGCTGCTTTAATCTAAATTATACAGAAAAAAATGTATATGTATATAAAAGTATTCATTCTCTTAGAACCTTTCTTAAGCAGGGAAGTATGGCTGCAGGTTTAAGGAATGCAGGATTTTTCAATAAATTACATGTTGATAACCTCAATTAATCCAATGTCATTGCCTAGATTACAACAAAGAGCAATAAAAAACTAGCAAAAGAAATACAGGCTTCCTGTATTTTGCCTTTTATTGATACTAAAGCATCTATGCAATTGTAAAAATCTTAATTTGTCTTATTTTTACTATATCAAGCTTGATTTTGAGGTATTTAGGACATTACATTACAAAGTAGGCCATATAACATTTGTAATTGGAAGGTTATTTGGAAATATTCTGTTTTTTTTAGACAAAAAGCTGGTTTTGGCTAATTGGTCATGTTCTTTGAGCAAATATTCTGGGAGAATACTTAAAGAAATGTCTGATGTATAAAGATCACATAATGCCAGAAATTGATTTAACTGTCTTAAACTAGTTGGATTGAAAGGACCATTTCAAATTTAAGCTAGAGATCTATTAGTTTATAAACTGGATGGGCCACTTGTGAATAAGCAGCATCAGATCAATTATATCTATTTTTCTTTCAATGTCACTTAAGTTTTCCATGTAAATTGTTTTCTCAGAATATGTGTTAAATTTAGTATAGTGTATAAATTATTGGCCATTTTTTGGTAATAAAGTTGTGCGAGCAAGAACAATTTAGGGCTGTAAATAATTTAAAAGTACCCTTATTACTATGCATAACGTTAGTATTTGTTTAAGGAAACAAAAGTTTGAAACATTTCAGCTTCATTTTTTTCACTATCTAAGGTAAAATTGAACAGAACTTAGAAAACGTGCAATCATTTTTTTTCAGATATGTGGATGGTTTGGCATCTTGCTCACCTGGTTCTGTTTCCTGCACAGTCTTTAAACTCATCAGGGCCCTGTTCCCATGCTCCCTTTAAATTCACCAGAGGGTATGTTCCTGAGCTCCCTTTAAACATGGTTAACTGCAAAATTTATTATACTACACTGTAACACAAAAAATATGATTGTTGGGGTACTAATAGGAATAACATACAATAGTCAGCAAAATCTGCAAGTCTTGCATCTCCAAAGTCCCGAGACTGCTGGATTATCAGAATTTTACTGTAGTAGGATAAGAGACTATCCACTAGCACTATACAATGCAAGTAAACTTAAAAAATAGAGTTGGGAGAGAAAGAAAAATACCAGACAAGTACTGGTATCGAGTGTGATTTGTTGTTGAAGACTATTGGGACAGGACTTCCAAGCTGGAATAGTGTAGGTTTGAATGTTATAGGCAGTGAGCATCTTTTTTTTAAAAAGAAAGTCTTCTACCTGAAAGTCATCCTAATTGGCTCCCTATTGTGGGGAATTCTCCAAAGGATGATGCAGTGTAGGAGCAAATACTTTTTCTGTTGGTTAAGTTGCACATTGCACAGGAGGGAGGTACTGCGTGGGATGGGTCAAGGGTAAGTGTTTACCAGGTAGAAGCACTCCTCCTGTTAAATAAGCAGTGAATAGCAGTCCTCGCCTCCTTTTAGCTGCTCAGCTTCCTGAGCACCAGACAACTCAATGAGGGAGCATTAAATTTGGCAGACATACAAAATCTGTGGCCCATGTAGCAAAATGAGCAACCCACCTTTTGGGAGCCAGTGAGGTACCCACTTCTTTGAAACCCTTCACACATTTGCTAAAGTCAGAAGTAGCCAAATTCAAGACTTGTGTTTGAATCATTTTGCATCTTATTACCATTTTTTTCAGTTTTAAAATTACTTGAATTTGTGCAGTTGCAGACATAAAATTCTCAACTGCATGGAGATGTGTACAAGTCCTTTTCCCAGTGATGCAAAGCCTATGACATTTTTTTGGCAGATTGTGATTTACTGTTGCATTCATTCTGGATTAACTTGACTATTAATGCTGAAACAAATCAAAATTCCTTGTCTTAGTCTGTACAGATTTAGGCTTCACAAATTAGTACATCTAACTTCTTTTGGTTGAATATATTACTGATTCTAAATTCTGGACGATAGTTAAATGTATAAGACTGAAATTAAAAATGCAGAATTGTTAAAATATTCCATTAAATCCTGAAAGGATTTCATGTTGATGTAATTTATTATTGGACAGTTCGAGTTAATAAGGTTTACCATTTGTTCTGGTTTGTCTGAATGACAATGTTGAATTATCTGATTTGAGTCATCAGAGCAATGAAGAAATTGCAGTTATCCTCTTTGCCCTTGGGTTAAGGAAGGATAATTTGGTTAGGATCAGAACTTCCATGCCACTCTCCAGTCATCTTTGCTTGAAATAAACACACAAGTTTTGAAGAGTAACAGGAGTGCATTTGATGTGATGCCTTCTATTTCAGATAGCTTACTAATGAATGCCAGACTGTTGAGCAAATATTTATTAATTTTTCAGGATCTGAATGCTACTGGCAAGACTAGCATTTATTGGCCATCTCTAAATGCCCTTGAGAAGGTTGTGCAAGGGCATTTAAGAATCAACCCCTTTGGTTGGGTTTGGACGTGAGTATCAGCGAGACCATGTCAGAATGATAGATTTTTCTCCCCTGAAGGTCATTGGTGACTAATGATAATCTGGTAGGCTTTATTTATGGTCATTATTACAAAAACCAGTTGTTGTTGAAAATTGTAGATTGTTAATCCTAATTTAAATTCCACAGTTGTACTGGTGCAATTTGAATGCTGAGTTTTGGGTTGTTAGTCCAGGTGTCTGGATTATTAATTTCATAATTTAATTGCCGTGCCACTACTGTACAGACACAATGGGACTGCTACCAGTAAAGCTGTTAATGGGAGGGGAAAAAATTGTTGGGGAAGTATCTTTAGAGCTTGCAATTCTTTAACAAACAAAGACTATATCATTTTTTTTAAAAAAACAGCTGAAAATTATTAAGTGGTTTAGCTGAAATTCTATAATAGAAAGGATAGAGGTTTGCAAAATAAAAATTGCATGCTATTACTGATCAACAAAAAAATTGCAGGAAAGTGATTTTGTTACTCATCCAATATTGCTGCTGAAGCATCGGTGCTAAATGCTCTTTAGTAAACCACATTCTGATTAATGGACATAAATTACATCTTAAGCTCTTGTCAATCTTCCACATGTTACAAGGTGTGATTTATTTTGGTATCATTACAAGGTATTATTACGATGCCCTAGGTAATTATCCACATATTTATGCAAGAATACAGAAACAAACATTTAGTCTATGCAAGTGTCAAGATTTTTAATGTTAGATTTCTAACATTAAAAATACAGAGCAACATTTTATAAATTTCCTCAATGGGCAGATTAGTTTAAAAATAACATTGCTTCATCCCTTATCACAGCATTCATTTCTACAGTATTTCTTCTTTTGGAGTAGGCTGAAGTTCAAGTTCATTGCTTATTATAATGGCTACTTTAAACTAAATTCAGATGAAAAATTGTCCAATTATTTTAATATAAGCAATGATGTATTACAAAGCCCACTCATTGTCTTTTAGTTGTGTTGTGTCATTACGAAAGGTATTATACCATGTCTATGCTATAATTTCTATGGACATATTGTTGATTTTTTTTCCCTCTTAGTATTGCACTACAGCTGAATCCAAATGGGCACAACTGTTTTTGAGATCATAGAGGGTTAAGCAGTTTTGAAGGCAACTCAGCTTGCCTGCTGAACCCTCTAGAAATCTGCAATCATCTGATCAACCATCTCTTAAATATGTAATTTTTTGCTTCCAGCTTTTATTGAGAGGTTTTCTGACATCATTCTATAACTTGTTTTTACCATTTTGTACTTCTGTTCTAATCTATATTGGTTTAATAAAGCACGGTTAAATACTCAGGATAAATTTCCATATTCCATAAGAATGCTACACAGCAAATTCTCAATGTAAGTTGTGGAAAAGAATGTTTGTGCCATTTTTTTATGATGGCTTTCAGCTTAGAAAATTTAGATAATATTTGTGCTTATGTTGATGAATTGTATAAATAAAAATGCCTAGCTTATTGCTGATTGTTTTTGACCTTCACTGGTAACAATTGAAATTACTCTGGTATATTCCCAGCTTTGAACTGTAAAAAATATGCACCATTGGTAGAAGCAAGTTATGTGAATTACAGGAGCAGGAATTACTTTTAAAATGCACTGTGTATTTTTTACAATCATATCCTTCCAACTGCTGCTATGGTATCCTAATAAAGACTTGTACAAGGTGGACAATATTGAAGTATTTATTACACCCTATTATTTATTACACAAGGCGATAAGATATCTCTATTAGTCACATGAACATCAAAACACAGTGAAATACATCTTTTTGCGTAGAATGTTC
This sequence comes from Pristis pectinata, assembly GCF_009764475.1. NCBI lineage: Eukaryota > Metazoa > Chordata > Chondrichthyes > Rhinopristiformes > Pristidae > Pristis > Pristis pectinata. Next base: position 49,067,591 of record NC_067415.1, on the reverse strand, counting down.
TGGGGGCAGTCCCCAAGTGTTGCCATGCTTCCAGTGCCAACATAGCATGCCCACAACTTCCTAACCCATATGTCTTTGGAATGTGAGAGGAAACCCACGCAGACACGGGGAGAACGTACAAACTCCCTACAGACAGTGGCCATATTTGAACCCAGGTCACTGGTGCTGTAATAGTATTATGCTAACCACTACACTACCTGGAGCATCGGTACTGATTCTAGCAAAACAAAACTCTGATTGCATTGTAACAAAAACGATATGTTGGAAGCATTCGGCAGTGTCAGTGGGGAGAAAGGCAAAATGTAGCCTCTGGCTATATCTTTTACCACTGTCCCACTGATACCATCATCGTGATGAAAGAGCTACCTTCAGATTACATTCCCCCACCCCCACCCGCCTTAAATTGGCATATTCTCCTTAAGTGATTTTGCTGCCTTCTGTTGCTCCCGTTTCATTTAACATTCAGTTGTGTACTGCAAATATTTTCTCTATCTTTAGCTTCTCTCCCTCAGCACCTGCAAAAAGTAACTGGTCATCCTTAGTGATATCAGTCTCAGTTTAGAATAATGAGAGATAGATTGAACTTTTCAAAATTCTTAAAGGCTTAACAGGCTAGATGTAGGGAAGATGATTTTCCACCCCCCCCCCCCCCCCCCCCAAACCAAGAAATCTAGGATCAAGGGGCATGGTTTCAGAATTGGGTCTTTAGAACTAAAGCAAGAAATTTCTTTGTGCAAAAGATGGTGAACCTGTACTGTGGAGCTTCAGTAGTTAATTCAAAATAGTGATTGATTTCTGGCCATTAAGAGAAAAGGGACTGTGATGGAAAATGGCTTTGCAGTAGACAAAGGGCTAAATGGATTACTACTACTACTTGTGTTCATACAACAAAATCCATTGCCTCCAAAGAAAATACTTAAAAGTAGAACTTAAGGTAGCTATTCTGCATCAACAAAAGTAAAGATTGCTGATGGAACATTATGGATTTGTTCATAATGTTAGCGGGCAGCACTACCATGCAAGATTTAAACATTAGTGTATTGCTCCATTGAGTCAATTTTTCCAGAAATAGCTCACCAAACTGAAATTACATTTAGACCACTTGCACTAATCAATCATTGTGGCAAAATTACCTGATTAATTCATGTTTGACATATTGATTATCATTTGCCATTTAGAAAACCCCTTTTAATATGATTTATTTCACATGATAATCACAAGATCACATTCCAAGTAAAACCATTTACACATCTACAGAAATTTCATATCCTTATTTCCCCTTCACTCATCCCAGAGATGAGAATATATTATGATGTATCCAGTACTTGAGTGAGGATCTATTTCCTTTCTCCACTCAATGTAAACATACTGTTTGGCTGTTGTTATAGATGTGCAAAAAAGAAAGTGACGACTCAAAAAGCTTGAGTTATTCAAATAGTTCCACATATTCAGGTGGGTGTTAAAATATAGTTTTAAAGCACTAGCACAAATACAACCTCACCACAAGTTAGAGAGGAAATACATTATGGAAACTTGGCTACTGAATTAAACCAAGAAAAAGTTTTGGTAACCTTATAATCTTATATGCTGAAAAATTCCTGTGAATTCAGCCACTACCTTAATGACAAATGGGTAAATACTAGAATCCATACAAGCCAAGAGAGTATTAAAATCAGGATGATCATGACATTCATACCCATTAATATATTAATATAGTATGAATCACATGAATTTACTGCATGTATTGCCCAATGCTATATACTTCAGAAACAAATGCTGAGAGCAAAACTAAAATAAAATCCCATTTACCAAATTTACTGCACACACCACAAATAGTCCAAAAGGCAAGTCACCAATAAGCAAAGAGTCACAGAGTTTTCTGAAAAGGTACAGCAAAATAAAATTGGATTTAAAAAATCCAGAACCCACATTTATTTTTCAAATTACTTATCTATCTGCAATGAAAAGAAAAAATGTACAACAGATTTGATCCTAATAAACTGAATTAGCCAGACACAAGGCTTCACTTGTGCAAAGCCCTCAAATAGAATTGAGGGATTTTCTCACATGCAAAAAAACAGAGGCTCAACACAAGACAAATTCCTTTCAGTCTTAGCAGAGCTCAATATAGTTGAAATCTGTTGGTCCAACCCTACATAAAGCACACAAAAATTTAGGTTTAATTAATAAAAATGCCTATAAGTTAATAAAGTGCTGCAAGCACACAGGTTTTGGATAAATACCTTGACAGCCACCCAACAAAACATTCAAGATTGTAAAATAGATTTATTATTTAAGTATTTGTGGAGGGGCAACATGTTGCTGAACAGTAGCATCAAAAGGTATAAAAATATTAACATGGTCTACTAAATTTTAAAAACCAGATCAACAATTCTGCATATTCTATACAGAAAACATCTGTAATTGTAGAGTTAACAAATAAAAAAAATACAAAAAAGGATTGTCACTTTAAATCAGCTTATCTTTTGAATACATTATTTGGATAGGCTTCCCTGAGTAAGTATACCAACCCAAAGGTCATTTAAAATAAAATCTTCAGGTTCAGTTGAAGCTTAAAATTTAAAAGCATTGCTGAACTTCAGTCCATATTAATTGTCACTAAAATGGTCACAGCATCAAACTTTGCTTAACCATGAAGGGCAGTATTCACAGGAGTAAATATACTTTTAAAGTTGTAGGTGATCAAGTTGAATCTCTGATTCATTTTTTCCAACTTCCCAGATAAGAGATATACATGAAACTGTGCACCTGTAACTTGGAAGAGCACATGTGCAGAAGATACAACACTGAAATCACAAGACAACATTGCAGAAGTGCAGTGGTCCACAAACCAGGATCAAGTTTGTCCTTATACAAAGTGTACAGTCTTGACATTTCACCTTCAAAAGATATATAACTCAAAGTTTTGTTTTTGAAGAGTGGAATTAAGTAATTTTAAATCATTACAGCCCAAAAGTTGTTGACTTCAAAAAGTACTTCATTCACTGTAAAGCACTTTAAGATGATCCAAGGTTGGAGAACCAGCTATAAAATGCACATTCTTCTGGTGCAAACAAGTGTAGCATGGAATTAATTTCACAACACTTAATACCTTCAATAAACCCAATTCACATCATCTTTTCGGAGAGTGGTTTGTAGAGTCTGCATATCTCTTAACAAGCAAAGGCTCCCCTTGGTTTTATTTCCTGGTCGTACTTTAATAGCAGAAGCATCTTTTCCTTTAGTTGTTACAGTTGTTGTAACTTGCACTTCATTTGCAGCACGAGTTTTTCTCTGATTTGTCACTCCTCCGGCAGAATGCTTTTTCTTCACTGTTTCCTGAAATTTTTTAAGCTAAAAGAAAAAAGTAAAATAGACTTCAATCAAAGAACAAAAGGATTCAATATTATTAATTTCTAATCTTTTATGGGACAAGTAATCCGAAACAGCCATGGTTCAGTTGGTAGTAATCCTGCCTCAAGACAACAGGCTGTGGAGTCAAGTCCCACTCCGGAGATATTGCAATGTGTTCTAGATAGAATCTCCAGTGTAACGCAAAGTGCTGCACCATTAGTGATGCTGGCTTTCAGATAAGACTTTAAACTCATGTTCTGTCTACAGTATCAGTTAGACATAAACATACCAATACTTGAAAAATATCCTGGCAAATCTCTTCCCTCAGTCCAAATTCCTAACATCGATTATCTGGCTGCTATCTCACCGTTTATGAGAACTTGCTCTATTCAGATTGGCTGCTGTATTTTCTACACTTCAACAGTCACTATAACTTACATACACAGATAATGTCTTTGGGATGAGGAAAAAGTTCAAGTAAATATAGAACTTTCATTATGATCAGGCACTGTTAAATCAATAAAAAACAGAAATAATAGCATTCCACATCACGATAGGCTTGACCAAATGTTGTTTCTGGTCAGTGATGGCATTACATGAAAATGCTATGGTACTGATTTTCACATGTGGTATAAACAGACAATTGACAAACTTTGAAGTGGAAGATAATCCAATGCAAATTACAAAGCAGTACAAGTTAGTGTGAATCAAACAAGAAATAAGAGCTAGAAAACCATACAGATCTGAGTCTGCTCCACCATTCATTAAAGTCCTTTCTGATCATGGCCTCAACTCCATTTTCTTTCTTGCTCCTCACAGTCCTCAACTCCCCTAATTGCTTCCCCTTGCCATTCTTTCTTGATTATCAATCTAATACAAAATACTAATGTTTATGCATTTTATTCTGCAGCAAAGATAAATCCTTGAAATATATGGGAGTACAAAATAATTTGTTTTTGCTGTTGGGGAGAAAAAATTACCAATGACTAATTCTGTATTTTGAAAATTGTGGTTACATATTAAGGAGCTAGCTTAACCACATATTTCTCCAGTCTTCCCCAGGCCTTTGAAAGCAGCCACTTGTGCATGCTTCATTGTTGTGCAATTTCCATCTACACCAAAATGCACTCTTAACTTTCTCCTCCTAACTTTTCATCCTCAGCAAGAAGCCTCTAAACAGCTCTTCATTATAATAGAACATAGAACACAACAGCACAGTACAGGCCCTTCAGCCCACAATGTTGTGCTGACATTTTATCCTGCTCCAAGATCTATCTAACACTTCCCTCCCACATAGCCCTCCATTTCTCTATCATTAAATGTCCCTAATGTATCTGCCCCAACAACCTCTACTAGCAGTGCATTCCATGCACCCACCACTCTGTTAAAAAAAAAACTTACCCCTGACAACCCCTTTATATCTTCCTCTAATCACCTTAAAATTATGTCCCCTTGTGTTAGCCATTGTCGCCCTGGGGAAAAGTCTCTGACTATTCACTTGATCTATCATCTTGTGCACCTCTATCAAGTCACCTCTCATCCTCCTCCTCTCCAAAGAGAGGAGCCCTAGCTCAATCTATCTGCATAAGACATGCTCGCCAATCCAGGCAACATCCTGGTAAATCTCCTCTGCACCCTCTCTAAAGCTTCCACATCCTTTCTATAAGGAGGCAACCAGAACTGAACACAATACTCCAAGTGTGGTCTAACCAGAGTTCTATAGAGCTGCAACATCACCTCATGGCTCTTGAACTCAATACCTCGATTAATGAAGGCCAACCATACGCTTTCTTAACAACCCTATTGATCTGTGCGGCAACCTTGAGGGATCTATGGACGTGGACCCCAAAATCCCTGTTCCTCCACACTGCTATGAGTCCTGCCATTAACCTTTCATTCTGCCTTCAAATTCGATCTCCCAAAGTGTATCACTTCACACTTATCTGGGTTGAACTCCAACTGCCACTTCTCAGCCCAGGTCTGCATTCTGTGTGGCTATATTAATCCCTTGCTGTGTCATTACAGTCTGAAGGTAAAGGTCTTTACACAGTGTTCTCTTGCTATTATATTATGCTACTGTGAATGATTACCAAATGAAGTTTAGGAATTCTCTACATCAATATATTGGCAGCAGTTATTTTTAAGTGGGGCCTTTTCACACACTGTACAAAGTTGAGATAGATTTGAATTTCAAAGAAACATTTCTTTATTGAAGAACAAGAAATGGTTAACAAAAGCTCAACTCATTTAAACAGTGCAGAAACTCAGAGCCACATGGAATTACAAACTAGTAAGGGCTAAAGATATGGAGATCCAGCCTCAAATCGCTCCCAGTTGTAATGAAAAGTAGTGAACTTACTTTAAAGAACAAAATCTTTCCAAAACATGGTTCCTTTGATACAAAATTTCCCATACCTCAAAGAGGTTATCATTACTCAATTAGAGGACAGGGCACCATCAGTATTCATTCATGGAGGGAATTCACAGCTTACTTCATTCTTGCTATCATCCACAACTTTGAAACAGAGTTCCAGTTAAGGAGGAACAGTGGAAAACATGGATAAATGGTTAGTGTCTCTTGATTGCTTTTATTTATAGCAGCTGAAATTATTTAAAATTAATGGAGCCCAAAAATCAAGCCAATGAGATATCACTGTACTGAGTAGCACATTTATCTTCTGGGTCAAAAGAATTAAATTACTTTATAATTCCTTAAAAAATCCCTTTGGTCTTACTGATGCTTGATGTTTGCGGACTTTAGCAATCTGATCTCCTTTTGCTTCCATTCTTTTCACCAATGCTTCTAACTCTCGCTCCAAGTCTTCTCTCATTGCATTTGTTTTTGCTTCATGTATCTGTTTAACCAATTCTTGGTGCTCACTAGATAAAAAAAAATTATATGTATTAGTTGCAAGGAAACTACAAGTTTATTTTTAAATATGAAAAGCATTCATTGCTTTCATTGGTACAAAGTAAAGTTCAGTTAAAAAAAAAGCACAAGACAAAATACAACAGGAGGAGACAGGGAAACAAAATAGGGAATGGCTCACAAGTTTAGACTATTATCAAGAGAAGAGGCTAATGTACACATGGCCATATAGTTCCCATTTGCCACACCACTGGTCTGCATCCCTGGCTGATGCACATTATCTGAAGCCAACAGTGGTTAAGAGACAAGAGATAAGCAAAATACTAAACAAAAAAAAAAAATTTTTTTAAGCCCCACATCCCCACCATAAAACATAAGCTAAATATTTGCTAATCACATCAATTGCAAATAGTGGACCATCCCCCCCAAACACACACACACACACACACACACACAATAGGGTGAAATCTGACACCCAGATGGAGAAAGACGAGTGAAGGCAGAGGCAGAATGCCAGGTGGAGCTTGGCTGTTAGGTGTTGCTGGGATCAACTGCACATTGGAAAGAGAGGATCAGTGTGGCCATGTGAAAGAAATTTTGTGCAGAAATGCTAAAGAAATTTGAAATGTAATTAGCAGTGGATCTCTGTGACATTACTCATTAATTACAGGCCATCTATATTTGTTTTCAAAAATGATTATAAGTATTTATGTCAAAACATCAAGTTCAATCTAATATGGCAAAACATCGAAAGACACTTTCGAAAAGCACAATCAAGACAAAACTGCACACCAAGCTCCCCCAAGAAATACTAAAACAAGCTGTGTCAGAAATAGATTTTAAAGAATGTCCTAAAGGAGATGCAGAGCAGCAGAAAGGGTTACCAAGCCCACAACTTAGTGCCTCAGCAGCTGAAACCACAACGCCAATAGTGGAAAAATACAGATCAGATAGTTGAAGGGCCAAGTAAGTGGTTGCACAGATATAGAAGAATAAATAACCAGATCTTCAGTTCTGTGTCTGATTCTATAAAGAGTATCCTTCCCACTTGGTACTGAGTAATAACTTTCATTCCTCATCACTTTTAATGCCACAGAAACATTAGAGTTTGAACGAGAGCTAGGTATGTGGCATTTAGGGCGGAGCAAAAAGCAGAAGGAATGGATACACATCTAGGCTTAACTACTACTAGGGCAATACAAGAATGTGCGCATCTTTGGTTTGCTATTACCATGGAGGGTTCATTGTGGTTTGGTATAACTAGGGACAAAAGCATATGTTTGCACTATTGTAGGAAGGACCAGAGCCTGGACCTCAGTGATGCCTGTTTGTTGGCTTCCAAGATCTATGCAGATACAAGCTGTGGTTACCTTTCACGTTCTCCATATCTTCAAAAAATTTTAATTAACCTGATGGCCATAGCCTTCCGGGGAAAAAGCACATTCTAGGTTTCCACCACTGCTTGGATAACAATGGTTCTCAATTGCATTTCCATGCACCCTAGTTCTAACTCAATCCCAAAAGGGAATTATTTTCTGTGAACAGTTTAATTATGCCACCCCATTCTTAGGTCTGGATACAAACTGCCTCAATTTAACTCATTAAGCTAATTATTATCATAAATTTATATTAATTCCTTCCAAGGTGAATATAACTAATGTCAGAGGTGCTCTCTTTCATAAGGGATGTTAAACTCAGGACTTACGCGTCTTCACAGGTGAATTAAAAGATCTGATGCCACTACAGAAAGATCAAGGCGATTCCATCTAATATCCAAGCACTCTTTAAGAGTACAGTTACCTGATCACATAATTCACTGCTATTTGTGGCATGTTGCAGTACACACTTTAACAGTCATGATTATCTGCAACACACTATAGAGCTCTGGAGAATTAATACAATTTTTCACCCATTTCTTTTACTACATTGGGCTGGAAACAGATCTTGGAGATTAAAGTTCATCTCCATCATCCTTTTACCCAGTCTCCTCCCAAAAAGAATAACTATTAAATTCACAAAGTGCCTCACCTATTTTAACATTATCTGGTATTTTGTTCTCTCACTCCATTATGAAAACAGAATTAAAAAGTGCAAACTTAATGTCTTCCCCCTTCTGCACCGTAGCCCTACTTGGAAATAGCCTTGCATTATTCTCCCTGCCGCAGCTCAAAAACTTGTCAGTATCTTTAATTTTCACCCCACATTCCCTTCCCCCCTTACTATTTTCTTTATTCTGTTGCTTTTTAACATCTTCCCAATCTACTTGTTCCCACTTTACCTTAATTCTTTTATTTTAATATAATAACCTCTTTATTTTATCACTTACATCATTTGATTACAACATTTGCTTAAGCACACACAGGAATCACTGAATCAAGTGAGTAGTATGAATTTTGATTCCTTTTACTCAAATTTCTTTTCTTTAAATATGGATTTATATTCTGTGCTCTTTTCTGTAACTGACAAACAAGTTCATGACAGCTACTTGAGATTTTTTTTAATCCATCTGGTTAGGACATGACCTTTATCCTATTCCACCTCTCCTATGCAGCAGATCAGTCAACATTTTCACAACTGTACCTCTGAACACATTGTGGAGTTCTAAGGTAGTGTTCAGTCGACATCCATATTGTAATCTATTACGTTTTGATTCATCACATTTTGAATGTTGCAATATTACAATTGTGGAAATTTAAAAATAGTTAAGCTATAAAATTCCAACCATGATGGATTAGCATGCAAAATGTAAGACAGATGAACAGAATACTTACAAACTCATTTGTCCAAATTCATCTTGTAACGTCAACAATAGTTCAGACAGTACCTCATGGGAATTGGAAGATATAGTAGACCCAGAGGAACTTTCAGTCATCAAGTTGGAGGTTCTAGAGACTTTTTTTTTGACCATTGGCTGCTCACTGACTACTCGGTCATTGCACAAGATCTTGTTATGTTGCTTCAACAGATGCAACACATGCTGAACATTAGCACGGACTGAATGACTTGGACTAGCTGACTGAAAGACAAAAAAAATGTTTTAAGAAAACAAAATTAATAAAAATTGGAAGCAAATGATTTTAAACTGATATTTGTTCTTGACATCAGTCGGTAACAGGTACGTATCCAAGCACCTCAAGCTTTAAAATGCATATTAAATTTTAAGCATCATTAAAAAGCTAAAAATATTTGAGCTCTCATCAATTATCTTTAATCAGCAAAAATGCTGATTTGCTTTATTAAGTAAAAATGGAATAAGCAAAAACCTTTTCTTTTAAAGGACACATGACGACAGTTTTTATGCATAATAAATTTGTTTACAAACCAACTTGGAAGTTAAGTATGTGAAAAAAAAGTAAACCAAGTAACTTACATTTTGTGCAAGGCAAGGTTCAACTTGATCAAATATCGCTATAACAGATTCTAAAACCAGTCAAAATTCTGTTGTTTTCAATGGACTCCAACTGATAAGGCTGTCTTGATAGAATTTTAACTTGTGGATTCAATCCCATTCAAAAGACTTGAACACACAATCCAAATTGAAAAGCAAAACAAAAAGTGCAGTTGCTGGAAATCTGAATATTTTCAGCATTTTCTGTTTTTATTTAACCTGAATTAATATTCCAGTGCAGTCCCAAGGAAAGGCTGCGCTGTTGGAGGGATCTACTTTCAGATGAGGTTTAAACTGAGGTTCTATCTGCTCTCTCAAGTCAGCATAAAAGGCTAAATGACACTATTTCAAGTACCGGGGAGTCAAATGGATGTCCGGATCAATATTTATCCCTCAATTAAAATCCTGTTATATAAAAAGCGTTGCTGATTGTGGGACCCAAGCAGACATCAACTGCTGCGTTTCATCCAATATAACAGCAACTTTCTTTCAAATATACAATTGGTTGAAACATGCATTGGCACATTGTGAGGATAAGAATTTCACTTAAAATTTGCATTTATTTTATTTAAACTTTTTAAAAAGATTGTCAACTCATATATAATGCTGGTAAGGAATTATTTCCTACCTTTAATTGTCAATTTAGCTTCAGCATGGTACTTAATGGGTAAGAAAACTATCCCAGAATAGAAGAACAGGCTAGTGTTTTCAGTTTGAACCAACGTTTGGAGATTGCCACATTGCAAGGCTGGTTAATGGTCAGTGAAGTTCTCTGAGAATGTCAAGAAAATATAAGCAAGGAACTTGACAACAACTTAATTGAAGGAAGTGAATCTCCAGGATTCTTCAATCATAAGATAAACCAGTCCTACAAGGGATAAGGGACAATACTGCAATGTAGCACCATCTCAGCGTCTTTAAGCAATAGCTATGAATTGGGAAGTTAGCTTACTTTACCAAGATCTAAAGTCTCAGAGGCTTAATAAACTGGAAGCAAAAAGACAGTGGTTATCCGGTTATAATGCAATAGAAGCCATCTGGTTGTAGTGAAATAAGGAACACTAAGACATCACCAATAGCAGGCAGAAGAGCTGGGTTTTACTTTGGTAATAAGACATAACTAGAAGCCTAGGTTAAGACTGCAAAACACTCACGTCGCGAGATGCAATCATGAGACTCATGTGGGCAGCGAGTTCCTTGTATGATCCATTAAGAGAAATTGCTGTACCTAATTGGTTCAGTCCAATACTGCACGGTTGGTGAAGAGGAAAATGGAGGTGATAGCGTAGCAACCAATAATCCAGCTGCATCGGTCAAAGATGGTCAAAATGGGTCGGACCTGTACTGGACTATCGATGTGGTACCATCTCATTGGAGCAGAACATAAGGAATAGGAGGGAGACAAGTTTTGGAAACACAATTTAGCTCCTTACAGAATGCTGCAACAGCACAAAAACCTGAGATCTCAGAGGCACTTTTAGACAAACACCCACAAGGAGGATTCCCAAGTCTGGGACATAGAAAACAAAGGGAAGCCACAAGTCTGGTTGAGACATGTCACCTTGTGTCTTGATGAGATGTATGTCTGCAAGAGGTGAGTGCTTGCAGGTTGTCTTTGCAATTAATTGTTTGAATAGACCTTTCAGCAGTCTTGTATCTCTAATATATGTACAAATTTAGCACAACGAGGCTTCCCTCAGAAGACACAGCATAAAACTGGAGTCAAGTACAATTAAGAACAAAAAAGGCAGGGGCAGGAAGTTTGCTTGCTATGGACATTAGTGATTCAGTTGGTGAGTATTGTCTTCATGGTCACAATTTAGAGTGCCAGCATGCAGTTCACCAGATATAGGCAAAGAGATGCTTGCTCCACATGACAAAATGACATTGGGGGATGTGAGGTTTTTTTTAAAGAGTTGGGGATGGGGAAGCAGGAAGATTAGGACTACAAAGTTTAATCTCCAACTGAAATGAACTGATAAACTTTAGTAGTCTTCACTGGGTACAGAAATCAAGAATCTAAAGATTATGGGTGACGTTAGAATACAAAAAATAAATCTTGGTACTCATGATTAAATTTGCAAATAGGCCTCCTTGCCATTCTCTTGACAGCCATTTCTTCCCATCAATAAATGAGGCCAACATACATATCTAGTCTAACCTGACAGATGGTCAGGTGGGAAATTTGTACAAATCTGCACTACACCACTGAATTCTAATGCAGTAAAAAAAAGGCATCCTCAATTAGGACTTAACTGTTGCAGAGTCTGCATTCCAACCTATGCGTTGGAATCCTAAACATCTGCTCAATTATCTGCTTAAAAGTACTTACAAGAATAAACTGTGGGAATATTATTATTTTTGTTTAACTTCAGTTATACCAATTTCAAATATGAAACTTCTTTGAAGAATGCAGAAGACCACATCTGTTGGAAACAAACATGGGAAACAAACACAAGAAATCCTAGGTAACTAGCCAATAACAACAACAGAAACTATGTATAAAATCAATATAAACACAATATTATGACAGAAAACAATGGAACACAATAGCACATGCAAAACTAGTGCAATTACTAGTACTCACTTTTCCTGCAACAAATGGAATATCACTCAGATTAAAGCGATAATGGGGTTGTGCATGAAAATGGTTTGTACAAGACTTCTAAAAGAGAGCAAAGAAAACCACATTAGACAACCAAATTGAATTCTGCTCATCAGCTATCCTCATGACCGTCAAGCATTGGCTAATTTCAAAACCAGACAGCATATGGGTCAATTGATAGCACTTTCACTCAAGTCAATTGTTTGCAAGTTCAAGATTACTCCAGTGACTTAAACACAAACCCAAGCCTGGCACTTCCAGGGAGCATCATAGGAACTGAGGAAGTATGTATTAGTGGAGCTGCCAACTTTCTGATATGACATTAAATTGAAATGCTGTTTGCAGTCTCAGACAGACACAAAAGTCCGAGCATTATTTTGAATAAGAATATTTGGCAACATTTTTTGATTTTCAGTTCAAATTTAGTTCCTGTAAATACCTTGATCATTTAAAATCTTTCTGCAGTCACTGGCATACAATGGTGCTAAATTCTAGTTCCTGTATATTTTCTGATTCATTAAACATACCAAATCAAGAACAACATGGCCTCAAGACTTCTTTAACACAGCCAAGAAACTGTCACACCTAGCAACCATCACACTAAACCACAAAAGCTGTTATAAAGAATTTTAAATGCTTTCAAACCAGATATTGATTACCTTTAGCAACACTTAAATTTACCTTCACCAGATGCTGTTTCTTATCCTTTACTTTCTTTGCCCTTGGTTGTGCTGATGGTTGTATTGGTGACACTGCTTGTAACAAAATTCTATTTCTTTCCAGGCCAGTCTGCAACTAGATACAAAGAAAAACATGCTTTTAAATACAAATATAATCTCTAAGAGTTTTAACTCGATTTTATATAATAGATGTTTTAAGTTGAAGAAGGTAATCAAATTGGTATCCCGTATGAATGTAGGCAATCAACCTGCTATAGCATTCTATAATTTATTTGCATCATATTTATTCTTCAAATCTGCAGTTCCTCTAATTAGTTATTCATCTCTCTATACCCTTATAGTATCCTTGTACATGGTCATGACGCCTTTGACAGCTGTCTCACGGAAACATGTAAAATGTAGTCAATATGGTTCTGAGTCCATCTTAATGGTAGAAATGTGGCATTTTCCAACTATATCCACGAGCTACACCAAGCAACACAATTATAAATATTTTCCCTCCAATCTTGAGTTAGATCAGAAAGAATGTTTGTGTTGTACAAGATTATGAAATGCTGATGGTTGCATAACAATCTGTTGTTGGTAATGGTGGCCATCAACTATTTAAAAGGAGAGCATTAAAATGCTTGCACAAACCTGTGCGGCTTTATCCTGTATTAGTTTTCGTTGATGTTCTTCCTCTTGTAACTTCTGTTCTAATTCACAGATTTTTTTCTGGATGAAAAAGCAAATTAGCTGTCAAATTATCACGAACATGGGAAGGCAAATTTAATCATAGTTTTACTATAGGTTCATTTGATCATCTACATTTGGGACTCTGGTGGTGCCCGAACTGGCAGATTTTCTGGACTATCAGATGTCATTTCCATTAATACCCCAATACACTTCTAATTCACCTTTTTTTTGAAATGTTACAGTTTCAGTTTTATAATAAATTTTCCAGTGAACCTGATGAATTAAAAGCAGGTAGGAATCAGGGCCTTGGTCAGTCAAAAGGGAGCATGGCAAACATCACCTGGCAAGCCAGATGGAAATCAATCGGGAATTCCAAATAGTGGATCAGAGTTTTACCGTACACTCGTATTCATTCTAGAAGCATCTTGGAAAAAGGATATCTGTTACAATGACTCAGAATATCATCCATGAACACAGATTTTACATTGTTAACATTGTCAGCTATTATTGGTGTGCAGTCTCTCTATGGAACATATAGAGGATTTAATTAACGCTGAACTTAAAATAATGTGCTTATAATACTTGCCTCTCATCTCTCATTTAATTCCAACTTCCTTTCTATCGCTAATTGGCTTTCTAAGTATGACTTAATATTGAATTAGATTCAATTTAGACTCCAAGGACTCTTTACCCCTGTTACTTACACAACCACAGTACTCATCCTGTTTACATATGCAACAGAACTCCAGTAAAGGTTGGTGTATGCAATCAGATGCCCAAAAAAGGACAGCTTTCAGCACAAAAGATGGCAAGTGGCACTCCCTTACCACTGGCTGCAAAATCTGGGCTATTTGCATTTTTCTTTAAAAAGCACAGAAAGCAAGGAATAACAAGTGTAGCATATATCATGCACAAGACTGATATTTGCACTCAACTACCAAGTACCAACAGCAGGAACCTTGTCTATTAACTTGAAGTTACTAGATTCAGTAAAACTACAATAATTCAGCCCGCTGATGATACTTTTATTGCTGGACCATTGCCGTTATTTCCATTAATAACACTCTTAATTCACATTTTTCCTTAAAATGATACACAATATGATAATAAATTGTCCACTGAACCAGGCAAGCGAAAAGTAAGTGTGTGAACCAGGGCCCTGGCTAACAGAAAGGGTGTGCGCAAAATAGAGCTCCAGCCAGCAGAATGGGTGAGCAATGAACATTACCTGATGAATCAGATGCCAAACCATCATGATTTCCAAATGTCTGGATAGCAGATTATCGGAGTTTTACTGTATATCCAAGTATTATTCATCACATCATTAAATGACAGAATTATACCTTCCTGGTATCAAAATGACAAACGATTATGGCCACTGCCACTTGTAATGCTTTCAGTATGAATTTTAATTATTTCCAAAAATAGGAAATTCTAATCAGGAAATAAATTTTATACAGAAAACATTTACCTCTGCTGCAGTCTGTGTTGCTGTGAGTTTGAGATACTCTCGCTCAATTAAGTCAAGTTTTTCAAGCTTTGATTGTAGATCTGTCTGGTCCAAAGAGCTCTTCTTTTCCAAAGATGCCTGGTTTAACAAGAAAGCAAATTAAATTATTAAGCTTATTTTACTTTACACCAGTTGGTACTTCAGGGAACACAGTTTTGTGCATTAGCTCCTCATGAACTTTTAGGAACATAGGAAGAAAAGTAGATCCTTTTAACCCATCCCTTATCAGGTAGTTATAACCGACCTGCACCTTAACTCCATCTTCCTACCTTGGTGCTGTAATCCTTAATATTGCCTAACAACAAACTATCAATTTTTAAATTTTCAACTGACATAGCATCAAAAACTAAAGAAAGTATTCCCAATTTCCACAGCCAGATATCATCCATAAACAGCATAGATCTTAATTTTAAGGTCATTTTCCTTTGCTCTGACCATCCCTGGAGGATCAGTTCACCTCTATCCTAATAATTCCTTTTGTACTTTTAAGTAATTTGATTTGATCTCTCAATCTTCTTTAATTAAGGTAATCTAACTCTATTTTATGCATCCTGGTCTCATGGTCTAACAACTATATCCACCGAAAATCTGGCAAATCAGAAATGTTTCCCCCAAAGGCAATATATCTTACCTGACCTGCAGTGTCCAGAACTAAATGCCTTACTCCAAATGGCATCTAACCAGTGTACTTTACATATTTAAGAACTTCCACCCTATCATATCCCAACTTCCTTGAGATTAATGTCAGAATTATTCCATTTGGTTTTTATACCTCAAAGTTTTTGTATTCTTTTAAATCTTTCTTAGGTCTTAGCATAATCAGTTAAATAAATTCTCAGGTCTATATTTCCAAAATATTGTTCATGAAAGTGAAACAATGCTAGTGCTTTAGATTTTAAAATTGACACAATGCATTTCAATTTACTCTTCGTTTCAAAACTGTCACCCAGTAATTTGATCTTTTTATTTCTTGAAACATCAAGTTTAAACAGAAACCATATCCAACAATTATGCACATACTGAAGTTGATTGCCATGGCTGCAAAAAACTGAAATCCTCAATTACCAAACCTTCAAAATTGGGGATGACAATTTTCCATTCTAGCATGAAAGCAAAAACCAATTTCTAAAACAACATGCAGTGTGATTTGAAGTGCTGTACAGGAGGAACAGCTTTAAGATTTTAGGTAAATTTTCTTTCACATATTTAGATCTGCTTGACAACCTCATTAGCATTACCTGTCTCTGTAGCATTGCTCCTCGTTCCATTTGAGCATTCTGTACCATTTTTCTCATGTACTCTAGCTGTTTTTCCAGAATGTTACAACGAGACTCAGCTGCTGACAACTGAGTTGCCAATGCTAGAAATGAACCAAAATAAACTATGATAATAGCAATATTTTGCTTCAACAGAGGCTTCTTTAACAAGTCGGTCATGCTCACAAACCCACTTTCAAATATCAGAATTAAGTTCTGTATATTGTCTGCTGAACTCAAGTATTATTCCTCAATGTTGACAAAGGAGAAATTTCAGAATGCATGACACTTCTAATCAGTAATTCTAAAAATAGAATTTAGATAAAAGTCAATCAAATATCAGCAAGCAGATGAATATTTCTCAGTTAACATTTAGGACTGAATGAAACCAGTTGGCTATCCCCCCTCAAATGTAAAAACAGATTAAGGCTTTCAAATGATTGATTAACAGTGAATGAGTTCCTAATTGGGCTATCACCTCTGCATCATATGCAAGATTTCCTATTTCACTTTAAATAATTCTATACTATCTAAAATTCTCTTGATAAATTCACCAGTAAGAGTTGTTTAAGGGTAGCAAGGACGAGCCAGGGAACTACAGGCCAGTCAGCCTGACATTAGTGGTGCGGAAGTTACTGGTGGGTATTCTGAGGGACAGGATCTTTCAGCATTTGAATAGACAGAGTCTGATTAGGAGGAGTCGGTATGGCTTCGTAGTGGGAAGTCATGTTTGACAAATCCTCTGGAGTTCTTTGAAGTGGTAACCAAAAGGGTAGGGTAGTGGATGTTGTCTATTTGGACTTTAGCAAGGCCTTTGACAAGGTCCTGCATGGTAGGCTGGTCTGGAAGGTTAGGCCCCATGGAATCCAGGGAGAAGTAGTTAGGTGGATTCAAAATTTGCTCAAAGGTAGGAAGCAGAGGGTGGTGGTTGAAGGTTGTTTCTCAGAATGGAGGCCGGTGACTAGTGGTGTGCCGCAGGGGTCAGTGTTGGGACCCTTGTTATTCGTTATTTATATAAATGATTTGGATATGAATGCACAAGGCTTGATCAGCAAGTTTGCAGATGGCACAAAATTAGGTGGTGTTGTTGATAGTGAAGAAGGTTATTGTAGACTACAGAGGGATCTTGATCAGCTAGGGAAGTGGGCTGAGGAGTGGTAAATGGATTTCAATATAGATAAGTGTGAGATGATGCATTTTAGAAAGTCAAACCAGAGTACTACTTATAATATGAATGATAGGGCACAAGGGAGTGTAATGGAACAGAGAGACCTAGGAGTACAAGTGCATGGTTCGTTGAAAGTGGCGTCACAGGTAGACAGGGTGGTGAACAAGGCATTTAGCACACTGGCCTTCATCAGTCAGGGCATTGTTGGGACATTATGTTGCAGTTGTATAAGTCGTTGGTGAGGTTGCACTTGGAGTACCGTATATAGTTTTGGTCACCCTGTTGAAGGAAAGACATGGTTAAACTGGAAAGAGTGCAGAAAAGATTTACGAGGATGTTCCCAGGACTAGAGGGCCTGAGTTATCGGGAGAGATTGGCCAGGCTAGGTCTTTATTCCTTAGAATGTAGGAGAATGAGGGACGACCTTATAGAAGTGTTTAAAATTATGAGAGGCATAGATAAGGTGGATGATAACAGTCTTTTCCCCAGGGTAGAGAAGTCCAAAACTAGGGGGCATAGATTTAGGATGAGAGGGGAACGATTTAAAAGGGACCCGAGGGGCTACTTTTTCCACGCAAAGGAACGCGAATGTGTGAAATGAGCTGCCAGAGGAAGTGGTTGAGGCAGGTACAACAGTAGCATTTAAGAAGCACTTGGATAGGTACATGGAAGGGAGGGTCCTGGAGGGATATAGGCCGAACGCAGGAAATTGGGACTAAATGGGTGGGCATCATGGTCAGCATCAACTCAGTGGGCCGAAGGGCCTGTTTCCGTGCTGTGTTGCTCTATGACTATGACCTTAATGAAATTCAGCCCAAGAGCTCAACTAACTTATGCAGAGACTGGAAATATTCTCATACAAAAAGATTATTGAGTGACAAAATTAGATTCTAAGCACAATTTTTTGCAAACCTTTAAACAAAATCCCACTTCAACAAACCTCTATTATGCTGTGCTACTTCTGTCGGTGTGTCACCGGCTCCTTGTTGGCTCTTATCTAACATTTTTTTGTACTCTGCTGTCTCCTTAGAGATGCGTTTCAGATTTTCCTCTGCCTGTGTTCGTTCAAGCTCTAACCTGCGAATCTTCTCTTGAAGATTTCTTAACGCTGAAAGTACCGCTAAAATAAATCAGAGTCAGATTAGGAGGATATGGAAGGTAAATCTTGATAGATTCTACTACTGTTTAGTAGTTGAATTCAAGTTTGTCTAAAATGTTTTAAAAAAGGCTACAAATACACTTGCTAATGAAGAAAAATAGCTTTTGTTCAACCATACTTCTATATTCAGGAGAAGTACATGCATTGTCCTCAGGTCCTTTCATTTGACCAGATTCACTGAAAAATTGCACAAATACAAACATTAGGGCTCATTCTTAAAAGACAACAGGTACAAGAGCCCCACAATACTGTATGTATAAAGCAGAGGGAAATATGTGACCAAGGTCAGGAACTTCCAATCCAGTTGTATAGTCTGACATCTTGGGTTACAAAGACGTGTTGACTATTTTACCCTATAATCATAAAATGAAACTACCCCCAATGTTTTCTAGGGCAGGAAGGGGCCAAGCAAGGCAAAGAACAATAGAGGGAATAAGAAGCACCATGTGTCAGAGATATTCTTAAACAGCTTCACAATCAAATTACTTTTAAATTAGCTGATCCTACAGACAAAGGTGAATGACTTGTGAAGAGGAAGGTCACAGAAACAGAAAATTCAAAGATTAAAAAAATGCCTCCTAAAACTTTGAACCTGTTCTAGCATTTGGTTACACAATTACTGATCGATATCCAAATTTCATTTTCTATCACTTCATTTTTGACTAATACCTGTACCTATCTGTGCAATTTCAAAGGTTCAATCATTCCAGCTTCACAACCTGTTACTACAGAGTTCTAGATTTCCATTTGCCCAGGAGAAAAGATGTCATTCGTGAATGGCCCTGGCTCTAGTTTTTAACATTGTGCCCCTCTGCTCAAAATTTACTCACAAGATGAAACAGTATTTCAGTTTGGCCACTACAATCTCTCTTTTAATAACACCCAATTAAATTATCCCCCAACTTTGAGCTGAAAAGAATACTCCTATCCTGATAATAACCCTTTAAGCCCCAATATCATTCTAGTGAAACTGTACTGTACGTAATCCAAGCCAAAATTTCCATCCTTAGTTTTGGTTGCTAAAATGGAAATCAGTACTCCAAATGAGTCTTACAAAGATTTAAGCACAAGCGAAACATCAGTTCATTTTAAAGTCCGAATTTCACTGGATGCTTTGAACCTATACATTAGTTTTATGGTGCGTACGTGGAGAGCTAAATATCTTTACTTAACTACCCACCCATCTACTGAGTGAATCACACAAGACTCATTAGCATCTTAGAAACCGTAGAAATGGTGTGGAAGCAAATCACCTTAGAACCCAAGGAGTGGCCATTGAACTAGGACCTTTACTTCCCAGTTAGAAATTATTCCCATGTCCCTCTGTTCTACAACACTCCCCAAGGCCCTATCATTCATAGTGCAAGTCCCACCCTCGTTGGACTTCCCAAAATCCAACACTTCGTACTTACCTGAATTAAACTCCATTTGCCATTCCTCAGCCCACTTACCAAGCCAATCAAGATCCTGCTGTAATTCTTGATAACGTTCTTCACTGTCCACTATACCACCTATTTTAGTGTCATCTGCAAACTTACTAACCATGCCTTGTACATTCTCATTTAAATCATTGATATAGATGACAAGCAACAATGGACCAGCACAACACCAGTCACAAGCCTCCAGTCTGAAAAACCACCTTCCACCATCACCCTTTGCTTTTTACCACCAAGCCAATTCTGTATCCAGTTAGCTAGCTCTCCCTGGATTCCATGCAATTCAACCTTCCAGAGCAGCCTACCAGGTGGAAACTTATCAAAGGTCTTGCTGAAGTCCACATAGACTATGTCTACCACTCTGCTCTCATTGACTTCCTTGGTTACGTCTTCAAAAAAACTCAATCAAATTCATGAGACACGATCTCCCACGCACAAAGCCGTGCTAATTATCCCTAAGCGACCAGTCTTTCCAAATGCGTGTATATCTTATCCTTCAGAATCCTCTCCAATAATTTACCTGCCACAGATGTTAGGCTTACCTGGTCTATAGTTCCCAGGTTTTGCTTTGTAGCCCTTAAATGCACAACATTAGCCACCCTCCAGTCTTCCAGCACCTCAACCGTTGCTAACGATGATGCCTATATCTCAGCCAGGGCTCCCACAATTTCTTCCTTAGCTTCCCACAGCATCCTTGGATATACCTGACCAGGCCCCAAAGATTTATCTACCTTAAAGATAAGGATGGACTATCCTTAAAGGTGTCCCCATTAACTTTCCTGAGTTCCCTCGTCTTCATGTCTTTCTCCACAGCAAAACTAGAGGAGAAATATTCATCGAGGACCTCACCCATCTCCTGCAGCTCCACACAGATGTCCACTTTGGTCTTTGAGGGACCCTATTCTGTCCCTGTTTACTCTTTTTAATTATAGAATATACTTTATAAAATATCTGGATTCTCCTTAATCTTCTTTCCCAAAGCTATCTCATGCCCCTTTTTGCCATCATATTTCCTTCTTAAGTATACTCCTGCATTCCCTGTACTCATCCAGGGATTCACGATCCCAGCTGCCTGTACCTGACCCAAGCTGCCTCCGCTTTCCTAACCGGAGTCTCAATATCTCTTGTCATCCAGGGTTCCCTACTCCTGCCAGCCTCACCCTTCACTCTAACAGGAACATGCAAACCTTGAACTCTCAATATCTCACTTAAAAGGCCTCCCACTTGCTCGATATCCCTTTGCCTGCAAACAACCTAATCTAATCAACTAAGTTCCTGTCAAGTACCATCAAAATTCACCTTGCTCCAGTTTAGAAGTTTAACTTGTAGACTAGGTCTGGGACCATAGTTTTATTAGTTTTTTATTAGTTTTAAAATAGTTATGGAAAAGGACAAAGTGCTCTCCACTTCACTTCAGTCACTGGCCTTGCCCTATTTCCCAAGAGTAGGTCAAGCTTTGCCCTCCCCCTTGTAAAGCCCTCTATATATTGCCTAACAAAACTTTCCTTAACACACTTAACAAATTCCACCCCATCCAAGCCCTTCACAATATGGCAGTCCCAGCCTATATTAGGAAAGTTAAAATCCCCTAAGACAACCCGATCACTCTTGCAACTTTCCATAATCTCCCTACATAGTTGTTCCTCTAATTCCCCGTTGACTATTTGGGAGCCAAGAGTACAATCCCAACAAGGTGATTTCTCAGTTCCACCCTTGTAACCACATTGGATGGTCCCTCAGTAATTTCTTCTCAGACTACTGCTGTGACGTTGTCCTTAGTCAAAAGTGCAACTCCCCCTCCTTGCTTTCTTCCACCTCTATCCCACCTGTAGCACCTGCACCCTTCAGTGACCGCTTTGCATTATGGAAAATCACAATACAGACTGTTTTCTAGGAATGCAACACCCTGTAACATGGGGACATCTGTAACTTTGTTGCACTGTTCCTTTATTCTAAGTAGACCTGCAGGGCTATTACAATCCTCTTGTAACAGAGTTTAATACTGGATTTGAAACTATAGCACTTTTGATAAAAACAATGTAACACTACTTTGATACTACTATCCAGCCTAAATTGTGTGTTCGAGCAGAAAAGGTGTTCAGATGCACAACTCAAGTTACCTGCACTAATAACACAATGATGACCAACTCAATTATATTACATTGTTATCTATTATCATGCAAATAATAACTTGTGTAAATAAGTTACAACTGGTTTCAAGTGAAATCAAACAAATTATTTATTTTTCGTACTCTCGATTACTCACCTCTACTATTACTCTCTGGATATGCAACAATGGGCTTATCTGGGGACTGTCTCAAGTCAGCGTTGAGGAAGGGTTTATCCACTGGATATGCAGCAAATGATGGCATGGACAAGGTGTCAGACATTGGTAATATTTGAAAACTTCCATCCAAATAGGGCTGCAGGGATTGAATAAAATGCAATTATAACATATTAGAAGACAATGCTGGGAAATAAACACAACTTGGCAACTGCCTTTGTAAAAAAGGTCTTGAACATTTGAGAGTTTGTTATTAAAATATTACTTGTTTGATAAATTTATCTGGTGACTGTACTTCAGAGCTCCACACCTTGTGCAGTATAGTTGATCTGCAGAATTCCATCAATCCTACTTTGAATGCAAGGAATTACAACGTGACAAAGGCCAAGTTGTTTGATAATCTATATTGCAACATTAAAATGAATAGAATCAGTGAAGCACTTTCTGAATCCTGTATGTATCAGTAACCTTCAACATTAGTTATCAACAAAAGATGGGACGATAGCAGTTAATGTATCATTTTTCTCCAAAGCACATGCACAGAAGGCAATTGTAAAAATATGTATTTCCCAATTACAGTGAATTGCTCAGAAAGGCTTTAAGTGTTTCATACATTCCTGCACATCATATTACACAATGCAAAAATATAGCTGATGCATACAATTTATATTCCAGCAAAAAAAAATAGAAGCTATATCTCTTGGCTGCTGAACAGTTCCACATTCCACCTAATCCTACATTATGGAATAATATACTTCACATTATTTAGTCCTTGATATATGAATGCATATGATACATATAACCAAAGACTAAGGCATGCATATAAATGCTTACGTCAATAAATAATAAAATGTTGCATTTATAAAGAAGCCTTCATACAGCAAAATGCCCTAAAGGTATTTATGTAGGAGCGTCATCAAACCTGGCATGGAACCATATAAGCAAATATTAGGACAGGTGATCAGAGCATGGATGCAGAGGATTTTAAGAAGCATTTACAAAAAAAAGATAGCTAGGTTTGGGAAGGGAATTCCAGAGATTAGATCCATTGACAAAAGAAAGCACAGTTTTCAATAGTGACATTATCATAATTAAAAGGCAAAATTGGAGGCATTCATATTCTTGTAGGGTTTTACAACTGGAGGAGATTTCAGAGAGATGCAAGGCCATAGATGGATTCAAAGTCAACGTGTTGATAATTGGGAACAAATATAGGTTAATAAGCATAGGGGCGATGGGTGCAAAAGATTTTGTAGTGAGCTGGATGACACAAGGATCTGGTTATGTTGAATTCTGGTGTGTCACTAAGTTCATGACTAATGCCTTCAAGTTGCCAAGCATAACACTTGGTCTAAAACCACTGGATATCTTGA
Source organism: Pristis pectinata (assembly GCF_009764475.1). Classification (NCBI taxonomy): domain Eukaryota; kingdom Metazoa; phylum Chordata; class Chondrichthyes; order Rhinopristiformes; family Pristidae; genus Pristis; species Pristis pectinata. The sequence goes on along the minus strand of NC_067415.1, from coordinate 49,043,834 downwards.
GGGAACTTAAATACATGTATTGATCCCACTTAGGTTGACCCCACATTTATGTTCAAGACTCTTTGACTGCCTGCGTTTTCTGCAGCTTGTTGGCATCCATATGGACTGTTCATTCCATTTGAGTGAAAGGTCTGCTCCTTAATTTATGTCCTTTCTTCAATCTCTATATTCCCAGTGCAGAATGGAAGCTTGGGCATTTAGAGATTACAAGTGCTGCTGCTGTCAGATCTGATCAAGGTGGCCAACCATAGCTCCAGACTGCAAACTTTCAAGCAGTGCATTAGACAGACTGCTCTAAACAAAGCTGTGTCCTGGAGCGCAAGAACCAGATGGAATTCAGGGGTAACAAACAACCTGGAAGAACTCAGCAGGTCAAGCAGCATCTGTGGGAGGAAAGAAATTGTCGATGTTTTGTGTCAAAACCCTGCATGAGGGCAGAGAGGAAAGGTGAGCTGGCAAGTAGAGAGGAGAAGCGGAGTAGCAAGAAAGGATTCCAAGGCAATTGGTGCACTGAGGAGGGGTGTAAGATGACAGGCAGGTATTGCCAGGTAGGGGAGGTGAGCAGGGGTGGTGTTGGAAGACTGTGCTAGGTGAATGATAGATGGAGGCAGACAGAGAAAGAGAGAGAAAAAATAAAAAAATAACAGATGGAGCAAGGTGGGGGGAGGAGAGTGTGAAGATGGGAGACAGCTGCTGGAACAGAGTGCTACCAAAGCTGGATTCAGGTAAGTAAAGGAGGTAAGAGTGGAAACCATTAGATTGGAGAAGGGAGAGATGAACACCAGTTGGAAGCAGATGTTGGGGGGGAGGAGAGGGAAAGGAAATGGGGGGGTGGCTTACCTAAAATTGGAAAACTCAATATCCATGCTACTGGGTTGCAGACTATCCAGGCAGAATACAAAGTGTTGCTCCTCCTGTTTGCATTGGGCATAATACTGGCAGAGAATGCTAAGGATGGACAAGTCAACATGGGAATGGGAAGGGGAGCTCAAATGGTCTACAACTGGGAGCTCGGGATGGCTGCTGTGGTGCCATTGTAGTCTGGCAGACAGCTCTGGGATACCTCCTCTTACCAACCCCTGGACAATGGAGACCCATCAGGAGGTCTCCCGTCCACAGGGTCTAACCTGATAGTGACTCAGCCCCACACTTCCCGCTTCTATCTGTAAACCAAGATCGACAAACAGGATTACCCTGGTAGGCCCATTGTTTCTAGCTGCTCTTGCCCCACTGAATTTCTCTCTTCATACCTCAACTCCATCCTGTTTCCCCTTGTCCAGTCCCTTCCCACCTACATCCTGGACACCTTGCATGCCCTCCACCATTTGGACAATTTCCAATTCCCTGGTCCCTAATGCCTCATCTTCACTATGGATGTCTAGTCTTTATACACCTCCACCTCCTATTAGGAAGGTCTAAAAGCTCTCCACTTCTTTCTACAACAAAGATCCAACCAGTTTCCCTCCACCAACACTCTCATCCGCCTGGCTGAACTTGTTCTTACCTTAAACAACTTTTCTTTTGACTCCTCTCACTTTCTACAAATCAAAGGTGTAGCCATGGGCACCCACATGGGCCCCAGCTATGCCTGTCTTTTTGTTGGCCACATGGAACTGTCCCTGTTCCAAACCTTCTCTGGTACCACTCTCCAACTCTTTATCCGTTACATGACTACATTGGTGCTGCTTCTTGCACCCATGCAGAACTCATCAATTTTATCATCTTCACCACAGATTTCCACCCTGCTCTCAAATTCACGTGGACCATTTCTGACACTTCTCTCCTTTTTCTAGATCTTACTGTCTCCATCTAAGAGACAAACTATCCACTGATATTTACTATAAAGCCACCGACTCCCACAGCTACTTAGACAACACCTCTTCCCACCCTGTCTCTCGTAAGGATTTCATTCCTTTCTTCCAGTTTCTCCAACTCCGGCACATCTGCTCTCAAGATGAGGCTTTCTGTTCCAGGACCTCTGAAATGTCCTCCTTTTTCAGGAAGCGTGGCTTCCCTTCTGCTGTGGTCAATGGAGCCCGATCTCACATCTCCTCTATTTTTCATACTTCTGCTCTCACCCGCCTCCTCCCAGACAGAACCCTTACTCTCACCCTATGAGCCTCCACATTCAGCACATCATCTTTCGTCATTTCCACCAGCTGCAATGTTACCCCACCACCAACCACACCTTCTTCTCCCCACCCCTTTCTGCCTTCCACAGGGACCCCTCCCTTCATGAATCCCTGGTCTGTTCATCCCTCCCTTACCCATTGCACTTTCCCCTGCCCGGACAGCAGATATAACACTTGTCCTTACAGCTCCTCCCTCACCACTATCCAGGAACCTAAACAGTCCTTCTAGGTGAGGCAAAGGTTCACATGCATCTCTGCCAACCTCATTTACTACATTCGGTGCCCCCACTGTGGCCTCCTCTACATCGGCGAGACCAAGTGCAGACTCAGTGACCGTTTCACAGAGCACCTATGCTCAGTCCACAATGGCCATCCAAAGCTCTCAGTTGCAGACCATTTCAACTCCATTTCCCATTCCCACACTGACATGTCCATCCTTGGCCTTCTCTACTACCAGGATGAAGCCCAACACAAACTGAAGGGGCAACATCTTATACTTTACCTGGGTACTCTACAACCCAGTGACACGAATATTGAGTCTTCAAATTTTAGGTACCCTCCCCCCTTTTCCTGCCTCTCCTTCTGATCCTCCCAATTTTTTCCCCTCCCCACCCCAGCCCCCTTCCCCCTCCTGGCTCCATCCACCCACTTTACACACATTCCTTCCCCTCTCCCCCCCCCCCCCCACAGACCTGGTTCCAACTGTCGTTCACCTCTTCCCTAATGGTTCCCATTCTCTCCTCCTTTACTTATCTGAATCCAGCACTGGTAGTACTTTATGTTCCTGCTCATCTCCCTTCAGCAGCCTTCTCCTATTTTCACACTTCCCTCCACCTTGCTCCACCTGTTGTTTTTTTCCTTTTTCCTCTCTTTGTCTGCCTCCATCTATCATTCACCTGATCGTCTTCCAATTCCACCCCCACTCACCTCCCCTACCCGGCACTACCTGCCTGTGATCTTACACCCCTACTCAGTCCACCAGTCACCTCAGAATCCTTTCTTGCCACTCTCCTCCTCTCTCTGCTGGCCACCTCACCTCTCCACTCAGTCCTGATGCAGGGTTTGGACCCAAAACATTGACAATTTTTCTCCGCACACAAATACTACTCCACCCACTAAGTTTTTCGAGCAGATTGTTTATTGCTCCAGATTCCAGCATCTGCTGTCTTTTGTGTCTCTATGGAATTCATTTATATCTTGGCTATTGAACCAATGATGTAATATCTCAATTTTCTCAGGACCTTAACAGGACTTTACAACTGTAAAATAGGACGGGTATTCTATTAGCAGCAGCACAATTCTACCACTGTAATGAGTTCCCACCTGTTCCTTCTCTTTACATAGGAAACAGGAGCTCATAATTGAGAAAAGACAAAACAGACTGCAGATGATGGAATCTGGAAGAACATCTTGAACGCATCAGCGGGTCAAGCGGCATCTGTGGAAGGTAAAGGTGTACGTCGACGTTTCGGGCGGGCATACCCGCCCGCCCCAACGAGCATCCCTGTCGTCTGGAACCGGAACCAGGCTGCAGCCCCGAGCCCCCGCCATCGCATCGCCTACACTGAAGGAGAACCTCACCTGCTGGCTCCTGTCAACAGCTGCCATGGCCAGGTGCTTCAACTGGCGACTTCACCCGAGGGCCGCCGCCACCAGCAGAAGGCAGCCCACCCGCCCGCGTACCGGAAAAGCCGAGCGAGCGAGGCGCGCGTGCACGCGCGCAGCATTTCAAAGCGCCGCGAACGCGCGTTCCCGCCCCGCTCGGGCGGGGGTGGGCGGAGCCACCGCGCGCCTGGGCTGTTACCCAATAGGCTGAGCCGCCTGAGTGACAGCCGACCGCCCTCGCCTCAAACCGGCCTTGCGTCGGCCGACCGGGGGTGAATCGGAACGTTTCCTTTCCGATGTTATTCTTGTTTATATTGAGGAATTTTTTTAAAAAAACAGGAAAATCTGCCGCGCAAGCCAACTGTGGCGGTAACTTAAATTTATATAAATCCAGACGTGTGGTTTTGTTTTCCTCGTAAGCGCGGGACTCCGACCTGTATTTCGAGCGCACTCTCATCAGCGCGGGAGGGAGCGTTTCAAACTGCCCGAGTTTGGTTGCGCGGCGCCAGCCGTCCAACCGTCAGTTTCCATCGGTGGCCGCGCCTGCGGGGAGCCGTCTTCTGACTGGCTGGAGCAGTTTGAGCGTTTGGGGCACTTCGCCGTATGGAGTCTTCCTATTGGCTAGAAGGTCATGCTGCGTTCGCCAGCGTCCGGTTCTGATGTCGCCGGTCCGTGCGGTGTGACGCCGGGAGGTCAGATTCGTTATATTATTCTGCATTTGGTTGATCGCCCCTTTGATTTTTTTTAAAAGAGAAGATTTTTTTTCATCCGTCCCTGAAAGTTGGTGTTTCGTTTTTTTTTGTTTTCGCGTATGTGTGAAGAAACCGGCTGAGGGGTTGAAATTTGACGGCGGGTGTTTGCGGCTATTGATTGGTGTTTGAAATAATGGCCGCGCTTTACGCCTGCACCAAATGCCACCAGCGGTACCCGTTCGAGGACCTGTCTCAGGGCCAGCAGCTGTGCAAGGTTCGTAGTAAACATCAGCCCCTCCCCGAGGTTGCTGCGCTTTCCGTGTGGTGTGGGCCGAGGCTAATCGGCGCTGAAATCCGATTAGGGCCTTCTCTTTCGGAGTCGCCGACTGAGTCCGTGTTCCTCCCTTGTCAGCGGCTCGCCTGGCGCGGCACTACCCGGGCACCCGGTCTGCCGAGTACCCGCGGCCCGCGGTTAAACTCGCCGTAACAACAGTTGCTTTTTTATTCCACGGTGCGGGTTCGGAGCGGAGATTCGTCCGAGTTTTTAAAGTTTTAAACCTACCTTCACTTGTTCACCCAGTGTCTTCCCCACGCGCTCCCCCCCATACACTTTTTTAGATATTGTGTTAGGGTGATCAAAGGATATAGGGGTAGGGCAGGAAAGTGATTCTATATACATATTTTTTTTCATTATCTTCCTTACGACATAGAAGGAGGCTATTTCGGCCCATTGAATTTTATGTGTCAGCTCACAGGATAATCCTATCCTGCCACTAATTTTTCTTCATTCAGTTTTTCACACACACGTCAACTTTTCCCAGATTCTACACTAAGAGCCGATTTACAGTGGCTAATTAAACTACCAACCTGCATCTTTTATGGGATGAAAGTGAAATAGAAGACGGAAGTCCATGGGGTCACAGGGAGAACGTGCATAGATAAAACAGTACTGCACAGGACCAGGCCCTTTGGCATATAATCACTGTGCTGACCATGATGCCAGTTTAAACTGCACATCTGCCTACTCATGGTCTATATGCCCCCATTCCCTGCCTGTTCATGTGTCTGTCAAAATGCCTCTTAAACGTTACTATGGTACCTGCTTCCACCACTTCCCCTGGCAGCACATTCCAGGCACATACCACTCTGTATTTTAAAAAAAAACTTGCCTCGTAAATCTCCTTTAAACTTTCCCCTTCTCATCTTAAATCTATGCCCTCTAATGTTTGACGTGGGAAAGATACTCTTTGACTATCTACCTATCACCTTTGACTATCTGCCTGTCACTATTTTATAAACTTGTATCAGGTCACCCCTCAGCCTCTGATGCTCCACAGAAAACAATCCAAGTTTGTCCAACCTCTTCTTATAGCTAATGCTCTCCATTTCAGGCAACATCCCAGTGAACTCTTCTGCACCCTCTCCACGTCCTTCCTGTGGTGTGGTGACCAGAACTGCACACAGTACTCCAAATGTGACCTAACTAAAGTTTTACACAGATACAACACAATTTCCAAACTGTTATACTCAACACCTTGACTCATGCCATATGTCTTCTTTATCATCCTATCTACATGTATTGCCTCTTTTAGGAAGCTATGGGTGCACCCCAAGATCTCTTTGTATATTAGTGATGCAGGATTTCCCGTGATGCGGTCCTGATGCAGGGTTTCGACCCAAAATGTTAACAGTTCCTTTCACCCATGGCTGCTGCTCAACCCTCTGAGTTTCTCCAGCAGATTGTTTATTGCTCCAGATTCCAGTATCTGCACTCTCTTGTGTCTCCTAAGGGCAAAGCCATTTACTGTATACTTTTCTCTTACATTTGACCTCACAATGTGCAACACCTCACACTTGCCCAGATGAAACTCCATCAGCCATTTCTTTGCCCTTATTTCCAACTAATCTATATTCTGCTGAACCAACCTCATTATCCACAACTCCATCAATTTTTGTGTCGTCTGTAAATTTACTAATCAGCCCACCTATATTTTCATCCAAATATTTTTATATATATAAATATATAGATACACACACACACACACACACCAGAGGGCCTTGCACTGATCCTTGCGGAATACCACTGGTTACAGACCTCCAGTCAGAATAGCACCCCTCCACTACTACCATGAGGGCCTTTGCAAATTATACATAGACAGCATCAGAGGTCAGGATTGAACCCAGGTCACTGGAACTATGAGGTAGTAAGGAAAGACATGATTATATTTTGAATGGTAGAGCAGTCAGGAGGAGCCGAATCGCCTACTGTTATTTCTGTTTTATATGTTCATATGAACACATATATTAACTTGCCTGTTTACTACTACTTGTTCTGTGGAAAATGTTCCAAAGCCAGCTAAGCTTGTACAACATTATCTGAGCAAAGGCAGGTAAACACTGACTTTTAAAGTAACTTGAAGACTTGCAGAATGCTTATCTACCATTCATTTCTTCACTTTGATCAGTGAATGATGTATGTGACTAAAGCTGAAAACTCTGGGAAGTAGCTATGAGGAAAATATAATTTAGTATTTCATCTCTGAATATCTAGATCATGATTATTATTATTATTTTTGTATTACCTAGACTGTTTTTAAACCTACACAAAATGGTAGCTTTCATAGAATTTTGTAGCAGAAAAAGGCCATTTGGGCCATTATACCTGTGCAAACTCTTCTGGAAAAAGTCCCAATTAGCTGCTTTTTCAAAAATTTTAGCAAGTTTTTCACTCTGCAGATATGCTTCCAATTCCCATATGAAGTCACAAAGCAAAATAAAACAGATGCTGAAAATCTGAAATAAAAACCGAAAAGGCTGGAAACACTTATTATGCCAGGCAGCATCTGTGGAAAGAGAAACAGTTAACATTTCAGGCCACCCCCTCATCAGAAATGGCAGAAAAGAAAGCAAAGCGAATATTTAATTCGGGGAAGGGTCAGGATTGCTGTGGTGATAAGCTGTTGATGAAGCTAATTGGCTGATTGATTAATGCAGACAAAGATATTCCCTTCATTCTATCCATCTGTACCCCACCCTTCCTGCAACTTAAAACTAACTTGCTTTCTTCTTTCTCAGCTCTGATGAAGGCTGTCCACCCTGAAGCATTAACTCTTTTTCACTTAACACAGTTGCTGCTTGACCTGCTGATTGATTATTTCTATAATCTTCCAAGTTCTGTGCTTGTTCTGAACTGTACAAGTTTCAAGAAGTTATATACTGTTTCAAATTATCTTCACAGAACAACATTCAAAGGCAGAAAGTGTATTTATTTGTTCATAAAAGACCCTTGTAATGGATGTCTCCTGAAAACTAATTCTGGGCCCAAGATTAGGACTGGAAGTATTAAACTTGTGAAGATTTGTAATGTATCACAGTAGATTACATAGTACACAGGGAATACTTGTAATTGTGCTCCATCCTTATCCTGTGTATTATGGCAATAAGCAGTTCATGCTTTATGTTCGTAGGTCCCCGAGCTAGCAGACACATCTGCTTTCTAGAGAATTTGTAGAGTAGTGATCTTCTCGGAACAGCAATCTTTCCCACACTAATCCAGGGCAATAAAGAATTAATTTTACCTTATCTGTTACTGCCAATTTAAGATCAGTTGATTGAATGAATCTGTGCTGTTTCTCTTCTGTTTCAGATGCTTGTTACATAGACTTGGTGGCATCAAGGAGCTTCAAGCTATTCATAATGGTGCACTTGCACTAAATCTTGTAACATTTACATTTGCCTGGCTTACGTTAAACAGCTTATTACACTTTTAAAGGTAGTTGCAAATAAATAGGCAGAATTGTGAAAGTAATACAGTACAGAAACACTATGTCCATGCCCACCATCAAGTTCCAATCTACACTAAACCCATTTACCAGCATTTGTCTATAGCCTTTAATGCCTTGGTTATTCAAGGGCTCATCTCAATATTACTTAGGAGTATCTGCTTCCTCTGCTACTAGGTGAAAAGATTCTTCCTCAGACCCTTTCTAAACCTCTTACCATTATCCTAAGGTTACGCTCTCTAGTTTTGGACACCACTGCTATGGGGGAAAGTTTTCCACTATCTATGTCCTACAAAGCAAATCCCCCTTGGGCCACTTCTGCTCAAGGGAAAACAAACCCAGCCTATCCATTCTTTCCTCATAACTGGCAATATCCTGGTGAATCTCAATGCAGTCACATCCTTCCTATATTGTCCAGAACTGCATGCTGTGGCTTAAACAATGTTTTATAAAGTTACACCATAAACTTGCTGCTGTTATATTCTCTGCCCAGGTTAATCTAATAAGAGTTAGTATCCAGTATGCCTTCTTAACCATTTTATCTGCCTGTGCTGCTTGGACTTGTAGACAAGATGCATCTGTACCTCAATATTCTTTAGGGTGCCACCATTTTTTGTTTATGGCCTATCCTTGTTAGTCCTCCCAAAATGCATCACTTTGCCTTTTTATCAGGATTAAAATCCATCTGCCATTGCTGTGGCCTTTTTACCAACCAATGACTATCAACCTGTAGTCTAAGACTATCCTCCTTGCAATCAATATCATCAACTTTCATGTCATCTACAAAATTACTAATCATATCCAAAGTATTAATGTATATAACAAACAAGAAGGATCCCAGCACTGATCCCTGTGGTCACGGGCTACAAATTAGAAAAGCAACCCTCCACCTCCTAGTACCAAGCCAATATTGGATCCAATTTGTCAACTTGCTGTGGATCCTGTGGGCTCCAACCAGTTTCCAGATGGGGGAATCGTGAGAGAAAACAGATGGGAGAAATGCAAAGCACTCTAATCAATGAGCTGGGGCATGACTAGCAGAGAAAGTGATATCATCTGGATATCATCAAACATTGTAGGTAGCACAGATTGTGGTGGGAAGCGAGCACATCTGTGCCACCTAAAATGCATTATTAAAACGGTCATTCAATGCAAAATTTTAATATTACGAAATACTGTATTATAATTTAGGCAGTAGATTTGTAGAGTGTCTATGTTTACAAATTGATTTGAAGAACAATCCTGGAGAACTACTAATTTACAAAATACAGTTTTCAAAACTGCTTTATCTTCATTAAGAATTTCAAATACCACTATTTCATAGAAATTTATTCCAATGATTTATTGAATAATCAAGTCATTCTATGTATTCTAAATCTGTAGGTTTGTGTTCATACTCCTGATGATCAGATTTACATCACAAATGTAACCAAAAAGAATTGAGGTATTAAGCAGTTTAAAGCCATCTTCTGTGTTGTAAAAGTATCTGACATTTAATTTAACACATTTCCTAGTTGCATAAATTATTTATAACTTCCTTTTTTGAAGTAAAATTGCACTTTCTTATTCACAAACATGCAATTAGTCTCTAAATGCAGTAAACATATTTGATTGAAAGGTGTAACTGCACAAAGCTTTTGCATTGAAAATCATGAGGAAAAATGAAAATTGTAGAACACTAACTAATAAACTGGAGTGTGCCCAGCAGAGAAGTGCATTCAAATGTGGAATCTGAAATGATGCTCCTAAGTCAATGAGTCTCGAGTTGTTCATTAGTTGTTAGTGAGGGAGCGGTTGTTACCATTACTTTTAATTCATTCCAATTTGGAAACACATATGTGTACAGTCTGAGGAAGAGGCTGTTATCTGCATTTATGAAATCAAAATAATCAATTATATACCAATGCTATAAAAATGAATTTGATGAATTTAACGTTTTAATCAAATATCTGGTTAAACACTATGAATCAACAAATGGAATGGGGATTTAGAAATTTACATTGAATCCATTTTAAGAGACGAGTTCAATTAATTATGTAATATCAGAGCTGACAACGTATGCCAAAAATGTTTTGTTTGTAGATATTAAGTTATGGAGGAATTATGGAAGCTGAGGGCACAATTGGAGGAACAGTTATATCAGCTACTAATAAGATTGTAAAAATAGGTAATACGTTTTCTTTCCAAAATTACAGCACTCCCTTGGTACAAAATTGAAGTGTTTTCCTAGTTTGCGTGATCAGGTCCTAAAAGTGGTCTTGTCACTTTCTGATTCCAAGATGTGAATGCTATGATTGACCCATTACTTTTCTTTAATTTAAATTGCTTTGTTGTCTTTCACAAATGTTGATCAAATTAGAAGATTTCTATGGAATGTGCAGTGGAAGAACTTTTGTTTCTGAGAGAGAATTCGATAATTAAACAATACAAAACCTTTAGCTCAGAACTCCTATTGTATGTTCACAAACCAAGGCATATTTGTAAAATACAAAAAACTATTTGAATCAGAAATTTACAGCATCGAAGGGGGCCATTCATTTTGTCATCTCTGCTGTTTTTGAAAGAGCTGTCTATTTAAATAAAAATAATGGGTCAATCATAGCATTCACATCTTGGAATCAGAAAGTGACAAGACTACTTTTAGGTCCCATTCCCCAGGTGTTTCCCACAAACCATCAGACTAGTCCTTTTAAAGTACATTCCCAGTTTTGTTTTGAAAAGTTCCTATGAAATTGGTTTCAACATCCATTTAGGTAGTTTTCTTTGGGATAACTTTCAGCAGGGAAAATATTTTTGCCTTTTCGTTCCTTTGTCTGTTGTTTTAAATCTATATACTCTCAGGTGCCAGTTTCCTATCTAGAGATAGCAGTTTTTTCCTATCAAGCTCCCTCATGGTTTTGATTGTCTCTATTATGTGTCCTTGTAATTTTCTCTGTTCTAAAGAAAACTCTCTCTGCTTCTTCAATCTCTAATTGTTTGTACTCTTTCATCCCATACATGACTATAATGAAACTCAGTACCCTCTCTAATTTCTTGATACCCCTCCTAAAATGTGGTGCCTGGAACCAAATGCAGTGCTGTTATGATTTATAAAAGTTTAGTAGACCATTTTGTATTCATTGCCTCTTAAACAAAGCCAGGTACTCCAAACACTTTCTTAATCAGCAAACTCAGCCATCTTCAAAGGCTTGTTACTCTGCACCCATTTTACAGCTCTTCCTCAAACATTGTTTTTTTTATCATTTAAAAAAAACAACTTTTTATCACTTGACCGCTGACAGATAATATTTTAGCTGCTAATTCAATGGCCTCTAATGGAGAGCGTATTCTTTGATAACTTCTTTAGTTCCAGGCAATTTTTGTGACATGTTTGATTGTAGTAGGTATAACTTGGACAATGTGCAATCTGATTTGTTCAGAAGTACCAACGCTTTGGCATCTGGCTCACCAGGCCCCAGTTTCTCCCCCACCCCCCACCACCAATCCTATTGATTTCACTGGAAAATTTATTGCACTGCTCTAAAAATGTCTTTTTTAAAAAAGTGAATTCAATGAATGTGAGAGTATTAGTTGGAGTAACATCCAGTTGTCTGCAAAAATCAGTCAATCGGGTGCCACCGAAGTCCTGTTGAGTGTGCTGGATAAGCGGAGTTTTACTGTATATACTTGCTGTGCATTTCAAACTTGCATATGTTGAGAGTAGTCTGTTTGTAATTCAGTTACTTAATTTAAAATTGAGTAATTCAAACTTTGTTTTCAATTAATTTGCTAGATATCTTTAAGATTTTATCTGCTAATTTCTAAATAATCCATACTTCTATAGTATAAAAAAATACCTTTGAATTGTCAGAAATAGAAGTTATATCCCATTGTATCCTATTCTTGAAGTGATCTGATGCTTCATACATAATTCTTTTTAAACTCTTTAGCTGCGAGGTATACATGACAAGCTAAGTATTGAACCTGTTATAAATGCTTTTTCCTTTCATCAGTTGGGGAATTATACAGTTGACGAGTTCGCATCCAAGTTGAAGAGCAGTTACATTTAATGTTTTACTTTTAACATTGAAATTTTCAGACGTATTTCATTTTATAGTATCTCTCGAACAATGAGCTGCTTTGGTAATAAAGTTTCCAATACTGTACATCAGGCTATATTAAGCTATTTTGTTTTTCTTCTAAATAGGAGTGTCGCATAGCACATCCAGTCGTCAAGTGCACATATTGCAGAACTGAATTCCAACAAGAAAGGTACAGTGGTTATGATGTTTTTATTTAGTTCTATGATCTCTGAAATAGTAAATATTTCTGAATTATGGGTTTCTTATTTTATGCAGCAAAACCAACACAATATGCAAGAAATGTGCACAGAATGTGAAGCAGTTTGGAACAGTAAGTTGATGCAGCACCTTGACATTTTATTAAATAAGACAGTTACTGGAATTTTGAAAAACATAATAAAGCAGAACATGTAAATTGTGTTACTGGTAGAGTTATTACTATTTCACCATCAGTGGTAAAATCTATGTTTATAAATAATTTAAATGCTAATATTTTACTAATATTCCAAAATCCAGTTTTTGAGTTTGAGCAGGTTCTCTCTGTTTATTTCTGCTTAACTTTTTTACTTTCCATTTTTTAAAATCTGCTTTCATTTACCTCTTGTTCTATCTACAGGTTATAGAACCATAGAACACTACAGCACAGAAAACAGGTCATTCAGCCCTTCTAGTCTGTGCAAAAATGGTATTCCGCTAGTCCCATTTAGCTGCACCCAGTCCATAACCCTCCAGACCTCTCCCATCCATGTATCTATCCAATTTATTCTTAAAACTCAAGAGTGAGCCTGCATTTACTACATCAGATGGCAGCCCATTCCATACTCCCACCACTCTTTGAAGAAGTTCCCCCTAACCTTTTCCCCTTTCACCCTAAAGCCATGTCCTCTCGTACTTATCTCTCCTAATCTAGGTGGAAAGAGCCTACTCGCACTTAATCTGTCTATACCCCTCATAATTTTGTAAACCTCTATCAAATCTCCCCTCATTCTTCTGCACTCCAAGGAATAAAGTCCTAACCTGTTCAATCTTTCCCTGTAACTCAAGTCCTGAAGACCTGGCAACATTCTAGTAAATCTCCTCTGCACTCTTTCAATCTTACAAATATCCTTCCTATAGTTAGGTGACCAGAACTGCACACAATTCTCCAAATTTGGCCTCACCAATGTCTTATACAACCTCACCATAACATCCCAACTCCTATACTCAATACTTTGATTTAAGAATGCCAGGATGCCAAAAGCCTTCTTTATAACCCTGTGTACCTGCGACGCCACTTTCAGGGAATTATGTATCTGAACTCCCAGATCCCTTTGTTCATCCACACTCCTCAGTGCCCTACCATTTACTGTGTATGTCCTACCTTGATTTGTCCTTCCAAAATACAACACCTCACACTTGTCTGCATTAAATTCCATCTGCCGTTTTCTGGCCCATTCTTCCAGTTGGTTCAGATCTCTCTGCAAGCTTTGACAGCCTTCCTCGCTGTCGACTATGCCTCCAATCTTAGTATCATCAGCAAACTTACTGATCCAATTTACCACATTATCATCTAGATCATTGATGTAGACAACAAACAACAATGGTCCCAGCACAGATCCCTGAGGCACACCACTAGTCACAGGCCTCCAATCTGAGAAACAATCATCCACTACCACTGTCTGTCTTCTCCCACACAGCCAATTTTGAATCCAGTTTACAACCTTTCCGTGGATACCTAGTGTCTGAACCTTCTGAACTAACCTCCCATGTGGGACCTTGTCAAAGGCCTTACTAAAGTCCATGTAGACAACATCCACAACCTTTCCTTCATCTACTTTCTTGGTAACCTCCTCGAAAAACTCTACAAGATTCGTTAAACACAATCTACCAAGCACAAAGCCATGCTGACTATCTTTAATCAGCCCTTGGCTATCCAAATACTTGTATATCCGATCTCTCAGAACACCGTCGAATAATTTACCCACTACTGATGTCAGGCTCACTGGCCTGTAATTACCTGGTTTACTTTTAGATCCTTTTCTAAACAATGGAACTACATGAGCTACCCTCCAGTCCTCCGGCATCGCACCCGTGGCTAAGGACATTTTAAATATATCTGCCAGGGCCCCTGCAATTTCTACACTAGTCTCTCTCAATGTCCGAGGAAATATCTTATCAGGCCCGGGGGATTTATCTACCTTTATTCGCTGCAAAGCAGCAAGCACCTCCTCCTCTTTAATCTCTATATGTTGCAATGACACTATTGCCCATTTCCCTTCCTTCCATTATCCACTATGCCAATTTCCTGAGTAAATACTGAAGCAAAAAAAACTGTTTAAGATCTCCCCCATCTCCTGAGGCTCCACACATAGACGGCCACTCTGATCTTCTAGGGGACCAATTTTGTCCGTTACTATCCTTTTACTCTTCATACACTTGTAGAAACCCTTCGGGTTTACATTCACATGTGTGAAGGTAAACCCGTTATGTGTGAATGTGTTATGTGTGAATGAGTGTGTTAATCTTGCTTTACAGCTCAATCACCTGTGGTAATCATAAAATAGTTTTATCTGCCAAAGGCTGTAGATAAATTGCACTTCCATCAGCATAAGATTTGTTGAAGTACTGGTAGGCTGCTTTCACCTGCCTTTCAGAAAATGGAATGAGAAAAGCAAATCACATTAAAGAAAAAAAATCTATCTCCTTTTAAGCTATAAGAATTGATAATTGAATTGCTGGAGTTGTCTCATCATCTACAGAACAGATTTTCACCATGCTGCTGATTATTTTCAGAGTAGTTTCCATGAACGAGAAAAATGCCTGATCGTGGTATAAATGTATCTTTGTAAATTTATTTGTGACTGATCTACAGTTATCACTTCTTAACTTCCAGAGATAGCCACTTCCTGCCACTAGTTTTTTTTAAAGAAAAATGAAATATTTGAATTTCCCAAGATAATATTTCTACCTCTTTTTGATATATTCATTTATATATTTTCTTGTGTTACATTTTAAGCATTTTTGGTAGAATGATACGATTAATTACCAACTTTAATTATTGTATCTTGCAACTATAGGGGTGTTATTATGACTAACAAAATGGACTGTGTAGTATTTATCTATTGATTATACAGTGGCATGCAAAAGTTTGGGCACCCATGGTCAAAATTTCTGTTACTGTGAATAGCTAAGCAAGTAAAAGATGACCTGATTTCCAAAAGGCATAAAGTTAAAGATGACACATTTCTTTAATATTTTAAGCAAGATTACTTTTTTTATTTCCATCTTTTACAAGTTTCAAAATAACAAAAAAGGAAATGGGCTCGAAGCAAAAGGTTGGGTACCCTGCATGGTCAGTACTTAGTAACACCCCCTTTGGCGAGTATCATGGCTTGTAAACGCTTTCTGTAGCCAGCTAAGAGTCTTTCAATTCTTGTTGGGGGGGATTTTTGCCCATTCTTCCTTGCAAAAGGCTTCTAGTTCTGTGAGATTCTTGGGCCATCTTGCATGCACTGCTCTTTTGAGGTCTATCCACAGATTTTCAATGATGTTTAGGTCAGGGGACTGTGAGGGCCATGGCAAAACCTTCAGCTTGTGCCTCTTGAGGTAGTCCATTGTGGAGTTTTGTGTTTAGGATAGTTATCCTGTTGTAGAAGCGATCATCTTTTCATCCTCAGCTTTTTTACAGACGGTGTGATGTTTGCTTCCAGAATCTGCTGGTATTTAATTGAATTCATTCTTCCCTCTACCAGTGAAATGTTCCCTGTGCCACTGGCTGCAACACAAGCCCAAAGCATGATCGATCCACCCCCGTGCTTAACAGTTGGAGAGGTGTTCTTTTCATGAAATTCTGCACCCTTTTTTCTCCACATATCTTTGCTCATTGTGGCCAAAAAGTTCTGCTTTAACTTCATCAGTCCACAGGACTTGTTTCCAAAATGCATCAGGCTTGTTTAGATGTTCCTTTGCAAACTTCTGACGCTGAGTTTTGTGGTGAGGACGCAGGAAAGTTTGGCTACAGAAAGCGTTTACAAGCTGTGATAGTTGCCAAAGCGGTTGTTACTAAGTACTGACCATGCAGGGTGCCCAACCTTTTGCTTCGGGCTCCTTTCCTTTTTTGTTATTTTGAAGCTTGTAAAAAAACAAAAATAAAAAAAGTAATCTTGCTTAAAGTATTAAAGAAATGTGTCATCTTTAACTTTATGCCTTTTGGAAATCAGGTCATCTTTTACTCGCTTAGCTATTCACAGTAACAGAAATTTTGACCAGGGGTGCCCAAACTTTTTCATGCTACTGTATGATCTAGTGCTTCCATGTTAGAAAGCAAAATAATGTTTTTATAACAGCAAAATTTTATGGTGTATCATCTGGTTTGCAACAACCAACATTATCAGGTATTTTCAAATATAATGGTCATATTTTGCAAAGAGTAACTCTGAGGCTATCAATATTCACTGATTGTGTACTAAAATCAAACAATGGCTTCTGGTGCCCACATCATATAGTTAAACATGCAAATCAATAAGTAGTTATCCAGTTTTCCTTAGTGCATAATAAGTTTTGCTGCCCTGCTCTCAGACCTCTTGTAGATGGTCCTGAATTATTTCAGCTGCCTCATGACAGGAAAGTACCAGCCAAAAACTCAGGAAAACAGCTTAGTGAACTGGATACAGAGTGGATCTTTACTTGCACACCAGTAAATTAGGCCAAATTGCTCATATATGGTAATGTCATTCTGTTAATAAGGAAGAAAACATTTTAAAATGTGTGGTTTAGAGTGGAGATTCAAATAATGACGAATCTACTCAAATTAGTGAAGCTTCTTAACAAACGCTAACTGTTTACTTAACAATTTAATCTTGTAGTTTAAAGGAACACAATATCACCTTGCCCCCAAAAGTAAGGAATTATGTATTCCCTGTAACACTGATATCCTGTGGAGCTCTTTCAATCCAATTTGTCAAAAGAGAGAAAAATTGCATATCATCTTTCATGACTCCAAAGCACTTTTCCACTAAGGGGTTTCTTGAGATGTCATCCCTTTCATATTGTGAAAAAAATATGCAGTTACTTTGTGCACAGGAGGTCCCACAGTGAACAGCTTCAACGTGCATTTGTCCATTCCAGAAAAGGGTTGTAGGTCTTTGTTTCAAATGCTTAAATTAATACTCTGAACAGTATTCAAAGTATAGTGATGTTTATTCTGTGTAATACATTGAAATTGAAAGCGGAAGTGCTTTATTTCTACAAATGTTTAAAATAAATTCCCTGTTTGAAAGAGCTCCCTAAGTTTTTGATAATATTTTAATTTAGGCTAGGGTTAACCTGCCATGGGATAAAGGTGGTTGTCTGATCTGGATGGAATGAAATTCTATTTGCCATTTTTGCCTTCCTCTGAAGTAAAGGGGGCTGTAAAGTGACACCCAAAGCAACTGTTCAGTAGTGATTGGGAGAAAATATAAAACAGTACAACACAAAGTAGGATATTTGGCTCATTATGGCTATGCATACACCTACACTAACAGACCAGATATTTAAATCTTTTTTTTCTTTGACATTTCATCTTTTTCTTCAATTCCTCTCCTGTTCTGTATGCCCTCCGGTATCAGGCTGTTGGACCATCCTTAAGTCTGAGCAGAAAGTGAGCAAAACTTAAAAACTGGAAAAGGCTCATTTTTTTCCTGAAAGTATTGTGTGTAATGAAATTGCCAAAATTATTTGCAGATTATTAACTATAGATTATAAAAATACGCAATTTCCCCCAAATATTGAAATTGCTTCCAGGGCACAAATTATTAGACTTACTGTATTACTTTGGGCATCACACTTCATTTTTCCTACTTTTCCCTCCCTAGCCTTTATAAGCATCACTAATCCATTCCACTCATTTGCCAGGCATAATTTTCAGCAGGAAATCTGGCATTGTTTTCCTGTCCTGTCTATGATGGTGCAGTCATTTATAGTATTCCAATTGGTATTGGTTTATTGTTGTCACTTGTACTAAGGTACAGTGAAAAGCTTGTCTTACAAACCAATCGTACAGGTCAATTCATTAGACAGTGCAGTTACATTGAGTTAGTACAAAGTGCATTGAGGTAGTACAGGTAAGAACAGTAACAGTACAGAGTAAAGTGTCACAGCTACAGAGAAAGTGCAGTGCAATAAGGTGCAAGGTCACAACAAGGTAGATCATGAGGTTGTAGTCCATCTCATTGTATAAAGGAACTGTTCAATAGTCTTATCACAGTGGGGTAGAAGCTGTCCTTAAGTCTGGTGGTATGTGCCCTCAGGCACCTGTATCTTCTACCCAATGGAAGAGGAGAGAAAAGAGAATGTCCCTGGTGGATGGGGTCTTCGACTATGCTGGCTGCTTCACCAAGACAATGAGAGGTAAAGACAGAGTCCAAGGAGGGGAGGCTGGTGTCCATGATGCGCTGGGCTATGTCCACAACTCTCTGCAGTTTCTTGTGGTCCTGGGCAGAGCAGTTGCCGTACCAAGCCGTGATACATCCAGATAGGATGCTTTCTATGGTGCATCGGTAAAAGTTGATGAGAGTCAAAGGGGACAAACCAAATTTCTTTAGCCTCCTGAGGAAGTAGAGGCGCTGCTGAGCTTTCTTGGCCGTGGCATCTACGTGATTTGACCAGGACAGGCTGTTGGTGATGTTCACGCCCAGGAACTTGAAGCTCTCAACCCTCTCGACCTCAGCACCATTGATGTAGACAGGTGCATGTACACCACCCCCTTTCCTGAAGTCAATGACCAGCTCTTTTGTTTTGTTGACATTAGGGCAAGGTTGTTGTCATGACACCATTCCACTAAGCTCTCAATCTCCTTCCTGTACTCCAACTCATTGCTGTTTGAGATACGGCCTACAACGGTGGTATCATCTGCAAACTTGTAGATGGATTTAGAGCAGAATCTGGCCACACAGTCATGTGTGTATAGGGAGTAGAGTAGAGGGCTGAGGATGCAGCCTTGTGGGGCACCAGTGTTGAGAATAATTGTGCCGGAGGTATTGCTGCCTATCCTCACTGATTGCAGTCTGTTGGTTAGAAAGTCAAGGATCTAGTTACAGAGGGAGGTGTTGAGTCCTAGGTCTCGGAGTTTGGTGACAAGCTTGCTTGGGATTATTGTATTGAAGGCAGAGCTGTAGTCAATAAACAATAGTCTCATGTAGGTGCCTTTACTGTCCAGATGCTCCAGAGCTGAGTGTAGGGCCAGGGAGATGTCATCTGCTGTAGACTTGTTTTGGCAATACCAGATAACACATGTTAAGTCTGGACTGATTAGGGATATAGCTTTAAATGGTGCCTAATTAGCTCAGCGGGAGCTGAATTGACTTCTTGTGCCATTTGCATGCCTCTTTTTCACCTTTCCTAAATTAGAATGTAAATATATTCAGTTAGCAATTTCCAAAGTTATTTTACCATTTTCATTTGTTAGAAAATAATTAGACACTAGCTCTCCTTGGTTACAATTATTTTGCAAAATAATTTAACTTCTGCTTATTCAAAGCAATATTATATATTAAAAAATCCTTTGATAAGGAAGAAACAGTCTGTTCATTTTCTGTGAATCTCAGTAAGAATCTGAGAAACACTTCAGAGTGAAATAGATATAATAGAACATTCAGAGATTGCTTTCTTTATCTCTTATGCTATGGCTACAAGACAACCAATACAAAATCTTTAACTGGATCATTAACTTCACAATTCTGAAGAAGTACAAGATTTTGTTCAATTATCAGTGTTTTTGTTTAAGCTGTCATTCTTTTTTATATACCTGCAGCCCAAACCCTGTCAATATTGTAACATCATAGCAGCCTTCATTGGCACCAAGTGTCAGCGTTGTACAAATTCAGAAAAGAAGTATGGGCCTCCACAGACATGCGAGCAGTGCAAACAGCAGTGTGCCTTTGATCGAAAAGATGAGAGTCGGCGAAAGGTAACGGAAGTGAGCAAAAGTTATTTTTGTACATTTAGCTTTGAAGTATCTGATTTAGAAATTTTTTGTTTTAAATTGCAAATGTGAAAATCATTTTTAAACTGCAAGGATTTATTTATGTAGTAGTTCATAGGATGCTAACGTCACTGGCAATGACAGCATTTATTTTCCAGTCCTATTTGCTTTAAACTGAGGAGGCCAGTAGGTTGGTGAGCCTTAAGTCTTGTATGGGCCACTGGTTAAGGATGGCAGATTTCCTTCCTTGAAGGACTTTAGTGAACTAGATAGGCTTTTACAACAATCTGATAGTCTCATGGTTACTGAGATAAGCTCTTGTTTTAAAATTCCAAATTCATTTAATTAATTGAATTTAAATTTCCCTTCCCGGCTCCCCACAATTCTGATGGGGCAAGTGGAACTTGTCTTTAGATCAGTCGTCCTGAACTCTAGCTGCTACTCCAGAAACATAACCATTTTGGTACTATACCTCCCAAATACAATATTTTGCTTCTGATTCATAAATGGCATAACTTCATGAATTTAATACTCATTGTAAAAGTAATCTTTATGTAACTTTTCTACTATTTATATAGTATTTAAATAAAAGTGTAACAGCATTTTAGGATAAGTGCATTGATAGAAAATTAAGAGTGAAATATCAAGTAATATTTACTATAACTAAACTGCTCCATCTTCAGTTGAGTGTTCCATTGATATTTAGGTGATAACACAAGTGTTCAACTTATGTGCGTACACAACGTATTTGGTAAACCTGAAATGACTTAATGCTATCTCACGTTCGTTTTTGTAACTATTGTATGGGTTAAGTTTTATCCTATGGATAAAATTATCTTAACTGGATTTGTCATAGTATAAAATGCTCCTGTTGTAGCTAATGGTTTGCAGTTTTTGATCACTTCTATTCTATCCAACGTTGACAGTTGTTTCCAGTTCTACTTAATTGTTTCAACTCTTTATGTGAAGATTAGTGGAAAAGTTTAAAAAGCTCTGGGGTATCATTTATCCAGGAAGACATTATACCACAGTAATTTATTTTAAAATGATGATTCTTAATTTTACTAAATCCTGAGACTGGATTGACTTTAATTTCCAATTTTGAACCCCCGGCTATTTATGAATCATATTGTCGGTCTTAGTTTGGCATTTACATTCCTATCTTCTAGTACCATTGTGTTAGCCTTGAAGTTTGAAGGCTATGCTAAATAACTTTGGAGGAAAAGTAAGCAGGTACTGAAAAATTGAATAAATATTTGAAAGTGAATAATAGATGGTTTCTTTGATCAATACGTACACATGGAGACTTGAAATCCATGAATAACTACTAACATCTGTTTTTCCTTCATTCCTGAGGATAATTTTACTACTTTTTTTCTCTGAAAAATTGGCAACATTTCATTAAGGTGGGTAAATATTGATTAGTGTAAACAAAATAGACGTAACAACATCTGTTAAAATTAGAAAAATGTTTGCATATCCATCTGAAACAGATTGATTGCCAAATATGTTATTTAAAAACAGGGAAGTTTGTAGTAAATATATGTTGCTACATGGGTTTGAAGTTACGGAGAACTTGCCTACATTCAAGAGCTTGCAACTTCTAAAATGACAAAATGTATATCATATAAACCATTTTCTCACCACATTTTGCCAAGGTTTGAATTTGTTTTGTTTTATAAAGGTTGATGGGAAATTGCTGTGTTGGCTCTGTACACTTTCCTATAAGCGTGTTCTGCAGAAAACAAAAGAACAGAGAAAAAACTTGGGTTCACACTCCTCATCATCTTCAGCTTCACTGCCCGAGAAAGACCTCTCAAAACATCACCACAGTAGTAGTCGCCACAAGTGAGTGCTATTAATCATCATAATGCTCCTGCCAGCCCACGTTGTTACTTCCTTATTTTCTTTCAGGGTTCTCCATTTGCATTTAGGTCTTTCTAAGTTTTTCCATGCAATATCTGTTTGACAGTGTACTTTGCCTGCACTGTAGAATGATACGGCATGACTATTTGAGGGCCCTCCCTCATAAAACTTCAACTTCCATTGCAATTTCTACCCCATCATCTTAAGTATTTTACATCTGCTAAAATTGGGTTGTATTATACTCCAGGAAAACTAGTTACTGCCTGTCAACTTTCGTCAGTGAAGACCAGAGAATGAATGGAGCGGCACTGACAGCCCAGAGGTTTGGGAGGGAAGGTGTGGGTTTGGGGAGGTGTTGCTACTTCACTCTTTCGCACCTGGACAGCAGGAGACACAGATTGTTGGAATTGCTCTGAGAGCCAACATGGACTCATGGGCCATATGGCCTCTAATGTTGTAAGAGAATAATGAAAAATGGAAGAAAGATCTAGGGAGAGTTAATTGGGAACAGCTGTTTTTTGGCAAGTCCACATCTGACATGTGGAGGGTGTTTAAAGACCAACTGCACAGAGTACAGGACAAGTATGTTCCAGTAAGAAGGAAGGACAAGGATGGCAGGGTAAGGAAACCTTGGATGTCAAGAGAGGTGGTGAATTTAGTCAAGATGAAAAATGACATGTATGTAAAGCTTAGGAAGCTGGGATCAAACAGAGCCTTTCAGGATTATAAAGAAGCCAGAAAAGAACTCAAGAAGGGAATTAGGAAAGCCAGGAGGGGCCATGAAAAGTCCTTGGCACGTAGGATTAAAGAGGATCCCAAGGCATTTTATACATACATCAAGAGCAAGAGGATAACTAGGGAGAGGGTAAGACCAGAGAAACGAAGGACTGCAGATGCTGGAACCTAGATGGAAAAAAAACACGATGAATTGGCTTGCCCATAGAAGACCATAGAGGGTAGTGGTCGATGGGACTTACTCTAGCTGGAGGTCTGTGGTTAATGATGTTCCACAGGGATCCGTACTGGGACTTCTGCTGTTTCTAATGTATATAAATGACTTGGATGAAAATGTAGATGGGTGGGTTAGTAAGTTTGTAGATACAAAGATTGGTGGTGTTGTGGATGGTGTAGAAGACTGGCAAAGGATACATCGAGATATAGATCAGATGTGGATATGGGTGGAGAAATGGCAGATGGAGTTTAATCCAGCCAGATGTGAAGTGTTGCACCTTGGAAGATCAAATGTAAAGAGACAGTACACGGTTAATGGCAAGACCCTTAATAGTGTTGATGAGTTGAGGGATCTTGGGATCCAAGTTCCTAGCTCCCTGAAGGTGGCTACACAGGTTGATAGGGTGATAAAGAAGACATATGGCATGCTTGCCTTCATTAGTTGAGACATTGAGTTCAAGAGTCAGGAAGTTATGCTGCAGCTTTATAAAACTTTAGTTAGGCCACATCTGGAGTATTGCATTCAGTTCTGGTCGCTCCATTATAGGAAGGATGTTAAGGCTTTGGAGAGGGTTCAGAAGAGGTTTACCAAGATGCTGCCTGGATTAGAGGGCATGTGCTATGAGGATAGGTTGAACAAACTTGTGTTGCTGTCTCTGGACTGGTGGAGGCTGAGGGGAGATCTGGTAGAGGTTTATAAGATTGAGAGGCATAGATAGAGTAGACAGCCCATATCTTTTCCCCAGGGTTGAAATGTGTAATACTAGAGGAGATGCATTTAAGGCGCAAGGGGGTTAAGTTCTAAAGAGATGTGCAGGGCAAGTTTTTTTTTTAAACAGAGTTGTGGGTGCCTGGAGTGCGCAGCCTGGGGTGACCGTGGAGGGAAATATGATAGGGGTATTTAAGAGGCTCTTAGATAGGCACATGAATGTGTGGGAAATGTAAGGATATGGATATTTAGGCAGAAGGGATTAGTTTAGTTGGGTACTTTGTTTACTAATTTAATTAGATTGGCACAACATTGTGGGCCGATGGGTCTGTTCCGTGCTCTACTATGTTATAATAATGCAAAATCTGCAATTTCTTGAAAATTATTACTTAAGCTGGGCCTTAATCATCTTAAGGCCCTATCTTATGGAACGTTGAAAGGCATATAGTTCTAACCAAAAAAAAACAAATAATTTTTTAAAGAATAGTTGTTGTGTGTCTTGAAAGGCAATATGTATGTAAGTTTTATTTTGTGTTGGAATTCATACTTAACAGCCTATTGTAATGTTGACTTAAATGCAAAAAAATCCATTTCATATAAAAGTAATAAAACATAAAAAATTGATATAGTTTGCTATATTAGGTGGAATATTTTAGCAAAATACCTCCAATAAGAAGTTTAAAGAAAATACTTGTATTTGGGCTGAAAACCAATTTTGATTGATTTCTGTATGTTGTATTTGGTTTGATTTAGGATCCATGCAAGTGAGAGAAATGTGCCACTCTGTTCCCTTAGCTATCTTCATTGCAGAGGATACCATTATGATCCTGACATTTGTGTTACTTGAAACTTGTTGGAAAGGAGATTTTAAGTTTAAAAGCTCTGTACCTTGTCTGTGATCGATTAATCTCAGGATCTGTAGTCCAGCAGTTTTGTTTTTTGCTCCAGACTACAGCAACTGCAGTCACTTGTGTCTCCATGTCATATAAGCCAGTGATAGTAATTCTGATTCGGTCTTGGGAATCTGCTGATAACAGAGCCATTTAGACATTTACCTCTGGGTGTCCAAATCTGATGATGGGAAATCTATTTGCATGGTTTTAGTTTCTTTCTTTTTATTCAATCCATTGCTGCTTATTCATAACCCCCATCTCCCCTCCTGCCCTCCATAATAGGCATCCAGGTTGCAGTGAAAATGATGTACTAATAGTATGCAAATATACCTGACTCCAAAATTTTAAATGATGTGTGCATTGTGTCAATACTACAAGCTATTCTTCTGCTCCATGTGGAATCTACCCTCCAAAACAGCTTCTTTCACAATCTAGCACGCTGAACTGTCTGATGAAAACCAAATTATGTAAAAGTAGAATAAAAATTTGGACTGCTAGCAAGCCTGGCAGCATCTGTGAAGAGAGTAACAGTTAACATTTTAAGCGGATGACCATTCATCACAGCTGAGAAAAATTAAGACATGAAACAACTTTTAAGTTGCGGAGTACAAATGGGAGATCTTTGATAGGGTGGAGAGTGGACAGATGGAATGATATGTGATGGTACTAGTTGACAGAGGGTGATAAAGGCTCTTGTAAAAGGACAATCTGGTCAACAGAATTTCTACTTTGACTTTTCTAATTAAGAATTTCCTGGAAAAATTAGCAAAGACTTGCCCCTTATCTTTCAGAATCAGCAGCCTAAGTCCAGAGCAGCAGCATGGAGTATGGAAAATGAGGTAACTATTCAACTTTCTATTTAAAAACAAAATACCCTTATTATCACATTTTTTCCATGTTTATATTTTATATTTCTTCCTATTTGGAATGTTTGAACTATTTTGTGTCATTATCTATCCTTTGCCATCAGTTGATATTAACTTAAGCAGTATAGCACACCAGGTAGCATAGTAAACTTCAAAAAAGCTTTAATTCCATTTTAAGAATGCTACACTGTTTGTCCAGCAGATAATTGGGATGACATTGTCTTTTGTCTCCTAGCTATAAGGATCTTGATTGAAATCATGTGAGTGCTCCACCTTTGCATGCACTTATTCATAATTTAGCTTTATTTAAGTGGCAAAATTAAATAGTGCATTCTTGTAGTAATGGATGGCATTATAAGAAATGAAATTAAGATGGATTGTTAGGATAGTGCTTCAGGAAGCTGCTTTGTTCTATCCAACTTGAGAGAATTTGTTCCTCACCATGATCAAAGCAACAGCTAAAACAAAAACAACTTGCATTTGTACAGTACCTTGAACATGGTAAAAGATCATAGGATGCTGCATAATAACATTAATCAATAAAATTTGATACTCAGAGTCATACAGCATAGAAACAGGCCCTTTGACCCACTGAGTCCATACCAATGATCAAGTTCCCATTTATGTTAATCCTACAATTCTGAACAGTATAAGGAGATGTTAAGACAAGCAAAACGTTGGTCAAGGTGTTCATTTAAGTAGCGTATTTAAAAAATAGGGTAGAAATTTGGGGTTAGAATTCTGAGATTAGTGTCTAGGCAAATGAAGGGATAGCTGTCAGTGGTGGAATAATTCACAATATACAAGAGGACAAAAGTGGAATTGTGCAGAGAGTTTGAAGTGTTGTAGAGGTTACAGGGGTGGAATGGGGCAGATCCAGTAGGGATTTGAAAACCTGCTGGATGAACCATCCTTGGTGCGAGTTAAGGAATGGGCAGTAGTTTTGGAGAAGTTTCAGTTTATGGTGGATAGAAGATGGAATACCAACCAGGAAATGATTGGAATAGACCAGTGAATATTTCAAAGGCAGATAAAATGAGGTGGGGTTGAGATTTGCAATGTTCTGGAGTGATAAATAGATAATCTTGGTGTTAGAGATGATATGGTATCATTAGTTGAAGTTAGTAGTGCAAAAATTGAGCTTTGTGTGTGGAATATATTAAATTAAATTGGCTCTATTGATAAGTTACTGAACTTCAAATCTTATTTGTACACTATTTTGAGTTTAGTGTTTAACAAGTCTTCATAAAATTTCTATATTTTATATATACTGTTTAAATATACTTTAAATAGTGCATTGTAGGAATTGGAGGGGCACATTTATTGGCACATTCAAAATGACATCAAAATTTCAACTACTTTCTATATGGTCGCATTTCATTTGAATGAAATTGAAATGTTCGAATGGAATCTCTGTGATTTGGATGTTTTAATACATTGCTTTGGAACCAAACAGTGTTTTATTTTTCTAAGTGGGTGAATGTGCTAATGGATTAAAGAAAGACTTCTGTTCAGTCTGAGATTAATAGGTTTAGATTTTTTTATTAATTTCCTTTTTAAAGTAGTACCTGCCTGAACTAGTTGCAGTTCAGTTCTTTTTGTGAGAGCTCACCTCTGATGTTCTTAACTACTGCCTTAACATATGTGGCAACAGGTTGTATGTGTATTTTTTTACTACTGCTGCTGTGAAACCAAGTTCAATGGGTGAATAGCCTCCAGCAGATGGTATAGCGGCACCATAGATATTTGGCTTAAGACATTAATTGCAATCCATATAGACTAAATATACATCCAGAATTGCTCTCTAATCTCCACAGAACTATAAAGGAAGATATCTACATTTGTTGATATCTGAGTTGGTCCTTGTTTCAATGTTTTATGCTTTAGAGCTGCTGGTAATAGACGGCTTGGGCGCAGCCATGACAATAAGAACAAGAAGAGTAGGTTACGGGCAGCATAGTGCCCATAGAACGGAGCTTCTTCATATTTCCAAAGCATGAAGCAGAATAACAAGGGCAACAGAGATACTTGTATAGGGTAGGTATTCAAACTGGAGTTCAATTTAGTGGGGCAGATTTGGCAGATTTCAGATCATTTTGCTGTTTCTTAACTTGTGAGCACATTATTCATATTGCTGTATCAAAATGAAATATGTTTTCTGCAGTGATGATACTCTTTTGGTTAGCTAACAGTATGCTGATATTTTCAGGGTGTCCATAACATGATTTAGGGAGAGCAATATCTTAGAATTTGTGGCAGACAAATAAATGCTTCTGGTTTTAATATACTAGCAATTTCATATTTTCTCTCATTCAAGAACACTGGGAGAAATTAAACTAGTGTATTATAGAAGATACTGAGGTAATTTTCATTTGGTAGCACCTAATTGATAAATTGTCCAACTGGTACCAGAATTGGTATCTCCTGATTCTTCCATACCATCATAATACTTGTCAGGTTCTACTGCTCCAAGACCACTTGCCATCCAATTCAAATGTTTTATAATCATCTTCCACCAATGTAGATGGCAGAACCTGGCACTCCCTTCCATAATTCTCGTAAGAACAATGCCATTCCACTGCTTGCATCTCATCCCCCCCCCCCCCCTGTTTTTTTGAAGGGTTTAATGAGGAACAACTCTATTCCTTGGTCTTTTGTTGCTTTGCATTATTCATTAAAAGTCTCACTTTCCCAATCTCATGGATAGCTATCTCCTTCCCATGTGCCATCAGCAATTTCTATAACTGCACCCTTTTTTGCTCTTTCCTTCCTTAGTATTTTTAATCTCTCAGTTCACCATTACAGTCTCCCCACTTATGTATTAAACTCTTCCCATTCAATCTCTTTGGAAGCAGGTTTTTAATTTCATTTATAGTCTCTTAACCTTGAGCTTTGTGACAAGCTTAGTGCACTCAATTTGCAGTTTACCAAATTTTTTGACCATTAAATAGAAGGATGGAAAACTGGGCATACTTCAGAGCATTAATATTCACTTCAGCATCTGCTATTCTGTTTGGTGTCCTCTTGGCGTCTAGATTATAAAATCTGTCCATCTAATTCAACTTTTTGCCTTGACATATAATATTTCACACCTCCCACTTTTTATTACCACAAACCTTTAAATATGAACCCCAATAAGAAATATTATCAATGTCAAAATGTTGCACAACTATACAATTTAACTTTTTACAATATGTGCAACTTGCATTAGGTTTATACTATTATGTTCAATATCTTGTAATACATCGTGAGTACATTTTGGAGATCAATACGTTGTTGGTTGATGCAGACTGAAATTTGTTAACTTGACTGCTCCCTCGGCTTATCCACTCTACACTGATGAGTTCTTGACTGAAATGTATTTTCTGTTACTTTTGATATATGTGGAAATGGTATTTTTCTTTGGAAAACTTTAATGTGGACACTGACAAAATGGTCATTTTCTGATTTGTACTGGCATTTAGTGACTGAAGTATGGAATGCTCTTCCAACTACTTATTCTAGTTAAAGCAACTTTAAAAAAAAGTCCTATTTTTGTAAAGCGCAGAAGCAAAAGCACACAACAATGAAATCTAAATCTTAATTAGGTGCACTAAAATAAAAACACAATATCCTTAATATTTTAATGTAATAAATTGATGTTTAGATGTTATCAAGATATGGTTTGACCCAGTGACTATAAATAAATACAAAATCTTGATTGATAGCTTCATACTGATTTATAGTAAAATTTTGTTCCTTGTTTGCTGAGGTTAATAATATCCATAATGTGTTGATCCATAGGCATCAGTTCTTCTGCTCACCTTACCCTTATTTTTCATCTCTGATATCATGGGGAAAGATCAGTACTAGCTCGCAATATGCCCTTCTCCACCCTACAAACATGCAGTTTGAGGTCTTATAAAACCTCTATTAAACTATAGGTGCATAAAATAACTTTTTCTTCCCAGAACAGAGTGACATAGGATTTGAATCCATTTTTATACCAGTTGGATTTGAATCACCTTAATTCACAGTCAATTTTAGATGGGTATCAAGAGGTGAGATGATTTTTCTGAGTTCGAATCTGAGTTGTTAACTTCATGTTTAACAACTAATGCAGATTTACAGCTGTTCTATGAATGAAACTATAAAATGGAATTACTGAGTCCATTCTTCAGTGCTGTGAGAATCCATGTTTAGTATTGCCTCCTGCCACTAATTCTAATTTTTCAGCAAATTTCAGTTTTGTTTAATTTGGTTTATTGTAGCTTATTGAATCAACATGTCAGTTGTTTCTTTTGCCTGCACTTTTTGGATTAAAGTCAACCATGATATTATGTAAAAGTTGTCAAGTGTTAAATGTTTCTTATTGCTTACAGCCATAAGTCATCATCATCCAGTATTCAAAATGAAGCTCCAAAGAAGAAGCCAAAACTTGAAACAAAACCCTCCAATGGAGACAGGTAAACTGTATTGCTGTTCTTTTTCAAATTAGATTTCTATTACCCTGCTCTCTCGCTCTCTCTCTCGCTCTCCCCTCACTCTGAGTCTCTTATCTGGGCTGACTAGACATGCTATCTTCAGCA
Source organism: Pristis pectinata (assembly GCF_009764475.1). Classification (NCBI taxonomy): domain Eukaryota; kingdom Metazoa; phylum Chordata; class Chondrichthyes; order Rhinopristiformes; family Pristidae; genus Pristis; species Pristis pectinata. The sequence continues at coordinate 49,013,767 of NC_067415.1, read as the reverse complement.
ATTAATTATCTATTTTAGTGTGCTTTACCTGCAAAGGTATTACCTCCTATTCTGATTTGTTTCCAGTACAGGTTCCCTTTTACTGTTATTCAATGTTGTAATTACTTCACCAACTTAGTACTTGCAGATCCTTGCCATTTCGTCAAAATACTTTTTGATCTATTGTGATAACCTTCTCAATTTTCTCGCTATCTTCTTGTGTAATATCTATATAACGCCTAATTAAACATGCTTGAAAGCCCAGAAGGATTCTAGTTACAAATAAGTGACTGTAACTTTCTGTCACAACTTAATTGTGTGTTATGTCAGTCATACTGTGAAGAGTAGATCTCGTTACCATGGAAACATTAACTCCTTTTCCACTGCACTTGAAGATCAGAGATGTATGTTGTTTATGATTACTGTCAAGATGCATAGATACTCACCATCTGCTGATTCCTTTTGCTCAACAATGTGACAGCCTGAAGTTTGGGGTTTGGAGTAACACCTGTTTCAAATGTCTCACTACTGGACAACTTTCTGTTCAATGATCTTGAACAATGTCATCTTTCCCTTTACAAAACCACTTAATGAAATTTTGAAGTTCTTCACTTAACGAATGACGTGTTCTTCATATTCTGCTAAACCCAAAAATGATCAGAGAACATTCCTCTAGACCAACAAAATAAGAAGTTGGAGTATGTCAACTTTATTTCAATCCAGCAATGGTGTAGCTGTGGAGACAAAATAACTGAACATTGATGGAGACTGTATTAGGATTGTTCTTTGATCTGGCCTCTTTGTATCTGTTGTAATGGCTTTTGCACTAAATGATTGTGCTCCTGACTGATGTTACTAATTTACATTAGTAAATCGTCCAAATAGCTGCCACTTACTTGGGGTGAGTAGGCTATTGTGAAAGCCTTGGATTAAGCACGTCCACGCTCTGAACGTCAAGAGTGAAAAGGAATGTGCACTGATCCCCTCGCTTCATTGGGGCGCTCCATTAGAGAAATATCTTGAACCTGGGGGGATCCACTGTTCAGAAATCATTTGTTAGATGCCAGTTCTAACGTGGTTTTTTTTGATGGGCCAAACAGGGAAATTTGCAGAAAACATGTTTGTTCTAGTAACCCCCTATTCTAACAGTGAATAGGTCTCTCCATGCATAGGAAACTGTTTAAAGTGTGTGTTTGCTGTGGGGGTGAGGGAGTTTGGCGTAGTCCATTAATGCTTTCCTCATCCTCCAATCAATCATAAATGTGGTTAGATTTTGCTGAAACATCACGAAAAGTTAACAAACTGGACAGTCACTTTTTTGTCCTCTGAAGCAAACAGGAAATAAGACTGAAGTTTTCTAATAGCGTAAATCAAATGAACATCAAAAATTGTGTGGACAGATAGTGAAGTTGCTAGTTGAGTAAGCAACATTTGAAGTCAATTGCAAAACCATGTTGATTAGGTACATCTGATCTAAATATAACACTTTGGCCTGGATTCGTATAAAATAAAATAATGTGTGTGGATCCTAACCTTAACTCTGGTAACTGGACATGCATCAAAGCTACTTGGTTCATAGCTTGGTGATGCTCTTTGAGTGCCTAGAGTGTGAATAACAGTGATAAGAATCCACTAACATTTTGTTGTAGGCTCCCATTGAAACTTCCAGTGTCAGCACGTGACGATTCCTGTCAATCTTAAATTATGGGAAATTACTTTAAGATATAGTTGTAATTTTATTTGGCTTTGGAGTAGACTCCGGAGTTCCTTTGAACACCTTGCAAAGCATTTATTTTTGTGACAATTCAACCTAATTTTCAAAGCTTGTTTATACTAGGAGCTAAGATTTTTTGTTTATCTTAAAGGATTTTTTTAAGAGTTGCCTTGATTCCTCCAAACAAGTCCAATTGGCAGAAATTTCTATTAGTGATGTGGCCAATCTTATGGAGGGGCTGGGGGAAACTGCTTGCTTCTAGAAATGTATCTTTAAAATTAACACACAAAATAGCAGAAAATTGAATTACGCGGGATGCAATTTGGAAGTTTTTGCCCAGGTTGTACTAATTGTGAGGAATTGATAAAGAGTAACAGCACAATCAAATGGACGTGGCAGGCTAAAGTCCTTTATTTGAATTGTTTTACTTGCAGTTAATTGTTTAAGTAGCTCTTTCCCTGCAGTGTCCAAATTTGCCTAGATTTAATGCTGGGCTCCACGGCCTACATCTGGTCACCAAGAATGTTGTTGCATAGAATGCATGCAGAAGCTAAATAGAAGTTTTCCTGTGGTTAATCCATCTTGTTTAAATGTTGCTTGACTTCATTTTCCATCACTGAGCTTTACCACTTTGTTGCAGAATGATAGAATTTATGTCCCATGTCACTGTGGGTGCTGAACAGCATTCTAGTACTTTATAACCTTATACTTGCATAACATTTGACTGAAATTTTAAACACTGCTTGTATAGCAAATTAGTGTGAAATTCAACCATTATTATAATAAACAAAACAGCCATTTTGATACCACAAGCAGGATGTACAATATCATACATACATTTAATTCCACTTCCAGAATTTCTTTCCAATGATGTATGTGACATGGACATAACTAAATTGAATGTTTAGCACTGCCAATTGGAAGACTAATTTCTTTCCCCATGTTTATGTTATTGTCATGAATTTATATACATAAATTAAAACAATCGGGTAGGTTTTCTATCTAACACTTTATTTGATGTTTGCATCTCTGACTGCCTCTCAAATCTATGGGTCAGTTGCTGGGATGCTTTTTATTTTACATAGAAGATGGCTTGCTGATCACCAAGATAGCCACTTTCCAACTGGCCGCTTGCCAGCAAAACTGTGCCACTGGGGGTGGAATCTCAGGCCTTTAACATGAATAGATGATTCCTGCTGCTCAAGAATCCAGGTCCACTGAGACTTTTCTACACAACCAGATGCCTGACTGGCAAGAGGCCTTTAGCTAAGTGGGAGCCTGACTTTTCCTCGAGTCTCTGGCTCAGTCTAGGAGTCTGGGGTATAGGGTCTTGGTGGGGATATAGGGAATTTGGTTAACATGGCCCATATAATTGTTTTCTCATAAATGCCAACCAACAAGACAAAATATTTAAGTCTTTTGTACTCTTGCCTCCTCCTAGATGACTGATATGAAAATCCATCTGGTATTTCTAAAATGCGTTCACTTTTGGGGTGATAGGTGGGTATGAGACCATTCTCCACCCAAAAAAGATAGCAATGAGGACCATCACCAATGCTTTCCATATCAATCACTTGTGAAATGAAGGGAGATCATTAATGTGTGCTGAGTGACCTTCCCTGTATGTCGATAAATGCTGAGTGGCAGAGAACTTATGTCAGGAGTTCAGCAGGCTCGTTGAAGAACAGTAAGTGATCTAAGTTACAGTCACAACTGACTTGCAAGTAGTGGGTGGATGTTGGGTCAAATGATCCAGCCATGTTTTGAAACATTGATGTCAATTACATGTTGAAGTGCTAGGGTGAGAATTGTTCTCAAAACCTCTTGATGTAGTTGACCATGTTTAAAAACTTAGTCCAGCTATTATTGCAACAATAAAGTGAGTTGAAGATATTTGCAAATTATTAATTTTGATTTTATGTTAAAGTGTATTTTGTTTTGCTAGCAGCTCATTGACCCAGTCAATGGACTCTGGTGGGACAGACAACTTTGTTATAATCAACCAATTGAAAGAAGAAGTGATGTCTCTGAAAAGGCTTCTGCAGCAGAAAGAACAGACCATTTTGGAAAGAGATAAAAAGGTACAATGAACCCTACTCTGCACTATAGTGGCAGGAGATGTAGATCAGAAGGTTCCACGTTCAATTCCAGCCTTTGCTGAGTTAATTGCTGATTCCTGGAACAGCTGTGAAATTTTGCATCTACCCCTGGCACTCCTAACTAAAAGAACAGAAAATCAGCAGCATTTCATGGATGACTTATGCCTACCGCCTTTTAACAGAAGCCACTAATGCATGAAAACCAGGCACAATACGATTGTGCTTATAATAAAGTACGATTTAGTCAAATGATTACTAGTGCTCACTTTTGTGAAAAATCTGTATGGGTACCAGTTGGTTTTTTTTTTAAGCAAAAGAAACTGGGAAAACAAAATTTAAAAAAAATATAACACTGAAACTTATTGTATGATACACTGAGTTTCTGTGCTTAATATTTTTTTTATTCTTTAAAGCTGACTGAGTTGAAAGCAGATTTTCAATACCAGGAATCTAATCTAAGAACAAAAATGAACAACATGGAAAAAGCTCACAAAGAGGTGGTGGAACAGCTACAGGTATTTACCAGTTTTTAATATTTGGGTTTTTTGTCTGCAGTTATCTGACTTTACACCGTTATATAATTTAACAACTTCTAGGAAATAATACTTAAGCATGTATCTGGCATGAGTTACCCAGTGTGTTGGCACTTATTTAGTTGATGCTCGGTGTGAAACACCTAAGTCTCTACAGACTACTCCTGTCCTCCTCAGCTTTACATTAATTTCATTGTTATAAAAAAAATGTGACTATAAATATCTTCCAGCAAAAAGATAGCATTAATTTAGAAACTTCCAATTAGCAGCTGAATTCTGCTACCATCTCAAGACAGGCAGCAACAAGGTACATGAAAAATGTTCGTACATGGAGGTGCTTTATGAATAATTACGTAATTGCAAATTATCGGAACGGGGAGCAATCCGTAGTAACATTGTAGGGAAGGAAGCCCACGAGGGAGACCCAAGCCTTTGGCCTGTCTATCAGTTTCTTCTATCAACAGGTTTGAAGCCTCTTTTGTGTCCTCAACAAATTTCCTTCTATTTCTCTCCACTGCCGTCTGTATTCCTGGTCAATTGAATCCAGATTTTGTGGCCTCACCTCTGAAATAGAGCTATTGATGACTACTTTCAGCAGATTGATGATTCAGTGTAAATTGATATAGTTGCAATTGTCAGTCTGTGCATTGGCCACGTCTGGGTTATTTTCCACATTGTTAAATGGATACCAGTGTTGCAACCCTATTGGAAGGAACAGCTTGGCTCAGGGGACAGTTAGTTCATAGAATCATACAGCACAGAGAGGGCCATACAGCTCACCAACTCTGTTTCAACCATCGAGTACCCCGTTTTATATATCCTATTTTATTCTCTCCACATTCCAGTCAATTCCGCCCCCCCCCCCCCCCAAAAAATTCTGCCACTCATCCACATACTTGGCAGTTTACATTTTGATTGAACCTGGGTCACTAGAGCTGTGAGGCAGCAGCTGTATTAGCTGCATTACTGTGCTGTCTCAGCATCCTACAATTTATATTTTCAGTCTTCTTCAGCCAGTTTTTGATGTTATATGAAGTGAAGTGAATGTGCTGAAACCAGCATCTTTGTTGGTGGTTTTGTGAAGAGAAAGAGAGGGATTGTCCACTTGGCAATTTTATCCTAAGGTTATTGCAGCCACTCATTCTTGCATTTTGCATTTGAATGCTTGGCTCTGGCATCATTTCAATCTCCTTCTACTTGTTTTTTAATTGACATCATTATTTGTGACTGGGCATGATGTGTCTTGAGAGCTCAGACTCAGTTGATTGATTATGAAAATCAAAAACTGCAGATGCTAGAAATCTAAAATAAATGCTGGAAGAACATAGCACTTCAGGCAACTTCTGTGGAGAGAAAAAGAAACAAAGTTATTGCTTCAGGTTGATGGCCCAAATAATCTAACGTGATGAGTTACAGCATTTTGTTTTGGTTGATTGAGATCACTTGGTCCTGGTTGTAAGGTTCTGGTGCTGCTGTTCAAGATGTCATCCACTATAGCTTCACCAAGTTATCCAACATGCTTGTTTCTTCGGTACTGACACTTTTCATTTCATTGCTGTTGATCACGGGGGTTGCCTTGTGTGGTGGTTAAATTAAGTTTTTTGTTTTTCTTAAATATCAAATGAATATACTTGACTTGTACGTGCCTGGTACTGTGGTCCAGCGGGGAAAGAGTAATGCAGTGGTTATTGGGGATTCTATAGTGAGGGGAACGGATAACAGATTCTGCGAAACCGACAATGAATCCCAGATGGTGTGTTGCCTCCCTGGTGCCAGGGTACGGGATGTCACGGACCAGGTCCAGAATATTCTGAGGGGGGAGGGTGATCAGCCAGAAGTCTTGGTACATGTAGGTACCAATGACATAGATAGAAAAAGAGAAGAGGTCTTGAAGGAGGAATACAAGGAGTTAGGAAGAAAGTTGAGATGTAGGACCTCTAAGGTGGTAATTTCAGGATTACTACCTGTGCCACGTGCTAACGGTAGTAAGAATAGAAAGATCTGGCAGATAAATGCGTGGCTGAGTGACTGGTGCAGGGGGCAGGGCTTCAGATTTCTGGATCATTGGGACCTTTTTTGGGGGAGGCATGGGTTACACCTAAACTCCAAAGGGTCCAATATCCTGGCGGGAATGTTTAATTTAGCTGTTGGGGGGGGGGGGGTTTAAACTAATCTGGCAGGGGGATGGAAACCAGGATGTTAGGATACAAGATCGTAGGGTAAGGGAGGAGTTTTATAGAAATAAGTCCAAGACAGTGTGCAGTGAGGATGGCAAGAAGGACAGGCAGGTGAAAAGTCAGGATAATTTGCTGAACAATAGAAGTACAATAAACCAGGATGTTAGGATACAGGATGAGGTATATAGAAACAAGTCCATGATCGTGTGTAGTGAGGATGGTAAGGAGGACAGGCAAGTGAAAAGTCAGGATAATTTGCTGAACAATAGAAGTACAACAAAATCAATAGCAGATACTAGACTAAATGTACTATATTTAAATGCATGTGGCATTAGGAATAAAGTAGATGACCTAGTGGTACAACTACAGATTAATAAATATGACATTGTGGCAATCACCAAGTCATGGCTTTATGACGAATGTGATTGGGAACTAAATGTCCAGGGGTACACAGTGTATAGGAAGGATAGGCGGGTAGGCAGAGGGGGTGGTGTGGCCCTGATGGTTAGTAATGATATAAAATCAATAGAAAGGAAGGACATTGGGTCAGAAGAGGTGGAATCCTTATGGGTGGAGCTAAGAAATAGCAAGGGTAAAAGGACAATAGTAGCAGTTATATATAGGCCCCCTAATAGTAGTCAGGAAGTGGACTGTAAGTTGCAGTTAGAAATAGAAAAAGCATGTCAGAGTGACAACGTTAAGATAATTATGGGGGATTTTAACATGAAGGTGGACTGGGAAATCCAGTAAGCCAATAGATCTCAGGAGAGTGAGTTTGTGGAATGTCTACGGGATGGCTTTTTGGAGCAACTTGTTGATGACCCCACCAGAGGATCGGCTGTTTTGGATTGGGTGCTGTGTAATGAACCGGAGGTGATTAAGGAACTAAAGGTAAGGGAACCATTAGGAACTAGTGATCACAATATGATTGAGTTCAGTTTCAAATTTGAGAAGGAGAAGCTGATAACTGGTGTATCAATATTTCAGTGGAACAAAGGAAATTACAGTGGCATGAGAGAGGAGCTGGCCCAAATTGATTGGAAGAGTAAGCTAGCTGGATGGACAGCGGAGCAGAAATGGATGGAATTTCTACAAGAAATAAGGAAAATGCAAGATAGATATATTCCAAGAAAAAAGGTTTTGAATGGAAAAAAGGCACAAATGTGGATAACAAGAGAGGTGAAGGCTGAAGTAAAAGCAAAAGGGAGGGCATACAAGGAAGCAAAAATTAGTGGAAAAACAGAAGACTGGGAAAATTTTAAAAACCTGCAGAAAGAAACTAAGATGGTCCTGAGAAAAGACGAATTATGAAAGGAAGTTGGCAGATAACATTCAAAAGGATACTAAGAGTTTTTTTTAAATATATAAGGAGTAAAAGAGAGACATGGGTTGATATAGGACCAATCGATAACGGTGCGGGAGAGATTATAATGGATGATAAAGAGATGGCAGAGGAACTAAATGAGTATTTTGCATCAGTCTTCACTGTGGAGGACATCAGCAATATACTGGATAGTCAGGGGTCTCAAGGAATGGAACTGAGTTCAGTTAAGATTACTAGAGAGAAGGTGCTAGGAAAGCTAAATGGACTAAAGACTGATAAGTCTCCCAGACCGGATGAGGTGCATCCCCGGGTTCTGAAGGAGGTGGCTTTAGAGATAGTGGAGGCATTGGTGATAATTTTCCAGGAATTGATAGACTCCGGTATGGTTCCGGAGGACTGGAGGGTCGCAAATGTAATTCCGCTATATAAGAAAGATGGGAGGCAGCATAAAGGAAATTACAGACCTATTAGTCTGACGTCAGTGGTGGGAAAGTTATTAGAATCGATCCTCAAGGATGAGGTTATGGAATACCTAGAGGTGCAAGGCAAGATAGGTCCAAGCCAACATGGTTTTGTGAAGGGAAGATCCTGCCTGACCAACCTATTGGAGTTTTTTGAAGAAATCTCAGGTAGGGTGGATAAGGGAGAGGCGGTAGATGTTGTGTTTTTAGACTTTCAAAAGGCCTTCGACAAGGTGCCGCACAAGAGGCTGATTAATAAGATGAGAGGTCATGGAATTACAGGTAGGATAACAGAATGGGTGGAGCATTGGCTGGTTGGCAGAAAGCAAAAGGTGGGAATAAAAAGATCCTGTTCTGGTTGGCTACTGGTTACTAGTGGTGTTCCACAGGGGTCGGTGTTGGGGCCACTTCTTTTTACCCTGTACATTAACGATTTGGATGATGGAGTAAATAGTTTTGTGGCTAAGTTTGCGGATGACACCAAGATAGGCGGTGGAGTAGAGAGTATTGAGGAGACAGGAAGGTTGCAGGGAGACCTAGATAGTTTAGGAGAATGGGCAAGGAAATGGCAGATGAGATTCAATGTTGAGAAATGTGCAGTTGTACACTTTGGAAACAGAAATAAATGGACAGATTATTATCTAGAAGGGGAGAAAATTCAAAGTACAGAAGTACAAAGGGACTTGGGGGTACTCGTGCAGGATACCCTAAAGGTTAACCGCCAGGTCAGATCGGTGATAAGGAAAGCGAATGCTACGTTGGCATTCATTTTGAGAGGTATAGTGTATAAAAGTAAGGAAGTGTTGATGAGGCTCTACGGGGCACTAGTGAGGCCTCATTTGGAATACCGTGTACAGTTTTGGGCCCCATATCTTAGGAAAGATGTGCTGATGTTGGAGAGGGTTCAGAGGAGATTTACGAGGATGATTCCCGGAATGAAAGGGCTTACATATGATGAGCATTTGTCGGCTGGAATACAGAAGAATGAGAGGGGACCTCATAGAAACATTTAAAATGTTGAAAGGACTGGACAGAGTAGATGTGGCCAAGCTGTTTCCCTTGGTGGGTGAGTCCAGGACCAGAGGGCACAATCTTAGAATTAGAGGGTACAGGTTTAAAACAGATGAGGAGAAATTTCTTTAGCCAGAGGGTAGTGCATTTATGGAATTCCTTGCCACATACAGCAGTGGAGGCCAGATCATTGGAGGTGTTTGAGGAGGAGATAGATAGATATCTAATTAGTCAAGGTATCAAGGGATATGGGGATAAGGCCAGAAATTGGGGTTAGAATAGTTTTTTTCCGCTCATGGAGCAGACCCCCCCCCCCCCCAATTTCTCATTTCTTTTTCACCTTTTCTTTGCAGCAGACTCGATGGGCTGAATGGCCTACTTCTGCTCCCTTGGTTTGTGATCTTGTGACTTGAAGTAAAATATATTAATCTCAAGTTTGTTTCACAGCTTTTAGAAAAAGCAAAGAAACACTCTTGAGAGGATGTGCCCTTCAATTCCTATTGGTGCACAGATAACAGACTAATAAATTCTGAAAATGCATGTGCTTTGACTGTATAGATGTAATTGAAAACTTTTTCTAATTGTTCAATTAAAAGTAGGATGGGTATTGGGGTCATATTGTTGTTTCAAAATTATTTTTAATGATGTTTTGAAAGGGGATTCAACTGAGTAAATATTGTAAATTATGATTTTTTTGACCTTGTTTCAATCATCTTTGACACTTGAGTTGTTGCTACTTGCAAATTACAAAGATAGCCAAAATATGATTTGTAAGCAAAATACAGCAGCATTCAGTGGAGTGGGAAGAAATGTTACAAAGAATTCCTAGCATAGAAATGGGTCATTTAGTTAGTTTTTATTATTGATATATAACACCTACTTTGTTTAATTCATCTCATCTTACTGACTTTCTATTTCTGTAATAATTACAACTGACATTTTGACATGATAATTGGAATGGGTATTTTCAACATATGGTATTGTGGATTATCCTTAAAATATTTAGATCTATGCAAACAATGTAACACTCAAAGAATATAAAAGTATGTTTACATCACCTTAGTTAACAAGTGCATAAAATCTGTACTCACCAGCAGAATTTAAAAGCATTGTCACCATTTTCATTCACTGCTTAATAACTTTGGAGACAGTAGTCATATTTGTCAGTTTTAACAAAATCCCAGTGCACGCCTAAAGTACAGAGAGAGGTCCCTGCAGTCTAAAGGGAATGAAGAGATCTGGATGGTATTTTTTTAAATGTTATCTTGTAATGGATACTTAAACAATGGTGCTTTTGTTGGATTTTTGACTGTTAATTGTGTGGGCTACTTCATTAAATATGGCATCTTGTATCTGTTATCATCTATTAACCCATACAACTTAAATCCAGTTATATTTAAATCTGTATCATAATGTAGAGAGGATCTTTTTTAATGTATGTAGGCACTACTGGTGACAGTTTCAGTTGTGATACTTCATTATTAAATGCAGATGTCTGTGAAATAGGCATTGAATGCACCTCTAAAATGTTTGAAATCTTCTCTGATGCACGTTTTTGGTAATTTAGTATGAGTGTGTTTTAACAGAGTTGTTCTGTTATCCCTTTTTTAATAGGCCAAAAATCGAGAATTGTTGAAACAAGTTGCAGCATTGTCCAAGGGTAAAAAGATGGAGAAGACTGGAAACATCCTGCTGTCTCCTTGAAAAATGCATTGGCAAGTCCATCATGCAAGTGAGAGTAACAACTGCCATGTTTGTTAAAATTTACTGTGAAGTCTTTAAATATTTTTGCACCCTAATTGTTTTCAAAGTAGTTAGATTTGGTCTTTTTTATATTTTAACCAGCAATAAGAACCAGGTTTGTCTTGTGTAAGCAGTACCAACTGACAGACCCAACATTGAATCCATTTTATAATCTTGAATTTGAGAATTTAAAAAGGGACTGGGAGTGAACAGCAGTAATAAAACTGCTTCAACATATTGTTACTTCCTGCAGAAAAACTCTCTTTTTAATGCAATAAAACACTAAAATGAGTTTCGATTTTACAGGAAGACCTTCATTCTTTTATTTTAGAGGTCTGACAAAATATTTCTGCCAATCAAAATTGCTCGAACCCTGAATATAATTAAATTACAGAAACCAGAGAAAAGGTTTGTTATTAATTGGCAGTTCCAACATAATTTTTACTTCTTCGTAGGGGGACATTGGAAATAACTTTAACCAGCTAAGCTGTAGAAGGATATATTTTATGCATATTTAAACTAATATGTAAACTTGTATGTTGAAAATGATGATCTGCCTAGAGCTGCTTTTCATTTGGAATTTGTTTTCTCAAATGCTGCAGAATCTTAAACAGTGGATTTTTCTGATAATCTATCTTAAAATAAGATGTTTAAGTGAGTAGATACTCATTTGCAGCAGCATTTTGTTCTGTTTTCACCATAATTAACATATGTATTTGTGGAGGTATGAAAATTATTAACTTTATTGAGAGACATTTACAAGATTACAAACTAATGTTGGCTTTGAAAAATCTAGGAACTACGTAGATGTGAGGTGGTAACTGTACCTTTCTCAGGTGGTACAAAACTTTTTTTTCTCTCCAAACATTAATTTGGAAGAGCATCTCCTGGATACCACACAAATTATTTCAGTCTATCAGAGATGCATTTGTATCATTCTTGCACCTTTATCTCATTTTTCCATGGTAGTCAATTTATGGTAAATGAACAAGGAATGATTTTGTCTTGGAATATCAATCTAACATAATAGATGTGTGTTTACAAGTTTTCTGTTTTTTGTTTTATGAACGAAACTTATTGAATGGATGGGACTCTTGATTGTTTTGTGATGGAACTGTAGTGCCTTAGGGAAATTAGCTGTAAGTTGTGCATCTTGTTAAAGGAAAAAAGTTAACATTTTTGGAATAGGTGTTTTTAAAAATTACTGTTAATGATCTGTGATTCAAATTATATAATTGAAATGTCCCTTAAAACTATTAGAACAATCTAATAATGGTAAGAATTATACACTAAGAAATAGTTCTCAAATCTTTCATAAAATCTTTTGCTATACTGTATATAGCAAAACCATAAATTGTGTATAAAAAAGATTTATACAACTTTTTAAAACTCAGCTTTTTGATAAAATTAACTTTTTATGTAAAGGTGCTTTTAAATAACATAAAATCAACTTGTTTCATTATTGGACATAGCCTGTTTTATTATATTTATTTGAAAACAATGTTTAAATTTTTTAAACTAAAGATTTTTTTTTAAATTTTGTACCATACCTTTTTTAAATTGCCCAAATATAAAAACTTAATGTTGCTCATAGGATTTTTTTAAAAAAAGTTCAAATAATGTAGCGATATAAGAAGCAAAAAAAATTCTACAACATTCATTTATATTTTCCACAGCTTGATAGTCAACCGACTGCTATTAAGATTTCTTCTACAACAGAGCTTAAAGATATGTTTATGCATAGTAATCCTCTACATTTTGACTTCATTCAGATTTTTTTGAAAAAATAATACAACTCTACCTGTGTCTTGTATTCTGGCAACACAAGAGCAGACTTTATTTTCTTGAGCAGTATTCTCCACCAGCAAAAGGTTGAACTCTAGCCCATAAAAACCTATGCATCTAAAATATATAAAATGTCAATGATATTTTCTTTGCTAAATGCACAAAGTGAGAAGTAGTGAAAACCTACACATTCTCAGGCTGTTGCAATATGTTGCAATGCTATTCAAAAAAAACAGGCTTTAAAACTTCCAGCAGATAACTTCCATAAGAGGGCATTATAAAATTATTATAGGAGTATCATATAACAAGAGTAAGGTTTTGTTTGAACACTCCTGGTTTCATAGTGATATGGAAATATTTGCTAGCTTGTTTTACCGTTATGAGCATAGTTAACCCTAGGTTTATGAATTATCTTTGCTAGAGGTGTTTGAGTACTAGATAAAACTAATTTTTTAGACTTGTTTGGTAAGACAGACTGATGTATTGTTTCTGAAAACAGGAGTATTTACAAAGATTGGTAGAACAGAATTAGAATGTGATACAACTGCATATTAATTGTCATTGACCTCCACCGGTAACAGTGCCTTGTCATTTCCACAGTTTTTAGATTTGACATTTATTTTGGGGTTGTGGTACAATTTGTATATGAAATTCTGCTAATCCATCAGTTTGCAAAATTTCAAAAGAAAGTTGTTTTTTTGCTGTAGGGTGCTTCCATGTTTTTAAACATTGTTTAATCATGTAAATCTCTGCATTTTCACTGAGGCTAATTTTTAGTTCTGTTAAGTGTATGAAGGATTATCCATCATATTTGAGCTACGATGCTTGATCAGATATGTGTACAATGTCATTTGTGAAATGGGGTGCATAGAATTCAAAGGCTTCACAGTATTTAAATCACAATGATCAATTTTAATCATGTGCTGAATTTTAATATGGTTTTTATTTGTTTTTACCTCCATTTATTACTTGAAAATTTTAAGTTGTAAAATAGTCCGGGATGTTTCCTTGCAACAATAGACATAGACTTATGCTTTATTTTATTTTGGAAATCTTCTGTATAAGTGGTGAAACTGCAAGGTAAAATTGTACTGTACTTCATATGTATGTAACCATAAACAAGTGTTTTTTCTAATGGTATAGGATTTAAGTCAAAGCTGCCAGTTGTATATTTTAAAGTTTCATAACTCACCTTGTTATTTCCTGTGTGACCTCCTTAAGGAGCTAAATATATTGAAATGCTTGGAATGTGTTCCTCAGAATTCGCAAGCGCACAGGAATAGAATGAATTCTGTAATCATAAGTTGGTCAACAACTGAAATTTTATACTTGTTCTTTTTAAAATCTTGACAATTTGAAATAAATCTTCTTAAATATTCTGTTTTATTGTTGCATTGAACCCTAGTCACAACTGATATTCGGGAATTTCCTGATGGCTCACTGAGAAGCTGAGTCCTAAAATCACCCTAAACCATATTACATGAGCCATTTTCAGCATACATGCTCACTCTCAGTGGTTGCAGTAGTTTGACTTGGGGAGAGGAAATTGCATCAATGGTGTTGATTGTTATTCTGTGGGCCATCCTTTGCTGAAAATGTGGATATATTGGCATTGATGAGGATAGGTTTTTGGGCTTGATGTGATGGTCTCGATGGGAAAAATAGCTGTTGGATTTCTGCAATTCTTAAAAACATGCTACTTGAGTTAGTTACTGGAGGATACTATTCCTGTAGATTTACTTATCAGCAATGAATGATCTTTATGGTGGAACAAGATTATTTGATCAGAGAAAACAAAGAATTACTGAGTAATTTTCTATTGAGTAAATTTTAAATTTATTTATCAACTTTGACTTAAAGGATGTTTGAATTATTCTTCATCAAATAATAATGATACGCTAGCTAATTGCATAAATAATAGCAACTTTAAGGGCAATTCTAGTTCTCTTTCTATAGTGGTATAACTGGTTCTGACACTATGGGTACACTATCCTTTTATCAACAACGTAGATTTTTTGTATATTCATGAATTGCATGAATATAATTCAGATTGACTGTCTGAAAGATAATAGGAACTCCTTTTGCCACACAAAATGTATTTTCAAGGTAAACCATGGGTTCTGGTGAGTTTAACTGAGTTAAGAGCCTAAAGCGTGGTGTATTTTAGGCCAGTTAGATGTTTCATTCCTTTCCAGAGTTACAAACCTGAGCAGTCCCTTATCTGTTTGCAGATGCAGACTGAAATTAGATTGTTCACAAAGCACAGTTGCCAACCCACAGTCACCTTGGTTACAACTTGGAATAATGCACTGGGAAAACTGGAGTATAGTGGCTTTAGTGTTGTGCCTGACATTTGTTATATATTAAAATAGCAAGGTGTACTTGAGGCACTGTATAATCTGTGTTGTAATCCTATTGATCACACGGTCCAGTGGAGGAGTAGAAAAGTAAAGATGAATATTCTTCATAGTTAGCACACAGTTATAAGGTAAGATCTTTATTAGTCACATGTACATCGAAACACACAGTGAAATACATCTTTTGCGTAGTGATGTTGGGGGGCAGCCCGCAAGTGTCGTCACGCTTCCGGAGCCAACATAGCATGCCCATAACTTCCTAACCCATACGTCTTTTTGGAATGTGGGAGGAAACCGGAGCACCCGGAGGAAACCCACACAGACACGGGGAGAACGTACAAACTCCTTACAGACGGTGACTGGATTTGAACCCGGGTCGCTGGCGCTGTAAAGCATTATGCTAACCACTATGCTACCGTGGTTGACCTCACAATGACTTTGCATGTAATATCACTTTTACTTGATACTCTGGTCTATTGTCAGATGCTATATGATAATACTAAACCCTAAAATATCAAACAAAAACAGGAAACGCTGGAAACATTTACCAGGTCAGGCAAGATGTGGAAAGAGAAATGAAGTAAACATTTTAGGTCAGAAATCTATTACTCTTACTTAGGAATTAGACTACTGTTAGCTTTAATACCCCAGTTTAAATAACTGAAATAGCTCAAAGATAATCCAAAAGCTAGAAAATCTGCATGATAATTGGAACACAAGAGACTGCAGATGCCGGAAATCTGAAGCAACACAGAAAATACTGGAGGAATCAGCGGGTCAGGCAGCATCTATGGAGAGAAATGAATAGTTGACATTTTGGGCTGAGACCCTTCATCAGGACTGGAAAGAAAGAGGGGAGATAGCTAGTATAAAAAGACGGGGGAAAGGGGTAGAGCAAGAGCAGGCGGGTGGGAGTAGCATGTATAACAGAACTTCCTCCTTTTTAATAAACCATGTCCCTAATTCTCATGCAATGTTAATTGATATAAATTTCATGCAAACGCAAGTAGGCTGCTGATACTAAAACATCCAACATTGACTAGAACCTGGGTCACTGCTGATATTTTTCAGGAATTGATATATGATACAGGTTTTGTAAAGCTATTGGAATAAGTTGTGTTTCTCAGTTAAAATATTTGTAAATAACCACTTCAAGTCAATATATTTTATCCAATTGGAATTGCTTGTTATGCATTATACTTAACAATGACTGCAGAACAACCCCTTGCTGTAAATGAAGTTTTCAATATCCAAATTAACCTTGAAATGTATTGCTCAGCATTGTTCTTTTTTAGTCCACAGATTCTGTTTCACGTTACCAGTGTTGATTTCACTAAACCACAGATCCATACAAGCAGTGGGCAGATTCTCACTGTTGCTTTTTGCAGATTTAATACTGAAACCTTTCAACCCCAATCCTCTTTCTTAAAAAAATATTTGACTGAATTTCCTCTAGGTATTATAAAGAAACCAGATAATTTCACAGCCCTAAGACAAACAGTAATTGTGTTTGCACCTCTGTTATATATTTTTTTAAAAAACCCACCAAACTAAATAAATTGGAGCAAAAAACCAGAAATGTTGGAAAATCAAAATAAAATGAGCTAGAGTAAACATAAAATATAAATATCACTGGATCAAGTAGCATCCATGGAAAGGGAATGCTTCAGTTACCATTTCAGTTTGAAGACCATTTATCACATGTGGAAAAGTGAGAAAATTAATGTAGCAGAGAAGGTGGGAGAAGGAAAGTTAGAATTCTGACACAGACCTTTGGAAATATCAGCTGTTTCTCTTTCCACAGACGCTGCCTATCCTGCTGAATGTTTCCAATATTTCTTGTTTTTGTTCCAGATTTCCAGCGGTTTGCAGCTTTGCAGTTTTTTATATTTTCAATATAATTATCACCTCGTTCTCTTTAGCAATTGGGTTGTAAATGTCCAGGGATTCCGTGATCCATGGTGGATTTAAAGTATTTGCTCACATGCTTATCATTTTGGTTTAGGGTTAACTTTGATTCAGCATTAATGATTGTTGCAGTATTTGGTTGGGATGACGGAAGACTACTTGCTATGTTTAGCTTAAGATGTTTTGGGAATGTAGGAAAGTGTCCAGTCAAACTTGGGAAAAATAATGTGGGAGTAAGAGTGGGGAAGAGGAATGTGTGGGTAATGGTTTAATTATTGTTTACAATAAATAGGGTTTTTATTCATTTTGAGGGATATGGGTATGTAGCAAGGTCAGCATTTATTGTCCACTAATTGCCTTTAAGACAGTGCTGGTGAGCCATCTCCTTGAACCACTGCAAAGATAATCTTGTCTTCTACAACTTGTCCCTTATCCCCATGCATCTGTGGTTTACCCTGTTGGACACATTCCCTTTGTCCTCCACCTTATCTGTAAGTTGCGCCTAATTTGTTTTCCTGCTTTCCCAGTTCTGATGAAGGGTCCTCAACCCGGAACATTGTTTTTCTTTCACAGGTGCAGCCTGACCTGCTGAGTGTTTCCAGTATTTTCTGTTTTTACTTAAGCTTTCAAGCATCTGCAGTTTTTAAATTTCAATTATTTTACATTGTTATTGGTTATGGAGTTCCAGGATATAGACTCTAACAAACAAAAACAATGATTCATTTCCAAATCAGGATGTTGTGTGACACAGAGGGAAATTTACAAGTGATGGTCTCATGCACTTGCTGCCTTTGTCCTTTGTTTGGTAGTTGTCGTGGGTTTGGAAAGTGCAATCTACTACTATTAGCATTCGGTAAATGGCAGGTATCAGAGGAAGTGAATGTTTAGGGTAATGAATGAGCTACAAATCAAACGGGCAGCTTTGTCCAGGACGGTATCAATCTGTTTGAGTTGTTGGCACTGCACGTGCTCCTGACTTATGCCTTGTAGGTGATTGAAAAGTTATGGAGTCCCAGGATAGTGAGCTTGTAATTTGCTCTAGTAGACACAGTATTTATGTGGCTGGTCAATGGTGACCCTCATGCTGATGATGGAGCACGTACTTAGCAATGGTAATAAGAGGCATAGATCGAGTGGACAGTCAGAGACTGTTTTTCCCAGGGCAACAATGGCTAACACGAGGGGACATAATTTTAAAGTGATTGGAGGAAGGTATATGGGGGATGTCAGGGGTAAGATTTTTTTACACAGAAGGTGGTGGGTGTGTGGAATGCACTGCCTGCAGAGGTTGTGGGGGCAGATACATTAGGGACATTTAAGAGATTCTTAGGTAGACACATGAATGAGAGAAATGGGGGGCTATGTGGGAGGGAAGGGTCAGATAGATCTTAGAGCAGGATAAAATGTCGGCACAACACTGGGCCGAAGGGCCTGTACTGTGCTATAATGTTCTATGTTCTATCTATGTAACATAAGGAATGTAGGAGAAGGTCATGCAGTCAATATAGCACAGTCTGTCATACAATAAGATGATGGCTGATCTGATCTTGGTCTCACCTTCACTTTCCTGCCTGTTCCCCAGAACCTTTGTCTCCTCTATAGTACAATAGTGTGTCTACCTCTGCCTTGAATGCAGGTATTCCTCAATTTATGAAATAGTTGTGTTCTTGGATGATCATTCAGTGAAAATTCAAAAACTGAAAAATCATTTCCTATTAGTTTCAACATGAAAACTGTTCGGACTTCAAGAATTTCAGTCAAAAAAAAAAGCTGAGCTCTTAAAAATCCTTTAACACAAGGATCTGAACTAATAAAATACTATTTTATTAATAATTAAATCTTAACTAAAGATAATAAAAACATGCATTTACAGTGCTTCCTAAGTGAAACATACAAGATCCTGAGGATCCAGCCCAGATCCTCACTCAATATCATTCAATGAAATAGGAAAGAAACAACATAATATCTTGGAAGAGCAGCATCATCATCCAGTCATTTTTTGTTAGAGTCCTGCACCACTGGAAAATTGGCCTTTGATATTCCCTTCGATTTCTCTGAGTGGTGAATTAAGAGAAGCTTAAGTTTTGCAGTCATTGCTTTCATGGAGAAGAGCAAGGAGGTATTTGGGAGTTATGTGGTATCATCAAAGAGGTGTATTTATCTTCGTTTTGAACTAGTTTTTTGTGGTGTGGGATTCCAGTATCATGTGTGAGCATGTTTCAATTTAATTAGCCCTAAGTGTTTATTGTTAAGAACACTAATTGCTAGTGTGGCATCTGTTTAGGGATAGAGTGTCAATTTCAATCAGGAGTTATGTCAGTAGAAGCCATTAATACAAATGAGAACCAGTCTTCAAAAAAGCATATTCACATTATCTGAAGAGAGAACCATCTTTATTTAATCACCTAATGCAGAGTCTCGACCCAAAACTTTGACTATCCCTTTGCCTCCACAAGTTCAAAGTTTGAAAAATTGACAGTTCCAGGCATTACATCAGTCAGCAGGGAACTTGAAATACCACAAACTGTTATATTATAATGGGCCACCAGGGGACATGAGTGAACTCAGATCCAATCTGAAGCTTGCTGAACCATCCTTGTTGTAGGGACACATTTGGCTTGTATATTTATAACGATGTACAAAAGTTGGTCCCCCAGCTCCCCACCACCTCTCCAAAACAGCATTTAGCTCACCACTGCATAACTGCAGAGTTTTTGATTCTATTACCCCACCCAGTAGTGATGATTCTGTTTTCATTGAAGTGGTTCCTGAAGTTTTTTTTTAAATGTATCCCCATTTGGAATCAAAGCATATTTTTGGGGTCAAGAAATTTAAACATATTTGTACAGATGAGTCACCTTTTTGACAAATCACAAAATTTCTTATTTAACTCTGACAGGATTTGGCCCACACTCCTGCGAGAAATGACATTGCACCCTTTCTTTGATAAAAGCAACCAGCTGTGCACAGACAAAGCTGCATTCTGTTGGGTTCCAGATTTATAATACCTCCAACATTCAGGAAATGGTTACTAGCTGATCTACGTAAGTTTCAGCCTGGTATTTCTCATTTAAAGGTCCTGGACTGGTGACTAGAACTGTAGTCAGTATCTGCATTCATTGTCCTGGGCCACTAAGTTGCAGTGGACAAGCAGCACTTTCTGGTTGTGATTGAGATCCACTTGAAATGGCCAGAAGTACTTCTCACACAAATGGCCACTGACGACTGTGAATATTCTGAGACATCGCTTTGCATCTTATGAATTACTAAGGGAGTTTGTGTTGGACAGCAGTCCTTACTTTGTTGTACATGAATTTGAGCTCTTCCCGTGTCAAAATGGGATCTGCCATATTATAAAGTCTGCAGATGATGCAAAGATTGGTGGTGTGGATAGTGTAGAAGATTGCCAAATGACCGAGCAGGATATTGATTAGTTGCAGATATGGGTGGAGAAATGGCAGATGGAGTTTAATCTGGCCAAATGTGAGGTGTTGCACTTGGGAGATCAAATGTAAAGGAACGGTACACTGTTAATGGCAAGACCCTTAACAGTTTTGATGTACAGAGGGATCTTGGGATCCATGTCCATAGCTCCCTGAGAGTAGCTGCACAGGTTGATAGGGTGGTAAAGAAGGCGTATGGCATGCTTGCCTTTATTGGTCAAGGTATTGAGTTCAAGAGTCAGGAGGTTATGTTGCAGCTTTATAAAACTCTGGTTAGGCTGCATCTGGAGTGTTGCATTCAATTCTTGTTGCCCCATTAGAGGATGGATGTGGGAGCTTTGGAAAGGGTGCAGAAGAGGTTTACCAGGATGCTGCCTGAGTTAGAGGGCATCTGCTATAACGGGAGGTTGGTCAAACTTAGCCTTTGCTGCTCCAGAGAAAACTTCCTGAGGGGAGACCTGATAGAGGTTTATAAGATTATGAGAGGCATAGGCAGAGTAGGTAGCCAGTATCTTTTTCCCAGGGTTGAAATGTCTATTACTAGAGGGGATGCATTTAAGGTGAGAGGGAGTAAGTTCTAAAGAGATATGCAGGGCAAGTTTTTTACACGGAGTGGTGGGTGCCTGGAATGCGCTGCCAGCGGTGGTAGTGGAGGCAAACACGATGGAGGCATTTAAGAGGCTCTTAGATAGGCACGTGAATGTGCAGAGAATGGAGGGATATGGGCCTTGTGTAGGCAGAAGGAATTAGTTCAGTTGGGCATTTAATTACTTGTTTAATTAGTTTGGCACAGCATCCCATCGTAGGCCGAAGGGCCTGTTCCTGTGCTGTACTGTTCTATATTCTATGTGTCATTCCCACTATACTATTCTATACAGTAGGAATCACGTAGAACAGTACATTATGCACCTGGTACAAATCTTGAAGAAGGCTTAAATGAAACAAGATTCTCAGCCTGTTCTTGCTTTCCAAATATTTCAATTCTTATTTGCATATTGGAACCCACTTTACAAGGTGACTATTCATCAGGAGGTAATTTTCTTACCCATTTTCAAGCTCTGTTCTTGTCCACAAAACATAATTTGGTAGTTTATTATATTGATTCCAGTGACCATGTTGACAGTTCATTGGCATAACTGGTAGAGATGCTGCCTCACAGCACCAGGGTTTTGGGTTCCACCCTGACCTACAGTGCCCAACTGTGTGGGTTTGCAAGTTCTCCCTGTGAACGTGTAGGTTTCCTCCAACATCCCAAAGATTTTTGGGTTGGTAATTTAGTAGACCACTTTAAATTTCCCCATGTACATAGGTAAGTGGTAGAATCTGATAGGTGTTGATGGGGATATGGGGGCGATGGTGTTGTTCTCTGAGCTGGCATAGACCTCCATCTATGTCGTATTGAAATATCGAAGCTCTTCTTGCCGACAAGACCTGAAGCACAGCAATAAAATGAATGAGCCACTAATCTAATTTTATCTATGTTTGTAGAGGGAGGAATGTTGACAAGTGCAATGGGAGAACTTGTTCTGCTATGAATAGTCTCAGGGGATCATTTACACCCATGGAAACTGCTGCAACAGCACTCGAGTTAACATATAATGTCACTTATGAAAGATCAAGGTTTGAATTGGCTGTATTTCACTAATGTGCCAATTTGGTTAATATATTGAAACTTAGGGAATCAGTTTTCTTTATCACCACCTGGACAGTAATAGGACAGAGCAGGCTGCCAACGTTTTATAGAACCTGCCTGGTTTTCATTCCATTGAAATCAGAATTAGGTGTGTTTCTAAAAAGGGCAAGCGGTTGGCTCTGATAGATTACTGCCTGAGTGATGAAATGGAAAATTTATGCCTGGAATCTTACTTGAACTCATAATTTTCCATTTCAATTGTAAAAGTATTACCAATCCGGCCAAGCTGGCAGTGACTAAAAATAAGCCTAAGAAATATGTAAATAGTTTATAATTATTAACTTTGTAGTGTAAACTAGTGCTTCTTACCACCAAATGAAATCAATCTCTGTACAGCAAATGAAACAATGCCACTTGTCAGTGTTGTACAGTTATAAATAATGCAAACAAATGTTAACCTGACTGTAAATAAAGCATAAACTATAATTGCAATAGCTTAAAGGAAAAAATACTAAATAAATCTTGTTACAGAATAAACCATTTTTATGGGGGAATGAGAGCTTAGAGACAAACTGAGGTGTGCATTATTTTTGTCACATTACTTTGCTCAAGTAATATAAGAACACCATGACAGAACAATCTGCTTTAGTGTAATTTATGGTAAGATATCACTTACTTACTTATGACCAAAAATAGTTTTGACAAAATAATTGATAACAGTATGTATTTAATAACAGAAGGACAAAAGTGGACAGCAGTGGGAAATGGGTGCAGGGATTGTGGTGCCTGATGAATCCACTCCCACTGATTACTATCCAGACCACCATTACCAACCTTGTGTGTCCTCCCATCATAGTGATTTCTGATTCCAGTTAGTATGTACGTATCCAGAGGGAGCCCCTGAAGGTAGCTTGCTCGCAAGTAGTAAAGGTAGCCTGCACTCTTTAGAGCTGGTTTCCACCACTTACAGAAGAGATGCATTGCATTGGAGATCTAGGTAGAAATTAGGAATGTCCTCCTGTATCCAATGTGGAAAAGATACAGATAACCATGGGCTAAATGCCTAGAATCTAGCCCTGAGGTCTTGGATCCAGTATGACTTCACATGAGTGCTCAATTTCAGTAATATTATGTCTATTAATTTTTGGGTTGTGGGCATCACCTGACAAGGTCAATATTTATTACCAATTCCTAATGTCCTTGAGATGGTAGTGGTGACCCATCTTCCTGAACTGCTGCAGCCCTTTTCATGATGGTACTCCTACAATTCTATTGGGTAATGAGTTCCAGGATCTGTAACCAGTGACAATGAAGGAATGACAATATTCTTCCAAGTCAGGGTGGTGTGCAATATGGAGGCATTCAGTCAGGGGGTAGGGTTTCCAAACAGCTGCTGCCCTTGTTCTTTGTGTGGTGGAATGAGTAAATGAGTAGGTAAGTTAGTGGGCTGCCAATCAAACAGGCAGCTTTGTCCTGGATGGTGTTGAGCTTTCTGAGTTGTTGTAGCTGCACTCATCCAAGCAAGGGGAGAGCATTCTGTTACATTCCTGACTTATGCTTTGCAGATGGTAAAAAAGAATGTCCAGAAACAAGTACCTTGCCACCGGATACCCTGCCTCTGACATCCTCTTATAGCCATGTACTTATTTGGCTGATCCAATTGAGTTCCTGGTCAATGGTGGCACCCAGGATGTTGATGCTAGGGAACTCAGTGATGGCAATGCCATTGAATGTCAAGGGTAGGTGGTTAGATATTCTCTCGTTGGTGATGGTCATTATCTGATACTTTTGTGATTGTTACCTGCCTACTCATCCACCTTGCCTGAACGTTATCTTCGCTTTGATGCATGCAGACATGGTTTGCATCATTTGCTGAGATGTGTGTAGAATTGAACATTGTGCAATGATCAATGAACATCCGCATGCTGAACTTATGATGTTAGATCATTGATGAAGCAGCTAAGGTGGTTGGGCCTGCAATACTGTCTTGAGAAACTCCTGCATAGATGTCTAAGGCACAGAACAACCAACCTCTAACAACTGGAACCATCTCCTTTGATGTGAGGTGTAACTCCAACCATAGGAGTGTTGTCCCTTTGATTCCATATTCAATTAAATGTTATCTTTATGTCAAAAGCAATTACTCTCAACTCTGGAACACAGCTCTTTGGTTGATGTTTAGACCAAGTTTTGTGACGAAGTCTGGATCTGAATGTTCCTGGCAAAATCCAAGTTGGGCTTCAGTGACTAGGTTATTGGTAAGTAAGTGCTGCTTGATAGCACTGACAATGACTATTTCCGTCCTTTTGCTGATGATTGAAAGTAGAATGATAGAGTGATAATTAACCAGATTTGTCCCATGAACAAACATACTTGCGCAATTTTCTACATTTTTGGGTAAATGCTGGTGTCGTAATGTATTTGAACAGCTTACAGATCCTGCAGTTCGCAGGGGTTTGTATGATGTCACAACACCTCAGCAACTTGTCTTCCGGTAGATTTATAGGAGTCTTGAGGCACCAGACCAAGGTTATGCCAGTGATTCATGGAGCACAAGTATGATGTCCTTTCTTATGATGCCAGGATTTGTCTACCTATGACCAGTACCTTTTCTGTCACTGAGAGTCTACTGTCCTATCTACAGCTGCCCATGGCGAGATGGTTGGGCTTTCTATATCAGAGTGATTGAGATTATACTTCAAGGCCATCTGCCATCCCTCCTCTAAAAGTCAGCAGCTCTCAACTACCGAGCAGTAGTCAATGGGGGATCATGTCAACAGAGCACAATGAAACAAGGACACAAGGAATTCAGGCATGAAGAGTATGCCAAATGGCAATTAGTTTATGTTTTTCATTTATAATTTTAGTTTGGAATTTTTTTTAGAGGATTTTATTTTTGTATTTGGCTACAGGCAGACAGTGACAGAGGGAAATTGAGACATGGTCCTGTGAATGAACTGTAATTGTGGTTACTGGGAACACACTCAATTTAGTCCTTTACAGAAATCCAGGAAAGAAAAAAGCTGTCAAGGTTGCATCCTGCCTTCCTCGTCATCCTCTCCCTCAGCTCATGCTGCTACTCTTTATAAGACCATGGTATAGCTGGAGGCCAAGTCTGATCCTGTTGGTGATGGTGTGCAGCATGCAATAATTTTTTTTAATATTCCAAAATAAACTTTATTCATCATAAAAAATAACTATATACAACAATAAAACAGTGCAAACTTTTACATTCATGTACAGATCAATTATTAGTGTTGCCTTTTTATTTAAAAAAAAACACTGATGCCACCCTGGGGTGCTACCCTAATCCCATATTTACAATATTTAAGGGGCTTCCTTGCCTGACCCCGCCCCTCCCTTTCCAGTGGCAGAAAATCCCTAAACTATAGTCCTTCCCCACTGAGCCCTTGCGTTGGCTGCACCCAGCTTCAGTGCGTCCCTCAGCACGTACTCCTGCAGCCCGGAATGTGCCAGTCGGCAGCATTCCCCTACGGACAGCTTGCAGTGCTGGGAGACCAACAAGTTTCGGGCAGACCAAAGGGCATCTTTCACCAAGTTGATGACCTTCCAGAGGCAGTTAATGTCAGTCTCTGTGTGTGTCCCTGGGAACAGCCTGTAGATCAGAGAATCCTCTGTTACACAGCTGCTGGGGATGAAATGTGACAAGGACCCTTGCATCTTTCACCACACCCTCCTCGCAAACCCACAGCCCGCAAAGAAGTGGGCAACCGTCTCATCCCCAGCGTAGTCCTCCTGGGGGCAGCGTGCACTGGGAGTGAGGTTCCGACCATGCAGGAAGGATCTGACTGGGAATTCCCCTCTCACCACCAGCCAAGCAAGGTTTTGGTGCTTGTTGGTGAGTTCTGGCGATGAGGCATTCTGCCAGATGGTCTGAACAGTCTGTTCAGGGAACCACCCCACAGTCTCCGTTGACTACTTCTCCTGCAGTGTCTGCAGGATGTTCCGTGCTGACCACTGCCTGATGGACTTGTGGTCAAAGGTGTTGGTCTGGAAGAACTTTTTCACAAAGGACAGGTAGTGCGGCAACGGCCAGCTGACTGGGACATTGTGTGGCCACGGGGCCAGGTCCATCCTTCACAACAGCAGGGACAGGTAGAACCTCAGCACGTAGTGACACTTGCTGCCCACATACTTTGGCTCCATGCACAGCCTGATGCAGCCACAGACGTAAATCTGTCAACTAATGGAAGATTCTTCCAGGATAACTGTGTTATCCAAACCATTGTTTCATTACAGGGATGATTTATCCATCACAGTTTGTACGGTAGTATGGTTTTCATTATGCCTATAATAAACACAAGCATCTGGGTTGCACATCACAGTGGTGGGTCATATCAATAGTGGATAGTCCTGGTCACATAGTAACTACCTCTTGTAAATGAAACAACAGACTTTTGCAAAATAAGGCATCGTGACTGCTACCAGGGTACCAGCATGACCTGCTTGATTCATTGCCGGCTGGATGTTGAGACAGTGGAAGCCTTTCAGTTCTTTCATATGGCAGAGGTAATATGAGATGCCCACAAAGCCATGTCTAAACACCAAATGACATGATGAACCAGGAGAAAGCCTAAATTTTCATCTAACCCTTGTGCTCTTTCCACCAGCTAGTCTGACAAAAGAGAATGAAATGTCAGCCTCTTAAAGAATGTTCATCCATGC
Source organism: Pristis pectinata (assembly GCF_009764475.1). Classification (NCBI taxonomy): domain Eukaryota; kingdom Metazoa; phylum Chordata; class Chondrichthyes; order Rhinopristiformes; family Pristidae; genus Pristis; species Pristis pectinata. The sequence goes on along the minus strand of NC_067415.1, from coordinate 48,986,914 downwards.
ACACATTGGACATCATTTTGGACTAAACAACACCGCTAGTGCTCTTGCTGTAGCTTAAGTCCAACTTAACACTCAATAACCTTGTGATAGCTGTGGAAATTGGCACAATGCATTTCATTTTCTCTCGACACATTAAAGCTAGGATGAGGGAGATTAAATAATTTTACCTCTTTGCAGCACAACGTGTTTGACAAATGAGTAGGGCTCTTTTTTATTTTATGTTTTCATTTTATTTGTCGGGAAGGTAGAGTTACAAGTTCCCCTAATTACACTTTGATTTTGTCTACACTGTTGGCGGAGCTGCTGAATCGATGATTTCTGTCATTAGTTATAAGAAATGGACAGGAATGCCTCTTCAGTCTGCTTCTATTGTCTTGCATAGAATCTTTCTGAGGATAATGAAAAGGAAACAATTTTCTATCCTGCCAGTGTAAGTTAATGAACACATTTGAATATAACCTACAGCTTCTAGTATCAACTTCACATTATAATTCACTTTAAAGTTCATATATATTTGTTCCATAAATACTCACTTTGTGATTTCACTGTCGTTAATGTGATTTACAGTATCTAATGCTTCAGTTGGCAGTCATGGTATAATTCCAGTGCTGAAGTGGAACAGTCCACTCTGTTTATCCATCTGGCTCTTTGGACCCTGGTGCCAAATCATTCTGTACTCTTATTGCTGGGAAGGATTTTTAAAAAAAACTTATTTTGTTCTGAAATCTTGCTTAATAATTGTTACCAGGTGTGGAATAGCAGTTTTCCGTTGTTTGTTTTACTCCCAATGGTCCACTTGTGTGAATTTGCCATTCTTATGTCCTGATGAAATGAGAAGCAAATTATGCTCTGTGATTTAATTAAAGTATTTTAACCAGATTAATTAAAAACTTAGTGTACACTCAGTGTAAGCTCAGCCTGAAAGATGTAATGTTTCCAACAGATCAATGTTCAAACTATACTGATTTTTACAAGTCATTCTCCAATTAAGCTTTCCCTACAAACATACAATTTGGAAACATACAATTTTCCCTCCCTTCTTCTGATTTTTCCCACTTGAGGTTGATGTTCAGATACTGTTGCTTGAATGGCAGGAGGCATTTATGTCTTTTCCAAACAGCCACGAATTAAGCTAGCCTGTGAGTTTCAGCAACCTATTCAACTATTTAAGGACCAGAGCCAAGTTTAATCTTGTCTCATCTGAAGTACAGGCAGTGCTGATGGATAATGGCCACAAGCTGAACCACTGAGAACACTTAGGCTATTTGTGATGTGCCCCTATACCAGTCTAATTGGTATCAACCAGTGGGCCAAGAATGGAGCCTGGCCTTCCTGGTCTGTTTGGTCTGATATCCAACCATATGCTGCTGAGCCAGTCAGAGAGATTGGTTGCATAATTTGATATTAATTATCAATAGCGAGTAACTTTGTTTTCCTTTTGTGCTATATCGTACTTACATATCGAATGATCTGTCTGGATGGCATGCAAATAAAAGCTTTTCACTGTATCTCGGTACATGTGACAATAATAAACCAATTGCCAATTAAATACTCTTTCAGATTTTCTTCTGACTTTTTAAAAGATTGTTTAAAAGTAAAGCTTCAGTGGAAGGAAGTCAATCAAATCACACATTCTAATCCTTCCTGGACTTTGACTGTGGGTGAAATATGTGCCAGGAATTACTATTGGTTTATTGTTGTCACTTGTACTGAGGTACAGTAACAATACTTTCTTTGGTCAAATGTATTTTGGAAAATAAACCGGATTCTTGATTTGTCATCAATCTTTAACTTGTATGAATCCATTTCTACCTGTTGAAAGATTAGTTTACTTGAGGTTGTGGTTTCTAATTCATACTTAAATGTGTTATGCTATTAAAGATGTAGGTATTAATAGTAACTCAACTCAGTGTACGTGGGATGAACTTGCAGGAGTTTCTGGTAGGAGTAGTCTTTCAGTTTGAAAATACTGTCAAGGTGTTCTAGTCACATACTAAGGTCAAAGTAGTTCCATGTGTGTATTTCATCACAGTAAAAACACATGCTATTGACACAATCAGGTGAAGGCATGTTTGAGTCTTATTCATGACATGGTTCTGCATATATCTTCGGATCATTAAGTAACTGAGGAAATAAAAGAATAATATACATATTGTTAGTCTCGTTGCTTGTTTTTAGAATAAATGTAGCTTGTACAATCAACCGCCATAAATCAGTTTAGCCTCATAATTAATTTACAGTTTATATGGAGTCCTTTTTCAAAGCGACTAAACAGGGATTCTTTGTAAATTAGTTTGCTCTGCTATCAGTCTTCTACTATGCCCCTTGTCTCAGCCCAATGTCCATATCGTGTCAGTTTGCATCCTCGCTATATCTACACGTTATTGGCAAAAGATCAGTGAATGCATTTTCTAATTTGGTTAAAGACATTAAAATCTGCATAAGCTCCAAAAAAAAAGCAAAGTCAATTTTCAATTGCCTTTGGCAGGTGTACTTAAAGAGGAAAATCCCGAAGGTTTAATTGTGTTTCGGCAACTGCAGTAGTTATGTTCGAAGGAATAACCATGTTTTCTCTGTATTCTTTACAATGAGAATACCCAGCAGATCTTGCTCTTTAACTAGATCATCCTACAACTGCATAATTAATTACTTTTACCAGAAAGAAAACTTTATTTTGTCCTCAACATCACATATCGACTTCAATATCTATGGCAGTCAGGCTTATTAAGTCACCTTTATTTGGAGTAAGTATACCTTATTTTAGCTTAGGCTATTCCCAAAAATGAACATACTTCTATTTGTTTAAATGTAATTTCCACTGTACCCTGCTCTCTTTGATCACATCTTCCTGCTATTTCTACTTCAGATCACAATATACTTTAAATATACTGCTGCAGCTCTGCCCATTTGGTAGAGAAATTTATAAAAATAATAAATCAGCAAATGTAGTCAGAAAGCAAACTGCTGCTAATTTCTCTGAGCACCAGATGTTCCATCTGTCCCTCATTTAACTTGCCATCCCACACTTCTCCCCATCACTCTCTTGTCACACTGACTCATTTTTTCCTCTCTTGCTTTGTCCTTCCATTCAGTGATGTAAGCTTGCTCTGATTTGCCTCTGTCCCTGCAAGTTCCTTCCTGCTCATCTTCCACCTTACCTTTCAGTGTTGAATATATATTCTTATGTACCTCTTACTTGAAAGTTGATTTTTAAACTTAAGGTCAACCTTCATTTTCTAAACATATTTTTACCATTTACCTAGTATTACAATACAGAAGGGGGCTGATCTGTTTCATGTGTTTGTGCTTGTCGGGATTCCTTTATGTACATGTTGGCAAGACTGAGTTTAAATTCAAGATGTGATAACCATGCAGTTTCTCTGTAACTCAATCCGTGCATCCCTTATTACATGAGGATCAAACAGTTGCAATTTTTACTCGGAATGGCTGAAAATTTATGTGTATGATTTTTGTCATTATTATTCATAAAACATGTTAAGGAAGTACTCAGCTTCTATGGAGGAAAATGGACAGTTGACATTTCAGGTCAAGACCCTTCATCTGGACCTTTCATCGAGACCCTTTATCTGGACCAATCCAGATGAAGGGTCTCAACCTGAAACGTCAACTGACCCATTTCCCTCCATAGATGCTGCCTGACCCACTGAGTTCCTCCAGCATTTTGTGTGTTGCTCCAGATTCCACCATCTGCAGTCTCTTGTGTCTCCATGTTAAGGAAGTAACTTGACTGTGATTCCTCCAAGCATGCAGGTTGTAGCTGGGCATCCCCAGATGACCCATTTACAATTCCTGGGCGAGATAACATCTAGCCAAAGGAAGTTTATAGTGTGGTATACTGCTACCAACTGAGATACTCTGGTTGGATTACTTTATGATCAGTATTGTTTTCAATTTGCATAAATAATTTAGATTCAGAAGCTCAACGCAGAGTAATCAAGTTTTTCAGAAGACGACAATCTTGGAAGGGCAAAGGTACTAAAGGAGGCCGTAAGATCATTGCTGACGTCTTGGTGAGACCACTGAAAATCGATTCACTTGATTAGAAATGATTAGACAATGTTTTCTGAACAGAGAAGAGTAAAACAATTTTAGTGGATGCTGTGTCCCAACACTGAGTCTTCATTCATTATTATAATCTTTCATACTCATCATTTTAGAATATCTACTCTGTACCTTTGCCTATGAAGGGATTTGCTTGTCTGTCTGCAAAACTGAACCATAATGTAATTGAAATGCCACAATCACAAAGATTAAAATGGTGCTGGAGAAGCAGCTATACCAACTCAAGGCCCACAACCTAAACTAATAAAGAAAGCAAAAGCTTTAGAGCAGAACCCACTGTTGGATCACTGTGACCCTCCACTCTCTAGAACCTTTACATCTGTGATGTACGTACTTTAACTGTTGTTCTTCCTAAAATATACCACTCAGTTCTCTGTATTGAACTACATTTGCTACTTATTTGCCCAGTTCATGAATCTGTTTATGAAAATATCATTTTGCTCCATCCTTGCCTTTGTGTATGAAACTCTAAATTGTCACACTTGAGCATTTGGATTTAAGCTGATATTTCGTAGTAGTACAGAGAAACTAGTATTTTCAAAGGAGTTAAGACAGTGATTTGCTCCATCAATTTACATCCAGAGAGAAAATTAACTCTGCTTTCCTTTGAATATGCCATCAAACTGAGGCACGGTTGTAAGCGTAAAAAGATCATGTGGCTATAATATGATCCAGTGGCTCTATTTAAAGAAACATTGAAGATTTCCTTTGTTTTTGCCTACATTTACCTCTCAAGCTGAACCTTATGGCAAATGTGTGCAGGCAATATCAAGGATCCTGGCCTGTTGCAAATAATCATTTCCTACATTTCATATCTATTAATCATGAACTATAGCAACCACTTACTTCTCTTCAACTGATTAATACATATAGTTTTATGGAATCATAGAGTTGATAAGGCCTTCAGGGTGAGACTTTCATCAAAGGTTGATTTGCATTTGGATGTAGCCTAGAACAAAGCACTACTCATTTCTAGGGTAATGCCTTTCCCATTTTTTTGGAGTCTGAACAGATCCCGTGAGAATCTACTATCACTGTACTTATAGAAATCGTATTTAGGTGCCTGAAATGGGCAGGACAAATCTAAAGGGAGCTGAGCCCTCGGAGAATTTCTGGGAATGATTTGTGTCCAAATATTCATGCAGTAAACAGTTCATAGGCATTTGTTACCAGTGCTGTGGCTGGGAGAAGTACATGCTAGCAGCAGTGTAGATGCAAGGATTCAACAAGCAAATTCCTGGCCCCATTTTCCAGAACACCTGAATGAATTCAATAATTGTCTTCCCCTCACATTGGAGATCAAATATAAATACAGAATGTTTGTCTAATTCTGTAAAGAATCTAGCCTATCAACATTTAGATTTTCCTTCAGTCACTATGTTACCTGCTACAAATTTCCAGCACTTTAATTTACTTCAGTCTCCCATCATTTAGTGTCTTTTTGCTCTTAATCCTTTATTTTGCTATCTTGAATGGAAAATTAGAAACAGTCCCTATCCACAGTGTCCTCACTAATCCTTTATGTATGAGGTACAAATATTTTGTTATATTGCATCTATTATTTCAGTGTCGATTTTTCTTTTGTAAAAATAGAATTGACGTCAATAATATTTTTTGGCCTAAAAACAGCATGAGTCCATTATAAAATTTGTTTTATATTTCTATATTCCTGTTTTACAACTGTTTGTGAAAGTCCTGGTTAAAGGGTAGCTATTTCACGCAGTGTACAGGTCCTTCTCAACTTACAAACACCTGACTTATGTACAGCCCATGCATATGAACAAGCATTTGTGAGACCAGTGGGATGGATCTGCCAGTTGCTGCGGGGCTGCGAGCATCTTCTGCCATGTGGGAACTCAGTTCGTAGCCATATTTCTGACTTGTGAACTGTTTGGGTTATGAACAGTTCAAAGTAAGGGAACCCTGCCACAACCTGCAGAGGACCTACATTTCACACTATTACACAACTGTTGAATTTAAATTTATTTTGACAGGCATGTGTGTTTTTTCTTAAAATGATTTAACTGCCGTTTTTCCATTTTATCTAAAAATATTTTTATTCAATGCTTTATCCATGGAAATTAATTGGGATTTTGAAGTTTAATTGACCTTTGCAAATCTTGCCCTACCAGCACAACTTAATCAGAGGTAACTACACATGTAAACAGAGTTTAGTTGGCACTTCCAGTGAAAGCACAGAAACAAAGCATCATTAGCTGCAAGCAAATTTCTGATCCCAGCTGTACTATTACATAGAAATTGAAATGGTGTAAAATCATCCGCCATTATGCAAGGTGGAACTTTTCAAAGAACCGTAAGTGCTTGCTAAAAGATTTGACAAACCCTGTGGAAAAATCCAGCCAAAACCATCTTCAGCAAGGCTCATCTGAGGGTGTGCCAACGATCTGATCCATTGACAGACAAAGCTGCATTTCTAATGTTGGGACTGCTTCAGAGACCCTGGTGACTGCCAGAAACATGTAACAAAATACTTGAAGCCCTTTGCATGTTTCGCAATACAGTATGTTCATCTTAAAAGGTTTTCTCTGTATGTTTTCATGCAATAGATAGCTGGACATGTAGATGCCAAAGGCTAATAAACTTTTGCCTTTTATCTTAAAAGCATTTGAGTACAAAGGAAATGAAGTAATGTTTATGTTGTTTACAGAAGTGGTCGGATTGTATCTGAAGTATGAAGTTCAGTTTTGGGGACATGGCCTTAGACAAGAGTGTCTGCCTGAAAGTGACGTTGGGAATGACACACAAAAATAATTGTTTCGACTTACTGTGTTGTATATAGTGGAAGGGTTTCTTTAAGATATGCATATGTGGTATGAGTGATACATAGTCATACCAACCACAGCTGTTACATCTGAATACATGGTAAGAGCAGATAGAAGCCATGGCCTGTGGCTGATCTCATTGTAAGGTCAACCCAACACTCCCGCTCACCCTTTCATAAACTTTCATCCCCTCGCTTATCAAAAATTTATCTACCTCTGCCTTGAAAAAATTCAAAAACTGCTTTCACCATTCCTTGCAGAAGAGAGGCCCCTCAGGATCTGAGAGAAAAAAGTTTTGACTCATTTATGTCTTAAATGGACGACTCCATATTTTTAATCAGTGACCCCCAAGTTCTAGGTTCTCCAACAAAAGGAAATTTCCTCTCCATCTCCACCATGCAAAGACACCACAGGATCTTACATGTTTCAATCATCCTCTCACATTCTTCTGAACTCCAGTGGATACATGACTAGCCTGTCCAACCTTTCCTGATACGACAACCTGCTCATTCCAGACATCAATCTTCCCTGAATTTCCTCGAATGCAATATGTAAATATTTGTATTCTTATGAGGGTTTACTTCCTTTTTAAAGGGGAAGCAGTGTGGATTATATAATATTTGAGTAACTTTAAGAACTGTATTTACCACATAATGTGACTGATATTATTTTACTGTTGTTGGTTGCAAGTTGACTGCCTTCAGTAAAGAATGTTTTGTTGGTATTTCATCTATTATTTGCAGTACTTAACTAGCAACACCAAAGTGTCCTCAGGCACTTCACTGCCCTTCAAGGGCTTCTGCATTTTGACCCATTGGCTGATCCCCATTATGTTGACAAATTACCTCTTCCTGCAAAGGGAGCTGGTACCAATTCTGTTCAACATGAATGGCTCACTCATTTACTAAAGGCAGCATATCTCTTTCTAAACACACAACCTTATCTCATTGCCCTCAGATCCAGTTTATATTCTCTTGTATTTAGTTACTTTAAATTCTGAAGTTTATTTCATGTACCGTGGCACCCTTGCATGTCTAGTATAAATGTTGCATGCCAATAAGCAACAGGAAGAAACAGTCCAGATTTAATTTATCTAAGCACATGGATCTGGCATTTGCAATGACGTTTTAACCCTGTAATGACTAATATTTCTTAAAAGATTCCTGTGCTGGATGCTTGCACTACCTGTAGTAAATCACTGCTGACTATCTGACAGCTGCCATGGATAATATGTACCACATGCTTTACACTTGCCCATTTATATCAGTGGTCCAGGCACTTTTGCAGCGCTTCTTTCAAATCAAAGGACTCTTTTAGAACTTCATTGCAGTAGTTCATATTACCCAGGGACAGCTTTAGAGTGACAGTGTGTGATATTATTATCCAGCTAATTGCCCAAAAATGTCCGTTACATGCTGTATTACTGGGTTATGAGTGCCTGGAGAAGTTTCATCTATGGTCTATATTTGCATTGTTGTGCTAGCAGCAGTTTATGCTGACAGATATTATTTATTCTTCCAATATAATAATGACATTTCAGCCCTTCAGTGTCAGTTAAGTGCATTGCTTTAACCACTAGTTAGGGGGTTCCCAGCAGAAATTTGACCAGTAAAGAAATGGATGACACTAGACTTGAAAGAGGGATCAACATCATTTTGATTTTATCTAACAGGGTCAGCAAGTTCTGTATATGCCATGAGTGACACCTAAGTCAACAACTAATTCACTTCAATGAATGAAACTTTTTTTTCCTTTTCAGCCTCACAAATGCAAGGTAAATATGAAGTTAAACTGATGTTTGAAGTACAATAGTGAGAAATTTCCTTTGTTTCTTTCTTTCTACTTATGCTCCTGAAAGCAGATTGAGATGTTTTAGTATGCTAAAGCGGCTTTATAAAGCAAGTTTTTGTAATAATTGAAAACCAGAATTATGGTTTACTAAATAAATACAATCGAAAAACTTCTACATTGCGACTTTTTTTATAACACTTGAACGATAAAGCCATCTGCTGAAAGGAACATAGAAGCATCCAGAAGTCAGGATCATGGTCACTTGCAGCTTCCTAACCTCAGAGTCATTCCAGCTATTGCTGTTGATCTCTGCCACATCTTGCAGTTTGCTGCTCACTGCTGCAATAGGGAGGTCACCCAAACTCCATACTCAAGGAAAGAAGACTTGGTCTATTTTTCTTCAGTTCATAGGAGCAAGCAGAGAGACATGGACATCTGCCTGCATTGCAGATTTCCCCAAAATGCAAATGTTCTGAGTCCTCATGTCCTCATATCCTTACAGAGGCCTCCCTGGAGGAGTCTCCCTGAACAAAACACTCTTCATGCAGACAATGCTCTTCATCAGCATGTCCTGGTTCCTCTGACCACCTAACAGCATACTCACACTCCCCTCCCATCTTTACAGCATCCATTTATTCCAAAGCAACACCCAGTTGCAACTGGAAGAGTGATCCTTGCATTGTGGCTGCATAGATATCATCTATGGTGCTACATAACAGGAACGGAGAGATCTTGCAGCACTCTGCTGAAGTCAACGTTGTCAATTTCAATGTGACATTACACAGGGATCCCTAGAATGATAGTCCCGATGAAGGGTCTCGACCCAAAACATTAATTGTCCATTTCCCTCCACAGATACTGCCTGAGCCACTGGGTTCCTCTAGGTTTGCTTTTTGCTATAGAAGCATTTAAACTTTGCTAGAATTTTAGTGACATTTTGATAGAGTGAAAAATAGGCTTGTATTTATATAACATTTTACTTGGCCCCAAATCATCTCCGGGTGTTGAAAAATAATGCAAGGGAGAACAAAAATCCCACTCCAAAATAAGGGGATAAATTTGGCAACAAGTGCAAACACACTCATAAATGCTTGTAAGATTGCTTACTTAGGATAAACCTGATTTTTAACAGCACAGCGCTGTTTTTTTGGAGTTGTATGAATGAATGTTCAGCCCTCTGTCTCTAGATGGCATTGCTAGGTAATAGACAAAAGTACAGTGTTACAAGTTTCAGTTTTCCATAAAGAATTATGGGCTGAAAATGCACTGGGACTCATTAACCTTGTAATAGCTATTTCTACAAGTCTAAGATTTACACCAAAACTGCAGGTCTTGGCAGCTGGGGAATCAAATTAATGAGATGAAACCTTAGATTCAGCAACAGTAATAATGAACCTACAGGATTATCATAAAAACTCAATAATATCCTAGAGGGAAGGAAATCTGTCATTTATCTGATCTTATGTATACGTGACTCCAACCACCTTCCTCCTCAAAAAAAAATTGGATTCTTAACTACCTCAGTTCAGTGGCAATTAGGGACAGACAATAAATGCCAACATCACCAGCAATGTCCAAATTAAAGAACAAATTTTAAAAATCCAAGTTTGTAGTATGCTTAGAGTAAATAGTCAGGCCCATGACTTCTACAGGAATTCTTTTAATCCAGCTCACCTTCCTGATTGCAGCCAGCCTCTACGTGGAGGATCCTAACATAATGACAGCTAGAGCAGGGAACTTGGGTTCTTGAGCGTGAATGAAATAAAAGGTAACGTCATGCTTCCTTTTTAAAATGTGTATATTGCACATGGAAAGGTCAAAAGTAAACCAATTACCTGATATCTAATTTTGCCAATGTAATGAAAATAAATATGACAGAAGATCATCACCCAAAGCATTAACCTGCCTTTACCTCAACAGATAGACATGATATGTGCATCCAGAATTCGTGTTTTCATTAGATTGTCATGATGTGGATAAAGGTTACTTATGTTTGAGTCAATACAATACACAAGAAGGTTCTCTAAGCCAAAAATTTTCTCCATTACATTAGAAATTATTATCAGTGTCAATTGGTGTGTTAATATCACATTTCTCCATTTTCTATTTTAAGCCAAGTTTTAAAATAAATTCCAAAGTGCATCTTCTAAAATCACTAATTAGACAGGAACAAATTAATTGTTCATTTATTGTTGGAAATAACAATTCTTATTAACGTTTGAGAAGTAATGTGTGAAGTCATTGGATCATAGGATTCCATCGACTGCATTTACTGGCATTATACAGTAGCTGGAAGTCCCATTGATTCCCTTTATTTCTATCATTCAGTGCCTGTAGAATGTGATATCTAACTGAATTCAAGGGAAAATCATACAATAACTTCAAATAAATATGTTACCATCAAAATAATACAGAAAACTTCTATAGAGGTGAGCAGACCTTTGGCACAAAAATTCACAATTATGATGCAGTTGGAAGATGGGAGATGAGCGTAAAAATAAAATAAAAAGATTATTACTTCTGCCATTTTCTTGTCAGCGGTATATCAGTTGCCTTCTGGTTATTATACAGTAAGTCCTTGCTAAACAGATGTGGTGGTCCTGGCTGTCTAAAGGATATGGAGTAGTTGATAAGGAGTGTAAACTCAGATCCCAGAGGTGGGATAAACATGCACTTGGAAAACTATTGAAGGCAGTTCTTAGAGCCATAGAGTCTTTAAGCATGGAAACAGGCCCTTTGGCCCAACGGGTCCATGCCTGCCATGCTACCCAGTGAACTGATCCCACCTGCCTGTGTTTGGCACATAATCCCCTAAACCTCTCCTATCCATGTCCTTATCTAGATGGCTTTTAAATGTTGCTAATGTGCCTGCCTCAACCACTATTTCTGGCAGCTCATTCCAAATACGCACCACCCTCTGTGTGAAGAAGCTGCCCCTGATGTCCCTTTTCAATCTCTTGCCTCTGATCTTAAACCTGTGCCCTCTTGTTTTAGCACCTCTTCCCTGGGAAAAAGGCTATGTGCTTTCACCCTGTCTATGCCCCTTATAAGCTTATATACCTCAATCTCCTGTGTTCCAGGGAATAAAGTCCAAGTCTATACAACCTCTCCTTGTAACTTAGGCCCTCAAGTCCAGGCAACATTCTGGTTAATGTCTTCTGCACTCTCTCTAGTTTAATAACATCTTTCCTATAACAGGGTGACCGAAACTGTACACAATACTCCAAGTGAGGCCTCACTAATGTCTTATATAGCTGCAACATAATTCCTAATTCCTATACTCAAATGCCCCAGTCAATGAAGGCCAGCATGCCAAATGCCTTCTTCACCAACCTTTCTACCTGAGACGCCACTTTCAGCGAACTACGCATTTGCACTCCTAGGTCCCTCTGTTCCATAATGCTCCCCAGGGCCCTACCATTCACTGTGCACGTCCTACCTTTGTTTGATCTCTCAAAATGCAATACCTCACATATATCTGGATTGGAAGCCATTTGCTAATCCTTAGCCCACATACCGAACTGATCAAGATCCCCCTGTAATCTTTCATAACTTTCTACACTGTGTACAACACTACCTATTTTGGTATCAGCCACAAACTTACTAACCATGCCTTATCCAAATCATTTATAAAAATTACAAACAACAAAGGTCCCCTGTGGCACACTACTAGACACAGGCCTCCAATCCAAGAAACAACCATCACCCTCTGCTTCCTACCACTGAGCCAATATGAATCCAGTTTGATATCTCCCCCTAGATCCCGTGCAATCTAGCCTGCCATGAGGGACCTTGTCAAAGACCTTGCTAAAGTCTATTTGGACAACATCGACTGCCCTACCCTCATTGACCCTTTTGGTTACCTCCTTGAAGAACTCCAAGAGATTTGTCAGACACAATTTCCCACGCACAAAGCCATGCTGGCTGTCCCAAATCAGACCCTGTCTCCCTAAATGTTGGTCAATCCTGTCCCTCAGAATCCCCTCCAGAAATTTACCCGCCACTGATGTCAGACTCACTGGCCTGTAGTTTCCTGGCTTGTTTTCGCTACCCTTTTTAAACAATGGTACCTTTTAAACAATAAGCAAATCCATGGATTGATGGGGTCAACATAAACACCAAAAGGAATCATAAGGAAATGGAGCTAGGCTTGGCCAAAACTTTGATTTTGGATGTTTTTGGGATAGATTGTTGGCTCTACAAGAGCTGCATTTTTGTACTGATGGTATTTTATAAATACTGAGCGCGAAATGTAAACCAGTCATACAACAGCACTTCATGCCAAAAAAAAAATTTCATTGCTGGAAGACAAACACCTGACACAGATGGATTCATACAAACCTATATATATATACATACCTCAAATTAAGTCAGATGCATAGTTTCTTGATGAGCAACTTCATTATTTGAACTATTGTTTACTTTAATGAGCAGAGATAGGTTTATGCTGATACATACTTTTATATTTAATCATTGCATGCTAATAGAACCTACAATTAATAAAAGCTTAATAGAGTTTTGTGAGTGAATTCTGAAGATTAACAGGTGCTTATTAACTGTAAAGGCCAGAATAAAAAACAAAATTAAATTCCTGTTGTTGTGTCTGTGGTTTTTGATAATTATGATACATTTCAAACTTTACATAGATATAGGTAAAAAAGGGCAAGTAGGTCCATATACCTGGAAGATCTCCATTTCAACATTATTGTTTGTTTTGATTAGTAAATTTCAGTCACAGTTTTCCTTGGGGCTGTTGATTGTGGAAGGGTAAATCTTCTGGAGATCCAAATCTGCATTCCTCTTTTCATGACATCCGAAATATTTGGAATCAGGGTGAACTTCCCTCATTTTACTGTTGGCCCAATGTTAGACACCCACCATCCCAGGTCATGACAAAAACACATATGCTAACACTCATTCAGCAGCTGTCAGCTCCAAATAGTTTCACAAGATAATATTTATTGCTTCCCCTCCTTTACAATGGGGTTGAAGATTCCCTGTGTCCTGCTCAGGACTAGTGCCAGACCACCAAAAAGACTTCACATGTACTGACTGCTCTCATGTGTAGGCTTGTCAAGTCTCCAGGATTGGTCTGGAGCTTCTGGGAAGAGAGAATTAATCTCCAAGGTACGGCAGTGAGCAACCCTGGAGAAAGATCACAGAAATGTTTAAAAACATTTATCTAGAAATTGAATTTCACCTATTTTTAGTGCATTAAAACATCAGCTGGAATTTAGATTGTGTTGTTTTAGCAGACCAAAATAGGTGAAATTCAGTTTCTAGGTTGCACGAGAGACAAATCAGGTTGAAGAGCCTTCGACAGAAATGTGACCATATTAAATGTGACCTTATAATTGCCACGGAACTTATATTTTTTCACAATCATCCTGGTCTAGTCACTTTAATTCATCTTCATCAAAACTCCATGTATTTGCAATGCATCTAATTCCTGTTCACCAAGGCTTTCAGTGCATAAGGAACTGACTGTGATCTGAGAGATTTTGCCCTTTATTTAATACCAATCTTCACCCCCTGGCTGTCAGTGCCATTATTCGAATCTTTGACTATGTCTCAATATCTGTTCAGTAAGATGTCCAGACGTGACATTGCCGTCTCTGAGATGGATATATTTCACTAAGTCACTTCAAGTTAACACATCCCAATCCTTATTCATCAAAGTTGCTCTGTTTCCATGTTATACCATTGTCGTCCCGAAATCAATTTCCCTATCCGTCCGCTGTAAATAACACAGTGCCACGAGGTCGATTCGAACAAATACCTTTATTAGCAGTGCACCGCTAGGAGAATTCTCTTCAGCACTCACTAAGAGTCGTTTCCCGAGTTCTCTCAGTACAAAGGGGTAGACAGAGATTTATACAGGTATTGTCACGCATACTTTAATGAGTCAGGTGCCGGAGTTCTTGGTTGAGCAGGAAACGGACAAAGGGCTACCGCAGATGGACAAAGAGCAGCCTCACACCACAGGTTCAGCTAATCATTTTGCAATCGGGTGAGACAAAGGCAGGTATCACCTTCATTGTTTGAGACAGCCTTCCCATTTCCCGTTAAGATTGACCATCATCTCCATAGTCAAGCATAATGAGAATTCAATTAAGTTCCAGACACAGCAATTACCACACAGCACCCAGCCCAGGAAAGCAGTGGTGTGGCTGTTCTGGCCTGAAGGACACTTTTTACATCAGTATTTCGAGCAGCCATAATTCTCATCCGTCTTAAGATATCAATACAGTTATAGTTTATTAATCCTACACCTCCTCACCATAGCTGTGATAGCATCATGGACTGACCATTATATTACACTAAACATTCTATTTCTCTCAATGTCTGAAGTATTCCTTCCCAATACATCTTTAATTGAACTGTACTTTCTTTTAAAGGTATACTGCTAAAACTTTCATAATAAAGGAATCCACACCAGAGACTTAAAATCTTGATTCACTGGTGTTCATTTTGTCTGATTATTGTATGCATACTATGTCTCCCAATTTGTTCATCATTCTTGTCAATTTCCACACCATGGTTTAACATCAGCATCTGGCTTCATCTTCACTTTCAGTTTTGTCTTCAACTTGCAACCTGCTTGATCCAATAGTTGACATTTATAACACATGGCTGTCTTGATTTTACATTGCCAGTGTTCAGTGATACGTCCCCCAGAAGTAAGTCCTGAAGGCACCTTCCTTCTGTGTTTAACTATATTGGTCTAAACAATAGCGGGGCAGCACGGTAGCGTAGCGGTTAGCGCAACGCTATTACAGCGCCAGCGATCTGGGTTCGATTCCCGTTGCTGTCTGTAAGGAGTTTGTACGTTCTCCTGTGTCTGCGTGGGTTTCCTCCGGGTGCTCTGGTTTCCTCCCACATTGCAAAGACATACGGGTAGGTTAATTTGGGTTTAAAATGGGCAGCGTGGACTCGTTGGGCCGGAAGGGCCTGTTACCATGCTGTAAATAAAATCTTAAATCTTAAATCTCTGTGGTTATGTACAGCACCGTTCCTTTGGATCGATGATAGCCTGAGGTATTTAATGACACCATTGAGGTGTTTTCTCAAATATAAATCCAGACATGCCGAGTAACCTGGACCAAATCTTCACATTAGTCAATCTCTTGAAGCTCTGCTGAGGAACTTTTCAAAGTTGCAATGCAACATTAGGTTCCTCGGTGCCACAATGCTGCTAATGGACTCACCATGTGTTAGGATTTTGAACTTCTAGCTCCTTTAATGTTTGTACCACTTCTGCTTTTCAAGGTGTAAGAAAATTTGTCAGTGTGCTACCTGTCAACTTGCAACTTAAAAGTTTGCTTTCTTCCTCTCTTGAAATACCTTGCTGAATATTTTTGTATTCTCCGCGTTTACATTTACCTTTCTGTGATATTATTGGCCTGAAATGCTGCTTTATGCACTCAATATATGAAGCAGAGTGTTCTAAATCCCCGTTGAAGACTCCTGTGTACACAATGTAAGATGAAGCTGCTATCTTGCCTTGTTCTTTGGATTACATTCTCATCAAAAGCGCTAACATTATCATGTGCGGTCTCCCACCGTTTTGGTGCCTGCTTAGTTGAAACGTTGTGCTCTCTGACTTTTCTAGTGTGATTCATATAAGGAGACCATCAGGTGTTCTCTTATCCCAGTGCACACATTTGCTCTGTTGGCCACACCATGGCTATGCCACTCTTCTCCCTGAGTATTGCGAAGCCACACAATTTCCAATTCCCAACAGTTGTAGCTGCTATTCTCTCCCATTCTCAGGTTTGCCATTATTTCCTCAGGATTAGCTGCTACTATGCTCACCAATGTTACCAGTATCTCTCACAGTGCAACACAGTTATTGGTGCCCTGGTGTGTATGGCTGTTCAGCTGCTGGGTTGTACTCCTGTGATGGCTGTTACCACAGTTAACCCACTGAGGTCCCAAACTGCTGCTTCTCTTCTGAATCTACTGTTGATCTTCTTGGCATGCAGGTAAAAGACTGAAAGATTTCCCATTCCCTCTGTTAAGTTCAGTCTTGCAAACTTTCATGCTTGTTGCCAATTTGTTGTGTCTTAATAAACACATTAGGATTTAATGATCAATATTAGTAGTTTATGGCAAAGACTAAATACTCAAACAATATAAGTGTGAAGTTCACCGGCTCTTAGGAGAGAGTGCTCCGGCCTATTCATATGCAGCTATAATGCAAGTACATTACATCACTCATTGATGTTAAGGCCATTTTGCAATGGTTGGAGCTCCTGACTTACAGAGGACCTTTGCGTATGGATACTGGATGAGGCCTCTAATGAATTCAACTGTGATACATTTTCCATGTGTTTAGCTGGTATTCTCTCCCATACACTCAAGCAATCTTAGCATGCAAATTAGATTTAAGCACAGAGAATGCCCTTCACAATGTGGCTAGCAACTTTTGCAAAATTGCTACAAAAAATTATCAACCATGGATGCGAAAAAGAAAACATTGAATGAGGAAAAATAAAGAGAATGATACAAATCTCAAGATTCCAGTACATTTATAAGAACATAGGAACCAAAATAAGCTCTTCAATCTCCCCTGAGTGTGATTCAATTGGATCATGGATGATGGATGATCACCAGTTCACGATGACTGCAGTTTTTATAGTATTGATAACGTGCAGGATTTCACTAAAGCTGCTTTGAGAGTTTCAAATCTCTATCAAGTAGATGAATGAAGAAAACAGATCACTGAAACAGTACCACCTCAAGTCATATATCATTTCAACTTGGAAATATATTGCCATCCTTCATTATTGCTGGATCAAAATCCAGAATCTCTAACTAATAGCACTGTGGGCACATACCACCTTTTCAAAGAGGTGGTCATCATGCGGGCAATTAACAATGCACAATAAAGGCCATCAGTGCCAGCGATACTCACACATGTGAATGAAAAAGGTCTGTGGGAAAGTTAGGGTACAAATACTCTGCAAAGGGACACACTCAGATTTAGTGAGTGGATTAGAAAGTGGCAGATAGAATTCAATGTGGAAAAATATTCTTCTATAGAAAGAATGAAAAAATATAAATTTTTTTTAAATAATGAGAAACTAGTGAATTTTGGTATACAGAAGCATTGGTGTTGTGGTTCATGAGATGCAGAATGTAAACTTAAGAGTACAACAAGCAATTAGGAAGGAAAGTGACATTTGGCTTTATCGAAAAGTGGTTGGAGATCAAAGGAGTCATGTGAATATTTTACAGGGCTTTGGAGGGTACTTTGTGCTGTTGTGGTTGCTGTAATGAAAGAAATATATACTTACCTTGGAGTTAGTGCAATGTAAATTCACTAGATTGTTTTCTGGGATGAGGAGGTTTCTCAATAAGATACTAAAATTGTCCCACACCTACTAGAATTTATAAGAAGGAGACTTGATCTCATGAGACATACAAGATTCTGAACAGGACTGATAGGATAGAGGCCAAGTTTCATCTAGTTGGACAGTTTAAAACCAGGGGTATTGTTTCAGAATTAGGGGTCATCCATTAGAACTGAGGAGAGGAGAATTTTCTCTGTCTTTGACTTCTCCACCTCAGAGGGTTGTGCTAGGCCACTTCAAAGCTGAGATTGATAGATTTCTGGTCACTAGAAGGATATGTAGATGGGGCAGGAAACTGGATCTGGCACATGTTATCAGGAATGAAGTTATTGAATGGCAGAGCAGAATAAAGGGACCTTATTGCCTCCAACTATTTCTACTTCTAACATTTTTATTTGCTTAAAGTTGGGGAGGTGCTCAAAGAAATGTCAGAACTAAAATGATCAAGTCTAAAATGACTTCCTAGACAAGGAAGCTGAGGGTGACCAAAAAGATGAAACATGATCTTAAAGCATGGAAGTCAGTCTAAAGCAACTCAACCATGACTGCTAGAGATGAAGTTATGAGATGAGGCAGTCTAATCATAGATGGGTCTAAAAGTAGATTTACAGGGCTAAAGGATGTGTAGACAGCAGAACAGTGCTCAACTGCAGCAGTAGGAACTATTAGAGCACCAACTACAGACAGAATACCTGCAACTACATTGTTACACAAAGTTGGCACAGGAATTTTCTATATTAAAATTAGTGATATGTTGCTATAAGGCTTTTCCTTTATAAATATTGTCAAAACAGGTTGACAGGCATTGTGGCAACAATAAGTTAGCTTTAAGGACATAGTAGCAGGACTTAAGCAAAACATTTAGAAATATATGCTGAAGAACAACCAATCTGATAAAACTACATGCACTTCATGAAACCATTATCTTTGTCTATTGTGACGATTGTATCTGTAAGGAGTTTGTACGTTCACCTCGTGTCTGCGTGGGTTTCCTCCAGGTGCTCCAGTTTCCTCCCACATTCCAAAGACGTACGGGTTAGGGAGTTGTGGGCATGCTATGATGGCACCAGAAGTGTGGCGACACTACGCAAAAAGATGCATTTCATTGTGTGTTTCGATGTACATGTGACTAATAAAGATATCATCTCTTTGGTGAAGATACTAGATTTTATCTTAATCAGTCACGTAAGGTATACTAGAACTACATCTCAATAGAAAGCTTTTAGAAGTTTGCCAATAAGGGCTGTGTTTAGTGTGACACATACTAATAGCACAGATAAAATAGTTCTCTGTGAATCAGAGCCATGCATGAAATACAATTTATATTTTATTCATGAGCATGGCGAAACAAAATAATTGAAACATAAATTGCACTTCAGTACTGATTGTATTCTGTGCAGGTAGACCAAATTACACTATCTACAGATTGCAGTTTTGTGTAGACTAATTTTCATGGCTTGCTTTGTAAATCTTTTAATGTAACTCAATAATTTAAAAAGAATTCATTTGCTTTTCTAATTTATGCAAATGTTAAATTATGTTCCTCCATCGTATGTGATCTGAAAAGTTCATTAGTGAAGCTAAAACTGGATAATAAAGGTCAAAATTTCAACCTCCTGTGCGAACAACCAAGGATCAATGCTTAGGAGCAGGTAAGGTTTATTTGCTTTGTGTACAAAAAGACATTCAAATCCAGAGTCACACTTCATAGATGTTAATTTACAAGTGTAAATATATCCACCTGTTTACAACAGCCACAGAGCCTTTATAGTCCTCTTCTTGATAAATCTTCACATGAATAAATATTTTCTCATCTCTGTCTTGAATGGCCATCCCCTTATTTTGAGACTGTGACTCTTTATTCTTGACACCTTAGCCAAGGGAAATGCCATTTCGATCCCTGTATAAATTTTGCACATTTCAGTAAGATAACCTCTCATTCTTCTGAAGTCAAGGGAGTACAGGCCCACTCTACTTCATCTCTCCACATACAACAAACAGCCCAGGAGAACTGCAAATAATTGAGAGTTGTTTAAGTAGCAACTTTAAAACTAAAATGGTTGTCTTTGTAAGAGTGGGATATTTACATTTTAATGTTATGTTTACTTTGCAATATTGCCACAAATGGCAGTTCCAATTTATAGTGATCACCATGAATTAAATCCACTAAAAATCTGGGGTTTTCCAACACTAGAGATAATGCCATCCACAGACAGCATTACAAACATTCTTGGTTTTTCTATCTCTAGGCCAGCTGTCTAAGTCTATCTCAGGATTTAGTTGGTGTGGAGACAAGGATCACCACTGTCCCAGAAGGCTCAGCCTTATGTAGAGGAGCAACCCAGTTCACATCCTCCTGCTATTCAGTTAACATTTAGGAGATCACTCAGACAGGTTAGGGTTAAACTCCCACATGCCTACACCAAAAGGAAAAAGTGTAAGGAGCAGAAGCAGGCACATGTTCATAAAACAATTGATAAATAATCTTATGATCATATAAAAGAAAGGGAAAAAGAATCAATTGGTGTTGTGCCTTTTACATTCATCATATGTTACAAAGCATGAAATAATTTTGAAGTGCAGCTACGGTGATAATATTGATGACCTTCAGTGGCATTGCTTCAGCTTTGCTTTAGACAGCTCTCCTCCCTCCAGAGAATTGTCACCTATAGACAGGGTCCAGCATGCACCTGTGCCTGGACTCCTTTGTCTGGAGAGATGAAGATTGTTGTGATCCTAAACTCGGTTAATGGACCAAGCATCAGCATATACTGTATAACACATTTGGTAGTTTGCAGCTCATCTCACAGATGCTCTCTGTTCAAAAAGATGGAAACTCATTTCCATCTTCTTGAGTGGAAAAAAGCTGGGCACAGAGATTTCCCCAGATAACGGACTGCATGATTAGAAAGGTCGACTGTACATGTTGGGCTCTCATGTGAATTAGAAGTTCTTCATGAATCACAAAGACTTTCCTTCCCTCAATATACAGATGGTGTGTGACCACAGGCAAAATCCTTGGTTAATTTCATGCATCCAGGAAGCTAACATGACATGTTCAACATTGTATGCTGTGCCCCCCATATTTTACCCACTGTGTTGAACGCTTGAGGTCTGTTTCTTCATTCTAGTCCAATCTCTTGGTCTTATCATCAAGTGCAAACATAACTGCAACCATAGAGCAACAGGGAGCATAGCAGAGAGAGCCATGATTTCTCTCTACTTATCTTTGCCTGCCCTATTATTATAGAGTGGTGCCTAAGTGGTTGCAACCAAGCTGGTGAAAGGTTATTCCTTTCCAGTAGAGAACAATGCAGTTGGTAATAAACTCTCATAAAGTCTCTCATAAACTATGATCTTGAAATTCAGGCACACTCATTACTGGGCTTGAGGAAGGTTCAGAGCACAGTCCTGGCTCCTGAATTGTGGGACCCATGGTATTCCTGATATTAGACTGGCTTATTGCAACAGAGCCAGGATGCCACCAGAGAGGAGACAGAGAATGGTTGTTTCTAGCATAACTTATGTGGATTGATTCCTGTGCAATGTCAAAAAACCTGACATTTTTGTAGGAAAAAGCTACATTTATATTTTAAAAACTATTGATTAAAGTACAGACAGATGTTTACGGCTCTGTGCTCTGCAGTTATCTTGAAGCAGGAGGTTTTTTTAGCTGATCATATAACTTTCAATGTATTTAAGCACTTAATATCACAGAGACAGATAATTTAAATGCATGGAAGAGGAAGCTAGATGCACTTACAAGGGAGAAAGGAATTGAATGTTGTGCTATCAGGTTCGATGTAGGAAGATGGGAGCATGCTTGAGTGGACCATAAATGCTGGCGCAGTCTACTTGGACTAAATAGTATGTTCCTGTGCTTTATGTAATTCTGTGCATTATGAAATAGTGACATCAATTGCCAACTTGGTCTGCAGTCTAAACAGAGCACTGAGGGACACAGTTTGCGTGATCATTGTTTTGCAGTTTTTATACACTGCCTAGTAACAGCTTCTGTAGGATAAATGACCCTGAAAATAAGTGTAATATCAATCACCAGTCTTTTGACAGAAAGAAATAGAGCAGAAATTCATTTCATCAAAGCCTGTCACAGTGATGAGTAGAAATAACAGTTCCATTGCGTCCTACGGAAATGAGGTGTGTTTTGACTGAGACAGATAGCAGTAGCTGATCTGTGCAATCTCAGACAAAATATTCAGAATTAGTATTGACACTAGCATTGATTACAGTTCATCAACTGTGCAAGCTCAATGGCAAATAGGTCAAATGCAATTTTTCAAACAATTCAGAAAGACAAATGAGTTGGCTTCATTTTAGTTTTTCCTGGCTAACACATTGATCTTCATCAACTTATACACATTGTAGTAAATTGGTAATCCACCAGAACTAGTCTGATTAATTTTTCACTATTTGAAACAATTAGAAGAATTGGACTGATTTTAAAAGGTGAAACTTTCTAGATGATGAAAAATATTTTAACATAGAGAAGAAATATGAATCTCTTACTATTTTACTTGTCTAATTATGAGTAAAATAGGTCTGCTTAAGTTTGTGCATGAGAGGTATAGTGGTATAATTGTTAAGGCACTAGTTCAGTGGCCCAGCGATTATGATGTCAAATCTCCTTTTGACGTCAAATCTCCTTAAGATAAATTATGCAACTGAATGGAATTTAGTAAATCTGAGCCAGTCACAGAAAAAGTATCATGAAAATAGTTGGATTTTTCAATGAAAACTCAACTCTGTTCATGTTCTTCAGGAAGGGGGAATTGTCGTTTCAGTCAGTCTGGATTTTATAAAGTGCAGAATTAAACAACACAGGAGTGGATAGTTCATCACAACCAGTCCACAGCAGCAATAATACCGCAAAATGCCATCCTTTCTCACTTACCTACATCAGAATAACCCTCTATCCCCCCTTTCCTAATATTTACCCATCTGGTGTTGGCACATCAATAGAGCTATCCAATTAATTGCAATCTTTTGTTTTTTTTCACATTACAATATCCTTCAGATTTTCATGCACCTTTGCTTTTGAAAATTATTATTGAATATTTCCACTATCTTTTTCTGGTAGTGCAGTCCAGATCAGAGCAACTTACTGTTCACCCCTTCTAAGGCCATGACATCCATTCTAAAGTGTAATGCCAGAACACAAGAAAATACTCCAACTGAGATTCAATTACATTTTATAAAAACGTAGGATAACTTAAGCGTTTTTGTATTCAAGAAGCAGGACAGAACACACGTTCCTGTTTACATTAATGGTGCTGAGGTCGAGATGGTTGAGAGCTTCAAGTTCCTTGCTGTAAACATCACCAATAGCTTGTCCTAGTCCAACCATGTAGACACTATGGCCAAGGAAGCACACCAGCACTTCTACTTTCTCAGAAGTCTAAGGAAATTCAACGTCCTTAATGATCCTCACCAATTTTTATAGATGCACTATAGAAAGCATCCTATCCGGATATATCACAGCTCGGTAGGGCAACTGCTCTGCTCAAGACCGCAAGGAACTGCAGAGAGTTGTGGACCCAGCTCAGCACATCACGAGAAAGAGTCTCCCCCTCCATGGACTCTGTCTACACTTCTTGCTGCCTCAGAAAGCAGCCAACATAATCAAAGAGCTCTCCCACCCTGGACATTCTCTCTTCTCCCCCCTCCCATCAGGCAGAAGATACAAAAGCCAGAAAGCACATACCACCAGACTCAAAGATAGCTTCTATCCCGCTGTTATAAGACTACTGAATAGACCTCTTGTATGATAAGATGGACTCTTGACCTCATAATTTATCTTGTTGTGGCCTTGCACCTTATTGTCTACCTGCACTACACTTTCTCTGTAGCTGTAACACTTTATTCTGCATTGTTATTGTTTTTCCCTTGTACTACCTCGATGTACTAATGTTGTGAAATGATCTGTATGGATGGCATGGAAAACAAAGCTTTTCACTATACCTCGGTACATGTGTCAATAATAAACTAATTGCCAACCAATTACCAATTATAATTATGAAACCAGAAAGAAGTCTGTGCTCCGTGGATACTTTTATCCTTTCTTGATGGAGACAATCATCTTCTCAAAGGAATCTTGTTGGAGCTGGTAAGATTGCATCACCAGACATATATTTGCCTGCCCTCCCCTTTCAGAATTTTGAAGGGATTGCTCCCTTTGCAACTCCCACCTAGTATTCCCCACTTTCCATGCAACCTAAGGATTTGCAACACCTGCCCTTTTACTTCTGCTGTGATTCACTTACACTTCTTCTAAATTAGTGTATTCACAATGTGGTTTCATCTACAATGGAGAAACCAAACACAGATTAGGTTATTGCTTTGTGAAGCACCTGTTTTCAATTCGCAGGAACAACACTAAACTTCCAGTTCATTGCCACTTTAATTCCCTGTCACCCTGACCTATCTGTCTGTGACCTCCTGCACTGTTTTAATGAGACCCAACTCAGGCTTGAGGAATAGGATCTTGTTTTCCATGAGGGCACATTACAGTCTTCTGGACTTAATACTGAATTCTCCAACCCTAGGTAACTTTATTCCTCTCTGTATCAGAACTGGCCATTTCTGCCAGTCATACATCTGTGATTTTCGTTCAGTTTTTCTCTCTCTACCAATATAGTTTGACCTGCTGGGCATGTCCCACAACCCTGCTATTAGCAACACATAACATAGACAAAGGAGTATGATGTTGTTCTAACTGTAACATTAGCACATTTGGTCTCACCCAATCTAATATATTCCCTTTCTTCAACCCATCCCTCCCCTGCCTTCTCTGTTACTGAAAACTAACTTGGTTTCTCTCTCTTCCAGTTCTGATGAAGAGTCTCAGATCTGAAACATTCACTCTGTTTCTCTTTCCACAGATGCTACCTGACCTGTTGAGTGTTTACAGCACGTTCGGTTTACATTATTTTCTATATTTTATCTGCTGAGAGAAATAATTTGAGTTAGATATATCATTTCAGCTGTATAATTTTCTGAACATTATCAGGTTTGGCATATGACAGTATTGTGTTCACTGTGTGTTAAGGTAAGATCTCTGAATCCTTGAATCCAGAGAACTATTATTGTCCCAAATATATTTCTCTTCACTATTCGACACTATATCTACAAAGCTTTATTAGATACCCCAACATTTGCACTTAGTCAATAAGGTATAAACCCACAACAATGGAAATTTGGTTAAATGTTTTTGGCTTATAGAATATGTGATCCATATTCACATTGGGGCAAAACTGTCTCTCGTTAAAACACTTTATCCAGCTGTTAAATTTTCAGTAGTTGTGCTTCGGGGTCAATTGTTGCTCATGGTTGGTCCGATACCAAAGACAGGTATCCAAATTAAATACGAGATATTTTCGACATTTTCTTCTGGTTGTCCAGCATTGGTCTGATCCTCAGTGGTCTGGCCATGGATTAAATATCTATTCCCCAGCACTCCATTTGTGAACACATTTGATCTCTTTTGGCATGGTAAACAGATTTGTTGGACAGCTTGAATAATGAGATCAGTGTAAAACATTGGCCTGTGCAAACTTGTCAACCAACAGCTTTTTAAGCTGACTTGGCATTTCAACCCATGTGCTAGCTTATCACTACAAACAGAACATCAGCTTTTTTGTTTTGAATCATAGGTTGCCAATCATTCCAACCAGTTGGAAGGCACATTGGTTTCTGGCCGAGCTGTCAAATCAGCTAGTTATTTTAAAGTGGCGAATGCCTCTGTAAAGATAGCTGGATGGGGAAAGTCAGAAAAATCTGTTAAGATTTTTTTAAAATTGTTATCGCCAACAATATTTTCTCAATTTGTGTTTTAGTGTATTAGAAATTGAAACTGTCTGAAATGTAAAACATAACATTGGATAAGAAAGGTTTTCATTGATCATGGCTTTCCCTCTCGATAGTTGACACGGCTCTCAACAGTTTCTCTCTTTCTGCTATCTCCACCACCTGTTTCCCACCACCCCCACCCCCACCCACCTCCAACTGGAACAGGGATAGGACTCCCCTTGTCCTTAGGTTCCACCACACCAGCCTGCACATTTAATGGATCAAACCCCATAATTTCCACCACCTTTAACAAAATTCCACCAGAAACATTGTCTCCTCTCCTCTTTGAAGGCATGGCCCATTCCACAGCTTCCTGGTTTGCTCTTCCATCTCCACAAACTTCTCCCCTTCTTATGGTACATTTTCATGCAACATCCTCTCTTTTACCTTTCTTTTCCACATCCAGGGATTTAAATACTCCTTCCAGGGTGAAGCAATAAGTTATTCAGTCTTCTTCCAATTTAGTGTACAGTGGTCCCTTGCTTAGTCCTCAGGATGCATTCCCAGGAACCAAAATGTAACTGAACTCAGTGCTACAAGGATCATTATAGCATTAAATATTGAGAGTTTCATTACTGATATCACTGTTCTGCTGGGCACCTGCTGTAAGTTTCTGCCTCCATTACTGGTATTGGTATTGGTTTATTATTGTCATTTGTACCGTAGTACAGTGAAAATCCTGTCTTACAAACCGATCATACAGGTCAATTCATTACACAGTGCAGTTACATTGAGTTAGTACAAAGTGCATTGATGTAGTACAGGTAAAAACAGTAACAGTACAGAGTAAAGTGTCACAGCTACAGAGAAAATGCAGTGCAATAAGGTGCAAGGTCACAACAAGGTAGATCGTGAGGTCAGGAAAACTGGCAAGAATCTGGCAATGAATTATCCCACTGCTTAGTGTGGGATGGCTGCCTGTGAGGGCAGGTGTTGTGTGGGCCGGGTCAAGTCGGGGTCAGTGCTGTATCCTTGACAGCACACTGAGTGTGGGTCATTGCTGGGGACTAGATACAGAGGCTCCACATAATTACAGACTGCCCAGATCCTCTGGTCTCTCTCATCATCTCCTATCAGATGTGATGGAAACCACTGTTGCCCCTTCTCTTTGATTGCACAGCTCAGAAACCTCTCTACAGCAACAAGGTCAACAGGAGAGCTGGAGCAGCTCCTTCTAGAAAGGTGTCCACCATTCCCTCCTGGCTGCAGCCTAATCCCAGCCCTTAATTACAGCCTCTCCTCTGAGCCATGGGGAACACCAGCACAGGGCAGGGGTTCACACCAGGTTCCCCACACGGCAGCACTTGGCCAGAACAAATGTCTTCTTTAAAGCACAGGGAGGACCAGATGTTCTATTATGACACTCTGAGTGGGGTGCTGGTGTACTGCATTCGGTGCTCACAATGTGGTTTCCTCTAAACTGTAGAAACCAAACACAGATTGAGTGAACACTTTGCAGAGCATCTCTATTCAGTCAGCAAGGGTAACCTGGAGTTTCCAGTCACCTGTCACTTTAATTCTCTGTCCCATTCCCACCACACTGTCTTTGACTTTCCACACTGTTCCAATGATACACTATGTAAACTCAAGGAGCACCACCTCATTTTCTGCCCAGGCACAGTGCTGCCCTTGGGGCTCAATACTGAATCTAATCCGTTTCAGGTAAACAGTGTTATTTTCCACCTCTCCATAGTCCCTGACTTCTGGTATTTAAAGTAATGTTTGCCTTGACAATTTTGATCCCTGCCCTATCACAGACGTTTCCTCAGTTCTCTCCATCCCTCCTCCTTTCCACAACTTAATTCCTCACTTTTCCAATTCTGACGAAGGGTCTTTGACCTGAAACATTGTCTCTATTTCTCCCTCCATGGTTGCTGCTTAACCTACTGAGTTCTTGCAGCACTTTTTGTCTTTGTTTCAGATTTCTGGCATCTGCAGAAGTTTGCTCCTCATCAGCCAGGTAATTGTTGGGTCTAGCCCTTCACGTTCCAGAGTTTTGCCTGAGTGATGTTCACTCATTCTTATCCCTCTACTAAACAGAAAGATGATAATTAAACTCATTAACTCAGTATAGTTCCTATTCCATTCTTAGCTCCCTTTGTTTGAAATCCATTTCCTGTCAGTGGAACCGAAAATGTCCCACTCCACTTTCAGCATGGCTTCTGGTCTTTACATCAGGAGGGCATGGAGGAATGTGAGTTGCAGTTTATGAAGTGGTCTGATGTGCAAGACATTCTCTTTTTGAGAACCACTCTCTCTCTGGCCCCAGTCCCCACACACCACACCTCTTCCTTCTGATTGCTTTGATAGCAATGTTAATGGAGGTGAAGGAGCAAAAGGAGTGACAGAGGGAGACACAGAGAAGGGTGTGAGTCAAAGAGGGGTGAGAGACAGAAAGGGTCGAGAGGCAGATAGATGTAATTCTCTCTGTCTCTTTGTTCCCCTCTTTTATCATGACACCATGTCACTAAGCTCTCTATCTCCTTCCTGTACTCCTACTCATCATTATTTGAGATATGGCCTGCTATGGTGGTATCATCTGCAAACTTGTGAATGGAGTTAGAACAGAATATGGCCATGCAGTCATGAGCGTATAGGGAGTAGAGTAGAGCGCTGAGGATGCAGCCTTGTGGGGCACCAGTGTTGAGAATAATCGTGCTGGAGGTGTTGCTGCCTATCCTCACTGATTGCGGTCTGTTGGTCAGAAAGTCAAGCATCCAGTTGCGGAGGGAGGTGTTGAGTCCCAGGTCTTGAGTTTGGTGATGAGTTTGCTTGGAATTATAGTATTGAAGGCAGAGCTGTAGTCAACAAACAATAGTCTAACGTAGGTGTCTTTACTCTCCAGATGCCCCAGAGCTGAGTGTAGGGCCAGGGAGATGGCGTCCACTGCAGACCTGTTGCAGTGGCAGGCAAATTGCAGTGGGTCAAGGTTGTCTGAGAGGCTGGAGTTGATGCATGCCTTGACCAGCCTCTCGAAGCACTTCATGAAGGTGGATGTCAGAGCCACTGGTCAGTAGTCATTAAGGCACGTTACTTTGTTTTTCTTCGGTACTGGGATGATCATGGTCTTCTTAAAACAGGTGGGTACCTGAGATTGAAGCAGGGAGAGTTGAAATATGTCTGCAAATACTCCTACCGGCTGATCAGCACAAGATCTGAGCACTAGGCCAGAGACATCATTTGGGCCAGATGCTTTCCTTGGGTTCACTCTCTGGAAGACAGATCTTATGTCCTCAACGGTGACCACGGGTTCAGTTGCATTGGGGGCTATCAAGGTGGGTGGTGACAATCCACTTACCTTCTGCTCTAAACACGTATTGAATGCCTTAAGCTTATTATTTGTTTATTTGTTTCACTTATTGGAGGAAAATCTGATTCTCTGGAGTGACTGTGCCAAGTCTAAAACAAGTAGATGACAACCTGAGACTGTTGCTCCATAAATTGATAGACTATCCACCAAGAAAAATGTAATCCTGGACACTACCGCCCAGGTCTTCAAACTATAGGTATTTGTATTTGACACTTACAGGGTTAGGTAATTAAAAGTTGTGTAACAGTTAATTTCTCAGTTAGGCATATGTCTAGGTTGTCAAGCATAACTTTAAGTATGTTTATTTGTCCAGAATGTGGGTGCAAACCAAAAAATTGTAACTCAAAATAGGAGACTGCCTCAAAAAGTTTGAAAACCATTGCATTAAGCGTATATCCACAGATGATTTGAACTGTGATATTGTCTGGGACAATGTTTACTTTTAAGATGTTAGCCAGATGTTGCTATATAAGTGGTTGGCAGGGGTAGTTAGCAGGTGCTTACATTTTCAGGCACCTGAACCCAAAATCTGAAATAAAAAAAACTATCATTCAGGAAAAGGGTTGTAAAAAAATACTTTATTTCTTTTTCATAATTTGCTTTAGCTTATTAGCTCTCTGTTCTGTAGTGAAGTCATAAATCAATCAAAAAAGAAACAGTGACCTATCTGGGTAGTCAGAAGAATTCTTATATCTGCACCTTGGACCAGATTGTCCAAACATTGACTGGCTATTATTGGTGTCAGTGTCAGCATTGACTTTCTTTTCAGGTTGAAGGTGTTGCTCACTGCTCACCGAGCTGATAATCTCCTGACCGCCTGCTCACCAATTCCCTTCCCACACCATTGGGAGCAAGGAAACTCCAAGTCTTTTCATCAGAGACTGCCAGTAGCAGGCTCCAGATTTTATAGCAAACCTGAATGCAGAGAAGTTTCAGACTGAATGAGATGCCGGGAAGTGACAGGGTCACTGGGGAAGAGTACACAGAAGCAGCTATAGCTTGAGTTACCTGTTATTTGGATAATATTGGATGCGAAAGACCTTCTTGAAACTAGCAGCATCTGAGATGGAGCTTCAAAGACTTCTTTGCAACCTGATTGATGATCCAGGATACCTGCAGCTGACAAGCCGTTGACTGTAAGTGAAGTGTTTGCAGAATGTGTACCAATCACTGTCCCAGGCTACTTCCAGCCCCAGGAGTGACACAGCCCTTAGCAGTACTCATCTCTTATACAACACAGAGAAACAGCAAAATCCATCTCACTACCCACGGCTGATACTATAAATATCAAATGTGGTTTCATTAACCAAAAGGATGCTTTGTTAAATCATACCCCAGCCTAATAAAAATTGGTTTTCCCCAGTTTGGAACTTTTATTCCAGGTCCACTTTTGTTCTTCTCCATAACAGTGATAATCTACTGGAATTATGATTGCTGCCTCTAATAAACTCTCCCACCACCAGCCTTACCACTTGCCCAGGTTTATTCCTGGGTCTAGTACTCCCCTTGCACCTGGAATCAGTAATATCCAGAAATTACTCCCTTTGAGGTTGTCCTTCTTGATCTACTTCCCATCTCTCTGTAATCTGCCTGCAGAACCACATCCTTCTTTCTACCCATGTCATTGGACTTGTTGCATATTGAGGAAAATATTCTCTTGAACACATTTCAAAAATGTGGCTTTGTTGCCTCAATTAATGCTTGGGTAGTTAAAATTCAATAATATCACTACTTTGTTTTTGCATCCCTCAGAAATTTGATGATACAGTATATATTTTGGCCTTCTGTCTCCCTCTGCTGACTGGTGATTGTCAATAGTACACTGACAGCAATGTGATTGACCCTTTATTCTTCCTCAGTTTGTCCCACATGGTTTATTTACTCATTTCTCTTGCATTTCATCCCTCCTCATAGCTATAATTATTTCCTTACCTGATATTCCGGCAGCACAACCTACTTTACCCCTGTCTATCTCATCTGAAAACCTGCAACCAGGAATGTTGAGCTGACATGTTCCAGTAACTGTGATGATATTGACTGTACCGACCGAGAGCTCTAAACTTAAGTCAAGACGTTAAGTTCTATCTGGCATAAGTACCCTCACTGTAGGGAGATTATACTGCATCAACCTACACACCAAGGACTAGCTTACTTCACTACTTTAGTTTCTACAGAAAGGTCTAGCAGCCAATGATCACTATTTTGAGCAGTGAGTCCCTCCTCCCAACCAAGCAGAAGATACTTCCAGCTAACAAAGCAGTTTAAACACAGTTTATTTTAAGTGAGACATGTTTAATTCTAATAAGTAATTCTTAACAACGATTTATAACTTACAAAGGATCTCCAAACACAAGTACAATTCTTACAAACAAAAAAGTCATACCAACAAGCTGCAGATGAACAAATCGTCCATTGCAAAAACCAAAGGCTGAAGAATGAATTCTAGGTCTTCTTTCTGTAACCCCTTCTTTCTGTCATTTCCCCCTCCCCCCTCCCCTCCCCCCTCCCCTCCCCCCTCCTCTCCCTCCCCCCTCCTCCCCTCCCCTGTTATTTCTGTTATTTTTTGTATACCTTTAAGCCACTCCCAAATTCCCCAGATATTAACTCATCTGGCATTGTTAACATCTATGCAAGTTATAACTGACCACCTACTTAATTTCTAACTGTCAATGGCTTTTCAATATCTATTTAATTTGCTTCCACTAATTTCCACCTCAAAAGTTCTGTTCTCCTCTGCAGCCATGTTTCTCTTTGTCCATTTGTCCCTCAATGATTTCAGTTCCTTTCTTGTTTTTGATAAGGTAGACCAAACCCTACTCCCTCAGCTTCCTCTTGTTCCTCAGTGGCTAAGGCTTATTACATTTTAAGTTCCACCTTCACATTTCAGAACCACACATAATTACAGATACAGTATGTTCAAAATAGTCAACATTTTTCAAACTGCTGTTCCCTTCACTTTTTGAGGTCCACACTCAATACTATGCGTCAGTAGATGCTCTTGACCTCTGCCCCCAACAACACCGACTTACATTTTCTCAAAGCTGACCAGATCTGCATTTCACTTCATCCTTCACCACATCCAGCGCTTTGACAGAAGTTTTTCCTTTGAGGTATCCAGGATCACAAACTTCAACAACTCTGGTAACACCTTTCCTTTAACCTTGAGTCTGGGTTATTGGAGAAGATTGTCTGACAAGCAAATATTTCATAACCTTTTGGCTACAAAGCCCGAAATATTTGAAATTGAATACCAGGAAGAGGACTTAATGATTGAAGTGAAGTCAGCGATCTTGAATGCAGTGAGTGGTAATGTTATCAAACTCTCATCAGGAAAGTAATTTCACTTTTCTTGGAAGCCGTATCTCCTGAGATTCATGGTACATTATTTAGGGTGTTTGGCAATTGACCCACATGGAAGTAGTAACTGGAGGCAAAAGCAGAAAGAGCTGTGATACTCAGAGAGCCAGGTAGTATAAGTGGAGAGAAAAACTGGATTAACATTTCTTGTTCTGCTGGGTATTTCTTGTGCCCTTTGTTTCAATTTTCCTGCAGCTGTTGTATTCTGTTTGTCATTTAGCATGTTTTTATTTTATTTCTTTCTTTAACTTAAACTGCTCTAACCTTTCCCTCAATGTCAGCAAAACAAAAGAGCTGACTTGAGGAAGAGGGGGCAGCGCACATGCTCCTATCTACATCAACAGTGCTGAGGTCGAGAGGGTTGAGAGCTTTAAGTTCCTGGGAGTGAACATCACCAATAGCCTGTCCTGGTCCAACCATGTAGACGCCATGGTCAAGAAAACTCACCAGCGCCTCTATTTCCTCAGGAGGCTAAAGAAATTTGGCATGTCCCCTTTGCCCCTCACCAATTTTTATCAATGCACCATAGAAAGCATCCTATCTAGATGCATCAGGGCTTGGTATGGTAACTGCTCTGCCTATGACCACAAGAAACTGCAGAGGGTTGTGGACACAGCTCAGCACATCACGGAAACCAGCCTCCCCTCCATGGACTGTCTACACTTCTTGCTGCCTCAGTAAAGCAGCCAACATAATCAAAGACCCCACCCACCCTGGACATTCTCTCTTCTCCCCCCTCCCATCAGGCAGAAGATACAAAAGCCTAAAAACACATACCACCAGGCTCAAGCACAGCTTCAATCCTACTGTTCTAAGACTATTAAGTGGTCCCCTAGTACAATAAGATGGACTCTTGACTTCACAATCTTGACCTTGCATTTTATTGTCTGCCTGCACCATATCTTCTCTGTAACTGTAACACATTATTCTTTATTCTGCATTCTATTTTCCCTTGTACTATCTCAATGTACTGATGTTGTGAAATGATCTGTATGGATGGCATGCAAAACAAAGTTTTTCACTGTACCTTGCATTACCTCAATGCACTGTTGTAATGAATTGATCTGCATGAATGGTATGCAAGACAAGTTATTCACTGTACTTTAGTACATGTGACAATAATAAACCAATTTACCAATTTAACTAGACAGCTCCAAAAGCACTGTGTCATCTACGCAACATTGGTCTTCATCCTATCACAGAAATTTCCTTTGTTCTTTTCAACCCAACCTCACTCTGCAATTTAAAACATAATATGGAGCGGTATACACCATGTGCAGGCAGGTGGGATTAGTTTGGATTGGCATCATGGTCAGCACAGATATAGTGAGCTAAAGGGCCTTTTCCTGTGCTGTATTGTTCGATGTTATATGTAAAGCCAGTACATCCTTCCAGATGAGTGGCACCTGGGACAGAACACATTGTGTGTGAGGTTAGACCAACAAGGCTCAGATAATCCCTTCTCTCCACATATGGCCTGCATTGCCAACAACAGTGTAATTCAATGCCGTAGCATTTCTCTATTGTTTGTCATGCATTACTGGAAGATCAAAAAATTCAGCATAGAATCTTAATTATGACGCTCCATGCATTTGTGAGCAAACTCAATGAGCCATCTGCTTGTTTCCTGCTCATTTTTTGTGGGTTCAGGTGTCCAATTTCTTCTTGGTTGTTAAATAACAAAAGGAATTGAAGATGCTGGAAATCTGAAATAAAAAGAAAAAGTGCTGGAAATTCTCATCATGTCAAACAGTATCTGTGGGGAGAGAGACAGAGTCAACAAAGTCAGTTCTAGAGAAAGTTTAAAAACAAGCATGCTTTAAATTGCAGAGAAGGGAGCGAGGTGGAGGGAACAATGAATGTCTGTAGTAGAGTGCAGGCCCAAAGAGACTAAATGGAAAAAAAAGGTGGTGGCTGATCTTTCTGGTGGAAGTGGGAGATGAATGAGAACAGAAGAGTGATTTAAAAAATGCTGGAATTGTGAGATACAAAGCACTTTTTATCAGTGATCCAACATTTCTTATTATTTCAAACCAACTAACAGGATATGCTCATGTTTACATAGGCTTGCGATCAGATCAATGTGGGATTTTGCAGGCTTGAACAGTGAAGGAAGGATACAGTCCTTCATGGCCTCGAGGGAATTCTTTCACACCACTTTGCTGTGGATGGCAAGACTGATGTGTACAGCTTGGGCAGCATTGGCCAATGAAAGGTCTCAGACTGCAGTAGCTTCCACAATCTTCTTGACGGCCTTGTCTTTGGGGATCCAACCAGCACAGATCTGGCTATTCTGACATAAACTGGAAAGTCTGGTTACTTAAAGTTCTTGAATTCAACGTGGCATCTTGAGGGCTGAAGCATGCCCAGACAGTTGATGAGATACTTTGTAATTGTCACCATTGAATCTGCTTCCAGCGTCCTTTCAGACAATGCTTTCTAGATCATAAGAACTCACTTATGAAAGTGATTCTCTTCAACTCTTCTAATTCAATTAGATTATCTTAAATTTATTTCCTCTGATTCCTTCCTGCCAGTGGAATCAGTTTCCTCTTACCTATCCTAGAAAAAAATATTTGAATTTTGAACACCTCTGTTAAATCTCCTTTTACCCTGCACTGTTCTAAGGGGATCAATCCCATCTTTTCCAGTCTCTCCACACATCAGAAACACCTCCCGACTATTTAAGACTGAGTATTTCATTTTTCACCAAGTGAAGGAATTCTTTGGACATACATATGAACATAATGGATTAAGAGCAGGAGTAGGCCATTAAACCCCTCAGTCCTGCTCCACCATTTAATAAGATTTTGGTCAATCTGATTTTAATCTCAACTCCTCAGTCCCATCTTCCTGTGGTAACCTTTCATTCCCCTTGCTTATCAGGTACCTATCTAACTCTGCCCTAAGACTATTCTGAGACTTTGTTTCCACTGCCCTTTGAGGAAGAGAGTTGCAAGACTCACAACTTTCTGGGAGAAATGATTTCATCACATTTCTGTCTTAAATGGGCAACCTTTTATTTTTAAACAGTGATTCCTATTTCTAGATTCTCCCACAGAGGGAAACATCCTCTCCACATCCACCCTGTCAAAATTGCCAGGATCTCATATGTTTCAATCACATCACCACTCACTCTTCAAAAGTCCAGCAGATACAAGCCTAACCTGTTCAATCATTCCTCATGAAATAGCCCTCCTATTCCAGGTATTGGTCTGTTAAACCTTCTCTAAATTGTTTCCATTGCATTAGTATCCATCCTTAAAGAAGGAGACCAATATTGCACACACTACTCTAAATGTTATCTCACCAATGTCCTATATAACTGAAGCATGACCTCCTTACTTTTGTACTCAATTCCTGTCGTAAAAAATGATAATATTCTGTTGGGTTTCCTAATTACTTGCAATACCTGCATACTAGGAAAGAGCATCAGGATACCTAGATTCCTCTGCACTCACTCACCATTTAAAGTCACAGTCATACAATTTAAAGTCATAGAGTCATACAATTTTTGGCCCACCTTGTCCACACCAACCATCTAGCACCATTTACACCAATCCTACACTAATCCATTTTATTCTCCCCACATTCCCATCAACTCCCCCCAGATTCTGCCAACCACCTACACACTAAGGGCAATTTACAGTGGCCAATTAACCCACCTACCCACCAACCTGCATGTCTTTAGGACGTGGGAGCAAACTGGAGCACTGCCAGGAGGAAACCTACATGGTCAAGGGAGAATATGCAAATTCCCTATGGATTGCACTGGAGGTTAGGATCGAACCCAGATTACTGGAGCTATGAGGCAGCAGCACTTCTAGCTGCAGGTAATTCGCTTCTTTTTTATTTTACCTGCCAAAATGGATCATTTAAAATTTTCCCACATTATACAGGCCGTTCCCAGGTGAAGAAGGGGTTCTGTTATTACAGGCGTCAGTTTTGTCCATAAGTCAGAAACTGCATAAAATCACTTGATATGGCAACTGTACCTCCACAGTATTGTAGTGAATGATGTTAATGAGGGCCAATTAACATGAACATTTATTTATTATCTACTCCTGCCTAGTTATAATGGTACAGAATCAGGATGGCCCCCCACTCAATGGCTGGGTTCAATGTGCTTGAAGGATCAGTGGATGTTACATTGTTTAATAGAGTATCGTTGCACAAGTGTCAATAGAAGTGATTACTTGTCAATTTCCAAATCAACTGTCAAGCTGCCCACAGTTAAAATAACAGCCTGTGTTCTTTGGAGACAAAGGTGTCTGATTACTGCAGGGAGGTTACATGTAAACAGGTTTTTTCTCAAGACTGGTTCTCGTTTGAATTTAATAGTATATATGGGAGGCCATTTATATGTATGGGTGCTCATGTCAGGTATTCATAACCCAGGAAGAATCTGTATTACATTTGCAAAATCATTGTCTATTCACTTAACCTATCTATATGCCTTTGTAGACTCCTATATCCAATTCACAACTTAATTTCCTACTCATCTCTGTGTCAACAACAAATTTAGTGACCACACCTTTAGTGCCTTCATCAAAGTCATTTATATAAATTGTAAAAAGTTGAGACTCCAGCAGATATCCCTGTAAAACAACACTCAAGATATCTTGCCAATCACAAAAGGGTCCATTAAAGTCCACTCTCTGTTTCTTGGTAGCCAGTCAATCTTCCGTCTATACACTGTGTCATTCCCTACCCCATGAATTTTATTTGCTACAATAATCTTTGATGCAACTTATCAAATGGGTTTTAGAAATCTTAGCGCATCCACTTGTTCCTCTTTATCTACAGCATGTTATTTCTTCAAAGAATTCCAATAAGCTGGTCAACCATGATTTCCCTCTCACAATATCATTTTGACTTTGCTTATTTACCTTATTTTTTCTAAATGCCCTGCGATAATGTCTTTAATAATAACTACTAGTATTTTCCCTATAACAGATATATTTTCCTGCCTTTCGTCTCCCTCCATTTTTGAATAAAGGAGTTACATTTTCCAATCTAATGGAACCTTTGCTGAATCTAGGGAATTTTGGAAAATTAAAACCATTGCATCAAGTACCTCATTAGTACTTACTTTTAAAACCCTAGGATGAAGTCCATCAGGATCTGATAGTTTGTCAGTCTGCAGCTCAAACAATTTGCTCAATAGCTAATTTCTTCCATCCTTTCTAATTCCTGATTTACAGCTATTTTTGGGATGTCGTTCGTTTTCTCTTTAGCGAAAGCCCATGCAAAATACCTGTTTAATTCATCTGCCATCTTCTTGAGCAATGTACTGCAAACCTCCAGCTCCAAGTTACATCCACACTGCAAAGAGTCACATTGAGCTCCTGAGGTCAGTAGTATGGATGCATTTATGGAGAACTTAGATAATTACATGAGGGAGAAAAGAGGTGGAAGGAGACTTATGTGAAGAAGAAGCACCCGCTTGGATCAGCTGGGCCTGATGGCCTGTCTCTGTCCCCAAGCTAGGTGAGCTTTGATTCTACTTGTGGCTGTACACAGAGAAAAGTAATCCAGTTTACACAGCAGTCCATTGCAACTGGCACTATAAAATTCTGCACTGATTGAAATTCAGGTTTTAATTCAATTCAGTTTACAGCCAATGAATTTCATGTAAATTATCATTGAGCTGACTTATATTTCAGTTCACTGTACACATATTAAAGGTGCCGCCAAGAAGCCTCCTTAGAAATCAATGCAGGATATGAACAGCTATTTTCAGTGTTTGGATATGTTGGTGTGGTGGAGGAAGATAACCCTCTCTCTTTTTCTCTCTCTCTTCCTCTGCTTCCAATAAATATGCAGCACAAACTTTGTTTTTCTCTCAAAGCACAAACACAGCCAAGAGTTGTGAAACCTCCTCCAATGTGTGATGGATATCTTGGGTGTTGCCAGTTGGAAACGAATGATATTACCCTGCAAGTTTGCGGCTGGTCAGTTCTCTTCTTTAAGTACTAACAGATTACGTATTTTGCTGTAGGCACCTACCAAAGAATTCCATCCAGTAAAAGGGAGAAAGGTGAAATTCACCTTTGGTCACTAGCAATGAACATGTCCTAGTTGTACTCTCCTCCATGCCTCTGGATCTAAATGCTGGGAAATGCTGGCAGTTCCTTTGCAAACCTGGAAGTCCCAAATTTCCTGGCCAACTCTGCTAGACAATTCCTGGACTAGGATTCTTAGAGCCAAGTATAAACTTGCTGCAAATCCCCTCAGTCACGCTACAAAATCAGTCCTTTGAACCCGCGCCCATGTTAAATTGCACACATGTTAGACACAAGAACAGCAAGCCGATACAATTCAGTCGCCAGGAACAACTGTATGGGAAGGAGTAAGAATGTTATTTATATTTTTTAATTAATTTAGTTTGTTTTGAGGTTTTTATTTAGTTTTATTATTTTAAATTAGTTAATTTCTTTAGTAAGTTTTTGATGTTTCATTGGCTTTTAATATTGTAAGATCAGAAACATTAAAAGTCCTTGACTGCATTGGCAAGGCCTGGGTTGTAATTTTGCTGGCTGTCAATGTTTTTTGGCCATTTTATGGGTGGCACCTTTTCTGGCCCACCCACATAATGACCATATTATGAAAGGCCCTGTCACCATGCACCAACATCAGTCCATCCAGGAAAAGTAAATTATCGTGATCGCTTATGCCAGCAGAAAACTTAGAGAATTTTCCCCCAGCAGCCAGTTTTAGCTCAATGGAACCAAATGCACAGAGGTGAGGGCACACCAGCAGCTGATGTGAGCACACAAATATTGCACTAAAGACTAAGGACTAATTTTGCCCACCTTGCTTCTTCTCTTCTTCCCTTTCCTCGCCTCTTTTTTCTTACCTTTTCTTTCCTCTCTCTCCTACATTTGACCCATCCCCCGGTGGATCTGCTCTCCCCTCCTCCCCTGCACCTACCTATCACTATCTCTTACCTGCATCTACCTATCACCACCCTGTGCCCACCCCGCCTCCCCTCTTTTGTCCACCTATCATTGCTCTGTCTTTCCCTCCTATTTATTGGGCTTCCCCTTTTCCTATCTTCAGTCCTGAAGAAGGGTCCTGACCCAAAACGTTGACCGCCTGCTTTTCTCCATGGATGCTGCCTGGCCTGCTGAGTTCCTCCAGCATCATCGTGTCTTTCATCTAGATTCCAGCATCTGCAGTCTTTTGTTTCTCAAGGACTAATATTTTATTGCCACTATATCCATGATGGGAAAGGAAGTCCTCCAAATATGTGTTTGGGAGGCAGTGGGACAAAATAATGATAGACTCCGAATGTAGTTCCAAGAACATGATGTGGGATTGTACCAGCTGCAATACCATCCTCACCTACTGCCCAAATTGCACCTCCGTCAACCACCTGACAAAAATCAACCCTTTAGTTCATGGGCTTTATTCCACCCACCACTCACAGCTCACATAACACTGGCAGCTGGTCAACCATACATCCACATTAGATAAGATAAGATATCTTTATTAGTCACATGCACATCGAAACACACAGTGAAATGCATCTTTTGCGTAGTTTTCTGGGGGCAGCCCGCAAGTGTTGCCACGCTTCCGGCGCCAACATAGCACGCCCACAACTTCCTAATCTGTACGTCTTTTGGAATGTGGGAGGAAACCGGAGTACCCAGAGGAAACCCACGCAGACACAGGGAGAATGTACAAACTCCTTACAGACAGCGACCAGACTTGAACCTGGGTCGCTGGCACTGTAAAGCGTTACACTAACTGCAACACCACCGTGCCTGCCCACTACCAATGTTTTTCTGGATACTCATGGTACATTTCCCACTTTGTTGTGGGAAGATGTGAAGATAACAGAACAGAGCAGGAGAAAATAAAATATCCCTTCCACATTTTAACCTAAGGTACCTGCACTCTCCCACTCTCCACCAACTCTGGCCCCACAGCACGAATGATAAGGGAAGAAGGCTGACTGAGGCCTTGGCTCCCAGTGGGCTTGGAGCCATCAATGATATGGGCTTCCATATACCACTCCTTCTATCATTTCACTTCTGCATCATCCCACAATCCTTTTGGACCCAAATTGCAAATGGTTCAAGCATACACTCCCTATCTTCCCACCTCCCTTCACCACAACACAACCCTTGTCACTTTCTCATTTTGGCCATCCAACAACAGGTGGAGATGTTAATCTCTACACCCATGGATGTTCAGTGCAGCTACTAAGGACTATATCCATGAAGGGGAAGAAGGTCCTTAGTCTCTGAGGCTATGATTGAGGAGGAATCTACAAGCAGCACACAGGAGCCAAGCAGAGCGCAAAGGAGAAAGCAGCTGCCAGCTTACCCATGGGTGAGGATCACAAGCTGCCGATATGTTAGATGAAGACCTTAGAGTCAGGCTGCGCACAAATGCGGATGTGTGCTAAAACCAGATTTTTGGTATACCAAGAGGAGGGTAGTGGAGGAGGGACTGAGGAGAGAGTGGGGAGAGAAAGACAGAGGACAAGGAGAAGCAGCATTAGCAATAATGACCAGCGCTTGTTCCACATTTGTGAAATATAATGATGGCAAACATACAACCAGTTTAGAATAATCCAACACAGGGTAAGATATTGCAGTCTAAAGCTGGTCCTTTACAAGCAGAGCTGCCTGACATCATCCCTTAACAGTATCTGCATGATCAGCCCCCTTCTACCAGCTATGAAAGAGAGAGAGAGAGAGACGTGGGTCTGATCTGCTGTGGTTGATGATCTACAGATCTGTAATATTCACAATTCTGCTGGCTCCTTATGTCTGAGTTTTGTCCAAAGAAGCTTTTAGAATCACTGTTGTACAGGAGTTGTCTGTTTGCAGATGATATGGGTTTGGTTTGCTTCTACAGCAGACAGTAGGTGGTGTGATCAATTTGAAAGTATTTATTTCCTCACCTAAACTGTAACTCCGTGTAACTAATGAAATTGTGTCTAATCACCTGGAATGTAATTCAAAATTATGACTTTCTAACAATAAAACTTGTATCATACAGCTGACAGGAGGTACCAGTTAGGAAAGGGGAAGAGAGCTGAAGCATTGTTTGCTCAGGCCAGGAGGAGAGGGTGAGTGTAAAAACAGGGTTAC
This sequence comes from Pristis pectinata, assembly GCF_009764475.1. Classification (NCBI taxonomy): domain Eukaryota; kingdom Metazoa; phylum Chordata; class Chondrichthyes; order Rhinopristiformes; family Pristidae; genus Pristis; species Pristis pectinata. Next base: position 48,945,261 of record NC_067415.1, on the reverse strand, counting down.
ATCAAAGTAGAAACTGCAGTTTCCGTTGTACATGGAAGGGGAATTTTACCTTAAAAGTAGGAAGTCTCAGCCACACAGTCACTGTGTCAGGAAGGGTGAACTGGTCGTTCATTGGAAGTTGCCCCTTGTTTGGATTGTTGTCAGATTACTCCCAGGATAGTCATTAGTATATGCAAGTTTCATCTAGTAGAGATAGACAGAAAGGGAAGGATATCCTGGTGTCAACTGTTAGATTCATGATTGCTGTAATCTCTCAACCTCAAGTAAAAGTATTTCACAACAGAATGAGAAATTCTGACCTCTTTTTTTGTTATTTACAGTTCATATTTTTTACGGGTTCTTTTATGCATGGGAGGAATACAGTGTTGGATAAAATCTTTATGGGGAATCCTGTTGAACCCAAGGCTTGTGTATTGGGCTATCCCCTATCCTATCTTATACCTATATAGGCGACCCCTGTGTTGTGGGGGAAGAGGGGTTGCATTCCTAGAAAACAGTCCATATTGCGATTTTCCATAACATAAGGCTACATCATCTGCAAATGCATCAAGAAACGTGAGTTGAAAAAGAATAAATTTTATGTTTATTTATTTATTTCTGACGAAGGGTCTTTGAGCTGAAATGTTAACTCAGTTTCTCTTTCAACAGATGCTGCCCGACCTGCTGAATATTTCCAGCATTTTCCAATTTTGTGTGACATAAAATGGGGACCTGTGGATAAGTCCAGAAAAGGTGAGAAATTATAAAGCTAGCAATTATTGGCCAAGTGAGAAATCATAGCAAATAAAATAAAACTTTGAAGCAGGAGGGAGCAGAGAGGAAGGAGCCAAAAAAATTCCAAAGTTGAAGTCTGAAGTCCTATGGTGGGATGAAGTAGTTGTGCAGACGGGTGGGGTGTATGTAGAATTGTGCACCAGTGCCCAGGTTCATGGTTAGTTGTGGAGAGGGAAGGGATATAGTAACTGTTTGAATAATAAAATATCAGTAGCATCTGCTGTTAGACATTGTCAGGTGGATTCAAAGGGCTGGGGTACAATGAAGAGTCATCCATTAGATAGCACAGGTCAATCTAGGAGTCCAACAGAATAAACTAGTAACCTGAGGTGCAGGGTTTGCAACAAGCGCATGCAACTTCTTTGGACCAGTAAGTGAAAACAGAGATCAGTGGAGACTGGAGAGTCAAATCCGTGCGATTCGTCGTAGATGAGGGAGGTTGAACAAAGAGCAGCAGTGGAATGCTGAGGGGTGAACATGATCAGGAAGAGCAGCAGATATTTGAGGAGCAGGAAGAGCCTAATCTGGCATAGGATGATGGAAGGGTGCTGAGGAATCAGTGAATGCAGTAGAATTGATGGCTGTGATATGCAAGTAGTTAACAACAAAGTTGAAATAATTTAGCTATGTAGGAGCAGAATCCAGAGCAGGGAAGCAGACAGCAGGAACTGATGAGAAGTACACCAGTGAAAAATGAAAAGTCCCAAGAGAGGCAGAAAATAGAACCAAGACCAGGCCAAGTAATTAAAGGTGCAAGGTTTTTACAGAGACCTTTGAATTACTACAAAGTATTATAGTGAAGACTGAATTATCTGCAAACTAAAAGGATTTTCCTTTCTACAGCACTGATGTTTTCTGGTATCTGGAAAACTGTCTGTATTGCAGTTTTCTGTAACACAAACCCCCTTTTCCCATTCAATCCCATGTGATAAGTGGAGATGAGTTCCTGCAGGATATTCTTCTCTCCTGTTAAGCCATTTTATTGGCAATGATAAAGTGACCCACCATCATTATTTAACAGCTGAGGCCAACTCAGGGGATGGACAAGGCTCATATGAAAGAAGCAACACATTTTGTCAATGTTTATTTTTAGTCACTCAGTACTGTGGGGCAATAAGATTTGGATATGACATCAATTGGTTTGGTAGTCACAGCCGAATCCCTCCTTTGTCACGCCCTCTCCAGTCCAAGGACCTCTAAACGCGCCTCAAAGTGCAGTGCTGCCGCACTCTTCATCTGAAAGGCCATTTTCTCTGATGCTCGTGGATTAAGGAAAGGATTTAGGAAATGGGGATATCTGGGAAAGGGATGGGATTCAAGGATCGTGTTGGGTTAAAGAGCAGTGACAGTGAAAGTGGAGTAAAGGCTAAGGGACTACTTAAAGGAACTGGCCATGGCTACTGCAGATCCCCCTAATGCAGCACCAGAAGTCAGACTCAGGTCACTGGAGCTGTCAGTCAGCAATACTACCTCCTACACCACTGTGCCACCCTTGAACTCAGATATTTTTTTTATTAGCAACAAGTGATTTCTCTAGATTAACAGAAGAGTGGGCTGTATCTTTTGAAGATGTGTTTGTGTACCTTCATCAGCTCTGGTTTTACCATTTGGAGTGTGGGTTTTCTGAAACTGGACCAACAATTGAGAATTATGATACCAACAGTAGAGGTGACACTTAGGATCTCTTGACAATCTCTCCACATTATTTGCATTTTCAGACAGTGAAAGCCATTTTGGTTAATAACCAGTTCAGGGTTTACATGTGTTGTCCTGAATACCACATGTATTGTCTATTAATCACTGAATCTTAACAAAATCTGAGAAAATCTACTTTCTTCTGCTAATTGACACTCACATTGGGCACAGAGCTCAAGTTATGTCGTGACTGCCAAAGTGAGCAGCAAACTGCAAAACATGGCAGTGTATAATAGTGCAGCCTGAAATTACCTACCTAAGAAAGTTGGATCCACGATGAACTGGAACCTCTACTGGGAATCAGCCCAGGTACTGCTGCGTGGGTGTGGCAGGTAGCAGTGATCACTTGTTTTTAAAATCTTCAGCCCCAGATACATCAGAGTATGAGATAGAAGCTTTATTCCTGGCAGATTCTCGGAGAACAGGCTCATGACCACGGCCTTTTCTAATCTCCTGGCTTCTGCCCTCTTCCTTTCCAGTCCTGATGAAGGGTCTCGACCCAAAACGTTGACTGTTTATTTCTCTCCATATATGTTGCCTGACCTGCTGAGTTCCTCCAGCATTTTGTGTGTGTGTTGTTCCTGCACTCAGTGATGCTGGAGGCATGGCAGGACCACTGCTATTGCACATGCACAGAGTTAAAATTCAGGCAGCCTTCAGCTCAGTCACGAAACTCAAATTTCTTACAACTCCGAAATCCAGCTTGGTTGAACCACAAACTTTTCTTAATCCCTAACAAACCTGTTACTGAGTAAGTATCCCTTTAAATGTCATGCAAGAGGAGCTTCTTCTTGCTGCTTTCCTGTGTGTTGGATGTATGTGGCCAAATGTCGCAGGCAGTCATGAAGTGAGCATTACAGCAGGAGTAAAATTACAGCTTCTATCCTGCATATTTTAGACATGGATGTGATGACATGGAACTGCACGATTCAGTATTACCAGTTGCACAAGATATGCTTTAATGTTGCAATGATGAATTATTTCCAAAATCATGCACAAAACCAAACCCATAATTCATAAAAGAATGAATTTGTTAGCCGTTAATCTATTAATTTGGGATTAATGACTCCCCAAAAATAATGCAGAGGAAATTTTCAGATGGTTAAGTTAAACTTGCATATGTTAGCATTGTACAGTCACGCACGCACACACACGTACACACACACACGTACACACACACACACGTACACACACACACACGTACACACACACACACACACACACCCCTTTTAAAACTGAAATTCCGTATTGAAAGATGATAAACTACTTAGACTTTTACAGTAATTTCTTCATATTGTGAAGACAACTATTAGATATGACAGACTGTGAAAAATAAAATCAAAGAGCATACAATGGATTACATTTTGTTTGGTTATCAGATTCTGTGTGCTCTTTTCATTATGCCTACTGAATTAACATTTCTTATTGCATAAAGCACATGGAATATCAGCCTTTATAAAAGACAGCCTTAAAGTAATACTTGAGATCAAGCCAAAAACTCAGAAGTTTATTTTGAACAGAAATTTAAAATATCCTCAGTGCTAAATGCTAATAAAGTTCTCTTTGGAATTGGAAGATAATGAAACAGATGTTAAGTATCTGCTGCTCCGATACATAACATAGGAACCTAGCGACAGACATGAATTACATCTGAAGTTATAATGTCTTTAGTTATTGGTCTAATGCAAATGCAGTAGAAGTCTATATCAATGACACACTTTTCCTTTGCTATTCTGCTTTCCAACTCTGTCAACTGACAATATTTCACTTTGGAGGTCCTGATTGAAGGATACAAAATTATGAGGAGCATGGGCAGGGTAGCTATTTGGGATGAAATATTTCCCCATCACTAGAGAAGATAGACTTATGGTAAGGGGATAAGGTTTAGAGGGGACCTGAAGAAGAATATTTTCACCCAGAGAGTGGTTACAATCTGGAACGTACTGCCTAGTGGAAGCAGATATTCTCACAACATTTAAGAAGTATCTAGATGAGCGCCTGAATTTCAAAGGCATTGGAGGCTAAGGACCAAGTAAATGGGATTAGTGTAGATGGGTAATTGATGGTCACCATGGAGCTGGTGAGCAGAAAGGCCTGTTCCTGTGCTCTATAGTTCTATGACTCTGACTTTATGTTTGTTCCTTACGATGATGAAAAGTAATTAAATAATTGGAAGACTTGATGCAACAAGTATGTTGCTTGAACCATGCTTTAGAATGTGCAAAAGGGTGCTACAGTTTGGGCACCCTAATGTGTGTTTCAGAACTTAGGGAAGAATTGGATAGATCTCTGGGCCTTACTAAGAGGGCTTATTCACAATGAATTAATGTGTAGTTGACATAAAGACTTTCAGCACCCTACTGTTAGCATCCCTTTAGTTATTAGTTACCACCAATTCTCAGTTCAAAATAACATAAATGTAAAATTGCACTTTACAGTAATGTAAATATGGCAGCTTATCTTTCCCTTGTAATAAAATACTGTGCTGTACTGGCAATCCAGAACAATAACACTTGATTATTGCCATAGTAGCAAGGCATAATGAGTTAGGCCTTCTCATGTTTACCTATGATTAGAAGCCCTGCTATTGCATGTCGCAGACTAATTTTGTTTATTACTAATTTCCTTGCAGGCATGGTGTCCAACAGAAATTTCAGACTATGGCAGAGGCAATGCAATGAAATTTTAACCACAGCCACTAACGTTAGTAGAAAATGCCTCATATTCACACCATACAGGTGTACATTACTTAATGCATGTACATTTACTTAAGATGTACTTACCACAATTTAGTATTCAAAATGAAATGCTCACAGTTTTCAAAAAAGCTTCACATATTTTGCATTTCACCTTACCCTTTTCCTAATGAATGCATATAAAGATTAAAACACACCTGCATACCTTGTGAGACGAGGAGTATTTATCATCACAGGCCTAGCAATGAGATCCACTACTAATTTTCCATTTACTAATCAGAAATGTAATTAGCCAAAACTAAATTCATACTTATCAATCTTTTCTGAACTCTAATAAGGGTGGTGGGGGAGGGTTGATGATGGTGAGGGGAATAAGACCCACCTACAAAATATGTTAAGCAAAAACTTGTATTTATGTAGCACCTTTCAGAACTTCTGGATGTTCCAAACCATTTTACTGCCAATGAAGTAGACAAGAATGAAAATGCTGTGCACTCACAATTAGTATACAGTTTGGCATATCTTTATGCTTCTTCACACAAGACAAAAACTCCAATCTTTGCGTTATCTTATTCCTTTTAGGGATTGCGTTTGCTCTTTGTTTTGTCCCTACTTTTCCACTTGAGCGGCCTGTTCCCAGCTGTGTTCAGGCCAACAGCCAGGAAGGTAGGGAAGCTTCTCAGTAATCCTCATTCTTAACTTTCTTTTTCCTCTTATAGAAAAATTCTCATTTTCTGGGTCTTCCTACAGCAATGAATTTGTTAGGATCAAAATACTTGATGGGATATTTTTTGAATGAAGGAGCATATTTTTATGGATGAATGGAAATGTTTGCTGCTTCAGAATAAATAGAAGATGATAAAATTACCATATCTCTTGCACACATGTTCAAAAATTTCTGAATACCCTAATAGTAAACAAAACAGATGAATCAACGGAATATTTTAAGATTACTGTAGGGATGTGGTTAGGAAGGATTTCAGTCACAGAATGCCGTCCTGCCAGCTGAAACTGGAGAATGCATTAGTCCAACTGGACACATCTCCATCTGTGTGGAGTTTGAAGAGTTTTGAGTTATAATCATGAATATCCAAATTAAACAAGAATCAGTCAGCCAAACCATAGCTGGAGAGAAGTGTAACTGATGTGAATCAAGCAGAAAACAGAAGAGTCAGATATTGTGGCAGTTATAATGCAGTGTTTGTAACAAGATGTCATTTTGAATCTACGATAATAAAACAGAAAATGGTCATTTGGCCAGGCAGCATCGACAATGAAAACAGAGCTAACATTTTTTAAAATGGCTACACCTGTTTCTAGAAGAGCAGGTATCTAAGATGTGTGTGTTTTAAGGTGAGGCAAATGGCTACATGTTGCCAGCACAGGACAGCAGGTCAAACAGGCTAGTTCTGTTGATTAAGTCTTCATGATTCTGTAAGTTCTTATATCTGCTAAGCATCCCAAGTTTGAATTTTATCCTCCTAATTATTTCATCCGCCAAAATTCTTCTATTTTAATAAATTGAATGATTGACGTAAACCTTCAAAGAATAAACCTCTGGAAGCTGTCCATTGAAGGACCAGCAAGGTGTAAAATGGTGGCGCAGTAGTTACAACTCCAGGCATGCAGGTTCAATTCTGGCTTCAAGTGTTATCTCTGCCGCTTGCATGTTTTCTCTGAGACTGGGCATGTGTGAGAGAGGCTATCTTGTAGGAGTAAAAGAAAATAAGGAGGGGGAATTGGGACTAATGGGATTGCTCCCCTGGAAGCTGGAATGGAGGCAATGAGAGAATTTCCTCTTTATGTGTTGTTATAGAACATAGAATATAGAGCATAGAACACTACAGCACAGGAACAGGCCTTTCGGCTCACAAAGTCTGTGCCGCCCATGATGCCAATTTAAACTAATCCCATCTGCCTGCACATGGTCCATATCCTTCCATTCCCTGCCACATTCATGTGCCTCTCTAAATGCCTCTTAAATGTTGTTTTAGTATCTGCTTCCACCACCCTCCCCTGGTATTTGCATTCCAGGCAGCTACTACTTTCTGTGTAAAAAACTTTCCCCGTAAATCTCCTTTAAACTTCTCCCCCGCACCTTAAAACAATGCCCTCTAGCTTTTGACGGTTTCCACCCTGGGAAAAAGATTTTGACTATCTACCCTATATATGCCTCTCATATATTTTATAGTTCTATCAGGCCACCCCTCAACCTCCAACGTCAATCCAACGTTGTCCAATCTCTCCCTATAGCTAATTCAAGGTCCTGAAGAGAAAAGCAGTTGGGCTGAAGTTATTAGGGAGAGTCTGGGTTGAGACTAGGAAGTAGTGGGCATATTGGACAGGATTGGATGCAGACAAAAGATCAGGCAGATAAAAAGAGAACTGTGAAAGGTTTGAGGACAGAAGGGAGGATTCAGACGGAGCTGGAGTATGGTGCACAGAGTGAGGTGTGGTTGGTGAGGGAAGCAGGACAGTGGTCAGCAATTGAGATCAGTCAGAGAGGGGTTTGAGGGGAGAGGCAATTAGAGGTTGGGGGTGTTGCGGTTGAGGAGAGGATCAGTGGGCAAACCCTTTTGGCAAAGGCCATGCAAGAAATGCTGTGAAATCCAACAGAAAGAGGACTTACTGTATTTGGAAGGCAATGGCTAACTTCGACCCCTCAGCAAGGGACCTGTCACAGCAGGTCTCTGCCTTCTGATCAGTAGGTCCATTTTGTTCAGAGGCCTCTTGCAAGCAGATCACTTTTCTGCAAGTGATGTCAACCTTCTGGTATGCTGTTTGATGAAACTGTGCATGCTGTAAAGCTCTCTCAGTGTGCACATCATTCGCAAGGAGGACTCTGATCAAATTTCTTAAAGTGCTATAAATACCTGATTGCGTTTAGAATTTCCTGACCATGATCTCTCAGGAAATTTGTACTAGGTGGCCAATAGGAAAATCTTGTGTGCATGCATTTCAAATCCTTCTTTAGCTCATGTAATCAAAATGATAAAAAAAAAAGGCTGTATTATTACTGATGCTGAAGACCAAGGCCATTATAGAAGCTTATCCTGAAGTATTGTTTTAAAGACTGCTTTAAGGACTCAAGAAAGGAAAATTGTAATCTTTAACAGTCATTCCAATGCTTTTCCAGTTGGAGGAGATGGCCACAGCCCACCACACACCACACACCACCCACCCAGCCACATCACCCTCCTCCCCCTCTCCCAACCCTCCCCCACCTGTAATTTGAAGTTTTGGTGTAAAAGGGGTGCAATTGACGGGACCTGTGCTAATACAGTATTTTTGCACTTCCCCTAACCCCACCCCCCCCCCACCCCCCAAAAAAAAGAAATTGTGATTACAGCTATGTCAGTCCCAGCAATAACAGGGTATCATTGTCCAGAGTAGTCACTGAATGGGATGACTTCTGAAGTGCGTCAATCAAATCTTAGCTGATGTTGCATCTTCAGGAGAGAGAGGGAGAAACCTAGGTAGAAAAATAAATAAATTAAACAGTAAAAGTAATCATGTAGTTACAGTCTCTACTTCCTCCTGGCACAAAGGGACTGTTTCCATTATGGATTTATTTACCACACATATCAATGTGCTAAATGCTGCTTACATTTTGGCAGAGATTTTAGTGTGACCAATTACTTACACTCAGATATAGAGAATTAATATTTTCTACAGTAAAATATTGGAATAGTATTGTAATACTTTGCAATAGATCCTCAAAGTATCCCTTCTGATTTAATCTGTCTTCAAATTATTTTTGATGTCAACAGTAATGACTTATTCTGGAGTTCACAGTCATAGCCCATGACCACTGAGCAGTGTCATAAAGTATTTTGGCCTTCTTTTTACAAAGCAAATGAAGATTTTACTCTAACCTTCTTCAAAGAAAGAGGAAAATAAAACAGATGTAACTAATGCAATTTTTTTTGTTTTAAATTCCAAATGGTTGAACAGATGCAGCATCTTTAATCAATCCAAACAACCCAAGTCTATTTGTTAATATAGCAGTATAAATTGGAAAGGGTTAATATTAAAATTCCCCTATCTCACATTACAGTGTTAAATATTGATTTGGAGTAGTGATGCAATCAGTGAGTGAGATCATCTTGGTGAAAGTATAGCAAGGAGGCTCCATTCTTGTTAAGAACTGGCAGAGCCCACTGCCTAACATCATATTTGGCCTGCTTTCCCGTAGCGTGGTGCCAAAGGCAGTTTTGGAAACATCTTCTAACTATTCGAAATGTGTTTATGCACTGCAATGGGTGAACTCATGATCCACTTGATCTACTATTTCCAGACAACAAACTAAACACAATTTTGGTTGTCTTCAGGAACAGAATCTTCCTCTCCAATTTCAGTAGATCTATAATTACATGTGACATGAATCAGCTTAGGTTTAACATTGTATAAATATAGAATTCCTCTTTGCTAATTATAGAGGATCATCTCAAAAATTCCCCTGTATGTTCAGAGTTGAGAAGTATCAACAGAGCACGTGTATTAGACAAAGAGGTTATAGGAAAAACATTGTTATGTTGTTATGGGTGACCATCTGATGTCACAGAATTTTTGTTTACCTTTATCCACTTTAGTTTGAATTCAATCTTGACTATGAAATATTAGGCTGCCCTCTCTCTTGACTGTATAAGTCCAACATGAAATGCCTTTAATGATTTCAGCTCAGTTCTTTGGAGATGTTGATCCACAACACTGAACTGCTCATGTTCCAGAATAATCTGGCAATAAATTGGGAATATGAGTAGGGGGAAACTGTGTGCTGTTGACACTTATGTCTAAAACAGAAATACATTCCATTCTCTAGCATTGGTTTCAAAGAGCATAACATTCAAAAGAAGAACAAATCTTGAAAAAAATAATATTTAGTACATAAGTAAGCTTTAAACTGGAATTACATACATTATTCTTCATTGTTAAGGCAATCCCAGGAATAGACAACTTTCATTTCTTTATTTTCTTCACTTCTAAGTTAGCTATAGAGTCACGTAGTCACAGAGTCATACGACACGGAAACAGGACCTTTTGCCTGACTCATCCATGCCAACCGTTGCACCTATCTACACTAATCCCGTTTTCCTACATTTGGCCCATATCCCTCTATTACTTTCCTATCCACTTACCTGTCCAAGTGCTTTTTAAACGCTGTGATTGTACCCACCTCCACCACTTCCTCTGACAGCTTTTTCCATACACCCACAACCCTCTGTGTGAAAAACTTGCCCCTCTGATCTCCTTTAACTATTTCCCCTCTCACTTTAAGCCTATGTCCTCTAGTTTAAGACTCCCCTACCCTTGGAAAAATCTGAGAAGAAGGGTGGTGAATACAGAACTGAAGGTGTTATATTTGAATGCATGCAGTATATGAAACAAGGTAGATGAGCTCATAGTGCAGTTAGAAATTGGCAGATATGATGTTATGGGAATCACAGGGTCGTGGTTGAAAGAAGATCACAGCTGGGAGCTAAATAGGATACACATCCTATCAAAAAGACAGGAAGGTGGGCAGAGGGGGTGGGGTGGCTCTGTTGGTAAAAAATGAAATCAAATCCTTAGAAAGAAGTGCCATAGAATCAGAAGATGTAGAATCCTTGTGGGTAGAGTTAAGAAACTCAAGGGTAAAAAGACCCTGATGGGAATTATATACAGGCCTCCGAATAGCAGCCAGGATGTGGGGTATAAATTACAACAGGAGATAGAAAAGGCATGTAAAAAGGGCAATGTTACAGTGGTCATGGGGGATTTCAATATGCAGGTAGATTGGGAAAATCAGGTTGGTAATGGATCCCAAGAGAAGGAATTTGTAGAATGCCTACAAGAGGGCTTTTTAGAGCAGCTTGTGGTTGAGCCCACTAGGGAAAAGGCAATTCTGAATTTGGTGTTGTGCAATGAACCAGATTTGATTAGCGAGCTTAAGGTAAAGGAACCCTTAGGAGGCAGTGATCATAATATGATAGAATTTACCCCGCAGGTTGAGAGGGAGAAGCTGAAATCGGATGTATCGGTATTACACTTGAGTGAAGGTAACTACAGAGGCATGAGAGAGGAGCTGGTCAAAGTTGATTGGAAGGGGACCCCAGCAGGGATGTCAGTAGAGCAGCAATGGCAGGAGTTTCTGGGAGTAATTCGGAAGATGCAGGATCAGTTCACCCCAAAGAAGAAGAATCATTCCAAAGGGAGGATGAGGAAACTGTGGCTGACATGGGAAGTCAAAGACAACATAGAAACAAAAGACAGGACATATATTATTGCAAAGATTAGTGGGAAGCTAGAGGATTGGAAAGCTTTTAAGAACCAACAGAAGGCAATTAAGAAAGCAATAAGTGGAGAAAAGACGAAATACGAAGGTAAGCTAGCCAATAATATAAAAGAGGATACCAAAAGTTTTTTCAGATATATAAAGGGTAACAGAGAGGCAAGAGTGGACATCGGACTGCTGGAAAATGACGCTGGAGAGATAGTAATGAGGAACAAAGAAATGGCAGACGAACTGAATAAGTATTTTGTGTCAGTCTTCACTGTGGAAGACACCAGCAACATTCCAGAAATTCGAGAGAGTCAGGGGGCAGAGGTGAGTGTAGTTGCTATAACTAAGGAGAAGGTGCTTGGGAAATTGAAAGGTCTGAAGGCAGATAATTCACCTGGACCGGATGGATTACACCCCAGGGTTCTGAACGAGGTCACTGCAGACTGTGGAGGCATTAGTAGTGATCTTTCAAGAATCACTAGAGTCAGGAATGGTTCCAGAGGACTGGAAAATCGCAAATTTCACTCCACTCTTTAAGAAGGGAGGGAGGCAAAAGACAGGAAATTATAGGTCAGTTAGCCTGACTTCAGTGGTTGGTAAGATGTTGGGATCCATCATTAAGGATGAGGTTTCAGGGTACTTGGAAGCTCATGATCAAATAGGCCTAAGTCAGCATGGTTTCCTTAAGGAGAGATCTTGCCTGACAAATCTGTTGGAATTCTTTGAGGAGGTAACAGGCAGGATAGACAAAGGAGAGTCAGTGGATGTTGTTTACTTGAATTTTCAGAAGGCCTTTGGCAAGGTGCCAAACGTGAGGCAACTAAACAAGATAGGAGCCCATGGTGTTACAGGAAAGGTACTAGCATGGATAGAAGATTGACTGACTGGCAGAACGCAAAGAGTGGGAATAAAGGGGGCCTTTTCTGGTTGGCTGCCAGCGACTAGTGTTGTTCCGCAAGGGTCGGTGTTGGGTCTGCTACTTTTCATGTTATATGTTAATGATCTGGATGACGGAATTAAAGGCTTTGTGGCCAAGTTTGCAGATGATACAAAGGTAGGTGGAGGGGCAGGTAGTGTTGAGAAAGCAGGGAGTCTGCAGAAGGACTTGGACAGGTTTGGAGAATTGACAAAGAAGTGGTAGATGGAATACAGCATAGGGAAGTGTATGGTCATGCATTTTGGTAGAAGGAATAAAGGTATAGACTATTTTCTAAACAGGGAGTGCATTCAGAAATCAGAGGTGCAAAGGGACTTGGGAGTCCTAGTGCAGGATTCCCTAAAGGTTAACGTGCAGGTTGAGTCAGTAAGGAACAAAAATACAAAGTTAGCATTCATTTCAAGAGGACTAAAATATAAAAGCAAGGATGTAATGCTGAGGCTTTATAAGGCATTGGTCAGACCACATTTGGAGTATTGTGAGCAGCATTGGGCCCCATATCTAAGGAGGGATGTGCTGGCATTGGAGAGAGTCCAGAGGAGGTTTACAAGAATAATCCTGGGAATGAAAGGGTTAACATATGAGGACTGTTTGATGGTTCTGGGTTTAAGAGGATGGGGGGGGGATCTCATTGAAACCCACCAAATATTGAAAGGCCTGGACAGAGTAGACGTGGAGAGGATGTTTCCAGTGGTGGGAGAGTCGAGGACGAGAGGACAGAGCCTCAGATTAGAAGGACATCCTTTAGAACTGAGATGAGGAGGAATTACTTTAGCCTGAGGGTGGTGAATTTGTGGAATTCATTGCCACAGACGGCTGTGGAGGCCAAGTCATTGGGTATATTTAAAGTGGAGGTTGATAGGTAAGGGCATCAAAGGTTATGGGGAGAAGGCATGAGAATGGGTTGAGAGGGAAAAATAAATCAGCCATGATCGAATGTCGGATCAGACTCAATGGGCCGAATGGCCTAATTCTGCTCTTATGTCTTATGGTCTATGGTCTAAAAAGACTGTGACCAATTACCCTAAATATGCTCCTCATTATTTTATAAACCTCCATAAGGTCACCCCTCAGCCTCCTGAATTCCAGTAAGAACAATCCCAGGCTATCCAATCTCTCCTTGAAACTATTATTATTATCATTATTATCATTGGTTTATTATTGTCACACATATCGAGATACAGTGATTTGTTTTGCATGCCATCCAGACAGATCATGCCATACATAATTACATTGAGTTAGTAAAAGAAAACAGAAAGCAGAATATAGTGTTGCAGTTACAGAGAAAGTGCAGCACAGGTAGACAAATAAGGGGCCATGAGAAGGTAGACTGGGAGATCAAGAGTTCATCTTTGAACCCAGGAGATGTCAATTCAAAACTCATACTCATTACCCCTGCCTATGAAGGCAGGAGTCTGATAACAGTGAGATGGAAGCTGACCTTGAGTCTGATGGTTTGTGCACCCAACGGGAGAGGGGAGAAGACAGAATGACTGGGGTGGGACCAGTCCTTGATTATGTTAGTTGTTTTCACAAGGCAGTGGGAAGTGTAGACAGAGTCAATGGAGGGGAGGCTGGTTTGCGTGATAGACTGGGCTGCATTCACAACTCTGCAATTTCTTGTGGTCTTGGGCAGAGCAGCTGCCATACCAAACTGTGATGTATCCGGATAGGGTTCTTTCTATGGTACTTCTGTAAAAATTGGTAATTGTCATTGGGGACATGCCGAATTTCCTTAGCAGTCTGAGGAAGTAGAGATGTTGGTATGCTTTCTTGGTCATAGCGTGTACAAAGCTGGACCGGGACAAATTGTTCCACCTAGGAACTTAGGATCTAGAAGCTCGCATCCATCTCCACCTCAGCACCATTGATACAGACAGGGTGTATACCCCACCCTGGTTCCTAAAGTCAATGACCAGCTCCTTCATTTTGCTGACAGAGAGGAAAAGGTTGTTGTCTTGACGCTATGCCACTAGACTCTTTATCTCCTTCTCATACTCTGTCTTGTCATTGTTGAGATCTGACCCACTACAGTGGTGTTCTGCAAACTTATAAATGGAGTTAGAGCAGAATTTGGTCATACGGTTATGCGTGTATAAGGAGTATAGTAAGGGGCTGAGGACGCAGCAACGCGGGGCACTGGGTGTTGTGGATATTTGTGGTGGAGGTGTTGTTGCCTGTCTTTACTGATTGTGGTCTGTTGGTCAGCAAGTCAAGGATCCGAATGCAGAAGGGGGTGCAGAGTCCTAGGTCTATTAGTTTGGAGATGAGTTTGTTTGGGATTATGGTGTTGAAGACAGAACTATAATCAATAAAGCTCTTCATTCCAGGCAACATCTTACTGAAGCTCTTCTGCACTCTCTCTAGGGCTATCACGTCCTTTCTGTAGTGTGGTGACCAGAACTACACACAATATTCCAAGCATGACCTAACCAATATCTTGTACAGCTCTTATATCTTGTAAAGTTTCAACTCTTATACTCATTACCCCTGCCTATGAAGGCAAGCAAGCTAAACACCTTCTTCATGGTCCTTCTGTATATCAACGTTCCTAAGGTCTCATTTACTGTACGTGTCCTGAAAATATTAGATGATCCAAAATGCATTATCTCACACTTGTCTGGATTCAAGTCCATCTGCCACCACTTGTCCAATTTTCCAGCTGATCTATGACCTGCTGTATCCTTTGGCAACCATTCTCACTATCTACAATTCCACTAATCGTCATGTCATCAGCAACTAACCTATCAGACCACAGACATTCTCATTCAAGTCATTTACATATATGACGAACAACAAAGCTCCCAGCCTCAATCCCTGCAGTACAATCTTTCAGTCACAAAAACACCCATCCACCACTACCCTTTGTCTCCTATCACTAAACCAATTTAGGATCCAGTTTGCTAAAGCACCTTGGATCCCATGTATTCTAACCTTCTGGACCAGCTTACCATGCAGGACCTTGTCAAAAGCTTTGCTAAAGTCCAGATATACCATGTCTACTGCCTTGCTTTTATCAATTTTCTCAGTAACCATCTTAAAAAATGCAATCAGACTTGAGAAGCAGGACTTCCCATGCACAAAACCATGCCGACTCCGCCCTAATCAGGCCATGCCTTTCCAAGTGATCATAAATCCTTATGATGGTGGTAAGGTGTGAAACAAGTTAGGCCAAGGACAGTGCTCTGTGGAACTGCTGTGGTGATATCCTACACCTGAGAAAATCAACCTCCAACAATCATAAGCATCATCTGCTGAGGGAGTTATAACTCTAACCAGTGGAATGTGCTCACTGTGATTCACAATGACTCAAATTTTACCAGGGTTCCTTAATATCGCACTCAGTGAAATACTTCCTTGATGTCAATGGCAGTGACATTACCGTAGAATTCTCGCTCTTTTGTTATGTTGAGGCTAAGACTCTGATGATATCTGAAGCCAAGTGGTCCTGTAGGCCTGTTCAGAAAGTTACAAAAAATGCAAATGCTGGAAATCTGAAATAAAAGCAGGAGGCACTGGACCTGTGGACAGAGAAGTAGAATTAATGGTTCCGCTCAATGATCTTTCAGCAGAACTGGGAAAGGTTCAGAGGGTTCAGAGGAGATTTACAAGGATGATTCCAGGAATGAAAGGGCTTACATATGAGGAGCGTTTGTTGGCTCTTGGACTGTACTCACTGGAGTACCGAAGAATGAGAGGGGACCTCATAGCGACATTTAAAATATTGATAGGAAAGGACAGAGTAAATGTGGCTAGGCTGTTTCCCTTGGTGGGTGAGTCCAGGACCAGAGGGCACAATCTTAGAATTAGAGGGTTCAGTTTCAAAACAGAGATGAGGAAAAATTTCTTTAGCCAGAGGGTGGTGAATTTGTGGAACTCCTTGCCACGTACAGCAGTGGAGGCCAGATCAGTGGGGGCGTTCAAGGAGGAGATAGGTAGATATCTAAATAGTCAGGATATCAAGGGATATAGGAATAAGGCTGGAAATTGGGATTAGAATAGTTTTTTTTTCTTTCCCCCATTCCCCATTTCTCATTTCTATTTCCCTTTCCTTGGAGTAGACTCGATGGGCCGAATGGCCTGCTTCTGCTCCCTTGTCTTGTGATCTTGTAAAGTTAGAAATCAAAGATATTTTAAGTTGCAAAGAAAGAAGATGGGTGGAGATAATGTAGAGAAGTCTGTGACCATCCACCTTATCTATGCCCCTCATGGTTATAAACCTCTGTAAGGTCATCTCTCAGCCCCCTTCACTCCAGGGAAAACAATCCTAACCTATCCAATATTTCCTTATTACTCAAGCCTTCCAGTCTCGGCAACATCCTTGTGAATCTCTTCTGCACCCTCTCCAGCTGAATCAAATACATTGAGTGACCATTACTCATAGTGGTAGGCTGAGTCATTAAACTGTTGATTAATCACAAAAACTTCGACTTGCAGACTTGAAACCAGATTCAAGTAAAGGACAAATAAAGTGGGCCGATGCTGATCATCGGGAATAATCCTGTTAACTGTTAAAGCAAGAACAGCATGAGGTGGAGCTCAGACATTGGCAACCTTGGTGTTTATGATAAAGTGAGCAAGCCCTTCAGTTGTTGTACATAACAAATTTATCTGGGGCAAACATACAACATAGAACAGTACAGCACAGTACAGGCCCAAGAAGTTGTGCCGACCTATATAAACCTTATCCCCATTCAATCTATCCCCTCTCTGCTTCACCTCCCATAACCCTCTATTTTTCTTTTGTCCATGTGCCTGTCTAATAGCCTCTTAAATGACCCTATTGTATTGGTCCCTACCACCACCCCCGGCAGCGCATTCCAGGCACCCACCACCCTCTGTGTAAAAAACCCACCTCTGACATCTCCCCTGAACTTTCCTCCAGCACCTTAAACAGGTGACGTCTAGTATTGGCCATTGCCACCCTGGGGAAAAGATGCTGGCTGTCCACTCTGTCTATGCCTCTCATAATCTTATATACCTCTATTAAGTCACCTCTCATCCTCCGTCGCTCCAAAGAGAAAATCCCTAACTCGTTCAACATCTCCTCATAAGACATGCTCTCCAACCCAGGAGGCATCCTTGTAAATCTCCTCTGCTCCTTCTCCAAAGTTTCCACGTCCTTCCTATAATGTGGTGACCAGAATACTCCAAGTGTGGTCTAACCGGAGTTCTATAGAGCTGCAACATTACCTCTCGGCTCTTGAACTCAATTCACCAGCTAATGAAGGCCAGCACACCATACGCCTTCTTAACTGCCCTATCCACTTGTGCGACAACCTTGAGGGATCAATATACTTGGACCCCAAGGTCTCTCTGTTCCTCCACACTGCTAAGAATCCTGCCATTAACCATGTACTCTACCTTCAAGTTTGTTCTTCCGGTGTATCACTTCACACTTCACCGGATTAAACTCCATCTGTCAACGCTCCGCCCAGCTCTGCATCCTGTCTAAATCCAGTGGCAACCTACAGCAACCTTCTTCACTATCTAACCACCAACCTTCGTGTCATCTGCAAACTTACTAACCTATCCTTCCACTTCCTCATCCAAATCATTTATAAAAATCATGAAAAGCAGGGTCCCAGAACAGAATATTGATGAAATTCAGAATATGGGTATGTGTCTGCCTGCTCTTTTTAATGCAGATAGGCTCAGATGTATTTACCACTTTGACAAACATCCAATTCCCATAGAAGACAAAAGATGCTTCATTCATGAGGTGATAGGTGGCAGAATCATTTCAAATCTTCCCCATATACAGGAGAGGTGCCAGATGATTGGGAAGCAACCCATCTGTTCAAAAATTGATGCAAGGGCATTCCTAGTAATAGCAGGCTGTTCAGTTTAATATTAAAGGTGGGAAAGGTTTTAGAAACAAAAATGAGGGGAAAAATTAACAGGCACTTGGAAACGTATGAGTTAATTAAGGAGAGCTGGCACAGATTTGTGAAAGCAATTTCATGCTTGCTAATCTTGATTTTTTTGGCAAAGTAACAGAGAAAGTTGATAAAGGGAATGCAATGAATGTTGTCTAAATGGACTTTAAGAAAGCATTTGAGATAGCACCACATAAAAAGTTAATAAAGTCAAAGCTCGTGGAATAGGTTGGTAAGTGTCAGCTTGGATAAGGAATTGGCTTCATGACAAATAGCAAGTGATGGCAAATGGCTGTTTTGCAGACTGGGATTAGTAGCCAGTAGTGTTCCTCAAGAGTCAGGCATGGCTTTTTGAATACAGTTAACATTTAAAATTAGCTAATTATATATTTTGGAGTTGTGCAAACAATAAGGATGATATTAATCAAGTGCAGCAGGCCATAGATCGGCTGACCAAATGGCCAGACAAGGGACAGGTGGAATTTAATCTAGGGAAGTCTGTGGTGATGCATTTTGACAGAAGGGTTGCAGGTAGGCAGTATCAACAATAGCACAGTTCCAAAGGGTGTGAGGAACAGAAGGACCTGGCATTCATGTGCATAGGTCTTTGAAAGTAACTGGACAAATCAATTCAGCAAACAGATCTGACCTCTATATATGAAACCCAAGATCCCATGTGCTTTGCTAATTGATTTGTCCAGTTACTTTCAATGATCTATGCAATTAGCAAAGCATATGGGATCTTGGGTTTCATATATAGAGGTCAGATCTGTTTGCTGAATTGGCAGGGACAAAGGTCTTTGCCAAACTAGACCTGTCCCATGCTTATGAACAAGTAAAGGAAGCCAACACTGTCTAACAATCAATACTCAAAAGGGCATTTATTAAAAAAATTAAGCTATCTTATGACCATCTTCAGCTGCTTCATCAATGACCTTCCTTCAATCATCAGGTCAGAAGTAGGGATGTTCACTGATAATTGCACAATATTCAGGCACCATCTACAACTTCACAAATGATGAAGCAGATGATATGCAAATGCAGCAACACTTGGACAATATCCAGGCCTGGGCTGATAGATGGCAAATAACATTTGTGCCACACAAGTGCCAGGCAATAACGGTATGACAATTTCTTTGCACCATTCTGCTGTTTTGCTCTCATTGTTGTATTTATTGTCACCATATATACTGTTTACTCTATGAGATTCATGCTAACAAGGAATTTCATTGCACCCTGGTGTATATGACAATAAACTAATCTAATCTAATATCCAACAAGAGACCATCCGACCATTATCCACTGACACTGAATGGCATGACCAGCACTGAATCCCCCACTATCAATATCATAGGGGTTACCATTGACCAGATACTGAACTGGAATAGCCATATACACAATGTGGCTACAAGATCAGGTCAGAGGCTAGGAACCCTGCAGTGAGTATCTCCCCAAAGCCTGTCCACCATCTACAAGGCTCAAGTCAGGAGTGTGATGGAATACTCTCCACTTGCCTGGATGAGTGCAGCTTCAGCAACACTCAAGAAGCTCAACAAAATACAAGACAGGACATAGCAGCCCTCTTGATAGGCACCCCATCCACAACCATTCACTCACCAAACCCTTGATGCACGATGGCAGCACATACACTGCAGCAATTCACCAAGACACCTTAGACAGAACCTACCGCTTTCCTATCAGCTAGGAGGACAAGGGCAGCAAGAGCATGGGAGCACCACCTGGAAGTTGCCCTCCATGCGGCACACCATCTTGACTTGGAAATATATCGCCGTTTCTTCACCGTCACTGGGAAAAAATCCTGGATGCCCTCCCTGCTGGCTCAGTCTGTGGAGTCAACATCCCTTGAATGAATGAATAAAAATGACATGAAGTTCTCACCCAAAATAACTCTGGCTACCTTTGGCAAGATATTAAAGGATTTCAACATTATCCATGCAGCCAAGATGATGTTTTGATCAAAGCTGCCACAGAGGAGAAATATCTCTGAGTACTTGATAAGATGTTCATGAGGCTTCACGAGCTTAATTATAAAGCTGAAGAAGAGTAAGGGCATCTTTGTGGAGAAGGACATGGTTTATTTGGGCCTGAGGATGAACATAAATGATCTATAACCAGTCAAGGAAAAGCCTAAGACCATTGTTAAGATTAAAAAGCCTAAGAACATCACTAACCTTCAGACTTTTCACGTTATGATCCAATGTTATGTCAGGTTTCTGATGGACCTCGCAATAGTAATGATGCCAAAATGCATCACCTCACATTTTCCCATTCTATCAGCATGTCTGTGTTCTGTTGTAATCTATCATCATTGTCCTCACAGTTTATAATATTGACACGTTCTGTATCACCTGCAAATCTAGAAATTGTGCCTAGCACCCTCAAGACTAGGTCATTAATATAGACTGAAAAAAACAATGGCCCCAACACTGATCTCTGGGGAATGCCAGTATTCACCTTTCTCCAGTCTGTAAAACAACCATTCATCACAGCCCAAAGTCTGTTACTTAGCCAACTTTGTATCCATGCTGTTAATATCCCTTTCATGCCATAAGCTTCAACTTTGTTGATAAGCCATTTGTTGTTAAGCCATTTGTCGGGCAGCACGGTAACATAGCCGTTAGCATAATGCTGTTACAGCGCCAGCAACCCAGGTTCAATTCCAGCTGCTGTCTTAAGGAGTTTGTATGTTCTCCCCGTGTCTGCGTGGGTTTCCTCCCACATTCCAAAGACGTACAGGTTAGGAGCTGTGGGCATGCTATGCTGGAGCTGGAAGAGTGGCGACACTTGAGGGCTGCCCCCAGAACACTCTACGCAAAGATGCATTTCACTGTGTGTTTCAATGTACATGTGACTAATAAAGAAATCTATCTTATCTTCACTTATTGTGTCACCTTATCAAAGACCATCTGGAAGTCCATGTACACCACAATGTCTTCATTACCATCATCAATTTTATGTGTTGCCTCATCAAAAAATTCCATCAGATTGGTTAAACATGACTTGCCGTCAACCAATCTATGCTGGTTTGTCTTAATTAATCAAAGCATGAAGGAATTATATTCAAATAGAAAATGAGTAACTGCAAAACATATTTGGGGTCTAAAAGTTCCACTGGTTCTTGTTAGGCAGACCATTCATGTTAACACTGAGCACAAACCTTGTTAACCAGGTCTGGGATTCATATAATGGCAGCTTCCAGGACACAGCAGCGGGACATTCCCCTGTCCAATACGCTTAAAATAGTGAACATCCAAGCAGAATGTCGCAAATTTTCAAGACTGCTGTTCGCAGGTGCTGAAACAGGCATAGAGACTGAAATATTTATCCCAAGAAATGTCTTTTCAGGAACAGAATTGGTTTTAGGGAAATTGATGCGGAAGTATCCAGTTCCCTAGTGCATCTGGAAAATAAAGACACCAACGTTAGACTGTTGTTTATTGACTACAGCTCCGCCTTCAATACTATAATTCCAAGCAAACTCATCACCAAACTCCGAGACCTGGGACTCAATACCTCCCTTTGCAACTGGATTCTTGACTTCCTGACCAACAGACCACAATCAGTGAGGATAGGCAGCAATACCTCCGCCACGATTATCTTCAACAATGGTGCCCCAAAAGGCTGTGTCCTCAGCCCCCTACTCTACTTCCGATAGACTCACGACTGTGTGGCCAATTTCTGCTCCAACTCTGCAGATTTGCAGATGATACCACCATTGTGGGCCGTATCTCAAATAACAATGAGTCGGAGTACAGGAAGGAGATAGAGAGCCTAGTGACATGGTGTCATGACAACAATCTTTCCCTCAATGTCAGCAAAACAAAAGAGCTGGTCATTGACTTCAGAAGGGGGTGGGTGCAGTGCACACACTCCTGTTTACATCAATGGTGTTGAGGTCGAGAGGGTTGAATGCTTCAAATTCCTGGGAGTGAACGTCACCAATAACCTGTCCTGTTTGAACCACGTAGATGCCACAGCCAAGAAAGCTCACCAGCACCTCCACTTCCTCATGAGGCTAAAGAAATTTGGCATGTCCCCTTTGAACCTCACCAATTTTTATCGATGCACCACATCCTATCCGGATGCATCACGGCTTGGTATGGCAACTGCTCTGCCTGAGACTGCAAGAAACAGCAGAGAGTTGTGAACACAGCTCAGCACATCATGGAAACCATCCTCCCCTCCATGGACTCTGTCTACACTTCTCGCTGCCTTGGTAAAGCAGCGAACGTAATCAAAGACCCCACCCACCCTGGACTTTCTCCTATCTCCCTCCTCCCATTGAGCAGAAGATATAAAAACCTGAAAACACATACCACCAGACTCAAGGACAGCTTCTATCCTGTTGTTATATAAGACTATTGAACAATTCCCTGATACGATAAGATGGACTCTTGACCTCACAATCTACATCATCATAGCCTTGCACCTTATTGTCTGCCTGCACTGCACTTTCTCTGTAACTGTAACACTTTATTCTGCATTCTGTTATTGCTTTCCATTGTACTACCTCAATGCACTGTTGTAATGAAATGATCTGTATGGATGGCATCCAAAACAAAGTTTTTCACTGTACCTCAATACATGTGACAATAATAAACCAATTTACCAATTTATTATAGCAAGTACATGATTTAATTTCAATAAGTGGACTGATTCAAACACATCCAACTATCCAAGCATTACATTTTAGAATTTCTTCCCTTGCCCTCCCTGTATCTCTACCAGTTTCATCATCCATGCCAACTTTTATTCAAATTTTGTTTGATGATGTTCCTGTTAAGTGGCTTGGAATATTTTACTACATTAAAGGCACTATATAAACACAAGCTGATGTTCTTCTATGGTGCAGTAGCAAGAATTATTCTCCATAGGATCATGAAGAACCTACATGTGAAACACTTTTCATACTTGGAGTTGGAAGCACCAAATTATTAAAAAAAAATAAACAGTCTAGGCCTGTGCTCTCTTGACCAAAGAAGAATGAGAGCTGATTTCATTGAAACAGACAAAATGCTGATGAGGTTTGACAGGATAGATGCAGAGGTAATGTTTCCACTGGGTAAGGTGAATAGAATTAAGGGTAATAGTCTCAAAATAAGGGGTTGGCCATTCAGGACAGAAATTTCTTCCCCCAGAGATTGGTGAGTCGTTGGAATTCTCCAATCAAGAAAGTTGTGGAGGCTGAGTCACTGAGAATATTCAAGACAGAGATAAATCGAGTTTTAGATATTAGAGGCATTAAGGATATAGGGTTAGTACAGAAATGTGGTGTTGAGGGAAAAGATCAACTATGATCTTATTTAATGGCAAAGCAGGTACAAGGGGCTGAATAGTCTAATCTTGCTTTTATTTCTCATGTTCTTACACTCTTATGTAATTTCTTAAGTACTTAGAGAACTTATTGGTGTTTCTAATGCATGTCACAGTGCAGATAGATAAAAGGAAACTAATAACACTCAGGGAATGCTGGAAATGCTCAGCCAGATAGGCAGCGTTTGTGTGGAGAAAAACAGAGTTAACATTTCAGATTAATGATAAAATTAGATATCAGAGGAGTTTTAAGTTGCGGTGATGGGGGAGGGGGTGTAGATCCATGTGACCAGGTGGGAATAAATGACACAAGTGGTGGTGGTGCTATCTGAAAGAGGGTGAGGGCTGGTTAGTCACAGATAATCTATCTGGAGCAGGTGTAAATTGGAAGAGAATAATGAAGACCAAGTAGGAAAGAGAAGAAAAAATTTAGAAAATACTGCAGCTGTGGGATACAAACAGGAGAAGCACGTAGTGTCTGTGGGGAGAGGAACACAGTTAATGTTACAGGCTGGAGACACAAGAGACTGCAGATGCTGGAACCTGGAGCTACACACCAGATGTTGGAGGAACTCAGCGGGTCAGGCAGCATCTGTGGAGGGAAATGGACAGTTGACGTTTTGGGTTGAGACCCTTCATCTGGTTGATGATCTTTCATCAGAGTTGGCCAATTCTGATAGAAACTGGAAAAGCTGATTATCTGAATTGGTTGCATTCAGTGCTGTTCTGAGGACTGTAATGTGTTGCTGCAGAAGGTGAGATACTGAAATGAGCTGCCAGGGGTGGTGGTGGAGGCAGGAACAGTAACAACATTTAAGAGGCACCTGGACAGGTACTTGAATGAGCAAGGGCATGGAATTAATGCAAGCAAATGGGACTAGTATAGATAGGCGTGAAAGACGCAGTGAGCTGAAGACCCTGTTTTTATGCTATACAACTCTATGTTTCTCGAGAATATGTTCAGTTTCAGTGGAACAGTGTAAGAGGCCAGTGACGGTGAGGTAAGAGTGGCTATGGGATAGGGCATAAAAATGACAGATAACTGGGAGCTCCAGGTCAGCCTCACAGGTTGAGCAAGTCTTTTTGCAAAGTGGTCAGCCAATTACCATTTGGTTTATCCACTGTTGAGGAGACCACATTATGAGCACCAAAAGCACTACACTTAATTAGAGTGAGTGAAAGTGAACCACTGCTTCACCTGGAAGAAGAGTTTGAGTCCCTGGTGAGGAGGGAAGGCAGGTGTTGCACCTTGTACAGTTGCATGGGAAAGTGCCATGAGAAGGGGTGTGGGAATTGCTGGAGATAGAACGGAAAGTTGTGGATGAATGGTTCCTGTAGAATGCTGAATGGGGATGGGAAGATGTGTCTGGTAATGAAAGTGCTGGAAATTACAGAGGATGATTCATTAAATGTGAAGGCTGTAGGGGTGGAAGATAAGAGGAAAAGTATCTTTGTTTTGGGTGAGAGGAGAGGGAGTGGGAGCAGAAGCACAGGAAATGGGACAGATGTGGTTGAGAGTGCTGTCAACCACAGTGGAGGGAAAACCTTGGCAGAGGAGAAATAAAGACATCTCAGAACTGGTGTAGCAGGTGCATCATTAAACGGAGATGACAGAAGTGGAGAAATTGGGAGAATGGAATGGACTTTACAAGAAGGAGGATGGGAGGATGTGTGCTCAAGGTAGCTGCGGGAGCACGTGGGCTTTCCCCACCTGCTGAATATTTCCAGCATCCTTTGCTTTAATTTCAAAGTTCCAGCATCTAGATTCATAGAAAGAGTCATAGAGCAGTACAGCACAGGAACAGCCACTTCAGCCCACCATGTCTGTGCCAACCATGATCTCAGTCTAAGCTAATCCCATTTGCCTGCACACTGTCTGTATCCTTCTATTCCCAGTCTACTCACATGTCTGTCTAAATGCCTCTTAAACATTGTTATTGTATCTGCTTCTACCACCACCCCGGCAGCACATTCCAGGTACCTACCAACCTCGGTGTAAAAAACTTGCATCGTAGATCTCTTTTAAACTTTGCTTTTCTCACTTAAACCAGTGCCTTCAAGTATTTGACATTTCCACCCTGAGTAAAAGACTCTGACTATCTACCTTATCTATGCCTCTCATTATTTTATGTACTTCTGTCAGGTCACTCCCTCAGCCTCTGACGCTCCAGAGAAAACAATCCAAATTCGTCCAACCTCTCCTTATAACTAATACAGTTATGATCAAAACACTCCAATACAGGCAACATCCTGGTGACACAAGAGGGTTGAGGCCTTTCATCAGGACCCTGATGACCTGATGAAGGTCCTCGACCCAGAGCGTTGACTGTTTGTTTCCCTCCATAGATACTCCCTGACCTGCTGAGATCCTCCTGCATTTTGTGTGTGTTGTAACATCCTGGTGAACCTCTTCTTTGCTCTCTCCAAAGCCTCCACATTCTTTCTAAAGCGTGACAAGCAGAACTGCACACAATACTCCAAATGTGACCGAAACAGTTTTATACAGCTGCATCATCTTTCCAACTTATATACCCAACACCCTGACTGATGAAGATAAACATGCCATATACCTTCTTTACCACCTTATCTACTTGTGTTGCCACTTTTAGGTAACTATGGACTTGCACCCCAAGATCCCTCTGTACATCAATTCCCCTAAAGATCCTGCCATTTAATGTATAGTTTCTTCTTGCATTTGAACTCCCAAAATGCATCACTTCACATGCCTGGATTAAACTCCACCTGCCATTTCTCCACCTAAATTTCCAACTGATCTATTTGCTTCTGTATCCTTTGACAACCTTCCACGCTATCCACAACTCACCAATTTTCATGTCATTGGCAAACTTACTAATTAGATCACCTACGTTTTCATCCAATCATTAATATATATTACAAACAACAAAGGTCCCAGCACCAATCCTTGCAGAACACCACTGGTCACAGACCTTCAGTCAGAAGGACACACCTCCACCACTACCCTCTGTCTTCTATGACCAAGTGAATTTTGGATTCAATTTATCAATTCAGCCTACATAAGGGACCTTGTCAAATGCTTTATTGCCCTACCCTTATCAATAATCTTTGTCATTTCCTCAAAAAAACACAATCTAATTTGTGAATCAGGACCTTCCCTGCATAAAGCCATGCTGACCATCCCTAGTATGTCCACATTTTTCCAATTGCAAATAACTCCTGTCCTTAAGTATCTTCTCCAATAATTTCCACACCACTGATGTAAGACTCGCTGGCTATAATTTCCTGGTTTGTCCCTGTTGCCCTTCATGAACAAAGGAACAACATAGGCTATTCTCCAGTCTCTGGCATCTCACTCATGGCTAAAGAGAATATAAAGATCTCTGCCAAGACCTCAGCAATCTCTTCCCTTGCTTGTCTCAGTATTCTGATATAGATCCCATCAGCCCATGGGGACTTGTTCACCTTAATGTTTTACATGATACCCAACACCTCTTCCTTTTTAGTACTGGCATGCCCTAGAATATCAACATACCCCTCCCTAATCTCACCATCATCCATGTGCTTCTCCTTGGTGAATACAGATGCAAAGTACTCATTGAGGTCCTCAGCTTCTTCCTCTGGCTCCAGGCATAAACTTCCTCCTTTGTCCTTGAGTGGTCCTACCCTTTCCTTGGACATCCTCTTGCTCCTAATACACATACAAAAGGCCTTGGGATCCTCCTTAATCCTACTTGTCAAGGAGATTTCATGGCCCTTTCTTGTTTTCTTGTTTAAGTTCTTTCCTGCTTTTTCTTATATTTTCCTCAAGGACCTTGTCTGATTTCAGCTTTCTAAACCTTGCATATACTCCCTTTTTTTGATCAAACTTACAATATCTCTTGACATCCAAGATTCCTGAACTTTGCCATCCTTATCTTTCATCCTCACAAGAAAACACTTGTCCTGAATGCTTATCAAATGGCCTTTAAAATACTCACACATATCAGGTGTGGATTTACTCTCAAACAGTCATCCCCCAATCTACTTTCTCCATTTCTTGCCTTATACTGTTGTAATTAGCCTTCCTCCGATTTAGAATTTTCACCCAAGGACCAGTCTTAACTTTATCCATAACTATCTTAAAACTTCTAGAAATTATGATCACAGATTACAGAATTATAATTTGCCGAATTTTTGCTTTCCAGAGATAAACTAATATTCTTTATATCATTGTTGATCTCATAACCGAGAGCAAGGAACTACAGACAGATCTCACAGATAATCTAAGATTATTTACATGCCGAGCCAGTTTGGAACAATGTTAACGAATGCCTGAATTGTTGTATTGAACTCAGTCAGCTGTTCACTTTGGCTAATACTGTGAAAGCTCATAGCTGCAACCTTTACTCTAGCAGCTCAAGCAGATTTAAAAAGGTCTACGCCTCCCTTTTCACCAATCACAGTACGACAATTACTGTTGCTATGAAAAGCTAATATATGCATGTTTATATAGCCTTACTTAAACAGACAGTCAAGACAAATGTTGCCAGCTTTCACTATAATCCATTGAGTTACTCCTAAAGTCCAGAAGCATCCATTTTATGACAGATATGTACCATTAACCGTGACACCATAAGAGGAGGTGGTGATGAAAATACTTCTAAAATATTAATTATGCAGATAAATTAAACAGTGGTTGGGGGTGTTTTACAGGCAGGAAGTCACTCAAATGATTTCAAAATATATGGTGTTTTGCAATTTCATGCTGTTGATAAGCATATATATGTTTAAATGTATGGAATATTTAAAGCGATGCACACTCTTCAATGTATGAGATGTACTTCAGTGTTCAAGGCTTTGTGAAATTGGAAATTGCTCCATTTACGTAGCTTCGAGAGAATGCTGCAAACTTCAACCAGCCCCATCAAAAAAATTGTTGGTTTATAGTACAGCCATTCTTCAATTTATGAAAGGGATGAGTTCTTAGAAAACACTTGGTTAAACAAAATATCATAAATTGAAAAAGCTGGGTGAAATTTTGGTACAATGCTCCAAGATTGGCAAGCGATTTGCTGTGGTGAAAAATATCTTCATAAATCAGACCCATACTCCAAGAGTCACCGGCCTTACGGAAAATGTCATATATTGAGGAATTACTTCAGATTTATATTTTTAAAAATCCAATGCCTGTGATATTGTATGGACAAAATATTAATTGGAATTGAAATTGGTTTATTATTGTCACATGTACCAAGTTACAGTGAAAAACTTGTCTTGCCTAGCATCCATACAGATCAATTCATTACAACAGTGCTTTGAGGTAGTACAAGGTAAAACAATCACAGAATGCAGAATAAAGTGTAACAGCTACAGAGAAAGTGCAATGCAGGTAGACAATAAGGTGCAAGGTCATAACAAGGTAGATTGTGAGGTCAGGAATCCATCTTATTGTACTAGGGAATGGTTCAATTGTCTTATAACAGTGGGATAGAAGCTGTCTTTGAGTCTGGTGGTACATGCTTTCAGGCTTTTGTATCTTCTACCCGATGGGAGTCTGGGGTGGGTGGGGTCTTTGATTATGTTGACTGTTTTACCAAGGCAGAAAGAAGTTTATGGAGGGGAGGCTGGTTTCTGTGATGTGCTGAGCAGTGTCCAGAACCCTCTGCAGATTCTTTCAGTCATGGGCAGAGCAGTTGCCATACCAAGCCATGATGCATCCAGATAGGATGCTTTCTATGGTGCATCGATAAGAATTGGTGAGGGTTGATGGGGAAATGCCAAATTTCTTTAGCCTCCTTAGGAAGTAGAGGCACTGGTGAGCTTTCTTGGCCATGACGTCTACATGGTTGGATCAGGACAGGCTATTGGTGATGTTCACTCCTGGGAACTTGAAGCTCTCAACCTCAGCACTGTTGATGTAAATAGGAGCATGTGGTGCACTGCCACCCTCCCCTTCCTGAAGTCAATGACCAGATCTTTTGTTTTGCTGACATTGAGGGAAAGGTTGTTGTCATGACACCATGTCACTAGGCTCTCTATCTCCTTCCTGTACTCCGACTCAGCATTATTTGAGATATGGCCCACTACAGTGGTATCATCTGCAAACTTGTAGATGGAGTTAGAGCAGAATCTGGCCACACAGTCATGAGTGTATAGGGAGTAGAGTGGGGGCTGAGGATGCAGCCTTGTGGGGCACCAGTGTTGAGCATAATCATGGCGGAGGTATTGCTGCCTATCCTTACTGATTGTGATCTGTTGGTCAGGAAGTCAAGGATCCAGTTGCAAAGGGAGGTGTTGAGTCCCACGTCTCAGAGTTTGGTGTTGAGTTTGCTTGGAATTATAATGTTGAAGGTGGAGCTGTAGTCAATAACCAATAGTCTAACGTAGGTGTCTTTACTATCCAGATGCTCCAGAGGTGAGTGTTGGGCCAGGGAGATGGCGTCTGGCGGTTCGCAAATTGCAGTGGGTTGAGGTTGTCTGGGAGGCTGGAGTTAATGCGTTCCATGACCATCCTCTCGAAGCATTTTATGATGGTGGATAACAGAACCACCAGGCAGTAGTCATTAAGGCATGTTACCTTGTTTTTCTTAGGTACTGGGATGATTGTGGTCTTCTTAAAGCAGGTAGGGACCTCAGATTGAAGCAGGGAGAGGTTAAAAATGTCTGCAAATACCCCTGCCAGCTGATCCATGCAGGATATAAGGACATGGTCAGGGACACCATCCAGGCCAGATGCTTTTGCGGGTTAACTCTCCAGAAGACTAATCTTAGCTGACTGTGGGTGCAGGTACATTGGAGGCATCTCTACTTAATATGAGAGTTCTAACCGTGACAGTGGCTATATGAACCACATAAATACTGTGGACTGTTCACACTTACTTTTGGCTTCCATGATAATTCCTCATTCCTCCCGACAGTTCAACTCAGCCGTTCAACCCATGCCACATTCAACTCAGCCGTTTCAATCACTTTGACCAGCTTCATATCCTTTCAAAATTCCTATTCCATTCCTGTGACCAGCTTTAGCATTGGCTTCCCATTGTCCCAACCCATGCCACCTGTTTCCCTTGCATCTCACCTTCATGTGAAAGCCTCCCAGGCTTTGCTCTCTTGCCAAAGTTTGCACCGAGACCTCCAACTCAGCTGCCTACTTCTTCACCCATCTATATCTGCCCTGAATATGACAGAGCTGCACTCCCCCTCTCTCTGAACAAATAATTTTTAGAAGTTCCCATAGCTGCGTACCTTAGGACATTGCAAGAGCTAGGGCAGGGTTAGAGAAATGTTAAGGTCTCTGGAGGAGACTGGAAAGACTCAGACCTTAGTATCAATGCTTTTCTTAATCTACTTTGACAGACACACTATTCCTATTCCTATCAAATATTGCTTCATATCCAGTTTGCACTCAACTGCCTGCTCTCTCCAAAGCCAAGCTGCTGTTTTGCCAAGATATTGATATCTCCACAATAAAGCACTACCTTGACAAGACTACTTTTGTCTGGTCTCCACTGTTGCCCTGCTCAATCTCACAGTCTCTGAGCTCAAAACAAAGGACTTTCTTCTGTCTTGTTTCTTTTTCCACTTTTACCATTTCTCACCCCAGCCTGGTTCTTGCTCCAATTGTACATCACTGTGTCAGACCTTCTCCTTATTGTCCCAGTTACCCTCTCATGAATATTCCATCATGTTTCGTGGCTTTCTTTCCTATGAGAAATATTTTGATATTTCTATTTAGTAGGTGACTTAGATTGCATCACTGGAACGGATACTTGAGGAAAATTTTACCCCTCAATCATGTGAACTTAGTTCAGGTGGGTTGTAAAAATGTTAAAAATCCCAAGCCCTTCTCTCACCATTTGCAGTTGCAATGGTGTTGGGGAAAGAGTGGGTCTCAGGGGGTGGGTTGATTATTTAAATATTATAATGAGACTGCATGCTTCAGTTTTATTCTCAGTTCTTAACTTAAACCTGGGATGGCCCAGGGAATCACCCATTAATCCATTATTTCCAGGACCACATCTTATAAAACCCATAAAATGAAGATGCTAGGCAGTAGCAAAGCATTAATATCTCCAGCACCAAACTGAAGGCCTTCTACGTTCATTCCAAGTAGACAAGGGGCATTTGATTCCTTCATCCTTTTCAAGATCCTTCTATTTCATTCACCTCAATTAGCCTCATCAGTTGGCTTTGATCACAGTGGCCTCAGTGCCCTACCATTCCATTTAAATTTTCTTTGTTATTTACTGTAGAAAGCTTTGCCTTGAAGTTTTCATAATCTTCTAGAGAGGGGACAATTGGCAACTCCAGGAGCTCCCATGATCTGATGAGCCAATCTTCATTGGTCTTTTATATATAATTGTA
Source organism: Pristis pectinata (assembly GCF_009764475.1). Classification (NCBI taxonomy): domain Eukaryota; kingdom Metazoa; phylum Chordata; class Chondrichthyes; order Rhinopristiformes; family Pristidae; genus Pristis; species Pristis pectinata. Next base: position 48,913,362 of record NC_067415.1, on the reverse strand, counting down.
GGACAGATTTACAAGCAGTTTTAGTGGGGGCATTATTCCTTTTCACACTCGAGTTGACTCCTATTGCCAGAACGATGTCTTTCACCTGTTGTTGCCTCTTACTTTTGGTTTCCTGGTGCTTGCCACCATAATCTTCAACCATTTGTTGAGTAATGCTCTCAGTCAAACCAAGCAAGGTCCAGGAATCTGCATTCCAGATTGTTTGTGGCTCTGAGTAAATCTCTTACCTGCACTAGGTCATCCTTAGTATTTACCTAATCATTGGATTGCCTCTAGTTGTAAGCAACCCAATCTACGTTTGGTCACTCCACTATAGAGGAGAGCGAATTATGATCGGCAAATGTAGTATGCTGAATATTAGAGGTACAACTAAATCACTGCCTCACATGGAAGTGTTTGGGTACCCAGGAAGTTGGAAGATAAAAAGGCAGGTGTTTCAACTCTTGCAGATGCACAGGAGGGTGACGTGGAGTGTTAATGGGTGGAGAGGAAAGGTTGAACCATGTGGGTGGGGCAGTGGTTGGAGATGTGTCCAGTTGTGTCATCACATTAGAGGTGTCGGAGAAGCAAAGGCTGGTGGACTAAAAACTGATGACAAGAGGAACAGTATCCCTGTTCTGGGTGGGGAGTGAAGGGAAGGGAACAGAAATGTGAGATGGGATGGATACAGTTGAATGTTCCAAGAACTATTGTAGAGGAGAAATCACAACTGAGGGCAAGAGAACACATATTAGAACTACTGATATGGAAGGTGGCATGGTCCAATGTGACAGAGTTGATGTACCTGGGGAATAGAATGGAGTTCTTACAGGAAGCAAGTTGGTGTCAAGTATAGTCAAGGTGGCTTTGGAAGTCTGTGGGTAAGTAGTTGGGACTGATCACTGAATTATCTCCAAAAAGGTGAGGTTTGAGAAGGGGAAGGAAACAGAAGAAGATATAAAGGTGAGATCAAGGAAGAAATTGAATGTGAAGATAATGGAGTATTTTAGTTCCAAATGGGCATAGGAAGCAGCACTGACATAGTCAATGATATACCAGAAAAAGAGATGAAGGAGGGGAAGTCAGAAAGACTGAAATAAGAAAGTTGTGTGAAACATTTTTTTCAGTGCCTTTGCCTGAAGTGCTAGTTCCAGAATGCATACCACTTGCACTCTACTGGCTACCCTGACTTCACTGCAAGGGTTGTTTCTGTCCGACAAGGTTTGCTGTTGGCCACATTCCACTAGGTCTTAATACTTGTCATCTTTCTACCTTGAATGGTTTAAGAATGGGCTTTCATCTGAATGGTCCAAGGAGGAGAAGATTCCATTTCTGTGAAATTGCTGTGCAGCACATGAGCTGTCTCAGGAGTTCCACAGAGTTGTTGTAGCAAAGAGGCAGTAAATGGAGCAGTGAGAAAAATGGTATTTGAGGCACAATTCAGCTTTCAAAGAAGGCTACAATTCTTGTGAAAACTTGCAATGGTGCTGGTAGGACAAATGAGTACTCGGGTTCAGGACGTTACTGACTGCTAGCATGTGGAGATCTGCATTTGAACCAGGAGCATTTCTCAGCCCGAAGGGCATCACTCTATACAGTGAAGTTGGTGCACAGGCAGTAAAAATATCTATGCAGCTTCCTGCAGCAGTCTAAACTCTCTGATATCTTCATATCTGATTAAAGAGTTAAATAGCTGGCTGTTTAGAGATAAGGTATGCCCACTTATAACATGGCTGATGACTTCAGTTAGGAAACCAACAAATACAGCCCAATAGCAAAACAATGAAACCAATGTCACTATTGGATGTATAACTAAATAAAGCTTCAGTATGCTGGGCAGATAACTAGATGGCTCAAGACATATCAGTCCTTGTGTCTGAATGGGTAAAGGTTCCTGGGCTCTGCAAAACATTCTCCAGAAGCAACTGGTTGCTTCTGTTAGTCTACAAGTATTTGTTGCTTTCTAGAATTCTTTAGTCGCTGAAGTGTCAAGTTGCGATGTGGCAGTTGCTGGACTTTATCTGAACTTAAAAGCTTCTGTGCTAATCATTTGCTCCCAGAAACACGTGAATTAGTGATCCCTTTGGAATGCAGCCTGAAGGAAAATAAGAAAAGCAGAAAAACAGGATGAGCTGCTTAAAGAGAAAGGATAGGAGGAGGAGACCAAATTTGTCCCGGGTTTTCACCTTCCTGAACTTTAACAAGCATAGACTGTGAGATATCTATTCTACAGTAAGGGATGTTGGAACTCAAATTTAGCAACTTCAGAATAGGCCAGTGTCTGTCAATGTGACTGTGGCCACAAACTTTAATGCAGACCTGCAGGAGAGACAATTTGTTCCCCAGTGGGTTGGAGATTTGTCCTGTTCACATGTATTAAACATTGCAAACAGTAGTAATTGTGGGTGGTACTCTACTTCTGAAATTTGGCACCTTTGAAGTAAACAGCTTATTTGGCCATTTATCACAATCTGTTCATGATCCTCAATGTGGACAAACTGACTGCTGCCTTTGCTAATATTGCAACAATCTGTACAATTAAAACAAGTTTATTAGCTGTGAAGCAACTTGGCACAGCTTCACCAATCAAGTGTCCATGCCATAACACCAAAATGATCTAACCTAACTCTCCTCTATGACTTTTGTCTTCATCCGAACTTTGACCTAGACAATCATGTCATTATCTTCCAATATCTCCTTTCCTCTATTGTCCAAGTCATTGGGACTAGCCTCATTTAGTTTTTCTTTTTCCAGAGCCACTCTTTATACTCAAGATCAATACTTCTGCAGTTCCACCAAGAAATTCTCCTTCGGCCTCTCCTTTCCTCATGCCCCTTGGTGATATATTGTACAGACACAGGCCTCCTTTGTTTGTATCAACCAGGCCTACATCTTCAGTACTTCCCTTCACCTCTCCATTGACTCCATGCCCTTGTTTGATATCTAATCACAGATGAGTTACAGATTCCTTCAGTTAACCTTTGGAAGGACTGAAACCACATTATTCATCCCCTTCCTCAAAGCCCACTCCTTGCTGTTTCATTCCATATCTCTGCCTGAACCAGACTGTTTGTAGCATTGATATCATTGTTCTGACCATTAACATCATAAAGACTGTGCAGAGGGTGAAATAACCAGTCATTTGCCATCTTCTGTTAAGATTCTCAACTTTACCATCATCACCTGCATATTCAACCATTCCAATGCTGAAATAAGAGAAAATGCTGGAAGCCCTTAACAGGTCAGACAGCATCAGTGAAAAGAAAAAAAGAGTTAATGTCTCGATTAGAAGACAATTTGACCTGAAACATTAGCTCTGTTTCCCTTTCCACAGATGCTGCCTGATCTGCTGAGTGTTTTCAGCATTTTCGGTCTTTATTTCTGATTTCTGGCATCTGTAGTTTTTTGCAATACTGCCCTGCCTAGCCTTGCATTCTTCACCCTCTATCCTCCTTTGAACACATTCAGAACTCTGCTGCTTCATCCTATCCTACACCAGATCTTGTTCACATTACCCTTGCTTTTGTTGGCCTACATTGTTGCTGGTTCATAATCCCAACAGCATAAGTTATAAATCATAAATTCCTTCACTAGATTGACTGCAGTGGTTCAAAAATAAGAGTCACTTTCACCTGCTCAAACAACAGGAAATAAACAATAAACAATGACTCCAACAACTGCATTTCAAGAGGAACATTTAAAGAAACCTTTGGTGCCCAAATAGTTCCAATTTCAAATTCTTAGCCCTGTCCTTAAGCTCCTTCATGACTTTGCTCCTCTATATAGCCATAACATCTGGAATTCCCCATCAGTCTCAGTCGTGAAATCTAGTCCCTTAATCTAATAGTGTCCTCTTTGTTCTACATGCATTTATTTCTATGAAGGTCCTTGGGGCATTTTATCGAATTCAAAGGCACAACATAGATACATTTTGTTGAAACATTAAATTATAAATAAAAATTCATATTTTAAGCAAATTTAGCTGTCATGGCATTTTTAAACCAAATGGGCATTGTAATGTCCTCCAAAAACTAAAGTTTAATCAAGGGTTTTATTTTCTGGAATGGGAAAATAGCTCCAGTGTTGTTAGCAGAGGAATGCAGTCTGAGACTTAAAATTTTTCCAGTGAAGATCTAGAGGAATCAGGGACTAAATGTTATTTGCTGTCACAGGCATAAAACTCATTTTTTTCAGTTGTTCTCTACCAAATGGTGCATGACTATAATCTTCTTTCCACACTGTCTAGTATTATGCATCTACCAGCTTGTGGGGTGATGAGAGATAGGAAAGCTGCCAGGGAAATGGAAGCACTAGATATACTACTGGTCATAATACTGTGGCACTTTAACTACTACTGGTCATAATACTGTGGCACTTTAACTCAGAAAGGTTTCTGAGTTCTGAATATTTCGGTGGCTTACAGGGCTATACAGATTACTCCAGTTTCCAGTAACTTACATAGTTCACAGGAGGTGGAGCTGTTGAATTGAAGTCCTGTCTAGCCTGTATCTTGAATTTTTCTGGGTGCTTAGGACATTCACAGACCTAATGATTCTGAACTTCTGTGAAGTTTTCTCATGAGGTGGGAACATCCTATAAATGACCAACAGCCACAGAACTTGTTTTAAACAAAAGGTGTAGGTCAGGAGTTACATAACAAAAGTGCTGAAAGCAGCATGATGGGGCTACAAATAAAAGTTTGCTAACAATGATCTCAGCAAACTAATTCCCAAGTGGTGAGCAAATCGGCTATAAAAACAGATGGATTATTCATATCAATCGGCCTACTGACTCCGAATTAGAGAGAAAGAAGAGAACATTGTTAACAGCTCCACAGTGTTGTCATAAATAAAAGTTAAGTCACTGAAACACACTGAACTCCATTGCATTGTTCAAACATTGGTTAAAGCTTGTTGTTTGTTCATGGGAATGCTGAAACTGCTGCAGTGTCTATAATTATGTGCAAACTAAAGATAAAGACTTTCATTTACATGGTGCCTTGCAGAATCTCAGGATGTCCTAAAATGATTTACAATCAAATATTTTTCTTTTGAAAACTAAATGCAGCTGTAATACAGGAAACATGGCAAACTACTCGTGTTCAGCAAAATGTTAATGAACAGATAAACTACTTTAGTGGTGTGGGTTGAAAGAGAAATATTGGCCAGGATAAAAAGGAGCAATTCCCTTTGCTGCTTTCAGATGGAACCGTGGATCTTTCACATCCCTCTGATTTTGTACATCAGTTCTAAACCATGCGGAGGTGAAGAATCTGATTTACAGGTGACATGGCACTTTAAACATTCAAAATCAAATCACAAAATTGCCTGCAATTTATCCTTCACCATGGATTGAGCTCCAGGGGATGTGCTCATCTCTCCTTTATTGGCATGGGGCCAGGAACGTAACTCTCTTGTGAACAGGGTCCAATCCTTTCACACAGGATTCCGGTTGACTCCCCACCAATGCTCAAATAGACCTATGTATTCTCTAGTCCAGTTACTCTAAATTCCTTTCTCAAAAGCATTATTAATTAAGGAACTACTACCTACAAGGGCACTTAGAGATATAACCCAGAAGCATTTGGGTTATAAATCCAATCCCTACCACTGGATTCACTCTTGAATAGGTTGTGTCATTCAATTGTTTTACTGGCTGCCTTGTTAGGATGGTTGAGGTTTCCAAAGAACAGCTGAAGTTATCTTGGCACTTTTAAGATATTGAGTCAGACAGTAGTTGTCATTAGTCTCCTCTTCATGCTTTGGCATCCTATATATGTAACAGGAGGGCTTCCAACCCTTCTCTGCAGGGATAATACACAGACCAGGCCTCAAGTCTCCATGCTTAACACTATAGGGGCCTACATGGATCCTGAGATGAGATAAAAAATCCACAAATAACTTTGCAGGGCATAAACCTCCCCACAAAATATAGACCATTGTATACTTTTTTGAATGCTGCAACGGCTTAGAGAGTAAAAATTGAAACAATCAAAAATAATAAAACATTTGGGGAAAAAAATTAAAGATATAAAACAGAGAAGTTGTTAATTTTTAAAATTGATATTGTAGCGGCTGCTACCGCGATGTGAAAACAAGACACTAATCGAAGGGTTTCAGAACAAGAACTGGCTTATTTTCCCACCTTGCGCGGGCCTTTTAAGAGAGACTGTTCCCGCCCACTTCAAACAGCAATGACGTATACGCTACGTCATCAAACCTTTCCCGCGCGCGGGTTCTCCCTGTTGCTCAGGGAAGACAAAGGCCCAACGCCATCATGGGCCTCGCCGCTCCGACGACGTGCGACCTGACTGCCGAGCCGGTTCGCTTGCTCGGACGGTGAGTCACTACAATATCTTGATTTCCATTTCACTGGAAGAATAGCATTTCATACCTACCTAATGTAGATATCAAGATAAAATGCTGTAACAACGTAAATGATAAATAGATTTGGATCTTACACCAGGAATACAAGGAGATTTCCCACTGTGTACCCAGAGGTTTGGAATGACAAAAAAGATGTATTCAAACATGCTTTAGATATTACATGTTACATTAGGATATTGATATCATTAAAGAAATACACAAATGGCTAAAATGCCTTTTGATTTTTCTCAGTGGCACCCTGAAATTCTGTGTCTAAACCAAAGCTGTTATCATCCAGAGTTCACGGATTCTGGCTTGTCATTAACCAGGATAGACAGTTTCATCCAATCATTATATTCAAGATCTTCTCTTGAACCATAAAAAGGCAGTATACTACATTTGAAGGCACCTTCATATATCTCACATAATGCTGAGAAGTATATATTAAACTACCAGATGACTGCACAATGACATTGTTTTATTTGTAAAAGGGAAACTGCAATAGAGAATTAGGGATCATTACATAAGATGCCATGCCACATATCTTTAATGGAGACATTGTAATAAGATAAATCATAGTGAACACACTTGACTCATTCTCCTTTTAGGCCTGATAATCTCAGCAATTCTTTCATCTATCTTCCTTCAGCTTTATCACATAAAGTACACATTCTGAATGAATTCCAAATTCTAACCACAAACATCAATAGTTTAAGACGTCTAGTTGAGGGAGATACATTTTTATAACATTTAATCTCTCTTGTAAAATATACACAACCAATCTATATATTTTCTCTTTGGAAGTTTCAAGGAGTTACATAGAGCCAAGCGCCAGATGATAAGCCAAAATGACAATCAATTGATGTTTTCAAAGTGTTCAAGACAGCAAAAGGAGAATGGGTCACCCATAAAAGAAGTTTATATCTACAATTGCCAATAAGCTAGCGGTAAGTTTAGATGACAAAAGTGTGTTTTCTTTAATGTCTTATGTTTTAGTGATGTGTTGCACAATGCCATATGGCATATGACGATTCTTCAAAAGAATTGTTTGTTTCTTTCAAGAGCATTTTAAGCAGAATTTTTAAAAATGCAGAAATGTTAATAGAAATAATTTTATCATACAATACTGCACACAAAATTAATGATAAGACAAGATAGAAGAAAGAATGAGATTTGACTTTAATTTATTATTAGTTTCCTTTACCACAGCTTTTGGAGACTGACTAGAGAGAAATTACCTCATCTTGTGCCCTCAGGGGACATAACTGGAATTATTCAAATTTTTTATTAAGTGAGAAAAGTAGGGCAAAAATATCAGGTAGGTTGCAGAACAGCTGTACTGTCTTTTGAACCAGATAACATGAAATGTGAAAGCAAAGATAATCACTCTTACCTCCATTTTTAGGCTCACCTCCCATAACTTGAAATGCTTTTCTGTTTTCCATTTACACACATGGTGCTGAATGTATGGCTATGATCCAGCAACAGAGTAATCTGATTCTGGAAATACCAAGTTTCACACATGCACAGTAGACACTTCAAAGGTATTCTGCAGTGACCTCGGAGGAAAGGCTCGATAAATTTTTAAATTCCATGTAAGTTTCTTTCAGCAACTATTGACATGGACATAGATTTAAAAACACTAACTGTTGCTATAGTAACAATGCTAGTGTTAACATGGATGCTAATGCAGGATAACAGATTAAAAACTAATACAATACACAACATAGGCAGGAAAAGCACGAAATGATTTTGAATTGCCACACAGCTGGCTGTGTTTCTACAAGTTAAAATTTAAAATATGTTACTGCATATCTTATGGGATATCCTTTGACAGGCAGGTACACCCAAAGGAACAAATGTTTTTGTAAAAAAACACACCACTACAATTTTGCATTTCCACAGCACCTTTCATGTAGTAAAGCATCCTGAAGCACCAAGAGTAGATTATCAAATGAAATTTGAAAAGATAGTTACATTTCTTTGAAATTTTATTTCCAATAAAGGCCATGAAAAAAACGTAGGAAATATAAAATGGGATGCTGAATTGTTATTATCCGTTTCACTTGTTTGCACAGTCAAGATCTAGTCTTGTATCAATATTTGCAAAAAAAATCTTGACTGTAATGTGTCTTTGAAATCTAAATCTACAATAGATTTCTCTTTATTAAAATATGCTATGATTTTCTCAAAGTTAATTAATCAATTCAAACATGATTTGCTCTTTACAAATCCATATCAACCATCTATAATTTTCTAATTTTATGCTGAATTTTGGAATTCTAAATTTTACCATAGCCAAGTAAAAACCCACTGGACTATAGTTTTCTAGGTTATCCCTCAATCCTTCCTTCTTTCTTGAATAGAAATGTTACACGCATCACACTTTAGTCCTTCGTAAAAAAAAACATTATTTCTAAAGATCTAAGCTAACTTCGGCTGATGAATCCATGAAGTCATTTCCTTTTCAACATTTTTGTCTGCAGTCTTCAACAGAACTTTAAAAATAGGAAAAGCCAAACTGCTGGAGGAATTCAGTGGGTCAAGCAGCATCTATGGAGGGAAATGGATAGTCAATGTTTCAGGTTGAGACTCTTCATCTGGACTGAAAGATAGAGGGGAGATAGTCAGTGTAAAGAGATGAGAGGAAGGGGTGGAGCAAGAGCTGGCAAGCGATAGATGGATTCAGGTGAGGAGGGGTGATAGGCAGATGGAGGAGGGAAGAGTGGAAGTAGTGACAGAGGCTGGGAGGTGATAAGTGGAGACAACAATGGGGCTGCAGATGATGGAATCTGATAGGAATGGAAAGTTGGGCATGAAACCAAATAAATGAAAGAAGGTGGTATCCATCATTAAGGACCCTCAACATCCGGGACATGCCCTCTTCTCATTACTACCGTCAGGGAGGAGGTATAGGAGCCTGAAGCTGCTCCTGAAACTCAATGTTTCAGGAGCAGCTTCTTCCCCTCTGCCATCAGATTTCTGAATGTTCCATGAACCCATGAACTCTACTTCATTACTCCTCTTTTGCACTATTTTGTTTATATATCTATTGGTAACTTATAGTAATTTTTATGCCTTGCACTGCACTGCTGCCACAAAACAACAATTCTCACGACATATGTGAGTGATAATAAACCTGATTCTGATTCAAATAAGGGAGGTGGGGTGGCTAGATGGTAACAGTGGGAGGTGGGGACCCAGTGGGACGAGTGTGTGGGTGACCAGCAGATAGAGTGGGTGGAGAAGGTGAAAGAAATAAGGTGACAAGGGAATGGTGGGGGCAGTGGGGTAGGTGTAGGAGGAACTGGTAGATCAGAAGGAGAAAGGAAAGGGATGGGGGGGAGCAGGTTACTTGAAACTGGAGAATTCAATGCTCATGTCATTAGGTTGTAGACTACGCTGTCGGAATATGAGGTGCTCTTCCTCTAGTTTGTGCTTAGCCTCGCCCTGGCAGTGGAGGAGGCTGTGGATAGACAGTTTGATGTGGGAATGGTTAGGGGAACTAAAATGGCTAGGAACTGTGAGCTCCAGAAGGCCACAGTGGATGGACTGCAGGTGCTCAGCAAAGCGGTCTCCTAGTCTGCTCTTGGTTTCACCAATGTAGAGGAGGCCACATCATGGGCATTGGATACAATAAACAAGGTTGGAGGAAACACATGTGAATCTCTGCTACACTTGGAAGGGCTGTTTCGGCCCTGGATGTTGGTGAGGGAGGACATGTAGGAACAGGTGTTACACCTCCTATAGTTGCAGGGGAAGTGCCTGGAGAGGGGGAGGGATGGGTGGGAAGGGATGCATAAGCCAACAAGTCACAAAGAGAGAGGTCCCCATGAAAAGCAGAAAAGAATGGGGAGATGAAGGTGTGGCTGGTGGTGGGATCACATTGGAGCTGGTGGAAATGTTGAAGAATGATGTGCTGGATGCATAGGCTGCTAGGGTGAAAGGGAAGGGCAAAGGGAATTCTATCCCTGTTCTGTCTGGGGGAAGGTCGGGTAAGAGCAGAAAATAGAAGAGATGTGTGTGAGGGTTCCAACCACTGTGCCACACCCCCCCACCCCCATTTCATCACAAGCCTCGTTTTCTGAAAAAGGAGGACACGTCAGATGTCCTGGTGTCCTGCAGTCATATTCCAGCTGGGTAGTCTACAATCTAATGACATGAGCATTGAATTCTCCAATTTCAGCTAACCTACTCTACCTCTGTCCCTTTTCTCTCTGCCCTGTCAGTATCAAAAGTCATGAGAATAGCATTGAAGGAACAGTAAGGCTGTTTTCAGTTTGCTGAAAAGAATCTGCTTTCTATGAATCTTTCTACTTAATAGACCTACTACAGTTGACATTTATAGTTTAAAAAAGTCTTCTTATTTGCCTGTCAGTTGATACTGAAAGCAAAACGCTGAGAAGACAAAGAAATATTCAATGCTGCCTATGGGTCACCAATATTTTAATACACACAAGATGGCCTGTCTCCACAACTTCTCGCCAGAAAGAAGATTTGAAAGGAGTAGGGGAGGGGTGGTGATTGGAGACTAATGGAGGTTAGAGAGAAAGTCAGGGAGAAACTCATAAGAGTGGAGGTAAATGACTGGAGGGAGAGAAAATTAGAAGGTGCTGTTTTAAAGTAAGTGCTGAGGAGAAGATAACAAGGGGAGAAGATGATCTGGGAGAAAATCAGGGATGAGGAATCGTTGATGGTGGGGAGGGGGCTGTGGTGGGGGTAGTGTTGATTGAGAGAAGTTCCACGGGAAGGGGTACTGAGGGAGAATTGCATTACAGGTACAGATAAGAAGATCTGAGGAACCAAAGAAAAGAATTGAATGGGACAGGGAACTGTTTGGAATGGATCAGGGAAAAGACCAGTGTGTCGGCTGGATTACAGTCAGAGAGAAAAGGAGAAGCTTGGGAAGGGGAGATGCTCAGGGAGCGGTCATTGTGCATTTAACATACTGTTTAATGATAATCCTGAAATTAAGCACAAATATCTAGGGTAGCATTTTTGAAAATGGGATCCATTGAATAAGATATTAAACTGAGACCCTGTCTGTTCTTTCAGATGGACATAAAAGATCCTATGGCACTATTTTCAGGATCAGCCAGTGCTATCCTTAGTGTACCGGCCTATATTTATCCATCGATCGGTGTTACTAACAAGATAAGATAAGATAAGATTTCTTTATTAGTCACGTGTACATTGAAACACACAATGAAATGCATCTTTTGCGTAGAATGTTCTGGGGGCCGCCCACAAGTGTCGCCACGGTTCCAGTGCCAACATAGCATGCCCACAACTTCCTAACCTGTACGTCTTTGGAATGTGGGAGGAAACTGGAGCACCTGGAGGAAACCCACGCAGACATGGGGAGAACGTACAAACTCCAGACAGCGGCCAGAATTGAACTCAGGTCGCTGGCGCTGTAATAGCGTTATGCTAACCGCTACACTACTGTGACTGATTACCTGTTCACTTTTGCTCTTTATGACAGCTTACAGTGTGCGAGTGGACTGCCATGTTTCCCACGCTACAACAGAATCAGGTTTATTATTACTGACATAGGTTGTGAAATTTGTTGTTTTGTGGCAGCAGTACAGTGCAAGATATAAAGGCCTAAAGATCACCATGTCACATTATTTATTTATAAATAGATAGATAGATAGATAGATAGATAGATAGATAGATAGATAGATAGATAGATAGATAGATAGATAGATAGATAGATAGATAAATAGATAGATAAATAGATAGATAAATGAATGAATGAACAAAATAAATAGATAAATAAATGGATGGAGCATAAGAGGAATAATGAGGTAGGGTTCATGGGTTCATGGACTGTTCAGAAATCTGATGGCGGAGTTTAAGAAGCTGTTCCTGAAACGTTGAGTGTGGGTCTTCAGACTCCTATACCTCCTCCCCGATCATAGTAACGTGAAGAGGGCATGTCCCGGGTGGTGAGGTTTCTTAATGATGGATGCTGCCTTCATGAGGCACTGCCCCTTGAAGACGTCCTTGATGACAGGGAGGGTTGTGTCCATGATGGAGCTTACAGAGTCGACAACCTCTGCAGCCTCTTGTGATCCTGTGCATTGGAGCCTCCATACCAGGTGGTGATGCAACCAGTCAGAATGCTCTCCACTGTACATCTGTAGAAATTTGCAAGAGTCTTTGGTGACATACCGAATCTCCTCAAACTCTTAATGAAGTAGAGCCGCTAGCGTGCCTTCTTCGTGATTGCATCAACGTGTTGGGTCCAAGGTAGATTCTCTGAGATGTTGACACCCAGGAACTTGAATCTGCTCATCCTTTCTTTTTTTCTTTCTTTGACAAACCAGTGCAATTTGCACCTTCATTACTGATATCACCCAACGCAGAAACTCTGCTTCAATGATCTGAAAAAACAGTCTGGAAAATATAATAGATTTCAGACTTTCTTCCTACATGTATTGTTTTTTTATTGTTCCACCCAGTTGAGAGGGAAAAGGGTAAGGAAATAATAAAAAGGCTAACATAATATTACATTAACATTTTTGTTTTATCTTTCATCAATTATTAGTTTAGACCTCAGAGGAGTTTTCACAGTAGACATTTGTCAGTAGTAGCATGAGCTCAATACATAATACAGGAGTAAATGCTCGTTGCATTCCAGTTCCAAATACAATTGCATTGATGATGCAATATTTTGCATTTTGTGCATGATGTGGACATTGAATGTCTACCTACTGTCTCCCAGCCCACACTTTTTAAAATTAACTCTTTCTCTGATATTCTTCTTATTTACTATCTCCGAGAGTTCCAAATGATATTCAACTTTACTCCAAACACATTTTAAAATAAACAAGAGGAACATAGTTACAAGGTAAAGTCATGCCTGTCATGCTAATCCATACTTCAAGGACAGCAAGTGTCTTTTCCTGATGGAGCTGAATTTTGTGTTAGGCAGAAGAAAAGGACCGTAACTATCTGTTGCAGAACCTTGGCATTGTGCTATTACCAACAAAATTATGTCAATCAGCGCTGACATATTGATCAGACAGGGATCTGTGCACAATTACAAGCTTTTCCCACACAACTTCATCTTGACCCAAGCATTTAGCAAAATGTGAGGATGTGAACACTCCTGGAGAAAACAGATGTGGGTAACTCTTTCAGAATTCAAAACCCACATCAAATAAGCAGAAGAAAGTTCAACAGAATTTCCTTTTCTGCACCTCCATGTAAAGAATCATGCTGAGTTGAGGGATGTTTTGACCTTTCCAAAGAAATGAATTTAAACCTTGTACTCCATATGTTTGATGATAAAGGCAACCTGCACTCCAGAATGTCTGCCTCCTACATATTTATCTTGAATTTTGCTATGTAGGATTTTCTATATTCTCCTTCTGAAAAACATAGACAACACTAAACACAATTTTGTTTATATGCAATGATCATATGTCTGTTGTTTGTTTTAATTAACGTCCTGTCTTTTAGAAAAAAAGTATAAAACCCAGTTTAACATAATTAATATTGGACTGAAATTTAGCCATTTCTACAGATTGTTTGACTTAGATTTGGATGCTCAATACTACATTCAGGATGATCTTCCAGTCTGGTGTCAGAAAGACTGAACATTGAATTATAGTAAAGATAAGTCTTAATTAGAGCATGAAGTCTTCAGTAAGTAGCAAGAATGTGATAATGGTAACTCCAGGCAACACAACATTTAACAACAACAAAATAAAAGGGAATGTGTGACAAGGCAAGAGAAGATACAATAAATGGAAGTAGAGTGAGAGGTGTGGAGGAATAGATGGACATTGGAGTGTTTGTCTATTGGTCTATAGGAGTGTTGGTCTACTGCTCAATACTTAAAAAGGCACATTTCTTTAATTGGCCAAGCCACAGAATATAAGAACAGGGAGGTTATGAATACAACTGAATACAATGCTGGCTAGATCACAATTTGAGTATTGTGCTTCATTCTGGTCACCGCATGGAAAGAAAGGTGTTTCACTGAAGAGGGCACAGAGAAGATTTATGAGGATGTTGACAATACTGGAAAATGTTAGCACTGAGAAAAGATTGGATAGACTGATATTATTTTCCTTACGAGAGCCTGAGGGAAGATTTAATTGGGGTGTATGAAATTATGTATAATTTATAGAGAGTAAATAGAAAGGAGCCTTTTCTCTTATCAGAAGCATCAAAAACTAGTGGCATAAACTTGAAGTAATTGGTGAAAGAATTAGAGGAGATATTAGATAAAAAAAAATTACAAAGAGAGTGGTAGGAGTCTGGAACTCACTTCCTTAAAGAATTTGAATAGGTATTTCATAACATTTCAGGACTTTCAGGGCTCTTTTTCCACCAACAAGAATACAATGGGTTGTGTAGATTTCTTCTGTGCCACAATTGTTCTTTAATTTCATTATGATCTGCTGGTTTCAAGTTAATACAATCTATTAGAGTGATTTCACAAGTGCTGCCTAGAAGACCATTTTGACAACTTTGCTACTCAATATTCATTTTCTATTTAGTCTCCCACACGTTAATATTAGTACATTAGTAAAATATGCATTTATATTAATTCTTTCACAGTCTCAGCCTTCCCCAAATAGGGTCACATTTGACTGAAGTAGTTCCCAATGATAATTGTATGAACTGCTCAGTAGTGCCAAAGTCAAAGTTGACTTTATTGTCATATGCACAAGTACATGTATGCAATGAAAAGCTTACTTGCAGCAGCATCACAGGCACATGGCACCAGGGACTCAACATTCACAAGAAAAACATAAATTAAACTTAACTTATACAAAATTATACAAGAAAGAACACAATTAGAAGAACAATAAACAAAGTCCACTGTAGTGCAAAGTGGTCAAGGTGATCATAGTGTTGCTCATAATTAGGATTGTGCAGATTGGTTCAAGAACTGAACGGTTAAAGGGAAGTAGCTGTTCTTGAACTTGGTGGCGAGGGACTTCAGGCCTCCGTACCTCCTGCCTGATGGTAGCTGTGAGAAGATGGCATGGCCTGGATGGTGGGGATCTTTGATGATAGATGTTGCCTTCTTGAGGCTGCACCTCATGTAGATACTTCTGATGGTGGGAAGGATGTGCCAGTGATGTAATGGGCTGGGTCCACTACTCCCTACAGCTTCTTATGTTCTTGTGCATTTGAATTGCCATACCAGACCATGATGCAACCCGTCAGCCAATAGAATACTCAGGCATGAACCAAAGATCCTGGCTATTCAATTGTATTAATGGTCTGAAATATGTCTTTTATAAATCTTATGTTTAAATATAGGGATGATAAAACAATTAAAATGTAAGATGTTAAATTCAAACGATTGTAGAACTTAGTAGCTACAATTGATTAACATTCAGAAATCTTTGGTAAATTGCACTGAAACTAAAACTGCACATAGAATTGCAAAATATTGTTTCATAAATGGAATAAGAAATAGATTTGATTGCTATAAATTGAAAATGTCAAGACTGCTCATTGTATGATAGCTTAGTAGTTATGATATTGGAACTAAAGTCCAATGGCAGCGAGCTTAAAGTCATATAATGCTAATGCAAGGTTTGTAAACCAGTGCAAGTCATTCCTGAATAAGGGTGGCTTGTTTTGATTTTGGACAACTAAACATTTGTTCCAGTGAAAAAGAGAATACAACCTTATTTAAATTCAGTAGGCAAGGAACCCATGCAGTTTGTTGACTGAAGCCCTCATGACAAGCCTGGGCAGCCATCAGGATGTTAAGTTACAGGAGTGCAGGTTCTGGATAACTGTTTAGGAACCACATCAACATGCTCCAGCTCCACTTTGACCTTGTTCATGATTTGTCATTTGCCTTTGAAAGGCTTCTTTGGTGAAACTGATTGGAGGTTAAATAGCAAAAACTGGTATTTGATGTTCTATTAATGGTTACCAATTTCCATATTAACAAAGGATTATTAATTGAAACAAGTACTTCTGCAACCTGACAGTGAGTAAATAAAAAAAAATAGAGATGGCCGGTGTTAACAGGAAGTAATAACCTCATTTTGAAACAATTGCTGTGAGGTTAATGCCAGGAAAAGCATTAACCTTTCAATCAACCTTAATTCTTACTCAAATTAAAGTAACTCGAGCTCAAGCTTGATTGTCTGTGAAGAGTTTTGTGCTGTGTTGTGAAAGGCATTCTCATAAATTCATAAACATTCTTCCTTTTTGTCTTAAATATTTATGATCATCAAATAGATTGAACATGCATAGATATCTTATGTAATAGTAGGAAAGAATCTTAAGGTGAAGCCATCTGGGACAAAAACTTTCTCCATAATTTCTAAGGGCTTGTCAAAATCAGACTTTTTGCTCTGTTGCCTCCGTTGTTCTCTAAATCACTCCAGATTTAAATTGCCTTTTGTCCCAGTGGCCATCTCTACCCAGCCCCACACCTCCATTCTACCTGCAGCTCTTTCCTCCCACCAGAATTGCAGCTAAAATCCTCACCACTAGCAAAGTGATGCCATAAATTACGTGAGAGTCCATCCTTTCTATTTAAGCTGTCTGTTTCAAGGTAAGTACAACATCTGCAAAACCCAAAGGATAATTTGACTTTTAGAGATGGGGGTCTCAGAATTTAATGGCTGGTGCATTTAAGTTGTGTACTTAGCTTAAGGCCATCTGAAGAAGGCAAACAAAAATGTAGAATCATAGGATGTTATGGCACAGAGGGTGTCCATTTGGCCTATTGAATACATGCTGGCTCCTTGTAGAACAATCCATTAAGTCCCTTTCTCTTGCTCTTTCCCCCAAAGTCTTTCAGATTAATTTTTCTCAAATGCCCATCCAATTCCCTTTTGAAAGGTCCAATTGACTTCTAAAGGTATTGAGTTTTAGATCATTGTTACATGAAAGGATTTACCTCACAATTCCCCCCATTCCAAATCGTTTGCCCATCAATTTGAAACTTTGATTCAAAATAAGACAATTAAATCTTGTATTTGACATTGAACATTCAGAAACTGGCTACAGAAGAAACAGTTCAGTCAGAATCTTGGTCCTTGCAGG
Source organism: Pristis pectinata (assembly GCF_009764475.1). Taxonomy (NCBI): domain Eukaryota; kingdom Metazoa; phylum Chordata; class Chondrichthyes; order Rhinopristiformes; family Pristidae; genus Pristis; species Pristis pectinata. The sequence goes on along the minus strand of NC_067415.1, from coordinate 48,895,978 downwards.
TCATCAAAACAGGATACTATATAAGGAAAAGTTTCAACACATAATAATTAAACCTTGGGTGAACCTCATCAGTACAACACTAATACACTATAAAGCAAGCAAAACAAATCCTGACCAACAAGAAGTTTCATCAGCTCCATAATATTCACAGTTGTAGTGGATTAAGAAGTGACATCTTAAAGCATTTTTTGTTTAATTATCAGCTGCATCAATTATCCACTGGGAACCATATTATATTCTTAAAACAATTTAACAAAATAGCATTTAATGAGAAAAAAAGTTGGAAAACAAAGGATAAGGTTATGTCATTCACCTGAAACTTTAAGTCCATTCTTCCCTCCACAGATGGTATCTGACCTGATGAGTATAAAGCACCTGGCATTGGGTAGGATACATTTTGTCTCTCTGAATGTCCATTTAAAGTCTAATTAATCTGTAATTGTGTGCTGAAGGGAATCTCCCACATGTGCCCCTCTACAATCCCCTACTCATGCCCCCACTGTGCCAGTGTCTCCTTGCCATACTTCACCCAAGCTTCTGAGGCCTGCTTGAGACAGTTGCAGATACCCATGAGCTCTTGGACAGACTGCTGGTTGGACAAAAGACAATGATGTCATCTATGTTCAGGGCACATTGACTGAATACGTTTGCTGCCTGCGATCACCACGCAATTCCTTGCCCTAGGACCTGTGTGCTTCCTGATGGATGCAGCAAAGAGCTCATTACAGCATTACAAATAGAGGCTGCCCTGCCTGTCTTCAGATCTATTCAGAAAGCTCTCCAACTTCTAGCCACTGCAGATGTCCACTTAGAGCATTTATAGTCAATTGTGGACTCCCTCCCGGTCTATTTTGGAAAACATAATCCTCAGGTGAAGGTGGAATATTTTGCTGAAGGCTTTTACTTGGTCTCTGACAATAAGCTTTTTGCCCCTTACCCTACATATAGGTGATCATAAGTGGTGTCAAGCAGTCTTCTTGGCCACTGGTCTGATCAGTTGGATCACCATCAAAAGAGCATATCCAAGCCTGTCAACAATGATCTTCGATTGTATTGTGTAGCTGATATTTAGCAACAATAAAGATTGCTAGTTTATGATTTCTTCCTTCTCATTCTTGGCTGATTTGTAAGGACAATATTGCTTTCCTTCAGTTACTTTGAAATGCTACTTGCTAGAAGCAAATCCACATCAACTTACAACCAGTTCTAATGTAATAAGTGCAATTCCAGCAGTTAGTCTTTGCTTCCAGGGGTGACCTTTTAGAGGGGTATAGATAGAGTAAACACACATAGTCTTTTTCCCAGGGAAAGGGAACTAAAAACTAGAGGGCATAAGTTTAATGTGAGAGGTGAAAAATTTAAGGCAGGCACAGTAGCGTAGCAGTTAGCGTAACGCTATTACAGCGCCAGTGACCCAGGTTCAATTCCGGCCACTGTCTATAAGGAGTTTGTACGTTCTCCCCGTGTCTGCATGGGTTTCTTTCCACATTCCAAAGACATATGGGTTAGGAAGTTGTGGGTATGCTATGTTGGCACTGGAAGCGTGGCGACACTTGCGGGCTGCCCCCAGAACACTCTATGCAAAAGATGCATTTCACTGTGTGTTTCGATCTACATGTGACTAATAAAGATATCTTATCTTAAAAAGGACCTGAGGGGCAACTTCTTCACACAGAAGGTGGTGGGTATATGGAATGCCAGAGAGAAAGTACAATAATAACATTTAAAAGAGACAAGGAAGGGTTTAGAGAGATGTGGGCAAAACACAGCCAAATGGGATTAGCTTGATGGGCACCCTGATTGGCATGGACGAGTTGGGCCAAAGGGCCTGTTTTCATGCTGTATCACTCTATGACTCTATGACTTGAGATCCAATGCGGACACCAACTCTTCAGGCTATTGTTACATTTTAAAAGGTTTGTCTGATTTGCCACTTAAACTCCATTCCAATTATTACTGATGTATAAGACCAATTCTGTGCTGTGGATTCAACACCATGAGAATCATATTGAGGTTTACTAAACAAACTTTACAAGCAGGGAAATAGAAGATTTTTATCTCAGTACTCATCTAACCCCATTCAATTTTTAATCTGAGCCATAATTTTTATTACTATATGTTTATTACATCAATTTGTGAGGTGAAATTGGCATTTATCAAAGTTTATCAGTAAAAATTATGTCCTACCATACCTATATTTACTAACTCTTTAAATATTCCGTCATTTTCAAAGATTTTGATACATTCGGATTCAGATTCCTCTATTCTTGAGTACCTCTTAGAACTGTGCCACCTCACCCCACCTACCCCATCAAGAACTTCCTACCTCATCTGTGGAAGAATTTGTGGTTCCCACAATGGGCTCTTTAGCTACCTCAGAACCCACGAAACAATGGAAGCAAGTCACTCCCAATTGCCTAAGACAGGAAAGCTCCAGGTGCAACCAAACTTGTGTATGTTCTCTCATGTCCTGCTACAATATCCTACAATATGTGATTCACTACATTTGAATCAATGCCCCGGGCTGTGTAAATTTAAATGATAAAAAATTAAATGATCAAGGAAGTACACTTATGTGTCTCACCTGCACTTGTAGAAATATCTATCGATTCCCCAGTCAAACCTGATGTTTAGTTCCATACCCTTTTTTGGCACCGTTAGCTTGTCACCTTCAAATTTTTTCTCCATAATTACTTGCCAGTGAACAGATGTTTTCCATTCAGCACACTGAGATCCCTGGATTACCTCCTTTTACAATTTCCCGCCCTGATGATTTGACACGACTTCACCTCTTCTGCACCTGCTGGGCAATCAGTTGCTAGAAAATGCATATGAAGAACAGCTCATCTTATTAAGTGGTGTCAGATTATCCCACACAACTTCTTGGTCTCAGTAACCTTTGGCACAAGTAGTTAATAAGGAGAATTTCCAAACCTTGAGACCATCCTGAACTCACTTAGCATCCAGGATAAACCATATCGCCAGACACAAACATTACAGGCTTCAGCTGCCTTCTGCCTTGCAAAACTGGCTTTTTTCTTATTACTTTAATAGAATCATGCTTCGTGGTTTAATCTGTCAATTATTGAAAAGTTTAAGCCCTTAAATAAAAGTTTAAGTCACATGTACCTTGAGGTCAACATTCTGCCAGGTCTGTTTAAGTGATGGTCTTTGCTAATCTCTTACTTTTGATCTCTCTTTTCACAATACTGCACTGTAAACATACTTTTATGACAACACACATGTCATTACCATTATTTTATCTTGTTTGATTGGGCAGCACAATTTAATCCTGGAATCAAAACCACATTTTTTTCTAAACTCAGCAGAACAAGTTGCATCTTCCAGTAGAAAAATGTTCAGTTGCCTCATTCCTGCCATGCAGAATTCTCCACATAAACTTCTCTGCCCTACCACCTTAAAAATCTCCTCAAAACCAACTCCTTGACCAAGCTTATAGTCATCCACCTAACTCAGGCATCCCAACTCAGCATCCATTCACTTGCATGTATTTGTAAATCTTGGGGAACTATATTTATGTTTATTTAATGTCCTGAATTTCTTTACAGTGAGGTAATTTTATTATTGTTGTTTGACATTCTTAATTTGCAACTATAGAAGTTTAAAAGTACTTAAAGCATTAAATATTTTTAAAATGCTAAGCACTGGTAAAGTTATTACATCAGAGGCAGGGGTGAAACATTGAGTTGTCCAATTTTTAACTTCTGGCTGCCATTGTTTTAGTTCAGTTTTTCTTTTTCTCCTTCTCTTTTCTGACTCACTGCCACATTAAGTCATCCAATCTCACTCTATCAAAGATATTCCTTTTGTTTATCTGCTATCTAAACTAACTTGTTTTTAAATTCTACTAAAGGGTCCCAGACCTGACATGTCAACTGTTTCTCTTTCCATAGATGCTGACCCAATTGCTGAGTATTCCCAGTAATTTCTGCTTATACAGTAAAACTCAATAATCTGCTATCTGACCAATCGGGAGATCCTGATGGTACACCATCTGAATCACCAGGTGTTGTTTGCTGCACTCCAACTTGTCGGGGCCTCGGTTCCAACTCACCTGAGCCCTGGTTCTCGTGCTTCCTTCCATTCGCCACTGCCCATCTTCCCACACTTCCTTCCCACCCACTGGTGCCCCAATTCCTGTGCTCCCTTCCACTCCTAGAGTCTATGTTCTGGTGCCAATTTCCAACTCACCTTGGGCCCATTTCCCAAACTTCCTTCAAACTGACCAGGGTCCCATTTCCTGTGCTCCATTTAAACTTACTGGATTCACTGGGGAATTTATTCTAATACTCTGCAACGTCTAAACAAAATATATAAAAAATGTTAGCATATTAGCAGGAATAACATCCAATAGTCAGGAAAATCTGTTCGTTTGGTATCCCAAAGTCCTGACTATACCAGATTATTGGAGGTTTACTGTATTTCAGATTTCCAGCATCAACGGTTTATTTTGATTCCCTTTAATTTGATAAACTGCTTTCCTGACATCCAGCACTAGATGTGCTGGCATTTTTGCCAGCTAGGCATTGAGAGGAGCAAAGTCATTGGCTCAGAGAAGATAAGATATCTTTATTCATCACATGTACATTGAAACACACAGTGAAATGCATCTTTTGCGGAGAGTGTTTTGGGGGCGGCCCACAAGTGTCGCCATGCTTCCGTCGCCAACATAGCATGCCAACAACTTCCTAACCCATACATTTTAGAATGTGGGAGGAAACTGGAGCACCCGGAGGAAACCCACACAGTCACGGGGTGAACATACAAACTCCTTACAGACAGTGGCTGGAATTGCTGGCACTGTAAAGCATTATGCTAACTGCTACGCTACCGTGCCTGCCCCTTACTTAATATTAATGCTTTCAATTAATTAATACCGGAGAGACTTGATACTTGATTTAAATCACAAGACCAGCAAAGGTCACTGTAGCCACAGAGATAGTGCAGAGGGTAAGTGCAAGGAGGTACAAGCTGAATTTACCATGATCTGTCCATTATACTCAATCCCCATCACAAATTATGCTCCCTAACCATTCCATCCTTCTCCTGGGCATTTGTCTAAAGCTGAGCTAGTATGCCACAAATTTAGTGTCATATTTGGCCTTGGACTGACTATGGATTGCATATCTCCAAGATCATTAAAATCTCCTATTGTTACTTCCACATTGTACAAACATAGAAATATACAAATGAGGAACATTTGACTCCTTTAGCCTGCTTCATGATTCAATTAAGATCACAGCTGATCTGTCTGTAACCTCAGCTCTGCATTCCCTTCAATTCCCAGTGACCTTGCTTCTGAAGAATCTACTTAATTCTCTTAAAACTATTCAAAGACTCTGCATCTACCGCCCCTTGAGTAAGAGTTCAGAAGACTCTCAATCCTTTCAGAAAAAAGATCACCTCATTTCTGTGTTAAATAGTGACCCCCGGTTCGAGATTTAACCACAAGAGGAAGCAACCTCTTCACATCCTTCCTGTCAAGACCTCTCAGATTCTTATATGTTTCAATTGAGTTGCCTCTGACTCTTTTAAACTTCAGCCAGTCCTTTCTTTCCTTAAAAGACAGATACTTGTCTAGTAAATCTTCTCTGAGCTGTTTCCAACACACTTACATCCTTCTTTAAATAGGAAGACAAACACTACACATGGTACTCCAGTTGTGGTCACAGCAAATCCCTATATAACTGAAGCATAATCTCCCTACTTTTGTATTCAATTTGCCTTGCACTGTTGAGTGGCTATATGCCTCACAGAAGCCTTCACCAGTTAAAGCTAACCTGCTCTACTTAAAACCACCTACATTTAATAAATGGGAGATTCATTGTGACTGCAACAGGTAGCAGATGTCAGCAAGGATATCCCCATTTAAATGCAAGCCTCTCATGCCATTCCTTGCCAAGGAGAATTACTCCCTAAAAACCATTCCAAGAGAGTTGTGTGATCCCACATCCTGCCTGTCAAGACCACTCAGAATTTACAGATTAGATTTTATAATTACACAGAACACAGAACAGTACAGCACTGGACAAGCCATTCGGCCCACGATGTGGTGCCGATCTTGATGCCAATTTATACTGAATGTCTTCCTAAATGTATCATCCATATCCCTTCAGCCCCTTCATATTTATGTGTCTATCCAAAAGCGTCTTAAACTCCACCAAACTGCCTGCTTCCACCATTACTTCTGGTGACCTATTCTAGGCATCTACCACTCTCTGAGTAAAAACTTGTCCCTCACATCACATTTAAACTTCCCCCCTCAAATCTTAAAAGTGTTCTCTGGTGTTTGACATTTCTACCCTGGGGAAAAGATTCTGACTGTCTACTCTATCTATGCCTCTCATAATTTTAAAAACCTCTAATAGGTCTCCCCTCAGCCTCTGACACTCCAGGGAGAACAACCCAACTTTGTGCAACAAGTTCTGAGACATTCAGTTGGAATGGTGGTGAACAATGAAATAGCTAGCAGGAGGAGTGAGCTCCAAGAGTATTCCCATCTTCAACAAAGGCAGGGCGTAGTGTGTGAGTGCTAAAGGGAAGGCTGAAGCACTTGCAATCATATTCAGCCAGATGTGCCATGTAGATGATCCATCTTGATTTTGCTCTGAAATTCACCATTATCAAAAAAAAGTCTCCAGCCAATTCAATTCACTCCACATGATATCAAGAGACAGCTGAGAGCACTGAATACAGCAATGGCTATGTGACTGCTCAACATCCCAGTTGTAGTACTGAAAACTTAGTCAGAACTAGCTATGCCTCTAGCCAAGCTGTTCCTGTCGTTACAACACTGGCGTGTACCCAACACTGTGGAAAATTACCCAGGTATTTCCTGTTTACAAAACACAGGCCTAATCCAATCCAGCTAATTACTGCCCAATCATTCTCTTCTCAGTCATTAGCAAGGTGATGAAAGGTGTCATTGACAGTGTTATCAGATGGTACTTGCTCACAAATAGCCCACTCACTGATGCTGAGTTTAGGTTTTGCCAGGACTACTTGACTCCAGACCTTATCACTACCTTGGTCCAAATACGGTACAAAGAGCTGAGTTCCAGAGGTGACGTGAGAGTAATTGCCCTAAACATCAAGCATTTAACCAATTCTGACATCAGGAACCCAGGTAAAAATGATGTCAATGGTACAGGAGCCTGAGGGCACATAGCACCAGGCTCAAGGACAGCTTCTACCCCACTAAGCCGATTGAATGGTTCCCTTATACGATGAAATGGACTCTTGACCTCACAATCTACATTGTTATGACCTTGCACATTATTGTCCACCTGCAATGCACTTCCCTGTAGTTGTGACACTGTACTCTGTACTCTGTTATTGTTTTTACTTGTACTACCTCAATGCACTCTGTACAAACTCAATGTATTTGCATTGTGTAATGAATTGATCTGTATGAACAGTATGCAAGACAAGTTTTTCACTGTACCTCAGTACAAGAGACAATAATAAATCAATACCAATACCAAGGGGAAAGCGCCAAATGATTGGAGTAACAAAGGAAGATAGTTCTGATTGCTGGAGGTCAATCACTTCAATCCCAGGACATTACTGAAGAGGTCCTCTGGACAGTGTCCCGGGCCCAGCCACCTTCAACTGCTTCAATGACGTACCTATGGTCATAAAAGATGTTCGCTGATGATTGAACAATGTTTAATCCATTCTAAACACCACAGTAAATGAAGCAGTCCTTGCCTGCATATGGCAAGGCCTGAACAGCATTGAAGCATGGACTGTTAAGTAGCAAGTATTATTTATGACATAATAGAGCCAGGCAATGACTATTGCTAAGGAGAGTCTAACTACTTGATGAAGGATTCTGAGCCTGAAGCATTAACTGTTTCTCTTTCCTGAGTGTTTCCAGCATTTTCTGTCTTAATTTCAGATTTCCAGCATCCGCAGTTTTTTTGATTTTTGTCTAACTGCCGAAACATGAAATTCAATAGCATTGCTAACACTAAGCACCCCATTGTCAATGTTTTGGGGTCACCATTGTCCAAAAAACTCATCTGGACCAGCCACATAAATGCTGAGGATACAACGGCAAGTCACAGGCTGGGTACCTTGCAGCTAGTGAGTCATCTCCTGACACACCAAAACCTTTCTATCATCTGCAAGACCCATCTCAGGAGCGTGATGGAATAGTCTCTGTTTGTTTGGATGACTGCAGGTCAAACAACACTCAAGGAGTTCCACATGGTCCTGGACAAAGCAGCCTGCTTGACTGACATCTCATCCACACCTTAAGCATTCCCTCCACCATCAGTGCAGTTTGACTGTAGAGTCTATGCATGTTACTCACCTAGGCTACACCAACTGCACCCCCAATCCTGCTACCTCTGCCACAGAGATGGACAAGGGCTCATGGGACACTATGATCTACAGGTACACCTGTAAATCTCACACTATCCTAAGTAACATATTGTTTTTCCTTCATATCTGGGCCTAAGTTTGTAATTCCCTACCCAAGTGCAGCATGGGAGTACCTCACCAGGACAACACTGGTAGCAATGGCTAAGAGGCTGGTTTAGCACCAACTTCTCAAGGGCAGTTAGGGTTCAGCAATAAATGCTGGCCTTGCCAGCAACACCTAGATCCTGAAAAATGAATGAATAGAAAAAATATAAGTCATTCAGACATTAACTTGAAATTAAATTGGACTAGAGGGGGGTCCTCCATGCTGAAATGTTAAGGTCCAAAGTGACAACACCAGTGTTAGATCAGTATTGCATGTTGGTTGACATCATGATCTGCATGCAATTATGGAGCTTTAGCTCAGCATCAGCTAACATCCACAATAAGTGGTATCTGGTGCAAACCATGCCACAGAAGTCCCTGAATTTATCAGACACCATTCTGAAATTGAAGCTGAATCACAGAAATCCCAGTCCAGATGAAGGATTTCGACCCGAAACGCCACCTATCCATTTCCGTCTACAGATGCTACTTGACCCACTGAGTTCCTCCAGCAGTTTGTTTTTTTTGCTGCAGATTCCAGCAGCTGCTGTCTCTTGTGCCTTCATCTTACAGAAGTGGTTGCAGCATTAAAAGAGGCCATTTGAACTATCGAGCCCAAGCAGTATCCAGCATTTATTTCCCATTCCTAATTGCCCTTGAGAAAGTGTTGTGGATCTTCCTTCACCAACTAGTGAGGTGCTCATTTTATTTCCTCAGTCTTCAGGATCCTTGTGTTGTTGGCAAAGCCAGCATTTGTTGTCCATTCCCATTGCCCTTCAGAAGGTGGTACTAAACCACCTTCTAGAACTGCTGTTGTCATTCCGGTAAGATACTTCCACACTGCAGTTAGGGAGGTGATCCCTGGCACATGGGATGATGCAGAAACTGTGATATGTTTCCAATATATTTTTCTGTAAAATTAATTCAGCAAATCCCACTCCCCACCATCTCCTCATCACATTGTAATTTCTTTTCCTTTCAATTACTTACACCACATCACAATTGAATTTGCCCTCACTACTACTCCTGGCAGTACACTGTAGACCCCAACCATTCAGAAATATATTGGCATCCTTCATTTCTGGATCTTAGTGCTGGAACTTCCTGCCCAACTGCAGCATGGAGTACTTTACCAGAGTTTTGTTCAGATCAGTCTAGTGGAGCAGGGTCAAGGGGCCAAGTGACCTGTTCCTGCTCCTAATCCATTTGCTCACATGATCCTCCTGCCAATGAGAGCAGTTTCTTCTTGATCTACGCTGTCTTGATTTAGATACCCCTACTGGATTCCCTCTCGATCTTTGCTGTTCCAGCTTCTCCAGTCCATCCACATAGCTAAAGTCCGCATGGACTTATTAGGGAAAGTCAGCATGGTTTTGTGAGGGGTAGGTTCTGTCTTACAAGTTTGATTGAGTTTTTTGAGGAAGTGACAAAGATGATTGACAGGGATAGGCAGTGGATCTTGTCTATGTGGACTTTAGTGAAGCATTTGACAAGGTTTCCCATGGTAGGCTGGTCCAGAAGATTAAGTCACATGGGATCCATGGTGAATTGGTAAGTTGGATACAGAATTGGCTTGGTCATCAACGACGGAAGGTAGTGGGTGGAGGAGTGTTTCTCTGACTGAAGGGCTGTGACCAGTGGTGTTCTGTAAGGATCAGTGCTGAGACCTCTGTTGTTTGCGATATATATAAATGACCTTGATGAAAATGTAAGTGGTCCGATTAGTAAGTTTACAGATGATGCGGAAATTGGTGGAGTTGCAGATAGCAAGGAAGGTTGTCAAAGGGTACACCAGCATATAGGTCAGTTGGAAATTTGGCCAGAGAAATAGAAGGTGGTGTCTAATCCAGACAAGTTTGAGGTGATGCATTCTGGGAGGTCAAATGCAAGAGGAAAGTATACAGTAAGTGGGAGGACTCTTAAGAGTATTGATGTACAGAGGGATTTGGGGTGCAAGTCCATAGCACCCTGAAAGTGGTAACACAAGTTGATAGGGTGATAAAGGCATTTGGCATACCTGCCTTCATCGGCTGGGGTGCTGAGTATAAAAGTTGGGAAGTCATATTGCAGTTGGATAAAGCTTTAGTGAGGCCACATTTGGAGTAGAGTGTGCAGTTCTGGTCACCACACTACAGGGAGGATGTGGAGGCCTTGGAGAAGGTGCAGAAGAGTTTCACCAGAATGTTGACTGGATTGGTTTTAGCTATAAGGAAGGGTTGGACAAAGTTGGATAGTTTTCTCTGAAGCATTTGTGCTTAGGGGTAATACTAAAAGAAGTACGTAAAATTATGAGAGGCATAAATAGGGTAGATAATCAGAGTCTTTTTCCCTAGATGGAAATATCAAATACCAGTGGGCTTAGGCTTAAGTTGACAGGGGAAACATTTAAAGGAGATTTGTGAGGCAAGTTTTTTTACCCAGAGAGTGGTAGGTGCCTGGAATGCATTGCCAGCGGAGGTGGTAGAAACAGAGATAATAGCAATGTTTAAAAGGCAGTTAGGCAAACACATGAACAGGCAGGGAATAGAGGGATATAGACCATATGCAACAGATGGGATTAGTTGGACTGGCATCATGGTCAGCGCAGACATGGTGGGCTGATGGGCTTGTGTCTGTGCTGTACTGTTCTGTGTTCTATGTTCTATCCCCCAGACATTGAATTTGCCCACCCAAAGTACATTCTGTGCCTTTGCTACTTCCAAGTGTTGTCCAACACTGATTCATTTGCTGAGGAAAAGAAATATATAGTATTTTAGGAGGATGTTTCCTTGGGCTTGGTTGACCTGACGCACTTAGACATCATAGAGCCTGAAGTCAATGTTGAGACTCCCAGACTATTCCCTTCTGTCTGTATACCATTCTACTACCCCCACTGGTGGGTCTGTCCTTACAGAAGGATAGGACTTGCACAGGGATTGTGATGCAGGAGTCTGCTATATTATCTATAGGTATGATTCTGTGAGTATGATTGTGTCAGGCTGTTGCTTGGTTGCTTGACTAGTCTGTGGCCAGCTCTCCCCATTTAGACATCTGACCCAGATGCTTGTAAGGACTTTGCAAGGTCAACAGGGCTGGGAGCCCTGTTGTCTGTCTAAATTTAGTGCTAAGATCAAAGATGAGCAGTCATTTTCTGTAACAGATATAATACAACTGAATGGTCTGTTAGGCCATTTCAGAGGGCAAGGAAAAGTCAACCACAATACTACAGGTGTTGAGTCACATATAAAGCAGACTTGGTAAGTGTGGAACCAAATAGATTTTTATAAAAATCCAGTGTTTGTTTTTGGTCATCATTACTAAGGCTAGTTTTTCTTTTTCATTAAGTTCCAGAATATTAATCTGAATTTAAATTCCCCAGGTTACTGTGGTGGAATTTGAATCCACATCTCTGTGGTATTAGTCCAGGCCTTTGAGTTACTGGTTTAGTAGCTAAACCACTGCTCTACCACCATAACTTAACCACTCTAGGACATCCTTTCTTCCTCTCTCTCCAGCACTGCACTATTCTCTTTAATTAATACTGCCCATCCACTCCCTGACCCTCCAGCTTCCTTCCCTATCTTTGCTGAATGCCTTGCAACCTAGAATATTTACTACCACATCCTTTTTTTTTAGCTAAATCTCCATTATATCACAACATTAGAATCCCACATGGCTAATTACATCTGCACTTCTAGCACCCTATTTTGATACATTTTATCTGTTAACGTACTTGTACTCTAGGACTTTCTTAGATCTTCCTGGACTCTCTCTTAGTCCGGTCCCACCTGAAACAATACTATTTCTTGCTTTTGTGCTATCACTCTCAATCCTTTGTGCATCTTACTTCACTTTTCAATGAAATATCCCTGGTGGCTATCCCCCTGCCTAATCAGTTTAAATCATCCTCCCTCTGTCGTCTAAATCCACAACCCTAGCAATCTTCATGAGGACATAGATAGGAAATATTTAGAGGGATATGGGCCAAATGTGGGGAAATGGGATGAGCTTAGATGGGAATCTTGGTCGGCATGGACCAGTTGGGCCAAAGGGCCTGTTTCCATGCTGTATGACTCTATTACATTAGTTCCCACTCTGATGAGGTGTCATTTGTCCACCTTTAGCAGGTCCCACCTCCCAGAAATGGCCCCAGTAGATGTTGTCTGGAATGGAGGGCTGTAGTCATGAGGAAAGATTAGACAGGCTTGGTTTAGTCTCACAAGAACATGGGACACTAATGAGAGACCTTACAGAGGTTTATAAAATTATGAGGGGCATTGATAGGATATATGGTCAGTCTTTTTCCCAGGGCAGGGGAATCTAGAGCTAGAGGGAAAAAGTTTATGGTGAAAGGGGAGAAATTTAAAGGAGATCTGAGGGGTAAGTGGTGGTTATCTGGAACAAGTTGCAAGAGGAGATGGTAGAGGTGGATATAATTACAATGTTTGAAAGGCACTTGGATAGGAAAGGCATAGGAGGATTTGGCCTAATACTGGCAAATGGGATTAGGGACAGGCATCATGGTCAGCATAGATGAGGTGGCCTGACAGGACCCATTTTTATGCTGTATAATGCTATGATTCTATGACACTATTGTAGTGGGCCAAATCTCAAATAACATTGAGTCGGGGGTTAGGAAGGAGGTAGAGAGGCTAGTGACATGGTGTCATGACTACAACCCTGCCCTCAATGGCAGCAAAACAAAAGAGCTGGTCATTGAATTCAGGAAGTGGGGCGGAGTACATGCCCCTGTTTACATCAATGGTGCTGAGGTCGAGGTGGTTGAGAGCTTCAAGGTCCTAGGTGTAAACATCACCAATAGCTCATCTTCAGCCAACCACATAGACACCATGGTCAAGAAAGTGCACCAGCACCTCTACTTCCTCAGAAATCTAAGGAAATTTGGCATGTCCCTGTTGACCCTCGCCAATTTATATCGATGCATCATAGAAAGCATCCTATCTGGATGCATCATGGCTTGGTATGGCAACTGCTCTGCCCAAGACCGCAAGAAACTGCAGAGAGTTGTGGGCACAGCTCAGCACATCATGGTAACCAGCCTCCCCTCCATGGACTCTGCCCACACTTCTCGCTGCCTCAGAAAAAAAGCCAGCATAATCAAAGAGCCCTCCCACCCAGACATTCTCTCTTCTCTGCCCTTCTATCAGGCAGAAGGTACAAACTCCTGAAAGCACATACCACCAGGCTCAAGGACAGCTTCTATCCTGCTGTTATATGACTATTGGATGGACGTTTTGTACAATAAGTTGGACTCTTGTCCTCACAATCTACCTTGTAATGGCCTTGCACCTTATTGTCTATCTGTACTGCACTTTCTTTGTAACTGTAACACTATATTCTGCATTCTGTTGTTGCTTTTCCCTTGTGCTATCTCAATGTATTGATGTTGTGAAATGATCTGCATGGATGGCATGCAAAACAAAGATTTTCGCTGTACCCGGTACATGTGACAATAATAAACCAATGACTAATTCCTGGCCTAGGACCACTCAAAATAGAGAAGCAACATTTGGGATGGCATTGTGAACCTTGAGTCCATGCGTTGGGAATTCTAGCGTAGTCGGTGGAAGGAGTTCATCACTTCCCACATTCTGTGGAAATCCATCAGCTACCTCAAAACTAGATTGGAACCAAGTTGTCCTCACTCCCAATGGACTGCCTAAGAAGAATTCTGAATGAAAATGTTCTCATATCCTTCTACCAAGTATGAAATCTCAAACAAAACTGTGTAAATGTGATGCCACAGCATGCAATTCGTGGAATTTTTTTTGATTGTATATCACAATTTTTGTTTGTAGAAATGTTTTAGACAAGAGTAGCCAGCCTTCAACTTCGAGTGATAAGTTTGTTTTTGCTATTGTAATTGAAAATGGCCTGATATTATCATTTTTATTTTAGGATCAATCAAAACGTCTGGCATCTTGACCAGACCATTTAACTTCCTTAAACTTGCATGCAGCAACTGCTGATTAAAGTGCAAGACGTTTTTTTTGAAATGTCACACCTGCTTGCACAAAAATGTGAACTGGGGGAAACTATTTTTATTCTTGGTATTCTGAATTTTGTGCAAGCACGCAGTAACAATGTTGGGTGGATTTTAAAATCAATATTCAGCCAGTATTCAGAGGTATTAGGACAACTGTGCAACCGAAGCTCTGTTTTAGTTGCATTTTGTGTGTTCGCCGATCCATCGATACGGAGGAGCCAGCCTGTCTAGCTCTGAAAGGAAATATTGGGCCTGTTCCTTACTTAACAGCTGATGATTGTCAGTTTGGATGGAGACTTCTTACCCCTCCGATTGGATATTCGGGGTTAGTGCTGACATCACTCTGTTGCTGGGTGGAAGACTGCTGGGGCAAACCTTGTTTGTTTTGCGGAGATTTGTCTAATTTAACTATTGAATGAAATCTTTATGTGGTGCATTTAACATCCGCTGCATGTGTACATATAACATTTTAAAGCAAGGGACTTCAATTAAAATATAGTATTTACTCAAATTTATCTGTATTTGAAACTATGCTGTTCAATTAACGAAGCACAATAGATACTACGGTGCTGTAACCGATTTCCACAAACTAGTTTGACCTTCGGTAGTGTATTAGCATATTATAATTTGCTAATTAAAGAGGACGAACGTTGGTTACACAATTAAGATTTCATTGCACAAGGAAGTGCATTAAGATTTGCATTGTTTTTTTAACACGGTGAGTTTGTTTTCATAACAAACTTGTTTTCAGCTGAACAGAAGTTGTTAAACCAAGGTGTTACTTTCTGCCCTTTGCTTTATCAACGATTTTGACTGACAGCCGCTATTTGGAACGTGAACCCGGCCGGAGCAGTCGTCCGGGGCTACGTCTTGGTAGGAGCAGGCGTTCGGTGCTTGGAACACGCCACCAGCCGAGCAAAGGAATCGGTTGCAGTGGGATTTCACTTGCAAATGTAATACATTTTACATTTAATGGTAGTTAATGACCAAGTTGGTTGAAGGGGTAAATGTATTCAAGATCCATGTAGAGCTGCAGATCATTCTGAGACAAAAAAAACCCTCAGAAAGCAGCTTACGGTGTCTTTTTAAATAAAGGTCCTTATATTTCAGGAAATGCAGCCTCCCGAATGTGTTGCTATAAAACACACGAATTTGGCATTTCACCCATCCGTGCAAATATAGTAAATCAGCGCATACAGATCTTCACATATCACAAACATATCAAACAATCCAATGTCAAAAGATTAACAGAAACAACTTTTTTCCCGTTGTCTTTCATTTGTGGCAAAACATTTATACGTTTGACTATTTCACTGCAAGCGACGAAGTGATTGGACCAAACCTGCGAACGGGACAAGACGGTTGGTCAATGAAAGCGGCTGTGTAACTGGCTCTATGTTAATGAGGACTATTGCAGCGAAAGACGATTGGTTAAAGGGTGGGCGTTGATTTAATATCAACAAGGTTATTGGTTAGAACTGCGGCGCAGTCCGTGATTTTATTGGTTAAGGCTAGTGCACAATGATTGGCTAGATCAATGGTGGCAGGCTATAGTTGTACAATGATTGGTATCGAGAATGTCAGCCAGAATGATGCTGTGTAATGATTGGTCAGAACGATGGAAGCCGGTAAAACTCTTGTGCAATGACAGGTCAGTGTGCAGGCAGCTGGTAACGGTCTAATGTAATGATTGGTCAAGAGGCAGGCAATTTGGTTACAGCGGTGAAATTGTTACATTAAACTCAGTGGGAACAGGCGGCTGGTGGGATTGAGGGAAGATTAGCTGATGTAGGTGTTTTGTTGGAGTTGAGGAATTGACTGAGAAAGATCTAGAAATTTAGAAGTCCTGGCGTTATGTCATTACATGAAAGGAACTAAGTGTGTGCACCTTTTCCCATTGACTCACACGCACATGGAATGCTTATTATCTCGATCGTGTTAGAAAAGTGACCCCCAAATCCCGTGTAACAATGTTCATATCTACAACTTGCAAAGAAAACACGAATGCCATGAATACGGAAAAGGTTTCTACCAACTACATGATCTGCGCCAACTGCCAGAAAGTTCTTCGAAAGGTAACATTAGTGCAGCTGGCACGTTTTAAATGCAAATAGAACTTAGTGTTTGGTGTATATGGCTCGGAAAAGGAAGAGCTTGTTATTAACGCGTTTTGTGTGTTTGTTAATGCACCTACACTTTGCTTTTCCTTTTTTTTAAAAAAAAGAAAACATTACACTGGGCACTTTGTGGTATCTACAGTATGATTTAAATATGTAAATAGTCACGTTTGTATGTTGGTTATAAAACGCTCCAGAGCAGGGTTAGTGTGAGTTCAGCGTTTTATTGTATGTTTCTTGCAATATGAATTTATACTTTCGGGATAGTTTTGTATGACGAGGAATGGTTCTCTCGCATCGAAACTGTGGGCTAGACATTGAATCGTGCATGTCTTTGGCTTCTCCCTATCGGCTGGCGGAGATGTCAATCAAAGTTGTTTTTAACAAACTCCGTCTGCGGGACTCGATAAATCCGATCTCTTTGACACTCTACATTTTGCAAAAATAATGCGCTTGAAGAATTTCAGTAGCAATAACGAGCTGATTTTTTTTAAAATTACAGACGCCGTTCTGCTTGTTTTGGCAGAATATATTTGTAATCCCCACCCTGAGTTCCCAATCCGAGATAGCTCTAATGTTATTATCACATTAGGGTTGATTCCTTTCTATCACTGGTGCATATGTCTTTACTGTTTTTATTTCAAATATGCCCAATTCCAGTCCGGAATGTCCCAGTGTTCTCTTCAGTTTTATTCGTTCATCCATTGACTGAGACCAGCCCCGGCCACCGCTTTGAGCAAGCAGCATTTCCATTACCATTGCGGCTCGTAAGTAACCTCTGGCCACAAATCCGAAGAGTTCACTTGAGATCAAGCACGCTTAATTGTCCGTAGTTACTTCATTAGTTAAACATTTAAATGCCTCGAATATGTTGACGTTCAGAATCGCGACCAATTGTCTGGCCAACCGTTCGCCAGTGAGCTGATCTTGTGGTCAGCTTGCACTGTGTGTCTGTTCTGCGGTGAATTTCATCCTTCGAACACTGGGGCTGATGAAATGCTGCATGGATGCCTGCACTTCTTATAGGGACAGGGCATCTCTGCGACTTGTGATTTTTAAAATTAAACTCCATTTCAAATCAAACCCAAATTGCTGCAGTCTGCTTCCTCCCGTCGGAAAATAGTTTATTTTCTGACGGGCTCAAATGTCGTACTTTATCTAAAGCGCAAAATATAAAGACAGACTGTGATACGGCATTGATCAAAAAAACAAAAAAAACTGCGGATGGTGGAAGTACTCAGCAGGTCAAGTAGTCTTTGCAGGGAGGGAAACAGTCAATATTTCAGATCACTGACCTTTCATCAGCACTGTCGAACAGCTTCTGGTTTTGTGATTTTTAATTTTGCTTAAATGTTGAGCCCCTGGTGAGATTAGAACTTTTATTTTGTTGAATTCCTTCTCCCTCTCTCCACCAGCTAGTTTGTGTATAAACTCTCAATTGTTCTCTAGTAATCATTCCTCTTGGTTCTCTGCCACATTTTGGAAGTGCTTACAGACTTGCTGATTCAGCAAGCAAGTTTATGAAGACTGCTAGCACCACTCAACAGTCAACAGCCTGGCTGAAATGGGAAAAATTGAGATGTTCTTCAGAGAATTCTTTTATTTCTGCATTTTGGCTGTTTTGATTCTGTTATGTGAAAGATGCTGCTCTTTGTGTTGTTCTGTCATGACTGTTGTTGTGGTTTGAAAGCTCACAAAGAAAACCTAAGCATGACCACTTGACATGACACTTGAAATATAAAAAAAAATGAATCATCTTGCACAACACACCTAGTTCCTAATGTGGTATTGGAGAAGAAAGTAAATATAATGGGTAAGACTTGATAACTTAAATATTTTGTTTGGTAAACAGTGTCGTTTGTCATTCAGCTGCTCTTGTTTGATGGCAATGCTTGCCTTGGTTTCCATAGTCCATCTGAGGTCTTGGTCTTCCTAAAACTCATCGTCAAGCTTATGGTTGACTGAGCAGCAATGACGCCTGCTCTGTTGTACTCCTCTGCAACTTTGTTGACACCTCCAAAGACTAAACAAAAACATCTATTTAGTTCATGTAAAATCAAACGGGTCCATTGGCAAGTCAGTGAGGCTGAAAGTCTACGCATCCCATGGTTGGCCATCATTTCAGCCTATTACAGCCATTCCCTTTGTTCCACCCATCACCCTCCCCAACCTTCTCTGCTACTTAAACCAATGAAGGGTCATTGACTGGTTTCTCATTCCACAGATGCTGCTTGACTGGCTGAGTTCTTCCAGCATTTGTGGTTTTGTTTGGGCAAACCAGTATCAACATTCTTTTACAGGAAAATGTTTATAGAGTATTGAGGCTCTTGGTGCCCAACGAGCTCCAGTGAGCATGCCACCATGTCCCAGTATCTGACACCAGATACCTGAAAGATGTGCTCTACTCCAAGCTCTGTCACAGGAAGAAATCTTCAGGAGGAATGAGAATCTAGTTCAAGGATATTCTTAATCTTCGTGGGGTGGGGGTCGTGGAAAGTAATGGCCCCACTGGCTTGGGAATCCCTGGTCCATGGCCACTCAAAATGAAAATGGAGTATCTTAGAAGGCAATGGGTGCTTTGAGCCTCTACTATGAAAGCATTTGGAGGCCATTCAGAAATGGCAGAAGATGTGCACAACTTCATTAGTTACATTCCCTCCCGCCCCAAGTTTATTGTCAAGCATTGCCCAACTGCAGAATTAGCAGATCCCACATGGAACCTGCCTGCCACTACTGACTCCATACAACTGGAGCAGAGCATGTTGTACTCTATCTCAAGGTACTGCCTTGGTGTAGTAATTGCACGTGTTTTTTGCGTAGTAATTAATAGAATATCTGTAGGTTGATCAGTTGTGTAGCGGTTCTTAATGCATAACTGAATAGGAGGTAAATTTTAAAGGTTGATTAATGTTCTTGGTGTCTGTTGTGCTTTCATTTGTTTTTTGCAGATAAGTGTCTTTTGCTACAGATGTGAACCACCTATAAGTATATTGAAGGTCAAATTTTGCAGTGCTTGGTATGTTTTAATATGGTTGCAACAGTTTAAAGCAAGTTTTTGTTTTGGAATATTATTGGATTTGTACATTTGAAACAAAAGTAGGCCATTTTGGCTCTTCACATTATCTGCCTTCTAATGAGATTATGGCTGATCCAACAAATATTTATCTTCATAGTTAACAAAAATCTATTAATCCCAGGTTTCTACCATCCTCTATATAGAACGTTTCACTTCAGCTTCACTCCTGTAGGACCTGGCCCTAATTTCTTTAGATGATAGCACTTGATCCTACACATCTCAACTTCCTAGAAGTACTTTCTCTGTTCCCCATTGGTTCCTACTAATGTTTTTAAAATTGGTATCAATTAATGCCCTCTTCTTTCTAATTCTAGGGAATTCCACAATACCTTTGGGGAATTTATCATCTTAAGTTTGGAATTCACTTTGACAGTTGCAAAATATTTTGAATCAAATGGCTGAAGGTCGCCTGGCTTGTTGGTAATTTATGCTCCATAACCTTGTAATTATTCTTTTATTCTTTCTCCAGACTTTAAGGATATCCATATTTGAGTAACATAGAATGAGTTTTTGCAACATCATATTTTAGCACAGAATGAAGTTCTCCACTTTGATTCTTTTCTATGAACTGGGTATCTTTCCTTTGACACTAGGGTTACTTTTCCAGTTACTACACTGACTGTTCTAAGGTCTTGATGCTGTTAATTAACAGGTTTAGGGTGGTTTTATTCTGAGGGCTCAGTATTTTTTTTGGAATCAAACTGTGCAGGAGGTCGGTACTATTCTGTTTTTGAAAGAGCAATCCGTCCCACTTCTCTGCTCTTTACCCATTGCCCTAATTCTTCTTTTACTCTCCCTGTTTAATTCCACATCCTGATTTGAAAGGCACACCAGATGCCTCTCTACCTGTCCCCATTCCCTTCAAAGAATTGGTACAGCAAATTCAGCTGTTTGAAATTCATGTTGGCTCTCAATAGATTTGTCTCTTTCCCCATATCCCTGTATATTATTTTCCCTTGGGTGACAATCTAATTCCTTTTTCTCTGCAACAGACCATGTGCTGGAGGAACTCAGCGGGTCATGCAGCACCTGTGGGAGGAAAGAAATTCAGGTCAAAACCCTGCATCAGCCCATTTTTTCCTCCAATTGTCATGGTATCATTTGCCTGAAAACTTTAAATCTGTGGCCCCTGGCCTGGGTGCATGAGAAATGGAGTAGGAGCCATATGGATTCTTGAGCCTAGTCTGCTATCAACAAGATCATGGCTGATCTTCTACCTTGCCCCACATTTTCCCTTCATTCTGTTAAAATCCAGAAATCTATCCATCTCTGTTTTGAATGCAATTGATAACGGAGCCTCCGCTGTCCTCCAGAGTAGAGAATTTAAAATATTCAGCACCCTCTGCATGAAGAAATTTCTTTATTTTGTTTCTAAATGGATTTCCCTCATTTTGAAATGGTGACTTCCCTAGTTCCAGACTACTCAGCAGAGGAAAACATTCTCCCCACATCTACCCTGTCAATCCCTGTAAGAATTTCTTGTGTTTCAGTGAGGTCACCCCTCATTCTTCTAAAATCTAGAGAACAGAGGCCCAGCTTACTCAATCTCACCTCCTAAAACACACCTGTTGATGGACCAGTTTAGTAAATCTTTGCTGCATTCCCTCTTGTATCATGTATTTCTTTTTCAGGCCTCTCTCTCTCTTTTCACCTATTATGTTCTTGGACACCATCTATCACATCTCCTCAGTGATGCCTATGCTCAAAGAACAGCTCAGCTTTTCAAGTCTAACATTGTAGTTGAAATTTCTTACCCATCGAACCATTCTGGAAACAAAAGTTTCTATATCCTTTCCAGGGCCTTCATGTCCTTCCTAAAATTGAAGTGACCAGACCAGAATTCGATTCAATACTCTAGTTGTGGTCTAACCAGTGCTCTATAAAAGTTTGTCTTCCTCCTCTTTAAGTGTTGTGTCCTGGATTATATTGCGGTATGACTAAAATTGAGGGGGTGGGGGAGGACCTCTTCTCCTTTGTTTTAAATCTTAGTCTTTTGTCTATTAACTGCCTCTGCTGCCAGTAGAAATTTGCCTTTTATTTCCTCTTACCAAAACATTTCATAATTTGCATAGCATTATTAATTTTTCCATTGACCTTTTGCTCTAATAACAGCAGTTTCTGTACACTCCATATAACTAAAGTCTATGACTCCTGGTTATTACTGATTTATTTTAGTTCTGAAATTAACCTAGTTTGAATACTTACAGACTTGAATTGCAGTTGTGATTATGAAAAATTCTTTATTATTATTATTGGAATTGGTTTATTATTGTCACATATACCTAGGTACAGTGAAAAACTTGTCTTGTATACCATTTATACAGATCAATTCATTACAGCAGTGCATTGAGGTAGTACAAGGTAAAACAATAATAGAATGCAGAATAAAGTATAAGAGCTACAGAGAAAGTGCAGTGCAGGTAGACAATAAGGTGCAAGGTCATAACGAGGTAGATTCTGAGGTCAGGAGTCCATCTTATCGTACTAGGGAACTGTTTAATAGTCTTATAACAGTGGGATAGAAGCTGTCCGTGAGCCTGGTGGTACGTGCTTTCAGGCTTTTATATCTCCTCCCCTCTCCTGTCAGGCAGAAGAGAATGTCCAGGGTGGGTGGAGTCTTTTGATTACGTTGGCTGCTTTACCGAGGCAGCGAGAAGTGTAGACAGAGTCCATGGAGGGGAGGCTGGATTCCATGATGTGCTGAGCTGTGTCCACAACCCTCTGCATTTTTTTTTTTGCAGTCCTGAGCAGAGCAGTTGCCATACCAAGCCGTGATGCATCCAGATAGTACGCTTTCTATGGTGCATCGATTAAAAATTGGTAAGAGTTGATGGGGGACATACCAAGTTTCTTTAGCCTCCTGAGGAAGTAGAGATGATGGTGAGCTTTCTTGGCCCTGGTGTCTACATGTTTGGACCAGGACAGGCTATTGGTGATGTTCACTCCTAGGAATTGAAGTTTTCAAACTTCTCAACCTCAGCACCATCGATGTAGACAGCAGCATGTGCAGTGCCCCACTTCCTGAAGTCAATGACCAGTTCTTTTGTTTTGCTGACGTTGAGGTAAAGGTTGTTGTCATGACACCATGTCACTAAGCTCTCTAACTCCATCCTGTACTCTGACTCTTACAGCCCACTACAGTGGTGCCATCTGCAAACTTGTATTGGATTTGGAGCAGAGTCTGGCCATGCGGTTATGAGTGTACAAGGAGTACACTCACAAGATATATAGGGGGCTGAGGATGCAGCCTTGTGGGGCACCAGTATTGAGAATAATCATGGCGGAGGTGTTGCTGCCTATCCTTAATGATTGCAGCCTGTTGGTCAGGAAGTCAAGGATCCAGTTGCAAAGGGAGGTGTTTATTAAAAAATGTAACTGAATAAATTTTGACAATACCAAAGTTGGCTCAATGTTATCGTAGGGTGGCATGGTGGTGCGGTGTGTGACCCTGCTACCTTTATAGCTCCAGGTATCAAGGTTTGATCCTGATCTCTAGTGCTGCCTGTGACGATGTTGGTTTCCTCTGGGTTCTCTGGTTTCCTCCCACACACCAGAGTTCTGCTGGTAGGTTTGTGGCCAGTGTAAATTTCCCTTCAAGCTTCATTGCAAAAATATTCAAAGGGGAGTTTGGTCATGTGAGAGAGAATGTTGCAGCAGAACAGGGAAATGGAGCCAATAGGATTGCTGGCATGGGCCGGATAGTCGGCTTCTGTGTTGCAAGATAATAACAACCTTTGGCTTTTTGTTTTGAATGTTTAATAGTTGAGAAGTTGCCATGTTGGTTTATTCCACCAGTCACAGTTTTGAAAAGACTATTTGCATACCAGAGTAGAAAATGTAGAAAAGTCACAATACAGGTTTTTTTAAATTGCAATAATCCCAAACTGTTTATTTACTAAACTGCAGTAGGAAGTGAGACAGCTGAGCAAGTAAATTTACATTAAGCAGGAGGAGGATGTTTGTGTGCTTCTGGCTATAGGAGCAGGCTACTCAAAGGTTTGACCTGGCTTTTCCTGTTTCCCTTTTTTAAATCCATTTTTATTCTTAATCACTAGCTTACGTTTACTATTTTGTCTGAAATGGATGATAAATTCCTAGTGTCTTGAGCAAATTTACTGGGAAAATACCATTTGTATAAAATCAACCTTAATTCCATTTAACTAGAGAACATAACAGTGAACAATATAAATGGCTGCCTTTTGTTACAGAATGCCAGAAAAAAGCAATTTATCATTTAATGGATGATTCTAGTTTTTTTAATATTCTGAACAACATCAGAATTTATTGATTTGGATGAATAAAGGATTCTAAATGATGTCCATGCAGATTGCCTAGTTTCATGAGTCAATTCACTGCTGGAATCTTCCTTCCCAACCATTCAGTTGACTTGGTGCTGTACAGTCTGGTTTGAGCTTTGCTTTCCCTACCTTTCCCACCGTGATGTGGTCACCCATTGTGCGGTGTCCTCATCTCTGGATGTAAAACACTTATTGAGTACAGTACCTCATTCTGCTACTTGATCAAGTAGCAGAATCGTAATAAAGATAATTGCGCTCTCATGATTTTTGGTTGAGGTAACACTGGGTTGTAAATCTCAATAGTTGCAATGCCATCTTCAAAAATGAGGTGATCCGTTAGGATTTGGCGTGGGATTTGAACCTATAATAGCCAGCCATACTTGAAGCACACAATATAGAGTGAGTGTAGCTTGGATAAAGGCTGCAAGTGGAAGAGGAAGGGCTTCCCCAACAGGAAGTGAATATTGAATGACTTGCCTGCAGACCGTGCACTGTGGGGTGGAATTGGCAGAGGTTAGCAACTAGGCATTTGTACATCAAACTTTAAGTTGCAGCACCATTATGGGCTGCTTTGCAAAATGAAATCAGAAAATATCTGCTGTGGTAGATGTGAGAGCCAGGTTAGGTGATTTGAGCTGCTCTCTATAGGGTTGGATGTGGATGAATGAGTCCTGAAAGAGCTCCACTGTGTGCCATCCACCAGTGGCAGGGGACGGCGATTAAAAAGAGTGCAGGGTGAAAGTAAGTGGTGTTGCAGGGTTGGGAGCACATGGATTTATTGTTAATGGGGTTTGGGGTAGGTCAGTACTGGAACAAACAGGTTGGAAAGATATTGTAAAACATCAGCAGAAGGGGGAAAAATGTAGTGATATCCATCATCTCTTTTCTATTTTTTTTTCTTTCTGTCTCTGTGACCTCCCACATGCATGGACCATTCATTGTCTTGGAAGTTAACTGGGTCAAGTGATTTCACCAGTACCCAGACATGTGATGAGAGATTAGAACAGATGGTACTAAACCTGCCTCATTTGACCAAGCTTTAAGAATAATCTTAAAGATGGGGAGTTAAAGGAGCAGGGAGGTTCAGGGAAGGATTTCCAGAGTTGTCGGGCTTGGCAGCTGGAGACATGCTACCATTACTGGAGAGAGTACATTTGAGAACGATCAAGAGGCCAGAATTAACCAAGTGCAGATATGAGGATAATGGGACTGGAGAAGATTACAAATGGAAGAGGTATTTCAAAATAAAGGTGGAAATTTTACCACTGAAGTGTGGTTTAATGAGGAACCTGCATTTGTCCCAGTTCCTGCTGACCATGGCCAAATTGGACTTGGGATTGGAGAAATTTATGGCCATACAACCCATTATCTTACTGCTGGCCACAAACGGCCCTTTAGGTTGATCTAGCTTCCCCAATCTCGGTCCTGAGCCCTGTTGATTATGACTTTTCATGTACTCATCCAAGTACATTATAAATGTGAGAGCTTCTGCGTCCTCTGCTCTTTCAGGCAGTGAGTCCTTGACCACCATGGCATATTGAGAGGAAATTTCTTTTTTTTTTCAGTTCTCTTCTAATCCTTCTATCAGGGAATTTAAGTCCATACCCCTAC
Organism: Pristis pectinata; assembly: GCF_009764475.1. Lineage (NCBI taxonomy): Eukaryota > Metazoa > Chordata > Chondrichthyes > Rhinopristiformes > Pristidae > Pristis > Pristis pectinata. The sequence continues at coordinate 48,870,397 of NC_067415.1, read as the reverse complement.
TGATTTCTGCTAAGGAAATGGGTGCTTGCTATGTATCCATTCCAGGCAAATGTAATTTTAGTTCGTGCGGTGGTGTGCTCCTAATGCATCGGCTTGGTTCTCAATGTCATCCTGAATGCTCTTCTCCACTTTGAGTAGTTATGGGCCAGATGTTCCCAAGGAGATATTGATGTTGCACTTCATAGAATCTTTAACTACATCCTTAAATTGTCTTCTATGTCCCCTACGACAGAGCTCAGAATAGTCTGCTTTAGGAGTCTAATGTAGGGCATTTGCACAACATAGCTGACTTGAGTCACGAGGGCCTTGATATTGGGTTGTTGGCCTGGCCCTTGCCCAATTTGTGGATGAGTCTGCTGTTCCCACAGTGGCCTCGATACCCATCTCAGTACCCACAAAACCAAACTGGAAGAAAGTTGTGAAGGTCAAAAGAAAAATGCAGATGCTGAAAATCTGAAATAAAACAAAACTCAGCAGTTCAGCCAGCATCTGCAGAGAGAGAGAGGAAAAATAGTTAATGTTTCAAGTTTGGAATATTTCATCGGAACTGAGAAAGGGAGAAACAATTAGTCTAGGAGCAGAGGAGGTGGGGGAGGGTGATGGGTGGAACAAAGGGAATTTCCCTGATAGGTGAAGTAATAGGTGGCGCTTTTAAAAGCGATCAGCTAATCTATCGTTCTTGCCAAAGTAGAGGAGGCCACACTTTCCAATTGTGTACAGGCAACCTCAACATTATTGGGGGAGGGGGGGTGGTGTTGTGTTCCTAGCAAACAATCTAATCTTCTGTAACACAAAGCCTTGTCATCTGCACATACGTCAAGAAACGTGAGTTGAAAAAATTCTTTTTATTTATTTATGTTTTATGCACACAAATTCTGTAGAGTGAGTTTATGCCATATCTTAAATTTATAAGTTATGATTCGTGAATTCTGTAAGGGCAAACTTCCATTACCCAAACAGGTGGGGGTTGCCTGTACTGCGTTTGGTGATAAGGCCTTTACGCAGACAAAGGAACTTAACTGCCTCTTAGTGACCACATTATTTCCACCCGATCAGAGAAATTCCCCTTGTTCCGCTCATTGCCCTCCCCACCTCTTCTGTTACCTCTCTCTGTTCTAGGGAAGGATCTCAGACCTGAAATGTTAACTGTTCCTTTTCCCACAGATGCTCTCTATCCTGAGTTTTTTTTTCCCTCCTAAGTATTTTCTGCTTTTATTTTGGAAGCAAGTCATCTTTAACTCTGAGGAATTGCCTAAGAACAGAAGATGCTCCGTTAAATTTACCCGGTCCCTTGTGTTTCAAAGAAGCCCAGCCTAGACTGCCTGCCTTCAACTATAATTTTCTAGCATTGCTAATGCCCTGGTATCTTGCTGCAAGTTGGGACATGAGCAGAGCCATTTGAGGAAGAAGGTAAAAGAAGTGTCCTGTATTAGTCATGACAAAGGTACTGATAGCAGGTGAACTGAGGTGTGGACAGAGTAGGATGAGTTAACAAGAATTGAAATAAAGTTTCTTTAGTGACGGCAGAGAGATGTGGGACATTAGCTCATCACTGGTCAGGCGTGACATCTGATATCTGAACAACCTGATTCAACTTCACATTGATGCCAGGGAGAGCAATGAGGTTGAGTCTAGGGAATGCACTTTTAACAGGATCCAAAGTCAATTGATTTAATCTTTACATTTTTTTAATTGAAGGAAGTTTCAGCTCATTCAGTGCATTGGTGTGAATTAAAGTTATTTAAAAATAATAAACCTTGAAATCTGTTGTGCAACAGTGTTAGCTGGCAGGGTAATAATGAATCAGGCAAAACTAATTTGCACCAAAAAATTTGTTTGCTTTTGGCATTGCATAAACTATGAAATCTGCCCCTGGGAGAAAAGAATGACATTTTAAAATTTTTTTTAGGTATTAAGGAAATTGCCTTCAAATACTCTCATTTCGTCCAATATAGTTTTCATTGTATATTGTAAGGACTGTAGCAGGTATGATGTCCAGATGATTTTGTTTTTAACTTGCATTTGACTCTTCAAGAGACCTTTGTCATGCCATGCCTTCCATTACAAGTGATGTACCATATTTAACATTTTCTGAAAGACCCTACCACGGGAACCAGCAGCCAACTGTTTTGTCCAAATGTTTTTATGTATCTTGTCAAGAATCCTTGGGACCAATTCTTTCTATGCCGCGCCCCCCCCCCCCCCCCCCCCCCCCCCCCCACCCTGCCAAACAAAAAACACTCATTGTTGTCCTTGTTGGTCAGTGAACAACAGGCATTTTGTATGCAAAAACGACAAATTTGCTGGGCATCTGGCATCTAATGCAGTATATAGTTTATTTATTAGGCTGGGCCCAACGTAAATTTGACACCAAATAAAAGTGTAGATTTCACTGGAGAATCAGCCTGCTTAAGAAAACTGTTTGCAAGGGAGGAAATGGCTTGGAAAGAATCTCATTGTAAACAAAAAAATACTTGAACATAATCTCTTTAATGTTTATCCATTGTTGTTGCACTTCTAATGTATAAAACACTTTTGTATTTTAATGATTTAATTGACATGGGACTTCTGGTGTCCCTGGCCATCTGATTTTGTATGCCCTGATTGATTTCAGCTAGGGCTACCAGAGGCTTGCTTTGGAATGCAGAGTTCTCACTACCGTATTTGAGTTTGGAAGTCAAAGTCGAGTTTATTGTCATATGCACAGGTGCGATGAAAAACTTACTTGCAGGAGCATCACAGGCACATAGTATCAGATATACAATATTCACAAGAGAAACATAAACTGAAGATATATTATTCAAGAAAGAACACAATTAGAACAAAAAAGGTAAAGTCCATTGGTGTGCAAAGTGGTCATAATGTTGCTATACTGAGGTAGTGGTTAGGGTTGTGCAGGTTGTTTCAAGAACCGAATGGTTGAAGGGAGGTAGCTGTTCTTGAATGTGGTGGTGTGGGACTTAAGGCTTCTGTTCCCCCTGCCCGATAGCTAATCTATCTATTTAACTGTGAGAAGATGGCATGGCCTGGATGGTGGAGATCTTTGATAGATGTTATCTTCTTGAGGCAGTGACTCATGTAGATGCTACCAGTGGAGGGGAGGCATGTGCCAGTGATGTATTGGGCAGAGTCCACTACTCCTTGCAGCTTCTTGTGTTCCTGCACATACATTCAGGTGTGCTTTTGAGTACAGTGACAATCCTGGTGGGCTTGCAGTAGTTTAGCTGAAGAAGAAATGTTGGGGCAAATAATGTTGAGCACAATTCCTACTTAAAAACAAAACTTACTCGTTCCAAGAGCAAAATGCCATGTCTGCTGAAAAATTTTTAAATGACTGAAGCTGATTGCTGATTTGCTGATTCACTCTCTCCACACATGCTGCAAGACTTGCCAAATATTTACAGCATTTCCCAATTAAGTGTTCCTAGGGTGGTGCTTTGCTAATATCTGTCAATATCAACAAATCTACTGTGCTCCATTAGAATAGTGTGTTTTTTTTAATTAATCTTCATGTCAAAGGGGCCAACCACTATAAATAGCAGAAATATTGCCTTACAATCCAATTCGTGGTGGAATTGCCCAAGTGTTGTGTTTTGTTTTTTTTAATGGAAAGTTATAATGGTGTGCAGGTTTGGCCCAGAGCAGAGCAACCATGGTGCCCAATTCCAGGCTCCAAGTGCCCTGGTGAAAAATTTGACCATGAGTTTCCAGCAGGATTTTCATTAGCATGTGTTTTTAAGAAAAAATTGTCCTGAATGACAAGTGTCCAAAATTTGTTTCCAGCACAATATTTCAATCTCTTGTCTAAACTAACAATTCTGATTAACTTTGTGAATAGTTAACTTCTATCAGCCCTGAAGCAGTGTTATTTAGAGGGCTTTCTTTGCCTGGCTGCTCTAGAACATTCTGCATATTGCTCACAGTTAAGATCAAGTCATCTTTACTTCAATTTCTTTTCTGCACTCCAAACTGACTTCCAATGAGAATTCACCTCCTTTTCTCTTGCTACACAAAATGGAGATGGATCATAAAGATCATAGATATCAAAGGCAGTCATGGGAACAGGATAGAAGAGCTCATCACACATGATCTTTCCCAGCTGGAACACATAACTAGACCTTTCCAAGGAGCAATATCTGTGCACAGGCTAGGTTTCCCCCAAGGAAGTTTTCACTGTGACCTTCTGTAATCACAAGTATAGAGCCTCTTGTACGTGCCAACGTTGCCTTGTTCAAGGTCACAGGCACTCAGCTTCTAAGCCAAGACCATTTCAGGCTGCTGCCATATATTGTTGTTCACTGCTACATTTGTGGAGCTCACCCAAACTTCATACTCGAAGATTTTGTCCAGTTTTCCTTCAGCACAGGTAGAGCAGGCACAGGGATGTTCTATCATTGCAGCTTCTCCAAAGTGCAGGTGTTCAGAGAAACAGTAAAATAGGAGTAGTCTTCTCCACCATTCAATGTGATCGTGATTGATCCTCTATCTCAACATCATATTCCTGTTCTCTTGTTGCATTTTGGTGTCTGAAAATGTATCAATCTCCTTAAGCATATTCACCATTGTCTGTGAGAATTCCACAAATTCACCACCTTAATGAAGAAATTTCTCCTGCTCTTGGTCCTAAACGTCTTGCCCCATATCCTGATATTGACCCTTGGTTCACATCTCTTTAACCATCGGAAAAGTCCTTCTCCCTGCATGCAAACTATCAAGTCCTGTCAGAATTTTGTACATCACAAGAGATCTCCATTTTTTTTAATGTCTGGAGAAAACGGGCCTAGTTAATGCATTCTCTCCTTGTGCAAGACTCCCACCATCCCAGGAAACAGTTCCAATCTCTCTCTCTGGCTAGTAGAGACACCAAAAATTGCACACATACTCTGGGTGTGGTCAAGGCCTTGTATAATCGTAGTAAGGCTCTTGCTCTTTTATACTCAAAACCTCTTCCACTGAAGGCAATTGTACCATATGCCACCTCAATTGCTTTTTGCACCCACTTGATTCTTTCAATGATTATCTCAGTGCACTAGTGTAATGTTGCTCCTGACAGAGACCTTGGCAGCCTCCAACCACAACTGCCTGCTTGTAGCCCCGGGGAATCTCCATGGCCCACTCACATAAAGGCCATGTTTCCTGTCGGTACTATTCTCTACCAGTCTATCCAGATCCCTCTTGCTCTTTGGGAACACTTCTCCCTTCATTGCATTGTCTATTGAAGTAATTGCATTAGAGTGTTGCTTATAATGTGCATGTGTCCTGTTAAAGCATTGATACCCGATCTTGTAACTGCAAAACCTTTGAATAGATCAGTGACAGGTGGGTTCTGGAATGTGCTGTTTTACTAGGGGAAATCCAACAATCTTGTTCTAGGGGCCTTGTGTTACGGACTCAGTGAAAGTCCCTTTAAGATAGAGAGTGTGTGTGTATGTGTGTGTGGGCCGTGCTTACGTCAATAGAAGATAAAGGACGTAATGACGTTGTTGAAGAAGTTAGAAGAAGAAGAAGAAGAAGAAGAGAGAGAGAAGGGAGAGAGACACCAGCCTGCTTGTTTTCTCTATCGATGGATGAGAAACAATAACTGTGTTTGCCACTGAAATCCATGTATGGAAGTTGGAAGTAATCCGGTGGAGTTCACTTTGTTGCTGACCTGTAGAAGGAAACAGGTATTTGTGTGTGGACGACCACGGTTCGGATGCTTTTCGGGGTGAGGAAGTCACTACCGAGTAAACACTGAAGTGTCGTTTGGGTTCCATCGTGGAACATTTGGATTTCGTATGTACTCTCTCTCTATGTTTTTCTACATCTACATCTTATCTTCAGACAACGGTGGTTGTTGAAGAAGCCCTTGCTCACGTTTCACCTTATGGCTTGCGGAACTGAACTTTAAGAACCATTCAGGAACTGGGAGTTTTGGACTTTGTCACACACACACACGAAGAGTTTAGTTTTGGGGTTAACGTTCGAGGTTTAACATTCTTGAATTCTAACATACTAACATTTTTACTTTTATTTTACGTATTATCATAAGTAGTGATTAATAAAATAGTTTTTAACACTGAATCATGCTCAGTGTGTTTCTTTTGTTGCTGGTTCGTGACAAAATTGGGGGCTCGTCCGGGATAGTTCCCAAGGTTAACGAGTGTCGTCTGGGATTGTACCCCAGATTGACGAGATTTGTTCGAGATTCAATCCAAAGATTTTGAGGGAGGTCTGATAAATTCTTTTTAATTGGCTTGTGTGTGTGGAAACCAGCAGCAATGGATATTAAGGCATTTTTGGAGACACCAACCCAAAAGGGATTGGAGGTGGCGAAAAAGGATGATCTGATAAAGATTGCTACAAGGCTAAACCTTACAGAAGTAAAGCAGTCTATGAGAAAGGCAGATATTCAGAGACTGATAGCTGGCCATTATGTGGAAAAGAAGGTGTTTGAGAAGGAAGTGTTAAAACAGTTTCCTGGCAGTGAAATAGCAATTTCTGAGGCACAGGTGCAGCTGGCAAAGATAGAGGCTGAACGAGAGCAAACCCAGTTAAAGATAGAAGCTGAACGAGAACAAACCCAGTTAAAGATAGAGGCCGAACGAGAGAAATTAGAGGCCGAACAAAAGATAACTCAGATGAAGATAGAAGCTGATCTAGCAATGAAGCAGATGGAGCTGGATAACGAGGAGAAAAAGAGGCAGCATGAGTTACAAATGAAGCGTAGGAGTTCGGAATCTGATTCTGATGATGGTTTTTCAGCCAGCAGGGAGGTTCGATTAGTCCCTCCGTTTGAAGAAGATCAGGTTGATCAGTATTTCCAACATTTTGAAAAGGTTGCTGTGAGTTCAAACTGGCCAAGGAAAGGATGGGCTCTTATGGTACAGAGTGTGATTAAAGGTAAAGCTCAAAAAGCTTATTCTGCTTTGTCTGTTGAGGATGCAGCTGATTATACCAAGGTAAAACAAGCTATATTGAAGGCCTATGAATTGGTCCCTGAGGCTTATAGACAAAAATTCAGAGACTTGAGGAAATCTGCAGATCAGACTTATATGGAATTTGCCAATGGAAAGAGAATATGTTTTGAACGATGGTGCCTGGCTAAAAATGTAGATGGGGATTACGATAAATTGACAGAATTGATACTGGTGGAAGACTTTAAAAGATGTGTTCCAGCTGAATTAACAACATATTTAAATGAAAAGGCAGTGGAAACTTTACAAGAAACTGCTAGGTTGGCAGATGATTATGCTTTAACCCATAAATCCAAATGGGGACAACCTAAAACCTTTCAAAAGAGTTACAAAGACAATCCAGGAAAACCAGAGATTAAATTGGGAGGTAATCAAAAAGGAAAAGATGAAAAGAAGCCAGGGCTGGAGAAATCTGTTGAGCGTACTTGTTATTACTGTAGGAAACCTGGCCACGTGATATCTAATTGTGCCCTTTTGAAGAAAAAGAAGGAAGCTGGGCCCAATGCTTGCTTTCAGGCAATTAAAAATCAAAAAGGTTTAGGAGATGCTGTTAAAGATCAGTCCTTGCAAGAGGTAAAAGTGGAAAAGTTGGAGGAGGTGAGAAAAGAATTCCGTTCGTATGTATCAGAGGGTTTTGTTTCACTGAATGATGAGTCACCCCAAGTGCCAGTGAAAATTCTTAGAGATACTGGGGCTAGTCAATCTCTCTTGCTGGACAGTGTTTTAAATTTTGGTGAAGAAAGTGACACTGGTGAGGTAAATCTAGTGCGAGGCGTTACAGGTGAGACCATGTCTGTCCCTTTTCACAGGGTGATTTTAAAGTCAAAGTTCGTAGAAGGACCAGTCGAGATAGGGATAAGACCTAGTTTGCCAGTGGAAGGAGTTTCTTTGTTATTGGGAAATGACCTTGCAAATGGAGAAAGTGATCCTGTGGTACGGTTAACAACCAAACCAAGGATTGATGAGTCTGAGGATGATTCAGATGTTTACCCATCATGTGCAGTGACTCGAGCTAGAGCTAAAGAATTAGCCAAGACAGACAGTCCGGTGCAGTCTGATGTAGTTCCTTGTGACAGTCCTAAACAGGAAGAAAATTTTGATGCCTTATCTGAGACTTTTCTGTCTTCACTGGAGGATCAACATCCTTACAGTGAGCCTGAATTTAAAGATTTGTCTTTGTCGAGGAAGGATTTTATGGTGGAACAGACAAAGGACCCTGAATTGACAGAATTGAAAGAAAAAGCACTCTCATGTGAGGAGATTGAAAAGGTGCCAACTGGATACTATGTCAAAAATGGAGTGTTAATGAGGAAATGGAGACCTCCTCGTTTCTGTTACTGAGGAATGGGAAGTTATTCATCAGGTTGTTGTTCCAAAAGTTTATAGGGATGAGATTTTAAACCTGGCCCATAGTATGCCTTTGGGTGGTCATTTTGGTGTGAATAAAACTGTAGGGAAGATCTTGAAACAATTCTATTGGCCTGGTTTGAGAAAAGATGTGGTGATGTTTTGTCGAACCTGCCACACATGTCAGATGGTAGGTAAACCAAATCAAAAACCCCCTGTGGCTCCTTTGAAACCAATTCCTGCTTTTGATGAACCCTTTTCGAAGGTGATTGTGGACTGTGTTGGCCCCTTACCAAAGTCTAAGACTGGAAATCAGTATTTGTTAACCATCATGTGTGCCACTTCTAGATTTCCAGAGGCAATACCCCTTAGAAATATTAAGGCCAAGACGGTGTCAAAGGCTCTTGTAAAATTTTTTACCTTGTTTGGTTTGACAAAAGAAATCCAATCTGATCAAGGTAGTAATTTTATGTCAAAAATTTTTCAACAAATAGTCTATGAGCTGGGAGCAAAGCAGATTGTATCATCTGCATATCACCCAGAATCTCAAGGAGCTCTGGAGAGATTTCATTCTACTCTCAAAAATATGCTGAAGACTTATTGCTTTGAAAACACCAAGGATTGGGACGAAGGTATCCATTTACTTTTGTTTGCCGTTAGAGAATCGATCCAGGAGTCAATAGGATTTAGTCCGTTTGAGCTTGTGTTTGGACATAGGGTGAGAGGACCTTTGGAGTTGTTGAGAGAGCAATGGGTTAATGAGGAAGTTCACTTGAGTCTGTTGGACTATGTCCAAAAATTTAAAACTCGGTTGGAGAGAGTCTGCCAGCTAGCGAGAGAGAATCTGAAAACAAGCCAGATAAGAATGAAGACATATTTTGATAGACGTGCTCGGCCTAGGACATTCGCAGTGGGGCAAAAGGTGTTGGTATTTTTCCCTAGCCAAAATAATCCCTTGCAAGCTCGTTTTTCTGGACCCTATGTTATTGAATCTCGAGTGACTGATCTAACATATATAATCAAAACACCAGATAGACGCAAGAAAACACAACTCTGTCATGTAAACATGCTAAAACCTTATTATGAGAGGGATTCAGTTGTGGCCTTGGTGGATGGTGAAAAGGTTGTTTCTAGAATGCCTGATGTTGATGTTGAGGAAGGCCAATTTAGACCAAATATTGTTCCATCGAAACTGAAAAACCAAAATATCATGGAGAACCTTGAAACGAAGTTGGACCATTTACAAGTTTCACAAAAACAACAGATGAGAGAATTAATTTTAAAATTTAAAAATCTGTTCCCAGATGTTCCAAACAGAACATCGATAATTACCCATGATGTTGATATTGGGGATGCAAAACCAATCAAACAACACCCATATCGAATGAATGTGGAAAAAAGTAAACTTGTTGATCAGGAAATCAAATACATGTTGGAAAATGATATTATTAGACATTCTACTTCAAATTGGAGTTCGCCCTGTGTTATTGTACCTAAACCTGATGGAACTGTTAGATTTTGCACAGATTACAGGAAAGTGAATGCTGTAACAAAGTCAGATGCTTACCCTATTCCTAGAGTGGATGATTGCATAGACAGAGTGGGAAAGGCAAAATTTCTTACAAAGATTGACTTATTAAAAGGGTACTGGTGTGTTCCATTAACAGATAGAGGAAGGGAGATTTCAGCCTTTGTAACCCCTTCTGGATTGTATGAATACAATGTTTTGCCATTTGGAATGAAAAATGCTCCGGCAACATTTCAAAGAATGATTAATTCAGTGATTCATGGGTTAAAACATACAGATGCCTACATTGACGACTTAGTGACTGGGAATGATACTTGGGAAGATCACATCTCTGCGTTAGAAAGGTTGTTTGAAAGACTTTCCAAGGCTAACCTTACAGTTAACTTGGCTAAAAGTGAATTTGGCCATGCCACTGTGACGTATCTTGGTTATGTTGTAGGTCAAGGCAAGCAAGCTCCTGTTCAGGCAAAAGTTCAAGCAATATCTGAGTTCCCTATTCCCACAGGTACGAGGACTGTTAGAAGATTTTTGGGAATGGTTGGATATTATCGAAAATTTTGTAAAAATTTTGCTGATATTGCTCTTCCCCTAACTAATCTTCAGAAGAAGGGAGTAAAGTTTGTTTGGACAGATTCTTGTCAAGAAGCATTTGAGAAGCTGAAAGCCATTTTATGCTACCATCCTGTGCTCAGAACACCTGACTTTGAAAAGCCATTTTCATTAGCAGTAGATGCCAGTGATGAAGCTGCAGGAGCTGTGTTGTTGCAGAAGGGTGACCTTGATGATATTGACCATCCTGTAGCTTACTTTTCAAAGAAATTTAATGAGCATCAAAAGAATTATTCCACCATAGAGAAAGAATTACTGTCGCTTGTTTTAGCCTTGCAACATTTCAGTGTATATGTTTGCACCGCTCAGAAACCATTGACTGTGTATACAGATCATAACCCATTGGTGTTTCTGAGCCGAGTCAAAAACAAGAACAGAAGGCTGTTAAACTGAAGTTTAATTTTGCAAGAGTTTGATCTCATGATAACTCACATTAAAGGCAAAGATAATGTGATTGCTGATTGTCTTTCCCGATGTTAAATGGGAAACATGTATCTGTACTAATCTGATAGTCTGTAGTTGTGTAGCATGATAATTATTAAAATTACTAACTATGCGCGGTTAAAATTTTCTTGGAAAAATTTTTTTTTAGGTGGGAGGTGTTACGGACTCAGTGAAAGTCCCTTTAAGATAGAGAGTGTGTGTGTATGTGTGTGTGGGCCGTGCTTACGTCAATAGAAGATAAAGGACGTAATGACGTTGTTGAAGAAGTTAGAAGAAGAAGAAGAAGAAGAAGAGAGAGAGAAGGGAGAGAGACACCAGCCTGCTTGTTTTCTCTATCGATGGATGAGAAACAATAACTGTGTTTGCCACTGAAATCCATGTATGGAAGTTGGAAGTAATCCGGTGGAGTTCACTTTGTTGCTGACCTGTAGAAGGAAACAGGTATTTGTGTGTGGACGACCACGGTTCGGATGCTTTTCGGGGTGAGGAAGTCACTACCGAGTAAACACTGAAGTGTCGTTTGGGTTCCATCGTGGAACATTTGGATTTCGTATGTACTCTCTCTCTATGTTTTTCTACATCTACATCTTATCTTCAGACAACGGTGGTTGTTGAAGAAGCCCTTGCTCACGTTTCACCTTATGGCTTGCGGAACTGAACTTTAAGAACCATTCAGGAACTGGGAGTTTTGGACTTTGTCACACACACACACGAAGAGTTTAGTTTTGGGGTTAACGTTCGAGGTTTAACATTCTTGAATTCTAACATACTAACATTTTTACTTTTATTTTACGTATTATCATAAGTAGTGATTAATAAAATAGTTTTTAACACTGAATCATGCTCAGTGTGTTTCTTTTGTTGCTGGTTCGTGACACCTTGCCATTGAAGGTGTCTTAGTAGGACCATGAAATGCTCTTTTAACAGATTAAAGAGTAATAAGGGAACTTGTATGCCACTGCCTCTATCAGACTAAATTTTATAATGACTAGTTAACACACTGGGGCCAAACAGTCTGCCAATGAGCTTGGAAGCAGGGCAGGACTAATGGTAGGACAGGCAGCAAAGAGTTTGGCTATTGATTTCTGGGTTCTGTCTTTCTGCCCTTGAAGTTAGAGTTGCTCTGGTACAGTTGGGTTGTAAAATTTGTAAGACAGGTTAGCACAAGCTAATAACTATGGGCTGAGGCAGCAAGCAACAGAATTGGACTGAGGGTCAGTGACATTAACAGGGCAAAAGTGGAAGGAAGTATAGAGGTTAAATCTGATGTGGAAAGGTTGCATTGTTAGAGGTTGAGAAAATGGTATTTTTTAAAAAGTAATTGTTGTTCAAAACTGACTAACTGCAATACCTATTTTTATTAAAAAGGATGCTTGTATTGAAAATGGGTAAGACTTGGTGCATTTAGGTCTAACTACCTTGAATATACAGGAACATCACTCCATTTAATGCATTTCTATGATGAGCAGAAAGGGAGATACTGGTTTTTGTGAGGCAAATGGGGGAGCTGTGTGCCTTTGCCGATTTGTTTTTGAGATGTTTGTATTTAACCATGTATGCATCCATGCACAAAGTTGTTCCAGCACTTGTGCATAAGTAATAGTGACTGCTTTTTAACCTTGATTGATATATTGACAGCAGGTTACAGACTTGGTGAACATTGAGTTTAATTAGAGTGTGGAGCTGTCATTACTCCTGAATCTGCAGCAATTTCTCCTGATAAAATCACAATGATCTCTCCAGCAAATGCTGTAGATGGTGGATAGTTAAACATTAAATATGCACAAACAAATTAATCCCGATCGCTTTCGGCAGTCTCAATATTTAATTGATGAGAAACTGTATCCAGTCATTTCCATCTGGGGGACAGGAATGTTGGTGCAGGCAATTCATTTAGTCTAAAGGAAACACTACCCACTTTCATGGAATTTGCAAAAATGGCAAATTGTGTGGAAAATTTATTTTGTTTGTTAACCGTTAATGACCTCATTATTTGCATCTAGTGTTCTCCTTCACTGAGAATACATTTGTAATGGTGTCAGTTGGAGCTATTGTGATGCACAAAAAATCTTGAGTACTTTGACTATTTTATTCTGCTGTTGTCCTGATCTGTAATTCACAAGACCAGGATTTTCATTGAGATTCTTGCTATTTCCTGTGAAGTAGTGTTCTAAATCAGTTTTATCATGTTTTAAGGGTTATCTGGAACAAATGTAATTGACTAACCCTGAAAACTCTTGCTAATGTAGCCTTAAACAGTATGCAGCTGGTTGAAAAGTGGGCCCTGTGAAGGGATTATACTGTTACTTTTTGATTTGGATTCCAAGTGTAACAAATTAATGGCTTCCTTATTGCCATTTGTTTTTGTGTAGAATGTGTGGTGGAAAAACTCTCATCGCATCTGTATGGAAGGTTAAAATACCAGGGAGGGAAGAAATTGCACAATGTTCAGAAAGAAATGCATAACAGATGTGCTGAAGGCATTTTAGAAAAGTTGCTGTAACTTTGAGGAAACCTGAGAATTTTGTCACCTACAAAATTGCTATGCATTTTGTTATCTGGATGGCTGACAGTAAGTTGCAAGTCGATTTAGGCAAGTGCTACTGATACTGCAGACTGCATGAAGATGGCTCCACTGGTTTATGAATGCTTGACTTTAAATTCATTGCATTAGTTTTCAACTTTATAAAAATCCTTTTATTCTTTACTTTTGGGAAGACATCTTTGGGATTGTATTTTAATCTTCTTCATTATAGTGGCCACGTTCTCCAATATTTACAGTATGTAATTATGGTTCAATGTGAGAACCACAGCCTGTGTTTTGTATGGTGCTTTAAGCATCCCAAAGTGCTTCAAGAATACAAATCCTTCACTTTCAACCAAGCATGTGTCTATCAGCTGTCAGCCTCTGTTATCATTGGGGCTGTCTGAAGCCACTTAAGGATTATTCTCCATTTCCAATTATTGTCTCTTTCGAATAGTTCCTGTATAAAAAGTACAAGCAGCCAAAATATTACAGGAATTTATTTTTAAAGGAAAATGACCTGGTAATATCTGCTGACACAGTGTAGAAGCTAGGAAAACAATTGGAAACAAATTCCCTGGGGATAAACTTACTTGTGGTAGTTGTGATAATGACATCACACCTCCTCCTCCCACCCCCTGTATGAAAACCTTTTAACCTTAAATTCTCCAGTTATGCAGCAAACCTTCTGAATTAAATATGCATTTTTTGCATTACATTGACCTATGTAATATTTATTCCAGTTAAGTATTGGGGATGCATCATTGGTGGAAGCTATGCTGCTATTAAAAGACTGTGTAAAGCAAGAGTTTATGATATGAACAATAATCTGATTAGCATAATTGCATTCACACCAAGGTCTTTTATTTTTCCACATGTATGCTGTTTTGTCACACTTTCCCTGGCCTGTTCTTACAAGAGTTCAGTGAAGACAATGTTTTCTGAGGGGTTTAAGCTGACACCATATGTCACGTGTCTTATGTTGCAATAAGCTTTCAAACCACATCTGTAGAAGTTATTTAAGACTCTCCTAAGGCTCTCTGGAAGTGCCTCATTTAATGCTAGCTCATCAATTTATTCTTGGTGGGCTTTGGGGTTATAATGGGTAACGAGGGAAGGCTTGCAGGGTTAACTCGGGTCTCCCTGAAATAGTCCTCATGGTCAATATTTGGCTGAAGATGGCCACATTCAATAGGCAGCTCATTTGAAGCTGTTGAACAGATAAGTCTTAACCTACAACCTTGACATGCTGCTTAGTCATATGCAGGAAGACTGGACAGGCTACTGGTGAAATCATACAAAGGATTATAGATTTCAGATTGATCTGTGGATGGTTGAATTTGTCTCCATGAAATTATCTGTATTTGTGTAATATTCTACTTCTTTTGAAAGTGGGAACAAAATTCTTCAAACCCTGCTTGTACTGAAAGCCGCATCTTTCCTCCTATCTGGGTTTTGTGTATTGAGCCAATCACCGTTTAGATTTCACAAGCAGTTTCACTGTTTTCAAGCTCCATCAGGAGTGTGACAGAATAATCTTCTCTTAGCTGGATGAGTACAGCTCCAATAGCCTGCTTACTTGGCACTCTCTCTCCAGCACACTAAATATTCACTCTTCCCTGGCACAAGAGAAATGTAGAAGGTTCCATCTGCAAGATGCATCAACATCTGAGGATTCTTCACCTCTGCTTTCCAAATTGGTGACCTCTACTTCCTAGAAGGCTGTGGATGACAGGCTCAAAGACCCATCTTTCTGACTTAAATGTGCTGCCATTTCTATATGGTCATTGGGTCTAAATTCTGGAACTGTTTTTTGTGTATATATAACGACAAATGGACCACTGAGTTTCATGAAAGTAGCTCATCACTGCCACTTCTAGGGCATTTTGGGGTGGATGATAATGCTGGCCCGGCTAGTAATTGTGCAGGTGCACAGACATGAATGAACAAAAATATGCAGTCTCAGACTGAAAGCAGTGGAATGTAATTTGCATCCTCCAATGTCTACTTTGGTTCAGCGCTGCAAACTGCTGCAGGTGCTTTACCTACTTGGCATCCATTTTAGATAATCGTCACAGGCCCCTGGTGTTGAGCAGTCCACTAAGCTGGTGTCCAATGCCTCTGAGATTTTTGATTTTTTTCCAGCTAATTAAATGTACAGTCCGTCAAATCGGAATTTGGGCTGTAAAACAGGATTTCATAAAAATAGGATTTGGTTTTGTATGATGGTTCCAGTTTGTTTAGTTTCACTGTCTTATTTAAATCAAATTCTACTTGGGCTTTGCCATTTAAAAAGCTGATTTAGCCCTGCTGCTGACCTAGATACTATTAAGATGGTTCCCCCAGTCTTAGAGCCCAGACAATTCTTGGCTACAGATGTTCAACAATGAACTATATCCAAATGCTCATCTTGATGCTTTTTAAGTAGATTCTGAAACACAGCTTAAAGATGAATGTCAAGACAGGAGATCGCAGATGCTGGAATCTGAAGGTCCCAATGCAGGGTCTAGATCCGAAAAGTCAACAATTCCTCCCCTTCCACAGATGCTGCTCCTCTAGCACTTTGTTCTGTGCTAAAGGTGCACATCATTGGCTGGATTAATTAATGTGGAACATTCTGTTGGAAGATGCCATTAAAAGAAATTGGTTTATTAAATATCCTCTATTTACTCATAGTTGGTTGTCATTGGTAATGTTCAAGCACAGGAGCTTTTGTGACCAGCCTGCAGCTGACACAAAATTCAAAATGGAAGTATTTAAGAAGTGACGAGACATTGAAACTGAAACTTGCATTCATTGCCTTTAGGATGCTACAAAATAACCAAAGTGAGCATTCTTGTGCTTTGTTGAATTAAGTCACCAGAAAACACCTGTATATTATGACCTGCAATGAAGCAATTGATAAACCAGCATCACTTTCTCCCTTGCTGCTACTTCTACACATGTTGGAGGCCAGACAGGAGAACATGTAATTCCTAATGTATGATCAGTTGAATACTTTATAAACCCAGTTTCAGCTGCAGTGCAGTTGCGCAGCAATCTCAAGGGGTGTAAAATGACTACCTGGAGATCTCACTTAGTCTATAATCTGGAGTCCATCCAAATAAAAATGGATAGTCAACATTTCAGGTCGAAGGGTCTCAACCTGCAACGTCGACTGTCCCTTTCCCTCCCTGATGAGTTCCTCCAGCTTTCTGTGTGTTGCTCCAGATTCCAGCATTTGCTGTCTCTTGTATCAACAGTTTCTCTTTCCTGAATTGTTTGGGACTGAATGCATGTGCATTGGAAAATACTTTGCACATTTCCAAATTTTTTTTTAATGTAGAAAGCAAACCTGGTAACTTGTTTAAAATTTCATTACCTTAATCCTGACTCAAGCAGCATGTAATTTGTTTCTAATAATGTGCTTCCTGTTGCTCTCTCTCACCATCTTTGTAGAATGTGGTTGTTGTTACCTACACATTTTTTAACATGACTGAACACTGCAGGCCTGAACTGCAAGGGTTATCTTAACTGTAGATGTCAAACAACCTGAAGGCTGGGATTTGCTGCTAGAATATTGGGCCCTTGTGGCCTTGCAATAAACTACGTGCAATGCCCCTCCTGAAAACTGAACACAACAGTGTATGTGTTATGTGATCGTGTAGCCACACACAATGCACTACTCAAGGAACACACGAAGGCAGAGAGTATTGAACTCAAAATCCTTCACTCATTCTTCAAGGCGCGCGAAATCTCCCTACCCGTGGGCCCCGTGACCTGCGGGGCGGAAGTGACGTCCGACTATCCCCGGAAGGTCCGTCCTGAGCGGGTAGTTCAAAACGCTTTACCGCGTGTCTGCCTGCGGCTCCCGTTGGCAGTTCGAGCCCCGCATGTGCAGGCCACCACCCCACCCCCCTCCAGAAACGTCCATCGGGGGAGTGGAGCCCCCAGTCCGTGTGGGTGGCCAGCCATGCCGGTGCAGTGTGGGTACCCTCACTGGTTGTTCAATGTCCAAGTGCGCTGGTTTGAGGCGGTCCACTGTAAAAGTCTCTTCCCGGCCACCCACCTCCACGACGCGCGTGGATCCGTTGTGCTGGATCATCTTGAAGGGTCCTTCGTACGGCGGCTGTAGAGGTGACCTGTGCATGCCCCTGCGAATAAAAACGTACTCACAGTCTCAGAGGTCTTTAGGGGTGAAGGATGGTGTGGGACCATGTCTGGAGGTCAGGACTGGTGCCAGGGTCCCTACCTTGTCCCGCAGCCTCGTTAGTACCGCTGCTGGAGTTTCTTCCGAGCCTCGGGCCTCTGGTATGAACTCGCCCGGGACCGTCAGGGGGGCGCCGTAGACCAACTCCACCGAGGAGGTGCCCAGGTCCTCCTTGGGGGCTGTGTGGATGCCCAGTAGGACCCAGGGAAGCTCATCTGTCCAGTTGGGGCCCTTGAGGGGCATCATCAAGGCTGACTTGAGATGCCTGTGGAATCACTGTACCAAACCGTTGGACTGGGGATGGTGGCTGTGGTGTGATGCAGCTGGGTGCCCAGGAGCTGCACCAGTGCTGGCCACAAACCAGACGTGAACTGTGCCCCTCTGTCGGAGGTGATGTCCATTGGGAGGCCGAACCTGGCGATCCAGTTTGCAAGGAGCGTCCTGGCGCAGGGCTCAGTGGACATGTCTGCGAGCGGTACGGCTTCTGACCATCTGGTGAACCTGTCTACCATGGTAAAGATATACCTGGCGCCGCGGAAGACTGGCAGGGGGCCGACGATGTCCACGTGGATGTGTTGGAACCTCCCGTGCGTCGGCTGGAACTGCTGGAGGGGAGCCTTCACGTGCTGCTGGACTTTGGCAGTCTGGCAGTGTACGCTGGTCCTGGCCCAGTGTCTGACCTGTTTGTGCAAACAGTGCCAGACGAATCTGTCCGCTACCAGCTAGATGGACGCCTGGATGGACGGGTGGGCCAGGTCGTGCAGCGTGTCGAACACCCGGCGCTTCCAGGCTGCTGGTACCACGGGTCAGGGTCTGCTGGTAGACACATCGCACAGGAGTCGATCCGCTGCCAGGCCGATGGGGACGTCCTCCAACTGGAGCCCTGAAACTGCGGTGCGGTAAGTCGGGATCTCGGTGTCCGACAGTTGTGCTTCCGCCAGTGCTGTGTAGTTTCATCCTGAGGATGATATGCCCGCTGAGTGGAGGCAGGGGCGAGACAGTGTGTCGGCGATGACGTTGTTTTTCCCTGTGATGTGGCGGACGTCCGTGGTGAATTCTGAAATAGAGGACAGGTGCCTCTGCTGCCGAGCCAACCGTGGGTCCGGTACCTTGGCCAGCGCGAAGGTGAGGGGTTTGTGGTCCGTATACACGGTGAACTCCCTTTCCTCGAGGAAGTATCATAAATGCCGGACAGCCAGGTAGAGTGCTAGCAACTCTGTCGAAAGCACTGTACTTCACCTCTGGTGGCCATAGGTGCCGGCTGAATAAAGTGAGCGGTCGCCACTGGCCCTCAACAAGCTCCTCCAGGACTCCGCCGACTGCCGTGTCAGAAGCGTCGACTGTGAGTGCCGTGGGTACATCGACTCTCGGGTGCACTAGGAGGGCTGCCTTTGCCAGTGCCTCCTTGGCCTGCTCGAACACCTCCGTGGACTCCGTGTCCCATGCCACTTCTTTTGCCTTGCTGGCCATCAGGCTGAACAAGGGTCTCATGATGTGTGCTGCCGCCGGCACGAACCGATGATAAAAGTTGACCATCTCTACGAACTTCTGCAGGCCCTTGACTGTGCTGGGCTTGGAACTGGCGGATGGCCTGGACCTTGTCCGGTAGGGGAACTGCGCCATGTCGGTTGACTCTGTGGCCCAAAAAGTCGATCTCCGTCAGCCTGAACTGGCACTTCGCCGGATTGATTGCCAGTCCATGGTCACTCAGGCATTGGCAGAGCTGGCGCAAATGTGCCACGTGCTCTTGGTGCGAACTGCTGGACACCAGGATACCATCCAAGTAAATGAAAACTAAATCCAGGCCACGTCCCACCGAGTCCATGAGCCTTTGGAAAGTTTGGGCTGCATTCTTGAGACCGAAAGGCATCCTCAGGAACTTGAACAAGCCAAACAGGGTGATGAGGGCTGTCTTGGGCACATCATCGGGATGCACTGGGATCTGATGGTATCCCCTGACCAGGTCGATTTTCGAGAAGATGATCGCTTCGTGCAGGTTCACTGTGAAATCCTGAATGTGGGGTACTGAGTATCTGTCGGCAGTTGTGGCGTCATTGAGCCTTCTGTAGTCTCCACAGGGCCTCCATCCTCCTGCGGACTTGGGCACCATGTGCAGCGGGGATGCCCACGGGCTGTCTTGAGCGGCATACGATTCCCATCTTTTCCATCTTGTGGAACTCCTCCTTGGCGAGATGGAGCTTGTTGGGTGGGAGCCTGCAAGCTCGGGCGTGCAGCGGCAGTCCTTGCGTGGGGATGTGGTGCTGCACGCTGTGCTTGGGGTCGGCCATGGAGAACTGCGGGGTGACTATGGAGGGGAATTCTGCCAACACCCTGGCGAATTCGTTACCCAAGAGGGTCACGGAATCCAGGTGGAGGGCCGGTAGCTTGGCTTCTCCTAGCTGGAAAGTCTGGAACGTCTCGGCGTGGACCAAACACCGGCCTTTTAGGTCGACCAGGAGGCAGTTGGCTCGTAGGAAATCTGCCCCTAGTAGTGGCTGTGACACCGTTGCCAACGTGAAAGTCCAAGTGAAACGGCTGGACCTGAAATGCAGTGGGATAGTTCATGAGCCATACGTCCAAATACTGGTGCCATTTGCAGCGGTGAGCTCGGGGCCTGGGACTGCGTTACAAGTTTCCATGTTCGGTTGGGGGGGGGGGGTGAAGTACACTGACTTCGGCTCCAGTGTCTACCAGCAAGCGCCGCCCGGAGTGTCGGTCCCAGAGGTACAGGAGGCTGTCTCAGTGGCCAGCCATCGTGGCCATGAGCGACGGCTGGCCCCGGCACTTCCTGGAAAAGCACGTGGTGGACAGCAGTGGCGTGGGCCTGAACCCCATCTTTGGTGATAGAAACACCATTGTTCTGAACTTTCGTCCTTTTTCCCCATGGGTCTCGATGGTTGCGGGGCCTGGGCTTTGGGGTGCGCGCTCGTGGCTAGGCCGATGGAGGCTGCTCCGCGTTGCTTACTCTGCCAAAGGACATCCGCTTTAGCCGCGACCCTGTGTGGGTCGCTGAAATCCTCACTCGTGAGGAGTAAGCGGATGTCCTCTGGCATTTGCTCAAGGAACTACTGCTCAAATAAAAGGCATAGCTTATGGCCGTCCATGAGCGTCAGCATATCATTCATGAGCCCGGCTGGCGTGCGGTCACCCAGACCGTCCATGTGTAGGAGCCACGCGGCTCATTTCCGGTGGGAGGGTCCAAAGGTACGGATCAGGAGCACCTTAAGCTTAGTATACCTGTCCTCCATTGGTGGCTGGTGTAGGAAGTCAATGATCCAGCCTGCCGTGTCCTGGTCGAATGCGCTGACCACGTAGCGGTACTGCGTGGCGTCGGCTGTAATGTCTCTGATATTGAACTGGGCCTCAGCCTGCTCGAACCAAACGTGGGGCTGAGTGGCCCAAAAGGTCGGGAGCTTCAAAGAGACTGCGCTGTGCGAGTTGCTTGAACTCCTGGCTGGTCGCTGAGTCGCCAGCTCCAGATGCCGTCTGGAACATCGGGGTCACCAATGTAGTCGCACGCAATGCGCTACTCAAGGAACACAGAGGCAGAGAGTACTGAACTCAAAATCCTTTACTCATTCTTCAAAGCGCGCGAAATCTCCCTACCCATGGGCCCCTGCGACCCACGGGGCAGAAGTGACGTCCGACTGTCCCTGGAGGGTCTGTCCCGAGCGGGTAGTTCAAAACGCGCTACTGCGTGTCTGCCTGCGGCTCCCGATGGTGGTTCGAGCCCCGCATGTGCAGGCTGCCACAGTTGTGTCACTTCTTGATTCTGTATTGCTGCACTTCAGCACATGGTTGTGGGAAGCCAACCTATTTCACTCCTAAAAGCCAATGTAACCAGCATCCAAATTGGGATTGTTGTAACTGTATAAATGGATACTGTGTAAATTCAAGGTGTGACTAATAATCCAGAAACATGAGTTTAAAGTCCAGCGAGGCAGCTGGGAAATCTAAATCTTTAATGGTAGCCCTGAAGTTACTGATTTATTTTGAAAGAGAGAAAAAAAATTATCTGGTTCCTTTTTAAAGAATGTAACTTTGCAGTCCTAGCAAGGCTTAACTTCAAGTCTCCAAATCTAAAGTGTTTTGTTCCTTCCTGTCTCTGAAAGGGAGGACTATCAGTCTGGTGAACCACCTGAAAATGCCTAGTCTTCCAGCAGAAGGAATTATCAATGACTAGGGGAGGGAGTTGCCAACTGGTACATTCCAAGGTGCAGGAGTATCTGCTATGCTGCACAAGGTGTGACTTATACTTGGGACCTATGGGAGGAGGCCACTTGTGTAATGTCACCATAAATAATGTCATGCCATGCATAAAGATGTTTATGTGGTGGTTTTGTAATTAAAAATTGCTTGCTTTTACTTTAAAAATTGACTCTACATGTCAAGTGTTACTAATTGTGCATGTGCAGTTCTATGAAATATCTACAAGTTTGCAGATGATACCACCGTAGTGGGCCGTATCTCAAATAACAATAAGTTGGAGTACAGGAAGGAGAGCTTAGTGACATGGTGTCATGACAGCAACCTTTCCCTCAATGTCAGCAAAAGAAAAGAGCTGGTCATTGACTTCAGGAAGTGGGGCGGTGGAAATGCACCTGTTTACATCAACAGTGCTGAGGTTGAGAGCTTCAAGTTCCTAGGAGTGAACATTGCCAATAGCCTGTCCTGGTCCAACCACGTAGATGCCGTGGCCAAGAAAGCTCACCAGTGCCTCTACTTCCTCAGGAGGCTAAAGAAATTTGGCATATTCCCTTTGACACTCACTAATTTTTATCGATGCACCATAGAAAGCATCCTATCTGGATACATCACAGCTTGGTATGGCAACTGCTGTGGCTGGGACCACAAGAAACTGCAGAGAGCTGTGGACACAGTTCAGCACATCATGGAAACCAGCTTCCCCTCCGTGGACTCTGTCTATACTTCTCGCTACCTTGGCAAAGCAGCCAACATAATCAAAGGCCCCACCCACCCTGGACATTCTCTCTTCTCCCCTCTCCCATCAGGCAGAAGATACAGGAGCCTGAGGGCACACACCACCAGGCTCAAGGACAGCTTCTACCCCACTGTTATAAGACTATTGAATGGTTCCCTGGTACGACAAGGTGGACTGTTGACCTCAATCGTTATGATCTTGCACTTTATTGTCCACCTGCACTTCCTCTATACCTGCAACACTACCCTGCATTCTGTATTGTTTCACCTTGTACTACCTCAGTGCACTGTGTAATGAATTGATCTGTATGAATGGTATGCAAGACAAGTTTTTCACTGTATCTCGGTAAAGTGACAATAATAAACCAATTCCAAATATCTCTTAAAAGAAAGTGGCCTAGCAAGCAACTCATTAGCATTTTAAAAAAATTACTGATCTAACCAGTAATTTTAATCTGGCAGCGCTACAGTTTACTGTATGATGGGCAATCAATGCTGGCCTTGCTAACAACAAAAGAAATAATGAAGCCTGGATTTTTCTGGAATAGCATTGTTTACATTGGCATTTATTCATCCACCAATGGTGATGCAAGAAATACAAGCAACTTGTATACTTGCAGATTGTCCCAGGTTACGGCAGAGATGAGTTCCTGTGAACTGTAAGTCAGAAATGCAATTGTGAACAGAGTTCCCCGGCAGCAGAAGATCCCTGCAGCAAATGGCAGATCCAGACCACCAGTCTCCCAAACACTCATATGTACAGACTGTACATAAATTGGGTGACCGTAAGCTGGGGAGGACCTGCACTCTGCCCACGAATGCTTACATATGCCTTCCATGGGATCCCTTAACTTTCTGTTCCTGGACTCTTTTGATATTAACAGTAACCGTTTTTAACTTCAAAATGATTAATCTTGATTTAAAATTAATAGATCTGAAATCTATTAATCTGGATCTGAAATGCTAATGATTTCATTGTGATTAGTACATAATTAACATCTTTCTTGAAATGCACAGTTAATTTCTTTGCCTCTAGTATTTTGAGACATTACATTTTACTAATTTCTATCAATAAATGTAATCTTTTTTAAAGAGTACAGATATAGTAGAATTTTCCTCTATATCTTGGTTGCTAAATTACAGTAATTGTTCATTGTTGTGTTAAATGAACTGAAAAATCGCATTAGTGAAGAAACTTCTCTACCTAACTTAGAAACGGCAGCAAGTGATAGGATGAATATTTGGCAGGATCACCAGCATAAACATGGATTTAATTGTTATGTAAAGTACACTTTTGTTTCATCACCATGTTAAAACTAAATGTTGATGATCAAGTCATCTATGGTGGAAATGAACATATGGGAAACCACCTTTCAAAAATAAAACTTTTTTATATTGGTGTAGCATAAAATACACCAGCTAATTTTGATAACTCTGTAATTCCGGATTTAGTAGTCTTTTATCAAAGCCTTGCTTCAAGCCAAAGCCACTTAAGAGATTGTCATTGCATGGAATTCACAAATTTTCCTTCCCATGTTTCAATCCAAACCACTAATTCCAAGGCTAAATAAACAATTTTAATGGTCATCAAAGGGGGTAAAAGTACAATAATGAATAATAATATTTAATTACCTTAAATCCAACATTATTCAAATGATGTATCACTAATGTGTGTTTGTTTGCTTTCTGCCAACTTCAAAGATGGAATCATAATTCACAAGCTGGAGGTGGTAATGTAGCTAAAAGTAGGGACTTTAGAGTTGGACTAATGTATAACTAATGACCACTTGCCTTTTCTAATAAATATCTCAGCCAGCAAACTTTCTTGTTACTAATGAAGCATACTGCTGAAATAGGATTTTGTTTCTTTGCTGTTTTAGCTTTAACAACTATTTTTTAATTACCTTTTATTTTGGTTGAGCAATTACAGGGTGGAAAATTCCATAAGTTTAGAAAGAAGAACTTGAGTTTGGGTTTTGCCATTAGACAAGCTCTATTTCATCAATTCAGCTGGAGCCTCTCCGAGCTTGAAGAAAGCCCCATTTTGCTTAATTTGGATGTGTACTGAAGGAGTGTCTGACATCACTTTAAGTTTCATTCCTGGGATCCAGGTAAACGGTTGTTGCCCATCCGTATTAGACCCAAAGTTAGTAATTGTTTTTGAATTGCTGCAGTTTAAGTGTTGAAGGTAGGGCGTCCAGGACTTTGACCAATAATGAAGGAATGACCATGTGATGCTGGTCACAGAGAAAAAGATAAATACATTCTTGGTTTTGGACTCATTTGAGTGCCAACCCTGCTTCATCATGCATGTTTTCAATGTGCTTGAGAATTATTGCGGGATTCTTTTCCCTTTTGAATTGTTCCGTAAGTGGTGTTGGAGCTTTATGTTGAGAACAGTGTCAGTGTCCATTCAGACCAGTCATGGCCCCCAAGGAGTCCAGTTGCATTTCTGGTTAATGATGACAAGGAAGTTGATGGTAATAATATTGAGCTTCATAGGAAGGTAGATAACCTTCCCCTTTATTGGAAATGGGTTTTGTTGGCACATTTGGGATCAAGTGTTACTTGGCACATTTCTGTTCAAGCCTGGGCATTGTACAGGTCTTGCTGTGTTGGTGTGAATTGCTTCATTGTGTGGAATTGTATCAGAAACCAGCCAAATCCCTGCAATTAGACCCACTTACATGTGTGAGCAGAAACCTATGGGAAAACAGTTAGGTCAAAGAAGTCTCCTTCGGTCTTGCAGTGATGCCTATAGCTTAGGTGATGAGTCTCCAGTAACGACAACCATCTTTCTCTTTGGCAGACTTTAAACTTAAGTGAGAATATTCATGTTGTATTGAGTGCAATATAGCACCATGCTGTTAATTTTGTTTAAATTCAAAGTCAGAATTGTTTCAGCATGTGCATGTCAACTCTCTGTAAGAGCAATCCTGTCGATAGCGTTTGCTGGCTGATTTGGTTTATCCCATTCTGGTCTTGGGCAGTTAAAGGCAAATTACTGCCAGTGATGGAAGTTTGTAATTTGGCAGGAGAGTGAATGTTTTTGTGTGGATCTGAAGAAAACTGCCTAAAATTACTGAATTACTTTAAAAAAAGTAACTCTATAATGCATAATAAGTAAAAAGAAAAATGCCTTTTCCTGTTTTATATTAGAAAGATTTGGTGACAATGTTCACTCTTGCAGATTATCAACCTCTTATCGTTGCCGTTATGGAGGGAAGATCTGATCGACAAACACGAGGTTCTATTTTGTTTTGTGAATGCTGTTCAGGAAAACTACGTTTGCAAAAGTGAGCGTTAGTAAATGAGAATTTTTGGAGTTGGGGTCTACAGTAGCTTATTAAGAAAAGTTAGGTGAAAAAGCGTTCTGTACTGGAATCGAAATCAGTCTTGGATACAGCTGGGAGAAGCAACTTGTCAAGAAAAAATTCGTGAGATGGATTGGTGGCCTTGATCAGATCAGAAGGAGTGGGTGAAGAGAATATGAGCATGATCTACTGGTTTATTATTTGAATGTATCTCTGATGCTCAGAACTGTGTGAAGGAACTTTGAGAATTGCATGCTGGGAGGGCTGACAAAACACCTTGTGCCTCTTGGCTAGCTATAGACCTGAAACGTAACTGGATCTGTGTGGGAGGTGAAAGGGAGAAAATGCAGAAGTGCCAAGAAAAAAAACAGAACTGGGAGAGGAGAAGTGAAGATGGTGGTGGATGGAGAGTTGAGGGCATAGTGGAGAGAGGGAAAACAAATGGAAATTAAGAAATGGTAATCCATGAAAGCCGATATCCTTTGCAAGCAGAGATGGCAATAATTAAATGTGGAGAGAAATCATGGAAGTACTATAGGTGTGTGAGCAATCTTAGGAAATTAACCTGTATCACTTTTGATTTGAGTTTATCCTCTCTATGTAATTGCAACGAGTGTGATGTCATTTTTGCATTGCAAAAATACATTCTGTTAACTAATCATTTGAATTGAAATGAATGTTGTATACAACACTTCCTGAATAAAATTTTGCATTGGATTTGTATTTATTAATTATAGTGGCAAGAGTTAACCATTCAACTTTTCCCACATCTTCCATAACTCTGAGATCATGTCTAATCTGTAATCCCACACAATGCATCCATTTTTTTTGTTGAAATTCATGGCCAACAAACTGATCTGTCCTTGATTTTAAAATTAATAAATGACTTGGAATCGATTGCCATTTGTGGAAGGGAGTTTCAAACTTTTTCCCTGTATATGTGGAAGTGTTTCATAACCTTGCTTTTGAAAGGCCTGGCTGATCATGAACTCCTCAACTGATGGAACTAGCATCTTTTGATGTGATCAAAATTTGCAGGATGTTAAAAGATAATTTAAAGTCCTCTGCCAACCTTCTGAATTTTGGGGAACACTATCTTGTGTAATTTCTTCTTTTAATCTTAATATATGGAATCCATGGATTTGAAATTCTTTTGGTTAATGATGCTAAATGTGTACCAGGATTTCAGGCTGCTGTATTTAGTTCCATTTGAAGTTAACTGCAGATGAATTTCTTTTCCCAACCTTTTCGGTAAATCTATGCAGCACTGTCCAAGATCAATATGCCCTTCTGGGTGTGTTGCCCAGAAGTGCTCAGTACCTCTGTGATCTAACTAAGTCTTTATAGTACTAGAACATCCAACTCTTTTTTTTTTCTGTTTAGTTCTCTGACATAATGGTCAATGTTTTATAAAGCTAAATTCCTGTATCTTTTTAAGGATCTATGTACTCTGAATCCTACCACTCCCCTGCCACCTCTCTAAAGATCACAGTACTGTTGCTAGCATTTTGCCATTTAAAGTACTTTTTTTCCCCATGGGTCAAAAATGGATGCCTTTGCATTTACCTACATATGAAATCCATTTGCTTTGGTTTTTTCCCTATTTGCTTAATGTATTAAAATCCCTTTGTATTTAATGTTTACAATTCCTTCCTTAGTTTCAATGACTAACTTGGATAAACAGCTTTAAATCACCTCTTTACAGGGGACTACCAGGGCATCTTGCCATTTTGAGTACCTCTCTGATATCTTTACTTCCCTTCTCCCGTTACTCAGCCAATTTCCCAGTAAAGTTAATAGTTTGACTTCAACTTAATGAGCTAATTGTCATTGATGAGGAACTTCTGTCAAATGTCTTCCAAATTTCATGTAAATAACATCTGTAGCAATTTCCTAGTGCATTACTATCGTCAGTACTTAAGGAACTTCAAATTCTGTTCATCAACCATGACCTTACAAATCCAAACTGTTGTCTGATGTTAAAGATTGTTGCATACTTTATCCCTAGTCAAGTAATTTTCCGATGAAAGATGTTCAGCCAACTGATTTAGAATTCTTTTATCATGAGTTGTTGTTTGATGCACACAGTTTTATATAAGAATGGTTCCTGAATCAAGAGAAATGGGAAGAATCTGATTGGGGTAGCTATAATTTTTTTTTGCCCATTTCCTTTTAAAAAGTGTTGGAAACTAGCTGGTTTAGTATTTTTTTTAGTGCCATTATTCTGATTTGTTAATTTTTGAGTCCATAGCCCTGCTTAAGTCGCAACTTAGGTCTTTGGTCCTAGCACATCTTAATACTGGGACTTCATGTTCTGTCATGGAGATCTGAATTACCAGTGCTGGTGTGTGCCAGAGGCAATAGCTGCATCTTCTACAGTGCTGCTGGCTGCCCCTGCACTGTTGTGGTGCAATCCTAAAATTACAACCACGCAGCATAAACTTCTGAATTTCCCAGGTTTAATAGCAAGCATAAGAGAAAGGTAAATGGAGCATATTTTATCAACCAAGTTAGTCGTAAACTAAATGTAAGACTTTTAATGTATTTTTAAACGGCAATTTTATTATCACAGGCCCCAAGTGTTGTTGAATGTTTGAAAATTGAATAACACTGATAGCTTTGACAGCCAGGTGAACTTGAGGGTGACAACTTAAGCAAGGAGAGGCCATCTGCTGCACCCTGCCACATTGATGCACTGGGTGCCAGGCTTCTGACAGTAGACTGGACCCAGGCCACATTGTTAGAGAGCAGCCCTGTGGTAGGTGGCTAGTGATGTTAGGGCAATGGAAGATGTGCCCATATCAAGCATGCTACCCTCTTCCTCCATTGTATATAAATATTAAGGCATTTGCATTCTATTATTAAGCATTTGTTGGATGGGGTGTTTATTTTTAAGCCAGAATGTAAAGCAGTGATTGTGATGACATCATTGTAGAGAAATTAAAATACATTATTACAACCAGTCTAATTTTTAAATCAAATATTTACTGGTAGTTTAGCTTTAAGGTAGACTTAAGCAATTTATGGTTTACGACGCCTAGCTGAATATTTATCATGCGATTGTTTAAGGTGAATATCTGGTTTATTATGTAGAATCAGAACTAAAATCAGGTGGGTTGGGGGCTAGACAAAAGAATCTTTAAACACTTGGTGAAGAGGAGGTGTGTTGTAAGAAGAGTCATCACTGTAGTCATTTAGGAATCGATGCAAAATGACATGTTGATTAGTTTTGTAATGCTGTAACTGTTTCAGAAGTTATCAAATAAGCTATACAAAAGCAGAATAAAAACTTGCTTTGTGCAAACTTCTACTTTAGAGAATGACTTTTTTCCTCTCTCCTTTCTATTTGTTGAGAAGTGGCTGTCTTAACACCTTTGCACTTCGACCCCCCCCCCCCCCCCCTCCCCAACAGCTCTGCAAATACTGTTCCAGTAAGGAACACTAAGACTTCACAACAGCAGGAATATTGGAGACCGGGTACAGTTATGCATGATCTGTTCGTGTAACGTTGACAGACTCCTAGAGCTTGTTCTATCTTTTCCTGCTGCTTCATTGCATTGTCTTAAAGCTTCCACTTAAAGATTCTGACTGTCATGCAAACTTGATGTGAATTTAGGTGGAGTATTTCAGGAGCGTAACTGCCCTAATATTCTGCCAGAACTAGTGGTGTGCATAATGTGTGAGTTGAGAATTAGAAACATAGTAGAGGACGTGGAAAATTTGTATATCTATTAAATAAAGTACTTCCATTTATGTCTTCATCTTCAGGGCATTTAAACATTTTCAAAGAATGAATTAATGAAAAGTAGTCACTCTCTTGTTATGTAGGAGAAAATAGTGATTTATTTTGCAAACAGCAAGGTCCCTTATTGACCTTTAATCTGCTTGGGTAATGTGTATGTGGATTAATAATTGAGCTGCACGGCTCCATGTCAGTCTTTACAATAGCACAAATGTCCACCTGAACAGGCATACTCTCAAGTTTTGGGCAAGGGTGCAAACTGGCAATTAAAATAAATATTTTAAGTAATAGCCAAGGCCTTCTGGCATTTTCTACAGTTCTTTATTAGGTTAAATCGTGTCTGTAGAAGACCACATTTTGGGAGGGTGGAGTGCATCTTCCTCAGTGGTGACTTGTATGTGATTAACTGGAAGTTCAGTTGAGGCTAATGCATTTGTTTTATATTTCTCTTGAATATTTAATTGTTGTTGTTAGATCAGACAAGAAGTTAAAATATTAAGGGTGAGAAAAGGCATTTTGGTTTGTCAGTGCTTAATTTGCTTAACTCATCCACTATAATTTTAACATAAAAAGTTTTTAAAGAATGTGGCAAATAAGAATTTTACATATCTGTTTTATGTAGCTTAATCAGTTTGTGATATTAAAGTTAAATCAAACCTTTTTAAAAATTGGAATGTAATAGATGGTGGTTTCAGTCAAAATATGGAAGCAGAATTAAATAATATGCAAGAGCTATTGCTTTAGCCTGTTGTAATTTTCCATCACTTGGTTGGTGATTCCTGAACATAGCTGTGTGTTGCAGGCAGGTACCGTGTATCTGTTACCTTCAGTGATGGATTATCATGTGATTATTGCCAGTCATTTAAAATTTGTGTTTACTGCACTAATCAGTTTATCTTGGAGCGCTTATCCACTGAAGCAGTGTTATCCAATACATTATCTGGTAGCCGCATATGGCTAATTGCATTTCTGATTAGCAAATACAAAATGAACAGTGGTCCATCATTAGACATGTAATCTCATTAGTCAAATTTGCAGTGTATTTATTTGTTAAAACATGAAGCAATGTGTAAATGCTTCTGATTTGTTATGAGTGCATTGCTGCTTTGGTTAATGAATAGTAGATATTGGGGTAGGTATGCATGTGAAGTACACTTTGTACTGAGTGTGTGAAATGTCTTTTCTGTTAAGTAAGAGTAACCGGGTCTTCCATATCACCTCTCCACCAAAACTTAGAGGTAAATTCAGTTGTGTTAACTTGGGCTGTATTCTGTTTTGAGTTTGGATGGTTGAGGAATGATTTGATTGAGCTCTTTTAACATGCAAACCTGATATTCATCTTCCTACTCCCATGCGCCCCCCCCACCATAAAAAAAAATTGTGGATCAATAATTTTTTATTGGATAATATGGAACAAAGATGGACAACTGGACCTGAATTGTAGATGGGCCATGATCTAAATGAATGACAGCAGGCTCATAAGACTGGATGGCTCTCTTGTTTTCCCATGTCGTCTCTGTTATCTATCTTTATACATGACCTAATTTTGTATGCATGAGCCACAATTTCCTCCAGCTAAGTATTAGAGGGGCAGGTCACCATTGTTGGAGCTTGCCAAAAGTTTTATTTTCATCTTCTGTTGTCAGTCATCAGCCAGTGACTCAAGTTAAACCAATTCATCTGCAACTTCGACACTGTTTACCTCCGAGCTACGTTCTGTTCCCATATCCTCTCCATCTGTGGTTGATTAATATTAACCATCTTCACCCTTCATCACCTGAACAGCTGAAGTCCTTACTGTTGTTTCCTCAGACTTTACTGTTCCAATGCATGGCTGCCCAACCTCTCTGCTTCCATAAGTTTCAGTTGATCCAAACTCTTATTGTCTGTATCCCGTCCTGTGCAATATCCCACTTATCCATCTCATTGATTAAAGTTCTGATGTTAATGAAATGCTGCATGGTCATACTTTATTTGAACTTCCAGTCTAGTAATTGCTTCATCCAAGCTGCAGTCTTTTTTCCCCTCTTAAATTGTAGCCTCTTGTGTTCTTACCTCAACCCCCACCAGCACCAAAGCCTCAGTCTCTGGACTACCTCCCACTTCATTAAGACATTTTCTGAAACACTTGCATTTGTACAAGGTGCCACATAAGACACTGATTAATAAGGTGAGAGGTCATGGAATTACAGGTAGGATAACAGAATGGGTGGAGCATTGGCTGGTTGGCAGGAAGCAAAGGGTGAGAATAAAAGGATCTTGTTCTGGTTGGCTACCGGTTACTAGTGGTGTTCCGCAGGGGTCGGTGTGGGGCTGCTTCTTCTTACCTTGTACATTAACGATTTGGATGATGGAGTAAATGCTTTTGTGGCTAAGTTTGCGGATGACACCAAGATAGGTGGAGGAGTAGAGAGTATTGAGGAGACAGGAAGGTTGCAGAGAGACCTAGATAGTTCAGGACAATGGGCAAGGAAATGGCAGAGGAGATTCAATGTTGAGAAATGTGCAGTTGTACACTTTGGAAACAGAAATAAATGGGCAGATTATTATCTAGAAGGAGAGAAAATTCAAAGTACAGAAGTACAAAGGGACTTGGGGGTACTCGTGCAGGATACCTTAAAGGTTAACCGCCAGGTCGGATTGGTGGTAAAGAAAGCGAATGCTATGTTGGCATTCATTTCTAGAGGTATAGTGTATAAAAGTAAGGAAGTGTTGAGGCTGTATGGGGCACTAGTGAGGCCTCATTTGGAATACTGTGCACAGTTTTGGGCCCCATATCTTAGGAAAGATGTGTTGATGTTGGAGAGGGTTCAGAGGAGATGTACAAGGATGATTCCCGGAATGAAAGGGCTTACATATGATGAGCGTTTGTCGGCTCTTGGACTGTACTCACTGGAGTACAGAAGAATGAGAGGGGACCTCATAGAGACATGTAAAATGTTGAAAGGACTAGACAGAGTAGATGTGGTTAAGCTGTTTCCCTTGGTGGGTGATTCCAGGACCAGAGGGTACAATCTTAGAATTAGAGGGTACAGGTTTAAAACAGATGAGAAATTTCTTAAGCCAGAGGGTGGTGAATTTGTGGAATTCCATGCCACATACAGCAGTAGAGGCCAGATCATTGGAGGCGTTTAAGGAAGAGATAGATGGATATCTAAATAGTCGGGGTATCAAGGGATATGGGGATAAGGCCAGAAATTGGGGTTAGGTTTTTTTTTGTGCCCCCCCCCCCCCCCCCCACAATTTCTCATTTCTTTTTCTTTTTTCCTTTTCTTTAGAACAGACTCGATGGGCCGAATGGCCTACTTCTGCTCCCTTGACTTGTGATCACTTGTTCGTCCTTTTGATTCAGTGTTCATTTTTTCCTTGCACCTCTTTATGGAAACTTCAGTGTAAAGGATCTATATAAATTAGCTCCTGTCTGTATCTTCCATGTTTTCGCTATTTCTCTTTCTGTCTTGTAAACCTCCCTCTCTGTCTCGCTCATACTATAGTTTTGTCTCTTTCCAGTGATTAGAAATAGCTGTTCTGCTATTTTTAGGTTTATTTTAATTACCATTTTCTTATTTATCTAATTTACTGTTAACATCCATTTTAATTTCCTAGCCCGTTTTGATGGGCAGCACCAGGTCTACCTGGTGAAGCAGAAAAGCAGTGGTTTGCTGCAGTCAATATATATAATTATGTTTTTTATTTTAAAGAGGCAAAGCATCCTAATTTTTTTAAAACCAATAAATGAAAGTATACCAGCCATCTGCTTATTGAGAGGGCAATTGTACTAAATGTTTCCAGCAGTAGTCAACGTGGTGAAGGGGATGGGAAAGAAACCATGTTTTTGTTATTGACTTGTTACTCAGTCTTCTGTGGTTCCCATCTTCTGTATTTTTGATACACATGGAGAACAGCTGCCTTGTTGAGCAAGATGCTTCATTTTGTGATTGCAACCATTTTTTTAACAGTGGCACAATCTAATTCAAATGCAAAATTGATGTTTTTAACAATATTCCTATTACTATACTGAAAGCATTCAAATGATACTTGTGTCATTGTTAATAGACTGCCATTTTATTTAAAAGTGCAAATATACATAATTGCGAGTTGTTGAATGACAATTTCCAGTATCAGTAAGCAAAAGAACAAAATGCTCTTCTTATTAAGTATATAGATTTTTAACAATAAAGTATGTTTGCAAATGGATTTGGGACACTAATTTGGCACATCAAAATGTCTATCTTTATTCTTCAACTTCATTTGTAAAGTATTTTAATTTCATGGGATACTTGCAATATGCCAAATGTCTGAAGCCATCCTCTGGGATCTATTTTTGTTGCTTTGAATGTTATCTGTTCAGATGATTCCAAATATCTTCATTTAAGATGTGCAGCAATACATGCAACCTTGTGCAGGTGCACCAGACTCCATTTAGTATGGACACAGGAAACTCCCATCTCTGTCAGATAGTTGGGGAGCAGCAAAAGATTTAGGGAAGTAATAGGGGCAGAGGACAAGGAACAACATGAACAGCAAACATCTGCAATAGGAATTGAGATTGGGTTAGGACTACTTAGCTCCGGAGATGACTAAGCACACACCAAAGTTGAAATGGATAAATGAATTGAGAGAAGTGTAGAAAGGAATAATGAGGACAACAAAACTTGCAAAGGCAGAATGTACTCTAAGCTTCAAGTTTCTTTTCTATTAATTTAAAATTGTCTGGCATGCCCTCTGTGCAATTATGGTTTACCCTGACAAGCACTGTTTGCCTGTGTTCAGCCTGCAGCTCCCAGGGCCTGAAATCAGGCAGCAAAAAATTAATATTCCAGTTAAAATGGAGAAAATAGAGAAACAATGTCAACATGAACTGCATACAAAATGCACTGGAGGGGCTAAATGGCCACCATCTGCAGTTTAAGAGGAGGAGGGAACATTCTTTAGAAGAGAGTATACAGCTGTAATTAGGACGGTTAGAGAATGGTGAGGTAGAACTTCAATCTTGGTTGCATGTAATAAATGCTTTTTGTGTAATAATAGATGTAATTTGAACTAAATGTTTTAAGAGGGGTACAATTCACAGCTCTTGTGACATGTAAAGGAGCATTTACAGGACTGCTTTGAATCGGTGGACTGGGCCATGTTCAGGGATTCATCTTCGGATCTGAATTAATATGCCATGGCCGTCACCGACTTCATCAAGATCTGCATGGATGAATGTGTGCCTTTGAGAACATACTGAGTTTTCCCAAACCAGAAACCTTGGATGAACCAGGAGATATGCAGTCTGCTGAAGGCTAGATCTGTGGTGTTCAAGACCAACGATCCAGAACCCTGCAAGAAGTCCAGGTATGACCTATGGAAGGCCATCCTGAGAACTAAAAGGCAATTCCGTGTGAAGTTAGACACACATTTGGACGAACGACAGCTGTAGCAGGGTTTGCATGCCAATACTTCCTATAAGGCGAAACCTACCAGCATAAGCGGCTGTGATGCTTCTCTCCCTGATGAGCTCAACATCTTTTACGCACGCTTTGAAAAGGAGAATAACACTACACCTATGTGAATCTCCACAGTATCTGGCGACCCTGTGATCTCTTTCTCAGAGGCCAATATCAGAACATGCTTCAAAAGGGTGAACCCTCGTAAGGTGTCAGGCCCTGACAGTGTAGCTGGCAGGGTATTGAAAATCTGTGCCATTAACTCCTGCCTGAGCAAGGACCTGGACCTGCTGCAGTTTGCCTACCGCCACAACAGGTCAATGGCAGACGCAATCTCACTGGCTCTCCACTCTGCTTTGGAGCATATTGATAACAGCAAAACATGCATCAGGCAGCTGTTTATTGATCGCAGCTCGGCATTCAACACCATCACCCCCTCAGTACTAATCAACAAGTTTCAAAACCTGAGCCTCTGTACCTCCCTCTGCAACTGGCTCCTCGACTTCCTTATCGGGAGACCACAGTCAGTGAAGATCGGCAATAACATCTCCTCCTCACTGACAATCAACACAGGCACACCTCAAGGATGTGTGCTTAGCCCACTGTTCTACACTCATAACTGGCTAAGCACAGCTTAAATGCCATTTATAAATTTGCAGATAACACCACTGTTGTTGGCAGAATCTCAGATGGGGATGAGGAGGCCTACAGGAGTGAGATAGATCAGCTGGTTGAGTGGTGTTGCAACAACTACCTCGTACTCAGCGTCAGCAAGACGAAGGAATTGATTGTGGACTTCAGAAAGGGCAAGTCAGGAGAACACACACCAGTCCTGATTTGAGGGGTGAGCAGCTTCAAGTTCCTGGGTGTCAACATCTCAGAGGATCTATCCTGGGCCCGACACATTGATGCAATCACGAAGAAGGCATGCCAGCAGCACTACTTCATTAGGAGTTTGAGGAGATTTAGTATGTCACCAAAGACTTGCAAATTACTACAGATGTACAGTGGAGAGCGTTCTGACTGGTTGCATCACCACCTGGTATGGAAGCTCTAATGCACAGGATCGAAAGAGACTGCAGAGGGTTGTAGACTCAGCCTGCTCCATCACGGGTACAACCCTCCCCACCATTGAGGACATCTTCAAGTGGTGGTGCCTCAAGAAGGTGACATCCATCATTAAGGACCCTTGCATTCCAGGACATGCCTTCTTCGTGTTACTACCATTGGAGAGGAGGTACAGGAGCCTGAAGACCCACACTCAATGTTTCAGAAACAGCTTCTTCCCCTTCACCATCAGATTTCTGAACGGTCCATGAACACTACCTTGTTATTCCACTTTTGCACTATTTATTTATTTTTGTAACTTGCACTGTACTGCTGCTGCAAAACAACAAATTCAGCTGCATCTGTTGACAAGGGCACTGCACAGTCCTCGTGGATACAGAGTCTTGCCTTTTCATCGTGTTTTCTGGCACCACCATCATGCTAAGTGGGATGGACTCAAAATAAATCTGATGTCTTAGAACTCGGTAGTCATGAGGCACTGTAGACGACCAGCAGCAGCAAACGTTAACTCCACAAATTGTAACCTTACAGCTTGGGTTATACCAGGAGCTGTACTAGACATGTCTAAAAGATGAGGTGCCAAGCTGGTGAAGCTGCAACACAGGACTCCATGCAAACTAAACAGCATGCAATAGACCAAGTTAAGCAATCTTACAAACAATGAATCAGTTGGAAACTCTGCAGCCCTATCACACTTAATTGTGAATGATGGTAGACAATTAAAGAGCTAATGGGAGAATTTGCCTCTCAGGGTAATGACCTATGCCCAGACATCTTCAGCTGCTTCATCAATGACCATTCTAAGATTAGAACTAGGAATGTTCACTGACAGCAAAACATTCATTTCTAGCTGCAACTTCTTGGCAAATTAACCAGTCCATTACCAGCAAGCAGGAAGACCTAGATAATATCCAGGTATGGGCTGAAACGTTACATGTAAAATTTACACGGAAGAATCGTGGTGAGTATTGCCCAACTCCAAGAGAATTTAACAACCAACCTTTGGAAATTTCACGGCACTACCATTGCCAAGTCCCCTAGCATCACCATCAACTAGCTAGAAACTCAACTGGACTAGCCACGTTAATACTATGGCTAAAAGAGGAAGCCAGAAAATTGGTACAGTAAAACTCCAATAATCTGCTATTCAATCATTCAGAAATCCTGATGTTCTGGTATTTGACTCAACTCACTTGGTTCTATATCCCACACTCCCTTTAAACTCACTGGGGCCCTGTTCTTGGGCTCTTTTTAAATTTGCCAATCCCGGTTTTCCCCCACTCCCTTTATACTCGCTGCTGTGCTTTCTTTAAACTTCAGCTGGTTTACTGAAATTAAAGTGTGTTAATAGAAGTAATACCCAATTAGAAAATCTGCCAGTCCATCACCACCCAAGTCCTGAGACTACCAGATTCAGTTTAGTGTATTTTAATGTAAGCCAGAAGATCATTGTTTTTGCTATCTAAATTGAGCATTGTATCTCCTTGCATGTAGGACTGTCATGCTCCATATATGTAATTTTTTTGGGCCAACACAAGTGATTGAGAGTATTAACAAGTAGACTTGTATTTAGTTTATAGATTCTGAACTGTAATGCAGTTCAAAATGCTGGTAAAGCATTGAAGTGTCAATGTTTCTTAATTGTGGTATCCCTTTCACACATGCCCAACAAACTTGCAGCATGAGAGAGCAATTTTCCTGTCTAATTTTATTAAAAATCTAACATTGGAAAACAATGGATATTTGAAAAATTTTCATTCAGTCTGTTGATTTACGAGGAGGAAAAGAATTGATTGCAGGAATTCGTCATGTCAATTTTTTCTAATGCTTGTCATGCATATTTGAGGCCACTAGGTTTCAGATTCCCTGGAACCACATCTGGATGTGATTCTTAAAAAATCATTAATGATGTGCTATGGTAACTTGGTGGGTATTGCACTGGCCCAGGAATGCTCAATAGTGTGAATCCCACAAAGCCATCGTGCAAGGTTGACACTGTTAATTTGTAAGCTAGAAACATGAAAGCTGCTAATTTTGTTAACCAATTATTCACTTTTATCCAGCAGGGGCTATAAGTAGCCTACCCTATGCTGCCTGGCTTGTGTTTAACCAGTGCCAGGATTTTATTCTTGGTTCACTTCAGTGGTGGTTCATTTGGTGATTATTGCTTGGAACAATCATGTATCTTTGGTTATTTAAAAACAACTTGAAGTACATATATCAACTGCAACTTATAGACAATAATAATACCTACACTTTTTAAAGTCATCCATTGTCACCCACCTTTTTTTTTAAGTTTTCCTGTATTATTGTATGTATCTCCAAACAAATGTGTTTGGCCAGTAATCTATGCATTGATTGCATTTTGAAAGCCACATCTTGAAGCAAATTTCATGCTGGGTATTAAACACATATTGTCAATGTATTTTTCAGTATTTCTGTTTTTTTTGAAAGGTGATACAAACTGAATTTTCTAAATAAATTTAGAGATTTTCAGGGAAACCAAACATAACTGATCATAGCCCTGCATTGATATGACTTTAATTCCAAGTTACTTGATTGGCCCAACACTGCCGCCCCACCCCAGAGTGAGTGGGGATAAACAATAATTGCACGGGGAGGGAGTCAGAATGAAAAATCCATTAAAAGTGATATCATCACATTGAAGCAGTGATCTTGGTCAGATGTTCATTCAGGGCAAAAAATAAACTGCTGGAGGAACTCAGCAGGTCAGGCAGCATCTGTGGAGGCAGAGAGGGATAGTCGATGATTCGGGTTGAGACCTTGCAGATGTTTGACCCCTGAGTTCTTCCAGCAGATAATTTTTTTTTTGCTCCAGTTTCCAGCATCTGTAGTCTCTTGTGTCTCCATTCATTCAGGGGCTTTTTTTAAGCAAATGCTTTGTACTTTAAGGTATTTTGAAGCTATTAGTCAGATTTTTATGTTGGCATATTGTAATCTTGTATTGGATTACTCCATAAATTTCCTGCTCTGCCTCCCATTACTATCCTATGTGAACTTCCATCAATGTAAAACTCCTGTCTACACCCTATCTTGCACTGTACCAGCAATGCTGTTTTCATGAACCTTCATTGACTTCCAAATTTGCAAAATCTGATCCTTGTGAATTAATTCATGTACAGCCTTGTCCCATCCTTTTCTTTATACAGCCCTGCATTCTAAACTTGGGACTCTTTGAACATTCCCTTCTTAGTTTCATAATGCTCACCCATACTTCGAGCTGGACCTGAAGTTCAGGCATTCCATCCCTTAAACCCTTCTCCTATTTAAGTATGCTCCTTTATTCTGCCTTGGCTTGATGTACAATTTTTTCCACGTGCCTCAGTTTCCTTGAGCCAATAAGCCTAGCAATGATTAAGGAGACAGGTTTGTTTAACAGTCTTTAGAATGTGAAAATATTAATCCAATAATGATTATAATGTGATAAAAGTTCAGTCCTGTGTTTTGAAAGGAAAACATGAAACTGGTTCTAGATTAGTGCAAGACTGACTTCCATTTGACACCCAACCTATCTAAAATAAACTGGGCAAATCTGTTAATTAGTAAAATCTCAGCAGAGCGGTGGAAAGTGTTCAAAAGAATGATAGAGACATGGATTTACAGATGCATCAGTTTACACCTGTTAAATCATGGCTCTACTTCTGGTGGTGGTGAGTCATGAACCAAGGAGATAAGCGATTTCAAAACAAATCAAAAAGAGCATGTAGAATCGCGGTAATGGTCACATCGTGGTCACTGGGAGCAAAATGAAAGGTGACCAAATTGATGGTAAGAGCTGTAAAAGAAAATATGAAAACAAATGTGCAAAGGACAAGGACATCAAAGTTGACAGTTTTCAAAATTATACAAAACTTTGGTGGTAGAAGTAGTGTGGGTGGGTCCCTTAAAATCAGATAATGATGAAATTGTAAAGACAATGGAAGATGTCGAATGAATTACTTTGGAGCAGTGTTTAGATTAGAGTAAGAGGACAGCATCTTAAAAAGGGGGTGGGTGGGGGAGAGAAAGAGATTTAAAATCAAGGATTAATTACTTTAAGCACTCAGTTCTTCAGAGAGTCACTCCAGTTTTGTAAAGAGAATTATGCCAGATGAACCTGATTGAATGTCTTTGAAGAGGTGATTAGACAAAGCAGTAGACAGAATGTTGATGAATGTTACTAATCTGGAGTCTTATAAAGGATTTCATCAAATGCCTTCTAGGGGGTCTGGATTAGTAACATTCATCAACGTTCTCTGTCTACTGCTTTGACTCGCATTGAAGCTCTCAGAACTGAAGGCAAAGTATTGACCTCTGAATAAAATTGTCAGTGTAGCAAGGGGAAGGGTAGGGAAAATGTGACTAGTGGATTCTGCAAGATTTTTGAAGCTGGAGCTGGCTATCATAAGGCATTTTGCAAGTAACTTGGATGATGGAATCGAAAGCGCTTCCCAAGCTTGCTGATGATACAAAGATGCGTGATGTAAGCAGTACAAACAGAAACATTTTAAACTGCAAAAAGATTTGAGCAAAACTGGCAGATGGAATTCACCCAGAGAAATGAAATCATCCACTTTTAATCAGAAAAGGAGGAAAATAAAAGTGCTTCCCAGATGGTTTAAAAACTTCAAAGTGATGGAGGTGCAAACAAGTTTCTGTATATACCATTGACAAATACAGGAAATAATCAAAGGCTAATTGAATGTTAGCCATTATATCCAGAGAACCGGAGTTGGAAACTATGCCTTATCAACACAAAGCTCTTGGTTGTACCACATCTAGAGTACTGTAAGCTATTCTGGACACGACACCTTTGGGATGTATTGGCCTTGGAGGGAATACAGTGTATAATATCTGGATTCCCAAAGCATAAATTACAAGGAGATATTGCAGATAGGGCTATTGTTCCTGGAATTAAACTATTGGAGAGAAACTATTATTGGGATGGAGTTGGAAATGGAGATAATGCAAATTTGATACTCTTCTATAATTCTTAAGCTCCACCTGATTTTTAAATCCTAAAATTGGTCTTGGTGAATTAGTAAAGATCAAAGGGCACGATGATACTCCACTCAGCTGGTCACCCTTTGGCTTTTCCTTCTCTTCATTGAATTGTTGCCCCCTGTTCCCTCCCATTACAAGGGCCTTATTTCAGTTATCAAGAAGTCTTTAACTGGCACCAAGAGTGATCCTTGTTTTGTAATGCTTCTGTTCTGGACCTGTACTGTGTAACATTGCCAGTTATGTATTGAGGAGATATCTACGTTCTAACCTAGACATATCACCATGGCAGCAGATTTATAATGCCCCCAGTATCAGTCACGTGCAGCTTACCTAATTTCTTTCTTGTCCTCTACAATGCTCTTTCCCCAAACTACTACTCCTGCTGGGACCCCCATCAACTCCACCTCCAGGCTTGACACTTAGTTAATTTCATTGCCTCCTTTCACAAAGGCTAACATCCAAAATGCCTTTTTTCCCTGCTGCCTTTGGGGGAGCAAGCCTGTGCACTCTTCCTCATCCCCTCAGTCAACCCCCACCTACACCCTCACCAAGGTTTTTAGTCAAATTGGTTTGACTCGTGGGATTCAAGACCCACTATCAAAGTGTGTTGATTCTCGGGTCTAGATTGACATTAGATATAGTTGCTGAATTGTCTATTAATTGATGTTGTCTACTTGTTTTAGTTGACAAGTAGCAAAGGGAGAGGTGGTAGAAGGAAACAATAACACGGGTGGAAGAAGTGTCGTCATTCTCTGAATGTCCTGACCACCATTCCTTCACCAAAACATGCTGTTGAACGTCATCTATGGCCTGCCCTTGATCCTGCACTTTAACTGGAATAGATCACTGGGCACAGTGTTTGCTGGGAAGGTGCTCTGAGCTGATCTGCAAGGTCCTGTATTGCACAGGGCTATTCCAACCACTGGCAAGCCCTGCCCACAGAAGCTTCTTTAAGCCCCTTGTCAGCTGTCAGTGCGGTTAAAAGTTTGGTGAGGGTTTTTGAGTGTCATCGACTATTTCTTACAAAAAAAAGTACATATTGAGCATTTTGAAAATTAAAAACATTGGGAAAAGTACATTTCCCCCCTCCCCACCCCCACAACTTCAGTAGCTTCCCATTCCATAGAACTTGCACTTGTTCTAACATGAAGCTTCAATGGCAGAATTCCCAGACAACATCTTGGGCAATGTGTAGAGGTTTACTCTGTCCTCCACACTCCACTGAAGAGCACCTCATGGAATCCATGAGAGCGACAGATAGCTGAGGCAAGTTTGGCACTTTCTCTGCTGCAAATTTTCTCTGTTGCTTTGTAAAATATTTGATCTCTGGTTCCAATGATTTGCCTTGCCCTTCTTCTGTGATCTTGAGCAGTATTGGTATTCATCCTGTAAGTCCCCTCCACCTCTAATCTGTGCCCATTGTTCTTGCCTCCCTTCCATTGGTAGTAGTTACTGTTCATACTCTTTTTTTTTGTATCTTGCCCTCCAATTTATTTTTTAGCCTTCTGCATTGTTGCCACTTGCTTTCAGAAGCTTTCATCTCTTGCTGGCCCTTATTTAGGATCTCCAGTGTTTGTGTATCAAGTACTTTTCAATTAATAGCTATTGTAATATGGAAAACTCTCCTTCTGAGGTTGTGCTTGGCTTACCTTTTTATTTTCCTCATGGCATCTACTACTTGCTCCTTCACTCAGACATTTTTTTGTTGGTGTGGGTTTATTTTAATATGAAGAAGCTATTCTTTGTTCTCACTCATTTTGAGGTAAATGATTAAAGTTTAATGACATGATTTAATGCAGCAGTGCAAGTTTGAACAAGCAGTGTTATTTTTGACAGAAGAAGCCCTGTTCTAGAAAACTTTTGCAATGGAGCTGAACCAGGACAGAAACTCTCCATCCTCACTTCTCCACCTCCCATCTCTGGCCCTCCCCAAGAAGAAAAGTACAGAGGGAGGAGCTTATTCCTTTCACAGAACATGTTTTCCTGGACTGGTTTTACTTCAGAGTAATGGAAGCCCTCTAATCTGTACCCCTGGGGGATGGGTGGATGCTATTGAATCCTAGCATTTGCTCTGTGTGATGATATGGAGGCCAGATTTTCAGACTGGTGTTCCTTTGTACTTTTGGCAATAACTTTTGTGACAGGAAAAATCAGTGGTAGAAATCTAAACCTGGAGTGTCAGTATATGGTACAGCCCACAATGACTAGAAAATGAAACTAGTATGCCTCCTGATCAAGTTGTGATCCTCTACTCCACTGGTATTATGGAAGCTAAAGGCAAGGCACAGGAATTGCTTTTGGATAAACTGTGATGGAATGGTTAGTTATGTTTACTGAAGGAACAAACACTTTAAATAGTTCTGTAATTCTATCTGGAAACAGTCCTATTTAACCAATAACCATGAGCTTCATGCTCCTAGAACTTGGGCTGTAAAACTCTGGGCCATCAAACTAGTTTTTGTTTATACTAACTCTGATTGCTATTGTTACACAAGATTGATCTAAGAGGGTCAACTCTTTATTTTCCTGGTGGTCAATTGGAATGTAATTATTTGTTACTAGCTTTCTAGTCCGTTCACTTGTAGTTAATTTCTTATTCTTTTGGCTGGATAGTCATTATTGATTTTGCTAACTGTAATTAAATAGCATGGACCTAGTTCCTGTGTAATATGCTTTTAACCTTCAGTTTAGTACCTGCATCAAAATGATATCATGGACTGGGCTTTACATAGCAGGAATGTGCCCAAAGTGAGGCTGGTATCTATAATTCTTAGAAACTGAGGTGTCCTAGTGATTTGGATGATCTTAAATAAGTGGAATTTTAATTTTCATTATGTGGCAGTAGTTATTGAGTTTAATACTCCAATTGAAGTTTTATTTTTGGACGGAAAGCTAGTGTAAAAACAAATGATTAAATGACAGTAACATTGGGGTTTTTAGATTGTAAGAGGAAACAAATGCCAAGATTGAGGAAACTGTGA
Organism: Pristis pectinata; assembly: GCF_009764475.1. Taxonomy (NCBI): domain Eukaryota; kingdom Metazoa; phylum Chordata; class Chondrichthyes; order Rhinopristiformes; family Pristidae; genus Pristis; species Pristis pectinata. The sequence continues at coordinate 48,826,318 of NC_067415.1, read as the reverse complement.
ATGACTGTCCACGTAAAGCACAGTAAGAACGGAGAGAGGGAGGACTTAGTACAAAGCTGATAGCACAATGGGTTGCAATGATAAATTATGAAGGAAAGTGGCAGCTCATGTGGCAACTTGGGGAGACAAGTCATTGGCTATAACATGGGAGTTTCCTTTCCATTAATTACAAGTTCAGGTATGAATGGGAGAAGCAAATATCAGCAAATTGATTAGTTGGAGAACAGGCTAACTAATTAACCAAATTGTTCAAACAGTTATGGTGGGGTTTGACTTCCTGTTTGTTGAATTACTACTAACGTAACAGGCTGTACAAATGCCTTGGGTATCAGGAAAACTTTCTTGGGATAATGTTGTTAAGAAATCTGCCTAATTTTCCTTTCAGTAATGGGGGGGGGGGGGGGGGAAATTTGAGTATATTGTTATCAGATTTGCTATGATTGGCCAAAAGTCGCATGCACAGGCAACCAATCCTGTGTAGACCTGAGTTAATGATTGCTGCAGACAAATCTGGTCCTTGACTTGCAGATGAAAGAGGCACTTAATAAATGAAAGAGGTATGAAAGGTAAAAGGAGGAGCAAAGAATCTTCTGAATTTCTAGGTGGAAGCTGAAGAGGTGAGCCATTTAAAGATCTCAAACTCTAGCTTTGGTTAGATTTTGAAGATGTGAAGGAATGGTTGGAAAACAATTTCCTTTCAGAGAAAGGGTGGGATCGGGATCTTGAATGTGGAATTTATGTTAACCACCAAATAGGCTTTGACATTGTCAATAATGAGCTGCAGCACCTGTCAACTGAGAGTGGGTAAACAGGTAATTTGTGTCATGACTGCAACCATGCAGTGTTGGGAAGTCATGAGGGACTTATTATGAATATGTCACAAACAAGAAAAAAAAGCATGGTTTTTCTGTTAATAAGTGGTGATATCACAGGTTGTGATCTAGAGGAAGGGCATTGGGGTGAATACATCCCATTACTGGACGTGGAGTTTTTTTTTCCTTGGGCCAAGATCATTTATGATGCGAAATTGGAAGTGGACTTTTTCTGACGTGCTTGAGGTTAAGATTTTGCATAATGACATCACTGGGTGTATGGTTGTTGCTGCCTAATTCTGTGTTGGCTGCCATTGACCCAAGGCTAGGAAATTGAAGGTGGGTGGGTAGGGGTTTGTCGTTGAAGAGCTACTTGGAGAAAGCTTGTGAAGAAAATAGTGATCTTAGGAGGTGCATTTTGAAGAGACGGTAGAAGTGAAACAGGTTTCTGGACTCAAGTAAGGATGAGGGATGCAGAGTGAAGAAGTCTGAATGCTATGGTTGAGATAGAACATAGAACAGTACAGCACAGTACAGGCCCTTCGGCCCACTATGTTGTGCCAACCTTTAAACCTCGCCTAAGACTATCTAACCCCTTCCTCCCACATATCCCTCTATTTTAAATTCCTCCATATGCTTATCTAACAATCTCTTGAATTTGACCAATGTACCTGCTCCACCACCACCACCCCAGGCAGTGCATTCCATGCCCCAACCACTCTCTGGGAGATGGTTCCTTTGCTTTGGTTGTTTCTACCCTTGCACACTTTTGGTATCAATATTTCAGATTGCTCTGGGAGTGAATTTTTTAAAACTCATAACCATAACCTTATTGGCCTTTATCTCAGCTAATGCAAATTGCTTAAGATGACCCAGACCAAATCTATTCCAGTTCTGGCTGCTAGATCTGTGTCATGTCAGCACAGAATATTTTACAGGGGTTTCAGATTTGGGTCCCACAACAGACTTGCTCTAATCCACACTGAGACTTTAATGTAGTTCTGCAATCTGTTCTGACGAGGGTTCTATCTATTGGACCTGTCTATTCTGTCCATTAGCCTCCTCAGATAGACTCAAGATACTGGTACTTTTGAAGAACATGCAAATCTTCCTAAATAAAAACAGAAATTACTGGAACCACTCAGCTGGTGAAGGGTATTTGACCTGTAACATTCACCCTCTCTCTTTCACCCTATCTCTTTCCACAGATACTGCATAACCTGTTGAATGTCTCCTCCAGCATTTTCTGTTTTTATCTCAGATTTCCAGCATCTACAATTCTCAATTTTTTTTTCAGGGAAGTTTTTCTGTTGTCGTTGATAGCCTGTACATTGCTAAAAGAGAAGAATCAAAAACTCCGAACAAAATAGCAGCACTTCCTATCGGACCACATTTTGTATCAACATTTTTATTTTGAACTATACATAAATGTGAATATTTATTTACAGAAGATCTACTACAAACTTTGAAGGGAAATGTAATATTACAATTCCTGTTCCTTGTGATTAACATTTTATAAATACAGTTTGAGACCAGGAATAACAACCATAGGAATAATCTCTCTTTCAAAGTTTCAGGCTAACTTATCAATGCCCCTGCAGCCTTTAGGCACTCATTTCCAACAGTTATTTGAAAACTTACCGTGAACCAATTGTACTAGTTCAAGTTTATTGTCATAGCCATACATAGGGTATAAATGCCATGAGAATGAGCTTTTTGCGCAGTACATAACAAACGTGACAAATAAGTTAACAAACTTAAATTAACATAAATTACATACAATATGTCATAGTAAGGCACTGCATTGAATTTTACAGTACAGGAACTTGCTTTTCACCCCAATGGGCATTTGTCAGTGTTTATTCTCCACCTCTCCTCCTCCATCTCACCATGTTGACAAGTCCTTTCTTTAACTTTAGCTCTCTAGCTCCTCCTGAACTCCATCACCTTTATTTGTCTCAACCACCCAGCTAGGCAGTGAGTTTCACACAGCTGAGTAAAACAGGTTTTCCTTAAATTGTTATTGGATTAATCAGTGACTTCATGCATTTATGGTTCCTTGTTTTGGGTCCCCTTCTACAACTTTATGAAGATCCCTCTAGTGTTGAGTTGGGCTGCACATCTAATTTTATCTGCAGCTGATTTTTTTTTTAAGAGTTCTGTTGATCTTTTGACTAAAGAAGAACCCTGAGATTTTTACTGTGGTAAAACTATGATTGTTAGGTATTCTTGCACTTTGAAGAGAAGGGGGTTTGGTATGTCATCTTAAAATCCATCTTGTTCTGATGGATGCTCTGCTCTTTGTACATTAGCTTAGAGTTCAAATAGAAAAGATTTTTGAATAGTCTTACCAATTTATTGGACACTATCAATGTGCAATACAATAATTTGTCCCTATGTTGACGGTTTTATTCCAAAAACTGCAAGATATAATGTGGATGTGGTCAGAGGATCAGCCCATGTCTTCAGATTCAAGTGTGCTGGATATCAAAATAGCTTTAAAAGTTCATCAAATGAAACCCTTTTAAGTAGCAATTATGATTTCTGCAAATCCACACTGGCAGAAGAGTTCCAGTTGTGCAGATAAAAATTTTGAAGGTATTAGTTACAATGTTTCTATAAAGGGCATTGTACAACTAATGCATTACAAACAAAAGTTCAAAGTCCCATTAATAACTGATGATCACAAATTTTGAAGATCAGTTTCAACTTTTGAAATTGCTCTCTGCTGTCTAGTTTTCAGAATGACTGTCTTGTGAACAAGATTTAATAAGTCAGGGTAGTTTTAAACCACTATATGCAGGTTGAGGGATTTGTACAGGTTTTGAGATTTCCCCAAAAGGAACTTGCAAATCTATTCTTGATGATTAAAAGATGGAACAAATGCATATGAAGAAATATTTATGGCCACTACAATTATAATCACAGTCTTGCCTGGAAGTGCAGTTGCAAAAAGCTATTTAATTTTCATCATCACAAAATTGAAAATGAATTAATGGGTTCCTTGTCCTTAAACCACCCCTCCCTCACCTAGGGTGACACCTGATAATGACCACCTCAAGTCATTCTGCATCACTTTGAAAATTCAACTGGTCATCATCACCGTTGTGACCCAGATTTCTGCCTTGGGCACAGACACTGGGTGATCCCTGTGCAGTGCTCCTCTAGGAACATTGCATGGGAGTTTGGATCCTGTAGTACCGGCACCCACACCCCACCCTCCATGGCAATATTCTGCTGTGTGCTCCAGATTGCACTTACACTTCACCTCATCCCAACCAAAACTCCTCCTTTTCCTCTCCACCCTTCCCTCCCAGCTCTCTCCCAGAGATGAGGACCAGGGAGAATGTGTAACATCTGGTCTGTCATTGCAACTAAGTCTGTGCCAGTTACCATAATATATACCCTGTTCCAGCCCACCCTAATCTGTGCACTAGAATTTCCAGGCATCGCTGTCGGACTGCTGAGGGGTTCGGCATGTTTTAGCAATTAATCAATGTGCTCTTTCCATAAACAGGAAAATGGTGCAAGGGTCCCTCAACCTCTGGCATGTGGACCAACTGCTTTCATACCAGAAAAGGAGGTAATTTTGTATATATTCTGTAACATTTTAAAATAATAAACATTTTAAGGCATCTGTGTTTGTGCAATGATTAGTATTGGTTTGGGCCCACCATTCACCTGCTTCCCATATAAAGTACAAGATTCCAGGCTTGTATAGGGAACATTGAATATAATAGAACAAATTTGAGGGTGGATTGGTGAAGTGAGAAGACATCCTCATTATTTATAATACTAATGAATTCTATTAATACATCAGTTAAACTTGCAAAAGATGTAAGTGGTGAGTTAGTGTAGAACTGGAAGAGGTTGCAGATGTGGGAGAAAAGCAGGGCAATGAGAAGGTTTATAGACAGGATGAGAATTTAAAGTTACAGGCATTGGAGGTGTAAGTCAGTGCTTATCAGAAATCATAGGATTATGGGAACCAGACTTGCTGTGAAATGGGCAGAGTTTTGATGGTGTTTACAGCAGGTGTTGATCAGGAGGCTGGGGTAGGGAGAGTTGGAGAAGTAACAAACTCGTAAAAGGGGAAGAATTCAGCAGCACATGGGCTGAATCAGATTGGCAGTGATGTGGCAGTGAATTTTTGCTGTTTTTAACTCTGTCACTTTTCCACTCCAGAGGTTATATACAGTCTGTTTCAGCCTGGGACTGAGCAGGGAGGAGTGTGAGCCACTGGCAGAGGTACAGAGCTGGTGGGCCAGGTCAAAGGTTGGAATTGGAATTAATTTATTATTGTCACATATAACAAGATACAGTGAAAAACTTTGTTTTGCATGCCATGTAGACAGATCATTCCAAACCCAAGTACATCAGGGTAGTACAAGGGAAAAGCAATAACAGAATGTAAAATATAGTGTTACAGTTACAGAGAAAGTGCAGGTAGACAAATAAGGTGCAAAGGCCATGACGAGGTAGATTGAGAGATCAAAAGTTCATCTTTATCATACAAGAGTTCTGTTCAAGAAGCTTATAATAGTGGGGTGGAGACTGTCCTTGAGCCTGGTGGTGCATGTTTTCAAGCCTTTGTATCTTCTGCCTGATGGAAGGGGGAGAAGAGAGAATGACTGGGGTGGGAGGATTCTTTGATTATGTTGGCTGCTTTCCCGAGTCAGCGGGAAGTATAGACAGAGTCAATGGAGGGGAGGTTGGTTTCCATGATAGACTGAGCTGTGTCCATAACTTCCTGCAATTTCTTGCGGTCTTGGGCAGAGCAGTTGCCATACCAAACCATGATACATCCGGATAGAATGATCTCTATGGTGCATCAATAAAAAAAACTTGAGGGTCATTGGGATAACAGCATTGCTCATCATGACTAGATGTTGGATAAATGGTTTGAGAACGAAGAAATACTTGTCGAGAGATGGAACTGGGTATTGGAAACAGACCCTAGGACTTCTGATTGCATTCCTAAGGCAAAGTGTTTAGATGAGGAGAAGGCCAAAGAAAGGTTATTGTGAGATTCTGGATAAAATGAAACCAGGGCAACCTGACTGAGCTGGACAATGAAGATGTTAGTCGAGGATGGTGCAATTAGAGGCTACAACAAAAGCAAAGAAGAAATAACCTTTTGGAATGAATAAACTATGTTTGTGACATCTTTAAACCTGGTGGTGGTGACATTGTGGATGGGTGACTGAGGAGAAGCAATGTACAGTGACTGATAGCATTGGGAGACTGCAAGTGAGGGTGAGTGATCAGCCATTAAGTGGGGACTGGGGAAAGGAGGTGGAAAGATGATCCTGTTAAGGGCATTGAAGGAGATAATGAGGGCGGAAGGTCCGGGTTATTTGGGACAAGACTTGGTATCGTGGACAAGGAGAAAATTTGGTCGAGGAGGGAGAGGCAGTAGCAGTTTAATGGAGATCTGCATCTAGGTGGCAAATACCATTGCACTCCTTGCAGACAAAAGAAATGTAAAAGACACTTGGTACTGGAGATATTTTAAAAAAAATTGGAGGTGCAGCAGATAAACATTTTTTTCTACCATTTAACTATCTAAAGAACTTTCCATTACTTTATCATTTAAAGTCATTGTTTTCATTTCTTTTGAGAATTATCCCAGGGATGTGGGTGGTTTTGGCAGAGGAGAGGAAGGGTGGATTATGATTGTATTTTCAGCAGGATCGCGTGACGGCAGATAACTGATGCATGCAATCCTTAATAATGAAGAACCGTCCCAAGGCGAAGTGGACAGAAGGGGTGGGTTTAATTCCCACCCCGAGACTTGAGCACAGACTTCTCCAGCAGATCCTCCAATGTAGTACTGAGGAAGTTCTGTATTGCAACACCATTTCTAATTTAGGAATTAAAAAGGAGGTTTTGTGTTCTCTCTTAGTGGCCTATAAAAGATGCCGTGGCATCAATTCAGAGAAAGGAAGGGGAGATGGCCTTTGTGTCCTGATCAATAGTTATCAATTACTCAAATTGATTATCAGGTCACCATCACTTTGCTTTGTGGAAGCTTGTTGTGCACAAATTAGCTGTTGTATTCCCACACTACAATGACTACACTTCAACACATATTTCATTGTCGGTAAAGTGCCTTGTGATGTCTTAAAGAGGATGTTAAAGAGGCTATGTAAATGCAAAATGCTCTATTAATCATCAACATTGTTGAGTATCATCCTCAAGTAGGTTTAGGTAGATTAGGAACTATGACCTGACAAAGGCTTGCATAAAGTCACGATTTTGTGCTGTTACTGATTAAAACAGAATGGTTTTAATCTGTTGTGTAAAAGCTTCAAATTGCTAAAAGGCAATTTGGAGCAAGAATTCTATAGCTTTTCATAAATGTTAACATTCTTCTCTCTTCACTCAACCCTCCATCAGCTCTCCCTCTTCCTTTGGTGAAAATGCAGTGTTCTTTCCATGGTCATGATGTAACATACTAAACATTTTCTTTTATAATGACTTGTTTATCGGATGAAAAAGTGGCTTTCATAAAACATGTGATGTTGTTGCTTCTTTCCCCAGATTGCACAAGATAATCCTGTAGATGGACATACCAGCTTGTTATTTCTTGAAGAATACTCCACCACTGGACACCCTGATAACACAACAAAAATCATGGGTTTACACCCTCAATACCTAGAGTCTTTTCTCCGCACCCAGTATTACATACTGCGCATGGATGGACCACTCCCCTTTGAACACAGACACTACTTGGCAATAATGGTAAAGTAAAATGAGTATAAATATATAATTTAAAATTTTTTAAAGTTGTATTTTTATCATTACAGAGGATTAATCATTACATTAAAATAGTAAAACGCCATTGTCTTATTACCACATAGTTTTACATGCTACTTCATACTTGAGCATGCCATAATAGAAAGAAATTACATGTTTTGAGATTGAAAAATCATGTTTTAACTGAGTGCCATATCCATGATTTGGAGTGTTTCAGTTCACAATCTAGGCTGCAAGGTTAGTGGAGAACTGAAGCAACAAACAAACCGTTGGAGGAATTCAGCAGGTGAGGCAGCACCGTGGAAGCAGAGGGATGGTCAAAGTTTCAGGTCAAGACACTGCATCAGGACCAAGAGTATGGAGGAAAGGTAGTCAGTATAAAGGGGTCAGGCAGGTGATAGATGGAACCAGGTGAAGAGGGGGATGATGAACAGATGGAGCCAGGTGGGAAGGGATGGAGTTGGAAGTTGGTGGGTGATGGGGTAGGAACAGGAAAGGGTGCAGATGGAGCCAGGTGGGGCAAGGAGAAGGTAAAGGTGGAGAAAGAGGCTAGAAAGTGCTAAGTGGAGACACGAGACTGCAGATGCTGGAATCTGGTAAGTAAGGAAGGTGATGTGGAACCAGAGATGGGAGGTAATGATCGGCAGATGGAACTAGTTGGGGGAGGGGATGGGAAACCAAATTAGGTTAAGTGTATAGGTGACAGGCAGGTGGAACCAAGTAGGGGAGTGGAACGAAACTGGAAACTGGGTAACATGGGATTTGGGGGGGTTGGAAAAAGGGAGGGTTACAGGGGAAGGTGCCAGGGAACAGGGAGGTGGGGGGGGGGGGGGGGGCGGGAGGGATGAGTGAACCAGGAAGTTATGGAAAGAGTGGTCCCTGTGGAAATTAGAAAGGGGAAGATGTGACTGGTGGGTGGGATCCCGTTACAGCTGATGGAAGTGATGAAGGATGATGCGCTGGATGCCAAGACTGGTAGGTGAGGACTAAGGGAACTCTCTCCCTGTTGTGTCTGGGGGCGCGGGGGGGGGGGGGAGGGGGGGGGGAGGTGGGTGAAAGCAGAAGTCCAGGAAATGGAGGAAATGCAAGTGAGAACTTTGCCAACCACAGGAGAGGGGAAGACACGTATCCTGAAAAGGAAGGACATGTCAGACTTCCTGGAGTGGAAGGCTTCGTCTTGAGAACAGATGAGGTGGAGAAACTGAGAGAAAGGGATGGCATCTGTACAAGAGACTGGGTGGGAAGAGGTGTAGTCAAAGTAGCTGTGGGGTTGTATAAATGTCAGTAGTTTGTCTCCTGAGATGGAGACCGAGAGATCCAGGAAAGGGGGAGTGGTGTCAGAAATGGCCCAAGTGAATTTGAGGGTGGGGTGGAAGATGGTAGTGAAGGTGAGAAAATTGATGAGTTCCATAGAAGGTAGCACCATTGCAGTGATCAGTGTAGCAGAGAAGGAGTTGGGGTGTGGTGCCAGAGTAGGTTTGGAACAAAGACTGTTCCACGTAGCCAACAATTACATAGATTTGCTCCAAATGACAGCATCTTGGCCAATACCTTCTGAATATTGAAAGGCCTGGATAGAGTGAACATGGAGAGGATGTTTCCAGTGGTGGGAGAGTCTAGGACCAGAGGGCACAGCCTCAGAATAGAAGGACATCCCTTTAGAACAGATATGAGGAAGAATTTCTTTAACCAGAAGGTGGTGAATCTGGAATTCATTGCCACAGATGGCTGTGGAGGCCAAGCCATTGGGTATATTTAAAGTGGAGGTTTATAAGTAAGAGCATCAAAGATTACAGGGAGAAGGCAGGAGAATGGGCTTGAGAGGGGAAAAATAAATGAGCCATGATTGAATGGTGGAGCAGAATTAGGCCATTCAGCCCTATGTCTTATGGCCCTATCTGCAGTCTCTTGTGTGACTCCAATGGAGAACTGAAGTTGTTGGGGCAGCTGTCTTTTGAATGAGACATCAATGATGCCCCATCCCCTGCAGCCTACCCCCCACCCCACATACCCTCCACTGAACCTCAAAATCATAAAAGATCTCTGATTCCTTCACCTGGAGGAATTCTGTTCAATCTCTTGGTCAATATTTACTTTAGTGTTATTGAGTTCATTTAATTTCCCTGTATAACAAATGTATCTACAGTTTTTAAACAAAAGATAAAGCACTTTAGGATAACCTATGTTAGTAACAGATGTGGCATGAATGCAAGTTCTTCCTTTTTAAGTTAAGAAGTTTGAGAGGATTTGTTTTATTTGCAAACCATGTTTAAAAATGAGAGTCCACCTGCAGGTCATAGTCATGTACTGTACCTGTTACAAGGAAACAGTTCTTTGAAAGCTTATAAAAGAGCTATGAAAATTATGGTTTGCATTCATACTGCCTAAAGATATTTTATATACCACATTATTCCATTATAACTATACTGTTTCCATGTGATTAGGCTGTTATTAATAGGTAGCCACAGAAATTTGTTTCCAAGGTGTACTCTTAGTTTAAATAGGGCAAAATATACTTTTTCACTTACCATTTGGGGTAGGGTAATGTGGGTGTATTCTGCTATTTTGCCAGCATTTATTCTGAGAAACCCACAGGCTCAGAATTTGGTGACCAGATGTTGTATTTGCTTTGAACCAAATTCAGCTTGCAAGTCAAAATGCATTTTTTTGTAAAATCAAATTCGAAAATCCAAAATTGATCTTGTTCCCAAGTATAAGGGAGGGTTATATCAGTGATATAAGCCAACATTGCATTACAAGCCAACATTAGATAGTTATAATCAAAACAGCAACCTTACATTTTTAAGGGAAAGCTAGGGCAAATTGACTGTTTACAAAGTATTCCTTTAGACATCTAACAAAATATGCACTTTGAGGCATTGTGAAAAGCTTGCATTTTCAGATTAGACTTGCTTTTGGAGCACTCAGAGTTACCAGTCGTAGTTTTTATTTATGGAGTCAGGCTGCTATAGAATTCTAGTTCTAATTGAAGTAAATGGAGCTGCTCTTAAAAAGAAAGGAGTCTCCTTTTTTGTGGCTTTGAAAGCTCCCGAAAACATTTCTATGTTAAATTTTCCTCCAGTGTTTGGCCAAGGTACTGTACAACAATGGATGTGTTGGATTTTGAAGTTCTTTATTTGACTGCAAAAAATTGTCATTCTTTGTGTATTGCTTGCCACTACATTATGACATCTCAAAATGTGGAAATTAAAATCCATGTGTACCTGTAGTCCAATGACAGTGGGGTCCTCCTGTGGTGTACAGCTACTGATTTTAGCACACTGCTTCAGTTGCAAGATTTCTCGATACCCTACATGTTCATCATACTCATTTTCAGACTGTTTAATACAACTGCTGATTCTGTCGTCTTCTTGTGATCTTTTCCAACTAGGCTGCTGCCAGGCACCAGTGTTCCTATCTGGTAAACATGCATATAAATGAGTTCTTGCAGGTGGGTGGAGACAGTGAATGGCTAAGTGGCTTGGAGTACATCCCCCAGAAACTGAAAAACCTCAACGAAGTCAACAAAATCCTTGCCCACAGACCCTGGCTGATCACTAAGGAACACATTAAGGTAAAAGTCTTGAACACCCTTCTGCTTTTGAATGCTCTTTGTGGCCTTCTGGAAATGTTAACATGTTATTCTGTATGCCTGCACTCAAAGAGAAACAAAAGTTTTTTATTTTAGAAGTATAGAAGGTGTAGGCTGTTCAGGATCAAATGTTCATGAGATTTGTTTCTTTATCTTCCATTATAAAGAGCTGAATAACTCTTGAGGCTTTAACATTTTGCAAGCCACCCTTGCTCATTTACATTATTTCTCAAAATTCCCCTGTGTGATTAGTTGAAAGTGAATGATAAGGAAACACTGGAATTTTATGTTTCATTTACTTTGGATGCAATGTTTAATGACTGGTTAAATAGAGATTTAGTTGGAGACACAAATATTAATTGCAGTAAAACATGTCATATACAGCAGAGAAACAGGCCTTTTGGCTCATTGTATCCAAGCCAAACACCAAGAACTAATCTGTACTAATTGCATTTACCAGCACTTGGTTCTAGCCTTCTGTGCCTTGATGATTCAAGTGCTTATCTAGTCATTACTTAAATGTTGTGGAAGTACTTGCCTCTGTCACCAAATCAGGCAGTATTTTCCATATTTCAACCACCCTCTAGTGGAAAAAGCTCTTCCTTGGATCCCCTCTAAATCTCTCGCTCATTTGGTGTCACCCTATCAAAAATATTCCCTTTGTTTTACACATCTTCTCATCAGACCCCCAGCCCCGCCACTCTCACCAACTCTGCTGCTGAAACCTAATTTGTTTCTTCTTCCTAGTTTTGATGAAGAGTCCCAAATCTGACATGTTAACTCTATTTTCTCCACAGATGCTGCCTGTCCTGCTGAATGTTTCCAGCATTTTCTGCTTTTAATCCCAGTACCTCCTTTCTGCACCATCTGGCCATGCATCCTCACCACCATTGTCCTATTTCTATATTTGAACACAACACTGGAGATTGACTGTTGTGTTTTGAGGTCTTGCTTCTTAGTGTCTTTCCGAGTTCAAAATCTGCCTGCAGGACTTCATCCCTTTCTCTGCCTAAATACTTAGCACCAACACGGACCATTACCTCTGGCTGTTTGCCCTCCTTTAATTATACAATCACCTATATCTATTGTTCTATAATCTTTCGCCTCTGAGCTAGCCATGGTGCTATGTTCTTGGCTCTGACTGCACTCCCCGCGATGGAACCCTCTTTTTTCGCCTTCACCCCCCCCCCCTTTTTGATGTTTGGAACCAATAACTTGTCTGAGAGCAAAATACTGTCTGGGTCTCCAGAATCACCTGCCTGCTCTTTTTTTTAATGTCTGGTAGTAACCCAGTCCAACTCGAATCAAACTCTTTTGAGCTGTGGGATGACCACTTCTTGAAATGTGTGCCAAAGTTGCAGATGCTGGGGAAAAAAAAGATTTACAAGAATGTTGCCAAGACTCTAGGGCCTGAGTTCTAGGGAGAGGCTGGGTAGGGTAGGACTTTATTCTTTGAAGCATAGGAGATAGAGAGGTGACCTTACAGAGATACATAAAATCATGAGGGGCTTAGATAAGGTGAATACACACAATTTTTTTTCCCCAGGGAAAGGGAATGGAAACTAGAGGGCATAGGTTTAAGGTGAGAGGGGAACAATTTAAAAGGGACCTGAGGGACAACTTCAAACAGAGGATGATGTGTATATGGAATGAGCTACCAGTGAGGCAGATAGAATAATAACATTTAAAAGACATTTAGACAGGTACAGGTATAAGGGGGCAGTGTACATGCACCTGTCTACATCAATGGTGCTGAGGTCGAGAGGGTTGAGAGCTTCAAGTTCCTGGGAGTGAACATTACCAACAGCCTGTCCTAATCAAATCACGTAGATGCCACAGCCAAGAAAGCTCACCAGTGCCTCTACTTCCTCAGGAGGCTAAAGAAATTTGGTTTGTCCCCTTTGACTCTCACCAACTTTTACCGATGCAGCATAGAAAGCATCCTATCTGGATGTATCGCGGCTTGGTACGGCAACTGCTCTGCCCAGGACCGCAAGAAGCTGCAGAGAGTTGTGGACACAGCCCAGCGCATCATGGACACCAGCCTCCCCTCCTTTGGACTCTGTCTTTACCTCTCGTTGTCTTGGTGAAGCAGCCAACATAATCAAAGACCCCACCCACCCGGGACATTCTCTCTTCTCTCCTCTTCCATCAGGTAGAAGATACAGGAGCCTGAGGGCACGTACCACCAGACTTCAGGACAGCTTCTACCCCACTGTGATAAGACTATTGAACAGTTCCCTTATACAATGAGATGGCCTATGACCTTACGATCTACTTTGTTGTGACCTTGCACCTTATTGCACTGCACTTTCTCTGTGGCTGTGACACTTTACTCTGTACTATTATTGTTTTTACCTGTACTACATCAATGCACTCTGTACTGACTCAATGTAACTGCACTGTGTAATGAATTGACCTGTACGATCGGTTTGTAAGACAAGCTTTTCACTGTACCTCGGTACAAGTGACAATAATAAACCAATACCAAATACATGGATAGGAAAGATTAAGAGGGATATGGGACAAATGCGAGCAAATGGGAATAGCTTGAATGGGTATCTTGGTCGCCATGGATGATTTGGGCCGAAGGGCCTGTTTCCGTGCTGTGCGACTCTGACTCTATAAACCTGAAATAAAAACAAAAAATACTGGAAACCCTCAGCAGGCCACGCAGCATTACTGGAAAGACAAAGGCAAACATTTCAGTTTGAAGACCCTTTGTCAGAACTGAGAAAGAGATACCAATTTAGTTTTAAATAGCAAAAAGTGTGACCGGGTTGGATAGGACAAAAGGAATATCTGTGACAGGGTGAGGCTGTGGTTGCCATGGAGAAAGCTGTACATGAGGTTATCCAGTTGATAGATTAATGAGGGTAGTTGAAGAAAAAGATGATGAACAAGAGAACATAAAAACTCAACTGAGCACAGTTAGAAAGCAAGATCACCAACAGTCCAGAATGCTGCAGTGTTTCCGGATTGACATCAAGGTATTGCTGCTCATGCTTGCATTGGGCCTCATTGTAAAGCAGGAGGCTACAGATAAAGGTCCCAGTGAAAGTGGATTGGAGTGATAAAGTTGCAGGCATAGGGAAGTTTGAGGATCACCTAATCCAGACTGAACACAAGTATTTCTGGCCACTGAATCTGTGTTTGGTTTCTCCAGTGTAGGAGAGACCACATTGTGAATACCAAATGCAGAACACTGGGTTGGATATCAGCTGTTGTGCAAGTGCAAGCTTGGAGCTGGAGCTCCTCCAGCTGATAGCACCTTCTGTGCCTATGTTTGTGCAGATATGGGAAACATCCTGAAATTCCCACGTGGTACAGGATGTGCATTCCACAGGTCTCCATTGTCTTGCCATATTTCTTTCTGCTTGATTACCTCACCAAGCAGAAACTGGAATAACCAATTTTTAAAAATGTAAATCTGCATCATTGCCCTTTCCTCACTGAAGTCCCTTTCTCAAAGTTCACACTTCATGGACATTGCTCCATGCTAAAACTTGCTGTACCTTAGCAAAACCTACAGATTTGTACTCCCGGGTACCATGTTCTGAGTCATTTTAAAGCTTCTAATCACTCTAAATATTTATAAACTTCCCATTTTTATAACAGTGTGCAATGCATTCAATGTGGAACGAAAAATAAAAAAATGCTGGAAATGCTTTGCATATCTGGCAACATCTATGGAGAGAGAAACAGTTAACGTTTCAGCTTAACCTTGCAGATCAGAGTTCTGATGGTCATTGACCCGCTGAATATTTCCAGCACTCTTTACTTTGTATTCCCAGTGTCTGCAGTATTTTAGCTTTTTATTTGAAGATTTCTGTTTGTATGTTATCCAACATCTGATAATGGATTTGTGGATGAAATGATTTTTAATCATTAAAATACCATGTCAATAAAGTGAAATGTTTCAATTGCACACCATTATTCTTCTGTTCCTGAAGTATTTTTAAAGTTGATTGCCAGTAGCTCTGTGACCCATGTATCATTTTCACTCTTCTTTATGAAGAAGGTAGGTGCATTACTAAGAGCTTGAGTACACAAGAAGTAAGAAATAATTGTTTTTTCTTTATTTTCAGAAATTGCTTAAAACGGGGGAGAACAGCTGGTCCCTGGCTGAGTTGGTGCATGCCATGGTGCTGTTAGCGCACTATCATGCCTTGGCAAGTTTTGTCTTTGGAAGTGGCATTAATCCAGAGATTGATCAAGATACCAGCCACAGCTTCAGAGCACCAGTCGTCAGCAACTTCTGTGTGTGCAGTAGCACCAATGAGAGCCATGTGGAAGATGTCGTATTTGTGCAGAACAGTCCTGGGGTTAGTGCAGGGAAATAAAGATCATTATAATAAATGTTTAAACAAATTAACAAAATTAATTTCTTTCTTTATCTTTAGGGTAATTTTAAGTATTATAATGAAAATTGGTGCAGTACTGTTTTTAGAATGTATAATTTCTGGATTTGACATTTATGGAACTTTGTAAAACCACTTATGCAGTAGATGTAAGTACTTGGTTGCTTCGCTTAGGAACCACTTGGACCCTGTGAGGCATTTACTGTCATCAGTCTGTTTGATCTTTGTCTTCACCATCCTCACTTTCTTTCTCACGTATTTAATATGGGCCACATATTAAACTATTACTGATTAAGCCTAGATCAAAGCAAACGAGAGAGACAGTAAAAGGAAACTACTCACAATGTTATTGCTGGTCTTTAAATATTTTCTTTTTCTTTACTGAGTAGAGTCCCTTTGTTAAATCTCCTCTGTCAAATAGAGAGTAAAATAAAAAGGTAGAGATGGAAATTGGACACTAATCATAAGCAACTAAACGAGGGAGTGGCAGGAGAAGGAGAGTTGCTTTCATATAGGGTTGACCTAAACCAATATTGAGGCATTAATCACTTAGAACTTGTAGAGCATAATGCCTTACTTTCTGTGTGTATGGAATTGGAAAAATTGGTATCATTTGTCCTGGCACAGGGTAAGTGAAGGTGGATATGTTAATGAGTCATGAATTCTTTCTGAGGGTGAATGTGAAAATGAAAAATTGGTCTTGTTTGTCTTGGAGCAGGGAAAGCCAAGATGGATTTCATGAATCATGAATTATTTTCTAGGGTGAATGTGAAATCTATTTTCCCTGGGTGAGTTGTTGATAAAACACCAGCTTAAAGTTGGAATTGAGGATAGAAGTTTCCAGCCTATAAGGGTGCCTTCTTACAAAAAGTAGTTTTAACAGGGGTGGCACGGTAGCGTAGCGGTTAGCACGACGCTATTACAGCGCCAGCGATCAGGGTTTGATTCCCGTCGCTGTCTGTAAGGAGTTTGTGCGTTCTCCTGTGTCTGCGTGGGTTTCCTCCGGGTGTTCCAGTTTCCTCCCACATTACAAAGACGTATGGGTAGGTTAATTTGGGTTTAAAAATGGGAGGTGTGGACTCATTGGGCCAGAAGGGCCTGTTACCACGCTGTAAATAAAATTTAATAAATAATTTAAATTTTTAAAAAAATATATTTTTTAGCTATCCTAAGAACATAAGATATATAGGAATAAGCCATTTGGCCCCTTGAGACTGCTATGCCATTCAATAAGATCATAGCTGATCCAACTTTGTCAAGTCTTTTTCTGTCCTATCCCCTTAGCCCTTTACCTCCACAGATGCTGCTCGACCCACTGAGTTCCACCAACAGTGTTTTTTTTGTTCCAGATTCCAGCATCTGTAGTCTCTCGTGCCTCCATGTTTCTCTGGGTGCCTGAGGAGAATGAACTTGGGAACATGGAAATATTAACTTAAATTTTGATACTTTGACCATTCAGGCTTTTATTTTTCTGCCTGTAATTTTTGTGTTCCTATTTTTTTTCTTTTCCCAATATTTGTTCAACTTTCAAATCAATAGCAATTATTTTTTATAAATTATAGAGTTGTACAGCACAGAAATAGGCCCATCAGCCCACCACATCCATGCTGACCTGTTTGCTCATCTACACTAATCCCATTTGCCCACACTAGGTCCATATTCTTCTATGCCTTGCCTGGTTAAGTGCAAGTCTAAATGTCTCTTTTTAAAGCAGTGAGTGTATGTGACTCCACACTTCCTCTGGCTGTCAGTTCTAGATATCAACCACTCTGTATTTTGAAAACTTTCCCCTTGTATCCCCTTTAAAACTCCTTCCTCTCACCTTGTACCCTCTTGTTTTTAATACCCCTACCATGGGAAAAAGATTCTGATTGTCTACCCTATCTGTTCCTCTTGTAATTCTCAGTAGCAATTCTCAGTTCAGTCTCCTTTGCTCCAGGGAAAACAAATTCAATCCCTCCCCATAACTAGTCCTCCAGTCCAGCATAATCCTGGTGAATTTCCTCTGCATTCTCTCCAGCACAACCACATCCTTCCTATACTGAGGCAACCAGAACTGCACACAATACTCCCAAGTGCAGACTAACCAGTGTTTTGTAAAGCTGCAATGTAATGTCTCAACTTTTACAGTCTGTGCCCCTACCTATGATGGCAAGCATACCATACGCCTTCTTCAGCCAACCTATCTGTGTTGCCACTTTCAGGGAACTATGGACCTTAACCACCTAGGTCTCTATTCGTCAACATTCCTTAGTGCCCTACCACTTACTGTACATGTCCTACCCCTAAATGAAATTTGTCTTCCCCCAATTTAAGGGCTTAACTTGAGAACCAATTTTATGCCTTCCCATAGCTACCTTGAAAGTTATAGAATTATGGTCATTGTTCCCACCAACATTTCCACCACCAGCCAAGCTGCTCACAACATTTCCTTTTAACTAGAGGCCAAAAGTATCTTGATGTAAAAGTTGTGGCCCATTGAAAATTTAACAACTTTTAGTTATTTAAGTTTACTATGAAAAATGTATTCTGTGTTTTAACATGTTGAGCTAAGTTGAGGGAGCTATGCCTTTTTGCATAATCTGCAATCAATTTTACAAAGATATGATTATTGATGAAACAGAGTTGACCTGTTGGCAATGTAATCTAGAGAATTGTACCAGTGACGTTAGGCCACTCTCTTGGGGAATAATGAAGAAAACCTTCAGAAAGAAATTGAGGTTTAACTGTATTTTGCCTTGTGTCAGAGTGAATTAACCAAGAAGGTTAATATTAACCCTGTGAATTTCCCTGAGGTTGGAAATTAGTCTGGCCTCTTTTTCTGGATATCTTCTGGATTTTAGCCACCAAAACAGCATTTGTAATTTGGAGCCAAGGAAATAAAAACAATTCTCTTTCCAATCTTGAGCCTAGAAATTCTGTTATGAACATATTTTAGATTACTACACAGTAGAATTTAATGTAACCACACAGTGATGAATGGGTACATTACACAGTGTGTGTCTTTGTAAAATGGAGCATAGACCTCCACATGAATGTGCATAAGCACAGAGACCATTTGTGTGATATTTTTTTCCCCCCAAAAGCTGCATGTACACTATTATCAAAATGCATGGGCCTCAACTAGTGTAATAGAACAAATAGGATAAAGCCTGCTGCTGTATTTTTTTTAAAAAATGGGTCTTCACCACCTGGGACATGGTCAGTAGTAATCCAACAATAAAGATCTAACCCATTCATCACAGTGTTGTTTCTGTTTGCTTTTCATATCCAGTGTGTTCCACACACACACACACACACACACACACACACACACACACACACACACACACACACACACACACACACACACACACACACACACACACACACACACACACACACACACACCTCTCGCCATGACCAGTTTCCACTTTCTGCAATTTTCTCCTCTAACAAATCTTTGCATTCTGATATTCGCCCACCGATGTCCACCCTCTCCTCTGATCTCCCCCTTCCACCATAATTGGATATTGTGGAGGAAAGACCAAGCATGCAGTTTGTGCACAAGTGTGGGTGCAAAGCCAGGATTTCCCATTTCCATTGCACAAAATACTTGGATTGTTATTTGTATTAGAACATGGATCATTCAAAACCTTGCCCAAAATTAGCACATGTCCTCCGTGCAGTGCTACCTCAGTACACTGCACACGTGCTGAAGGATTTCTATGTCACATTTTTAATTGTGAGATGTGATCTGGCTCCTGCCCTTCTCTCAACAGTTGACACAGTTCATTGTTTTGACTCCGCACTAGAGGGATCCAAGGGATCATCCTGCTGCTGAAATTTAGAGTCCTTTGGAACATATAATCTGTTTTCCCTACAGTAACCACCTTCTCTTGGGAAATTGTCACTCAGCAACTGCAACGTTCATGGTCAGTGGTGAGAGCCACAGGCTGGTGGAAATGGGCGTGATCTTCTGATTCGTACATTAGTCAGTCTACACAGCTGGCAGCTCATTTTTGCTATGTGCTTATTTTCTATCTCCATTCTGAATCTGAAAAGAAGATAGTATAGTAAGGATAAACAGGAGATGCATGTAAGTTATGACATCAGAAAAAGAAAGTTGAACTTTCTGGCACAGCAATTCTCCTGAAAAATATTTGATGATCTGAACATGATCTCTTGGGTTATAGGTGTTTTCTTCACAGTATAATTTCAAATCTCCTTTACCATGACAGTGCTTTACAACAGTCTGTTTCAGGACAGTATTTCTGAAATTATTATTCTTTTGTATTTGTGCATTCTTCTATTTTGCACTGTATGCAGGAGATGTCACAAGAATATGTTTTATTTTTTAACCCAGCTTCTACTTAGTGGGTAAAGTAATCTGTGTATGGTATTCAAATCTCGGTCAGAATACTGCAGTACTGTCCTCCATAATAGCACTAACATATGATCAATTTATGGTTCTGTAGACTTCTGACTCAGTCAGTGAATTGGAGGCTCTGATGGAGAGAATGAAGAGACTTCAGGAGGAGAATGAAGAGGAAGAAGCATCACAAGAGGAGATGGCAACACGTTTTGAAAAAGAGAAAAAGGAGAGTCTTTTGGTAGTTGCTGGAGGTAATTCAAACTTTGTTTGCAATCTCATGTTAATCTTCAAGGTGATTTACAATTCTGCTTTGAATCTTACCACCACTGATCAGAACTGTACGCAACTGAGTTTATCATGAAGCAGGAAAGGAGACATTCAGCCCTTTGTGCCCGTACAGCCTCTTTGGAATGATTAACAAATTAATCCCACTCTTTTTGCTCATTAACCCTGCAAGTTTTTCCTCTTCAGGTAAATATCCAATTCCCTATTTGAAAGTTAGAATCTACTTCCCCTACCCAGTAATGGATTCCATATCATAAAAACTTGCAGAGCTCATTTAAAAAAAACTTTTCTTTAACTTTGCTGCTTTGGTTACTGACCTACACATGGAAACCAGTTGTCAAAATTTTATGTAAATGATAAGAAGGCAGATAAAACAATAGATGACTTTGACATTTAGTGTTGTGACTGTGATCTCAGTCACCCGTGAGACACTGAAGCTGGTGATATAAAAGTCTTTATTCATCATGACAAGCAGGCATTCTTCTGGAGACCCTCTTGGCCGAGTCACATTTTTATACCCTTAGGATCAAAGGTAACAGCAGGTGATTCAATATAATTTCAGTAGCTACAATGATATCATTTACTTCAATATTTTGAGTCTGACAGTGCTTCCTTTGAGTTGTGTATCTACAATGGGAGATACCTCTGTTCAAACACCTTTGCTGGGACAAAATAATTCACAAGGATGGTCTAACAGCTTTTGGGGACACAGAACCCTGACACCCAAAATTAGTCTGAGGGCTGATTCTCTGAGTACACAAATATCTCAACTATTGATCGATCAAATATGCTTGTGACTATGTTTGACGGTGCTAAGTAACGATATCAGTCTGGTCTACAAGCTTCCCTGAGCTTGGACACAATGGTGCAAAGTAACTTAGCCATGGTTGCCTGGTTTGATGCAGGCCAATTAACATAACCTCATTGTCTTGCGTTTGGCTGATGCAGATGAGAACGTCTCATGGTCACTTCGCTTTGCAAACCACATCTCTTGAGCAGCCAGTCCCTGCTGTGGGGCTAGTAACCTGTGCTCTGTACACAGTGTTATTTGTTTGCAAAGCTGTCCTTTTAACTTCAATCTGATTACTGCTTGCAATTTACATTAATAACTGAAGACTGGGGGTTCTTGTTTGAATTAATAGCTGCTAAATTATAACTCCTGAATCTCTAACATTTAGTAAGGCTGTAATCATGTAATAGTGAAAACAAAATGCTGACCATTGAGTGGCTTTAATTAATGAATCACAGAGTATTCAATTCCACTCAACTCCTCAGTTAATGAAGCAGCCTGTGCCCACAGGCAGCTAGACCTGGACAATATTCAGGATGGACTGATCAGTGGAAAGTAATATTCTTGCCATCAGAAGACATTGTACTAGTGAAGTGAGGGCACTATTTCATGGAACAGTGAAGACTTTGTAATGTAAGTTCTAGCTACCAGTCCTGTAACATAACCAGAATGCTGCCTTACTCCCAATATTTAAACCGTATTAATATCATTCCCTAATATTTCTATTGTGCCACTTTATATCTGCTTTTCGGGTAAGAAACAGGCAACATTTAGTTGAAAATTGGCCCCCAAATTTCCTCTAAATAATAGTGACTGAAGCCATGAGAGACTTGAGTATTATTAATAAGACTTACATTACCAATCTCCACCAGCATCCTGGAGGTCACCATTGACTAACCACACAAGTACCACGGCTATAAAAGCAAGACCTCCTGAAACCACAAAGCCTTTCTACCATCTCAAAGACTTATTAAGGATGTGATGGAATGCTTTTCACTTATCCGGCTGAGTGTTTCTCCAACGCTCAAGGTTCAAAGCAAGTCTCACTCCTTCTACCACTCTGACTATTTGCATCCTCTGCCAGTGGTGTGCTCAAGCTGCACTGCAGCACTCCAAAATATCTCCAAAACCTCTCAATTCTGCTAGTTAGAAAAACAAGATTGAGGGCATCAGATTACCAATAGCTGCATATTCTGCTCCAAATTGCATACCATCCTGACACGGAAATATATCACTGTCCACTTACTGCTGCCTTGAAGTCCTGGAAGTCTTTGTCTACCAGCAACGCAGCAGCATTTTCATCACAAAGTTTGAGCATTTCAAGAAGGTGGCTCATTGCCTGGACCTCCAAGACATTAAGGATGGATATTAAATGTTGATCTTGCCATCAACTCTCATATGCTCTTAGGAGAATTTTTTTTTAAAAAGCATTCAGGTTAGTTACACTAGCAAAATGATTCTTTCCTATTGCAATTAAGCCAATTACCACCATTGTGGGAATTAGTAGGATACAAATAAAGCCATTTGTATATTTGCTTCAAAACAGTGATGCTTTAAATAGTCATCTGTTGTTGTTTTAGATTGACTTATCCTCTGTATTGACTTGCAAAGGAATACTGTCATCACTTAGTGAGACAAAATGCACACTGTGTACCTATTTGAAACCTTGCCACATAATTTATTTAATGGCTAACAGATTATGAATTAAATAGAAAACTGTACCCTTTAACTGATTTGACTTTATTCAATGAGTTGCTGAGCGAAATAGACCAAGACGTACCTAGATTTGATCAGCAATTCATTACAAAATACCTGACCTCTGCATTAGAAAGCAGAAAGTTGCCAAGTATTGGAATTATATGCTACTGTATGTCTGTCTATTTATGACAGAAAATGACTCTGCTGTGGTACCATGTTAGATATCTTAGCAGACTTAAAGGCTGATTAAATCCCAAGAGCCTGATGAGATGTATCCCAAGCTGTTTTAGGAGGAAAAGTGGGTGAAATTGCTGAGCCTCTGACAGAAATTTTCAAATCTTCTTTGGCCACAGAAAAGGGGGCAGATGATTGAAGTTCAGCAAATGTGGTAGCTTTTTATTCAAGAAGGGCAGCCAGGTAATTACAGAATCTAGTATCAGTGATGGTGAAATTATTAGGAAAAAATCTCAAGAACAGGATTAATCTGCACTCAGAAACGCAGGGATTAATCAAGGATAGGCAGCATGGTTTGATAAGGGGAGATCCCATGCAACTAATTTTATTGAATTTTCAAAGAGGTCACCAAGTATGTGTCTGGTTGATGTAGTCATTCATGAACTTCAGTAGGGTCCTTATCAAGGCCCCACTTGGGAGACTGATCCAGAAGATGATAAGAGCCCATCCAGGACAATTTGGCAAATTTCCAAAATTGGCTTGGTGATGGGAGTTAGAGGATGGTGGTAGACGGTTGCTTTTTCAATTTAAAGCCTGTGACCAGTGGTGTAACATGGGATTGGTATTCAATCATGTTCTGTTTCTTGTACACATTAATAATATGGAGATAAAGCAGGAAGTATAATTTGTAAGATCACCTGATGACACAAACTGGCGGTGCTGTTTATAGGAAGGAGGGTGTTCTTTGGCTACAGAATGATTATTGACGTGGTGGTAAGGTGGTGAAAGCAATGACAAATGAAATTTAATCTTGAAAAATGAGATGATGCCCTAGGAAATACTGAGGAACATCAGAACCTTGGTGTACATATCCAAGGATTCCTGAAGGTAGCAGCACAGGTAGATGATTTGGTCATGAAACAAATAGGATACTTGCCTTCATTAACTGGAGCACAGAATATTAAAGTAGGGAGGTTATAATACAACTATATAAGACATTAGTTTGACCACTGTGTTGTTTCCTGATTGCCACACTCGAGGAAGAATGTGATTCCACTGGATATTCACCAACAACGTTGCCTAGGATGGAGCATTTTGGTTATGAGGATAAACTGACTAGACAGAGTTGATTTTCCTCAGAGCGGACAAGGTTGAGGGGATTAAAGTATACAAAATTATGAGGGGCATAGATAGGGTAGTTAGAGAGAAACTTTCCCTTTAGCAGGTATGTCTTTAACCAGAGGGCAAATATTTAAGTCGAGGGATGGGAGATTTGGAGGTGATTTGAGGAAAATGCGGTTGAAATCTGGAACACTGCCTGAGGGAGTGATGAAGTCAAGTATGTTTAGGACCATTTAAAAAGTACTTGGATGAGAACTGAAAAGCCATTGCATGGAAGGCTACAAGCCAGTGGCTGGAAAATGGGATTAGTATATACTCGATGGCCAGGACAGATACAGTGGGCCAAAGGGCCAGTTTTCTTGGTGTATAACTCTGAACTTTAGTCAAGATACATTCTCATGATATGAAGGCAAATGAATATCAACTGTTTGGGTGAAATCACAGACAGTGACATTGGTCTATGGAAGCAAAGCCCGTCAAGTAGTCGATGCCTTTATGGGAAATTAGGAGAAAATAATATTTTCTTTGCAAGCCAAGATAGATTCCCTCCAGCAATCTCCTTTCGGTACCAGCTTACTGACATTCAATTCCTAAAAATAAAACATTCATACAGTTAAAACATAGAATGCTGGAGATGCTCAGCAGATCAGGTAGGATCTGTGGAGAGAGAAACGGTTAACATTTCAGGTTGATGAATGGTGAGTATCTCCAGCGTTTTTTTGCTTTTATTTCAGATTTCCTGCACCTGCATTTTTTTTGCTTTTCAATATGTTCACAAAATGTGCTTAAAATCTCTTCAGAACTGAACTGATCTAAAATCTCACTTGAAGTTGTATTTTTCTGAATACAACAGTGGTAAGTAAGTACTATTAAGTTTTGGAAAAACATAGATGGACAATGAACAAAAGGTGAGGAACTAGTTTCATTCTCATGTTCAGGGCTTACCCTAAAGATTTCATTGCACATTGCTTGGAGGCCTAGTTGTAATTTGAGGTATTCCAGTTGAACGTCACTGGATATGATCCTATCACAAAAAAAAAGGATGTGTCTGTTTTGTTTCCTGCTGGCAGCTCGCATCTGTGGTCCCACCTTCCCCAAGCACCCCCACCCCAAAAAACAGAATAACTAGTGCATTATATAGTATACGAAGGGTTTAATTCTTGTCATCATGATACAGATGGAGTGCCTGCCAGCTTTCAGTTAGCCTCCATTTGCGTAAGCTCCAGGATCACTCAGCTAAGTGAAAGTGCTCCCAACATGGCAAGAAGCCAGAGCCACCTAATGTCCTTCAAATTTTAAAGGCAAATTTGATTGAGAGGACACGAGGGCTTTCAAAAGGGCAAAAGAGAGCCGGAAGTTCTCTTTGCAAATCAATATAATAATCCTGGAAATAAGATATAATTCAGAGAGGTGGATGATTCAAGCTATTAGTCCAAATTTTTGGTATTCATTAATGTTCTTGATCTAGAGTCTTTTCAAATGAGAGTCTTCACTTTTGTTAATTTCTCAAATACACTTTAAGCTGATGATTAATGATATTTTAAGAGGGACAAAATAGTCAACAGATTTGAAAAGTGAGTTGACTACAAATTCTTCCTGACCTGAGTATTTCCAACACTTTCTTGCTGCTTCACATTTCCAGCTTCCACAGTGCCTTTTAGTGTTGAGAAAGATAAGGTTAATATATATCAATGTATGTTTCATTGCATCTATTGCAGGAGATGCTAGGGGAAACCCTTACCAGGTATTGAGTCTGGTGTGTGATGCTGATGTGTTACTGGACCTCTTTTGAACAACGTGTGGGCAGTTAGATTTAACTTGATTTTAGTTAGTACCAGTGAAACTTTAATGGCAGTGGACTGAAGATTGGCTGTGAAATACAATTATCCAGAGAAATTTAAATGGATGCACTTTTAAAACTATTAATCCGTACAGTACATGTATCTCCACAGTCATCAGTTAAACAAAAATAATGTGATGGCCGAAAGCAAATTAAAGCAGAAGTAGACTCTGATTACAGAATGAAGCCAAGGGCAGAAAAATGGGCACTTCAATTTGCTGAAAGAACATTGGAAATGAGATTAGTGGATGTACAGTAAAACACCGATTAATCTGCTCTATGATTGTTTAGGAATTCCAATGGTTTGGCATCTCTCTCATTAGGGCACTTTCCTGTGCTCCCTTTTACACTTACCAGAGCCATGTTTTTTTCTGTTCTTTAAACACAGTTCATTACAAAATTTATTATACTGCTGTGTAATAACTTAATGAAAAAAAAGTATTGATATTAATATGAGTAATATAAAATAGTCCAGAAAATTTGCCAGTCTGGCTCCACCAAAGTCCTGAGGATGCCAAATTATCCGAATGTTATTTTATGTGGCAGTGATGACGAGACAATGTATATTTTTCTAGGTTAGGAACTGAGAGCTATCAGAGACTGTATGGTCCTTTAAGGAATTTGCAAGGGGAGTTTTGAGCCTCAACAAGCATGGAGAGTTCCAACACCATGCTTCCCCAGGCCTTTGACCAAATCCTTTGAGTAGGGGTCCAGCATGGAAGTGGTGACCAATTCAACCAGTACGTTTGGGTCCAGCAACAATGGCATTGTGGCTGGAAATTGTGTTTATTGCTGGAAATTACATTGGTAGAAGGGGCTTACAGGGGGTCACAGCACAGCAAGAGTCTGGCAATTTTCCCCACAGCAAGTTACTAGGGTTTCTGGCGCACTGATCTGAAGTAGCAGTGTCTTTGGGGAGCACAGACCTCCTGTCTGCTCAGGAAGGTGACATTTGTCCTCCCATTTCTTTTGCTTCCCCCAATGTCTT
Organism: Pristis pectinata; assembly: GCF_009764475.1. Classification (NCBI taxonomy): domain Eukaryota; kingdom Metazoa; phylum Chordata; class Chondrichthyes; order Rhinopristiformes; family Pristidae; genus Pristis; species Pristis pectinata. The sequence continues at coordinate 48,799,543 of NC_067415.1, read as the reverse complement.
TAGCTGTCAATTGCCAGCTAGCATAGTCTCCTGTTGCCAGTGCCAGAATGAAGGCTAGACTCGTCTAGGCTCAGAGCTATTCAAGTTATCCTGCAAGGTGATGTACAGCTTCCTCTGCTGCTGCCTACCTACAATGCTGCAGCCATTGGGGAGAATGCTCTATAGGGGCAATGGGACAGGGAAAGGCATTTGGAACGTACAACAGTAATTATTTGAAACTTAGCATGATTGTTTATAATTTTGACCTGGAACATACATTGTGTAGTGGCTTTAATTTTTTACATAGTGTTCAAACAGATTCTGTGATAATACCTGTCAGAAAAGTAAGGTCTGGGACTGCTGTTGAATGGAGATGGAGTTTGTGCTGCAGATGTCACAGTCTTAAGTTCCTTGTGGACAGGCTGGGCAGAAAAGCACTGAATAGGTCATCTTCTTTCTTAACGTGATGTTGAGCTTATGCAGCAGATCACCTCAAATCTTAGCAACTACTGTAAGCAGGTGCAGGATTCCTCCAGCATGGTTCAGGAGGCAGAGGCATCATTTCAGCATGTCTGTTTCAGGTTGTTGTGTGCACACTGACCACAGGAGTCACAGACGTGTCATCGGCAGATAACTCTTGTCACCTAGTTTCCACCCTTTGGCTAATCATGGAGGCTATAATGTAAATGGAGAAGGAAGCTGCCAACTGGCAAGATATTGATGTCAACCTGCATCCTTTGCTGCTGATATTTATGTTCTAGCTGATGCTGATGGAGTAGAATTCCTTTAGGTTCCACTGTAAGGCAGAGTTGATGTAAGATCTGGATAAATTCAGACCCTGTCCCATGTAGAAGCATGCTAACCTGTCGGCTTGTCCCATTGGCTTGCTTCTGGCTAGGATAATTAAATTGGCTGGCTCTCTTGAAGTTTTGGTGACCTGTTACGCAGGCACGGTAGTGTAGTGGTTAGTGTAACGCTATTACAGTGCCAGTGACCTGGGTTCAATTCCAGCCGCTGTCTGTAAAGAGTTTGTACATTCTCCCTATGTCTGCGTGGGTTTCCTCTGGGTGCTCTGGTTTCCTCTCACGTTCCAAAGACGTACGGGTTAGGAAGTTGTGGGCGTGCTATGTTGGTGCCGGAAGCATGGCAACACTTGCGGGCTGCCCCCAGAACACTCTATGCAAAAGATGCATTTCACTGTGTGTTTCAATATACATGTGATTAATAAAGATATCTTAATAGTGATTTGGGGCACTGCAAGATGTTGCAAATATCTCCAGCCAAGTGCATATAGATACATTGCCATAGTCACCTGGCAATCACCAGCAATTAGATCATGCACGCAATGAGTTTCAGCAAAGGCTCCCTTGCAGTGTAGATGTTTCACAGTTATCTATTCCTTGTTAATCTTCATGTATAATTGCTCCCTTTCGACCCTAAGTGAATTAGGCTTCTGCTGAGAGCTCTGCTCCTCACCTTCCTCCCCTCCGCTAGCAGACTTTGGGTGGGTGCCCTGTTTATTCTCCCTGCTATCTTGTATTTAAAGGGGATTTCCTTTTTAATGCATCCAGATCAGTACAAATGGTGAGTATTGTACAGGAATTTGACCTGGATTTTGCAGAGTGGGGCCTGCCATTCACACATTGTGCATGGATTTCCCATTTGCCCTTTGCTTGGCTGCTTCAAATATGAAAGGGAGCTGAGTAAACACCTGGATGAACAGCAAAGCTGGAAGATGTATGCCTTTGCTCTCTAAGCTATTAACCTTTATGGAACGCTTCTGAATGTCCCAAATGATCAGAAACATTCAAAATTCTAAAAAGTGAATTCAATGCCATTTGAAATTCTTAAATGCATTACTTCAAATACATAATTTCAAAGCAAAAACTTGTCTCGTCCTTAAAAAGTCAAAAGTGCTGGAGGTACTTGACAATTCAGGCAGTATCTGTGGAGAAGTACACATAAAGTGCTGGAGGAACTCAGCAGGTCAGGCGGCATCCACGGAGGGAAATAAACAGTCGACATTTCGGGTCAAGACCCTCCGATGAAGGGTCTCGGCCTAAAACGTCGACTGTTCATTTCCCTCTATGGATGCTGTCTGACCTGCTGAGTTCTTCCAGCACTTTTTGTGTATTGTTCCAGATTCCAGCATCTGCAGAATTACTTGTGTCTCCAGTATTTGTGGAGAACTGCATTCCGATCAATGACTATTTATCAGTGGTAAGAAAAGTTAGAAATCCAAATCCATTTTAAGTTGCAGAAAAGGGAAAGGGCTGGAGGGATTTTTCTGTGATAGGGTGGAATCTGTGAATGCTGTGGTGGTGTGGTGTGAGAGGCTTGTGAAGACTTTTTAATTGCAGCTGATCTTTCAGGAAGAGTTGTAAATGAAGGCAGATGAACGAGAACAAAAGAGGAGATTTAAAAAAGAAACAGATATGAGACTGCAGATGCTAGAATCTGGAGCAAAAAAAGCAGAACTAGAATGGAGATACAAAATGCTGTAGTTTATGGAGATCTGGTAGCATTTCTAGGGAAGAAAAACATGAGTTAACATTGCAGAACAGACTGGAATGGTTGGTTATCTGAAAGCATCGATTTTAATGTTGAGTCCTGAGGAGTATTGCCTAGTAGGAAGATGGGATGCTACTGAGTTTGGGTTGGGCTTTAGAAAACTGTAACAGACAAAAGACTGAGAAGACAGTGTGGGAGTGGGATAGAGAACTATAGTGTCAGGCAACTGGAACTAGGGATCTTCCTTGTGGATTGAACAGAGCTGTTCTGCAGATTGGTCACCCAATTTGCATTGGCAGCCACTATAGAGGAGACCAAATAATGAGCAAGAACTAAGTACGTGAAATTTAAATCAGTACAAGTGAATTGCTGCTTCACCTGCAAGGACTGTTTGTTTCCCTAGATGGTGGAGAGAGAAAAGAGGTAAAAGGAAAGATGTTGTATCTCCCACAGTTGTGTGAGACGATGCCATGTGAAGGGGTATGTTGTTCAGCAAAGATGGAAGAGTGAACCAGGGAGTCATAGAAGAAATGGTCCTTTTGGAATGCTGAAAGGGGAAGGAAGGAAACCTATGTTGAAGGTGGTGGGAATTGTGGAGGATGATCCATTGAATGTAGAGGGTGATGGGGTGGAAAGGAAAGATCAGGGGAATTCTATGCTTGTGTTGGGTGGGAGGAGAGGGATTCTGAGCAGAAATGTCTGAAGCAGAACAGGCAGTTGATTACTGTGTCGACTACAATGTCTAAGCACAATTAGAGAGAATTGGAAATGGTGCACATTAAAACTAGGATATTTTAATTGCATTAAAGCATGACAACAAATGTGATAACTGAGATTTCTAAGGACAAAATAACAGCAAAGACTATATTTGAAAAGACAAATAACTTTTGTGCAATCGGGGCAATTTATTTTACGAAAGCAAAAATTGATTTAAGGTATGAAAGCAATAGTATCAACCACAGAAGACTGGTCATTATAATGGGCTATAATTGCTAAGAAAGTGAAAATAGTCTTCCAACATTCCAGGAGCAACACAAGATTGTTGGAAACATAAGGAACTCCAGTGTTTGGCAGTAAAAACAAAAGTGGAATAAAATAAGCAACTGTCCAAAATACATCCCAAATATGAATAGTCACTTGGCTTGAACATGTAAACAGCTGCAATAATTTAACACATTTCTGGTAAGTCCTTTTTTACACACTTTCTGTATACTATGTTAACCATATATACATAGTTAATATAACTGAATCACAAGGAACCAAGTTTCTCATCTATATTTCTCAGATATAGCAACATAAGATGCCTTTTCTTTCTCCTGTCTTCAGCATTCCTCCTTCACATGCTCCAGACTGAGTTCACTTTAACCAGTAATGCCACAATACTCTTACTTTCTCAAATGAACTATTATCATTTGCATTATCCATTTCTGATAGTAAAACCATTTTAAATAAAATGTGGAAAATTATATCCTTGTGCAAAGAGAACTAATTTTACCTGCCTAGAAATGCCAAATAAAAGCAAGACTACATGATAAAAAGCATTGGGGAGAGTCTTCACCAGAAACACAAAGCTTATTTGTACTTCAGATTAGGTGGAGAGAGGACTAGCAGGTGAATTAACTCAGTTATTGGAATTGCCTTTAATTTTCGGCAAGTATAAGATAACCAGTGGCTAGTAGTGTCATATTGCATTATCTTAAAGTACAAAGTTTGAGAAAGAAGTTTCCTTAGAGAAAGAAGTAGGAGAATGCTATTTGTGGTCAATTCAGTAGTCAGGGGTATAGGCAGGCGTGTTTTGAAGCTGGGACAAGGAATCCTGAGTTTAAATGTTTATTCCTCAGTGGATAACAAACTCCTGGAAGGGGAGAGTGAGCATGTTGAACTATTAAAAAGCAATGAGCAAACCAGGAAAAAAGGATCAACTTTCCAATAGATTGAAGTTGAAATTGTGTAGAATTATGCAAAAATGTATATGTCATTCAAAACAGGGAGAACATTAAAAGCTGTAGAGCTTGTACAGATTTGATAAAATCATGTTGATAGCAAGGTCTGGAAATTATAGTTTGAGGAGGGACATAACACTTCAATAATTTTCACAAGGTAGGACTAGAGAACTTAAATATTTTTTTAAAAATCGAGTAAAATGAATTCTCACCCCACCACCATCATTTCTCCTCCACTCTAGTTCTTTCCCCTTAAACTTCAATCTTCTGAATCTAACCCTTGCACCAGGTGAAACTGAGATTCTGAAAGTAAAGGGTGGTTAAGCATTGCTACAGAGTAGTAGAGGCAGAGTCTGTCACATCTTGGAAGTGAAAAGCAGATGAACATCTACTTTGCAGCAGAGAGATGCAAGAGCAGTGAGGTGAGATTTGGCTTGCTCTAGTAAAGAACCAGCAACAATACAATTCATCCAAAAGGCAACAACTTCTGTTGCAAACTTGTAGCTCTTACAATAGAGAACAGTAAATTTGCTGCAACAAATTTAGCAGTATTTCTAAAATAAGAAAAAGATCTGGACTCTTCAATATCTCCACCACTATCTTGTAAGTAATGCACCTTTTTGTTAGTGGTTTGGTATTCTACATCAAATGCTTGCATACCCCCTACCTTGCCCCATCCAATCACTGCTGATGCCCTTGGATCCCCTGAATGGCTGTTGAACTATGTCCCAACACTATCCCCAATTCCTCCAGCCTCTCTCCCCTCTCCCAGTGATGACCCTTTTTCCATTCACCATCACATTGCTCTGGCCCCGTTGTCACAATGCTGCCCACACCCTTGTGACCCAGAGCCCAACTGATTTCCACTGTGAGCTCCATCGTGGTAGTCACTAATGAAGGAAAGCCTTTTGGCTTTCCGCATCGTGGAATTTCTTGCTTGGATCCTTGCACTACATGGGTATGGGCAGCCACTCAACCTGTGCCCTAGCTGCACACGGCACTGACTTAATACACGTCTGGCACCCTGGAATTTCTGGAGTTTTGCTCAGGTGCTAAAACAGGTTTGTGGTGTACCAGGAGGAAAGGGAACCATCTCTTCCCTTCATTTCAGTTTTCTAGCTTATGGGATGCACAAGGTTCACTGTTGAAAGATGGTAAAATAACTTCTTAAATTGTTGAAAGAAGTTTCTTTTCTCCCCCACTTTGTTTTCCATAGTCTATATGATGCACAATGCTTATTAATCATCTCGGGGAGGGTGGGGAAAGAAGTAAAATGATGACTACTTTTGCATTTAGCTAGGCATACTTGCCTTTCATTCATTCTGCAGAGGCTTGCTGTTCTGTCATTCCTTTCCAAAGGCTTCATGTGGATTCTGATTTGAACTGATCAAACTGATAAAAAAAATAGGGCCTTTCAGCCCACTGAGCCTGCTCTTGCCAACCATCAAGCATCCATTCACACTTAACCCTACACCAACTCAGTTTTGTTGCCATATTTCCATCAGCTCTCCCATTCCACCACCACCACCACCACCCCCCCCCCCCCCACCCCAGATTCTACCACTCACCTATTAGGGACAACTTGCAGTGGCCAATTAACCTTCCACCCCGGCGTCTTTGGATGTGGGAGGAATTTGGAGCACCCGGGTGAAATTCGTGTGGTGATGGAACATGCAAACTCCATAGAGAGTACACCGGAGGTCAGACTTGAACCTGGGCTGCTGTAGCAGCTCTATTAGCTGTGCCAATCTGCCACAAGGGGAATTTGAGAAAGCGACTGTGGACTATGTCAGTTTAAGTACAAAAGGGAATCACTTGCCCATTTGGTTTCTATTTAATCCCACAAAGTGTTTCTGTTTGAACTGACTTTGCTTCCCCCTACCCCCACTGTACTGCTGGGTGAAGACAAAATAACTGATTCAGTTGTTGTAAAGCAGTGTGAAGTTGGTTTTCAGCAGCTTTATATAGTGTCAAAGAAATTGATGCTATATTAAAGTTCAAGCAAAACTTTTTTCAATAAACCAGCAATATGTCCAAAATATCCCAATATTATCTCAATGACTGTTGAAAGGGTTTGTGCCTCTTCGTTAAAACTCTCGAGTGTATGATGATTATGGTGATGTCATTTAATGTAGGTAATTGTGGAGCATGTTGATTGAAGAACTAATCTCCTGATTAGAGAACAAACAGCCACCCTCCACAGAGTATCAGGGTTTTCATTCAAGTTATTGAAGCTCTTTATAAGGGATTCTGGATGTTTCTGGTTCTGGCACATATGAGGACACTCCTTTCCAGAGAATCTTTTCAAATCCCCTTAATTGACAGTCAAATTTGCAAGTCCCTATAAATGGAAGGGGAAACATGATAACCTGTATACTTTCTCCACTGTCTCCATTGTGGCACAAACAATTTCAGCAAACTCTATGGTCTTTGAGAACATGGGAACAGGTCATACACCTTGAGGCTGATTCGCCATTCAATGAGATCATAGCTGATCCTGTACCTTGTCCACTTTGCTGCCTAATCCCCATGTCTGTTTTAAGTATTGGCTATCCATTTTCCCATGGTTAGTTTCAGGAATGTTCAGACAAATGGTCTCTTCATTTGATGAGTCCTGCTATCATTAACATATTGAATGGAGGGACTCTCATCATGTACAAGTTACAGCAGAAAAGGTCTTTTACATTAATATTGCACTGACATCTTTAATGAAAGATGCACCCTTGGGGGGAAAATATGGTTCATTGTTCCAGGTTGAAATGAACAATTAACTGAACTTCCCTGGAATGATTTTCATGTGTTGTGTGAGTGAATCCAAATATGAGCACCTTTATTTTTCTGCCATACAAGTACAGTCTATATTTGAATTAATAAGTTATGTAAACATTTGCTGATTAAACAAATGCCATATAATTACCATCTGCTGGCTGGTTTGCATGTAACCCAGAAGATTGAATAAATATCTTGATAGTGATCATGTTTAAATTGTCTTGAGTTTGCTGGGATGCTGGGTAAGATAGCCTTATTAATTGTGTTCACAACTACAATGTTTACAGTCTGCTGGTCAGGGTGTAGTTTCAGTTCTGTGCAACTTGCTGTCGTGGCATAGGGACCTGTCGATCATCTATCAGATGGCAAATTATAAGAGGCAACAGTAGATATATATACTCACTTCAAAGATATAAAATCAAATATACAGTGCCATGCAAAAGTTTGGGCACCCCGGTCAAAATTTCTGTTACTGTGAATAGTTAAGTGAGTAGAAGATAAACTGATCTCTAAAAGTCATAAAGTTAAAGATGAAACATTCTTTTCAACTTTTTAAGCAAGATTAGTGTATTTTTGTTTTGTACAATTTTAGACTGCAAAAAGGAAAGGAGCACCATGCAAAAGTTTGGGCACCCCAAGAGATTTGAGCTCTCGGATAACTTTTACCAAGGTCTCGGACCTTCATTAGCTTGTTAGGGCTATGGCTTGTTCACAGTCATCGTCAGGAAAGGCCAAGTGATGCAAATTTCAAAGCTGTACAAGTACCCTGACTCCTGAAACCTTGTCCCAACAATCAGCAGCCATGGGCTCCTCTAAGCAGCTGCCTAGCTGCTTATCAAAGCAAATTAATAAATTAATTAAAATAAGTGATGCCCACAAAGCAGGAGAAGGCTATAAGAAGATAGCAAAGCGCTTTCAGGTAGCCGTTGCCTCAGTTCGTAATGTAATTAAGAAATGGCAATTAACAGGAACGGTGGAGGTCAAGTTGAGGTCTGGAAGACCAAGAAAAGTTTCTGAGAGAACTGCTCGTAGGATTGCTAGAAAGGCAAATCAAAACCCCTGTTTGACTGAAAAAGACCTTCAGGAAGGTTTAGCAGACTCTGGAGTGGTGGTGCACTGTTCTACTGTGCAGCAACACCTGCACAAATATCACCTTCATGGAAGAATCACCAGAAGAAAACCTTTTCCTGCGTCCTCACACAAAATTCAGCATCAGAAGTTTGCAAAAGAACATCTAAACAAGACTGATGCATTTTGGAAACAAGTTCTGTGGACTGATGAAGTTAAAACAGAACTTTTTGGCCGCAATGAGCAAAGGTATGTTTGGAGAAAAAAGGGTGCAGAATTTCATGAAAAGAACACCTCTCCAACTGTTGAGCACGGGGGTGGATCGATCATGCTCTGGGCTTGTGTTGCAGCCAGTGGCACGGGGAACATTTCACTGGTAGAGGGAAGAATGAATTCAATTAAATACCAGCAAATTCTGGAAGCAAACATTACACCGTCTGTTTAAAAAAAAAGCTGAAGATGAAAAGAGGGTGGCTTCTACAACAGGATAACGATCCTAAACACACCTCAGAATCCACAATGGACTACCTCAAGAGGCATAAGCTGAAGGTTTTGCCATGGCCCTCATAGTCCCCCAACCTAAACATCACTGAAAATCTGTGGATAGACCTCAAAAGAGCAGTGCATGCAAGATGGCCCAAGAATCTCTCAGAACTAGAAGCCTTTTGCAAGGAAGAATGGGCGAAAATCCCCCAAACAAGAATTGATAGAATCTTAGCTGGCTACAGAAAGCATTTTACAAGCTGTGATACTTGCCAAAGGGGGTGTTACTAAGTACTGACCATGCAGGGTGCCCAAACTTTTGCTTCAGGCCCTTTTCCCTTTTTTGTTATTTTGAAACTTGTAAAAGATGAAAATAAAAAAGTAATCTTGCTTAAAATATTAAAGAAATGTGTCATCTTTAACTTTATGCCTTTTTGGAAATCAGGTCACCTTTTACTTGCTTAGCTATTCACAGTAACAGAAATTTTGACCAGGGTGCCCAAGCTTTTGCATGCCACTCTATATGAAAAGGGTGTGCATGCATAATAACATAAAAGGGGATAGGGATCATTAGCACTGGGATCAGAAAGAGTAGAACTGATTTCCAGGAGGAATAATAAACTCATCTAATCGGAAGTATGTTGAGTTGGTATTGTGGAAAAAGTTAGATAAAGTAAATTGAAACACTTTTTTTCTAAGCCTATTTTGTAATGAATATTCCCAAGTCTATAGTATAACTGTTAAATTAATTGCCTTTTTACTTCTTCAAATAAAACTTGTGTGTTTAAATTTGCAATGTGATGTAAATGTTGCTCAAATCTACTTGAGCACGTTGATCATTTTTAACTGCATGGTTATGAGTTAACCAGATTACTGTTGGTCAAAAAAAATCTCCCTTTTTGTTTTGCTGCCTTCTCGCAAATGTTCAAAAAAACCTTCCGGTTTTGCATTTTTGTTTTCTTTACCGTAGGAAGAGGCTGAATTTGTCCTTCATGCTTACATTACTTATGCATTGAACTTAATGACCCAACAGCTTATGAAGATGAGTGGATTCCGACCTCTTGCATATCTCGCTATGTAGACGACCCAACCTTTGGGTATAAGGACTTTGCCCGACGAGGAGATGATCAGCTTCCTACATTCCGGGCACAGGTAATTTATCTCTGATTTGGGAGCAATAAAAATAGATTCTTGTGTTTAAAGAGCTGTAACAAAAGATGCAATTTGAATGATGGCCTGATGTATGTAGTCTAGATGGAGTTGCCAGGATCTCTTTGTACAAATGGAAAAAATAATCAATATTCAGATTATTAAAGGAAACCCAATTAGAATGTCTTTTTCAGAAAGAACATGATAACTGTCACACATGAGGAATGGAAAATCAAGAATAGAAAAGACCAGTGGAGAGCAAAATATTACAAATGCATTTGAACAACATCAGATATTCAATTTCAGACTGAATATCCGAACTCTCCCTCACTGTAGATTTTTGGCCATGAAATTATCACATCAGGAGCCCAGTGAAAACACCATCATTTATACGGAGAAATGTGAATCTCTGGAGTAGCTTGAAAGTTGCTGATCTTGAATTAAGTGCCACAGTATAAAGGAACAATGGATGCAGCTATACTGTTGCCCACGAACCACAACGTTATTGGCATTTTCAGCCTAACATCAGTGCTCCTAGTCTTAATCCAGGAGAACCAGACTAGCTTGTCATCATCAGTTTATTTTGGGTACAGTAGCACAATGGTTATGTTATTCAACCAGTAATTAAGTAGCCTGGTCTAATGATCCAGAGGCACCTTTAAATAACTATTCCTGCAAAGTTGTAAGAATCGGTGTGGAGTGGAGGAGGAGGGTCAGTGCGGGCAGTGGGGAAGGGGTTTTTATGAGAGTTGAATGTGAAGTAATGGAGTAAAGTTGCTGATCAAATTTCTCCTTAATTCAGAGATCAATTGAGGTATAATATACAGATCATCATACATGGGAAAGGTGAGATGTAGTAAGATATCAGCCATGTCCTGTGACCAGCAAACAATTCAAAATGGCAAATATAGAACATAGAACACTACAGCACAGTACAGGCCCTTCGGCCCACAAGGTTATGCCAACATTTTATCCTGCTCTAAGATCTATCTAACCTTTCCCTCCCACATAGCCCCCTATTTTTCTATCATTCATGTGTCTATCTAAGAGTCTCTTAAATGTCCCTAATGTATCTGCCCCCACAACCTCTACCGGCAGTGCGTTCCATGCACCCACCACTCTCTGTGTTTTTAAAAAAAACACTTACCCCTGACATCCCCCTTATACCTTCCTTCAATCACCTTAAAATTATGTCCCCTCATGTTAGCCATTGTTGCCCTGGGAAAAAGTCTCTGACTGGCCACTCGATCTATGCCTCTTATCATCTTGTACACCTCTATCAAGTCCCCTCTCATCCTCTCCAAAGAGAAAAGCCCTCGCTCGCTCAACCTATCCTCAGAAGACATGGTCTCCTATCCAAGCAACATTCTGCTAAATCTCCTCTGCACCCTCTCTAAAGCTTCCACGTCCTTTCTATAATGAGGCGACCAGAACTGAACACAAAACTCCAAGTGTGGTCTGACCAGAGTTCTATAGAGCTGTAACATCACTTTGCAGCTCTTGAACTCAATACCCTGACTAATGAAGGCCAACAACCCTATCAACCTGTGTGGCAACCTTGAGGGATCTATGGATATGGACCCCAAGATCCCTCTGTTCCTCCACACTACTGAGTCCTGCCATTAACCTTGTATGCTGCCTTCGAATTCGATCTCCCGAAGTGTATCACTTCACACTTATCCGGGTTAAACGCCATCTGCCACTTCTCATCCCAGCTCTGCATTCTATCAATATTCTGCTGTAATCTACAGCAACCTTCTACACTATCCACAACACCACCAACCTTTGTTTCATCAGCAAACTTACTAACCCATCCTTCCACATCCTCATCCAAGTCATTTATAAAAATCACACAAGAGCAGGGGTCCCAGAACAGATCCCTGCGGAACACCACTGGTCACCGACCTCCAGGCAGAATACGCTCCATCTACCACCACCCTCTGTCTTCTATGGGCGAGCCAATTCTGAATCCACACAGCCAAGTTTCCCTGGATCCCATGCCTCCTGACTTTCTGAATAAGCCTTCCATGAGGAACTGTATAAAACACCTTACTAAAATCTATGTACACCACATCCGCTGCTCTACCTTCATCAATGTGCTTTGTCACATCCTCAAAGAATTCAATCAGGCTCGTGAGGCACGACCTGCCCCTCACAAATATATTCAGATTTAATGCCTGAGGTTTTATAGGAAGGACAAACAGTTGGGCAGGTTGCATTTCCATCAAGTATCTTGCATAAGCATAAAGCTTGAAGTGTTCTGTTGAGACACTATATCACTGGCTACAGTTAAATATTCAGTATAAAATTAAAGTTTAAAACAAAGTTTTTTTTATTATAAACAGGTTTTGATGACCCATAACAGGAACAGAACGAACACGAGTAATCTTTTGAACCTTTTGGTATAGTTCCTGTGCCCAGGCATCAGCACTTCTGTTAGACTTGGTCATGCTGGCCTGCTGCCTCTGCCCTTGGCTACCCTGCATTGTGCCCATGGAGTCCAACAGCCTACAGGGTTCACAGTTCATTTAAGAGCATTTTCTTGTGTGTTTTCATTTAAGCATTCTAAAAAAATGTAACAAATTTAGTTCATGTATGTTTGAATGTCAGACATTTGTAAATGTTCAATTTCAGTGATGGCTTTGATTGCCAGTAAACCTGGGGACAGGACCTCATCAGCTGTCAAAGCATTTTGTGAACACAACTGGTCACTTATGGAAGGAGAGCTCCTGTAGTGCACTGGCATATGCCAATGTGCTGAGAGCCAGCCTACTAACTGAAGCCTCTGCTTGGGATCATACTGGAAGCTCGGTTGGCAAAGATTGCTGGCTGATTCCTTGTCCAAGCATAAGTTAAGATTTGTTCTTGCCTTCTTGCCTTGACTAATAAAAAAAAATTGAGTTGCTTTTCATTGTTCTGGTGTATCTCTCTTGGGATAAGCCCTCTCCCTCTCTTTTTTATCTTTCTTCACCTTTCTTTCTCTATCTCTGTAGGACTACTCCTGGGAGGATCATGGTTTTTCTTTAGTTAATCGTCTTTATTCTGATATTGGCCAATTGCTCGATGAAAAATTTCGCATGGTTCGCAACCTGACCTACAACACCATGGCTATACATGAAGATGTGGATACAACCACCTTAAGAAGAGCTATATGGAACTACGTTCATTGCATGTTTGGAATAAGGTGAGGCCTCATATCTGATGAATGTGCAGTGCTTCATCTTCAAAATAATTGTGTATTAAAGCCTTAAATCTTTAGCAGGATCTTGAGCAAATTTTGAATAGTGCAAAACAAGAGAAGCACTCAATTAAGCATACTAAAGGAAAACCTGCAGTTAGAAATTGATAGTTTGAAAATATCATTAGATCTAAGAAGCATGATACTGACTTGTTTAAACAATTTTTCTTAAACAATTTTTCTTAAACAATTTTTCTTAAACAATTTTTCTTAAACAATTTTTCTTAAACAATTTGTTTAAGAAATAGGTATAATTTACTGTGTGGAAACAGCCCTTGTTGGCAATTGCCTCGATTGATCAGGAATGTCTGATCACGTTTATCCATTCTATTCCCTGTCCCTTGCATCCTTTCTATCTACTACTGTCTACCCACGTACTCTTGAATGTTGCTATACCTTGCATCTCAACCAGTGGCTCTCAGTCTTCCAACTTTTGTAGAGAGGTTTCCTGTGCCCTTTATTGAGATTTTTTGCAGATAATCTAACATCTTGTCCCTCACATTTTGCAAATAGTTTGCATATTAACTACTCTGTACCATTCTTTCAAAGTTTTAATATGCTCAACTGCCTCTCAACTATGTATTATCTATTGTAATAGAAAAACAGAACAATATTTCAAATTTTCCTTTCTCATTGCATTTCTTCATACATGGGAACATTCTAGTGAGTCTGAATTACATTTTCTGTGGTACCAATGTTCTTCGAACAACTAATCCAAAAGCTGCAAATGATGCCCTGGGATCTTACCAAGTTATGTAGGTTCATCATTATTGATGCTTTCATATTTACTACCATAAATATTTAGGAAAAAAGAACCAGAAAATGCTGAAATCATTCCAAACAGGTCAGCCAGCATTTGGAGAGGGGGGAAAGAAGAATTAACATATCAGGTCTGAATTTTTTTCCCTTCCCCAGACCTGCTTTTTCTGCATCTCCAAAGCATGTTTATCTCTAACCTAACCCAATTGTAATGAAAGATCTTCAGCTTGAAATGTTAACTTTTTCCCTCCCCCTCCCCCCTGCCTGCTGAGTATTTCCAGCATTTTCTGTTTTGATTTTGGATTTCCAACATCCACAGTATTTGGGGGAGGATTTTGGATTAAATTCTAGGCACTCATTAGAATTTTTTGTTAATGGGTTTATAAACTAAGCTGCTGTCTGTTGAATCTGTATCTCCTCCCCCAAAATCCCTCTGGTCCATTAATATTTCACTAAAATGTGTGAAATTTGATAAATACAAATTTCTACATTATTCTTATTAGGTCTATGATCAAATCTTTGATGTTCACAGTGGGAGAAAAAAAGTGGCCACAGATTGAACTCTGTGGAACACCACTAACAATTTTCAACCATTGTGGGAGAGAAATTATCCTTGACTTCTGTTTAGTTCTAATCAACTTTCAGTTTGACTATTATACCTATTCTTCTGCAGTAATTTCTCATTGGGATTCTTGTTATAAAGCTTTCTTTAACCACAATACGTCCTTTACATGAATCTGTCTAACACATCTGTTACCATGTTAAGGGATTTAATAAGATTTGTCAAGCGCAGTTGTCCCTTTTGAAATCTGTACTTGCATTTTTGTTTTCTGCTCTAACTAGATGTGTGCTCGGAAGTGTTTACTGTCTTCTAAGCATTATGTATTTGCAAGACTGATGACCAAATATCTACTATATGTGAAGTGAGGGCCATAGGGAAGTGGCAGAAAATTGGAATTGAGGCCGAAGATCAGAATGACTATGATCTTATTGATTTGGTGAAGCATGCTTGGGGCTGTAAGGTCTACATGTATTCCTACTTCTTACTACCTTTGCAAATCAGCCAGTGCAGAATCAGTTGTCCTCGTATTGAACTATCTTGCCAGAACTTGACAGTGAAAATTAGTCTTAAATGAACTTTTTTTTCAAAAGTAAAACAGACTATTTTAATGTTCAGTTATTAGAGTTGATTCAACTAGTTCAATGGCAATGAAGGATGTTCAGTAAATACTTCAGTTTCATTGACTGAGTTCAGTGGAATGAGCTGATGCCATCAAGGCTCTGCTTACTGCCCTTCCCTTACAGCCCTGAAAACGCGCTGAGGGATTGTTGAATCCCCTCATGCCTTGTGCTATGGTTCACCCATGATTTTGTTTCAAAATCTATTCCCTTTTGGTATAAGATTTGCATTAAGTGTGTTAATTTTTCTAACATTGCTACTATCTTTATAAAGATGTAAACAAAAATCTCAAAATTAGAATTGATTGGTATTATTTTTGTTAAAGATACGATGATTATGATTATGGTGAAGTCAATCAGCTGCTAGAACGGAGCCTGAAGGTTTATATCAAGACGGTGACCTGCTACCCTGAAAGAACCACAAAACGCATGTATGATAGCTATTGGCGGCAATTCAAACATTCTGAAAAGGTGAGTAGATCAAAGCTGGGAAGTATTTCTTGCTGACCCCAATTATTGTGTTGGAGGTTCTTCCTTCTTGTTAATATTTTACTTACATTGCCTTTTCACGTATTCTCATTTGTATTTAAGACTTCAAATCTCGCCAGTTCTCTCCTCTCCCATTCTGTTATGAGGGGATTGCTTTCTCACTCGGTAACACAGCACGTGATCTACAGTGCCTTGTCTAAGTCATGATTGTAAAATTAAGCGTTCAGCATAAATACAGCCTCCGTTGTGTGCAGGGTGAGCATTTGCTGTTTGTTTGATTTGCCCCATATGATCATTGAATGATTAAACCATAATAGTACCTCAGTTGTCCTAATATTAGACTCTTAATTTCCTTTAGCAAATGGTTTTATCAAATTAATGGCTGGAAGGAGTGTTCTCTACAATTTGCACTGCTTTCCAGTTCCAGTTATCTTCAATACATCATCACACTTCAGAGGTCCCTTGAGTCACTGCAGTGCTGCTCCCTAAGAATAGAGCCAGCCAACACATTATTAACCCTAGAATTCTTTGCAAAATTGAAATTCATTGATATTTGGGTGTTAAGTATTGAACAGTATCCTGTAAATTCAAAGCTCGTTTGTGCTTCTTCTGTTTCCTTCATTGCTCTTTTTGATGCCTTGATGTGTGTGCTTGTAATTGGCATTAATAGTACTGAAAATGAGTGGCATTGTTTACTGAAACATAGTAAACTGCTGTGGATAGCAGATTTAATGACTCTGTCAGCAGGCCTTTCTACCATGAAGACAATCTTTGTGGGCATGGAAATTCTTTGAAATTTGTAATATGCCAGAGCAGCAACTCATTGGTGTCTTGAGGTGCTGAGGAATTGATTCAATGACCCCACAAGGTCAGTAGATACCCTGAGCTAACCCTTGAACAGCTGCACCAAAGGTCCTCCTAATAAAGTTTTCAAGTTCCTTTATTTGAAAATACGTGGAGAAAGATTGGGATGACGCATTGAAATTCTCAAGAGTTGGTATACATTTTTACCAGATTTTATGCATAATTCAACTCTTTAAATGGAAGTGAGTTTTTCTTTGAAACAGTGATCTTATCAGATATTTAGACTGGTAGCCTTTCAAAATGTTGCACCTCTGTTGCAAATGTTGGGCTGTCCCAATCCACTGCCCAGACTCATCATTCATAATGCACGTCCTTGTTTATTTTTTCCAAATGACCTGCCCTCCACACCTAAGAGGCACAAGTAAGATGGACTGGACTCTTCTAGGCAAGTTCGCCTTGGGTGGTGTGCACTGAGCCTCCTTCCCTTTATACCCTGATAACTTTCGTGCTGTTAAAGGCTTTGAAACTAACTTGCCTCTGATAGAAACATTTAAAATCAGTTCAGATTGATGCTAATTATTTTTTTAATATAATTTAAAATGCTAATATGCGAGCCAGCACTAGCATAAAGCTGTCATGTAAAAAGCATGTTTATTGCTCTGCAAAAATTTAAAAAAAAAATTGCAGATGCTGGAAATCTAAAATAAAAACCGCTAGACTCAGGTGAGTTTAACCAGTGGCGGTTGGTGCGGGTGGCAGGTCAGATACATCACCATCTCACCTCCAGGTCAGTCTGAACTTCTGTGCTTTCTCATGTGCAAAAGCTCAAAGCACTTGGCTGGGAACAGCTGTCAACTGCTGATTGCCCACCGGAATCCCCCCTTCTGACCCAACAGAGCATCTTCAACTGTGGCAAGCTGATACTTGGATTACTGTAATTGCTAAAGATGATGAAATCCAACTCAAGATTTCCTCTTGCCATTTATGTGGTACTTAAGTGATGTACTCTGAAGGTGTGTGACTTCCTGGGTGAAATTAAAGCACGCCCTTGATTTAAGAGCCCTATGATCTGATACTGATGGTATGTTATAACTTTTTACTCATTTCCCTTAATGGAAGAAATTTTAAAAGCAAAATAAATGGTGAAATTTTTTAAAGCCGAGAATGAAAGCCCAAAACAGTTGGTTATTTTTGTAGATGTTTGATTTTCCTTAAGTTTGCATCAGCGATTCCTTTTAATATTAAAATTTATAAATGATTGTATTTCTCTTCATTATTATTGATTTATAGTTTATATTTAGGTCAGAGTGTCAATTTATAATGCAGTTATCCAAGTGGAATCTGGTTTGTCGTGCTTATTGCATAATTTGAGATGAAAAGGCAGTTTTCTATTTCCCCCTTTCTTTCTTCCTCTCTTTATTTTAAAAAAAAGTAATTTGGAATGAAAGTGCACTTTTCACATGTTTCATTGGCATTTTTAATTTTACTGGAAAAACATTGAGAAATTTTTTTTCGCATCTGGTCCCCTCAAATGACGCACCTGAGATCGAGATCATGAAATCTGGAGCATCCAGTGTCCAATCCATCACTAACCTTTTAACAGCACAATAGATGAGGAATGACTTCTAACCCACTAAATGATCAGTAAAAGCTTGTTTGTTTTTATTTTCCTCAGATCCACGTTAATTTGCTGTTGATGGAAGCACGTATGCAGGCAGAACTCCTGTATGCCCTGCGAGCTATAACTCAGTACATGACTTGAAATCAGGAGAAAATATTTTCTCCAAGAACATGCTGACAGTGGAAGCTGAACCAGTGCTGATTCTGTATTTTTTGGGGCAGTGACAATGAATCCATTCTAGAACATTGTCCAAAACATTAGCCATTATGTGCAATTTGTGCTGACTATAGAATAACTGAAACGTTGCTAAAGTTTAACACTGAAAAGTAATCTTACAACTGATATTACTTGCCAAATTCACAGCCTATTGATAATCTGTTTGCCTGTGCAATTGTTACAGTCAGGTGTAAATGTGAAGTGGTTTGTGAGAGAAAGCTGGTGAAGGAGGATCTTGGTAATTTCCAAAATGTGAATCAACAATGCAGACACTTCTATAAGGTTTTGTTTGCTTTAAATCTAGCGTGGAGATTGTTCACCCTCCTATGAATTGTTTTCTTATTTTCATTGTAGTTGAATTCTATTTGCACATCTGCCTTTATAAGCTAAACTACAAGAGCTAAATTAATCTCTGATGCAAGAACTGGATCCACTAAAGATAGAGAACAGTTTAAAAATAAATGTATTTGTTTATGTGTATGTTATCCTAAACTTATGAAATTCTGCTTTAAATATTGACCACCCTCAATTGTATTCTAGTCACAATCACTTTTATTCGTATCTCTTCCCATTCTACATAGTCCAGAAATGTAATCTGTAGAATAATGTTTTTGTAGAAACATTACTATGGTAAATGACACTACTTTGAGCAAATTGAATACATATGTGATTTGCTTGGACTATTAAACCATTAGATTGGTAGTAGTTAATGGCCATTTAGCCATTCATTGTTGAAACATGGATCAGATTTTCTTTTAATTAGCAGATAACTTTTAAAGAAGAGTTAAATATTGACATTCCACCTTAAAAGTTCATTTACCCTCATTGCTGCCATTGGGTTACATTCTATTTATGATTTCCTAACAAATTGATGCTCTGAAATAATATTGCAATAACAAATTTACATTTGAGCAAACTGGCCATTGAAACATTGCAAATTAGATGATACATTGGGTAGATTCTTGTAGCGTGGATGTTTGAAGTCAGCAGGAGAAGTGCTCCCAGGAATTGACAGTACAAATCTTTACAGCTTGAAAAGGAGAATTATTCCAGTGCTCACCAAAACTAATTCCTCCTTACAAAAACATTAATGAATATTAATTGGGGAGATCCACTGTTTAATATGCAAACTGACACTGAGCAAAACAGTATGGCAATTGTTAAATGATAATCTTTTTGGAAACTTGTTTTGATTGGGAATATTGGCACAATGAGAAATAATACTGGAATCTACCTTAAAATCTAAATAAAAGATGAAAAAATCAGAAATGGTAAATTGTGTTACACCGTTTATCAGAGAAACAGTGATAGTTATGCAAACTACCTATTTGTATGATACTTATTTGGCAATGGAAGCTGTCAGATCCCAGAAGTAACTTTTTAGAGTGCATATTACTGCAGTTAGCAACAAAACACTAATTGCTGAGGAGTAGTTAAGTATTGTGTAGCATTATTTGAGCAATAAAAATGCCTGCTCAGCTCTTTTATTGTACTCTTGCAGTTAAAACTTTTGAAAGATATTTTGAGGGTTAAGCAGTGTTGGGGCAAGGACTCTTAAATGTTTCAAAGACAAACTAGGATTCTCTTGAGTTTTTATTTCCCACTTTCATAGGCACAACCTCTTGCTTTTTTTTTTGGAAGCAGATTGAAGTCTTGTTAACCATGGTGAGTGTATGTTGTGTCATTGTGTTGGTTAAGCTTCCATAAATGTTTTCAACTAGAGCTAATTTTAAAAAAAAAACATTGAATGATGCAAACCTATCTTGGTTAGATATATTAGATTAAGTGAATCAAGTGGTTCTATTGCTAGGTGTCTATATTTAGCTGGAAGTGGCAATTATGAAAATACTACTGAATTTTTATTGTGTCCTCCCTTTGTTGAGCCCCACCTATCCTCCCATCTGGCCATATTCTGAGATTCCAGGATTATTCCTAAAACTGGAAAAAATTAATCCCAGAAGTAGTGTTTAATTAGAGGACAGTGACTTCTCTACTCGTAGGGAGGAGAATCTCTGCCTGATGTGCACTGGACTGAGTCCTTCCAAAAAATGATGGATGACCAGATCATTGTTTTTTGTACAGATTGCATAATGAAAGGACATCTGATTTGATGTAAAAATGTGTGAGCAAAGATGATGCTTTAATGATATACGTGGAATATCCTTCAGTGTATTGTCTATACATTAGCTTGGATTATCAATTCAAAAACATGGTGCAGATGTTCTAAGTATTTACTTCCATTGACTTTTTCAAAACAGTAAGTGCCACCTTGTGCCAAAATTATAATACAAGTGTGTACTTTGCGCACAAATATTTAAACTCCATGCACCAGGCTAGGGTTAAAACATTGAAACCAGCATTTGCAGTTGATCAACTACATTTAGGGATGTCTTCACTTGTACTATTAATAACCATAGTACACTTTTGTATTAATGCACAACTTTCCACCTAAGGGAAATCCTAATTTTAAAGTGGAAGTATAGCTTTGGTATTAATAGCAACAAATTCCAGCATAATCTTGCCCACTTTATAGAGACCAGAAAAGTTCCACCTTCTTATTTCAAAAATGAATGTCAAAAGGATTCTGGTTAACTTAATGAGGCAATTTGTCTTTTTTCATTGTGCTTTGCTACAGATCACTCCTGTGATCTGAATCAATACCGGCCATCACTTAAGAATTGGTGTGAGATAACTCCATTGGTTCTGTTGATTTTAATACTTGATAGTAATCATAAATGTAATACTAATTGTGCAGTGCAATCCATGAGGGATTAGCAGGTTTTTCTTAAGCGTTGGCTACAGTTAAATCCTTCAATCAGGCAAAATGCTCATAATTGTGCTTGGAGCTGCAGGACCCAAAACATCCATTGCCTGGTGTACTTGGCTGCTTTAACCAGACAGGCAAATTTAAGGTGCATTGGAGCTTTAGTTTGTGTTGTAAACTAACCTTCAAATTTCTCATGGCTTGCCATAGATTATGACAGTAGTTCATTAGTCCGTCATTAGTTATGAAATGTTTCAGGATGTCTGAAAGTCATTAAAGTTAATGTATAAATGCAGGCTTTTCAATTTCATGGCTGGTATGTAGAATGAAGAATGAGAGTATGAATAAATTTGATTCTTATCCAAATAACAATGATGCTTTCTATTTTGAAACAACAAAAACTGTTGAGTCTTAAGTATCATCTTAAGGGGGGGATATTGAAGCTACCAAATGGACCAGCTTTTAATGTGTGCTGGTGGGGGGAAAAAAAACTGGATTTAAATTAAGTAATGGAATTGAAACTTGAAATCTTCACCAATGCCTTCTGGATGACTAAGTATTATCTGAATGAAAAATAGTGAATGTATGTTCCTATTGTGCATCTAGAAACTGAAGCCTTTTCAAGTGTAATTATTCCAAATAAAAATACTTCATAGATTTCTACAGAGAAACTACAGGTATTTTTATGTTATGTTGAAATCATCTTGTGATTATCTATTTAGCTATCCAACAGTATTATAAATAATCTTGGATGCTTTGGTACTATGCACATTCAATCATTTATAATTGAAAAAAGCTGTGATACTAAGCTTCTGTCTTGTGCTTTGTTACTGTATGATTAAGTTGCTCTATAATTTGTATGCAAAATATTGTATTGCATGAAACAGGTATCACCAGTTTCGATCCACCCACCTTGTTTTGCAGTGTATTTTAAGAAAGCTACATTGAGAAAAGGTTCAACAACTGTAAATGCAGAAGGTAGCACCTGCGGTATTTGGCAAATCTTGTTTAATGTGTGGGAATGAAGTATTTTTCTACATCGCTCTTGTTAATTCACTTACTGGTGAAAATGATCCCTGGCAGCTGCAAATAGAAGATGTGAATGGTGAATCTGTGGTCACCAGCAGTAAAAAGGGTGTTTTGAATTTTACTCATTTTTACTCGGTTAATTCTTGCAGAAGTTTTTATTTGACATCTTTTCTGAATTGCTTTTTTTCCTCTAATTTTATACAGAAAATGTGACTATGGTTGTGATAGATATTTAAGTAAAGGTGATTTGTTTTTTTCCCCAGTGATATTTACAATTTGTATCAGATGGAGGAAAAACACAAGGCATAAACTATTGGTACAAATGATATTTTGCATTGCGCTTTGGTGAGCAAGACTGTGAGACTGATAGTTTATTTTGTTTAATTTGACACCAGATTAACAATGGAACAAGTGCATTCTTAACCATACACTCTACCCAATGGATAATCTGCACTTATTCCTGTGGTTGAAGATGTTCGATTATAGGTACGAAACAATGGAGTTGGTTTGTAAAGAAAAATCACATTTATATTTGGAGATTTCATTGTTGTTATTGGGAAGGAAGGGAGATCAATTTTTGTTTCAATAAAATTTGGAAAAACAAAACTTTTTTTCTGGAATAAATTTCTTGTCCATCAGTTTTATTTTAAACGTAGACAAATGTACTTAATGAAAGAGGAAGGATAAAATACCTAAACAAAAAAGGAAATTTTAAGATGTGTGACTAAACTCATAAGTGGGTTCTAATTGAAGAGAAGCAACCAATGTCAGAGCATAGGGAGTTCATGGATGAATGTATGGCTCTCAAATGTGGGGCAGATGCTGTGAGGTCAGAATTCAAGGAAGGCGTTGAAGCAGATTACAGATGGATTGATGCTGTGGGGATTGGAAGAATTGATCAAAAGTGTTTTCTTTAATTGTGGGAAATGAGTTTTTTTTGAGGGACTAGTCAAATTTATTCAATGGCTACAGGGGGAGCTTTTCTGTATAGGTGTTCTGACACATCATGATGGAAGTCCTGTTATGAGCATGGGTTACTCAATTCTAAAGATGCCCTTATCCATTCCCTTGTTAGCAGTTGTAGGACAGCACTTATCAGATAAAAGTAGATTATTTTTCTGACAAAGACGGAATAGAGTAGGAAACGTGACTTATGATTGAGCAGTCTGCTAAGACTGACCTGTTTAATCTAAAATAGCATCTGTAAAAAGTCTCATTTGTGGTACGTATGGAAACCAAGCAGTGATGATCTGGGAAGCTGGGTGATGTAATGCATACAAATAAAAGCTGATGCAGATGTTGTCAATGGATGACAGACAAGGAAGCAGAAAGACTCCTAAGTGGAGTACCTGGTTGTAGTGCAACAGTTTGGAGCCATAAGATCAAGTATGGCCTAGATTTTTTTAGTCAGCAGCAATTTTTGCTTCTGACCTACAGAGAAGTAGCCCATACTTGGCCTTGACAGATCTGCCAAGACCACCTTACAACACACAGCCAGCCTCTAAGGTCCTCAGCAGTGGTGAGGCCTTTTAGAGGTGAAACTTGTTGTGGGACTGGTTTGCAGAGGGAAGTCCAGAACAAAGCCAATTCATGAAAATGGTGAAATGAGAAGATGATGGCTGGCTGTGTCATACTCCTGGCTTAGCTGGCTCTCAAAACAATGCATTCTTTAAAAAATAATATAGTTTATGACATCAAAGTACATTTAGGAAACCATAGGCCCAGAACTTGTGTGCCTCTGCCTGCACCTTTAGAATGAACTCACTGGTCAAGACCACCGCACTCCTTTCAGTGATTCCCTGTGTGGTGCTAAGTCCTTCATACTCTTAGCCTGGTAATGTGAATGGGCCTACACACAAAGCAGCACAAACATTGAAAGATGGCAAAAAAACATGCCACGGGTTTGCTCTCTGCCAAAACTGTTCTTCATTTTTCTCAGCATCTATCTTTCATTCGGAAGGATTTGCGGGGGAAAAATCGATTAAATCAAAATTACTTAATGTTTAAAACCACTTTTTAAAAAGTTAAATTTATTACAAGAGTTTCTCAATCAGAAAAACCTTAATCTTACTACCTTGCCATTGTAAAAATCTCAATTGAAATGATAAAGCTCATGGACCTTGTACCTGATCCAATCTGGCACGGTATCAGTGAGCAAACTTCTCCAGTGCACATGCTGGGGAGTTCCAGTAAGTTTGTGCTCCACTATTGGACTCGTGTTTCACAGCAACTTCTGGCTTATTAATTATTCAAATTATATTTTTAAACTCAAGAAATGAAAACAACACAAATCATTTTAATACAATGAAAATACTTAAAACTAGTCAAAAACTATACAATAATTAAAACTTGCCTTGGTCCCTCACAGCTCCATTCCAAATGAATGGAGCTGAATTCCTGAGGTCTAACTTGGCACTGGTGTTCAGGAAAATACCCCAACATAAAAACTAGAAAATGCCTGCAAATTTGCTCTCCACTGCTGAATTCAGGACTTTTCAGCACCAGGGCAGTCAGGAAAACACTTTTTTTTAAAAAAGCTGCCAACAAATCCAGCACTTTCCATGTCTAAGCATAGTGGTGAGAAACCTGACAGTAATGGCACTTGCAGAGGGAAATGTTAACACTTGCACATGGATCTCCCTGCATTTCTCTCATTTGAGATGAGTGACCCAGATGTGAAGCTTATTAATTGTCATTATAGATCCAGATTTTGGAGTGTGTGGTGAAGAAATGCACTCCCGTTCAACTCACTGGTGCCCAGCTTCCACAGGTTGCAGAATCCATGCATGAGGAAAGTTCCATTGCATCTTGTAGAGGGGCAGGGCCCTAGAAATTACACAGTTTATGTGCACTACATAATGAAAAAAAACACTTACAGAGAAAAGTTGGGAATGTGCTTCATGATCCACAAAGTTCATGACTTCCTAATCATCTTGCATCTGACAAGTTAATAACAATACATGGGAGTGTCTGGACATGCACAGTAATGTCTAATGGTGTGTAATCCCCCAATGTCAGCCCTGAAATTTTGGTCCTGGCATTGGGGCCAGTGGAAGGCATAGGCTGTTGTAATCAGTAAAAGGCTTGTATTATTAAAACAGCCTGCCTGAGCAGGTTACTGCTCAAAGGCTTTCCCTCTGGCTGCCCAGTCCTTCTCATCTCCAATCACTGCTCACTACACTGGCCTTCAGCCATGTGCAGCACCTGGGAAGGTATCAGAAAAACACAACCAGGTATTCCATGGAAATGGAGGTAAAACTAAATGTATGTTAACTATTAACTAAAGCTAACAGAAATGTTTTTAGCTAAATGTCAGATTATCAACATTCTATAAAATAATGGCTTTTTAAAATTGAGATTGGCAGTATCAAAAAAAAATGCTTTGAGAGTTGTAATGAAAGCATCAATGAACCAAACATTACCCAGTTAGGTAAATATGAACTTGAGACAAAAATCTTTCCAGGTGATTGTTCTGAAATTGGTGGTGTTTGTCCCTTAAAATACTCAATGGAATATGCTTAGTGTTGTCAAAGCTGTCAATCTTTTGGAATCTTGAGTGCCCCTAACCATAAAAACTGTTAAAATTCTTAATGTTTACCAAAAAAAAGACAAGTTGCAAATTTTTAATTAATGCCAAGATATTCAATTGTATAACAGGTTATTTCACCCTTTTTCAATTGCAAGTCAAGGTGATCAATTCTGGTTTCATTGCACTCTGGAAATTTGACTCTGTACTTCCAGACTTGAGTCACTTCTGTGCTCCTGAAATAGTGACATCATTTGCCATGCAATGCTCCTTTTGGATCATGGCAGACTACTTGCCCTAGGACTGCCCACCATTGGGCATTTCTGGCACAACCTGATCCTTTCAGTGGAGTGCTGATTGAAGACCCTTATCAGGTAATTCATTTACCTTTCATCCTTCAACCCTGCACTGCATCATCTTGCATCCTTCCCCATTAAAGCCCCTGGTCTTCATCTAGCTGCCCTCAATCAAACCCTAATCTGTCACCCTGCATTAAAAAGCCCCAAGTCCCTTATCTAAGTACTCCCCCCCCCCCACTCACCCACAAACCTGCCAAAGCAGCCAATATCCAATGCCAAACCATTCATGTGTCCCAATATCCCCATTTTCCTGACTGCAACTCCAGCACCATTAATGTGCTGATATCCCATTATCCATAATATCCCAGCTCCAACAGTGGCTCGATGAAACCTGTGCCCATTGGCTGTCCCCAGCGTGGAGCATGTTGTTAAACATGCAGCACTAAGTTTGTGGAACTAGAGGCCGTGGGCACAACTGAAATTTGCAATGGGGACCAGCACTGGTGTCGGACCAACTTTCATGCCCATTCAGTTGCCCATTCAGTAACCCATTCAGTATATCCTTTTTCATGGACTAGGACTTCTTGGCCCTGAAACATGTGCAAGCACATAATTTAATCAAATGTAACATATTCTCTTACCTTTGTCTCTCGCAGTCTTAACATCTCCATGCTTGCCTTTATTAGTCAAGGCATTGAGTTCAAGAGTCAGGAAGTTATGTTACAGCTTTATAAAATTCATGTAGACAGTCTCTGCAGTATTGCATTCAATTCTGGTCGAACCATTATAGGAAGGATGTGGAGGCTTTGGAGAGGGTGCAGAAGAGGTTTACCAGGATGCTACCTGGATTAGAGGGCATGTGCTATAAGGAGAGGTTGGACACTCTTGGGTTTTCTCTGGAGCGGCAGAGGCTGAGGGGAGGGGTTTATAGGATCGTGAGAGACAGATAGATTAGACAGCTGGCATCTTTTTCCCAGGGTTGAAATGTCTAATACTAGAGGGGATGCATTTGTGAGAAGGGGTAAGTTCAAAGGAGATGTGCAGGGCAAGTTTTTATTACACAGAGAGTGGTGGGTGCCTGGAATGTGCTGCCAGGGATGGTAGTGGAGGCTAATACAACAGAGGGATTTAAGAGGTTCTTAGATTGGTACAGGAACGTTGAGGGAATGGAGGATATGGACATTGTGTAGACAGAAGGGATTAGTTTAGTTAGGCATTTAATTATGTTTAATTAGCTCGGCACAACACCGTAGGCCGAAGGGCCTGTTCCTGTGCTGTACTGTTCCATGTTCCAAGAGGTTACCATAGAACGGCTGTCGTTTACCTGCACATTTCATCCAATCTATGACTTTGAGATTTTAATTTCATTTACATGCCTGTCCATATTAAAGCAGGTAACTCCACAAGGAAATGTGGGATGATATTAGTAATCAGTAAGAATATAGCAGGATAGTAGAAGGTGATAACCATAATATTTTGCAGCACCTGCCTTTTAGATACTGCAATGCTGCCCATTGGGTTCTATGATGTGCATGCAGACTTCCAAGAGGAAGTGTGCAGGACACCATCTTGATAGATGAAAGATTATGCCATTAATCAGCATGCAATGCTGATTTCACACCAACATTAACTGCATCACATTGCTATAAATTGGTAATGCACGTGTGGGGATCATAAATTAATTACTGATTAGTTGGTGGAATGTTTTGTTTGGCTGCCAGT
This sequence comes from Pristis pectinata, assembly GCF_009764475.1. NCBI lineage: Eukaryota > Metazoa > Chordata > Chondrichthyes > Rhinopristiformes > Pristidae > Pristis > Pristis pectinata. The sequence continues at coordinate 48,771,995 of NC_067415.1, read as the reverse complement.
ACAACTATACGTAGAATCTTTCACACGTTGAAGAAATGGCCTCTTTGGCCCACTTGTGTCCACATTGACCACAGTGCACTCATCCACGCTAATTCCACCCTATTTTCTCCTTATTTCCATCAACTCACACCCCCCCCCCCCACCCCAAATTCTACCATTCATCTACACACTGGTGGCAATTTATGATGCACAGTTTGGGATTTGGGAGGAAACTGGAGGACCCAGAGGAAACCCATGCGATCACAGGGAGAATGTGCAAACATCCAACAGATGGTAATGAAGGTGAAGACCGATCGTGGGTTCCTGGAGTTGTGAGGCAGCAGCTCTATTAGCTGCACCATTTTGCTGCTCATATTTTTGGAGCTTTCCTGTTTATGGCTAATGACTTAATACTCAGCTAGCAGTGATCTGGCTGGTGCTGAAGCTTTTTGTACATTCAAAAGCCGGTTATGAACAGTTCCCAACGGAACATTAAGAGGCAAGAGCAATATTGTAGGGTTTCCCTAGGAATTGACCATAACTGAGCATCCTCCTATATTCACTAACTCAGTGCTGCCCTGAAATATCAGCCTAAACTAATCTCAGGCCATGATATGACCTGAAACCTACTGCATAGGCCCAAATTGCTTCATTAACTGAGTTGTTATTCCAAAATGAGGCTGGAACCTACAATCAGAGGAAATTTTCTTTTACCAATATTTTAGAAACTATTTATGTTTAAAAAAAACTATTGACATTACTTAATAATGTTTGTTTTGTACTGAATCATCAAATGAGGTTCAAGGTATTATTTATCCTAATTCTAAGTTAGATTACTAGTATTGGCATCATGAACATGACTTCAGATGAAAATACATATGAAACCATTGACACCATGTATTTAAATGCTACTAAGCACCATATACTGACACATACTATGAGAATAGGATTTTTCTTGACATTGTTAATATTCCTCCATGACGCTTATCTCCATCTGCTTCTGTTTATCTGACCATTTTTTCTGAAAGGTTTAACAAAGGAAGTGATCAATTGCTCCAATGCTATTTGTGTCAGCATTTATAAATAAAGAAAAACCCCCGTAAACATGTGTCATGTAAGTATCAGACAATGTCACTCCCAACAGGAGAAAATTTTACCAGCTCTCTTTGATAGTCATCGACATTTCTATCATCAAATCCTCCACCATCAATATCCTGGAGGGGAGGTCACTGTTGATGAGGATCGAAGGTTTGAACTGTTTAAAGGCAAATTTTGTTTATGTATCCAAGCTGGGCAATGGACTTATTGTTATAACAACAAGCCAAATACTCTGGAATAATCTAAAAAAAAGTGATGGAATTTCTGTGATTTCTTTTTGATTACATGAATTAAGATTTAGTGCTTTTTTATTATTTGTTAATGTGATGTGGATTTTACCAGCAATGTTGGAACTTACTTGCCCTTGCTAAATGCTGCCTGAACTGAGTGGCTGTTTAGGCTATTTTAGAGAACAATTAAAAATCAACCACATCAATGGATCTGGGGTTGTATATAGTTAAGGCCAGGGTAGGAGTGGCAGATTTCCTTCCCTGCGAGATATAAATGGACTTTCTCCTTCCTCACCAGATGCATTCATCAGGCTCTATAAAGCTGCTGACTACAACACACAACTAAGTTCCTTCAATCCTTCAACTTTTCTGCCCAATGTATCCATGTTCAACAGAGCCTTTCCCTGTAAGTTCTTCACCCACATCCAAGACCATGAAGCTGAACATTTTATCATACATGTCCTTTCCACCTGCAAGGTCACAATCACTTCTGAGACAATTTTCAATTATTTTTTTTCTATCATCCACATTCCAAACTACTTAATCATCTCACTATCCTCTTACTATATTAAAGGTGCTATAAAAATATCAGTTGTTCTCTAATCTTTCACTTGAAAGATCTGAGCAAAGTTGAAACCTTTTAGTCAAACTCTATTTGTTAGCAAACACTGATTTACTTGCTGCTGTCATCTTTGGACAATGTTGATATGTAACTTTATACCACGATGTAGCATTTAACTGGCTTACAATTGATTGTACTTCTGTTAGTCCTTCATTTTATACTGAATTTATTTCAAATAAGGATCTGAATAGAACCGGTTTGTGCTTTCAGTGCCACACCAAAGTTAAGCTGATGCCATTCCAAATAAATCAAGATCCCATCTGCTCAGAAGAAGAGCAGGAGAATTATCCCTGATGTTCTGAGTACCTTTTAGTCCTTCACTCAGCATTCCAAAAACTTGTGTGTGGGAGCTTGGTGTCTACAAATTAATGTTACTGCATTACAATAGTGATTATACTTCAAAACTACTTCACTGATTGTAAATGCTTTGGAACATTCTGAAAGGGCCATGAAAGGGGCTGCTGTATATAAATGCAAGTTTTCTTTCTCTTTCGGGATAACAAAAACTGAATGCAATCACTTAGGATTAATGGGGAGAAGGGGAATTGTAGTAAATTTTTAATATGATACACACTCTGATACCAAACTTTTCTGCAATTCAATAAATCAACCAGCAAATTCTGCCAAGACTGCCTCACCCAGCTTCCTCTGCAGGAGATTTTCAACAACCACCACAATAACTGGAGAAAGTACCAGGCAAGGATAGTGAATTCTATTTGAAGTGTAGCTCTCCAGAAATGATTTGACAACAGCCCTAAGGCATGCAGATCATTCTACATCCTACTCCCATAGCAACATGTATGTCCATGGCCTTCTTTACTGCCATGTTGAGGCCAGACGCATGTTGAAGGAATAACACCTCATATTTTGCCTTGGTACTGATGGCCTCAACATCAATTTCTCTAACTTCCGGTAACCCCTCCCCTCTCCCCCGCCCCTTTTTTCCTCTCCTTCGTCTTCCCTCATTCCTGTGGCTCCCTCCCCCTTCTCTTTCTCCTTCCCCCACCCTCATGACCTACACAATCCTTCCCCCTTCCCTGTATTCCATGGTCTACAGCCCTCTTCTACCAGATTCCTCCTCCTTCAGCCCTTTGCCTCTTGTACCTATCACCTCTCAGCTTCTTACATCTCCCCCCACTCTCCTAACCATCCCCTTCTCACCTGAACTCGCCTATCAGCTGCCTGCATGTACTCCTCCCCCTCCCCTGACTGTCTTATTCCAGCTTCTGCCCTCTTCCTTTCCAGTCCTGATGAAAGGTCTCGACCCAAAACGTCGACTGTTTATTTCTCTCCATTGATGCTGCCTGACCTGCAGAGTTCCTCCAGCGTTTTATGTAGGTTATTTCATTCAACCACCTGGTCTGCATTAGATCATTACCTTCAGTGGTGTAGTTAGCTCCAGTGAACCTGGTTCAATCCTGACCACTAGTGCTGTTTGTATGGAATTTGAATGTTTTCTCTGTAACCACGTGTTTCCCCATGGGTGCACCTGTTTTTTCATGTTTCTTGTAGACATGTGGCTTTGTATGTTAAGTGGCTACTGTAAATTACCCGTAAAATGAGTAGTAGAATCCAGGGGGAGTTAATGGGAAGGTAGAGAAAATAAAATGAGATTAGTGTAAATGGTTGCTTAATGATTAGCATGGACTCGGTGGGCTGTCTGACTCTATGATACTCTGAGTCCATACAGAACTAAGTCCTTGATAACTTCTTATAGCCAACATAGCCTGCTGTTCATCGACATTGGCCTCTACTTTTTAGTCATCAACAGCTTGAAGACATGATGGAACTTCTGCAAAGTAGTTTGGATGGGAGGCAGTGAAATCTCAAGGGAGGCATTGTGACATTACTGATGCAAAGGATACCTACAGTGAGAAAGCTTAAACTGTCTCATGGTTATTTATACCATTTCATGATATTAGGGAAACCCATCCCCAAAGGAGTACAAATCATAGCAGAACATCTCATTGAGTCCCTTGATACTGTTGTTAACGTCACTAAGGGGAAACAATGTAAGATCTCAATTTTGCCCTGTCCAGCTGGAAATGCTGGAGCCAAATCATCACCTTGAATCAGCACTGAGCACCTCAACTAAACAGTCCATCAGTTACTCCAAAACAAGTCGCCTGTCACCTTCAATATGTAACCAAGGCACTATGTAAAAGAATATGAAGCTATAAACTGAAACACCAATTCCAGCTTCATTCCTGAAACACAACAGCTTGGATCCCTTTGACGCCAAAGCATTGGGTGAAGCAGCCAGCATAATCAAAGACCCCACTCACCCGGTTCATTATCTCTTCTCTCCTCTTCCATCAGGTAGAAGATGCAGGAGCCTGAGGGCACATACCACCAGGCTCAAGGACAGCTTCTATCCCACTATGGTAAGACTATTGAACAGTTCCCTTATACGAAGAGATGGACTCTGACCTCACGAACCACCTTGTGACCTTGCACCTTATGTCTACCTGCACTGCACTTTCTCTGTAGCTGTGACACTACTCTGTACTATTACTGTTTTACCTGTACTACCTCAATGCACTCTGTGCTAACTCAGTGTAACTGCACTGTGTAATGAATTGACCTGTACGATCAGTATGCAAGACAAGTTTTTCACTGTACCTCAGTACAAGTGACAATCATAAGCCAATACCAATACCAGTGAAGTGGAGAAAGCTTTTAAGTAGCCTGAATAGTGGTAAAACAGTCTTATCTATGATAATATTTCCTGAAATGTCTTGGGCCTGGACCTGTCATCAGCTCAAGCGTATTCCTGAAGTCAATGCTGTACCAAAGCCTGGTAAAGACTAGTGACTACTAATATCATTGCTCTTGCTACGAGGTCCTTGAATGCCTAATCCTCCACTAGATACTCTCTAACCATGGTGGTTAGAGAGTATCCGTAGCGTTGACCAAGCAAGGTTTTGTAAGGGTCACAGAATATGTGATCAAATACTGGTATTTAGCAACTAGTAGAAAATGGATTCCAAAGAAGCATGAAGACAAATATTTACTGGCAGAATTCACAGCTACCTACAACAAGGTATGGCTACTAATAAGTCTGCCAAAAGTACTCCCTTACTGGGCAACTGAGACATTACTCTGTAATAAACGATTCACACTGCACCTTTGAGCATAAGTCTGAACACAAGATAGGCCACAGACTACCTCGTAGTTCTATGTTGGCCATGATTCTTTCAGTCTCTTTACAAATGAGCTACCTACAATCAGGTCCATCTATGCCGATAATGTTTACTTTGGCAATTAAGCTAATTCTATGTTCTTGACCAAGACTTGAAAGGAGATTTGGCAAAGGTTGCAGTTCACTGTAACACATGGCAGCTCATGCTGAGCCTTGCCAAGACTGTGTCAAGTATATTCCACCTCCACGATACCAGCACCAAACAAGGACTGAAGATCTATGAACAGGATCGGAAGTTAAATCATGGCCCTACCCCAAAATATTTGTGAATAGAATTAAAATGAAAATAAAGGCAAAGGACAAATCTAGCTGGGTGAACATGGCAAAAACATGGCTGACCTCAGCCCCTGCCTGGTCACATTCAGCAGTGAAGTACTGTGAACAGTGAAGGATAGAAGGAAATCATGGAGCCACGGGCAATAATTTTTCAGTGCTCTCTGAATAGAGGTGGGGTGTGTGTCAGAAGACTGAAGAGCAGCAAATATTACTCCCTTGTTTAAGAAAATAAGGATAAGCCTGGCAAACACAGGCCAGTCAGTTCAATGGTGAGGAAATTTATAGAAATTTTGATCCAAGACAGAATTAATATTCACCTGGTGGGAAATTGATTTATTAAACCAGATTTATTGAGGGCAGTGTTTAACCAATTTGAAAGGATTTTTTGATGAGGTAACAGATAGAGTTGATGAGGGTACTGTAGTTAACGTGGTTTACATGGACTTTTAATAAGGTGGCACATAACAGTGAAGTTGAAGCATAGAGCATAAAGATAATATTGACAGTATGGATCTGAAGTTGATTAAGTAATAATCAACTAGATGTTGTAGTGAATGGTTGTTTTCAGCTGGAGGAAGGCTAATATTAGCATTCCCCACGATTTTTTTCCACCTATTTAATGATGCAGATGTTGGACTGCGAGCCACAGTTTCTACGTTTGAGATGACTAAAACTTGGCAGTATGGGGAACCACAGAGGACGGCAGTAAGTTACAAATGGGCAAATGCATAGCAGATGAAGTTTAATACACAGAAATGTGAGGCGATGCACTTTGATAGGAAGAATGAGGAGAGAAAATGTAGAATAAGGGATACTTTTCTAAAAGAGGTGCAGGAGCAGAGAATGACCCGGGGGTATGTGCGCACCAAAGGCAGTAAATCACAGTATGGGTTGAGAAAGTGGCTAAAAAGACAACACAATTCTGGGCTTCATCAATAGAGGCATAGATCATAAAAGCAGGGAAGCTGTGCTAAACTTTATGAAATACTGTTTTGGTCTCCACTAGAGTAGTATGTTCAATTCTGGTCGCCACATCATAGGAAGAATGTGAAGACATTAGAGGTCCAGAAATGATTTACAAGAATGGTTCCTGGGTTGAGGGGCCACATTTACTAAGATAGATTAGAGAGATGTGGATTATTTTCTTTGGAGAAGGCTGAGGGGAAATTTGATAGAAGTATATAAAATGATAAAGGATCTGGACAGAGTAGATAATGGATGGAGGGGTTGAGTGCTAGAGGTCGCAGGAGCAAAATAAAGGGAAGGCAATTAAAAGTGACACAAAGAAAAACCTTTTCACACAGGTTGTAGTCAGAATCTGGAATGCACTGCCTATAAATGTGCTGAAGGCAGGTTTCCGTGAGAGGTATGGTAGTGAAAAATTTGCAATGGCTATAAATAAAGGGGAGGTGGGTGGAACTTGAGAGTTGGTCTGGTAGAGAGCCAGCACAGATAATGGGTCTTCAACCTGAAATATTAACTCTCTGTTTCTTTTCACGGATGTTACCTGATCTGCTGAGTGTTTCTAGCTTTTTCTGTCTGTTTCGGCACAGACATGGCTTCCTCCTGTTCTGTGCATTTTAAGATTCTGCGATAACACAACTTCCTTGCTTTTATAAATTAAGCTTTTATTTATAATATCAAGGGTCTAGTATCCCTTTCTTAAAAGCCACCTCAACTTCTTCTGTAGCCTAGTTACATACACCCTTGGATCTATCTGTATCTGGACCGTCTTTAGAATTGAACCATTTTGATTAATTGATAATTGGTTTATTATTGTCACACGTAGTGAGATACAGTTAAAAGCTTTTGTTTGCATGCCATCCAGACAAATTATTCCATATATATCAAGATAGTACAAAAGGAAAACAATAACAGAATGCAGATTGTGTTATAGAGAAAGTGCAGTGCAGGTAGACAAATAAGGTACAAGGGCCATGACAAGGTAGATTGAGAGTTCAAGAGTTCATCTTTATCGTATAAGAGGTCCATTCAAGGGTCTTACAGTAGCACAATAGAAGATGTCCTTGAGCCTGGTGATACGTTCTCTCAAGCGTTTGTATCTTCTGCCTGATGGAATGGGGGAGAAGAGAGAATGACTAGGGTGGGAGAGGTCCTTGATTATGTTGGCTGCTTTCCCAAGGCAGCGGTTTGTGTGATGTGCTGGGCTGCGTTCACAACCCTGCAATTTCTTGTGGTCCTGGGCAGAGCAGCTGCCATACCAAGCCATGATGCATCCTGATAGGATGCTTTCTATAGTGCGTCTGTAAAAATTGGTGAGGGTCATTGGGGATTCATTCTTCCTAAAAAAAAATGCTTCTGTGTTAAATTTCGTCTGCCATGTATCCCCCATTTCACCAGTATACCTGTCCTTGAGAAGTCTTGCTAGTGTCTTCACTTTGTTGATTTTGTTCTGACCTAATCTAAATATTTTCATACCAACTCACATTAGACTGGTGAATTTCTGATTTATTCTTCTCCCACTTTTGGAACTGGAGTTTAGTATTTACAGTCTCCAGTCTTCTGGCACCATTTCCAGATTTAGAGAATTTCCAACCACAATTCTCCCAAGTTAAAAAAGGTGCATTGGTGGCTTTACTACTGTTGTTGGTTATTGTTGCTTCCATGAACCAAATTCTACATTGTGGATGAAATTCAAAAGTTAGGTGCTGGAAACGTGAAATAAAAACAGAAGATGCTGGAAGCACTCAGTATTTATGTAAAGAGAAACAGAGTTAACATTTCAGGTCAAAGACCTTTCACCAGAATGGGGAATAGAGAAAACAAATTAGTTTGAAATAGCAGAGAGGGCGGGGGAGGGATAGATAGGACAAAGGACTAGAAGGCTGAATGCCAAGACTCCCTGACACTCACCGCCCCCCACCCCCCCCCAACGCCCCCCACACTCCACCATTGAACATCGAGCCACGATTTCCCAGTCACTGACCTCATCTCCTCTGGAGATCTTCTTTCCACAATCTTAATCACAGACACCCAAACCACATAGCCCACTTCTATCTCCTTCCTATGACTACTCTGGTATCTGTTCACTCTGTTCTGCCTCATGGAACTTTCATTGTTATTGTTATGGAGACTTTTTTAAATCAAATCCCACATTTATTTGATTACTTTAATTACTTATCCCCAATTGAGCTACATTTTTTCCTGCCCTTGTCTAGTAAGTTCTCACCTACATTAAGAGACTCTTCTGTTGCTATCAGCCTCTTCAACAGTTCCCAGGTCTGAACTTTCTTATTTTCACCTGGACATCCAATTCCTCTACACCGCCATACCTTACCAACTTAGCATGACAGCTCTTTGCCTCTACCATGAACAAAGGTCCAATCAGTCCCCATCTACTAATCTCCTCTACTTGGCTGAACTTGTTCTCACATGGAATAACTTATCCTTTGACTCCACTCACTCAAACTAAAAGATATTGCTATGGGGAATCCACAAGTGACCTAGATATGCCTGCCTTCTGATAGGATTTAGGAACATTCTTTGTCCAATTTTATTTAGGGCTCCTACTTCTTCTTGTTTTTCAATACTTTGATGACTGCATCATTGCTACTTCTTGCTCTTACTCTGAAATAAAGTTGCCATTAGCTTTTCTGCAAACTTCCAACATTCCTCACTTTCATCTAATCTCTCTCTGGCTCCTTGCTTCCTTTTCGCATTTGTAAGACTTGGATAGATTTGGAGCTCAAGTCAGCAGTTCCGTGGGATATCTTCTCAACATGAAGCTTTGGCTCTATCAAGTGCTCTTAGCGATTTCTTTATAACACATGGTGTCAGTCGAATTTGTTGAAAAGTGATAGTAGTGACCACAGCAGAAGCCAAAGGGGAGTTCTGCTTGGTTGCAGATGTGTCAGCCTTCTCATTGGCACTCGTGCTGGGCTCCACCACTGTTGATGTTAGGGATGTTTTTGGAGCCAAACCCATGTCCTCTACCAGCTAGAAGGACAAGGGTAGCAAAATCATAGGAACATCATCACCTGGAGGTTGCCCTCCAAGCCACACACCATTCTGACTTGGGAATATATCGCCTTTCCTTCATCATCACTGGATCAAAATCCTGGAAAATCCTCCCTAACTGCCTTGTAGGCATACCGACACCTCAAGGACTTTAGTGTTTCAAGAAGTCAGCTTACGCAATTACAGATAGGCAATTAAATGCTGGCTCAGTCTGCAAAGCCCACATTCCTTGAATAAATTAAAAAAACATACACAATTTGGTATGGCATGACACCATAGCTTTGACCTGATCTGCAAATTGTGGGATTTTTTTTGCTTGGTTTGTTGCTTTTGTGGTTTGCTGTTTAGCAAGCAACTTCACCAAGTTGGGATGTCATTTTTAGATGTACCCATTACTGTTTCCAACATGCCCTTCTGGACTCATTATTGTTGCAGGGGTGGACCCCTTGTTTAATGGCTCATAGGGGTACAGGTTATGGAGGAAACAATATTGATACTGACAGGGACGGTGCTTCATGAGCGTCCATTGTTGAGCTGCCAGATCTGTTCTGAATCTAATCTAATCTGGATAGTGCACACAATGCAACAAAGTGGTGGCTATCCTCGGTGTAACATCAGAACTTTGTCTCCTATTTTGCAATAGGTACATCTGTAAGTCAATATTTATCCCTCATGCTGATTCACTTACCACTTGCTGCACAACCAGTCTGGCACTAATGTTCTTTAGGATCACCACTAAACATAAAGTCCCCTTCAGGTGCCAGATGGTCTATACCAGAGATTGATTTAACAATCTTATCTGCATCCTTGAACAATGACTCTTTCATGGTGCCTAAAGGGATACATTTTCAGAGACACCCCCCTCTGGTTGTTATCTGATTCCATTTCCTGCACACACATTGAAGCAGCCTACTGCCATGTTCCTGGTTTGATCTTGATGTCCTGGCATACATTCCGTTACAAGAAGCTCAGAAATATAGTTTCCTTTGAGAAAAAAACTTGCATACCTTCTGAAAGTAGAACTAATGAGTTGATTAGATATTTATTTAATAGTCACATGTACATCAAAACACACAGTGAAATCATCTTTTTGCGTTACTGAGAATGTGCTGGGGGCGGCCCGCAAGTGTCGCCACTCTTCTGGCACCAACATAGCATGCCCACAGCTCCTAACCTGTATGTCTTTGGAATGTGGGAGGAAACTGGAGCACCTGGAGGAAGGAGGGTGGATATGCACCAGTCTACATTGGGGAAATCGGTGTTGGAGAGAGTAAGCAGCTTTAAATTCCTGGGCGTTAACATATCAGATGACTTGTCCTTGGCCGAGCACATAGATGCAATCACAAGGGAGGCGTGCCAGCATTGTTACTTTCTTAGGAGGTTCAGCTTTTCATCGAACACTCTAACAAACTCCTACAGATATGCTGTTGAAAGTATCCTAACTGGTTTCATCATGGTCTGGTACGGCAATTCAAATACGCAGGAACGTAAGAAGGTGCAGAGGTAGTGGACTCAGCCCAATACATCACAGGCACATCCCTCCCCACCATCGGTAGTACACACAGGAGGCACTGCTTCAAGAAGGCAACATCCATCATCAAAGATCCCCACCATCGGGGCCATGCCATCTTCTCGCAGCTACCATTGGGCAGGGGGTACAGAAGCCTGAAGTCCCACACCACTAGGTTCAAGAACAGCTACTTCCCTTCAACCATTTGGTTCTTAAACCAATTGGCATAACCCTAATCACTACCGTCTAGTAACACTATGATCACTTTGCACTAAAATGGACTTTGTTTTTTTTGTTCTAATTGTGGTTTTTTTTGTAAAAAAAAATGTGTATAATTTGTTTAATTTATATTTTTCTTGTGAATGCTGCTTATATAATGCTAAGTGCCTGTGATGCTGCTGCAAGGAAGTTTTTCATTGCACCTGTGCATACATGTACTTGTGCATATGACAATAAACTCAACTTTGACTTTGAAGTCTTGTGGTTTCTCTTTGGTCCATGGGTTTAAAAAGAAATTTTTGGCTAATGACCCTTGTTCTATCAATGAACATCGAACAGTATAGCACAGGAACAGGTTCTTTGGCCCACAACAGCTGTACTGAACATGATGCCAAATGAAACTAATCCCATCTGCCTGTACATTATCACTATCCCTCCACTCTTTTCATGTTCATGTCTATATCTAAGCGCCTCTTAACCACCACCATCATGTCTGCTTCCAGCACACCCCTGGCAGTGCGTTTCAGGCACCTACCACTCTGTGTAAAAAAAACTTGCCCCACACATCTCCCTTAAACTTTCCCCCCTTACCCTAAAGCTATACCCTCTAGCATTTGACGTTTCTATCCCTGGAGCGCAACTCAATCTAAGCTATCAATGCCTCTCATAATTTTACAAACTTCTATCAGCCTCCAACTCTCTAGGGAAAACAATCGAAGTCTGTCCAACCTCTCTAATCCAGCCAGCATCCTAATGAACCTCTTCTACACTCTCTCCAAAGTCTCTACATCCTTCCTGTAACAGGGCAACCGGAAATGAACACAATACTCCAAATGCAGCCTAACCAATGTTTTATACAACTGCAACATGACTTTCTGAATCTTATACTCAATGCCCTGACCGATAAAGGCAAGCATACCATATGCCTTCTTTACTGCCCTATCTACTTGTGTTGCAACTTTCAGGGACCTATGGACTTGGACCCCAAGATCCCTCTGTGTACCAATGCTCTTAAGGGTCCTGCCATTTACTGTGTATCTTCCCCTTACATTTGGGCTCACAAAGTGCAACACCTCACACTTGTTCAGATTAAACTCCATCTGCCATTTCTCCGCCCCTATCTGCAACTGACCTATATCCCGCTGTATCTTTTGACAACCTTCTTCACTATCCACAACTCCACCAATGTTTGTGTCATCTGCAAACGTACTAATCAGCCCATGTACATTTTCGCTCAAGTCATTTACATATATATCACAAACAACAGAAGTTTCAGCACTGATCCCTGGGGAACACTCCTGGTCACAGACCTCCAGTCAGCATATCACCCTCCACCACTACCCCTGTCTTCTATGGCCAAGCCAATTTTGAATCCAAACTAGCAAATCACCATCGATCCCATGCATCTTTATCTTCTGGATCAGCCTCCCATGAGGGACCCTGTCAAATGCCTTACTAAAGTCCATGTAGGCAACATCGACTGCCTATCCCCATCAACCATCTTTGTCACCTCCACAGAAAACTCAAACAAGTTTCTAAGACATGATCTGCCCCTCGCAAAGCCATGCTGACTATTCCTAATAAGGCCATGCTTTTCCAAATGTGAGTAAATCCCTATCTCTTCCCTACCACTGATGTGAAGCTCATCGGCCTATAATTTCCTGGATTATTCCTATTGCCCTTCTTAAATAAAGAAACAACACTGGCTACTCTACAGTCCTCTAGGACCTCGCCTGTGGCTAGTGAGGATACAAAGATCTTTGTCAAGGCTCCAGCAATCTCCTCTCTTGCTTCTCTCAATAACCTGGGATAGATTCCATTAGGTCCTGTGGACTTAGAGTTCATAGAGTCATACAGCACGGACACAGGCCCTTTGGCCCAACTGGTCCATACCAACCAGGATGCCCCATCTGAGCTGGTCCCATTTGGTATTATATTATTGTCACTTGTACCGAGGTACAGTGAAAAGCTTGTCTTACAAACCGATCATACAGGTCAATTCATTACACAGTGCAGTTACATTGAGTTAGTACAGAGTGCATTGATGTAGTACAGGTAAAAAACAATAACAGTATAAAGTGTCACAGCTTCAGAGAAAGTGCAGTGCAATAAGGTGCAAGGTCACAACAAGGTAGATCGTGAGGTCATAGTCCATCTCATCGTATAAGGGAACTGTTCAATAGTCTTATCACAGTCGGGTAGAAGCTGTCCTGAAGTCTGGTGGTATGTGCCCTCAGGCTCCTGTATCTTCTACCCGATGGAAGAGGAGAGAAGAGAGAATGTCCCGGGTGGGTGGGGTCTTTGATTATGCTGGCTGCTTCACCAAGACAATGAGAGGTAAAGACAGAGTCCAAGGAGGGGAGGCTGGTGTCCGTGATGCACTGGGCTGTGTCCACAACTCTCTGCAGCTTCTTGCCGTCTTGGGCAGTGCAGTTGCCATACCAAGCCGTGATACATCCAGATAGGATGCTTTCTATGGTGCATCAGTAAAAGTTGGTGAGAGTCAAAGGAGACAAACCAAATTTCTTTAGCCTCCTGAGGAAGCAGAGGTGCTGGTGAGCTTTCTTGGCTGTGGCATCTACGTGATTTGAGCAGGACAGGCTGTTGGTGATGTTCACTCCCAGGAACTTGAAGCTCTCAACCCTCTCGACCTCAGCATCATTGCTGTAGACAGGTGCACGTACACCGCCCCCATTCCTGAAGTCAATGACCAGCTGTTTAGTTTTGTTGACATTGAGGGAAAGGTTGTTATCATGACACCATTCCACTAAGCTTTCTATCTCCTTCCTGTACTCCGACTCATCGCTATTTGAGATACGGCCTACAACAGTGGTATCATCTGCAAACTTGTAGTTGGAGTTAGAGCAGAATCTGGCCACACAGTCATGAGTGTATAGGGATTAGAGTAGCGGGCTGAGGACGCAGCCTTGTGGGGCACCAGTGTTGAGAATAATCGTGCCGGAGGTATTGCTGCCTATCCTCACTGATTGCGGTCTGTTTGTTAGAAAATCAAGGATCCAGTTACAGAGGGAGGTGTTGAATCCTAGGTCTCGGAGTCTGGTGACAAGCATGTGGCCCATAACCTTCTAAACCTTTCCAATCCATGTACCTGTCCAACTGTTTTTTTAAAAGTTGCTATTGTACCTGCATCAACTACTTTCTCTGGCAGGTCATTCCAGATACGTACCATCTTCTGTCTAAAAAAGTTGCCCCTCAAGTTCCTATTAAATCTTTCGCCTCTCACATTAAACATATGCCCTCTAGTTCTTGATTCCACAACCCTGGGAAAAAGACAGAGTGCATTCACCCTATCTATGACTTTATACACCTCTATAAGGTCACCTCTCAGTCTCCTATACACCAAGGAATAAACACCTAGTCTGTCCAACCTCTCCCTATAACTCAGTCCCTCAAGTCCTGACAACATTCTTGTAAATCTTTTCTACATTCTTCCTGGTTTAATAACATCTTTCCTATAGCACAGCGACCAAAACTGAACACAATACTCCAAGTGTGGCCTCACCAGCATCCTGTACAACTGCACCATGAACTCCCAATTTTTATACTCAGTACTCTGACTGATGAAGGCCAGTGTGCCAAAAGCCTTCTTCACCACCCTGTCTGCCTGTGACTCCACTTTCAGGGAATTATGTACTTGTACTCCAAGGTCGCGCTGTTCTGCAACACTCCCCAGGGCCCTGCTGTTCACTTTGAAAGTCCTACCTGGATTTGACTTTCCAAAATGCAACACCTTGCACTTACCCAAATTAAACTCCATTTGCCATTCCTTGGCCCATTTACTTAGCTGATCAAGATCCCCCTGTAATATTTGATAACCTTTTTCATTGTCCACTATACCACCTATCTGCAAATTTACTAACCATGCCTTGTACATTCTTATCCAAATCATTGATATAGATAACAAACAACAATGTGCCCAGCACCGACCCCTGAGGCACACCACTAGTCACAGGCCTCCAGTACGAGAAACAACCTTCCACCATCACCCTTTGCTTTCTACCATCAAGCCA
This sequence comes from Pristis pectinata, assembly GCF_009764475.1. Taxonomy (NCBI): domain Eukaryota; kingdom Metazoa; phylum Chordata; class Chondrichthyes; order Rhinopristiformes; family Pristidae; genus Pristis; species Pristis pectinata. The sequence goes on along the minus strand of NC_067415.1, from coordinate 48,756,850 downwards.
ATTGTGTATCCAATTAGCCAGCTCTCCCTGGATTCCATGCAATCCAACCTTTCAGAGCAGCCTACCATTAAAGGCGTATCAAAGTCCATATAAACCATGTCTACTGCCCTGCCCTCATTGAGTTTCTTGGTCACATCATCAAAAAACTCACTCAAGTCTGTAAGACATGATCTCCCTCACACAAAGCCAGGCTGACTACCTTTAATCAACCTGTCTTTCCAGATGCACATGTACCTTATCCCTCAGAATCCTCTCCAGTAACTTACCTACCACGATGTTAGACTCACTGGTCTATAGTTCCCAGGTTTTTCTTTGCCGCTCTTCTCAAATAAAGACACAACCTTCGCTACCCTCCAGTCTACCGGCACCTCATCCGTGGCTAACCATGATGCAAATATCTCCTGCAATTTCTTCTCTAGCATCCCACATTGTTCTTGGATAAACCTGGTCAGGCCCCGGAGATTTGTCTACCTCCATACCTTTTAAGACATCCAGCACCTCCTCTACCGTAATGGGGACTATCCCCAAGACTTCCCCAGTTACTTTTCCTGGTTCTGAAGTCTTCATATCTTTCTCCATGGTAAAAACAGAGGAGAAATATTCATTGAGGACCTTGCCCATCTCCTGCGGTTCCACAAAAAGATGTCTCCTTTGCTCTTTGAGGGGCCCTATTCTCTCCCTAGTTACTCTTCTTCCCTTAATATACTTATAAAATCCTTTTGGATTCTCCTTAATCTTCTCTGCCAAAGCTATCTCATGCCCTCTTTTTGCTCTCCTGATTTCCTTCTTGAGTACACTCTGCATCCCTTATATTCCTCCAGGGATTCACTTGATCCCAGCTGCCTGTACCTGACCCATGCCTCCCTCTTTTCCTGGCCAGGACCTCAACATCTCTTGTCATCCAGGGTTTTCTATTCCTACCAGCCTTGCCCTTCACTCTAACAGGAAAATGCAGATCTTGAGCTCTCACTATCCCACCTTTAAAAGCCCCCCACTTGCCTGTGGTCCTTTTGCCACAAACAACCTACTCCAATCAACCTTTGCAAGCTCCTGCTTCATACCATCAAAATTCGCCTTGCCCCAATTTAGAACTTGAACCTGTGGACCAGTTCTGTCCCTTTCCATAAGTAGTTTAAAACTGACAGAACTATGGTCACTGGTCCCAAAGTGCTCCCCCAGTCACCTCAGTCACTTGCCCTGCCCTATTACACAAGAGTAGGTCGAGATTTCCCCTCTCCCTAGTAGGGCCCTCTATATATTGCCCAAGGAAACTTTCCTGAACACATTTAACAAATTCCACCCCATCTAAGCCCATAACAGTATGGCAGTCCAGTCTATAATAGGAAAGTTAAATCTGCTATTATGACAACCCTATTGTTTTTACACCTCTCCACAATTTCCCTGCATATTTGTTCTTCTAGTTCCCATTGACTATTCGGGGGAACAATAGTACAACTCCAACAAAGTGACCACCCCCTTCTTCTTTTTCAGCTCCATCCATAAAGCCTCACTGGATGATCCTTCAGTAATTTCATCTCTATTGCTGTGACGTTCCCCTTAATCAAAAATGCAACCCCACCCCCTTTCCTCCGCCTCTATCCTGCCCAAAGCACCTGTACCCTGAAACATTCAGCTGCCAGTTCTGTTCCCTCCCTTAGCCACGTTTCCGAAATGGACTTCCGCACCTTAATGTTCTTCAATAGACCCAACATCATCTCCTTCCTTCTCAACGTGTTCTTTTTGTTTCTGGCAGTGCTTAATGCTCATTTTGACTTTTTTTTCCTATTAGTGGTATCCAAATAATACACATTGTGTCCCATTTTAATTTGAAGACGCAGAACCATCGTCATCGATTTAATTGAAAATTGGACCCGATTTTCCAGACCTTCCTTATATTATTTGGATTATTGGAGATAAAGGATGGCACAATTTTATCTTTTGGTCAGTTAATATGGGCAACCATTGTCCAGACAGACTACATTCCACACTCTCTTTGATACATGAAAGTGCAGGGTTGGAAGAGCTCAGAAAACAGCCATTTTTGATTTTAGAAAATAGACTTTTTTCTTAATAAAAAATATATACAAAAGAAGAAACAGTGCAAAACTTTTACATTCATGGTCATTATATTTAGTAGTGTTAACTTATTTTGTTTTAAAAACCATAGCCCCATTACCACTTAGAGAAACAAAGGACTGCAGATGCTGAAATATCTAGATGAAAAACACTATGATGCTGGAGGAACTCAGCAGGCCAGGCAGCATCCGTGGGGAAAAGCAGACGGTCAACGTCTTGGGTCAGAACCCTTCTTCAGGACTCAAGATAGGAAAAGGGGAAGCCCAATATACAGGAGGGAAAAGCAGAGCAGTGATAGGTGGACAAAAGAGGGGAGGCAGGGTGGGCACAAGGTGGTGATAACAAAGTACAGCAGCCCCGAGAGCACATTGCACTGATGACCAAGTTCTTCCCAGTTATTGACAGAGAACGTCGTTTCCACAGACCCAAATTTTGCTTAACCTTCCCAATCCACTCCAGCCAATTCTTGTTACATGTCTCAGCCCCTCCGAACCAGATCCCCAGCATCTTCAGGTAGTCAGACCTGACAGTGAATGGCATGTTGAATCGATCGGGTCAGTTGCCAAAGAGCATGGCCTTGCTCTTACCACGGTTGACTCTGGCCCCTGATGCCAACTCAAACTGGTCACAGATGCTGATCAATCTGCGAACTGACCGAGGATCCGAATAGAAGCCAGTGACATCGTCCATGTACAGGGAGGTTTTGACCTGGGTGCCTCCACTGCCTGGCAACATCACCCCTCTTATATGCTCTCATCCTTCCTGATGGATTCAGCAAAGGGTTCTATGCAACACACAAACAAGACAGGGGAGAGTGGACAACCCTGCCTGTCTCCAGACTTGATGGGAAAGCTATCCATCTCCCACCCCTTGATTTGAACTGCACAATGGTTATCTGTGCAGAGCAGCTGGGTCTGATTTCTGATTCTCTCCCCAAAACCCACTTTGGAGAGCACATCCATCACATACATGTATGATATACTGTCAAAGGCCTTCTCCTGGTCCAAGATGACCAGGCAGGCATCCACCCCTCTGTCCTGCAAGTAGGCGATGGTGTCCCTGAACAGTGCAAGGCTGTCAGAGATTTTCCTACCAGTTACAGCACAGGTTTGGTCCAGGCAGATCACTTGTCGCAGAGCAGACTTGACCTGGTTAGCAATGACCTTGGACAGGATCTTATTATCCACATTCAAGAGCGAAATGGGTCTCCAGTTCCTGATGTCCTCCCTCTTCCCCTTCTGCTTGTTGATAAGGGCAATGATGCCTTTCTTCATGGAGTCTGACATTCTACCAGCCAGAAGCATAGCGTTGTACACTTCCAGCAGGCCCAGGCCCATCCAATCCCACAGAGCCAAGTACAATTTTGCCAGTAAGCTATCGCTTCCAGGAGTTTTATTCAAGCCAAGGGAACAGATGGAGCCAGTCAGCTCCTCCAGGGACAGTGGCTGATCCAGACTCTTCTGCTTGCTGTTGTCTAGCACCTCCGTGATAGAGGACAGGAAATTCTGTGAGGCTGTGCTGTCTGTGGGCTTTCTGTCATACAGACCCGCATAGAAGGATCTGCGGATCCTCAATATCTGTCTGTGAGGCTGTTACTGAGCCAGACTCTTCCTTAAGGCTGTGGATCACAGAGCTCCCCCTGTGAACCTTTTGGAAGAAGAAGTGTGAATACATCTCATCCTGCTCCACAAGGTGGACTCTGGATCTGAAGATGATCTTTGACAATTCTGAGGCAAAGAGCGTAGCTTGCCGGCTCTTCACCTCTAGAAGTTCCTCTCTCACATCCATCGCCCTCGAATGCAGAGGAGAAATTGCTGCAAGTCGGTCTGGAGTTGGCTCAATTCCCCCTGACTCTCTCTTGCTTTCTGAACACCTTGGAGGATGAAGAACATCTTGACGTTCTCCTTGGTTGCTTCCCACCAGTGAATCTGGAGAGTCAAAGAGGGGCTCCACAGTTCTCCAACCTGTGTAATCCCTTTTTAATTTCTCAACGTTCTCTGGGGTCAGCAGCATGACATTCAACTTCCATGTCCCCCTGCCTGCCTTCTAGTCCTCCTGTCAGTGACAGGAGGCTCGAAAGAGGCAGTGGTCGGAGAAGAACACCAGCATGGCCTTGGTGGATCCAACCGTGACTGCCTTCGACACGAAGAGGAAGTCTATTTGGGGCCGTACTGAGCTGTCCGGTCTCCACCAGGTGTGTTGCGGCTGTGCTCCACCTGCAGGGGTGCTGAAAGCATCGCACAACTTTGCATCTTTGTGCCATTTCCACCAGGAGTCTGGAGCTGCTGTCTCCTGTCAGCACCGCCGGATCGTCCAGCTACATCGATGAAGCACTCCAAGTCACCGGCCTGAATGACTGGTTGGGACGTCGCCAACAGCAGGAAACAGCGGCACGTTTTCCTGCCCCGTTAACATTACCCGTTTGTAGATACAAGTGCCTTCCCTTCACCTTGTTATACTGGCTATCTACCCTCTATATCTCAGTCCAGATGAAGGGTCTCGACCCGAAGCGTCGACTGTCCACTTCCCTCCACAGACGCCGCCTGACCCGCCGGGTTCCTCCAGCATCCCCTTTGTTTCCCGCCTGCACGAAAGCGCTTCGGTTCCCGTGCCCAGTCGGCCACCGTAGCGCGGTGCACTGTGGGACGTTCGAGCACTGGCTCCGAGCTGCGACGGACGGCCGTTGGTCTCGCAGGTAACGGGCGTTCCCGTCGGGGGGTCGGGGGCACAAGGTGTCGCGGCAGCCGACCGGCTGAAGCCGGTGGCCTGGATCCACGGGCTGGCGGCCGGTGTTCACTGCTGGAGGTAGGGCGCAGGCACGGCTCCCCGGGTCGGCGGGCCCCGTCCGGTCGGTGCAGCTGGAAACCGAGCGAGATGGGCGGATTATACTAGGCCCCGGGATGGGAAGGGGGGACGGGGCTGGAGGTGGAGCGGGGGCTGGGTTGGGGGTGGAGGTGGGGCGGAGAAGGGGGCTGGGGCTGGGAGTGCAGGGTCGGTCCAGTGTGTGACCCTGTTCTAATACTTCACATTTCATACGGTTCCAAGTAAAGCAAACCAACATTCAGATATCTGGTATAGACCAAGATCCAACGAATAACGTGATAATGACCGGGCAGTTCATGAATTGATGGACCACGATATTCATTCATGGACACATATTAGCTCCGATTTCTGAAAGGACCCCTGCTTATTCTTTGATCCTTCAAATCTGTTTGATAGAGGAGACTAGGCTTTGCTGACACTTCTGACAGCACCGTACACCCTGTAGTTTCAATCTAGAATTTTCAACTCATCTGCAGGTTGGCTCCTAAACCCACTTCTTTCTGAATCAATGGGTGAGGGTTTGTCAGTGGGGTCACATTTGGATTTTGCTGACTCTGCAGCCTGCATTATGTAATTCCTGGCAGTGGCTACCCCAGTTCGTCAGAAAATCTAGGCTGTCAGTGAAAGGCTAGGAGATGAAGACAGTACCATGATTAATTCCATGTCATTCCTTCTGTCTGCCGATCTCTTTGTCAGCTGCTTTTGTTGCCCTTTAGAGTAGGTACATAAGCTGCCAATCTGTGCTGTCCTCTCTCTTACTCCCCCTCACTCTTTTCCTCCTCCCCTCTGCCAGCCCACCCTCCTGCCTATGCTCTCCTTCCCAACCACTCCCCTCTCCCCCCTCCCCCTCTCTCCCCTCCCCTCTCTCCCCTCCCCCCCTCCTCCCCTCCTCCCCTCCTCCCCTCCTCCCCTCCCCCCCTCCCCCCTCCTCCCCTCCTCCCCTCCCCCCTCCCCCCCTCCCCTCCCCTCCCCCCCTCCCCCTCCCCTCCCCCTCCCTCCCCCCTCCCCTCCCCTCCCCCCTCCCCTCCCCTCCCCCTCCCCTCCCCTCCCCCCTCCCCTCCCCCTCCCTCCCCCCTCCCCTCCCCTCCCTCCCCCCTCCCCTCCCCCCCTCCCCTCCCCCCTCCCCTCCCCCTCCCCTCCCCCCCTCCCCTCCCCCCTCCCCTCCCCCCTCCCCTCCCCTTCCCCTCCCCTCCCCCCTCCCCTCCCCCCTCCCTCCCCCTCCCCTCCCCCCTCCCTCCCCTCCCCTCCCCCCCTCCCTCCCCCCCCTCCCCCCTCCCCTCCCCCCTCCCCCCCTCCCCCCCTCCCCTCCCTCCCCTCCCCCCCCTCCCCTCCCCTCCCTCTCCCCTCCCCTCCCCTCCCTCCCCCCCTCCCCTCCCCCCCTCCCCTCCCCCCCTCCCCTCCCCCCCTCCCCTCCCCTTCCCTCCCCTCCCCCTCCCCTCCCCCCTCCCTTCCCCTCCCCTCCCCCCTCCCTTCCCCTCCCCTCCCCCCTCCCTTCCCCTCCCCTCCCCCCCCTCCCCTCCCCCCCCTCCCTCCCTCCCCTCCCCCCCTCCCCCCCTCCCTCCCTCCCTCCCCCCCCTCCCCTCCCTCCCCTCCCCCCCCTCCCCCCCCCTCCCTCTCCCCTCCCCTCCCCTCCCTCCCCCCCTCCCCTCCCCTCCCTCCCCCCCCTCCCCTCCCCTCCCTCCCCCCCCTCCCCTCCTTCCTCCCCCGCTCCCCCCTTCCCCCTTTCTGAGTTTAGTTGCCATGGATTGTACAGCTTCTCATCACTGCTGAAGATGAACTGCACACCAGAAGGAAATTTGTTGGAGGTGAGATGCAACATTGCAAAAGAGATTGAAAAGATTGGTCAGGAATGGTAGCAAAGCTGGCCGTGAATGAAGGCTCCTATGGAATGAGATCAAGTGGGCTTATGTCAAGGACAGAGTTGCAGTTGAGGATGTCTTCAGTGGTTCTTCCAGCAGATGTTGATTGCATCTCTATTCCTGATGAAGTCACCCACTTTCCTGGATCTCAGTGGGGTGGGACCTTGGATGTTGGGACTTGAGATGGTTTTTGCAGTGCTGAAGAACCTGTGAATATGATGGCCCTCGGTGAGTTGCTGGGCCTCCTGCAATCTCTTCAGCTATTGTCTTCTTTAGCTCCCAGGTTTCTTCTGGAACTCTGGCTTCAGGTGCCTGTAGAGCTATTTCTTTTCTGTTGAGGAAAGGTGAAGCTTCAAATCTATGAATATCTGGTGTTTGCAGTTGATACACTCCTTGATCTTCCAGTCATTTTTATTGTTAAAGAAGCCAAGAGTCTTTTCATAGGTGGCAGTTGTTACAGATTTCAGGGCAGCCCTTAAGCTGTGGACATTTTGAGGTTCTGACAGGCTGGAAGACGATAGGTTGTTTTTGAGGCACTGTCAAAAAGCTGGTTCTTTTCAGATTCTTGAGAACGTCAATGTTGACTCTTGTGACTTTTTTTTATGTTGGTGCTGATGTTTTGAGGTCAGGTTGATGGAGATAATAGAACACATCGGCTGGTAGTCACTCCAGCAGGAATTAGTGCCTGTCGTGGCACAGGTGTGACCATCTTTGTAGTTACTTGCTTGGACGATGAAAAAATGTAGTAAGTGCCGGTGCTTGGACTGGGGATGTCACCGTGATGTCTTGTGCTATCTCTTTGACGAAACCGTGTTATTATGACAAGCCTGTGCTTCAAACACTTTGTGAAGAACCCCATTGGATTTAGTCTTCCCTACTCCTTCCTTGTCAATCACACATTGCCAGAGAATTACATCCCTTCCCATCCTGGCACTGAAGTTACCCAATGAGTTTGCTCCCATTTTGAATGTTGGCCAGGATTTTTTTCCAAGGTCAAACGAGAAGTCCTCCTTGAAGCTTCAGGGGTTAGTATGTTGGTTCCATGTCTGGGTGAACTGAAAGATCATGGGGCTTTCTTTAATTTCACAGGGTAAGTTGCCTAGATGCCAGACTAGCTCATTCTCGATAGTGAATCTCATTCTATTTTCCTCTTCCAGTTTACCCCTCCAGAAGAAGGTGTATCCACTGCCGCCTTCTTTAAACTGGATATCCGCCTGTCATGTTTTACTCAGTACGGGGATATGGATGTCAAAGTATCTGTGTTCCCAAGCTATGATAGTAGTGGTTATCAGGTCTGTCACTGTTGGAGTTGGCTATGAAGATACTGACATTCCCAGCCCCAATATTCATATTGTGGAGTGGAAATTACCTGTGCATGATTTCTATTAACGTGGAGAAGCGTGCCAGCTATCACATGGGTTCCACAGAGCAATACTCGCTCACGCAAGTACTGCCCAGTCACTCGCACACAGACACGTGGGCTTGGGTACATGAGCCCTTGCCCATTGCCTCCCTCCAGGCTTCTTGTGTACACTCTGGTCGCAAGATCTCGAGGCCAGTTGTGTACTGGGCCCCGTTTCCAGTCCCTGGTTCTATTGGCGTTGATCCCAGTCCCCATCTCAGGCTGCATACCTAACTACACTGGGATCCGACCATAAAACCTGGCCAAGTTCTTGGTAGCAGGCATGTACCTAATGCAAATGCACAGTCTGTTCTCGCTCGCGCTGTCTCTCTCCCCTCACCCCACCCCCCCCCCCCAAACATCAACATTTAACTACAGCTTAATATATGTCTGTGCATATTACAATCTTTATTCTATTCCATTCTGTTCCATTGCATCTTGAAATCCTAACTGGATTGAACTTAAAGGTGATAAACCCTGATACAGCCTGCTGTACTTCTGTTCTCTAAAATTCAACACATGTTTATTAGTTTGTCTAAATATTTTGGCATCTCCCAAATAATGTACAGGTATGATCGTGGGGAAACAATTAAATTACTGGACGCATATTCAGGAAGCCTGAGCTAATGATCAAAATTCTTGAGTTCAAAGCACATCATGGCAACCAAAGAATTAACTATAGTTAATAATTTGACAGAACTACCAGATGATTGAACTGGCTTAGTAAGCCACTCAGTTCGAGGGCAGTTACAGAAAGGCTATAAATGTTTCTTTTTAATTTAATAGAAAACAGAAAAAAAAACTGTAGAAGTAGGGTATTTGAAATGAAAATTGGAAATGCTGCAAATGCTCAGACAGCATCTGTGGAGAGGAAAAGAGTTAATATTTCAGGTCAATGGCCTTGCATCAGATTATTAATTTAGAAAATTATTCAGGTCTGTTGTGTCCACAAAAGCAGGACAAATTCAATATGGCTAATTAGCTAATGAGATTTACTCATAAAATTCTGCTTGACTCAGTTTGGGAATACTGTCAGATATTTGGATGACATGTCCATAGTAAAGGATCGTTCAGGCAGGGTATCAAAGGACTATTGGGATCATTGCAATAGGATTCTGAGTTTTTGATTAGCAATGATCTGCACTTACCCCAGCAAGTATGCATGTATATTCTGGTATATTTGGGAAACTGTAGTTTCTGACAATCTGAAAACAGGTTTTAAACATATGGGGGGAAAATATTGTCAGAGTTCTTTCAGAAGTGATTTGCAGAAATTTCACATTTAAATATATTGATCTTTCTATGTCAGATATTGTTGTTAAGATAAGGTTTACCACTAGGGATGGAGCTATATTGGCTTGTTAACTGAAGTTCACCCTCTGCGTATAAAAATACATTAATAATGTGTGTTTATTCAACACAACCACTCATCTTGGCTGAGTGGAACCAAAATGCAAAATGATGAATGAATCTTTGCACGGAATGGCAGTATTGATAATCTTAATAGGCAAAATTTTCAAAAAAAAATGTAAAAGATCTTCTATAAAAGCAAACTATTATAATTATAGGCTATTAGAATTGTAACAACACTTTCTTGGGCCATCAAATTTTTCATGATAATAATGTGGAAAGTAGAACTGATAGTAAATTGTTTGGTTGGCTGCTAATAGAAAGAGTATAGGAAAAATCTTTTATTATTTTCTATGAAATGCGACTTTCCCAAAAGAATGGGTTCCACCCACTCAGAGTTGCTTAGCCCTGTTAAATAAAGTATATGTGTATGCCCTCTTCTCATTACCACTGTCAGGGAGAGGGTACAGGAGCCTGAAGACTCACACTCAACGATTCAGGAACAGCTTCTTCCCCTCCACCATCAGATTTCTGAATGGTCCATGAACACTACGTCATTATTCCATTTTTTTCCACATTTTATTTATTTTGTAATTTATAGTAATTTTATGTCTTAGCACTGCTGCCGCAAAACAACACATTACACGTCATATGAGACTGTGATAATAAATCCGATTCTGATTAATGAATAAGCTGTTTTTATAGGTGTTTTTTAACATTGTGCTTATTGATTAACTTCTTTTGCAAGAGTTTGATATCCTTGTATAAAAATACAAAAGCAAAATGCCGTTGCAAGTGCAGGAAATACTTAGCAGGTCAGTAAACATCCATTGAGAAGACAAACAGACTTAACACTTCTTTTGAAGATCAAAATTTTTTTCACACAAAGAGAAGTAGGTGCCTGGAACACACTGCCAAGGGAGGTGGTAGGAGCAAATACAATAGTGTTTAAGGGGCATTTAGACAAACATATGAACAGGCAGGGAATAAAGGGAAACAACGTGCATGCAGATAGGATTGGTTAGATTGGCATCATGATTGGAGCAGACAATGTGGGCCAAAGGGGCTATTCCTTTGCTTTGTTGTACTGTTCTGTGCTCTGTTCTATTAAGCTGAAAGGCTAAATGTCTGTATGGATGCAGTCTGACCTGTTGAGTCTTTATAATATTTTCTGCTTTTATTTCTGTTGTTCTTGTAACTATTATTTAAGCACAGTTTAAATAAGTAACTTTATTTGGCTGTAAGTATTGCTGAACTTTTAGAAAGTGTAATCTTTTGTCTTGCTTATGTTTAGATAAATACTAACCATTCTTTCTTCTCTATAAGTAATCTTTTTACATCTGACATTTAAAAATGACAACTGCTGCCCGACCAACATTTGAACCAGCTAGAGGAGGGAAGGGAAAAGGAGAAGGAGATCTGAGTCAACTTTCCAAGCAGTACTCAAGTCGTGACCTTCCTTCGCATACTAAAATCAAATACAGGTTAGAAGATGGATGAAATATGAGTGAGGTTTTTTTCATTTGTTTTAAGAACTTTTTACTGTGCAATAAATTAATTGATCAGTGATAGTCTATGACAATATGATTTTGTCTGTGATTTTCTTGTTGAACAAGAATATGATATTTCATCAAAAATTTAACTCTGATGGATGAACAGATGAATATGTGGTAAATATTCCATGTTTTGTGATAGGAATAAAATTAAAAAGCAAGTAATCTGGAGCCACTTCTATGTCCGTCTTAGCCATTTCCTGATTGGTAGAGATTTGATTGCAGGTTTTTATTTTGACATTTTGGCTAGAGTTCTGTACAACAGTCAGAGTGAGAAGAGGAAGAAAGAAAAGCAACAACTTAAATTAGTTTGATGTAAAAAGACAATGTTATTTATACTTGAGCAATATCAAAGCCAATCCTGTCGGCTCTTAAATTTGTGCCAAGGAGTTTCTCATCACTCTATATCAATATAGACCTTTATTATGTAAATATTTTAAAGCTATGGAGAAATTAAAAAGAAATAGCTTATGCATCATATTTTTTGATATCTTTGCAGTAGCCTAAAAATGGACAGTGAGATTTTCCATTTTGAACAAGAATCTTCTATTTTAATGGTGGGGTAGCAGGAGAGCAGATATAGGGTTGGTAGATTGCTTTAAAAAAAAGCACCTGATGATCCTAGATATTCTAGACTACTGTTAAAGTCTTGAAATCTTTCACAAACATCATCTTGGTAATTTATTCAAATATTACTTGGTAATAAAAATATAAAGGAGATGCAACCAATTGCTCAGCATGACAGTAGAGAAACCATTGCAAACAACACCTAGCACAGAGTAGAAGTCATTTCCACTGACTTGATAAATAGAGGGAGAACTTCAAGGAGAAGATGTTGTGGTCTACATGTCAAAGGTCACATTGGACAGAGAGAATTGTGAGCAATTCTGGGCCCCATATCTAAGGAAGGATGTGCTGGCATTGGAGAGGGTCCAGAGGAGGTTTACAAGAACAATCCTAGGAATGAAAGGGTTAACATATTTGATGGTTCTGGGCCTGTACTCGCTGGAGTTTAGAAGGATGTGGGGGGATCTCGTTGAAACCTACTGAATATTAAAAGGCCTGGATAGAGTGGACGTGGAGAGGATGTTTCCAGTAATGGGAGAGTCTAGGACCAGAGGGCATAGTCTCAGAATAGAAGAACATCCCTTTAGAATAGAGATGAGGAGGAATCTCTTTAGCCAGAGGGTGGTGAATCTGTGGAATTCATTGCTGCAGATGGCTGTGGAGGGCAAGTCAATGGCTATATTTAAAGTGGAAGTTTTTAGGTTCTTGATTAGTAAGGGCGTCAAAGGTTACGGGGAGAAGGCAGGAAAATGAGGTTGAGACAGAAAAATAAATCAGCCATGATCGAATGGCAGAGCAGACTCAGAGGGCTGAATGGCCTAATTCTGCTCCTATATCTTATGGTCTTATGGAATAATGCACCAAGTCACAGCTGGAGAGAATATTTTTGGTTAATGGGAACAGGAAACTTAAAAGGTTAAAATGATAAAAAGATTCAACCAATCGTGAAGCATGGCTTACTTCTGCTACCTGGGATTGGTGGACTGTACTACCTCATTTTTAAATTAACTGCCTTCTGCATGGAAATATCAATCCCACAAAAAAAATACATGCTTACAGACAACCGACCCAGGATGTCCCTGAAGAGCTGCGTAGCCGTGACTTCCGCAGGGACTTGGAGGAGAGAGAACGTGTGGTGGTACGTGAGAAGAACAGAGACCGACCACCCAGAGGTATGCAACAACTTTCTGAACAGGATATTTCTTCTGTTACTAAAATTAAATCTTAGTAACAGGAGATTTCTTCTGTTACTAAAATTAAATTTTAGTGGAGTGCTGTGTTGAATTCAGGTTGCCACATTACAGGAAGATTATAAAGATGTTAAAAGTGGTCCAGAAAAGATTGAAGTGGCATGAAGCAAAACTTCATTTTTAACCAGCTTGTGTTTAGAATCTGGACTGCACTGTCTGTAGATGTGATAGTGGGAGATTTTATTTTAGCCTTCAGGAGGGAATTAAATAAATAAATGGAGAAAAATTTGCATGACTACAGAGAGAAGGCCGGGGGTGGGTGGAATAGTGAGTTGTTTTTGTAGAGAGCCAGCACAGAAATGACAGGACAGATGGCACTTTTGTGCTGTAACCATTCTGAATCTATGCCTTAGGAAACCAAATGCCTTTGCTACTCAGCTCTACCATCTCTGATCATCAAGATATAATGCTTTTTAAAATTTTTTCCTGCTTAGACAATTGTACATGTTCCCACATTATATTGCTTTTGTCAGATCTTTGCCCATTAACTTAACATATCTTTGTTCATTCAAAATAGAGCTTGATAGAATCTGGATATTAAGAGAATTGAGGGATATGGTGATAGTGCTGAAAAATGGTACTGAGGTAAACGATAAGCCATGCTCTTGGTAACTGGTGGAGCAGTCTCAAAGGACTGCATGGCCCTTTCCTGCTCCTATGTGTTATCATTTTATGTCCTTCTATAGATTCTGTATGTCCTTCTTTCAATCTACTTTCTTCCTTATATTTTTGTCATTAGCATCTTTAGCAACTATAACTTTGCCCTCATTCAAATAATTTATATAAATTGTAAAAACTTGAGGCCCCAGTACCTATCTCTGGCATACCAATCATTACATCTTGCCAACCAGATAAAGTCCTAATTTTTCTTTCTCTCTTATTCATGTTAGCCAGCCAATTTTCCTAATTTTTCTTTCTCTCTTATTCATGTTAGCCAGCCAATTTTCAATCTGCACAAATATGTTACCTCCAATACGACATGCTTTTATTTTTTGCAATAATTTTGCGCCAGTTATTTTAAAGATTCTGGAAATCTAATCTACCTTTATCCACAACGTATGTTACTTCTTCAAAGAACTCCAATAAGTTGGTCAAACATGCTTTTTCCTCTCAAAACTATGTTGGCTTTGTCTGATTATCTTGAATTTTTCTAGGTGCTCTGCTATGATGTCTTTAATAATACCTTATATTTTCCCTTTGACATATGTTAGGCTAACTGGCCTGTAGTGTCCTGCTATCTGTCTCCCTTTTTCAGTAAAGGAGTTGCATTGAAAAATAACACATCTAATGGTACCTTCTCTGCATCTAGGAAATTCTTAAAAATTAAAACCAGCTACCTCACGAGCTGCTTTTAAATCTCTATGATGAAGTCCATCAAACCCTGAAGACTTGCCATTCTAATTTTGGTAGTCAGGGACTAGAGTTCACTATTTTCTAACTACTAGAAACAAAGCTTATTTGGGTAACTTATGCTCATTGCATAAGTATAATCATTAGCATAATGCAGTGTGGGGGAGGCAAATGGAGAAGGGGTTTGATGTGTAAGCTGCAGAATTTGTTTGGTCATGATGTGACTGCTCAACAACCAGATGGGAAAGGTGAAAATTTGCCATTTTGTTTAGGCCTGTTGATGTAGTGCCATTCGTAACCTCAGGATTTCACAAATGCTTCATAAAGATCACCTCAATAATGAGTAGATACAGTAAGCCTCTGATAATCCAGTTCGACATCTAGCTCACCAGGGCTCCAGTGAGGTTAGAGGAAATGCAGGAAATGGGGTTCCAGTGAGTCAAATGCTAAAACATCAGGATTTTCTTTAAATTTGCTGTAGCCCTGTTTTCCCTGTTTCCTTTAAACTCAAGAAAGCCCCATTTACCAGGCTCCCTTTGAGCTTGTCAGAGCCCCGTTTTCTGCATTCCCTTTAAGCTTGCTGGGTTCACTGGAAAAATTATTACACTGTGTAACATCTTAACAAAAAAAGTGATTGAAAATTTGTTGAGGTGTCAGTTGGATTTATTTTCAACAGTCATGAAAATCTGCTAGTCTGCCACCACCATTGTCCTGAAAGTAATGTTGGTTAGGGGTAAAATAGTGTGGAAGGATCTATTACACCTAATCTTAAAGCATCTTAAAAGATTGTAGCTCCAGTGTTGTCGAACTCCCTAAGTACTGTACTGAATGTCAGTGTAGATTATGTGTTCAAGCTTCTAATGTGAAATGTTGAATCCACATCCTTCTGCCTTGGATGTGAGAATGGTACTGATAAGCTGAGGCTATTCTCTTATTGGAGTATTTTTTATTTGTAATAATGTAATTTGTTTTTCACTTTACTTGTAGAACACACAACATCATCTTCAAAGAGGCCACGGCTGGACCAGATACCTGCAGCAAACCTTGATGCTGATGATCCACTGACAGATGTAGGTTCTGATATATCTATTTTGTTTGCTTTAGAGAACATCTGTAATTTTCTGGTGATCTTTCCCTTAATTGTGTACTTACATTGTTCTTGAAGACTTCACCAGAAGGTGGCTGATTACTTGAAAGAGATACCACCTCTGTAGTATTCTTAAGAAGTACAAATAAGATGATCAAAGTTCCTAGATCTCCTAGGTAGGAGCAATCTCACCCTGTTCAAGTAGGTTAGCGTGCACAACTATTCTGAGGGAAGGACCAAATTTACTATCCAACCCACCTCGGGGAGCCACTCACAAGAAACGTATTTTATTTTAACCATATGTAACCAGATACTGGTACTTTTTGTCATTTTTAACAACACAAATGTCAGTTTTTGCTCCTCTTTCATCATCTCCTCACTCATTAATTTGCTTTTACTCCTACAGCCTCCTCTTTGCCCCATTCACCACATTCCCAGTGTCATTTTCCACCATTTTCCAATGATCTCAATGTTCCCCACACTCTTTTTAAAAGCACTTGAGCCCCCTCTGGTGAGCGAAAATTGTTTATTTGAATGGTCCAATTAAAAAAAAATCAGTCTCTGGTATCCTGTGGCGTTCTAAGGACTTTGCGATAACAGAAGCAAACCTCCCAAGACAGCTGGAGCAGTGAGCATGGTGAATACAAGCAGCCTTCAAGATTGGACCGAAGTGGATCTCACAGGATTGTAGGGATACAGTAAAACTCCAATAATCCAGTATCTGATTGCTTGGAAATCTGATTGGTCAACATCTGACTCTCTTATTAGTTCACAGTGTGAGTCTGGAGTGCTAGT
This sequence comes from Pristis pectinata, assembly GCF_009764475.1. Classification (NCBI taxonomy): domain Eukaryota; kingdom Metazoa; phylum Chordata; class Chondrichthyes; order Rhinopristiformes; family Pristidae; genus Pristis; species Pristis pectinata. Next base: position 48,740,738 of record NC_067415.1, on the reverse strand, counting down.
GGGCTATGAGCTGGACGTGCAGTCAGGGTCAGGAACATTGGGGGTCAGTTTTAACAAGCTAAAGTTCATTGAATTCTCCTTCCTGCTCTCTTTAAACCCACTGGGTTCACGGAAAATTGTATATTGTCTAATATGCAAAACATGAAATAAAGTGTTTTAAGGTATTAATACAAGTGACATTCAGTAGTCCCAAAAATCTGTTCATCGCACGCCACCAAATTCCCAAGGGTGCCCGATTATTGGAGTTTTACTATAGTAAGTGTAGGTAGGCTGGATGGATCCAACTGACAGGCCAGAAGTGATATTTTTGCTGTGAAGAAATATTGAAATGGAATCTAGTATAGTTATTGTGCACTGTCAGATGTGTTGGAGTAGAGGTGTGCATTTCCTGTGTGACCCTCCTTTCCCCAACAATCTTGTTTTTTGCACCAAGGTGTGTCTGCGGTCTGAAAAATTACCATTGCAATGGCCAGATACTTTTTTTGTTAGTAACATTGAGTAAGAGGTAAATATTGATTGGGATGCACTCCCCTTCTCTTCAATAGGATTGTGCCTGGAATCTTTCACTTCAACTAGAGAGTTGATGTCATATAGTTTAATGTCAGTCTCTTGGTACTGTACTGGAGTACTGGTGCGGACTTTTTGCACTTGCCTGTTGCCTGAATCATAGTTTTCACACTGGGCAGGAGTGCAAACAAATAACCCACCACTGATTAAATGAAAGGTAGGACAGAATTAGGAAAAGCATTGAAAATTTAAAAAAAACTTCAGGTTAGAAATCTGAATAAAAACAGAAAATGCTGGAAAGATTCATCAGGTCAAGCAGCATCTTTGGAAAGGGAAACAAGGGTAATGTTTCACGCTGAAGACCCTTCACAAGAGCTGAGGAAGTGAGAAAACAAGTTACTTTTAAGTTGTAGAAGGAATGGAGAGGGATGAATAGGACAAAGAAAATATCTCTGATAGGGTGAGGTCAGGATTGCTGAGGTCAGGATTGCTGAGGTGATTCCAATGTGTACAGAGCTGTCTGGTTAATAGATTAATGAGAGCTGTTGGAGAGTAGGCAAACAAAAGGACATGTCGATTTCCAACAACCACTCCTCTTCACAGCACTTTCCAATCTAAGGGCAGAAGATGCAACATCACCTTTTTTACTTATCCCTTCTCAACATCCAGGGATCCAAGTAGGTGAAGAAATGATTCACTTGCACTTTTTCCAATTTAGTGTAAAGCATTTGCTGCTCACAATACTGTATCCTCTAAGTTAGAGAAACCAAATGCAGATTGGATGACCACTTGCAGGGCACCTCTATTCCATCTGCAGGGTCGATCCTGAGCTTCCAGTTGCCTGGCCCTTTAATTTTCTGTGCCACCCCTACATTGACCTATCTGTCTGTGGCCTCCTGCACTGTTCCAACAAGTTCCAACATAAAGCTTGAGGAATAGCACCCCATCTTTCATTTGGCCAGGTTGCAACCTTCGCGACCCAATATCGAATTAATTAATTTCAGGTAACTTGCTTTCTCTGTTTGTATTAGAATTGACTAGTTCTTCCATAAGCTTATCCATCTGTAATATTGACTGTTTTTCTCTGCCCATAGACACAACCTAATCTGCTGATCATTTCCAGTGTGCTCCTTTTGGTTTCAGAATTCAGCGACAGCTCACACTTGCTTTTCACAGCTTTCTCTAACTACTCTCTTGAACCTATTTGAAGACCTTTTTAAACAGCAGGATCGTTCCTGGCCCCATCCTATTAGCAACATATTTCCTTTGTCCTATCCATTCTCTCCCCCCATCCCCATCCCCATCCCCAAAACCCTCTCTGCAATTTAAAGCTCTGACTGCCCTTATTCAGCTGGGCAGCCAGATAGCACCAAATGTATTGTCACCTGGACAAGCTTGGGCTTCACCCTATCACTGGCATTCCCTCTTTTCTCTCCTCTTCTGTCCCTATTTGTAACTTAAATGAAACTTGTTTTTTTCACTTTCCCTGTTCTTCAATTTGATTTAACTTTGTTTCTCTTTCCAAAGGTGCTGCATGACTTGCTGAATTCCAGCATTTTCTGTCTTTATGACTAGCTTGATTTGAGTTAGATTAAGTAAAGGAAGGGATTGGTAATGGCAATATGGTGGATGTTGTCTCTGCATACTTGCAAAAAGTATCATACAAATTGTGAACTGATTCAGCAGGAAGGATGAGAAGGGGCAGTAGAATGGTTCGATTTGAGGAGACTGTAAAAGCTGATAGAGCGGCAAGTTGTGAAGTTTAAAAAAAGCTCATGCCTGACCTTTATAAAACACTAAGAACTCAGCCAGAATACAGTGGCCAGTTCTGGCCACTACTTTTTAGGAAGGAAATTTAATTTTCAGGTTGAGTTGCAAGAAATTACTAGAATAATACTGGAGATA